>NC_089847.1:62472923-65146259 GCF_035609145.1 Eleutherodactylus coqui | reverse complement strand
TGATGCTGGCTAGGCAGATCTTTGAAATGACTCCCAACAATAATACTGTCTGGATTGGCTGGGTATTTCAGAGAAGATGGTTGCTGTGTAGTAAGGGGCTGACTCCACCCTGTATTGCCACCGACAGTTTTTTGGAGGCACGCTGGATTAAAGCACTGTCAGGATGCTGATGTTGCAGGTGGTGGAGGTGGCTTTCCTGGCTGTCAGCTGTGTATCCACATTCTTCACACACATAGAGCTTGGTCCTACGTTCCTTGTAAGCATAATTCTGTTGTACTCCATGGATTTTCTTCAGATGCGACTCTAGAGAGCAGCGCTGAGTGAAGGCCTTGTCACATAGGTTACACTTGTAAGGACGGACTCCTAGAAAGAACAAAATAGAAAGTTATTTCTGCCATTTTGACTGTTAAAACCCTTTGTGTGACAACAGAGTAACAATGATGTTAATTTCATTCTTCTGAATATCTACAATTACAAACCTTCGTGGCACCAGTGTGTGAACAAACACCAACTACTATTAGTGCAATGGAACTGCTGTAGCTGGCAGGTGAGCAGAGTGTTCTTTAACCCCTTAATGACGCGGCCCTTTTTCTTTTTCCATTTTCGTTTTTTCCTCCCCCCCCCCTTTAAAAAAATCGTAACTCCTTTATTTATCCATCGACGCCACTGTATGAGGGCTTGTTTTTTTGCGGGACGAGTTGTTTTTTTCAATGGTGCTATTTAAAGTACCATATAATGTACTGAAAAACGTAAAAAAAAATTCTAAGTGGAGTCAAATGAAAAAAAAAAAACGACATTCTGCCATCTTTTAGTGCATCTTGTTTCTACGGCGCACAAACGGCAACAATAATGACATGATAACTTTATTCTATGGGTCGATACGATTACTACGATACCAAACTTGTATAGTTTTTTTTTAATTTTTTTTTTTTACTCCTTTTTTTTTCAAAGACATTTAATTTTTTTCAATTATTTTCTGCCGTCATAGTTTAGCAAGGGCTCATTTTTTGCGGGATGTTCTGTAGTTTCTGATAGTACCAATTTGGAATACATACGACTTTTTGATCGCTTTTTATTGCGTTTTTTCTGGGAGACAGGGTAACTAAAAAAGTGCCTTTCTGGCGTTCTTTATTTTTTTTTTTCGGACGACGTTCACTGTGCAGGAAAAATAATGCGCTACTTTGATAGATCGGACTTTTACGGACGCGGCGATACCAAATACATATTTTAATTTATTATTTAGATTTTTTAATAATAGATATGGCAAAAGGGGGGTGATTTAAACTTTTACAACTTTTTTTTTTTCAATTAAAAAAAACTTTTTTTTTTTTTTACATTACTTTGAAGTCCCCCTGGGGGACTTTAACATGCTATGCTTTGATCGCTCCTGCAGTATAACGTAATGCTATAGCATACTGCTTTTTGACAGGCAGTCTATCAAGCCACCTCACGGGGATGGCTTGATAGGCAGTCTGTTAAGGCAGCCCTGGGGCCTTTCATTAGGCCCCCGGCTGCCATGACACCTGCACGGCCCCCCCGATCTCACTGCGGGGGGGCCGTGCAGGACCCGATGTTCGGGGGATTTAAATGCCGCTGTCAGAATTGACAGCGGCATTTAAATGGTTAATAGCCGCGCGGCCACTCACGGCTATTGCCTGCGGGTGTCAGCTGTTATAAACAGCTGACGCCCGCACTATATGAAGAGAGGTTGCCATGCAACCTCTCTCTTTATACATACCCTGACGCTCCATGACGTACTGGTACGTCATTGGTCGTGAAGGGGTTAAATAAGCTCCCCTGCATGCTTATGTATTCTAACAACATACTGCTAAGGGTCCAATTGAAATATCTGTCAAATCTGTATTCATTGCAGACGAATAGGTTTTTTGTAACCCGTTTCACATGCATCAGAGAAAAATCTGTGAAAATTAGCATGTTACTTATTCTTCCAAATTCTTCCCAGCAAAGCCATCAGATATATTGGGCAGTGCTATGTAAACCATGGATAGAATATGGCACTCATATATACCATGACCTCTTTAAACAGCAAAGGTGCTGAGAGTTGACCCCACCAATGTAATTATTTTTTTTTGCTGTAGCCTATAACATCCATTGTTCTTTATTAAACTTTTATTTACCCATCACAAATATCAGGCAAAAACAAGGTTACAGTAAGAATATCTATGCATATTGTGACATGGGGGGTTCACTCGCCTTTGGATCGCCGTCTACAGGGGCGTGGCGCACCTCACACAAAAACAGGCTTCAGCAGACTGAAGTTTCTTTAAATCTCTGGCTCCTGCCAGCCTTCATTTATAGCACATCAAAACATCATACACAGTCCATATCGTTTTTGGGGTTTACAACCCGCAGGGTCCTGTCACTAACCCCTCCTAGGGCGTCTTCCTACGTCAGACAGGGTGACAGACCTAACTGGTCCAATGCAAAGGCCATAAACACCCCACCTGGGTGTGAGGTTAGGTTATCGTCCCTGTCAACCTCAGGGCCCTTGCTGGTCCTCACTGGACTCCAGCTTGCAGCCTGTCCTGCACTGCCAAGCTGTAACTTCCCCCTTTGCTTCTTGCAGGAACTGGTTTATATGCAACCAATTCCTGCTACACCCATCAGGTGTTAACCCTATTTTTCCCTTTGCAGGTATCAGACTGCCTGACTAGCACCCTCTGAAGGTCATTCTGATAATGCACCACTACAATATATAAAGGTGAAAGACCTCACTCACTCACTGACTGACTGACTCGCCACTAATTCTCTAACTTCCCGATGTACAAACTTGAAATTTGGCACAACCATTCTTTAGCTCCTAAATAGGAAAAGTAAAGAGGTCACAACTCAGTTATTCAATGCTAACTTCCCAGTGTCATACAAACATAAAATTTGGCACAAGCATTCTTTAGGTCCTAAATAGGAAACATAAAGGGCTCACAATTTGATTATTCAATGCTAAGTGCAAAAGTATTGGCACCCCTATGTAATGTAACTTTCTGGTGTACAAACAGGAAATTTTACACGACCATTCTTTAGGTCCTAAATAGGAAACGTAAAGGGGTCACAACTCAATTATTCAATGCTAAGTGCAAAAGTATTGGCACCCCTGTATAATGTGCCTAATCTATTTCTCTAACTTCTCGATATTGTATAAACATGAAATTTTGCAAGACCATTCTTTAGTTCCTAAATAGGAAAAGTAAAATGTTCACAACTTGATTATTCAATACTAAGTGCAAAAGTATTGGCATCCCTGTGTAATTCACCTAATCTAATTCTCTAACTTCCCAGTATCGTACAAACATAAAATTTGGCACAACCATTCTTTAGGTCATAAATAGGAAAAATAAAGGGGTAACAACTTGATTGTTCAATGCTAAGTGCTAAAGTATTGGCACCCCTATGTAATTACCTAATCTAATTCTCTAACTTTCCGGTGTCGTACAAGCATGACATTTGGCACAACCATTCTTTAGGTCCTAAGTAGGAAAAGTAAAGGGTGTCACAACTCAAATATTCAATGCTAAGTGCAAAAGTAAGTGCATCCCTATGTAATGTCATAGCAAATGATATGACATAGTAGAGAAGTGTCTTTTAAAACCTGTCTGAGCGTAGAAATGGTGTGACACGGTACCTACAATTTGTAATTTTATGGGGGTTTTTGGAATGTTTTTTTAAGGAGCTGGCTTTTATCCTTTGTTGCTGCAATTTAAGCCATTTGACTCATGGTCAGCCTGAGCACCTGAAAACCTTCAAGCTAAACCTTCAAGTAAATACTACTTACTAACCAGATGAAGATAACATTGTATCATGTGTTTTGGCTTTCAGAAAGGCAGATTTTAATAGACCCAGAAAAAGGGTAGGAAGGATCCAATGGCAGGATGATCTTAAGGACAGAAATGTCCAAGAAGGTTGGAAAATATTGCAAAATGAGATTCTCAAAGCACAATCGTTAACAATCCCTAAAAGGTGGAAGAATGGGAAGCATTAAAAAAATCACAAGAATGGATGAATATATAACTTAAACACATGCTAAAAAGAAAGAAAAAATGTTAATCAAATGGAAAGAGGGAGGAATATCTAAAGAATAATATAATGCAGTCTGAAGAACTGTAGGGCAAGTTTTAGAAAAGCTGATAATGAATTCAGGTTTGCAAGAGAGGCCAAAAGCAATAAAAAAAGGGATTTGGGGGTATGTCAAAAGCAAAAGAAAAGTCAAAGATGCTATAGACTATTTACAGAATGAACATGGTGATTTGGTTAAAAATTATGTTGAGAAGGCCGAACTTTTAAATTCCTATTTCCTATGTGGTTACTCTCAGAAAAATGTAACAGCAACTGATCTTCCCTGTGCTATTAAAGGAATGCAGGCTATCTATAAACAGAGAGATGGTGAGGGAACACTTAGCTAACTTACATGAATTCAAGTCCCATACTCTTTGAAAATTCCTGAAGAACAAGAGAAGTCCCAGAAGATTGAAGAAGGGCAAATGTTGTGCCTTTCTTCGAAAAGAGAATAAGGTGGACACAGGAAACTACAGGCCTGTGAGTCTGACTTCTATAGAGTCAGCATCAGTTTGTAACAGACAAGTCATGCCAAAATAATCTCATTTCCTTCCATGACAGAATTCACAACTGGCTGAGTGATCGTACTCAAAGAGTGCTCATGAATGGTTGCACATCCAAGTGGAAGAATGTCTCAAGTAGAGTACCACAAGACCCTGTCCTAGGCCCAGTGTTGTTCAACATTTATATAAACGATCTGGAGGAGAGAATTGAGGGGAAACTGATCAAATTTGCTGATGACACAAAGCTGGGAGGGATAGCTAACACTAGGGAAGAGGGAGAGGATTCAAAAAGATCTAGACGAGATTGAACAGTGGAGAGCGACTAAAAGAATGGTATTTAACAGGGAGAAAAAGAGGTAAATACAATTCTGGGATGTATTAAGAGAAGCATAGAGTCTAGATCACATGAGGTAATTATTCCCCTATGCTCTTACTTAGGGCTCCTGTGCACAGACGATAGTGCATTGCGTTACTCGCGGCGATAATCCGACCACGATTAACGCAGTGCACGCTTTCCATAGTGTTGCTAGGGAAAGCGCAGCCCCCTGTCCTCGAGCGAATAATCATAGCAATTCTCCGCTCGCTGGATTCAAATCGCGGCATGCAACTGTCAGTTCTCTCTCCTGCTCCCCGGCAGCGGAATATCGCTAGTGAACAGGGACCTAAGTCAGACCTCATCTGGAATACTATGTCCAGTTCTGGGCACCCCACTTTAAAAAAGACTTGGATAAACTGAAGCAAGTGCAGAAAAGAGTTACCAAGATGGTGAGCGGTCTGCAAATCATGTCCTTTGAGGAATAGTTAAAGGATCTGGGAATGTTTAGCTTGTAAAAAACAGGAATAACATCATTCTAAGCTTTTTTTCCTGCTTACATTTTTTTTTTGCGCGTAAAATACACTGTACTTACAAAGGTCTATGTGCACAAAAACACACATACGCAGAAAAAAATTAAAGGGATACGAAAATGCAACATTTACACAGTGTTTACCGCATATGCCCGTGTCAGCCAGCCCTAAATTGCGCTGCAAACGAACTAGTTTCCATGTACTGTCTAATGCAATTTGTGCCATAGCCTCTCTGGCGCAACTCGCACTCACAGCTAGGGTGCCGGAGACCCTGCGTCGCCTTCACATAATGGAAAATCACTGCAGGACTTTTGCAACAGAAAACCTGTAGCAATTACTCTAAATCCACTGTGGCCAAAGCTGTACAGAAATTGTGCTGACCAGGATGCATTTTTAATTGCAGAAATATTGTGGATTTTAACGCTTGTATTTCAAGGGTTGAAATCTGCAGCATAAATAGACATGCTGTCACTTAAGAATCCGCAGTGGTTTTCAAAAACATTGGGAATTTGCTGAGGAAATTTTCTGCAGCATGCGAAGGAGATTTTAGAAATGGCTCGTATTGTAAATGCTGCGGAATTGCCACAGCGAATCCTGCAGCAGAAATTCTGCAGTATTTCCACCATGTATGAAGGCGGCCTTAAAGTTAAAAAGGAAGTAGAGTTCGTGGGAATTTCAGATTTGTCAGGTTTGTCACCTTTTTCCAGCCCATATAAAATAATTTATTGTTGAGTCAATATTGAAGAATTGATTCAGATTGGTGCATTTTTCTAAACTTAAAAAACCTTTGCTAACATGTTCATTTTTACCCAACTTAGTTTAAAGTGTAGATATAAATGAAAGATTTAATTTGTAATGTATTCTTAATTTTTGTCTCGTATCAATCAAAAGTGGAGTAACATTTAGAGAGAAAAATGAAAAACACCAGCTCACCAACCAATCCTGCCAGAGGACGGAAGCACTGACATGCATGACCAAGTGAGCAAGGAAAGGATGCAAAAAGAGGTCGAGCTAATACAATAAGAACATTTGAAAAAAAACCACTAAAATTTTATTTGACATACTTGTAAAAAGATATGGTCATGTTGACCAGAAATGACCATAGCGCATAAAAAATGCTCTAAAGCCACTATAGTAAGTGTGTATGTACATTCATTACAGTGGGGTAGATAGAGATAATCGAGCACAGTGCTCGGCTATTTCAGTCTTCCCCATAGAAATAAATGGAGCTGGGTCATTCTATTCATCTCAATGGGGCAAACTTGAAAAAAATGACTTGTAACTGGAATACCCCTTTAACACTAGGGCTACATGGCAATATGTTTCTCATAACATCAAGTCTCAGAAAAGCTTTTAAAAAACAGCCAAATTACAGACAAGTCATACTTGCATGTTACTTACAATGGTGTCCATGGTGGAAAAGACACTTGTGACCTGCGATAAAAGTCCAATCAATTTGGACTTTATGTGACTGTCTCGTCAGACTCACATTAAAGGGGTTGTCCGGCCATAAACATTAGGTCTCATTACTTCTGTTTGCCCAATACAATGCACTTTGTAATATACATTGTGCATTGTAAATTAGGCAAACAGAAGTTATTCACTTACCTCTTGGCTGCCCCCCCCTGTGTTGCTCCTCGGTTGCCATGGTTCCTGGTTCCGACAAGTCTCTTCTCCTCTTCTTGTCGGGACGACCGGGGACGCGCCTCTCCAGCACAGCTCTGCGCATGTGCAGAAGTTCAGCCTGGGAAGCTCAGTTCTGCCTGAGGAGGCGTGGCTGCTGATGTGTGTCTGTGCAATGTCAGGATGGATGGATGGATGTGTGCAAGTGGCTGTCAGAGGTCCGGGGGGTGGGGTGGGGGGAGGGGGGGCAGCGGCAGTGATGTGTGTCTGTGCAATGTCAGGATGGATGGATGGATGTGTGCAAGTGGCTGTCAGAGGTCCGGGGGGTGGGGTGGGGGGAGGGGGGGCAGCGGCAGTGATGTGTGTCTGTGCAATGTCAGGATGGATGGATGGATGTGTGCAAGTGGCTGTCAGAGGTCCGGGGGGTGGGGTGGGGGGAGGGGGGGCAGCGGCAGTGATGTGTGTCTGTGCAATGTCAGGATGGATGGATGGATGTGTGCAAGTGGCTGTCAGAGGTCCGGGGAGGGGGGGCAGCGGCAGTGATGTGTGTCTGTGCAATGTCAGGATGGATGGATGGATGTGTGCAAGTGGCTGTCAGAGGTCCAGGCGGGGGGGGGGGGGGGATGGATGGATGGATGTGTGCAAGTGGCTGTCACTTGCACACATCCATCCATCCCCCCCCCCCCCCGCCTGGACCTCTGACAGCCACTTGCACACATCCATCCTGACATTGCACAGACACACATCACTGCCGCTCGCTCCCCTCCCCCCTCCTGGCATGAGTGTATAACTCAGTCTCCCCTGGCCACACCCCCTCTGAGTATAGTATGCAGCAGGGGGCGGGGCCTGGGCGGGGAGAGACTGTAGAGCAGTTCAATAGAGGTGGGCGTGTCATGGGCGGGGCTAGGACATGAGCTGAGGGAGGCCATGAAATTTTGCCTGTTCATGTCTCTTACTACCACCGGGAGCGCGCACACAGAGGCGCCATCTTTGAAAGCTGCAATGAGCATCAGAGTCTAAGGTAAGAAACTGACATTGCAGCTGATCTGCCTGCCGGTTTGAGCCCCTGTATGCTGTCTGTTACTATCCTTACTGAAAGGAAAGCAGCAGCATTATAAAAATTTTTACCCTGTGTGGCCGGACAACTCCTTTAAGTTGCAGGTCATAATGCAACCCCATTGACAATCATTAGATGTGACGCCAAATGCAAAGTTGCGATCTTCATGTCACTTATCTTGCTGTTTAGCCTAGCCCTAAATGAAGAAGCTGTATAAACTTGATTGCTACATTGGTCTCACAATAGCATACAAATTTATGGATACAATTAAAGAAACCCTCCGGATTCAGGTAAAATTCTGCCCTGGGACCGGAGGAGGAGGGAGGTATATTACTGGCAGATGTTCTGCCGTCCAGATCTCACTTTTTGCTGTACAAGATGGCCAGTGCAATTTTCTAACTACCTAATGCACACTCGCCACTGCTGTCTGATTGACTGGTAGTCTAACAGTACCAATGAACTGTGGGTATTAGGTAGGTAAAAAATTGAGTTGGCCATTTTGGATGGCCAGAAATGGGATCCAGAACCAGAAGATTGGACAGCCAGCAGACAGGAACAGCTGCAGGTAATGTATGCCCCTCCTCTCTGGTCCCAGAACAGAATTTTGTCATGAAACAGGTCACTTCAATATTCATATGAATTGGATGTAATACATATGTGAATCTAATCTGAGTTTGAACTAGAATTATTTTTTACATTGGTTAGACTATAATCCCCTAATGGAAACAATGATTTATTCCAGTTTATTCTCAGATCCAAAAATTTGACAAAAATCTCCAGGTTATTGTTAATTCTTGGCAAATAATTAGGCGGCTTATCTAAATATATCAGAATATCATCTACAAATAATGAAATCTCCCTTATCGGTCCATACTCAAAGCTAATAATTTCAGAATGATTTATAATAAAGATGGCAAGGGGCTCCAAACCTAAAGTATGAGAGGAGAGAAAAGGCATTCCTAATGGATCCTTTTCACAGAGGCAAATGAGGGGAAGATGGTATTGTTCATTTTTAATCTGGCAGCGGGATTGCAGTAAATGATCCTCAATTATTGATTAAAGTTGCTGCCAAATGCATGGAAGGTCCTCCACATATACTGCCATTCATCACTGTCCAAAACGTTTATATTAAAAGCTGTAATGTTGATGGCATTTCCAAAGGAAATTTTAAAGAACTCAATAATCCCTTTAAATAATGGAATTGTTTGTTATACCATACAATTTCCTAATAACACGAAAGAAGGTGGTATTTAATTTCCTTGGGACAAATTCTGTATTTTCGCTTGGCTGCACAATGGTAACATGGTTCTACAGATAAGCAGACAGGAAATCTTCATGTTTCCTTAAAATTCAGTCTTTTCACCACTCAATAGGTTATTATGCAGGAAGTAGTACTTTTGTATCCTATATCTCCCCATCTTGAAGACTCAGCTACTACCCAGTTTCTATCGGTTATAGAACCGATGCTGCTCATTTTCACACAGCCGTTCAGGCTGTTCGGTTCTATAACCTAGACTCACCATCCTGATGATGCGGTCACTGCATTAAGGACCGCGGAAACGCGTAGATGGTGTTAGCCAGCCTAAGATAGCCTTATTGTTGTGCTTGACATGCCACAGATGTCCACATCATTGTATATCGGGCTATCTATGCTTAAATGGTGATAGTGAATGCAGCAGTTACTGACAAAGAGGGTTCATTATACATCTTATTGAACCCTCTTCAGTTCAGTTGCTCGTAGCTGCTGGTGATTATAAAATCTCACAAACAGCGGCATTCATCTCTAGTGAAGCAGTGATCAGCTATTTTTATTAGCTGCACTCAGCAGTGTTTAGTCCATGTGACAGGGTCTTATGAGTTAATGACCCTGGTCTAAGACTCTCCGCTGTGTCTGTCCCTAATGGGAATGTGGTAAAATAAAAGGAACGTTTGGTGCTGTAATATGTCCTTGCACCATTTAATTCCTAGTTACAGACCACTCAGCGCTGCAGTCTATTTGCCAGCTTTTATATAAACTAGATAAACACGCTAAATGACGTTAGTCAAGCGAGTCACTATATAGATGAAATTAGTGACCGTGTTTACTATAGCTGGTTATCGCATCAGGGTATAATCCACCATAATAGGGGATATACCACATAGTATATACCTGATTGATGCTATATTTCCTGGGCATTAATATATGCCTCAATATTCTGCCAGACGGGGGTTACATTTATTATTCTGGCTTTTACCCATTTATCGGCTCCAACGTATAAATACAAAAAATATAACCTACATTGTGCTTTGTTAGCCCTTGTGGCCATTTATACACGTGGAGCTGTACACAACCATAATATATATCTCGACCCATGCACCAACAATATAGATTGGGTCATTGTGGTTGTGGAGTTAGAACTTAGCGCATCATCTGGTATATACTTATATGGACTTACTACTGTTAGAATATCTACTTGTCCAGTAGGAGTGTAACTGGAATAAGAGTCCACGCCTTTTATACATTTTTATTTTTATCTTTACCTAATAAAAGTTATATTTTAGTGATTCCCTCGGTGATAGGCTTATATTGTTTACTTTTTATTTCTCCCTACTCTTACATTAATTACTTTCACAGATCATTTTGATAAAACATTTAAAGTAATTTTTTGAACTATAAGATTTATTGCAAGCCATTTATTCTGTAGCCACCATCACTAAGTGGCGCTAGAGTTTCAATAATTTCCCGTTCGTGCTTTTTATGGTCATTCTGAATAAAAAGTAATATAGAAACATAAACCACTAGGGGGCTTCAAGGCTCCACTACATGAACATTCCAAAAGAACAAAAAAGAAGCAAATATGACACCTAGTGCCTTCAACCCCATATTAAATCAGATAATATAGTGCCTTCAAGTTCCCCTTAGCTTCCCATAATTTTGAGGCGCTTACATGCCTGTAGCTATAAACTCAAAGTGACATTTATCCTTTAAACTATTATAATACTGTGTTCTATCTGCTTTCTGCAAACAGATGACAACTTCCCTTATTACCAGTCTTCATCCTTCTCCACAAGGTTTACTGAATATGTATGATTAATTCACAAGATTTTTTACCCCAAATCCCCCCAAATCTAGATGTTATTGCAATACCTAAATATTGGTAGCTTTGTTTCATTTTATTTACAGAGGTGCCCCCATGTTCTGTTGTGATAAGAGTGCCAATTTCTATAAAAGTGACAACAGGAAGTGCAGCCATATTGGTTGTTTTGTAGGCAAAAGAAATATTATGTAATTAGTCACCTAGTAAATATGTCAGCTAGTATTTTCTTATTTTTTCCTTTCTATCTTAAAATTCTCTTCAGTTGGGTCATATGATCTCATTGTAAGCACCTTGGAATTACTTGTCTCTCTGTTCTTTCCTGGAGTCACTATTTCAGTCAGAATTTCCTGTATGATGAAACTCCATGAACTGTACTGCACCATCTTTTCACAGGGGCCGCAAAAACTCTTATCACAGTTACTGATGATGATTAGAGGTTCCTATCACACAGGTATAATGAAGGAGATTACAGTTCATACAAATGTTGGCATGTATTTTGTCTAGACATTGATGGCAAAATTGTCTCCTTGTTTTTATTTGAAATGTCCTTACATTATAAAAGTCTGCCATCAATTTCTGCTAAGATAATTTAGATGGGATTTACTGGTACATTTATGGCCTATCCTTAATATTTGATTCTTCATGTCCAATCCCTGAGACCCACAGTTTTAGCAGAACTATGGGGCCACAGCTCCCTCTGGAGTTCTCAGTCCACTTTCAATCTGCTGTATAATAAAAACTATATCTAGTTGAGGACTTCCGCCCTGGACACAGAGGGAACAGGACGTGCTTTGCAGAGCTCCTGGCCACAGCACTCCCCGCAGACATCGGGACCCTCTAGTGCCCTAAAAAAAAGCAGCTGTAGGGGAAAACCATCCCCCCTGTGAGCCTGTTGGAAGCCCCCCATACCACAGAAGAGAAGCCTGGAGGTCTCCCCTTAGACCCCCTGATGCCGCCTACCTGGACTGGAAGCCGTAGTGTACGCAGTGACAGAGACCCGGGATGTGGCGTCTTCCGGGGACCTTGCCACCATCAGAGAGTCCCGGTGGGCTCTATCCAGCTGCAGTCCCCCGCCTGCACCCCGCTGGAGACCGCCGATGCACAGCGGCCCAGCTGCCTAAATTTCCGGCCGTGATACCCGTGGCACAGCATACCTGGTGCCGCGAGCAGGAAGAGAGGCCTCGGGACGTCCCCGGACTGCCGGAGAGGTCGCCGCTCACCCCCCCCCCCCCCGTGCCGAGAGACATCACTAAACGGCCACCAACACACTGCGGCCTAGTGGCACCTGGAGCCGTGGCTGGACTTTCAGCCGTGATACCTGTGGAATACACAACCCAACGCCGCGAGAGGAGAAAAGCCCCGAAACATCCCTGGACTGCCGGATCCCCTCTTACCCCCGCTGCCGCGATTTGGAGCCGCAGTCCCTGCAAATATAGTGGAGGCTTGGGTGCTCCACACTGGGACATTCTGACAAGACAACAGGCCCCTGGTGGTCTCTGACCCCTTGCAGCTCTTGACCCAGACCCTACAGCACTATATCTCCCACAGAGGAGGCTAACAGGCCCTCTAGGGCCCAGGGTCAACATACACCGCGGCAGAGGTTCTCACGCGTCACAGTGGCGTTGTAGCAGAGCGGTCTGCTGGGGGAGTCTGGACTGGCAGGGGAGATACCTGCGACCTGTCACCATCAAATACCGCGTGGAAAGGGGACAAAACCGAATCAATAAAGATGCAGGCCACGATCCAGGCTAACGAGATATCATGAGTACGAATGGAGGTTGAGTAGTTATCAGATGAGGAGCCACATCCATAATACTAATCTGCAGCAAAGCTATTATTGATCTTGGAGACTCGGCGAAATTTTTGATCTTGGTGTGCATAACCCGCATAACCGCCAGATTCTAAGAAATCCAACTATGGACAAGAATTTAAACGAATGCAGCGCGGGTACCTCAGTACAAGCAACACGCCAGCTAGACTCAGATAAGGCAGCAACAGGAGGAAAGAAAAGGAATAGGCCTACCAAAGCCATTAAGGAAAAAAGTGCAAAGGGCCTCAACAGCCTATATCCTCCCCAAGGACTGCCTCACCTCGTGCTGTGGCTCCATTAGATATTTACTCTGAAACAATGGACACTTCCTCCTTGCAGACCCCCCTGCTGGCAACTGACAACAGCATGGAAGTAATGCAGGCGACCCTAGTGGCGCAAGAGGTATCAAAATCACTTCTCCCCCTATTTGACAGCAGATTAGAGACACTACACAAATCTATAAATTCGGCGCTGTCACAAATTACAGATAACACCCAAAGATTGACAGAACTGAAGACGAAAACCCAAAACATGGAACATACCATCGCAACTCTAGAGGCCTCGTTGCAAAGAAGCCGGTCAGGGACTGAAACAGTCAGAGAAAAAATCGATGACTTAGAAAATAGACACCGCCGCAACAACCTGAGCTTTGTCAGGATACCGGAGTGAATAACAAAGAACCAACTTATAACATACCTGACCACGGATCTTCCACAGGCTCTCAAGCTTAATATGTCCAATGATCCTTTAACAATAGAACGGGCTCACCGCATTGGACCACCTGGAGATAGACGCAACAACGACAGAGCTCGACCTCGCCAGGTGATAGCCAAATATATGCATTGGGCAACAAAAGAGGCTATTTTACAGGCCTACAGGCGCCAGGGGGCACTACAAATCCAAGGGGTGAAGATTCTTGTGTTCCAAAACTTCTCTGTGGCTGTGTCACAAAAACGCAAGCGGTTTCTGATGATCTGTCAAATCTTGCACGAAAGAAACACCTGCTTCCAGCTGCTGTACCCAGCAAAACTCCGGGTCCAAGACGCCAACAGATTCCTACTGTTTAATACCCCAGAGGAAGCGAGAAGGCATATGCATTTGGAGGAAGCGGGAGAACAGGGTTGAGACTGACGTATACGAGTAAAAGAAACTTTTTTTCTGCTCTCTACTTCGCCCTCGCCCCAAGCTATATGAATGTGGCAATCCTCATGTAAAAGAAACGATAATATTCATGTTATTTGTGTATAAGGTTTTTTTATATATTTCACTCTGACCTGTTTGATTTCCAGAAAATGGTCTGGTAGGGAGACTGTCCCCCCCCCCCCCCACACGGCACGAATATTATTCAGTTGCGCCTGCAGCTCGCTGGGAGCAGAGGACGTAACAAGGACAAAGAGGCATATATCCCAGTATTTATGATCAAGCTACACACACTACCATGCCTATAGACACAGAGCTAGAAGACTATCAAACACCCACAACATTACAACTTCTGTCCTGGAATGTAGCGGGACTTAACACACCCATTAAGCGGAAAAAAGTAATCACACACTTAAGGCACCACAAGCCAGATATCAGATTTTTTTTACAGGAAACACACTGGAAGAAGGGAGGAGGCGGTGAGCTGCGAGCATCATGGATTGACACATGCTATACATCCTCACACATGTCAGCATCTCGAGGAATAGCTACCTTAATCAGGAAAAACACACTATACACGCTACTACATACTATAGCTGATCCGCAAGGCAGGTATCTTATACTGAGAATATGCGTAGACTCACAAATATACTGCCTAGTGAACATCTATCCCTCTAATGTAGACCAACCAAAATGTTATGCCGCAGTGATAGAAATGCTACAACCCTATTTAAATGATTGTTTGATTATTCGAGGAGATTTTAATAGTGTGCAGGATGACTCTCTGGACAGGACAGGCCCTTCTGCTCAACCAGCCCTAACCACACACACGTTGCTGACTTTGATAGATCAGCTTCACCCATGCGACCCATGGCGACTGGTCAACTCCACAAGTAGGGAATACGCATGCTGCTCCAACGCTCACCATTCATTCTCGTGCATTGATTTTTGACTCTATTGATATCCAGCAGTCTTTTTGACCAGCACCATCAGTCTGTAATCCACCCAATATCTCTTTCTGATCATGCGCCGGTGACAATGAGACTACAGCTGGTCCCTTCCCAGAGGCTGTCACGGCTGTGGCGCTTCCCCTCTTTTTTGCAGGAATCGGAAGATTTCAGGGAGTACCTGAGACTCCACTGGAATAATTATGCAGATGACAATAGGGAGCATAAAGGCGACATAGCGTTGTTTTGGCAGGCTTCGAAAGTGGTGATGCAAGGCCATATTATAGGCTATGTATCCCAGAGGCGGAAAAATTGTGATTACAAATTTCTGGCCAAGATATTGGCTGATAGGATTCAACTTATTCTCTCTTCTATACTTAACGCATCGCAGAAAGGTTTCACGCAAAGATGAAGTGCCCTGAAGAGTATTAGAGCTGCCATAGCGGCGACGGTTGCTGCACAGAACCCTGACAGCCTGGTGATAATGCTTTTGAGTCTGGATGCTGTGAAAGCTTTTGACAAAATGGCTCAGCCATTCTTGAATACGATACTGGGAAGACATGGTTTTGGACAGATGTTTGTAAATTATATCAATGCAATGCATACAAACACTACCACTACCCTTACAATTAATGGCCTTAATATCTCGAATAGTGATTTATTCAGAGAAACTCGCCAGGGCTGCCCACACTCCCCGCTGCTTTTCAATCTATCCATAGACCCACAACTTAGATACCTAACACACACCACGCTCTTTGCAGGAGTGTGCTACGCGGATTTGGAAATTAAAGTAGAAGCATTTGCAGATCTACTGTTAATAGTTAGTAATCCCAAGGAGACACTAATACCATTGCTACAGGAAATTGAGAGAATTGGTAGGCTCTCAGGCCACACCCTAAATCTAGATAAAACCGAAGCTTTACAGCTCAAGGAGCCGGCTAAGCTTCCATGGGCAGCTCAATGTCCCTTCCACTGGGAAAAACATTCCATACAATATCTAGGGATCCAGATCACAAGAAACCCTTCTAAACTATATAGCGTAAATATCGAACCCTACATTAAAAAACTACATTGGAAAAATGTTACGCTGTCCTTTTCGGGGAGAGCCAGCCTCCTAAAGATGATAGAATTTCCCCGCCTGTTATATATTTTACACTCTCTACTCATATTCTTAAAATTAAAAGACATCAGACAGATTAATTACTTGTACAGAAATTTTATCTGGGGGGGGGGGTGGGGGGTGGGGGTGGGGGTGGAGGGTGAGCGGCCACGAATAGCCCTTAAGGTACTACAGAAACATAGAGACAATGGTGGAATTAATCTACCCCACATAAGAGATTACAATTTAGCAGCACATGCCTGTATCATCCATGATTGAATCCACTCCCAGTCACCTTTCACAAACGAACCGCTTGAACAGAAAATGGCCAGCCCAATGCAACTACAAAACATACTCTATTGTTCTAACGCAGAACTACCAGAGAGGGTTAAACATAATCCCCTGATACTTGCGCCTTGGAAGACGTGGAATAAACTACGCCGTGATAGCCATGCATCGCCACACGTATCCCCACATATGTCTTTGATAAATAACCCCAATTTCCAAGATGGCAATCCCCATAATATTTCTTTTTTTATTGTTTAAAACAACTCCATAGGCAGAGCACAAAAACTGCGACGTTTCGTCCTATGCAAAGGACTTTGTCAAGATTTTTTATCCGCTGAGGACTTCAGAATCTTTCTTTGATATGCTCCATCGGATGCTGCTCTCCTTGACATTTTACCAGGATTTACTTAGGATCTTCTAGTCCGGATCCCTCGGTAAGCGTGCATCTGTTTGCTCTTATTCTATTTTTGGGCTTATTGCCATATCTCCCTATTTCTACAAGCCTTAGGGCTTTTTTGGTGTGCTGCAGAGACCCTTCTGCTATTTTTCTCCATAATATTTCTTTTGAGTGGAGGGCCCAAGGCGTTGATTCGATAGACAAACTGCTATGCAAAAAAGAGAAGCATGTTTTGTCATACGAAGGAATAAAACAAAAATATCCTAAGCTTTCAATCCCGCTATTTTCATATCTACAGGCCAGACACTATATCTTGGGACTTCTGCCACAGCTCCGAGAGTTTGATTGGACGCAGACAGGTGGCACATGGATCTCTAAGTCGATGGGCATGCGGGGAATGATTTCTAGACTATACAGAGCAATAAGAAACATGCGGGAACAGGACGACATTGATCCAGGGATTGGACGGTGGTCTCTGGATAACCCAAACTTCCCACCTACATTGATTATGGAGTCTGTGTCATCGGCCTATAAATATTTGCCTTCGTCTAGCTTCCTGAAGTGAGGCTACAGGTTGTCCATAGATCTTATCTAACCCCTGTAAGGGGATATCATATGGGAATATACTTTACCTCAAACTGTTTCAAATGTAAAGCACCGCAGGCAAATCTATACCACTGCTTGTGGACATGCCCCCTGATACAGGCTTTCTGGTCTGCGAATATATCAACTCACACTTGACAAACTTCTGTACACAGGAGCCCATTTGGGCGATTTTTGGGTATCTAAACCCTAAGATATATCGTTGTTCAAGAGGAGTTCGTAAGCTCTTGCACTTAGCAGCAGCGGTGGGACTAAAGGCTATCCTACAGATGTGGATACAGCCAACAAGCCCTCCATTCAAACTGTTCCTAGAGTAATTAGCGTTTCTGTTTCAAATGGATTGGGCTGAGACGTCACTCTTTATGGAAAAAATGGTACAGTGCTTTTCTGAGACCTGGGGGAGCTTTGTCCAGCCGCTGCCGCAGAGGATAAGAGAACGACTGAGAAATTTTACAATACTGTGATATATCTCTGTCTAGATGCTGGGCAGTGAAACTGGTAATAATGTTTGTAATACCATTGAAATGTCGGATGTATACCCCGATTTGGTTAATAAAAACATATTAAAAAAAAACAACTATATCTATTTTTAGTAGATGAAGTATTTAAGCTTTCATTATACTGGATTAGAAGTGTAACATTCCATAATAGGGAGTTCTGCCAATATGGCTCTCCAACTCTCTTACCTGTATGGGTGCGCACATGTCTCTTCAGGTCAAAAGTGTCATTGAATCCTTTACCACAATGCTCACAGCGGTGTCTCTTCACCTCACTGTGACACTTCATGTGACGGTTCAGCATCCTTTGGTATGTAAAGCTTTTGTCGCACATTGTGCAGCGGAACAGCATCCTTTGTTCACCCTGCTATAAAAATAATCATAGAGAAGATATTGTAGATAAAAGATGTCTCAGTGAACCCGAACAGGACGTCTATGTATGAAAAGGAGGTTATTACATTAAATCTTTAAAAAAATATATTTTACATTAGATATTCTCAACTTGGTGCCCATGCAGTACAGGAGACTTGGCAACACTTCTACATTGCTACATTATGTTTGCTATTATAGAGCTGCCTGTACAGGATAGACCAGGCACCAATTTATACTTCACATAGAATTAGAGAATTAGTTTTTTATACTAAATGGAAGTAATAGTATGTGTAAGTTATATTGTATTGTGAAAACATTTTATTACATAGTAGCTGATATACCCAGCCTTGCCCGAGTTAATTTGATACAGGTGTTTACGTGTTGTTTGCACGGAAAATTTTATAAAGTCAAGGTTATTTTAGAGTAACCGAGGAATAAAAATGTATACAGATAGATGAGTGTTAGATTCTCCTCAGGCTGCATGTACCGATGTCCCACTGCAGAATGTGCCACCCCACCCATTCTCCTCATTTAGGACCCTAAAAATGCTCGCACCATATTTCACACTTGTACGACACCAAGAAGTTACATTACATAGGGGTGCACTTACTTTTGCAATGAGCATTGAATAATTGAGTTCTGACCCATTTGATTTTCCTATTTAGGACCTAAAGAATGGTCATGCCAAATTTCATGTTTGTATGACACTGGGAAGTTAGAGAATTAGATTAGGTACATTACATAGGGATGCCAATACATTTGCACTTACCATTGAATAATCAAGTTGTGACCCCTTTAGTTTTTCTATTTAAAACCTAAACAATGGTTGTGCCAAATTTCATGTTTGTATGAAACCGGGAAGTTACATTACATAGGGGTGCCATTACTTTTGCAATTAGTATTGAATAATCGAGTTGTGACCCCTTTACATTTTCCTAATTAGGACCAAAAGAATGCTCCTGCCAAATTTCATGTTTGTATGACATTGGGAAGTTCGAGAATTAGATTGGTACATTACACAGGGGTGCCAATACTTTGGCACTTAGCATTGAATTTTCAATTTGTGACCCCCTTACTTTTCCTATTTAGGACCTTAAGAATGCTCTTGCCAAATTTCATGTTTGTACAACATCGGGAAGTTAGAGAATTAAATTTGATACATTATACAAGGGTGCTAATACTTTTAAACTTAGCAGTGAATTTTCGAGTTAGGACCCCTTACTTTTCTTATTTAGGACCTAAACATTGCTCCTGGCAAAATTCATGGTTGTGCGATATCGGGAAGTTAGAAAATTAGATTTCGTAATCTATACAGGGGTGCTAAAACTTTTGTACTTAGCAGTGAATTTTCGAGTTGTAACCCCTTTACTTTTCCTATTTAAGACCTAAACAATGGTTGTGCCACATTTTATGTTTGTACAACACCATGAAGTTACATTTCATAGGGGTGCCAATACATTTGCACTTAGTATTGAATAATCGAGTTGTGACCCCTTTACATTTTCCTAATTAGGACCAAAAGAATCCTCCTGCCAAATTTCATGTTTGTATGACATTGGGAAGTTCGAGAATTAGATTGGTACATTACACAGGGGTGCCAATACTTTGGCACTTAGCATTGAATTTTCAATTTGTGACCCCCTTACTTTTCCTATTTAGGACCTTAAGAATGCTTCTGCTAAATTTCATGTTTGTACAACATCTGGAAGTTAGAGAATTAGATTTGGTACATTACACAGGGCCGCTAATACTTTGGCACTTAGCATTGAATTTTCAAGTTGTGACCCCTTTACTTTTCCTATTTAAGACCTAAAGAATGATCCTGCCAAATTTCATGTTTGTACGACATCGGGTAATTAGAGAATTAAATTTGCTACATTATACAGGGGTACTAATACTTTTGCACTTAGCAGTGAATTTTCGATTTGTGACCCCTTACTTTTCCTATTTAAGACCTAAAGAATGCTTCTGCCAAATTTCATGTTTGTACAACATTGGAAATTAAGAGAATTAGTGGCGAGTCAGTCAGCCAGTCAGTGAGTTAGGGCTTTCACCTTTATATATATAGATTAGTGATCCAGAGTGACAGCCCATACTACATGCTAGAGTTGTAATCACAATTTTCCTGTTTCATATTATCAACAGTCAACAAGCTTGTTGACTGACACACCTCTAACAACTTTTTTTTGTGCTATACAAATAAGAGTGAGTTTATGTGGGACAACTATAGTCTGAACAGTTGTTTGATATAGTCGCTACAGTGAATACCTAGCATAGGAACAACTATTGTTTATTTTCCTTACACAGAACAATTGTTGTTCACTTGTTCATTTTCACAGCCATTGAAAGTTCTCCCTGTAAGTCATTAGCTAGTTAAAAGACAAACAATTGCCTGTTTACACCAAATAATAATTAATCAACTACTTTTAGGTGAGCTGAAACAAAGCAATTAGCAACCAGTGAAGGAATTCTCACTCCTCCTGCTGATGGCCATGTTTACACAGAATAATTGTCACATACATTTGTACATTTGCAATTATTCAGACAATAGTTGTTCCATGTAAAGCCACCCTAGGATAGATTTCAAGCTCTTGGATCAGCCAAACATGCATAATTATTGTCTACGGCAGAGGAGAATATGCTACTGCTAGCACCTCTGGTTGTGCTTATCTCCCTGGGGAACAAAAGATCGGCATACTTGGCTTCAACCTTTGTTAAAAGTTTGGTTGGACCCAGGAAATCTTAAGGCCCATTTAGACACAACGATTATCGCTCAAAATTCGCTCAAAAGCTGTCTTTTGAGCGATAACTATTGTGTCTAAACACGAGTCCATTATGCACTTCTGGTACACTATTCGTTCATCGTTCATCACAGATGACTGTTATCAGCGCTCATGATTATTTTCTCAGCGGGCAGCCCTGATAGTATTCTTTTAGCTTGTATCCCACTGGCAGTTCTCAGCGAAACACCAGCTGAAAGTTCCGAGAACTGTTATACACCCGAGTGCTTCGAGTGGAGGATACAAAAAACAAAAACGCTTATCTTGTGCATCCAGCTGTTCTCTGCTCGGAGCACCCGGCTGTTATACAGCCGAGCACTCTGAGCGGGGTATGAAGAGCGTAGCTGGACCGCTCTGTTCTTCATACCCAACCTGTGTTCAGGGAGCGGGATACAGCTGAAACAATAGTATCAGCTGTATCTCGCTGTGAATTCCTGATAAGGCTCATTGTTGTATTTCAGCACGTTGAAAGATGATGATGAGCGACGGCTTAACGAAAATTGCACGATGTCAGTGCAGTTAGACATAAAGATTATCACTCAACAGACGGCTTTTGAGCGAATTTTGAGTGATAATCATTGTGTCTAAATAGGCCTTAAATGAGCCTTTAGACATTTTCTAAAGTATTCGTTTCTTTGCAATTCTTTAAGGAGCACCTGACATGTCCTGCTAACTCTATACCCATAATACTATTATTTATACTCACCTTCCTCCACCCTGACTGGCTATTCTAAGGTCTGACTCCTGGAGCTCTCAATCTGTCAAGTGGATAGTCCCCATCGCTCACTGTATATGGGTAACGTCACTAATTGATAGTGAGCCGGACCTAAAAAGAGCCTGTCAGGGCGCAGGAAGGTTGAGTATAAAAAAAGAAAACAGAGAGTCAGTGGGGTCTCAGCTGCAGAGCCATGCAGCCGGCCCTGCTCATTTTATGTCATGACAGGTCCTCTTTAATATGTATGGACAGCTTTATTTGAATCCCTATACTGCAGTGGAACTCTTAAGTTTTCCTACATTATTTTACGATACGGTACTTGAAGTAAGAAAAAACACATCCCAGATTGCAAATCACAAGAGGACGTTTTGTATAGACATTAAATTAGCAAGATATGCTGGTAGATTACAGCCTGCCTGAAGGCTGCAGAATTGTGAATGCAGCTCTGGGTTATAATACAAACTATAACTGAGGATCAAATAGGTAGTGCATTTAGTTAGAAGATACCTGAGGTGAGAGTCTCAGCTCCTTATTCTGAGGAGATTGACTGGTGTTCCTCTGTGTCCCTTGATAAGATGAGGAGTTTGCTACGCAACGCAGATGAGGAAGAGATAGATCCAGAGCCACCTCATTATTGTATTCAGGTCCCACGTCTTTCTTGGGAACATATTCCAAGGTCACTGTATTGTGATAAATGATAAACATACATTCAGGTGCAGAATCCTAGGACATGAGAAAATTCCAATAAAGAACATGATGGAGATTATATACACTAACATGCCAAAAGTCATGGGATAGAGGTATGTAAATTATGAAGTGGTAGTGCCTCAGATGATAACATGGAGACGCTCACACTCTTGAACACTGGCAAGTATTTTCAAGGGAAGGTGGCGTGAATTATATTGGAGTTTGAACGAGGAATGATAGTGGGTGCCAGACAGATGGGACATTCCATTTCTGAACTTGTGGGCATTTACTATTCCTTAATCCACAGTGCCACGGGTGCACAGGAATCCGTCATAGAAGGCATTACCAACCATAGTTGACATAGCATTCGCCACCAACAGGGGAAAGTACTATATCCTCAGAATAGGTCGACAATAGTTGATTGGCTGGCGTCCGTCTCCCAGGACCTAACCAATTAGCTGATTATGCGCTCACTGACCCTGTCGGTGTACACTAGAGTCGGAGTGCAGGCAGATGCTCTGACCCCTGAGTAGTGACTGGCGCTTGTAACTGCAGGCACAGCTCCCAGTAATTTCAACGAGAGCTGCGCTTGCAATTACAAGCACTCACCACTACACAGGGGTTGGAGCATCTGCTTCCACTCCGACTCCAGTATGCCAGCGCTATCAGTGGGCCACAATCAGTTAGGGTCAGATCAACTATTGATGACCTATACTAAGGATAGGTCATCAATAATATTCAATTTAATGATCACAAACGGCAGCTTCTGGCTAGAACTGTCCATGCAAATAGACAGGTGACTCAGGCATAAATCACACGCGCATTCAATGCAGGAAGCACCATATGCATAGTCAGATGCTGATAGCGGACTGTAAGACCTGTCTTACTGTTGTCATTCCACCTATGACAGTACCACCCTGAAAGTCAGGGTGGTCTTCAGTGTGAGCCATCGAAATAAAAAGTTTGTCTATTGATATTACATTTCTGTAGGCTTTATTTTATGTACCTGTTATCAAAGGCTGTGGCTGAAATGTTTAGGAGGAGTTAGCACTTACTTTTAGGCCCAATGCCCATGGACGGAAATTCTACAGAAAGATTTCACGCAGAATTTCCGCCATTGCACGCTGCCATAGGATTGCATGCATTCACGCAATCCTATGCAGACAGCCGTGATTTTGAATGCAGAAAATACACGTGGTAACAAAATCGTGGCATGTCCACAGAAACGTCACAGCTGATGTTCCGGCTCTGCACTGCGCATGTGTGGCTGTGCACCAGCCGGCGCATAGCAGAGCAGAGAGAGAAGACGCCGGACGGGTAAGCGTGAGGTCAATGCAGGGGCACGGGTCGCATCCTGTTACAAGAATCTCGCAGTCGGAATCTGACCCGGCCATGTGCATTCGGCCTTACCCATGTAGTACATTACAGCAGATCTACTTTGGCTTCATAAATGATTTTATAGCTATTAACCTATTACACTCTATGGCCTTAGTCAGACGGGCGTTTTTTCACGCGATTTGCGGATCGCATGACGGATGCGCATCCGCAAATCGCGTGACCGGTGCGCGCAAGTCGCTGGCAAATCGCCCGAAAATCTGCTCCTAGCCGCGTTTCATTAGAAACGGGCCGGAGCTGTCCAGCGCATTGCATTCAATGGAGACGGCAATACAGCCGTCTCCATTGAAAGCAATGCGCTGCGGGTGAGCCCGGGATGAATTGTCGGTAAGGGCTTAAATATATAAGCCCTTACCTGCAATTCATCCTAAAATGTGTAAAAATAAAAAAAAATTGTATACTCACCTTCTGCCGGCAGCCGGAGCTCCGCGTGGCCGTCCTGCAGTGGGTGTGAAGGGGGTGTGAGTCAGACCTGCCCCCTGATTAGCTCAGCGCTGAGCCAATCAGAGGCATGCCTCACTCACACCCATTCATGAATTCATGAATGGATGTGAGTCAGACCTGCCCCTGATTGGCTCAGCGCTGAGAGGCAGCAGTCACTCACCCATTCATGAATTCATGAATGGGTGTGTGAGTGTTTTCAGCCTCTGATTGGTCAGGGCTGTGACCAATCAGAGGCAGATCATTCAGCAGGCGGGGATTTTAAAGCCCCGCCGGCTGAATAGTGCCAAGAAGCAGTTCAGGAGAACTGACAGCGGCCGCGGCTGGACTCCGGCTGCAGCGGAAAGGTGAGTATACAATTTTTTTTTTATTTTAACACATTTTAGGATGAATTGCAGGGAAGGGCTTATATATTTAACCCCTTCCCGACAATTCACCCCGCGCACGCCGACAGCCCATTGCTTTCAATGGAGCGGCTGTATTGCCGCTCCATTGAATTCAATGGGCAAACATCGTTCTTCTCTGCCACAGCTGTTACAGCTGTGGCAGAGCAGAATGATTTGTCTTCTATATGTTCTCAATGGGGTCGGCGCTGCTGCCGCCGGCCCCATTGAGCGCATATACAGAAGAGAACAGGAATCGCAGATAGGTGCGATCTGCGATTTTTTTGTTCTATAATTTATCGGACGAGCGCATAAAAAGCGCTCATGTGTCCGATACCATTACAAAGCAATGGTTTTAAAAAATCGCCGGACGCATGCGCATGCGCAAATCGCGGCTAAAAACGCCCGTCTGACTAAGGCCTATCAAGTACTAATGTGTATGACTTGTGTTATATTGTTCTGGTATGTGTAACCTTGTATGACAATGTGGCTGTTTAGTTGATTTTGATCATCATGTGATGGGGATAGGGAACATCCGGGTGCATGTTTGTTTATTTGATCATGTTATTATACAGATAAAGTGGATCTATGCAAATGTGCCACCTCACAGCCCTGCTCTTTTGGTTAGTAAGCAACATTGTTTATGGTGCCTACATGTGTGATTATATTAAAGGCACTTTAAAGGGAGCCTCTCACATCCCCACAGCACCATAAACTAAGTTATGCTACTGTTAGGGGTATTTCTTATACTTATCCTGGATCCAGCATTGTCCGCTCTGAAGTCGGCGAAGCACTGAAAATCCTACTCTTTTCACAGTGTCCTCCTATCTCATCTATGGGAGAGCGAGTCGGATTTGCAGTGCCGGGGTGATCTTCAGAGGGCGACACCGCTAGATTGGGTGAGAATAAAAAAATATTTTCATTTCTGCATCAAAGTCTGCACATTAAACATGCAGATTTTGGTGCAGATTTTTCAGCATGGTGGAATATTCTGCAGTGTCCTGTGGAATATTTCATTCCATGTGAAAGTGTCCTTAGGGTTTGTTCCTAGCACTTGGGAGAATATGCAGCTTTTTGAATAATATCCAGTACAGTTGTAAAGAAAAAGGAAGTTTTAGCAGTCTGGACATAGTAATCATTTTTACATTTATAGTCATAATGCAATGGCTTGAGTCTAATAATAATCAGATTGAAAAATGATGCTTAAGGGCCCTTTCACACGAGCGTATGCATTTTTGCGTTCTCTCATCCGCGCCATAAATTTGCAAAAATGGACAATTTTCCACGATCAAGTCCCAATCTTAATTTGCATTTTCTCGTTCATTCAATCAACTAGGTGCAACGTTTTTAGCGGAAAAAGCCCTCGCTCGACATAAATCCTCGGAATGACTTCCAATGCCTACAAAGAGACACCTGTAAGCTTTCTGCAGCGTTGGACGCTGCTAAAATGCCTCCCCCTCCCTTTCTTTCCAGCTCCCATAGGAGTCTTTTATCCACCGTATATTTACCGGCGCGTATTTCAGTCGTGTATGTTCCATTTTTTACGGTGCAACATTTTTACGTGCTGTAATATTCGCCCGTGTGAATGCATTGGAAACCAATGCCTCAAATGTTCGCGTATATCGGTCGGGTGTGAAAACGTGGCCAATATACGCTCGTGTGAATAAAGCCTAAATAGAGATGAGCGAACGTACTCGTCCGAGCTTGATACACGTTCGAGTATTAGCGTCTTCGAGATGCTCGTTATTCGAGACGAGTACCACGCGATGTTCGAGTTACTTTCACTTTCATCTCTGAGACGTTAGCGCGCTTTTCTGGCCAATAGAAAGACAGGGAAGGCATTACAACTTCCCCCTGCGACGTTCAAGCCCTATACCACCCCCCTGCAGTGAGTGGCTGGCGAGATCAGGTGTCACCCGAGTATATAAATCGGCCCCTCCCGCGGCTCGCCACAGATTCATTCTGACATAGCTCAGGGAAAGTGCTGCTGGTGCCGGAGCTGCTATAGAGAGAGCGTTAGGAGTTATTTTAGGCTTCAAGAACCCCAACGGTCCTTCTTAGGGCCACATCTAACCGTGTGCAGTAGTGTGGAGGCTGCTTTTTGCAGTGTTGCACATTTTTTTTTTGTATATCGGCCGTGCAGAGCATTGCATCCTGCAGTAATTTTACATTGTCCAGGCCCAGTAGTGGTGAGGCAGGGACAGAAGACATATTTAGTGTATATAGGCAGTGGGCCTTTCCAAAAACATTTGGGAAAAAAAATCTATTTGGGCTGCCTGTGACCGTCCTCAGTGTACTGGGTCTCTGCTGGGGGTAGTTGTCCTAATTCATACGCAGCCAGCTAAGTGTTACAGCAGGCTTGCGCAAAATTCTTTCCTGCCTCTGTGTTGCCTCTTACATCACCGCTGTATTCCTGTCCACAAGTGTATTGGGTCTCTGCTGGGGGTAGTTGTCCTAATTCATACGCAGCCAGCTAAGTGTTACAGCAGGCTTGCGCAAAATTCTTTCCTGCCTCTGTGTTGCCTCTTACATCACCGCTGTATTCCTGTCCACAAGTGTACTGGGTCTCTGCTGGGGGTAGTTGTCCTAATTCATATGCAGCCAGCTAAGTGTTACAGCAGGCTTGTGCAAAATTCTTTCCTGCCTCTGTGTTGCCTCTTACATCACCGCTGTATTCCTGTCCACAAGTGTACTGGGTCTCTGCTGGGGGTAGTTGTCCTAATTCGTACGCAGCCAGCTAAGTGTTACAGCAGGCTTGCGCAAAATTCTTTCCTGCCTCTGCTGTGTGTTCCGTAAGCGAAGTCAGCCTCCAACCACAGGCCAATAAGCGGCACATTTAATTACAGCGTTCTGTTTCTGCACTACTGGTAATACAGCATGCTGAGGGGTAGGGGTAGGCCTAGAGGACGTGCACGTGGGCAAGGACGCGGAGGCCCAAGTCAGGGTGTGGGCACAGGCCGAGCCAGTGCGGTGGCCAGGGGTAGAGGCAGGGCCAGACCGAATAATCCACCAACTGTTTCCCAAAGCGCCCCCTCGCGCCATGCCACCCGCAGAGGCCAATGTGCTCTAAGGTGTGGCAGTTTTTCACAGAGACGCCTGACGACCGACGAACAGTGGTGTGCAACCTTTGTCGCGCCAAGATCAGCTGGGGAGCCACCACCACCAGCATGCGCAGGCATATGATGGCCAAGCACCCCACAAGGTGGGACGAAGGCCGTTCACTGCCTCCGGTTTGCACCACTGCCTCTCCCCCTGTGCCCCAACCTGCCACTGAGATCCAACCCCCCTCTGAGGACACAGGCACGAGTGCCTACCGGCCTGCACCCACACCCTCACCTCCGCTGTCCTCGGCCCCATCCAGCAATGTCTCTCAGCGCAGCGTCCAGACGTCGCTAGCGCAACTGTTTGAGCGCAAGCGCAAGTACGCCGCCACGCACCCGCACGCTCAAGCGGTAAACGTGCACATAGCCAAATTGATCTTCCTAGTGAGGAAAGCCATGTGTTGCGTACAGGTGCCCTGGCACACATGGCTGACTTCATGTTAGGATGCCTTTCTCGAGAGCCTCGCGTTACACGCATTCTGGCCACTACGGATTACTGGGTGTACACACTGCTCGACCCACGGTATAAGGAGAACCTTTCCACTCTCATACCCGAAGAGGAAAGGGGTTCGAGAGTGATGCTATACCACAGGACCCTGGCGGACAAACTGATGGTAACATTCCCATCCGACAGCGCTAGTGGCAGAAGGTGCAGTTCCGAGGGCCAGGTAGCAGGGGAGGCGCAGAGATCAGGCAGCATGTACAGCGCAGGCAGGGGAACATTCTCCAAGGCCTTTGCCAGCTTTATGGCTCCCCAGCAAGACTGTGTCACCGCTCCCCAGTCAAGGCTGAGTCGGCGGGAGCACTGTAAAAGGATGGTGAGGGAGTACGTAGCCGATCGCATGACCGTCCTCGGTGACGCCTCTGCCCCCTACAACTACTGGGTGTCGAAGCTGGACACGTGGCCTGAACTCGCGCTGTATGCACTGGAGGTGCTTGCTTGTCCTGCGGCTAGCGTCTTGTCAGAGAGGGTGTTTAGTGCGGCTGGGGGAATTATCACGGATAAGTGTACCCGCCTGTCAACCAACAGGCTTACACTCATCAAGATGAACAAAGCCTGGATTTCCCCAGACTTCTCTTCTCCACCAGCGGACAGCAGCGATACCTAAGCAATACGTAGGCTGCACCCGCGGATGGAAGCATCGTTCTCTATCACCATCAAAAACGGGGACCTTTTTGCTTCATCAATCTGTGTATAATATTCCTCCTCCTCCTCCTGAAACCTCACATAATCACGCCGAACGGGCAATTTTTCTTAGGCCCACAAGGCTCAGTCATATAATTTTTGTAAACAATTTTTATACGTTTCAATGCTCATTAAAGCGTTGAAACTTTCACCTGAACCAATTTTTATTTTAACTGGGCTGCCTCCAGGCCTAGTTACCAATTAAGCCACATTAACCAAAGCGATTAATGGGTTTCACCTGCCCTCTTGGTTGGGCATGGGCAATTTTTCTGAGGTACATTAGTACTGTTGGTACACCAATTTCTTGGGGCCCTCGCCTACAGTGTAATCCAATTAATTTTTTGCCCACCTGCATTAAAGCTGACGTTACATCAGCTGTGATGGGCAATGCAATGGGATATATTTATGTACCGCCGGTGGCTTCCTGGCACCCACCCATGCTGTGGGTCCACAGGGAGTTGTAACTGCATGTGTCCACTTCTAAAGAACCCCAGTCTGACTGGGGCATGCAGTGTGGGCCGAAGCCCACCTGCATTTAATCGGACGTTACCTCAGCTGTGATGGGCACTGCAATGGGATACATTTATGTACAGCCGGTGGGTTCCAGGGAGCCACCCATGCTGTGGGTGCACACGGAATTCCCATTGCGGAGTTGTACCTGCCTGTGACTATTTATAAAAAACCACGGTCTGACTGGGGCATGCAGACACCTTGACAGAATGAATAGTGTGTGGCACATAGGTTCCCCATTGCTATGCCCACGTGTGCAGCTCCTGATGGCGGTGGCACAGGATTATATTTCTCATTGCTTCTGTACAGCATTGAGGGCTATCGCCCTGCCCCTTTTAAAGAGGGTCGCTGCCTAGCTGTGCCAACCCTCTGCATTGTGTGCCTGCTGTTCCTCCTCATGGCAGACGCACTTTTAAATAGACATGAGAGTGGTGTGGCATGAGTGCAGCTGAAGGCTGCGCAGGGACACTTTGGTGTGCGCTGTGGACACTGGGTCGTACGGGGGGGTTGGGCAGCATGTAACCCAGGAGAAGTGGCAGCGGAGTGTCATGCAGGCAGTGATTGTGCTTTGCTGGAGGTAGTGTGGTGCTTAGCTAAGGTATGCATTGCTAATTCGGGCTTTTCAGAAGTAAAAGTTGTTGGGAGGGGGGGGGGCCCACTCTTGCCGCTATTGTGGCTTAATAGTGGGACCTGGGAACTTGAGATGCAGCCCAACATGTAGCCCCTCGCCTGCCCTATCCGTTGCTGTGTCGTTCCCATCACTTTCTTGAATTGCCCAGATTTTCACAAATGAAAACCTTAGCGAGCATCGGCGATATACAAAAATGCTTGGGTCGCCCATTGACTTCAATGGGGTTCGTTACTCGAAACGAACCCTCGAGCATCGCGATAATTTCGTCCCGAGTAACGAGCACCCGAGCATTTTGGTGCTCGCTCATCTCTAAGCCTAAAGTTATTGCCCGTCCTTGGGGAGACTTACTATGCTCAATGCACCAGAGTTCTGGCTTAATTCACCCCTAAAAATAATATACAGGATTAGTATTCTGCTCTCTTGTGTTTTTCACAATTCTGTGCTGACTAATTTAATATATCTACGAGCAATCATGGCTTCATTTTTCTGATAAAGAGCTTCAAATCCACAGCGTATACATATTGTAGTTCCACCACTAGATGAAGGATATGATCTGACTGCATACTGTTTTCTTACTTACTTCAATGCACTTAGAATATGCAGTTAATTCTTAAACTTTGGAAGCAGGTAGCCAGAATTTCCTTGATTTAAAAGCATTGTCCCATAAACAACATTTATAACCTATCCACAATATAGGTGTTAGATGCATGACTGCTGGCAGTCTGACCAATGGAACTCCCAAAGATCATGAAAATAGGGTTCCAGAGTTCGCTGTGTAAAAGGTTCAGTGGTCACACCTGCACTACTGCTCCATTCACTGTCTGTGGGAATGACAGAGATAGCCCAGTACAGCACATCAATGAACCTTGGTAGCGAATGATCCTATTGCCAGTTTGCTGGTTCCATGGACCCTGTTTGGTAGGTACTAAGCACTGCATACCAATAATACCCCAAAAGTCCTAGTATTTTGGAAATTCTCTGACCCACTCATGTAGCCATCACAATATGGCAGTTATTAAAGCCACTTAAGTCCTTACACTTGTCTATTTTTCCTGCTTCCAACGCATAAACTTCAAGAACTGTCTGTTCACTTGTTGCCTAATATACAGTGGATATAAAAAGTCTACACACCCCTGTTAAAAACCCATATTTTTGTCATGTTAAAAATCCAACAAAGATGAATTATTTCAAATTAATTTCTACTTTGAATGTGACCCATTATCTGTACAACCATTGAAAACAAACTGAAATCCTTTATGGTAGAAAAATAAAAATAACAAAAACTAAAATAATGTGATTGAATAGGTGTGAATACCCTCATATTTGGGGATGTTCTTGTGTTCACAATAAGCCAATCACGTTAAACTAGTAGTCAGTACTCCACTGCCATTATTTATAGTGATTCTGATTTACCCCATATAAAATTCAGCTGTTCTAGTAGGATTTTCCTGCAATCTTTTTTTGTTGGTCCATAAAGAGCTTACAGGTCAATAAAGGGATCTGATTGCTGAAAGGTATCAGTCAGGAGGGTACCAAAAATTTCCAAGGCATTAAATGTACCGTGGAACACAATGAAGATGGTCAGCAAAAATTGCATTAAATTTGGCACAAAAATTGATAAAAATACCAGAAGAAAATTGGTCCGGGAGGCTGCCAAGAAGCCTACAGCAACATTAAAGGAGCTGCAGGAATTTCTGGCAAGTACTTGTTGTGTTTTACATGTGACAACCTTCTCCCGTATTCTTCATATTTCTGGGCTGTGGGTGAGGGGGCAAGACAGAAGCCTTTTCTAACAAATAAAAACATCCAAGCCTGACTATGTTTTGTCAAAACCTACATCAAATATGCCAAAAGTATGTAGGGGAAAGTGTTATAGTCTGATGAGACCAAGGTTGAACTTTTTGGCCATAATTCCAAAAGGTATGTTTGGCACAAAGCTAACACTGTGCATCAACAAAAGAACACCATAACCACAGTAAAGCATAGTAAAGGCAGCATTATGCTTTGGGGCTGGTTTTCTGCTGCTGAAACTTGGACATTAGCTAAGGTGGAGGGAATTATGAATAGTTCTAAATATCAGTTCATTTGGCACAAAACCTTCAGACCTCTGCAAAAAAGCTAAAGATATAGAGGAATTTCACTTTTCAGCATGACGATAACCCAAAGCATACTTCCAAATCAACAAATGAATGGTTTCACCAAAAGAAGATCAAGGTTTTGGAACGGCGCAGCCATAGCCCTGGCTTGAATCCTATTGAAGATCTGTGGGTTGACCTAAAGAGGGCGGTATACATGAGATGCCCTCGCAATCTGACAGATTTGGAGCGCATATTTTGTATTTCAGCCGCACTTCAGTAGCGGTGAGCGATTCCAGCGACCTGATTGGTTGTTGGGTACACACACCCCTTTGGAGATCTGCACGAGTGAGCGGCCCATTAAATAAGCAGCAGCACGGTAGTAGAAGGGTCGGCAACTAACCCAAACCCCTAACCCTAAACCCCAACCCTAAACCCTAACCCCTAAACCCTAACCCCTAAACCTAACCCCCTGCGGGTTTCGTGAACTAGTACTCGTGCAGATCTCCAAAGGGGGGTGTGTACCCAACAACCAATCAGGTCGCTGGAATCGCTCACCGCTACTGAAGTGCGGCTGAAATACAATATATGCATTTGGAGCAGTTTTGCAAGAAAGAGTGGGTAAAGATTGACAAATCTAGATATGCCATGCTGATAGACACCTACCCAAAAAGACTGAATGTTATCATAAAGTCAAATGGTACATTTCGGGTGTGCACATTTATGCAACCACAGTTTTTACATTTTTTTTCCCACTAAAAGATTTCAGTTTGTTTTCTAATCCATATAATGGGTTACATTGAAGGTGGAAATAAATCTGAAATGAATCATCTTTGTTGGACTTTTTAACATGACAAAAGCATGGCATTTTAACAGGGGTGTGTAGACTTTTTATATCCACTGTAATCCACCCCTTGATTGGTGCCATTGTTACAAGAATATTAATGTTCTTCACTGCATTTGTCATAATGTTATGGCTAATCTGTTTATATCCATCTTTTTCCTTGGGCCTTCAAATATAGTACATACTGTATATCTGTGACCAGGGCTGGGGGTGCAAATTGAAGAGAGCTTGTCATACCCCGATATTGATAATAAATAAATATCTGGTCATTCAGATTATTCATAAATCTTTACATCTATGTTTACTTTTAGAGCCTGTGCAGCACATTTATCCACGATTGGTATTTTATTCACGGTCTTAGAGAAATGCTGCTGGAGTAAGATGCCCCAAATACATTAAGAGGTGCAAGCCTCTTAATAAATTTGTCACATCTTGGGCTGCCCATGCAGCGGGTCATGCCCGCTCTTGCTAAACCCATTCAATTTTTACAGAATGAAAAGTGCAAAGAAGTCGCAATTATTTGTGCAAGTTGGACTTGTGCAAAGATTTGCAACCTTTTGGTCCCCATTATAAGTCAATGGGATTGATCAAGAAAATGAAATCATCATCATAGTTGTGATAGATCCAGTAATAAAAGAGCCTAAAAATTATATTAATATTAACAATAATAGATGATTCACCTGGGATGAACACCTCCTCTCTGTCCTCATCCAGTACTTCACCCCATTTTCTCTTCCAACTTCCCAAACTTGACTTCTTCACCAAAAATGCTCTAGGCATCTTGTACTTCTTTGAAATCTCTTGGATGTTTATGGTAACAAGGTCCACCAAAGCTGGAAGCTTCACAGCCAATTAGGTCAATTGAGCTAAATTATTTCTTGTGCCACAATGTATCTGTCCGCAGATGTCTGTACAGTCCATTAGCTTTTCAATAGATGAATCTACGAGTGAGACTGTTAGTATAATCAGAAAAACTTTGAACTTTCTTTATATAATATTTGGTAATTTGTATTTCCAAAGTGTACAGCAGTGGTGATTCTAGTATTCTTGAAATATGATTGTATTTGTAATAAAATATTTGATATCTAACAAGTGCAATGTTTTCTAATAGCAAAGTCACAAAAATAAAAAATACCCCTAGAATAAAAAATGAGGTACAATGTAAATGATTACTATAAAATCCTGTTAAAAACAAAAGGTCCTCTTCATCTGGTTTTCGAGTATCACTGGATTCTTGGATGATAATGATGATACTTCACTTTATCTATGTCCAGAGTTGGACCTGTCCATGGATTACAGATTCCATTGCGCTATTAAACATGAAGAGTTAAGACTTTGGAATTGAATCAATCAGAAATGACTTATTTGTCGTGTTTGAATTCCAGAAAGTGTAATGAGATGAAGATCCAAAATTCATGTGAGTCCTCAGAATGATTGCTCTTCCAAAGCTTGTACATTGATGAAGTGTGAGTGTCTTCTGCAAAGGAACCAGTTGTGAAATAACGGTGGGGGGAGGATCCTCCGCATTATTATTTTTTTCATCATCTTTTAACCTGCTTAACCGGTTTCAAAACCGCTTGGAGTGAGGTGGAAACGCTTCAGGGAGGAGATGAAGATTGGTAAGGTGGGGACATGACTTCTGGGTGGGATAAGGTAAGGACCCACACCCTGACCTGCACATACATTGCCACATGAAAATCAAGTAGCTCTTGTTAGGAGTATGTGCATGAGCCTGTTAGAAGGGTGTGTGTATTTTTTTGTGGTGTGAAAACAGTGACACACAGTTGCACAGTATCTGTATGCAGGGCACGTAACTGTCATTTCTTAACACTCTACAATCCTCCCGCTGACATAGACTGTAAGAATATGAGCCTGACAGCCCTTTTGGTTTACATAGACCACGTATCCAAAATATACGAGCACCAGGTTACAGTATTCTGACATCCAGTATTCTCACATGCATTAATATACACATCAGTGGCAAGCAAGTTACCATGGGGCCCCATAGCAAAACATGTAATAGGGCCCTGTCTCCACCATGAGCATCTTTATCTGAGAACATGAAAACATTATGATTACTTTGGTCTTGCAAATATCTGACAGGAATCATGTGCAATGTGATATAACAGAAAATGGATAATGAAAACAGTAATGTCAAAGTACAGAGATAATGCTTACAGTGATGTCACAGTACAGAGATAACATGCAGTGTGGTGGTAGTGATGTACAATGAAGACGTAAAAACACAGTGATGTCACCATGCAGGGTTAATGCACACAGTGATGTCACAACACAGGTGTAATGTACACAGTGATGTCAGAACATAGGGATAATGCACACAGTGAAGTCACAAGACAGGTGTAATGTACACAGTGATATCACAACACAGGGATAATGCACACAGTGATATCACAACACGGATAAGGTCCATATGATGTAATGGCAGAGCAGCAGTTGAGGGATTTAGCTCAGTATATACTCACATGAAGATCCTAAGATCAAAACGTTTTAATTCAGAGCATGAGCTCCACAGCCCTGCAACGTTTCAACCATTAACCTGGTCTTTATCAAGCAACACAGATAATGCACACAGTGATGTCACAACACAGGGATAATGCACACAGTGAAGTTGCAACACAGATAATGCACACAGTGATGTCACAACACAGGGATAATGCACACAGTGAAGTTGCAACACAGATAATGCACACAGTGATGTCACAACACAGGGATAATGCACACAGTGATGTCACCACCTGATGCCACAGCACAGGGTTGACAAACATATTGATATTAACCCCTTAGTAACAAAGCCTGTTTGCACCTTAATGACCAACAAATTTTTTAGTTTCTTTCATTGTCGCATTCCTACAACTGTAACTTGTTGGACAAGTTGTGTTTTTTACTGGCATAATTTTTGGATACATATGATGTATTGCATAACTTATTCATTTTTTTAGGTGGATTGAGGAAAAAAGGAATTCTGCCATTTGTTTTACAGTGTTCTGTGTGCAAGATACATAATGCGATAACATTATTCTCTGGGTCAGCATGATTATGTCTATACCAAATTGATAGTTTTTAATTGAAACTTTTTCACAGTTTAACGAAAAATTATTTTTTGTTCGTCTCTGATTTCTGAGAATCTCTGAGCCTTAAGGGCTCATGCCCACGGCCGTGACGGGCTCCGCAAGCGGAATACCGCAGCGGAGTCCATCACGGCGCCCCCTCCAAAGACCCTTTACTCACCTCCATATCCGCTGTGCAGCTCCCGCATGATGCGCCGATGCGCTGTACAGTGCATGACGTGCCGACAGTGTCATATGACGCACCAGCAGTGTAATATGAAGCGGACAGCGGTGGGTGGGGTGCGTATTCACGCTATTCTTCCGCTGTGCTACAGCAGAAGTATAGCATGACAGCCGGCTTCTATTGACTACAATGGAAGCCGGCCGCGCATATTCTCGCGGCAAATAGGACATGCCATGGGTTATTTAACGCTGCAGAATTCCGCGATGCAATTCTGCAGCGTGAACATTGAGCTATTAGGTTCAATAGAACCTAATAGCTGCGATAAAACGCCGCGGATTTCTGCCGCGTTTAACGCGGCGTAAATCTGCCTGTGGACATAAGCCCTAAGACTTTTCGTTTTTTGTTAATGGTTCTGTGTGAGGGTTTGTTTTCTGGGATAAGTTGTTCTTTCTAATGGTACCATTTATTGATGCATGTGATGTTCTGATCACTTTCTATTTAGTTTTTATAAGACGAGATAGTCAAAATTAGCTATTTTTTTCATAACGTGCACTGAACAGGTTAAATAATGTACTAACTTTTTTCTCTGGGTCATTACTAATGCAGCAATACCCCATATTTGTTAGTTTTTTTTACATAGTAAAGGGGGAAACGTGAGGTTTTAGCGTTAGTATTTTTATTGTTTTTTTTTCACTTTTTAAAATTCTTTTTTAACTTTTATTTTTGTCCTACTAGGGGACTTAAATATCACCATATTTTATCATTCTTCTAATGCATTGCTATACTTCAGTCAGAGGCTGAGCTTCATAGGCCACCATAGCTGGCAGAACTGGAGGCTATATTCTGGGATCCGATGGGTAAGAGATAACCTCTTTAAGGGCCCTTTTACAAAGAACAATTATAATTCAATTTATTGTTGGATTGTGCAAAACTGAACAATAATCGTTCAGTGTAAAAACTACCAGTGGCTGAACTACGAACAATAATTCGTCATTAAGTTTATGTAGGCATAAAAATCAAACAATGATCGGCCCATGTAAACAGGCAGTCGTTCATCTATGAACGACTACCTGTTTACTGTTAATGGAGGCGGGTGGCCGAAAGTGATCTCCGACCCACGCCCCTTCCATTCACTGAACGAATATCGCTCCTGTGTGAAAGCAGACAACCGTCCCATGTAAGAGGACCCTAAAATGGGTTGGCTGAGAAGAGGTGTTTCATACTGTATTTTAATTGACAAGTATATGTTGTCCACCATCTTATAAATACCCTATGTCATTTGTAATTTATGAACAGAATCACCAGGAACATGTACAAACCTGGCAATAACCTGGGAATATAATGAGTCACTGAAAGAAAACGATATCTCACTTTTAATAATACATCACATCAAAGCAGTTATCTTTCACCGACTGCCAGGATAAACACTGGGACACCTACACTGTATTCTAATAGGCATAACCAGCACCCAGCATTATATACAATGTTCACCTTCACAGCCTCATTGTTTTTTCCATTATTTTCTCTTCCAAAAGCATTGAAAATGTCTTATGAAGAGTTGTGTAAAATCAAATAGATGATAAATTAAACAAGAAAAAAAAGTAAATGTAATGAAAAAGTTAACCTGTCTGTCCTATCCGTATGTAACTGACCACAACATGGTTAATTTTTGGAATATAGGCTGTAAATGCTTGTAATGGGAAAGAGGTCAGGAATCTTATTGTATTTTTAGATATACTGGCCCATGATGTATAGTGTGACTTTTAATGGTTTTTGCAAATTCAAAAGAAGGACTCACCTATTCTGGCCTAAGGAATCATAATGGAGTGAATTACAGAACCATGATATGTGTGGTACTTCCCCCTTATCACCCTACTGTTCATTTCTAAACACCACATTTACCTAATGAACTGCTGGGCGGCTCTTGAAACCTCAGAGACATGCAAGATTGTCAGCGCTCATTCAATATTCTTTTACATGGGACAAAAATTGATGGAATGGTAAAGTTGGAAGGGACCTCCAGGGTCATCAGGTCCAACCCCCTACTCAGTGCAGGATTCACTAAATCATCCCAGACAGATGTTTGTCCAGCCTCTGTTTGAAGACTTCTTTGAAGAAGAATTCACTACCTCCCATGACAACATGTTCCACTCATTGATCACCATCACTGTTATAGAGTTTGTTCTTCCTACCCTCAAGGAATCAAAGGAGACTATAAGGGTCCTTTTACGTTGAGAAATTAATCAAACATTCTCAGATAATCATTTACGTATTTTGGAATTTTCTTGTTCAGTTCGTTCGTCAGCCAATGAGAGACGGCACTCGATTAACCAAACAAAGCCATTCATTGAATGACATAATTGAATGGTTGTGATTGGTTAATTAAGCACTGGCATTCATTGGCTGACGCGGCGCTCAATTAACCAATCAGAGCATTAGCTAGCTGGAAGCAGGGTATTCAAGCTCCGCTACCAGGAAAAACTGCTCTGTCGGCGTGCAGGAGGACACAGAAGCCTTCAGCAGGATAGGGCTTATTATCGGGGTATGGTTTATTATCAGGGAAACACGGTAGTTCTGATAAGCCCTCATTGTGCCACCATTGTGTCTAAGGTAATCAGTCGTTTGTTCACCCATCTAGCTCACTATTTTATTTTTTTATATTGTAATGTTAAAAATGGTTGGACATAGATCAGTGTCCTAAAAAAAACATGGTTAAAAAAAGGAAGATGTGGTGAAGATCTCTTGGGTACTATTGTATCCAGATAAGTTAGGGACAACTGTTCCACTTCCACTTTGATATAAAATGCCTTAATCATTTATTGTGCAAACTAGTTTTATTTTGTTCAAAATTTGCTCCACACATAGCTAAGAGAATTTGACCTTTTTTAGCTTTAGATACCACTAGCATGGTTTTAACGCAGTATAGGTGCGTGAAAAATTGTGCCTATACTGCGTTAAAAATCGTGTGGACAGGCAATTTTTCACACGCAGAAGACCCGAGCAGTGTGCTGCTGTAAAAAAGCCCCGCAGGGCTTCGGGATTTCATCAAAGCAGGGAGAGAGAGTGGGGCTATGGGGGATTAACCCATAGCCCCGCTCTCTCTTCCTGCTGTGGGGGACTAACCCAAAGCCCCGCTCTCTCTCTCTTTTCTCTGGGAATACCTCAGGAATATCCCCATAGCGCAGAGAGAGTGCGTGTGACTAGAGAGGAGGCAGGGCTATAGGGCTTCTCACAGGGATTCCCCATTGCAAAAATAAGGGGGTGGGGCTAGAAGACAGATCCCTCCAGCCCCACCCTATCCTCCCACACTCTTGGGGAAGCCCTTTAACCCTGACCCCTATCTCTCCCTGCTTTAGGGAAATCCCTTGAGGAGAGAGGTGGAGGGAGTCCCCTATTAGTCCTGTTGCTGGAGAATTACCCAGCAGTGGGACTGGAGGAATTCCCAGCTGCTTACAATGGGACATTTAAAACCTTCTGCCCAGAAGCACATTTTAAATGTCCCGCTGTAAATTACTGGTAGTCCCCGCAGGGATTAAGGGAACCCTCAGGACTTCCCCTCATTCCCGCAGGGACTTACTGGAGTTTACAGTTAGACATTTAAAATGTGCTTCTGGGCAGCAGGTTTTTAAATCTCCTGCTGTAAGCACCGGGGAATTCCTTTGGTCGTCAGAAATCCTCCTAATGACTTGTAATCTTTTCCTGCACATGAGTTTCCATAGACTCTTGCTCCCATAGGAGTCTATGAAAACTCCTGCACATTGCACACCAAAGAAAGGTCAGGTCTTACCTTTTCTCGCAGCACAGACCTAAGATGCGGGCATTGTAGCCATGCATGTCCTATCTTTTGAAGGTGCAAGTATTTTGCGCGGATCTAAAGATCCTTAATGTCTTGTGTGGCGCAGAGTGTAAGCCTATGACCTGAAGGTTGCAAGCTCAATCCCCGTGTGATTCAGGTAGCCGGCTTGAGGTTGACTCAGCCTTCCGAGGTCGGTAAAATGAGAACCCAGCTTGGTGGGGGGTAATAAGTAACAATTACCTGAAAGCGCTGCGGAATAAGTTGGCGCTATACAAATACCAAGATCTATCTATCTTAATGTGAACTAATCTGCAGGAAAGGAGATTGAACGTAACACATCAAGTCCCGATTTTAATTAGCATTTTCTCATCCATTCACAAGGGCAGCTGCAGTGTATCAGCAAAAAAACTATGTTGCAGCTCAGAAATCCTTCGGTCATCAGAAATGCTCGGAATGACTAATAATGGTTAAATAGAGACGGCTGTCTTCTTTTCCCAGTGTTGGATACAGGAAAACTCCCTTTTGTAAACCAATGCATTAGATGGGTAGCGTGTATCAGCCGATATACGCTCGTGTGAATGAAGCCTTCTCCTCAGACCGGGCTTGCATGTCAGCATGCTAATTGCATATTACCCATACAGTTTTTACATGCCTAATATGCAGTAGCAGTCTCCCAAATACTCCAATGTTGCCGCTCACACGAGCCAAGTAAAATACACACACAAAAAATTGCGCTTATACATTGCAAGATGGTGCATGGGAATTAGCGGCACCCAGCAACTACGCAAATCACTCATGCATGGTGTGCAGCTAATTATATCTGTGGAAGCTTGGCATGAGAGTATAACAAAGGAGATGCATTCAACATTAGAGATGAGCGAACGCGTTCGTCCGAGCTTGATATTCGTGCGAATATTAGGGTGTTCGGGATGTTCGTTATTCGTGACGAACACCATGCGGTGTTCTGGTTACTTTCACTTCCTTCCCTGAGACGTTAGCGCGCTTTTCTGGCCAATTGAAAGACAGGGAAGGCATTACAACTTCCCCCTGCAACGTTTAAGCCCTATACCACCCCCCTGCTGTGAGTGGCTGGCGAGATCAGGTGTTCGCCTAATATAAAAGTCGGCCCCTCCCGCGGCTCGCCTCAGATGCGGTGTGAGTTAGATGAGGGACAGTGCTGTTTATACCGGAGCTGCTGTAGGGAAAGAATTGGTAGTTAGTGTAGGCTTCAAGACCCCCCAAAGGTCCTTATTAGGGCCACTGATAGCTGTGTGTTGGCTGCTGTTAGCAGTGGGATTTTTTTTTTTCTCAAAATCGCCTCTGCAGACCGTTGCACCTGGCATTAGGGGCAGAAGTGCTGCATAGGCAGGGAGAGTGTTAGGAGTGAGTGTAGCCTTCAAGAACCTCAACGGTCCTTTCTAGGGCCATATTTATCCGTGTGCAGTACTGTCCAGGCTGCTGTTGGCTGTGCTGCATTTTTTTTGGGCTTCTCAAAATCGCCTCTGCAGAGCATTCCACCCTCCATTGATACTGCAGGGAAAGAATTGTATAGGCAGGGCCACAACACAGTTATTATTCATAGAATATACGCAGTGCTGCCTGTTGGTGGGAAAAAACTGAAAACAAATCTATTTGTCCAGCCTGTGTCCGTCCTTACGCCTGTGGAGACGTGTGAGCTGCGTGAAAAACATTGCTAAATCATACGCAGCCAGCTACGCTTTACTGCTGGGTTCGCCATTTGCTTTCCTTAATTGGGAAAAAAAATACCTGCTCTGCCACAGTTAATAACTCTGCTACCCTCACGTTCTGTGACACATAAGCAGGGACACAGCACAGTTATTAAACTTCTCAGGTTCATTGAATATACGCAGTGCTGCCTGTTGGTGGGAAAAAACTGAAAACAAATCTATTTGTCCAGCCTGTGTCCGTCCTTACGCCTGTGGAGACGTGTGAGCTGCGTGAAAAACATTGCTAAATCATACGCAGCCAGCTACGCTTTACTGCTGGGTTCGCCATTTGCTTTCCTTAATTGGGAAAAAAAATACCTGCTCTGCCACAGTTAATAACTCTGCTACCCTCACGTTCTGTGACACATAAGCAGGGACACAGCACAGTTATTAAACTTCTCAGGTTCATTGAATATACGCAGTGCTGCCTGTTGGTGGGAAAAAACTGAAAACAAATCTATTTGTCCAGCCTGTGTCCGTCCTTACGCCTGTGGAGACGTGTGAGCTGCGTGAAAAACATTGCTAAATCATACGCAGCCAGCTACGCTTTACTGCTGGGTTCGCCATTTGCTTTCCTTAATTGGGAAAAAAAATACCTGCTCTCCAAGAGTTATAATAACTCTGCTACCCTCACGTTCTGTGACACATAAGCAGGGACACAGCACAGTTATTAAACTTCTCAGGTTCATTGAATATACGCAGTGCTGCCTGTTGGTGGGAAAAAACTGAAAACAAATCTATTTGTCCAGCCTGTGTCCGTCCTTACGCCTGTGGAGACGTGTGAGCTGCGTGAAAAACATTGCTAAATCATACGCAGCCAGCTACGCTTTACTGCTGGGTTCGCCATTTGCTTTCCTTAATTGGGAAAAAAAATACCTGCTCTGCCACAGTTAATAACTCTGCTACCCTCACGTTCTGTGACACATAAGCAGGGACACAGCACAGTTATTAAACTTCTCAGGTTCATTGAATATACGCAGTGCTGCCTGTTGGTGGGAAAAAACTGAAAACAAATCTATTTGTCCAGCCTGTGTCCGTCCTTACGCCTGTGGAGACGTGTGAGCTGCGTGAAAAACATTGCTAAATCATACGCAGCCAGCTACGCTTTACTGCTGGGTTCGCCATTTGCTTTCCTTAATTGGGAAAAAAAATACCTGCTCTGCCACAGTTAATAACTCTGCTACCCTCACGTTCTGTGACACATAAGCAGGGACACAGCACAGTTATTAAACTTCTCAGGTTCATTGAATATACGCAGTGCTGCCTGTTGGTGGGAAAAAACTGAAAACAAATCTATTTGTCCAGCCTGTGTCCGTCCTTACGCCTGTGGAGACGTGTGAGCTGCGTGAAAAACATTGCTAAATCATACGCAGCCAGCTACGCTTTACTGCTGGGTTCGCCATTTGCTTTCCTTAATTGGGAAAAAAAATACCTGCTCTCCAAGAGTTATAATAACTCTGCTACCCTCACGTTCTGTGACACATAAGCAGGGACACAGCACAGTTATTAAACTTCTCAGGTTCATTGAATATACGCAGTGCTGCCTGTTGGTGGGAAAAAACTGAAAACAAATCTATTTGTCCAGCCTGTGTCCGTCCTTACGCCTGTGGAGACGTGTGAGCTGCGTGAAAAACATTGCTAAATCATACGCAGCCAGCTACGCTTTACTGCTGGGTTCGCCATTTGCTTTCCTTAATTGGGAAAAAAAATACCTGCTCTCCAAGAGTTATAATAACTCTGCTACCCTCACGTTCTGTGACACATAAGCAGGGACACAGCACAGTTATTAAACTTAGATAATTCATTCACTAGAGGCAGTGGGGCCTTTCGTTTTCCAAAAAGGGCAAAAATTATATTTGGCCTGCAGTCTTGCGCCAATTTATTTCCTGCCTGTGAAATCAAATCACTGGTAATACAGCATGCTGAGGGGTAGGGGTAGGCCTAGAGGACGTGGACGCGGCCGAGGACGCGGAGGGCCAAGTCAGGGTGTGGGCACAGGCCAAGCTCCTGATCCAGGTGTGTCGCAGCCGACTGCTGCGCGATTAGGAGAGAGGCACGTTTCTGGCGTCCCCACATTCATCGCCCAATTAATGGGTCCACGCGGGAGACGGTTATTAGAAAATGAGCAGTGTGAGCAGGTCCTGTCCTGGATGGCAGAAAGTGCTTCGAGCAACCTATCGTCTACCCGCAGTTCTGCGCCGTCCACTGCTGCCAATCCGAATCCTCTGTCTGCTGCTCCTCCTTCCTCCCAGCCTCCTCACTCCACTACAATGACACCTGCTCAGGAGCGGGAACACTCCCAGGAACTGTTCTCGGGCCCCTGCTTAGATTGGGCAGCAGCGGTTCCTCTCCCACCAGAGGAGTTTATCGTCACTGATGCCCAACCATTCGAAAGTTCCCGGGGTCCGGGGGAAGAGGCTGGGGACTTCCGCCAACTGTCTCAACAACTTTCTGTGGGTGAGGAGGACGATGACGATCAGACACAGTTGTCTTGCAGTGAGGTAGTAGTAAGGGCAGTAAGTCCCAGGGAGCAGCGCACAGAGGATTCGGAGGAAGAGCAGCAGGACGATGAGGTGACTGACCCCACCTGGTGTGCAACGCTTACTCAGGAGGACAGGTCTTCAGAGGGGGAGTCAAGGGCATCAGCAGGGCAGGTTGCAAGAGGCAGTGCAGTGGCCAGGGGTAGAGGCAGGGCCAGACCGAATAATCCACCAAGTGTTTCCCAAAGCGCCCCCTCGCGCCATGCCACCCTGCGGAGGCCGAGGTGCTCTAAGGTCTGGCAGTTTTTCACAGAGACGCCTGACGACCGACGAACAGTGGTGTGCAACCTTTGTCGCGCAAAGCTCAGCCGGGGAGCCAACACCAACAGCCTCACCACCACCACCATGCGCAGACATATGATGGCCAAGCACCCCGCAAGGTGGGACAAAGGCCGTTCACCGCCTCCGGTTTGCACCCCTGCCTCTCCCCCTGTGCCCCAACCTGCCACTGAGATGCAACCCCCCTCTCAGGACACAGGCACTACCGCCTCATGGCCTGCACCCACACCCTCATCTCCGCTGTCCTCGGCCCCATCCAGCAGTGTAGTTCAGCGCACCGTTCAGCCGTCGCTTGCGCAAGTGTTCGAGCGCAAGCGCAAGTACGCCGCCACGCACCCGCACGCTCAAACGTTAACCGTCCGCATCGCAAAATTCATCAGCCTTGAGATGCTGCCGTATAGGGTTGTGGAAACGGAGTCCTTCAAAAGTATCATGGAGGCGGCGGCCCCGCGCTACTCAGTTCCCAGTCGCCACTACTTTTCCCGATGTGCCGTCCCAGCCCTGCACGACCACGTCTCCCGCAACATTGTGCGCGCCCTCACCAACGCGGTTACTGCCACGGTCCACTTAACTACGGACACGTGGACAAGCACAGGCGGGCAGGGCCACTACATCTCCCTGACGGCACATTGGGTGAATTTAGTGGAGGCTGGGACAGAGTCAGAGCCTGGGACCGCTCACGTCCTACCCACCCCCAGAATTGCGGGCCCCAGCTCGGTGCTGGTATCTGCGGAGGTGTATGCTTCCTCCACTAAAGCACCCTCCTCCTCCTCCTCCTCCTCTGTCTCACAATCAAGATGTGTTAGCAGCAGCATGTCGCCAGCAGTCGGTGTCGCGCGGTGTGGCAGCACAGCGGTGGGCAAGCATCAGCAGGCCGTGCTGAAACTACTCAGCTTAGGCGATAAGAGGCACACGGCCCACGAACTGCTGCAGGGTCTGACACAGCAGACCGACCGCTGGCTTGCGCCGCTGAGCCTCCAACCGGGCATGGTCGTGTGTGACAACGGCCGTAACCTGGTGGCGGCTCTGCAGCTCGGCAGCCTCACGCACGTGCCATGCCTGGCCCACGTCTTTAATTTGGTGGTTCAGCGCTTTCTGAAAAGCTACCCACGCTTGTCAGACCTGCTCGTAAAGGCGCGCCGGCTCTGCGCACATTTCCGCAAGTCCCACACGGACGCTGCCACCCTGCGCACCCTGCAACATCACTTTAAGCTGCCAGTGCACCGACTGCTGTGCGACGTGCCCACACGGTGGAACTCTACGCTCCACATGTTGGCCAGGCTCTATGAACAGCGTAGAGCTATAGTCGAATACCAACTCCAACATGGGCGGCGCAGTGGGAGTCAGCCTCCTCAATTCCTTTCAGAAGAGTGGGCCTGGTTGGCAGACATCTGCCATGTCCTTGGTAATTTTGAGGAGTCTACCCAGGTGGTGAGCGGCGATGCTACAATCATTAGCGTCACCATTCCTCTGCTATGCATCTTGAGAAATTCCCTGCAAACCATAAAGGCAGCTGCTTTGCGCTCGGAAACGGGGGCGGGGGAAGACAGTATGCCGCTGGATAGTCAGGGCACCCTCCTGTCTATTTCTCAGCGCGTACAGGAGGAGGAGGAGGAGCATGAGGAGGATGAGGAGGAGGGGGAAGAGACAGCTTGGCCCGCTGCTGACGGTACACCGGCTGATTGCCTGTCATCCTTTCAGCGTGTATGGCCTGAGGAGGAGGAGGAGGAGGAGGATCCTGATAGTGATCTTCCTAGTGAAGACAGCCATGTGTTGCGTACAGGTACCCTGGCACACATGGCTGACTTCATGTTAGGATGCCTTTCTCGTGACCCTCGCGTTGCACGCATTCTGGCCACTACGGATTACTGGGTGTACACACTGCTCGATCCACGGTATAAGGAGAACCTGCCCACTCTGATTCCCGAAGAGGAAAGGGGTTCGAGAGTGTTGCTATACCACAGGACCCTTGCGGACAAGCTGATGGTAAAATTCCCAGCCGACAGCGCTAGTGGCAGAAGGCGCAGTTCCGAGGGCCATGTTGCAGGGGATGTGCGTAGATCGAGCAGCATGTACATCCCAGGCAGTGCAACAGTCTTTAAGGGCCTGGCCAGCTTTATGGCTCCCCACCAAGACTGTGTCACCGCTCCCCAGTCACGGCTGAGTCGGCGGGAGCACTGCAAAAGGATGGTGAGGGAGTACGTAGCGGATCGCACGACCATCCTTGGTGACGCCTCTGCCCCCTACAACTACTGGGTGTCGAAGCTGGACACGTGGCCTGAACTAGCCCTGTATGCCCTTGAGGTGCTTGCTTGTCCTGCGGCTAGCGTGTTGTCGGAGAGGGTGTTTAGTGCGGCTGGGGGAATCATCACAGATAAGCGTAGCCGCTTGTCAACCGACAGTGCCGACAGGCTAACACTCATCAAGATGAACAAAGGCTGGATTTCCCCAGACTTCTGTTCTCCACCAGCGGACAGCAGCGATACGTAAGCAATACGTAGGCTGCACCCGCGGATGGAAGCTACGTTCTCTCTCACCATCCAAAACGGGGACATTTCTGCTTCATCAATCTGTGTCTAATATTCCTCCTCCTCCTCCTCCTGCTCCACCTCCTGAAACCTCACGTAATCACGCTGAACGGGCAATTTTTCTTAGGGCCACAAGGCTCACTCAAATAATTTTTCAGAACAATTTTTATAAGTTTCAATGCGCTTAAAAGCATTAGAACTTTAACTTGAACCAATTTTTCGTTACACTGGGCTGCCTCCAGGCCTAGTTACCACTTAAGCCACATTAACCAAAGCGATTAATGGGTTTCACCTGCCCTCTTGGCTGGCCATGGCCAATTTTTGGGATGTACATTAGTACTGTTGATACAGCAATTTTTGTGGGCCCTCGCCTACAGTGTAATCAAATTAATTTTTAGCCCACCTGCATTACAGCTGACGTTACCTCAGCTGTGTTGGGCAATGCAATGGGATATTTCTATGTACCGCCGGTGGCTTCCTGGCACCCACCCAGGCAGTGGGTCCACAGGGAGTTAAACCTACATGTGTCCACTTGTAAAGAATCCCAGTCTGACTGGGGCATGCAGTGTGGGCCGAAGCCCACCTGTATTACGCACGACATTACTACCTCAGCTGTGTTGGGCAATGCAATGGGATATTTTTGTGTACCGCCGGTGGGTTCCAGGGAGCCACCCATGCTGTAGGTGCACACTGAGTTTTTAATACATCTGTACACTTCTAAAGAACCCGTCTGACTGGGGCATGCAGTGTGGGCCGAAGCCCACCTGTATTACGCACGACATTACTACCTCAGCTGTGTTGGGCAATGCAATGGGATATTTCTATGTACCGCCGGTGGCTTCCTGGCACCCACCCAGGCAGTGGGTCCACAGGGAGTTAAACCTACATGTGTCCACTTGTAAAGAACCCCAGTCTGACTGGGGCATGCAGTGTGGGCCGAAGCCCACCTGCATTAAGCACGACATTACTACCTCAGCTGTGTTGGGCAATGCAATGGGATATTTCTGTGTACCGCCGGTGGGTTCCAGGGAGCCACCCATGCTGTGGGTCGACAGGGACTTCACAATAGGGAGTTGTACCTGCCTGTGTCTATGAATTAAAAAGCCCGGTCTGACTGGGGCATGCAGACACCTTGACAGAATGAATAGTGTGTGGCACATAGGTTCCCCATTGCTATGCCCACGTGTGCAGCTCCTGATGGCGGTGGCACAGGATTCTATTTCTCATTGCTTCTGTACAGCATTGTGGGCTATCGCTCCGCCACTTTTAAAGAGGGTCGCTGCCTAGCCGTGCCAACCTCTGCAGTGTATGCCTGCGGTCCCTCGTCATGGCAGACGCAATTCTAAATAGACATGAGCGTGGTGTGGCATGAGGGCAGCTGAAGGCTGCGCAGGGACACTTTGGTGTGCGCTGTGGGGGGGAGGGGGTGCGGTTGGGCAGCATGTAACTCAGGAGAAGTGGCAGTGGAGTGTCATGCAGGCAGTGATTGTGCTTTGTTGTAGCTAGTGTGGTGCTTAGCAAAGGTATGCCATGCTAATGAGCGCTTTTCAGAAGTAAAAGTTGTTGGGAGGGGGGGGGGGCCCACTCTTGCCGCTATTGTGGCTTAATAGTGGGACCTGTGAACTTAGGATGCAGCCCAACATGTAGCCCCTCGCCTGCCCTATCCGTCACTGTGTCATTCCCATCACTTTCCTGAATTGCCCAGATTTTCACACATGAAAACCTTAGCGAGCATCGGCGAAATACAAAAATGTTCTGGTCGCCCATTGACTTCAATGGGGTTCGTTGTTCGAAACGAACCCTCGAGCATCACGGGAAGTTCGTTACGAATAACGAACACCCGAACATTTTGGTGTTCGCTCATCTCTATTCAACATCTTCTGGCCGTATTCACATGGTTAAATTCGCGTTACCTGCACCACAGTTGAGGTGCAGTTAAAATGGCATGAAAAAGCACACCCCAAAATAATAAGTAGTTTCGCCTTGATTTGATGAAGTTTTAAGTGCAGTTGTGGTTTTATTTGCAACTGCACTGAAAACCGCAGTGTCTCCACACGGGAGCTAAAATGCCACGCTTTTTGCTCCATGTGAGAGTGCGTAAAAAAGCAGATTTATGAAACCAATGTCTTTTAATGGTTTCATTTACATCTGCAATGTTTTCTCTGTTGTGATGCTGCGATGCCAAAACAAACGCGGCATATTCTATCTTTCACCATTTTTTGCTTTTTTTAGCTGCCCGTGTATCCAAGCCATGGTTTGTTCGATTTGCGTGACACGCACTTTACAAAGCAGGCACACATTTGCCCTATCGCTACGGTATGCGCCCGCCCCCAAAACGCTAACAGCCGTGTGGAACCAGCCTAAGGGCTCTTTCACGGGAGCATTGTTTTGACACTGAGTGGTTGCGTTAAAAAAAATCGCATTTAAAAGAACCCATGGTTTCTTATGGGTTCTTTCAAATGAACGATTTTTTTGATGCGCCAAAAAAATGCACGTCAATAGGTGTGTTTTTTTGATGCCGAGATTTCCCTCCATCAAAAGATAGGACATGTCCTATCTTTTGACGGTAGAGTCCCATAGAGTCATATGTGAGCCGGCCAGCAAAGGTAGGGGACAGTGGGGGGAGGGAGAGGGAGCAGCATAGTCGCTAACAGCAGCCTACTTGTATGTATAATTTTATAATAATACCTAATTTAGATATGAAACATTCTTGTTAAGGGTGCTTTCACATCTAGCAGAGTTTGCAGTGCAAGTCGTCGTTGTGCAGAAAAATCTGCACCAAAATCTGCATGCCTAATGTACAGATTTTCATGAGGAATTGAAAATGGTTTCATTCTTCTGGCAGTTCGGGGAAATTCACGCAGCTAACTTACATGCACCAAAAAAATGTGACGGTTAGAGCCAATGGTTTCCTATGGAAACATTCAGCTGAAAGAATTTTAGCCATGCAAAAAAAAAATTGCACCTAAAAAGAAAGGACATCAGTGACTGAAATTCAGCAACTGAAATGCCCTGCTGCTTCAAAAGATAGGCCCTGACCTATGTTTGGTGGGCAAAGCAGAGGGATATCACCGCAGCAGGTAGAGAGAGAGAGCCATGAAGGAAACCCCAGGGTAACCCACTTTTTTCCCACGGGGCTGGAGGAATTCCCCCATAGTGGGGAGAGGGGTTCACCTGTAGGGGAGATGGGCAGTCCTGACGCGCTTGATTAACCTTCTATTTCTGACAGGTTTCCTCATAACCTGGATCTCCTTTCAGGATGCCTAAGTTCCTCCCAATCTCCTGACACCTTACTGCCATGCTGCATGGGCTCACACTATGTCCTACAACCTAAATGCATTAAAAAAGTAGTTCAATGGTTATCCAATTGTTTCTCATACATGGGACTCCATATTAGAGTATAGAGACAAGGGTTGTACTTATGGAGCTACTTACAGAATCTGCCTCTTACCTGGCCAATCAATGATTCCTATTTTCCCTCTATTTAACACTGCAAAAGTATGCAGTATGTCTTAGAGCAGGTGTCATTATTGTACACCCATTCACCCATTCTACAGCTTCTGGGTTGCATTTATCCTTTGTATTAGATAACCCAGAGCCCCTGCTCTTATGTTTGCTGCATAAATTTCTACAGCAGCTTCATACATCTAAATGTAGGTTGTAAAAATCTATGCACATACTGCAAGAACAATTCAATTCAGTTGTATGTAATTACTTTTCAGATGCATTAATTTCTGGTATGAATCCTCCACATATGAACATAACCTTCAGCTACTCTTGCACAGCATGTTAGTCGTCGACTATTAACATTGCGTTAATTTTTCTCATGCAAATATTAGGGCAAAAAAAAGTCTCCAGATCTCAGCTCCAACAAGAAAAGCATCTGAAAATATAACTATTAGCATCTCCTGAGACAACACCTCTAGATTCACAGACACATTCCTGTCCCTTTAAGCTACATAGCACACTGTGTGAAATAAACTGAAGTGTGCAGAGTGTATTTCAAAACATATTGGGCTGAGCTGTTATAATTACAGGGTGGTGATCATTAATAGAATAACTGGTTTCATTTGACTGCTCCTGTATGAACATGAAACTGGGAACAGTTATTAGCTCCTGTTATTGTTTGCGGATAACTAGTATCAGTTACCTGCGTTCCACCCTCTCTGAGTACTAGTTACTCCCACATGTTACTAACCGCTTGAGGGCTCTTTCCCACGAGCGGATATACGGCGATGGTTTTTTTACATTTTCATGCCTGCTCCGTATAAGCACCTGAATGGGCATTTTTGCACGATCACGGCCAGCGTTTTCTCAACCATTCACATGACAGCGAGTGTTGTTTTAAGCAAAAAAAATAAAATACACCGCACCCCGGAAAACCCTCGCTCTGCCAAAATTCTTGGGATGCCTTTCAGTGCATATATAGAGGCACATGTAAGCTTTTTGCAGCGTTGCACACTGCAAAAATGCTTACCCCTCCCTTCTTTTTCCCTAATCCCATAGAAGTCTATGGGATCCGCTGGCGTATATTGGCCAAAAGATAGTTCCAGAACTATCTTTTGGCTGAGCGTATATGCGCCGGCCGCGTATATGTTCTTTTTTTGATGCTGCCTGTCTATTTACGCGCCGTTTATTCGCCCATGTTAATGGCTGCATTGGAAACTAATGCTTCACATGGGTACTGTATATGCGCCTGGGCGTGAAAACGCAGTGTATATGCGCTTGTGGGAATGAAGCCTCAGTAACATAGTATGTTAGGCTGAAATAAGTCGGTATTAGTGTATCTTGACGCCACCAGGAATTCCTGGTGGAGTCAAGATTGACAGGGGGGGTGACGTCCCATGAAGGTGATTGGCTGCAGAGCCGGTCGTCCTGTAGGTCCTGAAAGCCCACTAAGCCTTACTTGCGAAGGCATAGAGCGTTGGTCGCAGGTGCAAGGGACCGCAAAGTGGCGTTCCGCGCCTGTAGGCGCGGCCACCCAGAAGAGGAGCTGTGAGCGGGGGAGTGGTAGTGACGAAGCAGGCTGCCGGTGGCCGCCATAGACTTCAGAGACTTCAGAGCTGTGAGGGCGGGAGTGGCGGTGACGAAGCAGGCAGACGGTGCCCATCTGAGACCTCACAGTACTGAGGCTGCACTCGGGACGGAGACTCCAGATCCTACAATAGTGGGGGACCGCCAGTGAGCGAGCACAGAGGCGGCACCTGGCACTGACATCATAGCACACAGGCAGCGGCTGAGACCCAGGCTCCAGATGCAATGGGCAACGGCTGCTGCGGTCAGAATGACGAGAGGCTGGAGATGGAAGGGGGGGCGGCTGCTGCGGTCACACTGAGGGCTGCAGCGTCTGTATGCTTTTTGCCAGCCCCTGCAGCCTTTGGGTAAGGGTGACATTACTTCGTAGACTAACATTTTAACAAGTAACATGCTGCCATTTAACAGGACAAACATGGCAGCATTTACAGCTACTGATATAAGCTGCTAAGACCTTGCTGCCTTGGTTTATCAGGAGCTGGGGGTGTGACAGGGGCGTTCCTCCTATCAAACCCCTAGCTTCCAGTGGCGTCAAAATACACTAATATCAAATAAGTCTATCTGCATGAGGTTTTAGGTTGTTTTCTCAAGTACCTAGTCCTATTAACTAACCAAATGAACTTGTTATTTATTACATTTCTTTATGTTTCCACTGCACAGAAATTGTTTATCAATATTTTCTTGTGGAATAGAGAAATAATTGGAATACTTTTTCTAGGGGGACAAAGCCCCCAAATCTCTCTACCTTTTGCTGGATCTGGAGTACCCAGCAAGGTCTTTCCAGAATATAATTCTGTGCTTTGCCTAGCAAGTGAAACTGTGTGTATAACCTGCTGCTATGGAATTGTACTGAGTGGATTTTTAACTGCTCCTGAAGTTTTTTTAATAAGAATAAAAGTGTTTTACTCCACTTCTGGACAGTCAGTGGAAATGTTCAAATGAGGACATCCTTATCAATATGTTTCAGGTTGACCGATTTTCACAACTTGGTGACATGGGAAATCTGACAAAAACAGCAACCAACTAAAGTGGTTTTGTGCACAGTTTCTGTGCTTCACTGTACAGACGCCGCATACTTGGTAAGGGCCCTTTTACGCGGTATGAACTGTTGGGCAAACGATGCCCGACAGCGCGTCCCAGTGAAGCTCGCTCCTGTGCTATTATACAGGACCGAGTATCGCTGGCATCACTTAGAGCACGGCCAGCATGGAGGCGGCACAGCCAGTTAGCGTTCTCCACCCACCCGCCTCCATTCACTGTAAGCACGCAGTCGTTCAGAACTGAACGGCTGCTGTTTACACTGAACGGCTAGTCGTTCAATTTTCAACATGCAGAAACTTAACAACTAAACAACTCTTGTTCAACAGCTCATTTGTTCAACCTCTGAATTCATTTACACGGGACGACTATCGTTCAAAACCCCGTGCTCCCATAAAAGGGCCGTAAGAGAGGGTGACATAATTAAAACTAAATTAGGGAATTTTGTTCGGGGCTGTAAGTTGTCTGGTATGTTCATGTAGGGTGCAAGTACCCTCTTAGACGTCACCCACATGTCAAAGCTTGATGTGATTAATGTTCACAATGGACAAACATAAACATGAATTAAGATACCAACACATGGTAAAAACCAATATAGGAGTGGTAACTCTCTCCCTAACCAACTTTGGCTTGATAAGCCCTGTCAAAAAGTAGGGTGCTCATCCTGTTAGGAGCAGACCCATGTCTTGAATCTAGGGGACCTAGCCTGTCCTTAGTTGGAGGATAGGAAAGTATATATAGTAGATGAAAATGCTATCGACATATAACAGAGCTAGGCATATTCTACATGAAGCTTAAAGACACCTATGCTTAAAGGGGTTTTCGAGGCAAAATACTGTTGATGACCTATCCTAAGGATAGGTTATAAATAACTGATGGGCTGGGGTCCATCGCTCGGGACCCCAGTCAATCACCTGATCAGGCATTCGCTGTCTGTGCAGCAAATACACAGGGGTCGGAGTGGAAGCTACTATTCCGACCCTGTGTAGTGGCAAGCGCTTGCAGCTGGCGGCACAATTCCCATTGATTTCAATTGGAACTGTGCCTGCAATTATCAGCGCCGGCCATTACACAATGGTTAGAGTAGCAGCTTCTGTTCTGTCCCCTGTGTATTTGACAGCAAGTGCCGGATCAGATGATTGACTGGGGTCCCATGCGGTGGACTCCAGCCTATCGATTATTGATGGCCTATCCTGAGAATAGGTACTAGAATTTTGCCTGGAAAACCCCTTTAATAACTATACATCCTTTGATTCCAGTGCAAAACCTTTTCTCACCTTCTGCTCCTTTCTTTGTCCTGTGTGGACACAAGTCAGTAGAATATGCTGGACATGCAATTCACAGCATGTCAATATAGAAGACAAATATAACCAGTTAGCATTTGTATTAAAATGCTTTCATATTGTAGACAAATTTAATCCATGATTGATTTTTCAAATATTGAATCAGCGGATAGTTTTAGCTTCAGCAATGTTTCAGAAACGGTTCCTTTATCAGGCTACATTAAAGTATTCAACAAGTGCTGTGAATTGTGTGTATCGAAACAGCAATTATAGACTTTGTTTATGTGCAAAAGCAAAGTCTGGAGTGCTGTTCTCTCTCTTTGGTCTTGTATGTTACAGACCTCCAGGCAAAAGAGCTCAGGAACTAGCACCTAGTGAATCTATTAACCAGGGAGTGCGAACACAGAATACATTGGTGTATAGCAAGCGTGACAGTTTCTGGCTCAAATTTTGTTAGAAAACTGGCATATTTTCAATAGTAAACCTGCTGCTAAGGTTGTGCGCCTGGGACCTGTGGTTCTACAGGTTTCCTTGTGCACACCTTCACAGGTAGGGGTTAATTGAGCTGGCTGGGTGTGGTATTCTCCACCAGCCAGTCCCCCTGGTCTGCAGCAGATAAATACCAGCAAACTGGTCATTTTAATACTTTATGTATCACTGTTAATCCCACTCAGAGCTGGTGTGGTGCATGCTTGTCTAAAGTGTCTCTCTGTTTCCCTGAAGACAGTCTGGAGACCTGTAGTCCTTGTCTGTATCATATACAGACCCCTTCTTCCCTTCCCTTGGACAGGTGCGACCTCCAGAGGTCTTATGTTTTGTGTGTGTCAGATGTGTGATGCCTGACACTGTTCCCTATGTCAGCACGGTGGCTGACTTTTTATTCCCCTAGTGTTAGTACCCTTGGACTAGCTATGGTTGACCATTTGTTTGCATGTGCGCTCTGGGTGGGGTTCCTGTTATATGTTGTATGCACAACCTGGTATGTTGGTGTGAACAGTGACATGTGGGGTATGTCTGTGCAAGTGGCCAGACGTGCTCTTTGTGCAGTCCTGCTCTGTGTGGGTTGTGTTACTCCGTATGTTGGTGTGAACAGCGATGTGTGTTAAGTCTGTGCAAGTGGCCAGATATGTGCTCTATAAGCAGTCCAGCAGAACAGCAGTCCTGTTCTGTGTTCAGTGTGTGTGTGAACAGTGTTGTGTCCTACGTGTGCTTAGTGCATCTCTCCAGGTTCCTGATCAGGGATAGCTAAGTCCCAGATGAAGACAGTGTAGCTGACCTTATCGGGATAAGTACCTCGCTTTAAGACAGGGGTTCCCCACTTTCCCTAATTAGTAAGGGACAGGGGTCCTTCCATAATTGCCTGGAGAGGTGCAATTGGTCTATGCAACACTGAGTGAGTGTTTGTAGTTTTAAAAAGACACAATCCTGCATCCTTTTAGAGGCGTGGCACTTTAGCGCGCCAAGCGGACGTAACACCTGCCCCTGGTATATATTGTAGGGAACTCTGAAGACGTTCCTGTTGACTGCATAAAAAGTGACATACCAGCGTTTGGCAGCTCTTTCTGCTTCATCTTTATATGACATAATAGTGGTTGACATTTTGGGGCTATGGAACAATTATTAGTTTAAGTTAAGATGTTCAAGTTACTGTGGTTTTTCCAGAAAAACAAATTTGGTATGATGAGGGATCACTGTGCTAATAATTTGTCCTAACATTGTGCATTTTTGTCGGACAATTTTAAATATTTGTTTACCCCTGATTTTGTGGACATGAAAAAGGTGAATGAACCTAAAAACTGTGCTCCTTGCAATGTATTCTGGAAAACTGCTTGCATAACAAAATGCATAAAAAGGAGAGGCAAATACCTTTTTTTCACATTAAACATGTCACAGACAGAGAAATGAAGATGAGGGATGGAATGAGTCAGTTACTTTGAGAGTTGTACACACCCATTTAAGGATTTAGTGAGAGACTGCCATAAAGTTCTCAGACCTCGATATTAAAGGGAACGTATCACCTAACTCAACCTGTTAGTTTTATTTTTAAACTCAGAAGCCCTCGCACTGTGCAAAAAAAGTTTCACTAATTGGGACATATTAAAAAAGTTAAAAGAAACAGCTATACACTGGTCTTCTCATACACAGACAACTTAGATAAAGTCAGGCAGACACTTCTGTTTTGTGGCATCCTGGATGTGATCCTGTGCTTCTTCTTCACATCCCCCATAGCATCTGTCATTGGAATGTGAGATCTTGCGAGTTACCGTGAGATCTCTCATTCTGAGTAAAAAAGTGCTATATTCCGCTTTATTAAGGCAGTAATCGATCTATAATCATTAAATAATTAAGATTCTAAGTGATTACGATCCCTAGCTTTCATTAAATTTGTGAAGGCCTCTTAAAACCCGTTTAACTTCTGCAATTACAATTGATAAACTAAAAGTACGTATCACTTCTGATGGAGGAGGATTGAAAATCCAACGTAGCTAATCAATTCCCCTCTTTCACAGATGTTTGATAATGTCTGAAAGTCCTCACATATTTTAGATTGTAAAGGTCCTTTTACATGACAAGATAATAATAATAATAAACTTTATTTGTATAGCGCCAACATATTCCGCAGCGCTTACATAGACAGGGGGGAATACAGAAAGACAAAATACAAACATTACAGAACCACGGTTACATATAGTAATCAGTTGATGGAAACAATAGGGGTGAGGGTCCTGCTCCAACGAGCTTACATACTACAAGTAATGGGGTGATACAGAGGGTAAAGGGGCTGGAGATGTGCACGGTATGGCGAGGTGGAGAGTGAGCGATGCTCTACACATAGACAATGGTCAGACATTTAGCCGTGTGACGGCAGAAACGGTATGACCGCAGGAGCGGTTTATGATGGCTAGCAGGGATTGCAGTCAGTAGGTCAGGGAGCATGTTATCAGGCGGAGTACAGAGGGGTTTGTTTAGGGAATTCGGTATGCCTCCCTGAAGAGGTGCGTTTTTAGAGCACGCCTGAAGTTCTGTGAGTCCTGGATTGCTCGGGTAGCCTTTGGTAGTGCGTTCCAGAGGACCGGTGCTGCTCTGGAGAAGTCTTGGAGGCGGGAATGAGAAGTTCGAATGAAAGGGGCACTCAGTCTGGTTTCATTAGCAGAGCGGAGAGCCCGGGCTGGTTGATGGATTGAGATGAGGGAGGCGATATAGGGTGGCGCTGCACTGTGGAGGGCTTTGTGGATGAAGGTAGCGAGTTTGAATTGAATTCTGTATTTAACGGGCAGCCAGTGCAGTGACTGGCACAGGGCAGAGGCGTCCGAGTAGCGGCTGGACAGGAAGATGAGCCTGGCTGCCGCATTCAGGATGGACTGGAGAGGGTAGAGTCTGGTGCAGGGGAGGCCGATCAGCAACGAGTTGCAGTAATCGAGCCGGGAGTGGATGAGGGCGACAATAAGCGTTTTTAACGTCTCCACAGTGAGAAAAGAGCGGATTCTTGCGATGTTCTTGAGGTGCAGCTGACATGTTCGGGCCAGAGATTGGATGTAGGGGGCAAAAGAGAGATCAGAGTCAAATATGACCCCAAGGCAGCGGGCGTGTTGTCTAAGAGTTATGGTGGCGCCACACACTGAGATGGAGATGTCAGGATGAGGTCGGTTAGTGGAGGGTGGAAATACCAGTAAGTCAGTTTTAGAGAGGTTTAGTTTTAGGTAGAGAGAGGACATGGTGTTAGAGACAGCGGACAGACAGTTAGTGATGTTTTGGAGGAGGGGTGCAGAGATGTCACGGGCAGAGGTGTATAGCTGGGTGTCATCAGCGTACAGGTGGTATTGGAGGCCAAAACTCCTGATGGTTTGTCCAATAGGGGCTGTGTAGATAGAGAAGAGAAGGGGGCCAAGGACCGAGCCCTGGGGGACCCCAACAGCAAGGGGAAGAGGAGGGGAGGTAGAGCCAGCAAAGGAGACACTGAAAGAGCGGTCAGATAGGTAAGAGGAGAACCAGGAGAGGGCAGTGTCCTTTAGGCCAATGGAGCGTAGCATACTGAGGAGGAGTTTGTGGTCAACAGTGTCAAACACTGCAGAAAGGTCGAGGAGGATCAGTAGGGAGTAATCGCCCCTCGATTTGGCTGTCAGTAGGTCATTGGATACCCTAGTAAGGGCAGTTTCTGTCGAGTGTTGAGGTCGGAAGCCAGACTGTAGGGGGTCTAGGAGAGAGTTCTCTGATAAATAGCTTACAAGGCGGGAGTAAACCAGGCGTTCTAGTAGTTTGGAGATGAAGGGGAGGTTTGAGATGGGTCGGTAGTTGGCAGCATCAGTCGCGTCCAGAGTCGGTTTCTTTAGCAGTGGGGATATGATGGCGTGTTTGAAAGAAGAGGGAAAGATGCCAGAGGTCAGAGAGAGGTTGAATATAGTGGTGAGATGGGAGATGACCACTGGGGAGAAGGAACGGAGGAGGTGTGAGGGGAGAGGGTCGCTAGCGCAGGTGGTGGGGCGAGCAGAGAAGAGCAATTTGGAGACTTCTTCCTCTGTCGCTGGTCTGAGTACAGACAGTGAGCAGGAGCTAGATGCAGTGCTGACAGGACTAGGGTCAGGGCTAGTCTGGGGTTGGGAAGTTATTTTCTGACGGATGTCGTCTATTTTCTTTTTGAAGTAAGCAGCCAACTCTTCAGCACTGAGATCCGTCACTGGGGGCTGCGGTTTTGGGCTGAGAAGGGAGTGAAAAGTATCAAAGAGCCGTTTAGGGTTGTGCGATAATGAGGAGACTAGAGAGGTGAAGTAGACTTGTTTGGCATGGTGGAGGGCGAGGTTGTAGGTTCTGAGCATGAATTTGTAGTGGAGGAAGTCTGCGGCCGTTTGCAATTTCCTCCACAGCCGTTCAGCACTTCTAGAGCACCGCCGGATGAAGCGCGTTTGAGGTGTGAGCCAGGGTTGCCGCGTTCTACATCGAATGGCTCGGGTTCTGGGGGGGCCGCTACATCCAGGGCATGTTTGAGAGCGGTGTTGTAGTGAGCGGCAGCCATGTTGGGGCAGGTGAGGAGAGAGATGGGGGACAGAGAGGACTCTAGGGATTCAGCAAAGTCCTGGGTGTGAATGGCCTTAAGGTTACTGTAGGTAGGTGGGTCTGGAGAGATGGTAGGGAGCGTGACAGAGAAAGATAGGAAGTTATGATCCGAGAGCGGGAGAGGGGAGTTAGTGAAGTTGGAAACAGAGCAGAGACGGAAGAAGACCAGATCAAGAGTGTTGCCATCCCTGTAAGTGGGAGAGGCTGTGAGTTGAGAGAGACCAAGGGAGGAGGTGAGTGAAAGAAGCTGAGAGGCAGGTGGGGAGTTGGGGTCATTAGTGGGGATGTTAAAATCACCTAAGATGAGGGTTGGAATTTCACAGGATAGGAAGTGGGGGAGCCAGGCAGCAAAGTGGTCCAAAAACAGGCCAGGAGCACCTGGGGGGCGGTAGATAACTGCTACTCGCATGGACAGCGGACGGAAAAGCCGTAGCATATGTACTTCAAAGGATGGAAAAGTGAGTGAGGGTACAGGGGGGATGACCTGGTAGGTGCATTTCAGGGAAAGAAGAGCACCTACTCCTCCGCCACGCCTGTCATCTGGTCTCGGGGTATGGGAGAACTGCAGGCCATTGTAAGACAGTGCAGCAGGGGAGGCCGTGTCAGACTGCTGTATCCACGTTTCTGTGAGAGCTAGCAGGTTTAAAGATTTAGCAGTAAAAAAGTCGTGGATGGTGGGGAGTTTATTACATGCTGACTGGCAGTTCCAGAGGGCACATTTAAAGGAGTCAGGGGAGGCTATGCATGGGCTAGCAGTTGGGCTTGGGGATTTTCTTAGTGAGTCAGGTAGAGGGTGATAGCTAGGAGCAGTGGAGGGTGGGCCAGGATTGGGAGAGACATCCCCAGCAGTTAGTAGCAGCAGGATAGAGAGGGTTAGCAGATGGCTAGGAGATTTATGAGGATGACTGTTATTTTTGTTAGCAAGAAGCAAGAAGGTAAAGAGTGCATGAGAGCTGTGCATAGGCGAGGACAGGAGAGAGGGGCTAATGTGTATAGAGTGCCCCAGAGGTGGGCACTTGAAAGAAGTTCTGAAACTGAGAGCAAGAATGAGAACAGAGGTGACAGCATTAGCGATAGCTTTGAAGTGTAAAGTATTTAGGCAGAGTTTGTGGCCTACCTGTCTCCTACCATGTCGAACTGCCATGGTCAAACTGTCTCATACTTTCTACAGCATACTTCATACAGCATTATAGTCGCGTGGCAGCCACCCGCGTGGCATGCATTCTTACACTGATATTATAGTGAAAGTTTAAGGTATGACTAGGAAACAGCTGGGAGTGGCTAATCAGGTTCCAATTGACTGGCCAGCTGACTTTAGCATTGCAAACCTAATGACCAAAAGGGGGGGGGGGGGTGAAATTTATTGCTCTCCTTAGATAAGGAAAGCATCTCAGCAAGGATGGGTGAAAGATGCCATTTGGGGGAGGTGGATGGCAGAAATGACTAAAAGTAAAGTTTCATTTACCGATGCAAACAGATGAAATGCAAAATACACAATTCACAGCAAGCAAGCAGCACAGAGGATTTAAGCAGAGGGAGATAGCAGTTCAGCTTGGAGTAGGATGATGCAGAAATGAACGTACCTGTTGAGAGAGGGAGAAGGTAGATGGATGTTATTAACTGCCATGGTCAAACTGTCTCATACTTTCTACAGCATACTTCATACAGCATTATAGTCGCGTGGCAGCCACCGGCGTGGCATGCATTCTTACACTGATATTATAGTGAAAGTTTAAGGTATGACTAGGAAACAGCTGGGAGTGGCTAATCAGGTTCCAATTGACTGGCCAGCTGACTTTAGCATTGCAAACCTAATGACCAAAAGGGGGTGAAATTTATTGCTCTCCTTAGATAAGGAAAGCATCTCAGCAAGGATGGGTGAAAGATGCCATTTGGGGGAGGTGGATGGCAGAAATGACTAAAAGTAAAGTTTCATTTACCGATGCAAACAGATGAAATGCAAAATACACAATTCACAGCAAGCAAGCAGCACAGAGGATTTAAGCAGAGGGAGATAGCAGTTCAGCTTGGAGTAGGATGATGCAGAAATGAACGTACCTGTTGAGAGAGGGAGAAGGTAGATGGATGTTATTAACTGCCATGGTCAAACTGTCTCATACTTTCTACAGCATACTTCATACAGCATTATAGTCGCGTGGCAGCCACCCGCGTGGCATGCATTCTTACACTGATATTATAGTGAAAGTTTAAGGTATGACTAGGAAACAGCTGGGAGTGGCTAATCAGGTTCCAATTGACTGGCCAGCTGACTTTAGCATTGCAAACCTAATGACCAAAAGGGGGGGGGGGGGAAATTTATTGCTCTCCTTAGATAAGGAAAGCATCTCAGCAAGGATGGGTGAAAGATGCCATTTGGGGGAGGTGGATGGCAGAAATGACTAAAAGTAAAGTTTCATTTACCGATGCAAACAGATGAAATGCAAAATACACAATTCACAGCAAGCAAGCAGCACAGAGGATTTAAGCAGAGGGAGATAGCAGTTCAGCTTGGAGTAGGATGATGCAGAAATGAACGTACCTGTTGAGAGAGGGAGAAGGTAGATGGATGTTATTAACTGCCATGGTCAAACTGTCTCATACTTTCTACAGCATACTTCATACAGCATTATAGTCGCGTGGCAGCCACCCGCGTGGCATGCATTCTTACACTGATATTATAGTGAAAGTTTAAGGTATGACTAGGAAACAGCTGGGAGTGGCTAATCAGGTTCCAATTGACTGGCCAGCTGACTTTAGCATTGCAAACCTAATGACCAAAAGGGGGGGGGGGTGAAATTTATTGCTCTCCTTAGATAAGGAAAGCATCTCAGCAAGGATGGGTGAAAGATGCCATTTGGGGGAGGTGGATGGCAGAAATGACTAAAAGTAAAGTTTCATTTACCGATGCAAACAGATGAAATGCAAAATACATAATTCACAGCAAGCAAGCAGCACAGAGGATTTAAGCAGAGGGAGATAGCAGTTCAGCTTGGAGTAGGATGATGCAGAAATGAACGTACCTGTTGAGAGAGGGAGAAGGTAGATGGATGTTATTAACTGCCATGGTCAAACTGTCTCATACTTTCTACAGCATACTTCATACAGCATTATAGTCGCGTGGCAGCCACCCGCGTGGCATGCATTCTTACACTGATATTATAGTGAAAGTTTAAGGTATGACTAGGAAACAGCTGGGAGTGGCTAATCAGGTTCCAATTGACTGGCCAGCTGACTTTAGCATTGCAAACCTAATGACCAAAAGGGGGGGGGGGGGAAATTTATTGCTCTCCTTAGATAAGGAAAGCATCTCAGCAAGGATGGGTGAAAGATGCCATTTGGGGGAGGTGGATGGCAGAAATGACTAAAAGTAAAGTTTCATTTACCGATGCAAACAGATGAAATGCAAAATACACAATTCACAGCAAGCAAGCAGCACAGAGGATTTAAGCAGAGGGAGATAGCAGTTCAGCTTGGAGTAGGATGATGCAGAAATGAACGTACCTGTTGAGAGAGGGAGAAGGTAGATGGATGTTATTAACTGCCATGGTCAAACTGTCTCATACTTTCTACAGCATACTTCATACAGCATTATAGTCGCGTGGCAGCCACCCGCGTGGCATGCATTCTTACACTGATATTATAGTGAAAGTTTAAGGTATGACTAGGAAACAGCTGGGAGTGGCTAATCAGGTTCCAATTGACTGGCCAGCTGACTTTAGCATTGCAAACCTAATGACCAAAAGGGGGGGGGTGAAATTTATTGCTCTCCTTAGATAAGGAAAGCATCTCAGCAAGGATGGGTGAAAGATGCCATTTGGGGGAGGTGGATGGCAGAAATGACTAAAAGTAAAGTTTCATTTACCGATGCAAACAGATGAAATGCAAAATACACAATTCACAGCAAGCAAGCAGCACAGAGGATTTAAGCAGAGGGAGATAGCAGTTCAGCTTGGAGTAGGATGATGCAGAAATGAACGTACCTGTTGAGAGAGGGAGAAGGTAGATGGATGTTATTAACTGCCATGGTCAAACTGTCTCATACTTTCTACAGCATACTTCATACAGCATTATAGTCGCGTGGCAGCCACCCGCGTGGCATGCATTCTTACACTGATATTATAGTGAAAGTTTAAGGTATGACTAGGAAACAGCTGGGAGTGGCTAATCAGGTTCCAATTGACTGGCCAGCTGACTTTAGCATTGCAAACCTAATGACCAAAAGGGGGGGGGGGTGAAATTTATTGCTCTCCTTAGATAAGGAAAGCATCTCAGCAAGGATGGGTGAAAGATGCCATTTGGGGGAGGTGGATGGCAGAAATGACTAAAAGTAAAGTTTCATTTACCGATGCAAACAGATGAAATGCAAAATACACAATTCACAGCAAGCAAGCAGCACAGAGGATTTAAGCAGAGGGAGATAGCAGTTCAGCTTGGAGTAGGATGATGCAGAAATGAACGTACCTGTTGAGAGAGGGAGAAGGTAGATGGATGTTATTAACTGCCATGGTCAAACTGTCTCATACTTTCTACAGCATACTTCATACAGCATTATAGTCGCGTGGCAGCCACCCGCGTGGCATGCATTCTTACACTGATATTATAGTGAAAGTTTAAGGTATGACTAGGAAACAGCTGGGAGTGGCTAATCAGGTTCCAATTGACTGGCCAGCTGACTTTAGCATTGCAAACCTAATGACCAAAAGGGGGGGGGGGTGAAATTTATTGCTCTCCTTAGATAAGGAAAGCATCTCAGCAAGGATGGGTGAAAGATGCCATTTGGGGGAGGTGGATGGCAGAAATGACTAAAAGTAAAGTTTCATTTACCGATGCAAACAGATGAAATGCAAAATACACAATTCACAGCAAGCAAGCAGCACAGAGGATTTAAGCAGAGGGAGATAGCAGTTCAGCTTGGAGTAGGATGATGCAGAAATGAACGTACCTGTTGAGAGAGGGAGAAGGTAGATGGATGTTATTAACTGCCATGGTCAAACTGTCTCATACTTTCTACAGCATACTTCATACAGCATTATAGTCGCGTGGCAGCCACCCGCGTGGCATGCATTCTTACACTGATATTATAGTGAAAGTTTAAGGTATGACTAGGAAACAGCTGGGAGTGGCTAATCAGGTTCCAATTGACTGGCCAGCTGACTTTAGCATTGCAAACCTAATGACCAAAAGGGGGGGGGGGGTGAAATTTATTGCTCTCCTTAGATAAGGAAAGCATCTCAGCAAGGATGGGTGAAAGATGCCATTTGGGGGAGGTGGATGGCAGAAATGACTAAAAGTAAAGTTTCATTTACCGATGCAAACAGATGAAATGCAAAATACACAATTCACAGCAAGCAAGCAGCACAGAGGATTTAAGCAGAGGGAGATAGCAGTTCAGCTTGGAGTAGGATGATGCAGAAATGAACGTACCTGTTGAGAGAGGGAGAAGGTAGATGGATGTTATTAACTGCCATGGTCAAACTGTCTCATACTTTCTACAGCATACTTCATACAGCATTATAGTCGCGTGGCAGCCACCCGCGTGGCATGCATTCTTACACTGATATTATAGTGAAAGTTTAAGGTATGACTAGGAAACAGCTGGGAGTGGCTAATCAGGTTCCAATTGACTGGCCAGCTGACTTTAGCATTGCAAACCTAATGACCAAAAGGGGGGGGGGTGAAATTTATTGCTCTCCTTAGATAAGGAAAGCATCTCAGCAAGGATGGGTGAAAGATGCCATTTGGGGGAGGTGGATGGCAGAAATGACTAAAAGTAAAGTTTCATTTACCGATGCAAACAGATGAAATGCAAAATACACAATTCACAGCAAGCAAGCAGCACAGAGGATTTAAGCAGAGGGAGATAGCAGTTCAGCTTGGAGTAGGATGATGCAGAAATGAACGTACCTGTTGAGAGAGGGAGAAGGTAGATGGATGTTATTAACTGCCATGGTCAAACTGTCTCATACTTTCTACAGCATACTTCATACAGCATTATAGTCGCGTGGCAGCCACCCGCGTGGCATGCATTCTTACACTGATATTATAGTGAAAGTTTAAGGTATGACTAGGAAACAGCTGGGAGTGGCTAATCAGGTTCCAATTGACTGGCCAGCTGACTTTAGCATTGCAAACCTAATGACCAAAAGGGGGGGGGGGTGAAATTTATTGCTCTCCTTAGATAAGGAAAGCATCTCAGCAAGGATGGGTGAAAGATGCCATTTGGGGGAGGTGGATGGCAGAAATGACTAAAAGTAAAGTTTCATTTACCGATGCAAACAGATGAAATGCAAAATACACAATTCACAGCAAGCAAGCAGCACAGAGGATTTAAGCAGAGGGAGATAGCAGTTCAGCTTGGAGTAGGATGATGCAGAAATGAACGTACCTGTTGAGAGAGGGAGAAGGTAGATGGATGTTATTAACTGCCATGGTCAAACTGTCTCATACTTTCTACAGCATACTTCATACAGCATTATAGTCGCGTGGCAGCCACCCGCGTGGCATGCATTCTTACACTGATATTATAGTGAAAGTTTAAGGTATGACTAGGAAACAGCTGGGAGTGGCTAATCAGGTTCCAATTGACTGGCCAGCTGACTTTAGCATTGCAAACCTAATGACCAAAAGGGGGGGGGGGTGAAATTTATTGCTCTCCTTAGATAAGGAAAGCATCTCAGCAAGGATGGGTGAAAGATGCCATTTGGGGGAGGTGGATGGCAGAAATGACTAAAAGTAAAGTTTCATTTACCGATGCAAACAGATGAAATGCAAAATACACAATTCACAGCAAGCAAGCAGCACAGAGGATTTAAGCAGAGGGAGATAGCAGTTCAGCTTGGAGTAGGATGATGCAGAAATGAACGTACCTGTTGAGAGAGGGAGAAGGTAGATGGATGTTATTAACTGCCATGGTCAAACTGTCTCATACTTTCTACAGCATACTTCATACAGCATTATAGTCGCGTGGCAGCCACCCGCGTGGCATGCATTCTTACACTGATATTATAGTGAAAGTTTAAGGTATGACTAGGAAACAGCTGGGAGTGGCTAATCAGGTTCCAATTGACTGGCCAGCTGACTTTAGCATTGCAAACCTAATGACCAAAAGGGGGGGGGGGTGAAATTTATTGCTCTCCTTAGATAAGGAAAGCATCTCAGCAAGGATGGGTGAAAGATGCCATTTGGGGGAGGTGGATGGCAGAAATGACTAAAAGTAAAGTTTCATTTACCGATGCAAACAGATGAAATGCAAAATACACAATTCACAGCAAGCAAGCAGCACAGAGGATTTAAGCAGAGGGAGATAGCAGTTCAGCTTGGAGTAGGATGATGCAGAAATGAACGTACCTGTTGAGAGAGGGAGAAGGTAGATGGATGTTATTAACTGCCATGGTCAAACTGTCTCATACTTTCTACAGCATACTTCATACAGCATTATAGTCGCGTGGCAGCCACCCGCGTGGCATGCATTCTTACACTGATATTATAGTGAAAGTTTAAGGTATGACTAGGAAACAGCTGGGAGTGGCTAATCAGGTTCCAATTGACTGGCCAGCTGACTTTAGCATTGCAAACCTAATGACCAAAAGGGGGGGGGGGTGAAATTTATTGCTCTCCTTAGATAAGGAAAGCATCTCAGCAAGGATGGGTGAAAGATGCCATTTGGGGGAGGTGGATGGCAGAAATGACTAAAAGTAAAGTTTCATTTACCGATGCAAACAGATGAAATGCAAAATACACAATTCACAGCAAGCAAGCAGCACAGAGGATTTAAGCAGAGGGAGATAGCAGTTCAGCTTGGAGTAGGATGATGCAGAAATGAACGTACCTGTTGAGAGAGGGAGAAGGTAGATGGATGTTATTAACTGCCATGGTCAAACTGTCTCATACTTTCTACAGCATACTTCATACAGCATTATAGTCGCGTGGCAGCCACCCGCGTGGCATGCATTCTTACACTGATATTATAGTGAAAGTTTAAGGTATGACTAGGAAACAGCTGGGAGTGGCTAATCAGGTTCCAATTGACTGGCCAGCTGACTTTAGCATTGCAAACCTAATGACCAAAAGGGGGGGGGGGTGAAATTTATTGCTCTCCTTAGATAAGGAAAGCATCTCAGCAAGGATGGGTGAAAGATGCCATTTGGGGGAGGTGGATGGCAGAAATGACTAAAAGTAAAGTTTCATTTACCGATGCAAACAGATGAAATGCAAAATACACAATTCACAGCAAGCAAGCAGCACAGAGGATTTAAGCAGAGGGAGATAGCAGTTCAGCTTGGAGTAGGATGATGCAGAAATGAACGTACCTGTTGAGAGAGGGAGAAGGTAGATGGATGTTATTAACTGCCATGGTCAAACTGTCTCATACTTTCTACAGCATACTTCATACAGCATTATAGTCGCGTGGCAGCCACCCGCGTGGCATGCATTCTTACACTGATATTATAGTGAAAGTTTAAGGTATGACTAGGAAACAGCTGGGAGTGGCTAATCAGGTTCCAATTGACTGGCCAGCTGACTTTAGCATTGCAAACCTAATGACCAAAAGGGGGGGGGGGTGAAATTTATTGCTCTCCTTAGATAAGGAAAGCATCTCAGCAAGGATGGGTGAAAGATGCCATTTGGGGGAGGTGGATGGCAGAAATGACTAAAAGTAAAGTTTCATTTACCGATGCAAACAGATGAAATGCAAAATACACAATTCACAGCAAGCAAGCAGCACAGAGGATTTAAGCAGAGGGAGATAGCAGTTCAGCTTGGAGTAGGATGATGCAGAAATGAACGTACCTGTTGAGAGAGGGAGAAGGTAGATGGATGTTATTAACTGCCATGGTCAAACTGTCTCATACTTTCTACAGCATACTTCATACAGCATTATAGTCGCGTGGCAGCCACCCGCGTGGCATGCATTCTTACACTGATATTATAGTGAAAGTTTAAGGTATGACTAGGAAACAGCTGGGAGTGGCTAATCAGGTTCCAATTGACTGGCCAGCTGACTTTAGCATTGCAAACCTAATGACCAAAAGGGGGGGGGGGTGAAATTTATTGCTCTCCTTAGATAAGGAAAGCATCTCAGCAAGGATGGGTGAAAGATGCCATTTGGGGGAGGTGGATGGCAGAAATGACTAAAAGTAAAGTTTCATTTACCGATGCAAACAGATGAAATGCAAAATACACAATTCACAGCAAGCAAGCAGCACAGAGGATTTAAGCAGAGGGAGATAGCAGTTCAGCTTGGAGTAGGATGATGCAGAAATGAACGTACCTGTTGAGAGAGGGAGAAGGTAGATGGATGTTATTAACTGCCATGGTCAAACTGTCTCATACTTTCTACAGCATACTTCATACAGCATTATAGTCGCGTGGCAGCCACCCGCGTGGCATGCATTCTTACACTGATATTATAGTGAAAGTTTAAGGTATGACTAGGAAACAGCTGGGAGTGGCTAATCAGGTTCCAATTGACTGGCCAGCTGACTTTAGCATTGCAAACCTAATGACCAAAAGGGGGGGGGGGTGAAATTTATTGCTCTCCTTAGATAAGGAAAGCATCTCAGCAAGGATGGGTGAAAGATGCCATTTGGGGGAGGTGGATGGCAGAAATGACTAAAAGTAAAGTTTCATTTACCGATGCAAACAGATGAAATGCAAAATACACAATTCACAGCAAGCAAGCAGCACAGAGGATTTAAGCAGAGGGAGATAGCAGTTCAGCTTGGAGTAGGATGATGCAGAAATGAACGTACCTGTTGAGAGAGGGAGAAGGTAGATGGATGTTATTAACTGCCATGGTCAAACTGTCTCATACTTTCTACAGCATACTTCATACAGCATTATAGTCGCGTGGCAGCCACCCGCGTGGCATGCATTCTTACACTGATATTATAGTGAAAGTTTAAGGTATGACTAGGAAACAGCTGGGAGTGGCTAATCAGGTTCCAATTGACTGGCCAGCTGACTTTAGCATTGCAAACCTAATGACCAAAAGGGGGGGGGGGTGAAATTTATTGCTCTCCTTAGATAAGGAAAGCATCTCAGCAAGGATGGGTGAAAGATGCCATTTGGGGGAGGTGGATGGCAGAAATGACTAAAAGTAAAGTTTCATTTACCGATGCAAACAGATGAAATGCAAAATACACAATTCACAGCAAGCAAGCAGCACAGAGGATTTAAGCAGAGGGAGATAGCAGTTCAGCTTGGAGTAGGATGATGCAGAAATGAACGTACCTGTTGAGAGAGGGAGAAGGTAGATGGATGTTATTAACTGCCATGGTCAAACTGTCTCATACTTTCTACAGCATACTTCATACAGCATTATAGTCGCGTGGCAGCCACCCGCGTGGCATGCATTCTTACACTGATATTATAGTGAAAGTTTAAGGTATGACTAGGAAACAGCTGGGAGTGGCTAATCAGGTTCCAATTGACTGGCCAGCTGACTTTAGCATTGCAAACCTAATGACCAAAAGGGGGGGGGGTGAAATTTATTGCTCTCCTTAGATAAGGAAAGCATCTCAGCAAGGATGGGTGAAAGATGCCATTTGGGGGAGGTGGATGGCAGAAATGACTAAAAGTAAAGTTTCATTTACCGATGCAAACAGATGAAATGCAAAATACACAATTCACAGCAAGCAAGCAGCACAGAGGATTTAAGCAGAGGGAGATAGCAGTTCAGCTTGGAGTAGGATGATGCAGAAATGAACGTACCTGTTGAGAGAGGGAGAAGGTAGATGGATGTTATTAACTGCCATGGTCAAACTGTCTCATACTTTCTACAGCATACTTCATACAGCATTATAGTCGCGTGGCAGCCACCCGCGTGGCATGCATTCTTACACTGATATTATAGTGAAAGTTTAAGGTATGACTAGGAAACAGCTGGGAGTGGCTAATCAGGTTCCAATTGACTGGCCAGCTGACTTTAGCATTGCAAACCTAATGACCAAAAGGGGGGGGGGGGGAAATTTATTGCTCTCCTTAGATAAGGAAAGCATCTCAGCAAGGATGGGTGAAAGATGCCATTTGGGGGAGGTGGATGGCAGAAATGACTAAAAGTAAAGTTTCATTTACCGATGCAAACAGATGAAATGCAAAATACACAATTCACAGCAAGCAAGCAGCACAGAGGATTTAAGCAGAGGGAGATAGCAGTTCAGCTTGGAGTAGGATGATGCAGAAATGAACGTACCTGTTGAGAGAGGGAGAAGGTAGATGGATGTTATTAACTGCCATGGTCAAACTGTCTCATACTTTCTACAGCATACTTCATACAGCATTATAGTCGCGTGGCAGCCACCCGCGTGGCATGCATTCTTACACTGATATTATAGTGAAAGTTTAAGGTATGACTAGGAAACAGCTGGGAGTGGCTAATCAGGTTCCAATTGACTGGCCAGCTGACTTTAGCATTGCAAACCTAATGACCAAAAGGGGGGGGGGGGTGAAATTTATTGCTCTCCTTAGATAAGGAAAGCATCTCAGCAAGGATGGGTGAAAGATGCCATTTGGGGGAGGTGGATGGCAGAAATGACTAAAAGTAAAGTTTCATTTACCGATGCAAACAGATGAAATGCAAAATACACAATTCACAGCAAGCAAGCAGCACAGAGGATTTAAGCAGAGGGAGATAGCAGTTCAGCTTGGAGTAGGATGATGCAGAAATGAACGTACCTGTTGAGAGAGGGAGAAGGTAGATGGATGTTATTAACTGCCATGGTCAAACTGTCTCATACTTTCTACAGCATACTTCATACAGCATTATAGTCGCGTGGCAGCCACCCGCGTGGCATGCATTCTTACACTAATATTATAGTGAAAGTTTAAGGTATGACTAGGAAACAGCTGGGAGTGGCTAATCAGGTTCCAATTGACTGGCCAGCTGACTTTAGCATTGCAAACCTAATGACCAAAAGGGGGGGGGGGTGAAATTTATTGCTCTCCTTAGATAAGGAAAGCATCTCAGCAAGGATGGGTGAAAGATGCCATTTGGGGGAGGTGGATGGCAGAAATGACTAAAAGTAAAGTTTCATTTACCGATGCAAACAGATGAAATGCAAAATACACAATTCACAGCAAGCAAGCAGCACAGAGGATTTAAGCAGAGGGAGATAGCAGTTCAGCTTGGAGTAGGATGATGCAGAAATGAACGTACCTGTTGAGAGAGGGAGAAGGTAGATGGATGTTATTAACTGCCATGGTCAAACTGTCTCATACTTTCTACAGCATACTTCATACAGCATTATAGTCGCGTGGCAGCCACCCGCGTGGCATGCATTCTTACACTGATATTATAGTGAAAGTTTAAGGTATGACTAGGAAACAGCTGGGAGTGGCTAATCAGGTTCCAATTGACTGGCCAGCTGACTTTAGCATTGCAAACCTAATGACCAAAAGGGGGGGGGGGGGAATTTATTGCTCTCCTTAGATAAGGAAAGCATCTCAGCAAGGATGGGTGAAAGATGCCATTTGGGGGAGGTGGATGGCAGAAATGACTAAAAGTAAAGTTTCATTTACCGATGCAAACAGATGAAATGCAAAATACACAATTCACAGCAAGCAAGCAGCACAGAGGATTTAAGCAGAGGGAGATAGCAGTTCAGCTTGGAGTAGGATGATGCAGAAATGAACGTACCTGTTGAGAGAGGGAGAAGGTAGATGGATGTTATTAACTGCCATGGTCAAACTGTCTCATACTTTCTACAGCATACTTCATACAGCATTATAGTCGCGTGGCAGCCACCCGCGTGGCATGCATTCTTACACTGATATTATAGTGAAAGTTTAAGGTATGACTAGGAAACAGCTGGGAGTGGCTAATCAGGTTCCAATTGACTGGCCAGCTGACTTTAGCATTGCAAACCTAATGACCAAAAGGGGGGGGGGGGTGAAATTTATTGCTCTCCTTAGATAAGGAAAGCATCTCAGCAAGGATGGGTGAAAGATGCCATTTGGGGGAGGTGGATGGCAGAAATGACTAAAAGTAAAGTTTCATTTACCGATGCAAACAGATGAAATGCAAAATACACAATTCACAGCAAGCAAGCAGCACAGAGGATTTAAGCAGAGGGAGATAGCAGTTCAGCTTGGAGTAGGATGATGCAGAAATGAACGTACCTGTTGAGAGAGGGAGAAGGTAGATGGATGTTATTAACTGCCATGGTCAAACTGTCTCATACTTTCTACAGCATACTTCATACAGCATTATAGTCGCGTGGCAGCCACCCGCGTGGCATGCATTCTTACACTGATATTATAGTGAAAGTTTAAGGTATGACTAGGAAACAGCTGGGAGTGGCTAATCAGGTTCCAATTGACTGGCCAGCTGACTTTAGCATTGCAAACCTAATGACCAAAAGGGGGGGGGGGTGAAATTTATTGCTCTCCTTAGATAAGGAAAGCATCTCAGCAAGGATGGGTGAAAGATGCCATTTGGGGGAGGTGGATGGCAGAAATGACTAAAAGTAAAGTTTCATTTACCGATGCAAACAGATGAAATGCAAAATACACAATTCACAGCAAGCAAGCAGCACAGAGGATTTAAGCAGAGGGAGATAGCAGTTCAGCTTGGAGTAGGATGATGCAGAAATGAACGTACCTGTTGAGAGAGGGAGAAGGTAGATGGATGTTATTAACTGCCATGGTCAAACTGTCTCATACTTTCTACAGCATACTTCATACAGCATTATAGTCGCGTGGCAGCCACCCGCGTGGCATGCATTCTTACACTGATATTATAGTGAAAGTTTAAGGTATGACTAGGAAACAGCTGGGAGTGGCTAATCAGGTTCCAATTGACTGGCCAGCTGACTTTAGCATTGCAAACCTAATGACCAAAAGGGGGGGGGGGGGAAATTTATTGCTCTCCTTAGATAAGGAAAGCATCTCAGCAAGGATGGGTGAAAGATGCCATTTGGGGGAGGTGGATGGCAGAAATGACTAAAAGTAAAGTTTCATTTACCGATGCAAACAGATGAAATGCAAAATACACAATTCACAGCAAGCAAGCAGCACAGAGGATTTAAGCAGAGGGAGATAGCAGTTCAGCTTGGAGTAGGATGATGCAGAAATGAACGTACCTGTTGAGAGAGGGAGAAGGTAGATGGATGTTATTAACTGCCATGGTCAAACTGTCTCATACTTTCTACAGCATACTTCATACAGCATTATAGTCGCGTGGCAGCCACCCGCGTGGCATGCATTCTTACACTGATATTATAGTGAAAGTTTAAGGTATGACTAGGAAACAGCTGGGAGTGGCTAATCAGGTTCCAATTGACTGGCCAGCTGACTTTAGCATTGCAAACCTAATGACCAAAAGGGGGGGGGGGTGAAATTTATTGCTCTCCTTAGATAAGGAAAGCATCTCAGCAAGGATGGGTGAAAGATGCCATTTGGGGGAGGTGGATGGCAGAAATGACTAAAAGTAAAGTTTCATTTACCGATGCAAACAGATGAAATGCAAAATACACAATTCACAGCAAGCAAGCAGCACAGAGGATTTAAGCAGAGGGAGATAGCAGTTCAGCTTGGAGTAGGATGATGCAGAAATGAACGTACCTGTTGAGAGAGGGAGAAGGTAGATGGATGTTATTAACTGCCATGGTCAAACTGTCTCATACTTTCTACAGCATACTTCATACAGCATTATAGTCGCGTGGCAGCCACCCGCGTGGCATGCATTCTTACACTGATATTATAGTGAAAGTTTAAGGTATGACTAGGAAACAGCTGGGAGTGGCTAATCAGGTTCCAATTGACTGGCCAGCTGACTTTAGCATTGCAAACCTAATGACCAAAAGGGGGGGGGGGTGAAATTTATTGCTCTCCTTAGATAAGGAAAGCATCTCAGCAAGGATGGGTGAAAGATGCCATTTGGGGGAGGTGGATGGCAGAAATGACTAAAAGTAAAGTTTCATTTACCGATGCAAACAGATGAAATGCAAAATACACAATTCACAGCAAGCAAGCAGCACAGAGGATTTAAGCAGAGGGAGATAGCAGTTCAGCTTGGAGTAGGATGATGCAGAAATGAACGTACCTGTTGAGAGAGGGAGAAGGTAGATGGATGTTATTAACTGCCATGGTCAAACTGTCTCATACTTTCTACAGCATACTTCATACAGCATTATAGTCACGTGGCAGCCACCCGCGTGGCATGCATTCTTACACTGATATTATAGTGAAAGTTTAAGGTATGACTAGGAAACAGCTGGGAGTGGCTAATCAGGTTCCAATTGACTGGCCAGCTGACTTTAGCATTGCAAACCTAATGACCAAAAGGGGGGGGGGGGGTGAAATTTATTGCTCTCCTTAGATAAGGAAAGCATCTCAGCAAGGATGGGTGAAAGATGCCATTTGGGGGAGGTGGATGGCAGAAATGACTAAAAGTAAAGTTTCATTTACCGATGCAAACAGATGAAATGCAAAATACACAATTCACAGCAAGCAAGCAGCACAGAGGATTTAAGCAGAGGGAGATAGCAGTTCAGCTTGGAGTAGGATGATGCAGAAATGAACGTACCTGTTGAGAGAGGGAGAAGGTAGATGGATGTTATTAACTGCCATGGTCAAACTGTCTCATACTTTCTACAGCATACTTCATACAGCATTATAGTCGCGTGGCAGCCACCCGCGTGGCATGCATTCTTACACTGATATTATAGTGAAAGTTTAAGGTATGACTAGGAAACAGCTGGGAGTGGCTAATCAGGTTCCAATTGACTGGCCAGCTGACTTTAGCATTGCAAACCTAATGACCAAAAGGGGGGGGGGGTGAAATTTATTGCTCTCCTTAGATAAGGAAAGCATCTCAGCAAGGATGGGTGAAAGATGCCATTTGGGGGAGGTGGATGGCAGAAATGACTAAAAGTAAAGTTTCATTTACCGATGCAAACAGATGAAATGCAAAATACACAATTCACAGCAAGCAAGCAGCACAGAGGATTTAAGCAGAGGGAGATAGCAGTTCAGCTTGGAGTAGGATGATGCAGAAATGAACGTACCTGTTGAGAGAGGGAGAAGGTAGATGGATGTTATTAACTGCCATGGTCAAACTGTCTCATACTTTCTACAGCATACTTCATACAGCATTATAGTCGCGTGGCAGCCACCCGCGTGGCATGCATTCTTACACTGATATTATAGTGAAAGTTTAAGGTATGACTAGGAAACAGCTGGGAGTGGCTAATCAGGTTCCAATTGACTGGCCAGCTGACTTTAGCATTGCAAACCTAATGACCAAAAGGGGGGGGGGTGAAATTTATTGCTCTCCTTAGATAAGGAAAGCATCTCAGCAAGGATGGGTGAAAGATGCCATTTGGGGGAGGTGGATGGCAGAAATGACTAAAAGTAAAGTTTCATTTACCGATGCAAACAGATGAAATGCAAAATACACAATTCACAGCAAGCAAGCAGCACAGAGGATTTAAGCAGAGGGAGATAGCAGTTCAGCTTGGAGTAGGATGATGCAGAAATGAACGTACCTGTTGAGAGAGGGAGAAGGTAGATGGATGTTATTAACTGCCATGGTCAAACTGTCTCATACTTTCTACAGCATACTTCATACAGCATTATAGTCGCGTGGCAGCCACCCGCGTGGCATGCATTCTTACACTGATATTATAGTGAAAGTTTAAGGTATGACTAGGAAACAGCTGGGAGTGGCTAATCAGGTTCCAATTGACTGGCCAGCTGACTTTAGCATTGCAAATCTAATGACCAAAAGGGGGGGGGGGTGAAATTTATTGCTCTCCTTAGATAAGGAAAGCATCTCAGCAAGGATGGGTGAAAGATGCCATTTGGGGGAGGTGGATGGCAGAAATGACTAAAAGTAAAGTTTCATTTACCGATGCAAACAGATGAAATGCAAAATACACAATTCACAGCAAGCAAGCAGCACAGAGGATTTAAGCAGAGGGAGATAGCAGTTCAGCTTGGAGTAGGATGATGCAGAAATGAACGTACCTGTTGAGAGAGGGAGAAGGTAGATGGATGTTATTAACTGCCATGGTCAAACTGTCTCATACTTTCTACAGCATACTTCATACAGCATTATAGTCGCGTGGCAGCCACCCGCGTGGCATGCATTCTTACACTGATATTATAGTGAAAGTTTAAGGTATGACTAGGAAACAGCTGGGAGTGGCTAATCAGGTTCCAATTGACTGGCCAGCTGACTTTAGCATTGCAAACCTAATGACCAAAAGGGGGGGGGGGTGAAATTTATTGCTCTCCTTAGATAAGGAAAGCATCTCAGCAAGGATGGGTGAAAGATGCCATTTGGGGGAGGTGGATGGCAGAAATGACTAAAAGTAAAGTTTCATTTACCGATGCAAACAGATGAAATGCAAAATACACAATTCACAGCAAGCAAGCAGCACAGAGGATTTAAGCAGAGGGAGATAGCAGTTCAGCTTGGAGTAGGATGATGCAGAAATGAACGTACCTGTTGAGAGAGGGAGAAGGTAGATGGATGTTATTAACTGCCATGGTCAAACTGTCTCATACTTTCTACAGCATACTTCATACAGCATTATAGTCGCGTGGCAGCCACCCGCGTGGCATGCATTCTTACACTGATATTATAGTGAAAGTTTAAGGTATGACTAGGAAACAGCTGGGAGTGGCTAATCAGGTTCCAATTGACTGGCCAGCTGACTTTAGCATTGCAAACCTAATGACCAAAAGGGGGGGGGGGTGAAATTTATTGCTCTCCTTAGATAAGGAAAGCATCTCAGCAAGGATGGGTGAAAGATGCCATTTGGGGGAGGTGGATGGCAGAAATGACTAAAAGTAAAGTTTCATTTACCGATGCAAACAGATGAAATGCAAAATACACAATTCACAGCAAGCAAGCAGCACAGAGGATTTAAGCAGAGGGAGATAGCAGTTCAGCTTGGAGTAGGATGATGCAGAAATGAACGTACCTGTTGAGAGAGGGAGAAGGTAGATGGATGTTATTAACTGCCATGGTCAAACTGTCTCATACTTTCTACAGCATACTTCATACAGCATTATAGTCGCGTGGCAGCCACCCGCGTGGCATGCATTCTTACACTGATATTATAGTGAAAGTTTAAGGTATGACTAGGAAACAGCTGGGAGTGGCTAATCAGGTTCCAATTGACTGGCCAGCTGACTTTAGCATTGCAAACCTAATGACCAAAAGGGGGGGGGGGTGAAATTTATTGCTCTCCTTAGATAAGGAAAGCATCTCAGCAAGGATGGGTGAAAGATGCCATTTGGGGGAGGTGGATGGCAGAAATGACTAAAAGTAAAGTTTCATTTACCGATGCAAACAGATGAAATGCAAAATACACAATTCACAGCAAGCAAGCAGCACAGAGGATTTAAGCAGAGGGAGATAGCAGTTCAGCTTGGAGTAGGATGATGCAGAAATGAACGTACCTGTTGAGAGAGGGAGAAGGTAGATGGATGTTATTAACTGCCATGGTCAAACTGTCTCATACTTTCTACAGCATACTTCATACAGCATTATAGTCGCGTGGCAGCCACCCGCGTGGCATGCATTCTTACACTGATATTATAGTGAAAGTTTAAGGTATGACTAGGAAACAGCTGGGAGTGGCTAATCAGGTTCCAATTGACTGGCCAGCTGACTTTAGCATTGCAAACCTAATGACCAAAAGGGGGGGGGGGTGAAATTTATTGCTCTCCTTAGATAAGGAAAGCATCTCAGCAAGGATGGGTGAAAGATGCCATTTGGGGGAGGTGGATGGCAGAAATGACTAAAAGTAAAGTTTCATTTACCGATGCAAACAGATGAAATGCAAAATACACAATTCACAGCAAGCAAGCAGCACAGAGGATTTAAGCAGAGGGAGATAGCAGTTCAGCTTGGAGTAGGATGATGCAGAAATGAACGTACCTGTTGAGAGAGGGAGAAGGTAGATGGATGTTATTAACTGCCATGGTCAAACTGTCTCATACTTTCTACAGCATACTTCATACAGCATTATAGTCGCGTGGCAGCCACCCGCGTGGCATGCATTCTTACACTGATATTATAGTGAAAGTTTAAGGTATGACTAGGAAACAGCTGGGAGTGGCTAATCAGGTTCCAATTGACTGGCCAGCTGACTTTAGCATTGCAAACCTAATGACCAAAAGGGGGGGGGGGTGAAATTTATTGCTCTCCTTAGATAAGGAAAGCATCTCAGCAAGGATGGGTGAAAGATGCCATTTGGGGGAGGTGGATGGCAGAAATGACTAAAAGTAAAGTTTCATTTACCGATGCAAACAGATGAAATGCAAAATACACAATTCACAGCAAGCAAGCAGCACAGAGGATTTAAGCAGAGGGAGATAGCAGTTCAGCTTGGAGTAGGATGATGCAGAAATGAACGTACCTGTTGAGAGAGGGAGAAGGTAGATGGATGTTATTAACTGCCATGGTCAAACTGTCTCATACTTTCTACAGCATACTTCATACAGCATTATAGTCGCGTGGCAGCCACCCGCGTGGCATGCATTCTTACACTGATATTATAGTGAAAGTTTAAGGTATGACTAGGAAACAGCTGGGAGTGGCTAATCAGGTTCCAATTGACTGGCCAGCTGACTTTAGCATTGCAAACCTAATGACCAAAAGGGGGGGGGGGTGAAATTTATTGCTCTCCTTAGATAAGGAAAGCATCTCAGCAAGGATGGGTGAAAGATGCCATTTGGGGGAGGTGGATGGCAGAAATGACTAAAAGTAAAGTTTCATTTACCGATGCAAACAGATGAAATGCAAAATACACAATTCACAGCAAGCAAGCAGCACAGAGGATTTAAGCAGAGGGAGATAGCAGTTCAGCTTGGAGTAGGATGATGCAGAAATGAACGTACCTGTTGAGAGAGGGAGAAGGTAGATGGATGTTATTAACTGCCATGGTCAAACTGTCTCATACTTTCTACAGCATACTTCATACAGCATTATAGTCGCGTGGCAGCCACCCGCGTGGCATGCATTCTTACACTGATATTATAGTGAAAGTTTAAGGTATGACTAGGAAACAGCTGGGAGTGGCTAATCAGGTTCCAATTGACTGGCCAGCTGACTTTAGCATTGCAAACCTAATGACCAAAAGGGGGGGGGTGAAATTTATTGCTCTCCTTAGATAAGGAAAGCATCTCAGCAAGGATGGGTGAAAGATGCCATTTGGGGGAGGTGGATGGCAGAAATGACTAAAAGTAAAGTTTCATTTACCGATGCAAACAGATGAAATGCAAAATACACAATTCACAGCAAGCAAGCAGCACAGAGGATTTAAGCAGAGGGATATAGCAGTTCAGCTTGGAGTAGGATGATGCAGAAATGAACGTACCTGTTGAGAGAGGGAGAAGGTAGATGGATGTTATTAACTGCCATGGTCAAACTGTCTCATACTCTCTACAGCATACTTCATACAGCATTATAGTCGCGTGGCATGCATTCTTACACTGATATTATAGTGAAAGTTTAAGGTATGACTAGGAAACAGCTGGGAGTGGCTAATCAGGTTCCAATTGACTGGCCAGCTGACTTTAGCATTGCAAACCTAATGACCAAAAGGGGGGGGGGTGAAATTTATTGCTCTCCTTAGATAAGGAAAGCATCTCAGCAAGGATGGGTGAAAGATGCCATTTGGGGGAGGTGGATGGCAGAAATGACTAAAAGTAAAGTTTCATTTACCGATGCAAACAGATGAAATGCAAAATACACAATTCACAGCAAGCAAGCAGCACAGAGGATTTAAGCAGAGGGAGATAGCAGTTCAGCTTGGAGTAGGATGATGCAGAAATGAACGTACCTGTTGAGAGAGGGAGAAGGTAGATGGATGTTATTAACTGCCATGGTCAAACTGTCTCATACTTTCTACAGCATACTTCATACAGCATTATAGTCGCGTGGCAGCCACCCGCGTGGCATGCATTCTTACACTGATATTATAGTGAAAGTTTAAGGTATGACTAGGAAACAGCTGGGAGTGGCTAATCAGGTTCCAATTGACTGGCCAGCTGACTTTAGCATTGCAAACCTAATGACCAAAAGGGGGGGGGGTGAAATTTATTGCTCTCCTTAGATAAGGAAAGCATCTCAGCAAGGATGGGTGAAAGATGCCATTTGGGGGAGGTGGATGGCAGAAATGACTAAAAGTAACGTTTCATTTACCGATGCAAACAGATGAAATGCAAAATACACAATTCACAGCAAGCAAGCAGCACAGAGGATTTAAGCAGAGGGAGATAGCAGTTCAGCTTGGAGTAGGATGATGCAGAAATGAACGTACCTGTTGAGAGAGGGAGAAGGTAGATGGATGTTATTAACTGCCATGGTCAAACTGTCTCATACTTTCTACAGCATACTTCATACAGCATTATAGTCGCGTGGCAGCCACCCGCGTGGCATGCATTCTTACACTGATATTATAGTGAAAGTTTAAGGTATGACTAGGAAACAGCTGGGAGTGGCTAATCAGGTTCCAATTGACTGGCCAGCTGACTTTAGCATTGCAAACCTAATGACCAAAAGGGGGGGGGGTGAAATTTATTGCTCTCCTTAGATAAGGAAAGCATCTCAGCAAGGATGGGTGAAAGATGCCATTTGGGGGAGGTGGATGGCAGAAATGACTAAAAGTAAAGTTTCATTTACCGATGCAAACAGATGAAATGCAAAATACACAATTCACAGCAAGCAAGCAGCACAGAGGATTTAAGCAGAGGGAGATAGCAGTTCAGCTTGGAGTAGGATGATGCAGAAATGAACGTACCTGTTGAGAGAGGGAGAAGGTAGATGGATGTTATTAACTGCCATGGTCAAACTGTCTCATACTTTCTACAGCATACTTCATACAGCATTATAGTCGCGTGGCAGCCACCCGCGTGGCATGCATTCTTACACTGATATTATAGTGAAAGTTTAAGGTATGACTAGGAAACAGCTGGGAGTGGCTAATCAGGTTCCAATTGACTGGCCAGCTGACTTTAGCATTGCAAACCTAATGACCAAAAGGGGGGGGTGAAATTTATTGCTCTCCTTAGATAAGGAAAGCATCTCAGCAAGGATGGGTGAAAGATGCCATTTGGGGGAGGTGGATGGCAGAAATGACTAAAAGTAAAGTTTCATTTACCGATGCAAACAGATGAAATGCAAAATACACAATTCACAGCAAGCAAGCAGCACAGAGGATTTAAGCAGAGGGATATAGCAGTTCAGCTTGGAGTAGGATGATGCAGAAATGAACGTACCTGTTGAGAGAGGGAGAAGGTAGATGGATGTTATTAACTGCCATGGTCAAACTGTCTCATACTCTCTACAGCATACTTCATACAGCATTATAGTCGCGTGGCATGCATTCTTACACTGATATTATAGTGAAAGTTTAAGGTATGACTAGGAAACAGCTGGGAGTGGCTAATCAGGTTCCAATTGACTGGCCAGCTGACTTTAGCATTGCAAACCTAATGACCAAAAGGGGGGGGGGTGAAATTTATTGCTCTCCTTAGATAAGGAAAGCATCTCAGCAAGGATGGGTGAAAGATGCCATTTGGGGGAGGTGGATGGCAGAAATGACTAAAAGTAAAGTTTCATTTACCGATGCAAACAGATGAAATGCAAAATACACAATTCACAGCAAGCAAGCAGCACAGAGGATTTAAGCAGAGGGAGATAGCAGTTCAGCTTGGAGTAGGATGATGCAGAAATGAACGTACCTGTTGAGAGAGGGAGAAGGTAGATGGATGTTATTAACTGCCATGGTCAAACTGTCTCATACTTTCTACAGCATACTTCATACAGCATTATAGTCGCGTGGCAGCCACCCGCGTGGCATGCATTCTTACACTGATATTATAGTGAAAGTTTAAGGTATGACTAGGAAACAGCTGGGAGTGGCTAATCAGGTTCCAATTGACTGGCCAGCTGACTTTAGCATTGCAAACCTAATGACCAAAAGGGGGGGGGGTGAAATTTATTGCTCTCCTTAGATAAGGAAAGCATCTCAGCAAGGATGGGTGAAAGATGCCATTTGGGGGAGGTGGATGGCAGAAATGACTAAAAGTAACGTTTCATTTACCGATGCAAACAGATGAAATGCAAAATACACAATTCACAGCAAGCAAGCAGCACAGAGGATTTAAGCAGAGGGAGATAGCAGTTCAGCTTGGAGTAGGATGATGCAGAAATGAACGTACCTGTTGAGAGAGGGAGAAGGTAGATGGATGTTATTAACTGCCATGGTCAAACTGTCTCATACTTTCTACAGCATACTTCATACAGCATTATAGTCGCGTGGCAGCCACCCGCGTGGCATGCATTCTTACACTGATATTATAGTGAAAGTTTAAGGTATGACTAGGAAACAGCTGGGAGTGGCTAATCAGGTTCCAATTGACTGGCCAGCTGACTTTAGCATTGCAAACCTAATGACCAAAAGGGGGGGGGGTGAAATTTATTGCTCTCCTTAGATAAGGAAAGCATCTCAGCAAGGATGGGTGAAAGATGCCATTTGGGGGAGGTGGATGGCAGAAATGACTAAAAGTAAAGTTTCATTTACCGATGCAAACAGATGAAATGCAAAATACACAATTCACAGCAAGCAAGCAGCACAGAGGATTTAAGCAGAGGGAGATAGCAGTTCAGCTTGGAGTAGGATGATGCAGAAATGAACGTACCTGTTGAGAGAGGGAGAAGGTAGATGGATGTTATTAACTGCCATGGTCAAACTGTCTCATACTTTCTACAGCATACTTCATACAGCATTATAGTCGCGTGGCAGCCACCCGCGTGGCATGCATTCTTACACTGATATTATAGTGAAAGTTTAAGGTATGACTAGGAAACAGCTGGGAGTGGCTAATCAGGTTCCAATTGACTGGCCAGCTGACTTTAGCATTGCAAACCTAATGACCAAAAGGGGGGGGGGTGAAATTTATTGCTCTCCTTAGATAAGGAAAGCATCTCAGCAAGGATGGGTGAAAGATGCCATTTGGGGGAGGTGGATGGCAGAAATGACTAAAAGTAAAGTTTCATTTACCGATGCAAACAGATGAAATGCAAAATACACAATTCACAGCAAGCAAGCAGCACAGAGGATTTAAGCAGAGGGAGATAGCAGTTCAGCTTGGAGTAGGATGATGCAGAAATGAACGTACCTGTTGAGAGAGGGAGAAGGTAGATGGATGTTATTAACTGCCATGGTCAAACTGTCTCATACTTTCTACAGCATACTTCATACAGCATTATAGTCGCGTGGCAGCCACCCGCGTGGCATGCATTCTTACACTGATATTATAGTGAAAGTTTAAGGTATGACTAGGAAACAGCTGGGAGTGGCTAATCAGGTTCCAATTGACTGGCCAGCTGACTTTAGCATTGCAAACCTAATGACCAAAAGGGGGGGGTGAAATTTATTGCTCTCCTTAGATAAGGAAAGCATCTCAGCAAGGATGGGTGAAAGATGCCATTTGGGGGAGGTGGATGGCAGAAATGACTAAAAGTAAAGTTTCATTTACCGATGCAAACAGATGAAATGCAAAATACACAATTCACAGCAAGCAAGCAGCACAGAGGATTTAAGCAGAGGGATATAGCAGTTCAGCTTGGAGTAGGATGATGCAGAAATGAACGTACCTGTTGAGAGAGGGAGAAGGTAGATGGATGTTATTAACTGCCATGGTCAAACTGTCTCATACTCTCTACAGCATACTTCATACAGCATTATAGTCGCGTGGCATGCATTCTTACACTGATATTATAGTGAAAGTTTAAGGTATGACTAGGAAACAGCTGGGAGTGGCTAATCAGGTTCCAATTGACTGGCCAGCTGACTTTAGCATTGCAAACCTAATGACCAAAAGGGGGGGGGGGTGAAATTTATTGCTCTCCTTAGATAAGGAAAGCATCTCAGCAAGGATGGGTGAAAGATGCCATTTGGGGGAGGTGGATGGCAGAAATGACTAAAAGTAAAGTTTCATTTACCGATGCAAACAGATGAAATGCAAAATACACAATTCACAGCAAGCAAGCAGCACAGAGGATTTAAGCAGAGGGAGATAGCAGTTCAGCTTGGAGTAGGATGATGCAGAAATGAACGTACCTGTTGAGAGAGGGAGAAGGTAGATGGATGTTATTAACTGCCATGGTCAAACTGTCTCATACTTTCTACAGCATACTTCATACAGCATTATAGTCGCGTGGCAGCCACCCGCGTGGCATGCATTCTTACACTGATATTATAGTGAAAGTTTAAGGTATGACTAGGAAACAGCTGGGAGTGGCTAATCAGGTTCCAATTGACTGGCCAGCTGACTTTAGCATTGCAAACCTAATGACCAAAAGGGGGGGGGGGTGAAATTTATTGCTCTCCTTAGATAAGGAAAGCATCTCAGCAAGGATGGGTGAAAGATGCCATTTGGGGGAGGTGGATGGCAGAAATGACTAAAAGTAAAGTTTCATTTACCGATGCAAACAGATGAAATGCAAAATACACAATTCACAGCAAGCAAGCAGCACAGAGGATTTAAGCAGAGGGAGATAGCAGTTCAGCTTGGAGTAGGATGATGCAGAAATGAACGTACCTGTTGAGAGAGGGAGAAGGTAGATGGATGTTATTAACTGCCATGGTCAAACTGTCTCATACTTTCTACAGCATACTTCATACAGCATTATAGTCGCGTGGCAGCCACCCGCGTGGCATGCATTCTTACACTGATATTATAGTGAAAGTTTAAGGTATGACTAGGAAACAGCTGGGAGTGGCTAATCAGGTTCCAATTGACTGGCCAGCTGACTTTAGCATTGCAAACCTAATGACCAAAAGGGGGGGGGGGTGAAATTTATTGCTCTCCTTAGATAAGGAAAGCATCTCAGCAAGGATGGGTGAAAGATGCCATTTGGGGGAGGTGGATGGCAGAAATGACTAAAAGTAAAGTTTCATTTACCGATGCAAACAGATGAAATGCAAAATACACAATTCACAGCAAGCAAGCAGCACAGAGGATTTAAGCAGAGGGAGATAGCAGTTCAGCTTGGAGTAGGATGATGCAGAAATGAACGTACCTGTTGAGAGAGGGAGAAGGTAGATGGATGTTATTAACTGCCATGGTCAAACTGTCTCATACTTTCTACAGCATACTTCATACAGCATTATAGTCGCGTGGCAGCCACCCGCGTGGCATGCATTCTTACACTGATATTATAGTGAAAGTTTAAGGTATGACTAGGAAACAGCTGGGAGTGGCTAATCAGGTTCCAATTGACTGGCCAGCTGACTTTAGCATTGCAAACCTAATGACCAAAAGGGGGGGGTGAAATTTATTGCTCTCCTTAGATAAGGAAAGCATCTCAGCAAGGATGGGTGAAAGATGCCATTTGGGGGAGGTGGATGGCAGAAATGACTAAAAGTAAAGTTTCATTTACCGATGCAAACAGATGAAATGCAAAATACACAATTCACAGCAAGCAAGCAGCACAGAGGATTTAAGCAGAGGGATATAGCAGTTCAGCTTGGAGTAGGATGATGCAGAAATGAACGTACCTGTTGAGAGAGGGAGAAGGTAGATGGATGTTATTAACTGCCATGGTCAAACTGTCTCATACTCTCTACAGCATACTTCATACAGCATTATAGTCGCGTGGCATGCATTCTTACACTGATATTATAGTGAAAGTTTAAGGTATGACTAGGAAACAGCTGGGAGTGGCTAATCAGGTTCCAATTGACTGGCCAGCTGACTTTAGCATTGCAAACCTAATGACCAAAAGGGGGGGGGGTGAAATTTATTGCTCTCCTTAGATAAGGAAAGCATCTCAGCAAGGATGGGTGAAAGATGCCATTTGGGGGAGGTGGATGGCAGAAATGACTAAAAGTAAAGTTTCATTTACCGATGCAAACAGATGAAATGCAAAATACACAATTCACAGCAAGCAAGCAGCACAGAGGATTTAAGCAGAGGGAGATAGCAGTTCAGCTTGGAGTAGGATGATGCAGAAATGAACGTACCTGTTGAGAGAGGGAGAAGGTAGATGGATGTTATTAACTGCCATGGTCAAACTGTCTCATACTTTCTACAGCATACTTCATACAGCATTATAGTCGCGTGGCAGCCACCCGCGTGGCATGCATTCTTACACTGATATTATAGTGAAAGTTTAAGGTATGACTAGGAAACAGCTGGGAGTGGCTAATCAGGTTCCAATTGACTGGCCAGCTGACTTTAGCATTGCAAACCTAATGACCAAAAGGGGGGGGGGTGAAATTTATTGCTCTCCTTAGATAAGGAAAGCATCTCAGCAAGGATGGGTGAAAGATGCCATTTGGGGGAGGTGGATGGCAGAAATGACTAAAAGTAAAGTTTCATTTACCGATGCAAACAGATGAAATGCAAAATACACAATTCACAGCAAGCAAGCAGCACAGAGGATTTAAGCAGAGGGAGATAGCAGTTCAGCTTGGAGTAGGATGATGCAGAAATGAACGTACCTGTTGAGAGAGGGAGAAGGTAGATGGATGTTATTAACTGCCATGGTCAAACTGTCTCATACTTTCTACAGCATACTTCATACAGCATTATAGTCGCGTGGCAGCCACCCGCGTGGCATGCATTCTTACACTGATATTATAGTGAAAGTTTAAGGTATGACTAGGAAACAGCTGGGAGTGGCTAATCAGGTTCCAATTGACTGGCCAGCTGACTTTAGCATTGCAAACCTAATGACCAAAAGGGGGGGGGGGGGTGAAATTTATTGCTCTCCTTAGATAAGGAAAGCATCTCAGCAAGGATGGGTGAAAGATGCCATTTGGGGGAGGTGGATGGCAGAAATGACTAAAAGTAAAGTTTCATTTACCGATGCAAACAGATGAAATGCAAAATACACAATTCACAGCAAGCAAGCAGCACAGAGGATTTAAGCAGAGGGAGATAGCAGTTCAGCTTGGAGTAGGATGATGCAGAAATGAACGTACCTGTTGAGAGAGGGAGAAGGTAGATGGATGTTATTAACTGCCATGGTCAAACTGTCTCATACTTTCTACAGCATACTTCATACAGCATTATAGTCGCGTGGCAGCCACCCGCGTGGCATGCATTCTTACACTGATATTATAGTGAAAGTTTAAGGTATGACTAGGAAACAGCTGGGAGTGGCTAATCAGGTTCCAATTGACTGGCCAGCTGACTTTAGCATTGCAAACCTAATGACCAAAAGGGGGGGGGTGAAATTTATTGCTCTCCTTAGATAAGGAAAGCATCTCAGCAAGGATGGGTGAAAGATGCCATTTGGGGGAGGTGGATGGCAGAAATGACTAAAAGTAAAGTTTCATTTACCGATGCAAACAGATGAAATGCAAAATACACAATTCACAGCAAGCAAGCAGCACAGAGGATTTAAGCAGAGGGAGATAGCAGTTCAGCTTGGAGTAGGATGATGCAGAAATGAACGTACCTGTTGAGAGAGGGAGAAGGTAGATGGATGTTATTAACTGCCATGGTCAAACTGTCTCATACTTTCTACAGCATACTTCATACAGCATTATAGTCGCGTGGCAGCCACCCGCGTGGCATGCATTCTTACACTGATATTATAGTGAAAGTTTAAGGTATGACTAGGAAACAGCTGGGAGTGGCTAATCAGGTTCCAATTGACTGGCCAGCTGACTTTAGCATTGCAAACCTAATGACCAAAAGGGGGGGGTGAAATTTATTGCTCTCCTTAGATAAGGAAAGCATCTCAGCAAGGATGGGTGAAAGATGCCATTTGGGGGAGGTGGATGGCAGAAATGACTAAAAGTAAAGTTTCATTTACCGATGCAAACAGATGAAATGCAAAATACACAATTCACAGCAAGCAAGCAGCACAGAGGATTTAAGCAGAGGGATATAGCAGTTCAGCTTGGAGTAGGATGATGCAGAAATGAACGTACCTGTTGAGAGAGGGAGAAGGTAGATGGATGTTATTAACTGCCATGGTCAAACTGTCTCATACTCTCTACAGCATACTTCATACAGCATTATAGTCGCGTGGCATGCATTCTTACACTGATATTATAGTGAAAGTTTAAGGTATGACTAGGAAACAGCTGGGAGTGGCTAATCAGGTTCCAATTGACTGGCCAGCTGACTTTAGCATTGCAAACCTAATGACCAAAAGGGGGGGGGGTGAAATTTATTGCTCTCCTTAGATAAGGAAAGCATCTCAGCAAGGATGGGTGAAAGATGCCATTTGGGGGAGGTGGATGGCAGAAATGACTAAAAGTAAAGTTTCATTTACCGATGCAAACAGATGAAATGCAAAATACACAATTCACAGCAAGCAAGCAGCACAGAGGATTTAAGCAGAGGGATATAGCAGTTCAGCTTGGAGTAGGATGATGCAGAAATGAACGTACCTGTTGAGAGAGGGAGAAGGTAGATGGATGTTATTAACTGCCATGGTCAAACTGTCTCATACTCTCTACAGCATACTTCATACAGCATTATAGTCGCGTGGCATGCATTCTTACACTGATATTATAGTGAAAGTTTAAGGTATGACTAGGAAACAGCTGGGAGTGGCTAATCAGGTTCCAATTGACTGGCCAGCTGACTTTAGCATTGCAAACCTAATGACCAAAAGGGGGGGGGGTGAAATTTATTGCTCTCCTTAGATAAGGAAAGCATCTCAGCAAGGATGGGTGAAAGATGCCATTTGGGGGAGGTGGATGGCAGAAATGACTAAAAGTAAAGTTTCATTTACCGATGCAAACAGATGAAATGCAAAATACACAATTCACAGCAAGCAAGCAGCACAGAGGATTTAAGCAGAGGGAGATAGCAGTTCAGCTTGGAGTAGGATGATGCAGAAATGAACGTACCTGTTGAGAGAGGGAGAAGGTAGATGGATGTTATTAACTGCCATGGTCAAACTGTCTCATACTTTCTACAGCATACTTCATACAGCATTATAGTCGCGTGGCAGCCACCCGCGTGGCATGCATTCTTACACTGATATTATAGTGAAAGTTTAAGGTATGACTAGGAAACAGCTGGGAGTGGCTAATCAGGTTCCAATTGACTGGCCAGCTGACTTTAGCATTGCAAACCTAATGACCAAAAGGGGGGGGGGTGAAATTTATTGCTCTCCTTAGATAAGGAAAGCATCTCAGCAAGGATGGGTGAAAGATGCCATTTGGGGGAGGTGGATGGCAGAAATGACTAAAAGTAAAGTTTCATTTACCGATGCAAACAGATGAAATGCAAAATACACAATTCACAGCAAGCAAGCAGCACAGAGGATTTAAGCAGAGGGAGATAGCAGTTCAGCTTGGAGTAGGATGATGCAGAAATGAACGTACCTGTTGAGAGAGGGAGAAGGTAGATGGATGTTATTAACTGCCATGGTCAAACTGTCTCATACTTTCTACAGCATACTTCATACAGCATTATAGTCGCGTGGCAGCCACCCGCGTGGCATGCATTCTTACACTGATATTATAGTGAAAGTTTAAGGTATGACTAGGAAACAGCTGGGAGTGGCTAATCAGGTTCCAATTGACTGGCCAGCTGACTTTAGCATTGCAAACCTAATGACCAAAAGGGGGGGGGGGTGAAATTTATTGCTCTCCTTAGATAAGGAAAGCATCTCAGCAAGGATGGGTGAAAGATGCCATTTGGGGGAGGTGGATGGCAGAAATGACTAAAAGTAAAGTTTCATTTACCGATGCAAACAGATGAAATGCAAAATACACAATTCACAGCAAGCAAGCAGCACAGAGGATTTAAGCAGAGGGAGATAGCAGTTCAGCTTGGAGTAGGATGATGCAGAAATGAACGTACCTGTTGAGAGAGGGAGAAGGTAGATGGATGTTATTAACTGCCATGGTCAAACTGTCTCATACTTTCTACAGCATACTTCATACAGCATTATAGTCGCGTGGCAGCCACCCGCGTGGCATGCATTCTTACACTGATATTATAGTGAAAGTTTAAGGTATGACTAGGAAACAGCTGGGAGTGGCTAATCAGGTTCCAATTGACTGGCCAGCTGACTTTAGCATTGCAAACCTAATGACCAAAAGGGGGGGGGGTGAAATTTATTGCTCTCCTTAGATAAGGAAAGCATCTCAGCAAGGATGGGTGAAAGATGCCATTTGGGGGAGGTGGATGGCAGAAATGACTAAAAGTAAAGTTTCATTTACCGATGCAAACAGATGAAATGCAAAATACACAATTCACAGCAAGCAAGCAGCACAGAGGATTTAAGCAGAGGGAGATAGCAGTTCAGCTTGGAGTAGGATGATGCAGAAATGAACGTACCTGTTGAGAGAGGGAGAAGGTAGATGGATGTTATTAACTGCCATGGTCAAACTGTCTCATACTTTCTACAGCATACTTCATACAGCATTATAGTCGCGTGGCAGCCACCCGCGTGGCATGCATTCTTACACTGATATTATAGTGAAAGTTTAAGGTATGACTAGGAAACAGCTGGGAGTGGCTAATCAGGTTCCAATTGACTGGCCAGCTGACTTTAGCATTGCAAACCTAATGACCAAAAGGGGGGGGGTGAAATTTATTGCTCTCCTTAGATAAGGAAAGCATCTCAGCAAGGATGGGTGAAAGATGCCATTTGGGGGAGGTGGATGGCAGAAATGACTAAAAGTAAAGTTTCATTTACCGATGCAAACAGATGAAATGCAAAATACACAATTCACAGCAAGCAAGCAGCACAGAGGATTTAAGCAGAGGGATATAGCAGTTCAGCTTGGAGTAGGATGATGCAGAAATGAACGTACCTGTTGAGAGAGGGAGAAGGTAGATGGATGTTATTAACTGCCATGGTCAAACTGTCTCATACTCTCTACAGCATACTTCATACAGCATTATAGTCGCGTGGCATGCATTCTTACACTGATATTATAGTGAAAGTTTAAGGTATGACTAGGAAACAGCTGGGAGTGGCTAATCAGGTTCCAATTGACTGGCCAGCTGACTTTAGCATTGCAAACCTAATGACCAAAAGGGGGGGGGGTGAAATTTATTGCTCTCCTTAGATAAGGAAAGCATCTCAGCAAGGATGGGTGAAAGATGCCATTTGGGGGAGGTGGATGGCAGAAATGACTAAAAGTAAAGTTTCATTTACCGATGCAAACAGATGAAATGCAAAATACACAATTCACAGCAAGCAAGCAGCACAGAGGATTTAAGCAGAGGGAGATAGCAGTTCAGCTTGGAGTAGGATGATGCAGAAATGAACGTACCTGTTGAGAGAGGGAGAAGGTAGATGGATGTTATTAACTGCCATGGTCAAACTGTCTCATACTTTCTACAGCATACTTCATACAGCATTATAGTCGCGTGGCAGCCACCCGCGTGGCATGCATTCTTACACTGATATTATAGTGAAAGTTTAAGGTATGACTAGGAAACAGCTGGGAGTGGCTAATCAGGTTCCAATTGACTGGCCAGCTGACTTTAGCATTGCAAACCTAATGACCAAAAGGGGGGGGGTGAAATTTATTGCTCTCCTTAGATAAGGAAAGCATCTCAGCAAGGATGGGTGAAAGATGCCATTTGGGGGAGGTGGATGGCAGAAATGACTAAAAGTAACGTTTCATTTACCGATGCAAACAGATGAAATGCAAAATACACAATTCACAGCAAGCAAGCAGCACAGAGGATTTAAGCAGAGGGAGATAGCAGTTCAGCTTGGAGTAGGATGATGCAGAAATGAACGTACCTGTTGAGAGAGGGAGAAGGTAGATGGATGTTATTAACTGCCATGGTCAAACTGTCTCATACTTTCTACAGCATACTTCATACAGCATTATAGTCGCGTGGCAGCCACCCGCGTGGCATGCATTCTTACACTGATATTATAGTGAAAGTTTAAGGTATGACTAGGAAACAGCTGGGAGTGGCTAATCAGGTTCCAATTGACTGGCCAGCTGACTTTAGCATTGCAAACCTAATGACCAAAAGGGGGGGGGGTGAAATTTATTGCTCTCCTTAGATAAGGAAAGCATCTCAGCAAGGATGGGTGAAAGATGCCATTTGGGGGAGGTGGATGGCAGAAATGACTAAAAGTAAAGTTTCATTTACCGATGCAAACAGATGAAATGCAAAATACACAATTCACAGCAAGCAAGCAGCACAGAGGATTTAAGCAGAGGGAGATAGCAGTTCAGCTTGGAGTAGGATGATGCAGAAATGAACGTACCTGTTGAGAGAGGGAGAAGGTAGATGGATGTTATTAACTGCCATGGTCAAACTGTCTCATACTTTCTACAGCATACTTCATACAGCATTATAGTCGCGTGGCAGCCACCCGCGTGGCATGCATTCTTACACTGATATTATAGTGAAAGTTTAAGGTATGACTAGGAAACAGCTGGGAGTGGCTAATCAGGTTCCAATTGACTGGCCAGCTGACTTTAGCATTGCAAACCTAATGACCAAAAGGGGGGGGGGGTGAAATTTATTGCTCTCCTTAGATAAGGAAAGCATCTCAGCAAGGATGGGTGAAAGATGCCATTTGGGGGAGGTGGATGGCAGAAATGACTAAAAGTAAAGTTTCATTTACCGATGCAAACAGATGAAATGCAAAATACACAATTCACAGCAAGCAAGCAGCACAGAGGATTTAAGCAGAGGGAGATAGCAGTTCAGCTTGGAGTAGGATGATGCAGAAATGAACGTACCTGTTGAGAGAGGGAGAAGGTAGATGGATGTTATTAACTGCCATGGTCAAACTGTCTCATACTTTCTACAGCATACTTCATACAGCATTATAGTCGCGTGGCAGCCACCCGCGTGGCATGCATTCTTACACTGATATTATAGTGAAAGTTTAAGGTATGACTAGGAAACAGCTGGGAGTGGCTAATCAGGTTCCAATTGACTGGCCAGCTGACTTTAGCATTGCAAACCTAATGACCAAAAGGGGGGGGGGGTGAAATTTATTGCTCTCCTTAGATAAGGAAAGCATCTCAGCAAGGATGGGTGAAAGATGCCATTTGGGGGAGGTGGATGGCAGAAATGACTAAAAGTAAAGTTTCATTTACCGATGCAAACAGATGAAATGCAAAATACACAATTCACAGCAAGCAAGCAGCACAGAGGATTTAAGCAGAGGGAGATAGCAGTTCAGCTTGGAGTAGGATGATGCAGAAATGAACGTACCTGTTGAGAGAGGGAGAAGGTAGATGGATGTTATTAACTGCCATGGTCAAACTGTCTCATACTTTCTACAGCATACTTCATACAGCATTATAGTCGCGTGGCAGCCACCCGCGTGGCATGCATTCTTACACTGATATTATAGTGAAAGTTTAAGGTATGACTAGGAAACAGCTGGGAGTGGCTAATCAGGTTCCAATTGACTGGCCAGCTGACTTTAGCATTGCAAACCTAATGACCAAAAGGGGGGGGGGGTGAAATTTATTGCTCTCCTTAGATAAGGAAAGCATCTCAGCAAGGATGGGTGAAAGATGCCATTTGGGGGAGGTGGATGGCAGAAATGACTAAAAGTAACGTTTCATTTACCGATGCAAACAGATGAAATGCAAAATACACAATTCACAGCAAGCAAGCAGCACAGAGGATTTAAGCAGAGGGAGATAGCAGTTCAGCTTGGAGTAGGATGATGCAGAAATGAACGTACCTGTTGAGAGAGGGAGAAGGTAGATGGATGTTATTAACTGCCATGGTCAAACTGTCTCATACTTTCTACAGCATACTTCATACAGCATTATAGTCGCGTGGCAGCCACCCGCGTGGCATGCATTCTTACACTGATATTATAGTGAAAGTTTAAGGTATGACTAGGAAACAGCTGGGAGTGGCTAATCAGGTTCCAATTGACTGGCCAGCTGACTTTAGCATTGCAAACCTAATGACCAAAAGGGGGGGGGGTGAAATTTATTGCTCTCCTTAGATAAGGAAAGCATCTCAGCAAGGATGGGTGAAAGATGCCATTTGGGGGAGGTGGATGGCAGAAATGACTAAAAGTAAAGTTTCATTTACCGATGCAAACAGATGAAATGCAAAATACACAATTCACAGCAAGCAAGCAGCACAGAGGATTTAAGCAGAGGGAGATAGCAGTTCAGCTTGGAGTAGGATGATGCAGAAATGAACGTACCTGTTGAGAGAGGGAGAAGGTAGATGGATGTTATTAACTGCCATGGTCAAACTGTCTCATACTTTCTACAGCATACTTCATACAGCATTATAGTCGCGTGGCAGCCACCCGCGTGGCATGCATTCTTACACTGATATTATAGTGAAAGTTTAAGGTATGACTAGGAAACAGCTGGGAGTGGCTAATCAGGTTCCAATTGACTGGCCAGCTGACTTTAGCATTGCAAACCTAATGACCAAAAGGGGGGGGGGGTGAAATTTATTGCTCTCCTTAGATAAGGAAAGCATCTCAGCAAGGATGGGTGAAAGATGCCATTTGGGGGAGGTGGATGGCAGAAATGACTAAAAGTAAAGTTTCATTTACCGATGCAAACAGATGAAATGCAAAATACACAATTCACAGCAAGCAAGCAGCACAGAGGATTTAAGCAGAGGGAGATAGCAGTTCAGCTTGGAGTAGGATGATGCAGAAATGAACGTACCTGTTGAGAGAGGGAGAAGGTAGATGGATGTTATTAACTGCCATGGTCAAACTGTCTCATACTTTCTACAGCATACTTCATACAGCATTATAGTCGCGTGGCAGCCACCCGCGTGGCATGCATTCTTACACTGATATTATAGTGAAAGTTTAAGGTATGACTAGGAAACAGCTGGGAGTGGCTAATCAGGTTCCAATTGACTGGCCAGCTGACTTTAGCATTGCAAACCTAATGACCAAAAGGGGGGGGGGGTGAAATTTATTGCTCTCCTTAGATAAGGAAAGCATCTCAGCAAGGATGGGTGAAAGATGCCATTTGGGGGAGGTGGATGGCAGAAATGACTAAAAGTAAAGTTTCATTTACCGATGCAAACAGATGAAATGCAAAATACACAATTCACAGCAAGCAAGCAGCACAGAGGATTTAAGCAGAGGGAGATAGCAGTTCAGCTTGGAGTAGGATGATGCAGAAATGAACGTACCTGTTGAGAGAGGGAGAAGGTAGATGGATGTTATTAACTGCCATGGTCAAACTGTCTCATACTTTCTACAGCATACTTCATACAGCATTATAGTCGCGTGGCAGCCACCCGCGTGGCATGCATTCTTACACTGATATTATAGTGAAAGTTTAAGGTATGACTAGGAAACAGCTGGGAGTGGCTAATCAGGTTCCAATTGACTGGCCAGCTGACTTTAGCATTGCAAACCTAATGACCAAAAGGGGGGGGGGGTGAAATTTATTGCTCTCCTTAGATAAGGAAAGCATCTCAGCAAGGATGGGTGAAAGATGCCATTTGGGGGAGGTGGATGGCAGAAATGACTAAAAGTAAAGTTTCATTTACCGATGCAAACAGATGAAATGCAAAATACACAATTCACAGCAAGCAAGCAGCACAGAGGATTTAAGCAGAGGGAGATAGCAGTTCAGCTTGGAGTAGGATGATGCAGAAATGAACGTACCTGTTGAGAGAGGGAGAAGGTAGATGGATGTTATTAACTGCCATGGTCAAACTGTCTCATACTTTCTACAGCATACTTCATACAGCATTATAGTCGCGTGGCAGCCACCCGCGTGGCATGCATTCTTACACTGATATTATAGTGAAAGTTTAAGGTATGACTAGGAAACAGCTGGGAGTGGCTAATCAGGTTCCAATTGACTGGCCAGCTGACTTTAGCATTGCAAACCTAATGACCAAAAGGGGGGTGTGTGAAATTTATTGCTCTCCTTAGATAAGGAAAGCATCTCAGCAAGGATGGGTGAAAGATGCCATTTGGGGGAGGTGGATGGCAGAAATGACTAAAAGTAAAGTTTCATTTACCGATGCAAACAGATGAAATGCAAAATACACAATTCACAGCAAGCAAGCAGCACAGAGGATTTAAGCAGAGGGAGATAGCAGTTCAGCTTGGAGTAGGATGATGCAGAAATGAACGTACCTGTTGAGAGAGGGAGAAGGTAGATGGATGTTATTAACTGCCATGGTCAAACTGTCTCATACTTTCTACAGCATACTTCATACAGCATTATAGTCGCGTGGCAGCCACCCGCGTGGCATGCATTCTTACACTGATATTATAGTGAAAGTTTAAGGTATGACTAGGAAACAGCTGGGAGTGGCTAATCAGGTTCCAATTGACTGGCCAGCTGACTTTAGCATTGCAAACCTAATGACCAAAAGGGGGGGGGGGGGTGAAATTTATTGCTCTCCTTAGATAAGGAAAGCATCTCAGCAAGGATGGGTGAAAGATGCCATTTGGGGGAGGTGGATGGCAGAAATGACTAAAAGTAAAGTTTCATTTACCGATGCAAACAGATGAAATGCAAAATACACAATTCACAGCAAGCAAGCAGCACAGAGGATTTAAGCAGAGGGAGATAGCAGTTCAGCTTGGAGTAGGATGATGCAGAAATGAACGTACCTGTTGAGAGAGGGAGAAGGTAGATGGATGTTATTAACTGCCATGGTCAAACTGTCTCATACTTTCTACAGCATACTTCATACAGCATTATAGTCGCGTGGCAGCCACCCGCGTGGCATGCATTCTTACACTGATATTATAGTGAAAGTTTAAGGTATGACTAGGAAACAGCTGGGAGTGGCTAATCAGGTTCCAATTGACTGGCCAGCTGACTTTAGCATTGCAAACCTAATGACCAAAAGGGGGGGGGCGGTGAAATTTATTGCTCTCCTTAGATAAGGAAAGCATCTCAGCAAGGATGGGTGAAAGATGCCATTTGGGGGAGGTGGATGGCAGAAATGACTAAAAGTAAAGTTTCATTTACCGATGCAAACAGATGAAATGCAAAATACACAATTCACAGCAAGCAAGCAGCACAGAGGATTTAAGCAGAGGGAGATAGCAGTTCAGCTTGGAGTAGGATGATGCAGAAATGAACGTACCTGTTGAGAGAGGGAGAAGGTAGATGGATGTTATTAACTGCCATGGTCAAACTGTCTCATACTTTCTACAGCATACTTCATACAGCATTATAGTCGCGTGGCAGCCACCCGCGTGGCATGCATTCTTACACTGATATTATAGTGAAAGTTTAAGGTATGACTAGGAAACAGCTGGGAGTGGCTAATCAGGTTCCAATTGACTGGCCAGCTGACTTTAGCATTGCAAACCTAATGACCAAAAGGGGGGGGGGTGAAATTTATTGCTCTCCTTAGATAAGGAAAGCATCTCAGCAAGGATGGGTGAAAGATGCCATTTGGGGGAGGTGGATGGCAGAAATGACTAAAAGTAAAGTTTCATTTACCGATGCAAACAGATGAAATGCAAAATACACAATTCACAGCAAGCAAGCAGCACAGAGGATTTAAGCAGAGGGAGATAGCAGTTCAGCTTGGAGTAGGATGATGCAGAAATGAACGTACCTGTTGAGAGAGGGAGAAGGTAGATGGATGTTATTAACTGCCATGGTCAAACTGTCTCATACTTTCTACAGCATACTTCATACAGCATTATAGTCGCGTGGCAGCCACCCGCGTGGCATGCATTCTTACACTGATATTATAGTGAAAGTTTAAGGTATGACTAGGAAACAGCTGGGAGTGGCTAATCAGGTTCCAATTGACTGGCCAGCTGACTTTAGCATTGCAAACCTAATGACCAAAAGGGGGGGGGGTGAAATTTATTGCTCTCCTTAGATAAGGAAAGCATCTCAGCAAGGATGGGTGAAAGATGCCATTTGGGGGAGGTGGATGGCAGAAATGACTAAAAGTAAAGTTTCATTTACCGATGCAAACAGATGAAATGCAAAATACACAATTCACAGCAAGCAAGCAGCACAGAGGATTTAAGCAGAGGGAGATAGCAGTTCAGCTTGGAGTAGGATGATGCAGAAATGAACGTACCTGTTGAGAGAGGGAGAAGGTAGATGGATGTTATTAACTGCCATGGTCAAACTGTCTCATACTTTCTACAGCATACTTCATACAGCATTATAGTCGCGTGGCAGCCACCCGCGTGGCATGCATTCTTACACTGATATTATAGTGAAAGTTTAAGGTATGACTAGGAAACAGCTGGGAGTGGCTAATCAGGTTCCAATTGACTGGCCAGCTGACTTTAGCATTGCAAACCTAATGACCAAAAGGGGGGGGTGTGAAATTTATTGCTCTCCTTAGATAAGGAAAGCATCTCAGCAAGGATGGGTGAAAGATGCCATTTGGGGGAGGTGGATGGCAGAAATGACTAAAAGTAAAGTTTCATTTACCGATGCAAACAGATGAAATGCAAAATACACAATTCACAGCAAGCAAGCAGCACAGAGGATTTAAGCAGAGGGAGATAGCAGTTCAGCTTGGAGTAGGATGATGCAGAAATGAACGTACCTGTTGAGAGAGGGAGAAGGTAGATGGATGTTATTAACTGCCATGGTCAAACTGTCTCATACTTTCTACAGCATACTTCATACAGCATTATAGTCGCGTGGCAGCCACCCGCGTGGCATGCATTCTTACACTGATATTATAGTGAAAGTTTAAGGTATGACTAGGAAACAGCTGGGAGTGGCTAATCAGGTTCCAATTGACTGGCCAGCTGACTTTAGCATTGCAAACCTAATGACCAAAAGGGGGGGGGGTGAAATTTATTGCTCTCCTTAGATAAGGAAAGCATCTCAGCAAGGATGGGTGAAAGATGCCATTTGGGGGAGGTGGATGGCAGAAATGACTAAAAGTAAAGTTTCATTTACCGATGCAAACAGATGAAATGCAAAATACACAATTCACAGCAAGCAAGCAGCACAGAGGATTTAAGCAGAGGGAGATAGCAGTTCAGCTTGGAGTAGGATGATGCAGAAATGAACGTACCTGTTGAGAGAGGGAGAAGGTAGATGGATGTTATTAACTGCCATGGTCAAACTGTCTCATACTTTCTACAGCATACTTCATACAGCATTATAGTCGCGTGGCAGCCACCCGCGTGGCATGCATTCTTACACTGATATTATAGTGAAAGTTTAAGGTATGACTAGGAAACAGCTGGGAGTGGCTAATCAGGTTCCAATTGACTGGCCAGCTGACTTTAGCATTGCAAACCTAATGACCAAAAGGGGGGGGGGGGAATTTATTGCTCTCCTTAGATAAGGAAAGCATCTCAGCAAGGATGGGTGAAAGATGCCATTTGGGGGAGGTGGATGGCAGAAATGACTAAAAGTAAAGTTTCATTTACCGATGCAAACAGATGAAATGCAAAATACACAATTCACAGCAAGCAAGCAGCACAGAGGATTTAAGCAGAGGGAGATAGCAGTTCAGCTTGGAGTAGGATGATGCAGAAATGAACGTACCTGTTGAGAGAGGGAGAAGGTAGATGGATGTTATTAACTGCCATGGTCAAACTGTCTCATACTTTCTACAGCATACTTCATACAGCATTATAGTCGCGTGGCAGCCACCCGCGTGGCATGCATTCTTACACTGATATTATAGTGAAAGTTTAAGGTATGACTAGGAAACAGCTGGGAGTGGCTAATCAGGTTCCAATTGACTGGCCAGCTGACTTTAGCATTGCAAACCTAATGACCAAAAGGGGGGGGGGGTGAAATTTATTGCTCTCCTTAGATAAGGAAAGCATCTCAGCAAGGATGGGTGAAAGATGCCATTTGGGGGAGGTGGATGGCAGAAATGACTAAAAGTAAAGTTTCATTTACCGATGCAAACAGATGAAATGCAAAATACACAATTCACAGCAAGCAAGCAGCACAGAGGATTTAAGCAGAGGGAGATAGCAGTTCAGCTTGGAGTAGGATGATGCAGAAATGAACGTACCTGTTGAGAGAGGGAGAAGGTAGATGGATGTTATTAACTGCCATGGTCAAACTGTCTCATACTTTCTACAGCATACTTCATACAGCATTATAGTCGCGTGGCAGCCACCCGCGTGGCATGCATTCTTACACTGATATTATAGTGAAAGTTTAAGGTATGACTAGGAAACAGCTGGGAGTGGCTAATCAGGTTCCAATTGACTGGCCAGCTGACTTTAGCATTGCAAACCTAATGACCAAAAGGGGGGGGGGGTGAAATTTATTGCTCTCCTTAGATAAGGAAAGCATCTCAGCAAGGATGGGTGAAAGATGCCATTTGGGGGAGGTGGATGGCAGAAATGACTAAAAGTAAAGTTTCATTTACCGATGCAAACAGATGAAATGCAAAATACACAATTCACAGCAAGCAAGCAGCACAGAGGATTTAAGCAGAGGGAGATAGCAGTTCAGCTTGGAGTAGGATGATGCAGAAATGAACGTACCTGTTGAGAGAGGGAGAAGGTAGATGGATGTTATTAACTGCCATGGTCAAACTGTCTCATACTTTCTACAGCATACTTCATACAGCATTATAGTCGCGTGGCAGCCACCCGCGTGGCATGCATTCTTACACTGATATTATAGTGAAAGTTTAAGGTATGACTAGGAAACAGCTGGGAGTGGCTAATCAGGTTCCAATTGACTGGCCAGCTGACTTTAGCATTGCAAACCTAATGACCAAAAGGGGGGGGGGTGAAATTTATTGCTCTCCTTAGATAAGGAAAGCATCTCAGCAAGGATGGGTGAAAGATGCCATTTGGGGGAGGTGGATGGCAGAAATGACTAAAAGTAAAGTTTCATTTACCGATGCAAACAGATGAAATGCAAAATACACAATTCACAGCAAGCAAGCAGCACAGAGGATTTAAGCAGAGGGAGATAGCAGTTCAGCTTGGAGTAGGATGATGCAGAAATGAACGTACCTGTTGAGAGAGGGAGAAGGTAGATGGATGTTATTAACTGCCATGGTCAAACTGTCTCATACTTTCTACAGCATACTTCATACAGCATTATAGTCGCGTGGCAGCCACCCGCGTGGCATGCATTCTTACACTGATATTATAGTGAAAGTTTAAGGTATGACTAGGAAACAGCTGGGAGTGGCTAATCAGGTTCCAATTGACTGGCCAGCTGACTTTAGCATTGCAAACCTAATGACCAAAAGGGGGGGGGGGTGAAATTTATTGCTCTCCTTAGATAAGGAAAGCATCTCAGCAAGGATGGGTGAAAGATGCCATTTGGGGGAGGTGGATGGCAGAAATGACTAAAAGTAAAGTTTCATTTACCGATGCAAACAGATGAAATGCAAAATACACAATTCACAGCAAGCAAGCAGCACAGAGGATTTAAGCAGAGGGAGATAGCAGTTCAGCTTGGAGTAGGATGATGCAGAAATGAACGTACCTGTTGAGAGAGGGAGAAGGTAGATGGATGTTATTAACTGCCATGGTCAAACTGTCTCATACTTTCTACAGCATACTTCATACAGCATTATAGTCGCGTGGCAGCCACCCGCGTGGCATGCATTCTTACACTGATATTATAGTGAAAGTTTAAGGTATGACTGGGAAACAGCTGGGAGTGGCTAATCAGGTTCCAATTGACTGGCCAGCTGACTTTAGCATTGCAAACCTAATGACCAAAAGGGGGGGGGGTGAAATTTATTGCTCTCCTTAGATAAGGAAAGCATCTCAGCAAGGATGGGTGAAAGATGCCATTTGGGGGAGGTGGATGGCAGAAATGACTAAAAGTAAAGTTTCATTTACCGATGCAAACAGATGAAATGCAAAATACACAATTCACAGCAAGCAAGCAGCACAGAGGATTTAAGCAGAGGGAGATAGCAGTTCAGCTTGGAGTAGGATGATGCAGAAATGAACGTACCTGTTGAGAGAGGGAGAAGGTAGATGGATGTTATTAACTGCCATGGTCAAACTGTCTCATACTTTCTACAGCATACTTCATACAGCATTATAGTCGCGTGGCAGCCACCCGCGTGGCATGCATTCTTACACTGATATTATAGTGAAAGTTTAAGGTATGACTAGGAAACAGCTGGGAGTGGCTAATCAGGTTCCAATTGACTGGCCAGCTGACTTTAGCATTGCAAACCTAATGACCAAAAGGGGGGGGGGTGAAATTTATTGCTCTCCTTAGATAAGGAAAGCATCTCAGCAAGGATGGGTGAAAGATGCCATTTGGGGGAGGTGGATGGCAGAAATGACTAAAAGTAAAGTTTCATTTACCGATGCAAACAGATGAAATGCAAAATACACAATTCACAGCAAGCAAGCAGCACAGAGGATTTAAGCAGAGGGAGATAGCAGTTCAGCTTGGAGTAGGATGATGCAGAAATGAACGTACCTGTTGAGAGAGGGAGAAGGTAGATGGATGTTATTAACTGCCATGGTCAAACTGTCTCATACTTTCTACAGCATACTTCATACAGCATTATAGTCGCGTGGCAGCCACCCGCGTGGCATGCATTCTTACACTGATATTATAGTGAAAGTTTAAGGTATGACTAGGAAACAGCTGGGAGTGGCTAATCAGGTTCCAATTGACTGGCCAGCTGACTTTAGCATTGCAAACCTAATGACCAAAAGGGGGGGGGGGTGAAATTTATTGCTCTCCTTAGATAAGGAAAGCATCTCAGCAAGGATGGGTGAAAGATGCCATTTGGGGGAGGTGGATGGCAGAAATGACTAAAAGTAAAGTTTCATTTACCGATGCAAACAGATGAAATGCAAAATACACAATTCACAGCAAGCAAGCAGCACAGAGGATTTAAGCAGAGGGAGATAGCAGTTCAGCTTGGAGTAGGATGATGCAGAAATGAACGTACCTGTTGAGAGAGGGAGAAGGTAGATGGATGTTATTAACTGCCATGGTCAAACTGTCTCATACTTTCTACAGCATACTTCATACAGCATTATAGTCGCGTGGCAGCCACCCGCGTGGCATGCATTCTTACACTGATATTATAGTGAAAGTTTAAGGTATGACTAGGAAACAGCTGGGAGTGGCTAATCAGGTTCCAATTGACTGGCCAGCTGACTTTAGCATTGCAAACCTAATGACCAAAAGGGGGGGGGGTGAAATTTATTGCTCTCCTTAGATAAGGAAAGCATCTCAGCAAGGATGGGTGAAAGATGCCATTTGGGGGAGGTGGATGGCAGAAATGACTAAAAGTAAAGTTTCATTTACCGATGCAAACAGATGAAATGCAAAATACACAATTCACAGCAAGCAAGCAGCACAGAGGATTTAAGCAGAGGGAGATAGCAGTTCAGCTTGGAGTAGGATGATGCAGAAATGAACGTACCTGTTGAGAGAGGGAGAAGGTAGATGGATGTTATTAACTGCCATGGTCAAACTGTCTCATACTTTCTACAGCATACTTCATACAGCATTATAGTCGCGTGGCAGCCACCCGCGTGGCATGCATTCTTACACTGATATTATAGTGAAAGTTTAAGGTATGACTAGGAAACAGCTGGGAGTGGCTAATCAGGTTCCAATTGACTGGCCAGCTGACTTTAGCATTGCAAACCTAATGACCAAAAGGGGGGGGGTGAAATTTATTGCTCTCCTTAGATAAGGAAAGCATCTCAGCAAGGATGGGTGAAAGATGCCATTTGGGGGAGGTGGATGGCAGAAATGACTAAAAGTAAAGTTTCATTTACCGATGCAAACAGATGAAATGCAAAATACACAATTCACAGCAAGCAAGCAGCACAGAGGATTTAAGCAGAGGGATATAGCAGTTCAGCTTGGAGTAGGATGATGCAGAAATGAACGTACCTGTTGAGAGAGGGAGAAGGTAGATGGATGTTATTAACTGCCATGGTCAAACTGTCTCATACTCTCTACAGCATACTTCATACAGCATTATAGTCGCGTGGCATGCATTCTTACACTGATATTATAGTGAAAGTTTAAGGTATGACTAGGAAACAGCTGGGAGTGGCTAATCAGGTTCCAATTGACTGGCCAGCTGACTTTAGCATTGCAAACCTAATGACCAAAAGGGGGGGGGGTGAAATTTATTGCTCTCCTTAGATAAGGAAAGCATCTCAGCAAGGATGGGTGAAAGATGCCATTTGGGGGAGGTGGATGGCAGAAATGACTAAAAGTAAAGTTTCATTTACCGATGCAAACAGATGAAATGCAAAATACACAATTCACAGCAAGCAAGCAGCACAGAGGATTTAAGCAGAGGGAGATAGCAGTTCAGCTTGGAGTAGGATGATGCAGAAATGAACGTACCTGTTGAGAGAGGGAGAAGGTAGATGGATGTTATTAACTGCCATGGTCAAACTGTCTCATACTTTCTACAGCATACTTCATACAGCATTATAGTCGCGTGGCAGCCACCCGCGTGGCATGCATTCTTACACTGATATTATAGTGAAAGTTTAAGGTATGACTAGGAAACAGCTGGGAGTGGCTAATCAGGTTCCAATTGACTGGCCAGCTGACTTTAGCATTGCAAACCTAATGACCAAAAGGGGGGGGGTGAAATTTATTGCTCTCCTTAGATAAGGAAAGCATCTCAGCAAGGATGGGTGAAAGATGCCATTTGGGGGAGGTGGATGGCAGAAATGACTAAAAGTAACGTTTCATTTACCGATGCAAACAGATGAAATGCAAAATACACAATTCACAGCAAGCAAGCAGCACAGAGGATTTAAGCAGAGGGAGATAGCAGTTCAGCTTGGAGTAGGATGATGCAGAAATGAACGTACCTGTTGAGAGAGGGAGAAGGTAGATGGATGTTATTAACTGCCATGGTCAAACTGTCTCATACTTTCTACAGCATACTTCATACAGCATTATAGTCGCGTGGCAGCCACCCGCGTGGCATGCATTCTTACACTGATATTATAGTGAAAGTTTAAGGTATGACTAGGAAACAGCTGGGAGTGGCTAATCAGGTTCCAATTGACTGGCCAGCTGACTTTAGCATTGCAAACCTAATGACCAAAAGGGGGGGGGGTGAAATTTATTGCTCTCCTTAGATAAGGAAAGCATCTCAGCAAGGATGGGTGAAAGATGCCATTTGGGGGAGGTGGATGGCAGAAATGACTAAAAGTAAAGTTTCATTTACCGATGCAAACAGATGAAATGCAAAATACACAATTCACAGCAAGCAAGCAGCACAGAGGATTTAAGCAGAGGGAGATAGCAGTTCAGCTTGGAGTAGGATGATGCAGAAATGAACGTACCTGTTGAGAGAGGGAGAAGGTAGATGGATGTTATTAACTGCCATGGTCAAACTGTCTCATACTTTCTACAGCATACTTCATACAGCATTATAGTCGCGTGGCAGCCACCCGCGTGGCATGCATTCTTACACTGATATTATAGTGAAAGTTTAAGGTATGACTAGGAAACAGCTGGGAGTGGCTAATCAGGTTCCAATTGACTGGCCAGCTGACTTTAGCATTGCAAACCTAATGACCAAAAGGGGGGGGGTGAAATTTATTGCTCTCCTTAGATAAGGAAAGCATCTCAGCAAGGATGGGTGAAAGATGCCATTTGGGGGAGGTGGATGGCAGAAATGACTAAAAGTAAAGTTTCATTTACCGATGCAAACAGATGAAATGCAAAATACACAATTCACAGCAAGCAAGCAGCACAGAGGATTTAAGCAGAGGGAGATAGCAGTTCAGCTTGGAGTAGGATGATGCAGAAATGAACGTACCTGTTGAGAGAGGGAGAAGGTAGATGGATGTTATTAACTGCCATGGTCAAACTGTCTCATACTTTCTACAGCATACTTCATACAGCATTATAGTCGCGTGGCAGCCACCCGCGTGGCATGCATTCTTACACTGATATTATAGTGAAAGTTTAAGGTATGACTAGGAAACAGCTGGGAGTGGCTAATCAGGTTCCAATTGACTGGCCAGCTGACTTTAGCATTGCAAACCTAATGACCAAAAGGGGGGGGTGAAATTTATTGCTCTCCTTAGATAAGGAAAGCATCTCAGCAAGGATGGGTGAAAGATGCCATTTGGGGGAGGTGGATGGCAGAAATGACTAAAAGTAAAGTTTCATTTACCGATGCAAACAGATGAAATGCAAAATACACAATTCACAGCAAGCAAGCAGCACAGAGGATTTAAGCAGGGGGATATAGCAGTTCAGCTTGGAGTAGGATGATGCAGAAATGAACGTACCTGTTGAGAGAGGGAGAAGGTAGATGGATGTTATTAACTGCCATGGTCAAACTGTCTCATACTCTCTACAGCATACTTCATACAGCATTATAGTCGCGTGGCATGCATTCTTACACTGATATTATAGTGAAAGTTTAAGGTATGACTAGGAAACAGCTGGGAGTGGCTAATCAGGTTCCAATTGACTGGCCAGCTGACTTTAGCATTGCAAACCTAATGACCAAAAGGGGGGGGGGTGAAATTTATTGCTCTCCTTAGATAAGGAAAGCATCTCAGCAAGGATGGGTGAAAGATGCCATTTGGGGGAGGTGGATGGCAGAAATGACTAAAAGTAAAGTTTCATTTACCGATGCAAACAGATGAAATGCAAAATACACAATTCACAGCAAGCAAGCAGCACAGAGGATTTAAGCAGAGGGAGATAGCAGTTCAGCTTGGAGTAGGATGATGCAGAAATGAACGTACCTGTTGAGAGAGGGAGAAGGTAGATGGATGTTATTAACTGCCATGGTCAAACTGTCTCATACTTTCTACAGCATACTTCATACAGCATTATAGTCGCGTGGCAGCCACCCGCGTGGCATGCATTCTTACACTGATATTATAGTGAAAGTTTAAGGTATGACTAGGAAACAGCTGGGAGTGGCTAATCAGGTTCCAATTGACTGGCCAGCTGACTTTAGCATTGCAAACCTAATGACCAAAAGGGGGGGGGTGAAATTTATTGCTCTCCTTAGATAAGGAAAGCATCTCAGCAAGGATGGGTGAAAGATGCCATTTGGGGGAGGTGGATGGCAGAAATGACTAAAAGTAAAGTTTCATTTACCGATGCAAACAGATGAAATGCAAAATACACAATTCACAGCAAGCAAGCAGCACAGAGGATTTAAGCAGGGGGATATAGCAGTTCAGCTTGGAGTAGGATGATGCAGAAATGAACGTACCTGTTGAGAGAGGGAGAAGGTAGATGGATGTTATTAACTGCCATGGTCAAACTGTCTCATACTCTCTACAGCATACTTCATACAGCATTATAGTCGCGTGGCATGCATTCTTACACTGATATTATAGTGAAAGTTTAAGGTATGACTAGGAAACAGCTGGGAGTGGCTAATCAGGTTCCAATTGACTGGCCAGCTGACTTTAGCATTGCAAACCTAATGACCAAAAGGGGGGGGGGGTGAAATTTATTGCTCTCCTTAGATAAGGAAAGCATCTCAGCAAGGATGGGTGAAAGATGCCATTTGGGGGAGGTGGATGGCAGAAATGACTAAAAGTAAAGTTTCATTTACCGATGCAAACAGATGAAATGCAAAATACACAATTCACAGCAAGCAAGCAGCACAGAGGATTTAAGCAGAGGGAGATAGCAGTTCAGCTTGGAGTAGGATGATGCAGAAATGAACGTACCTGTTGAGAGAGGGAGAAGGTAGATGGATGTTATTAACTGCCATGGTCAAACTGTCTCATACTTTCTACAGCATACTTCATACAGCATTATAGTCGCGTGGCAGCCACCCGCGTGGCATGCATTCTTACACTGATATTATAGTGAAAGTTTAAGGTATGACTAGGAAACAGCTGGGAGTGGCTAATCAGGTTCCAATTGACTGGCCAGCTGACTTTAGCATTGCAAACCTAATGACCAAAAGGGGGGGGGTGAAATTTATTGCTCTCCTTAGATAAGGAAAGCATCTCAGCAAGGATGGGTGAAAGATGCCATTTGGGGGAGGTGGATGGCAGAAATGACTAAAAGTAACGTTTCATTTACCGATGCAAACAGATGAAATGCAAAATACACAATTCACAGCAAGCAAGCAGCACAGAGGATTTAAGCAGAGGGAGATAGCAGTTCAGCTTGGAGTAGGATGATGCAGAAATGAACGTACCTGTTGAGAGAGGGAGAAGGTAGATGGATGTTATTAACTGCCATGGTCAAACTGTCTCATACTTTCTACAGCATACTTCATACAGCATTATAGTCGCGTGGCAGCCACCCGCGTGGCATGCATTCTTACACTGATATTATAGTGAAAGTTTAAGGTATGACTAGGAAACAGCTGGGAGTGGCTAATCAGGTTCCAATTGACTGGCCAGCTGACTTTAGCATTGCAAACCTAATGACCAAAAGGGGGGGGGGTGAAATTTATTGCTCTCCTTAGATAAGGAAAGCATCTCAGCAAGGATGGGTGAAAGATGCCATTTGGGGGAGGTGGATGGCAGAAATGACTAAAAGTAAAGTTTCATTTACCGATGCAAACAGATGAAATGCAAAATACACAATTCACAGCAAGCAAGCAGCACAGAGGATTTAAGCAGAGGGAGATAGCAGTTCAGCTTGGAGTAGGATGATGCAGAAATGAACGTACCTGTTGAGAGAGGGAGAAGGTAGATGGATGTTATTAACTGCCATGGTCAAACTGTCTCATACTTTCTACAGCATACTTCATACAGCATTATAGTCGCGTGGCAGCCACCCGCGTGGCATGCATTCTTACACTGATATTATAGTGAAAGTTTAAGGTATGACTAGGAAACAGCTGGGAGTGGCTAATCAGGTTCCAATTGACTGGCCAGCTGACTTTAGCATTGCAAACCTAATGACCAAAAGGGGGGGGGGGTGAAATTTATTGCTCTCCTTAGATAAGGAAAGCATCTCAGCAAGGATGGGTGAAAGATGCCATTTGGGGGAGGTGGATGGCAGAAATGACTAAAAGTAAAGTTTCATTTACCGATGCAAACAGATGAAATGCAAAATACACAATTCACAGCAAGCAAGCAGCACAGAGGATTTAAGCAGAGGGAGATAGCAGTTCAGCTTGGAGTAGGATGATGCAGAAATGAACGTACCTGTTGAGAGAGGGAGAAGGTAGATGGATGTTATTAACTGCCATGGTCAAACTGTCTCATACTTTCTACAGCATACTTCATACAGCATTATAGTCGCGTGGCAGCCACCCGCGTGGCATGCATTCTTACACTGATATTATAGTGAAAGTTTAAGGTATGACTAGGAAACAGCTGGGAGTGGCTAATCAGGTTCCAATTGACTGGCCAGCTGACTTTAGCATTGCAAACCTAATGACCAAAAGGGGGGGGGGGGTGAAATTTATTGCTCTCCTTAGATAAGGAAAGCATCTCAGCAAGGATGGGTGAAAGATGCCATTTGGGGGAGGTGGATGGCAGAAATGACTAAAAGTAAAGTTTCATTTACCGATGCAAACAGATGAAATGCAAAATACACAATTCACAGCAAGCAAGCAGCACAGAGGATTTAAGCAGAGGGAGATAGCAGTTCAGCTTGGAGTAGGATGATGCAGAAATGAACGTACCTGTTGAGAGAGGGAGAAGGTAGATGGATGTTATTAACTGCCATGGTCAAACTGTCTCATACTTTCTACAGCATACTTCATACAGCATTATAGTCGCGTGGCAGCCACCCGCGTGGCATGCATTCTTACACTGATATTATAGTGAAAGTTTAAGGTATGACTAGGAAACAGCTGGGAGTGGCTAATCAGGTTCCAATTGACTGGCCAGCTGACTTTAGCATTGCAAACCTAATGACCAAAAGGGGGGGGGGGTGAAATTTATTGCTCTCCTTAGATAAGGAAAGCATCTCAGCAAGGATGGGTGAAAGATGCCATTTGGGGGAGGTGGATGGCAGAAATGACTAAAAGTAAAGTTTCATTTACCGATGCAAACAGATGAAATGCAAAATACACAATTCACAGCAAGCAAGCAGCACAGAGGATTTAAGCAGAGGGAGATAGCAGTTCAGCTTGGAGTAGGATGATGCAGAAATGAACGTACCTGTTGAGAGAGGGAGAAGGTAGATGGATGTTATTAACTGCCATGGTCAAACTGTCTCATACTTTCTACAGCATACTTCATACAGCATTATAGTCGCGTGGCAGCCACCCGCGTGGCATGCATTCTTACACTGATATTATAGTGAAAGTTTAAGGTATGACTAGGAAACAGCTGGGAGTGGCTAATCAGGTTCCAATTGACTGGCCAGCTGACTTTAGCATTGCAAACCTAATGACCAAAAGGGGGGGGTGTGAAATTTATTGCTCTCCTTAGATAAGGAAAGCATCTCAGCAAGGATGGGTGAAAGATGCCATTTGGGGGAGGTGGATGGCAGAAATGACTAAAAGTAAAGTTTCATTTACCGATGCAAACAGATGAAATGCAAAATACACAATTCACAGCAAGCAAGCAGCACAGAGGATTTAAGCAGAGGGAGATAGCAGTTCAGCTTGGAGTAGGATGATGCAGAAATGAACGTACCTGTTGAGAGAGGGAGAAGGTAGATGGATGTTATTAACTGCCATGGTCAAACTGTCTCATACTTTCTACAGCATACTTCATACAGCATTATAGTCGCGTGGCAGCCACCCGCGTGGCATGCATTCTTACACTGATATTATAGTGAAAGTTTAAGGTATGACTAGGAAACAGCTGGGAGTGGCTAATCAGGTTCCAATTGACTGGCCAGCTGACTTTAGCATTGCAAACCTAATGACCAAAAGGGGGGGGGGGGTGAAATTTATTGCTCTCCTTAGATAAGGAAAGCATCTCAGCAAGGATGGGTGAAAGATGCCATTTGGGGGAGGTGGATGGCAGAAATGACTAAAAGTAAAGTTTCATTTACCGATGCAAACAGATGAAATGCAAAATACACAATTCACAGCAAGCAAGCAGCACAGAGGATTTAAGCAGAGGGATATAGCAGTTCAGCTTGGAGTAGGATGATGCAGAAATGAACGTACCTGTTGAGAGAGGGAGAAGGTAGATGGATGTTATTAACTGCCATGGTCAAACTGTCTCATACTCTCTACAGCATACTTCATACAGCATTATAGTCGCGTGGCATGCATTCTTACACTGATATTATAGTGAAAGTTTAAGGTATGACTAGGAAACAGCTGGGAGTGGCTAATCAGGTTCCAATTGACTGGCCAGCTGACTTTAGCATTGCAAACCTAATGACCAAAAGGGGGGGGGGTGAAATTTATTGCTCTCCTTAGATAAGGAAAGCATCTCAGCAAGGATGGGTGAAAGATGCCATTTGGGGGAGGTGGATGGCAGAAATGACTAAAAGTAAAGTTTCATTTACCGATGCAAACAGATGAAATGCAAAATACACAATTCACAGCAAGCAAGCAGCACAGAGGATTTAAGCAGAGGGAGATAGCAGTTCAGCTTGGAGTAGGATGATGCAGAAATGAACGTACCTGTTGAGAGAGGGAGAAGGTAGATGGATGTTATTAACTGCCATGGTCAAACTGTCTCATACTTTCTACAGCATACTTCATACAGCATTATAGTCGCGTGGCAGCCACCCGCGTGGCATGCATTCTTACACTGATATTATAGTGAAAGTTTAAGGTATGACTAGGAAACAGCTGGGAGTGGCTAATCAGGTTCCAATTGACTGGCCAGCTGACTTTAGCATTGCAAACCTAATGACCAAAGGGGGGGGGGTGAAATTTATTGCTCTCCTTAGATAAGGAAAGCATCTCAGCAAGGATGGGTGAAAGATGCCATTTGGGGGAGGTGGATGGCAGAAATGACTAAAAGTAACGTTTCATTTACCGATGCAAACAGATGAAATGCAAAATACACAATTCACAGCAAGCAAGCAGCACAGAGGATTTAAGCAGAGGGAGATAGCAGTTCAGCTTGGAGTAGGATGATGCAGAAATGAACGTACCTGTTGAGAGAGGGAGAAGGTAGATGGATGTTATTAACTGCCATGGTCAAACTGTCTCATACTTTCTACAGCATACTTCATACAGCATTATAGTCGCGTGGCAGCCACCCGCGTGGCATGCATTCTTACACTGATATTATAGTGAAAGTTTAAGGTATGACTAGGAAACAGCTGGGAGTGGCTAATCAGGTTCCAATTGACTGGCCAGCTGACTTTAGCATTGCAAACCTAATGACCAAAAGGGGGGGGGGTGAAATTTATTGCTCTCCTTAGATAAGGAAAGCATCTCAGCAAGGATGGGTGAAAGATGCCATTTGGGGGAGGTGGATGGCAGAAATGACTAAAAGTAAAGTTTCATTTACCGATGCAAACAGATGAAATGCAAAATACACAATTCACAGCAAGCAAGCAGCACAGAGGATTTAAGCAGAGGGAGATAGCAGTTCAGCTTGGAGTAGGATGATGCAGAAATGAACGTACCTGTTGAGAGAGGGAGAAGGTAGATGGATGTTATTAACTGCCATGGTCAAACTGTCTCATACTTTCTACAGCATACTTCATACAGCATTATAGTCGCGTGGCAGCCACCCGCGTGGCATGCATTCTTACACTGATATTATAGTGAAAGTTTAAGGTATGACTAGGAAACAGCTGGGAGTGGCTAATCAGGTTCCAATTGACTGGCCAGCTGACTTTAGCATTGCAAACCTAATGACCAAAAGGGGGGGGGGTGAAATTTATTGCTCTCCTTAGATAAGGAAAGCATCTCAGCAAGGATGGGTGAAAGATGCCATTTGGGGGAGGTGGATGGCAGAAATGACTAAAAGTAAAGTTTCATTTACCGATGCAAACAGATGAAATGCAAAATACACAATTCACAGCAAGCAAGCAGCACAGAGGATTTAAGCAGAGGGAGATAGCAGTTCAGCTTGGAGTAGGATGATGCAGAAATGAACGTACCTGTTGAGAGAGGGAGAAGGTAGATGGATGTTATTAACTGCCATGGTCAAACTGTCTCATACTTTCTACAGCATACTTCATACAGCATTATAGTCGCGTGGCAGCCACCCGCGTGGCATGCATTCTTACACTGATATTATAGTGAAAGTTTAAGGTATGACTAGGAAACAGCTGGGAGTGGCTAATCAGGTTCCAATTGACTGGCCAGCTGACTTTAGCATTGCAAACCTAATGACCAAAAGGGGGGGGTGAAATTTATTGCTCTCCTTAGATAAGGAAAGCATCTCAGCAAGGATGGGTGAAAGATGCCATTTGGGGGAGGTGGATGGCAGAAATGACTAAAAGTAAAGTTTCATTTACCGATGCAAACAGATGAAATGCAAAATACACAATTCACAGCAAGCAAGCAGCACAGAGGATTTAAGCAGGGGGATATAGCAGTTCAGCTTGGAGTAGGATGATGCAGAAATGAACGTACCTGTTGAGAGAGGGAGAAGGTAGATGGATGTTATTAACTGCCATGGTCAAACTGTCTCATACTCTCTACAGCATACTTCATACAGCATTATAGTCGCGTGGCATGCATTCTTACACTGATATTATAGTGAAAGTTTAAGGTATGACTAGGAAACAGCTGGGAGTGGCTAATCAGGTTCCAATTGACTGGCCAGCTGACTTTAGCATTGCAAACCTAATGACCAAAAGGGGGGGGGGTGAAATTTATTGCTCTCCTTAGATAAGGAAAGCATCTCAGCAAGGATGGGTGAAAGATGCCATTTGGGGGAGGTGGATGGCAGAAATGACTAAAAGTAAAGTTTCATTTACCGATGCAAACAGATGAAATGCAAAATACACAATTCACAGCAAGCAAGCAGCACAGAGGATTTAAGCAGAGGGAGATAGCAGTTCAGCTTGGAGTAGGATGATGCAGAAATGAACGTACCTGTTGAGAGAGGGAGAAGGTAGATGGATGTTATTAACTGCCATGGTCAAACTGTCTCATACTTTCTACAGCATACTTCATACAGCATTATAGTCGCGTGGCAGCCACCCGCGTGGCATGCATTCTTACACTGATATTATAGTGAAAGTTTAAGGTATGACTAGGAAACAGCTGGGAGTGGCTAATCAGGTTCCAATTGACTGGCCAGCTGACTTTAGCATTGCAAACCTAATGACCAAAAGGGGGGGGGTGAAATTTATTGCTCTCCTTAGATAAGGAAAGCATCTCAGCAAGGATGGGTGAAAGATGCCATTTGGGGGAGGTGGATGGCAGAAATGACTAAAAGTAACGTTTCATTTACCGATGCAAACAGATGAAATGCAAAATACACAATTCACAGCAAGCAAGCAGCACAGAGGATTTAAGCAGAGGGAGATAGCAGTTCAGCTTGGAGTAGGATGATGCAGAAATGAACGTACCTGTTGAGAGAGGGAGAAGGTAGATGGATGTTATTAACTGCCATGGTCAAACTGTCTCATACTTTCTACAGCATACTTCATACAGCATTATAGTCGCGTGGCAGCCACCCGCGTGGCATGCATTCTTACACTGATATTATAGTGAAAGTTTAAGGTATGACTAGGAAACAGCTGGGAGTGGCTAATCAGGTTCCAATTGACTGGCCAGCTGACTTTAGCATTGCAAACCTAATGACCAAAAGGGGGGGGGTGAAATTTATTGCTCTCCTTAGATAAGGAAAGCATCTCAGCAAGGATGGGTGAAAGATGCCATTTGGGGGAGGTGGATGGCAGAAATGACTAAAAGTAAAGTTTCATTTACCGATGCAAACAGATGAAATGCAAAATACACAATTCACAGCAAGCAAGCAGCACAGAGGATTTAAGCAGAGGGAGATAGCAGTTCAGCTTGGAGTAGGATGATGCAGAAATGAACGTACCTGTTGAGAGAGGGAGAAGGTAGATGGATGTTATTAACTGCCATGGTCAAACTGTCTCATACTTTCTACAGCATACTTCATACAGCATTATAGTCGCGTGGCAGCCACCCGCGTGGCATGCATTCTTACACTGATATTATAGTGAAAGTTTAAGGTATGACTAGGAAACAGCTGGGAGTGGCTAATCAGGTTCCAATTGACTGGCCAGCTGACTTTAGCATTGCAAACCTAATGACCAAAAGGGGGGGGGGGGTGAAATTTATTGCTCTCCTTAGATAAGGAAAGCATCTCAGCAAGGATGGGTGAAAGATGCCATTTGGGGGAGGTGGATGGCAGAAATGACTAAAAGTAAAGTTTCATTTACCGATGCAAACAGATGAAATGCAAAATACACAATTCACAGCAAGCAAGCAGCACAGAGGATTTAAGCAGAGGGAGATAGCAGTTCAGCTTGGAGTAGGATGATGCAGAAATGAACGTACCTGTTGAGAGAGGGAGAAGGTAGATGGATGTTATTAACTGCCATGGTCAAACTGTCTCATACTTTCTACAGCATACTTCATACAGCATTATAGTCGCGTGGCAGCCACCCGCGTGGCATGCATTCTTACACTGATATTATAGTGAAAGTTTAAGGTATGACTAGGAAACAGCTGGGAGTGGCTAATCAGGTTCCAATTGACTGGCCAGCTGACTTTAGCATTGCAAACCTAATGACCAAAAGGGGGGGGGGGGTGAAATTTATTGCTCTCCTTAGATAAGGAAAGCATCTCAGCAAGGATGGGTGAAAGATGCCATTTGGGGGAGGTGGATGGCAGAAATGACTAAAAGTAAAGTTTCATTTACCGATGCAAACAGATGAAATGCAAAATACACAATTCACAGCAAGCAAGCAGCACAGAGGATTTAAGCAGAGGGAGATAGCAGTTCAGCTTGGAGTAGGATGATGCAGAAATGAACGTACCTGTTGAGAGAGGGAGAAGGTAGATGGATGTTATTAACTGCCATGGTCAAACTGTCTCATACTTTCTACAGCATACTTCATACAGCATTATAGTCGCGTGGCAGCCACCCGCGTGGCATGCATTCTTACACTGATATTATAGTGAAAGTTTAAGGTATGACTAGGAAACAGCTGGGAGTGGCTAATCAGGTTCCAATTGACTGGCCAGCTGACTTTAGCATTGCAAACCTAATGACCAAAAGGGGGGGGGGGTGAAATTTATTGCTCTCCTTAGATAAGGAAAGCATCTCAGCAAGGATGGGTGAAAGATGCCATTTGGGGGAGGTGGATGGCAGAAATGACTAAAAGTAAAGTTTCATTTACCGATGCAAACAGATGAAATGCAAAATACACAATTCACAGCAAGCAAGCAGCACAGAGGATTTAAGCAGAGGGAGATAGCAGTTCAGCTTGGAGTAGGATGATGCAGAAATGAACGTACCTGTTGAGAGAGGGAGAAGGTAGATGGATGTTATTAACTGCCATGGTCAAACTGTCTCATACTTTCTACAGCATACTTCATACAGCATTATAGTCGCGTGGCAGCCACCCGCGTGGCATGCATTCTTACACTGATATTATAGTGAAAGTTTAAGGTATGACTAGGAAACAGCTGGGAGTGGCTAATCAGGTTCCAATTGACTGGCCAGCTGACTTTAGCATTGCAAACCTAATGACCAAAAGGGGGGGGTGTGAAATTTATTGCTCTCCTTAGATAAGGAAAGCATCTCAGCAAGGATGGGTGAAAGATGCCATTTGGGGGAGGTGGATGGCAGAAATGACTAAAAGTAAAGTTTCATTTACCGATGCAAACAGATGAAATGCAAAATACACAATTCACAGCAAGCAAGCAGCACAGAGGATTTAAGCAGAGGGAGATAGCAGTTCAGCTTGGAGTAGGATGATGCAGAAATGAACGTACCTGTTGAGAGAGGGAGAAGGTAGATGGATGTTATTAACTGCCATGGTCAAACTGTCTCATACTTTCTACAGCATACTTCATACAGCATTATAGTCGCGTGGCAGCCACCCGCGTGGCATGCATTCTTACACTGATATTATAGTGAAAGTTTAAGGTATGACTAGGAAACAGCTGGGAGTGGCTAATCAGGTTCCAATTGACTGGCCAGCTGACTTTAGCATTGCAAACCTAATGACCAAAAGGGGGGGGGGGTGAAATTTATTGCTCTCCTTAGATAAGGAAAGCATCTCAGCAAGGATGGGTGAAAGATGCCATTTGGGGGAGGTGGATGGCAGAAATGACTAAAAGTAAAGTTTCATTTACCGATGCAAACAGATGAAATGCAAAATACACAATTCACAGCAAGCAAGCAGCACAGAGGATTTAAGCAGAGGGAGATAGCAGTTCAGCTTGGAGTAGGATGATGCAGAAATGAACGTACCTGTTGAGAGAGGGAGAAGGTAGATGGATGTTATTAACTGCCATGGTCAAACTGTCTCATACTTTCTACAGCATACTTCATACAGCATTATAGTCGCGTGGCAGCCACCCGCGTGGCATGCATTCTTACACTGATATTATAGTGAAAGTTTAAGGTATGACTAGGAAACAGCTGGGAGTGGCTAATCAGGTTCCAATTGACTGGCCAGCTGACTTTAGCATTGCAAACCTAATGACCAAAAGGGGGGGGGGGTGAAATTTATTGCTCTCCTTAGATAAGGAAAGCATCTCAGCAAGGATGGGTGAAAGATGCCATTTGGGGGAGGTGGATGGCAGAAATGACTAAAAGTAAAGTTTCATTTACCGATGCAAACAGATGAAATGCAAAATACACAATTCACAGCAAGCAAGCAGCACAGAGGATTTAAGCAGAGGGAGATAGCAGTTCAGCTTGGAGTAGGATGATGCAGAAATGAACGTACCTGTTGAGAGAGGGAGAAGGTAGATGGATGTTATTAACTGCCATGGTCAAACTGTCTCATACTTTCTACAGCATACTTCATACAGCATTATAGTCGCGTGGCAGCCACCCGCGTGGCATGCATTCTTACACTGATATTATAGTGAAAGTTTAAGGTATGACTAGGAAACAGCTGGGAGTGGCTAATCAGGTTCCAATTGACTGGCCAGCTGACTTTAGCATTGCAAACCTAATGACCAAAAGGGGGGGGGGTGAAATTTATTGCTCTCCTTAGATAAGGAAAGCATCTCAGCAAGGATGGGTGAAAGATGCCATTTGGGGGAGGTGGATGGCAGAAATGACTAAAAGTAAAGTTTCATTTACCGATGCAAACAGATGAAATGCAAAATACACAATTCACAGCAAGCAAGCAGCACAGAGGATTTAAGCAGAGGGAGATAGCAGTTCAGCTTGGAGTAGGATGATGCAGAAATGAACGTACCTGTTGAGAGAGGGAGAAGGTAGATGGATGTTATTAACTGCCATGGTCAAACTGTCTCATACTTTCTACAGCATACTTCATACAGCATTATAGTCGCGTGGCAGCCACCCGCGTGGCATGCATTCTTACACTGATATTATAGTGAAAGTTTAAGGTATGACTAGGAAACAGCTGGGAGTGGCTAATCAGGTTCCAATTGACTGGCCAGCTGACTTTAGCATTGCAAACCTAATGACCAAAAGGGGGGGGGTGTGAAATTTATTGCTCTCCTTAGATAAGGAAAGCATCTCAGCAAGGATGGGTGAAAGATGCCATTTGGGGGAGGTGGATGGCAGAAATGACTAAAAGTAAAGTTTCATTTACCGATGCAAACAGATGAAATGCAAAATACACAATTCACAGCAAGCAAGCAGCACAGAGGATTTAAGCAGAGGGAGATAGCAGTTCAGCTTGGAGTAGGATGATGCAGAAATGAACGTACCTGTTGAGAGAGGGAGAAGGTAGATGGATGTTATTAACTGCCATGGTCAAACTGTCTCATACTTTCTACAGCATACTTCATACAGCATTATAGTCGCGTGGCAGCCACCCGCGTGGCATGCATTCTTACACTGATATTATAGTGAAAGTTTAAGGTATGACTAGGAAACAGCTGGGAGTGGCTAATCAGGTTCCAATTGACTGGCCAGCTGACTTTAGCATTGCAAACCTAATGACCAAAAGGGGGGGGGTGTGAAATTTATTGCTCTCCTTAGATAAGGAAAGCATCTCAGCAAGGATGGGTGAAAGATGCCATTTGGGGGAGGTGGATGGCAGAAATGACTAAAAGTAAAGTTTCATTTACCGATGCAAACAGATGAAATGCAAAATACACAATTCACAGCAAGCAAGCAGCACAGAGGATTTAAGCAGAGGGAGATAGCAGTTCAGCTTGGAGTAGGATGATGCAGAAATGAACGTACCTGTTGAGAGAGGGAGAAGGTAGATGGATGTTATTAACTGCCATGGTCAAACTGTCTCATACTTTCTACAGCATACTTCATACAGCATTATAGTCGCGTGGCAGCCACCCGCGTGGCATGCATTCTTACACTGATATTATAGTGAAAGTTTAAGGTATGACTAGGAAACAGCTGGGAGTGGCTAATCAGGTTCCAATTGACTGGCCAGCTGACTTTAGCATTGCAAACCTAATGACCAAAAGGGGGGGGGTGAAATTTATTGCTCTCCTTAGATAAGGAAAGCATCTCAGCAAGGATGGGTGAAAGATGCCATTTGGGGGAGGTGGATGGCAGAAATGACTAAAAGTAAAGTTTCATTTACCGATGCAAACAGATGAAATGCAAAATACACAATTCACAGCAAGCAAGCAGCACAGAGGATTTAAGCAGAGGGATATAGCAGTTCAGCTTGGAGTAGGATGATGCAGAAATGAACGTACCTGTTGAGAGAGGGAGAAGGTAGATGGATGTTATTAACTGCCATGGTCAAACTGTCTCATACTCTCTACAGCATACTTCATACAGCATTATAGTCGCGTGGCATGCATTCTTACACTGATATTATAGTGAAAGTTTAAGGTATGACTAGGAAACAGCTGGGAGTGGCTAATCAGGTTCCAATTGACTGGCCAGCTGACTTTAGCATTGCAAACCTAATGACCAAAAGGGGGGGGGGGTGAAATTTATTGCTCTCCTTAGATAAGGAAAGCATCTCAGCAAGGATGGGTGAAAGATGCCATTTGGGGGAGGTGGATGGCAGAAATGACTAAAAGTAAAGTTTCATTTACCGATGCAAACAGATGAAATGCAAAATACACAATTCACAGCAAGCAAGCAGCACAGAGGATTTAAGCAGAGGGAGATAGCAGTTCAGCTTGGAGTAGGATGATGCAGAAATGAACGTACCTGTTGAGAGAGGGAGAAGGTAGATGGATGTTATTAACTGCCATGGTCAAACTGTCTCATACTTTCTACAGCATACTTCATACAGCATTATAGTCGCGTGGCAGCCACCCGCGTGGCATGCATTCTTACACTGATATTATAGTGAAAGTTTAAGGTATGACTAGGAAACAGCTGGGAGTGGCTAATCAGGTTCCAATTGACTGGCCAGCTGACTTTAGCATTGCAAACCTAATGACCAAAAGGGGGGGGGGTGAAATTTATTGCTCTCCTTAGATAAGGAAAGCATCTCAGCAAGGATGGGTGAAAGATGCCATTTGGGGGAGGTGGATGGCAGAAATGACTAAAAGTAACGTTTCATTTACCGATGCAAACAGATGAAATGCAAAATACACAATTCACAGCAAGCAAGCAGCACAGAGGATTTAAGCAGAGGGAGATAGCAGTTCAGCTTGGAGTAGGATGATGCAGAAATGAACGTACCTGTTGAGAGAGGGAGAAGGTAGATGGATGTTATTAACTGCCATGGTCAAACTGTCTCATACTTTCTACAGCATACTTCATACAGCATTATAGTCGCGTGGCAGCCACCCGCGTGGCATGCATTCTTACACTGATATTATAGTGAAAGTTTAAGGTATGACTAGGAAACAGCTGGGAGTGGCTAATCAGGTTCCAATTGACTGGCCAGCTGACTTTAGCATTGCAAACCTAATGACCAAAAGGGGGGGGGGTGAAATTTATTGCTCTCCTTAGATAAGGAAAGCATCTCAGCAAGGATGGGTGAAAGATGCCATTTGGGGGAGGTGGATGGCAGAAATGACTAAAAGTAAAGTTTCATTTACCGATGCAAACAGATGAAATGCAAAATACACAATTCACAGCAAGCAAGCAGCACAGAGGATTTAAGCAGAGGGAGATAGCAGTTCAGCTTGGAGTAGGATGATGCAGAAATGAACGTACCTGTTGAGAGAGGGAGAAGGTAGATGGATGTTATTAACTGCCATGGTCAAACTGTCTCATACTTTCTACAGCATACTTCATACAGCATTATAGTCGCGTGGCAGCCACCCGCGTGGCATGCATTCTTACACTGATATTATAGTGAAAGTTTAAGGTATGACTAGGAAACAGCTGGGAGTGGCTAATCAGGTTCCAATTGACTGGCCAGCTGACTTTAGCATTGCAAACCTAATGACCAAAAGGGGGGGGGTGAAATTTATTGCTCTCCTTAGATAAGGAAAGCATCTCAGCAAGGATGGGTGAAAGATGCCATTTGGGGGAGGTGGATGGCAGAAATGACTAAAAGTAAAGTTTCATTTACCGATGCAAACAGATGAAATGCAAAATACACAATTCACAGCAAGCAAGCAGCACAGAGGATTTAAGCAGAGGGAGATAGCAGTTCAGCTTGGAGTAGGATGATGCAGAAATGAACGTACCTGTTGAGAGAGGGAGAAGGTAGATGGATGTTATTAACTGCCATGGTCAAACTGTCTCATACTTTCTACAGCATACTTCATACAGCATTATAGTCGCGTGGCAGCCACCCGCGTGGCATGCATTCTTACACTGATATTATAGTGAAAGTTTAAGGTATGACTAGGAAACAGCTGGGAGTGGCTAATCAGGTTCCAATTGACTGGCCAGCTGACTTTAGCATTGCAAACCTAATGACCAAAAGGGGGGGGTGAAATTTATTGCTCTCCTTAGATAAGGAAAGCATCTCAGCAAGGATGGGTGAAAGATGCCATTTGGGGGAGGTGGATGGCAGAAATGACTAAAAGTAAAGTTTCATTTACCGATGCAAACAGATGAAATGCAAAATACACAATTCACAGCAAGCAAGCAGCACAGAGGATTTAAGCAGGGGGATATAGCAGTTCAGCTTGGAGTAGGATGATGCAGAAATGAACGTACCTGTTGAGAGAGGGAGAAGGTAGATGGATGTTATTAACTGCCATGGTCAAACTGTCTCATACTCTCTACAGCATACTTCATACAGCATTATAGTCGCGTGGCATGCATTCTTACACTGATATTATAGTGAAAGTTTAAGGTATGACTAGGAAACAGCTGGGAGTGGCTAATCAGGTTCCAATTGACTGGCCAGCTGACTTTAGCATTGCAAACCTAATGACCAAAAGGGGGGGGGGTGAAATTTATTGCTCTCCTTAGATAAGGAAAGCATCTCAGCAAGGATGGGTGAAAGATGCCATTTGGGGGAGGTGGATGGCAGAAATGACTAAAAGTAAAGTTTCATTTACCGATGCAAACAGATGAAATGCAAAATACACAATTCACAGCAAGCAAGCAGCACAGAGGATTTAAGCAGAGGGAGATAGCAGTTCAGCTTGGAGTAGGATGATGCAGAAATGAACGTACCTGTTGAGAGAGGGAGAAGGTAGATGGATGTTATTAACTGCCATGGTCAAACTGTCTCATACTTTCTACAGCATACTTCATACAGCATTATAGTCGCGTGGCAGCCACCCGCGTGGCATGCATTCTTACACTGATATTATAGTGAAAGTTTAAGGTATGACTAGGAAACAGCTGGGAGTGGCTAATCAGGTTCCAATTGACTGGCCAGCTGACTTTAGCATTGCAAACCTAATGACCAAAAGGGGGGGGGTGAAATTTATTGCTCTCCTTAGATAAGGAAAGCATCTCAGCAAGGATGGGTGAAAGATGCCATTTGGGGGAGGTGGATGGCAGAAATGACTAAAAGTAACGTTTCATTTACCGATGCAAACAGATGAAATGCAAAATACACAATTCACAGCAAGCAAGCAGCACAGAGGATTTAAGCAGAGGGAGATAGCAGTTCAGCTTGGAGTAGGATGATGCAGAAATGAACGTACCTGTTGAGAGAGGGAGAAGGTAGATGGATGTTATTAACTGCCATGGTCAAACTGTCTCATACTTTCTACAGCATACTTCATACAGCATTATAGTCGCGTGGCAGCCACCCGCGTGGCATGCATTCTTACACTGATATTATAGTGAAAGTTTAAGGTATGACTAGGAAACAGCTGGGAGTGGCTAATCAGGTTCCAATTGACTGGCCAGCTGACTTTAGCATTGCAAACCTAATGACCAAAAGGGGGGGGGTGAAATTTATTGCTCTCCTTAGATAAGGAAAGCATCTCAGCAAGGATGGGTGAAAGATGCCATTTGGGGGAGGTGGATGGCAGAAATGACTAAAAGTAAAGTTTCATTTACCGATGCAAACAGATGAAATGCAAAATACACAATTCACAGCAAGCAAGCAGCACAGAGGATTTAAGCAGAGGGAGATAGCAGTTCAGCTTGGAGTAGGATGATGCAGAAATGAACGTACCTGTTGAGAGAGGGAGAAGGTAGATGGATGTTATTAACTGCCATGGTCAAACTGTCTCATACTTTCTACAGCATACTTCATACAGCATTATAGTCGCGTGGCAGCCACCCGCGTGGCATGCATTCTTACACTGATATTATAGTGAAAGTTTAAGGTATGACTAGGAAACAGCTGGGAGTGGCTAATCAGGTTCCAATTGACTGGCCAGCTGACTTTAGCATTGCAAACCTAATGACCAAAAGGGGGGGGGGGTGAAATTTATTGCTCTCCTTAGATAAGGAAAGCATCTCAGCAAGGATGGGTGAAAGATGCCATTTGGGGGAGGTGGATGGCAGAAATGACTAAAAGTAAAGTTTCATTTACCGATGCAAACAGATGAAATGCAAAATACACAATTCACAGCAAGCAAGCAGCACAGAGGATTTAAGCAGAGGGAGATAGCAGTTCAGCTTGGAGTAGGATGATGCAGAAATGAACGTACCTGTTGAGAGAGGGAGAAGGTAGATGGATGTTATTAACTGCCATGGTCAAACTGTCTCATACTTTCTACAGCATACTTCATACAGCATTATAGTCGCGTGGCAGCCACCCGCGTGGCATGCATTCTTACACTGATATTATAGTGAAAGTTTAAGGTATGACTAGGAAACAGCTGGGAGTGGCTAATCAGGTTCCAATTGACTGGCCAGCTGACTTTAGCATTGCAAACCTAATGACCAAAAGGGGGGGGGGGTGAAATTTATTGCTCTCCTTAGATAAGGAAAGCATCTCAGCAAGGATGGGTGAAAGATGCCATTTGGGGGAGGTGGATGGCAGAAATGACTAAAAGTAAAGTTTCATTTACCGATGCAAACAGATGAAATGCAAAATACACAATTCACAGCAAGCAAGCAGCACAGAGGATTTAAGCAGAGGGAGATAGCAGTTCAGCTTGGAGTAGGATGATGCAGAAATGAACGTACCTGTTGAGAGAGGGAGAAGGTAGATGGATGTTATTAACTGCCATGGTCAAACTGTCTCATACTTTCTACAGCATACTTCATACAGCATTATAGTCGCGTGGCAGCCACCCGCGTGGCATGCATTCTTACACTGATATTATAGTGAAAGTTTAAGGTATGACTAGGAAACAGCTGGGAGTGGCTAATCAGGTTCCAATTGACTGGCCAGCTGACTTTAGCATTGCAAACCTAATGACCAAAAGGGGGGGGTGTGAAATTTATTGCTCTCCTTAGATAAGGAAAGCATCTCAGCAAGGATGGGTGAAAGATGCCATTTGGGGGAGGTGGATGGCAGAAATGACTAAAAGTAAAGTTTCATTTACCGATGCAAACAGATGAAATGCAAAATACACAATTCACAGCAAGCAAGCAGCACAGAGGATTTAAGCAGAGGGAGATAGCAGTTCAGCTTGGAGTAGGATGATGCAGAAATGAACGTACCTGTTGAGAGAGGGAGAAGGTAGATGGATGTTATTAACTGCCATGGTCAAACTGTCTCATACTTTCTACAGCATACTTCATACAGCATTATAGTCGCGTGGCAGCCACCCGCGTGGCATGCATTCTTACACTGATATTATAGTGAAAGTTTAAGGTATGACTAGGAAACAGCTGGGAGTGGCTAATCAGGTTCCAATTGACTGGCCAGCTGACTTTAGCATTGCAAACCTAATGACCAAAAGGGGGGGGGGGTGAAATTTATTGCTCTCCTTAGATAAGGAAAGCATCTCAGCAAGGATGGGTGAAAGATGCCATTTGGGGGAGGTGGATGGCAGAAATGACTAAAAGTAAAGTTTCATTTACCGATGCAAACAGATGAAATGCAAAATACACAATTCACAGCAAGCAAGCAGCACAGAGGATTTAAGCAGAGGGAGATAGCAGTTCAGCTTGGAGTAGGATGATGCAGAAATGAACGTACCTGTTGAGAGAGGGAGAAGGTAGATGGATGTTATTAACTGCCATGGTCAAACTGTCTCATACTTTCTACAGCATACTTCATACAGCATTATAGTCGCGTGGCAGCCACCCGCGTGGCATGCATTCTTACACTGATATTATAGTGAAAGTTTAAGGTATGACTAGGAAACAGCTGGGAGTGGCTAATCAGGTTCCAATTGACTGGCCAGCTGACTTTAGCATTGCAAACCTAATGACCAAAAGGGGGGGGGGGTAAAATTTATTGCTCTCCTTAGATAAGGAAAGCATCTCAGCAAGGATGGGTGAAAGATGCCATTTGGGGGAGGTGGATGGCAGAAATGACTAAAAGTAAAGTTTCATTTACCGATGCAAACAGATGAAATGCAAAATACACAATTCACAGCAAGCAAGCAGCACAGAGGATTTAAGCAGAGGGAGATAGCAGTTCAGCTTGGAGTAGGATGATGCAGAAATGAACGTACCTGTTGAGAGAGGGAGAAGGTAGATGGATGTTATTAACTGCCATGGTCAAACTGTCTCATACTTTCTACAGCATACTTCATACAGCATTATAGTCGCGTGGCAGCCACCCGCGTGGCATGCATTCTTACACTGATATTATAGTGAAAGTTTAAGGTATGACTAGGAAACAGCTGGGAGTGGCTAATCAGGTTCCAATTGACTGGCCAGCTGACTTTAGCATTGCAAACCTAATGACCAAAAGGGGGGGGGGTGAAATTTATTGCTCTCCTTAGATAAGGAAAGCATCTCAGCAAGGATGGGTGAAAGATGCCATTTGGGGGAGGTGGATGGCAGAAATGACTAAAAGTAAAGTTTCATTTACCGATGCAAACAGATGAAATGCAAAATACACAATTCACAGCAAGCAAGCAGCACAGAGGATTTAAGCAGAGGGAGATAGCAGTTCAGCTTGGAGTAGGATGATGCAGAAATGAACGTACCTGTTGAGAGAGGGAGAAGGTAGATGGATGTTATTAACTGCCATGGTCAAACTGTCTCATACTTTCTACAGCATACTTCATACAGCATTATAGTCGCGTGGCAGCCACCCGCGTGGCATGCATTCTTACACTGATATTATAGTGAAAGTTTAAGGTATGACTAGGAAACAGCTGGGAGTGGCTAATCAGGTTCCAATTGACTGGCCAGCTGACTTTAGCATTGCAAACCTAATGACCAAAAGGGGGGGGGGGTGAAATTTATTGCTCTCCTTAGATAAGGAAAGCATCTCAGCAAGGATGGGTGAAAGATGCCATTTGGGGGAGGTGGATGGCAGAAATGACTAAAAGTAAAGTTTCATTTACCGATGCAAACAGATGAAATGCAAAATACACAATTCACAGCAAGCAAGCAGCACAGAGGATTTAAGCAGAGGGAGATAGCAGTTCAGCTTGGAGTAGGATGATGCAGAAATGAACGTACCTGTTGAGAGAGGGAGAAGGTAGATGGATGTTATTAACTGCCATGGTCAAACTGTCTCATACTTTCTACAGCATACTTCATACAGCATTATAGTCGCGTGGCAGCCACCCGCGTGGCATGCATTCTTACACTGATATTATAGTGAAAGTTTAAGGTATGACTAGGAAACAGCTGGGAGTGGCTAATCAGGTTCCAATTGACTGGCCAGCTGACTTTAGCATTGCAAACCTAATGACCAAAAGGGGGGGGGGTGAAATTTATTGCTCTCCTTAGATAAGGAAAGCATCTCAGCAAGGATGGGTGAAAGATGCCATTTGGGGGAGGTGGATGGCAGAAATGACTAAAAGTAAAGTTTCATTTACCGATGCAAACAGATGAAATGCAAAATACACAATTCACAGCAAGCAAGCAGCACAGAGGATTTAAGCAGAGGGAGATAGCAGTTCAGCTTGGAGTAGGATGATGCAGAAATGAACGTACCTGTTGAGAGAGGGAGAAGGTAGATGGATGTTATTAACTGCCATGGTCAAACTGTCTCATACTTTCTACAGCATACTTCATACAGCATTATAGTCGCGTGGCAGCCACCCGCGTGGCATGCATTCTTACACTGATATTATAGTGAAAGTTTAAGGTATGACTAGGAAACAGCTGGGAGTGGCTAATCAGGTTCCAATTGACTGGCCAGCTGACTTTAGCATTGCAAACCTAATGACCAAAAGGGGGGGGTGTGAAATTTATTGCTCTCCTTAGATAAGGAAAGCATCTCAGCAAGGATGGGTGAAAGATGCCATTTGGGGGAGGTGGATGGCAGAAATGACTAAAAGTAAAGTTTCATTTACCGATGCAAACAGATGAAATGCAAAATACACAATTCACAGCAAGCAAGCAGCACAGAGGATTTAAGCAGAGGGAGATAGCAGTTCAGCTTGGAGTAGGATGATGCAGAAATGAACGTACCTGTTGAGAGAGGGAGAAGGTAGATGGATGTTATTAACTGCCATGGTCAAACTGTCTCATACTTTCTACAGCATACTTCATACAGCATTATAGTCGCGTGGCAGCCACCCGCGTGGCATGCATTCTTACACTGATATTATAGTGAAAGTTTAAGGTATGACTAGGAAACAGCTGGGAGTGGCTAATCAGGTTCCAATTGACTGGCCAGCTGACTTTAGCATTGCAAACCTAATGACCAAAAGGGGGGGGGGGTGAAATTTATTGCTCTCCTTAGATAAGGAAAGCATCTCAGCAAGGATGGGTGAAAGATGCCATTTGGGGGAGGTGGATGGCAGAAATGACTAAAAGTAAAGTTTCATTTACCGATGCAAACAGATGAAATGCAAAATACACAATTCACAGCAAGCAAGCAGCACAGAGGATTTAAGCAGAGGGAGATAGCAGTTCAGCTTGGAGTAGGATGATGCAGAAATGAACGTACCTGTTGAGAGAGGGAGAAGGTAGATGGATGTTATTAACTGCCATGGTCAAACTGTCTCATACTTTCTACAGCATACTTCATACAGCATTATAGTCGCGTGGCAGCCACCCGCGTGGCATGCATTCTTACACTGATATTATAGTGAAAGTTTAAGGTATGACTAGGAAACAGCTGGGAGTGGCTAATCAGGTTCCAATTGACTGGCCAGCTGACTTTAGCATTGCAAACCTAATGACCAAAAGGGGGGGGGGGTAAAATTTATTGCTCTCCTTAGATAAGGAAAGCATCTCAGCAAGGATGGGTGAAAGATGCCATTTGGGGGAGGTGGATGGCAGAAATGACTAAAAGTAAAGTTTCATTTACCGATGCAAACAGATGAAATGCAAAATACACAATTCACAGCAAGCAAGCAGCACAGAGGATTTAAGCAGAGGGAGATAGCAGTTCAGCTTGGAGTAGGATGATGCAGAAATGAACGTACCTGTTGAGAGAGGGAGAAGGTAGATGGATGTTATTAACTGCCATGGTCAAACTGTCTCATACTTTCTACAGCATACTTCATACAGCATTATAGTCGCGTGGCAGCCACCCGCGTGGCATGCATTCTTACACTGATATTATAGTGAAAGTTTAAGGTATGACTAGGAAACAGCTGGGAGTGGCTAATCAGGTTCCAATTGACTGGCCAGCTGACTTTAGCATTGCAAACCTAATGACCAAAAGGGGGGGGGGTGAAATTTATTGCTCTCCTTAGATAAGGAAAGCATCTCAGCAAGGATGGGTGAAAGATGCCATTTGGGGGAGGTGGATGGCAGAAATGACTAAAAGTAAAGTTTCATTTACCGATGCAAACAGATGAAATGCAAAATACACAATTCACAGCAAGCAAGCAGCACAGAGGATTTAAGCAGAGGGAGATAGCAGTTCAGCTTGGAGTAGGATGATGCAGAAATGAACGTACCTGTTGAGAGAGGGAGAAGGTAGATGGATGTTATTAACTGCCATGGTCAAACTGTCTCATACTTTCTACAGCATACTTCATACAGCATTATAGTCGCGTGGCAGCCACCCGCGTGGCATGCATTCTTACACTGATATTATAGTGAAAGTTTAAGGTATGACTAGGAAACAGCTGGGAGTGGCTAATCAGGTTCCAATTGACTGGCCAGCTGACTTTAGCATTGCAAACCTAATGACCAAAAGGGGGGGGGGGTGAAATTTATTGCTCTCCTTAGATAAGGAAAGCATCTCAGCAAGGATGGGTGAAAGATGCCATTTGGGGGAGGTGGATGGCAGAAATGACTAAAAGTAAAGTTTCATTTACCGATGCAAACAGATGAAATGCAAAATACACAATTCACAGCAAGCAAGCAGCACAGAGGATTTAAGCAGAGGGAGATAGCAGTTCAGCTTGGAGTAGGATGATGCAGAAATGAACGTACCTGTTGAGAGAGGGAGAAGGTAGATGGATGTTATTAACTGCCATGGTCAAACTGTCTCATACTTTCTACAGCATACTTCATACAGCATTATAGTCGCGTGGCAGCCACCCGCGTGGCATGCATTCTTACACTGATATTATAGTGAAAGTTTAAGGTATGACTAGGAAACAGCTGGGAGTGGCTAATCAGGTTCCAATTGACTGGCCAGCTGACTTTAGCATTGCAAACCTAATGACCAAAAGGGGGGGGGTGTGAAATTTATTGCTCTCCTTAGATAAGGAAAGCATCTCAGCAAGGATGGGTGAAAGATGCCATTTGGGGGAGGTGGATGGCAGAAATGACTAAAAGTAAAGTTTCATTTACCGATGCAAACAGATGAAATGCAAAATACACAATTCACAGCAAGCAAGCAGCACAGAGGATTTAAGCAGAGGGAGATAGCAGTTCAGCTTGGAGTAGGATGATGCAGAAATGAACGTACCTGTTGAGAGAGGGAGAAGGTAGATGGATGTTATTAACTGCCATGGTCAAACTGTCTCATACTTTCTACAGCATACTTCATACAGCATTATAGTCGCGTGGCAGCCACCCGCGTGGCATGCATTCTTACACTGATATTATAGTGAAAGTTTAAGGTATGACTAGGAAACAGCTGGGAGTGGCTAATCAGGTTCCAATTGACTGGCCAGCTGACTTTAGCATTGCAAACCTAATGACCAAAAGGGGGGGGGTGAAATTTATTGCTCTCCTTAGATAAGGAAAGCATCTCAGCAAGGATGGGTGAAAGATGCCATTTGGGGGAGGTGGATGGCAGAAATGACTAAAAGTAAAGTTTCATTTACCGATGCAAACAGATGAAATGCAAAATACACAATTCACAGCAAGCAAGCAGCACAGAGGATTTAAGCAGAGGGAGATAGCAGTTCAGCTTGGAGTAGGATGATGCAGAAATGAACGTACCTGTTGAGAGAGGGAGAAGGTAGATGGATGTTATTAACTGCCATGGTCAAACTGTCTCATACTTTCTACAGCATACTTCATACAGCATTATAGTCGCGTGGCAGCCACCCGCGTGGCATGCATTCTTACACTGATATTATAGTGAAAGTTTAAGGTATGACTAGGAAACAGCTGGGAGTGGCTAATCAGGTTCCAATTGACTGGCCAGCTGACTTTAGCATTGCAAACCTAATGACCAAAAGGGGGGGGGGGTGAAATTTATTGCTCTCCTTAGATAAGGAAAGCATCTCAGCAAGGATGGGTGAAAGATGCCATTTGGGGGAGGTGGATGGCAGAAATGACTAAAAGTAAAGTTTCATTTACCGATGCAAACAGATGAAATGCAAAATACACAATTCACAGCAAGCAAGCAGCACAGAGGATTTAAGCAGAGGGAGATAGCAGTTCAGCTTGGAGTAGGATGATGCAGAAATGAACGTACCTGTTGAGAGAGGGAGAAGGTAGATGGATGTTATTAACTGCCATGGTCAAACTGTCTCATACTTTCTACAGCATACTTCATACAGCATTATAGTCGCGTGGCAGCCACCCGCGTGGCATGCATTCTTACACTGATATTATAGTGAAAGTTTAAGGTATGACTAGGAAACAGCTGGGAGTGGCTAATCAGGTTCCAATTGACTGGCCAGCTGACTTTAGCATTGCAAACCTAATGACCAAAAGGGGGGGGGGGGTGAAATTTATTGCTCTCCTTAGATAAGGAAAGCATCTCAGCAAGGATGGGTGAAAGATGCCATTTGGGGGAGGTGGATGGCAGAAATGACTAAAAGTAAAGTTTCATTTACCGATGCAAACAGATGAAATGCAAAATACACAATTCACAGCAAGCAAGCAGCACAGAGGATTTAAGCAGAGGGAGATAGCAGTTCAGCTTGGAGTAGGATGATGCAGAAATGAACGTACCTGTTGAGAGAGGGAGAAGGTAGATGGATGTTATTAACTGCCATGGTCAAACTGTCTCATACTTTCTACAGCATACTTCATACAGCATTATAGTCGCATGGCAGCCACCCGCGTGGCATGCATTCTTACACTGATATTATAGTGAAAGTTTAAGGTATGACTAGGAAACAGCTGGGAGTGGCTAATCAGGTTCCAATTGACTGGCCAGCTGACTTTAGCATTGCAAACCTAATGACCAAAAGGGGGGGGGGGTGAAATTTATTGCTCTCCTTAGATAAGGAAAGCATCTCAGCAAGGATGGGTGAAAGATGCCATTTGGGGGAGGTGGATGGCAGAAATGACTAAAAGTAAAGTTTCATTTACCGATGCAAACAGATGAAATGCAAAATACACAATTCACAGCAAGCAAGCAGCACAGAGGATTTAAGCAGAGGGAGATAGCAGTTCAGCTTGGAGTAGGATGATGCAGAAATGAACGTACCTGTTGAGAGAGGGAGAAGGTAGATGGATGTTATTAACTGCCATGGTCAAACTGTCTCATACTTTCTACAGCATACTTCATACAGCATTATAGTCGCGTGGCAGCCACCCGCGTGGCATGCATTCTTACACTGATATTATAGTGAAAGTTTAAGGTATGACTAGGAAACAGCTGGGAGTGGCTAATCAGGTTCCAATTAACTGGCCAGCTGACTTTAGCATTGCAAACCTAATGACCAAAAGGGGGGGGGGGTGAAATTTATTGCTCTCCTTAGATAAGGAAAGCATCTCAGCAAGGATGGGTGAAAGATGCCATTTGGGGGAGGTGGATGGCAGAAATGACTAAAAGTAAAGTTTCATTTACCGATGCAAACAGATGAAATGCAAAATACACAATTCACAGCAAGCAAGCAGCACAGAGGATTTAAGCAGAGGGAGATAGCAGTTCAGCTTGGAGTAGGATGATGCAGAAATGAACGTACCTGTTGAGAGAGGGAGAAGGTAGATGGATGTTATTAACTGCCATGGTCAAACTGTCTCATACTTTCTACAGCATACTTCATACAGCATTATAGTCGCGTGGCAGCCACCCGCGTGGCATGCATTCTTACACTGATATTATAGTGAAAGTTTAAGGTATGACTAGGAAACAGCTGGGAGTGGCTAATCAGGTTCCAATTGACTGGCCAGCTGACTTTAGCATTGCAAACCTAATGACCAAAAGGGGGGGGGGGTGAAATTTATTGCTCTCCTTAGATAAGGAAAGCATCTCAGCAAGGATGGGTGAAAGATGCCATTTGGGGGAGGTGGATGGCAGAAATGACTAAAAGTAAAGTTTCATTTACCGATGCAAACAGATGAAATGCAAAATACACAATTCACAGCAAGCAAGCAGCACAGAGGATTTAAGCAGAGGGAGATAGCAGTTCAGCTTGGAGTAGGATGATGCAGAAATGAACGTACCTGTTGAGAGAGGGAGAAGGTAGATGGATGTTATTAACTGCCATGGTCAAACTGTCTCATACTTTCTACAGCATACTTCATACAGCATTATAGTCGCGTGGCAGCCACCCGCGTGGCATGCATTCTTACACTGATATTATAGTGAAAGTTTAAGGTATGACTAGGAAACAGCTGGGAGTGGCTAATCAGGTTCCAATTGACTGGCCAGCTGACTTTAGCATTGCAAACCTAATGACCAAAAGGGGGAGGGGGGTGAAATTTATTGCTCTCCTTAGATAAGGAAAGCATCTCAGCAAGGATGGGTGAAAGATGCCATTTGGGGGAGGTGGATGGCAGAAATGACTAAAAGTAAAGTTTCATTTACCGATGCAAACAGATGAAATGCAAAATACACAATTCACAGCAAGCAAGCAGCACAGAGGATTTAAGCAGAGGGAGATAGCAGTTCAGCTTGGAGTAGGATGATGCAGAAATGAACGTACCTGTTGAGAGAGGGAGAAGGTAGATGGATGTTATTAACTGCCATGGTCAAACTGTCTCATACTTTCTACAGCATACTTCATACAGCATTATAGTCGCGTGGCAGCCACCCGCGTGGCATGCATTCTTACACTGATATTATAGTGAAAGTTTAAGGTATGACTAGGAAACAGCTGGGAGTGGCTAATCAGGTTCCAATTGACTGGCCAGCTGACTTTAGCATTGCAAACCTAATGACCAAAAGGGGGGGGGGTGAAATTTATTGCTCTCCTTAGATAAGGAAAGCATCTCAGCAAGGATGGGTGAAAGATGCCATTTGGGGGAGGTGGATGGCAGAAATGACTAAAAGTAAAGTTTCATTTACCGATGCAAACAGATGAAATGCAAAATACACAATTCACAGCAAGCAAGCAGCACAGAGGATTTAAGCAGAGGGAGATAGCAGTTCAGCTTGGAGTAGGATGATGCAGAAATGAACGTACCTGTTGAGAGAGGGAGAAGGTAGATGGATGTTATTAACTGCCATGGTCAAACTGTCTCATACTTTCTACAGCATACTTCATACAGCATTATAGTCGCGTGGCAGCCACCCGCGTGGCATGCATTCTTACACTGATATTATAGTGAAAGTTTAAGGTATGACTAGGAAACAGCTGGGAGTGGCTAATCAGGTTCCAATTGACTGGCCAGCTGACTTTAGCATTGCAAACCTAATGACCAAAAGGGGGGGGGGTGAAATTTATTGCTCTCCTTAGATAAGGAAAGCATCTCAGCAAGGATGGGTGAAAGATGCCATTTGGGGGAGGTGGATGGCAGAAATGACTAAAAGTAAAGTTTCATTTACCGATGCAAACAGATGAAATGCAAAATACACAATTCACAGCAAGCAAGCAGCACAGAGGATTTAAGCAGAGGGAGATAGCAGTTCAGCTTGGAGTAGGATGATGCAGAAATGAACGTACCTGTTGAGAGAGGGAGAAGGTAGATGGATGTTATTAACTGCCATGGTCAAACTGTCTCATACTTTCTACAGCATACTTCATACAGCATTATAGTCGCGTGGCAGCCACCCGCGTGGCATGCATTCTTACACTGATATTATAGTGAAAGTTTAAGGTATGACTAGGAAACAGCTGGGAGTGGCTAATCAGGTTCCAATTGACTGGCCAGCTGACTTTAGCATTGCAAACCTAATGACCAAAAGGGGGGGGGGGGTGAAATTTATTGCTCTCCTTAGATAAGGAAAGCATCTCAGCAAGGATGGGTGAAAGATGCCATTTGGGGGAGGTGGATGGCAGAAATGACTAAAAGTAAAGTTTCATTTACCGATGCAAACAGATGAAATGCAAAATACACAATTCACAGCAAGCAGCACAGAGGATTTAAGCAGAGGGAGATAGCAGTTCAGCTTGGAGTAGGATGATGCAGAAATGAACGTACCTGTTGAGAGAGGGAGAAGGTAGATGGATGTTATTAACTGCCATGGTCAAACTGTCTCATACTTTCTACAGCATACTTCATACAGCATTATAGTCGCGTGGCAGCCACCCGCGTGGCATGCATTCTTACACTGATATTATAGTGAAAGTTTAAGGTATGACTAGGAAACAGCTGGGAGTGGCTAATCAGGTTCCAATTGACTGGCCAGCTGACTTTAGCATTGCAAACCTAATGACCAAAAGGGGGGGGGGGTGAAATTTATTGCTCTCCTTAGATAAGGAAAGCATCTCAGCAAGGATGGGTGAAAGATGCCATTTGGGGGAGGTGGATGGCAGAAATGACTAAAAGTAAAGTTTCATTTACCGATGCAAACAGATGAAATGCAAAATACACAATTCACAGCAAGCAAGCAGCACAGAGGATTTAAGCAGAGGGAGATAGCAGTTCAGCTTGGAGTAGGATGATGCAGAAATGAACGTACCTGTTGAGAGAGGGAGAAGGTAGATGGATGTTATTAACTGCCATGGTCAAACTGTCTCATACTTTCTACAGCATACTTCATACAGCATTATAGTCGCGTGGCAGCCACCCGCGTGGCATGCATTCTTACACTGATATTATAGTGAAAGTTTAAGGTATGACTAGGAAACAGCTGGGAGTGGCTAATCAGGTTCCAATTGACTGGCCAGCTGACTTTAGCATTGCAAACCTAATGACCAAAAGGGGGGGGGGGTGAAATTTATTGCTCTCCTTAGATAAGGAAAGCATCTCAGCAAGGATGGGTGAAAGATGCCATTTGGGGGAGGTGGATGGCAGAAATGACTAAAAGTAAAGTTTCATTTACCGATGCAAACAGATGAAATGCAAAATACACAATTCACAGCAAGCAAGCAGCACAGAGGATTTAAGCAGAGGGAGATAGCAGTTCAGCTTGGAGTAGGATGATGCAGAAATGAACGTACCTGTTGAGAGAGGGAGAAGGTAGATGGATGTTATTAACTGCCATGGTCAAACTGTCTCATACTTTCTACAGCATACTTCATACAGCATTATAGTCGCGTGGCAGCCACCCGCGTGGCATGCATTCTTACACTGATATTATAGTGAAAGTTTAAGGTATGACTAGGAAACAGCTGGGAGTGGCTAATCAGGTTCCAATTGACTGGCCAGCTGACTTTAGCATTGCAAACCTAATGACCAAAAGGGGGGGGGGTGAAATTTATTGCTCTCCTTAGATAAGGAAAGCATCTCAGCAAGGATGGGTGAAAGATGCCATTTGGGGGAGGTGGATGGCAGAAATGACTAAAAGTAAAGTTTCATTTACCGATGCAAACAGATGAAATGCAAAATACACAATTCACAGCAAGCAAGCAGCACAGAGGATTTAAGCAGAGGGAGATAGCAGTTCAGCTTGGAGTAGGATGATGCAGAAATGAACGTACCTGTTGAGAGAGGGAGAAGGTAGATGGATGTTATTAACTGCCATGGTCAAACTGTCTCATACTTTCTACAGCATACTTCATACAGCATTATAGTCGCGTGGCAGCCACCCGCGTGGCATGCATTCTTACACTGATATTATAGTGAAAGTTTAAGGTATGACTAGGAAACAGCTGGGAGTGGCTAATCAGGTTCCAATTGACTGGCCAGCTGACTTTAGCATTGCAAACCTAATGACCAAAAGGGGGGGGGGTGAAATTTATTGCTCTCCTTAGATAAGGAAAGCATCTCAGCAAGGATGGGTGAAAGATGCCATTTGGGGGAGGTGGATGGCAGAAATGACTAAAAGTAAAGTTTCATTTACCGATGCAAACAGATGAAATGCAAAATACACAATTCACAGCAAGCAAGCAGCACAGAGGATTTAAGCAGAGGGAGATAGCAGTTCAGCTTGGAGTAGGATGATGCAGAAATGAACGTACCTGTTGAGAGAGGGAGAAGGTAGATGGATGTTATTAACTGCCATGGTCAAACTGTCTCATACTTTCTACAGCATACTTCATACAGCATTATAGTCGCGTGGCAGCCACCCGCGTGGCATGCATTCTTACACTGATATTATAGTGAAAGTTTAAGGTATGACTAGGAAACAGCTGGGAGTGGCTAATCAGGTTCCAATTGACTGGCCAGCTGACTTTAGCATTGCAAACCTAATGACCAAAAGGGGGGGGGGGTGAAATTTATTGCTCTCCTTAGATAAGGAAAGCATCTCAGCAAGGATGGGTGAAAGATGCCATTTGGGGGAGGTGGATGGCAGAAATGACTAAAAGTAAAGTTTCATTTACCGATGCAAACAGATGAAATGCAAAATACACAATTCACAGCAAGCAAGCAGCACAGAGGATTTAAGCAGAGGGAGATAGCAGTTCAGCTTGGAGTAGGATGATGCAGAAATGAACGTACCTGTTGAGAGAGGGAGAAGGTAGATGGATGTTATTAACTGCCATGGTCAAACTGTCTCATACTTTCTACAGCATACTTCATACAGCATTATAGTCGCGTGGCAGCCACCCGCGTGGCATGCATTCTTACACTGATATTATAGTGAAAGTTTAAGGTATGACTAGGAAACAGCTGGGAGTGGCTAATCAGGTTCCAATTGACTGGCCAGCTGACTTTAGCATTGCAAACCTAATGACCAAAAGGGGGGGGGGGTGAAATTTATTGCTCTCCTTAGATAAGGAAAGCATCTCAGCAAGGATGGGTGAAAGATGCCATTTGGGGGAGGTGGATGGCAGAAATGACTAAAAGTAAAGTTTCATTTACCGATGCAAACAGATGAAATGCAAAATACACAATTCACAGCAAGCAAGCAGCACAGAGGATTTAAGCAGAGGGAGATAGCAGTTCAGCTTGGAGTAGGATGATGCAGAAATGAACGTACCTGTTGAGACAGGGAGAAGGTAGATGGATGTTATTAACTGCCATGGTCAAACTGTCTCATACTTTCTACAGCATACTTCATACAGCATTATAGTCGCGTGGCAGCCACCCGCGTGGCATGCATTCTTACACTGATATTATAGTGAAAGTTTAAGGTATGACTAGGAAACAGCTGGGAGTGGCTAATCAGGTTCCAATTGACTGGCCAGCTGACTTTAGCATTGCAAACCTAATGACCAAAAGGGGGGGGGGTGAAATTTATTGCTCTCCTTAGATAAGGAAAGCATCTCAGCAAGGATGGGTGAAAGATGCCATTTGGGGGAGGTGGATGGCAGAAATGACTAAAAGTAAAGTTTCATTTACCGATGCAAACAGATGAAATGCAAAATACACAATTCACAGCAAGCAAGCAGCACAGAGGATTTAAGCAGAGGGAGATAGCAGTTCAGCTTGGAGTAGGATGATGCAGAAATGAACGTACCTGTTGAGAGAGGGAGAAGGTAGATGGATGTTATTAACTGCCATGGTCAAACTGTCTCATACTTTCTACAGCATACTTCATACAGCATTATAGTCACGTGGCAGCCACCCGCGTGGCATGCATTCTTACACTGATATTATAGTGAAAGTTTAAGGTATGACTAGGAAACAGCTGGGAGTGGCTAATCAGGTTCCAATTGACTGGCCAGCTGACTTTAGCATTGCAAACCTAATGACCAAAAGGGGGGGGGGTGAAATTTATTGCTCTCCTTAGATAAGGAAAGCATCTCAGCAAGGATGGGTGAAAGATGCCATTTGGGGGAGGTGGATGGCAGAAATGACTAAAAGTAAAGTTTCATTTACCGATGCAAACAGATGAAATGCAAAATACACAATTCACAGCAAGCAAGCAGCACAGAGGATTTAAGCAGAGGGAGATAGCAGTTCAGCTTGGAGTAGGATGATGCAGAAATGAACGTACCTGTTGAGAGAGGGAGAAGGTAGATGGATGTTATTAACTGCCATGGTCAAACTGTCTCATACTTTCTACAGCATACTTCATACAGCATTATAGTCGCGTGGCAGCCACCCGCGTGGCATGCATTCTTACACTGATATTATAGTGAAAGTTTAAGGTATGACTAGGAAACAGCTGGGAGTGGCTAATCAGGTTCCAATTGACTGGCCAGCTGACTTTAGCATTGCAAACCTAATGACCAAAAGGGGGGGGGGGTGAAATTTATTGCTCTCCTTAGATAAGGAAAGCATCTCAGCAAGGATGGGTGAAAGATGCCATTTGGGGGAGGTGGATGGCAGAAATGACTAAAAGTAAAGTTTCATTTACCGATGCAAACAGATGAAATGCAAAATACACAATTCACAGCAAGCAAGCAGCACAGAGGATTTAAGCAGAGGGAGATAGCAGTTCAGCTTGGAGTAGGATGATGCAGAAATGAACATACCTGTTGAGAGAGGGAGAAGGTAGATGGATGTTATTAACTGCCATGGTCAAACTGTCTCATACTTTCTACAGCATACTTCATACAGCATTATAGTCGCGTGGCAGCCACCCGCGTGGCATGCATTCTTACACTGATATTATAGTGAAAGTTTAAGGTATGACTAGGAAACAGCTGGGAGTGGCTAATCAGGTTCCAATTGACTGGCCAGCTGACTTTAGCATTGCAAACCTAATGACCAAAAGGGGGGGGGTGAAATTTATTGCTCTCCTTAGATAAGGAAAGCATCTCAGCAAGGATGGGTGAAAGATGCCATTTGGGGGAGGTGGATGGCAGAAATGACTAAAAGTAAAGTTTCATTTACCGATGCAAACAGATGAAATGCAAAATACACAATTCACAGCAAGCAAGCAGCACAGAGGATTTAAGCAGAGGGAGATAGCAGTTCAGCTTGGAGTAGGATGATGCAGAAATGAACGTACCTGTTGAGAGAGGGAGAAGGTAGATGGATGTTATTAACTGCCATGGTCAAACTGTCTCATACTTTCTACAGCATACTTCATACAGCATTATAGTCGCGTGGCAGCCACCCGCGTGGCATGCATTCTTACACTGATATTATAGTGAAAGTTTAAGGTATGACTAGGAAACAGCTGGGAGTGGCTAATCAGGTTCCAATTGACTGGCCAGCTGACTTTAGCATTGCAAACCTAATGACCAAAAGGGGGGGGGGTGAAATTTATTGCTCTCCTTAGATAAGGAAAGCATCTCAGCAAGGATGGGTGAAAGATGCCATTTGGGGGAGGTGGATAGCAGAAATGACTAAAAGTAAAGTTTCATTTACCGATGCAAACAGATGAAATGCAAAATACACAATTCACAGCAAGCAAGCAGCACAGAGGATTTAAGCAGAGGGAGATAGCAGTTCAGCTTGGAGTAGGATGATGCAGAAATGAACGTACCTGTTGAGAGAGGGAGAAGGTAGATGGATGTTATTAACTGCCATGGTCAAACTGTCTCATACTTTCTACAGCATACTTCATACAGCATTATAGTCGCGTGGCAGCCACCCGCGTGGCATGCATTCTTACACTGATATTATAGTGAAAGTTTAAGGTATGACTAGGAAACAGCTGGGAGTGGCTAATCAGGTTCCAATTGACTGGCCAGCTGACTTTAGCATTGCAAACCTAATGACCAAAAGGGGGGGGGGTGAAATTTATTGCTCTCCTTAGATAAGGAAAGCATCTCAGCAAGGATGGGTGAAAGATGCCATTTGGGGGAGGTGGATGGCAGAAATGACTAAAAGTAAAGTTTCATTTACCGATGCAAACAGATGAAATGCAAAATACACAATTCACAGCAAGCAAGCAGCACAGAGGATTTAAGCAGAGGGAGATAGCAGTTCAGCTTGGAGTAGGATGATGCAGAAATGAACGTACCTGTTGAGAGAGGGAGAAGGTAGATGGATGTTATTAACTGCCATGGTCAAACTGTCTCATACTTTCTACAGCATTCTTCATACAGCATTATAGTCGCGTGGCAGCCACCCGCGTGGCATGCATTCTTACACTGATATTATAGTGAAAGTTTAAGGTATGACTAGGAAACAGCTGGGAGTGGCTAATCAGGTTCCAATTGACTGGCCAGCTGACTTTAGCATTGCAAACCTAATGACCAAATGGGGGGGGGGGTGACATTTATTGCTCTCCTTAGATAAGGAAAGCATCTCAGCAAGGATGGGTGAAAGATGCCATTTGGGGGAGGTGGATGGCAGAAATGACTAAAAGTAAAGTTTCATTTACCGATGCAAACAGATGAAATGCACAATACACAATTCACAGCAAGCAAGCAGCACAGAGGATTTAAGCAGAGGGAGATAGCAGTTCAGCTTGGAGTAGGATGATGCAGAAATGAACGTACCTGTTGAGAGAGGGAGAAGGTAGATGGATGTTATTAACTGCCATGGTCAAACTGTCTCATACTTTCTACAGCATACTTCATACAGCATTATAGTCGCGTGGCAGCCACCCGCGTGGCATGCATTCTTACACTGATATTATAGTGAAAGTTTAAGGTATGACTAGGAAACAGCTGGGAGTGGCTAATCAGGTTCCAATTGACTGGCCAGCTGACTTTAGCATTGCAAACCTAATGACCAAAAGGGGGGGGGGTGAAATTTATTGCTCTCCTTAGATAAGGAAAGCATCTCAGCAAGGATGGGTGAAAGATGCCATTTGGGGGAGGTGGATGGCAGAAATGACTAAAAGTAAAGTTTCATTTACCGATGCAAACAGATGAAATGCAAAATACACAATTCACAGCAAGCAAGCAGCACAGAGGATTTAAGCAGAGGGAGATAGCAGTTCAGCTTGGAGTAGGATGATGCAGAAATGAACGTACCTGTTGAGAGAGGGAGAAGGTAGATGGATGTTATTAACTGCCATGGTCAAACTGTCTCATACTTTCTACAGCATTCTTCATACAGCATTATAGTCGCGTGGCAGCCACCCGCGTGGCATGCATTCTTACACTGATATTATAGTGAAAGTTTAAGGTATGACTAGGAAACAGCTGGGAGTGGCTAATCAGGTTCCAATTGACTGGCCAGCTGACTTTAGCATTGCAAACCTAATGACCAAATGGGGGGGGGGTGACATTTATTGCTCTCCTTAGATAAGGAAAGCATCTCAGCAAGGATGGGTGAAAGATGCCATTTGGGGGAGGTGGATGGCAGAAATGACTAAAAGTAAAGTTTCATTTACCGATGCAAACAGATGAAATGCACAATACACAATTCACAGCAAGCAAGCAGCACAGAGGATTTAAGCAGAGGGAGATAGCAGTTCAGCTTGGAGTAGGATGATGCAGAAATGAACGTACCTGTTGAGAGAGGGAGAAGGTAGATGGATGTTATTAACTGCCATGGTCAAACTGTCTCATACTTTCTACAGCATACTTCATACAGCATTATAGTCGCGTGGCAGCCACCCGCGTGGCATGCATTCTTACACTGATATTATAGTGAAAGTTTAAGGTATGACTAGGAAACAGCTGGGAGTGGCTAATCAGGTTACAATTGACTGGCCAGCTGACTTTAGCATTGCAAACCTAATGACCAAAAGGGGGGGGGGTGAAATTTATTGCTCTCCTTAGATAAGGAAAGCATCTCAGCAAGGATGGGTGAAAGATGCCATTTGGGGGAGGTGGATGGCAGAAATGACTAAAAGTAAAGTTTCATTTACCGATGCAAACAGATGAAATGCAAAATACACAATTCACAGCAAGCAAGCAGCACAGAGGATTTAAGCAGAGGGAGATAGCAGTTCAGCTTGGAGTAGGATGATGCAGAAATGAACGTACCTGTTGAGAGAGGGAGAAGGTAGATGGATGTTATTAACTGCCATGGTCAAACTGTCTCATACTTTCTACAGCATACTTCATACAGCATTATAGTCGCGTGGCAGCCACCCGCGTGGCATGCATTCTTACACTGATATTATAGTGAAAGTTTAAGGTATGACTAGGAAACAGCTGGGAGTGGCTAATCAGGTTCCAATTGACTGGCCAGCTGACTTTAGCATTGGAAACCTAATGACCAAAAGGGGGGGGGTGAAATTTATTGCTCTCCTTAGATAAGGAAAGCATCTCAGCAAGGATGGGTGAAAGATGCCATTTGGGGGAGGTGGATGGCAGAAATGACTAAAAGTAAAGTTTCATTTACCGATGCAAACAGATGAAATGCAAAATACACAATTCACAGCAAGCAAGCAGCACAGAGGATTTAAGCAGAGGGAGATAGCAGTTCAGCTTGGAGTAGGATGATGCAGAAATGAACGTACCTGTTGAGAGAGGGAGAAGGTAGATGGATGTTATTAACTGCCATGGTCAAACTGTCTCATACTTTCTACAGCATACTTCATACAGCATTATAGTCGCGTGGCAGCCACCCGCGTGGCATGCATTCTTACACTGATATTATAGTGAAAGTTTAAGGTATGACTAGGAAACAGCTGGGAGTGGCTAATCAGGTTCCAATTGACTGGCCAGCTGACTTTAGCATTGCAAACCTAATGACCAAAAGGGGGGGGGGTGAAATTTATTGCTCTCCTTAGATAAGGAAAGCATCTCAGCAAGGATGGGTGAAAGATGCCATTTGGGGGAGGTGGATGGCAGAAATGACTAAAAGTAAAGTTTTATTTACCGATGCAAACAGATGAAATGCAAAATACACAATTCACAGCAAGCAAGCAGCACAGAGGATTTAAGCAGAGGGAGATAGCAGTTCAGCTTGGAGTAGGATGATGCAGAAATGAACGTACCTGTTGAGAGAGGGAGAAGGTAGATGGATGTTATTAACTGCCATGGTCAAACTATCTCATACTTTCTACAGCATACTTCATACAGCATTATAGTCGCGTGGCAGCCACCCGCGTGGCATGCATTCTTACACTGATATTATAGTGAAAGTTTAAGGTATGACTAGGAAACAGCTGGGAGTGGCTAATCAGGTTCCAATTGACTGGCCAGCTGACTTTAGCATTGCAAACCTAATGACCAAAAGGGGGGGGGGGTGAAATTTATTGCTCTCCTTAGATAAGGAAAGCATCTCAGCAAGGATGGGTGAAAGATGCCATTTGGGGGAGGTGGATGGCAGAAATGACTAAAAGTAAAGTTTCATTTACCGATGCAAACAGATGAAATGCAAAATACACAATTCACAGCAAGCAAGCAGCACAGAGGATTTAAGCAGAGGGAGATAGCAGTTCAGCTTGGAGTAGGATGATGCAGAAATGAACGTACCTGTTGAGAGAGGGAGAAGGTAGATGGATGTTATTAACTGCCATGGTCAAACTGTCTCATACTTTCTACAGCATTCTTCATACAGCATTATAGTCGCGTGGCAGCCACCCGCGTGGCATGCATTCTTACACTGATATTATAGTGAAAGTTTAAGGTATGACTAGGAAACAGCTGGGAGTGGCTAATCAGGTTCCAATTGACTGGCCAGCTGACTTTAGCATTGCAAACCTAATGACCAAATGGGGGGGGGGGGTGACATTTATTGCTCTCCTTAGATAAGGAAAGCATCTCAGCAAGGATGGGTGAAAGATGCCATTTGGGGGAGGTGGATGGCAGAAATGACTAAAAGTAAAGTTTCATTTACCGATGCAAACAGATGAAATGCACAATACACAATTCACAGCAAGCAAGCAGCACAGAGGATTTAAGCAGAGGGAGATAGCAGTTCAGCTTGGAGTAGGATGATGCAGAAATGAACGTACCTGTTGAGAGAGGGAGAAGGTAGATGGATGTTATTAACTGCCATGGTCAAACTGTCTCATACTTTCTACAGCATACTTCATACAGCATTATAGTCGCGTGGCAGCCACCCGCGTGGCATGCATTCTTACACTGATATTATAGTGAAAGTTTAAGGTATGACTAGGAAACAGCTGGGAGTGGCTAATCAGGTTACAATTGACTGGCCAGCTGACTTTAGCATTGCAAACCTAATGACCAAAAGGGGGGGGGGTGAAATTTATTGCTCTCCTTAGATAAGGAAAGCATCTCAGCAAGGATGGGTGAAAGATGCCATTTGGGGGAGGTGGATGGCAGAAATGACTAAAAGTAAAGTTTCATTTACCGATGCAAACAGATGAAATGCAAAATACACAATTCACAGCAAGCAAGCAGCACAGAGGATTTAAGCAGAGGGAGATAGCAGTTCAGCTTGGAGTAGGATGATGCAGAAATGAACGTACCTGTTGAGAGAGGGAGAAGGTAGATGGATGTTATTAACTGCCATGGTCAAACTGTCTCATACTTTCTACAGCATACTTCATACAGCATTATAGTCGCGTGGCAGCCACCCGCGTGGCATGCATTCTTACACTGATATTATAGTGAAAGTTTAAGGTATGACTAGGAAACAGCTGGGAGTGGCTAATCAGGTTCCAATTGACTGGCCAGCTGACTTTAGCATTGGAAACCTAATGACCAAAAGGGGGGGGGGTGAAATTTATTGCTCTCCTTAGATAAGGAAAGCATCTCAGCAAGGATGGGTGAAAGATGCCATTTGGGGGAGGTGGATGGCAGAAATGACTAAAAGTAAAGTTTCATTTACCGATGCAAACAGATGAAATGCAAAATACACAATTCACAGCAAGCAAGCAGCACAGAGGATTTAAGCAGAGGGAGATAGCAGTTCAGCTTGGAGTAGGATGATGCAGAAATGAACGTACCTGTTGAGAGAGGGAGAAGGTAGATGGATGTTATTAACTGCCATGGTCAAACTGTCTCATACTTTCTACAGCATACTTCATACAGCATTATAGTCGCGTGGCAGCCACCCGCGTGGCATGCATTCTTACACTGATATTATAGTGAAAGTTTAAGGTATGACTAGGAAACAGCTGGGAGTGGCTAATCAGGTTCCAATTGACTGGCCAGCTGACTTTAGCATTGCAAACCTAATGACCAAAAGGGGGGGGGGGTGAAATTTATTGCTCTCCTTAGATAAGGAAAGCATCTCAGCAAGGATGGGTGAAAGATGCCATTTGGGGGAGGTGGATGGCAGAAATGACTAAAAGTAAAGTTTTATTTACCGATGCAAACAGATGAAATGCAAAATACACAATTCACAGCAAGCAAGCAGCACAGAGGATTTAAGCAGAGGGAGATAGCAGTTCAGCTTGGAGTAGGATGATGCAGAAATGAACGTACCTGTTGAGAGAGGGAGAAGGTAGATGGATGTTATTAACTGCCATGGTCAAACTATCTCATACTTTCTACAGCATACTTCATACAGCATTATAGTCGCGTGGCAGCCACCCGCGTGGCATGCATTCTTACACTGATATTATAGTGAAAGTTTAAGGTATGACTAGGAAACAGCTGGGAGTGGCTAATCAGGTTCCAATTGACTGGCCAGCTGACTTTAGCATTGCAAACCTAATGACCAAAAGGGGGGGGGGGTGAAATTTATTGCTCTCCTTAGATAAGGAAAGCATCTCAGCAAGGATGGGTGAAAGATGCCATTTGGGGGAGGTGGATGGCAGAAATGACTAAAAGTAAAGTTTCATTTACCGATGCAAACAGATGAAATGCAAAATACACAATTCACAGCAAGCAAGCAGCACAGAGGATTTAAGCAGAGGGAGATAGCAGTTCAGCTTGGAGTAGGATGATGCAGAAATGAACGTACCTGTTGAGAGAGGGAGAAGGTAGATGGATGTTATTAACTGCCATGGTCAAACTGTCTCATACTTTCTACAGCATTCTTCATACAGCATTATAGTCGCGTGGCAGCCACCCGCGTGGCATGCATTCTTACACTGATATTATAGTGAAAGTTTAAGGTATGACTAGGAAACAGCTGGGAGTGGCTAATCAGGTTCCAATTGACTGGCCAGCTGACTTTAGCATTGCAAACCTAATGACCAAAAGGGGGGGGGGTGAAATTTATTGCTCTCCTTAGATAAGGAAAGCATCTCAGCAAGGATGGGTGAAAGATGCCATTTGGGGGAGGTGGATGGCACAAATGACTAAAAGTAAAGTTTCATTTACCGATGCAAACAGATGAAATGCAAAATACACAATTCACAGCAAGCAAGCAGCACAGAGGATTTAAGCAGAGGGAGATAGCAGTTCAGCTTGGAGTAGGATGATGCAGAAATGAACGTACCTGTTGAGAGAGGGAGAAGGTAGATGGATGTTATTAACTGCCATGGTCAAACTGTCTCATACTTTCTACAGCATACTTCATACAGCATTATAGTCGCGTGGCAGCCACCCGCGTGGCATGCATTCTTACACTGATATTATAGTGAAAGTTTAAGGTATGACTAGGAAACAGCTGGGAGTGGCTAATCAGGTTCCAATTGACTGGCCAGCTGACTTTAGCATTGCAAACCTAATGACCAAAAGGGGGGGGTGAAATTTATTGCTCTCCTTAGATAAGGAAAGCATCTCAGCAAGGATGGGTGAAAGATGCCATTTGGGGGAGGTGGATGGCAGAAATGACTAAAAGTAAAGTTTCATTTACCGATGCAAACAGATGAAATGCAAAATACACAATTCACAGCAAGCAAGCAGCACAGAGGATTTAAGCAGAGGGAGATAGCAGTTCAGCTTGGAGTAGGATGATGCAGAAATGAACGTACCTGTTGAGAGAGGGAGAAGGTAGATGGATGTTATTAACTGCCATGGTCAAACTGTCTCATACTTTCTACAGCATTCTTCATACAGCATTATAGTCGCGTGGCAGCCACCCGCGTGGCATGCATTCTTACACTGATATTATAGTGAAAGTTTAAGGTATGACTAGGAAACAGCTGGGAGTGGCTAATCAGGTTCCAATTGACTGGCCAGCTGACTTTAGCATTGCAAACCTAATGACCAAAAGGGGGGGGGGGTGAAATTTATTGCTCTCCTTAGATAAGGAAAGCATCTCAGCAAGGATGGGTGAAAGATGCCATTTGGGGGAGGTGGATGGCAGAAATGACTAAAAGTAAAGTTTCATTTACCGATGCAAACAGATGAAATGCAAAATACACAATTCACAGCAAGCAAGCAGCACAGAGGATTTAAGCAGAGGGAGATAGCAGTTCAGCTTGGAGTAGGATGATGCAGAAATGAACGTACCTGTTGAGAGAGGGAGAAGGTAGATGGATGTTATTAACTGCCATGGTCAAACTGTCTCATACTTTCTACAGCATACTTCATACAGCATTATAGTCGCGTGGCAGCCACCCGCGTGGCATGCATTCTTACACTGATATTATAGTGAAAGTTTAAGGTATGACTAGGAAACAGCTGGGAGTGGCTAATCAGGTTCCAATTGACTGGCCAGCTGACTTTAGCATTGCAAACCTAATGACCAAAAGGGGGGGGGGGTGAAATTTATTGCTCTCCTTAGATAAGGAAAGCATCTCAGCAAGGATGGGTGAAAGATGCCATTTGGGGGAGGTGGATGGCAGAAATGACTAAAAGTAAAGTTTCATTTACCGATGCAAACAGATGAAATGCAAAATACACAATTCACAGCAAGCAAGCAGCACAGAGGATTTAAGCAGAGGGAGATAGCAGTTCAGCTTGGAGTAGGATGATGCAGAAATGAACGTACCTGTTGAGAGAGGGAGAAGGTAGATGGATGTTATTAACTGCCATGGTCAAACTGTCTCATACTTTCTACAGCATACTTCATACAGCATTATAGTCGCGTGGCAGCCACCCGCGTGGCATGCATTCTTACACTGATATTATAGTGAAAGTTTAAGGTATGACTAGGAAACAGCTGGGAGTGGCTAATCAGGTTCCAATTGACTGGCCAGCTGACTTTAGCATTGCAAACCTAATGACCAAAGGGGGGGGGTGTGAAATTTATTGCTCTCCTTAGATAAGGAAAGCATCTCAGCAAGGATGGGTGAAAGATGCCATTTGGGGGAGGTGGATGGCAGAAATGACTAAAAGTAAAGTTTCATTTACCGATGCAAACAGATGAAATGCAAAATACACAATTCACAGCAAGCAAGCAGCACAGAGGATTTAAGCAGAGGGAGATAGCAGTTCAGCTTGGAGTAGGATGATGCAGAAATGAACGTACCTGTTGAGAGAGGGAGAAGGTAGATGGATGTTATTAACTGCCATGGTCAAACTGTCTCATACTTTCTACAGCATACTTCATACAGCATTATAGTCGCGTGGCAGCCACCCGCGTGGCATGCATTCTTACACTGATATTATAGTGAAAGTTTAAGGTATGACTAGGAAACAGCTGGGAGTGGCTAATCAGGTTCCAATTGACTGGCCAGCTGACTTTAGCATTGCAAACCTAATGACCAAAAGGGGGGGGGGGTGAAATTTATTGCTCTCCTTAGATAAGGAAAGCATCTCAGCAAGGATGGGTGAAAGATGCCATTTGGGGGAGGTGGATGGCAGAAATGACTAAAAGTAAAGTTTCATTTACCGATGCAAACAGATGAAATGCAAAATACACAATTCACAGCAAGCAAGCAGCACAGAGGATTTAAGCAGAGGGAGATAGCAGTTCAGCTTGGAGTAGGATGATGCAGAAATGAACGTACCTGTTGAGAGAGGGAGAAGGTAGATGGATGTTATTAACTGCCATGGTCAAACTGTCTCATACTTTCTACAGCATACTTCATACAGCATTATAGTCGCATGGCAGCCACCCGCGTGGCATGCATTCTTACACTGATATTATAGTGAAAGTTTAAGGTATGACTAGGAAACAGCTGGGAGTGGCTAATCAGGTTACAATTGACTGGCCAGCTGACTTTAGCATTGCAAACCTAATGACCAAAAGGGGGGGGGGTGAAATTTATTGCTCTCCTTAGATAAGGAAAGCATCTCAGCAAGGATGGGTGAAAGATGCCATTTGGGGGAGGTGGATGGCAGAAATGACTAAAAGTAAAGTTTCATTTACCGATGCAAACAGATGAAATGCAAAATACACAATTCACAGCAAGCAAGCAGCACAGAGGATTTAAGCAGAGGGAGATAGCAGTTCAGCTTGGAGTAGGATGATGCAGAAATGAACGTACCTGTTGAGAGAGGGAGAAGGTAGATGGATGTTATTAACTGCCATGGTCAAACTGTCTCATACTTTCTACAGCATACTTCATACAGCATTATAGTCGCGTGGCAGCCACCCGCGTGGCATGCATTCTTACACTGATATTATAGTGAAAGTTTAAGGTATGACTAGGAAACAGCTGGGAGTGGCTAATCAGGTTCCAATTGACTGGCCAGCTGACTTTAGCATTGCAAACCTAATGACCAAAAGGGGGGGGGGTGAAATTTATTGCTCTCCTTAGATAAGGAAAGCATCTCAGCAAGGATGGGTGAAAGATGCCATTTGGGGGAGGTGGATGGCAGAAATGACTAAAAGTAAAGTTTCATTTACCGATGCAAACAGATGAAATGCAAAATACACAATTCACAGCAAGCAAGCAGCACAGAGGATTTAAGCAGAGGGAGATAGCAGTTCAGCTTGGAGTAGGATGATGCAGAAATGAACGTACCTGTTGAGAGAGGGAGAAGGTAGATGGATGTTATTAACTGCCATGGTCAAACTGTCTCATACTTTCTACAGCATACTTCATACAGCATTATAGTCGCGTGGCAGCCACCCGCGTGGCATGCATTCTTACACTGATATTATAGTGAAAGTTTAAGGTATGACTAGGAAACAGCTGGGAGTGGCTAATCAGGTTCCAATTGACTGGCCAGCTGACTTTAGCATTGCAAACCTAATGACCAAAAGGGGGGGGGGGGGTGAAATTTATTGCTCTCCTTAGATAAGGAAAGCATCTCAGCAAGGATGGGTGAAAGATGCCATTTGGGGGAGGTGGATGGCAGAAATGACTAAAAGTAAAGTTTCATTTACCGATGCAAACAGATGAAATGCAAAATACACAATTCACAGCAAGCAAGCAGCACAGAGGATTTAAGCAGAGGGAGATAGCAGTTCAGCTTGGAGTAGGATGATGCAGAAATGAACGTACCTGTTGAGAGAGGGAGAAGGTAGATGGATGTTATTAACTGCCATGGTCAAACTGTCTCATACTTTCTACAGCATACTTCATACAGCATTATAGTCGCGTGGCAGCCACCCGCGTGGCATGCATTCTTACACGATAAATTACAAGATAAATTGGAACGAGTATGCAACCAGCGGTTACGTAGCAGTCTTAGGGTGCGTTCACACGAGCGCATAAACGGCGTGTTTTTGCGACCAAACGTATATACGTGACCATCTGAGGCAATGGTTTCGAATGTATTCGGTCACATGGGCGATTTTACGGCGCGTAAAAACGGCAACCCGAAAAAAACCCGGAACATATGCGACCGAAATACGCGCCAACGCATATTCGATGACCGAAAAGATAGTTTGCAAAGTAGGAACAAACGAAAATACGCTTTCTAGCTCTGGTCGTGATCGGCGAAAAACGTTCTCTCCGGCGATTATACGTTGCGCTCGTGCAAACGTAAATACGCCTACACTCGTGTGAACGCACCCTAATATCATTCACTTAGCATGCATTTACTCTTAACAATAATTGGGTTATTTTGATCTGTCATTCCAACATAATTGTGCCTCTAGTCAACCCATCTGCCACTCTTTGGGAAATCGTACAACTCCTGTTTATACCGAGTGATGCAGCGGCAGACAAACAATGATTTTTAGGTCCACGTGAAGATTCGATTAGTGATAGTCTAACAATTATATACCTAACAATTATCATGCAAACAACTCGATCTAATGATTATTTGCACTATAATAGTGTTGTGTAAAAGGGCCCTCCGAAAAAAAAAGACAGGATCTGCAGGAAGCAATCTGTTGTTTACAGCCTACATAAATGGGTTTTACAAGGCAAACATTGATAGTCTATCCTTAAGGGCGCCCACCCACTGCCGATTTTTTTTCCCTGCGAAATTCGCAGCATTTTTTTCTCTGCAGGGGTCTATGGGACTTGTAATGTTAAAATCGCGATCGCGCAAAATCGCAATTTACCGCGAAATCGCGATTTTGCGCGATCGCGATTTTAACATTACAAGTCCCATAGACCCCTGCAGAGAAAAAAATGCTGCGAATTTCGCAGGGAAAAAAAATCGCCAGTGGGTGGGCGCCCTTAAGGCTCATTTACACACAAAGACAATCTTTCAAATGATTGACAGATTGACAGTTCTAGCCATTGGTGCCCATTAGCACTTTATTAGCTTCATTTGCATGTAAATGAGCCTCCAGGAGCTGCTTGCAGAACATAGCAGGTGGTTTGAGCTCTGCAATTAGCTCCTTAGTTATCGCATGGGCTGTCAGCTGAATACAATGTAATCAGTGCTCCCATGCAGAACACAGCATGCGGGCTGTATTATCTACTCTCCGGCAGAAGGATGGATTTTAAGCTCCCCTTTAAAGCATCGTTCAGCCTAAAAGTGAACAATGGTAGCATTTACACACAACAATTATTGCTCAAAAGCCATCATTTGAACGAATTTTGAGTGATAATCGTTGCGTGTAAATAGGGCTTAAGGATCCTTTAAGGCAAGCCAATTTATCATTTGAACGAGTGAACACTGTCAGAGTTTACTCGTTTGCTTCTACAGCCTGTTTATACAGACAGATACATCGTTGGCTTGTTCGAACAAGAAATCGTTTAGAATTGTTCAATCTTTCATATTCGCTGTATAAGTGAATGAGAATGACTGAATGAACGCTGTTCAAACCGGATGAAGACTGAACGATTTTTATGCCTGCATAAAATGAAACATGATTATCATTCGTCATTCGATCGTTGGCGCGCATTTATACTGAACAATTATCATACGCTTTCGGTCATTTGAATGATAGTCATTCTATCTAAAAGCACCCTTAAAGGGGTTGTCTCGCGAAATCAAGTGGGGTTATACACTTCTGTATGGCCATATTAATGCACTTTGTAATATACATCGTGCATTAAATATGAGCCATACAGAAGTTATTCACTTACCTGCTCCGTTGCTAGCGTCCCCGTCTCCATGGTTCCGTCTAATTTCGGTGTCTTCTTGCTTTTTTAGACGCGCTTGCGCAGATGGGTCTTCTCCCTTCGGCTCGGCTCTGCAGCATCAGCGTTTTGGCTCCGTCCCCTTGTACGCGTCATCGCGTAGCTCCGCCCCATGACGTGTGCCGGTTCCAGCCTCCTGATTGGCTGGAATCGGCACGTGATGGGGGCGGAGCTACGTGATGACGCGTACAAGGGGCGGAGCCAAAACGCCGATGCTGCAGAGCCGAGCCGAAGGGAGAAGACCCATCTGCGCAAGAGCATCTAAAAAAGCAAGAAGACACCGAAATTAGACGGAACCATGGCGACGGGGACGCTAGCAACGGAGCAGGTAAGTGAATAACTTCTGTATGGCTCATATTTAATGCACGATGTATATTACAAAGTGCATTAATATGGCCATACAGAAGTGTATAACCCCACTTGATTTCGCGAGACAACCCCTTTAAGTCATCCATTTTGATTATGAGGAATTTTGATTGTGAGGGGAGGGGGCAATCTTCAGTATGAAGGGACGCCACTCTTGTTTACCCTTCAGATGTTATCCAGGTTTAAAGCAGTACTGAGATGGTATAATTTAGTGTAAGAGCTTGATGTGAATGAGTAAATGAAAACTGAATTTTCATGAAATTGTTGCTGCTTTAAAATATAATTATCATTTCCTAAATCTTTTGACATGTCAAAAGTTTTCATTAGTTTGGGTCCAGGAGCTGAAAGACAGACCGATTACTGAAACAAAGGGGTCATAGCACTGAGCTCGAACTGTGCACTTTTGGTTCGGCTCTGATTGGTTCTCTTTGAAGTGCAAGCAGAGAGGTGTAAGGACTCTTAGAAAGTCTACGACCCTGTACACTACTGTCTTCCTGATCGATGTGGGCCCAGTGTTCTGACCCCCACCAATCAGCTACTTATACCCTATCCTGTGGATAACGGATACGTTCTTTCCATGTGACAACCCCTTTAATGAGTTTCAACAACTTAATAATTGGCTACCCAAGCTAATAAAATGTAGTGTGGGCATTCTGACTATTTCATAATAACTATAATTGGGCGCATGTTAGTAAATTGGCATGATAGTTATATGCATACTGCTACCTTCTAAAAGCAACTTAGTACAGAACTGGTGAGATTACTGTCATTAAACCAAAAACATCTTGAGGTGGTGTGTGGGTGAAATCAGGTTACTCCTTTTTCTCACACAGATCATACAAACATGAAGAAAGACGGCTGGGAAAGAAGGATGAGGCAGCGAGCCAGTTACTTCTACATATATCTTATACAATGGGAACAAGGGTGGAGGCAGTTACATATAGTACTGAAAAGCTGAGAGATTTCAGGATAACAAGAAGGTGAGGTTGGTACGGAGGGGAGTGGTAGCCCAAGGAGGCAAGGGTGTGGTAACTTGCGGAGGATGGATCCAGTAATACCAGGCTAGAGAAACAGGGAGGAAGATATGTATTAAAGGGAACACAATGGAAGAATAGACAAGCAAGACAGGGTCTGACTGTGTCTCTTCCACTTGATTATAGTGGTCTGGTGGAATATCAGTGTTTACATTGTAAAGGCACAGTAAGTATCAATTACAGGTCAAAATGTGCTGCTCTTTGCTCTGGTCATATATATGATATACCTGCTAACTAAAAGTTTTCTGGCTTCCAGTTACCATTCGTGGTCTACACAATCCAGATGGTGGAAAATCACTTGATCAATCAATGAACAAATCTTCTATGTGTCCGCGGAGGAATCTCCTCTCATTTTTACTCACGGTGGGATGCCATGTTTTGGCAGAATCATGTCGTATAAAGTCACTTGTCTGGATAGGGGTCTAGTTTTGATTTCTCAGTCTCATAAAATACAAAAAGAGCCATGTTGTCACATGATTTAGTCCATTGAAGAGCTGTGTCAGCATTACAAACCCAGGACCGCCGCCCCCCCCCCCCCCCCCGCATTTGCTCGGAACGAGTATGCAGATACTCGAGAAGAGCGATGCTCGCTCGAGTATCTGCCTTTACCGAGCGTGCTCGCTCATCTCTATCATCTATCAATGATCTATCCTGAGGATAGGTCATCAATAGTTAAGTCCTGGAAAACCTCTTTAGTACAAAAAGTACATTGCTCACAAAATGCTAAAGAAGAAATTACATAAAAACATTCAAAACAGTTACAAAACAAAAAGAAAGAATACAGAAAGACCTTGGATACACACCTAAAATTACGATATCATCCACAGGCGGTGAATAGTTTTTATTGTCCAAGTTACACTTTACTGTTGGCTCAAGAGTTCCAGAGCCATGCACCAGTTTATTAGGCAAATGTGGTGTTTGTGAATGGGCAGGGAGGTGGTGGGTAGGGGGACAGCCCATGGATATAAAATATTTCATTGTATTTTAATTCACCCCATGATGATTCCTTAACCCAGGATGGGGGTATCCGTTTGCCCATCTTTGGAGTTGCAAAAAGATCACACTGCACACCATGGTTCAGTATATCAAAAAATACAATAACAGTTCCTGGCCACTCTCTTTGATTCCAACTGTTTATTGCTCCTACTCCAGAAATTAACCATGTTGTAGCCAGTTACATACCTATATAAACAACTATCATTACTGTGCCTATGGATAAAACACCACATTACCAGTGGAGCAGAGGTTTATTATAATGTATTCTGTTAAAAAATGTTCCAAATTGCATTGTCTGCTACATATTCTGTATTTACTATAATTTCTGCTTACTTGCAGAACAACGCTTTTCCAGGCCAAATACCAGCTTCTTCATCAGGTCCTACTTGGCAGCCCAAAGAAGTTTCAATTATCATCTAGCTTGCTTCCTTGATTAACATATAGTACATGTTTGTTCAGGTTAATCCCTATAGAGGCTGGGGTTATGCAATCAGCCATCACATATGATAATGCTTATCTGAAGAGCCCAGTTGTTTGTCAACTTCCCCATCAATCAGAGTTAAGGCCCATTTACACAGAATGATGATCGCTCAAAATTCGCTCAACTAAGTTTGAGTGACAGTTTTGAGCGATCATCTTTGCATAATGCTAAGTAGCTAATTAGCTACTAAAGAGTTATTGCAGGCGGAGCAGGATACCACTGCGATAGCTCAGAGAACATTGTATGTGCAAACAGCAGCTTTGTTCTCGGCACTTTCAGCTGGTGTCCCGCTAAGAACTGCCAGCGGGATACCAGCTGAAAGAATGCTATCAGCATTCTAACTTCTAGCTGGTTAGAAATGAGCGATGAACGAACAGTGCACGAAAAGTGCACGATGGCCACACATTTAGAAACAACGGTTATTGCTCAAAAGATGGCTTTTGAGCGATAATCATTGCGCCCAATTGGCCTTTAAGGTCCCTTTACAGGGGAAGACTGTTGGACACGTAAGTTGCCAATAGCCATCCTATGGACTTCTGCCTGATTACTCCTGTGTTTAGACAGGAGTAATAGTCTTTCAAGTGAATGGCGGCAGAGCGGGCCAGGATCGTTCCAGCCCGCATGTCTCCATTTACAATAAACAGGAGTTCCTCAAACATTGAGTCAATAGTCACTTGATTTTTAATTTTGCTAAAAACCAAGTGACTCAAACGAGTGATCTATTAGTATGTTTTTGGAGTGTGCAAGGAAACCCATGTAAACATGGAGAGAACATACAAACTCCATACAGATGTTGCACTTGGTTGGATTTGAACCCAGGACCACAGCACTGCAAAAAAACAGTTCTATCCCTTGACCCACCATAAATTTTTAAAATGGCAAGCTGAGTCATGGTAGCCACTCTTTTTCCCCACCGGTCAAGTGCCACTTCTTCCATCCTTACTGCTTGCCTTTGTTTACTTTGACTGAAGCAGTGATGTTCGTATAAATACATACATGACATCTGCAGCCAATCACTGGCCTCATGGGCATATGATTCACGATGTCTGAGGTAAGGGATTGGCTGAAATGGTGAGAACAGGAGTGGTATATGGAAGGGAATGTTTGTTTTCGTAAAGTAAACAAAGACAAGCGGTGAGAACGGGAGTAGCAGCGCTGGACCAGCAGGGAGACGGAGCAGTGAGTATGACTTAAATTCTTATTTTAAACCACTGCCCACCAGCTGTACAGTTTTAGTATAACTCTGAAAACCCATTTAAGTCAACTTTTCTTAACTGAAAATAAAAGGAAATGTTCAGTTGCATTTTATCCCTTGCATTGGTAAAAGTATTAGTGGGCCTTTTTAAATATAGTGCATGGTGCGGACACCATTCTTTTCAATGTAATTATGTAACTATCCCGCAAGTTTCTGTCTTCAGTAATAACTGTGTCAGCCAGCTATGACTCACAAGACGTGGTTGACATGCTTAGATATCTGGCTAACAATCTAAAGTTTACAGGAGCAACCTGATTGCTGTAGGGGAAAACAAGGATCAAGTATGGAGTTTATGGAAGTTTGGTTTTCTGTTAGGCTAGAATGTATAGGCCATAGATTTTAAGACGGCAATACCCATTTAAGAATAGAGCCCTGTCTGTGGCTGAAGTGATCTCAGAGATCAGTTCTGCTGTAGCCCTTGCAAAGAAAGAGATGTGCAAGTAAGCAAACAGCAGCTGCTAGACACCAATTATCAGGCAGCTGGCATGCCCCTTTTACAGGAAAACTAGAGGAATTGATCAAAAGCTGCATCGTAATTTTCTGCTGGCAAAAAAGTCGCAAATTTTTGTGCAGGTGGAGTTTTGCTAAAAAATGTTTGACATTTTGCTATTTTACACTTCTCATTCAACTTTAATAAAAGAGGAGAGAAAATAGTGCACAGTTTGTCTGATGTGATGTTTTTAGACAGATTGAAACCTAATTTTTTAAAAAGTCACAAAATTTGTAGCAATTTCACTCCAGTAGGTGGGTGTTGTAAAAAGCTACTAAATATCTCAGAAATATTTAAAAATGCGACTCTTTATCATAGCATGTACGAACGTGCTGGTCCTTTCCTCAGGAAGTGTCATGCTTGTAAATGAATTTTTATTATGTTGTGTGATGTCTCTTTAAAAATGGTGACTGTGCATATTGAAATAACAGGAAGCAACTCTGGCAGAGTACGGCTCATGATGTGACTGGCTGGAGGGGTTGAGTTTGGAGTGTCTAAGTGAGTAGGATATATGGCGTGCTGATGGTGGACATGCATGTGCTGTGACAATCAAGATGACGAGAGCTGTCCATGTGGAGACGTTCACTGTTGAGTGCTGATGAGTCCTGGGTGGCCATCAGTGACCTCTAAAAGAGTGCTGCCTGGAATGGGAGAGAGCACTTAGTCTGATACTGCAAGTTAAGCCACAGTGTGGCTATCTGTTCAAGTGAGACCAGTTGCTGCTTCCGCCAATATAAGAGACACTGGGGCACATTTACTAATACTGTCTTAAAGTTAGAGCAAATGTAGACTAGACAGTCTTAAAGGGGTTGTCTAGTTGTAAACTACTGGTTGGGAATCCTCAGTTTAGACCATCAGTAGCAGATCCGCTCAGGTCAGTTTTCTGAGACTGCTTCTGATCAGCTGTTCTCGAGTTGATTTGTGCAGGAAGCAGACTGCTTCATTCCTGGGCCTCGCTTGGTATTACACCCATTTACTTCAATGGGAACTTTGCCTGCAATACCTAATCTGGCCACTGCAGTAGGAATATAGCTGGCTACTTCTTGTAGAAATCAGCTCAGAGCCTAACAGCTATATGGCACGGGTCCTGGGTGACCAGCCCGAACGGATCTACTGTTAATGGTCTAACCTGAGGATAGAATAATTTACAACTGGCCAACCCCTTTAAAATGTGCCAGTTTATCACAGCTGGATAGTAGATCTGTTTCTTTTTAAGAATATCTAGTCTACGTTTATACCACCGACTAGTTGATTCACCGTCCCATATCGCGCTCGCCAGTGTGAAGTTAGCCCTAGTTTAAAATTATGCCATTTTATCGCATTTTGGAACAATTTAAGCCCGGTCCCTTTTCAAATCTGGAAAAGTGACTGAAAGTGTCTAAAAACAATAAATGGGACACAAAGCATTAAAGATAGTTTTCTTTTGTACTTTGAATAGTAAATCAGCCCTATAATGTTGTTACCAAGTTTCAACTGTTTCTCGTTAAGTTTGTTTTGAGAAAGAATGCTGCCTCCGTCTTCTGACTGCCTGAAACAAAAAGATACACGGAATGACAAATATGACTTTATTAAATTCCCAGCTAGTGATGCTGCCTGCCCGGAGGGAGCTGGTGAGGCCCCAGAGGCTTCGGAAGCTTTGCAAGCATGTGACACTGATGAATTTGTCACAAATAATGGCAACACGGCCTCCAGCCAAACTATTTTAAAAAAAACCTGCTCATAATAAATTCCCTCCATTGTGTCTCCATTGTGTCTGTTATTGGGCACCACAGCTGCAAATTGAATGAGTAAGGGCACTTTCACATCTGTTTCCCTTTTTCGTTGTTTGGCTCTATCATAGGACTATCAGATCTGACATATGCCAGAACCAAGGGGCGCCCAACGGACCACAATTGTTATTATGGTTTCCGTTGGGTTTCTGGTATGCAGGCCAGCATTTTCCCAGCTAAAATTGTTCAGCATACTATGCTATTTCGTTTGGGATTTTGTGCTGGATCTATGCTAGAAGCTCCAAAAGGAACCTTCAAAGCTAAACTGTACATGGCCTTAGGGCTTTTACCCACCAGCGATATTTTTCTCTGTGATGCGAGAGCGATGATTATGAAACCAATGATTTTCAATGGTTTCATACTCATTTGCGATTTTTCACTGCAGCCTCGCATCACAGGGAAAAATTCTGCGATATCGTTCAGTGTTTTTAATGGGGCCAGCAGCAGCATTGCTAGCCCAATTGAAAACATGGGGAGTATATTGCGGACTTCTGCCACTGCTGTGACAGCTGTGCTAAAAGTCCTTGATGCTATCCCATTGCTTTCAATGGGGCCGGCGCTGCTGCGGCCCCATTGAAAGCAGTTGGTTGTAGGCAACCTCTGCAGCGATGATTTTCGGAGAAGGTATTGAAATAAAAGCCCTTCCCTGAACATCATCCCTAGTTGGTGAAGAAAAAAATTGTATACTCACCGATGCGCCGCTCAGGTGCGTCCTCCGGTTGGCTCCCTGACACTGCTCTGCAGCTCTTTCAGCAGGCGGTGATTTAAAAATACCCGCCTACTGAAAGGCTGTGCTGATTGGTTGAGCGCTCAGCCAATCACAGGCAGCGCTCATCCAATCAGCACAGCCTTTTCAGGAGGTGGGGATTTTAAAATCCCTGCCTGATGAAAGAACTTCAGAGGAGTGTCGGGGAGCTAGCCAGAGGACGTGCCTGAGCGGCGGATGGGGGAGTTTAATTTTTTTTTTCACCAGCTAGAGACAATTTTCAGGGAACGGCTTATATTTCAAGCCCTTCCCCGAAAATCATCTCTGCGGGGGTTGCCTACAACTCACTGCTTTCAATGGGGCCGCAGTAGCGCGAACCCCATTGAAAGCAATGGGATAGCATCCTGGACTTCTGCCACAGCTGTGGCAGAGGATTCCTTCATCCCCATGTTCCCCGCGGGGATGAAGTAAACCCTTGCCACAGCTGTAACAGCTGTGGCAGAAGTCCGCGATATACTCCCTATGCTTTCAATGGGGCTGGCGCTGCTGGCCCCATTGAAAGCATTTAGCGATATTGCAGCGTTTTCCTTGTACTGCGAGACGTGTGTTTTCACTTGCAGAGCAAGAAAAAAAAAACGCTAGTGGGTAGGCACCCTTACTGTGATATCTAAAACATTTGCTTGTGTTGTCATAGTGTGAGCTTGTGCTACTGGATAGAGTAGGGATGTGTTGCAAAGGAAAGCAGCTCACACTGAAAATCTGGGGATTCATACCTTGAAGATGCCTTCATGATGGAAAAGAAAGGGTAAGTGGGAGTTATTGGAAATCTATATATATATATATATTTTATTTTTTTAAATTCTTTATTTGTAAATGTTTATGTATATAAGGCCAGGCTCGCACAAACAGGTCGGATTCTGTATGTGGGAGGCCTGCAGCAGATTCTGGCAGCGAGCCAGGCAAACATGCACAATACAGTTATTTTCATTTGTTTCTCCCACGCCATCACTTAGCGGGTACTAATTGCTTATGGACTGCGGGTCTCATGCCTCCAATGACATCAATGGAGGACGTACACGCAGATTCTGTTGTAAAATAAAGCATGCTGCAATTTTTCTTCCACTCAAGAAATACGCAATTTGTACTCATGAATATGAAGGATGATTGGAAAATGCATGCCTTTCAATGCCCGCATTTTACGACGGATTGTCTGAGCGGACCCTGATTCCGGAACTTGCAATTCAAATCCAGTCGTGTGAGACTGGCCTTAGAAACAGAGGAAAAAGGCGAACAAAAGAACAAAATTAAACACAGTTTTCCATAATGTAAAGAGAATTACATAAATCAGCAGTAAACAAGATCATACGAGAACAATATATAGAGACCGGGTCTACTAACAACAAAAATTAGAAAGTCTATCACCCTCATTTCACTATGGGAGTCCACAGCAGTGAAAGAGCCTAAGACACAATGTAAAACTAGGTTATCGCCAAATTGTAGAAAAATACCATATTTGGATATCTAGAACCAGGAGCCTTAAGAAGGAAAGGGAAAAACAAAAGGAGAAGGAAGGGAAAAAGAGAAAAACAAAATGTGTGTGTGTGGGAAGGGGGGGGGGGGGTGAGACAAACTAACCAAATTCACCTAGTATTGACTGTAGGGTTGCCACCCAGCCGGTAATTTACTGGCCTGGCCAGTATTTTTCCAGCCAGGCCGGTGCTGGTATTTTTTTTACCGGCCCTATTACAAGCCGGCATTTTGTATCTTGATGCCACCAGAAAGTCCTGGTGGAGACAAGAGTGACTGCCTGGTCACGCCCACTAAACCTCATTGGCTGGAAAAGAAGGCTCAGCTACAGGTCCTAGCAGGCTAGTATAACTATCCTGTCGCCGCTCCCAGGCTCCCTGCCTTTTAACTGTGCTTCTCACTGCTGCTGTAGCGTCTCTCTCCCTCTGCTCCCCCCTTCTGTTATTTTGTCCCCGTTGCTGTGCTCCCCGCTCGTGGTGTATTGTCACCGGCGCTGTGCTCCCTGCTGTTGCAGTTTACTTCCCATCCCTGTTCTCTCCACTCCTGCTGTTTACTCACCGGCCTCAGTGGCATACCAAGGTAGGTTCAGGACGCCCCTGACATCAGGGGACACACAGACCTGCAGAGCCGGCAGCTTCCTCCAGGACCTCTGATGATGTCACGTCGTGTGATACCCTGTGTGGGAGGAGTCAGGAATCACATGACCACGGGGAAGCTCAGTAAATCTAGGACTCTGCTGTGTTCTGTGTGTGTGTGTTGGAGCTGTGGGGGTCTGGATGGATGGATAGATGGATTGATTGAGTGATTGAGCGAGTGGAGCTGTGGGGGTCTGGATAGATGGATTGATTGATTGAGTGTGTGTGTGATGTCTGGGGATCAGGATGGATGTAGCGGAGCTGTGTGTGTGATGTCTAGGGATCAGAATGGATGTAACGGAGCTGTGTGTGTGATGTGTGGGGGTCAAGATGGATGTAGTGGAGCTATGTGTGTGATGTGTGGGGGTCAGGATGGATAGATCAGAGCTGTGTGTGTGATGTCTGGGGATCAGGATGAATGTAGTGGAGTTGTGTGTGTGATGTGTGGGGGTCAGGATGGATGGAACAGAGCTGTGTGTGTGATGTCTGGGGATCAGGATAGATGTAGTGGAGCTGTGTGTGTGATATGTGTGATGTCTGGGGATCAAGATGGATGTAGCGGAGCTGTGCGGGATGTCTGGGGATCAGGATGGATGTAGTGGAGCTGTGTGTGTGATGTCTGGGGTCAGGATGAATGGAGCGGAGCTGCATGTGGGATATCTGGGGATCAGGATGGATGTAGCAGAGCAGTATGTGTGATGTCTGGAGATCAGGATGGATGTAGCAGAGATGTGTGTGTAATGTCTGGGGATCAGGATGGATGTAGCGGAGCTGTGTGTGTGATATCTGGGGATCAGGATGGATGTTGCGGAGCTGTGTGTGTGATGTCTGGGGATGAGGATGGATGTAGCGGAGCTGCGTGTGTGATGTCTGAGGATCAGGATAGATGTGGCAGAGCTGTGTGTGTGATGTCTGGGGATCAGCATGGATGTAGTGGAGCTGTGTGTGTGATGTCTAAGGATCAGGATGGATGTAGCGGAGCTGTGTGTGTGATGTCTGGGGATCAGGATGGATGTAGCGGAAGTGTGTGTGATGTCTGGGGATCAGGATGGATGTAGTGGAGTTGTGTGTGTGGTGTGTAAGGGTCAGGATGGATGGAGTGGAGCTGTGTGAGTGATGTATGGGGGTCAGGATGGATGGAGCAGAGCTGTGTGAGTGATGTGTGGGGGTCAGGATGGATGTAGCGAAGCTGTGTGTGTGATGTCTGGGGATCAGGATGGATGTAGCGGAGGTGTGTGTGATGTCTGGGGATGAGGATGGATGTAGTGGAGTTGTGTGTGTGGTGTGTAAGGGTCAGGATGGATGGAGTGGAGCTGTGTGAGTGATGTATGGGGGTCAGGATGGATGGAACGGAGCTGTGTGTGTGATGTGTGGGGGTCAAGATGGATGTAGTGGAGCTATGTGTGTGATGTGTGGGGGTCAGGATGGATAGATCAGAGCTGTGTGTGTGATGTCTGGGGATCAGGATAGATGTAGTGGAGCTGTGTGTGTGATGTCTGGGGTGAGGATGAATGGAGCGGAGCTGCATGTGGGATGTCTGGGGATCAGGATGGATGTAGCAGAGCAGTATGTGTGATGTCTGGAGATCAGGATGGATGTAGCAGAGATGTGTGTGTAATGTCTGGGGATCAGGATGGATGTAGCGGAGCTGTGTGTGTGATATCTGGGGATCAGGATGGATGTTGCGGAGCTGTGTGTGTGATGTCTGGGGATGAGGATGGATGTAGCGGAGCTGCGTGTGTGATGTCTGAGGATCAGGATAGATGTGGCAGAGCTGTGTGTGTGATGTCTGGGGATCAGCATGGATGTAGTGGAGCTGTGTGTGTGATGTCTAAGGATCAGGATGGATGTAGCGGAGCTGTGTGTGTGATGTCTGGGGATCAGGATGGATGTAGCGGAAGTGTGTGTGATGTCTGGGGATCAAGATGGATGTAGTGGAGTTGTGTGTGTGGTGTGTAAGGGTCAGGATGGATGGAGTGGAGCTGTGTGAGTGATGTATGGGGGTCAGGATGGATGGAGCAGAGCTGTGTGAGTGATGTGTGGGGGTCAGGATGGATGTAGCGAAGCTGTGTGTGTGATGTCTGGGGATCAGGATGGATGTAGCGGAGGTGTGTGTGATGTCTGGGGATCAGGATGGATGTAGTGGAGTTGTGTGTGTGGTGTGTAAGGGTCAGGATGGATGTAGTGGAGCTGTGTGAGTGATGTATGGGGGTCAGGATGGATGGAACGGAGCTGTGTGTGTGATGTGTGGGGGTCAAGATGGATGTAGTGGAGCTATGTGTGTGATGTGTGGGGGTCAGGATGGATAGATCAGAGCTGTGTGTGTGATGTCTGGGGATCAGGATGAATGTAGTGGAGTTGTGTGTGTGATGTGTGGGGGTCAGGATGGATGGAACAGAGCTGTGTGTGTGATGTCTGGGGATCAGGATGGATGTAGCGGAGGTGTGTGTGATGTCTGGGGATCAGGATGGATGTAGTGGAGTTGTGTGTGTGGTGTGTAAGGGTCAGGATGGATGGAGTGGAGCTGTGTGAGTGATGTATGGGGGTCAGGATGGATGGAGCAGAGCTGTGTGAGTGATGTGTGGGGGTCAGGATGGATGTAGCGAAGCTGTGTGTGTGATGTCTGGGGATCAGGATGGATGTAGCGGAGGTGTGTGTGATGTCGGGATCAGGATGGATGTAGTGGAGTTGTGTGTGTGGTGTGTAAGGGTCAGGATGGATGGAGTGGAGCTGTGTGAGTGATGTATGGGGGTCAGGATGGATGGAGCAGAGCTGTGTGAGTGATGTGTGGGGGTCAGGATGGATGTAGCGAAGCTGTGTGTGTGATGTCTGGGTATCAGGATGGATGTAGTGGAACTGTGTGTGTGTGTGATGTCTGTGGATCAGGATGGATGTAGTGGAGTTGTGTGTGTGATGTCTGGGGATCAGGATGGATGTAGCGGAGTTGTGTGTACAATGTGTGGGGGTAAGGATGGATGTCTGGCCGCCCCGCAGTGACAGTGTCAGGACCCAAGGATGCAGAGGAGCAGTAAATGCAGTACAATGAAGTATGTACCCTGTACTGTATGTAATCTTGTATGTTTAGGTGGTATACGTTATACCAGCTGTACATATAATTATGTATAGGACATATCCAGGTTATATCAGCATCATTATATACAGGGGATGTATATCTCCTGTATATAGTGATATGAAGCATGCTGGGGTAACCTGGGTATCTCCTGTATATAATTATATATGTACTGCTGGTATAAGCTACACATCCCCTGTATATAGTGATATGGACCATTCTGGTATAACCTGGTATATTACTATATACAGCAGCTGTACATACATAATAATATACAGGAGATACCTAGGTTAGGGCTCCTTCACAAGGGCGAGCGCGATATGTGAATCACGGCCTGATATCTCACTCCCCACCATGTGAACGCCCCATTGATGCGAGGAGTTTTCATGTGAAAACAGCCGCGCATCTTTGCAGGGATGGAGGGAATCCCCACCATGTCACATCTGTTTTTTGGGTCAGTGTCTATTTTTTGGCTTTTTTTTAGATGTTTTTGCATAGACTTCTCCCTGAATAATAGCAGAAAAAAATTGCATGCTAAATATAAGTAAACAAATAGTCACCACCCAAAAAACACCTGTGAAAAACTCTTGTGTCGGTTAAAAAAAAAAAGTTGACATGGATCCCGCGCATGCGCACAGCTGAACGGGATCCAGGAGATAAAAGAGGGAAAAAAAATGTAGTGATAAGCCATGCCCCCTTTTTTACCATGGCCGGTATTTTTTTGTGACAAAGGTGGTAACCCTAATTGACCGGTATGTGGCAGTGTTCTAAAACATAATCTAGGGCACTAACATAAGTTAGTGCATACCTACAGGGGCCGCACACTGTGACGTTAGTGTGCAGCTGGGATCCTCCTCTCCCTTCCCCTGACGCAGCCTCTTAAGTTTCGCGAGAGCAGGGGGGGAGATGTCCGGCAGCATACTGAGGTCACAGTGTGCACCCGGGATTAGCGCCAGCAGCAGCACCAATCAGAGGAGGAGGAGGGGGTAAGTATTAAGTCTCAGGGGGGCACTATTACTACTGGGGCCACTGTGGGGGTTACTATCACTACTGGGGGCTGCTGTGGGGTGTCACTATTACTACTGGGGCCGCTGTGGGATGTCACTGTTACTACTGGGGCCGCTGTGGGATGTCACTCTTACTATTGGGGCCGATATGGGATGTCACTATTACTACTGGGGACCACTGTGGGGTGTCACTATTACCACTGTGGTCCACTGTGGGGTGTCATTATTACTACTGGGGACTGCTGTGGGATGTCACTAATACTACTGGAGGCCGCTTTGAGATGTCATTAATACTACTGCAGGCCGCTGTGGGATGTCACTACTACTACTGGGGGTTGCTGTGGTGTTGTCACTATTACCACTGGGGCCGCCGTAGGGGTCACTATTACCGCTGGGGTATGTTTACACATGGCAGAAATAACCGTGGGAAATTCTGCACCATTTCTGCATACATAAGGCAGTCAAAATCTGCACACTGTCTATTTTGAAGCGGCCCTGTCCTTTCTATAATAACAGAGGTAAAAATCATGTATAAGCCCCGCCCCCTGACGTTTTGGCACTTTGCGATAAATAAGGGGGTTTTAAGTTGCAGTTTGGGCACTCAGTCTCTAAAAGGCTCGCCATCACTGATCTAGGGTGTCCAGGAAGAAATGAAAGAGTCCCGTGTGTCCTGTAGCGACACGGTGAGTTCCTCCATGGTCACAATCTCATGCACCATGTGCATCCAAATGGAAAGTGAGGGCACCATACTCGATTTCCAGGAGGCGGGGATACATGATCTTGCTGCAGTAATTAAATGCTTTAGTATTCTGATAAGTCTTTAGTGGCAAATCAGATAAGTGCAAAATGGTGTTAAGAGGATTTGGGAAGATCAAGGTAGAATACTTCATACCTCACGAGCTCTTTACCACCAAACATTTAAACCTGCTAGCCCTCATCGAAACCTGGATACAGCAGTCGGATTCTACCTACCCTGCTGCATGTCCTATGATGGCCTGCAGTTCTCCCACACCTCCAGATCGGACGACAGGTGCGGCGGCGAAGTAGGCGTCCTCCTCTCACCAAACAGAACCTTCCAGGTCATTCCCTCGGCTCCCTCGCTCACCTTCCAATCATTCGAAGTCCACACTCTACGACTCTTCCGCCCACTGTCCCTGCGTGTCGCAGTTATCTACCGGCCCCTAGGTCCCACCCGCCTGTTCCTAGACCACTTCGCTGCCTGGCTCCCCCACTTCCTATCCTGTGAATTCCCAACCCTCATCCTTGACAATTTCAATATCCCTACTAACAACCCCAGCTCCTCATCTTTTAACGCTTACGTCCTCCCTTGGCCTATCACAAATCTCAGACTCCACACTCACAGAGATGGCAACACTCAATTTAATCTTCCTCTGTCTCTGCACTGCCTCTCACCTTACTAACCCCCCCCCCCCCCCCCTTCCACTCTCAGATACCGACCTCCTCTATTTCTCCATCAGGCACCCTAGCCTCTCCCGTGACCCTCTTATCTATCGCACTTCTAGAAACCTCCAGTCCGTCCACACCCAACAGTTTGCCAAAACCATCCAGTCCTCCCTGTCCCCTATCTCTCTCCTCCTCTGCCCTAACCTAGCAGCCAAACACTACCACACCACCCATAGACGTGCCCTGGACAAAACGGCACCACACGTGACCCAACTCATCAACCTCAGACCATTGCAACCTTGGCTCACGTCCCAAATGCACTTCATCCAGCGGTGCTCTAGGTGCACCGAGCAGCTGTGGAGGATATCTGCCCGCAGACTTCCTCCACTTCAAATTAATGCTCAAAACTTATAACCTATCCCTTCACCACGCCAAACAAGTTTATTTCACCCCCTTTGTCGCCTCACTATCCTATAACCTCAAGCAACTCTTTGACACCTTCCACTCTCTTCTTGGCCCCAAAGAACAGGCCCCCGTGACGAATCAAAGAAAAAATTGATAACATCCAAAAAGAAATCTCCAAAAACTGCACGACTAGCCCCAATTCCAGTCTCCTCAGCACTGCATTCAGCACCCACTCACTTTCTATGTTAGAACCAATGACAGAGAAAGAAGTCTCCAGGATGCTTATCGCTGCTCGTCACACCAGCTGTGTTAGCGACCCTCTCCCCTTCTCCAGTCCCTTTCCCCAGCTGTCATTACTCGCCTTACCACCATTACTCGCCTTGCAACCTCTACCTAACCTCTGGCACTTTTCCCAGTCATTCAAACACTCCATCATATCCCCTCTGCTTAAAAAAACAACCCTTGACCCGACTGATGCAGCCAACTACCAACCCGTCTCAAACTTCCCTTTCATTTCCAAATTACTAGAATGCCTCGTCTACTCCTGGCTTACGCGCTTTCTCTCTGACAACTCTCCCTCGACCCCCTCCAGTCTGGTTTCCGCTCTCTTCACTCGGCCGAAACTGCACTCACAAAAGTATCAAATGACCCGATGACAGCAAAGTCTAGAGGCGACTACTCCTTACTAATCCTCCTTGACCTCTCTGCTGCATTTGTCACTGCCGACCATAACCTCCTTCTCACTATGCTCCGCTCTATTGGCATAAAGGACACTGCTTTCTCCTGGTTCTTCTCCTTTCTCTCTGACCGCTCTTTCAGCATCTCCTTCACTGGCTCTATCTCCTCTCCCCTTCCTCTCGCTGTTGGGGTACCCCAGGGCTCGGTCCACACCCCCATTAGGAAGGTAGCAATCAAGCTAACCTAGCATGCTTCTTGTCACATGTCACTATCCTTTAAAGGCTTTAACAGCATCATTGGAGTCTTCTTTAGGAAATATTTCCTCACGTGTACGGCTTGTGGTTTGCTTGATGGCTGAGCCACGGGTTGCAAGAGCTCAGAGCTGCACACTTCCTTGCCTTTTACATCCTCCCACTGGACCTTCTAATTAATTAACTGACAGGTGAGCTTGCTCCATGCTGCTTCACAAAATGATAGCACTCTGGGAGAAATGCACCTCCCATCTACTACGACTCCTGTCATCCTGTCACACTAACCATATAGAGACATTTCCTGGTTTTGGTGCTGTATTTATTATGAGCTTGGTTCTGATGCTGTATCTATGTACTGAGCTTGGTTCTGGTGCTGTATTTATGTTACGGACCGGACCGGACCGAGTGGGGTTAGTGGTTTCTCGGCTGTTGGCGTTGCATCAGGGGTCGCTTTGTGTGGAGGATTATTGCTTCAACTTCAGACGCTCTGCGGGTGATACAGCATAGAACGATAGCGCTCTGAAAGACGTTTTTCTGCAGGGCCTCTCGGACACGGTTAAAGACCTGTTAATTTCCCATCCCGTTCCTGGGTCCTTAAAGGAGGCTATGGAGCTAGCGGTGAAGGCGGATAGGAGGCTCAGGGCTGGGAAGCAAGATAGACAGGCCCGTAGAGAGCGGGAGGTCGTTTGTCCTGTTTCCCCTTCTTCATTACCAGTCTCTGTTCCTGAGCCTATGGAGGTGGACCCGCTGGACCCCAAGGAGCGATGCCGGATTCGTTTACTGCATCATCTCTGCCTCTACTGCGGGAAAGCTGGACATCGGGTGATAACCTGCCCCCTGAGGCCTCAGCGTTCACAGTCTGAACCGGCGGAAGAACTCCAAGTCCTAGGCGATTGCAGGGAGGATCGCCTAGGACTACAGGTACTTCCTAAACTTCTGGTACCTTGTCAGGTTAGATTCCGGAACTTTTGCTGCCCACTGCAGGCGTTTATTGATTCCGGAGCAGCTGCTAACCTGATAAGCATGCGTTTCGTTAGACCCCTGATGGCTGAATTTGTGGCGCTGAAGACGCCAATGCGTTTTACTAGCATTGATGCTACCCCTCTTGCTACGGGCTTGGTACGATGGAGGACCCCAGTGTTACAGTTCACGGTGGGGAGTCTCCACTCGGAAGATCTATCATTCCTGGTGATGGAGAAAATGTCGGTAGACATGGTACTAGGGATGCCGTGGTTGGCGTTGCACAACCCCCAATTTAATTGGACCACCCGGGAACTGACTCATTGGGGACCATCCTGCCATAGCCATCTTGCTCCCCTTCCTCTATGCTCAGTAGATACCGCGTTCAGTCCCCGCCTTCAGAGTGCTCAGCAGGACGCTCCACCAGGGGTTCCCGAGGGCAGATGGTTTGTGCCCGAATCGTTACGTCTCACGGTTATGGAAGAGTCCCACTCGTCAGTTTTTGCGGGTCATCCGGGAGTGCAAGGGACTCTGGATCTCTGCTCCAGGCTCTAATTGTAGCCTGGCATGTCTCATCAGATACATGACTTCGTAAGGGGGTGCTCTGTTTGCACTTGCGGCAAGAGTTGCCGGCAGCGTCCGGAGGGTTCCCTGCGACCGTTGCCCGTGCCGTCGCGCCCCCGGTCACACCTTTCGGCGGATTTGGTTACCGACTTGCCAGAATCACAAGGGCATCCCCGTGTTCTGACTCCTCTTCCTACCCCGTCTGCCTGTCCTGCAGCTGATGTCGCCACCGAGGTGCTGCAGGGGGGATGCAAGGAAGTGCAAAAGAATCTAGAAGTAGTGGGGTCTCGCATGCAGCTGCGCAGTGGGAGAAGCCTCTCAGTTTCTGAACCTTACAGGGTGGGTCAGAAAGTGTATCTGTCCTCCAGGAACCTAAGACTGAAGGTCCCATCCTTAAAGCTTGCGCCGCGCTTTGTAGGGCCTTTCACTATTACGCGTGTAATTAACCAGCTCACGAACTTGAGTTGCCAGCCACATGTAAAGTGCATAGGGTTTTCCACAAGTCCTTGTTGAAACCCTTTGTCCCTTCGCCTGGCGTTAGCCAGAGTCGAGGCAAGTAGGCAGGGACAGTGGGGTGCGGGAAGTTCAGGGCACCCCACCTGGCGCTCGGGGGTCAGAGTGCCGTAACACCCATCCCAAATAGGCCTCTGTAATTACCCCTGTTTTGACATAAACCAATGTTACCTTATGTTTTGAGATATACCACACAGTTTTACATCATTATTTTATCTGAGATTTAGGGAATGCCAAAAGAAAGGGGGGGGGGGGAGTCCTTCTAGGGAGTCAATTTTGTTTCTTCTGCACAAGTGAGCAATTGGGCCTGGAGTTTATGCAGTTGTGCCCTGAAAGCCAAAGTGTGTTCCCTCTATTACAGGCTTGGCCATGTGTCCAGTAAGCAGATTGGGGCTACAATGGGTATGTTTCTGAACACAGAACAAACAGGAGTATCCATTTTGGGGTGACAGTCTTCATTCATATGTATCCCGTAGAAAAAAAACTTTTTTTTTAAATGACATAATCCACAAAAAATGCAAATCGTAATTTTTTCCTTTGGTTTTGCTTAGATTCATTCAAAAACTGTTGGGTCAAAATACGCAGTACTCCCCTAGATGAATTCGATAAGGGGTCCAGTTTTCAAAATGGGGTCATTTGTGGGGGTTCTCTATCGTTTTGGCAGCTCAATGGCACTACATGTGTGCAATGCAGCCTAAAATACCTTCCAGCAAAATTTGTGCTCTGAAAGCCACTGGTTGTTCCCTTTGTTTTAGTCCCCCTTGTGCATACGGACATAAGATTAGGGCCACAATGGGTATGTTTCTGAACACTGAACAAACAGGGGTATCCATTTTGGGGTGCAAATCTTCATTTTGATGTGCACTATAGAAAAACAACCGTCTTTAAAATGACATATTTGCGAATATATGAAATTTAATTTTTTCTCCTATAAATTGCATTAACTCCTGAAAAAAACGGTGGGGTTAAAATACTCATGACAACCCTCAGTGAATACATTAAGGGTGACTACCCACTAGCGTTTTTTTTTTCCGCTGCAAATTCGCTGCGTTTTTTTCCAATTGCAAAAGGGACTTTGTAGTGTTTAAAATGCAAAGTTGCATTGCGTCGCGTTGCGTTTTTAGCATTAGGAAGTCCCATAGGCATCTGGAAGAAAAAAACGCAGCAAATTCGCAGCAGAAAAAAACCGCTAGTGGGTACTCACCCTAAGGGGGTGTATTTTTTTAAAATAGGGTCATTTGTGGGGGTATCTATCCTTCTGATACCTATGAGCCTTTGCAATTTTGGTTTGGTGTAGGAAAACAAAATGTTTCTCAAAATTTTAATAAGCAAAGTTAAATTTGTATTTCTCCTAAATTGCTAAAAAATACTAAAGTTTTCCAAATGTGCATCCAGAATAAAGTAAAGAGATGGAAATATATCTCATCAAAAATTTGTACAGTGTGTTTGCACATATGTGACATATTACAGTTGAAAATTATAATAAATATACACAAATTCTTTTAGTCTACTTCTACCACCTGAGTGAAGCACAATATGTGGTGAAAAAACAATGTCAGAATTACTTGATTATGCAAAACCTTTACAGAGCTATTCTATGTTAGGGATAATGCCTACGGACGGATTATCGCTGCGGAAACCGCGGCCGGAAAAAACGCTGCTAATTCCGCAGCAATGTCCATCCATTGACATGCTGTATTAAATGATTCTTCCCTGCCCATGAGCGGAAATCAACTGCGATTTTCTGCTCGCAGGGGAGAAATCGTAGCATGTTCTATTCTGTGCGGAAAAACACATGGACAGCTTTCTTTGCAGTCAATGGAAGCGGTCCATCCCGTGATACTTCCGCTTTGAGCACAGCGGAAGTACCACGAGAATCCGTGTCACCACCCAACGCCAGTGTGTCATGCACCGCACTGCACATGCGCGTCGGCTCGCCGGATAGGACACTCACAGCAGATCCAGACAGGTGAGTATAGAGTCTCTAGGGGTCGCTGGGTCTGATTCCGCTGTGATATTTTGCAGGCGGAATTCGACCCTGCTGTGAGTATAAGCCCTTAAAGTCAGATTTCCAAAATTTGGCCTGGTAATTAAGGTGCAAACAGGCTTCATCACTAAGGGGTTAAGAAACAGGGCATTGAGTGGGAGCAATCAGACACAAGATAAAACAGAAATATAAGTTTAGAGGTAGAACCCTTCAAATATTGGTGACATGAGGGAAGCGGACAAGGATGAACAGACAAGCGGACAACAGACTACAGAGTACATGAACAAAGAACACAGAGCACAAGCAGACCGCAAGTTAGCAAGGTAACTGCCAAAGCAGCGAATGGACAGGACATGATGGGAACAAGACTCTTAACAACACTGCATCAAGGTCTGAAAGACCCAGGGAAGCTATTTAGGATGGTGATTAGAAAAGGAGCATCAGCTAAACAGGAGACGAGAAGTTATTAACCCTAGGAGTGCTGGAAGAGAATAAATATAAACTCAGGGAACAGAGAGAATGGGACGACGCCCATATTTGCCAGACACAGAAGCAGAAGATTGTGTCTGAACAGTGCACCTAACATGATGCTGGTCCTACAATCGTTAGGATTTGTACGGAACCACTCCCAGAAGGGGTATACTCAGGATGACACCAGCCCGACAGTCCTAGTTATCTGTCCAGGACTACACCTGGAAAAAGGGAAGCGGTCGACTCTCCACAGATATCTGGACACAGTACCTCTGCACGATGATCCGGGTCTTAGGTTACTCACTCTCTCTTTCACTCCACTCTTCAATGTTCTTTGACATAGAACCTCTAAAGGAATCACTCCTCTTCTTCCATTATTTTCACTACATGAGGGTTGAAGGTACCCCCATGTGGCTGGCACTCCTCTCGGAACTCTCTGGCTTTCAACTCCACTCTACTCTTTGATGGACTCACTTCCACACTCAAATCACTCATATTTATCATCTCAGGCATACCACATGACATGAAATGGATACATTCACGGACATATCCCAGCTTCATGCAGACATTAACTCTTTACTCACTGCAGCTGTGCAACTCACATGACAAATGACTAGACAAAATCTGCCAGTGCATCTGCACACAACATTATATGCATGACATTTATGTAGGGGCCAAGAATACAGGTTCTGGGCCACTACAAATGCATATTTTGATCTGGAGGTGGACTCATCTCAGAACTATGGTACCCTGGAAGCCTAGGTTATGACTCATTTAGCAGTTCAACCTCAGCAGGTTCACCAATGGATCTACTGGTCACACAGACTACCCCGATCACAAGTGTATGACCTGATCCATCTGTCGTAAGAATGGCTACAACCAGAAATTTTGACAGCATCCGAAATTGAACAAAGAATTGTCCTCGATTGATATCTTAGAGCATTGCCACCAGCGCTGAAAAGGTAGGTCAGCCATGACGAATGGCCAATAAGTTAGTGTATCTCGTGGAATGGTATTCAGCAGCTGAAGGCCTGATGGGACCTACTCAGCAGTTGCCCTCTGCCCTAAGCAAGACCAAGACCTCGTGAATCTGCGGCAAGAATGTGCTGGGGTACAGCTCTGGTGAAGAGGTTGATAAGTCTTTAAGTGATGAAGGATGAGATTGGAGACTCAGTAAGGCCTTAAGGACATATGGTTATGTCTAATAAGAGTCCAGTAAGAATCATAGAATAGAATTATAGAATCGTAGAGTTGGATGGGTCCTCCAGAGTCATTTGGACCAACCCCTTGCTCAATGCAGGATTCACTGAATAATCCCAGACAGATGTCAAGTCTCTGTTTGAAGACTTCCATTAAAGGAAAACTCCCCAACTCCCATGGTAACCTGTTCCACTCATTGATCACCCTCACCATCAGAAAGTTTTTTCTAATATCTAATCTGTGCCTCCCCCTTTTCAGTTTCATTCCATTGCTTTGAGTTTTTCATTGTGCAAATGAGAATAGAGCTGATCCCTTTGCACTGTGACAGCCCTTCAGAATTTTGTAGACAGCTATTAAGGACCAAGCCTTATTTTTCAAATCTGACATCTGTCACTTTATGTGGTAATAACTTTTTTAAATCCTATTTCCTTATGTGGTAATAACTTTTGAATGCTTTTACTTACTAATATGATTCTGAGATTGTTTTTTCGTGACATATTGTACTTTATGTTAGTGGAAAAATTGCATCAACAAATTTTGTCTTTATTAAGAAAAAATCCAAATTTACTGAAAATTTGGAAAAATTAGCAATTTTCAAACTTTAAGTTTTTTTCCTTGTAAGACAGATAGTAAAACACCGCAAAATAGTTAATAATTAACATTTCTCATAGGCATACTTTAGACTGCAATCATTTTTTAAGTGTGACTCCAGAAAGTATATAAATTTAGATTAATTTTTCAAATTTATTAGATTTCCAAAGCTGAATTTTTTTAAGGACCAATTCAGTTCAGACATGAATTTTAAGAGCCTGTATATCAGAAAAACCTGATGAATCGCCCCATTTCAAAAACTGCACCCTTCAAAGTATTTGAAATGGCATTTGCAAAGTTTATTAACCCTTTAAATGTTTTACAGGGGGGGGGCGTGGCTAGCGGATGGCCGAGCAGGGCGCATAAGGAGAGTGCTCCCGGTCATACCTCACCCAGAACACTGAATCAACCTCCACAAAAAGGCGATATCGGGCAAAAATGAGTCAGGCAAGGAAGCGGGCGACAGCGGAGACCAGAACACCGGCGGAGAACAGAAAGAAGAGCGGCATGGAGCGCTACCTTGGAGCGCCGGGGCCGTATGTAAGAAGAGGCAAGATGGCGCCGGAGAGCACCGAGACCTCCCTCCTACAAGCTGCCGGCACGGCACAGCAGCGCTCATCCCCGCAACCCCCGCTGACAGAAGTGAGGGGGAGAGCAGCAGCAGTGAAGCACAGCACCGATAGCACACAGAGGGAAGCACAGGAGACAACGGAGAGTGCAGGGACCTCCCTCCTACAAGCTGCCGGCACGGCACAGCAGCGCTCATCACCACAACCCCCCCTGACAGAAGGGAGGGGGAGAGCGGCAGCAGTGAAGCCCAGCACTGATAACACACAGAGAGAAACACAGGAGACAACGGAGAGTGCAGGGACCTCCCTCCTACAAGCTACTGACACAGCACAGCAGCGCTCATCACCACAACCCCCCCTGACAGAAGTGAGGGGGAGAGCAGCAGCAGTGAAGCACAGCACCGATACCCTTCAGAGAGGCACACAGAAAACAAAGATGGCGCCGTCCACAGGGCACACACGTGGAGCGGAGCTCCCTGCTGAACACCCAGAACAGCAGCACTCACCCCTGCAGCGTTCACCAGCCAGCAGCTTCTCAGGAGAAGAGGATGAACACAGAGGACTGCAAGAGACAAGCAGCAAGGAGGAAGAGACCCCACAGACTTCACCAGAAAGCAGCCAAACAGTGAGTAAAAGGCACAATAATACACCTACACTCACGCTGCACAAAACATCCCACAGCAAGTCACAGGCGGCCCCCGCATCAGTAAAAAACAAGACAGACGCCACGGGGTGGTCAGTATCACCAGACCTAAGCCCCTATAGCAGCCCAGAACGCGCCACAAGCACAAAAAATGTGAGCAGGGAGGAAAAAGATGCATGGAAGGAGCGCATCATGTCCATACCCACTAAAGATGAATTGTATGCCCTATTCGCCAGATTTGAGTCATCTAACAAAGAAGCGCTAGAGCGGATACACACAGATATACAGCATATGGGTCACAGACTCATAGAGGTAGAGGAGGCCCAGGAAGAAACAACCGCTATTCTCGAATCGCACAGACAGGCCATTCAGTACCAGGCAGACCAAATCCACAACCTTACAATGCACCTCGATGACCTCGAGAATAGAAATAGAAGAAACAACATACGTATCCGAGGTCTAACAGAGGAAATCGAGGGCCACCAACTAGAAAACTGGGCACAAACGTTTTTCTCCCAACTCCTGGGCCGCTCACCTGAAAACCCCATCGTAATGGACAGAATCCATAGGGCACTAGGGCCCAGAGCAACAGACCCAAAAAGGCCCCGAGATATAATCTGCAGAGTTCACTTCTATAGAGAGAAAGACGCGATCCTGCGCGCCGCTAGAGAGAAAGGTGAACTCATACATAAGGACAGACCAATAATTATATTGCAAGACCTCGCGCGCCACACTCTCCGGCTTAGAGGAGCCCTCAGACCGCTCTTGACAGCACTTAAAGACAACAATATACCATATCGCTGGGGGTTCCCGTTTTCCCTGACGGCCACAAAAGAAGGCAAAACATCCACATTACGCTCACTGGGAGACTTACCCAAGTTTTTAGGAACATTCCAGCTCCCACAGATCAATCTCCCAGATTGGCCCACTTTACCGAATCTACTCACGGAAAGAACCAAAGATCAGTGGCAAACTGCACAACCCAAGCAACGCCGTGACCGGCGCAGAGGACAAACAGCAGACACCTGAAAATACAGTACGACAATCCAGAGAACCTACGCAACCACAGGACTCTAACTAGGGATTCATATTCTGCCACTGAACGGCCCAGGACCACAGAAGACACCACCCGCCTGTTGAATGTTTTGACTTAATTTGTTTAAAGTTTCGACTCAGATTATACTATGACTTTAGCTCGCCAAAAAATTCGGAGGAACATATATGGAAAGGACCCCTTACGGGTTCCCTAGCTTGCCAATACTCACTCTGGGGGGGAGGGTGACCGGAGACCAATTCCATTCTTGCGGACCTCCCTCCACTTCCCACCCAGGGTGAACCGTCGCGCAACACAGCAACACCTAGCATTTTCGCTAGCATATCACCACGAAGTTACACGCAGCAGCCTTTAGCTGCGCAAGGTTTGTTTGCTAAACAAAACCTTACTTCTCCCTCTTTCTACCTTTTCCTTCCTAACTCTTCCCTTCTACTTGCCCTCCCTGTCCCCCCCCCCCTCCCAAAACCAACCTCTACCACTCTTAACCAACTTAAGAGTAACAGCAATAACGAAGATTATAAATGGAAAACATCTCGTTTGGCACATATAACGTGAGGGGTATAAACAACCCCGCTAAGAGGGGACACATATTGGACCATCTCCACAAACACAAAATCATGGTAGCTCTCTTACAAGAGACACATTTTCAGGCTAATAAAATCCCTAAAATGAGAAACCGCAACTATACCATATGGCACCACAGCCCTCATCCTACTAAAAAAAAGGGAGGCACTTCGATTGCAATTCATAGACAGTTCCCCCATAAACTCATCTCCTCATCAGTAGACCCGGAAGGACGCTACCTCTTCTTAAAAATACAAACTGGAAGCGAAATTCTAACCTTTGCCAATGTTTACTTCCCAAATCAAGCACAGGTGCGCTACGGAATCCGGATACTGGGGGCATTGAGGGCCTTCGCGGACGGCTGCAACGTTATCTTAGGAGGGGACCTCAACCTCAGCCTGGACCCCGCGCTCGACTCCTCTGGGGGTAAGTCTAAAACTACACACATAGCACTACGCAGACTCCGCAGGGAGATCCACAGCCTTAGGTTAGTTGACCTTTGGAGGACACTACATCCAAAAACAAAAGATTATAGCTTCTTTTCCCCCTCCCATGGCTGCTACCAGCGTTTAGATTACCTACTAGTCTCACATAAGCTCTTGGACCGAAATCCCCTCAGCTCGATAGGATCCTTTATATGGTCGGACCACGCTCCGGTATGGGGATCGCTTAAAAGAATACAGAGGGAACAGAGGGAGTTTAACTGGCGTTTAAACGACAATCTGCTGAATGATGCAATATGCGTGCAGGAAATCCAGCAGACTGTCGAAGACTTCAAAAATAACCATACATCAGACACCACCCCTGCACCGACTAAGTGGGAAGCACTTAATTGTGTGATACGCGGAATACTCATTTCGCATGGGGCAAGGCTAAAAAGAGAAAGAGCTAACACACTAAAGGATTTACTCAACCACCTAAGTCACCTAGAGAACCTAAACAAAAAAGCAACCCAAGACACCAGGACGGCAGAAATATCCGCTGTCCGAAACAAAATACTCCTTCTAATGGACCAGATCTCACTATGCTAACGGGATCGAGCTCGGGGGAAATTCTACGAATATGGCAACAAATGCAGCAAAGGTCTAGCCAGAGCCCTGAACCCTCGAACACCTCAGACATACATATTCGCAACACAAACCCCAGGGGGAGACCTAACTCACACCAACTCTGGAATAATGGAAAATTTTTATAATTACTACCATAGCCTATATAATCTACCAGACAAATATAGGGAACAAAATAGAGAACTGATCAAAGACAGAGATGAGTACCTAACCAATCACGCCCAAAAACAGATATCAGAGACTATACAGGAGACCCTGGAGGAGGACATCTCCCTTCAGGAAATAAAAGAAGCGATCCACTCCCTCAAAAATGGCAAAAGCCCAGGACCCGATGGCTATACCCCACGTTTCTTTAAACTCATGGGGGAAAAACTAGCCCCCTTGATGCTCAACGCATTCAACTCCATATCAGAGACCTGTCCCTTCCCCGCCCAGGCACTGCAAGCAGTGATAACTGTTATACCCAAACCGGGCAAAGACCCAGCGGCCTGCGGCAGCTACAGGCCAATTTCCTTATTAAATATAGATACGAAAATATTCGCTAAAATTCTGGCCACACGCCTCCAGGCACACATCCCAACCTTGGTGCACAGGGATCAGGTGGGCTTTGTCACGGGGAGGGAGGCAGGGGACAGCACAATAAGAACATTGGCCCTCATGTCCAGAGCTCGCAGGAATGGGGAGCCCCTGTGCTTACTCTCGGTAGACGCCGAGAAGGCGTTTGATAGGGTGAGCTGGGGATTCATGGAAGCGACTTTACAACGCACAGGCCTCGGACCCAGGTTCATGGACTGGGTGATGGCACTTTATAGAGGCCCCTCAGCCCGTGTAAGGGTTAATGGCCTGCTGTCACGCACGATTGACATCCGTAATGGCACCAGGCAAGGCTGTCCCCTGTCCCCCTCCCTATACATATTAGTAATGGAGACGCTGGCGAGCGCACTTAGGACAAACCCCAACCTACAAGGAATTAGAACAGGTGAAACTGAACATAAGGTAGCATTATACGCAGACGACCTGCTGATCTACATTAAAAACCCAAGGATAGCACTACCCAATATATTAGAAGAATTTAAACGATTTAGCAAACTATCCAACTTCAAGGTCAATCTAAGCAAATCACTGATTCTCAATGTAACCCTACCAAACATAGAAGTCGAGACCCTAAAGCCATCCCTCCCGTTCCAATGGAAATCGGAGGAGATGGGGTATCTAGGAACAGTACTTACCACAGATCCAGACAAACTTTTTGCAAAAAATTACATACCCCTCATAACTAAACTAGAGTCTGACTTTACTAGGTGGAAGGGAGTCCCGTTATCTTGGTTCGGAAGGATCAGCACAGTAAAAATGAATGCGCTTCCGAGGTTTCTGTATATCCTCCAGACGGTCCCAATCGCTATACCGGGCTCCTTCCTGGCACGGGTTAGAAAGGTAATCATGAGTTTTATATGGGGAGGCACCAAACCTAGACATAAATGGAAAGCCCTAACCAGCCCGAGAGAACTAGGAGGCATGGGAGTCCCGAACATAGCCCTGTACTATAGGGCGACGTTATCTAAGTGCATTCTTGATCTTCTCCACGGTAGAGCACAGAAGATATGGGTGGAAATGGAACAAGACATGACACTCGGCCAGGGTAGAGGGATCATATGGCTACCCGGTAGGGGGAAACACAGAGGACTGGGATTGTCCCCATTCATTGAAGATATGGTGACAGCCTGGATGGGCCCTGCGACTAAGACAGATCTGATCCATAGACCGGGCCCACTCACACCCTTGATAGGAAACCCAGAAGCTCCCCCATTTTTGCGAGGCTTTGAGGTGACTGACACGACCATAGACACAATCCCTAGGGTACGAGACGTGATTTCTAGCACTGGCCTTAAACCATTAAGCGAGATCCTGGGAGGGAGGCGGCCCCATCCCGGAGCGTGGTTTCAGTACCTACAACTGGGCCACTATATTGGCTCACTGGGGGATATGCAAGAGCTGAGGCGGCCCACTACCCCCTTTGAGAATTTATGCACCTCAACCCCCACAGATCAACATAAAATCTCAAATCTATATCGGATGCTCCTAACCGAAGACACACGACATTGTAACAGAGCGCTGGAGCGGGAGTGGGAGGGGGAACTGAACACCATACCCTCAGAGGAGTCATGGGCAAAGGCCTATACATTAACCCACAAAATAAACATGTCCAGCAAACTACAAGAATTAAACTATAAAATCTTAACACGTTGGTACCAGACACCTGCGAGATTGGCGAGAATATTCCCCCAGTATCCGGATACCTGCTGGAGATGCACGACGGGAACTGGAACACTCACACACATCTGGTGGGGTTGTCCACTGATCTGTCCTCTTTGGCGGGAGATCAACTCCCTCTACACTGCAATTAGTAGGAATCAAATACAGCTGACTCCTGAGATTGCATTACTTTCAATGTTCCCGGGCTCCCAGAAGCAAGCAAAAGGTTCTCTATTGAGATTTTTCATTCAAGCAATGCGCCTGGTAATCCCAAAAAAATGGAAGTCATCAACTCCCCCCTCCAGGCTAATGTGGTTGGAGGAGTTAGATCACATAAAATATATGGAGGAGCTTTGTGCCAGAGACGAGATGAAACTAGAGAATTTCCAAGCCACCTGGACGCTATGGAATCAGTTCCGTTTCTCCCAAGACTTAGGCCCATGGCTTGAAAGGGGGTCACTCCCCAACACAAACACAACCAATGACCCTTCGGATACTACCAGACCCTGAAAACGTAACCCTCAAATCAAGATACGAGATGACTTCCCCCCCCCCCCCCTCTTCTCTCCTCTCGCCCCTGACCAAGCCTCCCCCCCCCCCCCACTCTCAACATTCCAGCCCTCTTTACTCCCCCCCCTTCTTTCCTCAATCTTTCTTCATAAGAAGCTGTTATATTAGATATGTTTAAAGGGGTTGTCCCGCGCCGAAACGGGTTTTTTTTTTTTTCAACCCCCCCCCCGTTCGGCGCGAGACAACCCCGATGCAGGGAGGTAAAGAAAGCTCACCGGAGCGCTTACCTTAATCCCCGCGCTCCGGTGACTTCTCTACTCACCGCTGAAGATGGCCTCTTCCTCCGTGGACCGCAGCTCTTCTGTGCGGTCCACTGCCGATTCCAGCCTCCTGATTGGCTGGAATCGGCACGTGACGGGGCGGAGCTACACGGAGCTACACGGAGCCCCATAGAAGACTGCAGAAGACCCGGACTGCGCAAGCGCGGCTAATTTGGCCATCGGAGGCCAAAAATTAGTCGGCTCCATGGAGACGAGGACGCTAGCAACGGAGCAGGTAAGTATAAAACTTTTTATAACTTCTGTATGGCTCATAATTAATGCACAATGTACATTACAAAGTGCATTATTATGGCCATACAGAAGTGTATAGACCCACTTGCTGCCTCGGGACATCTCCTTTAAGTTTTCTTTTTCTCAGTTTAACCAATCAGTAACTGAAGCTAGAGATACCAGAAATTAATCTGAGAAGTTATAAGCTATAAATGTTGATAGCATCAGAGTTCATACTTATATTTAAAAAAAAAAAAAAAGTCTGTTTCAAAGAATAAGACAGAAAACTAGACAAAGGAAGACAATTGAGGTTAATGTAAGAATGTTTGATGAAAATGACACCACAATTTTGTAATTTTCATATCTGCATAACAGACAAAATAAAAAACTTTTGAACCATAAATGTTTTACAGGAATTAAAGAAAAGTGTATCAGAAATTAGGACAGTTCCATTTTTTTGCAGAGTTTTAACCCTTTCCAATCCATTTATTTTTTCTCACCCATTCTCCGCAGCTCCAAATAAATTGGAGCTGGGAGAATGGGTGAGAAAAAATACATTTTCCCTGCACCCTCCTGATCTGACAGAGTTCAGGAGGGTGCAGGGAGGGACCTGCTTACCTGACCGGCGTCTTCCGCATTCTCCTTTTGCCTCCCGGCTCGGCGATCATGTGACCGCTGGGGTCAGGTGACACCTGGCGGTCACATGATCGCCGGGTCGGGAGACAGAAGGAGAATGCACAAGACGCTGGTCAGGTAAGCAGGTCCTTGCACGGTGCAGGCTCCCGGCTCGGCGTTCATGTGACCGCTGGGGGTCAGGTAACACCGGCGGTCACATGATCGCCGGCCGGAATCTATGCATTGCATAGCGCTAATTGAGCGCTATGTAATGTATAAAGAAGTGGGCAGAAAGGGTTAAAAACCCTTTCTGCCTTCTCCTCGGGGGTCCTCGATGACGACCAGTAAAGGAGTGCATCTGCACCCGATGTGCCTGACGATCGGGTGAAGATCCACTCCTGCACTGCAGTGTCGGGCCTGCCCCGACATCGGAGCTGTGGAGGAAAATGATGATGTCGGGGCAGGCCCGACATTGGACTGGAAAGGGTTAATTTAAAATCATCTTTATTCTATAACACAGCAGGAGTTAGCAGAGAAACAAAATTCAGAATGCATTATTCGGATTCTGCAGTTTTTAGAAATGCCCCATATGTGGACACATTAAAATAGCAATTAGGTAAACAGCAGCACAACCAGTATATCCACCATAGGCAGGAGCGACCAAATACAGTGCACAATCCCAGCAGCCACGTCCGGATTTAAAGACCCCTCAGAATATTTACCAAATGAAGACAAAACGGATCAGCACTCAGGAACTGATTCAAGAGTAAAACTTCAGCATCTTTATTTTCTCCAGCAATAAAAGCTGCAATGTTTCAACCTGTTTAGAGGTCTTTGTTAAGTATGCAGCTAAATGGCACAAGCACACATATATATAAAACCATACACCAATAACAGGATCACATAAGAAACATCCCCCCACACACACCTCACAGTGAGATAGGTCAGGATATCCATCACACAGGTGCCCATTCCATAATTGTTCTACAGTATAACTGTTTAATTAATCCAGGGATTATTCTAATTGCCATAATAGTCGGGAAGAATTTTTCCCTCAAAAGGGCTAATTAGCTTCTGCCTCATTGGGTTTCTTTTGCCTACCTCTAGATCAACAAGAGGGGGTAGAAACCGGCTGAACTAGATGGACATTGTCTCCCTTCAGCCTAATATACTATGTTACTGACTTGGTATAGGAGCATTAAAGCGTCTACAAGTTCCGTATAGGAGCATGACAATGACCTACTGGCCCGGTATAGGGGTATTACAGTAGACTACTGGTCTGGAATAGGAGCATTACAGGCCCCAGCTAGTTTAGCACCGATGCCCAGACCTCATCAAAAGTCCCTCTGATCGCTGAATTTTCCCATCCAACGTGGATTCTTACTGAAACTGATCCACGGGAAACTTGTCAGGTGATTTTATCCTGCACTCCGGGGTCATGGGGAGAATTTCCATACAGGGAAGAGCCAATTGTGAAAAGGACGGGGGTTTCAATAAAGGGGCAATTCATGGTAAATGCCATGTGATAATTGTTGAGAACCCTGGTATATGGCATTTTTCCAGGATTTAGAGGCTTCAAGCAATACATCTGCTGCTGCCCATAATGGATCATTATCAGTGTCTATTGGAAGGTAGCAGATGAATACAGTCTGTCTAAATCACCTTTAGGGCTCATGCCCATGGCTGGGTCGGATTCTACCTGTGAAATATCGCAGCGGAATCAGACCCAGTGCTCCCCCAGAGAGCCTATACTTACCTCTCCGGATCCGCCATGAGTGTCTCGCCCGATGAGCCGGCGTGCATGCACAGTGCAGTGCATGACACGCCAGCACTGGGTGGTGACGCGGATTCTCACTGTACTTCCACTGTGTAGTACCGAGCATAGTGTACGGCTTCCAATAATAAAGCATGTAAGCGATCAGGATGGTTATATAGATCAAAGACACGAAAAACCATCATATTCTCCACCGCTAATGACAACGATGACTGTACTGCAAAGGGGGAGAGAAAAGAGAATAGGCACTGAAACCCGTAACTGAGTCCTGCTGATAGGGGTCCAGGTACGTTAAGGACTGAACGTTACTCCAAAAACTTCTCTTGCCGCTACCTCATGGGTGGTCCAAATCTAAGCCGAGTTTCTCAACTTCAGAAAACGATGGAGGGAGGAACCAGGCTGGCATGAAGGGGATCTACTAGGGCTAGATTACTGAGTGTACGAGTTAAAGTCCATTTATAAGGCCTGAAATTGGCCTGTTGTAACAAGAACAGGTCATCAAAGCATGTCGATTGGCGCTCATTTTCTGTTATTCACACACAGCAGATGATCGATTGTTTATCCCCGTAGAGCTGTCAGTGGTCAGCTTTACATCTTCCTTTTCACACATGGAGGTGTACAGCCGACTGGTGAGCATCTTCATGCTCACATTAATGTGCAGATCGCTCATCAGACTGTTTGCACACTCAGAGGGTTTGATTTTAGAGGAAGCAAACATTTAGGTGAATATTCATGATTGATCACTGGTCTTCACAAGAAAACTGAATACTGATTCTAGTGCAGTTTTATGTCCTGAATTCAAATATGTAATCAGAATTTTTCGATCAGGCATAGTTTTTTTTTTACAGTCTCTTTCATTTTTTCCATTTTTTTCAAACTTTAGTGTTCTTTAAAGCATGTCGAGGGATGAATTAATTTTATATTTTCAGTTTTAAATAATGTGTACTCAGCAATATGTCTTCTGCTATGCAAGCTTATTCTTGTGCAGACATGTTTCAATATATTTAGATACTGATTGCTATGGTAAGCAGACAGTCAGTAGTGAACTTGTGAGTCAGTCAACACAAGTATTTGCTTCTCAAAAGCCGCGAGACCCGCACAGAAATAGAACATGCCGCGATTTGTTTTCCGTGCGTGTTTTTACGCGGACAAATCGCAGCCGTCTGCATAGGATTGTGTTTTGTAATGCAATCCTATGCAGGCGGGCACGGGCGGAAATTCTGCGGGAAATCCCGCTGTGGATTTTCCGCCCGTGTGCAGGGGGCCTTAAGGCGTAGTGTTTTGTGCTGTATATTGTTCTTTTTTATTTTATAAGTTTTAGAAACGTTTCAATATGCCAAGAAAGTGTGTTAATCATCCAGACAATTTCTGTTACATGTGTGGTGAACTAACCTTCAAGACTCAGACGCGAAATTTCACATCGCTTGTAAAAAAGTGTTATGAATAGAGATGAGCGAGCACCAAAATGCTCGGGTGCTCGTTATTCGGGATGAACTTTTCGCGATGCTCGAGGGTTCGTTTCGAGTAACGAACCCCATTGAAGTCAATGGGCGACCCGAGCATTTTTGTATTTCGCCGATGCTCGCTAAGGTTTCCTTGTGTGAAAATCTGGGCAATTCAAGAAAGTGATGGGAACGACACAGCAACGGATAGGGCAGGCGAGGGGCTACATGTTGGGCTGCATCTCAAGTTCACAGGTCCCACTATTAAGCCACAATAGCGGCAAGAGTGGGGCCCCCCCCCCTCCCAAAAACGTTTACTTCTGAAAAGCCCTCATTAGCATGGCATACCTTAGCTAAGCACCACACTACCTCCAACAAAGCACAATCACTGCCTGCATGACACTCCACTGCCACTTCTCCTGGCTTACATGCTGCCCAACCGCCCCCCCCACAGTGCACACCAAAGTGTCCCTGCGCAGCCTTCAGCTGCCCTAATGCCTCACCACCCTCATGTCTATTTAGAAGTGCGTCTGCCATGAGGAGGAACCGCAGGCACACACTGCAGAGGTTGGCACGGCTAGGCAGCGACCCTCTTTAAAAGGGGCGGGGCGATAGCCCACAATGCTGTACAGAAGCAATGAGAAATAGAATCCTGTGCCACCGCCATCAGGAGCTGCACATGTGGGCATAGCAATGGGGAACCTATGTGTCACACACTATTCATTCTGTCAAGGTGTCTCTGCATGCCCCAGTCAGACTGGGGTTCTTTACAAGTGGACACAGATGCATTTATAATTCCCTGTGGACCCACAGCATGGGTGGGTGCCAGGAAGCCACCGGCGGTACATAGAAATATCCCATTGCATTGCCCAACACAGCTGAGGTAGTAATGTCGTGCTTAATGCAGGTGGGCTTCGGCCCACACTGCATGCCCCAGTCAGACTGGGGTTCTTTACAAGTGGACAGATGTAGGTTAAACTCCGTGTGCACCTACAGCATGGGTGGCTCCCTGGAACACACCGGCGATACACAAAAATATCCCATTGCATTGCCCAACACAGCGGATGTAACGTCAGCTGTAATGCAGGTGGGCTAAAAATTCATTTGATTACACTGTAGGCGAGGGCCCACAAAAATTGCTGTATCAACAGTACTAATGTACATCCAAAAAATTGGCCATGGCCAACCAAGAGGGCAGGTGAAACCCATTAATCGCTTTGGTTAATGTGGCTTAAGTGGTAACTAGGCCTGGAGGCAGCCCAGTTTAACGAAAAATTGGTTCAAGTTAAAGTTTCAATGCTTTTAAGAGCATTGAAACATATAAAAATTGTTTAGAAAAATTATATGAGTGAGCCTTGTGGCCCTAAGAAAAATTGCCCGTTCAGCGTGATTACGTGAGGTTTCAGGAGGAGGAGCAGGAGGAGGAGGAGGAATATTAGACACAGATTGATGAAGCAGTTTTGGATGGTGAGAGAGAACGTAGCTTCCATCCGCGGGTGCAGCCTACGTATTGCTTACGTATCGCTGCTGTCCGCTGGTGGAGAAGAGAAGTCTGGGGAAATCCAGGCTTTGTTCATCTTGATGAGTGTAAGCCTGTCGGCACTGTCGGTTGACAGGTGGGTACGCTTATCCGTGATGATTCCCCCAGCCACACTAAACACACTCTCTGACAAGACGCTAGCCGCAGGACAAGCAAGCACCTCCAGGGCATACAGCGCGAGTTCAGGCCACGTGTCCAGCTTCGACACCCAGTAGTTGTAGGGAGCAGAGGCGTCACGGAGGACGGTCGTGCGATCGGCTACGTACTCCCTCACCATCCTTTTACAGTGCTCCCGCCGACTCAGCCTTGACTGGGGAGCGGTGACACAGTCTTGCTGGGGAGCCATAAAGCTGGCAAAGGCCTTGGAGAATGTTCTCCTGCCTGCGCTGTACATGCTGCCTGATCTCTGCGCCTCCCCTGCTACCTGGCCCTCGGAACTGCGCCTTCTGCCACTAGCGCTGTCGGATGGGAAGTTTACCATCAGTTTGTCCACCAGCGCCCTGTGGTATAGCATCATTCTCGAACCCCTTTCCTCTTCGGGAATGAGAGTGCAAAGGCTCTCCTTATACCGTGGATCGAGCAGTGTGTACACCCAGTAATCCGTAGTGGCCAGAATGCGTGTAACGCGAGGGTCACGAGAAAGGCATCCTAACATGAAGTCAGCCATGTGTGCCAGGGTACTTGTACGCAACACATGGCTGTCCTCACTAGGAAGATCACTTTCAGGATCCTCCTCCTCCTCCTCTTCCTCCTCCTCAGGCCATACACGCTGAAAGGATGACAGCCCAGCAGCATGTGTACCCTCACCAGTGGGCCAAGCTGTCTCTTCCCCCTCCTCCTCATCCTCCTCATGCTCCTCCTCCTCCTCCTCAACGCGCTGAGATATAGACAGGCGTTGACATACTGTCTTCCCCCGGCTCTGTTTCCGAGCGCAAAGCGTCTGCCTTTATGCTTTGCAGGGAACTTCTCAAGATGCATAGCAGAGGAATGGTGACGCTAATGATTGCAGCATCGCCGCTCACCACCTGGGTAGACTCCTCAAATTTTCCAAGGACCTGGCAGATGGCTGCCAACCAGGGCCACTCTTCTGTAAATAATTGAGGAGGCTGACTCCCACTGCGCCGCGCAAGTTGGAGTTGGTATTCCACTATAGCTCTACGCTGCTCATAGAGTCTGGCCAACATGTGGAGCGTAGAGTTCCACTGTGTGGGCACGTCGCACAGCAGTCGGTGCACTGGCAGATTAAACCTATGTTGCAGTGTCCGCAGGGTGGCAGCGTGTGTGTGGGATTTGCGGAAATGTGCGCAGAGCTGGCGCACCTTTCCGAGCAGGTATGACAAGTGGAGGTAGCTTTTCAGAAAGCGCTGAACCACCAAATTAAACACATGGGCCAGGCATGGCACGTGCGTGAGGCTGCCGAGCTGCAGAGCCGCCACCAGCTTACGGCCGTTGTCACACACGACCATGCCCGGTTGGAGGCTCAACGGCGCAAGCCAGTGGTCGGTCTGCTCTGTCAGACCCTGCAGCAGTTCGTGGGCCGTGTGCCTCTTCTCTCCTAAGCTGAGTAGTTTCAGCACGGCCTGCTGACGCTTGCCCACCGCTGTGCTGCCACGCCGCGTGACACCGACTGCTGGCGACGTGCTGCTGACACATCTTGATTGCGAGACAGAGGTTGCGTTGGAGGAAGAGGAAGGTGCTTTAGTGGAGGAAGCATACACCGCCGCAGATACCACCACCGAGCTGTGGCCCGCAATTCTGGGGGTGGGTAGGACGTGAGCGGTCCCAGGCTCTGACTCTGTCCCAGCCTCCACTAAATTCACCCAATGTGCCGTCGGGGAGATATAGTGGCCCTGCCCGCCTCTGCTTGTCCACGTGTCCGTTGTTAAGTGGACCTTGGCAGTAACCGCGTTGGTGAGGGCGCGTACAATGTTGCGGGAGACGTGGTCGTGCAGGGCTGGGACGGCACATTGGGAAAAGTAGTGGCGACTGGGAACCGAGTAGCGCGGGGCAGCCGCTGCCATCATGCTTTTGAAAGCCTCCGTTTCCACAAGCCTATACGGCAGCATCTCTAGGCTGATCAATTTTGCAATGTGCACGTTTAACGCTTGAGCGTGCGGGTGCGTGGCGTCGTACTTGCGCTTACGCTCAAACTGTGGCACTAGCGACGTCTGGACGCTGCGCTGAGAGACATTGCTGGATGGGGCCGAGGACAGCGGAGGTGAGGGTGTGGGTGCAGGCCAGGAGACGGTAGTGCCTGTGTCCTCAGAGGGGGGTTGGATCTCAGTGGCAGGTTGGGGCACAGGGGGAGAGGCAGTGGTGCAAACCGGAGGCGGTGAACGGGCATCGTCCCACCTTGTGGGGTGCTTGGCCATCATATGCCTGCGCATGCTGTTGGTGGTGCCTCCCCAGCTGCTCTTGGCGCGACAAAGGTTGCACACCACTGTTCGTCGGTCGTCAGGCGTCTCTGTGAAAAACTGCCACACCATAGAGCACCTTGACCTGTGCAGGGTGGCATGGCGCGAGGGGGCGCTTTGGGAAACAGTTGGTGGATTATTCGGTCTGGCCCTGCCTCTACCCCTGGCCACCGCACTGGCTCGGCCTGTGCCCACACCCTCACTTGGCCCTCCGCGTCCTCGGCCGCGTCCACGTCCTCTAGGCCTACCCCTACCCCTCAGCATGCTGTATTACCAGTGATTTGATTTCCCAGGCAGGAAAGAAATTGGCGCAAGGCTGCACTCAACCGTAGCTGGTTGCGTCTGATTTTTTTACGTTCTCCACGCAGCACAGACGTACCCAGAGCCCTTAGGACTGACACAGGCAGGGCAAATATACTTTCTTCCCTTTTGTTTAAAAGGATAGGCCCACTGCGTCTATTCACTGAATAATAAGTTTAATAACTGTGTTGCGGCCCTGCAAAACTGTCACAGAACTTTACTGTTGCAGAGTTACTAACTGTGGCAGAGCAGGTATTTCCCAGGCAGGAAAGAAATTGGCGCAAGGCTGCACTCAACCGTAGCTGGTTGCGTCTGATTTTTGTACGTTGTCCACGCAGCACACACGTACACGGAGACCTTAGGACTGACACAGGCAGGCCAAATATAATTTCTTTTCCTTTTTTGCAAAGGGAAGGACCCACTGCGTATATTCAATGAACAATAACTTTTAGAACTGTAGTGTGGCCCTGAAAAAGTGACACACAACTTTAGTGTAGCAGAGTTATTAACTCTAGCAGAGCAGGTATTTGCCAGTCAGGAAAGACAATGGCGCAAGCCTGCAGTAAACCGTAGCTGGTTGCGTCTGATTTTTGTACGTTGTCCACGCAGCACACACGTACACGGAGACCTTAGGACTGACACAGGCAGGCCAAATATAATTTCTTTTCCTTTTTTGCAAAGGGAAGGACCCACTGCGTATATTCAATGAACAATAACTTTTAGAACTGTAGTGTGGCCCTGAAAAAGTGACACACAACTTTAGTGTAGCAGAGTTATTAACTCTAGCAGAGCAGGTATTTGCCAGTCAGGAAAGACAATGGCGCAAGCCTGCAGTAAACCGTAGCTGGTTGCGTCTGATTTTTGTACGTTGTCCACGCAGCACACACGTACACGGAGACCTTAGGACTGACACAGGCAGGCCAAATATAATTTCTTTTCCTTTTTTGCAAAGGGAAGGACCCACTGCGTATATTCAATGAACAATAACTGTGTTGTGGCCCTGCCTACACAATTCTGTCCCTGTAGTATCAATGGAGGGTGCAATGCTCTGCACAGATGATTTTTAGAAAAAAAAAAATATGCAACACTGCTAACAGCAGCCAGCACAGTACTGCACACGCTTAAATTTGGCCCTAGAATGGACCGTTGTGGTTCATGAAGGCTACACTCACTCCTAACACTCTCCCTGCCTATGCACCACTTCTGTCCCTAATGCCGGGTGCAATGCTCTGCACTGCCGATTTTGAGAAAAAAAAGGGAAAAAAACACTGCTAGCAGCAGCCTGCACACAGGTAGATGTGGCCCTAAGAAGGACCTTTGGGGTTCTTGAAGCCTACACTGACTCCTAACGCTCTCCCTACAGCAGCACCAGCACGATAGTACTTTCCCTCAGCTAACTCACAAGGCATGTGTGGCGAGCCGCGGGAGGGGCCGACTTTTATACTCGGGTGACATCTGATCTTCCCAGCCACTCACTGCAGGGGGGTGGTATAGGGCTTGAACGTCACAGGGGGAAGTTGTAATGCCTTCCCTGTCTTTCACTTGGCCAGAAAAGCGCGCTAACGTCTCAGAGAGGAAACTGAAAGTAACCAGAACACCCTAATATTCGCACGAATATCAAGCTCGGACGAGTACGTTCGCTCATCTCTAGTTATGAACTTTATTTTGGGTGTAAAGTTGGTGGTTTTGATAAACACTGGTCCCCAAATATATGCTGTGTATCATGTGTTAGGCTTCTCTCTGGATGTAAAAATGGTACACACCAAATGTCATTGGAAATTCCAATGATTTGGAGGGAACAAAAGGACTGTTCATCTAATTGCTATTTTTGTTTAACTAACATTAACCCTTTCCAATACACTGTCTGATATCTAAACACATACTGATTGAAGGCTGTACAGCTCCGATGTCGGAAGACGTCTGGCAGAGTATTCTTACTGTAGAATACTGGCCGCTATGTTGTCGGGGGCCTCTCCAGCATGTCACATACCGCAGCACTGGCTCTAGCCAGTAGATATCGCCATTGTATAATGGCAGAAAGAGAAAGCCCCCTAGGAAACACTGAATCCAAAATTGGATTGCAAAGGGTTAAAGGAATCAAATGTAAATCAAAATATACAATTAACTATTCCAGTTTGTCATCTGCAACGAGGCCTGTACAACATAGTGAAGAGTATCTTGTACCAAAGTGTCCAGATTTTATAACCTTAAGTGATAGTTCCGAATCTGATCCAACTCATAATAAAGAAGAAAGAGACAAAAGAACTACATTCAAAGCAAGTTGTTCATCAGAACCTCACTTTTTAACTCAGGCAGATCTTAACGATCTTATTCAGGATTTAAACTTGTCTAAACAACAATCTGAACTTTTAAGTTCCAGGCTCAAAGATTGGAATCTACTCCACAAAGATACAAGGATATGCATTTATCATAGTCACCATAGTGAATTCAAGGACTACTTCTCTAAAGAAAATGGTGTAGTTTTTTGTAATAATGTATGTTCAGTAATGGAGGCTCTTGTACATCAACACCAGCCAGATAAGTGGAGATTGTTCATAGACTCATCAAAAGTTAGTTTGAAGGCTGTACTTCGGCATAATGGCAATGAATTGGCATCAATACCTGTGGCGCATGCAACTGATATGAAAGAGGCATATGAAAATATGAAACTGCTGTTAGAGAAAATCCAGTATACAAAATGTAGCTGGAATATCTGTGGAGGCTTGGAGGTAATAGCTTTATTGCTGGGTTTGCAACTTATATGTACTAAATTCTGTTGCTTCTTGTGTGAATGGGACAGCAGGGATAGGAATTCTCACTACATTAGGAAACAATGGCTTAACTGTGAATCTCTTATTCCCGGGCCAAAAAATGTGTCAAATACCCCGTTAGTGAATCCTGAAAAAGTAATGTTACCTCTCCCCCATATAAAACTGGAACTAATGAAAAATTTTGTGAAAGCAATTCATAAAAATTTGCTGCATTTATACATTTAAAATCTACATTTCCCAAAGTTAGTGATGCAAAACTGAAGGAAGGAATTTTTGTAGGACCACAAATAAGATCACTTATATTGCATGATGAAAAGTTTGAGAAACTGTTAAATCCACTGGAAAAAGCAGCCTGGAAGTCATTCAAGAATATCTTTTTCTTGGAAATCCTAAAGCAGAGAACTACCGTGAAATAGTGAGCGACCTTGTGAATTCATAAGCCATGTGATGCAAACATAATGCAAAAATGCAAACAAATTAATTTCTTGGACTCCCACCTAGACTTCTTCCCAGGAAATCTTGGGGCTGTCAGCGATGAACATGGTGAGCATTTTTATCAGCAGATTTCTATGATGGAAAAGAGGTACCAAGGCAAATGGAGTGCCAGTATGCTGGCTGACTACTGCTGGACTATGAAGAGAGACATCCCAAAGGCAAAATATTGCAGAAAATAATCATTTACATCTTTTTAGGTAAACCAAAATGAGGTACATATTTATCATTTAGTGTTATGAAAGTACTTGTTCTATAAAACTGATGGAAAAAATCTGAAAGCATATTTGAACTCAGGATGAAAAATACTCTTAGATTCAGATAATTTGGTTCTTGTGAAAGAAAATTTTTTTTTATTTTGTAGACCAGTGAATCAGTCAGTGAAAATGGGCCTAAGGCCTCATGTCCACTGCTAAAATGTAATTTAAAATCCGCAGCGTGATCCACGCCCCATAGGGATGCATTGGACACCCACAGGTAGTTAAATACCTGCGGATGTAATTTTCCCCTGAGGCGCGGATTGCGTGTGCGGGAAAACACCAGCGGCATGCTCCATTTTTAGTGCGGGTCTCCCACGGGAACTGCTCCCGCAGGCTTTTATTGAAGCCTATGGAAGCCGTCCGGATGCGCGGCACAACCGCACCTGAATTTCTGCTCTCCGGCGCAGGAGTGTGGGAGAGCAGGAGTTAAAAAGAAAATGGAGTGCCCGGCGCATGCGTGCGGCACGCTGCTGGCGTGCCAAGCACATCCGCCGGACCAAGGAAAGATCTGGCCGCGACGCAGGGAAGATCCGCAACGTCCGGACAGGTTAGTTAAATCTTCCTTTTAGGCCTCATGTCCACGGGAAAGGAGAGACCCGCTTCGGGATTCTGCATGAAGAATCTGCGGCGGGCCTGATTTTCCCCGTGGACATGAGGCCTTAAAGTGTCATTGTGCTTTCTAAAAACTTTTCAAATGTCATAAGGAGATGTCAAAAGTTTTGATTGCTAGTGGTCCAGGGGCTGAGACCCCAACCAATCGCTATAAAGAAGCAGCTGAAGCACTCATTCGAGTGCCGTCACTGCTCGCTAGCTTAAAGGGGTTGTCTGAGTTGTATAAAATCCATTCCCCATGCAGTATCATTCCAAGTCTCCCGTCTGGAGTCACGCAGGCTGCCCCAGACGTTGCAGCCAATGACAGAGCTCAGCGATCAATCACTGATTTCTGTTATTGGTTGTGTAGTGGCTTAGAGGGTCCTCCAGAATAGCCACGCTATAATTGTCCTGTCACACTTTGCTATGTGCTTCCAGGAGACATAGAAAGTGCCTTACGTCAGAGAAATCCTGTTTCTCCCCCCTCCTAAGCTATAAGCTGGGCAACAGCTGTCCTCATTGGCTGTATGATCTGCTATCAGCTTGGAAGACTGCAATTGTGAACTGTACCGTATTTCAACTCTTTTCAAATACTGAAGTAAACTGCACACTTCTGGTTTGCTAACAAAATAGTACCAGGAAATGTGTCAAATTATTTTCTGCCATTGACTACAATAGTCCTGGATGAAGCGCTGGCGTCACCCGTGACAAAACCACCATTTATCATGAAAACAGAATCTATTATTTGTGCCACTGTGTTGCAACTGAATGGAACATCTTTTGCCGCTATTGCCGGGAGAGATTACATAGCCACCCATGACAACCATCTTGCGATCCCCATGGTCTCTCCCACTTTGGTGCGTCTCACTCGGTCGCTACAGCACTTAAGATGTCCCTAACTGCACAGGACTGCAGGCTGTAAACAAACAAGGATCGGAGGACAGAGCACTGGTGCAGGACTGTTAGGTGCACTGGTCAGACACAATCCTCTGCTTCTGTGTCTGGCAGACATGGGCGTCGTCCTGCTCTCCCTATTCAGTGAACTTTCATTTATTCTGTTCCAGCACTCCTGGGGTTAATTGCTTCTGGGCCTCCTGCTCAGCTGATGAATCTTTTCTAATCAGCACCCTATACAGCTGCCCTGGGCCTTTTAGTCAGTGCTGTTGTATTGTTGTGTGATTCATGTCCATAACTCCATGTTTAGCCACTGCTCTGGCAGTTTCCTTTCTACCTTGCCTTCTGCTCTTGTTCTGTGTCCTCCGTTCATGTATCCAGCTGTCTGTTATTCTCGTGAGTCTACCTCTCTGTTTATCCTTTCAGTCTGTACCTCCTTTGTTCCTGTACGCCCCGGTATTGTTGTGTGGTTTGTTTTATAGTTGTTCTGTCTTGTCAGGGTCAGTCAGTGCCTAGAGGAAAACCGTGGGGTCATCCCAATCGGGACGAGTGCTCTGCTTATAAGAAGTGGTTTCGCTCTCCTGGTTATTAGTTCAGGGCAAGATACCTTCCCTAGTTACCATCTGCATACAGAGTTTGTGCATATGGTATCTTTCCTCCCACACTGGGGTCGGCTGTCAACCATGCTGGACTGGATCATCACCTACCCGATAGTTTGACACGATGGTTCAACATCCACAGTTGTTACAAGGACACTGCGAGAAGAGATAAATATAAGTATACTAGCTGATATACCCGGCTTCGCCCGAGTTAATTTGGTACTGGTGTTTATCTGGTGGTCACACGGATATCTTATAAAGTCGTGGTTACTTTAGAGATACCGGAAAAACATATGTTCACCATTTTGCATAGTTCTCTGCGTTACCCAGGAAACACCACGGGAGGTAACCATGCGGTTTCCTTTATATAAAATAACATCAGGAAGTGAGAGAATTAGATTTCATATGTAAAATGTGGACGCTAATTCTTTTGCGCTTAGAATTGAACAATCGAGGTGGGACCCATTAGCTTTTCCTATTTATGACATAATCAATGCTCGTGCCAAATTTCACATTTCTATGACACCGGAAAGTGAGAAAATTATATTCCTATTTATGACATAATCAATGCTCGTGCCAAATTTCACATTTCTATGACACCGGAAAGTGAGAAAATTATATTCCTATTTATGACATAATCAATGCTCCTTCCAAATTTCACGTTTCTATGACACTGGAAAGTGAGAAAAATACTTTCCGTATGTAAAATTTGGACGCTAATTCTTTTGCGCATAGAATTGAATAATCGAGTTGGGACCCATTAGCTTTTCCCATTTATGACATAATCAATGCCCGTGCCAAATTTTAAGTTTCTATGTGAGAAAATTACATTCCATACGTAAAATTTGGACGCTAATTCTTTTGCGCATAGAATTGAATAATTGAGTTGGGACCCATTAGATTTTCCTATTTATGATATAATCAATGCTCGTGGCAAATTTCACGTTTTTATGACACTGGAAAGTGAGAAAAATACATTCCGTATGTAAAATTTGGACACTAATTCTTTTGCGCATAGAATTGAATAATGGAGTTGGGACTTATTAGCTTTTCCTATTTATGACATAATCAATGCCCGTGCCAAATTTTAAGTTTCTATGTGATTAAATTGCATTCCGTCCGTAAAATTTGGACGCTAATTCTTTTGCGCATAGAATTGAATAATCGAATTGGGACCCATTAGCTTTTCCTATTTATGACATAATCAATGCCCGTACCAAATTTTAAGTTTCTATGTGAGAAAATTGCATTCCGTATGTAAAATTTGGATGCTAATTCTTTTGCGCATAGAATTGAATAATCGAGTTGGGACGCATTAGCTTTTCCTATTTATGACATAATCAATGGTCCTGCCAAATTTCGATTTTCTATGACACCGGGAAGTGAGAGAAATAGATTCCGTACGTAAAATTTGGACGCTAATTATTTTGCGCATAGAATTGAATAATCAAGTTGGGACCTATTACCTTTTCCTATTTATGACATATTCAATGCCCGTGCCAAATTTTAAGTTTCTATGACATTGGGAAGTGAGAGATTTAGATTACGTTCGTAAAATTTCAACGCCAATTCTTTTGCGCTAGAATTGAATAATCGAGTTGGGACCCAATTACTTTTCCTATTTTGGAGATAATCTATGTTTGTGCCAAATTTCATGTTTCTACGACATCGGGAAGTTGGAGAACTTTTGGCGAGTCAGTCAGTCAGTGAGTCAGTGAGTGAGTCAGTGAGGGCTTTTGTCTTTATATATATAGACTAGCTGATATACCCGGCTTCGCCCGGGTTAATTTGGTACTAGTGTTTATCTGGTGTTCACATGGAAAATCTTATGAAGTCGTGGATACTTTAGAGATAGGCCGCCTGCAGACGAGCGGGTCGGATCCGGCAGCGAGAATTCTCGCTGCGCGATCCGACCCGAGCGCCTGCAAGGACTAGCGCGTACTCACCCGCGCCTGGCAGCCCCGGCTCTTTCATGTGCCGGCTGCCGCGCAGCCGGCGCATGCGCAGACCGGAGCCGGCGGCCGGGTGAGTGCGTGCCCCGCAGAAAATTAGGACATGCCGCGGTTTGTTTGCCGCACGAGATTTTGCGCGGCCAAACCGCGGCCGTCTGCATAGGAGTGCGTATTTTAATGCACTCCTATGCAAACTTTCAGCAGCGGAAATCCCGCGGGAAATCCCGCGGCGGGATTTCCGCTCGTGTGCAGGCGGCCATACTGAGGAAAAAGATATGTTCACCATTTTGCATAGTTCTCTGCGTTACCCAGAAAACACCACGTGGAGGTAACCATGCAACGCTTCCTTTTTATAAAATGACATCAGGAAGTGAGAGAATTAGATTACATACATAAAATTTGGACACTAATTCTTTTGCGCTTAGAATTGAATAATCAAGTTGGGACCCATTAACTTTTCATATTTATGACACAATCAATGCTTGTGCCAAATTTCATGTTTCTATGACATTGGGAAGTGAGAGATTTAGATTATGTACGTAAAATTTGGACGCTAATTATTTTGCGCATAGAATTGAATAATGGAGTTGGGACCCATTAGCTTTTCCTATTTATGACATAATCAATGCTCGTGCCAAATTTCCCGTTTCTATGACACCGGAAAGTGAAGAAATTACATTCCACACGTAAAATTTGGACGCTAATTCTTTTGCGCATAGAATTGAATAAAGGAGTTGGGACCCATTAGCTTTTCCTATTTATAACATAATCAATGCTCGTGCCAAATGTCCCGTTTCTATGACACCGGAAAGTGAGAAAATTACATTCCGCACGTAAAATTTGGACGCTAATTCTTTTGCGCTAGAATTGAATAATCGAGTTGGGACCCATTAGCTTTTCCTATTTATGACATAATCAATGCTCGTGGCAGATTTCCCATTTCTCTGACACCGGAAAGTGAAGAAATTACATTCCGCACGTAAAATTTGGACGCTAATTCTTTTGCGCATAGAATTGAATAATCGAGTTGGGACCCATTAGCTTTTCCTATTTATGACATAATCAATGCTCGTGTCAAATTTCACGTTTCTATGACACCAGAAAGTGAAAAAATTACATTCCGCACGTAAAATTTGGACGCTAATTCTTTTGCGCATAGAATTGAATAATGGAGTTGAGACCCATTAGCTTTTCCTATTTATGACATAATCAATGCTCGTGCCAAATTTCCTGTTTCTATGACACCGGAAAGTGAAAAAATTACCTTCCGCACGTAAAATTTCAACGCCAATTCTTTTGTGCTAGAATTGAATAATCGAGTTGGGACCCATTAGCTTTTCCTATTTATGACATAATCAATGCTCGTGCCAAATTTACCGTTTCTATGACACCGGAAAGTGAAAAAATTACATTCCGCACGTAAAATATGGACGCTAATTCTTTTGCGCATAGAATTGAATAATGGAGTTGGGACCCATTAGCTTTTCCTATTTATGACATAATCAATGCTCGTGCCAAATTTCCTGTTTCTATGACACCGGAAAGGGAAGAAATTACATTCCGTACGTAAAATTTGTACGCTAATTCTTTTGCGAATAGAATTGAATAATTGAGTTGGGACCCATTAGCTTTTCCTATTTATGACATAATCAATGCTCGTGCCAAATTTCCCGTTTCTATGACACCGGAAAGTGAAAAAATTACATTCCGTACGTAAAATTTGGACGCTAATTCTTTTGCGCATAGAATTGAATAATTGAGTTGGGACCCATTAGCTTTTCCTATATATGACATAATCAATGCTCGTGCCAAATTTCACGTTTCTATGACACCGGAAAGTGAAAAAATTACATTCTGCATGTAAAATTTGGACGCTAATTCTTTTGCGCATAAAATTGAATAATCAAGTTGGGACCCATTAGCTTTTCCTATTTATGACATAATCAATGCTCGTGCCAAATTTCATGTTTCTATGACACCGGAAAGGGAAAAAATTACATTCCGCACGTAAAATTTTGACGCCAATTCTTTTGCGCTAGAATTGAATAATCGAGTTGGGACCCATTAGCTTTTCCTATGTATGACATAATCAATGCTCGTGCCAAATTTCACGTTTCTATGACACCGGAAAGTGAAAAAATGACATTCCGTATGTAAAATTTGGACACTAATTCTATTGCGCATAGAATTGAATAATCGAGTTGGGACCCATTAGCTTTTCTTATTTATGACATAATCAATGCTCGTGCCAAATTTCCCGTTTCTATGACACCGGAAAGGGAAGAAATTACATTCCGTACGTAAAATTTGGACGCTATTTCTTTTGCGCATAGAATTGAATAATCGAGTTGGGACCCATTAGCTTTTCTTATTTATGACATAATCAATGCTCGTGCCAAATGTCCTGTTTCTATGACACCGGAAAGTGAAAAAATTACATTCCGCACGTAAAATTTTGACGCCAATTCTTTTGCGCATAGAATTGAATAATCGAGTTGGGACCTATGAACTTTTCCTATTTATGACATAATCAATGCCCGTGCCAAATTTCCCGTTTCTATGACAGCGGAAAGTGAGAAAATTAGATTCCGTACGTAAAATTTGGACGCTAATTCTTTTGCGCATAGAATTGAATAATCAAGTTGGGACCCATTAGCTTTTCCTATTTATGTCATAATCAATGCCCGTGACAAATTTTAAGTTTCTAAGGCATTGGGAAGTGACAGATTTAGATTATGTACGTAAAATTTCGACGCCAATTCTTTTGCGCTAGAATTGAATAATCGAGTTGGGACCCAATTACTTTTCCTATTTTGGAGACAATCTATGCTCATGCCAAAATTCATGTTTCTACGATATCGGGAAGTTGGAGAACTTTTGGCGAGTCAGTCAGTGAGTCAGTCAGTGAGTCAGTGAGTCAGTGAGTCAGTGAGTCAGTGAGTCAGTCAGTGAGTCAGTGAGTCAGTGAGTCAGTGAGTCAGTGAGTGAGTCAGTCAGTCAGTCAGTCAGTCAGTCAGTCAGTGAGGGCTTTCAGCTTTATATATATAGATTTATTATGCTACTGCATTGGGAATGGATTTTACACAGGAACTACAACCCCTTTAAGACAGAGTCGATAGAAAGTCTCTGAGTCCATCTTCAGCTAATGAGCAGTGACAGTGTTTCGATGAGCATTTAAGCCCTCTATGTTCTTGCAATCAGTAGGGGTCTTGGCATCAGGACCCCCAGCAATCAAAACTTTTAACATGTTCCTATGCCTTGTCACAAGTTTTTGGAAAGCACAGTTTAAGAATTAGGTAATGGAAGATGGCAAAAATGAAAATGCTGATTCAATAAACAACTATCGCCATGGGCAAACTACTATGCAGAAACCTCCCTCTGAGTAGTTCAGTAGATTGTATTTGTTTATATACCCCACCAGAAACACTAGGTGTCAACCACTAAGCCACTCCAGACTCCCAAGGATTTTACAGGAACACTTTAACAAACCACCAAACCACCCAATGTAAGAGCGATAGATGTACTACATGAGAAGTATCAATGTGGTTTGATGGGAACGAAGATGGATTTTATCACCTCTGTCGTGGACACCAACACACTTGGAAAACCCCCATTAATTAAAATTGTGCATTTGCATTGGGTGTTATTAAAGAGGGTATACCAAAATCAACTTCCATCAATTATCCATCGATAATTAACCCGTTCATGACGCGGCCCCTTTTTTTTCCATTTTCGTTTTTTCCTACCCCCTTTAAAAAAAATCGTAACTCCATTATTTATCGATCGACGTCACTGTTGGAGGGCTTGTTTTTTTGTGGAACGAGTTGTAGTTTTCAATGGTGCTATTTAAAGTACCATATAATGTACTGAAAAAGTTTTAAAAAATTCTAAGTGGAGTAAAATGAAAAAAAAAACGACATTCCGCCATCTTTCAGTGCGTCTTGTTTCTACGGCGCACAAACTGCAACAAAAATGACATGATAACTTTATTCTATGAGTCAGTGCGATTACTATGATACCAAACTTGTATAGTATTTTTTTTACTATACTACTCTTTTTTTTTTCAAAGACATTTAATTTTTTTCAATTATTTTCTGTGGTTATCTTGTGCGCGCAATAACTTTTTAATTTTCCCATCACCGTAGTTAAGCGAGGGCTCATTTTTTGCGAGATGTCCTGAAGTTTCCGTTAGTACTAATTTGGAATACATACAATTTTTTTATCGCTTTTTATTGCATTTTTTCTGGGAGACAGGGTGACTGAAAAAGTGCATTTCTGGCGTTCTTTATTTTTTTTTTCCGTCGACGTTCACTGTGCGGGGTAAATAATGTGCTACTTTGATAGAGCGGACTTTTATGGACGCAGCGATACCAGATATGTATTTTTATTTTATTATTTAGATTTTTTAACTATAAATATGGCAAAAGGGGAGTGATTTAAATTTTTATTCCTTTTTTTTACAACTAAAAAAACTTTATTGATCTTTTTTATTTACTTTACATTCAAGTCCCCCTAGGGGACTACAATATGCGATGCTTTGATCACTCCTGCAGTATGACGTTATACCGCAATTTCACAGGCAGCCTATCGAGCCACCCCACGGGGATGGCTTGATAGGTAGTCTCCCAAGATAGCCCTGGGGCCTTTCAGAAGGACCCCGGCTGCCATGACACCTGCACAGCTCCCCCGATCTCACCGCGGGGGGGGGGGGGCTGTCCGGAACCCACGAGCATCGTTCGGGGGATTTAAATGCCGCTGTCAGAAGTGACAGCGGCATTTAAAGGGTTAATAGCCTCGATCAACCGAACAGACGATTGCGGCTATTGCCCGCGTGTGTCAGTTGTAATGAACAGCTGACACCTGCGCTGTATGAAGAGAGGTCGCCCTGGAACATACCCCGACGTTCCAGGACGTAACTGTACGTCCTGGAGCGGGAAGGGGTAAAAGTCCGCATGGTGGGGTTCTCACTACTAATACTTCCACCAATCCCAAGAACTGTGTCCTGTATCCCCCATCTTCCTCGCTGCAGTGATGTTATGACTGAATACAGTAGTGGCCATGTCTGCACAGCGCTGCTCCGTTTATCTTCAATGGAACTGTTGGAGATAGCTGAGGCTTGTATTCCAATATTTTTGTCAGCCTTCTTGAAATGAATGGCGAGGTGCTGCACATGTGTGACGGCAACTCCATTCACTCTCTACATCACTAAAGATGAGGTTCTGTTCCAGGAAACTGTTCGCAAGTACATTTGTTCGTATGTCTGAACAAATGTTTGTATGGAGCAGGATCGCGGGTGGATCCTGCTCCATACAAGGTCGGGTGCTGACTGTTCTTACAGTGGACACTGGGCGGCAGCAGTTCCGACGAGCCGTGTCGCTCGTCAGAACTGTTAACACTTTAAATACCGCTGTCAGAGCTTGATAGGCGCTTTAAATACTTTAAATACCGCATGGCTTGATAGGCACTCTGCATAGGCAGCCCTAGGGCCCTTCAGAAGGCCCCAGGCTCCCTAGCAACCACAGAGTATCCCGTGATCTGACCGGACAGGCTTGATAGAAGCCTGTCCGGTCCCTGCACAGTATGATGTAATGCCATAGCATTACATCATACTGTGCAGGACAGATTGTTTGCATCTTCCGAAGTTCATAACTCGAAGTAGGGGACTATCTGTATGGGGGTGCAGTGAATCCAGAGTGTCAAGAAAAGGGGATTAGTAGTGGTCTTACTGGCAAGACCCCCACCGATCAGACGTTTATCATCTATCTTGTGGATAAATGCTAAAAGTCTGTTTTAGTACAACCCCTTTACCAGACTCTCCTAAATATTTATCTCTATTCAGTTTTCTGCTGTTGATCTTGTGAAGTTCCCGGTTAGGGTTGTGGTGCTGCCCTGGGCAAACACAATTTTGTATTTTGTAAAATTCTAAAAGCCAAATAAAAGAAACTTTAGGGTACATCCACACATACTAGAAAAATTCCATTGCAGGTTTTACTACAGATTCCACTGCTATTCTGTAGGAAAACACGCATATTTTGCATATGTATTTTGAAGCAGATTTGTTGTGGATCTCATCCCCTGCATTGCAAAGGGTGAAAGCCGACGTGAAAACTTACAGAACAATTTGATACGCTGCAGAATTAAAGTGACCCTCTGGTTTGGGGACAAAATTTTGTCCTGGCACTGGATCATTTATATTACCTGCTGTTGGTCCTCTGTGTTGATGCTTCTCTGATCCGCCAACTCTGAGTCCCATTTTTAGCTGTCCAAGCTAATGGATGCAATCCTTAGGCTACCTAATCCTGACAGTGTATTACTAGTGTTCGACTACCAGTGCACTTACTATACCTGCTCACACGATCCATGCTGGTGAATCAGAGAGCAGTGCACAGCATACACTAGGTAGCTAGAAAGTTGCAGTGGCCATCTTGGATGCTGAAAACAGGATCTCGAACAATCGGATCACAGGGACATCGGCAGAGAAGAATAACAGCAGGTAATATACCCTCCACCGTTCAGTCCTGGGACAGAACTTTGTCCCAAAACTGGACAGTTGCTTTAGATTTTGCAATGTAGGTCATGTCGTGCACGGATTTCTTTTTCTGTAGCATTTTGACTAGTGATGAGCGAGCATACTCGCTAAGGACAATTGCTGGAGCGAGCATTGCCCTTAGCGAGTACCTGCCCGCTCGAGAGAAAAGGTTCAGCTGCCGGCGGCGGGCACGGAGCGGCGGGGGAGAGCGGGGTGGAATGGAGGGGAGATCTCTCTCGTCCTCTCTCCCCCCTGCTCACTGCCGCAACTCACCTGTCACCCGCGGCAGCCGAACCTTTTCTCTCGAGCGGGCAGGTACTCGCTAAGGGCAATGCTTGCTCGAGCAATTGCCCTTAGCGAGTATGCTCCCTCATCACTAATTTTGACCATAAATCCTGATGGGCAGTATACCCGCTATGTGTAAACATACCCTTAATATATTCCTCATTATATTTTACTAATGCACCGCTGCCTTTGCATAAATGGCATTATTGTGCAGTGTTATTGCTCTTCTGCAGAGAGCAGGCCTTCCTTGTTATTCTTCCTCTGCTAAGCCCTCCACAGCGCAGTGCCACCTTACATTGCCTCCCTCATCTCAATCCATCACCCAGCTCGGGCTCTCCGCTCTGCTAATGAAATCAGACTGAGTGCCACTTTAATTCAAACCTCTCATTCCCGCCTCCAAGACTTCTCCAGAGCAGCACCAGTCCTCTGGAACGCACTACCAAAGGATACCCGGGCAATCCAGGACTCGCAAAACTTCAGGCATGCTCTAAAAACGTACCTCTTCAGGGAGGCATACCACATCCCCTAAACCAAACCCAACTGTACTCCACCTGATAATATGCTTCCTGACCTATTGATTGCAATCCCTGCTAGCCACCATCAACTGCCCCTGCAGTCATACCGATTGTGCGGTCACATGGCTGAATGTCTGACCATTGTTTATTTGTATAGCATCCCTCACTCTCCACCTCGCCCTACTGTCCACAACTCCAGCCCCTTTACCTTCTGTATCACCCCATTATTTGTAGTATGTAAGTTCTTTGGAGCAGGACCCTCAGCCCTATTGTTTCCATCAACTGATTACTATGTAACCGTGGTTCTGTAATTTTTGTACTTTTGTCTTTCTGTATTCCCCGTCTTTGTAAGCGCTGTGGAATATGTTGGCGCTATATAAATAAAGATTATTATTAAGTGAATTCTAACAGCTGCTGTAACTTAAAGGCTCCATGGAGAACTTTTACTGAAACCAAACACCTCTGAGAAGCACTTGTCTACTATGACTGTTAGCGTCCTAATGATAGAAACCTCCCTCAATTATTCATGGCCCGTTTGGCTGAAATGTTCTGAAACAGCCATCAGTGTGTGACATTACATAAGATGCCATGAGAAAAAAAAAAGACCAAAACTCCTTTAACCTGTATTTTATATAGATGTATATGTGATGCGGAGAAAGAAGCTTTAATATGCATTCAATTTTATGAGGTAAGTATGGCAGCGGTAAGTTTTGCAGTGGCTCTGCCCCTGAGAAAAGCCATGAGCCGCTCTGCACCGTGTCTCTGTCTGGTTGAAATAATATGAGTTGAAAACTGAAATGTGTAGGAACTAGTTATACACCTTAAAAGCTATACAAACCGCCAAACATGTATGCCATTACCACTGACAACCGATGCCAGCGTATTTAATAACTGACATTTTTTTCTAAAAATAAGTAAAATATGAGCCAGTGTGAGGATATATATATATATTGCCATATGTTTTTTTTATGCTTTATACCTATATGCAAGTTTTATTCAATTCCAAATGAGAAAAAACTTATATGTCGCCTTACATCAGATATTCCAAGAGGCCTTGCCAGGCGAAGACAAAAACGTATCTTGAACAAAATGTATCTTAAACACAGCAAAGAAGAACCAGACATGAAGGCCGCATGTACTTGGCCGTTTTCCCAGAAGCGCTGGCACAAGATATCAAGATGTTCAACCATGTACATAATTTTCACTGTCAGGCCGGAAATCCGGACTGCCCATATATGGTTATAAGCCCATCACCCCTTGATGGGGATGGGACAAAGGATATAAGATCTCATGTAATCTGTAATAAAGCACGTCGGCAAAGCGCAGCCATGTCCCGTGTGAGGAATGATACCAGACCTCCCTGTGTGTGGTGTTTTTTTCTTTACCGCCGGCAACGGGGCAAGTGGGGTGGGCCTGATTGGTGCTGTACTTAGAATTTTATTACCCTGACACCAGAATGAGGTGATGGGTGAATGCTACAGTAGCCATCTGGGGTATCTAGAGTACAGGATCAATGCTAGAGTACATTGGTCAGTGGCATGGGTCTACAGGGTCTAATGGACCCTCTATTATACCATGAGAGCATAACAATGTTATACACTGAATGGCTCCTTTATCAGCCCCCATCCCAGCAGCCTTTGGCTTCCAGAACTGCAGCAATTCATTGTGGTATAGATTCTACCAGGTAATGAAATCGTTCTGCAGGAATATCGGCCCCTGTGGACAGGAAGCTTCTTGTAGTTGCTGCAGATTAGATTGAGGTCTGACATGTTCTGACTGGCTGACAGGAAGGGGTCAGCGATTTATGCTGCTTGCGCCAAATTCTGACCTCTCATCAGCACGGTGCAACAGAAATCTGAATTCATCTGACCAAGGGATGTTTTTCTGCTGCTCAGTGATACAAGTTTTGCACTCTTTTGCCCGCTGGAGCCTCACCTTTCCGTTTCTTTTAGGCACAATGGCGCTGGAACTGGTCATCTGCTCTTATAGCCCATCCGTGCTAAGAAACAATGAGTTATGCGTTTAGACACGTTAGTTGGAGCTGCAGTGTTGTATCTGATTGCTGCTGACTGTGCAGTACCTGTTAGTCAGAACGATTCCTGACATCCTCCTCCGACCCCTTTCAGTGACAAATTGTTTCCATCCACAGGATTAAGTTTTGCTGGATGATTTCCTCGATAATGCAATTCTGTGTATACTCTCAACACTGTTGCACAAGAAAAAGCCACGCGGTTGGCAGCGAAATCCTGGCCCCGGCTAGTCTAGCACCAATGCCCAGGCCTGGAAGTTGCTCAGATTGCTGGATTTTTCCATCTAATGTGGATTTACACTGAAACTGATCTACGGAAAACTTGTCACGTGATTTTATGCTGCACTCCGGGGTGAGCAACATAAAAACCAGGGCTATTTAATGTATAAGGGTGCAAACCATTAATAATCACTGTTACAGTGCCTGATGGAGTTGTCGTTGGCATCCATTTTTCTCTAAATAGCATTTAGACCATTGTCTGCATATATCAGAAGACAGTGGATCTTATGCCTCCCCCACACAGGCGCTTTTTACTGTGACCTGACGTGACATAGATACAAGTCAAATGTTTTGACCCGTGGGGGACCGAGTGCTGAGACCCCCACTGATCGCTGATATGAAGGGGCTGTGTCAGGACTAGCGGCTCCCTGGGCCTCCGTGCCCGCACCGCTGGTCCTATCACCCAGGCGGCTGGAGTGCAGTGTAGAGGAGCCCCAGTGCAGGTGACCTCCCCTGACGCTGGGGTCCTGGACGCTGGCTCCGAGTGCGTGCTTCCGTGCTTAGGGGTGGCGCCTGGGTAATCGTGCTGCTGGGGATGCAGCGGATGCTGTCCCGCGCCGCGTCCCCATTGCCATGACACTTTGATTAGCATGCTCTGCACTCGTTGCTGGATGTCTGTGTCTCTACATTCACTGCCTTATGTAAAGAAAAGATCAAGATTGCTAAGGAGGAGGCAGAAAGACTGATCGCCAAAGAGAGCAAAAATAACCCTAAACTATTCCTCAACTATATTAACAGCAAAAGATTTGCACTAAGAGCACTGACCCTTTAACGAATAATGCAGGAGAAATCATAGAAGATAATGGGGGGAAGGCAAATCTATTAAATGGTTTCTTTACAAGTGTAATCACGAATGAAAATGAAATGTCACATGAGAGGCAGGGGAATAAAGCGAACCCCTCACTACATATAGCATACCTAACACAGGAGGAAGTGCAGAGCCGGTTAAAAAGAATTAGAATTGATAAATCACCAGGTCCAGATGGAATACAATCAAGGGTTCTAAGGGAACTAAGTAATGTCATAGCTAGATCACTATTTCTTATATTTGTGGACACTATCAAGACTGGGGTTATACTATTGGATTGGTGCATTGCCAATGTGGTTCCAATCTACAAAAAGGGGTCCAAAAGAGAGCCTGGCAACTACAGAACGGTAAGTCTCACTTCAATAATTGGAAAAATATTCAAGGGGTTTCTGAGAGATGCCATCCTAGAATACCTCAAGGAGAACAAGGGAATAACTCCTCACCAGCATGGGTTCATGAGGGGTCGATCATGTCAGGCCAATCTGATCAGCTTCTATGATGAAGTAAGGTCTAAACTGGACCTGGGAGAGTCTATTCGTCTTGTATATCTGGATTTCTCTAAAGCATTTAACACCGTGCCGCATAATAGGTTGATATATAAAATGAGACAGCTTGGATTGGGTGAAAACATGTGTATCTGGGTAAAGAACTGGCTCAGAGATAGAAAGCGGAGGGTGGTAATAAATGGTTCGTACTCTGATTGGACCACCGTCGCTAGCGGGGTGCCACAGGGCTCAGTACTAGGCCCCATTCTGTTCAATATTTATCAACAACCTGACAGAGGGAATGCACAGTAAAATATCAATATTTGCAGATGATACAAAACTATATAAGACGAATAATACAATAGATGACAATGTGTGGCTACAAACGGACCTAGATAAGCTGGGGGCCTGGGTAGAAAAATGGCAAATGACGTTCAATGTGGATAAATGTAAGGTTATGCACATGGGCAGGAGAAACGGATGTCACCAATATACACTAAATGGGGCACTACTAGGGAAAAGTGAGATGGAAAAAGACCTCTGGGTACTAGTGGACTGTGGATTTAACTGGAGCAACCAATGCCAGTCAGCTGCTGCAAAAGGTAATAAAGTCTTGGGGTGCATTAAAAGGGGTATAGGGGCGAGGGACGAGAACATTATTCTTCCACTATATAAGGCACTCGTCAGGCCCCACATGGAATACTGCGCACAGTTCTGGACACCGGTGCTAAGGAAGGATGTTGCAGTGCTTGAGGGGGTTCAAAGAAGAGCAACTAAACTAATACATGGAATGGAAGGACTAGAATATCCAGAGAGGCTATCAATATTAAGATTATTCACCCTGGAAAAAAGGCGGCTATGGGGCGATCAAATAACTATGTATAAATACATGAGGGGACAATATCTCAGTATCTCTCCCATGATCTGTTCATACCCAGGCCTATGTCGGTAACAAAAGGACATGCACTACGTCTTGAAGAAAGCAGGTTTCATCACCAACACAGGAGAGGGTTCTTTACTGTAAGAGCAGTGAGACTGTGGAACTCTCTGCCTGAAGATGTGGTGATGGCAAAATCCATAGAGGAGTTTAAGAGTGGACTAGATGCCTTTCTAGAGCGGAAGGATATTACAGGATATAGATATTAGGGCATCAGCACGTTTGTAGCTCCAGGTCTTACAGGCAGGTAGGAACTATCAAGGTTGATCCAGGGATTATTCTGATTGCATTATGGAGTCGGGAAGGAGTTTTTCCCCAAATGGGTTAATTGACTTCTGCCTTCCTCTGGATCACCTAGCGGGTGGAAATAGGCTGAACTAGATGGGCATTGTCTTCATTCAGCCTAACATACTATGTTACTATGTCTGGGTCCTGCTGCTGTCAGGCTCCCCGCCCCAATCAGCTGCTGGGGCGGGAGTTCTGATACCATTTAAACTGCCCGGTTCCTTATGAGGATTGCCAGTGTATGTTTGTCTCCAGGCTACACCCGCGTTATTCTGATTAGATTCCTCGTTGTGGCTCTCTGCTTTTGGACCCGACTTTGACCTCGCCTGATCCCTGGTACCATGTATTCTCCTGTTGCCAACCCGGACTTCCTGATTTGCCTCTGTGTTTGTCTCTATATCTGTTTGTAAGTCTGGCCCCTTGCCCCGCTTCCCTAGAGAGTATAGGGACAGTCGCCCAGTTGTCGCCCTGGGGCCTAGCCCAGGGGGGGCAAGCAGGTAGGGACAAGGGTTGCGGGCAGCTTTTAGGGACTACATGTACCCAGACTGCCGGTTCCGTGACAGGCTGCAATGCTCAACTGAGTGTTGTACTCCTTTGGGTGTGTTCCCTACTCTTTGGCCGTTCTCGGCAGCTGAAGATTGCCTTGTGGAAGTCTATAGACGTCTTCTATAAACTTTTATAAGTTTGTCTTCAGCTTCCGAAAACAGATGAAGAGTAATAAAGAAAGCCAAACAGAACCAAAGTAGCATTACTCTTGCGTGAACGTTGCAGCTCCTTCACTTCTGTGATCTGCGGGGGTCTCACCACCCGGACCCTGACTGATCAAAACTTCTGACATCTTTCTATGATGTGTCTAAAGTGTTATAAACTCGCAGTTGCTCTTGAAAGAGGATAGCCAGCCTTTAAAAACTAATTAGCTCTAAGTAGGAACAATGAAAACCAAGAAACAGTGGGAAAGAATCAGCACATATAGGAGTGCAACACTAAACGTTTCTCCCCACTCCATAGGTTTCATGAACTATTGACTGGGATCTTACAAAATTCTAACAATAAATTGTACATGTCCGCTGAAGTGGGGGACAGAAATCTGGCTGCAGAGCGATGACATCTCAACAGTGGGACAAGTGATCATTGCAGTTGATCAGCAGAGCTGAGACATCAGCTGCAAGGGTTGCATGTGTAGTGGTCCGAAGTCTATATATTTCACCCCTCCATAATTATCATACATGTCTTGTCTTTTATGTGGCTACACTGTGCAAAGTGTCTTGTCTGCTGTTATGTGTAGTGCACAGCTGCAGCATGCAAGAGGTTAATGTCTGAAAGTGTCTGGGACATGTCTGGAAAAAGTAACAAGTCTGTCTAGTCACGTGATGATTGTATGCTGTATAGCTATATATATAGTTAGGTGGGGTCTTCTACCTTCTTCATCGGTTGTGAGAGTGCTGGCTGCATGGGGGTACCTTCAACCCTCATGTGGTGAAGTAATGGAAGCAGAAGAAAAGTATCCTGACGTTCAAAATCCCAGGAACCCCCTGTGATGAGAGTGAGTGAGAAAGAGGAGCAAGAGTCCGCCATGCAGCAATTTACCTGCTAAGCTTTGACTGAGTGTCTGTGGAGTGTTGTGCCCCCCTTCGGTGTTATTCTGCATCCCTGAGCGTGTGTGTCCAGGAGGGGAGCTTTAGAGATAACGAGACTGTAGGGCCAATATCATCCTGAGTCCTTCCCCCTGATCGTTAGCTAAACTGTCTTTTACCTGCACAAGCGAGTAAGCTGTATTCTGCAAAAGTCTGAAGTAAAGTTTGCCAGTCACTGCCCGTTCCCAGTGATTTAAGTTCTCAAGCTTAACCATGTGTGGACTCTATTTCTACCGCCGAAGATTCATTGGTGAGAAGGAACAGTGGCAACACGAGTGACAAGTTCTTCAGTCCACTACACACCTATACAGGTAACTGCTACCCAGCGTTGCCTGGAATAGGCCTAGCGGTGCATTGGTCGAGGTTGAATGCGTCCCTCCAGGGAGGAGTCTGGTAGAGCCACCATGACAAGTGCCATCTCCACTCCCCGCCAACTCAACGTATGCCTTGTATATCGGTCACTACACATGGGCCTGGTGTTAAGGATGTTACCACTGGCTCCTTGGCCCCAGAAGTGAAGACAAGTGAAGGACAAGGCACCGGAGGAATGGGAGCGCAGCAGTCTGGGAGGTGAAAATGTTTTTTTTTTCATGTTAATATAGTACCATGTGCATTTTTTGAAATGGGTTGTCTCAGATGGAAATTTGGAGTTGTTACCATTAGCAGGACCAGATTAAGGCTACCTACAGTACAGGACAGTCAATTATGATAGTGCCCACCATGCCTTGCTTCCCCATATGTTAAAGCTTGTGAGTGGTGTAATCTAGTGTCATACCAAAATTTTAGGCCTTGCCCCTTTTATGCTAAGCTACGCCCTTTGTATCCACGCACAGTAATAGTGCTCACTAGTGACTCCTTCACAGTATCTCTCTAAATAATAGCCAGTTGGGGGTGGGGGTATTTATGCCGCATATTTTTTACGCGTGTAATACGCAGTGGATAGAACCCATTGATTTCAACGGGTTTATTCACACGTGCGTATTTTCACATTGATTTTATGTTGCGTGAAAAAATACGCAGTTGGTCCTATTTGGTGCGTATTATTTATTGAAATAGGCCATAGAAGTGAATGGGCCGGCGCAAATCTTCAGAAAGCCTGCATATTCACTTGCGCATCAAAACAACGGACCCTTCTACATATATGTATTTGTTTTTTAACTCTGAAATATGCTGCATAGTTGTGCAAACAAAAAAAAAACAGCAGAAGGGCCAAAATCTGCATGGAATCAGCGTTATGCGTATTGAATATGCTGTATATTCATAGATGGAAATACACTCACACCATGTGAATGAGCACTTAGGCCCAATGTCCACGGGCGGATTTGATTTGCAGGGCACCCATAAATCAAGCCGCCCATAGGGATGCGTTAGCGTCCATAAAACAATTAAAAGCATGCAGATGTCTATTTTTCCGACGTACGGATCGCATGCGCGGGTAAAAATCGCAGCATGCTCCATTTTCAGCGGATTCCCGCACGGACAGCTTCCATTGAAGTGAATGTAAGCCATCCAATCCACAGCACACCTCCAGCTGACACTGGGGACGTGCCGCGGGTCTGCAGGAAAGCAGATTTCGAGAGAAAAAAATGCACTGCGCATGGTATGCCGGCCGGCACGCCCGCATACATCCACCGTGCAGAAGAAAGAAGATCCGCCCAGGACGGAGGAGATCCTTACAGCATCCAGACAGGTAAGAAAACTGTCCATGGCAGCGGGTGGATTCTGTGTGGGATTCCGCACTCAGAATCAGGCCTTATGTCCACGGGCCACATGGTTTACACATGCAGAATCATGCAGCGGATTCCACCCAGCCCACAGACATGAGGCCAGAAAATACAATATACTTACCTGTCCAGACGCTGCGGGGCTCTCCTCTGTGCAGGCCGGATCTTCTTTCTTCTGTACGGAGGATGTGCTCGGGACGCCGGCAGCGTGCCGGGCGCATGCGCCATCTTTTTTTTTTCTTTTTAGACTCTTGCTTTCCCATGGCACGCACGCAGTGACGGCTGTGTCTGTAACACGGATCCGGACAGCTTCAGCCGTCCGTCTGGGAAAACCACACAAAAATGGAGCATGCTGCGCTTGATTCCCCTCGTGTGCGATCCGCACACTAGGGGAAAATGACATCCGCAGGTATTTAATTACCTGCGGATGCCCAATGATTCCCTATTGGTGTGGATAGCACACACGGGAGACCTATGCGGTTTTTAAAATTACATATTTTGCTGTGGACATGAGGCCTTATTACTCGGGCAAAAAAAATAGTATGCAGCACTCAAAGCCCATTGATTTTCATAAGCGTGAAAAAAACGCGCAGCATATCCTATAGGCTGTGGGGGTATTAGTGTATCTCGACGCCACCAGCAAAATGGATGGAGACAAGATACACACCCTGAGCCAACGCCCCCACCAGGATTGTGTGCCCAGGACAATGGGTGGCCATCATCTCCCCTGTTGGCTCCTCTGAAATACCTCTCCGCTGCTCAGCATTGTTCCCTTGGCGGCTCCAGCCCTGTCACTGTCCATAATAGACTAAACTGGAGTAACCAATGCCAGTCAGCCGCTGCAAAGGCAAATAAAGTCTTGGGGTGCATCAAAAGAGGTATAGGGGCGAAGGACGAGAACATTATCCTTCCATTATATAAGGCACTTGTCAGACCTCACATGGAATACTGCGTACAATTCTGGACACCGGTGCTCAGGAAAGATGTCACAGTGCTTGAGGGGGTTCAAAGAAGAGCGACTAAACTAATACATGGAATGACGGGACTGGAATACCCAGAGAGGCTGTCCAAATTGGGACTATTTACTCTAGAAAAAAGAAGGTTAAGAGGCGACCAAATAACCATGTATAAGTACATGAGGGGACAACACATGGATCTCTCCCGCGATCTGTTTACACCCAGGACCACGACGGTAACAAGAGGACATCCGCTACGATTAGAGGAAAGTAGGTTTCATCACCAACACAGAAAGGGGTTCTTTACTGTAAGAGCAGTTAGACTGTGGAACTCTCTACCGGAGGAAGTGGTGATGGCAAAATCCATAGAGGAGTTTAAAAGGGGACTTGATGTCTTTCTGAAGAAGGATATTACAGGATATAAATTTTAGGTTAAGTGTCAATCCTGGTATATAGGCAGGTAGGAACTATTAGGGGTTGATCCAGGGAACAGTCTGATTGCCATTAGGGAGTCGGGAAGGAATTTTTTCCCCAAAAGGGCTAATTGACTTCTGGCCTTGGGGTTTTTTGCCTTCCCCTGGATCAACACAGTAGGATAGACAGGCTGGACTGGATGGACAATGTCTTCATTCAGCCTTACATACTATGTTACTATGTTACTATGTTACTGTGCCATCATTGAAGGCTGCCGAGAAGACAGTGATGGAGCATGCCGGAGTGAAGGCAGAGCAGCAGCAGCGCTGACAGCGGAGGGCATGCAAGTGTCACAGCAGGAGCAGCGGGACACAGCGCCAGTGAGTGTCAGCAGCGCCTACCAGCACAAGGCCCAGCGGAGGAGTCAGTGATCATCAGTGGGGATTGTCAGCAGCGGCACCATCAGAAGTCCCAGCACAGGAGTGAGTGACCTGAGCTCCGGCTGCAGTCTGACAGCAGCGGGGAACGGGGGAGCGTCTTCAGCTGCACCGCAGCAAGGCCCTGCGAAGAAGTGACTGGCCGGAGCTCTGGCGCCCAGTCAGACAGGTGTGGAAGGCTGACAAGGGCGGCGTGTTCTGCAGGAGGTCAGCACAGCGCCGAGGCAGTAAGCAGCCTGGAGCGGCGGGGTACACAGGGGGAAACAGCAATGGAGACACTACACTGCCAGCAGCAGCGGCATTCTTGAGCCAATCGGAAGCTAGAGGTGTGACGGGCATTCCTCCATGGAAGCTCTGTCAAACCCCTAGCTTCCGGTGGCGTCAAGATACTCTAATACCGGCTGTGGGTGCTTAAATTACCCAGCAAATATGGCTATTCCTTCATAACACATAAACACACCTCCGTCAGCCCTTATTCAGTGGTCAATGACCAAATCCTCCCCCATCCATTCCATTTGGTACATTCCACTTCCTTTCCCTCACGCCTCCCCTCAGGGGACACTTCAGGCGACGACCTGACTGAAAAGGGCGGGAAAAGCAGCGCGTCCAGATAAAAACTACTCGATGGGTGTGTCCTCGCTGCGTGGCTTGCGTGCGCGCTCCCGACGAGTGCCATGGACGCGCCCGCTCGCATATTACCAAAGGAGGCCTGAGTTCTCCTATGGGGCCGATTCAGCCAATCAGCTGGCTGGAATCGGCACCACGTGACACAGCGGCGTGCCCGCGCATTGCCGTGCACAGGATTGTGCTGCCTGAGTTCTCCTGTGCGGCCGATTCAGCCAACAGCGGCGTGCCCGCGCATTGCCGTGCACAGGATTGTGCTTTGCCCGCGCTTTCACATGCTCAGTGCCTTGCCATGCACTCGTGTGGACACAGGATTGTGCTTTGCCCGCGGTTTACATGCCACTCGTGTGTGGCACAGAGAGTTATTGATTTGGCAGGTATTTTTTGTGCTTTTTGGCAGGTATTTTTTGTGCTTTTTGGCAGGTTTTTTTTGTGCTTTTTGGCAGGTTTTTTTTGTGCTTTTGCCAAAGGTGATTATTTCTTTTGCGCACGTGGATTTGCCAGTGGAAGTTTTACATCTTTTGCGCAAGTGGATTTGCCAGCGGACGTTTTACACAGGACTACTAAAAGCCAAGGTAAGCTGCTGCATCTGCTCATTTAATTGCGCTCTTACTTCCCCTGCGCGCATTGGCGGAGAGGCGGCCAATTCTGCATGCCGCTGCATTGTCCACGAGCGCGATCCCCAGCATGCCGCTGCATTGTCGCCGCGATCCCCAGCATGCCGCTGCATTATCGCCATGCCGCTGCATTGTCCACGAGCGCGATCCCCAGCATGCCGCTGCATTGTCGCCGCGATCCCCAGCATGCCGCTGCATGCATGGTCGCCGCTGCATTGTCCACGAGCGCGATCCCCAGCATGCCGCTGCATTGTCGCCGCGATCCCCAGCATGCCGCTGCATGCATGGTCGCCGCTGCATTGTCCACGAGCGCGATCCCCAGCATGCCGCTGCATTGTCCACGAGCGCAATCCCCAGCATGCCGCTGCATTATCGCCATGCCGCTGCATTGTCCACGAGCGCGATCCCCAGCATGCCGCTGCATTGTCGCCGCGATCCCCAGCATGCCGCTGCATGCATGGTCGCCGCTGCATTGTCCACGAGCGCGATCCCCAGCATGCCGCTGCATTGTCGCCGCGATCCCCAGCATGCCGCTGCATTGTCCACGAGCGCGATCCCCAGCATGCCGCTGCATTGTCGCCGCGATCCCCAGCATGCCGCTGCATTGTCCACGAGCGCGATCCCCAGCATGCCGCTGCATTGTCGCCGCGATCCCCAGCATGCCGCTGCATGCATGGTCGCCGCTGCATTGTCCACGAGCACGATCCCCAGCATGCCGCTGCATTGCTATGTGTGGAGACGCGGTTACCAGAGATTTGTGCGCTGTGCGCTGCTACGTGTGGAGACGCGATTACCTGAGATTTGTGCGCTGTGCGCTGCTACGTGTGGAGACAACACCCAAGATTTGTGCGCTACGTGTGGTGAGTACGTCACCTGAGATTTGCGTGACACCACCTGACGCAACCTGTCTTTTTTTGCAGATTTGTGCGCCTTATTGCAAAATAACGTGTGGAGAGGATCCTGACGTTTGGACGCGTTTCGAGAAGAATTTCGCTTCGCTCGGACACCATCTGACATCACTCAGCGAGGTAAGCTGCTGCATCTGCCAAATTTTTCATTGCTTGCATATGCTCATGTGTACATGCATGCGTGCCTGTATGCGTACATGCCTGTATGCGTACATGCATGCATGCCTTATGCGTACATGTGTGCCTGCGTGTATGCGTACGTGCGTGCCTGTATGCCTATGTGCGCGGGCATGCGTGCCGTATGCGTGCGGGCATGCGTGCCGTATGCGTGCGGGCATGCGTGCCGTATGCGTGCGGGCATGCGTGCATGCCTTATGCGTGCGGGCATGCGTGCATGCCTTATGCGTGCGGGCATGCGTGCATGCCTTATGCGTGCATGCCTTATGCGTGCGGGCATGCCTTATGCGTGCGGGTATGCGTGCGGGCATGCGTGCATGCCTTATGCGTGCGGGCATGCGTGCCTTATGCGTGCGGGCATGCCGCGTGCGTGCATGCCTTATGCGTGCGGGCATGCGTGCCTTATGCGTGCGGGCATGCGTGCATGCCTTATGCGTGCGTGCATGCCTTATGCGTACGGGCATGCGTGCATGCCTTATGCGTGCGGGCATGCGTGCATGCCTTATGCGTACGGGCATGCGTGCGGGCATGCGTGCATGCCTTATGCGTGCGTGCATGCCTTATGCGTACGGGCATGCGTGCATGCCTTATGCGTACGGGCATGCGTGCATGCCTTATGCGTGAGTGCATGCCTTATGCGTGAGTGCATGCCTTATGCGTGCGTGCCTTATGCGTACACGCATGCCTGTATGCGTGCGTGCATGCCTTATGCGTACATGCGCGCATTATGCGTACACGCATGCCTGTGTGTACACGCATGCCTGTGTGTACACGCATGCCTGTATGCGTACACACATGCATGCCTGTATGCGTACATGCATGCCTGTATGCCTATGTGCGTGCATGCATGCCTTATGCGTGCATGCCTTATGCGTGCGGGCATGCATGCCTTATGCGTGCGGGCATGCCGCGTGCGTGCATGCCTTATGCGTGCGGGCATGCGTGCCTTATGCGTGCGGGCATGCGTGCATGCCTTGTGCGGGCATGCGTGCCTTATGTGTGCGGGCATGCGTGCATGCCTTATGCGTGCGTGCATGCCTTATGCGTACGGGCATGCGTGCATGCCTTATGCGTACGGGCATGCGTGCATGCCTTATGCGTACGGGCATGCGTGCGGGCATGCGTGCATGCCTTATGCGTACGGGCATGCGTGCATGCCTTATGCGTACGGGCATGCGTGCATGCCTTATGCGTGAGTGCATGCCTTATGCGTGAGTGCATGCCTTATGCGTGCGTGCCTTATGCGTACACGCATGCCTGTATGCGTGCGTGCATGCCTTATGCGTACATGCGCGCATTATGCATACACGCATGCCTGTGTGTACACGCATGCCTGTGTGTACACGCATGCCTGTATGCGTACACACATGCATGCCTGTATGCGTACATGCATGCCTGTATGCCTATGTGCGTGCATGCATGCCTTATGCGTGCATGCCTTATGCGTACACGCACGCGTGCCTGTATGCGTGCATGCCTTATGCGTACACGCACGCGTGCCTGTATGCGTACACGCACGCGTTCCTGTGTGCATGCATGCCTGTATGCGTGCATGTATGTATGCGTACACGCATGCTCACCCACTTACTCAGCCACCCCCTCTCTCTCTCTCTCTCTCACACACACACACTTGCTGTGTTAAATTCGTCTTATTGGCCGAAAAAGACATAACATTAGATTTGAGCATTTAATTCCTTTTTTTAGCACACGTACAGGTTCCATCACAATACTGCACCTAATCTGCACTAACTGAACAAACCTTCGGAGAAACATACCAATTGGCCAAATACGATGTCTTTATCTATTAAAGTAGGAGTGAAGAAAAGCAGGGACAGTGCAATAACTAGGAAAACCCACGGAATTAAGCCAATTGCAGGCAGGGTTAATTTTTTTTTTTCTTCCTCCTTCTAGGTCAGCTGATACGTTTTGGTCAGAATACTGCACTGTGGTAACCGTTTCCGCTGCTCGCAACCACAGGAGTTGAATCACCAGAGAGCCAGAAGTTCCCAGATGTTGGCTCCGGAGGACGCTTAAAAGCTGGAAATGGCCCATCACCTGCTATGGAAATCCATCATCAGGATCTGATGGAGCAGTACGATGAAGATTGTCCGGTTGCATGTGATGCTGCTCACTGTCCCTCGTTAGTCGGTTCACAGTTTATACACTAAGCTATTTATCCCCTTAGAGAACAAGCCTGTTTGCGCCTTAGTGACAGACCGAACATTTGGAACTTTACATGTGTCACTTGACATATCATAAGTCCGTAAAGGTTTTGCATATCCAAGTGACTGTGACATTTTTTTCTTCCCCTTGTTGTACTTCTGTTAGGTAGTAAAAAAGGACTGTTAAAAGTTGTGTATATTTATTAAAATTGCTACTTTGCACAATTTTGAATTTTCATTTTTTCACATTGTCAAATGTCATATATAAAATAAGTGCAAACATTCTGTACAAATCTCTGCGAACATATAGATTTCCATCTGTTCACTTTATTCTGGAAGCACGGTTTAAAACTTTTGTACATTTATTTTTTCCATCTAGGAGACGTACAAATTTAACATTACTTTTCAGAATTTTGAGGAACACTTAGTTTTCCTACACCAATCCAAGTTTGCAAAGGCTGCTAGGTGTCATAATTAAGGATGAGCGAGTATACTCGCTAAGGCACTACTTGTTCAAGTAATGTGCCTTAGACGAGTATCTCCCTGCTCGTCCATAAAGATTCGGGGACCGCTGCGGCTGACAGGTGAGTCGCAGGGGAGATAGAGAGAGATCTCCCCTCCGTTCCTCCCCGCTCTCCCTCACGGCGGCCCCCGAATCTTTAAGGACGAGCAGGGAGACACTCGTTTAAGGCACATTACTCGAACGAGTAGTACCTTAGCAAGTATACTCGCTCATCCTTAATTATGACACCTAGCAGCCTTTGTGACATAGACAAAAGGCGGCTGTGTTTATGGGTCTTTTCTGTTTAATGCATTGCAGTAAAATATTGCGCAGTTTTTCAGGATCCTCCATCATAATTATTTTTTTTAAAAAGCGTATTAAAAACAAGGGAGTCACTGGGAAAAAACAGTTCATTAAAAGAAGGGTTTAAAGATTGCTGAACGACGAGGGTCTCTTCACTGTCTGCCAGCCTTCCCGTTCTCAAGGACGTCAGATCTGCAGGAAATGACGAGAAATCAGCAGGTTAACAGTCACATCCCACCAGTATTACTGATTCCTAGATCCGCTCAACCCACTTACAATGACCACTACTCCCCCAACCAGGTCAGAAGAATTATGCATGCATCTATGCATGCATACATGCATGTGTGCATCTGCATGCATGTACACGCATGCGTGCATCTATACATAAATGCATGCATACGCATGTCCGCATACAGGCACGCGTGCATGTCCGCATACAGGCACGCGTGCCTGTCCGCATACAGGCACGCACGCGTGCCTGTCCGCACAAGGCACGCATGCACGCACATAGGCATACAGCCACGCATGTGTGTACGCATACAGGAATGCGTGTACACAGAGGCATGCGTGTACACATAAGGCATGCGTGTACACATAGGCATGCGTGTACGCATAATGCGCGCATGTACGCATAATGCATGCACGCATACAGGCATGCATGTACGCATTAGGCACGCACGCATAAGGCATGCACTCACGCATAAGGCACGCACGCACACAGGCATGCATGCACGCACGCGGCATGCACGCACGCATGCCCGTACGCACAAGGCATGCACGCACTCATACAGGCATGCATGCAGGCACGCATGCCCGTACGCACAAGGCATGCATGCATGCCCGCACGCACAAGGGCACGCATGCCCGCACGCACAAGGCACGCACGCATGCCCGCACGCACAAGGCACGCACGCATGCCCGCACGCACAAGGCACGCACGCATGCCCGCACGCACAAGGCACGCACGCATGCCCGCACGCATGCCCGCATGCCCGCACGCATAAGGCACGCATGCCCGCACGCATAAGGCACGCATGCCCGCACGCACAAGGCACGCACGCATGCCCGCACGCACAAGGCACGCACGCATGCCCGCACGCACAAGGCACGCACGCATGCCCGCACGCACAAGGCACGCACGCATGCCCGCACGCATAAGGCATGCATGCCCGCACGCATAAGGCATGCATGCCCGCATGCCCGCACGCATAAGGCATGCCCGCACGCATAAGGCATGCCCGCATGCCCGTACGCACAAGGCATGCACGCATGCCCGCACGCACAAGGCATGCACGCATGCACGCACAAGGCATGCACGCATGCCCGCACGCACAAGGCACGCATGCCCGCACGCATAAGGCACGCATGCCCGCACGCATAAGGCACGCATGCCCGCACGCATAAGGCATGCCCGCACGCATAAGGCATGCATGCCCGCACGCATAAGGCATGCATGCCCGCACGCATAATGCATGCATGCCCGCACGCACAATGCATGCATGCCCGCACGCACAAGGCATGCACGCATAAGGCATGCACGCATGCCCGCACGCATAAGGCATGCACGCATGCCCGCACGCATAAGGCACGCATGCCCGCACGCATAAGGCACGCACGCACACAGGCACGCATGCCCGCACGCATAAGGCATGCACGCATGCCCGCACAAGGCATGCACGCATGCCCGCACGCATAAGGCACGCATGCCCGCACGCATACAGGCACGCATGCCCACACGCATACGGCACGCATGCCCGCACATAGGCATACAGGCACGTACGCATACACGCAGGCACGCATGTACGCATAAGGCATGCATGCATGTACGCATACAGGCATGTACGCATACAGGCACGCATGCATGTACACATGAGCATATGCAAGCAATGAAAAATTTGGCAGATGCAGCAGCTTACCTCGCTGAGTGATGTCAGATGGTGTCCGAGCGAAGCGAAATTCTTCTCGAAACGCGTCCAAACGTCAGGATCCTCTCCACACGTTATTTTGCAATAAGGCGCACAAATCTGCAAAAAAAGACAGGTTGCGTCACGCAAATCTCAGGTGACGTACTCACCACACGTAGCGCACAAATCTTGGGTGTTGTCTCCACACGTAGCAGCGCACAGCGCACAAATCTCAGGTAATCGCGTCTCCACACGTAGCAGCGCACAGCGCACAAATCTCTGGTAACCGCGTCTCCACACATAGCAATGCAGCGGCATGCTGGGGATCGCGGCGACAATGCAGCGGCATGCTGGGGATCGCGCTCGTGGACAATGCAGCGGCGACCATGCATGCAGCGGCATGCTTGGGATCGCGGCGACAATGCAGCGGCATGCTGGGGATCGCGCTCGTGGACAATGCAGCGGCATGCTGGGGATCGCGCTCGTGGACAATGCAGCGGCATGGCGAAAATGCAGTGGCATGCTGGGGATCGCGCTCGTGGACAATGCAGCGGCATGCTGGGGATCGCGGCGACAATGCAGCGGCATGCTGGGGATCGCGCTCGTGGACAATGCAGCGGCGACCATGCATGCAGCGGCATGCTGGGGATCGCGCTCGTGGACAATGCAGCGGCATGCTGGGGATCGCGCTCGTGGACAATGCAGCGGCATGGCGAAAATGCAGTGGCATGCTGGGGATCGCGCTCGTGGACAATGCAGCGGCGACCATGCATGCAGCGGCATGCTGGGGATCGCGCTCGTGGACAATGCAGCGGCATGCTGGGGATCGCGCTCGTGGACAATGCAGCGGCATGGCGAAAATGCAGCGGCATGCTGGGGATCGCGGCGACAATGCAGCGGCATGCTGGGGATCGCGCTCGTGGACAATGCAGCGGCGACCATGCATGCAGCGGCATGCTGGGGATCGCGGCGACAATGCAGCGGCATGCTGGGGATTGCGGCGACAATGCAGCGGCATGCTGGGGATCGCGGCGACAATGCAGCGGCATGCTGGGGATCGCGGCGACAATGCAGCGGCATGCTGGGGATCGCGCTCGTGGACAATGCAGCGGCATGGCGACAATGCAGCGGCATGCTGGGGATCGCGCTCGTGGACAATGCAGCGGCGACCATGCATGCAGCGGCATGCTGGGGATTGCGCTCGTGGACAATGCAGCGGCATGCTGGGGATCGCGCTCGTGGACAATGCAGCGGCATGGCGAAAATGCAGTGGCATGCTGGGGATCGCGCTCGTGGACAATGCAGCGGCGACCATGCATGCAGCGGCATGCTGGGGATCGCGCTCGTGGACAATGCAGCGGCATGCTGGGGATCGCGCTCGTGGACAATGCAGCGGCATGGCGAAAATGCAGCGGCATGCTGGGGATCGCGGCGACAATGCAGCGGCATGCTGGGGATCGCGCTCGTGGACAATGCAGCGGCGACCATGCATGCAGCGGCATGCTGGGGATCGCGGCGACAATGCAGCGGCATGCTGGGGATCGCGGCGACAATGCAGCGGCATGCTGGGGATCGCGGCGACAATGCAGCGGCATGCTGGGGATCGCGGCGACAATGCAGCGGCATGCTGGGGATCGCGCTCGTGGACAATGCAGCGGCATGGCGATAATGCAGCGGCATGCTGGGGATCGCGCTCGTGGACAATGCAGCGGCATGCTGGGGATCGCGCTCGTGGACAATGCAGCGGCATGCTGGGGATCGCGCTCGTGGACAATGCAGCGGCATGCAGAATTGGCCGCCTCTCCGCCAATGCGCGCAGGGGAAGTAAGAGCGCAATTAAATGAGCAGATGCAGCAGCTTACCTTGGCTTTTAGTAGTCCTGTGTAAAACGTCCGCTGGCAAATCCACTTGCGCAAAAGATGTAAAACTTCCACTGGCAAATCCACGTGCGCAAAAGAAATAATCACCTTTGGCAAAAGCACAAAAAAAACCTGCCAAAAAGCACAAAAAAAACCTGCCAAAAAGCACAAAAAATACCTGCCAAATCAATAACTCTCTGTGCCACACACGAGTGGCATGTAAACCGCGGGCAAAGCACAATCCTGTGTCCACACGAGTGCATGGCAAGGCACTGAGCATGTGAAAGCGCGGGCAAAGCACAATCCTGTGCACGGCAATGCGCGGGCACGCCGCTGTTGGCTGAATCGGCCGCACAGGAGAACTCAGGCAGCACAATCCTGTGCACGGCAATGCGCGGGCACGCCGCTGTGTCACGTGGTGCCGATTCCAGCCAGCTGATTGGCTGAATCGGCCCCATAGGAGAACTCAGGCCTCCTTTGGTAATATGCCGCCCGCTCACGTCCGCAGTGTCTTTCCCTGAGGCATATTAGCATCTTCAGCTTAGCTTAAGCAGCGCTGCTGATTAGAGCCACCTGATTGGCTCTTCGGCACCACGTGACTACACAGCGTGCACGCGGATTGCCTTCAGCAGCCGTGTACTACACACTACCGTTAAGCAGACGTGCACTACACACTACACTTAAGCAGCACGGGGTTAGGTTTAGGGTTACGTTTAGGGTTACCTAACCCCAACCCTAAACACTAACCCTAAACACTAACCCTAAAACTAACCCTACAACTAAACCTAACCCCGTGCTGCTTAAGTGTAGTGTGTAGTGCACAGCTGCTGAAGGCAATCCGCGTGCACGCTGTGTAGTCACGTGGTGCCGAAGAGCCAATCAGGTGGCTCTAATCAGCAGCGCTGCTTAAGCTAAGCAGAAGATGCTAATATGCTTCCCTGAGGGCGGCGGCGCGCTTTGGTTACGGTAATGACTGCTCGGCGATGACGAAGTGGTAGAGGAGGAGGAGAGAGCGGGCGTTCACCTCACGGCAGCACAGCTGGGGCAGAGCAGAGGTGAGTGTCGGGCAGGGAGCGGCCGCCATTTTAGTCTGTAAGGAGGCACCGTGTGGTAGCAGCCGCCCGCCCCGTGTCTCCTCCCCTCCCTCCGGTATACCGGCGGCCTTCGTCGTTTTGTCCGAGGCTGCGGCCTAACCCGGCGGCTGTAAACCCAGGCTGGTGTGTAATAGCCTTACAATGGATTGTTTACATGGGCCACCCCCTATAGTGTATCGTTTACATGGGACTGCTGAGCCTCCATTTAGTCTCATCCTTCTGTTTGAAGCCACAAACCTTTCACTACTTAGGTTATTTTTTTACATATTCATTAGTGTTGCCGTAGCAACGACCATTAACAAGCCACTGATAAATCTATAAGTAAGACTCTTATTCCATTTGGCAGCGTTCTCTTAATACAGCAAACTTTCTCCGATGTGTGATGGAAGCACATTGGCGCGGCCACCGCCTCCCGGCACCGCGTTGTGTCTGTGATAAGATTAGTGAGGGTTTTGGGGTTCTCTGTTGGGGTGTAAAGTGGTAGTAAACGGGGAGACTGCGGCAGTGATGCGTGCCGTACACTTGTTGTTGGCTGTTGCTATAGGCGACGGTACGACTGAATAACCGTGGTGATATGGATGCATGGTATTATTGGATTTTGACGCCACGAGGAAGTCAAGAGTGACGCCTGTGTGTGTGTGGGTGGGGGGTGGGGGGACTCGGGGGGGACTCCCCCGAGTGACTCCCCCTGTACCTGATTGGATGGACAGCAGCCTGCCCTGTAGGTCCTGGAAGGCCACAAGTAGCACAGAAGCGCATAGAGCAGTCCCCGATGCAGGAGGTCCAAGGGGCTTTCTCGCTAGGGACCCAGAAGCCGCACCCCCCCGGACTATGATGCTCCTGGCTGCCGCTGGCCCCCCAACCCTCCCCCTTCTCCCAGGCGATGTGAGTTTCTGCGCGATTCAGGGAGGCCACAGGAATGGCAGCAGACACACTAGGAGCCTCCGGGGCCAGCCGACAAGCGGGCACCTCTACACCCCCCAACCTTTGAAAAATGCGCCGGTGTGTTGCAGTCTCCTGAAACATAATCTAGGGTGTCCAGGAAGAAATGAAAGAGCCCTGTGTGTCCTGTAGTGACACGGTGAGTTCCTACATGGTCATAATCTCATTCACCATATGCAACCAAAGGGAAAGTGAGGGAAGCGTACTCAATTTCCAGGAGTTTGTGTCAGGTCTGCTAACAGCTGTTCCTTTCAATAGGAAATCCCCCACAACCACCACTCTCTTTCTTCTTCCCTAAGCTATTGGGGGAATAAAAGAGTGCAGGCTATCTATAAACGGAGAGATGGTGATGGAACACTTAAATAACTGAATTCAAGTCTCAATGTCCAGATGAATTACATCTTAGGATACTAAAGGAAGCAGCAGAGGTAATTGCTGAACCACTCGCTATAATCTTTAAAAATTCTTGGAGAACAGGTAGTCTCTGAAGATTAGAAAAGGGCAAATGTTGTCCCTATCTTAAGAAAAGGGAAGAAGGTGGATCCAGGATACTACAGGCCTGTGAGCCTGACTTCTATACTGCGAAAGGTCTTTGAACAAGTTATTAAACAGCATGTATGTAAGTACTTGGATGAGAATGGAGTAATTAACCAGAGCCAGCATGGGTTTGTAACAAACATGCCAGACGAATCTAATTTCCTTCTATGACAGAATCACTGACTGGGTTGATCAGGAATACGCAGTGGATATAGTATATCTTGACTTTAGTTAAGCATTTGACAAAGTATCTAATACCATATTTATTGAAAAAAATGCCCAAATATGGGATTGACAAGGCAACTGTTAGCTGGATTCACAACTGGCTGAGTGATCCTACTCAGAGTGGTCATAAATGGCTGCACATCCAAGTGGAAGAATGTATCAAATGGGGTTCCACAAGGCTCTGTCCTAGGCCCAGTGTTGTTCAACATTTTTATAAATGATCTGATGCAGGGAATTGATGGGAAACTGATCAAATTTACTGACGAAACAAAGCTAGGAGGGATAGCTAACACTAGAGAAGAGAGAATATTCAAAAAGATCTAGTAAAGCTTGCACAGTGGGTGGCAACTAACAGAATGGTATTTAACAAGGAGAAATGCAAAGTCCTACATCTGGGCAAGAAAAATGACAAAAAGCACATAGAGAACGGGAGGAAATGGGCTAAGCAGCAGCACGTGTGAAAAAGACTTCGGTATACTAATAGATCATAGACTGAACATGAGTCAGCAATGTGATGCAGCAGCCAAAAAAGGCAAACACAATTCTGGGATGTATTAGAGAAGCATAGAGTCTAGATCATGTGAGGTAATTATTCCCATCTACTCTTCCTTAGTCAGACCTCATCTGGAATACTGTGTCCAGTTCTGGGCACCCCAATTTAAAAAAGACATAGGCAAACTGGAGCAAGTTTAGAGAAGAGTTACCAAGATGGTGAGCGGTCTGCAAATCATGTCCTATGAGGAACAGTTAAAGGATCTGGGAACGTTTGGATTGCAAAAAAGAAGGCTGAGAGGAGACTTAATAGCTGCCTACAAATATCTGAAGGGTTGTCACAGTGCAGAGGGATCAGCCCTATTCTCATTTGCACAAGCAAAGACTAAAAGCTATGGGATGAAACTGAAAGAGATGACACACAAATTAGATATTAGAAAAAAACTTTCTGACAGGGCGATCATTGACTGGAACAGGTTGCCATGGGAGTTGGTGAGTTGACCTTCAATGGAAGTGCTCAAACAGAGGCTGGATAAATATCTGTCTGAGATGATATAGTGAATTCTGCATTGGGCAGGGGATTGGACCAGATGACCTTGGAGGTCCCTTCCAACTCTACCATTTACTGATACACAAAAACACTTCCTTTTCTCCATCCATTAGGATTCTGAATGCTTACTAGACTGTTCTTTGGGGGCAAAGTCATTTCTTGATGTACCTCTGTTCTCCTGCATGAGAGTGTGGTATCGGTTCCAGAGCAGTATGGGTGCTGACTGACACACTTCTTTGGCTCACATGCTTCCATTCCTCTGCTTCTCCAGGTACACTAAAAATTTATTTTCCTTCAATATTCTGAAGTCACTTCTCCATTGTCAAGGAAATTTTCATCTTCCTTTATTGAGTTTCAATGTAGCTGTTCTCTCCTGAAGACTTTGCACCTTTTCCTCCAACAGCGGCACAAGCTTGCCTTTCTTGCAGGTGAATTTTGCTCTGGCAAATTAAACATATATCATACATTGCAGCCCACCATATGGCTCCTCTCCCCTTCCATATTGATGTCCACTTCTAAAAGTCCCAATTTCTTGTGATTATATGGAACCTATAAGATGTAACTAAGTATAAATGGTGATGTCCTCTGAGCAGCTAGACGCGGCTAAACCTAGCATTCCTCTAATTCACAGCGACTCTTTTTAGAATGCATTGAGAATAGGCAAATATCTTCCTGGAAGTCCAATCTCTGGATATTAACATTTTTGGGACTTCGGCCATATGGCAGGCAACTGACCTATCACTTTAGAACCTATGCAATGTGACTTTATCAATATGGAGAAAAGCACAACAATGTTCGCACAAGTGGTCTTTATGGCGGCTTATGCTAATGCTTCCGAAAGACAGTTATGTGGATGGACCTTTGTCTTTTTTTCAGCCTTCCATACTATGATCCTATATGAACGGTCGTTTAACATCAAAAAGGTTGTTGCGTTAATCCGTTTCTCTGTTGAAAGACAGCCTAATTGAGAGAACATTTTTTTTCTTGCCGATGTCCTTTGTATTGGTTAGGCAGAAATAAGTCACTGCTGTGGTCCTTGGGTTCACGCCACACCATGGGAATACCAAAAGGCATGCCTTTGCGTTTTCCTTTTGTCCAGTCACGAAGCATTTCCTCACAATTATGACACACAATATGAGTAGCCCAATTCTTGTCTTGATCGCCAAGAGGAACCCAAAAATAGGCAATATATGTACGTGTCACAAATGATGAAATATTGCGCCTTTGGCGTTGAAATGTGTAGCAGCCACATATATAACAGTCAGGACTATTCTTACATTTATTCCTACTCAAAGAAGCCATGATTCAATCTAAAAAAAAACAACCAAATAACGGTGTTTTTATCAGATAATTTTTTTTACATTTAAAAACTACAATTATGTAAAAGTGATGTTTGTAAAACATTAATTTGTAATTATGTTCAATCTAAGCATCGTTGCCTTTTATCTCCAATTTAAAAACCAATGAGTGCCATTAACAAAAAGAAACTAAAATTTCATGAAAACGAGAGCATGCACAAAAAATGGATTTCAGATTTGGAATCGGCAATGCAGATATATATAGAGAGAAATAGTTCTAAAACCTCATTTAACAGAAAATTGAAAAAAATTTGTTTCCCAGTGCTATCATTCAAAACCCTGTTGGGAGCGCGGGGTTTTGAACAAACAGAACGATAATCGTCTTGTGTAAAGGGGGGGGGGGGAGCCTCTAAAGACTGGACTTGGAGGCCAGAAAGGATAATTTCCAGTAAAAACAACTGATTGACTTGACCATTTCCCAAACAATGGAAAATATAAGATTTAGGCTAACTTCACATGGGCTAGCGTGATGTGGGGCCGTGAATCCCACCCCCATATCGCGCTCCCAATGAAATTCCCAGAGATGCAAGGCGTTTTTATGGGAAAACATCTTTGCATCACTTCGAGGATAGCAGATTTTCTCCCATTGCCAAGTGAAAACACTGGAACTGCGATGCAAGATCACACAGCCAGTTAGAACATGCCGTGATTTGTCTCCTGCATAGCATCGCATTGCAGTGCCATGCGGGAAAACATTGCTCATCTGTATGACCCTATTTAAAAGACTGGGGTTCATATTTGTGCTTCCCAAAAAGTACAAATCTTGCACGATTTTATCGTCCGTGTGGAGTCTAAACTGTACGCCATAATTATACAATGTTAGTTTGTCTTACCCGTAAATAATGCTGAAAATGATCAATTATCAGGTGGATAAAAATGGATGATGCAGTACAACAATTGTCCCAAGGTCCTATTGGAGAACTGTTCTGGATTTGGCTCATGGTCCTATTTTGAGTGGCCTTTTGGGAAATCCTCCAGAAAGATATTACAGGAGTTCTTTTCGCCAAGCATGTGGGGATGTTAAGAAGTACTGCAAGTTATGCCCACAGTGTCAAATTTCAAGTCCCAGGCCTTGCTATCATAGTCCCCTGGTCCCTATACCTATAATTGAGGTTCCATCTGAGCACGTTGGGATGGATCTGGTGGGCCCACTGGTAAAGTCTGCCTGGGGGCACCAACGTATTTTGGTGATACTAGATTACGCTACCCACTACCCTGGGGTTATTCATTTGCCTTATATTTCTTGAAAAGTGATTGCAAAGGAATTAGTTTGGGTGTTGAGCCCGGTGGGTATTTCCTAAAAAAAAAATACGTGCTGACCAAGGGACCCCATTCATGTCTAGAGTGATGAAGAAACTCTGACATTTATTTAAAGTAGAACAATTGCGCACATCCGTGTACCATTCTCAGGTGGATGGGCTAGTGGATAGATTTAATTAAACTTTAAAGCAAATGATAAAAAGATGTAGACAGGGATGGGAAATATTGGGATTACCTACTATCATAGCTGTTAACCTAATAAACGTGCATACACTAACTTGAATTACTGTTAGGAAGACAGGCCAGGGATCTCTTAAACATCGCTAAAGAGGTCTGGAAGGGACAAACCACCCCTTGTAAAACTGTTGCGGAACATATCTTCCGGATGCACAATTGAATTGCATCTGTTGTGCCCACTGTCAAACAACATATGGAACAGGCTCAACAAGCCTAAAAAATGAGCTATCATTGAGGGGCCAAAGTATGTACTTTTGAGCCAGGAGAATGAGTTTGGTCTTCATTCCAAAAACAAAAAGGAAAGTCGAATGCCAAGAGCCATTTGAAATTAGGAAAAAATTGTCTGATGTAACTTATAAGGTATATAAATCAGGAAAGGGAAAACTGGAACAGGTTTACCATGTAAATCTCATCAAACCTTGGAAAAATCGTCCCTCTTTGTTACTGGCTCCACCTACAAGTGGTCAGCCAGTACCGGAGGCTAAGATTGCAGAGGCTTTGTCAGATATTCAAAAGGAGGCAAGACAGTTAGTCCTCGAATTTCTTTTCGGAGAAGCCTAATCAGACTATGATGATCAAACATGACATTGTCACCGAACTAAGTGTAAAGGTCAGTGTAAAACGTTCTAGGATTCCGGTGTGAAACTATCTATGAAGAAGTAAAAAACATGTTAGAATTAGGAGTGAATGAGGAATCGCAGTGATAGTGTTGGTCCCAAAGCATAGTGTTACCATCAGGTTTTGTATTGACTTTAGGAATTTGAATGCAGTATCTAAGTTTGATGCATATCCCATGACCCGAGTAGACCTCCTTATTGACAGACTTGGAATGACTCGTTATATTAGGGCACTAGATTTGACCATAGGGTACTGGCAGATCTCTATGACCCATGCAGCAAGAGAGAAAACAGCCGTTTCCACACCAGACTGTCTTTTAGTACAAAAATATGCCTTTTGGACTACAGCTCTAGAGACTAGTGGACTGAATCTTTAGACCCCACTGACACTGTGCTTCTGCCTATTTGAACGATATGGTCCTCCTTTAGTTTTGACTGGATGACACACCTGACTCGCATACAGGCAGTTGTTGATGACTTGTGGGCCACCAGTCTGACAGCAATCCCAAAGAAATCTGACATTGGGTTGGAGGAGGCCGAATACTTGAGTTATCTCATTGGGAGAGGCCAGGTGAAGCCTCAAAATTAGAAAATTCAAGCAATCTGGAAACGGCCCTGCCCTGCTACCAAAAAACAAGCAAGAACCTTCTTGGGAGTTATCGGTTATTATCGACTGTTTATCCCCAATTTTTCAGATACTGTGGTCTCTCTCTTTGACTGATCTTACAAAAGGAAAAAAATCTGGGTTAGTAAATGGAGTCCGGTGATTGAAACTGCCTTTCAGACACTGAATCTAGCTTTGTCCTCCAAACCGGTATTGACCCCAGATTTCCAAAATGAGTTCACAGTGCAAAGGGATGCAAACGGGCTGCGAGCGATATTCAGGCCAGTGGTAGAGTAAAGCACTCTGGATTATATTTGTGTAGAAAGTGTAAAAAAAAAACAAAAAAACCTACACAATTGTGGAGAGCCACAGAACATCATGTGGATGCCGTGGGATCAGAAGCTGAGCCTGCACCATCCCACAGCAGGAGCCAGCTGTTATCGATAGCCAGCCTCCTGCTGCAACACCCCAGATCAATGAGTACATTGATCTCTGCTTTTAACCCCCTACGTGCTGAGCTCTATATAGATTGCGGCATGTAGCAGGACGCTAGCTACAGGCTTCCCGGCTTGTCATCGTCTATGATCGCTATTACAACTGATAAAGTATTGCAGTACAGAAGGCCTGCAATGCTTTATCGTAGTGATCATAGCTACTACGATACAAGTCCTCTACAGGGATATAAAAAGATAAAGTGTAAAAAATAAATTACAAAGCTTTTTTTTTTTTTTTTTTTTTTTTTGCGCCATTTCCCCTATTAGTATAAAAAATTTTAATCCCACATATTTGGTATCATCGTATCCGTAGTGACTCGTACAATACATTGAACATACTATTCTGCACAACAAAAAGCGTAAAAAAGCCTCCAAAATGCAATAAAAGTGGTCAAAAAAACCATATGTACCCCAAAATGGTACCAATAAAAACTACAGCTCATCACGCAAAAAAACAAGCCCTCAGAGCTCCGTCCATGGAAAAATAAAAAAAAATTAAGGGACTTTGAATGCGGTAATATAGAAAAAAGGGTTTTTATTGTGGAAAAACTTTAAAAAAAGTTTGGTTATCGTTTATTTACCCCAAAATGGCACCAGTAAGAACTGGAGTTTGCCACGCAAAAAAATAAGCCCTCACATGGCCATGTCAACCGAAAAATAAGTTGTGGCTTTTGAAAAATGGGGATGGAAATCCCTCAAATAGGCCATGTCCGTAACAGGTTAAATGTGCTCTTGAAACGTTGAGGTACTACCTGCTAGGAAGAAAATGTAAGCTGGTAAGTGTGCCAGCCCCACTGTGAGTCTACAGATTTTATAGAACACCTCCTCCCCCACACACACTGCACAGTAGTAATGTGGCTGTTGTGGTCCCACAGTGTCCCCACTAGGGTCCCACTAAATGATAGTACCCTGCTGTGGTTCCCAGTTAGTAATAGTGCCCTTGCTGTGGTCCCAGTAATAGGAACTTTCTGTGGCCTCGCTTAGTAATAAAACTCCCTCTGTAGCTCCAATTAGTGCTAGGATTTTGTATGTGGCCTCAATTAGGAATAGCACCCCACAGGCGCCCCAATAAGTGACCCTCTATGACCCCAATTAGTAATAGTGACCCCTCTGTGGCCTAATCCTAACTGTGGTTCCCAATTAGTAATAGGACCCCCACTGTATTCCGAATATGTGACTTCTCCGTGGCTCTAATTAGTAATAGGATACCCATGTGGACACCTTCAATTACTATAAGATCTCCTGAATGCATTCTGAAAGCGTTGGACATGTTGCACAGTATAACCTTGTTCTTCTCCTCCCCCCCCCCCCCCCCCCAGGCTTCCTCACTCAAGAATATGGTGTACACTGAAGACTGCGGACGCGGAACGAGATTATACTGAGGCATGCATTTTCACTTTGTTCGCATTTGTCTATAAATTGCGTATTATGTGAGCGGAAGAAAATCGCAGCATGCCCTCCATTGAAGTCAATGGAGGCCGCCCAGACCGCAGCCCATATGCAATTAACATTGTGTATGGGCTGTTGGTACCTGTGTCATTGCTAAGTGACAGTGCGGGAAATAGAAGTAAACAGAAAAAAACCCTGTACCATGCATGAGCACCAGTGAGCCGTAACGGTCATCTGTGATACAGAAATAGCAGGTACGCTATTTCACCTGCCGGGCTCACACGTGGAATCCGGTCCACCCATATGAGCTCAGTTTAAACACTTTCTTAAACTGTTTTTATTTTTCCAAATCATAAATATTTATAATATTCAGGTGGTATAAACGCCGCAGTAGCCTGCAAGGTAGCATTGAATTGGTCAACTGCAGACAGTGGTGACAGATAACCCACACGTACCGTACTTTTTGTTTTATTTGATTTGGCTCTAATTTAATACCTTCATTTGTAACCGGTCAAAACTTTTAATGCGAAGCAACCACTAGGTGGAGCTACTGAGCCTGGACATAAGAGGGAACAGTGCCGCCACCCGGAGGGATCACCAATTTGAACGTTGGCAGACCTAAATGGCGTTCTATAAAGATGTTACCCCACACGTGCGCAGTGCTAAACTCCTCACTTCTTCCTAAACCCTGCAATTGTAAGCCCCCTTTGCTTGCTTGAGCTGACCTCCGCAATGCCTGACCTTTTATATGACACTGTTTACTGCGTAAAACAAAACTGTTAAAGCAGTTATAACGAGCAATAATGTTTCCTCGGCCATTGAGTACATTTTAATCTATTTGGTTTCCTCTGAAAATGAACGAGTGTTTCGTTACTATCAGGCTCGTTGTAAGCAGTCCTGGAGAGGACGGAAGAGGTGGAGCCAGCGCTCAGTACAGAAGGAAGAGCTGCCAGAGCCGTCATGGCGGAGGTGAGGGCTGCACTGCATTCTCATGGTCCCTAAATATTATAATGCTGGGATTCAGGGAACTGTACATTTTGGGAGATGGGTGTTCTGTGTGTAACAGGGTCACGTGTCTATAGGGGCATCTACCTAGCTAACATACTATAGGTGTCATTTATGAAACAAGTGAACTATTTGTGCACACAGCTCTTATACATAACTGTCTCCATGGTAATGGGACAACTGAAGTCTGACCCTGCAGTCATACTCCTGAATGTTATTAATGATCAAGTAAGGAGGCAGATGGAAGGGAAAGTGACTGCAGGATCAGTCTGGGGTCTGTTACCATGGAGACACGTAGGCCTGTATTGGAGCTGTAGACACAAAACAGTAGGAGCTTTTTAATTGAAAGGGGTTGTCTGGGACATTTACTATTGACGACCCAGCCTGAGGATAAGTCATCAGTTCTTGCTCCGCAGGCGTCTGCCGCTCGCCGGGCCCGCTGCACTAGTAGTGCTGTAACAATGCAGCTGTTCAGTTTGCTACTACAAGTACAGTTCTCATTGAATGCAATGGTCGCTTTGCCTGCAGTACTGACCTGGGTCGCTGTAATATGAACAGCGCTATCTGCTTCCAGCACTGCCCAAAGTCACAGCAATCTGCTCATTGTCTGGGATCCCACATGGTAGACCACCTCCGTCACCTATTGCTGGATTATTTTGAGGACAGGTGATCAATAGTAAAATCCCAGCCATCCCGTTTTGAGATTTTTTTTTCATCTTTAATGCATTAAAACAAAAGTCTGATAATGCCCATCACCTTTAATGTGACAATTTCCAGTGAGATTCACTTTATTTACTTATTTTAGGCAGAGATTGTGGAAGGTTGCCGACTTCCTGTCCTCCGCAAAAACCAAGACAATGAAGTGGAGTGGCGTAAGTGTTCTAGATGCTGTTATCCAGGGAGATTTATTTTCCAAAAAGAATATCTTATTTTACGTTGGGACTGCAGCAGAGTTGCTTACTTCCCCTGCCACTCCTGTTGTAGTCGCTGATTATTTCCACTTCTAGATGCAGAGCAATGACGTCCTGACACTAGGTCATGTGATTGCTGAAGTGAGGCAGTGATTAGCCGCAGCACTCGCATGGCCCTGGTGTCAGTGATGTCATTGCTGGCTCCCTACACCTGAGGGCTTTTTCAGATGGGCGTTTGCGCAACTATACTCACTGCTACGGAGCGTAGTTGTGCATCAACCTGGGTTTTGTTTTTTTCCCCGGACCATTCAAATACCACGCTATAGCACGCCAGTTTGAAAAATACAACAGCGGGAAGATAGTTCCTGCCTTATCTTTCTCGCACGTATTATTAAATGCATGCAAGAAAGATGGGGCAAATCCTATCTTTTCTCACACATACTATTAACAGGCGAGAATACCGCTAGTGAAAAGGAAGCCATTAAAAAAGGTGATTATACCTACCCGACAATTGGGTTTTCAGGAGTCTCTATGACAGCACCAGCTGAGATCGCCGCCTCCTGATAGGACAGGAATACACAGAGAGGTTTAAAAGCTCCCCCTCTCCCACCTTCCTCAGTGACTTCTAACGAACTGCCAGAGGTAGGAGCTTTAACTAAAAGTATTACCTATACTGGTATATTCTAATGAACTAAATTATATATCTTGGGGGGGGGGGGAATGTATGGGTGCTGTCGTGGAGACTCCTGAAAACCCGATTATCGGTTAGCTATAATCGCCTTTTTCCCAGTTGTCTCCATGACAACACCAGCTGAGAAGTATCAACTAAAACGTCAGGGTGGGACTACAGCCGAAAGGACCCTGGGACTGAAGGCCAGGTCCTTGTCCGTCGGAACATCCACCCTATAATGTTTAATAAACGTATGGGATCTTTTCCATACTGCAGCTTTGCATATTTGTTCCACCGATGCTGAAGCATGTTCAGCCCATGAAGCAGATACCGCCCTCGTAGAACGTGCTTTGAGTCTAGCAGGGGCCTCCTTATTAATTGCCTTATATCCCTCTGTAATGGCCAGGCGAATCCACATGGCTATAGAACTTTTTGCTGCCTTTTTGCCCCGGTTGGGCCAAAAAAATTTAATAACTTGTCATCCTGTGTCCACTGGCTTGTGGTGCTGTTGTATTGCAGGACTGCTCTCCTGACATCCATGCAACTAAATTCCCTTTCTTGACTATTTTTAGGTTTGTTAAACGAGGGAATCGCTATGTCATGTGCCCTATGGAACTACCTTGCGCATGATAGATGGGTCTGACCTTGAATATAATTTTAGTTCCGGTATCCCGGAAGAAGGGACGGCAAATGGATAAGGCCTGTAGTTTACTAATTCGCTTGGCCAAAGTAATTGCTAAACTGTTTTTAATGTCAGGACTCTAATAGGGAGAGACTCTATTAAGGTCCCTATCTGGGACTAGACTTGTGACCCTTGGCTTTAATCTGTCTGCCGCCTTCGAAAACCTATCTATCCACCTCACCTCAGAGTCTGGTGTCAAAGAAGGCACTAAGGGCCGATATCTGGACCCTAAGTGTATTCGGGGAGTAACCCTTATCCAGGCCCTCCTGTAGGAAATCAAGAATTGCCGGGATGTCCGGGGAAGAGACCCGAAGTACTTTCCTCTGACTCCATGAGTGATATTTTTTTCCATATCTTCAGATAAATTGGTAATTATTTTCCTGCTTGCCAACAAGATTTGTTACCTTCTCGGAGCAGCCTCTTCCAAGCAGCATGGATTTTTCAGTATCCATGCTGCAAGTCCGAACGCCTGCTATATCCGGATGTCTCGGGACCCCGTGTCAGAAGGTGCGGCTGAGCAGGCAGGAGGACTGGGTCTTGTAGGCTTAGGTTTTTTGAAGAGCCCAAACCAGCTCCTCCTTGGCCAGTATTGAGCTACCAGGGTGAGAGCACATTTCTTGGAGCAGAATTTCTGGAGGACCTTGGGGATTAGTAGAATTGAGGAGAATATGCAAGACAGCCCTTCGCCCCAGTCCTGAGCCAATGCATCCACTGCCACTGGGTAATCCCCTGGTCTCAGGGAGAAGAACAACTTCACCTTGTGATTTCCTCTCGATACGAAAAGTTCCAACTGTGCAATTCTCCATTTGTTAGTCAAGAATTCGAAGGCTTCCTGGGAAAGGGACCACTCCCCCGGGTCTATGCGATTCCGGCTGAGGTAGTCCCCTTTTTGATTTAAGGTGCCTTTTAGGTGGGTTACCATTAACAACAGGACTCCCTCCTCTGCCCAGTAAAATATCTTTTGGGAGAGGTCCTGCAAGGATGGGAACTTTGTTCCCCCCTGATGCCGGATGTGAGCAACTACCGCGATATTGTCCAAAAAAAATCTTCAGATGTTGACTGCTTATAGAGTGCCCCAATTCCCAAATCGCTCGGAGTTCCTTGTAATTTGAGGACCGGTTTCTGAATTGTGGGGCCCAAGTTCCCTGAGGAAATAAGTCCCCAATATGGGCACCACAGCCTTGGGCACTTGCGTCTGTTGTGATGCATATGGCTGAATCATAAAGCCAATAGACCCCTCTTGATAGGTTTGGGATCGAAGGCCACCAGCGCAAAGATATCCTCTGAGTTTTCTATGTATATCCTTTTTTCTAGTGAGAACTGGCTTTTTTGTCCCAGGCCCCCAGAACTGCACTCTGTAGGACCCTGGTGTGTGCTTGAGCCCACGCCACCCCTGGTATGCAGGAAGTCAGCTTCCCCAGTAGTGACATGGCCTCCCTGATTGAGCATGTTTTATTCTTCAGAAAACCGCTGACCTGGCGCTGAACCCCCTGTTTTTTCAAGTCGGGGAGAAACGAGCGCTGATTTTTTGAGTCTAGCATGATGCCTAGAAACAGTTTCTTCTGGCTGGAACTACGTCCGACTTTTCCCAGTTTATTATCCACCCTAAGTACTGGAGGAGGTGAATAGTCGTCGCAAGATGTTCTTTTAGGAGCTCCCTGGTTTCTGCTATGACTAGGATATCGTCTAAGTATGGCACTGTCAGAACTGATTTCTGTCTCGGGTATGCCGCTAGTTCTGCCATGATCTTGGTGAAGATTCGGGGGTCTGAAGATATCCCGAAGGGGAGGCAGGAGAATTGAAAATGCCTTGTTCTTTCCCCCATGTGGAGCGCAAATTTAAGGAATCTGAGTCCATATGAATCGGTACGTGGAAGTATGCATCCTTTAGATCTATGGACGCCATGAAGGCACCTTTTTTTATTAGTCTTACTGCCGAGTTCACTGACTCCATCTTGAATCTTTGATATTTTATGTGTGCATTCAGCTGTTTTAGATTTATGAACATTTGGGATTTTCCACATTGTTTCTTTATCAAAAACAGTCTGGAGTAAGGACCCGTAGATCTTTCTATTTGAGGGACAGGGGTTACTGCTTTCAACTTCAGCAGGTCTCGACCCCCTGCTGTAGGAGATGTAATTGGTGGCCTGAGCCGCCTCCTAAGAATTTTTTTCTGGGGGCGAGATACGAATTCTATTTGGTACCCCTGGTGTAGAATTTGGGGAATCCAGGTGCTTTTGCAAAATGAGGCCCACCTGTCTGCAAAAGCCTTTAATCTCGACTGGGATGGCATCATGGTCTTGGTTTGTTGAAATCCCCCTGATGAATGTTAGAGGAATCCACTGCTTTTTGCCCCCCTTTGGAGTACCTCCACCTGCCTGTCTTGCCTTTACCCTTATAGGGCTCTGACTGCTGTGTGGGGGGCCAAAAAAGGTCTTCCTTCTCTGTTGCCTCTCCTCTGGAATCCCCTTTATTCTATCCTCCGCTTTTTCTAGAATTTTGTCCAAGTCCGGGCCAAATAAAAAGTGCCTGCGAAATGGGAGCGTCCATAATTTATTTTTGGATGCTAAATCATCTGACCAAGATTTTAGCCACAGTACCCTTCTAGTGGAGTTTGATAGCGCTGTGGCGCAAGCTAACAGGTTGACCGTTTCTGCCGATGTGTCGGACAAAAAGTTTATGGCCATCTTCAAGACGAGATGGAATCCATAATTTGTTCTCTCGGGGTCTTATTGGATATGTGGATTTCCAACTGATCCAGCCACACAGGTGGCTGCTACACCAGGTTTGAGTACACTGGCTGCTGCCTCCCAGGTATTTTTCAATAGGCCCTTCGCTTTCCTATCCATGGGGTCCTAAAGCTGTGCGGTGTCTTCAAATGGTAGAGTCGTTCGCTTGGCCACTTTAGCCACACGGACATCCACCTTGGGTATTTCCTCCAATATGTGCTCACCCCCTCTTAAAATGGGTAGCGTCTGTTGATTCCCTTATTCATAAAGGATCCCGTATCTGGTTTACCCCATTCTTTTTTTTGATCAACTTCTGGATGTTTTTATGGACTGGATAAGTGTGTCTACGCCTTTCCCCTAGCCCCCCGAAAACCTCATCCTGAATAATGCGAGGTTGCCTGGGTTCTTCCATCTTGAGGGTAGCTCTGACCGACTTTATAAGTTCGGAGAGGTCCTCCTGATTAAACAGAAGTTTCTTATAATCGTCCTAGGACTCCTCTGGAGCTGGATGTTCTTCCATATCTGAGAGCGTGGTACTCCTTTCAGAGTCTGAATACTCAGCTGAGCTACAAGGCTTCCTTAAGCTCTTTGATGTGGATGCTGTAGCAGGCTGTATGATTTGGAATATCAGGGCTGAGCATACTTCTTTCCTGATTAACTGCCTAATATCCTCCATAAAACCCTCTCAACTCTTTTTATTACTTTCGCTATACAAAGCTTGCATAGCTGTTTGCTGTATGCGGATGGCAATCTTTATGCGCATGCTTTGCACTTTTTTGGCCTCGTTTTTGGTGGGTCTATTTTCTTGTTCCCCCTAACAAACAATATGGAAATGCAAGTAAATGTGGCTGTGACAAATCACAGGCAGCGTTCAACTGTCATTCAATGAATGCCTGTGCACTGCCTGTGATTGGCTGAACTCTCAGCCAATCAGGCACAGCGCTTACAGGAAGCAAGATTTTATATCCCCGCCGGCTGAAAAATCTTCAGTACAAGTCCAGGAGCCAATTTATTTATTTTTTTTTACACATGCTAGTAATGATTTTCACGTTAGGGCTTACGTTTCAAGCCCTTTCCCAAAAATCACTGCTGGGGTTGCCTGCATCCCATTGCTTTCAATGGGGCCTGGCGACTGTAGCATCATATCTCCTAAACTATACTAAATATTTTTTTTAAACTTTACACTCAGAAAGAATCATAAATTAATAAAAAAATGACACTCTTAACCTGTAAATAACTAAAAAATGCGTCGCAAAAGTGGTTAATTTGGCGCCCATGGTACCCAAGTGGACCAGCAGCGCCAGGAGAACGGAGAGGAGAGACTACGGCCCCCACATAAAACCCCTGATGGGTCGCAATGGGAGGAATCTGGGCTGGGTTAACACCCCCCAGTACTTCTTTGCGATCCTCCCTCCTGGAGAGGACAGGGAAACTCTGAGGAAGGTGGGAGAGGAGGGAGCTTTTAAACCTCTGTGTTCCTGTCCTATCAGGAGGAGGCGATCTCAGCTGGTGCTGTCGTGGAGATGACTGGGAAATCAATGGTTTTGTTTCGTCCCCATAATGGGACAAAATCGCGCCCATCTGTTTAAGTCCTGAAAGGTTGCACCTTCAGGAGCTGAGCGCCAGTGGAACAAAAGCAAAAAATAAAATCTTTGTTAACCCTGTTACTTACATGCAGGGGTATTGGTATCTTAGACTTGATTAGACTTAAATTTTTCTTGCATCTTGCTGGGAAATTACTTTTACCATTGTTAGGTTTGTTCATACATGGCAGATTTGATGCAGAAATTCTAATATTGTCTTGTTCACCTAAATGGGGATTGCAGACATCCGTGTGTTTGCTGCTAACACAACCGATAAAATGAAAGGGAACGATTTTCAGCTGCACAAATGTCTGCAACAAATCTGCTGCATGTGACTATTCCCATAAGGGCGTATCCAGGCAACTGATGCCCATGTGCCCTACTAAATCATAAATGGATGTTCTAGAGTGAAGAACGCTATGGTGGTCGTGGACAACCAATCAGGTCAGGAAGCACTGTAATTGGGCCAGCATGCTAAGCAGTGTACCATTCATCACCTGCTGAATCACATAGAGAGAATTCTATGGATGCTGGTATAAATAACGTAACTATTGGCATTATTAGTAGAAAAGAAGGTTTTTTTGATCAATAGGAATGACTGAAGGGTGTGCAGCACTGGATTGATGATATTTCTGTTTCCATTTATTTTCAGCATTAGCAGAAATCCTGAGCGTCAAAGACCTGTCTGCAAAGAAACTGTTCTATGTTCATTATATAGACTGTAAGTAGAGAAAATATTTTTGGGGTATTCTTGGGTATTCCAGAGGTGATAAACGTCTGATCGGTGGGGTGTGACAGCCAAGAGCCCCGACTGATCCCGAGAACAGAGGTCCCGTATCCTCCTCTTCTCCTCACTGTGGGCTCACTGCACTGCAGATATAAGGGGGAAAAAACGATCGGAAAGCTGGATTTCAGCATGCCTGAGCCTTTGTTCTAATAGGAGATAAGCCGCCACCAGAGGAATCTGACAACTTTACCGAATTGAGACAACAAAATCCACTCAGCATGTGGATGGGGGTTTTGGGAGGAATAGCTGCTGCCCAAACAAGTGTTCAGCCAATAGTTATTTGGGGTACATGCTCACAGGTGATTAAAAACTTGCACAAGAGATTGTCGGGCACAACTCGCATCGGACAGCACACACATAGCCCAAGTGCTGTCCAATGTGCTGAACACGGCACATTGACATGTGTTCTCATCTGAAAATTGAACAAGAATAGGACATGCTGCAATTTTTATTTTTTTTATTCTTCTTGCACTATCAGTCCAAGTAAAAAAAAACAAAAAACAAAACTGTGTGCATACACCCATTCAAATGAATAGGTGCTATTTATGTCTGGTTTTCTTTCAGAAAATCTGACGGGAAACGCGTCTGTGTGCATGCACCCTTAAGGTGAATGGCCATTACAACACTCTTAAATTTGTCACTCTTCCTTTAGTCAATAAGCGATTGGATGAATGGGTCACTTATGATCGCTTAGACTTGAAGAAGATTCAGTTTCCTAAAAAAGAAGCCAAGACTCCAACGAAGAATGGGCTGTCTGGATCAAGACCCAGCTCTCCAGAGAGGGAAGTGGTAAGTAACCAGGTCTCCCTGTCAGTAGAAGTAGGTTCTGAGAGTCGCTATGTATGGCAGGTTATTGCTTGAAGTATATATTACTGTGTGTAATTTTATGTGATGCCTCACTTACATTATATAATAGAACAGTCTTTACCTCATGTGGTTGATCGGCTTAGACCTAAATAAATGTAATTCATTCTTCTACTGTATTTCGGTTGTAAGTATCATGTGCAGGTTGACAGATTCACATTATAAAAGTTGTAGGACAGTAAGAAAACATTGGAAAACACAATAGGAATGCGCTACAAGGTTAGTTTTCGGATCCTTTGCCACATAGAACCAATTCCTTGGGTTTAGGGAGAGCTGCAGGACATGTAGAGGAGTTCTCTTGTATAGAGAGCCCCCCAAAGAAGAGAGATATAAACAATGTGTTGTTAGAAAAAATGTCCCTGCGCTACACAGTACTGTGGTGAGAAAATAAGTATATCCAGAAGGTGAGGTAAACATAGAGGAACAACACTTTCTGGTCAGGAGGGGGGGTGTGATGCTCAGAAGCCCCCTCCTTGAAGTGCCGACTCCAAAATCAAAGTGAAATACACTCGGGTCCACGGAGGTATAATCCGATGCTTTAATGTAAAAGGCAACGCGTTTTGGTGCTTAAACAGTAGCACGTTTCTCAAGCCAGTCATATACAATACGCATACACACATTTACATTTATATAGACTAAGTATAGGTAATACCTTACAATCTGTCCTGTTTAGCGCCATCTTGGAGGCGGGACGGATGACACTGACATACCGCGCGATCGTGTGGGCGAGACGAGTGACGCTGGCATGCCACGTCATGCTGATAGTCAGCGTCACTCGTCCCGCCCACACAATCGCGCTTTACGTCAGCGTCATCCGTCCCGCCTACACAGGACGGATTGTAAGGTATTACCAATACTTAGTCTATATAAATGTAAATGTGTGTATGTGTATTGTATATGACTGGCTTGAAAAAGGTGCTACTGTTTAAGCACCGAAAAACGTTGCCTTTTGCATTAAAGCATCGGATTATACCTCTGTGGACCCGAGTGTATTTCACTTTGATTTTGGAGTTGGCACTTCAAGGAGGGGGCTTCTGAGCATCACACCCCCCTCCTGAGCAGTAAGTGTTGTTCCTCTACGTTTACCTCACCTTCTGGATATACTTCTTTTCTCACCACAGTACCGTGTAGGGCAGGGACATTTTTTCTAGTAAGAAAACATGTCTGCTTTCTTCCAGAAACAGCAGCACACTTATCCTTTGGCAATGTGCTGTGTTAACACTCAGTATCATATCTTTTTACACATCCTATGTATAAGTGTGGTGCTATTTCCGGAAGAAGGCAATCGTGTTTTTCTAAGCTCATACAACCCCTTTAAAGTGAGAAAAGAACAGCAGAATGTATTTCACGGCCTTGCTTTATACCTCTTGTCTCCAATAACTGTCTGATGCAAAACTACTATGGCTAGAAAGTCCTGGAAACCGCAGGAGCAGCTAGTAGTTTCCAGTAAGCCAAGAATACACTTACAGGGAATATAAAAGCTTTATTCAATGTTACAAGTATAATAAATGTAGGTAAATCTAATTGTGTTGGAGATCACACTCACACATTCTGTATAAACCATGCTTTTATGTTAATTGCCTACTGTTACTTTAATAAGGCTTAATAATCCTATAATTAAACGTTATGGAACAATCTAATGTACTTTTATGTTTCATATATTATATTATCAGGACGGGTTTTCAGCCTCTGGATGTAAACAAGAAGTTCTCCATTCACTGACTGCAAGCAGGGATCTTGAAACGGTGCGGAACTCAGAAAGCTGCATACAATTTCTTTATACAGTGATCAAGCTTTATCATAAAAATTCATAAAATCATCACTGTTTTTAGTTTGGCTTCAGTTAACTGAAGATTATTCCATAAACATGGTTTTTTAAATATATATTAATTAGCCATAAAATAAAACCGGCAATGGGTAATGTTAATAACGTTGGTACCTGTCAAGGGGCGAGATATGTTAGGCAGCAAGTAACCAGTCAGTTCTTGAAAGTTGGTGTTTTGGAAGTAAAAATATGAACTAATGTAAGGATCTGAGCGACTTTGACAGAGGTCAAATTTTGGTGACTAGAAGACTGGGTCAGAGCATCTGCGGGTCTTGTAGTATGTAGTGGCTAGTATCTTCCAAAAGTGCGCCAAGGATGGATCAGTGAACTGGTAATGGGGTAATTTGCGCCCATGGCTTCTTGATGCACATGGGGAGTAAAAGATAGCCTTTCTGGTGTGATCCCACAGAAGAGCTACTTTAGTACAAATTGCCAACTATGATAGGCGTCAGAACACTCACAACTTGCTACATAGCAATGTAGTACACAATATCACGCCGGTCGTATATTATTATGGCTGATAGGTGTGTATATAATTTATGTAAGTTTATATGGCAAGTGAAGAACTGTGTATAACTTCCAGCTTTGGAACATAGTTTTTCTAGAATAACCCTTTTTAAAGCAAACCTGTACTGTGCATTCATGTAAATCCCTTGCTCACTGTGAACTTTTGAGTCCAGTTGGAGGTTTTGTTTCTTAATTATACTAAGTATTCCCCCACAAGACTTTATATCGATCTGCTCTATAACTTGATGTGTGCAGATATCGTAGTGGGTTTACAAGTTCCCTTTAATGTAATTCTTGCCTTTAGTGTTTTTTATAAGTGTGTTTGTTGCGCAACCTAATGACACAGGCAGATTCTATCTGAACCTCTGTCCCCAACACAGTGAAATTCTGTAAGTGTCTGTCCTCCATACCACATGGTACTGGTAAAGTACACACCATACATCTGGTCCTCCCGCAACGGTGGGCCAGGGGTTATAAGCCTGTGTCATTCCTTCTCCACAGAGGAAGATTCCTGAACTCATTCTACCTCCAGCTGTAGCCCCTGCGGGAGGAGGAAAATCTCTTCCTGTTCCAGTAAGATTTTGTCTCCCATACTTCCATTCATGTCTGTCACCCTGCCTTTAGTATTTTCCATACAACATATATTGTCAAATCCCTTTTCAAAACCTTTCCACATTTCAACTGTTCTAGCAGAAGCGTAAAGTAGAAGTCGTGTCACCAGCAACTCCAGTTCCACCAGCAGCTGAAACCACACAAGCCTCTGTATTCCCACAGGTAACTGACTGCGAAGGCTAGATTTAAAATCCTAAATCAAATCCAACATATTTGTATGGGAGATTGTCAGAAATCATTTTTAATGTCTTAGTGTATAACGGAGTCTTATGCTGGCAAGACGGTGCTTTTCACTCTGCCATATTTGATTTAGTTACTGATGCAATGCATGCCATTAATGAGTAATATAGTTCTGCTAGAAAAAAAACTGAGATAACTAACCTCAACAGCACATGAACTGATTTATATACTTAGAAGCTCAGTTCTAGTTAGCAGGAATATTACAGACTGCTTGTCGCTGATATAGTTTACCTCTTTCTGTTTAGAATGGAGCAGCCCGAAGGCCAAGTGCACCCGCCGTACCTCCTGGCCGAAAGCGGAAGTCTAACTGCCTTAGTGCAGATGAGGTAAGGACTAAGGTATCAATGTGACTATTTACAGTACCAATCGCTGTTTCCGTGTAATGGTACTTTTTAGAGACAGTTGTATGAGTAATTGCTTAAAAGAGCGATTACAGGCAACTGGTTCATGTAAACACGGGACCCGGCAGTGCAAGTAAGTGACAATTGCAAATTTGTTGATATCGCTTACTTTTTCTCTCCCCTAAAAATCAAGTGACTGTTGGCCTGTTTAAAGAGGGAGTTGCTCATATATCAATGACTGACTGTCTGTTTTCTCGGAATGGAGGCGGGTGGCCAAGGATCACCAGTGCGTTCTGCCTCCCTTCAGTCAGCAATTTCGCTCCTGCATGAAAGCACAGGGGCGATAATCACTGGAAGACTGTTAAGCTCCCAACAGTTGTCCCATGTAAAAGAACTGTCTTAGGGTAGTTTTCAGTGAGCCCTGCCTCTTGTGACAGGAATAACTAACAATACTTAAAGGGGTTCTGTCATTAAATTTTTTTTTTATACTTACCAATTTCTCCCCAGGCAGTTGTCTTATCGCATCTTCTCCTCCCCGATCTTCTCTTGGCTCCTCCATTTCCCTGTGTTACGTCCTCTCCAGCCGGCCGGATCCTCTTCTTCCTGTGACGAAGAGTGCAGAGCACGTAGCATTCACTGCCTAGCAGGGAATGCCAAATCCTCGGCAGCCTGCTTCAGCATGCATGCGCAGAGTCGCTAGTGTTCATATAGTATGTATAGCGGCAAGACCCCGTACGCTGACCTGCAGGAAGCAGGATGCCGGCAAGGTATGGCCGGCTGGAGGTGACGGGGACTGGAGGAGCGAGGAGAACGGTGAGGTGAAAATCTGTTAAGAAGACTGCCTGGGGAGAAATAGGTAAGTATTAGAGATGAGCGAGCATTGCCTTTAGCGAGTACCTGCCCGCTCGAGACTGAAGGTTCGGGTGCCGGCGCGGGGGAGTGGTGAGTAGCGGCAGTCAGCAGGAGGGAGCGGGGGAGGAGAGAGATAGATCTCCCTTCCGTTCCTCCCTGCTCTCCCCCCGCAGCTCCGTGCCCGCTGCCGGCACCCGAACCTTCAGTCTCGAGCGGGCAGGTATTCGCTAAAGGCAATGCTCGCTCGAGCAATTGCCTTTAGCGAGTGTACTCACTCATCTCTAGTAAGTATAGAATTTTATTTATTTATTTTAATGATAGAACCCCTTTAATTTTTATCTGCACTATGTTCAGGATTCTCAAGACAGCTCTGATGGAATTCCTTCTGCCCCTCGAATGACCGGTAGCTTGGTGTCTGACCGGAGCCATGATGATATCATCACGCGTATGAAAAACATAGAGTGTATTGAATTGGGCCGTCATCGTCTTAAACCTTGGTACTTTTCACCATACCCACAAGAGTTGACTGTGTTACCTGTACTCTATTTATGTGAATTCTGCCTCAAGTATCTAAAGAGCCTTAAATGTCTACAAAGGCACCTGGTACGTAAAACGCTGCATGAAGTTGTGAAATACTTTAATGAAGACTACTAGAATAACATACTGATATACTTCTCTTTATTGTTCATAGACTAAATGTAACTTGCGACATCCCCCGGGAAATGAAATCTACAGAAAAGGGACTATCTCATTCTTTGAAATAGATGGACGCAAGAATAAGGTACACAGGCTCTTAAGTGAGTTACAAGTGATCTGTTCTGTGAACCATCATACAGTCTGTGCATCTGTGTGATGTTTTTCAAACTTTACTTACTCTCAAGCTATTAATTCTGCTTCCTCCAAGGGAATTCAAGGTTTTGGAGTGACTTGTGCTTGAGAGGAAATGTGAAATTATTGGCATGGATGCATTAGATACACCTTAATTTCCCCCTTTTAGTGGCATTGATGTGTCTTGCATATATATATTTTTTCAGAGTTACTCTCAGAATCTCTGTCTTTTGGCAAAATGCTTTTTGGACCACAAGACTTTATACTATGACACAGATCCCTTTCTCTTCTACATTATGACGGAGTATGACTCTAAAGGCTTTCACATTGTCGGCTACTTTTCAAAGGTGAGTTTCTTTTGTTAGGAGCGCAGTGTCAAATAATAATTGGATGGACTTAATTGCTTTAAATTCTAGATCTTATTTAATCTATTGTGTATTTTTTACGCCAAGTTTGCATTGCCTTTTCATATGCAGAAAAGTTTAGTATGCTCCGCTAATGGCCTGTTTACATGCAACATTTATCGCTCAAAATTTGAATGAATTCGTCCAGTGTAAATATAAAAGAATCGCTCACTATTCGTTCAGTTGTCATTATTGCTGACTTTCAGTCAGCATAAAAACTGTTGCTGGGCTCTCGTTACGTGTAAATGCTCCCTGCTTCATATAAAAGGTGAAGCACTGAGCAAGAAGCCCGCGACCCAGCAATAAGCCTTTCAGTGTAAACTCTTTGCAAGAGCGCTGACTACCTTAGCAGTGATGTCGGCTCTCGTGCAGTTGATTAAGTGACTGAAAATGAGCGATAATCGTTCCATCGGGCGGAGGCATCGCACACTTTTCGTTTGAACAATGATTTTAAGGTGAAGTTAAAAATCCTCCTTAAGCTACTGAAAGATAAAGCAAAAATATTTATCTCACACTAGACTACAAGCTGTTTTCTCCATGGGAGCCAGTAGATAACAATTGTAATCTGCAGTCAGCCAGGAGCAGAACAATGCAGCTGTTTGCAGAGCCCATGTGTGATTAATCACACGCACAGCTGTGCAAACAGCTCCTGGAGGCCCTTTTACATGCAAATGAAGATAATTGTGTTAATGGCTATTAACACTTTATGCAGATAGATTGCTAAATCTTTCAGTCATTTAAAAGGTTATTTTTGCAAGTTAATGGGCCTCAACCTTTGTACAATGGGAAGAACAAAAGCAGACCTGATAAGCCCATTATAGGTCAGTGTGATCCACTAGGATCTACTATAAAAAGTGTGAAACAGATAATGAAAACTAATGCAATCTTGTCACTGAATAGATCACCTGAGTATAGCTGCTAAAAATGGCACATTGCTTTATTACCACCATTGGCAGGATCACAATGGTTAGACCTTGGTCGATAAGATATTAATGGCATACCCTAGCAATGTGCGAACTATGGGACAGGCTTAGTAGTACTGTCCAATAGTACAAACTAGGCAGAGAAGGCAGTTTTTAAATGTGCCAAATTTATCGCAGTGGCTCATGTTGAATAATCAATCCATTGAATTTTAAGACTGTCTAGTCAAACTGTATACCATCTATTGGTGTAATTTCTGGTGTAAACTCCACCAATAATTTGATACATTTAGACCCCTCTACCCATTGTCAAACGTGTCGAAAACACATCTTAAATGTGGTACAAAGTATGTTGGGCAGTTTTTTGCGCAATTTGTGCCATAAAACTGTCAAATTCTCAATAGTAAATCTGCGCCTATGTATGTAACAAGACTTCCCGTTTTGGGCTCTTTCATGCATACTGAAATTTGCAGCTGTGGAAATTGACAAAATCCACACGTCTAAATGCAGATTTTGATGCAGAACTGTTCCCAGAATCAAGCCATTTTCAATTCCACATCATACCCCTCAGATTAGCTGGGTAGACTTTTCCGCATGGCAACAAATTCAAGTATTTGCGAAAGAGCCCTTAAGTAGGAACTTTTTCAATTAAAAAATGTAGCTGTGGTTTGGAGTTGAGTGAACTCTCAGGTGCAGTGGTCCAAGCAGGAGATCTGCTCTCCTCTGTAGAACGGGCTTTTCAAGAGGAAATTTGCTGCTCAGAAGGTGGAAGGTATATGTATACAGTGAATATATAATTCTATATTTTGTACTCGATTTGATTTAATTACTTTATCATTTCTCCCCAGTTCTTCTAAAAAAAAAATCAAAATAATTACTTTTGCATTTTCTCTGTCCCTATGTGCAGGAGAAGGAGTCAACTGAGGATTATAATGTTGCTTGTATCCTGACACTACCACCTTATCAAAGAAGAGGATATGGCAAACTTCTTATTGAGTTCAGTAAGTCAATGTTTTAGTCTTTTACTGTTCACCTGTGTTTCCCTTTCAGTTCCCTCTTCTTTCTATTGTGTTATCTTTGATTAGGTTATGAACTGTCTAAAGTTGAGGGGAAGACTGGTACACCAGAAAAGCCTCTGTCAGATTTGGGTCTCCTTTCCTACAGAAGTTATTGGTCTCAGACAATTTTAGAGATTCTAATGGACCTGAAGACTGAAACGGGGGAGCGACCGCAGATAACCATTAAGTAAGATATAAAATAGTTTGGTAGGAGAGGCATAAAGTATTAGGAAACATCAAAATGTGTCATTGTGGTCTAATAGTGAATATAACAGTACCAGTAATATATTGTAGTTATCCATGTAGTAGAAACCCAAGTCACAGATTAGGTTTCTATCATTACTAATTGACTTGTACTTATACAGTGTTTTATCTGTTCAGTGAAATCAGTGAGATCACCAGTATTAAAAAGGAAGATGTCATCTCTACATTGCAGTATCTGAACCTCATCAATTACTATAAGGTAACCATCTCTACAACTTCAATAACCAATTGTTTGGATAACAACTTAATATATTCATGAGGACGCATGGAGGTAGTAGAGGCCTGCCCCAGAAAGGACCCTCTTATATTGCGCAGAGTAGAGCGCTTCTGCACAGTATGGACACATTGACTTCTGTAAGTGAGTGTAATGTGTTATACGACGCTAAACAGCTTTGGCAGGTTATTTTGGTGATTGCATGTGATCAGGGAATTTTCCAGTCACCATCAGAGCTTCTTTAACACCCTGTGCGGTTTATGTTCGTTTTTTTATTTGTCTGTGGGAAATCTGCAGCGTATTACAGTATCAACAGTGTATGAGATTTCAAGAAATCTGATCCACACGCTGTGGAGAAAGCTCTTGCCACATAAATTGACCTTTGGTGTGGATGTCAATGCATGCTACAGATTTTACCCCTTCAAATGAGGGGTAAAATCTAATGGACATGAAATACTTGTGGATTTTGATGCACTTCTGCTGCAGGTTTTCCCACTACTGAGACCACATCCTGTGTGATAGGATAGTCGTACTCTTACGGCCGCCTGTAGATGGCCGGGTCGGATCCCGCTGCGAGAATTCTCGACCCGTGCCCCCGCAGTGATCAGTGCGACTCACCTGTTCCCGAGTCTCTTCCGTCCCGTGTGCCAGCTGCCGCTCGGCCGGGCTCGTGCGCAGAGCGGAGCCAGCGCATCACTAGGAAGGTTTCTGTGCGGGCCTCTGCAAGACCCGCACAAAAATAGAACATGCCGCAATTTGTGTTCGCACATGTTTTCACACAGACAAATGGCGGCTGTGTGCATTAGATAGCATTATGTAATGCAATCCTATGGCAGCGGGCACGGGCAGAAATTCTGCTGCAGAATTTCCGCCCGTCTGCAGGAGGCCTAAAGGAGTTATTCCACCAAATACATTTATTACCTATCTACAGGATATATGATCATTGCTCCCAGTGATAACATCTCACCGTGTGTGAATGGAGCAGCAATGCACATGTATGACTACCACTCTATTTACTTCTATGGGATGGAGGAGATTGTTCCCTTTCCATGTAAAGTGAATGAAGTGCTGTTGGCAATCATACCCTATCTAATAGAATAGCTTGAAAATTCTGATAGCTTGATGTAGAATGCTCTTTTGCAAAACTTCTAATAAAGCCAGCAAATTACCTATAAGCCATTAGCCATGTTTTTTTTTGTGTTTTTTTTTTATAGGGGCAGTATATCCTGACACTCTCAGAAGACATTGTTGAAGGACATGAAAGGGCCATGCTGAAAAGACTTTTGAGGATAGATTCAAAATGTCTGCACTTCACTCCTAAGGACTGGAGCAAAAGAGGGAAGTGGTAGACCAATGGTGGTCTAAGGAATAGCTGAACTATGACAGAAAACTGTTCTAAATTTCATGGACTGTTCCTCTCGGATGCTATGAACAAGTGAACACTTCTGAGTACTTAAATGAAGTGAATATCCTACAGCGCAATCTTCAGTTTGAGCTCTTTTTTTATATGACCAAATGTATATTTCCTGAAAGGTATTTGGAAGCAGCAGATTTTATTGTAACGTAGTGGCTCAGTACAGAATGGAACCAGTGGTGGCAAATACATTGTGTGGTCATGGGGGGAGGAGATGGATACAGGAAATTCTACTTCAGTAGCACAACTGTAAAGTGAGAGAAGTTGAAGAATGATCCAAGCATGTTGTAGGCAAAACTATGGTCGTGCTCTTAACCTTTTCTTGTACCATTTAAAGGGAACCTGTCATCACTGAGCCCTAAAAACTATGTTGTTTCTTACTCAGACTCTGTGTTCCATCACCATTGAGCCTTGTACTGTGGTTTATGGGGCTCAAAAGGTGATGACAGGTTCCCCTTAACCAATATACAAGAACATAGCTGTAAAGCATTGACATATTACAAAGTTCAGCTCTCTTATTTACCTGTAGAGGCTTCTGTAAGATTATAGATAAAAACGGAACTATTTTAATTAAAGCAATTGCTCATCCCATGAAATTTAACAACAAGCGATTGTCTGTCTTAGCAGACTGGTGGTCGACTGTCATCGTCTGTATGGAAGTTGGCCATGTTTGAAATTTTTGTCCAATAGTTGGACAAAAGGTCGTTCTTGCAAGATTTTGGGCTATTGGGAGCAACAAGTATTTTTAGCTGTGTACAACTGGAGCTTGATGTGTAAGACCAGCTTAAGGGCGCCCACCCACTGGCGATTTTTTTTTCTTTGCGTTTTTTCTCAAGAGCAATTAGAATTGAATGTACTCCTGTCCACTGGCGTTTTTTTTTGCGTTGCGTTTTTTAACATAGGAACTGTCAGTTGCATATGTGTCCTTATTTTTCTCCTAATGCACCCATGAAAGTCAATGGAAATTAATGGAAAAGCCGCGAAAACGCTGCGAAAACGCTGCGTTTTTTCACGCACGAAAATCGCAATCGCCAGTGGGTGGGCGCCCTTAGGGATGCAGAACTGGTTAATGTAACAAATGGTACATTTAAGGTTAACAGGACGACCATGCCAGAGGGGTACTGGTGTTTCTCGTCGACACAAAGTGTTGGGTGTCGACATGGGTAGGGCTGTTTAAAAGCCAGGTGACGCCCCCTGTTCATGATTGGCTGCAGTGCTAGGTCCTGGCACTCGCCACGCCGATCTCTGTTTGGTCTCGTGTCCTCAGCTCGCCACTCCGGCCTTCTCCACTGCCGTCCTCTGCCTCTTAGGTGCTCACTGCTAGGTCCTGGCGGTCTCCATTCTGCCTTCAGTCCTCGGCTCAGCACTCCGGCCTTATCGCTCTGCGCTGCTGCAGCCTAGGTAAGAGGTTTGCGCCGGGGGTTGTCCTGTGGTGCTCATAGCAGCTGAATCGGGGGACGCTCTCTGTTCGCAACTGGTAACAGCTTGACTGTGGCAGATGGGCGGGGGGGGGGGAGGGGGGTGGAATGTCGTTAGACGGCTGGCTATCTGCTCACAGCGTGCGGCATTATTTTTTTGCTAGGATGGAGGGTTATTTTCAGTGTAAGGCTTACATTTGCTGTAAATACTTTTCATGTTACTGCGGCCCTGATGTCACATGCAAGGATTTACACATAATGTAAGACTTACACGGACCCTCCATCACAGCCATAACTCAATCCCCACACTGCTAGGACCTTGCAGCAGCCAGCCAATCAGGACCTTTGGAGGTGTTACCTAGCCCTTAGCTGTCACTGAAGGTTCTGGTAGAGACATAATACAATAGTACCCATACCAGGTAGTATAATCACCAAGACCTCTTCTGCCACTAGCAACCACTTCTGTTGCTGTTCAGGAAAATGTTTTGCAGCTAAATGAATGCAAGAAGTCCTTGTAACACTATGTAAATACGTGTTTTATAGCTGTTGTATAAAATATTTTAATGATAGAGATAGGAGCCTATTCCTACATGTTACTATTTATTTTCTAGGCGCTATTTGATGTCCCAACTTCTGGTTTTCAACAGGGCAATGTATTCACTTTGGAATAAACTAGCAATTTATTAACTAATTGGAGGCCATCCAATGCAGATATTTCATGCACTGCTGTGTGTCTTAATTTAATAAGACAGCAACCAGTTGTTTGTATTTAATGAGGTTTCAGTGTCATGGTTTAGTTTGATTCCAGTAAATGTGATAGGAGGGCAGGGGCACACTTGTCCAAAAGTTGCCAGCCCTTAAATTAGCCATAGAAAATGTCAACCATTTGAGGCTTATACAACTGACTGTCGTCTTGTGTAAAGATACCTTTATATCAACAACAAAAAAAAGGTTATGGATCTTTCTATATGACAATAGGGGGTGGGGGAATGGCTCGGTCATTAAAGGTGCAAAATAGGCCATTCAGCGGTAAAACAAATACTTCCTTGTCCACATATCGGAAGTGGTGGCATATCCTGATCTGTAATGGTGATACCAGTAAATTTGGCACATTCCATATGTGGCTAATTGTGTTTGGTATTATTTTGCTTCCTGTGGCCAGGGTATGTGCACACAATTTGTATAAAAATAGGAAGATACTTTCCTATCCCTTATGATGGTGCCATATGCAAACATCCCTAACTTACCAGAGGGGAAAAAAAGTTAGTATGTGATGTGTAACAGAGGCAACTTAGAATATTAATTCTAAACGAACATGTGCATTGCATGTTCTATTCTTGTCTGTAAAAGCAGACAATAGGACATACCACAATCTTATGAACCATCAGTCAGTGTGAAAACATGCTCATGTGCCCAGGCTTCTTGATAGCTCATTACAGAAGAGGGATTTGTGCACATCTTCCCTGCACCCAGTTTTCTCTTACATCATACCCATGTGTCTAAGCAATAATTTATCCACCTTTTACAGGAAGCTATTGGCAGTTTTTCAAATACACACACCCTAATTTATTTATCTCTTGAAGGAATATTCTGGTTTTAGAAAATTTTTATAACGAAAAGTTCTTCAATATAGTAACAGTTACTGATTGTTTCAATAGAATAACTGCAGGCAAAGTTGTTGAAAGCCATATTTGCTTGCTTATAGGTTGTAACAAATCTGTACTGGTCATGTAATGGAGAGCCACATGGCTCATTAGAGCATCACGTGTCTTGGGAAGGTACTTTTACAAGGGACACAAGTCAGCTATAGCACGCAGCAGAATTCTGTACAAAAACCACCGTCTAAGGGCCCCTTCATACAAGCGTATATGCAAAAATGCTTGCATAACCACAACACATCTGCGCTATGAAGGATGTGCCTTTGCGCTCACAGGACCAGTGCACAGGACACACTCTGCCATGTGTTTAAAGGCTATTTAGCCTGGAGTTCCAGATGTGTTTTTCCTGAGGAATTGTGCCATGTATTGTGCATTTGCACACCACCCATAGACTTCGATGGGGACGTGTAGTGCGTAAAAGAGCATGCTGCAGGTTTTTTTCTAGCTCACAAGAAAAATAACAAACCCATTGAAAGCAGCAGGTTCTATTCAGAGCATTGCACAGCCAAATTTTGCGTGCACAAATGATATTTTTTCCATGTGTTGCACCCAAATTCCACCTGTGTGAAAGTAACATAGTATGTTAGGCCGAATGAAGAGAATGTCCATCTAGTTCAGCCTGTTTCAACCACCTTGTTGATCCAGAGGAAGGCAAAAAACCCAAAGAGGCAGAAGCCAATTAACCCATTCGGGGAAAAAATTCCTTCCTGACTCCCTAATGGCAGTTAGACTAATCCCTGGATCTGAGTGAAAGAAATGAAAAAGGAGGGTGGAGCAAGACCCAGTGCAGGTGCTGGAATATTTCTGGAGTACAAAGTGTTTCCAATGATGGAGGTGCTGCCAACCAGATGAAGCTCCACCAGTGTGGGTGTCAGTGTAGCGAAAAGGATGTGAAAAAACTGGGATGGAGGTGCAACCCTCTAAGGTACTAGAAGATGAAGATCCAATGTGTGATGGTGAAAGCACTTTATTTTTTTTTTACAAATTAAAAACCAGCAATAGAATAAGCGTTTCAGAGATGAACCCCTTCGTCAGTTCGGCTGGATAAGACAACAGGATGCCTGGGGGTGACACAATTCCAAAGGTCTATTGAATATGTCGGAGGTCCTGTGTGTGCAGGAGGACAGGGGAGAAAGAAGTGCTGTGGATTCACTATAATTTTTTTCCCATGCAGGAGATCAATTGAGAGAGCTCCCGCACGCGTGATCCGCGTTAAAATGGAGCATGCCACTTTTTTTTCCCCCATGCGTGAAATCCTCAAATCACTTAATTAGCCACGTATGGCAGTTTAAGTGCAGATGGTCAATGCTTACCTATGGAATGCAGATTTACTAAATACAGTTTCCCTGTGGACATGAGCCTTAAGGCCTCATGTCCACGAGCATAATTGAATTGCGGAATCCACATGGCTCACCCGCACAGATGATCTGCAGTTCAATATGCCCACAGACTACCTGTGGATGCCCAATGATATTTAAATACCTACGGAAGGCAACTTTTTCCCAACGTGAGGATCACACACGGAGAAAAACGCAGCATGCTCTATTTTTCTGTGGATCCTGCAGTGACAGCTTCCATTGAGGTCAATGGAAGCCATCCAGTCTGCGGCACTGCAGACGTGCTACAGGAAAGCAGGAGATTGAAAGAAAGGTGGTCACATCCACCCTGCAGAAGAAAGAAGATCCGGCCACTACTGAGGTGCCTCGTGGCATGTCTAAACAGGTGAGTAAATGTATTTTTTGCCTCATGCCGGTGGGCAAGGCAGGAATCCGCAGCAGAATTTGACACTCAGAATCTGTGCATGCCCGTGGACATAAGGCCTAATGAGTCAGGTACCTACCTGTGTGCTCACACCTAAACCCAGTACTACTAGACAACGCAGAGCAGGGGCATTGCAAGTACACTACATCCAAAAAGATCATGTAATGTGTTTCAAAGTGGTCACACTTCATCAGACTAAGGCCTCATGTCCATAGGTGTTTTTTCACTGCAAATTACATGTGCGTTGCACAGCTGCGTGATACGCAGTCAATAGATTTTTGTTGATAGATGGACATTGTGGCTATGTATGAGGAAATAAATAAAATTACAGCATGCTCTATTTTATAGCATATTACACCTGTGGACATTGGGCCTATTTGATTTGTGGGAGATTGGCAAATCAAGCCACCCATAGGGAGACATGGGTGCCCGCAAAGCAGCTAAAAGCATGCGGATCGCACATGCAGGAAGAAATCGCAGCATGCTCCACTTTCCTGTAGATCCCGCAGGAACGACTTCCAATGAAGTCAATGAAAGCAGAAGAAAAGCACTGCGTGTCAGCCAGTGCGCCCGGACACATGCGCCATGCTGAAGAAAGAAGATCTGGCCGTGACTGAGAAGACCTACACTGGATCCAGAGAGGTGAGAAACTGTCTTTTTTGGGTGCAGGGTTGTGGGCATGCATGGATTCTGTATAGATTCCGCACTCAGAATCCATGCATGCCGTGGACATTGGGCCTTATACATATACAGCCCTATTGATCTCTTTGGGTGCGTGTGAATGGGCAATAAAAACAGTGGTTGAATAGGCTCTGCGAGTGAAACACATGTTGCCGGGATACATGCACTGAAGTGGGGGGGGGCTGCAATAAGTTGTTGCCCAAGTTTTCCATTCTACCTTACGATTGCTGGGCCAGCTCCCTAAGCTTAGAAACTGCCCCCACCTTCCAACCAAGTGTATAGCAATACACTTATAACATCCAATTTTATTTTTTACATTAAAAACTATAGCAGACAGACACAGGGGGGCATCCATTGTACGTTATGTGCAGAACCAGTCATACATATGTAAAATACTGTACAGGTTTATCACGATGTAGTAGAGCCGGGTTTGTTCTACCAATGTTCAGCTTCTAGTCAACTGGTGCATGAATCTGTAAAATAAAGTACATCAGATTATTGAGTAGTTTGTATAACAGTGCTGTCATCGTGCCTTCTAGACTTTAGGCCAGGCTCACACGAATATATTTGTATTACATGTGTATAGAGATGAGCGAGCATTTTTCGAGTAACTGCTGGCTCATCCCTGAAGTACATTGATTTTCATTGTTCCACTCACACTTGTTTATATTCCGCACATAAAAAAAAAACATGTTCAATTTCTTGCGCATTACGAGCGTACAGCCCTATTTTCTATGGGTGCATTCAGAATGTATGGCGTTTTTGTACATAAGTTGCTAAGAGACCTGAGAAGAAAAAACAACCAGTGCATGACCAGTGTACATAAAATACACTGTACATCTGCAGACATTCTTAAGCAGCGGTTTATGCTACAATTGTGTGAGCCCGGCCTTAGGGTGTCTACAAATGGGATGTAAATGCAGTGGAAAAGCTGCAGCATTTACATCAGATTCCAAAAAAAACATCTTGTACACATGGAAGGGAAATACTCTACAGATAATCTGCAGGCACTACTTCTCTTCCTCTCTACCTATGCACACTCCGGTCTAATCCAGCCCTGGATAGACATTGAAGGGGGTTACTCTCCTAATCCTTTCTCCGCTCTCGGGCATCCGCATTGTATGGGGTATTACCCCCTGATTTGAACAGACTGGCGCAATACCAATCTGTCCTGAGGTTGATACAGTTAGACCGCGGGGAACACTGAGCTATGCCCTCAGGAATCCGCATTGTACAGGGGGGGGGGGGGGGCTCCCCAGGGGGGGGGGGGGGCTCCCCATACCACTCACGTGGGGGCCCACTGCATCGACCCACTAAATTGCCGGAGCCGATTGCGTTACTGCTCAGAACGAATTAAGTTCCCCGGAAGGTTGTGCACATACCTGAGTCTGATATTGGTAGATAGCTCGGATACCACTTGGGAAAAAAATCAAATACCCAAGTGGAAACTCTGATTTATGTGAAGTAGAAGTAAAGTGGCGTCACCCATCACTGGGCCCCATCGCAAAATTAGTAGGGACTATCTAAGATTCTGTTAGTCACCTAACCCTGGTGACCATCGTGGAGTAGTACGACTATAATATACTAGCTTGTGGTGACAATCACCTCAACTCCTGAACTGTCCCCAACCAGGACAGGGAAACGCGTCTTTCTGAATACCTTTAACGAATACTTTGAGTACCTTTGATGATCAACAAGTACCCTGTTACGATCGGGTACTATCACATCATCTATTGTACCGCATAATTATTTAAAGACTAAATACCCATAATCCCAAGATTGGGTCTGGGCATATATCTTGACAATATTGGACCGTATCAAAGTCCAACTACTATTCAAGATCCTGTATCATCTACGTTTAATAGCGGTACCTCCAAGTCTCGTACTTATATAACTACTACGTTCCAAGAATATCTCTAAGTGAACAAACCTCATTGTAGCAGCTTCCCTGAATTTCACAGGGGACGAGCTACTTTATACGACCAATCTACCAGGGTTGGCTTTTTTACTATTCTTTGTGTTTTTGTGGTAGTCCGATGTCTGTGAGTGTTATATGTTAGCCCACGTTTTAATTTTTATCTAATATAAAACTTAATGACTTTCATCTATATCTGTGAAGGGCCCGTGACCTAGTGTATATATAGATTTCAATACCACTGTGATTCCTACTTGAAATACATTGATTTTCGCTCTTACATTAGTGTTTTTTTCATGGCATATAATACGCAACTAAAAAAAAAAAAAAAGAGTAGAGGGTGGCCAGGCATGAAGGAGTGAGGGCGCACAAACCAGAGCTCCGCTGCCGCCGACACAGAGGACACAGCATACCTTAAGCCAGGGACGAGATGGTGAAGGTGGGAAGAAAGAAAGGAGACCTGCCGCCGACGAACGGGACCCCGATCAGCAAGTTCCTGCACTCCCAGAGCGCCGCAGAAGCCGAGAAACAGCTCCCCAACATGGCGCCGATCAAACACGTGGAGCCGGCGCTGCAATATGCCGGAGGAGCGGGAGCTCCGCTTCCCCGCCGGGAATCGAAAGTACAGCCACATCGGCAGAACGAGGGGGACAAGGTAGGAGATATGAGCACACCAGCAGACTTGCCTGCCTCCACAGCCCCTCCAGCCTTAGTTACAGCCGGGCACACAACATGCAGCTCTGCCTGTGAACAGCCAGCAGCCCCAGATGGGAGACAGAGAGCCCCCTCAACCCACATCCCTGAGCCTCTGAAAAGCACTCCCTCTCCCACCCAGCCTCCTGACACTAAAGGGGGAAACTCAGGGCAAAACGCCATAATTAACCAGGCAACAGAAGCAGCCATAAGGGGTAACCGAAGTCCCCAGGGGAAGACAAGAAGGGAATCCTTCACTGTACCACACACAGGAAGGCAGAAAGATCTCAGGGCCAACAATTATGAGCCCTCTGGAAGGTCTCACACACCCATCCCCCACCCTGCAGCTGCATCAGAGAAATAGGCAGGTAATGCCATACAGACACCAGACCCCAAAACCACTCTGATGCCAGACACGGGGTCCGAGGCAGACCCCATGGAACCACCGCTAGATGACTTCCAAACCCTCCACGCACTATGGCTCATGGTCCGTGCATTACCCACCAAGAGGGACTTTGAAATGCAAATCCAGCGTATAGAGGAGAAACATGAAAAAGATATTGCGGCAGTTAGCCACTCAGTACAATCACTGACAGAGAGAGTCGCAGCTCTAGAGGAAAGTGCTGACACCCCGTCTACGGACTTTCAACAGTTAACTTCACTAGTAGAGAAACAGCAGAAACAGCTCAGAGACCTGACTCTGCACTTAGACGATATCGAAAATAGAGGGCGCCGCAACAATCTCAAGTTGAGGGGAATTTCAGAAGATGTCCCTGTGACAGCTATCTTCAATAAGTTGCTACAATGGCCAGAAGACAGGATAATAGAACTGTATGATAGAGTTCACCGTGTCCAGGGCGGGAGGACACGAAATCAAAATTTTCCAAGGGACGTTATATGTCACGTCCACTTCTATAGACAAAAAGAGGACATTCAGAGACTGGCATGGGAACAAGGCTCAGTGAACTTTAAAAGTATGAACATCACAATACTACCCGACGTCTCCAGACTAACCCTTAATAGCCGGAGGTTGATACGCCCACTACTGGATGCAGCACGTAAAGCCGAAGCAACCTACAAATGGGGACACCCATTCCACTTAATCTTACGTAAAAGAGGCCGACTCTTCACAGTCAGAACACCAGAGGACCTGGAGGGGGCGTTCTTATTCCTTGGCGTTCCTACGGTCCATGTCCCGGATTGGATGGCCCCGATGGACACTAGTCCTACCAACATGTGATATAAACGGAACTTTATAAGAGCATGACGGCCCATTCGCCAACCTCCCCGGAGGATCCACGGAACCGAGACCCCACATCTCTTCCCTTGTAACAAAAGGACTATCCTCGACCTATGATGAACACTCCAGACGCGGCTTGCGGTTCACTGGAATTATATAGCAGGAGCTCGAAGACAACGACACGCCGAAAGAAGACTAATAGACTCTGGTTTGCATAACTCTCCTGCTCTCTCTGTGCACAGAGACAACCTCATCCACCCAGTGCACTCCCACGTTTTCCCAAGTAGGGTATCAGGGGCCCTGGTACCACCCTCCGTTGACAGGGGACCATGCCCTCTGATTAAAAGTTTGTAGTAATAAGTTGCTAGCATCTAAGTTAGCTAAGTTTGTTGTTCCCCCAGTCCACCCCCCCTAGTGTATCTGTTGCCCCGCAAGGGTGTCTTTTTCGCTACACCTACCCCCATCTCCCGGGATCCTCCCAACCCCCCGTCCTTCTCCCTTTTTTTTTTTCTCTCTGTTTTCTCCTCTCTCTCCTCTCTCTCCTGTCATTTGCCGCACAACCTACTCTACAAGGACTGTACACCATACTCATTATGCCAACTGTATCTACTAACCTAACGATTGTTTCCATCAATGCGCAGGGTTTGAACATTCCTGAAAAAAGGTCCTCCATCCTCCATCTCCTCTGGAAAAAAAAGAGCACAAGTGGCCTTCGTCCAGGAGACCCATTTCCACACGAACGCCCACCCCAGATTCTCCAATGCCAGGTTCCCACACGCCTACCACAGTACGAACATAGAAACAAAGTCCAAAGGGGTCTCAATCCTTATCGCCAGCTCTATCCCTTGGGAACATGGGGAGACCCGCAGCGACCCAGGAGGTAGATATATTTTCCTAAAAGGTAAGCTTGCCAACACACCAGTTACACTTGCAGCAGTCTACTTCCCCAACTCCAACCAGGTGCCCTTTCTAGAAAGGACACTGGAGGACCTGGAGGAATTTAAAGAGGGCACCCTGATACTAGGCGGGGATTTTAACATTACACTGGACCCAAACGCTGACACCTCCAAAGGCAATGACAGTATATCACTTTCCGCACACCGAAGGATCAGGAAAAATCTACATAACCACCAATTAGTAGATGTATGGAGAATCTTAAATCCCACTACCAAGGACTACACCTTCTTCTCTCCGCCTCAATACATACTCAAGGATTGACTATTTCTTACTCCAACACTCATCCCTACCCGCCCTGATCACAGCAAAAATAGATATCACCTTCTCGGATCATGCATTAATCACCCTAGAGATAAAACTACCCTCCTTATACAAAAAAGAATGGAATTGGCGACTTAACGAGTCCCTCCTCCACGACCAGGCAACCTCAGATGAAATTCAGAGAGCCTTAGGCGAGTATTTTGAACATAACCACACTCCAGACGTAGATCCGTTGACAATCTGGGAAGCACACAAATGTGTTATCAGGGGTTTGTGTATTAGCCTAGGATCCCGCATCAAAAAAAGAACGTGGAGAATATCTCCGGGGGTTACTCGCGAAAATACAAACTCTGGAAATAGCCATTAAGTCAGCACAGGACGGCCCAGAGGGGACAGAGCTAAAATTGCTCAGGGAAAAAGTACGCACGGCCTGCTTAGGTAAAGCAAAGGCGAACTTAACGAAATGTAGACGCCATCTCTATGAATTCGGGAACAAACCCAGTCGCACACTAGCACGGGCGATTCGCTCGGCCAGAGCTAAAGCCTACGTTCCACAAATCAACACCCCAAAAGGCCAACCCTTACACACCCCCCAACAGATAGCGGAAGCATTCCGAGAGTATTACCAGGCGTTGTATAACTTATCACCATTACAATCAGAACAAGACAGAGAACGACGGAGGGCGGCTATAAAAGACTACCTTCAGAGATCAAACCTAAGTAGACTCCCACAGGAAGCAATCGACGCTATGGAGGCCCCAATTACTCAGCCTCTGCTAACTCGTTCTATCTCGAAATCCCATACAGGAAAAGCACCGGGCCCGGATGGGTTAACGCTCATATATTACAAAAAATCTGCAGGTACATTATCCCCCCACTTCACACGGGCCTTCAACTCCATAACGTCCAGAAGTACACTACCTAGAGATACACTGAAGGCACACATCACGGTAATCCCAAAGGAAGGCAAGGACCAAGCCCAATGTCAAAGTTACCGCCCTATTTCCTTATTGAATGTAGACTTGAAACTGTTCTCAAAAATTCTAGCGGACAGGATCTCCCCCCTCCTATAATCCATAAAGACCAAGTGGGCTTCGTGCCACTTAGAGAGGCTAAAGACAATACAACGAAGGCCATAAACCTGATACACTCTGCACAAAAACAATCTCTACCGGTCTGCTTATTGTCCACAGATGCGGACAAAGCATTTGACAGGTAGAGTGGGATTTTCTGTTTGCCACTATGACCCACATGGGAATAGGCCCCAATATGCTACAATGGCTGACAGGACTATACTCACGTCCAACGGCCGCAGTCAGAGTAAACGGGCAGCTCTCAACTCCCTTCTCTATAACAAATGGCACACGGCAAGGCTGCCCGCTCTCCCCTTTGATCTTCATATTATGCCTCGAGCCACTACTTAGACACATCCGCCTAAACCCAAATATACAGCGAATCCCACTTGGAGATACGGAATATAAGATCGCAGTTTACGCAGATGACCTATTATTCTTTATCTCCAACCCAAGAACAACCTTGCCGAATTTGCTTGCAGAAATAAAAACATATTCCACCCTATCTAATTTCCAGATTAACTACCATAAATCGGCGGCACTAAATATCTTCATTCCGCCATCCACAGTGAACGAATTTAAAGACACCTTTCCATTCTCATGGGCAAGAGACCATATACACTACCTCGGCATTAACCTCACACCAGACACCGGAAATCTATACACAGCTAACTACCCCACACTCCTGAATAAAATCAGACAGGACACAAACGCCTGGACCAAAGGTATCTTCTCATGGTTTGGCAGAGGAGCCATAACGAAAATGAATCTACTCCCTAGAGTGCTATACATGTTCCAGGCCCTCCCTATACAGGTTCCAAGGCAATTTCTCCAGAACTTACACTCTCTCATGATCAAATTCATATGGGCAGGGAAACCTCCCCGCATAGCAAGGAACACCCTGTCCAAGCCAAAAAAAGAGGGGGGTATGGGACTACCAAACTTCCTGAAATACTACCAAGCGGCACATCTGGTACGAATAGTTGACTGGCACAGACACTTGGACCTTAAGATATGGGTAGAAATAGAACAAACATTTGTACCAATGCCACTAAAAGCCCTACCGTGGACACAGGGACAAAAGTCAGCGGACTATATGAAACACCCCACAATCGGCCCAACAATAAGCATAATTAACAAAATAAACAACAGCACAGACATTTCCCCTAAACCATCCCCCATGTTTCCAATCCTGGGCAATACGGCATTTCCGCCAGGCAATGAGAATAGAGCCTTCCGTAACTGGGCATTGGGAGGCAGATTCCGGGCGGAACACTTCCTCCAGGAAGGCCAATGGTTATCGGTAGACATGCTAAGAGAAATAACAGAGCCGAACCAAATCTCACTATGGCAAGCAATCCAGTTGAGGCACTTCTTCCTGTCACTCGCTAGACCTAGCACATTCACAAGACCAAAAACACAATTTGAAACCATTTGCTGCGGAGAGGGTCCCACCAGACATACCCTATCCAGAATATACAACATACTCAATTCACAACACGAAAACTCGCCACTAGGATATATTAAGAGGTGGGAGGAAGATCTCAAGATGACACTGACCCAGGAGGAAAAGGAGAAAATATTCACAATCTCACACTTTTCCTCTATATCAAGTAAAATACAGGAATCAGGATACAAGGTCCTCTCTAGGTGGTACAGGGTGCCCTCCAGATTACACAAGATATTCCCCTCGGTCTCCCCCTTGTGCTGGAAATGCGGAACGGAACAAGGGACCCTGCTGCATATTTTCTGGGAGTGTTCAGAGCTGACCAATTTCTGGGCGGAGGTATGGCGGATAACCTCCAAGTTCACACACTATCCGCTACCAAAAACACCAGCATTCTTCCTTCTACATCACGGTGATATCCCTTTAACTACGTACAAAAAATCAGTGGTATGTTTCCTGGTGGGCGTGGCAAGGTCCTGCATTCCGAGACTATGGAGACAAACGGTCCCCCCCACGGTAGCAATGTGGCTGAATACCGTTAACCAGATCATGGAGATGGAGAACCTTACAGCCACACTGAAAGGTACACAAGAAAAGTTCCGGAAAACATGGTACTACTGGATAGAGTTTCAGAACTCAGAGGAATTTAGATCCTTGATCAACCCATAAAGCAGGAGAAATCTCGTTCCCTCACTTTCCTCCTACTTTCTCTCTCTCGCTCTAGTTCCCCCCACCTAACCTCCCCCCTCCCACCTTACCTCTCACCGCCCCCTTTATACCAATCAGACAGATCGCATCTATGTCCGTATCCCTAGTGTGTCTCGTCTGGTAGAAAAAAAAAAAAAGAATACATAGGACACAGCAAGGACAGAATGTACAAAATAAACCAAAAGGGGGTACTAACCCCTCCCCCCTCCACTTTTCCAATACCGCATATTTTACCATACAATAATACCAAGCAGAGAATAATAAAGGAAAACCACAGGTTGTAAGCAAAGTTAGAACAACTGAAAGTTCAATTGAATGTTGAAAGTAGAACTATGATATAAGAAAATTAAAAAAATAGTTTCACTGTTCTCTTGTCATGCTTAATATTATGCAAACTGTTTATTTTAGAAGATAACTCACAAATGTATGACTAAGATGGTGATACATAAATAAAGAATAAAAAAAAAAAAAAAAAAAGTAGAGAATGTACTTTACTGCGTATTATGCGCGATAGAGCCCTATTCTCTATGGGTACATGCAAAACACTCTACATACACAATTACATGGCATATGTGCTGCGTTTATACGCAACGTCGCTAAGCGTCAGAGCGGGAAATAAAATAAATGACAAAGTTAAACTAGGAAGCCTGTGGATGACCTGCAAATGAAGATAAGTGTTAATGGCCAGCAGTAGCCATCAACACTGGATGCAAAAAGGTCGCTAAAACTTTAAAGGTCCATTTAGACGAAACGATTATCGCTCAAAATTCATTTAAGCGATCAAAAGTGAGCGATGGTTTTCCTTTTAAAGACGACCGCTTAAACTTATCGTTGGAAAATGGACAACAAACGATAGTTTGTTTGAAAGGTGTGTGCATCAGTGAAGGTAAAAAAATTTAAAAAAAAAAAAAAAAAAAATTGTAAAACGACTGAACGAATTTCATTTAAACCAAACGAAAAACAAACTCCCAAACGATGGATTTTAAGCAAACTGAAAGACAACGAAAGAATTACTAACAAAAAGTGCACGATGGGCGCGCGTTTACACGCAATGATTATCGCTCACGTTCGACACAACGAATTTTGAGCGATAATCATTGCTTTTAAATAGGCCTTAAATCTTTCAGTCGTTTGAAAGATTATCTTTGCGTGTAAATGGGCCTTAACCAATCATGAAGTTTATATATAGGTGATAAGGAGATGACTGCTGAAAAGAGATGCACTTCGAACAAGAAGTGTCAGGCCAAGTTCATGTGTGGATCAAGGCCAAGTATTAGATCTGGTAGTAGAAGGAGGTTATTTTGACAGGTTGTAACAATGGAGTTTTGGAGATTGCTATACATAGGTGTACTTACCGCAGAAGCAATTTTCGGCCATGTAAGTGACATCACTAACACGTCATCTGCAGACGGTGGAGTCTCCAAGTTCCACTGTGTGAATGATTGAAACGTGGATCTGACATTTAAACAGCGGTCCTGGGAAGGAAAGAGTAAGAATCGTCAAGTCTGAGTTCACAATGCAAATATCAATATGTGGAAGTCTAGTCATTTCATAAAGTGTAATTAGTAGGAATCTATTGCAAAGATCAAAAAAATGTTGGCAGAGCTGGCCAATGATCTTATGGATACGGGAGCCTCCCAACTGTTGGCTTTCCTCAAGCATGATCCTTCTGTGTCTGCAGGAGATAAGCAGACATGGTAAAGTTGGTGGAAATGACAGCTAACATGTCATTTGATGTGTATGGTTGGATTATGCAGTATAGGTAGCTCAACCGATATGCACATCCATTCAGCAAGCCTATGTACAGAATCATATCCATCTCAGCTCAACAATTAGTGCATTACGTCTACGTACTCTGTGCTCAGGACACCTCAGGTGGCCATGTACATTAGATTCGACCGAACATGGCAATTTCAGGCAACTATCTAATGTGTATGGTGGTGACAGAATTTCAACATGCTAGATCCTTTGTTCTGATGGGAGAGAAGCCACCGCTAGATGTGCTTGGTGGCAGCTCTCCCTACCGAGAACACACACGGCCTTTGTATATTGGGAAGTGGAGGGTGGGAGAATAGTAGTTTAATGAATCAGTGTCCATCCAGCTGACAGCTATGTTGAGTGGAGGGCCAGCTTTTGCTTTAGCCTGAGGCTACATTCACAAGAGCACAAATCTTGCACGTATTTTGCATGTTATGAGGCGTTGTGACTATGAACTCCATTGTTTTGAATGGAGTCATATACTAGGGCATTTTTTTTGCCTCACAGTGATGCTAGGTAAAAAAAATTAAAAAAAACAACTCACTGCATGTCCTATTGTACTGAAGTGATGCAAGAGGTCTCACATCTTGCGGGTAGCACACACATTGACAAGCATGATATGGGGTCAGAATTCTTGGCCAGATATCGCAGTTGCCTGTGTGAATGTAGCCGCAGGATGTATTTATACGGGCGAGTTTCCCTTTGTACATTGTGAGACACACGCCATTGTTTTTAATGGGCCTTTTTAAATGTGTGGATTTTCTCTTGCAGTGTTGCTGCAAACAAAAAAAAAAACGAAAAAAAAAAAACAAAACTGCCCATATTTCTTCAGCTCACCGGAAAGGAGCAACTAGTCAGTATAAACAGGCAGTCATTCATTTATGTTTGCAGTGAATGGAGACGGGCGCCCGGAAGAGATCTCTTCTCCATGTGAAAGCACAGGAATCCCGTCTAAAACCACCCCAAGTGTTGCGGCACCAACAGCCAGTGTCATAGTGACAGATCACCATGTATCAGTACACTGAAGTACGCTAATGATCAGAAATTATACTATTCAGAAAATGCAGCTAAATTCTAAGAATAAAGAATCTGCAATAAAGAAAAAGTGACAGATCTGCGATTGGCTGCAGCAGCCTGTAAACAGACCGCTGGTGGGTAGAACAGAGGGGTGGTGCTGGAGTTGCAGAAAGCTGCGAGAGGTGAACAGACTATTTTATTATTTTTCCACATGGCCAGCATTTTTAACAAAACAGAAAAAAAATTCTTTAAAATGGGTTAAAAAGAAAATGCTACTAACCAATTAATGAGAACCTGAAACCCAATCCACGCTGCCCGAACCTCAGGCAGCATGACCCAGGACAGGTACCCTGTTTCCCCGAAAAAATTACCTACCCTGATTTTCAGGGGGAGGTGAACTTGAAATATAAGCCCTACCCCCAAAATAAGCCCCAACTACTCAGACGCCGACATAAGATCGCTTCCTGGTAACGGGGTTCGTAAATCCTGCCTCCAGGAAGCGATGGCTCTGATCGGTTCTAAAGCGCCGTGGTTGAGCCAATCAATGCAGCACACGATGAACCAATGTGATGGCTGTGATTGGTTCTCCAAGCGCTGCATTAAATGGTTCTTGAGTGCTGCGGCTCAGCCAATCAGAGCCATCGCTTACTGGAGGCTGGGTTTATGAACCCCGTTACCAAGAACTTGATCTTATTTCGGCGGTTGAGGACTGCAAGCAAATGTGTTGGGACGCCGGAGACCAGCAGGAGGCACCCGAACAGTCCCTGCTAGATAAATATAAAACATTCCCCCGAAAATAAGATCCTGTGCTTCTTTGGGGGGGAAAAAAATATAAGACAAGGTCTTATTTTTGGGGAAACAGTATGTACACTGCATCGTTTCAGAACAAACATACCTTTGAGATGCTGTCCAAATGGAGCTGAATCCAGGGGCCGGCACCACGTCAGGCTCATCTAGAACGACAGCGTGAGCATTCTAGATGATGAGGGTAGAGGCTGACACGGTGCGCCCCCGTGACTCAGAACGCCCTTCCGAGTCAAACTTCAAAGTAGTTTATTTAGAAACGCAGTGTACACATCTGTCCAGGGGTCCCGCTGGTCGTGGTTTGGGCAGCATGAACCTGGTGCCAGGTTCCCTTTAATATCCTGCTTGGCGCATATACATAAATATGTTGCCTCTTACCTCTTCCTCGGCGCACGGTTTATGATCTTCCTTCAGGACGATGCCCATATATCCGGATGGCACAGTGACGTCTTGTCCTCTGAGTATCCGGCCTCTGAAGGACACTTCTTTCCCTAGTTAGGAACGGCAGAGTTTAGCACACGTCAGCTCTGTCCTCCAATCCTTTATGACAAGCCTCATCTCGGCCATGGCTGCCATCTTATTACTCTCTAGTTTCTCCAACCTGATACAAGCCTATAGGACATTTGGCCATCGTACACTAACCTATGGCGCACTATGGGTTTACATTAGTGGGTTTTCATAAAGCTCTGTTCTGTCAGGATTTCATTGCTCTCAGACAGAATAGCGCAGTCTGCTGCACCATAACCTTTCTGTAATAGTCCCTATAACAGAAGAAGCCATGATGCCGCTGTCAACGGTCTTATAGCTGTGTTCTTCAGGGCTCCTTCACACTGGCCATCACGATATTGCCACGAGAAAATTCGCAATTGTGTTCAGGCATTTTTTGTGCGTCAGCAAGGCTTTTTCTGGAGACTAATCTTGCATCGCTGTTGCCCACAATAAAATTGTGCAATTTTTTGAACGCAAAAGTCAATAGGACCTTCTGTTAAAACGCATTGCACGAAAATCGCACATTTGTGCCTTGCGATAAAAAAGGAGGCTCCATAGGGAAACATGGGCGATAAAAAATAAAAATTGAAAATCATTGGTTTCATAATTCTGTTTTCACTCACTCTCGCATTACGCAAAAAACGTGCAAATTTATCGCGAGTGTGAAGGTGCCCTAACAAGAAAAAAAAAGACCAGAAAAGTTTAAGTAGTTTTCTCTGGACGTAGAAGACGGATAACCTCTCCTTAGGTTACTATCAGATGCCCAGCTCCTCCGCCAATCAGCTGCTTGGGTGACCCAGACTGGTAGTGCCGCTCTGACCCATTCCAGTGACCAGGGAAGAGCTGCAGTACCTTCTACTGATCTTAAAGGGGTTCCGAAGAAACCCTTTAGGGTGCTTTTACACAGGTGGAATTATCCCGCCAGGATGCGCCACAAGAAGACGCTTAATGCCACCACTGTGGAGTTCAGCGCCAAAAGCCGCAAGTCTAACTGCAACTTTTGATATGGAATCAGGTAAACTTAAACCATTTTTAATTCTGCATCAAAATCTGAGGTAGTCCTGCAGATTTAGCTACGGAATATACCGTGTTGAGGTGAGTCTTACAGGCCAATTCCACCTGTGTGAAAGCACCCTTAAAGGGACATTTATCACCTATCCGCAGAATAGGTGACACGAGTCTGATCACCGGGACCCCACTGATTACTAGAATGGGCCTGCAGTCTCCTGGACGTCCACACGGCACAACCAGTGTGCAGGAGTATCAACCATCATGCATGCTGCCACTCCATGCAAGGTCTATGGGGCTGACGGAAACGGAGCTCTCACTGTCCCCGGCAGTCCCAGAGACATGAAAGAGGTTTTCCATGCAAAAACCTATTGGTAACCGACATGACCCATCACTCAGCATCCTGGCTGATGAGCTGATTGTGTGGCAGCTGTCAGTGCTGCTGCAGCTCCGACCCCTGCTTAGTGGCCGGCCCTTGTAACAACAGGAGCAGTTCTCAGCGAAGACAAGGGAGCTGCATCTGCAGTTACAAGAGCCGGACACTACCCAGGCCTCGGAGCTGTGGCTTCCGCTCTGACCCGTGTATTTGTGGCGCTGACAGAGGGCACCTGATCAGCTAAGTAGCCGGGATGCCAAGTGGCAGTCCCTGGTTCATCAAGAATACACGGTCTGTTGTGAGGAGACGTAACTAATTGTATTCTGCAAGGAAAACCCCTTTAGTGGCGGCAGCGAGCACACGTGGCCACCGCTGCGTTCACTGGCGACCCACGTTACAGCAGTCGCTGCAACCACTTTTGTTTGGCCCCACCAGACACTTTCTGTAGAAAGGTGATAAGTTCTTCTGGTTGGAGAACCCCTTTACCAAAACAAATATCACATTGTAACCACTAGGGGCAGGATTCACTAGATGCCCCAGCACAAGCCCCGGGGAGAGGACAGCGCTCACCTCCGGCCGCCTCTCTCACTGCAGGGCAGAAGAACGCGCTGACTCTGGCGCTCCCTTGTCTCTGTATCTGACACGGCAGGAGCTCCAGGGGCTCCCGGGAAGCCGAGGACAGCGCCCCCAGCTCCAGCCGAACAACAGGTACTGCACAGCCGTCAGTCATACTTGTAGAAACTGCATCCAACTCCCGCCAAGCAGGAAGCCACCGGAAGTGACGCTACATGACGCTGCATGTCCTATAAGGAGCGGCCTTCTAACTATTCGTTAGCGGAACTTCAAAGAATGACGTAAATGAAATAATGGAGATACAAATTGCAGAGAAATAGTTAGAACCCTACATCGATACAATCGATACATCAAAAAAAAAAAGAAAAAATTGGCAGCTAGTTCTAAAAAAATCTTGTCAGAAGTGGGATTCGAACCCACGCCTCCAGGGGAGACTGCGACCTGAACGCAGCGCCTTAGACCGCTCGGCCATCCTGACAGTCGCTGTAAGTCTGCACCATACATCATACGAATGCTCAATGTTAGCTGTTCAGCTATTGTTTCTAATGCCGCGCTTCAGTTTTATCCAAGTCCATAATTTGTTTTCAACAAGAAATCTTTTTTCTCGCCGGATTCCTGTCCACATTACCTCAATAAATGATACATTGTTGTTACCACTTACTGAAACTGCTTACATCTCCATTAAAAAAAATTCTAGCAAACAGCAAAATGACAGAACAGATACTAAGGGCAGCCAGAGGGGCCCATTGACTAGAACGGGGTACGTTATTGAAGAACAAAGTAGGCCAGAATGCTGTGCTATCTGTTTTCTAAGGATTTAAGGCCCATTGACACAGGAGTAGAGATGAGCGAACGTACTCGGTAAGGGCGATTTTGCAATCGAGCACCGCGATTTTCGAGTACTTCACTACTCGGGTGAAAAGTACTCGGGTGCGCCGGGGGGCAGGGGGGGGTGCGGCAGAGCGGGAGGTAGCAGCGGGGAACAGGGGGGAGCCCTCTCTCTCTCCCTCTCCCCCCCACTCCCCTCTGCAACCCCCCGCACCCGAGTACCTTTCACCCGAGTAGTGAAGTACTCGAAAATCGCAGTGCTCGATTGCGAAATCGCCCTTACCGAGTACGTTCGCTCATCTCTACACAGGAGTATTTCCCATCCAGACAGATTTGGTATAGCCAATTAGGCTATTCAGGGAGGTGGCTTTTCACAAAGACCAAAGGTCCTTGTAAAGAAAATGCAGCTTGTCCTATTATGGTCCAAATTATAAGAGGGGTGAGCAGTCCTCTGCTACCTCTCTTGCTAAAGCGGCTCTGCTACTCTGACAAGCAGTCGTTTCGACCTCTAGAGTTGGAGGAGTGAGAATATTCTCGGCACTGTAAGGCCGGCTTCAGGACATAGGAAATGAATAAAGATTTATTTGTGTCAACACAATTTACTCTGAGGGAACCATGTGTGTTCTCAAATCTCAGAGAAGCTATTACATCACAGACATAGCTTTATAAATCAAGGGCAGTTTTCCATAAATAATCGCTGATCATTGTCTTTCAGAAGGCACAGGGGGGCACTTACAGCCCTCATGTGTGGAAGATGGAAGAAGAAGAGAGATTTACCAAGTACAACAATCTGCATGGATAGTAGGTGAGCCCCAAAGAGAGAGAGTGAGCAGAGAGCCAGTTCAGTCTGTCAAGGCCTAGTGCAGAGGTACTCAATAGTCTGTTTTGCACACCCATGCATCCTTAAAGGGGTTGTCCCGCGAAAGCAAGTGGGGGTATACACTTCTGTATGGCCATATTAATGCACTTTGTAATATACATCGTGCATTAATTATGAGCCATACAGAAGTTATTCACTTACCTGTTCCGTTGCTAGCGTCCTCGTCTCCATGGTGCCGTCTAATTTCAGCGTCTAATCGCCCGATTAGACACGCTTGCGCAGTCCGGTCTTCTCCCTGGTGAATGGGGCCGCTCGTGCCGGAGAGCTGGTCCTCGTAGCTCCGCCCCGTCACGTGTGCCGATTCCAGCCAATCAGGAGGCTGGAATCGGCAATGGACCGCACAGAGCCCACGGTGCACCATGGGAGAAGACCCGCGGTGCATCGTGGGTGAAGATCCCGGCGGCCATCTTAGTAAGGTAAGGAAGAAGTCGCCGCAGCGCGGGGATTCGGGTAAGTACTAAACGGTTTGTTTTTTTAACACATGCATTGGGTTTGTCTCGCGCTGAACGGGGGGCCTATTGAATTTAAAAAAAAACTCGTTTCGGCGCGGGACAACCCCTTTAAGTCTGGGACCGCCGGTGAAGGTACTTGCCTGACCGAGAGTCTGTGGAATGTTCCTACCCCTATCCTTCTCTGGAGTGTTCCCCGTCCAGGAGCAGTGCCTGACAGTAACTTGGATTGCAGGATCGGTATCATCCTGAGTTCCCTCCCTGACCTCAAATGTCTTTTGAATTCATGCCTTGTATTGCTGAAGTTTTTGCAGTAAAGTTATTTTAAGGTCCTGGCTGTTCCCAGTGACCTGAGGTACTTAAACTGTCTGTGGCTCATTTATTTTTTCCCCGACGATGTTCATGCTGGGGAGTATGGGAATGGTGGCGTCATCCGTGCTAAATCCTTCTACACCTGTTACTCTGTTTGTTGGGCATCCCCATGCCAGGGGTGTCTGGAAGAGGCCCAGCACTGCCCTGGCCTTGGCTACATGTGTCCCTCTGCGAAGGAGCATGGTGAGTGCCACAGTGACAAGCCAACACTTTACCCTCCCAGCTCCTCAACGTACGTTATGTGTCCGGGGTTACCCTATGGGACACTACACAGCTTCCACCTAGTGGGAAGGAGCTCCAGGATTCAGGAAAAGGGTTAAACAGCAAAAGCTTTTATTTGAAGTTCCAGGCAAACAAGGTGTTGTTCCATACAGTCTAGGTCCATAGATCCAAGTACAGAGTTGGGTGACTAGAGATGTCACTTTCTCTACAAAACTTCCTATACTGCTTGTCCAGATTTCTTACTGGGGCCCTGCGAAATGCTTTGGCGTTGTATCTGCCACCTTTCCTCTTCCTCAGACTCGGGGATGAAGCTGTATACTGCTGTCCTTTAACCAGCTGTGGCTGCCTTCACACTGTCATGAAAATCGTGCGAGATTTCTGCGTTGCAAGACACACATATACGAAACCCATTCTTTTGAATGAATGCAAACCAGAGACCAGCTCCTCTGCACACAGGGACTGGCTGGAAACCACAGCTGATTCTGGAGAAAGTCCAGCGTTGGGTCAAAAGCCTTTAGTCTCTATCAAATGATCCAAACAGACAGAATAACCCTGTTGGCTATTTAACAATTAAGAAAGAATAAAGAACTAGAGAGAAAGGGGAGGAAGAATACAGAAGAAAAAAATGAAAGGGAGGAGGAAAAGGATGGGAAAGGGATAAGAATGGAAGCAAGGGCAAGGTAGGATTGGACACCCATCGGCTGACCATCAAGGTTCAGTGAGCAAACTCAGGTAACAAAGGTGGTTCCTATAATCAGTGTTTTGTTGGAATTCCAACCATTAGAACCAAGTTTTAGGCTAGGGTCACACAGGGCGGATTTGTTGCGGTTTTGCTGCGGTTTTTCCGTTGCGGTTTTAACGCAGAAGAACTACTTCTGCAGCAAAACCGCTTCAAAGGTTAATTTGGGCTTGCGGATTTTCGTGCGGAAAAATCCGCAAGCGGTTTTTTACTTTTGTCGCGTATTTGTCGCGTATTTGGTGCAGTTTTGGCTGCGTCCATAGAGGTCTATGGACAAAAAAGTGCTGTGGAAACGACCAAAGAATGAACATGCTGCATCTTTTAAAACCGCGCCGCAGTTGCATTTCCGCACTGCGGCTGTGCAGAAAAAATCCATCCTGTGAGAACAGCTTTTTGGCAAATCTCATTTGTGCTGCATTGCACTGCAAACGCAGCGGTTTTGCCGCAGTGCGGATATGCAACGGCAATCCGCAGCAAAACCGCGGCAAATCCGCCCTGTGTGACCCCAGCCTTATAGAACTTGTCATATGAGTCATGCAGCGAAGTCAGATCCCCATATACATAATTTATTTTGGTTAAGCGGAGCAACATAGCAGAAGCATTTCAGGAAATGCTTCTGTAAAAGCCCTAAACTTAAGGCCCATTTAGACACAACGATTATCGCTCAAAAAGCAATCTTTTGAGCTATAATCGTTGTGTCTAACTGCACTGACATTGTGCAGTTTTCGTTAAGCTGTCGCTCATCATTGTCGTTTTTTAGCAGGATACAGCTGATACTATTGTTTCAGCCGTATCCCGCTCCCTGAACACAGGCTGGGTATGAAGAACAGAGCGGTCCAGCTCTGTTCTCCATACCCCGCTCTGAGCGCTCGGCTGTATAACAGCCGGACGCACCGAGCAGATAACAGCTGGATGCAGAAGACAAGCGGGGACACCCCACTTGTCTTCTGCATTCTCATTCGCAGCACTCGGCTGTATAACAGCCGGGCGCTCAGAGCGGGGAACAGCTGGATGCAGAAGGCAAGCGGCCCCACTTGTCTTCTGCATCCTCCGCTCGCAGCGCAAGGTGATCGCTCAATGTTTGAGCGATCATCTTGCGCTGTAAATAACACTACGATTATTGCTCAAAAGACATCCTTTGAGCGAAAATCATTGTGTCTAAATGGACTTTAAGCCCTAGCTGCATAAAAAAAAACAAAAAAAAAAAACTTCATTACAAAATTACAATACAATAATCCCGAGCTCCATGGCTCAGCAAATCAGAGCCAGCGCTCAATAAACCAATCGCAGCCATTCAATGAACTAAAGACAAGTGCCAGAGGTGAAGAGGAGACACGTGCTGGAGATGACAGCATCTCATAGGGGATGTATTATTATTATTATTATTTTTTTTTTACTATAGCTAGGGCTTATATAACAAGCCCCACCCCACGTGCACAAAAATGCTCCGCGCCGGCGAGCATAGTTGTGCATACGAATGTCTGAAACCGCCCTAATACTGTTTTCAATGTTATGTGTCTATTTTGTATAAGGAAGGCTCAAATTCCCAAAGGACCGGAGTTTCTAATAAAGCGCCATTCAGTGTATATTATGCCTGTAAATAATGGAGATGCTTGGCTTTCACACAGGAACAACACTGTGAGCCCTTCTAACAATTCTTGTGTTCCACTCATCAGTAATTGCATTTGTTTATTGTATTTGCTTATTTAAAAAATAAATCAATTTAAAAAAAGCAAATAATCAATATCATGCTTTAACCATATAATATCTGCAGTGAGGCGGTGATCAAACACAGTTGGAGAATTACATGTAGCCCATAATAGATTTAACAAGACCACTAAAAACGCTATCACACTGCACTGTGTAAAACACATTACTGCTTCTCCACCGAAGTGACATCAGGTGTCAGGATGGCCGAGCGGTCTAAGGCGCCAGACTCAAGATGCAAGTCTTCCCTAAAGCTTGGGTGTTCTGGTCTCCGAATGGAGGCGTGGGTTCAAATCCCACTTCTGACACATCTTTTTTTTGCCCCGTTTTAAACTTCTCCTTTTACAACAAACATTATTTATTTACATATAACTCCAGATGCAGTCCGCAAGATTTCTGTAGATAGAAACACTTAATCCCTGAAAAATTTATTATTAATTGCAGAGGAATACTCCAACCGCCGATGATAAAGAGATATAAATGACACAGCATGGAAAAGAATATGTCAGAAGTGGGATTCGAACCCACGCCTCCAGAGGAGACTGCGACCTGAACGCAGCGCCTTAGACCGCTCGGCCATCCTGACACTGAGGTACTAATACACAACATATCCATAAACAGCATAAATACACACGTGAATGCTGATTGTATTTCCACTGTATTATTCATTTCATACACGACATAACTGCCGGCTATACAGTGAATACACATTAGAAGTAAAACCACTCCTGTTCTCGGCCAACATAATCCTCGTTAGGAGAGAGGAGTAGGAACACCCCCTCCCCCGCCTGTCACGTGGTAGACTAAGGTTCAATTTCCTGTCAGGGTGGCGTGTTATTTCGGATTTCTATATTTACGATTAAACGCTATTAATTGTGACGTCATCAGATTCAGAAGCGGTATTCCTTTTAAATCACTCAATTTAACAATCTCTATGTTTACAATAAAATATAAATTGTATGTTTATTGTAGACAGTTACAATGAAAACAGCATATGGATTATATATAAAATGTTTTAATTAAATGTATACACTTTAATGCAAAGTACGTCGCGCAGTAATTGAAATAAATAATTTGGTCAACTGCAGAAAGTACAATCAGATAAAGAGTTTTAAAAAATTCAGGTCCCACCGAGATTTGAACTCGGATCGCTGGATTCAAAGTCCAGAGTGCTAACCATTACACCATGGAACCTCTACATACAAAGCCCTTCTGCAAAAATCCTGAAACACTGATTGACTATTCAGCATGTTTCCCAATTTGGTGAATGCAGCTGAAACTTTGATTATGGGCTGGTCTATCTTTTTGCATATTGCACACTAAACCAGCCCAGAACCCAAGTGCCCTCTTCCCGTGGTATTTTCTGGGGAGAGGAACAAGTTTTTTGTTTTCCAACAAGCGTGTCGCCTGTTTTTTCGGATGCGTCCCCGTTCTTCCGGGTCGGAGACTCAGAGGGTCGGGCTGATAATGTCCCTGCTGCGGGGCTCTGCCCAGACATGGGCCTTTTCCATCCCCGAGGGTTCCTCCTGCCTGCAGTCCGTGGACTCGTTTTTTCAGGAACTCGGGGGTATCTTCGACGAGCCGGACTGAGCGGGGTTGGCGGTTTCGCGGTTGCTGGCGTTGCACCAGGGGTCGCTCTGTGTGGAGGATTATTGCTCCAACTTCAGACGCTATGCAGGGGATACTGCATGGAACGATAGCGCTCTGAAGGACGTCTTTTTGCAGGGCCTCTCGGATGCGGTAAAAGACCTGTTGATTTCCCATCCCATTCCCGGGTCCTTAAGGGAGGCCATGGAGCTAGCGGTGAAGGCAGATAGGAGGCTCAGGTCTAGGAAGCAGGATAGACAGGCCCATAGGGTCAGGGAGGTCATTTGTCCTGTTCCCTCTTCTTCCGTACCTGTCGCTGTTCCTGAGCCAATGGAGGTGGACCCGCTGGACCCCAAAGAGCGACGCCGGAGTCGTTTGGTGCATCATCTCTGCTTCTACTGCGGGAAAGCTGGACATCGGGTGATCACCTGCCCCCTGAGGCTTCAGCGCTCACAGTCCGAACCGGCGGAAGAGCTCCGAGTCCTAGGCGATTGCAGGGAGGATCGCCTAGGACTTCAGGTACTTCCTAAACTGTTGGTACCTTGTCAGGTTAGATTCCGGAATTTTTCCCGACCCGGGAAGGCGTTTATTGATTCTGGAGCAGCCGCTAACCTGATAAGCATGAGTTTCGTTAAACCTTTGATGGCAGAATTTGTGGCGCTGGAGACGCCAATTCATTTTACCAGTATTGATGCTACCCCTCTCTCTACAGGCCTGGTACAATGGAGGACCCCAGGATTACAGTTCACGGTGGGGGTTCTCCACTCGGAAGAAATGTCTTTCCTGGTTATGGAAAAAATGTCGGTTGATGTGGTGCTTGGTATGCCCTGGTTGGCACTGCACAACCCCCAATTTGATTGGTCCACCCGGGAATTGACTCATTGGGGATCATCCTGTCATAATCACCTGTCTACCATAGCTGTGTGCTCCGCAGATACTGTGCTCATTCCGGAGTATTTGTCAGACTTTCAGGATGTATTCTCCAGAGAACTGTCTAAGGCTCTGCCTCCTCATAGGGAGTGGGACTGTGGTATTGATCTGATTCCCGACAGTCCCATCCCTAAGGGAGCCATTTTCAATTTGTCAGGCCATGAGCATGAAGCCCTCAAGTCCTATATCTCGGAGGCTCTGGCCAACCGACATATCCGGCTGTCCAGGTCCCCTGCTGGGGCAGGTCTCTTCTTTGTAGAGAAGGCCGGTACAGTAAGGCCTTGTGTGGATTATCGGGCCTTGAATAAAATAACAGTGAAGAACCAGTGCTCCTTGCCCCTAATTCCTGACTTGTTGAATCAGGTGGTAGGGGCCCACTGGTTCTCCAAACTGGACTTGCGGGGGGCTTACAATTTAATTCGGATTAGAGAGGGAGATGAATGGAAAACGGCGTTCAACACCCCGTTAGGACACTTTGAATGTCTGGTCATGCCTTTCGGACTCTGTAACGCTCCCGCGGTCTTTCAGGGGTTTATGAACGCTGTCTTTCACGACTTCCTGGGGGTATTTATGGTCATCTATCTTGATGACATTCTGGTGTATTCTCCTGACTGGGATACACATGTGCAGCACCTGAGGTTGGTTCTGACCTGTTTGCGCGAGTACCAACTTTTTGTCAAGTCAGAGAAATGTACTTTTGGTTCCAAAAAAGTATCTTTCCTTGGTTATGTGATTTCACCCACAGAGATTCAGATCGAGTCTGATAAAGTAGCTGCAATCTCCTAATGGGTCAGACCAGACAACCTTAAGGCTCTCCAGCGGTTTTTAGGTTTTGCAAATTTTTACCGCAAATTCATTAGAAACTACTCTGTTATTGCTCAACCCCTGACCGACCTGACTAAGAAGGGGGCCGAGTTGGTAAAATGGTCGCCGGCAGCCCTTGAGGCCTTTAGTCAGCTAAAGAGGGCATTTACGACTGCCCCGGTGCTAATACAGCTGGACGCACAACTACCTTTTTTCATTGAGGTAGATGCGTCTGAGGTGGGGACAGGAGCAGTATTGTTGCAGGAGGTCAGTGGGAGATCTGGGTATAGCCCATGCGCGTTCTTCTCGCGGAAGTTTAATTCAGCAGAACGCAACTACGACGTAGGTAACCGTGAATTACTGACTATCAAATGGGCTTTGGAAGAGTGGCGACACCATCTTGAGGGTGCTAGACACCCAATTACCGTGTATACTGATCATAAGAATCTGGTATATCTCGCCAATGCTAAAAGACTCACAGCTCGTCAAGCCAGGTGGGCATTGTTCTTCGCCAGGTTTAATTTCATCGTGACATATATCCCAGGGGAGAACGTGAAGGCGGACGCCCTATCACGGAGTTTCGGGGTGCTGGAAAGTGAGACTATGACTCCCGAGAATATCTTGGCACCTGGTGTGGTGGTGGCAGCTGTAGAGTCTAACTTCGTCCCCCAACTACAGAATGCCCAGCAGGACGCTCCTTCGGGGGTGCCGGAGGGCAGATGGTTTGTGCCAGAGACCTTACGTCTTCGAGTCATGGACGAATCTCACTCGTCGGTTCTCGCAGGGTTTCAGGGGACCCTGGATCTTTGTTCCAGACACTTCTGGTGGCCAGGCATGGCTCAGGAGATCCGCAACTTTGTTAGGGGATGCTCGGTCTGTGCCCGCAACAAGAGTCGACGGCGTCCTCCGGAGGGTCCCCTGAGACTGCTACCGGTTCCTTCCAGTCCATGGTCGCAGTTATCGGTAGACTTTATCACTGATCTACCAGAATCCCAGATGTGCACTACTATCTTAGTGGTGGTCGACCGGTTCTCAAAGATGGCACATTTTGTGGCGTTAAAGAAGCTACCTTCGGCAAAAGAATTTGCCAAGATTTTTGTAACAGAAATAATTCGCCTACATGGAGTTCCCCAAAATATTGTATCTGATCGCGGGGTTCAGTTTGTGTCGCAGTTTTGGCGTGCCTTCTGAAGAAACCTGGGAACGTCGCTTTCCTTCTCGTCAGCATTCCACCTGCAAACTAATGGTCAGACTGAGCGGAAGAACCAAGATTTAGTGCAATATTTACGGTTATTTGCTAGCGAAAAGGCTCATCAGTGGGCAGAGTTCCTGCCATTGGCAGAGTTTGCACTAAACAACCGCCCTTGTTCTTCCACTGGGGTATCTCCATTCTTTTGTGTATACGGTCAGCATCCTCGTTTTCTTACAGCAATACCTACTCCTTCGGTCTGTCCGGCAGCGGATGTCGCCACAGATACGCTTCGGGGAGTATGGGAAGAGGTACAGAAAAACTTGGAGGCAACGGGGACTCGTATGCAGTTGCGTAGTGGGAAGAGTCTGTCTGTATCTGAACCGTACAGGGTGGGACAGAAGGTATACCTGTCTTCTAGAAATCTCAAATTGAGGGTCCCATCCTTGAAGGTAGCGCCACGTTACGTGGGTCCGTTTGTCATCACACGGGTGGTAAACCCGCTCGCCTACGAACTGGGTTTGCCAACTACATGGAGGGTTCACAGGGTGTTCCATAAGTCTTTATTGAAACCTTTTGTCCCTTTGGTTCTCAAGCGTTGCTCAGCCTATCAATGCAGCGCTCAATGAACCAATGCGATGGCTGTGAATGGTTCCTCGAACGCTGCAAAGCCATCGCGTTGTGGAGGTGGAATTTATGAATTGGAAAATCAATGCAGTGCCTGATGAGCCAATCACCGCCATTGCATTGGTTCATCGAGTGCTGCATTGATTGGCTGAGCAGCAGTCGAAGAACCAATCAATGCAAGAGGATTGCCAGAAGCATGTCGGAGCTCAGAAGAGCAGCAGGAGGGATCTGGACTGAGCCTGCTTGGTAATGTATTCTTTTTTTAATGTAATGCAGCTAGGGATTATTTTCAGGGTAGGGCTTATATTTCAAGCCTCCCCAAAAAAAAGGGTAGGGTTTATTTTCGAGGAAACAGGGCAGTAGGAATAACGGAAACATGGCTTACTAGTCACTAATCCCCAGTCACTCACTTAAGACACAGCACATGTTAGAATACCGTACACTTAGAATACAGCACACACACTCACTCGGCTCGCATGCGCACCTGTGTTTGCTTTATATAGCACTTTTCTGTAATATTTCTGCTCCTTCTCTGTTTGGATGACATTACCGCAGCAGACCAAAGAGGCAAAAGCAAAATTTGAAGGGGTTTTCCAGAATTGAACTATTGCTAAATTCTCAAGTTTGATCATCAACAGTAGATTGCTGGCAGTCTGCCAACCAGTACCCCAGACAATCAGCTTTTTACCAGAGCTGCTATGTGCCACCACAGTTCCATACACTCGGCAGAGGCCAGAATGGTACTGTAGGCAAAGTTCTATTAGGGAACTGTGGCTGTAGTACCATTCTGAACCACTGCAGTGTACAGAACTGTGTGTTTCTGGCAGCTCTGAACACCAGAATAGTGGCTTGCAGTCGTCCTAGTCAGCAGACCTCTGCTAATCCACTATGGTATTGATGGCCTGTCTTGATCAATAGTCAAATTCCAGAAAAATCCTTTAAATCAGCAAGCTATATGGCACGGCTTCCACATGGTTTTCTTATTCTTAGAAAAACAATTGCAGTCATTATTTATTGATATAATTTAAGCACACATTAGAACCCGTCAAGATTGCCAATAGAAGCAGTGACACCTACAGGAATGCATAGGCAAAAATAAAATTTTAATGAAGAGATGCGTATGAGCAGGGTAGATTTATAGCCTACTTTTTACCTAATTTCAACATGTTGAAACATATAGCAGCAAGGACATGTTGAAACATATAGCAGTTCTTCTGGACTTGATTTTGCTAAAGTTGTATTCTTTACTAAAAGATGCACGTAGTCGGCAGGATTCGAACCTGCGCGGGGAAACCCCAATGGATTTCAAGTCCATCGCCTTAACCACTCGGCCACGACTACATAACATGGTAGCCATTTCCTTTAACTGGTCAGGTGACATACCTATTCATTATTCATCTGTGCTATAGAACAAATGTAAAATGTTTTTGTTCTTCAGTCACAAACGTAACATATTAAACATTACAGTAACTTGTAAGAATTTATATACAAAGTAGTACCTAGCTATATCAGGTGGTTAATGCATAAGGGTTTCCACAGACGAGCATATGCATAAATAAGCTCGCTGCTACGGAGTGTATTTGCGCATAAACAAGTCCAAAGAATTTTTTTTTTCTGCAGTTCAAACTCTGCGCTGTTGCACATGCAGAAAAAAAATGAAAGGTAGGGCAAGGCCTATCTTTTCTCGCATGTAGAAATATCATGCAAGAAAAACGCTCATGAGAACGAAACCATTGAAATCATTCACCAATACATAAAAGGTATCAGTTATACACACTATTCACATAAATAATGCTGCTACGAACTGTATAAGGAAAACAAAGGTTTTGTACCATGTAGAGCAAAATGTGATTGTTCACAGCAAGAGAAACCAAGTAATCTTGTAGATATGATACCTTCTAATGGCTAACAAAAATACATGATGTTAATGTGAGCTTCCGAACCAACGAAGGGTTCTTCTTCCGGCTTAAATGGAATAGATCTGGAGAGGCATGGATATTTATACAAACCAACAGTAATTCAGGGACCATAAAACCTTTACTCCCTTATCAGTGTCTGGTTAAAAATGTTTCTGTTTCTGTAGCACTAGTTCCATGAAGTGCAAACCAATCACATCCATATCTGTGCCTTGTCATAAGTATGTGTGTATAAATATGCATGCCTCTTCGGATTTATTTCATTTAAGCCTGAAGAAGAGCCCGAGAGGTTCGAAAGCTCGCATTAACATCATGTATTTTTGTTAGCCATTAAATGGTATCATATCTGCAAGATTATGTGGTTCTTCTTGCTGGGAACAATCACATTTTGCTACATACTATCACATACATGAAGATGTTTTGTACCGTAAACATAAATAACTCCGGGAAGATATATATGTGAAGGAAATGAATATGGGGGTTTCTATGTGTGGAAATACAGGGTGGGAAAAACAAATGTCCAATACTAAAAGGAGTTTGCTATAGGCAACCAAATTTAACAGAATCCACTTAAACGTTTACTAAGAGCTTATTCAGCGAGCTGTATTTGTGATCCGTGTGCTCTCTCTGTATTTCATGGACAGCACATGGACCCATTATAGCCAACGAGGCTATACACAAGAGGTTTTTCACATGGACTGATAGTCCATGTGAAAAAAAAACAGCAAGTCCTATTTTCCCCTGTATTACGAATAATACATACTATTACTGTTGCCCATGTAGATTGGACATCACATAGACGGTGTCTGTAAGCTGTCCCATGCAAGATGCTCAAGAGCAATACGCATACAGTTGAGTGAAACTGGCTTAAGGCAAATAGATCAGTTGGCAAATCTCAATGAGGTGGTTATTACGGGGGACTTTAACTACCCAGATGTAAACTGGGAAAAATGAAACCTGTGGATCTCATGAAGTAAGCAGATTTTTGTCAATAACTAAACATAATTACCAATACCAGCTGGTATAGGAGCTAACTATGAGAGGGACCTTTTAGACTTAGGCCTCATGTCCACTTGCACGCACAGATTCCACTGCTGAATCCCGCAGCAGAATCCAGCCGTACCCGCAGACATGGACAGGAAAATACATTTTCTTACCTGTCCAGATCCAGTGTGGGTCTCCTCCGTGCCAGCTGGATCTTCTTTCTTCAGCACAGCGGATGTGTCCGGAAGCATTGGGAACGTTGCGGACGCATGCGCAGTGCAATTTAAAAAAGAAAAAAAATCTCCTGCTTTCCCGTTGTGCCGTGGCAGGTCCACAGTGTCAGCTGTGGCTGTGCTGCGGATCGGACAGCTTCCATTGACTTCAATGGAAGCTGTCCCGCGGGATCCGCAGAAAAATGGAGCATGCAGCGATTTCTTCCCGCGTGTGTGATCCGCATGCCAGGAATAAAAAAAAAAACCACATCCACATACTTAAAATTGTTTTGCGGTTGCTAATGCATTCCTTTGGGCGGCTTGATTTGCAGATCTCCCGCGCGGGTTCCGCAAATCAAATCCGCCCGTGGACATTGGGCCTTAATAGTATAAAGATTGTCTGAGTTATTTAAAAAAATATGTTAATGCAAAAAATGTCACAAAACAAGGCATACTGATCTGTTTGATCCACGCCGCTCTGGTCCTACTGCTGCAGCCATAAATCACTGAGACCAGTGATTCGCTACAGTAGTAAAGTGGCATATACAGAACGTCACCATTGCAGCCAAGTAAACAAAGCCCAGCTTGAAGGACTGGGATGGCAGTGGGGAATTGAACAGGTGTGTATAACTTATTATTTTTTAGTTTTATGTCATTCCTTGTTTTTACACTTGACAGAATCACAAGGGTGCCCGTTTAGGGGCACCTAATAAGCATAATACACAGTTGAGTCATTATTATGACCACCTCCTACTTTCGACATTGGCAGCGCGTAACCCATGAAGGAAATGAGGTGTTGTGGGTTGACTTGCTGGGTATATAAGGTAGGCTGTCTTCTCACATTTCACTTATTGCTGTCATGGGTAAAAGGGGCAATTTATCAGATTTGCAAAAAGGAAAGCTTATTGGCTTTCGGGCCAATGGTGCAGTATTTCTCAAACAGCAGGGTTTGTGAACTGTTCGCGTGCTGCTGTGGTAAAAGTGTATTGTGAGTGGACAAATGGCATCATTGGGAATAACTGATGTGGAAACTGCGGAGCACATCAGTTATTATAATGTGCCAATTATGTGAGGGGTGAATGTTGGCTATGAAGGTGCGCGAGGGCTGACTGATACTGTGGAGTAGATCACAATGAAAATGAACCATCAGGCTACCAGACTGCATTTGGGTCTCCCAAGCAGATGGTCACTGCACCTACGCTAACAAAGGTGGCACACTGTGGTTATTCTGGATATTAGCTGGTAATCATAATTTCCATTAAAGAACACAATGGCTTGATACTGTCAAAGCTGATGCTGGCATGGATATCACACAACTGAAATAAGCAGTGCAAAACCCAAAAAAACATGAAGGGAGCTCGCCTTTAGGGTCGCCGAGGGTCGTGAAGCATAACAGCTAACAACAACAACAAACATAATAATGTGCACTTTTTTGGTCACTCCATCTCCAAAACAAGATTTAATAAAAATCGATTAAAATGTCATATATACACCAAAATAGTACCAATAGAAATTACACAACTTGCCGCAAAAAACGAGTGCTCACACAAGCCCTTCGACAAAAAATTAAAAAGGCTTTGGCGGTTCAGAAATGGTGGCGTCACGTTACTTTACTACAGTCAATTCTATCCTGACTAATTAGGGTTAATATCATTTGTCCTGACTAGTTCAAGTTAATTTGTCCTGCAGCTGTTAGCTGAAGTAATGGCTGTTGATTGACAGCTCTGTTAGCCATTCAGCTTCTTCCCTTTCCCTATATAATCCAGCTTTTTCTGGATGGAAGTACTGGTTACATTTCAGTATTTCTGGTGATGGCAGTGTGCTCAATTTACTTGTCTGTCTGGCTTCTGGTTACTTCCCTGTGTTCTGTTTTGTATAATGTGTTTTCTCATCTTTTACTTGTTGTCAGTTACTGTTTGTCCTCAGTTTCTGTACTCTGGTTCCCCTTTGATTTTGAACCAGGCCTCATGCAAGTAGAGGGGTTGTCCCTTTTGGGATGGGTTTTGAGCTTCACTAGGACACGATGTGGGGCATCGTTTGCCCAACAGTTTGTGCCATGTAAATGGGGCTTTAGAATACAGCATGCACATTAAGCTCGCACAATCACTTTTGTTTGCATTATATATGATGTATCTCCTCCTATGTTTATAAATGACACAAAGTCCCACAGATGCAATTTGTTAGACCTTGATTGGCTAACTCCGCCCTTAATCACCTGTGTAAAGCAATGGAGAATGAAACCAACAATGTTTAACAATACACCTCCTCGGTACAACATATTTAATGTCTAGGAAAAAAGAAACAATATAGCTACAATAAATAAGCTTGAAGATTACTAGGACTAGGATATAAATACAAATCTAATAGGGAAAGTTGCACTCAGCAATGTCCACTAATCTTAAGTCACACACTAAGGCCAAATGCACACGGCCGGGTCGGATTCCGACTGCGAGATCTTGCAGTGGAATCGGACCCTGTTACCCCTGTGCACCTGTTCTCTTCTCTCCGCCTCACATGCTCAGTGCAGAGAATGACGTGCCACGGGACGGACAGCTTCCATCGACAGCAATGGAAGCTGTCCATGCAAGGCTTCCCCCTGCGATGCTGTGCTTTTTTTTTTTTTTCCAGTTGATTTCCGCTTGTGGGCATGGTAAAGTGTTTTGGCTTAACATGTCTATGAGCAGTATTTGCTGCAGGATCCAGAAGTGAGTGCCCGCTCTGGATTCCGCAGAGCATTGGGCCTAAGGCCAGACTCGCATGAAAGATCCGGATTCCGCATGCGGGTTCCCGCAGCAGAATCTGGCTGCGACCCAGGCCAGCGACACCGCGTACCTGCTATTTCTGTACTGCGGATGACCGCGGACGCTTGCTGTCGGTCATGTGCAGTACACATCTTTTTTTTACAATAGTTTTTTTCACGTGCCATTGCTAGGCAATGACGTGAGTATCCACAGCCCATCCACAGTGTCAATTGCGGATGGGCTGCGGGTCGGACGGTCTCCGTTGACTTCAGTGGATGCTGTCCACATGGAGTCCGCAACAAACTAGAGCATGCTGCGATTTTCTTCAGCTCATGGAATACGCAATTTGTTTCCATGAGTGTGAAGGAAAAAGCGAATTTTACATACATTTCAATGCAAGCCATTTGCTGCAGATTCTCCGTGTGATGCCGACAACGGATTCCGCTATAGAAGGGCTCCTTCACACGGACGTGTAATGAGTATTTTGCGAGCCAAAACCAGGAGCCGGTCCAAAATATGAAAGAAATGCTAATCTTTCTAGTATACTTTCTCTCTGTATGTCCAACTCCTGGCTTTGGCTCAAAATCCTGATGAAAAATACACCCGTTTAAAGGAGCCCGAAATCTGTTTGTGTGAGGCCGGCTTAAGAAACAGCATATTTTAGAATACAGCAGGCACACTTGTTTTTGTTTGCTTTATATAACTCTCAGGGCACCTTTACACTGGCGTGAAAACCTTGTGAGATTTGTGCATTGCGAGATGCACAAATCTCACACAAATATGAACCCCATTCTTTTGAATGGGTTCATTCACATTAGTGATGTTTTCCTGCATGGCACCGGGATGCGATGCAAGAAATACATTGCAGCATTTCCTATCTAGCTGCGAGATCGCCTATACTCTCCAATGGAGCCGGCGGCAGCAGCACACCCCATTGAAATCAATGGGAGAACTTTGTGATCCCATGCCATTATCCTTTGTCGCGGTGGGGATTCCTTTCATCCCCAAAGTGATGCAAGGCTGTTTTCACATGAAAATGCCTCTCATCAAAGGGGCTTTCACATGGCCCAATATTGCGCTTGCCAGTGTGAAGGAGCCCTTATCTGTAATACTCCTGCTCCTCTTTTGTTTTGAAAGGAGGTTTTGCAAAACACCATTGATTGTCTGTTCGCTGTCTGTAACATCAGGTCCTCTATTTATCTCAAACTGAATCTTTCAAGAACTGAACTTCTTGAATTTCTGTCATCTACTAACTGACCTAATCCTGATTTTTCCATTTCAGTGTGTGGTGCTACCCTAACTCCTAGGCAGCACATGTTCGGAGAGGGAAAACATGTGCAAACTTTCACAGACGTACCCCTGGCAACAGCGGTATTTGCACTGCAGTGCTAAAACACAGCACTTAAGTCTCCCGCTAAACCACAGCCATGCCAATAAAGCCGCTTATAACTGGGCCTCAATCTTATCTATGCAGCAAGCCAGACCGAGGAGGGGGGCAGCGGAATGATGGCAGTCACGGTGGCATGGCTGCTGCTCTCCGATGGAAAAACGTGGCCTGGTGCGGCGTTGCACAGTGGTAAATGGCAGTTCTTACTTAAGGTGCTACCTGTGGAGTCGGAAAGAGAAAGGTATTGTTTGTCATGACGCCAGTCCATATACAGGTAGGGATCCATTCCGAACAAAAATAATAATTTACAAAAAGTGGAGAACAAAACAAAAATGAGGGTAGTAGTCCTCGCCTCTGGAGAGTGTAGTGTGGTACCTCAGTGCAGATGTTGTAGATGGTGGGTAGGAACTCCAGGAAGCAGGATTAGATGGTAAAACACTTTTAACTCTTTATAAGCTGGGAGCGAGGGAGTTCTTTACTTTGCAGCAGTTACACAACTTGACTTATATTTAATTGAGCAGATGATAATTGAGATACAGAAACACTTTTCTTGTATTTAAGAATTTAGGGTTGAATTTCCCCTTCTTATCCTCCTGACTTTACACTCCAGCTTCACTTCTGTGGCCTTGACTATTCAGATTTACTTGCTTCTTTCTTGCTTATTCCCACTATCTTCTTGCTACTGTTTCTTCTGACTGAACTTCTCCCTTTCTCTACCTCCTCTCCTCTGCTGACTCTCTGTCAAAAAAGCATAACTTGGCTTTGGTACTCACACTTGATGTTCCTTCTACTGGTTGAGGCGACGTGACATTCACTCACAAGGCACAGGAGCTGGAAGGTTTCTGCAGGCACCCACAGTGCAGCGTTGCATTCTTGAAACCGTTGCATGACCCTTTTCCTTAAAATCAGGAAGATTCGCTTACACCTCTTGTGGCGTATAATAGCCGTCTCCTGGGATAACATTAATAGCAATACTGAGAATAATAAAGATAAAACGCATCATAGGCTGAAGAAATGATACGCACAGTATGTCATTTTTTAGCCTTCCATAACTATATATCTATATATGCATACATCCATATATTTAGCTAGATATCCATAAAAATATATATCGCTATATATGTATTTCTATATATTTATATAGATATTTATCTATACACAGAGACAGATAGACTGACTGTATGCAATAACCCTGGATGTCTGACAGTTAAAGCTGCATCGTGATGTCATTAAGGCTCTATTATGACACAAACAGCTTGGAACCATAAATACTACAGCACGGCAGTAGAGATGAGCGAACGTGTCCGTTACGGACACATCCGCACCCGGACACCCGCTTTGCCGAACACTGCAGTGTTCGCGCGTAAGTGTCCGGGTGCCGCCGGGGGGCGGGGAGATGCGCGGCGGCGCGGGCGGCAGTAGCGGGGAACAGGGGGGAGCCCTCTCTCTCTCCCTCTCCCCCCCACTCCCCGCCGCACCCCCCCGCGCTGCCACGGCGGCCCCCGAACTTTTTCGCCCGAACACTGAAGTGTTCGCAAGGTTCGGTGTTCGGGCGAAAAAGGGGCGGAGCCGAACGTGTTCGCTCATCTCTACACGGCAGCCATTTACAGTCAGTCTCCATTGGAGATTGAAGTGGGCAAACATGTACTAGGCTATCTTCCCAAGAAGCTGCAGCGGCCAGATAAATTGGATGTTCCACTGAACGGCTATTTTATTCAGCCCGTAAGGGGGAAGCGGTGGCCTACAAAATCTGATTGGTCGCTGCTGCTGCCGCCATTTTTTAAAAAGGTACGCTCAGTTCTTTCATGGAGAACAAGAAGGTAGGTACTTACAATTCAGGTAGGTAGGTTCAGTTCTTGGAGGTTGGGGAATGCTTATGGGCAAGGCCTTATGTCTGATCATATTGGCTGCTTTGTGGTTTTGCCTTAAACTCTACCTACCGCAAGCAGATGCTCAGTGGATACAAAGCTGCAAGCTGGGGAAAACCCCTAGAGTAATCCGCAGCAGGCAGGCAGGCAGGCAAAAGTGTAAATAGCGGGATTGGTTAGCTCCGCTAAAATTCTTGCTTGTACCTGAAAAAGGTTTCGCCTGCAACCCGGCCTTCTACTGGTTTTGGCGACGTGACATTCACTTACAAGGCACAGTCCCTGGCAGGTTTCTGCGGGCACCCACAATACAGCGTTGCAGTCTTCAAACCTGTGCAGAACTCTTTTCCCTAAAATTAGCAAGATTCGCTTAAACCTCTTGTGGTGTATTATAGCCTTCTCCTGGGATGACATTCATAGCGATACTAAGAATAATAAAGATAAAAAGCATCATAGGCTAAAGAAATTATACGGACAGTACGTCATTTTTTTTAGCCTTCCATAACTATATATCTATATATGCATGCATCCATATATTTAGCTAGATATCCATAAAAATCTATCGATATATATGTATTTCTATATATTTATATAGATATTTATCTATACACAGAGACAGCTAGATATGTGAGGGTATATATATATATTGCCATATGTGTTTTTCATGCTTTTATACCTGTATGCAAGTTTTATTCAATTCCAAATGAGAAAAAACTTTAATACTTCGCCTTACATCAGATATCCCAAGGCTGAGAGAGATGTTCTAAGAAATTCAGAGAAGATACGGAACCAGACACAAGGCCGCATGTACTTGGCCGATTTCCCAGAAGCGCTGGAACAAGATATCAAGATGTTCAAATGTACATGACTGTTATATGATTTTCACTGTCTCAGTCCGCAAATCCGGACTGCCCATATATGGTTATGAGCCCATCACCCCCTAGTGGTGAGAGGGCAGAGGGTATAAGATCTCATGTAATCTGTAATAAAGTGCGCAGTTTTTTCTCCCGTGTGAGGAGCTAGACCAGACTCCTGTGTGTGGTGTCTCTTCTTACGGCCGGCAACGGGGCAAGTGGGGTGGGCCGGATTGGTGCTGTACTTAGAATTTTAACCCTCATAAATGGCGCAACCAACTGGGGCGGTAAAATCGGAGCTTACAGCGCAATTCACCCGGATCCACGCTACTGAGAAACCGTCCTACTGCAAACCGAGCCTGATCAACTCACTTAGAACTCCAGGTAAGACAAACATATATTTATGTTGTGTTTTACACTGCGAAGTCTTGCAGCAGGAGGGACTATCTGTGGTTTGTGACCGGACGGGTTGGGTTAAGAGTTCTACACGGTAACTCGTGTGGGCTCCGGGTTTGCCTTCATGGACCACTGACCGTGATATGCGCACCAATGGCTCACCCAGAAACTAGTCTGTAGTTTATTTGTACTTTGAAGTCCGTAGCGTTTTAGCGATAGTGGAGATTGGTTGATTGTTTGTTGTATCTGCAGAATTTTTTTTTCTCTTACTTTTCATTTAATCTCACAAGAGAAGGGACCCTCAGGTTAGTTTAGTTAGTTGTTAATGGTTTAGCAGAGAGGGATGCATTTTGTGAGATGTCTCATAGAAAGAAGGGACTCTCGGTCGGTTTGCCTTATATATGGGGCTAGCGATTTGATTTCAGAGAGATGCATTTTTATGGGACTGGTTCCATAAGGAGAAGGGACCCTCGGTTGTCTGCCGGTATATAAGGGGCTGACAATTTGAAAATTAAGAGGGATGCATTCTATGGAGCGTGTTATTTTTTGTTGTTTTTGTTGTAATATGCGTAAGACCTTATTAAAGAAGATAGAGCCCCTCAAGGGCTGCCGCCGTGTGGATGAATTTGTAGAATGTAAGAAAACTCTAATGAAAATGTGTGACACCGACCCGCACTGCAGATTACAAAATGGTGTCTGGGAGGAGGTCTTTAGGACCGAGAGGTGCCTTGGAAGATCAAGGTTTGCTAAAGAGAGAGACAGTCAGAGAAAGTATGTACACATTATTTGTTTAAGAAAGTATCCGTAAGTGAAATGTTGAAAAGTACAGTAAGTGATCAAGAGGGCGTCAGGAGAGTGTCTATTGAAGGTTATATTGGCAGTTAGGTAGGGGAGAGAAATAAGGGGAGCAGGCAAAGTCGATAAGTAAGTTACAATGCATATGATTTTTTTTGGCAAAGAGATGGAAATGTGTATAATACAAGATAGATAATAGATAATATGTATAATCCATACTAGGTGGATATATGTGTGTATATGTATATACTGTATGTGCAAATAGTTAACAGCTTGCTCTTAGGGGAGAAGAGGCTGTTGACATATAGCTGCGACTCTGTGTAGCCTTCCAAGGTCAGGAAGATAACAGCGAGAGAGCAAATGTAATAACATCCTTGGTTAATATCTTGGCTTGCTTGCAATGAATTGAAATGAATTTAATTAGTTATACTGTCTTAGTAGGCAGGGAAATATAGTAATTTCTAAGTTATATTCTTACTTATACAGGGGTTGAAAATGAATGTTGCAAGGTCCCAGCATATGTGTTAATTATGATTTTAAAATGCAGGCAATAGTTTGAGCTCAAAATTATTCAGTATGTGTTTCATAGTCGCGGAGAGATAACAGATTTATTTTAAAAAAGTGGGGGCTTTCAGAATTCACTCCAAATTCAGGGTCACAGATTCTAAAACACTTCAGTGTTTAATACAGCATATAATAGCTTCAGTAGATAAGAAATATAGAATATTTCAGTCACTCAGCAAACTTTTTCACATAATTTGTCAAAGATAGCGCTCATTCACAATCTCATCTCAATAGAATTATGTACTTTATAAAAATTATAGCACTCACCTCGGTGTTTTTCAGCTGATGTATGTATGTTTGTCAAACTTTTTTTGTCCATGCATCTGTATGGACTGGTACACCTTTAAAGGGGGGCGACGGAGCAGACTTGAGCGCATGGATGGATGTGAGTTAGTGACCCGTGTTCGGGCTGTGGTGGAATGTGTGATGTGGAAATTGACTGGGGGTAAAAGTCCTACCCCATGCATGGGACTTTGCTTGGTTGAGATGTGGACGTGTAGACGGTTAAGCTGAAATTAAGTTGAGAAGACGGACGCAATGTGCCAATATCGAAGGGGTGGAGCTATATGATGTAATAGTACGTAGTAATGTTTCATCCTTCCTGCACAAGGGAGGGGGGAGAATTTTGAGCAGCTAGTTTTTTTGTTTTGTTTTTTTTTCTCCTGTCTCAGATTTTGATAAGAAATTGCAGGCAGGAACAGACTAATAATGAATTCACTTAAAGGGATCTCACATTTCAAATATTAGTAGATGTTTTGTAGGTTATTCTTCCCCGGTGTAACTCATGTTTCTGTTATAGGTGCTAACATCTTACAGGCCTTATCTGCATCCATCAAATCTTTTTACAATGTTATAATAACTTAAACCCGGCTACTATTGTTCCAATTGAGTACCCTGGTTTAAAGGGGGGGGGGGGGAGAAGGCATAGGTGATCTAGGTATTGCAAATCAGCCATTTTTAAATTTTTTGCAAGCCATTTTTTGAATTTTTTAAATTTTTTGCAACAAGGTTCTAATCTTTTTCAAATAGAATACCAGTCTGATTGTCTAGCATTGATGCAACAAGAAAATTTAAGTTTAAAAAAAAAAAAAAAAAAAAAGTTACTGAAAGCCCTTGTTAATAATGCATATTTTGAGTTGTTTTTTATAGATGGTACCCAGGGTGATTGACGACTCCACACTGGATATACGGTGGTTACACAACAAGATGTCCTAAAAAGCAGAATGTCTCCGCATGTCGCAGTACAAGAAGCGGAACTAAAAGCACTCACGGAGGCGTGTGGAGTGGCCACAGGTAAGACGGCAAACATTTACACTGACTCCCGGTATGCATTTGGCATAGCTCATGATTACGGCCCAACATGGAAGGCCAGACAGTTTTTTACCACAGCGGGACAGCCAATTAAAAATGTTGCAGCGGTGCAGTCTCACGGAGGCCCTACTTCTACCTGACAAGGTGGAAAGCTCACACCAATTCCTACACCGGAGAAGCAAGAGGCAACGCCATCACAGACCACACAGCAAAAGCAGCGGCCCTCAAGCCGTGGAAGACAGAAGAAAAGAAGAATTTGACTAAACTTGGACTTTGATAAAAATCTTGGACTTTGATAAAAATCTTGGACTTTGATAAAAATCTTGGACTTTGATAAAAAATCTTGGACTTTGATATGAACTTGGACTTTGATTATAGCTTTGAACTTTGACTAAAACTACACATGGACTAAAAAGGGACGGCGTATGGTGAACAGTCAACAGAACTTGCTTACCATAGTCCCTGTGCCCAATGATGGCCCAGCTGACGCACGGAAAGACGCACCTCTCAAAGCAACAATGATGTCAACGCTTGAACAAGGACGGGTGGCTCCTTGGTTTTCTGTAGCTGCTGCATCATTTGTCCAATTTTGCATGATCTTTGCCATAAAGCAACAGGGCAGAAGTAAATTTGCCACACCACACTTGCCTAGACCACTCTACCCATTTCAGGGATTGCAAATTGGCTACACTCAGCTCCTACTTGTTGGGAAGCATGAATATGTGCTTGTTGTTGTTAATGCTTTTCAGGTTGGAGACCTACCCTGTTACCAAAATAAATAAGCAGGTAATCGCACAGAAGCTCATGAATGAGGTAATCCGCAGATATGGGGCACCGGAAGTGATTGAGTCAAACAAAGGTACACACTTCACAGGTGAAATAATGCAACACATTATGTCTGTTTTGGGTATATTCCAGGCTTTTCACACACCCTACCATCCACGGAGTAGTGGGAAAGTAGATACAAAAGGCAATGAAGAAAATGGTAAAATTTTGAATTGAGTGTCTTCCATTAGTTTTTCTTTTTTCCAGGAGGATACATGCCACAGTAGCTGAGTTTGGGGAATGATTTTCTTGTTAATTTTGTCCTAGGTTTCTCCAAGGAATTGTCAATAATGTATTCTGCAGTCTCTGCTTTTATCCCAGGTCCTACAGATGAGTGTCACTATCTGAAACCAGGTGACAGGGTCTATGTGAAAAAGTTTGAGAGAGAAACCCGGTTTTAAATGTCCTTACCAGATGTTGTTCACCATCCCAACTGCAGTCAAGCTCGAAGGAAAGCCCACTTGGATCCACACTTCGCACTGAAAAAACTAATGATCCTGTATATCCTTTACATGCTATAATTCCTCTAACACACACCTTTGACTACTGTACACTAGCCCCCTGTTACAGAACAAATTAATATAATGAAATGTGCAATAAGCCTACACTGAGGGTGAGAATCCAACACCGCATCGTGCTAGGAGAGACATTGACACTCCAGGTGGTAACTTTGATCCACATGTACACATAGATACAATAGGAGTGCCAAGGGGGGTGCGAGATGAATTTAATTCTAGAGATCAGGTTAAAGCAAGTTTTGAGTCCTTATTTGCTATTGTCACTGTTAATAATGTAGATTAGATGAATTATATCTATTACAATCAGCAGAGGTTTGTAAACTACACTAGAGATGCTTTTGCAAGGGTTAGCTGACCAGTTAGGGCCCACTGCATCCATGGCGTTCCAAAATAGAGTAGCCCTGGATATGATTTTAACAGAAAGAGGTGGGGTATGTAATTTCCTGTTTGTGTATTATCCCTTTAATGTGACCAAAATTTCCCTTGTTTGAAAAAGATGAAGAGCCAGTTCCGATAATGCCAACCAGATACGTTACCAGAAGAATGGAGAGATGGACTAGTACTGTGTCTGCCTCAGTCTCATAAGATGGACTGTCAGTGGATTTCCCATTTGCCTAGGGAAAGTGCAGAAGACCTTAGGTTCCGGCGAGGGCACACCCTGTGGGGTGTTAACTTGTACAGATAGAGGGTATGGAGGCCCGGAAATAAGCCCAGGGAATCCATGGCCTCCTTCTGAGGTTAGGTAGGGATCCCTTCCCTTTTAGGAGTAGGGACTTACGGGCAGTGGAGAAACCCTGACGCAAGGGAGAGACGACCGAGGAAGAGTGCAAGGTCTGATGCTTGATCTCCATATTAAGTTTTTTAGGGGGGTTTGTGAGGGTATATATATATTGCCATATGTGTTTTTCATGCTTTTATACCTGTATGCAAGTTTTATTCAATTCCAAATGAGAAAAAACTTTAATACTTCGCCTTACATCAGATATCCCAAGGCTGAGAGAGATGTTCTAAGAAATTCAGAGAAGATACGGAACCAGACACAAGGCCGCATGTACTTGGCCGATTTCCCAGAAGCGCTGGAACAAGATATCAAGATGTTCAAATGTACATGACTGTTATATGATTTTCACTGTCTCAGTCCGCAAATCCGGACTGCCCATATATGGTTATGAGCCCATCACCCCCTAGTGGTGAGAGGGCAGAGGGTATAAGATCTCATGTAATCTGTAATAAAGTGCGCAGTTTTTTCTCCCGTGTGAGGAGCTAGACCAGACTCCTGTGTGTGGTGTCTCTTCTTACGGCCGGCAACGGGGCAAGTGGGGTGGGCCGGATTGGTGCTGTACTTAGAATTTTAACCCTCATAGATAGACTGTAGGTAATAAGCCTGGATGTCTGACAGTTGAAGCTGCATCGTGATGTCATTAAGGCTCTATTATGACACGTACAGCTTGGAACCATAAATACTAGAGCACGGCAGCCATTTACAGCCAGTCTCCATTGGAAATGGAAGTGGGCAGAAATGTACTGGCCTATCTTCCCAAGATGCCACAGCAGCCGGACAAATTGTATGTTCGACAGAATGGCTGTTTTATTCAGCCCATAAGGGTGACTACCCACTACAGTTTTTTTTTTCACTGCGAAATTCGCAGCAGTTTTTTTTCTGCAGGGGTCTATGGGACTTAATGTTAAAATTGCGCAAAATTGCAATTTACCGCAAAATCGTGATTTTGTGCGACCGCGATTTTAACATTACAAGTCCCATAGATCCCTGCAGAAAAAAAACGCTGCGAATTTCGCAGTGAAAAAAAACAGGAGTGGGTAGTCACCCTAAAGGGGGAAACAGCAGCCTATAAAATCTGATTGGTCGCTGCTGCTACCATTTATTAAAAGGTAGGCTCAGTTCTTCCATGGGTAAGAATAAGGTAGGTACATAGGCAGGCAGGTAGGTTCAGTTTTTGTAGGTTGGGGAATGCTTATGGGCAAGGCCTTATGTCTGAACGGTGGCGCATGAAAGGGCAGGGAGGCCCGGCCCTGTGCATTCGCTGATCATTGGCGTCAGCTGCTGTCTGCTTTGAAGCATAAAGCAGGTTGGTTGCAATGCCCTAGTATGAGCGATACCTGGAACACAAGCCAGTCCCCAGGATACGTTCTAACTCAAGAGCACAATCACGTTGTGCCTGACCAATGTTTCCATCTTGGGTAATAGCACAGTCCTAAGCGATATGGAGTGGATTTGGCATATGAGCTGGTCTGTGGTTTGGCTTCCAACAGTACCTACCGCACACAGACGCTCGGTGGATACAATGTTGCGCGCTGGGGAAAACCCAATGCTGTCTGTCATTGCGCAGTTTTAATTCAAATATTTTCCATTACAGTTACTACTAGCCAAACAGTTTCTCAACATAATACAACCACTTGTCATCTGTTTGATAAAAATAATTTATCTAGAACAGGAGTATGAAACTAATTTTCACCGAGGCTCACATCAGCCTTATGGTTGCCTTCAATGGGCCAATTGTAATTGAAAGACTGTATAGTAAGTTACCCCCATATAGGACCCAATATTAACAGTGCCCTCATAGTTGCCCCAGTAGTAATAGTGACCCCCATAGTGACCTCAGTAATAATAGAGACCCTCACAGTGGCTGTAGTAATATTATCCCCCATAGTGGACCCAGCAGTAGTAGTGCCCCCCCACTGTAGCCCCAGTAGTAAGTGACCCCCACAGTAGGCACAGTAGTAATAGTGGCCCCTATATTGGCCCCAGTAGTAATAGTGGCTGGTATATTGGCCCCAGTAGTAATACTGACCCCCCATTCTGGCCACAGTAGTAATATTGACCCTCAACAGTAGCCTCAATATTAATAATGACCCCCCATAGTAGAACCGGTAGTAATGATGATGATTTAGCCGTTGAGTCGTTGCCGACTTTCAGTCACCTTGTGGATCAGCATACGCCATGCTTCCCTGTGGATTAATAGTGTCCACTATATTAGCCCCAGTAGTAATAGCGACCTCCATCCCCCTACTGGCATCTTGGCATTCCACTTAAGCAGCTTGCATCTCCAGTCTGGCAGACATGTATCAAATGCCTCAACCCTGACATCACAATCCTGCAGGAAACACATTGGCAAATTGGAGACCCATCTACTGTAAAACCTCCATGGATAAGCCATTCTGCAGCAGCCCCCTACGCATCCAAAAGTAAGGGAGTGCCATACATTCTACAGCAGTAAACGCTATATAAGGAGTTGTGTGTGAGGGTGGCCTTAGGCTAACTTCACACGAGCGGGTGCGATATCGGGCCGTGAAACGTTTGTGTCAAAACGTCCTCGCATCACTTCAGGAAAGTAGCGATCGTGGAGTGCTTCCCATTGTTTTCTATGGGTAAACCTCGCATTGCATTTGCCTGCACATTGCACGTCATGCAATGCTGTGCCAGCCATCCTTAGGGCTCCTGTCCACGGGCGATAGTCCATTGTGTTATCCGCGGTGATAATCCGGCCACGGGTAACGCAGTGAACACTTTCCATAGTGTTACTATGGAAAGCGCAGCCCCGAGATCTATGAGCGAAGAATCGTAGTGATTCTCCACTTGTGGGATTTAAATGGCGGCATGCCACAACTCAGATAGGCTCAGCACGGAGACCTGACAGCTCTCCCCCCTGCTCCCAGCGGTGCAATATCACTAGCGATATTCCGTCACGGCCGTGGACAGTGCATTTCCATGCACACACGTGGATTTGTTTTGCGTGAAAAATAAAATCTCAGCATGCCCCATTTTACCACGGATTCAGGCGGATGGGCTCCATTGAACTCTATGGAAGTGACCAATCTCCAATGCATCCAGAATTCAATTGCAGATGCATTGCGAATTTGTAAGCGGATATCTCTCTGGTTGCGTGGAGACCAAGCAGGGCGGCAGGGAGGAGGGGTAAGGCAGTCACTTTAGGATTGCAATTATTTTTCTGCGCAGACGATCTGCAGTGTATCTGTCTACATCCGCGCGGAAAAACAAAATCACATCTGTGATTGCAGGCACGCATTTACAAATAATTTCTGCACTGACTCGCAGGTGTTCAGCTGCAGAAATCTGTGCGTGTCGTGGACATGAGGCCTTTATGTACTACCGGCTGTTCCTCAGCATCTGTCAGGTAATCACTGCTTCCCTTGTACTACGGCCGTCCTGAGTGTGGAGAATCTGTCGCTTTGAGCTCTCGTAGAGCCATTATTAGCCATCGCAGGGTGGGAAGCGGATGATTTACCTGCGGTTACCTATACAGATACGTCAGTTCGCCTGCCTATATCCCAGACTGACGGCTCTACATAGAAATTCTCTGCAAATGAAGGCTGCATTGTGCTCTGCTGAGTGATTCCCGGCGCTGAGCTCTGCACGGTGCCGCAGCAGATCACGAGGTAGGTGCAGCCCCTGAGAGCTGCAGCATAGAATGTTCCAGACAGAGTTTATAGACACGTCACCGGCAGTATGCAGCCTCATGTACAATCACTGAGCATGTCTCCTTGTAGTGTCAGGATGGCCGAGTGGTCTAAGGCGCCAGACTCAAGAGGCAACTCTTCCCTAGCTGGGTGTTCTGGTCTCCGAATGGAGGCGTGGGTTCAAATCCCACTTCTGACATATCTTTTTTTTTTTTTCTCCTTTAATTTAAATGTAATGTAAATTTATTTTCCTTGTACAATAAAACATAATGTGATCTTTAGTAAGGACCCTTTTTCACAGAAATATTACTGTTCAGAATCTCACTAGATTGGTTATAATTGAGATTTGCACATTCAGTGTAAACGCTGCCAGCAACTGCATGACTATAATTTCTTCTTCTAGGCCACTCTCACACATGTTCATAAAACGCTGCGCAAAATCGCAGCATTTTTACCGCGATTTCGAGCCCCGTTTTTGTATGCATGTTACAGTGTTCAACAGCGTGCTTTAACCCATCCTTGTGATGGGTGATGAGGTGCGTTAAAAAGCGTGAAAACGCACAAAAAACAGAACAGACAGCACTTGAAAATCGCGGCGTTAGAAATGTGAGCTAATCGCGGTAAAAAGTGGCCGTTGTGGGAGCGGCCTGATTGTTCATTGTTCAGTTTGTGCCAACAAAAAATCAAACAGAAAATCGTCCTGTTTAAACAGTCGTTCATCCATGTCTCTTTACTGTGAATGGTGGCGGGCGGCCAGAAGCGATCTCCAGCCCGCTCCGCCTCCATTCACTGAGCAATCATCCCTCCTGCTGAAAGCTGGGACAAGTGCTGGGCACTTAAACGCCAAACAGTCATCCCATGTAAAAGGACCGTGTTCGTTTAAAAAAAAAAAAAAACCCACTGAGGAGGTCCTACTAAAATGTAACTTTTAAGCTAACTTCACAAGGAAGTAGCGATCATTTTTTTCAATGGTAAAACCTCGCTTCGCACCGCATGCCCTTAGTATTGAAGACAATGGGAAATGCGATGCGAGGGCACGCCCCAAACATACGATGTGCTGCGATTTGTTTCCTGCATCGCGTCTTGCAAGACACAAATCTTGCAAATGTGAAAACGGCCTTAATAATATAGAAAATAATAAAAACAGATGCTACATGGGCATATATCCAAAAGATATTCCCACCATGCTATTTCCACAGATGCAGATGCCAGATAATTAGGAAGTAGAGTGGCCCCCACCAAAGGTAAAAGACATCTCTTCTGATCTCACGCTATCCCTATGACGTAAGGGTACGTCCAGTTGCAGGAAGTACCCCGCAGCCATGACTTACCCATACTTCATATGGAGGGAAGGGGTTAAGGACTCCTTCATGCAAGCGCTGTCAGAACCAGTATAGCCGCATGCAAAGATCTTGGCAATACTACTCTAAAGGTCGTGTGAACGGGCTAATTCTAGCTACTTGAAGTAGGCTGTTCACATGATCCGAGGTGTGGGCTACGTGCTTTCCAGCTCCCTTAGGCTGGGGTCACACAGGGCGGATTTGCCGCGGTTTTGCCGCGGTTTGCCGTTGCATATCCGCACTGCGGCAAAACCGCTGTGTTTGCACTGCAATGCAGCACAAAGGAGATTTGCCAAAAAGCTGTTCTCACAGGACGGATTTTTTCCGCACAGCCGCAGTGCGGAAATGCAACTGCGTCGCGGTTTTAAAAGATGCAGCATGGTTATTCTTTGGTCGTTTCTGCAGCGCTTTTTTGTCCATAGACCTCTATGGACGCAGCCAAAACCGCACCAAATACGCGACAAAAGTAAAAAACCGCTGCGGAAAAAAACGCTTGCGTTTTTCCGCACAAAAATCAGCAGCAAAATCCGCAAGCCAAAATTAACCTTTGAAGCGGTTTTGCCGCAGAAGCAGTTCTTCTGCGTCAAAACCACAACGGAAAAACCGCAGCAAAACCGCAACAAATCCGCCCTGTGTGACTCTAGCCTTAGGAGTGCATGAAAAGGACGGAGCAAAGATAGGACAGGTCCTATCTTTGTGCGCACCTCGGAGCTTAGATGTGAGTTTGCACTCGTATGTCCTATATTAGATGTGCAAATTTAGCGCGTCTAACAATCGTTCATGTGAGTGCTTCTATAGGAAACCGTTGGTTCCTATAGAAGCACGTCCTGTGCGAGCCTTTAATACGCGTGGACAGCGCTGGTCTAAACGAGCCCTAATGCACATAAGAGGCTGGTCACTAAAGGGTTAATTGTACAGGCCCTCAAAAAACAAAAGTCAGTACAGGATATAGAACATATAACATCACAACTTACAGGGGTGATTATCAGCAAAGGTTCCATGGTGTAATGGTTAGCACTCTGGACTCTGAATCCAGCGATCCGAGTTCAAATCTCGGTGGGACCTAACGTTTTAGCTGATTTATTTTAATTGAAAAGATTTGTTACAGTGATATCTACCAATGTTTCATCTTAAACATTTGAATTCCATAATTTTTGTGAATGTGTTTCCTATTTTAGTACTTCAGGAAACGTATTTTTATAGTAGGAGACTTTCTTCTTGTGTTTGCATTACTACTTATGTTTGATTAGTTTCAATAAAACTCTATTTGCTTTCGAGTCCATTCGGAACACTTTATACAAGAAAACAGATCCCCAGGGGAAAAAAAATTCAGCCTCCCCGTCGGGGAATCGAACCCCGGTCTCCCGCGTGACAGGCGGGGATACTTACCACTATACTAACGAGGATTAGCACTGTGAGGCCCTGGAATGTTCTGACCTGAAGCTCAACACTCGCACTAAATACTATGTATTCAGCACCATGACAGACTCCAGCTAATGCTAGTCGTTGGGCTACATACTTCCGGCACTTTTATTCTACTTAAAGGGGTTGTCCCGCGGCAGCAAGTGGGGTTATACACTTCTGTATGGCCATATTAATGCACTTTGTAATATACATTGTGCATTAATTATGAGCCATACAGAAGTTATAAAAAGTTTTATACTTACCTGCTCCGTTGCTAGCGTCCTCGTCTCCATGGTGCCGACTAATTTTCGCCCTCCGATGGCCAAATTAGCCGCGCTTGCGCAGTCCAGGTCTTCTCCTGTTCTCTATGGGGCTCCGTGTAGCTCCGCCCCGTCACGTGCCGATTCCAGCCAATCAGGAGGCTGGAATCGGCAGTGGACCGCACAGAAGAGCTGCGGTCCACGGAGGCAGAGGATCCCGGCGGCCATCTTCACAGGTAAGTATAGAAGTCACCGGAGCGCGGGGATTAAGGTAAGCGCTCCGGTGAGCTTTCTGTACGTCCCTGCATCGGGGTTGTCTCGCGCCGAACGGGGGGGGGGGGTTGAAAAAAAAAAAAACCCGTTTCGGCGCGGGACAACCCCTTTAAGCGCATAGCCAGAAAGGTTCATACATTCAGGCAGTACACGATAAATTAGTCCAGATTTCATAAAAACGGTCTGCAGCAGAATAGGGGAGACAGATTAAGGTCAGGTTCTACGAGCTTGAACTACAGCCAATCCTCGTTAGTATAGTGGTAAGTATCCCCGCCTGTCACGCGGGAGACCGGGGTTCGATTCCCCGACGGGGAGGCTTTTTTTTTTTTTGTCCCCGCGCTCGATATCGGGGACGGGAAACGCAATGGTCACCATAAGGCCGGCTTCACACGAGCGTGACGGGCTCCGCAGCGGAATATTCCGCAGTGAAGCCTGTCACGGCGCCCCCCAGAGACCCCATACTTACCAGCGGAAGATAGCGTGAAGACGCTTCCCCGCCCACCGCCGTCGCGTCATGTGACACGCCCACGGCGTCACATGACGCGGCCGGCCGTGTCACGTGAGGCGCCGGCCGCATCATATGACGCGGCGGCGGTAGGCGGGAAAGCGTTTTCACGCTATCTTCCGCTGTGTTACAGCGGGAGATAGCGTGAACGGACGGCTTCCATTGACTGCAATGGAAGCCATCAGCGCGTACACCCGCGGCAAATAGAGCATGCTGCGGGTGAGGACGGGAGATTTCACGGTGCGAAATTCCGCGATGGAATTCCGCATCGTAAGCATTGAGCTATTAGGTTCAATAGAACCTAATAACAGGGGGCAACGCAGCTGATTTTTGCCGCGAATTTACGCGGTGTAAATCCGTTCGTGGGAAGGAGGCCTAAGGCCGCCTGCAGACGAGCGGGTCGGATCCAATGGAAGCAGTCCGCGCGTACACCCGCGGCAAATAGAGCATGTCGCGGGTGAGGTCGGGTGATTTCATGGTTCAGAATTCCGCGGTGGAATTCCCACCGTGAGCCCTGAGCTATTAGGTTCAATAGAACCTAATAGCTGCGGGCAACGCGACGGAAATCCGTCCGTGGGAAGGAGCCCTATGGCCGGCTGCACACAGCCGTGACGGCCATGTGGAGCCGGCCTAAGGAAAGAGTAAGGAATGAATTTCAACTGTTCTGTCAAAAATTATGAAGTGTGCATCTGGAAGCCAATGAGAATAGAAACTTAAATAAATATGTTCACTTCCAAAGGAAGGCTGCAGCAGAACAGCGAGCGTCCGGGCCTGTTCAAAACCCGCCGCTAAGTGCCGCGGGTTTTGAAGCAGCGCTTCTCCCGGCGGAAATCTTGTGGTTTTTCGCTGCGGCCAAACCGCGAGATTTCCACCGAGATTCCGCTGTGTGGGAACCCAGGCTTACGGAGGCCGCCAGCATTCCTATACCAGGCCAGTTGTGGTCCGCGGGTCATATGTTGTGCAGGCCTTCTATGAATGCTTTAAGAATATGGTTCCTATCATTGGGGCCCTCACCATTCAGAACGCCTAGCCTATTCACAACACCTCCCAGTGGCGGCTTTTATACACACACGTACTTATTTGAAGATAAGTCTACAGAGTATACAATGTCCTCTGGCTGACACATTTAGGCTGGGTTCACACGGGGCGGATTCTCAACGGAAATCTCGCGGTTTGGCCGCAGCGAAAAACTGCGAGACTTCCGCCGGGAGAACCGCTGCTTCAAAACCCGTGGCGGTTTTGAAGCAGCCCGGCCACTTGCTCTTCCACTGCGGCCGGCGCTCCTATAGAGGAGAGCGCGGCCGCAGCGAAAGGAAAAAAAAACAAAAAACGAACATGCTGCGGCCGGCAAATCCGCGCTGCAGCGGATTTGCTGTCCCGTGTGGACGAGATCTCGTCCACATGGCTGGCTAATCCTGGGATTAGCGGCTGCACGCGGATTTGCCGCGGCAAAATTCCGGATGGAATGTCCGTGGCAAATCCGCCCCATGTGAACCCAGCCTTAAAGGGATTTTCATACAAACATCACTTATCAACTACAGGTAATACCTGATTGCTGGGAGCCCCTCCAATGACTACAAGGGTCCTGAGCACCCTAGATCTCCTCACTGCATGACCAGAGTGAGGAAGATCTCAGCTGGAGCAGCAGTCAAGCATGCATGCTGCTGCTCCATTCAATGTCACAACGGAAAGGCCAGGACACTCAACTGAGCGCACTTTGTGATTGAGAACCCAGACCCAGCAGTGAAAACTTCTGACATGTGCCTACTAGATGTTAAAACTTTTCTGAAAAGATAGATACACCTTTAAAGCCAATTGCGTGAACGAAGAATGGCCGACCAAGTCACAGCTCTTTTTCATGATTTTAACATGGCTGGCTGTGGCGTCTTGCAGTGGCACTCATGCTGCAGCCCCGAGATAAAGGGAGCCCCCACAGGGATGAAGGGAGTTCCTGCAAGGGATTCAAGCATCGGGCGAAAAACCGGTTGTAGAATCCCTTCATTCCCGTGGTGGGGGAATGACTTCATCACCTTGGTCATTCCCTTTATTGTTCTGGCGGCCAGCCAAGGGAGGGAGTTTTAGGCCTCATGTCCACGGGCGGGTCGCATTCCGTGCAGGGAATCCAGCAGTGAATCCAGCCCTGCCCGCGGCCGGTGAACCCTATTTACCTGTATTTAAATGACTGTGGGATCCCCAGCGTCCACACGGATCCTTCCACTTCCGCGTTCACTGTACTGCGCGTGGTCTTCACGGCTCGCCGTCATCATGCGCTGTAAAGTTTCCTTTTTCAAATTTCCTGTTTTCTTGCGGGATCCGCAGCACTTCTGCAGTGTCAGTCCCGGATCAGACGGCTTCAATGGAGCCATCCCTGCGTGATCTGCAGAGAAATGGAGCATGCTGCGATTTCCGCAAATCAAACCTGCCCATGGACATTGGGCCTTACACTGCGAGTTTCCCTTCATCCCCGCAGGAATGTTAAACTCCTTCCCTTTGCCGGCCGGCTCACATAGTCTCCTATAGGAGTCGACAGAGCCACCAACGTTGTTCCAATCGAAAGATAGGACAGGTCCTATCTTTTGACAGGCGCGATTTTTTGACGCCAAGAATTCTCTATGTCCTATCTTTTGACGCACAATTTTTTAGGCACCTCAAAAAAAAATTGTTTGTCTGAAAGAATCCATTAGGTTCTTTTGATGCGATTTTTGGACACACCTACTCTGCACCAAAATGCCGCTCATGTGAAAAAGGCCGAAGGCTGTGTTCAGATCGATACTGTGCTTTCCGTTTATATTGGAAACTACGGTGCATTACTGGATCTGTTTAACAAATGACATCACCGATGCCTGATGGACTCATTGACTTCTATTGAGGCATGTTGGGTTCCACTGAGATCTCCAGGACTTTGACAGAAAAATATGGAATGGAACCTGCAATGCAGATGTGAAGAGCCTAGTAGAATAAAGAATATACATAACATTGCATGAATATAGAAATCAAAATAAGATGAAGAGAATCGGCTCTTGTTTTACGTTACTGAAGGGTAACTGCAGGGTGCAAAATCATGCCGGCATGTAACAGTCAAAGAAAGGGCATTTATAGGATAAGCAAGGTGAGCAGGAGGAGTGATGTAGATATAGCAGGGTTCAGCCCGATAGCCCCTTCCGTATATTGTATTATGTGTCATTCACAGTTGAAGGAGTTGTGCCATGAAATACAGTTAGCCCTATGCATTAGAGGGGAGAATTGTTGAATTGACTTCTAGTTGATCCTGTTATTGCAAACAAGAAAGCTGAAAACAGCACAGAAAGCCTTGGGTGATGACAAGAAATAGCAGCGGAGATAGACTTTAATGTTTCTTTACGCTTCTTTTATTACATTTTAGGATAGTTTAAAAAAAATAATAGTCCTGTAGCATACTTTCTACAAAAATACGTAATATGCAGAGTACTCTACAATAAATAGGAAACGGAATAGCTGTATTAAAAAAACAGACATGGTGAGAAATTTATCAAATGGAGTGGAAGAGTTTTCCTTAGAAGTGAAAGGTGCGCTAGAAAGCATGCATGACCACCGCTCTATTCACACTGGGGTCCTGCGACCCCATTCATATGGTTGTTAGGGGTCCCAGAGGTGAGACCCACTGCAATCATACATATATCACCCATCCTGTGATGATGTTGGTGGGCGAACTCCTTTATGACTCTACCTTTAAAGAGAATACGTCACATTGGACATGCAGTGCTATCTGTGGGCAGCACAATATAAAGCAGGAGGAGTTGATCAGACTGAGGAACACCTTTGTGGGACAAGATACAGTAGGACTTGTATTTCATTCCTTTAAATCCCTGCTCTTTGCATGCTTAGGAATCCTCTGGGAGGTGTTAGCAGTGACTGTCGGCTATCTCTGTTAGCAGTCATATGAGGAAGCCTGTCAATAATTGCAGAGAAAGACACAAAAACAAAGAAGTGTTGCTCAGAAAGGTACCCAAGAGTGGCGATCAGAAGGATTCAAAATATACAACCAACATACTTATATCCAGGCCGGTGACAGACACCTTAAGGTCAGGTGTGTCTCTTCCTGGATATGTGAGTACATTAGTTGTGTATTCAGAATCCTAATCACCTACCTTTGGGTACCTTCTAGAGTACTACTACTTTACTTTTATATACACAATAGTTCAGACAGCGCCAACGGATATTAAACAGGCTCCAAATGTGCTTTTTCTCCTATCCCCCGTAAAAGAGGAGAGCTGCAATGACAGTAAGGGGGAACTCTCACCAGGAGAGTGAACCCCCAATAAAAACAAACGGTAGGGTTTCAGTAAAAAAGCTATGCGCTCACAAAGATAGCAAACAAGTAAAGCGGAATGTATACGATATCCGTCCTGTAAGGGACGGAAAAGGAAATAAAATAGAAAGGCACTTACTCGAAAGGAGGGGGGTGTATGAAACAAGAAGCCCCCTCCTCTAAGTGCTGACTCCTCTAGGTCCTCTTAGTTGCCGATGGAATTTGCAGGAAGCAAGTTGATTTGTTCGGTTTTATTTGTCTAAAAACAAATTTACAGGAAGGCAACGCGTTTCGGTGCAGCATGCACCTTTCTCAAGCCTATGCATACATAAATATAAAGCATACATTTACTCACATTTATAGATCTCTGAGTAACACTTTCGATTTGTGTGTGGCTCCATTTTCTGGGTGGGGTTATGTGATCTAGAGGGAGGAGACTGTGGTAATAGGTCCGTATGTGTCACATGTTCAATATGGTGACGTGGCCGCATTCACCGGATGTGCTATGTGGCACTGTGTTTTACTTTCGCTTCGGTAGTAGCGTGGTAACGCTGCTCAAGCGTGCCACGTCATCACGGAAGGTGATTGGTCACATGACCTGATGACGCGATCGCGCTGTCAGTGCGTTCCGCGACATCCTGGGAGAGCCGGTGGATTAGTGATGTGGTCACGTCGGACGTACATACCGCCTGTACTGTGAGTCACATGATTCTGACTTAGAGTCTAAGCTTCTTATGTTGCTATGGAGAGCGGTCACGTGACTGTTCGGTGTAGTAGAATGCTATTCTAGCATTCTCTGTCTCTATAGAGACTGCGCAGTATAATCGCTATAGAACGTGTAGCCGTTCTTTGTAGGGTAAGTGTGCGTTTTTTTGCACCATAGCATAAAGGCCTCATATTTAAAGATACATATGCATTCTATTTTTTTTTTAAAAAGACAAACAGTAAATTTTTCTTGATCAATAACAACCAGGGTAAGGCCTCCTTCCCACGAACGGATTTACGCCGCGTAAATTCGCGGCAAAAATCCGCTGCGTGGCCCCCTGCTATTAGGTTCTATTGAACCTAATAGCACAATGCTCACGATGCGTAATTCCACCGCGGAATTACGCACCGCGATTTCTCCCGTCCTCACCCGCAGCATGCTCTATTTGCTGCGGGTGAGGACGGGCTGTACGCGCTGACGGCTTCCATTGCAGTCAATGGAAGCCGTCCGTTCACGCTATCTCCCGCTGTAACCAGCGGGAGATAGCGTGAAAAAACGCTTCCCCACCTACCGCCGCAGCGTCATTTGACACGGCCGGCCGCGTCACGTGACACTGCCGGCCGCGTCACGTGACGCGGTGGGCGTGTCACACGACGCGACGGCGGTGGGCGGGGAAGCGTTTTCACGCTATCTCCCGCAGGTAAGTATAGGGGCTCTGGGGGGCGCCGTGACGGGCTTCACTGCGTAATATTACGTGGCGGAGCCCGTCACGCTCGTGGGAAGGAGGCCTAAGTGTGCGTTTTTTGCACCATAGCATAAAGTCCTCATATTTAAAAATACATATGCATTCTTTTTTTTTAAGAAAACAAACAGTAATTTTTTCTTGTTCTATAACATCCAATAAAAAATAGATACAAATGAATATAAATATATATTGATTAATAGGTTTTACATAAAAGAAACTTATTTTTTGTTAAAAACAAAAAAAAATAAATAAATAAAAAAATAACATATAGTGTCATCATATATGTTTTTTATATATATACCAAAGTATATCTTATGGCCTGTATTACCTCTTGGATGGCGGGGAAGAAGTGTGTTTGGTGTTTTTATGTATACACCAAAGTGTATCTTGTAGGCATAAATAACTTTTTAGATGGTGTATTAAATTACATTGCAGAAAAAAATGTATTTACCACTGTATTTAAAAGTTCTTTTCCAGTGCTTCATTGAGCCCCTGGGGGAATAATGTCTGCATTTTAAATATCCAGTACATTTCTCTTCTTTTCAATAGAGAGAAGAGACCTGGTTTTATTGTTTCCACTGGGACAACTTTCAGTCCTGTGGGATCCCTATTGTGTGTTAATTTGAAATGACGAGAAACACTGTGTTTTTCAAAGCCTTTGAGGATGTTATTTCTGTGTCTATTAATACGTATTCGGAGGGCGTTAATCGTGCGACCAATGTATTTAAGGCCGCACGGGCATTCAAGTAGGTAAATGACATAGTTTGTGCTGCAGGTCATCAGAGATTTCAGTGTATGTTCTTTTCCGGATTGAGGTAGTGGGATTTCCTCCTTACCATTCATAATAGATGTGCAACATTTGCATCTTGCCAGTCCGCATTTGTATGCACCCTTAATGGGCTTCATGATGCTATTTCTTGTGGATGTTTCTTTGTTGATTTCTCGTTGTTTTGGTCGGGATGGGGCTATTAAGTCCTTTATTGTTTTGTTCTTGCGAAATATTATAAGTGGTCTATCGGTTATTGTTTTTTTGAGAAATGGGTCTTCTTGTAGGATATTCCAGTTTTTCAGAAGTATTTTGCGTATATTCGTATGTTGTGTGCTGTATTTCGTTATGAAGCCAGATTTGAACGAATCCGTGTTCTTTTTGGGTTCTTCTTTTTCTTCATCTTCCTCGTTTGTTGTTCTATTTATTTGTTCTGTCGTTGGTTCTGAATTGAGGGCTTTCTTGTAAGCTGTGTCAATGAGGGGGGTGGGGTAGTTCTTCTCCTTGAAACGTTTTTTTAAAATTGTTGATTGATCCTTGAAGTCTTCAATTTTAGTGCAATTTCTCCGTAATCTAATGAATTGCCCGTAAGGGATGTTGTTTTTCCAACCCTTCGCATGACAACTGTTATATTTAAGATAACTGTTAGTATCTGTGGGTTTGAAAAAAGTTCTTGTATGTATTTTTTTTTTTTAAGAAGCTTAGACTCTAAGTCAGAATCATGTGACTCACAGTACAGGCGGTACGTACGTCCGACGTGACCGCATCACTAATCCACCGGCTCTCCCAGGATGTCGCGGAACGCACTGACAGCGCGATCGCGTCATCAGGTCATGTGACCAATCACCTTCCGTGATGACGTGGCACGCTTGAGCAGCGTTACCACGCTACTACCGAAGCGAAAGTAAAACACACAGTGCCACGTAGCACATCCGGTGAATGCGGCCACGTCACCATATTGAACATGTGACACATACGGACCTATTACCACAGTCTCCTCCCTCTAGATCACATAACCCCACCCAGAAAATGGAGCCACACACAAATCGAAAGTGTTACTCAGAGATCTATAAATGTGAGTAAATGTATGCTTTATATTTATGTATGCATAGGCTTGAGAAAGGTGCATGCTGCACCGAAACGCGTTGCCTTCCTGTAAATTTGTTTTTAGACAAATAAAACCGAACAAATCAACTTGCTTCCTGCAAATTCCATCGGCAACTAAGAGGACCTAGAGGAGTCAGCACTTAGAGGAGGGGGCTTCTTGTTTCATACACCCCCCTCCTTTCGAATAAGTGCCTTTCTATTTTATTTCCTTTTCCGTCCCTTACAGGACGGATATCGTATACATTCCGCTTTACTTGTTTGCTATCTTCGTGAGCGCGTAGCTTTTTTACTGAAATACTACTTTACTTTTGTCTCTGTGTCACTATTACTTGCCTAGTCACCCTCTGAGGTGGCTCACCTCAAACAGTTATTAGGTGGTTTATCCTTGGAGTTAGGTGATTGACCTCGATTTCCTTTGGTTTAACAAAGATCTCTTTGGATATCAGCGTGGAACCCTCTGGTGCCACACAGTCAATGGGTCCCTGTATAGTTAATAATTTGCATTATAATATATAGCAGTTGGCACCGCTGAGCTTTCTCCTTCCCATGTTGATCTTTTATAATCACTGCATAGGATTGCCCACTGGACTGGTTAGAAAAGAAACAGGAGGTATTTAGCGGAATTAAAATACAAGTTGTAGCTTTTCCTGCTGACCAGATACCCGGGAAAAAGTTTACCAAGCCCGGTATTTCCAATGTCGGTCTTAATATAGTTTACACTGCAGCATGAAGAGAGTAATATATGAAGAAGCACAGCATCTTGGCTCCTCCATGCACTTACACAGAAATCAATGCCAGTTCCTGGCATAAGGCCTCCTTCCCACGAACGGATTTACGCAGCGTAAATTCGCGGCAAAAATCCACTGCGTGGCCCCCTGCTATTAGGTTCTATTGAACCTAATAGCACAATGCTCATGATGCGTAATTCCACCGCGGAATTACGCACCGCGATTTCTCCCGTCCTCACCCGCAGCATGCTCTATTTGCTGCGGGTGAGGACGGGCTGTACGCGCTGACGGCTTCCATTGCAGTCAATGGAAGCCGTCCGTTCACGCTATCTCCCGCTGTAACCAGCGGGAGATAGCGTGAAAAAACGCTTCCCCACCTACCGCCGCAGCGTCATTTGACGCGGCCGGCGCGTCATTTGACGCGGCCGGCGCGTCACGTGACACTGCCGGCCGCGTCACGTGACGCGGTGGGCGTGTCACACGACGCGACGGCGGTGGGCGGGGAAGCGGCTTCACGCTATCTCCCGCAGGTAAGTATAGGGGCTCTGGGGGGCGCCGTGACGGGCTTCACTGCGTAATATTACGCGGCGGAGCCCGTCACGCTCGTGGGAAGGAGGCCTTAATCTGTTGGCCTGGAGCGGTCACGCCTGCTCCCGACAAGCCACAAAACATTTTCGGGAAAGTGGCAAGGGCAGTGTAAAAACAAATGTCACAAGTTTTGTCACAAGTGGGGCTTGCAACAAAATCTGCAAACTTTTTACCACCACAATTCTAGCATATAAGCCATCATAAATACCTCCCCATGTTCTTATTCCTTACGGCTTTAAAAATACATAGAGATTCGTTGGAGTCATTTACAGAAATGATGCAGTAATACAGAAATATGGTTTACATACATTCCCGACTTTCTGTAAGTTATCAATGCTATTTTTCTCCTATGTGCTCTGCCAGTGAAGTTCACATAATGTAATTTTTTTCCAATTTTGATCAACACAAAACTGAATACAAAATTAAACATTTAACATACATGCCTAAGCTCATATTCACATGGCTGAGAGCAAGCTGTATGTGAGATTCTCAGGCACAACTTGCATCACAAAGTACAGACACTCTGCATGTGCTGTCTGATGTGCAGGACACGGTACATTACATGTGCTATTCTCATGCGAGACTCGAAGACGCAACTTGCATCACACTGAACATGGACACACCGTCTGTGTGCCGTCCGACGTGTGGGACACAGTACATTACATGTCTTATTCTGAGGCGAGGCTCGCATAAGAAAAGGACAAGTAGCGATCTTTCAAACTCAGACAATCAGAGTGAAAAAAAAAAATCAAAGGAATGCGTTCTTTTTCTATGCAAGTTCTGTTAACCTCAAACACAGACACAACTTCCATGGAATTCTTGCCTGTGTGAATATACCTCTACTACTACTTATTAATGAAATTCAACAACTTTTAATTTGGTGTCTGGAGAATTATATCTAGTAATGAAATGGCAAGAAAAGACACTGAAAAGTATGTTCACTTGGGTCAGAGGTACTGCAGGTTTTCTGCAGTGCAATTAGCTGCAGACCATCCCCATGCTGCAGAGAAAAATCTGCAATAAACCAAACTGCACATGGCAGAACTTTTGAAAGTTTTCCAATATATGATATGGTACGTTAAATGGTACCATTGAAAAGCACCACTTGTCCCACAAAACAAGCCTCCATGTAGCCATTTATATTGCTGGAAACATTTAAAAAAATTATGTTTTTTTTTTTAATAAGTGGGGATGAAAGACTGAGGACAAAAAGGGAACAAAATGGGCAGCAAAGGGTTAAATCCGCAGTTTATGCTGCAGATAGTCGCTGCAGATTTTACTTCAACGGTAGTGAAATCCGCAGAGAATCCACATTATTTGGTACAGATTTTTTAACATAGAAAATCCGCGGTGTGTGAACAAGCCCTGAGAAGTGCAGTTTTCTAAGTGTCCAGAAAAAGAAATCTTGTTCTTGAACATCGAAATCCCTAGACCTTCTAGTTTTCTTTGTTTCGTTGCTGGATACAGCTCTGTAGAGGTCTTCTGTTCAGCCAGCCAGAAGGCCTTCACTGACCGGCATGTTGATGTGTGCTGTAAGCAGCGGTGCACTTTTTCCCTCCCTCAGGACAAAAACCTTGTCAAAGAGAAAATATGAAATAATCAATAAGCAAATGAATAAATGCTTTTCCAGCAGCAACAGGTTCACCTACAAAACCCAACCGCAGAAACAGGCTTCCCTACTAGGCTCTGTTAGCTCCCTTTTTAAGAACTGTTCTCAGATAAAAAGCTAGACTCACTGGTTCAGTCCCCGCTGCTCTATTGCAGCTGCTCTGATCTTTGCCATAGGGGTTTGCTTGCACTAGACCACTGAGGCCAGCGATTGAGTAATTATTAGTAAATAGTAAATCATTATTACAGTCGTGCAATTAAAGCCCAGTAGAGAGGAGGAGAGTGGTGGCACTGAAGCAGCGATGGGCCAAAATGGTAAAAATACAGATAGTTGATTTTTTTTAGTTTTTAATATTTTTTTCTCTAAATGTAGAGAAATTGTTTAGGGCCAAAAAATGTTGACCCCCTCATTTGCCAATAGCTGGCTGCTTACAGTATCCTCCTGTTAGCAGGGTGCAGAGTCTTTCAGGAGCATGGATGAGGTAAGTGAAAAATGGCTGCCTGCCTGGTACTGTTATGGGGATATTGTGGGTATTATTGTATCTTGACGCCACTGGAAGCTAGGGGTTTGACAGGGCGAATGCCCCTGTCACACCCCTAGCTCCCGATCAGGTCAAGCCTTGAAGGTCCTAGCAGCGTGTGCATTGCTTTTTGGCAGCCGTGCTGGCTTAGGGTGAGGGTTTGTTTTCCACTAAGGCTTACATTATGAGCAGTTAATAAAGTAAGCCTAAGAAGAAAAGTAACCCTCACCTAAAGCCAGCACAGCCACCAACAAGCAATACACACGCTGCACCATGGACTCTCACAGCTTCTCAGGGATGCGTCCCGCCCGCCCGCCGGATAAGCCCTCTGTCCCAGCCACGGGCTGTGTGTTGCGTTCTGGGCACCGGCTGCCTGCTTAGCCCACGCCGGCGCCTGTCTGTTCCGTCACGCCTGCTGGCCCGCTCACACTTCGTTTCCATGTGCCGGCTCTGCAGACGCAACTGCTGCTGTAGTCCTGCGCTATTGCCTTCCATCCAGTGACCGGAGTGCCCAGCGGCTCTGTCCAATCCCTGCTGTGGTGCTGCAGACTGCGGTGGCCACCTGTCAGACTGTCTTCTTCCTGCTGTGCTGTGGACTCCCTTCTGCCAGGCAATATGTCAAACTGGCATAGGAAGGAGGGGGCCGGCTTGTGTGCCGCTGCTGGGGAAGAGCCTTGTAGCTGGGGCTGCAGCGGGGGCCGATGTATGCTTTTCACATTAATCGCTCTAATTTTCACAGAATGCTTAGTGGCCTGCCAGGACCTGCAGCCCTGGTCGCTGTGCAGCCAATCACGTACAGGGGTGTCACCTCCCCTGTCAATCTTGCCTCCACCAGGACTTCCTTGTGGCGTCAAGATACAATAATACTGATATTGTGGCTGGTGGTGTTATTGGAGATATGGAAGCTTAAATGGAAACATCGGACGTTAGCATTGATAGCTGCATTCAGAGCACAGGATCAAGTTTATATGCAGTCATCCTGCTTTAACATTTAAAGAGATATTCCGATGCTTACAAAAAATGTCTCCAGGTTAGGTAATGGGGGGGGGGGGGGACACGCACACGCGCACGCACACACACACGTGGTCCTATGCTGCTGACCTGGTCTCTTCTGCTACAGTCCCTGCAAACAAGTCCAGGAAGCAATACCTCCACTGACGTCAGCGATTGGCTGCAGTAGTCATGCGAATATTAAACGTGATGCAATTTCTTTCTGTTTCAGCAGAGACCAGATCAGAGGGGACTAAGTCAGCAGCACTTGACCAGAGGGTAAGTATTTTTTTTTAGTGCCATTACTTACCCTGGGGTCCATTTTTTGTAAGTGCAGGAAAACTATTTAATGATGAACTGATAGGTATGCTAGGATTGAGGACTCAAACATTGGCGAACACAGGTGACATCTACCTTAATTATATCAGAGATCCCTTTGTTAGTGCAGCAGTCCACAAATGTCTCAATAGGATAGTTCAAGCCAGGAACCAACAATGGAACCTACAACAGAAAAAAAAAAATCAGCAGAGATTAGTGCGGAGTCGCCACTTATAAAAAAACACAGCGAACTCGGATTCTAAGCCACACTCGTGATAATTTCTGTCCCAGGATTGGAAGGAAGTATATTATACATACACTTTTTATCTGCCAGCCTTCTGATCCCCCAGCTCAGGGTCCTATTTTTGGTCATCTAAAATGGTTGACGCAATCTTCGGACTACCTAATCCCCACAATGCACTGGTAGCGCTAGACTATCAATGCATAATACCCAATCTCTAACCAGTGTTCCTCAAGTGGTCAGTGCTCGCCAATCAGAAAGCGATGCACAGCCTAAGGGCTCTTTCCCAAGGCCGTAGGCGTTCTCACGTGCGCCCACCGGCACCGTAAAAACATGTGAACGGGTGCACAAATCCAAAGTTTGTGCACCCATTCAGACAGCACAGCCCCAGCGCATATACGCTGAGGCTGCAATGCCGTTGGGCGTGGGGAGCGGTCTCCCCTTTCCCTTCCCCACTCACTTCCTCTCTCCTCCCCTCTGTCTGTTTGCAATGGGAGGGGGTGGGATGGGGGTGAAGCTAAGTTCCAGTTCCTTGTCTGCAGCCAGCAATGGGATGGGGCGGCCATTGTAAACAGCCGGAGGGGAGAAAAGAGGAGGAGGGGAGAAGGGGGAGGGGGAGTCACACTGCTAAAACTCCCTCCAACCTCCCTTCTCCGGTCGTTGTCATTGGCTCCCATACGAGCCCATGCAATGGCCGACGTATTCCGGCTCGAAGGATAGTTCCAGGACTATCTGGAAGAGAGTGCCTGGCGCTATATTGGCCCCGCCGGGCACTTTTACGGCGCGGGAATACGGCCAATCCAACGAATCAGATCGTAGCGTATATCAGATCGTATATACGCTCATGTAAAAGAGTCCGAAATTAGGTATTTAAAAAATTGTGGTGGCTTTCCTGGATTTAACCAGGAACCAGCAGATCATAGGGACGACAGAGAAGAACAACTGCAGGTAATATACTTCCCTCCTCCTCTGGCCTAAGACAGAATTTAGTCCTAAATCTGACGGATAGGCTCACCGCGGAGAATCGTGGCAAATCGCAGCATGCTGTGATTTAAAATTCTCTGAGCGGAGAATCGCTACGATTCTCCGCTCATGGGCAGCCGGGCTGCGCTTTCCATAGTAAGTCTATTGAAAGGGTTCACTGCGTTTCCCATGGCCGGATTATCGCAGCAGGAAACGCAGTGAAGAATTGCCCGTGGACAGGAGGCCTAAAAGTCATGAAGAGGGTAACCTTCACATTAGAGACCAGTAACACAAACTATTGAGATACCTTAAAGAATGCCGGTTTGAGCTGGTAAAGTTGTTCATCATAAAGAAAACTAATTAGCAGTTGCATAGAAGGTCGGTTCACTGATGTGTTCTGCAAGTTCAGTATTAATTTGAACCGGGGACCAATTCCTTGTACCTGAAGAGAAGAAACAATTACTAAATAAATAGTGTTTATAGAAGCAGACAAAATCTGACGGTCATATATATTGGAATACACGTTGCTATAACATGCATTTCTTCATTTAACATACTGAATCAAGCCATATTTGCTGAGTGCTCCACACCATTAGCTCGTCTTCCAGATGAACAACTGTCAATAGGTTACTTAAATAGGCCAAGTAGAAAAAGGTGAAATGTACAATGAGATATGTAGCTTGATCAACAGAGGATGGAGGCTGTGTAAACTTTTTTATCATCAACACTGGAACCTTTAAATGGCATTTTCCAGGTAATGTCCATTGATGACTTATGCCTCCTGCACACGGGCGGACATTTGGCGGTTGGATTTCCTGCAGAATTTCCGCCCGTGCCCGCTGCCATAGGATTGCATTCATGCACACAATCCTATGCACACAGCCGCAATTTGTCTGCGTGAAAACACACGCGGAAAACAAATCGTGGCATATTCTATTTCTGTGTGGGTCTCACAGAGGCCCGCACAGAAATGTCAGTAGAGACCGGCTGGCTCCGCTCTGTGCATGCGCCGGCTGGGCGGCAGCTGACACATTACAGAGAAGAGGAGACGCCGGGAGCGGGTGAGCCGCAGGTTTCTGTAGGGGCACGGGTCCGCATCCCACTGCGAGAATTCTTGCAGCGGGTTCCGACCCGGCCGTCTGCAGGCGGCCTTAATAGATCAGGATAGGTCACCAATAGTTGATTGGTGCCAAAATACAGTGTACGGAGGGGAAGCAGTCCGACCACTGGGTAGTAGGCAGCACTGGTAATTGCAGGCACAGCTCTCACGGATTTTAATGGGGTCAGAGTGATTTGATTCTGCTCTGCACACTGTGTTTTGGTGCGGAAAGCAGGCGCCTGAACAGGTAACCACCCGGGGTCCATCCCAAGTGACGGACGCCAGCCAAATATTGATGACCTATCCTGAGGATGGGTCATCAATACAAATAGCCCAGAAAACTCCTTTAATGAATATACAAGACAAATCTAATTATGACCAGAAAATATCATGTACTCACAGCACCATTTAAAGTAATTGGTTCCTGCATTGTTGAGGAGACTGGGGTGAGGCTGGCATCCATCGCCTTAACATATGCTCGGGCAGCAGTAAGGCGGAGGCGGTACAGATCCATTTGAAAAACACGGTGCATCGCTGGGGAGATAAGTTACATTTATGAAAATAAGCCATTACTGTGTTCTATCTATGTTCAATTGTAGCAAGACTAATACACTCTTTGCTCCCTTTAATCTAAATGATGCATACTTTTGAGTATATCCTATATAGAATATTGCACAGGGCATAGGACAACTTACCCACTGCATTCTCTCTCTCACGAAGGGTCTGGTCGACATAAAGTTTGGTTTTCTTGGGTACATTCAGCTTAATGCTTTGTCCTGTAGGGGGGCCAGGAGATGTGTCCTTATCTTCAAAGTGAGCCGTCCTCTTCAATATCTTAATAATAAGACCTCCTCCTATGGGTTACGATAGAAAAATTTGCGGAAAAAAGAGAAAGGAGTTGAGATGATTTAGCTCACTAAGCAGAAAAAGTGTTATGGCAAATGTGACATATACTACCTCTGGTAGTCATTATTAGAGTATCATCCTCTCTTCCATATCTTCCAAAGCAAAGACTGGTCACTATGTCCTGTGAGTCAAACAGAATTTTACTAAACAACTCTGTTATATTGGGAGGGGTACAGTATCTCCTTGTGGAGGCCACCTAGTAGGCGTGAGGAGACTTAAGGCCCATTTACACGGAGCGATGATCGCTCAAACAACAGTTTGAGTGACAGCTTTGAGAGATCATTTTGCATAAACTATCAAGTAGCTACTCAGCTACTTAATAGCTTATTAGTGTGCAAATGAAGCCTTTAGCTGAAAGCAGTTAATAGCCTGAGGGCTCTTATCTGCTTTCAGCTCCTTTGTTCTCCAACGGGTAACAATGCTATCAGCACTACTAGCGGAGAACTCAGCGTGCGGTCCCGATTAGACCGCACAACGATTTTTAGGTTGACCTGAATTTAACGATCAGCTTGCAGTGCACGATGTCCGCACGTTTAGAAACAACGATTATCGCTCAAACGATTGCTTTTTAGCGATTTTTGAGCGATCATCGCTCCGTGTAAATGGGCCTCTAGGAGGCTATGTAATGCTCCTCTGGTAAATTTCCTATGCAAATAGGACATGTTACAGTGAAACACTGGGACTTCATGGCCATTTACACCTGATGATTATGGTTCAGAATTGTCCAAACTCCCACGCTCCAGCGGGAATTTGAGTGTTAGTAGTACTGTGTAAATAAATGCAATGACTGAATGAGAATTGTGCAGTCGTTCAATTTCTGTACGCAGAAAACTTAACGATAAGCCGTTCAGAAGTGAATGACTGTTGTTTACATTGAACGACTGTCTGTTTAAAGTGAATGGAGGCGGGCGGGTGGAGAACGCTCCCCGGCCACTCTGCTTCCATGCCAGCAGCGCTTTCAGCGATACTCGCTTCTGTGTAACAGCACAGGAGCGATCATCACTTGGATGTACTGTTGGGCATCGTTTGCCAGTTTGCCCGACAGCTTGTCCCGTTTAAATGGGGCATTAGGAACTGAACAAACACTCACCGGAGTTGATATAACACTCAGGAGATTCTTATCTCTGTACAGATGCACTTCCAGATTCTTTAATCCCACCAGAACAGCTTGAATGCTACGTGACTTCTGTTCCAATAATGCCATTGTCATAATGGAGGCAGGCAGAGTAACCGTCCAAAGCAGCTTTCCCTGTCACAATTCAGATTACCCAATGTTGTTTATGTGTCCATCAAAACTTACATCGTTAAAACAAAATGAATATGGCAGCGCTTTACAGACATCGTCCGGCTTCACACAGGTGTATGCGTATTTACCTATGCATTTGAGCTGCATATTTGCGCATATTTTCCTGTATTTGTTGCGCTTGTGAGAAAACATGCCAGCATACTCCCATTGATTTCAATGGGCAATTAAGTTTAATATGTGCTATTTCTGTGCACAATACACGCAAAAATAGAACATGCTGCGTATTTTTTGTGCAAACAAAATGTGCCAGCAAAATACGCTCATGTGCATGAACCCATGGAAATTAATGGGTTCTATTCACTGCGTACTGCACGCGCAGATTTTGTATGTGTAATACACAGCTGAAATGTGTTTGTGTGAATAAGCCCTAAGGGTGCACTTTCTGGTGCGCTCACCTTTTGGGAGTATCCAAGTAGCATCTCCTGGGATGTCCCAATTATGATATTCTTTTGGACACGGACCATTCCCACTACCTGCGTACTCAGTTCAATGCAATATTTAGGTCGCTTTGAATCTCTGTAAAGACATGAACAGCATAAAGCCATAGTCAGAAATTAAATTAATACTGTGCTGTGTCTCTTCTTACATCGACTCATTGTGACATCCATACATTGTAGTTCAGGAACTCAATAACAATGGTTTTTGCCCTCTGTGTTAAAACGACTTGCACTAAAGTTGGGGAGATTTTTATGGAATAACTGTCAGCATAACAGCCTGTTGCTGTTCTAACAGAAGTACCTATGAGATAATTGGTATATTCTACCTCAAAGAAGAGATGTAAAATTCTCTTTTTCCAGGTTGTCACAGATCAGTCAGTACACTGAATATAAAAACTAATGAGGACCACAGAGAAAGGGGAGATGGGCCATAACTCTCCCTGATTATCTGTTTGCAACGCTGTCAAAGTTCCCAGTAATCTTCTGCATGGCATCAGTCACTCACTGTGAGAGCATCTAACTACAGGGCTGCCCATGCACAATAGATAACGGGCAGTTATCTCTCCAAATCACCACACACACATGCGCGCTCAGCCAAACATACATATTCTATACGTATTCGAGAAAGCTGCTTCCAGACTCCTCTGGCAGTGACTTATCTTCCCGAGAACAAAAAGGACTGGTCAAGTTGAAAGCTAACTGCCTGATCCTTATCTGCCATAAGAGGAGTCAGGAGGACCCTATGCATATAAAATGATCATCCAGTCTCACCACATTCTGCGATTTGGGCTATTAAACATCTAATGTATATGTTAAGCTAAAGAAATCGAAACAAAGAGAGAGAGATACTAGCACTGGAGAAGGCTGATTTTTTTTTTTAATTTAATTCCCAGAATTTTATTGGATTTTTTAAAAACTGGAATTATTCTTATCATTAATCCCTTTTCCATGAATCCATCATAACAGCACACATGACGATTGCCCTCTTGATCTCGTTGGGAAGAGGAGAGTTCAAAAGGCCATCTCCTATCACCATTCTCCAGTGGCTTCAAATTATCACAACAGGTACGTGACTCAATCTTTTTTTTTTTTTTTTTTATTGCTGCTGAAAACCACACACGGTTATGTTACATGCACAATATACAATACTCTACAAGGGTGGGTAAGTCTGTGCTGTCATGATGAACTTATGGAAAAGGAATTAACGGTAAGAATAATTCCAGTTTTACCATTTCGTCCATCCCGACAGCACACATGTAGGCAATACCAAATTATCACGGTAACATTAGGGCGAGGACCACGGCCTAAAAGGATCTTCTGCCCAAAGGCCAGTTCCCTACCAGAATGCAGATTCAAGCGATAATGCTTAGAAAAGGAGTGGACACTAGACCACGTTACGGTCTTACAAATCTGCTCTGTAGAGGTTTCACTGCATTCGGCCTATGAGGAAGAAAGCGCCCTTGTAGAATGAGCTCTTACCCCCTCCAGGCTGATAGATTTCTGGATTTATACGCTTCCTGAATTGCTGTTCTGATCCATCTGGCGATGGTATCTTTTGTCGCTGTTTGTCCGACATCCAGATTATGTAGGCGCTGTTCTTTATCATTTTTAAAATTCTGATAAAAGGAGGGCAGAATGGTTCCTTGCTCCATGTGGAACGTGGACAACAATTTGGGGAAAAAGGAGGGATTAAAGGGGTTGTCCCGTGCCGAAACGGGTTTTTTTTTTTTCAACAGCCCCCCCGTTCGGCGCAAGACAAACCCGATGCAGGGACTTAAAAAAAAACCGCACAGCGCTTACCTTAATCCCCGCGCTCCGGTGACTTCTTACTTACCTGCTGAAGATGGCCGCCGGGATCTTCTCCCTCGGTGGACCGCAGGGCTTCTGTGTGGTCCATTGCCGATTCCAGCCTCCTGATTGGCTGGAATCGGCACGTGACAGGGCGGAGCTACACGGAGCCGCTCTCCGGCACGAGCAGCCCCATTCAGAAAAGAAGAAGACCGGACTGCGCAAGCGCGTCTAATCCGGCGATTAGACGCTGAAAATTAGACGGCACCATGGAGACGAGGACGCTAGCAACGGAACAGGTAAGTGAAAAATTTCTGATAACTTCTGTATGGCTCATAATTAATGCACAATGTACATTACAAAGTGCATTAATATGGCCATACAGAAGTGTATAACCCCACTTGCTTTCGCGGGACAACCCCTTTAAGTCTCATGACTACTCTATCGTCCAGTACTTTCAAGTAGGGTTCCCTACAAGATAATGCTCGAATCTCACCAACCCTTCTAGCAGTTGTAATGGCCATCAGAAAAGCTACTTTAATAGACAGGTTTTTGCGCAATACTGAAAGTAAGGACTCAAAAGGAGGTTCACAGATACTATACAATACCACAGTAAGGTCCCAAGCGGGAACTGACTTTCTAACAAATGGTTTAAGCCTATCTGCTCCCTGTAAAAACCTCCATATCCATCTGTTCTTACTCAGTTGGACGTCAACGGAACTAAGAGCTGCCACCTGTACTTGCAGGGTTCTAGGGCTAAATCCCTTATCAAGACCTTCTTGCAAGAACTCTAAGATCCTTGTAAGGTCAGGATTATTCAGATCTGGACTATCTGATCTGCACCAGTGGCTGAATTTCCTCCATACCCTAGAGTATATAATGAAAGTAGTCTCTTTTTTGACTCTTTCAGAGTGTCTATTACCTTGGACGATACTCCTTGGTCTCAATCTCTGCCTCTCAGTAGCCAAGCAGTCAGCTTCATCTGACGGATCCCCTGGCAGAACACCGGACCTTTGGACAGAAGGTCCTGCTTGAGGGGCAGCATAATTGGAGTATGTAGTGCCAAAGAGATCAATAACGAGAACCAGGGCCTTTTTGGCAACGCTGCGGCAGTGAAAATATCCCTGGCCCAACAGTCCTGGATCTTTTAAAGAGCCCGGGAAATGAACGGAAGGGGAGGAAGGGCATATGCCAAATCCATATCCATTCCTCGGACAGTGCATCCAGTGCCAAAGGATTGTCTGTAGGGTTCAGAGAAAAGAATCTGTGGCATTTTGAGTTTGTCTTTCTCGCAAAGAGGTCTATTTGAGGAGATCCCCATCGAGATGTCAGAAGATGGAACACGTCCGTATTTAGAGACCATTCCCCTAGAGCTAGCCGACTCAGAAAGTCTGTGACAATGTTCTGGGAGCCTTTTAGATTAATAGCGTATAGTGATTTTATCTTGTCCTCCACCCAGTTATATACAGTTATATTGTATTCGATAATTGTTGCAGATGAGGGTGTCTTGTACCGCCCTGATGACAAATGAAAGACACCGCTGTCACATTGTCGTATAATATTTTTACGTGTTTTATATTATATCTTCAGCGTGAATTAAAGTTTCCCAAAATGCTTCCAGTTCCCTATAGTTTGAAGAATGAGAGCTGACCTAGGTCGACCAAGACCATTGCAGATTCCTATCCACTATCTGTACTCCTTAACCTGACCCACTAGCATCAATATTGACTGAGATGGATAGGGACAGGGACCAATGGACACCTTTAAGGTTACGGGATGACAACCACTAATCTAAAGATTTTTTACAGGTGGGCAATTTAAGCTTTTTATCTAGACTGCTTTTTATCCCAGGTAGACAAAATTTCTTGCTGGAGAGATTTGGAATGAAATTGTGCCCAAGGGATCATTGGCAAACATGCCGTCATTTGTCCGAGGACCTTCATACTATCCCTTATATAGACCCAGTTCTCCTTCTTAAATTTACTAATAGAGAAGATAATATCCTTCCTTTTGGACTGAGGCAAAAATGAATAACCCTTAGAAAAGTCCAAGAGAACTCTGAGGAAAGTTTTGCAAGTATCTGGATTTAGGCTGGATTTTTTAAAACGAATAAGCCACGCTAGCTCGGAGGGAAGCTTAGGTGTCTGCCCTTTTCCAGTCCATAGGTTCTTTTAATTCTGATGCATCCTCAAAAGGCATGAAAGTCTTTTTAATTAGCTTCGCCACCTGGATGTCCACTTTTGGCACCTCGCTCCACAATTTTGTTTCTTTAGGTACAAGCAAGCATCTATCTTTGAACTCTCTATAGATAGACTTTTCTTGGCCTTTTCCCACTCTTCTGTAATAAGTTGATTTAAAGTCTCATTTACAGGAAAACATTTCCTGTGCCGAGACCTAAGACCCCCAAACATCTCGTCTTGAACGGATCAAAGTTGCTGGACATCTACCAGCTCCATGGTATGGCGAACTGCAGATATCAGTTCCTCTAGGTCTTGATTAGAAAAATAATATTTTTATTATCATCATCCAGAATTATGGGTGCTGTTAATTTCGTTAATTCATTCTCAAAATAATGTACTTCAGTTGGTTCAGACGTGGAGGATACATCAGTGTGAGTTTGGGCCCTTTTTGCTGGCCTAGAAGGTCCAGGCTGGGGCTCGGAGACTGGTTCCACTAATAGCTTGACCCTTCTCCTTCACTATTTGGCAGAGGCCATCCACTAAGGATTGTTGCTCCTCTCTGACAATTTTTGCCGTACAATCAGCAAAAACAAGCTTTTTTGCATTGCGTTTAACTTTCTAGTACACAATGCGCATCTTTTAATCCTTTTTTGGTCAGGCTTTGGTTTTGATGCTTCCTCCTGCAATACAGAAGCCATTACACCAACAATACAGCCTGTAACTGCTTTTGCCTGTCTAAGGGGACCACTCACAGTTGGTGGGTTCTCCCGGTCACCTTCCATGCTGTCCATAACGTTTAGGAGGTGAACCAGAGCTGTATACCGCAGGGTGAGCTTTAGGAATTTCAAAATCATCGCCTTTTTTGAATCTGGCGGGGCTTGATGCCGCCGGAGTGTGCGTCGTACGTCATCACATGGGACGTGGTACAATGTTATTGGTCCACGCCGGCAGCCACTAGATGCTGGACCCATCTACAGGGACACCGCAGCATTTCTAGAGGGTCAGCGATCCGCAGACCGCCTCCACAGCGGGTACCAGACCAGACTACTGCTGTGAGCACTTTCCTCGACCATTCTCCAGTATACATGAAGAACTCCCTCTGTATCCTGTTGGGACAGGAAGAACACTGGAGAATAGTGGTGGGAGGTGGCCTTTTGAACTCTCCTCTTCCTGTCCCAACGAGATCAGGTGGGCAACCTCCATGTGTGTTGTCAGGATGGATGGAATGGTAAATAAAGGTTACAAAGTCTCCTAAAGAAAAATCATGTTTTCAACCTTATATAGTAATTATACAGAGTCTGTAAATGTAAACATTTACGTGTTTGTTGTTATGCTAACAAAAGGTAACCAAGTCATACCAAGAAAGGACACAAACAGGGTTTTTTTCTAGCTGTAGGGCTTCAAAATACAAAGTTTCCTTCATTACCCTAATGTGCACAAACCGTCAGGTGCGCCCACTAATATGACAGTGTGATAACAGCATGCCTCCTACAATCCTAATTCTCTGTTACTAATGGCAAACATTTCAGAAGGCTTTAATCTTCCTTTAAGTTTACAGTGTTCATCCTTCCATGGACAGGAGACTACACAAACTCAACACACACAATGTTCAATACACTTCAATAAATGTTCTTACCTGCGCAGAATGTATACATTACCATTGCGGCATGCAACAGTAATCCGATATTCAATATCATATTGTCCATTTACATCCAGGAGAGCCGGAACACTGGGTAGACTGACCTGTATGAATTAGACCACAAAATCAAGTGATGTAATAAAATACTTTTAAGTCATAACAAGAAACAGAGAGATATACGAGAAGTAAATAAAAGCAGATTTGGATGACTTCTGTTTGTTTTGCAGTAAAACGATATCACAACTGAAAACCTCATTCACACAGCGTATGCGTTTTTCAGCTGCCTGCACACGCTGTACAAATCGCATTAAGAAAAGCGGCGAACGAGTTCCGAGCTTAACTAACTTTTTGTCGTCCATTCACATGGGTATATTGGGTGAAAAATACGCTGCAGTGTGGAATTCTGTTGATTGGTAGAAATCCTCGGAATGACTTCTAATAGCTTAAATAGCGGCAGCTGTCTTCTTTTCCAAGCGCCAGACGCAGGTAAACTCCCTCGCCTTCCCTTTTTTTCAGCTCCTATAGGAGTCTATGGGAGCTTCCAGCATTTTTCAGCAAAAGATAGGGCAAACCTATCTTTTCACGTAGCGAGAAAAATCGGCAACTGTTTCTCGCTTTGATGGCGCACTTTTTTCAGTTGACAAAAATCGCTCACGTGAATGAATACATTGGAAACCAATGCTTCACATTAGTCGCGATTTTCGGCCGAAGTTTTACCGCCGCTAAATAGCTATGTAAAAACGCTTTTGTGAATGAGGCCTAGGACAAACAGAGCTCATTCTAATTTTAATGGATGTAGCTCTAGTTCTGTAAGGGCCACCAACATACTTTTGTATTTACAGATATCATTTTTTAGTGTGTTGTCTTGGGGAAACAAGCGGCAACAGAGAAGATCTGCGATTCTATGTATATCTCTCTGTCCCAAGCAAGGGGTGACATCAATTAGAAAGCATATTTGCTCTCTTATTGTCACATATGGGGTTGTTCCCAAAAAAGGCGTGGAATGGTGAAGACATGCTCATCTAATCACTCCTCTACACCATTTAACCACACAGATGCTGCAATCATCGCTGATGATGGCATCTTAATGTTTTTACAAAAAAAAGAATTTTTTTTAAACCTTACACAAGGCTTATAATATAGAAGAAATGAAGAGAACACAAAATAAAACAATAAACATGATTGTTATCCCCACAATTATTTGTCAAGCATTAAAAAAAAAAAAATCACAAATAGCCATTTTCTCATCATCTTGCTTTCTCTAAAAAGGAAGAAAAAAAGAATTAAAAAAAAATTGTATATACTTCAAAATAATAACAATAACAGATACAAGGTGTTCCATAAAAAGAGGCCTGATACAGCTCTGGCGACTGAAAAACAAAAACGCTCTGATCCTAGAATGTGGCACCACACAAAAAGTATTTTGTAAAAAAGTGCTTATATAGCACAAAAGTGGTAATAATAGTAATAATAATAATACCTCTATAAATTTGGTGTGGTCATAATTGTAATGACTCATTAAATAAAATATAACATAATATTTATACCACACTGTGAATACCAGAAATATAAAAATCACACAAAAAAAACCTGTTGTGAAATTGTTTTATTGTTTTTTCCATTGCCCCAAGCAAAAAATTAATAAAATGTTATTCAATATTATATGTACCCAAAATTGGTTCCTATAAAAACTAGAACTTGTCTCGCAAAATACAAGGTCTCATGCAGCTACCTTGATACAAAAATAAAAAAGTTAAGGCCAGAATTAGTTATGTCACTAAGGGTGGTTTCACACAAGCGTGTTTTTGTGCGTACATAGCTGCTGCCGGCGGCTCCATTGAAAGCAATGGTCTGCCGCCACCCCTGAATTACACTGCTCTAAGACGTATTCAGCAGCCGGGGATTTAAAATCTCACCCATTCAATAGATGAGAGCTGCCTCTGATATTGGCTGAGCACTGTGACCAATCACAGTGCTCAGCCAAAACCACCTTAAGGTGCAAAGTAGGTTGGTCACTAAGGGGTTAAACAAAAATTATAGTGAACAACATGACATCTTGAGCAGTTAGTAGGACAACTATTATTTGGTATTATTCAGGCCTTCCTGTAGCAGGTCAAGATTCACCATTAACCCCTTGAGTGGCGGGTTTCCTACCACCCTGTCGTGCCCACCAGGGCAGGTTTTTAAAAATGGTATAATCATTGAATTTCAACTAATTTTGCAGTTGCGTCTCAAGAGCCATAACTTTTTCATTTTTCCATTGACATGGCCATATAAGGGCTTGCTTTTTGTGGGACAAGTTGTGATTTTTTAAACAGGGGGGAGGAAAAAAAGAAATGGGGAAAAAAGAAAAAAAGGGGCCATGTCATTAAGGGGTTAAATAATGTATTAACTTCCTTCTCTGGGTCATTACGACGCATGGATACCACATGTGTGATTATATTTTTGATTTTTTTACAAAGTAAAGGGAGACAAGTGTTTTTATAATTTTTTTCCTTTTTTTTTTTGTCCCTTTAGGGGACTTCCACAGGGACCCATCAGGACCCCTGATCACATTCCGGGGGTCTGATGGTGACAGCCCTTTACATGCTGCAGTGACAGCCCTTTACATGCTGCAGTCACATAGACTGCAGCATGTAAGGGGTTAACACAGCAGAGATCGGAGGTTTTCTCTGATCTCTGCTGTAAGAGCTGGTACCTAGCTGTCCTCTCACAGCCAAGCACCAAGCTCTCCCTGCCACAGAGACCATCAGCTTGCTTCTGACAAGCCGATGGTCTCTATGGCAACCTGTAAACAAACCAGTGCAGGAGCTTGCCAGCATATCGGCAATATCTTCTGCTGGTTTTTCAAAGCCCTTGCTTTGTTCTCTGTGGGTCTGTGCAGGCAGAGCACACTGTCACAGCTTGTGGCATTGTGCTCTGCAGCTCCCATAGTGATACATAGCCCGGAAATCTTCCGGGCTGTATTGCTATGAGCAGTGGAGCTCCTCCCGGAAATTTTCGGGCGTGCCACTCAAGGGGTTAAGCAGCTCTTTATTTGTTTCATGCATAAGGTAAAAGTTCACATCACATTTGTGGCTTTCATCAGAGGAAGCATACCTTTGTCAGAAGGCTTTGACATATGGCATATAGTCAATACATTGCCCCTAAATTCCCATTTAACCACTTGGCGCCATCTGTTATAAATGTATGATGCTGGCACCACATAGTTAATGCTATACCAGAGACAGGGCCTAATAGCCCAACACTAACATCCTATGCTCACATGACTATCTAACTCAGAATTTCAACTCTAAAACCACAGCAAACGTCCGTAGCTATTCTGCCACGGATCTGCATGTGGATTTAGCCCCATTGATGGGCAAAATCTGAGTGCGGAATTCCATTGCGTTTCCATGTGAAGAGGTGACCTGTTGCTTCTCGATTGCAATCTGCTTGGAAACTAGGCAGTTTCTGCATGTTGATTTTGCCAAGTGACAGGGCTAAATCAGCGTGCGGATCTGGGGCAAAACCCTAGTATTCCTTGTTTGCTTAGAGTATCTTGTTTCTTGTCAGTGTAGTCTTATTCTTGTGGCTTTTTCTAGTTCAGTCAGTGTTTCTTGGTCTTGTGGTTTTTGCCTGTTCTTTACCTGTATATATGTGTCTTATCTAGCCTCATAGTACAGTTTGCTCAAGTTTGGATTCTTCTGATATAGAATTTTAGCCCTCACCCTGCAGAGTTTGTGTATTCCTATAGAATTCAGCTTCAGCCAGCCTGTCTGCCTGTCTGTCTGTCTTGCTTGTGATATTGTAGGTTTCTACCTGTCAGCTCTTACAAGCAGGAGGCAGGAACACCAAGTGAGGCTACATCTCAGTAATACACTGGAGATTCTTCACACACAAATAGCAGGGATGGGCAGTGCGAGTCAAAACTGCTTTTTCTTTGTTTTATTTTTAAACTCTGCAACTAATCATTGTATGGACTTGACTATTATATCGCTGTACTGCTAGTCTCATAGAGCAGAAATGATATCTTCAGTAGCACTCTATACATGGAGAGGCATAAAGAAGAACAAACAGGGTGGAGAGTGGAGGGGTGTAAAAGCCACCCAGAGAGATTTCATAGATGCAGATGTAATCCTGTAGAGTTCACAATAAGGATGTTTTTAGACAGAATGACTATTGTTCAAAAAGATTGTTCAAAATCAGCAAAAGTGAGGATAACCATTTGGTTTTCACATGAGCCGACAACTGAATGACAAACAAGAATAGTTTGAAGTTCATTTTATGCAGCCTAAAAATCATCATTGGCTCGTTCACTTTAAAACAAATCTTGTTTAGTTTAGTCTTTCACATTTGCCAATACAGCAAATGTGAAAGACTGAATGATGCTCTTTTAACCCCTTCATGACACGGCCTTTTTTTTTTCCCCCCATTTTCGTTTTTCCTCCCCCCTTTAAAAAAAATCATAACTCCTTTATTTATTCATCGATGTCGCTGTATGAGGGCTTGTTTTTTGCGGGACAAGTTATAGTTTTTAATGGTGCTATTTAAAGTACCATATAATGTACTGAAAAACTTTTAAAAAATTATAAGTGGAGTAAAATGAAAAAAAAAAAAGACATTCCGCCATCTTTCAGTGCGTCTTGTTTTTACGGCGCACAAACTAAAACAAAAGCAACATGATAACTTTATTCTATGGCTCAGTACGATTGCTATGATACCAAACTTGTATAGTTTTTTTTTTACTATACTACTTTTTTTTTTCAAAGACATTTAATTTTTTTTCAATTATTTTCTGCGGTCATTTTGTGCGCGCAATAACTTTTTTACTTTTCCCGTCAACGTAGTTGAGCAAGGGCTCATTTTTTGCGGGATGTCCTGTAGTTTCCGATAGTATCAATTTGGAATATATACAACTTTTTTAAACTCGTTTTATTGAACAGCATGTATTTTACATTACATGAATAAGCAGTTTCTCAAACAGTGTGCATTTACATACACTAACAAGTAATTAGACTTTACATACATCAGAAAATTCTTTGGTAACAGTGTTCAGTACCCAAGTGTGTTACATTTCTTCTACGATTACTCAGCCTATCTCAGTATATACATCTGTAATATTCATAGCTTTATTGCTCATTTTACCTGCCAAGTCTGGGTGTATTCTGTCTTAATACATTTTGGAACATTTCTTGCGTGAAGTTTGTGTTTGTTGTCCCGCACCAAATCCCCCACACCTTGTCGAACTTTTCAGGGTGTTTCCTGTTTTTGTAAACTATTTTCTCGTATGGTAGGATGGTATTGATAATACTCTGCCATTTTGTAGCTGTCGGAGGGCGCCTGTCCATCCATCTCAGCGCTATGACTTTGCGGGCATAAAATAATGCTTTAGTGAGGAATATTTTATCATAATGCTGCCATTGCTCCTCATCTATGATCCCTAGCAGACACATTGCTGGATCCAGCGGTACTGGTATTCCCATCAGTTGGGTCAGGAACTCTGTGACCTCTTCCCAATACGTGTATACCCTTGGACATCCCCATATTAGATGATTGAAGTTTGCGCTTGTAGCGCGGCATCGGTGGCACTGACTGGACACTGATCTGTTCATTTTATGGAGTCTAGTTGGTGTTAGATAACATTGATGTAAGATATATAACTGGGTCAGTTTATTGTTCGCGACTGGCGAGACCCTGGTGTAGGTGGCCATTGCGGTCTCCCAGTCCTCATCAGTCAGTGTTGGGATAAGTTCCCTCCATTTCTCCATTACCACCATTTGTGTACAAGGGATCTTAGAGTATAACAAGTGTGTATATAACTTTGAGATTAGGCCCCTAGGGCCCTGTGTGCGCAGTATGCCTATTAATGGGTATGTGGAGAAGGGTCTTCTGGGTTCTGGGAATTGCGCTGTCAATGCATGTCTGAGTTGCAGATATCTAAAAAATCCTGTTCTAGGTACCCGGTATATCTGCTGCAATTGCTCAAAGGAGACTAGTGTCCCGTCAATGTATAGGTGTTCCAGTGTGGTGATTCCTAGGTTTAGCCAAAATTGTCTGTCTGGAAGGTTCAATAAGTGCGGCAGCGCTCTATTATTCCATAAGGGGGTTTCCAGGGGGGTGTCCTCTTGCCCCGTCAGTTTTCTACATGCCCTCCAGACACTTACCGCGAGTCTGTGAATGGGTAGCATTGGTTTCGTCAACAGCCCTGGTTTTTCCAAGATGATCCAAAGGGATGCTTCCGAAAGGAAGTACATCAAGTGGTGCTCGGAGTTCGGGAGAGGGGCGCCCGACAGCCAGTGACGTATATATCGGACCTGCCCTGCCAGGTAGTATATTTTGAAGTCCGGCAGCGCCATTCCCGCTAGCTCTTTAGGCCTCTGTAGAGTTTCCATACGGAGATTGGCTCTAGCCTTTCCCCACACGAACGATGTTATTAATGAGTTGGTGGTTTTAAAGAATTTTTGTGGTACAGTTATTTCTGCATGTTCTAGCCGGTATAGGTATTTGGGGAGAATTATCATTTTAATAAGATTTATTCTCCCTGCCACAGATAGTGGCAGGGAGCTCCAAGCTTTTAATTTTAATTGCAGGGTTGTTATTAGGGGTGCAATGTTTAGATTAAAGCTTTGAGTGTGGTCCCTGGTAATGTAGACTCCCAGGTATTTAAATTGGGGGACAATTTGCAGGTTATGGTATACCTCTCCCACCCTCCAGTCCTCCTCTCTCAGCGGCATAAGAGTAGACTTCTGCCAGTTGATACGTAGGCCTGAGAAATTCCCGAATTCGTCTATCTGGGAGACGGCCAGGGGCAGGGTGTTTTGGGGTTCCGACATGTAGAGTATTATATCGTCCGCATGCAATCCTATCTTGTCCTCTCTGGGGCCGATCTGGATCCCCCTGTATAGTGTGTGTTGTCGAATTTTTAGTGCTAGGGGTTCTATAGCGATCGCGAATAGAAGGGGGGAAAGTGGGCAACCCTGTCGGGTTCCCCTGTGAAGTGGGAGGGAGGTGGAGACCAAGCCGTTTGCCACTACTCTCGCCGTCGGTGCAGTATATAAGATGGAGACCCACCTGATGAACGGCTCCCCGAACCCAAACGTCCGCAGAACTTCCATCAAATATGGCCACTCCACTGAGTCAAATGCCTTGGCGGCATCCAATGAGGCCAGGGCCCATCCTTTTCTCCACCTCCGTCCCACCTGCGTAATTACCTGCGTTCTTCTGATATTATCGGACGCAGACATTCCCGGAATAAATCCGGATTGGTCCGGGTGTAGAATATCCTTAATTGCTTGGTTCAGCCTGAAAGCCAATACCTTGGCGAGGATTTTATAGTCTGTATTTAAGAGGGAGATAGGTCTGTACGACCCACACTCCTCCGGGTTCTTTTTAGGTTTTAGTATGAGGACTATATTAGCCTCTAACATCGACTCTGGAAGACGTCCTTTCTCAAATATATCCTCATATAGTGAGAGTAGTTGTGGTGTTATTTCCTCTCTGTACTGAAGGTAAACTTCCACTGGTATGCCATCTGTACCCGGGGTCTTATTTTTTGCCATGCCCTCCATTGCCTCCTGTATTTCTTCCATTGTGATAGGGCCATCTAGTAGGGATCTATGTGCTTCTTGTATTACTGGGAATGTTATGTTGGTTAGGTAGCTCTAGCTCTGCTGGGGTATAGTTAATCTGGGACTGGTATAGATCTTGGTAGAATTGTTGAAACCTTTCTAGTATATCTTGGGGGTCTGTGAGTACTGTGCCCTCGGTTGATTTGACCCTTAGTATAGCCGGGGAAGTAGTCTCTTGTCGGGCCATATATGCTAACAGTTTACTGGACTGATTACCTAGCTCGAAAAAGGACTGGCGGGTGAAGAATAGTCTCCTCTGAGCCTTCTCTTTCAGATGCATCAGATACTCTCTACCTACCTGTAGCCATTTATCTCTTTTATAATTTGAGGGACGGGCTATGAATTCTTTTTCTAATTGTTGGCATTGTTGCGCTAACTGTTCCTCCTCTTTAGCTGCGGTTCTTTTAATGAAAGTGATTGAGGACTTAAAGCATCCTCTAAGGTATGGCTTAAAGGCTTCCCACACCAGCGTCCTATCCCGGCTCTCCTCATGCGCCTCGTAGTATATCTGAATTTGGTCTATTATTCGGTCATTTGGGCCAAGCAGTGAAAGCCAGAACGGGTGTATCCGCTGATTCCTAATTGCAGGGGGGCCTGGTTTTTTGAGGACCATGCAGAGCGGTGAGTGGTCTGAGACCCCTCTTGGGAGAAATTCTATGGACTCTATTTTTGTAAACAACAAGGGGGATCCAAATATATAATCTATGCGGCTCAGTGCATGATTATGGGCTGCATGGCAAGAAAACTCCTGTTGGTGGGGGTGAAATATTCGCCATAAATCCAGCCATCCCGCCACCGAGATCACAGAGGCCAGTCGGGTCGGGCTCCCGTCTCCCGCCCCCCGAGCACTCCCCCCGAATCTGTCCAGGTGTGGGAGAGGCGAACACGGGGCAGTCATCGCCAGGGGCACCCTGGGGGGAGGGGGTGCTTCCCCCCCCCAGGCCAGCAGCCCGCAGCACAATTAGGCGGCCCTGTTGGGCCCTTTGTATGTGGTATGAAAGTCCCGTCATCTAAAGGGGGGCAAAAAATAATGGTTAGGTTTTGATATACACTACCGTTCAAAAATTTGGGGTCACCCAAACAATTTTGTGTTTTCCATGAAAAGTCACACTTATTCACCACCATGCGTTGTGAAATGAATAGAAAATAGAGTCAAGACATTGACAAGGTTAGAAATAATGATTTGTATTTGAAATAACATTGTTTTTACATCAAACTTTGCTTTCGTCAAAGAATCCTCCTTTTGCAGCAATTACAGCATTGCACACCTTTGACATTCTAGCTGCTAATTTGTTGAGGTAAGCTTGTGAAATTGCACCCCACGCTTCTAGAAGCATCTCCCACAAGTTGGATTGGTTGGATGGGCACTTCTGGCGTACCATACGGTCAAGCTGCTCCCACAACAGCTCAATGGGGTTCAGATCTGGTGACTGCGCTGGCCACTCCATTACCGATAGAATACCAGCTGCCTGCTTCTGCTGTAAATAGTTCTTGCACAATTTGGAGGTGTGTTTAGGGTCATTGTCCTGTTGTAGGATGAAATTGGTTCCAATCAAGCGCTGTCCACTGGGTATGGCATGGCGTTGCAAAATGGAGTGATAGCCTTCCTTATTCAGAATCCCTTTTACCCTGTACAAATCTCCCACCTTACCAGCACCAAAGCAACCCCAGACCATCACATTACCTCCACCATGCTTAACAGATGGCGTCAGGCATTCTTCCAGCATCTTTTCATTTGTTCTGCGTCTCACAAACATTCTTCTTTGTGATCCAAACACCTCAAACTTGGATTCATCCGTCCACAACACTTTTTTCCAGTCTTCCTCTGTCCAATGTCTGTGTTCTTTTGCCCATCTTAATCTTTTTCTTTTATTGGCCAGTCTCAGATATGGCTTTTTCTTTGCCACTCTGCCCTGAAGCCCAAAACCCCGCAGCCGCCTCTTCACTGTAGATGTTGACACTGGTGTTTTGCGGGTACTATTTAATGAAGATGCCAGTTGGGTACCTGTGAGGCGTCTGTTTCTCAAACTAGAGACTCTAATGTGCTTATCTACTTGCTTAGTTGTGCAACGCGGCCTCCCACTTCTTTTTCTACTCTGGTTAGAGCCTGTTTGTGCTGTCCTCTGAAGGGAGTAGTACACACCGTTGTAGGAAATCTTCAATTTCTTAGCAATTTCTCGCATGGAATAGCCTTCATTTCTAAGAACAAGAATAGACTGTCGAGTTTCAGATGAAAGTTCTCTTTTTCTGGCCATTTTGAGTGTTCAATTGACCCCACAAATGTGATGCTCCAGAAACTCAATCTGCTCACAGGAAGGTCAGTTTTGTAGCTTCTGTAACGAGCTAGACTGTTTTCAGATGTGTGAACATGATTGCACAAGGGTTTTCTAATCATCAATTAGCCTTCTGAGCCAATGAGCAAACACATTGTACCATTAGAACACTGGAGTGATAGTTGCTGGAAATGGGCCTCTATTCACCTTTGTAGATTTTGCACAAAAAAACAGGCATTTGCAGCTAGAATAGTCATTTACTACATTAGCAATGTATAGAGTGCATTTGTTTAAAGTTAGGACTAGTTTAAAGTTATCTTCATTGAAAAGTACAGTGCTTTTCCTTCAAAAATAAGGACATTTCAATGTGACCCCAAACTTTTGAACGGTAGTGTACATTACAGTCTCTCTGGCCGTCGTCTGGTGGTCAACCATTCTTCTGCCTCGGATGGTGAAGAGAAGAATCGGGTGCGGTCTCCGTCAATCACTCGTAGCCGCGCTGGGTACATCATAGAATACGGGAGCTGCAGATCTCTAAGTTGCCTTTTAATATTGAAGAACGAGGCCCTTTGCTTCTGGAGGTCCGCCGAGAAGTCCGGAAAGATGGAGACTGTGGCGTTATCATGGCGTAGGGGGTCCTCCCTTTCTGGCAGCTTGCAGGATGTTATCCCTGTCACGGGAATTGAGTAGCTTTGCCAGCAGCGGTCTGGGCGGGGCACCGGGTATGGGTGGCTTCATTGGCACGCGGTGCGCCCGTTCGATGACAAAGACCTGCGACAGTTCTGCATTGGGGAGAAGTTCGCGGAGCCATTTCTCTAAGAATTCTTCCGGTCTCTGTCCCTCGGTTCTTTCTGGCAGGCCGACTATGCGCAAATTATTGCGTCGTGAACGATTTTCGAGGTCGTCCGCTTTCTGTCTCCAGTAGTCGGCCTTCTGCGTAAGATCTCTTATTGCGGCTGACATTGGGGGCACAGTGTCGTCCAGCGTAGATATTCTATCTTCCGTAGCTGTGACTCTTTCTCTCAAATTTTGAAGGTCTTGTCTAAGGAGACTGACATCCATTTTAACTTCGTCAATTTTACTGGTGAGTAGTCGTGGATGTCTGGATTGCTGTCAGTAGCTGGTCGGACAGTTGTTGTAGGGTTTGAACTGTCCCTTCTGTTGGGTTTGGATTAGTATTCTTTGTCGGAGGGGGTGAGCCCCCCGGAGCCGGCTGCGCGGAGTCGGAGCTTGCATCTCTGCGATTTTCGTTTCTGGCAAATGCCTTTAATTTATCTGCTGCAGCGTTCTGCCTGGTAGGCCCCATGCTGCTCTGTCAGAGGTGTTTAGCGGCGTATTCGGTTGCTGCTTGTATTTTATAGTGCTGGATTCACCAGTATACTCAGTGCAGGGCTTACGCACGTGACGTCTGCTTTATTCTCTGTTATCAGCAATAGTGGTCTCTTGCAGGCCTTACGCCCTTGGTTTGGGGGGTGCACTGGGGCTGTTTCTTTGGCCTTTTCTCTGGGTATTGTGGGGGAGGGGGGGTCCCACTCTCTAGGGGCTTGTTTATATAAGGTACAATAACTGCTGCTCCTTTTCTCCCCTTCCCCCCTAGTACACTTAACTGGTTATTGCTGCTGGCGTTGCTTGTCTCCTTCAGGTAGGGGACCTCTGTGTGGTCTTTTCTCCTGGCCCCTCGCCGCCAGGTTCGCCGGCCCAGCCCACCAGGTACTGGTTATGTCAGCCGCGGTAGTGTAGAGCTGTTGTTTGTACTGCTGTGGCTGCCGGCACTCCGGCTGTTTCGCCCGGCGCCCGCTCCCCTCTTTATATTGGTAGAGGCTCGTCGGGCCCGGGTTATTGCCGGCTGAGTCTGCCCCGCAAGATGGCGGCGGTAGCTGCGGCACCACGTGTTCCCCCTCCGGATCCCTGCTGTCGGGGGATACTTTACGGATGTCTCGGTGCCCCGCGGCGCCGCCGGTCGCCCTAGCCTCTCGCCTCCCGCTATGCGGTCTCCCTATGCGGCCTTCCGCTGTTAGGCCCGTCTGCCCCGTCCTCAGGATGGCGGCCGTGTCAGCCGCGGCGCTGCAAGTCTGTCGCCGGCGTCGCTATGGCTGCCGGCGCCACAGACACCTCACCCAGCGCTCGATCTTTCTCCTCTCTGTATCGGCGGGGGGGGGGGGGGGGCGACAGGCTCGAGGAGTCGCTCGCCGATCAGGAGTCTTCCCCACAAGATGGCGGCCGCAGCTTCCCGCGCTCACCCTCAGGATCTTCTTACTGCGGTGTCGGGTAGGTGCCACAGCGTTTCGCAGTCCCGCCGGTGGTCTAGGCACTCCGCTCCTCACCCTCCGCTGTGTGCAGCGCCAGGTCCAGAGCCCGCCGGTCGGCTGGTGACACACGCTCCGCAACGCCGGCGCTCCCCGCTTCACAGGCTCGCCTCTAGCTCCGGTTTCGCTGCTCCTCGCTCGCCAGGGGTAAGTGTCTCGGGGTCCAATCTCTTCCCCCTCTCCTCCGGTGGTGTTCTGTCGGGGTTGGGAGTCCTCAGGATTACTATAGGATTACTGTTTGGTCAGTTTAAGCAGGAGCCCCTCTTACATGCGGCCGGTCAGGTCGGCTGCTTGGCCACGCCCCATATATACAACTTTTTAATCGCTTTTTATTGCGCTTTTTCTGGCAGACCGGGTGACTAAAAAAGTGCATTTCTGGCACTCTATTTTTTTTTTCAGACGACGTTCACCGTGCGGGAAAAATAATGCACTACTTTGATAGATCGGACTTTTACGGACGCGACGATACCAAACTTTTATTTTTTTTTTTACAATTAAAAGAAAACTTTATTGATTTTTTTTAAACTTTACTTTAAAGTCCACCTGGGGGACTACAACCAGCGAGGCTTTGATCGCTCCTGCAGTATGACGTAATGCTATAGCATTACGTCATACTGCCGTTTGACAGGCAGTCTATCAAGCCACCCCACGGGGATGGCTTGATAGGCAGTCTGTTAAGGCAGCCCTGGGGTCTTTCTAAAGGCCGCCGGCTGCCATGACACCTGCACAGCTCCCCCGATCCAACCGTGGGGGGGGGGGGGGCGTGCGGGACCCCCAAACATTGTTCGTGGGATTTAAATGCACGACCTCGCTGCATACATACCCCGATACCATAATGTACGTCCTGGAGCGGGAAGGGGTTAAACAAACCAAAGATGTTTGACCAAGTTAGCGGTGACATCACTCACTCATTCAAACTTCAAACTTCAAATTTTTATGCCTGCCTAAACTGAATGACAAATGATAAGCGAACAAATTATCGCTCTTGATTTAGAGTTGCAGGCAGTGTTTCCAGTGAAATATTATCATTCAGTCTTGCTCAATCCAGCAATAAACTGAACAATAACACTATGGAACAGAAAAAAACATTGTCATGGTGCCTGGAATTTTAGAACTTACTCTGAGTATTTTTGTGCCGCTGATTCCGAAAATAATTTTTGTTATATTTACTTTATTTTCCTGCCAGCAATTGCTTACTGCTAGTACATTTGGTACATATTGCCACCACTGCACAGCACACTTGGTTTGATGAAACAATCTGTAAAAACATTGAAGAGAAATGGAATGCGTTTCGACTACAAATGTAGAAAATTTCCTGCGATGAGCATGGAGAAACTAAAAATGATAATCATTCAGTTTAAATGCAAGCCAACGATTGAACGACGAACAAGAATCGCGCACTTCTCGTTGGTCCTTCAGTTTTAGCCGGCATTAAAATCAGCGCTGGTTCGTGCAGTTTAAACACTGATCATTTACTAATCTTCAAAATGTGAAACACTGAACGATTGTTCTCGTTGAGAATCGTGCAGTGTAAACACACTGCCCAAAAGAGAGTTGGTGATGTCACCTGTTTGTTTGCTCAGGCAAGCAAAAATCTCGTCCCATGTAAAAGGGGCATAAGTCAACCACACAGGGATCGTCCTGTGCTTCTTTAGTCACAATCCTTTCTAGAGATCAGTGGGAACAAAACTGAAAAACATGACACACATGCCAATTTCTTATCATTTTGTCAAACCACTTATTTTAGTTAGCAAACAATTGTGTTGAAAAAAAAAAGCCTAACCCCATCATAACAACCTAAAGGTCCATTTACACGGGACGACTGTCAGGGAAACTATGCCCGACACTAGTCCCTATGTGTCCACGCTCCCGTGCTGTCACATGGGAGCTAGTAATGCTGGCTTGCTTACAGAGCGGCTAGCAGGGGAATGGGGCAGTGCAGGAGATTTCTCTCCTCTCACTCCCCCGCCCCTCTCCACTGACATACTTACACTGAACGATGAGCAATCAGCTGATCACCCATCGTTCAGTTTAAATAGCGGCTGTTCAGTAGTGAACAGCCGCAGTGTTATGTCAATGGAGAGGGGTGGGGGATCGAGAAGAGATAAATCTCCTGCACTGCCCCGCCCCCCTGCTGGCTTCTCCGTGAGCGAGCCAGCTCGGCTAGTTCCCGTGCAGGAACACAGGAGCGAGGATACACAGGGACAAGTGTCAGGCATAGCTTGCCCGACAGTCGTCCCGTGTAAATGGACCCTAAGTAGACCTATTATCTACTTACTATAGTTACTAAGTAAAATCTATGGTATGATAACAATCCAATAAAATTATATCTTATGCTCACCCTGGTTAAAATAGTAAATGCCTCTGGATCCAGTATAAATATTTCTCCGCTTTCTGTTCCTATTACCAGGCAGCACACAGCATCTTCATCTGCCATATTCTTCTTCAGAGTTCCCATACATGTAATCACAGTCTGAAACACAGGCATAGATTGAAACACAGTTGTTCTTTGCAATCCTTTATAAGAAAACATGAGAAAAAAAGTAACCTTGCTAGATACAAAAGAATGATCAGGAAAACACTGGTAATGCAAAGTATATCAGTCTTCAATACATGCCTATGGCCTATAGCTCCCAGCAAAGGCCCATTTACATGCAACGATTAGCGCTCAAAATTCAAGGCGAGGATTTCAAATGATTATCTTTACATGTAAACGGTCAAAATTTGAAAGCAAAAAAGTTGATAAATGGTTCGTTCAAGCGACAATCGTTGCGTGTAAATTGGGCTTTAACACAAACCTATTTTACTCAGAGATGCTCAATTGGGTTTTTTGGGACAAAACAAATGGATCTGGCATATTTGTACCTTTGATGCAATGTAGTAGGCATAAAAATTAGTAAGGTCTGACAGAGATTTTAACTCACATCGTGGATTCAGAGTGCTAACCATTACACCATGGGACATTATGTCTACCCAAAGCTAGTAGTGCTTCCTGTGACTTTTGGCTACATAAAATTAGATTTTTGTACTTACCGTAAAAGAAACTCTCTCATGTCTTGTTTATTGGGGGACACTCCCTAGACCACCATGTGCAATTTTAAAGAGAACACTCCAACAAGGAGGAATATATGTGAAAGTACTAAAAATAGACTGGGTGGGTGTTGTGTCCCCTAATGAAAGAGATTTTACGATACGTACAAAAATCTTGTTTCATAGAATCATAGAACAGTAGAGTTGGAATGGACCTCCAGGGTCATCGGGTCCAACCCCCTGCTCAATGCAGAATTGCTAAACATTTCCAGATCTTTAACTGTTCCTCATAAGACAGGATTTGCAGACCACTCACCATCCTGGTAGCTTTTTTCTGAACTTGCTCCTATCTCTTTTTTAAATTAGAATGCCAAGAACTAGCCCTCCCAGTTAAATAAAATGTTCCCTGCAGTCTCCCCACTTTGTTGGAGATGTGGTGCTGACCAGGGGACTTTATTACACATTTTCTGGGACTGCCCGATGCTGACGGGTTTCTGGTCTGAGGTGTGGCGTATTGCCTCCAAATTCACGGACTTCGCTCTGCCAAAATCACCCGCATTCTTCCTCCTGCATCTCAGTGACGTCCCGGAGTATACCTACAGGCGCTCAGTGGTGAGACACCTGGTAAACACAGCAAGGGCCTGTGTCCCAAAACTTTGGAGACAAACACTACCGCCCTCTATTTCATTGTGGTTTCATCTTATATGCGAGATCAGAGAGATGGAAGAGCTCACAGCATCACTCAAAGACGTTCATGAAAAATTTGCCAAAACGTGGCATCATTGGCTGGAGTTCCAAAACTCTTGATGAATATAAGAATCTTCCTGGACAGAACGTTAGGTAGCTTTCCCAACAGGGGTTTTCAGCCAGTAATTAATTCCCTCACTTCCACGCCTTATATGCCTTCTCTTACGGAATATAGGGACCTGTATTTGTTCTTCTCCCCCTCCCCCTTTTTTTGTCTTATCTGTCTTTGTCTTGTTGCTTTTCTCTTCCCCTCAAACCTTCTATGTTCCCTTTCCTTACCCTTGCTGCAAGTTAAGATACATATGGTCAGGATCTACCTGGTCCAATATTGTGACTGATATTTTGAAATGTTAAAGATGTATGTACACGTATATTTTGTTTTTGTACTTGGTAAATGTTGAATTGCAGTTTTATATGGAAAACATAAATAAAGAATTTAAAAAAAAAAAAGAATGCCCAGAACTGGACGCTGTATTGCAGATGAGGTCTGACTAAGGGAGAGTAGAGGGGGACAATTACCTTACGTGATCTAGAATCTATGCTTCTCCTAATACATCCCAGAATTAGGTTTGTCTTTTTTGCTGCTGCATCACATTGTTGACTCATGTTCAGTCTTTGAGCTATTAGTATATCCAAATCTTTTTCACATGTGCTGCTTATCCCAATTCTTCCCATTCTGTATGTGTTTTTTTCATTTTTCTTGCCCAGATGTAGGACTTTGCATTTCTCCTTGTTACATACCATTCTGTTAGTCACTACCCACTGTTCAAGCTTTTCTAGATCTTTTTGAATCCGGTCTCTCTTTTTTCTCCTAGCTTTGTGTCGTTGGCAAATTTTGATCAGTTTCCCCTCAATTCCCTTCTCCGGATCATTTATAAAAATGTTGAACACCACTGGGCCCGGGACAGAACCTTGTGGTACCCCATTTGTCACATTCTTCCAATTGGATGTGAAACTAGTTGTGAATCCACCTAACAGTTGTTGGTCAAGCCCATATTTGGTCATTATTCAATAAGTATGCTATTAGATACTTTGTCAAATGCTTTATTAAAGTCAAGATATACTATATCTATTGCATTTGCCAGATCAACCCAGTCGGTGATTCTGTCATAGAGGAAAATTAGATCCGTCTTGCATGACTTGCTAGTTACAAACCCATGCTGGCTCTGGTTAATTACTCAATTCTCATCCAAGTTCTTGCATAAATTTGTTCAAAGATCTTTCCTGGTATAGAAGTCAGGCTCACAGGCCAGTAGTTTCCTGGATCCACCTTCTTCCCTTTTTTAAAGAAAGGGACAACATTTGCCCTTTTCCTTGATTAGCTGATGTTACATCTGCTTTCTGAGAGAAACCAGATACAAAATAGGAATTTAAAAGTTTGGCTTTCTCAACATAATTTTTAACTAATTCTTGTCCGTTTCATTGGGGGACACAGCTGAAGACCGTAGGATGGTCTAGAGCACAGGTGTCAAACACAAGGCCCGCGGGCCGAATCCGGCCCGCCACCTCATTTTCTGTGGCCCGCCGGCTGTGCACAAAGTTCCCTCACCTCCGTGCTGCTGTCAGTAGGTGATCTTCTATCGGCTTGTTCTGTCTAGTGCAGACAGTAATAGAGGAGTGCCGATAGCAGACTGACAACAGACGCGGAGGAGGGAAGAAGACTGCAGAGAACATGATCTCTGCAGTGAGGAGAGCGGCACTGAGGAGGAGCAGCTGCAGAGTGAGAGCCTGGTCAGCGCTGACCTCCTCTCACAGGCCCTAACTCTGTTCATGGCTGCAGGCCTGGGGAGACCTCAGTTTGCGTCTATGCGTATATGTGTAGAACAGTATGCATCTGTGCGTATGTGTGTATATTAGTGTGCGTCTGGGCGTATATGTGTAGAACAGTGTGCATCTGTGCATATATACTTAGAATAGTGTGCGACTGTGTATACATGTATAATAGTGTGTATATATATATATATATATATATATATATATATATATATATATATAAAATAGTGTGCACCACTGGCCACTATGGGGGGCCTTATTACCAATCGGGCCACTATGGGGTTCACCTTTACTATACTGTCTTACAATTAGAATCGGCCCTTTGAAGGCAGCCATAAGGCTGATGTGGCCCTCGGTGAAAATGAGTTAGACACCCCTGGTCAAGAGCATTCCATTGGGGAAGAGAAGGGTATAGAAGGATGCATGCAGTCAGTTTATAGCTATATAGAAAATTCTTTGACAGAGGAAGGCACCCGCAGATATAAAAAGTATGCGTCCGGTAAAATTTTGGAAACCTGTGCAAGGAGGTCCATGTAGTGGCCGTACACACTTGAATAGCAGAAACACTTTTGCGCACCGCCCACGATACACCCACTGCCGAAGTAGAATGTGCCACAACATGGAATTAAGGTGCTCTGCCCTAGGCCTGTTCCACCGCTGATTGAATCCAGTGCAAGATAACCAACTTGGAAGCCAAGATTGAGCTATCAGGGTTCACAAACAGAGAATCAAAGCGTCTGAAAAAAAAGCAGTCTGAGAGAGGGAGTTCCTCAAAGCTTGCGCTACATCCAGTTTATTAAAAGCACATTGTCTGGAATGAACCGCAGAGGAACAAATGCAGGCAAAATGATGCCCTCATTAAGGTGGAATCGAATACCACCTTAGGTAGGAAGGAGGGGAAAGGTAATGCGACCAACTTGTTCTGCTGAAAGACAGAGAACACAGGCTTGACCAACAAGGCAGCAAGCTCTAAAACCTGATGGATGAAGGTGACTGCCACTAAGAATGCCACCTTCCAGGCTAGAAGGCAAGCAGGTACGTCACTCACTGGCTTAAAGGGATAAGACTATTATGCATCCAGTACCAGAATAAGGTCTTAGGCTGCCTGCACACGGGCGGAAATCCCGCCGCGGGATTTCCGCCACTGAAAGTTTGCATAGGAGCGCATTACAATACGCACTCCTATGCAGACGGCCGCGGTTTGGCTGCGCGAAATCTCGCGCGGCAAACAAACCGCGGCATGTCCTATTTTTGTGCGGGGCACGCACTCACCCGGCCGCCGGCTCCAGTCTGCGCATGCGCCAGCTGCGCGGCAGCCGGCACATGAAAGAGCCAGGGCCGCCAGGCGTGGGTGAGTATGCGCTCGTCCCCGCAGGCTCTCGGGTCGGGTCCCGTGGTGAGAATTCTCGCTGCCAGATCCGACTCGCTCGTGTGCAGGCGGCCTTAAGCTAGTACTGAAGAATGGCATAAAGGTGCAGCATGAGCAACCCCCTGTAGAAAAGTATAGGCAGACAATTTTGCAGTCAGAGGGTGTTAGAAAAGTATGGAGAGTGTAGATACTTTTCTACTTTAAGGAACTAAGGCTCAAGCCTATAACCAGGACCTCTTGTAGGAAGGATAGAAGGTGGAATAACCAAAAACGCATAGGATGGAAGTTGTATTGTTGGCACCAGAGAAAGAATTTTTGTAAAACGTGATGATAAACCTGAGAGAAGGAGGGTTTTCTAGCCCTTATCATGCTTTCAATGACTGGTTCCGGAAATCCATGGGTTCTCAAGCCACCATGCCGTGAAACTAAGCATGGACAATCTCGGGTGGAAACGAGGTCCCTGCAAGAGAAGATCTTCTTGATGAGAAAGGCATCATGGAGAGTCAACTAACAGGTCAATGAGATCTGCGTACCACGTGTGGCAGGGCCAATCTGAAGCTATGAGAAGCACAAGAGGTGATTCACTGATTTTCATGAGAAGTCATAGGGGAAAAAAGAAGTACGTCCATGGAATTATTAGTGTATCCACTGCTCAAGCTTGAGGGTTCTGAGACTTGGACACAAAGATTGGGAGCTTGCAATTGATTCTGGACACCATGACATAGATATCCTGCTGACCCCACCTTCGACAAAGTGCCCAAAAGACTTCAGATAGAGCTCTCATACTCCTAGATCAACTGTCTCTCTGCTGAGGAAGTTGTCCAGCCCTGGTATGTGCAATGCTGAGAGGGCTGGAAGGTAATCTTTGGCCCATGTTAAGATTCTTGCTACTTCTGTCATGACTTTCATGCTGCGAGTCCCACCTTGAGGATTTATCTACTTGACGGATGTTGTGTTCTCATCTTGGACTGGAACTGGCAAAGGTGTCAGCTATAATATTAAAGGGGTTGTCTCGCGAAAGTAAGTGGGGTTAAGCACTTCTGTATGGCCATATTAATGCACTTTGTAATATACATCGTGCATTAAATATGAGCCATACAGAAGTTATTCACTTACCTTCCCTGCGCTGGCGTCCCCGTCTCCATGGCTCCGTCTAACTTCAGCGTCTAATCGCCCGATTAGACGCGCTTGCGCAGAAGGGTCTTCTGCCTTCGGGTCTGTCCTGCAGCAGCGGCGTTCTGGCTCCGCCCCATTCTACGCATCACCGTGTAGCTCCGCCCCATCACGTGTGCCGATTCCAGCCTCCTGATTGGCTGGAATCGGCACACGTGACGGGGCGGAGCTACGCGATGACGCGTAGAAGGGGGGGGGGGGAGCCAGAACGCCGCGCGTGCCAGACCGAGCCGAAGGCAGAAGACCCTTCTGCGAAAGCGCGTCTAATCGGGCGATTAGACGCTGAAGTTAGACGGAGCCATGGAGACGGGGACGCCAGCGCAGGGAAGGTAAGTGAATAACTTCTGTATGGCTCATATTTAATGCACGATGTATATTACAAAGTGCATTAATATGGCCATACAGAAGTGCTTAACCCCACTTGCTTTTGCGAGACAACCCCTTTAAGTGATGAAGTGACAGGAGACCGGTCCGAAGTTCTAACACATTTACTGGTAGTGTAGTTTCTTTTCTGGTCCAAGTGCCTTGCACTGTGGGATTTGGCAGAGTACTCTTTCCAGATGAAAAGACTGGCAGACGTGGTGAATACCTGCCATTTGAAGGTGAGAAAGGAGTGTCCTAGATGGATCTGTGGGAAATTAAGCCACCAAAGTAAGAGCGTTGAAGTTGCAGAGGTATTCAGATCTTTTGATCAAGAAATTCCATGGATTTGTTTCCCTTCAAGAGAATGATCCACTGGAGAGTTCAAACATGAAAATTGACTGAAAGGAATTTCCTCGAAGGAGGAGACCATCAGCCCCAGCACTCTCATGTAGTGGCTAATGGTCATGGGATGCTGATTTTGCAGCGAGTGCAACTGCTTCTGAAGAAGTATAAAGTTTCTTTGATGGACATAGTACACGGACCTGAGTGGTGTTGAAGGATAGACCCAGACATTGCAATGGTGAGAGGGAAGACTTGGATTGGTAGATTATTCATGCGAACCTGGACAGGATGTTCAATGTGATGTGGAGACTCTAGGTTGTCCGGCCGGGTCGGGGCTTTTACCATGTCGTCTTTGAGATAGGGAATGGACACTATGCCCTTGAAGTGAAGGAGAACCATCACTGATGCGAGAAGCTTTGTGAAGACTCAGGGGGCTGTGGCCAGGCAGATTGATGTTGATGGATGACAAAAACTTTTACAGTTCCATAGATGCATTGATGGATCTCAGTGACTGCATGTGGAAATGTTGGACTTTGACATACTGATTCAATATCCTCAGGTCCGGAACAGCCTGACAGTGCCATCCTTCTTGGATGGCACGGAGAGACTAAATTAGAAACCTGCAAACTTGAGAAGGAGGAACTGGAATGATGACGCCTTGAGACTATGGTTCTGTCCTTCTGCTCTTGCTCTTCCTCAGCCCCTCCCCTATCTTAATGATAGCAGAAGGGAGCTGTCAGTCAATAAGGAAGGGGAGGGGCTGAGGAAGAACAAGAGCAGAAGCACAGGACAAGCCTGAGCGGAGCTGCCCATCTATTAGACACACACAATTATTTCTCCTTTGGCAAAGAGAAATTCCTGCAACTCACAGGGACTGCCATGGGCAGTAAAATGGCACCGCAATATGCCAACCTTTTTATGGCAAAACTGGAGAGTGACTTTCTGGCCTCTTGCCCCAGCAAACCATTGGCCTACTTCCGCTACATTGATGACATCATGATCATCTGGACCAACACCGAACAAGAATTAATAAAATTCCATGAAAGATTCAATGCATTCCACCCACCATAAAACTGACATTAAGCTACTCGCATACAGAAATCAACTTTTTGGACACCACCATAAAGATTTCAAACAACTCAATACAGACATCCCTATACCGAAAACCGATTGATCGGCCTACATAACTCAGATGGGACAGTTTCCATCCTAAACACATCAAAAAGTCCATTGTCTACAGCCAGGCCATCAGATACAACCGGATCTGCTCCAACCCAACGGACAGAGAGGAACATTTGTACCATCTTAAAAGAACATTTATAAATCAGGGCTACCATCCCACCTCAATTGATGACCAAATCACCAGAGCCACCAGGATACCCAGAAATCAACTACTCCAATACAAGGAGAAGGAAAGAAACAATCGTGTGCCTCTAGTAGTGACCTACAATCCGCAACTAGAGGTACTAAGGAAAACCGCAAGAAAACTCCACCATACCCTGCACAAGGATGACCGTCTGAAAACCATATTCCCGGACCCTCCGCTTCTGTGTTACAGGCAACCTCCTAACTTGAGGAACTTTATAATCAGGAGTGCATTACCCTCTGACACACAAAAAGGAACTTATCCCTGTAATGTAAGGAGCTGTAAGACCTGCTCACATGTACTGACTGCGGACAGGATACGGATCCCCAACACACAGCAGGACTATAAGATCCCAGGGACATTTACATGTTCCTCGTCCAATGTTGTGTACCTGATCCTGTGCAGTAAATGTCCTGTTGGGGGTCTTTATGTTGGAGAAACAGGACAGAAACTGAAAGCCAGGATGAGATCTCATCGCCACACGATTGAACACAGAAAAAGGGAATTACCTGTGGCCGAGCACTTCTCTAACCATGGACATGACATAGGAGATATGAGGGTTTTGATATTGAAGGTTGGTTTCAAGTCACAAAACCACAAAAGAATTTGGGAATATAAATTGATAACAACCTTTGACACGCTGAATACTGGGTTAAATTATTCCCCAGGATTTATGCGTGAATGGGAAGTGTGAGACATTTATTATACAGATAAGACCCCCATCAACAGTAATTCAGGGACCATAAACTTTCACTCCCTTATCAGTGTTTAGCTCAAAATGTTTGTGTATCTCTTGTAGCAATTCAAGCCTGATGACCTCCCCCCCTCCAACAGTAATTTAGGGACCATAAAACTTTCACTCCGCTATCAGTGCCTAGACAAAAAAAGTTTGTTTGCTGTTGCAGAATTCCTTTTAAGTGCGAACCAATCACATTCATATCTGTGCCTTGTCATAAGTATGTATGTTATAAGTGTGTATAAATATGCATGCCTCTTCAGATCCAATCCATAAGCCTGAAGAAGAACCCTGCGTTGGTTCGGAAGCTCGCTATTATTACATCATGTATTTTTGTTAGCCATTAAAAGGTATCATATCCACAAGATTACGTCGTTTCTCTTGCTGAGAACAATCACATTTTAGACAGCCTGAGGCACATCTGCACACGGGGCAGAAGAATAAAGATTTTTTTCTGTGATGGAAGCTTTGCTAGAAGAAATCATGGTATGATGCCCCTCCACTTCTGGGTGCTGATTTAGCAATCCTAATAGTTAGTAGGGTTAATTTCACGTCAGATTTCCTTTAAGAAAAAAAAATTGGCTGTTGATTGACTTTTTTTTAGCACCTTTAACATATGACATCTGCAGTACACAAGTCTGCATATCAAAAGAATCTGGCAGATTTACCAATGTAAGTGCACCTATACCTTAACATAAAAAATCATCAATACTTGTGTAGAAAACCTTTGCGCAACAGTTAATCGTCGTTAGTATAGTGGTATCCCCGTTCGTCACGCAGGACACTGGGGCTTGATTAGCTGATGAGGAGGCCAATTTGGTTTTTCCACCACCTCCATGCTAGTAACATTTTATAATACCTTTTAGTGACCATGAAAGGGATGTGGTAGTATAATAGCCTCTCTTCAATCAGTAGGGCTGAATGTTTTATCCCAATTGAGCATAGCACCATGTCTCATAGCACCAGCACTGCATTGCATCACATTTAAATGAAATAGGTCTCTATTATATCAAGGAACTTGATAGAAAAACAATTTAAATAAAACATTAAAAAAAACCCTCTAGAAAATACAAGAAAATATTTACCAATTACTCAAAAGATCTGTAATACAACAGCAATAGTGATCCTTTGAGTTTCCAGACAGGATACACTGCATACACTAATCATACACAAGGTTCCATGGGGTAATGGTTAGCACTCTGGACTATGAATCCAGCGATCCGAGTTCAAATCTCGGTGGGACCTTAAATTTTAATTCTGAACTAGCCAGACACTTGAATGTTCTGAATGCAAATGGAAAAGTCAGGAATTATTCCAATTTTTTTCTATACCTTTATGTATTCAGTCAGCACTACCTCAAAAAAAATCATTTCTGCAACAGCTTAACCCATCAGAAAACAAAAATTGCATTAGGCTGGGGTCACACGGGGCGGAATCCCGCCGGAAATCTCGCGGTCTGGCCGCAGCAAAAACCGCGAGATTTCCGCCGGGAGAAGCGCCGCGGAAAAACCCGCGACAGCTTTGAAGCGGCCCAGCCGCTCGCTCTTCCGCTGCGGCCAGCGCTCCCATAGAGGAGAGCGCCGCCGCAGCGGAATGAAAAAAGAAATAGACATGCTGCATATTGTAAAGCCGCGGTTTCAGCCGGATTAACCGTCCCATGTGGACGAGATTTCTGAGAAATCTCGTCCACATGGCTGGCAAACCCCGAGATTAGCGGCCGCAGGCGGATTTGCCGCGCAGAAATTCTGCATGGAATTTCCGCGGCAAATCCACCCTGTGTGAACCCAGCCTTAAAGTTAATTGTCTTTCAATTGTACATGTTTCTTAAAAGGAGGCCAGTTAGAAAAAAAATATACACTATATATAGCAGACTGAAAGCCTGAGCTGCATTGCCAAGATAACATCTGCACAAGGTTTTCTCATTTTTCATGGGTGCTAAAAGTGCTTTTTAAGTTATCTGGTAGGTTTATTTTTAAACGAAACAGTATTTTAAGCATTATAGGAGGTAGAGAAAGCTAGAATTAAAAAGGAAAGAAAGAAAAAAAAAAAAAAAGAGAAGAAGAGGTCACAAAAAACTACCTACGCGTCACGCGTGGATAATTACCACTCTACTAACGAGGACTGGCTAATATTAACCACTTGATGTGAAACTACCACCATAACAACTAAACAAGTGCATCCTTATGGTACCTGCAGTAGGTTGTATGTACAAAAAAAAAAAAAAAGAATTAATTTTGCTTTATTGCACCCTGGTGGCCAATCCAGTGAACTACGCCAACCGCAATATGTCGTATGTCCATGGACCAATGAGAAACCGTCAAACTTTCTATAGAATGAATCAATATTGTGTAGATCCCTTTCTTTCCGCCAAACCAGCTCTGACCCATCCAGGCATGGACTCCATAAGACCTCTAACAGTGTTCTAAGGCAACTGACACAAACTTCTAGCAACAAATCCACCCAAATCCATCCAAAAAAAATTAGTTTAAAAAAAGTTTTCAATTCTTAAAAAAAATAAAAGGCAATAACCCTTTTGCAATGTTTATAATAAAAGAATCAAAATAAAACACCAAAACATAGTTGGTAACGTTGCGTCCATAAGAGTCTGATCTAGCAAAGTAACGCATTACTTACCCCGCACAGTGAATGTCGTCAGAAAAAACGCCAGAATTGTGATTTTCTTTTTTTTGGAGGAGGGGTGGGGGTCACTGTCTCCAAGAAAAAATGCAATAAAAAGTGACCAAAAACTTGTGTGTACTCCAGAATGGTAGAGGCTATATGATGTCCCGCAAAAAATGAGCCCTCAAACAAATAAAAGTAGTACGGAAAAAAAAATTATATAAATTTGGTATCATAGTAATCGTACTGATCCATAGAATAAAGTTATGTCATTTTTGCTGCCGCGTTTACACTGTAGAAACAAGACCCGCCCCCCCCCCCAAAGATCGTGGAATTTCATGTTTTTTTTCCATTTCGCTCAACTTAGAATTTCGCAAAAGTTTTTCAGTACATTATATAGTACATTAAGTACCCTCAAAAAATAGAACTAGTCCTGCAAGAAACAAGCCCTCAGACAGCGACGGATAAATATAAGAGTTATGATTATTTTAAAGGGGTTGGGAGGGAACCGAAAATGAGAAAAAAAGGGCCACGTCCTCAAGGGGTTGCAGGGTGACTGGATGCATTATCCTGCTTAAAGAGGGAATGGCCATTAGAAAATACCACTGCCACAAACAATGTGTTTTGGCTGCAGCAATGTTTACATAAGGTGATATGTCTTTACAGACATGAATGCTAAAACCGGCTGCACACGACTGGGTCAGATTCCGCATGCGGGAGCCCACAGCGGAACCCGACCCTGTGCCCGGCTGGCATCTGTGTGTACCTGCTTTTTTTCGCCGGCTGCACTAGGTGCATGTTAAAGGGAACCTGTTGTGTACTTTACATTACCCTCACTAAGGGCAACAAAACGTAGTTACAGACCTACGGTTTCTAGTGGTTTGTCACTTATATGCCATTGTCTTGTAGTTTTCGGGCACCTACATGTTCATCTCGTAGTACCTGGCGAAAGATAGGTTAGACTTGCCAATAGGTGAATTTAAAAACTGTGAGCTCCAATAAGGGTTAAAAATATCAAGTGATGTAAAGTGCTGTAGATTATGTATATGCTATATAAATAAAGGTGATTATACTTATTCATAATACAAAACAATGCCCATAAATGACAGACCACTGGAATCAGCGTGTCCCTCACTACTTTATGATGCTCTTGGCGAGTGCAGCATAAATTGCATGACAGTTTTCTTTATTAAAGGGGGAATTTAAAAAAAATAAATAAAAAATTGGCAAAAACCTATTCAGGAAAAAAAAAAGCCGCTGTGTTGTCATCTGAGAATCTAATGTCGTTCTCCTGCATCACAGGCGAGACACTTACCACTATACTAATGAGGATTGCCCAAGATATCCTGCAGACTATATTCAATGTGAAATATGTTGTTTTTTTTTTGCTAATATTCTTTACTATTTTTTAAATACCCTTCAAACATCACTGGATGTACAAATTCTATTTAAAGAGACTCTGTCGCCATTTTTTTGCATCCTTCTCTGAAGGCAGTATAAGGTAGTGATCATCACAGTGATTGTGTGATATGTCTACATTAGTGCAGTAGGTTGTGAGAAATGTGCCTTACAGTAGCAGCAAGGACAGAGGATTACTTAAAGCAGACCTCTATATATCTATGAGCTACAGGCTAGCTACACCCATCCTCCAGCCACGGACTGACTGCTGTCTGTCTATGGCCACCTGCAGACGGCTGGGTCGGATCCCCTGCGAGAATTCTCGTAGCGGGATCCAACCCGTGCCCCTGCAGGGACCAGTGTGGCTCTCACCTGCTCCTGCGGCTCCGACTCTGTGATGTGCTGGTTGCCACCAAGCCAGCGCATAAGCAGAGCGGAGCCGGCGCGCCATGAGTGACATTTCTGTGCGGGTCTCGCAGAGAAATAGAACATGCCGCGATTTGTTTTCTGCGTGTATTTTCATAGGAATGCGTTTTGTATAATCGGCGTGAGAAGCACTACCTTATAGTGCTCTCAGGGGGAGGACTGCAAAAAGATGGTGACAAAAGTCTCTTCAACTCTTTGTATTAGGTCTATAGTAAAAGTAAATTAGTTGTGTGCTAACCGTACCCCCTAAAAGGCAAACAAAAAGTACCATTCAGGGAACCAAAAGAGGCTGCGTCTGAGGCTTACTGACGTGTTGGGGTATTTGATATTCCCATGACTGCAAATCCCCAGTTGCAGAACACCTATACTTCTCTTTTCTCAGTTTTGTAGACAGTTCAGAGAGCTCTGCCAGTGATCATATCTCATGCTCGTTTTACACGGGCCAAGACCTGCATGATTGTCATTTGTCCGAGCTGGTGACGTCGTCATCAGCTCGCCCGCGCGGGCAGCGTGTTCAGACTACATGATTCTCATTGAGAATCATGCAGTTCTCGTGTGCTAATCATTCAGCGTTTCACACTCCAATGTGAATCCCAGAATGATCGGTGCTTAAACTGCACAAGGCGGGACGGATTCTATGCTGGCTGAAACTGAACGCCAAATGAAAAGTGCGCCATTCTTGTTTGTCGTTCAGTCGTTATTTGTGTTTAAACTGAATGATTAGCTTGTTTAAATTAGTTTTGCTTGTTTGAATGATATTCTGAACGATAATCGTTCAGTCTCAGCTTACGTTCAGGATCACTCCACAAGATTTTTCTAACACTACAATGACACAACAGAAATCTAATTGTTACCTGACATTTCAGTGGCAACTGTTTATATGTGTTAACGAAAGCTTCCATCTCCTGTGGATCCAACATGAGGAATCTGTAGTAGAGCAATAAGACATACAGTGAATAGGTCCGGTTGATTGATTTTGGAAAGCAAACACTGATAGCGTTGATTAGAAGTACGGACTGCATTATACATACCTAAGTGACCTGACTGACAGAGGAATCTCTGCTTTATTCCTGTTGGAAGGAAAAACAATACTATGAAAGCTATGTAGGAATTAAAGAGACTGTCACCATGTTTTAGCAGCCTTAACTGAGAGCACCATTAGGTAGCGTCTGTCACACTGCTTACAGTGATATGTCTGCTGTGTGGCTCTGTGCAGTAGTTTTGAAGAAACTTACAGAACTAGTCCTGGATATTGATGAGCTACACGCACCCTGCCCTCCAGCCAATGATTGCCAGGTCTCTATGAACAGTATTAGACAGTCAACAGTCAATCATTGGCTGGAGGGTGGGGTGCGTGTAGCTAGCTACAGCTCGTGAATATCCAGGACTACTTTAAAGCAGTCCTCTATGCGTTTGCTGCTACTGACAAAAGGGATATTTCTCAAAAACTACTGCACAGATCTATACAGAAGACATATGACTGTAATCGGTGTGACTGTCACTACCTTATGATCCTATTTGCCTTGGCAGCAGCTGCCTGACACTAGTTGCTCCAGTTAAGACGTTAACTTAAATCCCCAAGTCCTTTTCCATAAGAGCTAACACTTTGAAAACCACCAAAGCAAGTAGCAGCTTACATAGAACTGACTTATAAGGGTTCCAGGCAGAAGCAGGGATTGCTGACCACATATTGTAAAGTTTATATTTAACTTGTTTTCTGTTAGGCCATGTTCATCAAACCGGATGTCGATTTTTTTCAGAAACTATGCATCAGAATTTGAAAGCTAAAACTCAGATATATTCATGGGTTAGACAGCAAATCCCCACATGAATTAGCCTGATTGTAATTCAGGGCAGCCAATTAGCAGTGCAATCCTCATTCTGCATGTTTTTTTCCTGAAGTAAGTGAATGGGATATAAAATACGTTGCCAGCAGAGCGTCAGCTGATTCTGTCAGCATTTAGGCTTGGAATCCAAACCTAAAAAGTCGTCAGAATCCTGAACATCCATATACAGTTTTTGCTTGCTGGTGCATTCTAATAGGAGGACGCCTTCTAGATGCCATGGGTGAGGGATAGTGATGGAGACCCTGTGAGTTGTGAACCGTGAGGAACTGTATGTACCACATGTGTTTGCTGTGACGTAAAATAAAGTGGTGGAAGCCAGAGTTTAAAGAGATCTGAGTCTCCTGAGCCCCTGTGCACGTGGTGCCAACCATTCTGAATGGAAAAGATGGTGATCCTATTGGCGAATAACCCCATGGCTGCCACACTAATTATAAGCATAACCCTACGTATCTGATCTACTGAATAATATGAGATATAAAACAAATAGTCTTAGTTAAGACAATTAACAAATTTTGCTTTTCCAAAATACATTAGAGCTCAGTCAGTCTTTATTACACCAGTACTGTCTGAATGATAGAGAACAGACCAACATTGCTTCCTACCTGATTCCGTCCAACATCTCCTTCAGCGTCAAGGGGTCAATTTTGTCCTGTGAGAGATAGCAAAAAAAATATTTTTTTTTTCAGTCAAAATTTGTTCATGAACGTTACAGCATTTGCCATTTTTGTTTCATCTCTTTAAATCTGGTAAGCAGGACGCAGATAACTGTATTATGAGCCATACTACAGAGATCTTCTCGTGGCGTAATTTCTTCAGTCCGATTCCATATCAAAATTCTCCATATGATATCAGAAGGGCTCCATGGAAGTCGATGTATAGAGTAGAAGTATTCCGTTTCTCCATACAGAATAATTCAACTCTGTATATCAAGTTCCATGGAGCCCTTTTGATATCGTATGGAAATTTTTAAGATGGAATCAGACTAAAAGAATATTACGCCATGAGAAGATCTCTGTAATATAGCTCTATGAAGGCACCATAAGGCCTCATGTCTACGGGCAGGTCGGAGTCCGGCTGCAGGAGCCGACCCTGCCCCCGGCCAGGGACCTTTTTTCACCTTTCCAGGTCTTCTCCCACCTGTTCGGATCTTCTTTCTTCTGCACTGCGGACGCGTGCGGGCGCACTGGCGCAGTTCTTTTTTTAAAATTTCCGGATCTCCAGCGTAGATTCCGTAAATGAAATCTGCCCGTGGACCATAGGCCTAAGGTAGCAGGGGGAGTGCTTATAGCTACGTAATATGCAGCTGCAGGGAGTCAGAATGTACCTGTACATATTCAATGCACACAAGGTCAAATTGGAGAGGAGAAAAGAGGAAGCGGTCCGGGAACACACACTGATGTCAGTGTGTACCGGGGATCAGCGCCGAGAAGAGGAAAAGCGACGGAGTATATGGGCTGGGGGGCTACTACTACCAGGGCCGCCCTTACTACCGGGGGGCCGCCCCTACTACCGGGAGGCCGCCCTTACTACCAGGGCCGCCTTTACTACGGGGTCGCCGTGGGGGCCGCCTTTACTAATGGGGCCGCCGTGGGAAAAATCTGCACACAACCTGTGTGGATATTGACTTGTGGTACGGGATTTATTCGCTGCGGCCAAACCGCGAGATTTCCGACGGGAATCCACCCTGTGTGATTCCAGCCTAAAGGGGACTACCCACTACAGTTCTTTTTCAATGCATAATTCGCAGCGTTTTTTTTCCTCCAGGGGTCTATGGGATTTGTTAATGTTAAAAAAAAAAAACATTGCGCAAATCACAATTTCTCAGTAAATTGCGATTTTGCCGCGATGCGTTTTTAACATTAGAAAATCCCATAGACACCTGAAATAAAAACGCAGCAAATTCGCAAACGCTAGTGGGTAGTCACCCTAACAGGTAGTAAGATAGTATGTTTGGCTGAAAAAAAATAACAAAAAGGATATATGTCCATCCAGTTCAGCCTAGTACTTTGACCCCCAATTTTGATCCAAAGGAAGGTAAAAAACAAAACAAAAAACAATGAGGCAGAAGCCAATTTTTGTCATTTAACCCCTTGAGTGGCGGGTTTCCTACCACCCTGTCGTGCCCACCAGGGCAGGTTTTTTAAATGGTCTAATCATTGAATTTCAACTAATTTTGCAGTCGCGTTCCAAGAGCCATAACGTTTTCATATTTCCACAGACACAGCGATATGCGGCCTTGTTTTTTGCGGGACAAGTTGTACTTTTTGATGGCATCGTTTTTGGGTATATATAATGTATTGCATAACTTTTGTAATTGTTTAAACGGGGGGGGGGGGGGGGGGGAAGAAAGAAATGGGGGAAAAAGAAAAAAGGGGCCATGTCATTAAGGGGTTAAATAATGTACCAACTTCCTTCTCTGGGTCATTACGACGCAGGGATACCACATGTGTGATTTTACTTAAAATTTTTTACAAAGTAAAGGGAGACAAGTGTTTTATTTTTATTTTTTTACTTTTGTTTTTTTAAACTTTTTTTTACATTTTTGTCCCTTTAGGGGACTTCCACAGGGACCCATCAGGACCCCATATAGACTGCAGCATGTAAAGGGTTAACACAGCAGAGATCAGAGGTTTTCTCTGATCTCTGCTGTAAGAGCTGGTGCCTGCTTGTCCTCTGACAGCCAAGCACCAGCTCTCCCTGCCACAGAGACCATTGGCTTGCTTCTGACAAGCCGATGGTCTCTATGGCAACCTGTAAACAAAGCAGGAGACTTAGAAGCATGAGATTGCCGGCATATCGGCAATATCTTCTGCTTCTGTTGTTCGAAGCCCTTGCTTTGTTCTCTGTGGGTCTGTGCAGGCAGAGCACACTGTCACACACAGCTTGTCGCATTGTGCTCTGCAGCTCTCATAGTGATACATAGCCCAGAAAGCTTCCGGGCTATATCGCTTTGGGCAGTGGAGCTCGTCCCGGAAAATTTCCGGGTGTGCCACTCAAGGGGTTAAGGGGAAAAAAAATCCTTCCCGACTCCAATCTGGCAATGAGAATAATCCTTGGATCAACAATCCTTTTGAAGTAATTAGTGATTATCACGCAATATTGTAACACTAAAGGAAGGCACTGAGGCCTCTCTAAAACTCTTATCAAATTTGCCATCACCAAGTCAGCAAACAGACAGTTTCATATTCTCACTGCTCTTACAGTAAAAAACCCCCTTCTATGGATTTGCTTTCTCCTCATCGCCCTCTAAATTTTTTTCCTACATTTATTTATTAAAGGGCCAAAACTTTCAGTAATAATATTTTTTACTATTTATACACTTAAATAGTTTAGGGCTAATTTTACTTTCTTTGGCAATTAGTCTCTGCTTTTATTTGCCTTTTACATAATTTTTTTTCCTTTATAGGTTTTTAGTGCCTACTCACTGCCTCCTTGTTTTAGTAGTTTAAACACTTTTTTACGTAGTTTATTGAGCTACAATTTTATTCCTGCAAGGTATGAACTTTTCACAGTACGGCTGCCTGTCCACGGGCGATGCTCCGCTGGCGATAATCACGCTCTCTGAAGCTTTACATAGCGTTGCTATGGAAAACGCAGTGTCGGCATCCACGAGCAGAGAATCATAGCGATTCTCCGTTCGCAGGATTTAAATTGTGGCATGCTGCGATTGCCGTGATTTTCTGCGGTGAGCCCACCTGAAAGATAGGCTCACCATGGAGACCTGACAGCTCCACCCCCTCCTCCCCCATAGCGGAATATCGCTAGCGATATTTCACCTTGGCCGTGGACAGAATATTGCTATTGATATTCCGTTGTGGTGGAGGAGGAGGGGTGGGGGGTGGGAGCACTAACAGGTCTCCGCGGTGAACCTATCTGCTAGATAGGCTCACCGCGGTAAACTGCAGCATGCCACGATTTCAATCGTTACGATTCTCTGCTCGTGGATGTCGGGCTGCGCATTTGGCCTATGGAAAGCGTTCACTGCATTAGCCGCGGACGGATTATCGACGCAGATAATGCAGTGACATATTGCCCATGGACAGGCAGCCTAAGTATTTAATAGGTTTTTAAACTTTTCCCATTTATTGTCTGCATTCTTATTTTGAGGCAAGTGTCCCAGTCAATAAGGTAAGGGCATCTCTGAGTGGATTGAACCTGGCCTTCCTAAAGTTTAGTATTTTTTGCAGCTCCCTGATAAAACTCACTTATGAAAGACAAATGAAGATTTATTTTAATATGGTCATTATTTCCCAGGTGCCCCTCAACTTGCACCTGTTATTCTGTCAGGTCTGTTGATTAATATTACCGTATATACTCGAGTATTAGCCGACCCGAGTATAAGCCGAGACAATAAGTTTCACCACAATTAACTGGGAAAACTTATTGACTCGAGTATAAGCCGAGCTATACATGAGTATATACTAGGTGTGAAAAAAACCTCCATACTCACCTCCCAGCCAGCGTCTGTGTGACAAGCTGCTTGAATTCTCCCCGCTGTCATCCCCCGCCGTCCTCTCTGCTTGGCTCTGTCAGTGCTGTGTAAGTAAGTGCTGTGATTGGATTGAGCGCCAGCCAATCACAGCTGGCGCTCGATCCAATCACAGTGCTTACTTACACAGCACTGACGACAGGGGATTTGAAAGCTGAGCAGGGAGAATTCTAATGCAGCTTGATTGGCTGTGAATGATCGAGTGCCTGCTGTGATTGACTGACGCTCGATCCAATCACAGCTCTTACTTACACAGCGCTGACGGCGGGGGGATGACAGAGCCGAGCAAAGAGGATGGTGGGGGATGACAGCGAAGAGAATTCAAGCAGCCTGCCGCACAGCCGCCGGAAACACAGATGCCGGCTGAGAGGTGAGCATGAAGGTTTTTTTTTAAGCCTTCCTTGACTCGAGTATACGCTGAGGGGGGCTTTTTCAAACACAAAAAAATGTGCTGAAAAACGAGGCTTATACTCGAGTATATACAGTAAGTCCAAAATGGATGTTCCTCTAGTGGTATCCTGCAGAAGTTGAGTAAGATAATTATAATTATCTTTAATTAGAATTTCACTACCATTAGATAGCCTAGCCATCCTGATTAACCAGCCACAACATATGTGGCTGGGGAAATGCGTCGCTAGGCGGCTTATATAAGAATACACTGAAAATGAAAATAAGATCTAAACAGAGCTGCTATCCTAGATAAATAGAGAAACATACTATCACTCTGGCAATAGGAATAAGGCAGAATTTGCTCTTGCTTTTTGCTGCTGTCTATTCTATATAGGTTTGTCTAGTATATCACTTGACAACCTATAGATGGCAGCTAGGATTTGAGAGTGTGTGGCACAGTTAGCCTAAATTTGGAAACCATGGTGTGCACCCCTGATATCCATTACATCTATACTCAAAAATTGGTTATGTAAGTGTCTGTCCATTGATTGCTTGTTGGGGATCATGTCACCCTGCTGACAATATAGACAATCTCATAAGGCAGGCACCAACAACCACTGGGTGATTATCCTTACATCAAATTCATGCCATTACAATACATACCAAGCCAGTGATTAAGATAGAACACCTTGGATAGTCTGAAACCCTCCTTGGTGTGTGTACTTATGTGTACAGTGCTTACAGTGGATAGGAACTGAAAACCCATAGGATCTTTGTTTTTGCTTTTCCTTAATAAAATCTGGGAGTAGGAGAATAATGTCTCTAGATACAAAACTCTCACGTGGATATCGCTTGTGTAAATAATCCCTGACTCAAAGAGGTTTCCACACAAAATGCAAAAAAACACAAGACAAACACGCCCGATGCGCATTTTACTGTACTCACTTTATCCATTTTTATAGTGATTTGTATAGTGACATTAGATATTTGTATAGTGATAGAGTCAGGGTAAAGATAGGTCCTTTGGGCTTATCCAATATACATTACATTTATTTATTTGTAGTGCACTATTCTATATATCTAGTTTTGTGTACTTGATAATGAACTGTATTATGTTTATGATGCCAGTTTCTTCCTCTGTGGATGCCGGCATTGCTACTTATTGTCTGCCTGTCTTTCTTTAGTGGATGTTGTATCTGTAAATTTTTCGACCGATCAATAAGATGATATATTTTTATATTATGTGGTAATGCAGTAGAAGAGACAGCCTGCAGGGGGCTGGAGAAGAGGCATAGTGAGTGCGGATTAGAAGCGACAGCTGTATAGATGTGGTTGGAGGAGTTAAAACCTGCAGACACATTGGCTGCTGTGACTACTATCTGGGACAGAGATAGCTCCGAAGGAGCTGAGAAGACTGCAAGACTGGGGTCTGGTGAGGGTTAGACTTTAATGCCACAAGTCTGACAGGGAAGGACACCCCTAGACTGACACCCGGTTGGGTATAGTATCTTAGACAACTGCTGCATGCTAGACATAGGTGAGAAACTACTGACTAGTTAGCGCCTTGACGGACAAGCATTTATTTTGTTTTCTGCACTGAGTGTACGAGCTGCCAATGGTTGAGGCGTTCCAACTGGGTTTTCCTTGCTATTTCTGAAAATCAAGAAAAATAAACTGGTTGGACTTTTATATGGACTGAGTGAGCAATTGTATCTTTGCCGACCCCACCCACCCAAGCAGACATTGCCACAATTATTATTTTCCATTAATTCCTTTTTTTTTGCTTTGCTTGTGTTTCCTAGTATTTCATCTCCCTAAGAAAAAAACCCACAAACAGATAGTAAAAACTAAATTTCTAATTTCCTATGTTGCTATTTCTCTACTTCTAATTGCTAAAATCAACAATTGTATTTATCTACCATTCTTTTTGGACTATAAGATGTTCCTGACTATAAGACCCAGGATTGGACAATAAAAAAAAATAAAATAGGAAAAACATAAAATGTCATCCTAATTAAACCTTCCCTAGGGGACTCCGCAATGCAAATCCATCCGTGGACAGGAGCCCTAAGTTAGTAATCAAAGTAGAAAGCTTTCATCACCTGCAACCAGTCTCTCTCTGCTTTCAGGCAGCAGACCCAATCACATGATCATGAAAGGTCCTTTGCTGCTTCCTGCTGTGCTCTGTAGGGCTGAAGGACCTTTTTAATGGGAGGCCAGAGCTTTCCCTCATGTACCTACATTTTTCAGCAGCAGAATGCATGCTTTCTCTCCCACCCTGCACAAATTACACAGATCAGTATTAGGCTGAGAGAGAGAACTATGCAGCCGCTCAGGGACTCGGCAAAGTGCTTTATCAATTGCCCTGGCTGATCCTTAAAGGGGTAGTCCAAGTTATAGATCCTGTGTAAAATGGAATCACTATGCAGCAACATAACAAATAGGCTTATACTCACCTCTCCCTGCTCCCGCTGTGCCCCGCGGCACCTCTGGGCTCTCCGTGCCTTTGTATCTTGAAAGCCTGCAGTCTTGCCTAGTTTACGGGACATAAAGGATCTATAACTCTGACAACCCCTTTGAGGAAGCAGTAAGGGAAGTTTGGCACTGGCAAACACTCCTGACTTGAGATTAGGATGTACATATATTTAGCAAGATCTTTTTTCTGTCAGGACTCGGGGTCCGGGAAACTGGAGGTCCCTGAAGATACCCACAACCCCTGTACCTACCTACTTGCCCCTCTGGGCTAAGCCCCAGGGCGACAACTGGGCGACGGTCCCTACACTCACTAAGGAAGGGGAACGCTGGGACTAACAAACACACAGACTCTGGAACAAACAACAGCAAGGAGAGTCAGACTATCCGGGTCGGCAACGAGAGGGTACGCGGTACAAGAGGGTCAGACAAAGACAATGTCAGGTTCAAAAACGGAGGCAAAAGTCAGGAGACACAATAAGAAGTACGCTGGTGTAGCAGGAAGACCAAACTAACACTGGCACTGGAATGCAGACACAAGCAGGTTTAAATGCTGTCAGAGCTCCGGTCCCAGCAGCTAATTGGGGCGGGGAGTCTGACAGCAGCTGAGTGCACCCAGCAGCACTGGGGAACCCACCCCCAGCCCTGCAGGAGGCAGGGAAGGAGACACATGCCTGGTTGCCATAATACCGAGGACGCGATGCGGGGCAACACCCACCACGTCCCAAGAGCAGAAGGAGCTGAGAGAAAGAGGGTAAATAGAAGGTGGGGGGAAGTGCCCGACCTGTCTGTCCCTTCGGCTCCAATCGGCCCCATTGGCCGATTGGAGCCGAAGGGACAGAGAAGAGCAATAAACGTTCGAGGGGGAGGAACTGATCTACTACTGCTTTTTTATTTTTTTAAGTACATTGTTGTCTCTCTTTTGTTTGCTTCCAGTCTTGATTTTGACAAAAAATAAAAAGGAACAAATATGTACTGTGTAAATAAAACCTAAAGGGCAACTGAAACGTCACCTGAAGGGGGAACAGGTATTCACAAACCAACTCCTATTTAAATACATTGTTTGCTCATTCAAAAATATGGGACAGTACTTTAGAAGGCATTATGCAAGTATCTTACCTCCTTAGCTTGATCCCACACATCCTTCTCCAGGGGGTTGACCTCAAGTGCTGGCAAAGTGAATTTGAAGTAAGGTCTCAGATTCTTGTACACATATATGAATGGTCCAGAGGCCACAGCAACAGCCGGTGTACGTGGTTCATTCTGATCCATCAAGAAAGCTGCAACCCCAGTGGGCATGTCGAGCAATGCGTTCTCAGACATGAGACTTGTGCCCTTATAGACTTTCAGTTTCATGTTATATGACCCACTGCTAATATCACCAGCCACCATCTGTAGAGCAAATATGCAACTGTTCAAAAACAGGTCTTACTCTGTCACACGACATGTGTAATATCTCATCTTGAAAAACTTACCTTAAAATCACCATCCCCATGTAAATCGGCAAGAGCTTAAAGGAGGAAAGAAAATTGATTAAAATATAACTTTTGCATACCAAGAAAATAGAGGTTCATGACAGCGCTCCAGGGAGCTGCGCTGGAAAAACCCTATCCTGGGCAAAAGGCGAGTCCTTGGTTCAAAATGTCAAATGGACTCCATTAACACACTTAATCTTGTTATGGGTTACACTATTAGGTCACATTAATATTACAGTTCCATGCGTCTTCAAAGCTGTACAGCCCTCGTACCAGTATATGAATCCTTCGTGTACCTCTGTGGCATTCATTTCTGTTAGACCCTGTACTAGTCCAACTTGCCTAATAATTAAAGGGGTGTTCTCATCGCAGTAGAAATTAGCCGAGATGGGAATAGCAGGGTCTCTGCTGCAGTTACCGCTGGTGGCCTGAAGTGCTGAAACAGCCAAACCTGCTGTTATCTATGCCGCTTATGTAAATCCCATTCACTTTTATGAGTATTACGAAATACATTAGAGCAGTCAATTTGCCATTATCAGTAACCCTGCTACCACTTGAGGACTCTCATTCAGGAGACAGGTGTGGGTGCCAGAGATCCAACCCAAATCCATCCACCATTTATGACACACTCTGTGGATATGCTATAAATGGCCAAAATGTGAATACTCCATTAAGGGCCTGTTCACATTACATATAGACTATGTTCAGGGGTTTCATCCTCGGGTACCATCTGAATCCTATTTTCGGAGGTTCAGACAGAACTTCTGTACATAGTCTTTGGTTCCTTTTACACGGTACGGTTATCGGTAAAAAAAAAAAATCATTAGATTGTGTGAATCTGTAATAATTGATAATCGCTCAGTGTAAACATTGACAACGATTTGATCATTTGTTCACTTGTCATGCAGACATAAAAATTATTGTTCAATTATTTGCAAGTCCCTATGTGTAAAATGTGATCATTCAGTTGCTTCCCTTCACAGGAAATAAAGATGTGCGGGTGAGTAATGTGAAAGAGACGCTAAAATAGTCTGTGTTTCCTTTAAGGGATTGATGCATCTGCTGTAATAATAGACAACTATCCTAATCGGCTTCTAATCCCTAGTAATCTACTTAATCCATGTGGAATTGAAAAAAATAAGATTCAACCCTTTACGGAGTACAAACCACGTTTGCTCCATATGAAATGTGAGTATAACAAATAAATTAGATATAAAAAATATTTACTCACTCAAAATTCCTGAGAGCAACATGAAAATCTCTAGCAGGACCCCATAACCATCACTAGTACAGCAATATACAGCGCGCGTCTGCTCACATAGGGTGGAGGGACCTTGTGGGCGCAAAGACGCCAAAACCTCTGCCACTCAGTCCGTCTTCACTCATAACAGAAATGCTGCCGGAATCACAGCAGACATCCCACAGCATTACAATAGCAGGCAGGTGGAGGAGATTCTAACATCTCCATCACATGGAGCGGAAGATTTCTGCAACAAATACACAGAGTTAAATCCTATCCGCTGCAAAAACCAAGGCCATTTAGGCTGCCTGTCCACGGGCCTTTTTGAATTGTGTTCCCTGGATGATAATCCGGCCACGGGGAATGCAATGCACGCTTTACATAGTGTTGCTATGGAAAGCGCTTCCCCCCTGTCCACCAGTGGAGAATCATAGCGATTCTCCGCTCGCGGGCGGCAATCCTACGCACTGGTCACTCAGAGTCCGATGCATCCCCTGGGCCGCCTGTTAGAAGGACTTGTACCGGCAGTTCACTTACCGATACAGGAGGAGAATGTATTTAGTCCAGCAACAGGATCATAATGAGCATCCAGCCATTTGGAGGATTCGCTAAATAATGAGACATAAATGGAAAATTGTAAGCAAAATCTTCAGCCTGAAAGACATATTTTTCAATATATTTGGAGAAGCCAATGATAGGAAACACATTGATAAACCTTTCCCACCGAGTACTCCTTCTGGATACTAATGGGGACAAACACATGGATAAACCTGACCCACCGAGTACTCCTTCTGGATACTAATGGGGACAAACACATGGATAAACCTGACCCACCGAGTACTCCTTCTGGATACTAATGGGGACAAACACATTGATAAACCTGACCCACCGAGTACTCCTTCTGGATACTAATGGGGACAAACACATTGATAAACCTGACCCACCGAGTACTCCTTCTGGATACTAATGGGGACAAACACATGGATAAACCTGACCCACCGAGTACTCCTTCTGGATACTAATGGGGACAAACACATGGATAAACCTGACCCACCGAGTACTCCTTCTGGATACTAATGGGGACAAACACATGGATAAACCTGACCCACCGAGTACTCCTTCTGGATACTAATGGGGACAAACACATGGATAAACCTGACCCACCGAGTACTCCTTCTGGATACTAATGGGGACAAACACATTGATAAACCTGACCCACCGAGTACTCCTTCTGGATACTAATGGGGACAAACACATTGATAAACCTGACCCACCGAGTACTCCTTCTGGATACTAATGGGGACAAACACATTGACAAACCTGACCCACCGAGTACTTCTTCTGGATACTAATGGGGACAAACACATTGATAAACCTGACCCACTGAGTACTCCTTCTGGATACTAATGGGGACAAACACATTGATAAACCTGACCCACCGAGTACTCCTTCTGGATACGAATGGGGACAAACACATTGACAAACCTGACCCACTGACTACTCCTTCTGGATACGAATGGGGACAAACACATTGACAAACCTGACCCACTGAGTACTCCTTCTGGATACTAATGGGGACAAACACATTGATCAACCTGACCCACCGAGTACTCCTTCTGGATACGAATGGGGACAAACACATTGACAAACCTGACCCACTGACTACTCCTTCTGGATACGAATGGGGACAAACACATTGATAAACCTGACCCACTGACTACTCCTTCTGGATACGAATGGGGACAAACACATTGATAAACCTGACCCACTGACTACTCCTTCTGGATACGAATGGGGACAAACACATTGATAAACCTGACCCACTGAGTACTTCTTCTGGATACTAATGGGGACAAACACATTGATAAACCTGACCCACTGACTACTCCTTCTGGATACTAAAGGGGACAAACACATTGACAAACCTGACCCACTGACTACTCCTTCTGGATACGAATGGGGACAAACACATTGATAAACCTGACCCACTGACTACTCCTTCTGGATACGAATGGGGACAAACACATTGACAAACCTGACCCACCGAGTACTTCTTCTGGATACTAATGGGGACAAACACATTGATAAACCTGACCCACTGAGTACTTCTTCTGGATACTAATGGGGACAAACACATTGATAAACCTGACCCACCGAGTACTCCTTCTGGATATGAATGGGGACAAACACATTGATAAACCTGACCCACTGACTACTCCTTCTGGATACGAATGGGGACAAACACATTGATAAACCTGACCCACTGACTACTCCTTCTGGATACGAATGGGGACAAACACATTGATAAACCTGACCCACTGACTACTCCTTCTGGATACGAATGGGGACAAACACATTGATAAACCTGACCCACCGAGTACTTCATCTGGATACTAATGAGGACAAACACATTGATAAACCTGACCCACCGAGTACTCCTTCTGGATACGAATGGGGACAAACACATTGATAAACCTGACCCACTGACTACTCCTTCTGGATACGAATGGGGACAAACACATTGATAAACCTGACCCACTGACTACTCCTTCTGGATACGAATGGGGACAAACACATTGATAAACCTGACCCACCGAGTACTTCATCTGGATACTAATGGGGACAAACACATTGATAAACCTGACCCACCGAGTACTCCTTCTGGATACGAATGGGGACAAACACATTGATAAACCTGACCCACTGACTACTCCTTCTGGATACGAATGGGGACAAACACATTGATAAACCTGACCCACTGAGTACTTCTTCTGGATACTAATGGGGACAAACACATTGACAAACCTGACCCACCGAGTACTTCTTCTGGATACTAATGGGGACAAACACATTGACAAACCTGACCCACCGAGTACTTCTTCTGGATACTAATGGGGACAAACACATTGACAAACCTGACCCACCGAGTACTTCTTCTGGATACTAATAGGGACAAACATTTTAAATGCAACATTTCATCGGATTTTATGAACAGAGAGAAGAGTAGGATCCCACTGCCATCCCCATCAAGGCGCTCGCTCCCACTTATAACAGTCAATCACTTAAGTGCGTGGGCCATATTTTTCGCCCTATAAGATGCACCTAGGTTTTAGAGGAGGAAAATAGGACACAAATATTTTGAAATCACCTTTAGGTGGCAGTGCAGGGGATAGTACAGGGCCACAGAGGGCCACTGTGACGCCTCTCCTTTCTCTTCCACAGCAGGAGCAGCAGAGCTCTGTAACAGTGCAGCTCGTGTACGGTGGGAGGAAAGGAGTAAGCCAATTGGTGGAGGCGGGGGAGCAGCAGCACTGCCCAGCGACACTCACCACCAGTCAGCGGTGATGGTGAGGGCCAGTGGGAAAGGAGAAAGATCTGATCTGCTCTCCTCCCCGCCATGGCATGGACCCAACCGGATGTACGGCCAAGAGAACGCACCAGCCAGCTTGAATTTCGGCAGGTTTGCTTTATAGGACCCACTGACTTTTTAAGGCAAAACTGCTTCTTAAGGCGAAAAATTACGGTATTTTGGGCCGACGGTCATTATAGTGTTTGATTAAAATGTTGTACCATTTGTCCTGTGCCGCTTCTACATATCACTGTATATAGGCAGTGCGGACAGCAGATGTGCGGGTGCTGGGCTGGCAGCTTGGTTACCCTCTGTTGGCTCTTCTCTCACATGTTCTTATCACTCAGTTTCTGATCACAACACAGTTAATCTTTGCTGTGATCATTAATTATCAGTCCAGCCCTTATCTCTGCAGTCCTGGAGGGTGGTAAGGCATCAGTTCATCCTCACTGGCAGATCTCCTATTGACACTAATAGGCCTGGTTACACGGCGGGACGACTATTGCTTAAGAGCCTTCAAACAAACTAAAGTGAGTGATACTCGTCTAGTGTAACAAGAGTTGTTTACTATTTATTATAGGTGACTTTTAGGCCTCCCTCACACAGGGCGTTTGCAGAAACGCAGCGTTTTTCAACGCTGCGTTTACTGCAGATTCCGCCCGGTTTTAGCAGCGCTGGCATACTTTATGCCAGCGTTTTGGCTGCGTTTTCAGCTCGGCTAATAGTCCCCTGAGTGATTGCGGGAAGCTGTTGTCCCGTGTAAACAGCACATGACGGCATGCGAGGGTTGCTCACTTGTTGGAGTCGCCTGGCTTTTCGCTCACCTAACAACATACTGTAAGCGGGCCGGCGCTCATCCCTGAAGGACTAGTTACTGTGCATGGCGGTGGGCGGCCGGCAGAGATCTCCAGCGCACACAGCCTCCATTTACTGAGCAAGAAATCACAGGAGCGATAACTGCCGGGACGGCCTCCGGGCACTTAAAGGGGTGGGGAGATTGTAAGAAAAGCTTTTTAAAGGGCTGCAGATCATAAAATAAAAAAAGATAGTGTTAGGGACATTCAAAGGAATGCTTCTATGCTGCTGGGCTCCAAATTAAAGTGATCTGACCGGTCATGAGAACGCAGGGGGACAGAGATGGTGGTATCTGTGTAGCATTCTGGTTTATGGTTCAATGTACTCAATCTTTATAGGATTTTACAAAGCGAGTGGCTTTATGCCAAATACAATTAAAGGAGATGTCCCGCGCCGAAACGGTTTTTTTTTTTTTTTAACCCCCCCCCCCGTTCGGCGCGAGACAACCCCGATGCAGGGGTTAAAAAAACCACCCGCACAGCGCTTACCTGAATCCCGGCGGTCCGGCGTCTTCATACTCACCTGCTGAAGATGGCCGCCGGGATCTTCTACCTTCGTGGACCGCAGCTCTTCTGTGCGGTCCACTGCCGATTCCAGCCTCCTGATTGGCTGGAATCGGCACGTGACGGGGCGGAGCTACACGGAGCCGCTCTCTGGCACGAGCGGCTGCATAGAAGACTGCTGAAGACCCGGACTGCGCAAGCGCGGCTAATTTGGCCATCGGAGGCCAAAAATTAGTCGGCTCCATGGAGACGAGGACGCTAGCAACGGAGCAGGTAAGTATAAAACTTTTTATAACTTCTGTATGGCTCATAATTAATGCACAATGTACATTACAAAGTGCATTATTATGGCCATACAGAAGTGTATAGACCCACTTGCTGCCTCGGGACAACCCCTTTAATATTGGTTTCTTAATACATCAGTTTCTTATCAAAAGTGGTTTTCTCTCCCCAGATGTGCATCCTTGAGATACATCCTCTGACGCTCATTAGGGAGTTTTGGCAGGACATTTGTGGTGGTCCCAATTAATTTTTCCAGCTACATTAGTCAAGGTGAAACGTATCCTATTTCTAAGTAAAGGTTACAAATCTATATATATATATATATATATATATATATATATATATATATATATATATATATATATATATATATATATATATATATATATATATATATATATATATATATATATGTGTAGTTTAGGATTATAACAGACAAGAAAAGAGACAAAGTGGAGTCTTTGTAGTCCATTTTCTGCAGCCCTTAAAATAGTATATTCCCCTACCTTTGTCCCCTGGGACCCGGCTGAGCAGCCCCGTTCTCATCCCTATTCCTGGAAGGCCACCGGAGGACAGGCGATTGTTGTGGCCAATCAGAGGCTACAGTGAACTCCCCCCACACTGCATATTAGTGCATGTATGCGCGCTGTGCATATTAACACATGTGGTACATATCAGCACATGTGCGTGAGTTGCATATTAGCGTTCGTGCGTGCGATGCACATTAGTGCATGTTTGTGCGTGCACTTAAGCGTGTGTACATTAGGGCGCACATTAGCATGCGTGTTTGTGCACACGTTTGTGTGCAAGGTGCATATTTGCATTCAGGGTGCATGCGCGCGCGCGCGCGCGTGCGTGCGTGCGTGCGTGTATATGTGTAGGGGTAATAGACACGCCACACACAACCACAAGCTAACAGCTCCCTCTCCCACACACACAACCACACCCTAATGTGCACCCCGCGCTAATATGCACGCTAATGTACACATGCTAAAGTGCGCGCACAAACACGTGCGAATATGCATCGCATGCACATGAGCTGATATGTACCAGTTGAGCTATTATGCAGGGTGCGCACACATGCGCCAATATGCACCACACATGCTAATATGCAGGGCGCACGCACATGCGCTAATATGCACCGCACGTGCTCAAACACATGCACTAATATGTATCGCGCGCACATGCGCTAATATGCACTAATATTCATTACGCGCGCACACAAATATGTGCCATATACACACCACACGTGCTGCATAAACAGGACCACACACTTGCACAACACATATACAGCCTACACATGCTTCAACGTACCGCATACACACAACCACATGCTAGTACACCACACATACCGCATACACACAACCACACCACACCACACATACACAGAGAAGCACACGCTTATATCCTCTAGCTACACCACACACAGCCTACACACGCTAATATGTACCACAAACACATCACAGAACCGAGGATGTAAGCACTGATGCTGGGTGTTCAGATGGCGCTGCTAAACCGCAGGACAGGGGGATGACCCGAACGGCAGGACAGGGGGATGACCCGAACGGCAGGACAGGGGGATGACCCGAACGGCAGGACAGGGGGATGACCCGAACGGCAGGACAGGGGGATGACCCGAACGGCAGGACAGGGGGATGACCTCATTCACACGGGCTACAAAATCATCGCTATGTTTAGTAGCCTGAAAGAACCCATTGGAAACCATGGGCTTCACATAAATGCGTTTTGTAGCCCGTGTGACTGAGGCCTTAACAGCAAACTCCACGCCCCGCAGGAGGGTTGTAGGGTGCACTGTATGCCCATAAAGGCGGGTACATGGCAGCCTTCCGTTAACGCCCTGCAGGTGGGTTGTAGTATGCCCAATAGTCGGGTACATAGCAGCCTTCCATTAACGCTCTGCAGGTGGGTTGTAGGGTGCACTGTATGCCCATATAGGCGGGTACATGGCAGCCTTCCATTAACGCCCTGCAGGAGGGTTGTAGGGCGCACTGTATGCCCATATAGGCGGGTACATGGCAGCCTTCCGTTAACGCCCTGCAGGAGGGTTGTAGGGAGTACTGTATGCCCATACAGTCGGGTACATGGCAGCCTTCCGTTAACGCCCTGCAGGTGGGTTGTAGGGAGTACTGTATGCCCATATAGTCGGGTACATGGCAGCCTTCCATTAACGCCCTGCAGGAGGGTTGTAGGGTGCACTGTATGCCCATATAGGCGGGTACATGGCAGCCTTCCGTTAACGCCCTGCAGGAGGGTTGTAGGGTGTACTGTATGCCCATATAGTCGGGTACATGGCAGCCTTCCGTTAACGCCCTGCAGGAGGGTTGTAGGGTGCACTGTATGCCCATATAGTCGGGTACATGGCAGCCTTCCGTTAACGCCCTGCAGGAGGGTTGTAGGGTGCACTGTATGCCCATATAGTCGGGTACATGGCAGCCTTCCATTAACGCCCTGCAGGAGGGTTGTAGGGAGTACTGTATGCCCATACAATCGGGTACATGGCAGCCTTCCATTAACGCCCTGCAGGAGGGTTGTAGGGCGCACTGTATGCCCATACAGTCGGGTACATGGCAGCCTTCCATTAACGCCCTGCAGGAGGGTTGTAGGGCGCACTGTATGCCCATACAGTCGGGTACATGGCAGCCTTTCATTAACGCCCTGCAGGAGGGTTGTAGGGCGCACTGTATGCCCATACAGTCGGGTACATGGCAGCCTTCCATTAACGCCCTGCAGGAGGGTTGTAGGGAGTACTGTATGCCCATACAGTCGGGTACATGGCAGCCTTCCATTAACGCCCTGCAGGAGGGTTGTAGGGAGTACTGTATGCCCATACAGTCGGGTACATGGCAGCCTTCCATTAACGCCCTGCAGGAGGGTTGTAGGGAGTACTGTATGCCCATACAGTCGGGTACATGGCAGCCTTCCATTAACGCCCTGCAGGAGGGTTGTAGGGAGTACTGTATGCCCATATAGGCGGGTACATGGTAGCCTTCCGTTAACGTCCTGCAGACGTATACCTCCAATGGGGGCTCACAATGTCTCACATGGTAGGGTGCAGTACCGTCGACCCCCCACTTGAGGTCGCGCCCGAGTTTTTATGCTACAAACAGGTAAACTTGCATCATGTACATGATATAGTCACAATCTCCCCTAAGCCCGAATCACCCATGATGTACAGCGGTCTCACCCCTCCCGGCCGCTCTCTGATGAGGCTGACATGACTCAGATCTCCCTCCTCACAGCGTTATGTCGCACGCTCTGGAGCCTCGCAGACTGCTCTCCCTATAGGCCGCATTAGTGTTGTCATGGCAACCGGCACATGACCTTCCAGTCAGTCTCTTCCCGCCCTTTAGAAAGCTTTGATTGGACAAAAGACTCAGCGGAACGCATATTACCTTTTTCCACCCCACTTCTGCCCTAATCACCAATTCCAGCAACCTGTTTGGTTGTTTGGGTTGGCCGGATGTGCACGAGGATGGAGTTACAGAGATGTGCATGCTGAGCTGTCAGTGGCAGTGATCGGAGCTCGGTGCTCATGTTTATACAATACATATGGTGTGTTGTGTGAATCTGGTGCATATTAGCATGTGGTGTGTTATGTGGCATATATTAGTGTGTGGATATGTGTGTATGCAGGTATGTGTGTCAGGCTACTGCGTGGTGGTGTGCTAGCATGTGGTCATGGGTGTGTATAGTTTGTGGGTATGTGTTGTTAAGGGTTTTATGCAGTACATGTGGTGTGGTCGTGTGTATGTGGTAGGCTGTGTGTGGTGTAGCCAGAGCATATAAGCGTGTGCTTCTCTGTGTATGTATGGTCGTGTGTATGCAGTATGTGCGGTGTACTAGCATGTGGTTGTGTGTATTCAGTACGTTGAAGCATGTGTAGGCTGTGCATGTGTTGTGCAAGTGTGTGGTCCTGTTTATGCAGTACGTGTGGTGTGTTGTGTGAATATGGCACGTTTGTGTGCGCGTGCGATGCATATTAGCGCATGTGTCTGAGCATATTAGCGCATGCGCGCGGTGCATATGAATAATAATCTTTATTTGTATAGCGCCAACATATTCCGCAGCGCTTACATAGACGGGGACTACAGACAGACAAACGTACAAAAATTACAGAACCACCATTCCATAGTAATGAGTTGATGGCAACAATAGGGGTGAGGGTCCTGCTCCAACAAGCTTATATACTGCAAGTAATGCGGTGATACAGAAGGTAAAGGGGCTGGAGATGGGCAGGGTATGACGAGGTGGAGAGCGAGGGATGCTATACATACAGACAATGATCAGCCATGTGATGGCAGAATCAGCATGACTGCAAGGGCAGGTGATGGTGGCTGGCAAGGATTGCAGTCAGTAGGTCAGGGAGCATGTTATGAGGCAGCGTACAAAGGGGTTTGTTTACAGCTCAGCATGCACATCTCTGTAACTCCATCCTCGTGCACATCCAGCCAACCCAAACAACCAATCAGGTTGCTGGAATTGGTGATTAGGGCAGAAGTGGAGTGGAAAAAGGTAATATGCCAGCGGAACCACCTTTTCTGTGTATGTTTTAAAAAAAAACAACAAACTTTATTGACGTAGAACAAAACAACTCTTCCTTTCTCGTTAGTTGCCCCCAGTTCCTCGGTTACTGGACAGTGGGGTCACTTCTCCCGGTAGCCTTCAGTCAGCACTATAGATCTTTTGTGACGACCTGGGCTTAAGCCCACGGACAGGTTGTACCTCTCCCACAGTGGCGCACTTACCACATTCCCAGGGCTACCACCCGTTTGTAAATCCTTAGACAACCTGGTAAAATAGGGCACTTTTTTCATTGTCGGTATAAAAAAATAAATAAAATAACAGTTCTGCATCTGCGATATTTTGCTAGCGTACTTGTATTATCCTTTCCCAGCGCCAGTGATTGCTACTACCATAACTGGATCAGTATTTGGGCTGCAGAGACGTAGCTCTGGTAAGTGTGATTAGGGTTTCCCAACGTGTCTGTAAAATCCAGACAAAAGAACTACTTCCATTGAGGGACTCACCATTACACGCTTCGCTTTAACCCCTTCCCGGCTAGTGTAAATAATTGTAGTTTATTCGGTGGTATTTTCTGCCTCCACCTTCCAATACCCATATGTTGTGTATAAGGGCGGATCCACAGCGGTGTATTTTCAGACGCAGAGAGTAGAACCCATTGATTTCACGGAGCACGTTCAAGTTTCCTTCTTTTGTTTACACTATTAAAAACACAGCACGCTTTACATTTGTGCACATTTGCGCACCAAAGGTCCCTCTAGAAGTTTATAGAAGGTGCACAAATGCACATCCAATACAGAAGGCGCTGCGCAATTCTATGGGGAAAAAAAAAACAACTTATTAGGCTAAATAGCCATAAACATCATAGTATGTTAGGCGGAAAGAGAGACATATGTCCATCCAGAGCGCTCCAAATAACGGATAGGATTGCGGGATGACTACAGAAGGGACTCCCCTGGTGTGGAACGCCCAGCCAATGACAGGCGTCTGTACAGCTACTCCGAGTTAGCCTTGAGGGATTACTTTTCCGAGGAAGCAGATCCCTGAGCATCTGACAGAAAAAACAATATAGATACCAGAATACCATGGTCGTGCAAATGGAGGATAAAAAGGACATAAAATAAAATTCCTGCACTCCAGCGGGATGGAAGATCAAAAAAATGAAATAAATCACTTATTTACTAGAGGAGTCTGCTGGGGAAATCAGACTCTTCTAAAATCCAAGGTAGCCCACAATGATCCAAAGTTAGGTTGTAGGACTCCATTTTTTCTTTTTATTCAAGTACAACAGGAATTTAACAGACTCAGGCCTCATGTCCACAGTAAAAATGCATTTTAAAAATCTGCGCATGTCCTCTAAGCATGCAATTCGCATCCATAGGGAATGATTGGGCACCCGTGGGTAATTAAATACCTGTGGATGTCATTTTTCCCTGGTGTGTGGATCACACGCGTGGGTAAACACCCGCAGCATGCTCCATTTTCTGTGGTTTTCTGGCACAGACGGCTTCCACTGAAGTCAATGGAAGCCGTCCAATCCACAATACAGCTGTGGATGACACTGTGGCTGTGCCGTGGAAAAGCAGATTTTTAAAAGAGCACGGTGCACACACGCAGTCGGCGCCCCTGGAGGCCGCGACGGAGGAGACGTGCCACATCCAGACAGGTGAGTAAATGTATTTTTTAGCCTCATGCCTGCAGGGTTTCTGCAGTGGGAAACCATGCGTGCCCGTGGACATGAGGCCTAAACATGCAATGAGTATGTGTACATTGCAACGCGTTTCAGAGCTCTTCCTCTAGCCTTTCTTACCAAGTGTTAATCAAAATGCCAGCTTTATATATAATTACTGTCTTAAACATGGCGAGTAAAAAGGTGAGGGAAGGAGGAAAACCGTGGAGGAAAAGAAGGTGTTTTCCCACCAGTATTGTTGTAAAGGTGCACATCTATTTCAATTCTCTAAGTACCAGCCACATATGGTGAGCTGGAAGAGGGTAGTCCCACACTAATCAGGGAATGGGTAATCATCCTAGAAGAAGGAGGAGGATCACACGGGATTTGACCCATGTGATCAGTACATCCCTCCAGTTGGGTCCTGTATAAGTTGGGTAAGGCAATTATCTTTAGTTACTGATGGAAACTTGTTACCTTTATGAGATCCGCAGATTTCGGTTTCCCAGGTTATCCAAATAGTTAAAGTCACACATAAGCCCAGTTCTCTAGGAACCCAAACCCCTTCTTCCTACACCAACTCTGGAGGCACTCGTTTACCTCCCTAATCTCCCGCTGCCTTTCTAGTGAGGCACGGTTAGTATTTTAGAAAATAATAATGTGGAGGTCCTTGCCCTAAGCTTACATCCTAGTTCTCTGAAATAGTTTTTAACCCTTAAAACACACAGCACCTTTTTTTTCCATTTTCAACTTTTTCACCCCCTTTAAAAAAATCATAAGTCTTTTATTTATCTATCAAGGTAGATGTCTGAGGGCTTGTTTTTTGCAGGACGAGTTTTATTTTTTAAATGGTACTATTTTTTTCCATACATTGTATGTTATATTACTTTTAGAAAATTCTAAGTGCAGTGAATGGAAAAAAAAAACAGGACCCTAAATTCCACCATATTTGTGTGCGTTTTATTTTTATGGCATACACATTGCAACAAAAATGACATGATAACTTTAATCTATGGGTCAGTACAATTACCAGGATACCAAATTTAGATCTTTTTTAAAAAAAACTATCTTTAATTTTTTACAAATATTTTCCGTCCAGCATAGTTGTGTGAAGGCTAATTTTGTGCGGGACGTCCTGAACATTCATTGCTTTGATTGCTTCTGCAGTATGATGTAATGCCATAGCATTACATTATACTGCGATCTGACAGGCATTCTATCAAGCCATTTTATCACAATTTGCAATAACAGCCCTTGTGCCTTTCAGAAGGCCCCTGGCTGCCATAACACCCGCCCAGCAACCTGTGATCTTATTGCAGGGGGACGTGTGGGACCCCTGATCATCAGTCGGGGGATTTAAATGCCACTGTCAGACTTGATGGCAGTATTTAAAAGGGTTAACAGCACCGATGAGAGGCTGTTGTAAGTAGAGCCAGCACCCACGTTGTATGGAGCGAGATCAGCCCATGATCTACATACATACCCCAAAGCTGCAGGACATAATTGTAGGCCCTGCAGCGTTAAGGGGTTGAAGGACCTTCCACCTACCTCTGTCATTGGTGCCAATATGTAGCATGACCGCTGGATCCTCACCAGCCCCTCCCAGTAATCTGTCAATCCGATCCGTGATGTGTTGAACTCAATTGCCAGAAAGACAACATATCGCAAAATGGATAAATCCCGCTCTTCGTGGCAGATTGCCCAGTCTGTCCCGCTAATAATTATGTCCCCCACTACCAGAACCAGTCTAGACTGCCTTGCAAACTTGTTGGGGTGTGCCAGTTCAGGACTAACGTCCCTGGATCTCTTCCCTCCCCTCTACTCATCCGTCATCCAGTTTAGCTGCCAGATCATCCTGCTCTCCTGAACTTTTTCATTTTTCTTGCCAAGATGTAGGACTTTGCGTTTCTCCTTGTTAAGTACTAGAGATGAGCGAGCGTACTCGGAAAAGCACTACTCGCTCGAGTAATTTGCTTTATCCGAGTATCGCTGTGCTCGTCCCTGAAGATTCAGGTGCCGCTGCGGCTGACAGGTGAGTCGCAGCGGGGAGCAGGGGAGACCGGAGCGGGAGAGAGGGAGAGAAAGATCTCCCCTCCGTTCCTCCCCGCTCTCCCCTGCAGCTCCCCGCTCCGTGCCGACACCCGAATCTTCAGGGACGAGCACAGCGATACTCGGATAAAGCAAATTACTCGAGCGAGTAGTGCTTTTCCGAGTACGCTCGCTCATCTCTATTAAGTACCATTCTGTTGGTTACCACCCACTGTTTAAGCTTCTCGAAATCCTATTGAATTATCTCTCTTTTCCAGTGTTAGCAATCTCTCCTAGCTTTGTGTTTTCAGCAAACCCGATCAATATCCCCTTAATTCCCTCCTCTAGATCATTTCTAAAAATGATGAACAACATTGAGCCCAGGTCAGAGCCTTGTGGTACCCCACTTGACACATTGTTCCAAATTGGATGTGCAGCCATTTATGACCACTCAGAGTACGATCACTCAGCCAGTTGTGAATCCTCCTAACAGTTGCCTTGTCAATCCCATATTTGGTCATTTTTTTCAATAAGGTTGGTATAAGGTATTTTGTCAAATGCTTTACTAAAGTCACTATATATCTACTGCATTTCCCTGAGCAACCCAGTGTTTCTGTCATAGAAGAATATTAGTCTGGCATGATTTGTTTGTTACAAACCCATGCTGGCTCTGGTTAATTACTCCATTCTCATTCAAGTACTCACATATATGCCGTTTAATAATTTGATCTTCCCCGGTATAGAAGTCAGGCTCACAGGCCTATAGTTTCCTGTATCCACCTTCTTCCCTTTTTAGAAGACAGGGACAACATTTGCCCTTCTCCAATCTTTTGGGACTTTTCCTATTCTCCAGGAATTTTCAAAGATTGCAGAGAGTTGTTCTGCAATTACCTCCACTGCTTCCTTAAGTATCCCAGGATGTAATTTATCTGAACATGGAGACTTGAATTCATTTAAGTAAGCTAAGTGTTCCCTTCACCATACCGGTTTATGGATGGCTTGAATTCCTTTATTTCCCCAACAACACAGGGAAGATCAGCTGATGTTACATTTATTTTCTGAGAGAAAACAAATATAAAGTAGGAATTTAAAAGTTAAGAGTCACCACTCCATGGACTCCCTGTTCCCCCTTGAGTCCTATAGTATAGTTTGTGTCTCAACTGTGATGTCAGGTTCCCATTATTGTATATAGTGTCTATATTGTATTGAATAACTTGTATTTTTAAAGTGAGGTGAAATGGAAAAAAAAAGTCCAAAATGCAATTCTCTTTTAAATTTTTTTGGGGGGAGAGGGGGTGTGCTTTTAATTTTTAAGGCATTCACTATGTGGTTAAATTATATAATTAAAAACTGACTTTATTCTTCAGGTCAGCACAGTTATGACGCTACCAAGTTTCTGTAGTTTTTAGGTTTGACTGCTTTTATTAAATTAAAAAAAACAAAAAAAAACAAAAAAACTTTGCAGCGATAAAAATCAGTTTTCGTTTGCTTGTTCACCTCCACTACCAAAAAAATAGTTTTAGGTCTCAGCCTAACACAATTCTAGAATAGTGTTTTTTCTTTTACAGCATTCACTGTGTACAATAAACTATTTATTTTCTTAGTTTAAACTTGAATGCAGCAATACCATTTATGTTTATTATTTTGGTAAAAAGAATTGGGGAGCAAGTTTTTTTAAACTTTGAACTTTTTTAAAATTTTGTCATAAAGTTTTTTTTTGCAGCAACCTGGATCACTTTTTCAATACTCAGGCCTTACTTATACGAGCATAAGTACATTTCGGTTGCGTAAATACGCTGGATATTTATAAGACTCAAGATTGCTTTTGCCCACGTTTTTCTTCCACTCCTGTGGGATTTTATGCATGCAAATGCAGTGCAAGCTTGTGTACACAAAAAAAATACACAAAACAGCCCATTTGCTGCGCAAATAAGTAGGGAATATGTGGGTTTCCTGTACATTCATTATGTATTTGTGGCAGCCCATTCTCCTGAGTTGTCCATTGCAGTGCGTAATACACACCTAAATAGGAAATGCTGCGTATTTTTTTAATGCAATGGAACATTGATTGAAATATGAAATCAGTGGGTTCTATCCACTTTGCATTAAGTGTGCATAAATTCTGCACGTAATACGCTGTTCAAGTACGCTTATGTCAACGAGCCCTTATATTGGGTTGTCCTAGTTAAAAGGCAACTGGCCACCTCCAACCAATACCATAAACTAGCCAGGTCCAAGACCTCAAATTGTATTCTATCATACAAAAAACCCCCCAAAAAACAGACAGATCACAAAAAAGCCTCCCCTCCCTCCAAAAAAAATATGACCTGTAATATTCCCCCATTGCAACGTTTGTTTTCTTGAACCTTTTTAAGCAATTAATAATGCAAGTGCATAGAGTCACAAATATTATATATCTCAAACGATTATCAATTTATATAAATAAAATATACAATTTATGATTGTAGATCATGTTCCGCATAGTAGACGTGGGGGGTGAGATTTTACATAGGAAGGAGTTAGAGTAGATACAAAAGTCTCAGCCAATTGTATGGAGGCAGACTTCAAATCCCTATCAGAGCAAGAGTATTCCTAGCACAAATAGGAAGGGAACACCGTCTCGTAACGCAACAAGGGCCAGATGAAAGAAAAAAGCGATCAAAAATAGCATAGAGGGGCCAAAAGTTGAGCAAAGCCGTTAGGGCACTGGGCAATCAATGTTTGTCACGTAGTGGCAACCAATGGAAGCGATCGGACTGAGCGTCAGCCCGAGAAGGAAAAAAAAATGGTCGGAACTCCCCATAAGCTCGGCACAGTTCATGGAAGGGCCAACCTAAGGGAAATAACACCACACCCTCCTGAAAGGTAACGGCACACAGTCCCTCCTCCAAGAGAGTCGGTTGCATTTGGAGTGGGAAGCCAAGGAAAAGACAGGGGCCTTAAAATAAGGTCAAACTATGGGCCAGCATAACTTACCTTCCCAGAGGCATGTGCCACATGGCTTCAATATCCAGCCCAATTCTTCTTTATTTCTCACTTCCCTTTGGTAGGGGAAGGCAATTCATAAAGTGAACCTAGAAATTACAGGCTGGCAAGTCTTACTTCTATTGTGGGTAAAATGTTTGAAGGGTTTCTAAAAGAAGCTATTTTGGAGTACCTCAAGAAAAATAACTGGTTTTGCAGATGATGGAAAACTACGTAAAGAAAGGGCACAAAGCGATTGCAAGAGAATCTGGAGAAGTTGGGAGCTTGGGCAGAAAAGTGGCAAATAAGGTTTAACACTGATAAATGTAAGGTTATTATTAGGGATGAGCGAGTATACTCGCTCGAGTAATGTGCCTTAGCCGAGTATCTCCCCGCTCGTCCCGAAAGATTCGGGTGCCGCCGCGGGGCGGGGAGCTGCGGGGGAGAGCAGGGAGGAACGGAGGGGAGATCTCTCTCTCCCTCTCTCCCGCCCGCTCTGCCCCGCTCCCCGCCGCAACTCATCTGTCAGCTGCGGCGGCCCCCGAATCTTTATGGACGAGCGGGGAGATACTCGGCTAAGGCACATTACTCGAGCGAGTAGTGCCTTAGCGAGTATACTCGCTCATCTCTAGTTATTATGTACATGGGCAGGAAAATCTATGTCACTATCACACTCTAAATGTGAAACCACTGAGCAAAACTAACATGGAAAAGGACTTGGAGATTTTATTTCACTGTACACTTGACTAGAGCAACCAGTGTCAGGCCGCTGCTGCCAAGGCAAATAGGATCATGAGGTGCATCAAAAGAGGTCTAGAACATTGTTCATCCTCTTTACAAGTCACAGATTAGACCACACATGGAATATTGTGGACAGTTTTGGGCATCGGTACTCAAGGAGGACATATCAGAGCCTGCGTGGGTACAAAGGCGGGCAACTAACATAATTAACAGAATGAGTGGACTACAATAACCGGAGAGGTTATCAAAACTGGGATTATTTAGTTTAGAAAAAAAGACAGCTGAGGAGCAACCTAATAACTATGTATAAATATATCATAGGTCAATACAGAGATCTCATCTATTTATACCCAGGACTGTCACTGTAACAAGGGGGCATCCTCTGCATCTAGAGGAAAGAAGGCTTCTACACCTTCATTGAAGGGGGTTCTTTACTGTACGAGTAGTGAGACTATGGAACTCTGTCTGCGGACGTAGTGATGGCAAATTCGATAAAAGAGTTCAAGAGGGGCCTGGACGCCTTTTTTTTTTTGAGTGATACCATATTATATGTTATCATTATTAGCCGCTGAAGGGTTGCTGACTCAGGCATTATTCCGAATGCCAGATTGGAGTCAGGGAGGAAATTTGCTTCCACCTCAGTTTTGTTTTGCTTTTCTCTGGATCAACATGGGGGGGGGGGGGGGAATAGGCTGAACTGGATGGACATGTATTTTTGTTCGGCCTTGCATACTATGTTACTATGATTCCAGGGAATCTGAGCGAAAGGATCTTTGCTGGTGGGTCACAGAAAAATTAGGGCTTCTTTGTGCCATCTTGACTTTGGGAGGTAGGGAAGTGGCAACCTTGATGTCCTTCCTTACTAGGGTAATAGGGAGATTCTGTCACCCGGTGAACCCAGAAGTCCAAGGCACACCAGGATCGTGTAGACCTTTCTGCTGTAGGTATACTTCCTATGGACACCAAGTTAAAACAAATTTAACTGAATGGCTATAGGACGACTATAGCTAGTAGGAGGAGGAGTCAACTTACTTTGCTTCGTAGCAGCCTCTTAGTGGCAAGAGGTATACACAAGGTTTTTGCTGTCCCCCCCCACCTCCAATGACACAACCAAGAAATTATAAATTTTAGTTTATGTGACTATGGAGACTGTAATACCAATTATGTGTACATTTTTCATTTTTGGTTTTACATAAAATATTTTGAATTTTGGAAAAAAAAAAAAAAAAGGGGTTTGAGTTTAGTATTTTTAAACATTTTACTTGACCATACTGTTACCAGACTCTCTCCGTTTGTGACTTATTGCTGTATACACGGACCTTCGGTAACCCCACAAGATGAGATCAGGTTTGGTGATCTTTGTGGCTACAGATTAGATGGGCAGCACATTGCACCATCTTGCAGAAAATAACTTTCTATTAATTCCTCATCTGTTCACAAATTGGTGAAGAATCAGTTAATACAGGATTTTGTTGGCGCACTTTCTTCACCATAAATATTCTGAAATACACTTTGACATTGCTTAAATTAACCCATTCATCAGTATTCATGACCATTAAAATGGGCTATCTACAGAGCTATATATAAGTAATAATAATGCCCAGTTTAGAATTTAAAACAAAACAAAAAAGAAACACAATCACAGCTCGGCTTTCATTCTTCTTCCAGCTGTAAAAAGTAAAGGTCATGTTTATACTTTGTGTAGATATACAGTCATGAGAAAATATGACTTCTGTGGTTTTACATATCAGTAGGTTTAAAAAAACAAAAAAAAACAAAAACACAACATTTGGTTCTTTGAAGGTCTTAAAATTAGTTAAATAGAACCTCGGATGAGCAACACCACATGACAACTTACACTGTGTCATTATTTAACAAAGAAATAGACCAAAACGCAAAAGCAGTGTGTGAAAATTAAGTAAACTTTTATAGGAGCCATAGGGTTGTAAAGGGTAAGTATAGCAGGCAGATGCTACTAATTAATTGTCCTTGATTAACTGATCAAGTGTTAATGCCTCTGTAAAACCAGAGGTTTCGGTAGTTTGCTGGTCTGGAGCATTCAGGCATGTGTTAACACAATGCCTAAAAGGAAAGACGTCAGCAATGATCTGAAAGACAGCAAGTGTTGCCATCCGTCAAATCAAGGAAGGGTTACGTGGCAATTTTCAAACAATTTGGAGACCATCATTCTACAGTGGAAAACATTCAAGATAGTTAACCTTCCTAGGAGTGAGCATCCCAGCAAATTCACCCACGCAATGCTCAGAGAAACTGAAAAAATAGAAAAAATAAATAAAAAGCCTCAGTTAGCACGTTAAATATTCAAGTGCATCATAGGAGAATTAGAAAAAGACTTAACAAGTACATATGGTTTGTTTAGAAGGGCTACCAGGAGAAAGAATAGTCTTTCTAAAAAGAACATGGCAGCACATCTGCATATGAACAAACCACAAGTCTTCCGGAATGATGAGACTTAAGTGGAGATGTTTGCCATTAATGCCCAGAGCCAAGTTTGTCAAAGACCAAAACACAGCATATCAGCACAAACACCTCATACCAATTGTCAAGCATGGCGTCGGAGGGGTGACGATTAGGGGTTGTTTTGCAGTCATAAAACATGGGCATCATGCGGTCATTGCGCCGACCAAGAACTTCTCTGTATACCAAAGTATTCTAGAGTCAAAAATTAGCCCATCCATCCAAAAGCTAAAGGGAAACATTTGCGCACAATGATCCCAAGCACACCGGCAGATCTGCATCAAAATAACAGACCTTAAAGCAGGACCATAAGAGAGCTGTGCATAAATAAATGGTCGCAAACCTCAAAGAGTTGAAGCAACATTGTAAAGGAGAGTTTCCCAAAAATCCCCCAGGACGTTCTGAGAGACTGATGGAAGTCATACAGAAACCGACTACTTCAAGTTATTACTGCTAAAGGTGGTTCTACAAGCTATTGTTTCATGGGGTGTACTTAATTTTTCTCACACACTGCTTTTACATTTTAGCCTAGTTTTTGTTAAATAATGACAGTGTGATGCCATGTGTTATTCATCTGAGGTTGCTGTTACCTAATTTTAAGACCTGACGACTATTTTAAAAAAAAATTATGTCCTGATTCATAAAACCATAGAATTCAAGAGGGTGTACGAAGTTTTTTCTTATGACTCTATACTATATGTTAGTGTATTAATATCAATCCGGACTAACTTTGTAAGGCCGTGTTTATTTTTCTTTCTCCAGGTTAACCCATCATTATCTTTCAGAGGAAAAATACTTTTTCAGTGACAGCCATATATAGTGACCTTTCACTAATCTTCTTGTTGCATGGGACTCCATGAAGAAAACCACGTTGTTTCAAAATATTGCCTTTTTTGCCCTGTCCAAATGATTACTGTTGAATTTAATCCCCTTCATGATACCACCACACAGATTGCTTATGTGCTGTGCAGAGCTTCACTGATCCTCTCACAGCACAGTCCTGCAGAATGCTGACCGCTGTCCCCACAACTCATCTGCTGTTCTCCTTCGCCCAGTAGAAGGCATCTGCATAGTTCAGTTCAAGCATTTTTCTCTCCAGTTCCTCCTCATCATTACAAAACCTCTGCAGGACAGAGGTGATCAGTCCGGAGGGACTGCTGTCATAACGCAAAACTTCCACGTTCTCTCCTGCAACAATGGAAAAGAGCAGAAAACAAAAACACATAAGAAGATTCAGGATTTAGCACACCGCTTTATTATTGCAGATGTTGGACTTTGAATATTAATAGGCTAAAACCACAGGAAATATAAATAGTTACACGTTACAGAAAGTTTTCTTTTCCCTGCTGACATCCCTGCTGGTTGAAGCTGCAAGTCCTAGACTTCCTGCTCTGCCCGCCCCTGCATGTGCTCTACACAATGTCATTACTGAGAGCCCTCGGCTCCTTCGCACCTATTTCTACTGTCTTTCTGGTCCAACTCCAGTTTTAGGCACTTAAAAATGTAGCATTAAGCTCTTAGTATTATGTGTAGGGGGCAGATAGAACAGGAAGACTGAGGTAATGCCTCAGCCTATATCTGCAAACCAAGGAGTAATGTCAGAAGAGGGCGTGCAGATTCTATTACTTTTCCTATCCAGCTCAGTAACACTTAAGTTATTTTCTGGGGTGTTAAAGAGGTATTCCTATATCAAAGGGTGAGGAAAAAAAATCACTAGAATTTGCCATCATTATGATCGGTGGAGGTCTGATTGATTTAGTCCATTAGCCCAGTCACTATTATCATAGCAGCACTTGCAGTCACCATCTATGCATAGTACTACTGCATAGCCCCATCCAAGTGACTGGAGCCATGCTGCATCTGCCTATACAATCAGTGGCAGCCAAATCCTCACTTTGACCCCTTCATTCCCAGATCAGTCTGGGTCTAAGGAGGTTAGACCACCACAGATCACAATATAATACAGATGGTCCCCGACTTGCGAACAGGTTCCGTTCCAGGAGCCTGTTCGCAAGTCGATTTGTTCGCAAGTCGAACAAATGGTAGTATGGAGCGGGATTGCGGGTGGATCCCGCTCCATACAACGTCGGGTGCAGGCTGTTCTTACAGCGGGCACCCGACGGCAGCAAGTCCGATGAGCCGCGCTGGTCGTTTGAACTGTTTTAAATACCGCTCTGACAGCGGTATTTAAAGTGTTAACAGTTCTGAGGAGCGGCGTGGCTCGTCGGAACTGCTGGCGCCGGGTGCCCGCTGTAAGAAACAGCCTGCACCCGACGTTCAGGGGGCCGGTACAGCGTCCCACGATGAGATCGCGGGACGCTGTGCGGTTGCTAGGCAGCCAGGGACCTCCTGAAAGGCCCCAGGGCTGCCTATGCAGAGTGCCCATCAAGCGCACGGCTTGATAGGCGCTCTGCATAGACAGCCCTAGGGCCTTTCAGAAGGCCCCCGGCTGCCTAGCAACCGCGATGTGACCGGACAGGCTTCTATCAGGCTTGAAAGAAGCCTGTCCGGTCCCTGCACAGCATGATGTAATGCCATAGCATTACATCATACTGTGCAGGACAGATAGTTCGTATCTAGCGAAATTCGTAAGTCGAATGTTCGCAAGTAGGGGACTATCTGTATATCAATTTAACCCTTTCATTCCCAGAACAAAAACTTTTCAAACCAACAAAAAAAGATGATAAAATGTAAACACCTCCATACCGGATTTTCTAAAAGTAAACACTTGGCAGATTGTAAAAATGTCATCCTGCACTTTATCATGAGCACCTTCATGCAGTTTTTCATAAAAAATAAATGGGGTGATAACAGAGAAAAGCTCTTGTATCACCCCCACCCTATGTCACTGGGCACTGTAGGCAGACAAACAGGTTGATCTTTTGTGCTAATGCCACTTGCAGCTTCTCCTCTTACTACACAGGCAGAGAACCTGAAGGTTTTTATGCTACTCCATGACTTTAAACACATTTTGCACCTAAAATATTGGCAAATTTTGGAAGCCTGGTATTTTAAAGCTAAAATTCTGAGTTTTAATAGGATATCAGGATTTATCACAAGCCTTATCATTTAAGCTGTGATAATGTTTAAAGAGACCCTGTCACCACTAAACAGCACCATGAACAAAGTTATTGTACTGTTTGGGGAGGTGATGGGGAATGGGGGGAGAAGTTTTCTTTTTTTTATACCCACCAATTCTTCTGATCCTGTGGTGTCCGAAAATCTGACCCCCTTTAGACCGCCGTGTATGTGCTCTCCTATAGACTATGGAAGTGCACACGCAGCAGTCTGGAAAGTCAGATTTTCAGACCACATGTGGACTTCACCAGTAGACACAGGCTGCCATTAAAGTCAGAGTGTATTAGATACATCTTTAATTGTAGAAGGGTAAGATATATAGTATATAGAACATTGTAAAACTAATAACTGGTTACTAATCTCCCTTCAAATACAACCCTTGTACAAACCTAGCAAACTAACTTGACATTAAGGCTGGGTTCATACGGGACCGAAATCCAGCGGAAATCTTGCAGAATGACCGCACGGAAAAAACGTGAGATTTCTACGGGATGAGCGCAGCTTCAAAACCCGGGGCCTTTAGCCGCTGATTTTGCAGCGGCTCCGCCATCGGCATTCCGCTGCAGCTATCTCTCCCCATAGAGAGGAGAGAGGCTGCTGCGAAAACTGAGAAAGAATTGACATGCTGCGTCTTTGATTTTTCAAACCGCATGGCAATTTCAGTGTGGTTTGGCCGCAGTGTGTGGACGAGACTTTTGCAAATCTCGTCCACTTTGCTGGCTAATCCCGGGATTAAAAAAGCGAGCGGAATTTCCGTCCGCACGAACATTCCGTGGCAATTAAGCCCTGTGTGAACCCAGCCTTAAAGCGCCACATATTATAATGCAGCAAAATAAATTGCTTTTTAAACACATCAAGTCACTGAAAGTAGTCTACTAAAGTTTGTTACATTTGTAGGTTATGTGATCCTAGTAGGTGTGTTTTAGCAATTCTGAAAATTTGGATGCATGTAGGCTTTAGATGTTTTATGACAGCTAAAGATATATCTAGCTTTCCCTAGAACTGCATGCGTCAGCCTACTCACCTGTCAGTCGAGTGTTTATCTGTACAAACAACTTGCGCTCTTCTTTCCTTAGTAGAACGATGTCACGCAGAGTGAGAAACTTGTAAGGGTCCTCATCTGTAACTTTAGAGTATCCATCATACATCTCACGAGCCCTGTCTACATCTGCTGTAGACTTGTATACCTAAGGAGGAAGTGCGGGACAGATTATAAAACAGGAATCAAGACCCAAGAAATGGAGACTGCCGAGTACAATCTACTAGTAATGTGACTCAAAGAAAACCCAGATGCACTGTAACCCATTTAATTCTTACCTGCAATCGTTGCAGAAACCGCTGAATGGCTGGTCGACCCACAGACATAATCTTGTTCCTATCCAGCGAAACTCGTACATCTGGACGACCGTCAGTTCCGACCTTTTGTGTGACATTGACAAAATTCTCTGCAGCCTCCAAGAGGACACGGAGAATGACAAAGCGGGCTTGCATATGAGCCTTTGGATGAGAACAAGCGATTGAATATATTAGCTTAAAATAAAACCTCAAAACCTTAAGCCTCTGCATTTGAGGCTTGGTATGGAGTCTATCACATTCCATCAGATCACAACGGAACCCACTGGAAGTTAATGGGGTCCATCCAGCCCCGGTAGTATCCATAATACAACAGAATCAGCACTGTGTGCTATTTCTGATGTAAACAGGAGCCTTATGACACAGTTGTCAGTCTTAAAACAGCAATAGAGTTCAAACACACCTGTCTCCATTTGCCAGTCTCTGGTGTATAGTATTCCAGTCCCAACAACCCAGCGCGGACCATATTCAACCAATTCACATACAAAACATCCTGCGCTTCCTGAGGCAGGCCATGGCCAAATATCCTGTAGGCACAAAGAATGATTATTAATGTAATTAAATTAGGCAAATGCTAGACTGACCGGTTTCTACTGGCATGGTCTATTTCATCATGCACGAAGGCCTAATGGCAGCAGTGTCTATATAGAGGTCTATAACCCTATAGGTTTACTGCTTAACACCTTAACGGCACGCCGGCCTTGTGCCCTGTGATAACCACGTAGTGCAATGTATTATGACAGTCAATATCATTCATCTGATGGGATAAAACAAGTACACAGCATTTTAAGTATGCCATGACTCTAGGTTTCTTACCGCAACACCTCTTCATTGCCGCACAGATACAGCCCGACACACTCGGCTCTGCACTCCTCATAGGTAGAGGCAATGGTAGAAAATTTACTGTCCCATGTTTCACCGGGCTTATACCAACTTTTCACCTGGCAATACAACGTGTAAGTGAAGTTAGGAATAAAAAGGACATGTAAAACATAGTAAAAATAGCAACCAATCGTGAAAACTATTATACGTGTACTGGTCAAAGTTATACTCACATGCTCCCCAGTCTCTGGGTTAATTATATTCTCTTTGTCAAAATTGAAGCTTCCTTTCTCATCCTGGAAAACACAAAGTTAACATGTTACCATACCTATAGAGACACATTACTTATTGCACAAAGTAATATTTCTTCATAATTCTCACTTTCCTCCCCGATCCTGCTCATAATCTGCACTCCCAATGCTATTCATCTAAATGCTATATTATGTCCTGGAGTAAAAGTCTTCTACAAAATCTCAGCTTCTTATAGATTTACTCACGCCTCTACTGGACAGAGGTCACGCATAAGTTGCCAGTAAATAGCAAGCACATAATACGAGGAAATAACTTACCTGGACAAAAAGCTTTCCACTGCCATGCCCTAATAACTCATGCAGACCGACCTGAACCTCAAAAGATGGACCACGGTACTTTATAAAAATGTCCTGAAGGAAAAGAACAACCATTACTATATAATATATCTATCTACACAGAGTGGTCCCTGAATATATTCCATAACTTCAGACAACAACTCTGTGGAAGACTAAGATTTAAATAAAGATTTAGATTACACGATGAACTTATTTTTTCCTCAATGGAACGTATTAGCTATTGCCAATTTTCCCATTGTATGTCGCCAGTGAATTACATTGACTTCTGTCAGAGGTGAATGTCAGGAGATCCTTCTATAGTAGGCTGTAAACATCACGCGAACATAGCCTTACTAACCACAAAAAGTGAATGGAAAATAGATTGAATGTAGTAGCGCCGCTTACATAGCATTTCACAGGTATTATTCACTACAGTTATCAGTCCTCGTTCGCACCGAGGCTCAGAATCTAGTTTGCATATAACAAACACTAAAGGTTAATTTCATAGTGGGCCCGTTTGCTCCACAGCAGGTTTGTCTTGGCTCCAGAGTTATACACTGTACCTTGTCTTCTTCTGATAAGAACGTCAGCTTCTCACGTTCAGTGGCTGAGCCAACCGATAAAACATTCCCCAACGATACATTCTTAAATCCAATGCTCTGTCTGATGTCATCATCTGGGAAAGACACATTGCGAGAGAATTATTTTTCCTTTATTGCCTAGAATGAATCATTTGTTTTCACAAGTACAATGGCCAATGTAGGATTATATCACTGAGGTACTTGGCAAACCCAAGTATGTGATAGGATAGCAAACAACCATATCAGTCTTTGAAAAATAGGACAACTAGGATTTTGCTGACAATGCTGCCAAGTTATAGGGAAAATCTTCTTCCCATTGGCTATAGCAAGTGAGCAAGACTTCAAACACATCGCCATTACTGTATTGTAGGAATGTAACTGTCGGGTGCCATCAAACACAGCGTTTCTCTGCAGCAAGATGCAGGCAGAGATCAGCCGACTGTCATTTGGCACATGGACTTGGCATGCTGTTGGATTTGATGAGGCCAGGTACTAGCTGGCAATTAGCAGAGCTCTGCCTTCATTTTATGGCAGAGAGACACGGCGTGAGCTAGCACCCTTAGGGTTTGTTCACATGGCACTACTCCATGATGGATTTTTCCAACTGTTGAGATCTGTCTAGCTGCAGCAGATGAAGCACTGAAATGGAGCATGCTGCGATTTGATTTCACACCGAAAAGGTCCTCAAATCAAATCCGCCTGCTTTCATTCAGTTGTAGACGCCCATGTTTCCCTATGGGCGGCTTGAACTGCAGATCATTCTCGCAGCTGCTCCATGCAGATTCTGCCATTCAAATCTGCCCATGGACATTGGGCCTTAATCAGGACAATTCTACTCTGGACTGACTAGAAATCCTCTCTGAAAGCGATCAGTTCTTCCTCGGCTCCCTTACTGTAATCAGTGGTAATAATGGGCATCATCTAAATTAGTACACACCTGAATTCCATCTGTTCATGGAAACACTAGATAAAAGAAGATCCCATGACGCAAACCTCCGGTCCAGGGGCAGCAACACAGGAGTAAAGGGTTCTACCACAACTATAAGGGAAGGATCCCACAAGGCAGAGAAAGGAACTTCCCTTCATCCCCTCCAGAGATAGTGAAGCCCAGCATCTGCTGCAGAAGACAAGCAGATGACTCCAGGCCTACACAGTGGAGAGCTACAAGGCACAGGTAATCTCCAATGACATGGAGATCGGGAGCGGGCCCTGCAGGCTGCCACCTTTAGAGATCTGGAGACACTCTTGTTAGTAATGGCAGCCAAGCGGTAGCTACTTCAGCATTCTGTAGCCTGCCCCAAAAACAGGCAACAGGAACTGAGGAGGTGAAGGGTATTCCCGCCTTTACAGAAATCTGGGAGGTTCCCGCTTCCTGTTCAGGTGGGAGGCGATCTCTCATGAGCATAAGGGAAATAGGTCTTCAATACTAGGTTATCCTGCATATAATTAACATCTACTCTCACATTATTATGGGGTGTGCCTTGAGTTATAAAATGGGGCCACCAACAAAAAAGGGTCAGACTTCAGAGGAATCCAATTTAACGTTGTAGGATTATTAAAATATCTCAGCAAATCTAAGCCAATCTAATTAGTGAAAGGTCTGGTATTTGCCTTCATTTTCGGTTTTGTCTTGTATGCACGTCATCTTATTTTAGCCTTTTGTAACTTTTTATAAGCATTGCATGTTTTGTATGAAAGCTTAAAAATGTAGCAAGTTTGTCCTTGTAGGTGCTGTAGAACCTATAATCTGCGATAGTGTTAACCTCTTGACCGCTGGAGGCGCAGTGAATGCCTGTGTGCATTGGTATTGCACCAGAACTGAGACAGTTGACCTGCCTCAGAATATGGTCAATAGTAGGATGTATTTTGGGGCATGTAGGACTGTATTGGGGTATGATTTATGTTCCATCTCGCATTGGAAGGAGATCAATCCCTTGCAGTCGCACCCACATCACATGCTCAGAAAGTATAGTAGTTAAAGGGGTTGTCTCGCGAAAGCAAGTGGGGTTCAGCACTTCTGTATGGCCATATTAATGCACTTTGTAATATACATCGTGCATTAAATATGAGCCATACAGAAGTTATTCACTTACCTTCCCTGCGCTGGCGTCCCCGTCTCCATGGCTCCGTCTAACTTCAGCGTCTAATTGCCCGATTAGACGCGCTTGCGCAGAAGGGTCTTCTGCCTTCGGGTCTGCCCCCGCCCCCTTCTACGCGTCATCGTGTAGCTCCGCCCCATCACGTGTGCCGATTCCAGCCTCCTGATTGGCTGGAATCGGCACACGTGACAGGGCGGAGCTACGCGATGACGCGTGGAAGGGGGCGGGGCCAGAACGCCGCTGCTGCCGAACCGAAGGGAAAAGACACTTCTGCGCAAGCGCGTCTAAGCAGATTAGACGCTGAAATTAGACGGAGCCATGGAGACGGGGACGCCAGCGCAGGGAAGGTAAGTGTATAACTTCTGTATGGCTCATATTTAATGCACGATGTATATTACAAAGTGCATTAATATGGCCATACAGAAGTGCTGAACCCCACTTGCTTTCGCGAGGCAACCCTTTTAATGATCATAGCACAAAAACTAATGTTAGAAGTTCTTGATGTCCGCATACTCAGGAACCCTGCTGATTAGCGGATCGGATGCCTGCTGTCACCAGAAATCAAAAGGGTATAAAGCAGAAGCAGATTGCACCGACTCCTGCATAGCAGGTGCTGCTGGCAATTGCAGGCACAGCTCTCACTGGATTTTAAGGAGAGCTGCATCTGCAATTACCAATGCCGGGCCGCAACACGGCGGTCAATCCACTTTCACGCCATACCCTGTGATTCGCCGGCAACAGTGGCCTTCTAAACAGCTGATCAGCAGAGGTCCCAAAATAGCCTGAAGAAGCCCTTTAAGATTAACATGTTCGTCCTATGGCATTATACAACTATTCACAATCTGTATGTACTTCTTAAATAGCTTAAATGAGCCTCATTCAGTAGGCACTTAGAACACAAAACCACATAAACCTTACAATTTGGGATGTTGATTCCAGCAGGGATGCCACTGCCACTAAACGCAACTACATCCAATGAGGTGAAGTCTGGCCGGAGGAAAGTGTCCTTTTCATAGGTCGATGGCCATGGGAGCGATGATATGAGCCTTTCTGCTGCAGATACTAGCTGAGCAAAGCGGGCACTCATTAACTTGTTAACCACTGCCACAAAGCCTGAAGAAACAGAAAATAAAAGCTTTATACTAGAATAAATCAAGAAGGTCATATAGTATAGAAGTTTCAGATGCATTTTACATCTAATGATCTGCACTCCTTCCTATGGCAGATGTAAATCACACAGAATCCCATTACACACCTCTGTCATCCAAAATTGTTCACACATAGCGGAAATGCTGTGAATTTTCAGCACTAGAACATTAAAGCAGCCAAATCCGCAGCATTTTCGCAAATCAGTAGTATCTGTGTGGTATTTGACTAGAAATCAGCTGCATTCTTTTCTTCTGTACATGAGAATAGGGCTGATCCCTCTGCACTGTGACCGCCCTTCAGATATTTGTAGACAGCTATTAAGTCTCCTCTCAGCCTTCTTTTTTTGCAAGCTAAAACATTCCCAGATCCTTTACCCATTCCTAATAGGACAGGATTTGCAGACCACTCACTATCCTAGTTGAACTTCTCTGAACTTGCTCCAGTTTGTTTATGTCTTTTTTAAATTGTGGTGCCCAAAATTGGACATAGTTTTTCAGATAAGGTCTGACTAAGAAAGAGTAGAGGAGGATAATTACCCCAGGTGAACTAGACTCTATACTTCTCTTAATACATCCCAGAATTGTGTTTGCCATTTTTGCTGCTGCATCACACTGTTGACTCATGTTCATTCTATGATCCATTAGTAAAAAAGACTTTGGTATACAAGAGCTGCTGCTTAGCCCATTTCCTCCCATTCTGTATGTGCATTTTTCTTGCCCAGATGTAGGACTTTGCATTTCTTCTTGTTAAATACCATTCTGTTAGTCACCACCCACTATTCAAATTTGTCAAGATCTTTTAGAATCCTCTCTCTCTTCTCTAATGTTAGCTATCTCTCCTAGCTTTGTGTCATCAACAAATTTGATCAGTTTCTCCTCAATTCCCTCCTCCAGATCATTTACAAAAAACGTTAAAACAACACTAGGCCCAGGACAGAGCCTTGTAGTACCCCACTTCAACGCATCCTTCCAATTGTATGTGTAGCCATTTATGACCACTTTGAGTACGACCACTCAGACCAGTTGTGAATCCACCTAACAGTTGACTTGTCTATCCTATATTTAGTCATTCTTTAAATCAGGATGGTAGGAGCTACTTTGTCAAACGCTTTACTAAAATCAAGATATACTATATCCACTGCATTTGCCTGATCAACCCAGCCCATGATTCTGCCATATAAGGAAATTAGATTAGTCTGGCATGACTTGTATGTTACAAACCCACGCTGGCTCTGGTTTATTACTCCATTCTCATCCAAGTACTTGCATGCATGCGATTTAATAATGTGTTTAAAAATCCTGCATGGTACAGAAGTCAGGCTCACAAGCCTGTAGTTTCCTGGATTCACCATCTTCCATTTTTTGAAGATACAAACATTTGCCCTTTTCCAATCTTCTGGGAAAGTTAGCCAAGTGTTCCCTCACCATATCTCTGCTTATAGATAGCCTGCATTCGGTTATTCGCCCAATAGCACAGGGAAGTTCAGTTGAGGTTACATCTACTTTCAGAGAGAGCACAGATACAAAATAGGAATTTAACAGGTCGGCCTTCTCAACATATTTTCATCCTGTAAACATCCTATAGCATCATTGACTTTTCCTTTGCTTTTGGCATACCCCCAAAATCCTTTTTTATTGCTTTTGGCCTCTGTTGCAAGCCTCAATTCATTATTAGCTTTTCTAACACTTGACCTACAGTTTCTGCAGACTGCATTATATTCTTCTTTAGATATTTCCCCTTCTATAAACATATTTTTCTTCCTTTTTAGCATGTGTGTAAGTTCTGTGTTCATCCATCCTGGTCTCTTTAAATGCTTCCCATTATTCCTTGTTTTCAGGATTGTTAACGATTGTGCTTTGAGAATTTCATTTTGTAATATTTCCCAACCTTATAGGACATTCTGTCCTTGAGAACATCCAGTCATTTGATCCTTCATACCCTCTGAGTCCATTAATATCTGCCTTTCTTAAATCCAACCTTGAGGTCTGAGTCTTCTTAGGTCTTCCTCCCCTTTTCAATCGAAAATTCAAGGATAGCATGATCACTGCCTTCTAAGGTCCCACCCACCCGTACTTCTTCAACCATTTCCTCCCCGTTGGTAAGAATTAGGTCCAAGATTGCACATCCCCTTGTTTTCTCCTACTTTTTGAAAGCTAAAAAGTTGTCAGCAAGAGTGGATAAGAATTTGTTGGACCCATTACTTTTGCCTGATAGAGATTCCCAACAAATGTCTGAATAGTTAAAATCTCTCATGATCACTAGGTCGTGCTTTTTTTGAGAACTTGGCCATCTGGCGGCCAATAGTTAATGCCTACAATAGTGTCCTTTGTTGTTCTCTCCTTGTATTCCTACCCAAACAGTTTCTACAGAACTACCATTCACTGAAGATAGGAAAGCATAGATCTCCACAGAGATTTTAACATACAACACAATACCTCCTCCTCTTTATTAGGTCTGTTTTTAATAAAAAGGTTGTATCCTTCAAGCCTTGTATTCCAATCATGTGTATCATTCCACCAAGTTTCCATGATGTCTATAACATATTTCTCTTCCTGTGTTAGGAGCTCTAATTCCCCTTGTTTATTTCCCATGCATTGTGCATTTGTGTAAAGACATTTTAGTTTCTGATCAGAGTCTCTTGCTACTTTACTGTAGCTGCATATTTTTACCTGGCCTTTTGTTTCTCTTCACATATTGCTCTAGTGTTTGGCCAGTTACCCGGGGCAGCCATCCTCCCGCTAGTCGGCGCAGACGTGGGTGTCGCACCACTCTTCCTGTATAAACTCTTTAGCCATTTACTTTCCATCAGCATTGCAGGAGTTCATGCTTCCCAGTGCTGCAGGAGTTATCCTTCTCAGTGTTCTCAACCCAGCTGCAGGGTAATTGGCCATTACCTTCCTATTTATCTGCACTGGGGATGCTTCTCCTTGCCAAAGTATTGGTGTTTATTTGTTTCTTTCTCCCAGCAAAGATATTCTGTTTCTGACTTCCATGCACCGAACCCTGGACTTGTTATTTGGATTAGCTTTAACTCTGCCTGTCCTGACCCTTGGAACTGTTACCTGGATTTGCTTGAACTCTGTCTGCCCGGACCCTCGGACTTGTGACCAGGATCTCATCTGTACGCCACCTGCCGGACACTGGACCTTATCCTGACCATGTGATGTGCCCTGTCTTGTGGTGCGTTGTAGCAGTGTCGCCGACACACGCCGGTCAGCTGTCAACCACACTTGGACTATTCCAGGAGGTAGCTTCCTCTTTGGTCCGCGCAGTGAAGGCCAGATGCCTGTACAAAGGTTAAAGGATGAACATCGGGAAGCCGTCGGGTAACGCCCTTAGGTATATCCCAAAATCAAACTGGTTAGTTGGCACAATGGTTCCGCACCCGCTGGTCATAACATCTAGTTCAAAGTTCTCCTGATTAGTGTAGCAAGACACCTGCAAAAATACATGCTTACCTGTTTTTGTAAGGTGCAACCAGTCTCTAGCAAGCAGTTCATCATATAGGTAATTCACTCTATGGTCTAGAAATCCAAATCTTTGCTGGTAGCATCATCGACATAGCCAGTTCACTTCTAGAATCTTGTGTTCTGTAGAACAGAAGAGTCTTGATAGCCTATCACACATCTTTGATTTGAGCACCTGGAAGACAGCACACCTCTCATGAGGCGATATCAGGTCTACAGACAGTAGACAATTCCTCTCAATGGGGAACACAACCTCCACTCTCGTTTTCTTCTTCAAAACACTTTCTCCATCCAAGAGGACTCTGGGTGCTTACTACACAGTGGGCAAAGTTTTTGGACGCAGTTTTGTGGGCAAAGTCATTTCTTGATGTACCTCTTCATTGTTCTCCTGCAATGACAACCTGGTACCAGCTCCTGAGCAGTATGGGTGATGACTAGAGATGAGCGAGTATACTCGATAAGACAAACTACTCGATCGAGTAGTGCCTTATTCGAGTGCCTGCAAGCTCGTCTCTAAAGATTCGGCTGCCGGTGGGGAGTGGCGAGGGAGAGCGGGGAGGAACGGAGGGGAAAGCTCTCTCTCCCTCTCTCCCCCTTGCTCACCGCTGCAACTCACCTGTCACCCGCGCCGGCAGCCGAATCTTTAGAGAAGAGCGGGCAGGTACTCGGATAAGGCACTACTCGCTCGAGTAGTTTGCCTTATCGAGTATGCTCGCTCATCTCTAGTGCTGACTGACTCCTGATCCTCCTGCTTCTTTGGGTCACATGCTTCCATTGCAATGCTTCTGCAGGTACACTGAAATTGTCTTTTCCTTCAACATTTTGAAGACTTTCTTCTGCTAAGGAAATCCTCATTTTCTCTAATAAGTTTCAATGCAAAATTTTCAAGAGAAAATAGCTACATCTTTTCCTCCAGTAGAGACACAAGCTTGCATTTCTGGCAGGTAAACTTTCGCTTTTCGTCTGGTAGGTCTGTAAACAAAAAGCATACGCTGCAGCTCACCATATGGCTAAGAACCCATTCCATGTTGTCAATTGATGTCCGCTTCCAAGCTTCTAAAGGTTAAGAATTTCAGTGATGATATATAACCTATAAGATGCTACTAAGTGTAGAAGTTCACGGTCTGGCTATGTCCTCCCAACAGCCAGACCTGGCTAAACCCAGGAATCTTCCTGCTCACCACAACACTTCGCTCTTCCCAAAATGCACCAGGAACATGCAAATTATCTTCCTGGAGCTCTAATCTCTGGTCATATAATACATAGCAACATAGTTTAAGGGTGAAATAAGACATGTCCATCCAGTTTAGACTGTTATCCTGCAATCTTGATCCAGGGAAAAGGGCAAAATCCCTCAAGAGATAGAAGCTCATTTTTTATCTTAGAAAGAAATTCCTTATCAGCTCCAAAGCTGGCAGTCAGAATAAATCCCGGGATCACTTACGCTTCTGGAATGATCTAGTGACTATATTACACTCCAAAAGAGACATTCAGAATCCTCTTGAACTCTATTAGTGAGTTCACCATCACATCCTCAGGTAGAATGTTCCATGGCCTCACTGCTCTTACAGTAAAGAACCCCCTTCTGCGTTGGCATAGAAAAGTCTGTATTAACCCCTGGTAAATTTATACATACCTATAAAAGGATTGTCTCATAACAGGTTTCACCGTCATCCAAGGAATCAAATTTCGTTTATCCACAATGTGTGGAAGTGGTGGCCCCATAGGTATACATCACTGCATTATTTTCAATGCTACAGCTGGGGCTAGTCTTTTTTTTCAAATACTGTACATCCCAATTAAATAATATCCAACCAATACTGTGGGATTTCAATAAGACCAAAGACATAAAATTCTACAGTTTTCTGCATCTCACCTTCAAATTCTCCACGGGAACCAAAAGGGTCTCTATAACTTTCAATGAATCCAATGTAACTGGAATAAAAGGTATATTGTCAAAACAGTCTCCAGGTGGGCTTGCTTCAGTATACTATTGCTTCTGCTCCATTTTATCATTCTAAGCTGCCCCCTCCATCCCCATCATTTCCAACCTCTCAACGATTGGTCCTTTATCCTGCACCCAGTATTTGGAACCCTCTTTGTGAGCTTGAATGGACCCTTCCTGAAAGCTACGTCCATACTCATCCAGCATTTTCCTTTGGTTTTCATTGGCGGCATAAACCTATAGATGTTGGCGAAAAAAAAGTTTCATCATAGGCTTACAAGTGTGATTTGTGGGTTTTATATGGGACTGAAAGAAAAAGGTAACACAAATTACACTGCAGGTCTACACTGAAGTCCAGTTAAAAAAAGAGTAGCTGTCACCATGAACCTCATTATCAGACCATACATTTAGAAGTGGAGATAGTGGTATGTACCTTTGCCTTCTCCAGATTTTCTCTGACCCTGAGAAGTAAAGGAGAGTAATCTCCCCTTGTAACTTGGATCTGGTAACCTTCAAACTCAACCTGACCCAAGAGGTTTGAGAGGTCAGAAGAAACATCAGCAGATCCTACCGAGATAAAGGAAAAAAGGGTCATAAATAAAGAAAATGTCCCATCACACTGCTGCTGACCTCAGGTTTGGATTGCTCACCTTCTTTACTGACAGAGGCTAGTCGAACTTCATACTTGGCTCTGCCACCCTCATCATGAGTTTTAAACAGTCGGGTGTTGTAGGCACTAAGACTCTAGAAAAAAAAAGTGATATATATATATATATATATATATATATATATATATATATAAAAATCTCTAGCACTCACCTAGGCGTTAAGGAAGGGGGGGGGGGGAGCAATTATTTTGCTTAAAAAATAATTGGTATTCAAGCAGCCTCTCAGCTACTTAAATACCAATTATGTACTTTAAATCGAGCCTTCCGGCATGCTAATAGCCTGAGGCTATTATCTGTGCTCAGATCCTTTGTTCTCCACAGGGGAAACAATGCTATCAGCACTCCCCCATGGAGGACGACGGATAAAACCAATAGCTAAAATCAAGCTCACTTGCCCGAAATGCGGGTGCTCCGCACCTATTTACACGCACCGATTATCGCTGAAACGATCGCCGATGAGCCAAGTTTTAGCGATAATCGTCCAGTGTAAATGGGCCTTTAGCCAGTAGAGCAAAATGTGATTGTTCTCAGCAAGAGAAACCAAGTAATCCTGTAGATATGATACCTTTAAAAAACCCTGAGTAGGTTCAAAAGCCCGCTAGAACATGTATTTTTGTTAGCTATTTAAAAGGTATATCAAGAAGATTACTTGATTTCTCTTACTGAGAACAATCACAGATAGAGTTTACATGATCCCCTTACCACCCATCATTTATGATTTGTGAGTATGCATCATAGAAGTCGCTGCATCAGTCAAGTGTGATACGCTACAGTGTATGGCAGGAATTGACTACAGGCTCGATGTGTGTTGGATGACAGAGGGCCTCACATTGAACACCTCTGATGGAAAACATTTTGATATTGTGCAACAAAACTTTTTTAATTTGTTTGTTTCCATGGATATCAAATTCATGTATCTGAGTGTCATTAAACGGGAGTTATGATTATTTCACATCAGGATGATAATTTGTAATAAATTATATAAACAAACAGATATGCAGCAGAGACGTATGTATTCTCAGAAGAATATGAGTGAGAGAACAACTTGATTTAACTACCTTTGAGTCAAGGAACCTCTGAATCAGCTCTGCATCTTCCATAGTGCAATTTGCAGAAAAGTAAGTGCTTATTCCCTATGAGAAATCACATATAAAACATGAAATTCACACCATATCACCTCTTTTTGTAATTAGATGAGGAGCAGCAAAACCACATACGAGCAAACATTTCAGAACTCATGGGCACTTCTGCCTATGATCCGGTTATTAAAAGAAAGACAACTGTTAGCGAGTTAGAAGCTATCTTTATCCGTATAGTCGGGGCCGACTCCAGGACACTTCATGGATCAGCCCTGTTTTGTGCTGCTTTTCTCAGTTCAATCATTTGCATGTTGGTGTTGGCTTTGATAGAACACGCTAGCTTGATGCTTTCGCGGCCAGGTCCTCTTTTGCCGCTGACCAATCCAAGCATTACCGATGTTTCTAATTAAGTAGCCTGAATTCGTTATAAGCTGCTATCACCCAACTTGCCCACAGCAGCTGCCATCTGCCAATCACAGAGTCTGTTGATCATCAAGATGGGAGTGCTGTGATTATATAGCACTTTGTGAATCATTGTAGATTCACATCCTTAGGCTGGATTCACACGAACGCGCATCGGCTCGGTTTTCACGCCAAGCCGATATACGTTGTCTCTCTGCAGGGGGGGCTGGAAGAGCCAGGAGCAGGAACTGAGCTCCCGCCCCCTCTCTGCCCCTCTGCACTATTTGCAATGGGGAGAGGAGGGATGGGGTGGGGCCAATTCTCAGAACTTAGCCCCGCCCCCACCCCACCTCCTTTCATTGCAAATAGTGCAGAGGGGTGGAGAGGAGGCAAAGAGGGGCGGGAGCTCAGTTCCTGCTCCTGGCTCTTCCATCCTCCCCCCTCCCCCTGCAGATGAGGACGACGTATATCAGCTCGGCGTGAAAACCGAGCCGATATACGTTCATGTGAATCCAGCCTTACATTGAGAACTAGTTTGTTAATCCACAATGCCAACCATTGTTGAGACAAGCAGTTCTGACTTTTCGCAAATAAAATCTGAGAGTTTGGGAAACTGGGACATGTTTTTGCCTAAAGACCTATAGGATACCCACAACTGATCCCAATAATCTGGCACAAAGTTATAAACTTTAGTATCAGGGTTGCCAAACTTTTTATTCTCCCCACACACAGGAAAATTTAATTCAAAAATAGACAAAATAAAAAGAATATGCTAAATATATTTAAAAAACAAAACAAAAAAAAACCCAAAAAAAACACATACAGGACGTCTATAGCTAATACAAGCTGAATAGAAGCATTTACTGTAAACCCCAAAATCAGTATAGGTATTATAATGCATGGATAATGTTTTTGTCCATTTATTTTAAGCTTCAGTCAACTGTAAAAAAGAGATTATTAGGGCTTATTTACATGGGCATAAATAAAGTCCACGAAAAGACCAGAATTGCCTATTCAAGTCAATAAGAGTGCAGAAGAAAAACAAAAGCAAAACAGAGTATATTACAGATAGTGTCTGAGTATGCTCCCCTTTCACCGATTATCTAGAATTGCTTAGTAACAAAAAAAAGAAAAGAAAAATTGAGAAATTTGTCCACTTTATTATTTTTATGCATGAAAAAAAAAAGCATACACGCAACAGAGTTGTCACAAGCACATACACAATAATTAAAAACGGGCAGTTTTTCACAGACTGAAATTGCACATACCTGTGTGTGCATATAAATACTTCGTCAATGGACTCAGCTTGGACCCTGCCCAGCATTGTGGGCTTTTTTATAAATGTAAACCACAATGCAGGCAGAAAGAATTGTCTCCAACACTTATTACATACTTTGCGCCACACATCATCTTATAAACAAGCGTACACCATCTAGTGGTGACAGTGTAGACTACAAGAGATATGTGGCAGCATAGCTTCAGGATGCTTGGCAGTACTGGTGCTCAACCGATTATATTTGGGTGGATTGCGGGAAGAAGAGGTCTTAAAAGCAACCTTTGACACCAACAAAGGTCAGTGCATCACATTCAGACGGCACTGGGAATCTACTGCATACCCTCTTATAGCATGAGGTTACTGCATGCATCCAATAAGCAGCCGTACTTTGTAACCCCCTCTTGTATCAGACGGACTAGAGAAATACCATTCTCCAATACATGATCAGACAACCATCCTTTGTACTCGATGATAAGGCAGACCGCTCAATGTACAGGAGTGTTCCGCCCAGTCATATCCAGTGTACCCGATCCAGCTGCCCTTTGCTGGTGTGTTGTTATGTCATGTAAGGGGCATCACTTTACTATATAAGCAAAGTAATTGCTAAATTTTGGATGGGGTGAGAATTTATAAATGGAAAGATAGGGATATACTGTAGATGAATATCCGTGAAGAAAAAGAATCCTAACAAAATACAGCACTACTGCAGGTTATACTTTTATTTGCTCATGCTGAGATAAAGCATGGCAGATTTGTAGAAAAATAACCCTTTTTTTTTTTAAACTGTTTCTTCTGCCCCCGACAATGATATGTACATCACTACATGTACAGCAGGACTTTATTATGTCAGTGATAATGATATTAGGATAACAAAGTGTGAGAAAAAAAAAAGTCTTCTGCGCTAATAAGAGGGATACATTAGCCTTTATTAGCCTTTTTAAGGGCTATTCCCTGGTTGTTCGCCAACTGGGTTAAAAATCAATTGTTGATTCCTATATAGATTAGGTTTACCCTTATTATTAAATTTACACATATTAGTAAAATGATGCAGAACATTCTGGTAAAACACTTCAATGAAGTTCCCCTTGCTCTCTACGGTGTAAAAGCGACTCAGCAGTTTCAGATTTGTTACGATAGGATCTAACAGATTACAAGATTAGAAATCCGCTGGGTTTGGATTGGACATAGTGGTAGTTGGGGTAAGTGCGTTGGCCATAGGCTTAATCGAGAAATGGCGATTCATAGTCAAAATGTTTTAAATTTTTATTTATTTATTTTTTTACAGAGAGTGATTAAGAGCTACAAAGAGGTCAAGCAGATCAGAAGGACAAGCTGTTTGCAAGTACATCAACTTCCTTTCTTCTAAGAACATATTTAGAAATATTAAAAATTCCCATTTTGTGGGCTTCGTTAAAGTCTACTTCCTCATTGTATGTAGCATTTATTATTTTCTTGAGAAGACGTTTCCCTCCACTCTTCCCTTAGTGATCTTTTCTTGTTGTTGGGGACAGTGCGAAGAGGTGGATAAAACTGTGATTACAGAACTGGAAGTGGGGTCTTCATTTTGGAGGAGGTGGTCTGGGTCTTGTGGAGGCCCAGAATTGCAGGAGGAGGGGGATGGACAGGGAAGGGAGAGGTGTGAATTGTTTGTCTTAGGTGTAGGAGAGAGAGTTGGGTAAACTGCAGTGAAAAGGCAGCTTCAAAACTTGCGTCTGTAATCCACTGCGGGAATTTCTCCCCATAGAGAGGAGAGAGCCTGAAGCAAAGACGGCGATACAATTGACATGCTAAAGCTTTGAATTCTGTGCAGCATGTCAGTTTCAGCGAGGCTTGGCCGCAGCGGACTGTCCACAGCGCGTGGGCGAGATTTTTGCAAATCTTGTCCACTCTGCTGCTTAGTTTCGGGTTTAAGATGGCAGATGGATTTTGTTGTGCGGAAAGTCCACGGCATTTCTGCCCTGTGTGAACCCAGCCTTAGATGTGGAATTTGTTGAGGATTTCATCCATGCAAAGGTGGTTACATTTGAAATTCCGCAGCATGCTTCTATGGCCACCTGCAGACGGCCGGGTCAGATCCCACTGCAAGAATTCTCGCAGCGGGATGCAGACCCATGCCCCTGCAGAGGCTTGCGGCTCACCCGCTCCCCGTGTCTTCAGTCTCTGCAATGCGCCGGCGGCTGGCCAGCCGATGCATGTGCAGAGCGGAGCCGGCCTGTCACTACTGACGTTGCCATGCAGGCCTCTGCGAGACCCGCACAAAAATAGAACATGCCGCGATTTGTTTTCCGTGCGTGTTTTCACACGGACAAATCGCTGCTGTGTGCATAGGATTGCGTTTTGCAATGCAATCCTATGCAGGCGGGCACGGGGGGAAATTCTGCGGGAAATCCCGCTGCAGAATTTCCGCCCATTTGCAGGGGGCCTAAGTCTGTGCTTTTTTCCACCAATGTGAATGAGGTTTTCAAAACACCATCTACATGTCTTGTACTGTAATGTGCTGCAGAGTGGTTTTCGTTGTAGCTCCATGTACTTACATGATCCCCTAGTCCCAGCTGCTTCTCTCGTGGCTCCAGTGAGTACATACGGTCTTCGACCATTTTCCATAGTGCCTTCATTTCCTCTGGATCCTTAGTAAAAGCTTCACTTGCACGCAGCAACTTCTCCAGTTTCTCCTGCATGGAGATTACAGTCAGCAATGATAAGATATCAATCGCAAACCTCTTCTAGGATGCTTGAAGGACTTACCTTAGGAACATTAGGCACAAACTTTGTATCCCCAAAAGATTTGTAGTTTCCCATGTTGGCAAAAAACCCAGCAGTGTAAACTAAGAGGGCCTGTGGAAGCAAAAGATGAGAATGGTAACTATATAGGATGAACAGCAGCCATTACCACCACATCCCAATATCAGCAGCTGGTGGACAGGGAAAGCACTGGTAATGCGGTAAGTGTTAAACGGAGCTTCACCAACCACTACTATTACAAAACATCAGTGTGTCACGGCACATGCAGGAGCTGACAAGTTCCCTTTCAGCAATAGCAGCATATACCTGGTACTCGTCGTCAGTCAGGCCCTGGCACTGCGCCACTCCACGCAGCACAGAAGGCTCCTGCGCCCTGAAGAGCCGGCTCAGCAGGATGTATATGGCTGGAGACTCAGGCGATGTCTGAAACAGAACTATCAAGCCTCCATAAAATGATGCTCGAGACAGAAAGTGGGTGTAAAGCTTCTCCTCTGCCGATAAAAGGGAGAAGGCCTCCTCACAATCAAGTAACGCAACGGGAAGGTCATTGGGAAGGATGTATTGAGATGGGGCGGCCATGTTTCCAGTGACAGTGTTCCTAAAAGACAAATACTGTATTTGATTTTTCTTACTCCAATAGCATTCACATGTAAAGCATTGGTGATCGTAGCTATGATTGGCTATGTAGCTGCACTATTATACCCAATGAGATGAAAGCAGAGATCCGATTGGTTGCGATGAGCACCAAGATCAACTTCTCTGCTAGAGTCTATAAAAATGAGACTAATAATCTGCAGCCAGGGTCAGACTGCGTTTAGGCCTCCGTTCTTTCCGTCCAAAGGTTCTTTAACAATAGCTGAAAACATAAAAAATGAATCTAGAACAGGACCATTGACTTTAATCCAGAAGTGAAAACTTTGGTCTCCATCTTTTCTGGAGGACATAATAGTGCAGTCATGTGATGATACATGTGTTTTTAAAGAGTCTGGTTACGAGTTAGGCAAAGTGCAATTGTGAGTTGCTGGTACAACTTGCATCGGACAACACACTGATATACATGTACATGGCCCATTCACATGCATTGCCGTGTCCATTTCTCATCCGTGACACAGATAGGAAACGGACACGTCATGAGTTTTTTCATGTGGACCATAGCGGGGCTGTCCGTTGAATTACAGACAGAACCTGGCCTGAGAGAGCCTTTACACTGGCAAGAAAATCGGAGTGAGTGAAAACGCATGATTATGAAACCAATGAATTTCAATGGTTTCATTCTTATTTGCAATGTTTTCACTCCAGCGCTGCTGCGTGAAAAAAATAAATAAAATCGCGACATGCGCCGGCCCCATTGACTCGCGGCCCAGTATCGCTCTCAACAGTGTGCAGGTGCCCTAAGTCATACTGCTGAACTGCGCAAGCCCAGTTACATCTGCATATGGGTTTCCATCTGAGGATTCAATGTACTTATTAGTTACTGGAGAAGAGAAACAGAATATCTGCCCAAACTGATCTGTGCCGTGATGGAATCGAATGGCACTGAAGGGACCACATTGATTATAATGGGGTCTACCTGGCTTCTTGTTATGCCTTCTGGAACTTTCCTAGTTTAAATAGCGCAGCATACTCTTCAAGATGTGGGCGCTGTTGGCGACATGGTAGGTGTCAAGTTGATAAGCCAGTTCTGCCCAGACACATCCCGGCATATCCTCAGTTATTGATTCCACCCCAGCTGAGATGCATTGTTTTAGGTCGCCTAGTGTCAACAACGGCGTCCTCAACAAACATCAATAAAAAGATAATGAGTTCTATCTTTTCATGGCATTCTAGCTGTTGTATGTCAATTCATGTGTGAATAAATCAACTTTATGTTCACACCATTCTTTAAGAATCACCCTGCAAATTTGTGGGAATGGATTCAGTATAACTTGTATTCATCTAAATCTATGCCCTAGAATTAGGAGTCCAGTGAGCGGACTTAACAGTCTTTCCTGTATGGCTGTGATATTTAAATAGATGAAGTACAATTAAAGGCTCATTTACACGCAAATAATCTTTCAAATGATTGAAAGTTTAAGTGATTTTTTCCTATAAAGTGTTAATGGACAGTAAAGCCAATGAACACTTTATCCTTCATCATTTGCATGTAAAAGGGCCTTGAGATGTTTGCATAACCCAGCATGTCACACGCCCTGCTGTGCGTACAGCTGCATTGTTCTTCATAGGGCTCCCAGCAGAATGCTTAGCCAATCAGAGGCAGTGCTTCCATGTGGCAGGGATTTTTCAATCCCCGGTCAGAAGAAATGATGAACAGTGGCAAGGATCGGGAAGAAGATGCAGCAGAGCCCCGGACACTGCTTCTAGGGTGACGTATTCTTTTCTTAAATTTTTTCCTGCAGCTAAGGCTTAAGTTTGGGGTATGGCTTATACTACAAAAAGTGCACAATAGTAGTGTTACATGTAACGAGTATCCTCCTCCAAATCATGCACAAGGTGCATTATGACAGGTTCCCTGCTGCTGTATCCATACAGAGCTCATTGAGCAACAGAAATGACATCAGTGTTGAGAACGGCTGGTCTGCTCTCCAGGGTCCCCTGTAGTTTTTGATTATAGGGGACCCGACGATCAGCTACATATTATACCGCATCGGCTTTATGGACTAGCTACCTATCCAGTAAAAAAAAAAAAAAAGTTCAATTGGCAGAGGACATACACAGCAGTACTGAGCAGTGTAGCTGTGAATCCAGCAATGGGGTAAGATAAAATATTAGCACCTTCGGCAGATCCCCGGCGACCAACATGGAGAGTCGCAAGTAAACAGAGCTCCCCAGGGGGGACATCAAAATCCGTCTATAATCCTGGCCTGAATAGAACCAGAACAACCCAAACAATACCAAGGGGTTTCTAACCCCCAACGGACAAACCTGACTGCAGCTGGGACCGATTGTACCCTCCTGACACCTTTAACGGAGCTCCGGACTGTGGCGGGAGTGGAACGGCGCCAAGGCCCTGCCGCTTTCCCGCGCTCTGCACCCGGCCTAACCCACCACCATATCTGGCCGCCCGGCCGCGCTGAGACCCCCGCGGGCTGCTCTCCCTTATCTGCCACCCTGCGGGAGGACTCCTTTGAAACCCAGGGCCGACTGCACCGCATCACCCCGCTGAAACCCCTTAACGCTACCCTCGGGCCGCGGAGACCTACACCTGGTCGGGAGTCGGATGGGGGCAACCCCTCCTACTGGGATCGCAAATCCTACCTCTGAAGAGAGGAACACTTCCGCCTCCCCTACATCCGAAGCCGGGCCGCCGCGAGACCTGGGCGGGAGCTGAGTGTCATCTGCCGGCTCCGGCCGCCCCGACACCGCTCACCTGCGACTTCCTGGCGGCCGCTCCGATCTGAGGCCGACCTCACGAGCTGGGGCTGGCTGCTCATTCCCCGCCGGTGGGTGGCTGCTCCTGGCTGGACCCACAACGAAGCGGAGCGCTCCTCACCACCCTGGCTGGAGCCGCTGCGGGGACGCCGGACGTCTGTCCCTCCTGAGGCTGCCGCAGAACATCTTCGGGCCGGCACGCCGGCGGCGGGGCCCGACGGAGATCGCGGTCTGCGGGAGCCGCCGCATTACGGCCCCTGCCGCTACACAGCAACAGCACCCGGCGCCTTGCGGCGCGCCGTCCGCGGAACTACACGCCGATTCGACCTCTCCTCCAGCGCGGGTTGCGGCGGGCCTGGCCGCCCCCGACGGCTCGCTCTCAGCAACTCATCTCCGGTCCACCCGACCATTACCGGACCGCGACACCCCGGATCCTACTCCTGAGAGGACTTCCTCCTTGGGTCCGGCCCTGCGGAGCCGGCAACAAACCGTAAGTCACTCGTGGGGGGCTGGGGGACAACACCCAGGACAGACCATATAGACCCCCCACAGCCACAGACTTTGGCTAGGCGACCAACGACAAAACCACCCTACCGCCTACAATAACTGAGGGGCCGATTACTCTAACATTCTCCTGCGAGAGAGCGGGGTTGAATCGGACCGACAAAAGAAAGAGACCCGCGGCGGACACCGGCCCACCTCGGACCCTAATCCATAGCGGCGGGGGCCACCTGCTGTGCCCCGCAGCCGACGTACCACCGCATCTGACAGGCGCAGCCCCCCGCCTCTTATACAGCGACCTAACCTAGACCAAAGACAACCAGGCGCTACCACGGTTCAGGAGACCAAACAATTTCCTATCAACAACCCATAACAATATAAAGATACGAACCACAGACACCTACAAGAAAATACCGACACCATCTATACTACAACCTCTATAACCCGCCGCGCCAATCCAACGAATTCTATCATGAGTACACGCGCTAAAGGCGGCGCTGCCGCTGAAAAGTTAAAGGCATTCTCCCGCACCGAATCCCCTGACCACACCCCGCGGGCAGCGCGACCCACACAAACGAAACAACCTGAAAACGAAATAGGGCAAAACCCAGAACCCACTATGCGTCAACTTCTAGATGCGATCAACACTTGCAAATCCTCTCTCACCAACAAAATAGAGGAGATCAAATCCGACGTCTCTCTGCTAAGACAAGACTTACATAATATGCGTGACAGACTGCGGGAGATGGAGAACCGTGTCTCTAACGCAGAAGACTCACTGCGCCCATTAACCACGGCGGTCAAAAAGGCAACAAGAGCAATAGAATTCTGCCAATCCAAAACAGATGACTTAGAAAATCGCTCACGCCGTAACAACCTGCGTATTATAGGCCTACCCGAAAAGTCAGAGGGCTCTCACCCGGAAACATTTGCTGAGAATTGGCTGAAAACACTACTGGGGGACAACACCTTCTCCACCCATTTTACAGCAGAAAGAGCCCATCGAGTCCCTACAAAACCACCACAACCGGGAGCCCCCCCACGACCCTTTCTAGTAAGGATCCTAAACTGCAGAGACCGAGATGCCGCACTGCGCCAGGCCAGACTAAAGGGCCCGTTAAAGTACAACAACACGGCAGTCTCCATATTTCCCGACTTCTCTGCCGAACTACAAAAACAAAGAGCCACCTTCACAGAAGTGAAGTGGAAATTCAAAGAAAGACAAATCCCCTACTCAATGGCATACCCAGCTCGCCTGCGAATAATAGCCCAGGGGAAAACGGTCTTTTTCCAATCCCCTGCAGAAGCCCTGGAGTGGCTGGATATGCATCCTGTAACACCAAGAGAATGAACGACCTCATCACACTTGGCAACAGGACTTTAAATGTTGATGCAACCCGAATTCCCGGCGCCCTCCCGAGGCACAGGCGACGTGCAACACAGCCGAGATACCTCTAAGTTACTTCTGGAACCCAGTGGTCAGCCTTAGACTTCTAAAGGCCACCAAGAGACCCCCCCCCCAACAGCATAACATCTGCTACTTCTAACTAGATTGTAGCTAAATTGTTTTTTCTTCTTTCTCTCTCCCCCCCCCCCCTTTTGGAAATTTCTTTTGATTTTCTAAATCCCCCCCCTTTTACTTCTTTTTTTCTTCTTTACTCTGTTGTTCTTTGACACCCGCGGCGTAATTTTAGCGAGATGTCAAGGATTGATGGTTCAAACTGTTATATTCTGTTCTGCACTAATGTTTGTTACAGGCAGGCGCTAACACAATCCCTCCCTTCATACCCACCATTGCCCTACCTCCTCCCCCATCCAAAGGGCACAGGCATGATAGTTAAATCTTACACCCACGTAAACAATGACATCCCTAAAATGCCTTAGCTGGAATGTCCGGGGACTCGGCACAGCACTTAAGCGAAGAACGGTATTCTCATACATTAAACAAATAAACCCACATATCGTCAGATTACAAGAGACCCATCTCATTAGGGACAAGGCAGACACCCTTTCAAAACCATGGATCCAGTGGACCGCCCACTCCTTCCACACCTCCTCCTCCAGGGGCGTCTCGGTACTAATCCACAAGTCGCTACGCTGGAACCCAATTGTCACCCGCAGAGACCCCGAAGGAAGATTCATATTTGTATACGGCGAAATAGACTCCAAACCATATGTTATTCTATCCATCTACAACCCACCCCACAACAATCTTCACCTTCTGCAGACTGCCATAGCGTTTGCACATCATTACCCGCTGGCAGGAGTAATTTGCCTAGGTGACTTCAACATGGTAATGGACCCCACCAAAGATAAATTCCATGCACCCCTTAACCCCACCTCCACTTCAAATCCCCCTCTGAGACAACTAGTCGAAAGCGTCGGATGGGTTGACCTCTGGTGACTCCATCACCCCGAAACACGAGAATACACCTGCCACTCACCGGGTCACAACGCGCTGACAAGGATCGATTACATATTCAGTTCCATAGAACTGGCAGTATATCTCTCAAACATAACACACTGCCCGAAAGGCATCTCTGACCACAGCCCCATACTGCTAACCTTAAAATTCCCTCAACCCAGTATAAGGCCCACTTGGAAACTACACCCATTCTGGCTTAAGCTCATGGGATCGGATGACCAGACGCCCTTCCATATTTCGTTATTCCTGGACGCCCACAGCAACAACACCCATCCCGCCTTGGAGTGGGACACGCTTAAGGCCTACATCAGAGGATTCCTCAAATCGGCCATTTCATATATTAAAAAATCAACATCGCAGGCCGATAAAGAGATAGAAAATCAGACCCTAGAAGCCGAAAAAACATATATATCCTCCCCCACATAAGCCAATAAAACAGCCTGGCTCAGTTTATCCCGACTCTATAAACATCAAATACATGCTAAAGCCAAACGCCAACTCTTTTTCGCCAAACAACACTACTTTGAGTTAGGAAACCAATCTAATCACCTACTCGCCAATCTTATCAAACATGAAAATCGAACAAACACGATCCTTAAGATCAAAAATCAACAGGGAACTGAATTCACCGATGCCCCGTCTATCACAAATTGCTTTAAAGAATTTTACGCCAACCTATACACCTCCTCCTCTCATAACACAGTGACAGACATCTTAGACTACCTAAAAGACTTAAACTTCCCAACCCTCTCTGAAGAGCAAGTTGACCTCCTAGAAGCCCCTATTACTTTGGAAGAGATTCAACTAACAATCCAAGACATGGCTCTCAATAAATCACCAGGACCTGATGGTCTCCCAATAGAGACATACCGCAAATATAACGAACAACTAGCCCCACAACTCCTTGAAGCACTAAACCAAGCACAATTAGACAAAATACTTCCATCTTCATTCTATAAAGCCTCCATAGTGGTGATCCTGAAGCCCGGGAAAGACCCTACAGACTGTGGCTCTTACCGGCCTATATCGTTGGTAAATACAGACTACAAGATCCTAACCAAAATCCTAGCCACAAGACTAAATCAAGTGATCCTTTCCATCATACACCCCGACCAGACGGGCTTTATGCCAGGGAAATCCACGACCATAAATATCCGTAGGGTCCAAACAGCTATACAACTAGGCAAGCAATATAACATGCCCTGGGCCCTGGTCTCACTAGATATGGCAAAAGCTTTTGACTCTGTGGAGTGGGCCTTTTTAGAAGCCTGTCTAACCCGCTTTGGATTTGGACCTAACTTCCAACAATGGGTCAAAATTATATACAAGTCCCCAAGAGCAAATGTAGTCGTTAATGGCATCATATCGACAGAATTCCAACTGGCAAGAGGCACCCGACAGGGATGCCCTCTATCCCCCGCCTTATTCGCCATAGCCATCGAAGCACTGGCGATTCGAATAAGAAACACCCCCAGCGTGACTGGCATTAAATGGGCAGACCTTGAAAGCAAACTGGGCCTATACACAGACGATACAATCCTATTCTTATCGAACCCTTCAAACTCCTTTACCCAAGCTATGGCGCACATAGATAAATTCTCCCACTTCTCCGGACTAAATGTCAATTGGTCCAAATCAACAATCCTCTACACAGAAACTGGTCCAAAAAACGATCCCTGTGTTGCAAGATATGGACTAAAACCAGTCTCAACATTTAAATACCTAGGGATGCTCATGTCATATGACCACAACAATGCAATAGCAGATAACATAAACCCACTCCTAGACGATATAAAACAAAGATTGAAACGATGGGCTAAGCTACCACTTTCTGTGGCCGGGCGCATAAACCTCATTAAAATGGTCATCCAACCCAAATGTCTATACATACTACAGCACATGCCAGTGAGTGTCCCCAAACGCCTTTTCAAATCCCTAAACTCCCTAATTATAACATTTATCTGGAACTCCTCCCGTTCCAAACTGAACCTATCAACCCTACAAAGACCCAAAGAACAAGCCGGAATGGCCCTTCCGGATCTCCGGCTCTATTACCTGGCAGGGCAACTACGAAATATCAGAGCTTGGGTCTTAGACAAAGAACTACCCATAGCGGACAAACTACTAGCTAAACAAGTAACAGGACATAATCTTCTGAATTTCTTAGAATTTCCGGAATGCACTAAACCCACTGAACTAACCCCGCTTCATAAATTGGCCCTCAGTGTATGGAAAGAGGCAAAGACATTGCAAAGATACCAAGATGTGATACCAGAACTTCCTCTTTGGAATAACCCCGGTCTTACCGCGCTACAGTCCGTTCCAGACCCAAAATACTGGACAACCCAAGGAATACACACACTAAAAGACATATACCTAGACGGAACACTCCCCACATTCACGCAACTACGTGATAAGTTGCAGGCCCTGCACCTCCAACTATTCAGATTCTTCCAACTAAGACATGCCCTGAACTCCCAATTCCCCCCCACCACGACCCGCATATCCAAGCTCCCCACAATAGGTATCCTCAAATCCCAAGGACCCAAAGGCCTAATATCAGCCCTATATACGCATCTCCTCTCAGCCAAAATAGACCTCGGCCCACCCCCAGCATATGACAAATGGAGACTCGCCATCGCATCCCTTACACCTGAAGAATGGCAGGACATATCTGAATCCCATCTATCAGTGTCACCGGCTGTAAATAACAAGCTAATCCAACTATACATTATACATCAAGCCTACCTTACTCCCACCCGTTTGCATAAAATGCGCAGCGCCACCTCAGACTCATGTCAAAGATGCCACCAGCCGAAGGCGGACTTCTGGCACCTAATCTGGGAGTGCCACTTCGTTAACGAGTTCTGGTCAAAAGTGACAGACCTCGTGAACTCACTTTTACAGCCCCCATTATCCATCAACCTGGACCCCAAGGTGGCGCTGTTTGGCTTGCTGGAGGAGGAGGTGTGGCCACACTACACTCGCGTTTTTCTTGAGAGAACGCTGTTCCTGGCCCGTAAAGAGATAGCCATAAAATGGATGGCAACAGAGCCCCCCTCAATCCCACACTGGATCCAATCTGTCAATACTGTAACCTCATATGAAAAAATCATATACCAAAACAGAGGCTGCCCGACTAAATTCCGAAAAGTATGGGGAGCTTGGCTAGACTCCCACTCTACTTTGATCACTGATTAAAATTTAAGTCTACCCTACACTAACCCCTCCCCTCCCCCCCTGATCCCTAACACCCCTCCCCTTCCTCTTCCCCCCACTGATAAGCGCCTGAAACTTATAACTTTCCATCTTCAGGATCCGAAACAAAGAAGAACAGGACCCGAGTTTATTGTTTTTTGTTTATACGTTTAAAAAAGTTTATTGTTACAAATGCGTAATTAAATACCATAAGAAATGCAGTACCAGAATTCGGAACAAGGCAAACCAGGACTCTATTCATACCACTATGTACCGAACAAATCTTTTATTACTCTGTATTTCACAAAATGTTTACCTATCAAATAAAACGAATTAAAAAAAAAATATTAGCACCTTCAGCAACAGAGCTGCTTCCTCTTCGACCCATTCCTTCGTCATAAACTTCTACAAAAGCATGTAACCTGATCCCTCAGCAACCAGATGGATTTTAGTAGTATTTCAGTGAATGATCAGTGCAGGGGGAGGAGGAGAAGTAGTTCATGAATGGAAAAAAAGAGGCATTTTTCTGCAATAAGATACGTAATACAAAAGTTTCTTAGGGGTCAGAAACGCTCTTTTCTCCTTAGGGAGAGCAACTATATACTATAAACTAAGTGAGGAGACTCAAATGGCCACGCACGCTCCTCTGGGTAATATGCAAATAAGGGAGATGGAATAAATCATTTGAGTCTCCTCACTTAGTTTATAGTATATAGTTGCTCTCCCTAAGGAGAAAAGAGCGTTTCTGACCCCTGTCCCAGGCCTCTCACTAGCAAAAGCCAGACTCCTACTGTACACTGATGATGGGCAATAACCCGGAAACAGCTGTATGTACATGGAGTCTGGCTTTGCTTTTGATTCCCAGTCATTGTAAGAATACTTGTATAAAAAGTCCCACTTTGACTCGAAGGAATGCTGCCTTTCAATAGGTGGCACTGTGGAGGATTTATTCCATCTCCCTTATTTAAAAGTTTCTTACTTTCACTTGTGCTAGTGATTTATGGGAAGTTTATTGAGAGGACAGCAAGTTTTTAAAGAGCCCCCATCATGCTGTAACATCAGCAGGGCTGGCTACATACATCTACTGCTTTTCTCTTTTTCCTACTCTCTTGCGTTCGCACATACGGGCTGTAAAGCTCCCCACCACCGTCAGTAGGTGACATCAGGCTGGACCAACAGTCACCCATTGACACTGAGCAGTGGGGACCGTTGACTAGATATATATAAGAGCCTGTAGGGGGGAGAATGGAGGAGTAGGAAAAAGAGAAGAGCGACTGCAGAATCAGCAAGTCCCTGATCAAGTGATGGGCCTTAAGGCCTCATGTCCACGGGCGGGTCGGATTCTGCATGCGGGAGCCCAAAGCGGAAACTGATCCTGCCCGAGGCTGGCGACACCCGGGTCTGCAGGCGGTGTCCGCATGGATCTCTATTCTTCCCAGGACATCTGTACTGTGGATGATCCGCGGATGCTTGCGAATTGGATGGCTTCCATTGACTTCAATAGAAGCTGTCCATACGGGAACCACAGTGAAATGGAGCATGCTGTGATTTGTTTTCCGCATCAAAAGATCCGCTAAACAAATCCGCATGCTTAAATTCAGGTGCGGATGCCAATGCTTCTCTATGGACGGCTTGAATTGTGGACATTGGGCCTTAATGCGATTATCTCCTTTCGTACTAGTATACAGCCATCAGTACATGTTTGGTAGAAGCGCTCCTTTCAGGTTTAATGGTGCAGCACTGACATAGGCCATGCCTGTCTTCTGTATAACTGCTTCTACATGGCAGTAACACACGCCCCACCTCCTCCTTCCACAGCGCGGATTGGTCAGCGGAGCAGAATGTGAGATTGGAATGTAGGGAGAGCGGAAATGACAAATAACGTGGTGTAGAAGTGTCCTCTGGAAGGAGACATCTTACTGTAGTCTACTCTGCATTATACACGAGAGCCGTGTAGTCAGACGGTCCCTGCAGCCCTACATGATTCTACTGCCATCTGTGCAGTGAACATGAATCTAATAGTAAATTTACATCAGAGATTATTAACCCCTTAATGACATGGCCCCTTTTTTTTTCTCACCATTTTCAGTTTTTCCTCCTCCCTTTTAAAAAAACCTTAACTCCTTTATTTATCCATCGGCCTTTTTTCTTACGGGAGGAGTTGTATTTTTCAATGGTACTATTTAATGTACCATATAATGTACTGACAGTATGTACGCATAGGCTTGAAAAAGGTGCATGTCGCACCGAAACGCGTTGCCTTCCTGTAAACTTGATTTTATTTAATTAAAACTGGACAAATCAACTTGCTTCCCGCGATTACCATCGGCGACTGAGAGGACTTAGAGGAGTCAGCACACAGAGGAGGGGGCTTCTTGTTCTATACACCCCCCTCCTTCCGAGTAAGTGCCATTCTATTTTATATGCTTTCCGTCCCTCACGGGATGGACACTTTCTACATTTTGCTTGACCTAACTGCTTTTTCCACGAGCACATAACTTTTTTTACTTAAAACCTACTGTTTGTTTTCTTATTGGGGGTCCACTCTCCTGGCGAGAGTCCCCCCTTATTGTCATTGCAGCTCTCCTCCTTTACGGAGGATAGGAGAAAAGCACATTGGGGAGCCTGCTCAATATCCATTGGCGCTGTCTGAACTATTGTGTTTATATATAATGTACTGAAGAACTTTAAAAAAAAACAAAACTATTTTTGTTTTATTATTTTGATTTTATGGCAAATATGGCAAAAGTTTTTTAAATTTTTTTTTTATTTCCCCCCCCCCCCCCCCTCCCCCCATTAGTAAAACTTTATTGTTCTTATTTTTATTTTCTTTTAAAATCCCCTCCAGGGGACCACAACATGTGATGCTTTGATCACTCCTGCTGTATGATGTAATGCCATAGCATTACATCATACTGCGATCAGGCAGGCAGTTTATCAAGCCGCCCCTTTCAGAAGGCCCCTGGTTGCCATGACACCTGCACGGCTCCCTGTGATCTCATTGCAGGGGTGTCTCACAGGATTTAATTGCCGATGTCAAAACTGACAAAAGGGTAAACAGCCCTGATATCCTGAAACTATGAGCTGTTGGGGCTCCCTGAGGACTGGATTTGAGAAACACTGGCTGGGCACCAAAATAGCTAGTCCAGCCCCCGAGAGCCAGTGCACAGTCCAACCGATGTAACAGACAAGCTTGGAGCAGCGCTGTACCTGCACACACTTGTTAATCCCTTAGGCCAACGGGCCGTGTTGTAACAAGCTAGTATTGCCATGTCCTCCTTTGGAGAGTCTTCAGTAAGGCCTCCCTAACACGGGCAGATTTTTGCTGCGGAATCCGCAGCAGGTGTCTGCCCGTGGGCTTCGCAGCAATCTCCGTCTATAGCATGAATGTAAAAGTGATTGTTCCACGCACACGAGTGGAAATCCACTGTAATTTCCGCTTGTGTAGGGGGAAAAAAAACAAAACGCAGTATGCTCCATTTTGGGGTGTTTTCTGCACGGATGGAAGGCAATGGAAGCCATCCAGTCCGCTGCATCGCCTATCGACGGCGCGGGGAAATCTGTACTATGCATGTGCTCTAGCCAACACATCTGCAGTAGACGGCGACGAAATAACTATGTATAAATACATGAGGGGACAATACAAGGATCTCTCCTATGATCTGTTTACACCCAGGACCACGACGGTAACAAGAGGACATCCGCTACGTCTAGAAGAAAGCAAGTTTCATCACCAACACAGAAAAGAGCAGTGAGACTTTACTGTAAGAACAGTTAGACAGTGAAACTCTCTGCCTGAGGATGTGGTGATGGCAAAATCCTTAGAGGAGTTTAAAAGGGGACTTGATGTCTTTCTGGAGAAGAAGTATATTACAGGATATAAATATTAGGTTAAGTGTCAATCCGGGTATATAGGCAGGTAGGAACTATTAGGGGTTGATCCAGGGAACAGTCTGATTGCCATTAGGGAGTCGGGAAGGAATTTTCCCCCAAAAGGGCTAATTGGTTTCTGGCCTTGGGTTTTTTTTGCCTTCCTCTGGATCAACACAGGAGGATAACAGGCTGGACTAGATGGACATTGTCTTCATTCAGCCTTACATACTATGTTACTATATTAGTACATCAGAAAGAGGAAAAATGCAGGTATGCAGGTTTACCGGGGGATTCCCCACATGGAATCCGTGTGCATTCGGCCCAAGGGTTGTTCACACGGCTGTGTTTGCACAATAGATTAATGAGCTTTCTTGTGTTTTTTTTTCTGTTTGTATTTACGGGTGCAAAAAACACAGAAGTGCTGAAATACGCAGTCAGTAGGTGCTTCTCAGTCCGTGAGCATGCTGAGTATTCACGGACCAAAATACACATGTGCCTGTGTGAACCATCCCTTAGAGGAAGATGCTAAAAGAATACTGGCCATTATATATATATACATACATACATACATATACACACACACGCCTTTAGGGTGCCCTCTACTGGTTAGAGGAGTTTGTGGTCTCACTGGACAGATATCACATGTTACTGCCATGTAGATGCAGTTATACAGAAGTCAGGCATGGCATATGTTAGCGCTGCACCATTACATATATACACCCACATATGACCAGCACTCACTCCGGTCATATGTCACTGAGCTCCTCCTGATCTCATCACTACCGATCAGAGTGACGTGACATCACTAGGCTGCACCGTGCACCGCCTCACCCACCACCACTCACCTGCTGCGAGTCCCAGGGATAGCATCAAGTGAAGCCACATCCGGGTTACAGCACTAGTTACTCAACACCCCGCCCACCAAGCACTAAGACCAATCAATAGAGGGCTGTGGGGGAACGTCTGACTACACAGCTCTCGCGTCTATAATGCAGAGTAGACTACAGTAAAATGTCTTCCAGAGGACACCTCTACACCACGTTATTCGTCATTTCCGCTCTCCCTTCATTTCAATCTCACATTCCGCTCCGCTGACCAATCCGCGCTGTGGAAGGAGGAGGTGGGGCGTGTGCACAGCAACAGACTGTCCAATGGAAAGCGGGGATTGCGCTGCGAACTTTCATTGCCGTTGTTGATTGGTGCACGAGGTTTCGCCCACATTTCTCGGCAGCCAGTAAGGTTTATCTGTTAGAAGAACGCTCCGTCGCATGGTGCAGTTCTCCCGTTGAAGGTCGCAGAGCAGCGCTGCGCTGTGATACAGAGGCTGGGCAGGACTTGTAATTGAGGCCCTGGCTCCTGGTAGTCAGGTAGGCCCGGGTATTATTGGTGTAAGTGAGGGTGATGGGAAGCAGCAGCGATCCCAGGTAGTAAGACATAATGTAGTGGTGAGCAGCCATGTGATAACTGCCCAGCACATAAGTGCAGCTTCTCTGACCTCACTCGGTGCGTCTGTAGTTTTCTTGAGGCGTCTCCAAGCTCTTGTGTCCTCGCTGTGTGGACAACTAGCTGGACTCACGGAGGCGCTATCACACAGGCGCTAATTACGTTTTCAACACGAGCCAAAACTGCTGCACTAAACCTCCATTCGTCTCACTGGGCCTCTCAGGTGAACGTTTATAATGTGCGCTAAAACAAGTGCTATATGCTCTATTTCTCGCGTTGCGGCGCTTTTTTACCGCAGTGCATCACCCATTGAAATGAATGAGGTGCACACTGCGTATAGCGTTTTTAACGCCCCTTACCATGCCACCAAGAGTGAAAAAAGTGGTGATGTCATCAGCTTGCTTTGTCTTGATTGTTACTGCACTAAATGCACCAGCGAACACTCACAAAAAGGCAGTAAAATGCCCGTGTCAGAGCGGCCTTAAAGGGGTTGTCCCAGTTCTAGCTTTTTTGCTGTTGGGCCTGAAGGTTCCTCCGAACACTCGTTAGCCCATCTTTTGGGCATTGTAAAGGGATCAATGATCAGCCGATGAACGAGTGAACGCTCGGTTTCGGCGAACATAAATGCTGGCTGATCGGCTGTACGTCTTCCCACGTTGATAGGAGGACGTACAGCCAGTCTGTGAGAACGTACCACCCAGAAGACGTTTCTCGGGCCGTGTGAACGAAAGTGAAATGATCGCTGATCAATGTATAACATAAGTGGTGAAGGTTCCCACGCCACGCAGCCAGCACTTCACCGTGGTCCGTGGAGCCCCAAAATACTTCTGTTGGCATAGGAGAAGCAGCTTCCTAGCGTCTGTAGCGCCCCTTATTGATCAGCAGCTGCTGTAGAGGAGTTTCATGTTACTATTACTTTTGATGACTTGTGTGAGACTTCCTGACATGACAAGAATTGTCTGAGTTGATTTGCTTTTGTTTCCCACAAGAAATGTCGAAGGCTTCCCGTGCAGTGAAAGCGGCGAAGAAGACGGATGTTTCTGGTGTAATTCGAGCACTATTGGGCGCAGGACAGGCGGCCCCGGGACCTCCCTTGGGGCCCACCTTGGGACAGGTCTGTATGTCACCTGTATAGTCTTGTTCAGGTAAAGGGTTGACCGGGACTTCTGCTGTTGATGAGTTATCCTCGGGATCGGGTTATCCAGGGATTGTAGAAACTCACTTGGAGGAGTGGAGTTGGAGCAGTGACTTCTGGCTGACGACCGACGAGCGTCACGTGGTTTTGCGGTCCCTCCGTTGCTGGTGACGTCACTAAGGATCTGGTTGTTGGCCCTTATTATAATAACTAGGCCAGCCACGCTTTCTAGCTGCTTTGGCCATGATAAAAAAGATCTGCGTTATTATGATGAGCCGACAGACAGACCTTCAGTATTGACCTCGCCGATGGCGGAGGGGCCACAATACCACATGACCGCTCATTGGAACTTCAGCTGGAAGTGGCGGTTTCAACCCCTTGGTTTTTTTTTTAAAACTATTTAGGAGATGTATAAATTTAACATTAATTATTAATTAATTTTCAGGAACACTTTGTTTTCCTGTACCAAGCCAAGATTGCAAAGGCTCATAGGTGTCAGAATGATAGCTAACCCGACAAATGACCCCATTGTAAAAACTACACCCCTTAATGTATTTACTGAGGGGGGTCATGAGTATTTTGATCCCACACTTTCTCTTCAGCCCTTCACAGACTAGACTCTTTAAAATGATTATTCTTTATTGAAAAGTATCTAAAAACAAACACACAAAGGCTAGACCAAATGGGATAAATACGCCTCAAAACCCCATGAAAAACACACAACAACAGACTCAGACCCAAACAAAAACTAGGCTAGACACCGCTCTCCAGCAAAATCCCATCAAGGGCTAAAGATGGTGATAAGAGAAGAGGACCCAACGCACATCCGTATCCCTAGTGCAAGGGTCGGGTGTAATGGATAGGAAGCAGAGGGTCTCAATAGAAGGGCATTGGGGTTAATTATTGTCGAAAAATATGCATCGCTACAGACTCTACGCGTTTCACCACTCGCGTGGCAGATCTTCAGGAGATATGGATGCGTGGGTTAAGCCCGACTGAGATAATCAAAAGATTGTGGCCTGAGTCACAAAAAAAATGTTATTGATGCGGCAACATTTATGCAACCACCCTAGGAGAAAATAGGTCAGGGACCGACACTCAATAATGATCAGCTGTCAGTATTCCCATATGGGGAACTGGTTTGGTCGCTGGGGTGTTAGGAAATTATAGAGTGTATATAGTCTATCTGGTGACAATGGATATCGCTGTCAGACCAGAAATCTCTGTATATCTGAAAAAGAGATTGGTCGCCAGCCCTTCATAGGAAAATAAGTCAGGGATCAACACTCAAGTGATCAGCTGTCCGTATCCCCCTATGGGGAACTGGTTTAGTCGCTGGGGTGTTAGGGAATTAAAGAGTATATAGCCCGTCTGGTGTCAATGGATATCGCTGTCAGACCAGAAATCTCTGTATATCTGATAAAGAGATTGTTCCCCAGCCCTTCATAAAGGACCTATCTAAAGAAAACAAAAAAGCAGCAGCAGGGCCTCTGGCCTGGATGGTAGGTCAGGGCTCAAATGGCTGATGGCACTAGCAGGGGTATAAGTAGTGGAAAGTAGGTCCTCCCTCTGGGTGGTTTTCCTGGTTTCCAGCCAATAAACAGTGTACTGGGCTGAACACACCATGAGCTAATGAATAAACACCGCCCACTAAGCAAGCAAAGAGGCAATCAAACCCATCATTGAGGAAAAAGGAAAAGCCATGTCCCCAAACCTGTATGGCGCCTAGTTTGATCTGCAAACTTAAGTGCCCATCTTGCACAGTAACCATATAGGAAGCGGCATGTGCAGAGCCGGGCTGACAGCGTCCTGCTTCGCTGTCATGGCGCCCACCAATAGGAGAGGTTTATGTGTTTTTCATGGGGTTTGGGGGCGTATTTACCCCTATCCCATTTGGTCTAGCCCTTGTGTGTTTGTTTTTAGATACTTTTTAATAAAGAGTAATCATTTTAAAGAGTCTAGTCTGTGAAGGGCTTCGAATATTTCTACGGTTTCTTTTGGGGAGTTAATGCTATTTAGAGGAGAAAAAATAAAATTTCATATTTTTGAAAATGTCATTTTAAAGATAGTTTGTATTTTTTTCTATAGTGCACATGAAAATGAGGATTTGCACCCTAAAATGGATACCCGTTTGTCCCATGTTCAGAGACATACCCATTGTAGTCCTATTCTTATATCTGTATGCGCAACGGGGCCCAAAATGAAAAGCGCAGCCGGTGGCTTTCAGAACAGAACTTTTGCTTGAAGGTGTTTTAGGCCCCATCGCCCACTTGTAGAGTTCTTGAGCGGCCAAATTGATGGAGGACCCCCACAAATTACATCATTTTTAAAACTAGACCCCTTAATGAATTCATCTGGGGGTGTACTGTGTATTTTAACCCCACAGTTTTTGAATGAATGTAAGCAAAACCGAAGGGAAAATATTACGATTTTCGTTTTTTTGGCAATTGGGTCATTTTAAAAAAACTTTGTGTTTTTTTTTTTGTACAGCACACATCTGAATGAAGACTTTCACCCCAAAATGGATCCCCATGTTTGTCCCATGTTTAGAAACATACCCATACCCACTATCTCTTGGATGGTGCGATCACGTGACCAAGGACCTCTCACCATGGCCCTTGGTCACTGCTCAGGCTATCTGCTACCTTTAGTAGCCAGGAGCAAAGAGATTTTAAATTTCCCAGCTTCTGCGCTTGCGTTCACCATCTTGGCGACGGGTGCATTCGCCGAAGCTGTGGAAAGGTCCGCGGATAAGGATTCCATCGGGAACATCGCCGGAGGCCTTAGATAGGTAATTTTGCCTCCCCCCACAAATCGGATCCGTGATGGGAGGTGACACCTTAACTTTTTTTTACACTTTTTTTTTTTTTAACTTTTACATGACCGCTGTTATCCATTAGATAACAGCGATCATGTGACCGGAAACCGCTTACAGTGGCTCCTGGTGACAGCTCCATGCTCTCGGCTACTCATACTAGCTGAGAGCAGGGAATTTTTTAAATTTACAGGGCCTCCCAGCCCTCTGCGCATGACGTAATGACGTCTGGTGTGCTTGTGCAGACGCCGGTGTCAGGTCCTGGGGGGAAGGAAGCGCCGCAGAGAACGGGGGTGAGTATCCTCAGGTCCCATTACGAATCCGATCCGTAAGGGGAGCTGAAACTTTAACTTTTTTTTTTTTTTAACTTTTTATTGACTTTAATGCAATTGCCGGTCTCCGGTGGATACTGGGGATTGTGTGACCGGGGGGCTGCTTCTCGCGGTCCGCCATGATCGCTCCAGATTGTTGGCTACCTCTGGTATCTGACAGCATGGAGCTGTCTCGTCCAGAGCCAGCAGAGTTTTAATCCCCAGAGGAAGCATGTTTTTATGTCTCTGGGGGCTAAAGCCCAGCCAGCCAGGATGTAATAAATCTATGGGGTGGTCACTAAGGGGTTAATTGGTGGGGATCTGCTGTTAAGATCCTCGGCAATTGCTGGGCCCCTCTGTCAATGCAGACAGCATCGGAAGCAAATAGCGCTGTCAACATTGCAGCAGCCTGAGTTGGTTCTACAGGTGCAACTCCTGTAATACCAACCCAGCCTGCTGCAATGTTGACAGCGCTATTTGCTTCCAGCCCTTTCCACACTGACAGAAGGTGCGACGATCATTTGATTGGCTGATTTAGAGTTGTGGACCCCCGCCAATCAACTATTGATTACATATCCTGAGGATAGGTCATCAACAGTAATAGTTTCAGAGAACCCTTTTTAAGATATTTTAAATGCAATTTGAAAATTTTGGTGAAATCAGCAGATTGGCTAAAGGGGGTTTCCAGGATATTAATATTGATTTTCTGTCCTAAAGGGGATTGTACCATAATTGGATGGATCCCCCATATAACTTGCAGATCTGTTGGGGGTCTTGCTGCTGAGTCCATGCTGATCTCCACTAGAACGGGACTCTCGTGTTCCACTCCGCCTGGCCTGTCACTGCTGTGGTTGCCCCCCCTCCCCCTCTACTGCCCAGGGACATCACTGGGAATGGAGTGCTTGCTGAGCATGCACGGTCAAAATTACATTAATTTCAAAGCAGCTAACAGAAATGGCCAAGTGGCACCCACTATCGCCGCAGTACTATTGAAAGTGAATTGAGTGGTAGTGTACTTGCGCGACCAGCACTCTGTTCAGTCTCCTTACTGTGGGCGGGCAGTAAACCTGCAGTGAGGACGATAAGGGACATGGGATCCCCTTGTGTGAGATTAGTGGAGGTCTCAGTGTTGAGATGCCCATTAATCAGCAAGTTCTCCCCTATCCTGTGAATAGGGGATAACTTGCAATTGTGGTACAACCCCTTTAAGATTGTCCATTAACCCCTTAGTGCTGCAGGGCGTACAGTTATATCCTGCAGCTTCGGGGGATTTATGAAGGGAAATTGCGGGGTGATCTCGCTCCATACAACGCGGGTGCTGGCTGTTTCTTACAGCTGACATCCGCCAGCAACAGCTTTAATAAGCTGCGCAGCTCATCGGAGCTGTTAACCCTTTACATGCCACTGTCAATTCTGACAGCGGCCTTTAAATGCCCAGAATGATGTTCAGGGGTCCTGCACTGGCCCACGCGATAAGATCGCAGGTTGCCGTGTGGGTGTCATGGCAGCTGGGGGCCTTCTGAAAGGCACTAGGGCTGCCATTGCAGAGTGCCTATCAAGCCATGCCTATGGCATGGATTGATACAATGCCTGTCAGACTGCAGGAGCGATCAAAGCATCACAAGTACTTGTTCCCTACAGGGACTAAAATAAAAGGTAAAAATAATTAGTAAAACTTTTTTAAACTCATCAAAAAAAAAAAGTAATAAAGTTTAACCCCCCACCCTTTTGCTATATTTATAATAAAAGAATCTGAATAATAAAGCAAAAATACATGTGAACAATATATACCAAAAATACATGTGAACAGTATATACCACTAGGTCAACTTGTCATTCAGGATCCAGGAAAGCTGAGTATAAATGTAATGGTGATCTCATTACTTGTTATCCAGCTTTCCAGGAGCCCTGAATCCCATGTTGAATAGTTATGGCAATGCATGTGGTATGCATGCTTGCATAACTCTGCAGTTGACATTCAGGATCCTAGAAGAGCTGATTGACAATGTAATGATTCAATTAGTTGTCACCCAACTTTCCAGGAACCCTGCATGGCATGTCTCATTATGATTATGCATAACTCGGCACAAATATATACACAATACAGGCAGCTCTTTCTCCCTCTGCCCCTACCTCTCCTATGTAGCTGGCAGATGTGAGAGTGTCTGTACATACAGTTGACTGCTGAGGCAGGGGGGAGCAGCAGCTCCCTCTCACTAATCAGCTGTTGTATGAGTGCTGGTGTGGAGAGGACCTGCTATCTTTATCACACTGTCAGCAATATAGCAGGAGCTGCCTGTCTGTACAATAGCTTCCTGCTCCTCCCTCCGCCCTCAGTAATCAGCTGCTGTACGGGCCGCTCTGCTCCCTGCTCCTCCCCCGCCCCCAGCAATCAGCTGTTGTACGGGCCGCTCTGCTTCCTGTTCCTCCCTCGCCCCCAGAAATCAGCTGCTGTACGGACCGGGCCGCTCTGCTCCCTGCTCCTCCCCAGCCCCCAGCATTCAGCTGTTGTACGGGCCGGGCCGCTCTGCTCCCTGCTCCTCCCCCTCCCCCAGCAATCAGCTGTTGTGCGGCCGCTCTGCTCCCTGCTCCTCCCCTGCCCCCAGCATTCAGCTGTTGTACGGGCCGGGCTGCTCTGCTCCCTGCTCCTCCCCCGCCCCCAGCAATCAGCTGTTGTGCGGCCGCTCTGCTCCCTGCTCCTTCCCCGCCCCCAGCAATCAGCTGTTGTGCGGCCGCTCTGCTCTACTGCTGTGCCGGCTTTGTATGCAAACGGCCGGGAGCTCAGTGAGAAGGATTCGCGATCCTTTTCAGCTCTGGCCAGGTCTGATCTCGGCACGTTCGCTCTATAAGACGCACTGACTTTCTCACCCAACTTTGGAGGGGAAAAAAGTGCGTCTTATAGAGCGAAAAATACGGTATATACGTTTGGTATGGTAGTAATCGTACTGACCCATAGAATAAAGTTATCATGTCATTTTTGTTGCAGTATGTGCGCTGTAGAAATAAGACGCACTCAAAGATGGCGGAATTTCGTTTTTTTTCTCCATTTCACTCCACTTAAAGTTTTTAAAAAAGTTTTTCAGTGCATTATATGGGACATAATATAATATATGACATTTAAAAAATGCAACTCATCTTGCAAAAAACAAGCCCTCAGACAGCGACGCTGATGGTTGAATACAAGAGTTATGATATAAAGTGGGAAGAAAAAACTGAAAATGGGGAAAAAAAAGGTCTTCTGCTCTGTTGAATGGGGCCGCTCCGGCGTACTCGCGCCGCACATGTCTTCTGCGCCTGCGCAGACCAGCTCTCCGGCGTGAGCACGCCGGAGCGGCCCCATTCAACAGAGCAGAAGACCGGACAGCGCAAGCGCGTCTAATGGAAGGAGAAGGCATCTTTAGTCGGCGCCATGGAGACGGGGACGCCAGCACCGGAGGGGTAAGTGTATAACTTCTGTATGGCTCATATTTAATGCACGATGTATATTACAAAGTGCATTAATATGGCCATACAGAAGTGTATAACCCCACTTGCTGCCGCGGGACAACCCCTTTAATAAGATCGGTGGAAGTCCTACTCCTGGCTCTCTTGCTGATCAGTTGATTGGCGAACCCGTGGTGTGTGGGATAGCACTTTGGCTTCTTCATTTTTATCATACGCCCGCTCCGGATTCCACAATGCAAATATGCTTGTGTTCAGTCGACCTTGGTAAGCAAAATTTATGTTTGTCTGGAACCTCAGAAGTGGTAATCCAAGCCTTAGCCCATACTCCCATGGCGGAATTCACAGTTGAAGTTTCTGTGTTTAATCCGCCTCTAAAAACTGCGTCAAAATCTGCTATATTTTGGTGCAGATCTGCATACTGGAGCCGCCTTAACAAATGCAGTTCCAGAAAAAGTAGATGGTAAAGGCAGCATTCCACACAGCGATTTGTAATCAATATATGACCTTTATTGAGCCCATGGTCCTGAAGATAACTTCCTGAATGTGGATATTTGGAGGGTGTTTGGGGGAGATTGTGGGGGACAGTCGTCTCAGCTCACAGAGGAGTTGGCCACTTTCTGGTATGTCTCTGGAATGGTTTATTTGTGGCATAAGGCATGTAATTTTTTTATATATAAAATTGACAATGTAGAATTTTCAGAGAATTAAAATTCCATTGCCTTTCTTTATAAACAGAGGGGCATTCCAATTGGTCAGTTTTGTAAGGAATTCAATGAAAGGACCAAAGACGTAATTGAAGGAGTCCCCTTGCGAGTGAAGATCCTTGTCAATGTGAGTATTCTACCACACACTCCCTTCTCTAATAATATCAAGCAATTCCAGTAGAGAATATCAGTGAATAGTAGATATCAGTCTTGACCTGTAATGAAAGTTAGGAGTAGCTGCACTTTGAACTAACTTTTGACACATCATAGAAATGTGTCAAAAGTATTGATCAGTGGAGTGCTGCTAAGACCTCCGCTGATTGCTAGAAAGATGGGGGTCCAGCGTTCTAGGGAACAGTGTAGGTCTCAGCAGCGGGACCTCACTGATCAATATGTTTGACATGTCTCTGATATGCTAAAAGTTAGTGGAAAGTGCAGCTTAAAATTCTATATATATATATTATATATTACTCAACACACAGGTTCATTACAAATGATATTCCCGATTTGACACGCTTAATAACACTTAGATACATAAAGTTGATATCAATGGAAAGAGAAACTCAAAAATGTAACAGTAGACCGTCCTGGTTGCCCAGAGCAACAAATTACAGCTACTGAGCTAAAATGAAAGCGGTGTTGTGATTAGTTGCTCTGGACAACAAGGAAAGTCTTACTGTTAAATTGCCAGAGGTTTTTTTTTTTTCCTTGAGCCAAATTAGCGATGATGATGATTAAGCCGCAGTGTTGCATATGATTCCAAGGCAATGAGTATCACAATTATATTTAGAGCATAGAGTTTATCGTACTCCATTAAAGTTGTTTAATATGGTTATTAGATTACATTCAGACTGCCCAAAATGAAATATGGATAGTGCAGATTTAATGCACATGCTGTTAGACTGCCCAAGACCCAAACTTATCCAGATCCTCTTGCAATCTCCTTGTGTCCTCTTTTGTGTTAGTTTCTTTACATAGTTTTGTGTCATCTGCAAATATTGCTGTTATACTGCACAATCCCCCTAGGTCATTAATAAATATAGTAAAAAAAAAGATTTTTTTTCCCTCGCAGTTCTAAAGTAGTTTACATGCCACCCCAGCTACCAACCATGCATGAGCTCTATTCTCATGAATAGGCATCACAGAAGTCATTGCATCAGTCAATCGTGATACACTACACTGTGTATGGCAGGAACTTGACTACAGGCTCCAAGTGTATCACATTGAACACCTCTGATGTGGGAAAAAAAGTTGTGCAACAAAACTTTTTGAGTTTGTTTTCCATTGATCACAAATTTATGTATTACAGTGTCATTAAACGTAAGTTATGAGTTTTAGATTGGGAAGATAATTTGTAATAACCATGTATGATATATAGTTGCCAAAAGGAGCAATTCTGATAACACTATGGTGCATTTCACTACAGGAGGAGCTGCGAGGGAATCTACGTTCCCCACATCTAGTTTGCTGATCTTCCAGCAGAGTTCAAACTGTCATATACAACAACCTGTGTCTGTTTGGTGGGTCTGTAAGTTAGCTTGACTTTTCATGCAGCCTATTATATGAATGCTGCAAGAATGTTCTAGATTCTAACACACAAGTATTTTAGTTACATACATAGGAGTTATTCGTTTGGCTTATATGCAAGTGGGTGAAAGCGTCGCCTTTACTGAGACATCTGGGGTACTGTAGAAAAGTTCTTGGGATTTAGAGTGGGCTAGGGAAGAGGCGAGAAGAGTTGGTCTGTAATGTTACGTCACCTTAATGAGGGTATCTGAAAGCCCTTAACTTGCAAAGGAGCAGTGAGGGGTGAGATATCTCTCTAAAACTGTATCATATACAGTATCTCATTGGGAAGCACAAGAGATTTATAATTTTATTTGGATCTTACTGAAGTAAAAGTATTATACCAAAAATTTTAAAAATTGTGTGTTTTGTTTTTATTATTTTTTACCTGGACTAAAATATTGATGACCTATCTTCAGGATAGATCTTTGATATCAGATCAATGGGGATCTGACTCCCAACTTTCCCACAGAGCAGTTATTTGAGGGGGCAACAGTACTTGAGTGACGGATGTGACGTTATAGGCCCGAGAAGAGGCCACAGCAATTAGTCACATGTCCTATGTATAGCTCTGTTCATTTCAAGTGAATGGGGGTGATCTGCAATACCAGACAATTCTATGAAGTGAAGTGTCTGCTATTCTTTTAAGAGGCTGTTGGCACTTGCCAAGATGCTATGGCCTCTTTAAACAGCTGATTGGTGGGAGTGATGAGAGTTGGACCTCCACCAATCTAATATCAATGATCCATCCCTAAAGGTGGGTCATCCAATATTTTTGTCCCTGAAAGGCCCTTTAACCCCTTCATGACAAGGCCTATTTTGGGCTAAAGGACGCAACAATTTTTGGCGGATTTTCTTCTCCGTTTATGAAAAGTCATAACTTTTTTATTTTTCTGTCGACGCGGCCGTATGAGGGCTTGTTTTTTGCGTGGTGAACTGTAGTTTTTATCAGTGCCGTTTTTGGGTACATAGACTATATTGTAAAACTTTTTTTTTTTTTATGATCACAGGGAGAGAAAACGCATCAATTCTGGCATACATTTTTTTATTTTTTTTTACAGCGTTAATCATGCAGCATAAATGAGACATTCTATTTTTTCTGTGGACCGCTACGATTACAGCGATACCAAAATTCTTACATTTTTTCTAGGTTTTCCCACTTTTCTGCAATAAAAACCTTTTTTTTTGGAAATCTTTTTTCTATTCTAAATCGCTGCATTCAAAGTCCTGTAACTTTTTTATTTTTTGATGTACGGCGCTCTGTGAGGGCTTATTTTTTGTGAGACGAGTTGTAGTTTTTACTGGTACCATTTTGGGGTACATACGGCTTTTTTGATCACTTTTATTGCGTTTTTAGTGAGGCAAAATGCTAAAAATTAGCATTTTGCCTCAGTTTTTTAGGCGTTTTTTTCCGTGCACAGTCAAAAGCATGTGCAACTTATTGTATGCGTCGTTACGGACGTGACATTACCAAATAGGTGGGGTTTTATTATTTTTTTATCTTTTTTTATGCTAATCTGAGAAAAAGCATAAAAAATTTTTTTTTACTCTTTTTTTTTACATTTTTTTTTAATTCATTTTTTTAATCTTTGTTTTTTTTACAACATTTGTGTCCCCCTGGGGGACTTTCACCACTGCCCTGATGATCGCTGTCATAAGGCATGGCAGAGCTACTGCAATGCCATGCCTTATCGCTTATACAGCGATCGTAGGCAATACAGGACGCCAGTGTCTGGCGTCCTGTTGCCATGGTGACAGGCCGGGCTCTTGCGATGTTATCGCGAGAGCCGGCCGGAGACACAGAGGGAGTGCCGTCTCTCTGTGAACTCTTTCCCTGCCGCGATCTACTTAGATCGCGGCAGGGAAGGGGTTAACAGCGGGGGGCGCATCTCCGCTGCCCCCCCGCTGTTGTAGCGGGACGCCGGCTGTGACTGATCATATGTGATCCCGTGCTATCTCCAGGACGTAAGTTTACGTCCTGTTGCGGGAAGTACCAGGCTCCCAGGACGTAAACTTACGCCCTGCAGCGGGAACGGGTTAAGAAATATCCCACCATTCAATTTTATCATCTTGTTTTTTCACTTTTTTTTTTGTTTGTTTTTTCGTCCAGCCTGACAGAACATATGAAATGAAGATTGGACAGCCACCAGTGTCCTACTTCTTAAAAACTGCCGCTGGGATAGAGAAAGGAGCTTCACAAACAGGTTTGTAGTAATCTCATGTGAGATGTAGGTAGATGAAACAATATCTGTAACGTTCTGAAGGTCATACTTAAAGGGGTTGTCTCGCGAAAGCAAGTGGGGTTAAGCACTTCTGTATGGCCATATTAATGCACTTTGTAATATACATCGTGCATTAAATATGAGCCATACAGAAGTTATTCACTTACCTGCTCCGTTGCTGGCGTCCCCGTTGCCATGGCTCCGTCTAACTTCGGTGTCTTCTTGCTTTTTTAGACGCGCTTGCGCAGATCTATCTTCTCCATTCGGCTTGGCTCGGCATCACCGGCATTTTGGCTCCGCCCCCTTGTACGCGTCATCGCGAAGCTCCGCCCCCATCACATGTGCCGATTCCAGCCTCTGATTGGCTGGAATCGGCACGTGTGACGGGGGCGGAGCTTCGCGATGATGCGTACAAGGGGGCGGAGCCAAAATGCCGGTGATGCCGAGCCAAGCCGAATGGAGAAGATAGATCTGCGCAAGCGCGTCTAAAAAAGCAAGAAGACACCGAAGTTAGACGGAGCCATGGCAACGGGGACGCCAGCAACGGAGCAAGTAAGTGAATAACTTCTGTATGGCTCATATTTAATGCACGATGTATATTACAAAGTGCATTAATATGGCCATACAGAAGTGCTTACCCCCACTTGCTTTCGCGAGACAACCCCTTTAAAGCAAACTTGTCCCGTTGAACTTGCAGTCCGGTCTGTGGGTAGCATAGTATAGAGCTGAGCAGACTTGATATATGGAATCTTATTACACACTTATATTCTAGTATATAACTTGTAGTTTATTGCTCTAAGCCTCTGCTGAGGATATAATTCCAGTGGGCGGTTCTACGCACTGACTGACAGCTGTCCTTGTAGACCTCTGCATACAGAAATAACTGTCAGTCAGATGACAAGCAGGCACACTGCTCTCACTCGGTGCGCCACAGAACACTAAACTTTTAACTACCATCCATTTTTCCCGATTTTTTTTTTCCCCCTTCCATATGCTCTGAAAGCTGTTGACATAGATGTACAGATAGTCCCCGCCTTGCGAACATTCGACTTACGAATTTCGCAAGATACGAACTATCTGTCCTGCACAGTATGATGTAATGCTATGGCATTACATCATACTGTGCAGGGACCGGGCAGGCTTCTATCAAGCCTGATAGAAGCCTGTCCGGTCACATCGCAGTTGCTAGGCAGCCGGGGGCCTTCTGAAAGGCCCTAGGGCTGTCTATGCAGAGCGCCTATCAAGCCGTGCGCTTGATGGGCACTCTGCATAGCCAGCCCTGGGGCCTTTCAGGAGGTCCCCGGCTGCCTAGCAACCACACAGCATCCCGCGATCTCGTCTGAACGTCGGGTGCAGGCTGTTTCTTACAGCGCGCACCTGGCGGCAGCAGTTCCGCTGAGCCGCGCCGCTCCTCAGAACTGTTAACACTTTAAATACCGCTGTCAGAGCGGTATTTAAAGTGTTAACAGTTCTGCCAAGCGGCGCGGCTCGTCGGAACTGCTGCCGTCGGGTGCCCGCTGTAAGAACAGCCGGCACCCGACGTTGTATGGAGCGGGATCCACCCACGATCCTGCTCCATACAACCATTTGTTCGACTTGCGAACAAATCGACTTGCGAACAGGTTCCTGGAACGGAACCTGTTCGCAAGTCGGGGACTATCTGTATGAGGTCTCATTTTTTGCAGGATGAACTATAGTTTTCATTGCTACCATTTTTTGGGGGTATACACTGCTTTTGAACACTTTATTGAGAGACAAAATGAGCAAGAAAGAAAATTGAGCATTGTTGTGTCTTTTTTAATATAGCATTCATCATGTCAGAGAAATAATACTATGCTTAGATAGTTTGGGGCTTTTTCGGACGTTTCTATAAAATATTGCAATACTTTAGAATTGCAGTATATTCTTTTTTTTCCTGGGGTGTTCACATATGCCCCGCACATATAAGCTGTCATACAGCTGTGATCCGAGCTAGCTCTGATTTCAGGTGTTTGAAAATTGAAAATGGATGACACTTGCCAGAAACAGCCGACCTCTGTCAGGAATGCAGCAGAACTCGACTCCCGAGGCCTCTTCATACCAACCCTGTAACTGTACATGTACATCAGAGAGATGGGGGAGGGTTTAAGTATGGGAGCAGGACTCCTAGGCAGTGAAAAATGAAACTTTATTTTCAGGGATCTGGTAACAGGTTGCATTTTGATATTCATTTCATGGTTAGAGCTATTGTGGCCTTTTGGCAATTAATTTCCGAATGCCATCCAGAGATAACTGCAGAACATGTATATACATTTTAACTTATTAAAAGGTGACAATAGACGGAAAGTTATGGTGGGCAGGGGCATTTTTATAGTGTCCTTTATGAATACCAGTCAGTAGTTTTCATACTAGGTCCAGTGTAAACCTGTGCATTGCATTCTGTGTAGTGATGAGATACATCTAGTGTACAACTGGTGCGTAACTAGCCTGTTCATGCCTGCATTGTGCTGGTGTTCAGAAAGAATAGATGTCTGAAGTGGTCTCTAGATGCCACAGTAAAATGACCAGTTCTGACTATTTATTTTCCTATGCTTGTAATTTGTTTGGGTCAAATACAAAATTTAATCTAAGAGAAATATATGTAAAACTAAAAAAAGGTTTGATACGTGTTAGCCAGTAGAGCAAAAAGTGATTGTTCTCAGCAAGAGAAACCCAGTAATCCTGTAGATATGATACCTTCTAATGGCTAACAAAAATACATGATGTTAATGCAAGCTTTCAGACCGCTCGGGGTCCTTCCTCAGGCATATTTAATGGCGTAACATTTGTCAGCTAGCAAAATTTATATATGGATTCATATATGCCAGACTTCATAACCTATCGAAAATCAGCCACAGGTTATTCATTGTGAGCCTATCATTCTATAGATGAAACTTCTTGTTTCCAAGCTTATTGCGATCAAAAAAAAAAAATCTTAAAGGGTTACTCCAAGCGAGCTTCACCATTTCCCCAGGCTGCAAGTGCCATAGAGAGCATATTGGGACTGTTGACAAACTTGCCATTTGCTATATTGCTGAGATTTCAACTGTGGCTTCCCATCATCCCATGTGACCAGCTGTAACCTCTGGAGTTTTGTATATTCTATGACTTATCTTCATTTTCTTATGAGAGCCTTGGTTGTGACTGTCATAGGAATGAAAAAAAACTCACTTCTGGCTTATAGAAGATACCAGCGTTTGCAGCCAGTCATGGGTTACTCTCACACAGACGTTTTTCTTTTATTTATTTATTTATTTTTTTTAGTGTTTGGTGTGCTTTTTCAACACGAGCTAAAAACGTTCCACTTAGCCTCCATTCATCTCAATGGGGCCTCTTACACAAGCGTTTTTATCGTGCTCTAAATTGAACGCTGTATGTTCTTTTTTTTATTGTTGCATCATGTTTTGACACCCTACATCGCCCTTTGAAATGAATGGGGTGGGTTGAAGAAAAACAGAAAAAACACAGTAGATTGCAATGTTCTGCGTTTTACTGTGTTTTTAAAGTAGCTTACTATGCCACTGGGAGGGGTAAATAAAAAAAGTGGTTACATCATCAGCTCGCTTTCCCTGCATTGTTTACTGCATGAAATAGGCAGTAACAAAGCAGGTAAAGGCTGCTCTGCAGTGTTTTTACAAACTCTTGTGTGAGAGTGGCTTAAGTGGGGTTCACTGGGGACTAGAGTGGAGCCGAAAACTCTGCAACATAGCGAATGGTAAGTATGTCAGCTACCCTAATATATTTTCTATGGCAATCAGATCTAGTGAAACTATAACGTTTCCCTGAATTGGCCCTTTAAAGGGGTTATCCAAAGAGAAAAAGGTTTTCTTCAAACCAGCTCAGAATGGTGACAAATCATAAATGAAGACATACTTGTCCCAACTTATGACAGTGTCCGTTCCTCCAATCTCTACCTCCTGCTCTAGCGAGAAGGTGACTATATCACTGACACAAAGGGATTTGTTGAGATTCCCATAAGGAGGAGGGGACAAGAAATACTACAGTTAGAATGAGAACAGAGTCAGAAATTAAACTACACTTCTTCTATTGAAAGTACCGTATTTTTCGCCTTATAAGATGCACCGGTCTATAAGACGCACCCCCGTTTTAGGGCGGGAAAATAGGGGGAAAAAAATCATTACTCACCTCCCCCGGCGTTCTGCGGCGCTGCTACAGGCTGTCGCTCCCTCCTGGTCCCTGGCAGAGCATTGCTTTCTGGACGTAGGGCTTGAAAACCCCGCCTCCAGAAAGCTAATACTGTGATTGGCTAACACACGCCGTCAGCCAATCACAGCCATTCAATGACATCACACGCTGACGGCGTGTGTTAGCCAATCACAGTATTAGCTTTCTGGAGGCGGGGATTTCAAGCCCTGCGTCCAGAAAGTAATGCTCTGCTGGGGACCAGGAGGGAGCGACAGCCTGCAGCAGCGCCGCAGAATGCTGGGGGAGGTGAGTAATGATTTTTTATTTTTTTGACAGGAGGAGAGAAATCTTCTAACTGATCGCACTAAATAAATCGCGTCCACGCGTTAAATTCTCGATCGCGCTAAAAATGGCGATCAGAACGAATTTTCGACACATTCGCTTTAGAAGACGCAGGAACTTCCCTCCCCCCCCCCCCCCCCCCCCCCCCCCCGCTTTGGAGGCGGAAAAAGTGCGTCTTATAAAGTTATAAAGCGAAAAATACGGTAATGCTAGCACAATAGGTTTTTGTTTTCCTCAGCGGTGCTGGAGGTGCATATACAATATGTAAACATAGGAGTTACTTGTGATGTCCTCCCCACATTACGGTCTAAGCTCTCCAGGTTTGGACCTTACTGCAAACGCTATCAGGCCTTAACCCATTCCCGCTGCGGGGCGTAAGTTTACGTCCTGGGAGCGGGGTACTTCCCGCAACAGGGCGTAAACTTACGTCCTGGAGATAGCGCGGGATCACATATGATCCAGCTCTATCCCGCAGCGGGAGTCGGCTGTCAGTCACTGCCGGCGTCTCGCTGCAGCAGCGGGGGGGCATCGGAGATGCGCCCGCCACTGTTAACCCCTTCCCTGCCGCGATCTAAGTAGATCGCGGCAGGGAAAGAGTTCACAGCAGGAGCGCGGCTCCCTTCGTGTCTCCGTCGGAACTCGCGACGTCATCGCGAGAGCCCGGCCTGTCACCATGGCAACAGGACGCCAGACACTGGCGTCTTGTATTGCCTATGCCTGAGATCGCTGTATGAGCGATAAGGCATGGGAGAGCAGTAGCTCTGCCATGCCTTATGACAGCGATCATAGGCACAGTGATGTAAGTCCCTCAGAGGGACACAAACAGTGTAAAAAAAAGAAAGATTTAAAAAATGAATTAAAAAAAATGTAAAAAAAAAGAGTAAAAAAACCATTTTTTATGCTTTTTCTCAGATTAGCATAAAAAAAGGTAAAAAAAAAATAAAGCCCCACATATTTGGTATTGTCGCGTCCGTAACGATGCGTACAATAAGTTGCACATGCTTTTGACTGTGCACCGAAAAAAACGCTAAAAAAAAAGCTAAAAAACTGAGGCAAAATGCTCATTTTTAGCATTTTGCCTCACTAAAAACGCAATAAAAGTGATCAAAAAAGTCGTATGTACGCCAAAATGGTACCAATACAATCTACAGCTCGTCTCGCAAAAAATAAGCCCTCATAGAGCTCTGTACATCAAAAAATAAAAAAGTTACGTGACTTTGAATGCAGCAATTTAGAATAGAAAAAAGATTTCCAAAAAAAAGGGTTTTTATTGCAGAAAAGTGGGAAAACATAAAAAAAAGTTAGAATTTTGGTATCGTTGTAACCGTACCGGTCTACAGAAAAAATGGAAAGTCTCATTTATGCTGCATGATTAACAGTGTAAAAAAAAATAAAAAATCTATGGCAGAATTGATGCGTTTTCTCTCTCTGCTATCATTAAAAAAAAATAAAAATTTTTATGATATAGTCTATGTACCCAAAATTGGCATCGATAAAAACTACAGTTCGCCACGCAAAAAACAAGCCCTTATACAGCCGCGTCCACGGAAAAATAAAAAAGTTATGGCTTTTGAAAAATGGAGATGGAAAAATACCAAAAAATCGCTTGGTCCTCAACGCCAAAATAGGCCATGTCATGAAGGGGTTAAAGGTAACACTAAGTCAAAGGTCTTTAACCTCACGTTGCTGTCACACATGGTCTTTCAGCTTCAATCTAACTTCACTTTTCAGTGGTCTGTGTAGTATCTGGGCGTCCCTTCAGTGGCGGGTTTCTTACTCCCCTGTCGTGCCCACTAGGGCAGGTTTTTTAAATGGGCCAATCATTTAATTTCAACTCATTTTCCATTTGCATTCCAAGAGCCATAACACTTTCATTTTTCCATTGACACGGCCATATGAGGGCTTGTTTTTTCGGGACAAGTTGTATTTTTTAATGGCATCATTTTTGGGTATATATAATGTATTGCATAACTTTTGTAAAAAAAAAATTTATAGGGAGATGGGGGAAAAAAAGAAATTCTGCCGTTTGTTTTTTGCATTTCATTTTTACGGCGTTCAACATGCAGAATAAATAATGTGATATCATTATTCTCTGAGTCAGCACGATTCCGGCGATACCAAGTTTATACTGTTTGTTTTATGTTTAGTTTTTTTTAATGTTTTTCTATTTTTGTACATTTAATTTTTTTTTCCCTGAAACGTTTGCTTTAAGAAACTTTCCACATTCCACATGTCGCCACGTTCCAAGACCCATATTAATTATATTTTTCCATTGCCAGAGCTTTAGAAGGCCTTGTTTTTTCCGGGATGAACCCTAGTCTTCATTTATCTTATTTTTGGGAACATGTAAAATTTTGAGCGGTTTTTTTTTTAATTCCAGGGGCAAGATTAACAATATCTGTAATTCTGGCATGTCTTTTACTTTTATTTTTCACTGCATTCTCTGAACAGTATAAATAATATAATAAAGTAATTCTACACTCCTGTACGATTATGCCAATACCAAATTGTTCTAGTTTTTTCTCGCTTGTGTCATTGGGGAACACGGCAAAGACTGTGGGATATAGCTACTGCCACTAGGAGGCGACACTAAGCATAAAAAGTGTTAACTCCACCCGCGGGCTATATCCCTCCCTCCCGACACCTGGCTAATCAGTTTTAGCTTAGTGTCCATTGGAGGTGGACAGGCTCGCCCACAAGGGCTGATCACATTTTCCCTCTGTTAGTCCATTGCACGCTGCGGTCGCACAGACTTTGGCATGTAAAGGGTTAAAGAGCAGAGATCGGAGGTTTTCTCCGCTCTAAGAGCTGGTTCCCAGCTATCATCTGACAGCTGATTACTATCTCTCCCTGCCATGGGAACCATTGGCCAGCTTCTGACTAGCCGATAGTCTGCGTGGCAACGTGTAAACAGTAAACTTAATAGCTGTCTACAAATATCTGAAGGGCTGTCACAGTGCAGAGGGATTAGCCCTATACTCATTTGCACAAGGAAAGACTAGAAGCAATGGGATGAAACTGAAAGGGAGGAGATACGAATTAGATATTGGAAAAAAACCTTCTGACAGTGAGAGTGATCAATGGGTGGAACAAGCTGCCACGGGAGGTGGTGAGTTCTCCTTCAATGGAAGTATTGAAACAAAGGCTGGACAAACATCTGTCTGGGATGATTTAGTGAATCCAGCACTGAGCAGGGGGTTGGACCAGATGACCCTGGAGGTTCCTTCCAACTCTACCATTCTATGATTCTACTGCTTCTGGAAAGTTGTAGCAGGTATTTTATTGAGAAGGTAAATACTTTGAAAATGACTTTCCTTCCTAAGCTTTTGTACTTTTTTATTTTAGAGCCTTTCCTTTTCATGTTATGGCGCATATTCTAAAGAGGATGCGGCAAATTGCACTGAAAATTGGAAGAACTCGGTGCCAAGACTTGCATGCTCCCTTAACCTTGGAATTCCAAATTGTTTAACCATTTGGTGACCACCCATATTTGTTGTCACATCCTGGGTGTCTAGGTTTTATTTCATAGGGCTGTGAAAACGCGGTGGCCCTGTAGAATAAAGCTGCGGGGAGTGTGACAGACACCTGCTACCGGAGGTAGCTGACAGCTTGGAGCTGTCACCAGGAGCATCCGATGGGTTTCAGAACAGAAAATTAGCTTGAAGGTGTTTCAGGCCCCATTGCCCACTTGTAGAGACCCTGAGCAGCCAAAACGATAGAAACCCCCCACAAATGACTCCATTTTGAAATTTAGACCCCCTTAACGAATTCATCTAGGGTGTACTACGTATTTTAAACCCACAGTTGTTTTGTAGTTCCACACCTAGTGTTTCCTTGTGATGACAGCACTGCTCCTACGGCTCTAGCCCATGCGTAAGCTTTGCCTGCGCTTTGCTTCCCTACTTGCTACATTCCTCCTATAAACTTGCTGGCAGTTGTTTGGGAGTGCTATATCTGACTCTAGAGCTGAGGAGCCGAGACAGGGGGTCATCCAGAGCCATTCATTATGCATGCTCTTGGTGGACTAATAAATTCATATGCGGGCAACTGGAGCCCTATTACAGTAATTGTACCATGTTGCGGCAGGTGGCTGTAGACCTGACAACTAGCTATTCTGTAGAGGCTGGATCGGATGTCGGGGCCTCCTATCAGAGTGGGGTCTGAAAGAGAGGATTCTGTGTCGCAGATTGTTCCTTGTGCTAGGCTTCAGAAGCGGGCCAGGCCTTAAGGGTCCAGACTTATTCCTCTGGCTCACCTGTATGCTCGAACCAGTTGCCACTGTTTGCCACTCAGGCGAAGTTTTGTTATTACTCTCACGCCTTAGTCAATCGCAGGGCGAGCCTTCTCATTTGGCTTCTGAGTCCGATATTGATGATGAGCAAGCTTCTAAACTCTCCTCAATCTTAAAAGCCTTATTACAGCGGTCACTGGTACCTTACAGGCCACTGACCAGCCTTCGGCTACTCCTGCAGCGACTGGGTTCTTCCGGCGCCCCAAACGTTCCTCCTTATGGGGATTTTAAGGATGTGATCCCCAGTGACTGGAGTAAACCAGATAAGATCTTTGTTAAACCTAAGGGGTTGGATCTCTTGTATTAATTTTCTGAGGAATTTGTGAAGTTCTGGTCTGTTTCCCCTGCTGTGGACCCTCTGGTGTCACGGTTATCAAAACGCACTACGCTGTCCTTGGCGGATGCCTCATCCTTTAGGTTCGCCACCACCTGGGTAAGTAAGGACATTTCGGAGTGGGCTGCAGAGAGCTATCCTAGCTGATTGCGCTCAGAATCAATTATTGGAGCTGGCCTAACAGATTGATCATACTGGGAGATATGTCTGTGAGGCATCCCTTAATGCAGCCATCTGCTTCATCCGTGGTCATACGGAGCACCCTGTGGTTGAAGGTGTGGGAGGCCGATACTGCCTCTGAGAAAGTGCTTGCGATCCTCCCCTTTTGAGGGCTTTAGGCTCTTCGGCACTCAGCTGAATTAAAGGGGTTGTCCCGCGGCAGCAAGTGGGGTTATACACTTCTGTATGGCCATATTAATGCACTTTGTAATATACATCGTGCATTAAATATGAGCCATACAGAAGTTATATACTCACCTTCCCTGCGCTGGCGTCCCCGTCTCCATGGTGCCGTCTAATTTCAGCGTCTAATCGCCCGATTAGACGCACTTGCGCAGAAGGGTCTTCTCCCTTCTGGTCGGTCTGGGCACGAGCGGCGTTCTGGCTCCGCCCCCTTCTAAGCATTATCGCGTAGTTCCGCCCCGTCACGTGTGCCGATTCCAGCCAATCAGCTGGAATTAGACGGCACCATGGAGACGGGTACGCCAGCGCAGGGAAGGTGAGTATATAACTTCTGTATGGCTCATATTTAATGCACGATGTATATTACAAAGTGCATTAATATGGCCATACAGAAGTGTATAACCACACTTGCTGCCGCGGGACAACCCCTTTAAATAATTTCTGATGCCCCAGGAGAGTGTAGTTCCCATTTGCCTCAGTATAGGCCTAGATTTATTGGCTCCAGACAGGGCAGAAATGTCCTTTTTCAGCCTTTTCACTGCTCCAGCCCTCGAACCTCAGCCGACAGAAGGGCATTGCAAGAAAATAGTTGCGGCCCCTCCTTCAAACCAAGACTGCAATGGCACGCACATCTAAATCCTCTAAATGAGGGGCGGCCCCCACCTGGGGTTTCCACGGTGGGGGACAGCTGACCCTATTAAAGGATTCCTGGCTCGCCCACATTGCAGACGAATGTGTTATAGAGGTTGTCTCCGCAGGTTATTCAATCAAGTTTGTTGCCTGCCCACTTGAACGTTTTTTGCTTCAAGGGTTCCAGAATTTCCTCTACCAGCCAGAGCCTTGAGCCATTCCATTCGCAACCAGCGCATTATAGTGCGGGTTCCATCCTCCCAGCGTTGCAGGGTTTCTTTTTATTCCAGTCAGTTTACTGTGGCCAAAAAGAACAGATCATTCAGGCTGTTCCTGAATCTTAAAGCCCAAAATTTGCTAGATAAGAGTTCAGCATTTTCGCATAGAGGTCAGTCGTGACGTCCATGGAGCCCGGCTAATTCCTCTCATTCATAGACCTAAAGGACGCCTGTGTGTACATCCCCATTTATCAGGTGCATCAGCATTTCCTGCGGTTTGCTGTTCTGTCGAGGCATTGCCACTTTGCAGCGCTCCCATTCAGGCTGGCTACAGAAAGAACCCCGGGTTTATACCAAGATGCTGGTGACATTCCCTATTTGGATAAAAGCTCCTACTCAGTCCAACCTGCAGAGTCTTCAGGTCACATTGGACAGATGAGTCATCAATTTTCCCAAGTCGTCCCTCATCCCAGCCCGGCACATAATTATTCTGAGCCTGCTATTCGATAGAGCGCGTGCCAGAGTCTTTTTGCCGCTGGAGTAATTGTGTCGCCTCTGGTGGCAGATACGCTCTCTATTGACTCCAGACCGATGCAGAGAATTTGGTAAAGTAACTGATTTCTCTTATGTTTTACGTATTCTAATTTTTGTCCTCCCTTTTTTTTGTTTTGCAATCAACATAGTTCAACTTTGCCACTTTTTTCCTCAATTTAAAAATAAAAACAAAACCTCTTAAATGTGAATGATTTGGTGAAAGACTCGTATCTCTACTCAGCCAGTCAGTGAGTGCGGAAACCGGATGGGTGTTTTAAGAAATGGGCACGTAAAGTAATTTTCACCATGCAGTCAATCATTACTGATCAAAACTCAGAATGGCACATTAGGGAGTAGTGACTGGAGAGAGAATGTTTAGGGGCTCCATGATCATTCCCTGCTCCAGAGTTCAGCACTTGAGGCAAATCCTTTATATTGTGCTGTATAGCTGATGCATTTTTATATCCGAACCATTGATATTTATGATGATAATTATCAACCTTCTTTAGTAACATCAGTATCCTTGGAAACAAAACTGCATTAGTTTTCTCCATGGTTACATTGTCGCTCTGAAGGACCAGTTAGTCATAATGTATCTGAGTTTGTATGATCACCGTTGTACTTTGTGTCCAAAATGCTTATTTTATCGCAATTCCGCAGTTGAATTCACTTCTCAATGAGGGGGCGAATTCTGCACAAAAATATGCAATACCATCTGCACCAAATGATGCGGGTTTTGTGGCAGACTTTCCACCGCTGCAGACATTCCGCAGCAAATCAGCCCCAGGGTATGTTTACTCATAGTGGAAATCCATCGGTGTGGATTTTGACTCTAAATTGGCAGATGATTTCAGTATATACCTCTCTCCCCTCTGAAGTCTTTGTGCTTTCACCACCTTCTTCAGCAGGCACCTGATGGCCTCTATTGAGCGCAGGTGATGCGGAAGTGGCCAGCCGCACTGTGCTTACTCAAAGCTGCTGGGTGCCGGAAATATCGAAGATAAAATCATGTTGTGATAAGCCGCACCCATAGACACTCTCAAACACACTACTTTTTTTTTTAGAAGTGGTGTCCCATGGTAAAACTTTTCCCAGGAGCACCCCAAGGACGAAAAGCTTAGGTAACACTTTTCCATACATTTCCTCCACTATCCTTGACATACTGTGTCTTCAACACTCACATATGTTGTTCCTTTTCATCAAAACACCTTTCACTTTGACACCTTCATCCATAATTCCCATTTTCCTGATATACGTCTTTAATCTCTGCTCATTTTATATCCTAGTTTAATGAAGTTCCCTTCTCTCAAGATCGCCTTTTGCATGAAATTTTCCGTATCTTGACAACGTAATACATGGAAGGCCAGGCTCACATGACTGTATTTGAATTGCGTATTACGTACGTGATGAAAGCGCCTATAAAACGTGGTGTATTGTGGCAATTCAAATAAATTGGTTTTCACTGTTCTACTCGCACGTGGCAACACAATTACTAAGGTTGTTGTAAGTAGCCTTTTGACATGATTAAGGTTGATTTAGAAGAGTTTACCATTCGGACACTGTTGTAATGGCTTACAAATGTAGGGCTTTGTATTAATATGTGAATAAGGCCGCCTGCAGACGGGCGGAAATTCTGCGGCGGGATTTCCCACGGAATTTCCGCCCGTGGAAGCTGCCATAGGATTGCGTTAACAAACGCAATCCTAGGCAGACAGCCGCGATTTGTCCGCAACAAATCTCGCGCGGCAAACAAATCAGGGCATGCTCTATTTCTGTGCGGGGCTCTGCGAGCTCCGCACAGAAATCTCACTTCCCGGCCGCCGGCTTCGGTCTGCGCATGCGCCGGCACATCAAACAGCCGGAGCCATGGAAGCAGGTGAGTACGCGCTGCTCTCTGCAGGGGCTCGGGTCGGGTCCCGCTGCGAGAATTCTCGCAGCCGGATCTGACCCGGCCGTCTACAGGCGGCCTAAGGAATTTTAAATGTCTTTTTTTTTTTTTTTTTTAAGCAAACAAGTCTGAGATTGGTGTTTATAGTGCTTTATTTGCTTGTCTTGTAGGTCACGAAGTAGCAGGCATGGTGACTTTGAAACAAGTATATGAAATAGCTGTTGTGAAGTCTCAAGATGAAGCATTTATTCTCCGGGATATGCCACTGATTGAAGTGGTGAAATCTATTATTGGCAGTGCTCGGTCACTGGGGATCAAAGTAGTCAGAGAGTAAGGTGTTCTCTGTCCCTCTGATATCACTACAGTGATAGACCATTATAAGCTCAGATGCTGACCATTTTAATGCATTATGCTGTATTTATCTGCAATTGTGAAGTTACAACTCTCTACATGTCATACCATCATGTGTCTGTTGGAGCCCCTTCAGAGTCTGTTTTGACTTTTTTCTTGCAGGGGCTGAGCTAGAAGTTATAGCCCCTTGCTGTGTTATATACATTCTAGTTCATTAATGTTTTAACATTCTATTTGCTAACATTTACATTGTCATTATCGACACTGTTTTGAAAATTTATACTACTACTCCAAGTTTGGACTACTTGGGATAGATTACTACTTGGGATAGTTATTGTTGCCTGCTGTGCAACTAATGATTTAATATAATTTCCATTGTAGGGCTATTAACCCCTTTCCAACCCATGATGTAACTGTACGTTGCAGGAACTATGCCACCATACTACAATGGTGCAGTGATGGCACGGGCTCAAGAAGCTGTGCCCGCATCATCCCTAGTGGTTATAAACTGAAGTAGACAACTAACACTGCACTCTGATGGCCAAGATCGTAGATGAGATCTCAGAGGGCTCCCTCTGTCACCCCCGTCAGCTGGCCACAACATGATCATCCTGGGCGATCATGTTGAACCTTGTAAGAAGAAATTGCCAAAATGCTTTTTTTTGGTTCATTCTGCCTCCTAAAATATGTAGTTAAAAACTGTCTAAAAAGCCATATGTACTCCCAAATGACACAAATAAAACCCAAAGGTCGTCGTGCAGAAAATGAGCTCACTCACTGCTTCGTAGATGGGAAAAGTTATAGGTCTTTCACTATTTCAACAAGAAAATAAATTATTTTAAAGTTGAGGGGTTTTTTTTCGTTTATTTTTTTATTGTGCGGAAGTGTTAAAAGCTCAAAGGAAAAATATCTGATTTTTAATTTTATAATGCTTCATAGTCTGTGAGTCCTTATGATTAAGTTACGTCATGTGCACTGCTCAAGGAATACCTTAAAAACCCAACTGAAACTTTTCCTATCGCCCCCTTCAAAAAAAAAAAAAGGATTGTTATACAAAACCATTATACTGTATTTGTCCCAAAATGGTGCCATTAAAAATGCAACTTGTCCTGCAAATAACAAGCCTATATGTGACTATTGATAGAAAAAAAAATAAAATAAAATAATATGGCTTTTGAACTGCAGAGACAAGAAAAAAATGACCACGTCATAAAGTACTAAACTAAGAAAATTTAAGACCTTTTTAAGTACCGTATATACCGGCGTATAAGGCGACGGGGCGTATAAGACGACCCCCCAACTGTCACCTTATACGCCGGTATTCAGTGGAGAAAAAAAAAAAAAATTATTACTCACCTCCCCCGGCGTCCTGTCGCGCTCCGGCAGGATGTCGCTCGCTCCGGCAGGCTGTCGCTCGCTCCTCGTCCCCGCCGCAGCATAGCTTTCTGAATGTGGGGCTTGAAATCCCCGCTTCCAGAAAGCTAATACACACGCCGGCAGCCATGACATCATTGAATGGCTGTGATTGGCTAAAGCACACGTGGCTTCAGCCAATCACACTATTCAATGACATCATTGAATGGGTGGGATTGCTAACACGTGCGCCTTCAGCCAATCACAGCCATTCAATGATGTCATTGAATAGTGTGATTGGCTGAAGCCACGTGTGCTTTAGCCAATCACAGCCATTCAATGCTGTCATGGCTGCCGGCGTGTGTATTAGCTTTCTGGAAGCGGGGATTTCAAGCCCCGCATTCAGAAAGCTATGCTGCGGCGGGGACGAGGAGCGAGCGACAGCCTGCCGGAGCGCGACAGGACGCCGTGGGAGGTGAGTAATAAAATTTTTTTTTTTTACACTTTTTTTTTTTTGTATTACCGGCGCATAAGACGACCCCCGACTGCAGAGCAGATTTTTCGGGGTTCAAAAGTCGTCTTATACGCCGGTATATACGGTATGTGGCATACAGAAAAAACAATTATTTTGATTGAATACCAGATGCATAAAATGATTAGGTATGTAGTATGGTATACTTAATTGGAGATACTTCTCATGTGGTCTGTTGTTGATGATGGTCTTTGCTTTGTCCCTACAGTCTGTCCCCTGAGGACTATGGAAAGTTCCTAGAAGAGCGAGAAGTTGTCCTTAAAGCTGCTGCTGAAGCTCGGTTAGCAGAAGCTGAAGCAGCTAAGAAGAAATGATGTGAAAACAACGGATATTTTGAATTTTTGAGGAACTTTATATTACAGCGATTTTTGTTTTCTTTTTGTTACTGAACTGAAACACATTTCAAGCCTTGAGCTTTGAACATTTTTACAGCTGGTCTTCAAGAGTAAGATGTTTTATATTCCAAAGCCATCTATGTGATGCTATAGAATGGAGTGTGATCTCTGAATGCTACCATTGTCCTGTCTGTACAGTTATGTAATTCTGCGTGTCAGGGTATGTTGGTTGATTCAAGTATGACAATAAAATTGAAAATGCTTAAGTCCTGGTTACAGATTTAAGTTATTAGGCAAACAAGCAAATTCAAAAATATGGAGGAAAATGGCTCTGACCTAGGAGGTCCTTCATTAAGGTAGCCTGTTCCTCTTTCATTATCTTAGCAGTGCCCTCTGCTCATTTTTTTTTGTAGTTTTGGCATATAGTGTCCAATTTTTTTCTCTTTTTTTTTTTACATTGGGTCTGGAGCTCCTGAGTTTCCTTTTCACTCTGAAATGACAATTTTGTGTATTGCTATGCTAACAAATGCATTATTGACATAGATCGGCCTTACTGAAACCAGTTGTAGGCTAGGAGCAGAACCACCACCTTCCCAAGAAGAGGTTGATTTGATTTGAATGTGATAACTTGGCAGGGTTGATTACTGCCTCCTGGATGCGTGATGACATCAGGGCATGCATTCACCAAAGCGCACGCTGCGTTGAAGCCACAGCCAGCATGTGAAGAAGCAAACATCAGGCGTATGACTACCAGTGTTTTGGGTGCAGTGATTTACTCACCATGAGCGATTGTATGTCAGATCTGCGTTCTTCCAATCGCTTTACCACTCGATGTAGAGCGGGATCAGGTTAAGGGACCTGTAGCAGGTTTTAGCCTGTGCAGTCGAGGGAGGAAAGAGAGCCACAGACCCTGATTTAATCCATGTCTACCTTATCCACAAAAGGGACTCTCCTGCTTGTGTCTGCTGAAGGAACAGGAAGAACAGTGGAGGTTGGTGGAATGGTGCTTTTAATCTCTCCTTCCTGTTCCATCATAGGTCAACCTCCATATGTGCTGTCATGACTGGACGACGTGGAAAATCGCAATTCTGGCAACCTGTTCCACTCGTTGATCACCCTCACTGTCAAAGTTTTTTTTCTAATACCTCCTTTTTTAGGTTCATCCCATTACTTCTAGTCTTTCCTTGTGCAAATGAGAATAGGGCTGATCCCTCTGCACTGTGACAGCCCTTCAGATATTTGAAGACAGCTTTTAAGTCTCCTCTCAGCCTTCCCTTTTTGCAAGCTAAACACTCCCATCTTGTTTAACCATTCTTCTAGGACATGGTTTGCAGATGAGGTCTGACCAAAGAAGAGTAGAGGGGAATAATTACCTCACCTGATCTAGACTCTCTATGCTTCTCTTAATAAATCCCAGAATTGTTTGCCTTTTTTGCTACTGCATAACACTGTTGACTCGTGTTCAGTCTGTGATCTATTAGTTTACCCAAGTCTTTTTCACATGTGCTGCTTAACTCAATTTCTCCCATTTTGTATGTGCTTTTTCATTTTTCCTACCCTATTGTAGTACTTTGCATTTCTCCTTGTTAAAAAAAATTCCAGTAGTCGCCGTATACTATTAAAGCTTGTCCAGATCTTTTGAAACCTCTCTCTCTCTGTTCTCCAATGTTAGCCATCCCTCCTAGCATTGTGTCCTCGGCAAACTTGATCAATTTCCCCTTAATTCCCTCTTCTAGATCATTTATAAAAATGTTGAACACCACTGGGCCCAGGACAGAGCCTTGCGGTACCCCACTTGATACATTCTTCCACTTAGATGTGCAGCCATTTATAACCACTCTTGGCTGAGTGATCTACTCAAACAGTTGCCTTGTCAATCCCATATTTGGTCATTTTTCAATAAGGATGGTATGAGCTACTTTGTCAAATGCTTTACTAAAGTCAAGATATACTACATCTACTGCGTTTCTCTGATCAACCCAGTCCTTGATTCTGTTATAGAAGGAAATTATATTTGTCTGGCATGATTTGTTTTATATAAACCCATGCTGCCACTGGTTATCCATACATGCTGTCTAATAATTTGTTCAAAGATCTTTCCTGATATAGAAGTCAGGCTGGCAGGTCTGTAGTTTCCTGGATCTACCTTCTTCCCTTTTTTGAAGACCAGGACAATATTTGCCCTTCTCCAATCTTCTGGGACTTCTGTTCTCCAGAATTGTGATTGCGGCTCTGTACTATAAATTAGGGCTAATCCCCAGATGGCTTTCTGACTCGTTTCACGCGGCGGAAATCTGCGGCGTTATCCCGCAGCTATTAGGTTCTATTGAACCTAATAGCTCAATGTTCACACTACGGAATTCCACTGCGGAATAACTCATAGTGAAAGAAAGCGTGGCATGCTCTAATTGCTGCAGGAATATGGGCGGCCAGCTTCCTTTGTAGTCAATGGAAGCCGTCCGTAATGGGATACTTCTGCTGTGAGCACAGTGGAAGTACCGCGTGATTACGCGTCACCGTGACCGCATCATCGCCCACTGCTGGCGCGTCATGTGCTGTACTGCGCATGCGCGTCAACTCATCAGAAGGGACTCACGTGGTGGATCCAGAGAGGTGAGTATGGGGTCTTTGCGGAGCGCCCTGTCTGACTCCCCTGCAATATTCTGCTGTCTGAGTCCGACATGGCCGTGGGCATGGGGCCTTAAGCTGTAACTGAGGATCAATAATGCAATGCATTTACAAAGTTGCTCAACTTTGTTCAGTGTGTTTTTGTGTGGGAGATAAATGTTTTAGTTGAAAGGTCAATATTGTACGTGATGCATCATTTTGTAGGTCCTGTCAATGTGCAGTTGATAATTTTATTTAAAAATGGTAATGTCATTAATGTTACTATTGATCAGTTAATTTATTTGCATTATTCAACTCACCAACCATATGTGGTTCCTTTTTGCAGATTGCTCAGAACAGGTGATGAGGGCTTATTTAGCACCTGCAGAGGGTAAATACCCAGTAGTACAGTATTTGTAGGAAGCATTGCCTTGTTTCTTGTTCCAGCCTGAAATAGCATTGTGTGCATATTTATCCAAGTGACAAGATGAGCATAGATTCAGATAAGTTTTTACTTGGTCCCTATTATATTGCACATCAAGGCCTACTGGTACTTTTTTCCTTCTAATTGATGTTACTAATAAGCTTAGACAGTTTTTAAAGGTCCCTTATGGTTTGGGATCATGTGACTCATTTTTTCATAACCTACCAACTCCTGACATATTTTGTCAGCCTTTAACCCTTTCCAATCCAATTTGTATCCTGGTTTTCCTAGAGGGGTTACTATTTTTCTGCCATTATAAAACGGCGCTATTTGCTGGCTAAAGCCAGTACTGCATGAGGTGACACATTGGATAGGCTCTGACAGCAGAAAGGCCGGCCATATACAGTAAGAAAACCCCAACGGATGTCTTCCAAGATTGGAGCTGTACAGCCTTAAATTATCATGTCTTTAGACGTCAGACAGTGGATTGGAAAGGGTTAATTGTATGTTATGAAACAGTTTTCCGGCTTGACCATAGAGCAGTTTGGATGTTGACAGAGTGTTGTGGGATTATAAAACTTAATGTACAGATGGCAAGGAAATAAAATTTATATGTGTGTACGGAATCCAATAGACGTCTGCCGTATTAATAAAACACGCACAACTTCTTTTCATTTCTTTTTTTATCATATCAATAAAAAAAGCACTTTGTACAAGACTAGGACTTAACATCACCAGCCCAACACAATGCAATTTGCCATACACATTAGAAAAATTCTACTTATAAATATGTATAACCGTACATTTCATAGTTTTAATTGTTATCACCATTTCTCTCAAACTTTTGAAAAACAGCTGTTCAGGAAAAAATATCCTTATACTTAAATCGTAGCAAAATCCTACGTCATCTTTTATGGCACGCCACTGCACCATAATTTTGATACATATATATATTTTTTTCTATGCTTGTCAGTAAGCATTATCACATTTTTATACAGAGGTTCAGTTTTACATCAAACACTTCCCTCTCCTTTTGAAGGTGCAACTATCCAGAATATAAATATTTCATGACAAAGGCACAAGTAGTTGTGTACCAGTAATTTACACATCACTTCAGTGAGCTAATACAAGGAATTCAGCTTTACACTTGCCGTGTTTGTTAGTGCCAAATATATCCAATGAAGTAATTTGAAAACTACGGAACTGGAAATTCACATTGTTCTATGCAATGCGTATACCTCTCGGGGCCGTACTGCTAGTAATGCATTTGTGCATTTTGGGTTTTGTCATTTAACATTGCACCTTAAACTTAAGGGAGGGAATATTAGCAATATTACCCCATGCTATTAATATTCTCTGGAAATAGCTGTCTGGGATTAATGTAACCCCAGTCCATACTACATATTGTGAATTACATTTCTTTGTGTGAAAGTTTTTACATTTAAAATGTAAATACGTAGGTTAAAGTCCAAAGCAGTAGTAGCTAAAAACAGGCTAAATAGATTACTGTAGGAGGTCTAAAATATCTTGGGTAGAACACAAAACAACAAGTCACCAACCAGTATTTACAAAGGGGTATATAAACCCAAGTGTGCTTCATCTCTGGGTGTAAACCTATCGGCTATATGAATAGAGCAGTTTACTTAAATGTAAGATGCTGCTGAGACATAGATATAGGCAATACATGCCATTAAAATACCTCTATTATTGTGGGGTGGTTTGAAAAGGCCTTATAAATTACGGGATCACCTATCTCCTATACTGGTTGTTGCAATGTAAATGTTGAAATAATGAGTGGTGACTTGTATTTTTGTGGTTAATTTGGAGGCTCTACAACAGAACATCGCAATTTCACTTTTAGCCACTTATCTTAATGCCATAACATTTCGGTTGCTAATGTCCTTAAATTCATACCAGTGACTCAAATGAAACTGGTATTTGATTGTTTTCAGCAATTTTTAGACCTTATGCCAATATTTTTGGAGCAGAACATGTTACTATGGGATATAATGCTATATGAGGAGTCAATAAAATCTCTGTCAGACACATTGAAAATAAACTATTTTTCACTAGTAATATGAAAATTAAAATATTCAAGTAGTTATAATTTCGGCAACAATACCATATATACTTCTTTTAGTTTCACTACGAGTGAATACTTTTTTTGTTATGTAAGACCACTTACAACTTCCTTTCGCAATATACACCTTTTTTTCTCTTTCTGACCAACTCTGCAAACCCTTTGTTTTATAAATTGACATGTTGTACAAATGTTACAAAACAATGGCCCATCGAGTTGTGAGGTTTAAACAAATGTTTTGTGAGACAAATCTATATGTATATATTTTACAGATAAAATGTGTGATGTAGCTTTAGTTGTTGTCATACATTCTATGATTGAATGTAAGCTCATATTGATGGGCCATTGTTTTTGCCATTATTTTCAAAGGAAAACAAAAGAGATCTCTTGTAAACGTGCACGAAATTCAGAGAAAAAGAGAATAGAGGAACGAAAGAGAAAAAGGGAGCAAAACAGTTTTGCGATGAATGGAAGAGTCGTACGACGCAGAAAGTCGTTCTTTCTCTCCCACGTTGTGCATCTTGATTTGTTCTTAAATAGGCAGGAAAAATCTGCTCAGAATATGACAATATGCCATACATAGCGAAGTAAGTCACAGACTTATTTCAAAACGAAGGTTTTCCACTTCCATCTGTAAAACAAAACAAGATAGAAAAGATATTAGTAATTTTTTTTTTTCACTAATAATTTTGGACAATAAAGTTTGGTTATTTTTTTTGTATTAGATCTGTCATATATGTGAATAATTACTTAACTAATTTGAGTAGGCTTTGTATTGGGTAAAATAAGGCAGGAAATATTTAATTCTGACCTATCAATGGTAGCTTTAGAATATGCAAATCTCTACCTTTTTTCTTTAATATAACTACAGAGGATTGTTCTATTAATTTACCTTGCTGGAAGCCGTCTTGCAACTCAAGCTGGAGTTGATACAACTCATCATTAAACCGGTCACATTGAATCTCTGAGGCACCTGCCTCAAGGTCTGTTTTGTAGGACATCAGTTCCTCTAAGAAGTTACATTCTTCTGGCGACAGATCAGTCGTCACGTTCGAAGTCAAGGATGGAGGTGCGGAGAGGTCCCCTCCTACTTCATCCTCCTCCAGGGGACTGCAAGGAGACCCCATGGCTGCAAAAGGTGGAGAATCAGGGAAGTCCTTAAAAAGGCTGCAAACCGGATGGCTACCGGTGGTGAGAGGTTGTTCTTGACATGTCAAGAAAACAGAAAAGTCAATGCTCTTCCATGATCGAGGAAAGTTTGGATTAATATCTGGATCTGGAAGACTGGCAGGGAGGGAAACACTTCGGCATGCCAGCCCATGGCCACTCAATACCACACTCTCAGAGCATGGAATATCTTTAGTAGCCACATTATTGAAGACATTGGCCAAACAGCCAATTTGTTTCACTAAGAGTTCAATCTCATTCTTCTCTTGTTCTGAATACCTGAAGATTACTTGGTTGATGGGTGATGTTTCTGGAGTCACCAACCCCTCAGGAAGCATTGGTAGATCCACAAAGAGAGGACTAGGTAGTTCTGGTACTGTCATTATTGTGCAGTCTCCTCCATCCCCGGGACTATCAGGAGTTGGTGGCAGCTTCTCATAGAGGGAACTGCAGTAGGAGTAATAAAGTTCTTGATTTAGGGAAGTACTGTCCTGATCAGAAGTTGTCTGTGGGGCACTTTCTGCAGCCCCAAAGAGGAAAGTACAGTTTTGGTGTGGAGTGTATGGAGGAGTGCAAGTAAAATCTTTGGGTGGTACAGAACCAGCATGTTCTCTTCTGTAACTTTGATCATATGAAGTTGGTTGGTAGAGGGAAAATAATGACTGACTTTCTAATTGTCCTTCAGTGGCAACAGCATCTTCCATAATTGGTGTTGTATTCTGACAGAGGATGGGATCTTCTGGACTGACAGGCACAGGCTCTGAAAACTCAAAGGACTGGCTGATGCTTGTAGGTGTGTTTGCAAGGGGAGTGAACACTTGATCTGGACTGGAAAGGTCTGCTGGGGAGAGAAGAGTCTCTTGGTAGGAAGGACCACCAACTGGAAAAGGAAGTGGAGACTCCTCTGACGTCAGCTGTTGCCTCAGGCACCAGGCTTCTGAGTCACTGGGGATAATAAAGAAACTTTGTTTTAGGTAATGCAATTATTAATATGCAAAGTTATATCATATGTGTTGATGTGAGGAACAATATAAAGAATGTGTAATTGAGTAGACCAGTTAATCATAAAATGTGTATGTGATAGGCCATTGTGTCTGCATAGAGATGTGAGTTAATAAAAGTACTTACCTTATTATATAGTTGTATGATGTGATTGGGGCATCATTGTTTTCCAGTAACATCAGGGAATACACCCAAATCCACTGCTGGTCTCTTGTCTGCAGGCGTAAAACTACTTCTGCTCTGCATTCACCAGATTCACTTACTGCAGAGGAAAAGAAAGATTGCAGATTGTTAGTGTATGTATCTCTAAATTCTCTTTGTCAATTCTGATTATGTTACACTTTTACCTTTAGGCATTTAGTTTACTATGTAACTCTCATACAAAATATTCTCTCCTTTATTAATTTCAGTTGTCCACACTTTTTTCCAAATTTTAATTCAAATAAATACCCTTATAATATCGTACCCCTTATTTAGTACCCTAATTTAGTACATATTATATAAACTTACATAGTTTGTAATGCTGCGTAGACATTTGTGTCAGGTCTTCAGGATGAATGAGACTGTACCACGACTTGCAGACCAAATCGTTTTTCTCAAAACCCAAGTGCAAGAAGGAGCTGCAGAAAAGTGAAAGAAAAAATCATTATGAGCTACACTTCAGTCCGTCTTATGAAATGGGTATACAGATAGGTAGATGTGCACATTTAATATTTACCTTTCTGAAACTTCCATGACTGAAAGATCTTTGGCATGGCGACTCTCGAAGAAGTCAACCAAGAAATGGTTGTGGGTTACTCTAGGTTTTGGGTCGAGAGGAATGCAAAAAGCAGTGAAAACGGGATTTGATGACCAATAGGTGCCAGGTGGAGCCTGCTGAAACCTTCCCCTTATAAGGACCAACTTGTTTCCTGCACTCTGCCTTCGGGCTGTCTTTGAGGTATTGAATCTACACCTGAACATTCTCTCTGAAACACAAAAATAAATATTGCATGGTATCATTAGTTGTGCAATAGTATAGTCAATAGAACACAAAATAATCCTAATACAGAATTTACAGTTAAGACTGTATCCACAATCTATCCTTATAAGGTATTCTTTATGCCTTTGTTGGCCTTAGGTTATTGTGAATACTTTCACAGTTAAAGAGATTTTAGAACTGTGAGCTATCAATAAACCACTTACTTCCAAACCCCCATTTTAGAAAGTTTAAAAAAAGGCATGAGATACTTCAGACACTTACCACTATTGAGTGATGATGGAAGAGACAATTGGTTCCTCATGACAAAGTGATCCGAGGGGTCAATTATGTCATAAATGCTGTCCCCTTGAGCAACCAAATCAACCTGTTGAGTAAATAAATGACATGATGAGATGTAGTTCCATTGTTTTGCTTCAAAGTACAGTAAAACTTCAACAAAAGACCGCCTCTTTGAAAAAAACCCACTACTTTATCTAGAGCAGATTTCCTTTTACAGATTTTCTGTTACAACATATATTTTGCATACTCGCCATCTTCTTAGAGAAGATAGCACCCCCCACCCTAAAGGTTCTACTGTAATTAATTGCTTATCTGATTTCTGGTCTGGATATACCCTACATTTAACAGAATATACAAAATATTCATGTGGGTATAGAATATGAATACTACAGTATCTGAACCTCTCAGTTTACTGATCTATATTTTACTATATGCTTGAGACTGATTATCACTAAGTATAAAAGATCATCACATATCTCAGTAGGTATTGTGGTTCAATAAAAAACTAACTTACCATTGAATGTCCAAGATGATCAGTCACATTTTCAGAGACATATATCAGTTTTCCTTCACTTGTGTAGGTTAATAGGAAGCCAGGAAGGTTGTGTATAAAATCTTGTAAGTCTTGACTAGAAAGTAGACATTCCAACTCATTTATCTGTTGAGCTGTTGGAGAAATAAAAAATAGAACTTTTTAACATGCACAGATTCATTGGTTTTCGTATAGTCCTAGTCAAACATGTACAATAGCTCTAACATTCAGGACCTTGGAGAGTGATAAGTGAAGAATTCTGTTTCAGCACCAAGGACAGCAGCAATATGACTATCAGCTCTAGCTCTTCATCATCAGTTTTATAAGAATGGACATGCCATTTACTATCCTATCTTATTGCAGTGTTCTGATCACATGAGTAATATATGTTACATGAATACAAGCAACAGGTACAGATAGGGTCAAATTAGAGCCCACTTGAAGTCTGATTCCTTAAGGACTTCCAAATAATATCTTAAAGTTTCTGCATTAACTATTAACCTTCAACTGAAAATAAGACAATAATTCATATATAGATTCTCAATGTAAGAGCCCCAGATATTTTCAGTAATATCTTACCTCTAGAGAAGAAAACAGACTTCCTCGTGTAGATACAAGCAAGCGACATGATATGCAGATAAGAAAGCCGCACTTTGTCTCCATCAGAGATAGGAAGAAGATCCTTCAAGTTTCGAATCTCTGCATTAATTTGATCCCTTCTGGCTTTTGATGCACCTTTCGTAGACCTATACATTTTGGATGGGGTCTCTGGTTGCTGAGTAAGAGTCAGTCCAGAGAGCCCCTTTCTTCTTTTCTCTTCTTGTCTTCGTTTTTCGTTTTCTGGTAGTCTTCTCTTCCCAAATATTGTGGTATTCCTTCTCAGATTTCCTGATGCCTGTCTCTGGGTTCTGGTTTAAAGAACTGTAGCTCATGGTTCTCTTTATATAGTAACTGAGGAGTGTGTGGGCAGGTGAGACGCAAGGGGAGGGGGGAGAAGAGTGGAGTTTATCATCAATGGGTTGCATGGTTAGGGATCTGCCTTTCTCTGCTATTACAGGCGAGCGTCATCAACTCATACAGATGACGCTGAGCAACGGGAGAGAAGAGAAAGGAGGGGGAAGAGAAAAGGGAGGGGGAATTGGAGAAAGATTTCTGCAAAGAGCCAAATATCACATTCTGTACCCAATTTGGAGAGAAACTGCAGATGATGTTGAAAATGCTACATTCCCATCAAATATCAAAACACTTTAAATCAATACCTAAGGGCTGTTACAATCTCTACAATCTCCTGTATGTTTCTTACATGAACTCCACATAATATATATAGTGATTATTGAATTACTTTGCTTCGATGTTCCAATGTATAATTATAGGGAGTACTAAAATCGACTACATCTGTTTTACTACTGTGAATATGGAAGCAAGGATGCACACTGAATTTGCATGGACATACCTTTTATATTTGAGGGCGCTGCAAGGTAGTTCAACCATTTCAGCCTAATATAAATGTAATCGTTGAAATCTAATGACAATGGACCTAGACGTGGGCTGCATTGAGAAGGCGTGGCTTGCCTATTGATAGAACTGCAAAATATTCTATTTTTTCTTCTTGTCAAAAATGATTAGTACCCATTTAAATAACTCTCTCTTTGTGTTTCCTTTTATTCTTCAGCCCACTCATTCCACATTTGGTTATAGAAAAGCATATTTTCATAGGATATGATTAATTTAGCTGCGTTTCCAGCCCCTGCATTTCCTCTAGCAAATGTAAATGGGTATCTGATCCTGATTTTCCTGTCTTTCTATATATTTATGTCTCTATCTCCCTCGCTCTCTCTCCCCTTTTATTGTTGAAAGGATAATTAGATGTAGGTTGGAGTGACGACACTGTGTTTTGTGAATGACGGCTGCTTCTTTGCATACTCTCTGTGTTTTATCCATATTTGGTAAGAGCTTAGTATATAGCAGAATTAACCGTATACTGGCCCAGCTTCCAGGGAGCTGTGTTCTGAAATGCTTCAAAGCAGAGCTATTTTTATACTTCACAGCTTTGGTGTGTATCTGGTTGATAAACAGCTCACAGCTTCAAGGTTCAAGCTCAAGATAAGAGACTCTTGATATGAGCTGTAGCCATTGTGCTATATAAGCCCATTATTCCTAGCGGGGCTTTAAAAATATTAGGTTGAAAGAAAAAAGAAAAGTAATATAAATGACTACACTCAATGTTTTAACTCAAATACTAAGATAATTATGCAGCTCAATCATATAACTGGCCTCAGTATTTATATGTGTATTTTCACCACCATTACCTTCTTCTCTTCTCCATTATTAATCAACCATACTGTAAGCCTCTAGCTCACCATGTAAGTGTAACTTAATTTTAGTTCACCTCTGCAGCCAAAATTGTACCCAAAACCGTTGTTCAATTATTTCATATGTGTTTTGTTATATTGGGTCGCCATGTTTTTGTACTTCTCTCGATTCTGGTTGCAACATTTTTCACAGAATTTTAAGGGCCAAATCGATGTAAAACCATGCTCTGACTTATCATCATACACTCATTGTCAAATAAAATTAAGCACCTTGAAGGAGTTGGTCAAATGGAATGAAACTGTATATATGTGATTCATTTAATTCTGACAACTCTTTCTAGGTGCTTTTTTTTACAATGAGTGTATGACAATTAGTCAGAACTACATATATGTAATTGTAGCTTTGATGTAAGTAGATGATTAAAATATCGGAGGAAAGGGATAATTTATTGCGGAACAGTGAACACCTGAAGGGAGGCTCTAGTACCCTGTTGTACCACCTCTAGCTTGGATGCAAGATATGATATGGGTGGGCATGGTGGCATACAGGTTCCATATTGTATCCGGTGGCACATTGGTCCATGTTTGCTGTAGCTGAACCTCTAGATCATGCAAACTTGTAGGGTGCCAAAGTTGGCATCCCAGATGGTCCCATACATGTTATATTGGCGATGAATCTGATGACTGGGCAGGCCACAGAAGTATGGCAATGTTGTAGAGACATTCCTGTGATACCTTTGCTATTTGCCACCAAACATTATCCTGCTGGAAAACGCCTCTTAGGAGCCCTGCCATGACAAGCAACACAAAGGTACCTGATATTTGGCAGACACATTGCCGAGCTGTCGTTGACCCTTGCACCACTACTAGGGGTGACTGACTGTCACATGCATTAGCCTTCCAGACCATCACACCAGCTGCGGGGGCAGAGTGCCGCTCCACAGCAAAGGCAGGATTGAGGTGCTCACCCCGAGTTCTCCAGACACAAACACAGCCGTTGTCAGTGCCCAAACAAATACTAGATTCATTACTGAAGACAACCCGGTTCCACTCCATAACAGTCCAGTTTCATCATTCAGCAATGCAAATGGAGGCAACTGTGGGTGAGTATCAAAGGCAGTAAACGTAATGGGCAAGGTAAGGCCAAATGTCTTTCAGCCAAGCACCTAAAAATGGTTCTGACAGACACAGGGGCCTGTAATGATGGTGTCACCATGGCAGACAACAAAACAGTTGCAGCAGCTCATGCTTATCAGATGATCTTCTCTACTGGTGGTCTGTTGACAGCATACTGAGCCTGTTTGCCTTGTGTGGGTGCCCTCCCGCATCCACTGGTTCTATCACATCCTGACAGTCTGGTCAGAACAGCCCAGGTGGCAGGCAATTTGTTGATACAACCATCTTCCTTCTCACGTTTCAATAATGCACCCCTTCTCCAACTCTGTTAGCTGGGTGAAATCTTTTCGATTGCATTGTAGATGCATGTCTAGTGATCAACAAGCTCTACATAAGTGAAAAAGGAGGTCCACTGCACACAAGTAGCCCCTGAGTGCCTTTTTTATAGGCCAAGGGTGGAATCATTTTTAGTTCCTCAGATGGCAAGAGTGTTCATCTAATCATGTCAAAACTCTAATCATTTGCATATCTGCATGCTGAGCTTTGCAGCAAAACAACAACCCCTTCTATACATGCAGGGGGTTGACAATGCTGGGGTCTTTGACCTTTGAGTTTTCCTTTTTTGCATTGTAAATACTTTTTATTTTATTGATATGTAAAACCCATATAGTTGTAAAGAGCAGACAAAATAAAAATCCCAAACCAAACCTAAGTTTTTCGTTTTCTGACCGCCCAGAGAACCAGAATAGTGAACCATGACATATTTAAGTAAGTTTGACCAAAGACACTTTATTTTCTTAAATTATTTTTTTCAAAACGAACCATTTGTGGTATTCTAGTACAAAGGCAACTTATACTTATACCAAAGATAATATTATACGCTCGTCCAAAAAAAAAATCAAGCACCTAGAAGAAGTTGTTGAAACCTAATGAACTTTTTATATGTAATCGTATCATTGATATAAGTGATTAAAATATCAGAGCAAAAGCATAATTTATTGTGGAAAATTGAACACTTGAAGGGAGGCTCTAGTTCCCTGTTAGGTGGCCTCAGGCTTGGATACAAGATGTAATACTGGCGGACACGGAGACATGCAGATTTGCTGTAACTAAGCTTCTAGATTGTGCAAACTCGTCAACTGTCAAAGTTGGCATCCCAGATGGTCCCATATATGTTTTATTAGCAATAAATCTGGTAACTGGACAGGCAATGTATGTATGGCAATGTTGTGGAGACATTCCTTGGACATCCTTTCTGTGTGCGGCTGTGCATTAGCCTGCTGGAAAATGCCTCTTGGAAGCCCTTCCATGAGAGGCACCACATGTGGTTGCAGGATAACCTGGATATATTGCTGAGCTGTCATCGTCCCTTGTACCACTACTAGGGGTGACCAACTATTGTAAGTGATGGCTTCCCAGATCATCGCACCAGCATTGGAGGCAGTGTGACAGTTTTGTCATTCATAATACCACTGAAAACGGAGACAACAGCAGGTGGGTATCAAAGGCAGTACACGTAGTGGGTACCATTAGAACCAATGTCTTTCAACCAAGCGCCTGGAAATGGTTCTGATAGACACAGTGGCCTGTAACAAAAGTGCCACCTGTCTCTGGATGGAGGACACTAAAACAGTTGGAGCTGCTCATGCTTGTCAGCCAATGCTTTCTACTGGTGGTCTTTCGAGGGCATCCTGAGCATCACACATCCACTAGTCCCAACACCTTCTAACAGTCTGGTCAGAGCAGTCCAGATGGTTGGTAATTCATCGATACTACCATTCAACTTCTCACACTCTAATTCTATTAAATGGGCAAAATCTCTTCAAGTTTTGCAGTAAAACAACAACTACTAGGTGCTTCATTTTTCTTTACAGTAAGGGTGGACGCTCACTGGCGATATTTTCTTTCTTGCGCTGCGAGAGCATGAGAAAACTCTCACCTCGCAGCGCAAGAAAGATGCCGGTATAGAACCGGCATATCACTAGTGCTTTCAATGGGGCCAGCGGCAGTAGCGCTAGCCCCATTGAAAACATAGGGAGATTGCCAGGGACTTCTGCCACAGCTGTCACAGCTGTGGCAGAAGTCTCCGGCATTCTATCCCATTGCTTTCAATGGGATCAGCACTGCTGCCGATCCCATTGAAAACACTGCTTTGTGCCAAGCCCCGCAGTATGATTATCGGGGAAGGGCTTGAAATATAAGCCCTTCCCCGATAATCAGCAATAAGTGTGAAAAAAAAAATTACTCACCTGTCCGGCGCTCAGGCGCGTCCTTCGGCTGGCTCCCCTGCACTGCTATTAAGCTCTTTCAGCAGTATCTTAGCTATTCATGAATGAATAGCTAAGGGCTATGTCTCATTGGCTGAGCGCTCAGCCAATAGCTAAGCACTAGCTGCTATTGGCTGAGCCCTCAGCCAATCAGCACAGCTCTTTCAGGAGGTGTGGATTTTTAAATCCCCACCTGCTGAAAGAGCTTAATAGCAGTGCAGGGGAGCCAGCCAGAGGACGCGCCTGAGCGCCGGAGAGGTGAGTAATTTTTTTTTTTTACACTTATTGCTGATTATCGGGGAAGGGCTTATATTTCAAGCCCTTCCCCGATAATCATACTGCGGGGCTTGGCAGAAACCATTGCTTTCAATGGGATTGGCAGCGGTGCCGATCCCATTGAAAGCAATGGGATAGAATGCCGCGGACTGGGGATAGGTCCCCGCAGGGATGAAGGAAACTCCTGTCACAGCTGTCACAGCTGTGGCAGAAGTCCCCGGCTGTCTCCATCTCTTTTCAATGGGGCTAGCACTACTGCCGCTGGCCCCATTGAAAAGACTGGCGATTTCCCGGCGTGATGCCGCTTTTTTTCTCGCACTGCGCTGCTAGAATTTAACTTTACTCTCGCAGCGCAGTGGAGAAAAAAATGCCAGTGGGTGTCCACCCTAAGTGTAAGAACAGGCTGAACTGGATGGGCACAGTCTTCATTCGGCCTTACATACTATGCTACTATGTAACACCTGCAAACGTGCAAGGTTGGACTGCCACTCAGAGTAGTAGTGAATTCTCTGATGATCCCAGGGTGTGACTCAATAATGGGCTCTTTTGCGTGGGCAGAATATTCCCATAATACACATTGCAAGATATGGCTTAGGCCTCATGTCCACAGTAAAAATTCTTCGTAAAAATCTGTGTGGGCTTCCACGTGTGCGATCCGTGCCCATAGGGAATCATTGGGCACCCGCGGGTAATTAAATACCTGCGGATGTCATTTTTCCCCAGCGTGCGGATCACACATGTGGGAAAACACCCGCAGCATGCTCCATTTTCTGCGGTTTTCCCTCACGAATGGCTTGTATTGAAATGAATGGAAGCTGTCCGATCCGTGACACAAACGCGGATGACACTTACCGGATCTGCGGGAAAGCAGGAGATTTAAAAAAAAAAAAAAGCACAGTGCATGCTGGCAGCACGCCACTGGTGCACCTGTACGCATCTGCCGTGCAGAATATAGAAGATACAGCCACGCCAGAGGAGACCTGCGTCCGGACAGGTGAGTAAATGTCTTTTTTAGCCTCATGTCTGTGGGCACGACTGGAAACGGCTGCAGGATTCTGCACTGGGAATCCATGTATGTCCGTGGACATGAGGCCTTAATCTGCAGACGTGGAATTGTGCTTCAAAACCTGTATGTTTACATTCGGATTTTGATGTGGAATTACCATCAGAATTAAGCCATTTTCATTTTTGCATCAAATTTCGCTTAAAGGCTGTGGATTATGGTGCAGAATTTACAGTGTTTTGCAGTAAGTAATGTGGAAGTATTCCGCACGTGTGAAAGCACCCTGATGATTCAGCAGAAGACAACCCCATTTAGAGCTGACTTTGAAACCACCTATCACTAGGGTTTATTTCTTTGGGGATGATTGAAAAATAATCTATTTGACCTTATTGATTATCCCATGTATGCAGTGAGGCTTACGAAAAGATGATCAGAAGAAAGATGAAGCATATGTACAATAAACCATAGGATTCTAGGATTCTCAATTTCTAAAATGTTTTGCCATTGGGAATCTGAAATTATTCCCAAATCAGATTTCCATTTCTTCCTACTCTTTTAAGGGAGCTTTCAAGGGAAAATCCTGAGTAAACCACCATATAACCTTCAGATTAATCAGTTTAGATTATGTTTAATTTACAATTTTAGTCTGCTGGAAAGTCAGAAAATGAATCTACACCTGCTTGGAGCAGGCATAGATTTGCCTTGAACAAACAGACTATACCGACTTCATAGTGGCCATGTTCACTCATTTCAGATTTTGGTGAGAATGACATAAAAAGTGAAATTTTTATGTGGTTTTGATGCATATGATGCATGTACATTTTATGGTGCAGTTTACCCAAACTGGTGGAAAGTACTTTACAAATGTGGGCTTCAATTTGCTGACTTTTGGGCAGTCCAAAATACACCAAATGCCTTTTTGTAAAGTTAATGCAAACCACTCAAACTATCTTTTTCTAAAAGACTGGTGTAGGAAATGCCAGTCTTAATAAATGTGAGTCATTGACTCCTAGCTGGTACTCATGAGAAATCCTGGGTTTCTTATTTGCAAATCTCTTGTTGTTAGCGGTGGTTTGAACAAGTTGCTCAACATGTCTGTCTCCAGATTTTCAAAATCTGAAAACTGATGTTCATAGGTACTTCAAAAGCCGGACAAAGATGATACAAAACTTGCATAATGTAGAAAGGTGAATTTCCAGAAGATTCACTTATTTATGAAAATGTGATTTACAATGTTAAAATTTGGTCTAGGGAAGCAGCTGTCCTGTTGGGAGGACACAAAGTTCCTAAAAAAATATTACAGTTTCTGGTTGATATATTTAGTTTGGCCATTTATTAACAGATAAGAAAATCAGCTGAATGTCTAGGAGTTATCAAAGAGCATGCTAGAATCTGAAGAAATGAAACATACTCCATACTTCTGTCAGTCACAATGTGGTCAGGGAGTTCATGTGTAGAATGTGTTGTATGAACAATGAGACCAATTTGACAGCAGAAGGTAAAGTTCTGAGTAGTATTTAATGTGTTATCTTAAAAAACATGTCTACCACCACCCATATGACAGAACAGTTAGATGATTCAGACAATTCTAGATCAGGATCCATGGAAATATGGACATAGAGATGATTAGGCACTGGACATGGAAGACGGCCTGCAAGTCTCTGCCAGAAGATTTAATGTTGTGCACAGACAGAACAGGGTGTTACAAAATCTTTCAAATCACCAGTACATCTGAGAGATGAGCTTGAGAGACTTGTGAATTCCAGAGTCACCAACCACTTTGAAACTATGTCCCAATTGAAAAATGTTTATTTTTTTTGTTGTTTAAAGAATATGTTCAGTCCTAAAACATATTTTCTGTGTCTAAGAAAAGGCTATCTCATTTCTGAACCGGAAACTTTTCTGTTTTCTGTGCATGAACTGCAGTTGTTAACCTTCACAAGCACATGTAAGCATTCAGTCTATGGGCACTTTACTCACATTACTAGTACAAGCTCTTTATTCTTAATGGTAATTTTTTTCCTTGCTAATCTTTATCGTGAATGGAGCGACCTTTCCTTGTTTTGGGGAAAGAAAGATTCTACACCAGCAGAAGAGTGGAGCTTTTCGATAAATGCTCTTTCATGTTTTTTCTTGATGTCCTGAAACATGAGATCCATTTCAGGCAAAAAGAACTTATACACCTGCTCAGAGCGAGAGACCAAGGACACTGTAACAAGAGATTTGACAGAGTGTAGACACTTCTGCAAGCATACAGGTCCCGACATATAATATCTGTGGAAACTAGGGACAGCAGGAGGTGTATGTAGTAAACATGGAAAACCCAGGAGCAGAGGATTGACAGGCATTTAGATAATCTACAAAACATTTCTTCCTCATGAAGAACATACAAAATAGACCTGGAATTAAAGAGATTCTGTAACCATCTTTTTGCAGCCCTCACTCAGAGCTCCATAAGGTAGCATCTGTCACATGGATTACAGTGATATGTTTCTTGTGTAGATCTGTGCAGTAGTTTTGGAGAAACATTGCATTTTATCAGTAGCAGCCAGACACAGAACTAGTCCTACATATTCATGAGCTGCAGCTAGACACACCCACCCTGCCCCCCAGCCAATGATTGGCAGCTCTCTCTATATGCACAATAATAAGCAGACAGTGGTCACTTAGTGGCTGGAGGGCGGGGTGGGTGTAGCTATCTACAGCTCATGAATATTCAGGACTACTTTAAGTTGTCATCTATGCATTTGCTACTACTGGTAAAAGGCAAGTTTCTCAAAAACTGCTGCACAGATCCACACAGCAGACATATCACTGTAGTAAGCGTGCATTTCAGTACATTATACAGCTCTCAGAGAGGTGTGCTAAAAGATGGTAACAGAGTCTCTTTAAGGGAAACCTAAACTACAAAGTTGGTGCTTGGTTTAACAACTGAAACTAATTAGTAACTTTGTGGAGGTAAAACTCTTGACTGTGAAAGCCTTCCCCATTAAGCCTAAGCAGAGAAGTTTCTCAGTTTATTGGGACAATTAGAGACAAAATGTTCTTTTGTCAGTACTGTATACACAGAGATTATTATGGCCGTGATGAAAGTTCTCAGACTCAGAAAACTAGATGCTCAGCTTTTAGGAATGCTTAAGAGGATGCAGATGTAGGAGACTGAAATGTAAAAGCCAATCAAGGAGCTTTCCAAGTATCTTCCAATTCTCAGAGCCTTTCTTGAGCGTTGATATCAATCCTGGCAGCTAATGAGATCAGTGGTAAATCTCGATCTGTAAGTTAGTTTATTTTACTGGACAGGCTGTCCCAGAAGCTTACTGTAAGGGCCTAACTGTTCCAGTCCTTCTCAGATGGCAGAGTCGGAAATTGTATTGTGTACTGGTCAACAGATAAGTTTACTTGTTTAATGGTTTCTGCACACTGGCGAGAGGGATATCAGGATGTGATTGACGCCCCAATACCGCTCTCGCAATCCTTCTTGAAGTCCTGGATGTGGGGCGTTTCTGCAGGGAAACAGCCTCCCATTCCTGCAGGGCTGAAAGAATCCACGGCAGGAGATAGTGATCTTCTCCTATTGGTTCCAATGGGGATGGCAGCAGCAGCACCAGCCCCATTGAAATCAATGGGAGATGCTTGCGATCCTCTGCCACTGCTGTCACAGCAGCGGCAGGCGACACTCTTTTTTTTTTTGGGGGGGGGGGGGGGGGTTGCTTAAAATATATGCCCTAACATGAAAATAGTCCATAACTGTAGAAAAAAAAATTAAAAAGGAGAATACATCACCTTAGAAGCGCTGTCATATCTCTGGCGCGTCTTCTTGCAGGTCCTGGCACTTTTCTCCCGCTGCTCTTCGGGGCGGGGATTGAAAGAGCTCCTGAAGAGCTGTAGTTGATTGGCTGAGTGCTGTGACCAATCAGAGGCAGCACTCAGCTGTCATTCAATGCTGAGCGCTGCCTCTGATTGTTCCCTGGCCAGAAGAGCAGCAGAAGAAGAGTGCCAGGATCTGCAAGAAGACGGGCCAGAGATGACAGCGCTACTAAGATGATGTATTCTTTTTTTATTTTTTCCTACAGTTATGGCCTATTTTCAGGGTAGGGCTTATATTTCAACCCCCCCCCCCCAAAAAAAAAACCTTCTCGTGGAGAGACCCCTGTGGCACAGTATCGTGATCCTCACCCATTGATTTCAAGTTTGTGCTTTTGGATTTTTGTGCGATGCATTTATAACATTAGAAAGTCCCATTGACATAAAAAAAAAGCAGCGTTAAAAGAATGCAAGTGTGTGGGAGCCCTTAGTCATAGCATTGCTGATGCTTCAGGTGAAGGTCATCCTCATCATGAGATCTGGCAAAAAAGTCATCAAGGGATTATTATTTCCCCATAGTGGTGTGGTTCAGACAAGAGTGCTTCCACATAGAAGTGATATGGTGTATGCCCCCCTGTTAAAAATGACTGTGACAAAAGCGGTTGGGGGGCTTTATGTTGAAAACTGAAAGCAAGGATGAGGTCTCGTCACCACACAATTAAAGAAAGAAAGGAAGAATTACATGGGGCCAAGAACTTTTCCAGTCATGGACACAACGTAGAACACATGAAAGTCACCATATTAAAAGGCAATTTCAAATCACAAAGCCATAGAAGAATTTGGGAGTACAAATTTATAACAACTTTTGACACTTTCAACTGAGGGCTAAATTCTTCAAGAGGATTCATGCATGACTGGGAAGTATAAGAAATCTATAGGAGAGATAACATTCTGCTTGGTGACCCCCTAACGCTATTTCAGAGACCGAAAAAACTTCACATCTTTATCAGTGGACTCTTTAAATATTTATTTATTTCTCCACTCATCCTGTTGTGGTATTCTTTTAAGTGCAAATTAATCACATCCATGTCTGTGCCTTGTCAAATGCATGTGTATATATATGCATGCCTCTTCGGATCTATTTCACTATGCCTGAGGAGGTTCGAAAGCTCGCAATAACTTCATGTATTTTTGTTTAGCCTTTAAAAGGTATCCTATCTACAAGATTACTTGGTTTCTCTTGCTGGGAACAATCACATTTTGCTCTACTGGCTAACACGGTACCCAACATTTTTCAAAAGCTTAAACTGCATGGTGCAAAGGCTTAGAAATCCACTTTATGTCAAGAGATGTATAAAAAATACTAACACTTATATAAAAGATTGAACACCCCAAAAGTGAACATACCCCCAAACTAGAGGGAGGTCTCAGTAATGGTTGATATCTGTGCATGTAATTTCACACTGTAAAAACAGTCTCATGGGTATTTTTAAGCATGAGACTGAAACTTGCTAGCTGTGCTTGCAAGTATAGCAACATGGTACTCCTCTTCTTCAGTTTGGTATTGCAGAGAGAGAGAGAGGAATACTATCGCGCTATATTTGTGTGGATGGCCTGTGTGACATGGCTCATTACTTTCAGCCCGCTACATGTAAGGAGATTCCTTATTTATAAGTGGACATTTGGGCAGTTTGAGCATGAGCAAGTGCAATGCGGCCTTTACAGTTAAGTGGTCTTCTGAGATTGCCAAGTAGTTCCCCGAGTCCAAAAGAGCCTGACAAGTATCTCATCAAATATGGGGACCTGGCGGTACTTGGGTGGTTCCCTGTCTGACTCTGTGCCATATGTATGATGAGAGATGTGTGTGCATGGACAAGAATTAGAACATGCAAATGCATGGCAATGTGCAGGTTATCTGTATATCGGACAGCACATAGACAGGTTCCTGTGTGGTGTCTGATGCGAGTTGTGCCCGAGGCACAGTTTTATTTTTCCATTAAAAATAGAATACACACAGACAGCATACAGACCCATATTATTCTATGGTGCCACGCATACTACCAAGTTTTCCATGCAGACATGGACTGTGTGACAGAACTCATTGCATGCACTATTTTGATCTGATTTACGGACAAGATTCGTTTAAAGTTAATTGGGATAGATAAAAAATGGATAACACTCACATGCCATCTGTGTGCAGTCCATGTGCTCTCCACTTTTTTAAAGATGGAGAGAAAAAGAATTAAGCTTGTTTTAGTTTTTTTTTGCAGATGTAAAAAATGGATTGCACGTGGAAGTAATAAAATGGACACACACAACAAATATGGACCAAATACAAAAGCGATACTGAGCTGTATACAATGATGAAAAAAATGTCAAGCTTTTTGGAGATGTAATACGGACATTTTTTCACCTAAGTATGCACTTAGCCTAAGGGCGGATTCAGACAAGCGTAGTTTTGTCCCCTTTTATGCCCATGACAATCACAGCCGTATAATGGGACAAAACACAACCACAGAATCTCTATGGGATTTCATTGGTTTCGTTTTCATTACCTCTTTTCTTGGCCATCATTTCTACAGCCAGGAAAAGATAGGACCTGCCTTACTTTCCTGCACGTAGTTAACCCCTTAGTGAACAAGCCTGTTTGCCCCTTAACGACCAGGACAAATTTTGAACGTTCGACATGTTTCACTTTAACATAGAATAACTCCATAAAGGTTTTGCACCTCCAAGTAATTCTAACATTGTTTTTTTCGCCACATATTGTACTTCACTTTGGTCATAAAAATAGACCAATAGAATTTCTGTATATTTATTAAAAGCGGCAAAATTGAGAAAAAAATGTAAAAATTGCCTTTTTTTACATTTTTAACTGCAATATGTCAAAAATGTGCAAACATACAGTACAAATTTTTGATAAGATATATATTTCCATCTGTTTACTTTATTCTGTTAGCACATTTGAAAAACTTTAGTGTCTTTTTAACCATTTAGGAAACGTATAAATTTAACATTACTTGTTAAAATTTTGAGGAATATTTTGTTTTCCTACACCAAGCTAAGATTTCAAAGGCTCATAGTTGTCAAAATGTCAGATACTCCCACAAATGACCCCATATAAAAAAAAAATACATCCCATGTTATATTCACTGACAGGTGTCATGAGTATTTTGACTCCACAGTTTTTTTCAGGAGTTAATGCAGTTCTGAGGAGAAAAAAATAAAATTTCATATTTTTGCAAATATGTCATTTTAACCCCTTAACGACCAGCCCATAGTGTTTTTATGTTCTCCCGAAGTGGGCTTTATTCTCTGAGGACGTAAAAACATGTGTCCTGCAGAGAATAAAGCCCCTCGGGCTCTGGACGTGACAGCTCCATGCTGTCGGTGCCCGCAGGTAGCCGACAGCATGGAACTGTCATCCCGGCTGCAGGCCCCCCCCCCACGGCAATGCGAAATTTAAAATCTCCTGGCTCCCGGCTCCTGTAGGTACCCGGGAGGCAGGAGATGTCAGCGGTCCCCGGTACCACGATCGCTGTTATCCAATGGATAATGGCGATCGCGGAAAAGTGAAGCAACATGTAAAAAAAAATAAAAGCTTCACCTCCCCTCATGGATCGGATCCATGAGGGAAGGTGAAAATACTCACCCCGCTTCCTCCATGTCCTCCGGTCGGTCTCGGGACCCCCCGCTGGCTTCTGCGATGTGCCGATGTGGCGCGCATGTGCAGAAGGCCAGCGAGCCCGGCAAATTCAAAATCTCCCTGCACCCGGCTGTCATAGATAGCCGTGTGCAGGGAGATATGACTGGGGACCGCTGTATGCGGTTTCCAGTCATATGATCACCATTATCCATCGGATAACGGTGATCATATAAAGTTAAAAAGTAGAGAAAAAAAAAAAAGTTAAAAGTTAAAAAAAGCTTTTAAAGTTAAAGTTTCATCTCCCCTTACGGATCGTATCCATAAGGGGGGATGAAATTACGTACTCAAGGTCCCCGGATTTGTTCTCTGGTGGGATGTTGATCCGCGGACCTTACCCCAGCTTCGGCGAATGCGCCCGTCAGCATGATGGCGGACGCATGCGCAAAAGTGAAAGATTGCCCAAGAAATTTAAAATCCCCCTTCTGCTGGCTACCAAAGAGCCAAGTAGCCAAGAGCCTGGAGATGTCACGGGGAGCCGCGGTATGCGGTTACTGGTCACGTGATCGCCGTTACCCAATGCATAATGGTGATCACGTAAAAGTTCTTTAAAAAGTGGAAGTTTCATCTCCCCTCACCGATGCGATCGGTGAGGGGAGATGAAACATCTTCTCGGAGGCTTCCGCATTTGAATCCAGATGTGATTATCCGCCATGGATTCTGCCGGCTACTGGGTATGTGCCCGCCGGCAAAATGCCGGACACATTCGCAGGAGCCGGGGAGCCCAGGAAATTTTAAATCTCCTTGCTCCCAGTGACTAACGGTCGCTGAGTGCTTGGAGCAGTGACCGGCGGCCTCGTTGAGCGGTCCCCGATTACGTGATAAATTAGCGATATAACATTAGGCCGGTCACGCATGACCGGAGAGGAATTACAGATTCTGCATGCGCTTGATCAGCGGTAATCCATGGATCAATCACATGCATTGGATGACACAATTCCCCCCAATTAGTGGGTCGGAATTACGTAATCCACTCGCAGAAACAGAACACGGCATGCTATATTTTACCGCTGATATCTGCGACCTAGAGCCCATTGTGCTCTATGACCGCGGATATACTCGCAGCCCATTTGCAGATACATTGTGTACGGGCTGCGGGTACCCGGGTCATCTCTAAGCGACGGCGCGGGAAATATAAACAAAAAACGGTGTACTGCGCATGACCGCCTGTGTGAGTAGGCAGTTATGCGCAGTACATTACGCAGCCATACGCAGAGTCACAGCCGGGCTCATGGCTGGGATCCGCTGCGGGCCTCCGCAAGCAGATTCCACCTACGGCTGCGTGAGCCCGGCATTATTCAGACCGCTACCTGTAATCCGTAATTTACAAGAAGCCCCGGGAACGTTCGCCTTCATGCAGTTCCAGGAGCAGCTTGTTGAGCGCCTTCTGTGTGAGACCGCCGCACCGCAGCAAGATTACAGAGACTCACAGAGCGCCACTTTTTACACCCCATACCTGCCGCTGAGGTCACGAAATACCCCCAAGCGAGACAGGAGGGGGGATACCCAGTTTTCTTGCCCCATGTGCCCAACCCAACCAGCCTCCATAATTACCCCTGTCTTCGGACATAAAACGCAGTTTATATTATTACTTTTATCTAATATTTAGGGAATGCCAAAAAATGGGGATGGCGAGGGGAGGGGGGGATTATTTTTAGGAAGTCAATTTTTTTCCGTGTAAGTGGGCAATGGGGCCTTGAATTTATTCAGTTGTACCCTGAAATCCAGCGGGCATTCCCTCCATTATGGGCCTAGCCATGTGTCTTGTAAGTAGTTTAGGGCCACAATGGGTATGTTTCTGAACACGGGACAAACGGGGGTATCCATTTTGCGGTGAACGTCTTCATTCCTATGTACGCTGTACAAAAAAAACAGTTTTTAAATTGACAAAATTGCCAAAAAAATGAAAATGCTAATTTTTTCCTTCTGCTTTGCTTAGATTCATTCAAATACTGTGGGGTCAAAATACGCAGTACACCCCTAGATGAATTTGTTAAGGGGTCTAGTTTTCCAAATGGGGTCATTTGTGGGGGTTCTCTATCATTTTGGCCGCCCAATGTCTCTACAAGTGGGCAAGGGGGCCTGGAATTGATTCAGTTGTACCCTGAAATCCAACGGGTGCTCCTTCCATTATAGGCCTAGCCATGTTTCCTTTAAGTAAATTAGGGCCACAATGGGTATGTTTCTGAACACGGGACAAATGGGGGTACCCATTTTGGGGTGAACGTCTTCATTCCTATGTACACTGTACAAAAAAAAATGTTTTTAAATTGCCAAAAAAATGAAAATCATAATTATTTCCTTCTGCTTGGCTTAGATTCATTCAAAAACTGTGAACTCAAAAAAGTCATCGTACCCCTGGATAAATTTGTTAAGGGGTCTACTTTTCAAAATGGGGTCACTTGTGGGGGTTCTCCATCGTTTTGGTCACTCAAGGGCTCTACAAGTGGGCAATGGGGACTAAATCTCCTTCAAGCAAAATTTCTGTTCCGAAAGCCACCGGTTGCTCCTTTCATTTTGGGCCCCATTGTGCATACAGACATAAGATTAGGGCCACAATGGGTATGTTTTTGAGCACAGGACAAACAGGGGTATCCATTTTGGGTGCAAGTCTTCATTCATATATGTGCTGTACAAAAAAAACTGCTTTTAAAATGACAGAATTACCAAAAAAATGAAAATCGTAATTTTTTTCCTTCGGCTTGGCTTAGATTCATTTAAAAATTGTGAAGTCAAAAAAGTCATCATACACCTAGATAAATTTGTTAAGGGGTCTACTTTTTAAAATGGGGTCACTTGTGGGGGTTCTCCATCATTTTGGTCACTCAATGGCTCTACAAGTGTGCAATAGGGCCTAAATCTCCTTCAAGCAAAATTTCTGTTCCGAAAGCCACCGGTTGCTCCTTTCATTTTGGGCCCCATTGTGCCTACAGACGTAATACTAGGGCCACAATGGGTATGTTTCTGAGCACGGGACAAACAGGGGTATCCATTCTGGGGTGCAAACCCTCATTTTCATGTGTACTATAGAAAAAAGTCCTGTCTTTAAAATGACATATTTGCAAAAATATGAAATTTTAGTTTTTCTCTTCTAAATTGCATTGACTCCTGAAAAAAACTGTGGGGTTAAAATACTCATGACACCCCTCAGTGAATACGTTAAGGGGTGTAGTTTTTAAAATGGGGTCACTTGTGGGGGTATCTATCATTTTGACTCCTATGAGCCTCTCCAATCTTGGCTTGGTGTAGGAAAACAAAGTGTTCCTCAAAATGCTGAAAAGTAATGTTAAATTTGTACGTCTCCCAAATAGTTAGAAAAAAACCGAACGTTTTTCCAATGTGCACCCAAAATAAAGTAAACGGATGGAAATATATATCTTAGCAAAAATTTCTATATTATGTTTGCACATATTTGAGATATTGCAGTTGGAAATGTGAAAAAATGACGATTTTTTCAAAATTTTCCCAATTTTGGCACAGTTAATAAATAAACACAAATTCTATCGGTCTTTTCTTTCTGCCTAAATGAAGTACAACATGTGGCGAAAAAACAATGTCAGAATCGCTTGGATATGCAAAACCTTTCTGGTGTTTTTCCATGTTAAAGTGACACATGTCAGATTTGCAAAATTTGTCCTGGTCATTAAAGGAGATGTCCCGCGCCGAAACGGGTTTTTTTTTTTTTAAACCCCCCCCCCCGTTCGGCGCGAGACAACCCCGATGCAGGGGTTAAAAAAACAAACAGCACAGCGCTTACCTGAATCCCGGCGGTCCGGCGTCTTCATACTCACCTGCTGAAGATGGCCGCCGGGATCCTCTGTCTTCATGGACCGCAGGGCTTCTGTGCGGTCCATTGCCGATTCCAGCCTCCTGATTGGCTGGAATCGGCACGTGACGGGGCGGAGCTACACGGAGCTACACGGAGCCCCATAGAGAAGAGGAGAAGACCCGGACTGCGCAAGCGCGGCTAATTTGGCCATCGGAGGGCGAAAATTAGTCGGCACCATGGAGACGAGGACGCCAGCAACGGAGCAGGTAAGTATAAAACTTTTTATAACTTCTGTATGGCTCATAATTAATGCACAATGTACATTACAAAGTGCATTATTATGGCCATACAGAAGTGTATAGACCCACTTGCTGCCTCGGGACATCTCCTTTAAGGCGCAAACAGGCTTGGTCACTAAGGGGTTAAAGACATTTTTTTTCTATAGTTCAAATGCAAATGATGATTTGCTCCCCAAAATGGATACCCCTATTTGTCCTGTTTTCCGAAACATAACGATTGTGGCCCTAATTTTATGTCTCTAGGCACAACAGGGCCCAAAACAAAAGGAGCAGCTACTTACTTTCAGAAATGAAACTTTGCTTGAAGGTGATTTAGGTCCAATTGCACACTTGTAGAGCCCCTGAGCTTCAAAAATGATAGGGAACCCCCACTGTTGTAGATATGACAAAGAGACTGTTTCATACTTCACAGGAGACAATTTACTTAAGATGGCCCAATCAGTGGACTCCACTTCCTGATTGATTGGATTTTGTGAATGATGTACTGCTGTGACTGAGTTATACTGGAACGCGTGAAGAAACCTGCGAGATATGGAGTGAGTGCAAGAGCAAGTAAGGTGGGACAACTTTTCCCTTTTTTTTTAACTTAAGATGGCATCTGTTTCCTGCACCACACCCAAGAGCTACATAGGTTGTCTATATAGAATAGGAGAACCTAAGCATGGACTATATCGTTTCGTTTTCATTTAACTGACATCCCATGTCCCTCACACCAATCATACTGATAGTGACCACCCTGACTTTTGCTTATGTAGTAAAATATATATATATATATATATATTTGTGTGTGTGTCTGCCTCTTAATAAAGCAAGGCTTCAATGTCGTATGATGCTAGCTGGTGTCATGTGTCAGTGATTTGTGTGCACATAAACTTCTCACATATAATTTGGACCAGGCTTTGAAACACTATAGAAATCCTTTGAAATTCCCCCTTAACAGCTTTGCACCCCCATCACAGGGACAGTGGCACAGAATTTGCTTATCTAATCGACTGGACTTGAGAATTAGATGATTAAACAATAGGTGAAAGACTGCAGTACCGAGGTGAGTCTTATGAATAATATGTACTATATAACTTGTCTTCTGAATTGTTTCTTGTCTATTTTAGAGTTCTATGTCGGGTGAGTAAATTTGCATATGGGTTCTTTGTGTAATTTATGGCATCTCACCCTTAGCAGATAAGAACCCTGCAAGAAGTGTTTCATTGTACTGTGAATAAGTGCGTGTTTGGGTGCTGTGTAAAGTCTGTTTGTTTGTTTGTCTGCCATTTATCCTGGGTTTTCCAGTGTCTGAAGAGGCACTAATGGAATGTTGAGCGTAGTCTCAAAGGTTTTTTTTTATAAAATAGTTATTCCTAGCATAGATAAAAAGGTATGCGTCCCTGCTGAATAACTGGATGACTTAGAAACTATCCGAGTACAAGCATATATAGATCATTAAAATGGGTAATATAGGCAGCAAGCGGGTGGATGTTGAGGCATGGTACACAGCACCACAGATTGTATCTCATATAGAAAGGAAAAAGAAAGTGGGTAAGTTCAAAAGGTTGATGTTGATTACAGAATGTAATGTATGCGATAGACTGAATGAGCCCTTCTGGAAGAATGTGTTAACTAAAAAATGGTGTTTGAAAGATAAAGGCTAGGGGAATGCTGCAGTTGCTTGGTGGAGATTAAAAGAGAGTTGTAGAGAAGATGGCAGATACATGTATAGCTATTGTCAGAAAAAAAAGTGTCAAAGATGCTATTGGATGCTTACAAGATGAAAATGGTGAATTGGTTAGGAATGATGTTGAATAGCCCAAACTTTTAAATTCCTATTTTGTATCTGTTTTCTCTCAGAAAGTAGATGGAACTGATCTTACCTGTGCTATTGGGGGAATAAAAGAATGCAGGCTATCTATAAGCAGAGAGATGGTCAGGGAACACTTAGCTAACTTAAATTAATTTAGGTTTCAAAGTCCAAATGAATTACAGCCTAGGATACTAAAGGAAGCAGCGGAGGCAATTGCTGAACCACTTGCCATAATTTTTGAAAATTCCCGGAGAACAGGAGAAGTCCCAGAAGATTGGAAAAGGGTAAATGTTGTCCATGTCTTCAAAAAAGAGAAGAAGGTAAATCCAGGAAACTTCAGGCCTGTGATCCTGACTTCTATACCGGGAAATATCTTTGAACAAATTATTAAACAGCATATATTCAAGTACTTGGTTAAAAATGGGGTAATTAACCAGGGCCAGCATGGGTTTGTAACAAAACAAGTCATGCCAGGCGAATCTAATTTCCTTCTATGACAGAATCACCGACTGAATTGATCAGGGAAATGTGGTAGATATAGTATATCTTGACTTTAGTAAAGCATTTGATAAATTAACTCATACTATACTTATTGAAAAAATGACCAAATATGGGAATGACAAGGCAACTGTTAGGTGGATTCACAACCAGCTGAGTGATTGTACTCAAAGAGTGGTCATAAGTAGCTGCACATCCAAGTGGAAGAATGTATCAAGTGGGGTACCACAAGGCTCTCTGTTCTAGGTCCAGTGTTGTTCAAAATTTTTATAAATGATCTGGAGGAGGGCATTGATGGGAAACTGATCAAATTTGCCGATGACACAAAGCTAGGAGGGATAGCTAACACTAGAGAAGGGAGAGAGAGTCTTCAAAAAGATCTAGAAAAGCTTGAACAGTGGGTGGCGACTAACGGGATGGTATTTAACAAGAAAAATGGAACATCTGGACAAGAAAAAGGGAGAAAGCACATACAGAATATGAAGAATTGGGCTAAGCAGCACATGTGAAAAAGACTTGGGTATACTAATAGATCATCGACTGAACATGAGTCTGCAATGTGATGCAGCAGCCAAAAAGGCAAACACAATTCTGGGATGTATTAAGAGAAGCATAGAGTCTAGATCACGGGAGGTAATTATTCCCCTCTACTCTTCCTTAGTCAGACCTCTTCTGGAATACTGTGTCCAGTTCTGGACCCCCCACTTTAAAAAAAGACATCGACAAACTGGTGCAAGTTCAGAGAAGAGTTACCAAGATGGTGAGTGGTCTGCAAATCATGTCCAATGAGGAACGGTTAAAGAATCTGGGAATGTTTAGTTTGCAAAAGAAAAGGCTGAGAGGAGATTTAATAGCGGTCTACAAATATCTGAAGGGCAGTCACAGTGCAGAGGGATCAGCCCTATTCTCATTTGCACAAGGAAAGACTAGAAGCAATGGGATGAAACTGAAAGGGAGGAGACACAAATTAGATATTAGAAAAAACTTTCTGACAGATAGCCGCATCGTCCACATCCAACCCCAGAGGTACGTGTACTGTTCCTCGACACGGGAACATCTTCTGTCTTTTGAGTACTGCTGCGACTGTCTTTGCCACACCTGTGGCCCCGTACAATCCCATCTTTACCCCATGGCGCCCGAATGATGTATACCATATCATCAATCGCGTACCCGACCCAGAAACACACCTGATGCCTTTTGTATTGCATTGCACTCAGGTACAACGCACCTACAGCTATTGCTGGTGAGATCTCAAGGACATTGTGCGTTTAAAGGCTGGGGATTCTTTCTACCCACTCATAAGCACTGGCTTGGGTGTAACCCCTGGTGATGACACTAGTTTTGATTCTGGCCCACTCTTCATAGAGCGCTTCACTCAATGGCCACAGGCGCGGTTGGTGCAACAATCCCTGTCTCTCTATGCTTGCAAACAAGAGACTGGGGAATCAGCTGAGAAATATTATGTCCGTATTAAGCAACACTGGACTGATACTGGGTTTCAGCCACATGTACCAGCCGACATCCAATTACTAACCCAGGCCTACTACGTTGGCTAATACATGAGCCTTGGTCTGTTTCAGGTGGAACAGAACTCTCTTGCAGTGGGAAGCATGCGTCCAGGTGTATTTCCCTTGCAACTTCGCGTAGGTCTCAGTGGTTAGCAGGACCTTAAAGGGACCATTAAATCGGGGCTCAAGGCTTCTCTGAGTATGCCTCTTGGTCACTACCCAGTCCCCAGGCTTGAGGGAATGAGTACCTTCCACAGAATATGGATCTGGAAGAGAAGAATAGACCATGGCATGCAATTTAGTTAATTGGTCAGTTAGATTTCTCATGTACCAGACCATATTCCCATGCTGAAGGGTCAACTGGTGATGAAAGTGGAGCCCCAAACTAGGTGCACAACCAAACAGAATATCTGTTAGGGGTGTGTCTTACTGAAAATAGTGCAAGGGGAAGGCAGTCAAGCCATGGATTGTTGAGTCCGGTCATGACCTTCAGAATTTTGTTTTTCAAAGTACCATTTAGTCTCTCTATTCTCCCACTACTTTGAGGATGGTAGGATGTGTGGAAAGCTTAGTCAATGCCCAACATCCTTGCCATTTCCTTCATAATGTTTGCAGTAAAAGTGGTACCCCAGTCACTCTCAATGGTTTCAGGGATACCAAACTGGCACACAACTTCTGAGAGTAATTTCTTAGCCATATTTCAGGCCATAACTTTAGCCACAGGGAAAGCCTCTGCCCAACCAAAGAACAAATCAATACAAACAAGGACGTACTTGTAGAGGCCACTTTTTGGTGGCTGGATGTAGTCAATCTGCAATCTCTGGAAAGGAAAAACTGCTTTGGGAGTATGGGGGGATTTTAAATGCGACCTGAATTATTGATGGCACAGATGAGACAAGCTCTGGAGTATGTGTTGGCCACCACAGAGAAGCCTGGGGCATACCAATGTCAGGTCACCAAATCAGTCATGGCTTTCTTGGACACATGGGTAGGTCCATGGGCATAAGAGGCCATGACTGGATAAAGAGGAAAGTGCGAAGAGCGGAGACTGATGCAGGGGCAGAAAGTCAAGCTACAGCAGCCTTATGATCTGCCGTAAGGTGTCATACCCCCACAGAGATGCAGTGCCACAAAAAGGTGACAGAGGTACAGCAAAATTGTAGTTTCTTCTCGGAAGAGTTGCAGCTGTTTTCAGCCAAAAAATTCAAAAGGGAAACAGAATACTGGATGCATTTAGTCTTAGTGGGGGCACACAAAAGAAGATCATGCACATACTGAAGAAGGATAATGGTTGGGTCAGAGCATGGCCATGCCTCAGGAACCTGTGCCATGAGTTGGGAGTAGAGCACAGGGGAATTCTTGGTGCCTTAGGGTAGGATCACCCAGGTGTACTGTTTGCCTTGGTGTGTGAAGGCAAATAGGTACCAGCTGTCTTCATGTAGGGAAATGGAAAAGAAAGCATTTATGAGGTCAACCACTGTAAAATAAATGGATGAGGGAGGGACCTGAGCCAAAGGGTGTGAGGATTTGGTACAATTGGAGTGATCAAGAACTTAGCCTCATTCACTGCTCCGAGATCCAGTACCATGCAGTGTTGATCAGGCTGTCCTTTTCCCACCTTTTTCCTAATTGGAAGTAACAGATAGTTACAGGGAGAGGAATAAGGAATGACAGCCCTGTTCTGTAAAAGAATTTGCATTCGCAAGGTTCCGGTATCTGCAGCACGTCGCCATAGCAACAGGGCCAATAGACGGCTGGTGATGACGCTACGGGGCAGGAGGCTCTGCTAGTCTCGCGAGAACTATATTACTAAACCAGGAAGTGATCCACGTCAGAGGTGTGCGTCTGCACCGGCGGCAGCCTGAACACAGCGCTGGGTATGACACCTTCTAACATGTAATTATATTATGTATGCTGCACCTGGCTATGATGGACTGTTTCACCCAATGAAGTTTGATCTGTTTTAATTGTAATTTGTGTTGTTGTCTATGATTGGTGGAGGTGGAGCTATGGGTGCTATTTATTGTTGTAGTCTGTGTATGTTATTTAGAACTTGATAAAGACCCTCAGATGGAGGGTTGAAACGTTGTGTGGGCACAATAAAGATTGGACCTTTTACTTAACCCCTGGAGTGCTGCTCTCATACTTACTTGGTTGTTGAAATTGTGATCCAGGATCCAGGATCTTTGATGAGCGTGCACCATCTGGTGAGAATTGTCTTCCCTATATATCTGAAAGGTGAAGTGTGTGCTGTGATCGGTGTTGCTATACAGGTGATTTATAAAATATCTGGTTGAGGGCCAATTTTGCATTCGAACACTGCCTTTAACAAGACTTTTAAAATGTGGTGACGATATGCCAGGTATAAAAGATCTTTCCCAAACATTTGTTCTAACAGAACACATGTTCCTCTGATACGACCTGTGTTTACAGCAGTGGTATCAAAACACATCGCCTTGATTTTTCCAACTGCCCCTCACTCTTCTACTTCAGAGAATACAGCTTTTGCTTGAGTGATCCCCATACTATTTTCAAGTTGAGGTACTCCTATCAATTGATCTTCCTCACCACAGCTAATGAGAATAGCTAGCCTCTACACTTTCTCTCTTCAAAATATCTAAAAACAATTTTCCATCCCAGTGTAAATCAGAATTTTTAAATCTACTTTTAATTAGCTGGACCCTTTCCTGTCAAAAATGTTGTCTACAAAGTCACACTGTACTCCTACTTAAGGCTAAAAAGTCTACATTTTCACCTAACGCCTCTGCAGTAGTTGATATAATTCGCACTGCATCCCTATCTGAAATTTTACGTCTATCCAACAATAATGACAACTTTTCGGTAATAATTTCTTAACTTTCTCAAGAGTACTTCATTTTCTTTGCGCTTGGCTCCTTTTTCTAATGTGTTCCTGGGATGTCCTCAAATTCATCTTGTGTTGGCTCCTCGTCTTCTGATGAGTTGCTTAGAAGAAAGTCTAAATCTACTTCTTTGTTGCCTGAAAAATAAAAACTACAAAAATAAACTATTTGTATCTCCCCTCTAATAAAACGTAATTCAATTAAAAATATCTCAAATACATGTTGTTAAAGTACAGATCAAAAAGGTGGAAAGGAAATATTAAAAAGAGCAAACAAACCTACTTTTTGTAATTTTTCCAATCTTGCGATCTGAGCTGATTTCCTCTCTTCTCTTCATTTTTCTGCTCGCACAAATTTTAAGTCAACTCCTCCCATGCAGCCAGGATGTCCCTTTTGTCTCTGGAGTTACAAAAATGCCCTGTCTACTTCAGTAGTATTGATGAGTGCATCCTGATGAGCAATATCGAAAAGGTCATCAAGAGTTGACTTTAAGGCTTCCACCTTTTCCTTTTGAGCTGCACTTGAAGTTCTGCCAGCATTTTTTTGGCAGTTTTCTCCACTGTTCATAAAGTTTTTCAAGCTTTGCAACACAATCCTTTAAAGGGGTTGTCCCGCGAAAGCAAGTGGGTCTATACACTTCTGTATGACCATATTAATGCACTTTGTAATGTACATTGTGCATTAATTATGAGCCATACAGAAGTTATAAGAAATTTTTCACTTACCTGCTCCGTTGCTAGCGTCCTCGTTTCCATGGAGCCGCCTAATTTTCAGCGTCTAAGCTCCAAATTAGACGCGCTTGCGCAGTCCGGGTCTTCTTCTTTTCTCAATGGGGCCGCTCGTGCCGGAGATCAGCTCCGTGTAGCTCCGCCCCGTCACGTGCCGATTCCAGCCAATCAGGAGGCTGGAATCGGCAATGGACCGCACAGAAGCCCTGCGGTCCACCGAGGGAGAAGATCCCGGCGGCCATCTTCAACCGGTAAGTAAGAAGTCACCGGAGCGCGGGGATTCAGGTAAGCGCTGTGCGGGTTTTTTTTTTAAGTCCCTGCATCGGGTTTGTCTCGCGCCGAATGGGGGGGCTGTTGAAAAAAAACAAAACCCGTTTCGGCGCGGGACAACCCCTTTAAGTGTCTTGTTGGAATCTTAGATTTCTCCCAGAAAATTAATACTTCTTGGATAGTAACTCTTGAAGCTTTTTTGATGCTCAGTTTGACTTGGCGCATAATTTAAAGCAAACTTTGCAACACTTGAAAATTCGATGGTAAATTACTACCAGTAATTTGATGAGATGCGTACCCGATCAAAAAAATCTTGTCTTTATGCCTTAAACTCATGCTAGCTGCTACTTTGGAAGATGAAGGTGTTGAATCCATTTTTATTTAAAGTCAAAACTGAAAAAAAAAAACAATACAAAGTTTACCATTTGAAATTCAAATATTGACTGCGCTTCCTACCATTCGCCACACAAGTCCCCACCCCAAGAGCAGAAGGGAAGATATCTGGTAGGGTTGTTCCCTTTGTCCTTTTAGAAAGGGTCCCTTCCCTAAGAACAACAAGTAGTCTATGACAATAAAAGTAAGGCCTCAACTCACATTCAACATACCATTCATATGGAGAGGTGAAACACGTAAGGCCCTGAAAATTGCCTAATATCTTCAAATCTATTAGTCACACCCAAAAAGTGGTTAAAGTAATATTTGTAAGCAAGAACATTTTCAATATAATGAGACTATGATCAGGTTTTTAGGACAAGTAGTTTTCATTTTATAGAAGAAGAACTTTCATTTTTTAACAAAAATGTCCTAAAATCATAACTTCAAGGTTGATAAAGCACGGGTTAATGTTATCCAACTGCTTTGAAACTTTGGAAACCTCATTTTCTTACCAATCAGCAATTTTTAGAAGGGTCCCCCAAAAGATATTGCAAGAAAGGTTTTTCCCCATATCTGCCTCTTAATGAAGCAGAAGAGCTTCATTGTCATATGATACTAGCTGGTTGCGAAAAAGAGGCTTTGGCAGCATTTAAAGGTGCTAAATATAAATAGAGTTTATTGCCCCATCACAGTAAAATGCAGTGACGTTTCGACCGTGTGGTCTTTCTCAAGAAAGGCTTACTGAGGTGTAGTGGTCCCAAAACAGAAGGCGCTCAACAAGCTGCTCCTCGGACTGCAAGAAAGTGAGCATTCCTTTGGAATTTTTGTATATTACATGGGCATTATAGGTAGAACTCACAGAGGCAGTGGAATACCGAGAAAGACTTTTTTGGAAATATTCACTGAATGTATTCCTAAAACGTTACTTTTATTAAATAGTATTATAAAACCTCAGGGTGCCTTGAAGACACGACATAACATAGACAAACATACACATACAAGGGCAGCTCTATATTGAGCTAGTAAAAAAAGATGCTAGGAAAAAAAGCCCCATATGAGTGGATAGCTCATGTAACAAAAGGAAGGCACCTATATACGAAATTGGTATACGTTGGTGCCAACCAACAGTAGTACAGGGTTAATGACTGAAACCGTAGTGGAGCAACTCATAAATGTATAACAAATCTCTCAGAAGAGAACCCTGGACAAATGCCAGAGGTGTATGAGTTGTTTCACGAATATAATTTAATTCGTATTTAGTTCTTGGTTTAACCGGAACCGCGGTAAAGCAACTCATAGATATGAAAAATTTTTCCTCAGAGGGGAATCCTGGACGAATGCCAGAACTGAATGAGTTGTTCCACGAAATGTAATTTAGTACGCATTTAGTTCTTGGTTCACGAATGTGATTTAATTCGTATTTGGTTCTTGGTTCAACGCGTTTTCGTCAGAGAACTGACTTCATCAGGAACCTATTGTTGTGGAAGAGTAGTACTAAGAATGGGTGCCATTACCCTAGCTAATGTAAAAGAGCAAGGCTGCCGTCACTTGGCGTAACACGGATGCAACGATACCACGAGGCCCGAAGGTAATGCTGTATGGGCTCTTGGACCATGCACCCCTCTCTAATACTCCTGGAGGGTGGACAAATATCACCCAGACCAGTCGTCTAAAAGCACAGTCTGTGCAGACAGACGGTCACCCAAAGATAGTGGTTAACCAACAAGCCTTCAATAAAGCCGAAAAGTAGATACTTATAACCAGACTATTCTAAAGTAACCAGATTCAATACTGTTGCTAATAGGGCAAAATCCCCAGTAAAGATAGATAAAGTAGGAGCAAGAGAGCTAAGCAGCAGCACCTCCAGTCTGGATGGTAGACTGGAGGTCAATGTGAGCTGCCCTTGTATGTGTATGTTTGTCTATGTTACGTCGTGTCTTTAAGGCACCCTGAGGTTTTAAAATACTATTTAATAAAAGTTACGTTTTAGGAATACATTCAGTGCATTATAGGTAGTGATCTGAATAATGCCGGGCTCACACAGCCGTATGTGGAATCCGTTTGCGGAGGCCTGCAGTGGATTCCAGCTGTGAGCCCGGCCATTGCCCCGCGTATGGCCACGTAATGTACTGCGCATAACTGTGTACTCATACAAGCGGCCATGCGCAGTGCACTTTTTTTCTTTGTCACTTATATTTTCTGCTCTGTTGCTTAGTGATGATGTGGGTACTTGCAGCCCATGCACAATATAATTGTGTATGGGCTGCCGGTATATCTGTGACCATACAGCACAGTGGGCTCTGTGTTGCGGATATCCACTATAAAATAGAACATGCTGTATTCTGTTTCCTGCAAGTGGATTACATAATTCCGACCTGCTAATTTGAGTGAAATTGTGTAATCCATTGCATTTGATTGATCTGTGTATTACCGTGGATCAAACGCTAATGGAATCCGCAATTCCTATCCGGTCGTGTGAGACCGGCCTAAGCTAGATCACTACCTTTTTATACCATTGGATAATGGCAATCACATGAATGGGGACCACTCCACAAGGCCTCCAGTCACTGCTCCAGGCTCTAGGCTACAGGTAGCCAGGAGCAAGAAAATTTTAAATTTCTCAGGCACTCCCCAGATTCTGCGCATGTGTCCATCATTTTGGCGGTGGGCGCATGCACAGAAACCGGGGATGGTCTGTGGAGGTTGATCGCATTGGGGTTCAAATAGTAAGAAGTGTCCGGTAAGAAGTTTAAACTTCACTTTTTTATTAAACTTTTACATGATCCATTTAATAATGGCTATCACTTGACCTGGGACTGCTCACCGTGGCCCTTGGACACTGCTGCAGGCTGCAGTAGCTAGGAGCAAGGAGATTTTAAATTTTCTGGGCCTTCCCCAGCTTCTGTGCTTGTGTCTGCCATTTTGCCGATGGGCACATGCACCGAAACCTGGGAAAGTTCCGTGGATAAAGATCCTGTCACTGCATATAAATAACTGCAATGTGTTCTGTGTTTGAGCTGGTTGCCAGAAATATGGTGTGAACAGTCCTGTTCCATTGTGTATGCGTTCCATGCTGTGTTATTGTGAACTGTGTCCTGTGCTGCTTGGATCGATTACCATATTTAGGCGAGCTAGGTCCCTAGGTTCCAGCATGGACCCGTCCCTATCGGGACGATCGCCCTGCTTGGTTTCCTCGAGTTAGATGGCTCATTAGAGTAGGGACCCACAGGATAATGAGGATCCTTGATGTGGGATCATGGGCTTAAGTGATTTAGCCAATCAAAAAATTAATACCTTGTACATTCTTTAGCAATTCCACCTGTTATGTGTGTAGGTATGTATGGTGCGTGGTTTGGTCATCAGTCCGTTAGTTATATCCACTGTCTCTGTGTTCCGCTGGAGTTCCCCAGTTCATGAGTGTGAAAGACGTAACAGAGATATAGGCTAGTAACATCATAATAATTTACTGTCTCCCCCTAAGCCTGTTTGTGCTAGAGCTAGATGATATTAGTTCTACCACCATAAAGTGCATCACACAGATCTAGCAGAAGAAGGGCTTGAATACTTTTTAACCATTTAATTTCTCTCATGTTCTCACAAAACACATACTATGTAGCCGTCGAACTGTAAAAATCGTTTTCTAGATGAAAAGTTGTGATATAGTTGTCCGTAAGTAGTTTTAGTGACCTTATTTGTTTCATTTTCATTATAGCAGATGGGGCATCTGTTGTAAAAACATTCCTGAAATTCAAACTCTACGTGTTGGCCTTTAACATACACATACCCATCTAAAAAATATTTACCTATTTGTTTTTCACCCCTTCTCAAAGCATGTTGTACGTCAATGTATTCTGTGTGAGACACGTACATGAACCACTAAATAGCCAGTGTTGAGTAGCGTTTTTTTGTCTCATGCATGTTGAATGCCATATAATAAGGAAATGGAACAAGATTCTAGAGGTAAACAACTGGCTACATTAATGATGCCATCAGCAAAGATGTGGATTTCTAAACCATGGGGTGAATAACCTTTATGATGGACTCTTTGTTAAAGATGGGTTGCACCTTACAAAGAGAGGTAAGCATATATTTGGCAGGCACCTTGCTTCACTCATCAGGAGAAATATAAACTAGAACAATATTGGAAGGGAAGTAAAAGGCCAGGCAAAAATATACAGCTAGCGAGTGCAATTGAAAACCTTGCTATTAGAAATGAAAAAAAGGACAGGGTAAAAAAAGGAAGGAAGGTACAGGAGCAAGAAGAAAGGTACAGGAGCAAGAGGCTCTACCTATCACAAACTAATATGTTTCTACTCAAATGCACAGAGCATGGGAAACTAACCAGGAGAATTGGAGCTTCTAACACAGGAAGAGAAATATGATGTCATAGGCATCACGGAAATGTGGTGGGATGATACACATGATTGGAATACAAGGCTTGAAGCATACAACTTATTTATAGGAAACAGACTTAAAGGGGTTGTCTCGCGAAAGCAAGTGGGGTTAAGCACTTCTGTATGGCCATATTAATGCACTTTGTAATATACATCGTGCATTAAATATGAGCCATACAGAAGTTATTCACTTACCTTCCCTGCGCTGGCATCCCCGTCTCCATGGCTCCGTCTAACTTCAGCGTCTAATCGCCCGATTAGACGCGCTTGCGCAGAAGGGTCTTCTGCCTTCGGGTCTGTCCGGCAGCAGCGGCGTTCTGGCTCCGCCCCCTTCTACGTGTCATTGCATAGCTCCGCCCCGTCACGTGTGCCGATTCCAGCCTCCTGATTGGCTGGAATCGGCACACGTGACGGGGCGGAGCTATGCGATGACACGTAGAAGGGGGCGGAGCCAGAACGCCGCTGCTGCCGGACAGACCCGAAGGCAGAAGACCCTTCTGCGCAAGCGCGTCTAATCGGGCGATTAGACGCTGAAGTTAGACGGAGCCATGGAGACGGGGACGCCAGCGCAGGGAAGGTAAGTGAATAACTTCTGTATGGCTCATATTTAATGCACGATGTATACTACAAAGTGCATTAATATGGCCATACAGAAGTGCTTAACCCCACTTGCTTTCGCGAGACAACCCCTTTAACAAAAGTGAAGGAGGTATTGCATTGAATTTTAGGAAAGCATACATCTTCACAGAGATTCAAGCTTCAAGAATGCTAGTTTTGTAGAAACTGTTTGGGTAAGGATACAAGGAGAGATCAACAGAAAGGACACTATTGTAAGCACTTACTATAGGACACCTAAACAAGCAGAATATATGGTTGAACTCTTTTTACATCAGATGGCCATGTTCTCAAAAAACTACAACATAGTGATCATGGGAGATTTTAACTATGCAGACATTTCTTGGGAATCGTTCTTAGGCACAAGTAATGGGACCAACAAATTCTTATCCACTCTTGATGACAACTTTATCTTTAAAAAGCTAGAAGAGAAAAGAAAGGGATCTGCTATCTTGGAACTAATTCTTACCAACAGTAAGGAAATGGTTGCGGAAGTAAGGGTGGCTGGGACATTAGGAAGCTGCAATCATGCTATCATTGAATTTTGGATAACAAGGGGACAAAGACCTGAGAAGATTTAAATGTCAAGGTTGGATTTCAGAAAGTCAGATTTTAATGGACTCAGAAACAGGGTAGGGAGGATCCAATGGCTGGATGTTCTTAAGGACAAAAATGTCCAAGAGGGTTGGGATATATTGCAAAATGAGATCCTCAAAGCACAGTCATTAATAATCCCTAAAAAAGATAGAATGGGAAGCATTTAAAGAGACCAAGTCATGCCAGACAAATCTAATTTCCTTCTATGACAGAATCACCAACTGAGTTGATCAGAGAAATGCAGTAGATATAGTATATCTTGACTTTAGTAAAGCATTTAATATAGTATCTCATAACATCCTTATTGAAAAAAGGACCAGATATGTGATTGACAAGGCAACTTTTAGGTGGATTCAGAACTGGTGATCATATTCTCAGAGTGGTCATAAATGGAAGAATTTCTCAAGTGGAGTACCACAAGGCTCTGTCCAGGTCCCAGAGTTGTTCAGCATTTTTATAAATAATCTAAAGGAGGGAATTGAGCTGAGACCGATCAAATTCTCGAATGTATTAAGAGAAGCATAGAGTCTAGATCACGTGAGGTAATTATCCCCCTCTACTATTGCTTGGTCAGACCTAATCTGGAATATTGTGTCCAGTTTTTGGCACACCAATTTAAAAAGACATCGAAAAACTGTAGCAAATTCATAAAAGAGTTACCTAGATGGTGAGCGGTCTGCAAACCATGTTCTATACGTAACAGTTAAAGGATCTGGGAATGCTTAGTTTGAAAAAAAGAAGACTAGGAGGAGACTTAATAGCTGTCTAGAAAAACATCTGAAGGGCTGTCACAGTGCAGGGAGATCAGCCATATTCTCATTCGCACAAGGAAAGACTAGAAGCAATGGTATGAAACTGAAAGGGAGGAGACACAAATTAGATATTAGAAAAAACTTTCTGACAGTGAAAGTGATGAATGAGTGGAACAGGTTGTTAGGGAGGTGGTGAGTTCTCCTTCAATGGAAGTGTTCAAACAAAGGCTGGACAGACATCTGTCTGGGATGATTTAGTAAATCCTGCACTGAGCAGGGAGTTGGACTAGATGACCCTGCAGGTCCCTTACAACTCTAAAATTCTTTGATTCTATGAGACTAGCCCAGTTTTTGTCCCCTTCAGAAATTGGTGATAATGCAGCATGTCTTATAACTCTATTTTGAGGTTGTAATGGCCCCAATACTTGGTTGTTGCATGCATTATTTTTGTCCACTTCAGAAATTGGTTATGATGTGGAGTGTCTGATAGATCCATTTTGCAGTCTTTACCCTTTCTAAACCGCGGTCTGACGTCTTCCTATATTCTGATTGTAGCTTGTACAGCTCCAATGTCAGAAGACGTCCGACAGGGTATTCTTACCATCTATTGCCAGCCACTCTGCTGTCTGAGCCTCTCTGGCGCACACACAATGGCTTTAGCCAGCAAATGGCACTGTTGTATAACAGCAAAAAGAGAAAGCCTTTTCGGAAACCCTGAATCCAAAATTGGATTGGAAACAGTTAATACTGCCAATACTGGATTGGCGTTCCCTACTGGAGGGGTGTTGTATTCTTGACCTAGATAAGGGGGTTTTGACACTGATGCTAAAATCCTTCTTCTCAGGTCCCTGATGGGATGGAAGTAAATTATACACAAACTAAAGATACATATTGTACAGCATATAATTATGCAAGCTTTCAAGAAACACAACATTAAGCACTAAGCACATAACTAGCACACACAGTCTAAAGATGCACAATCTAAAGATATGTATTATAAGACATATAATTATGCAAATTTTAAAGGCAATCAATGCTATATACAACTTATGTGAGTGGCTCATCCTGCTAGGTCCTGGTGTTATGCTAGTTGGTGCTTTAGATGACATTTTATCAATCGATTTAGGTTCCAATACTTTGAAAATATTCTGCATTATTTAAGGCGGAATCTTCTCTTTGAATATCTGTTTCCTGTACTTATGAGAATTTTTCTGCCTTTTTGGGTTTTCAACAGCTTTAAAAGACTTTCTGCTTTCTGTCACAGGTGTCACAGTCAACAACTCTGATTCTGCATGAGAAAGGATATTTAGTTTCATGCCTACACACAGTTTTTAAATGTTCATACTAATTTATATAAAACGCACCGTTGATTGCCAGATTTAAAATATCACCAGCAACAATAGAATCATCTGTTGCAGCATTACCATTCAAATTCCTGAAGAAAGACTCTTCAAATTCAAAATCCCAAAGTTCAGCTTCAACAGGGAAAAATGATAGATGATAAAATTAACTAATATATGCATGTACATTGTGAACGGAATACAAATGAAAAGTGTAAACACAATATACTTATATGGTTCAGAATCATTTTGAGGTTCCATCTGAAATTAAAAACCACGCAATAAAATATGCACCTTCATTTCTAACATTCTGATTCTACATGTAAAAGAAAATTGGATATAAATTAAAGGGGTTGTCCCGCGCCGAAACGTTTTTTTTTTTTTTTCAATAGCCCCCCCGTTCGGCGCGAGACAAACCCGATGCAGGGATAAAAAAAAAAAAACGGGTAGTACATACCCGAATCTTCGCGCTCCGGTGACTTCTTACTTACCTTGCGAAGATGGCCGCCGGGATCTTCACCCTCGGTGGACCGCAGGTCTTCTGTGCGTTCCATTGCCGATTCCAGCCTCCTGATTGGCTGGAATCGGCACACATGACGGGGCGGAGCTACGAGGAGCAGCTCTCCAGCACGAGCGCCCCATTCAACACAGAGAAGACCGGACTGCGCAAGCGCGTCTAATCGGGAGATTAGACGCTGAAAATTAGACGGCACCATGGAGACGAGGACGCTAGCAACGGAACAGGTAAGTGAATAACTTCTGTATGGCTCATAATTAATGCACAATGTACATTACAAAGTGCATTAATATGGCCATACAGAAGTGTATACCCCCACTTGCTTTCGCGGGACAACCCCTTTAAGAATATGCCAGCAAATACACAAGCTGGTCATTTTTATAGAATGACTAAAAGAAACAACAGGTATATGAACATACAAATATATGAATACTCGTATAACGAATGATCAGTGCTAGAGCATATGGTCTGATGTCTATATCTACATTAAATACAACAAAAGAAAACAAGTATTGTAAATCTTAAAAAAGAAACAATTTATGTTTTAATTATTTACTGACATCATTTTCTATGACTCCTGTATCCTTTTATCTCAGTGCAGAGGCATAACTTGAAGCTATTACCATTGTTTCTAATAGCCTCGTGTTTTTTAAGCACGTGATTTTTGCGTCCCTAGCTCCCCTTGTAAATGACCCCAAGGCCGCTCTCATAGATGAATGCGGAAAAGCACTGTGATCTCAAACACGGCCCTTTGCCACAATTTTACTTCTGCCCGTGGCTCCCTACGGCTGATGGCGTATTTTAGTGCATCCCATTGTTGTGATGGGTGAGGAGTTGCGCTAAACGCACAAATATAGAACAGACTCCACTCGAAAATCGCAGCGCTGGAAAGCACCGTACAGCGCTGCGGTCGAACACGTTTGCGAGGCCCAATTGATTTCAATGGGAGCGTTATACTGCAATTAACGTGGCATTAAAAATGCCACTGTAAAAAGCGCCTGTGTGAAAGAAGCCTTAGAGGGGTTTTCTAGCTTTTCAAAATTGATCATTAATAGTTGACTGGCGGAGTCTGCTTTCTTATTAGGTATTCGCTGGGTTATGGGATCAGCGCCATACATTGTGTAGTAGCCAGGCATGGAATGAGAGGCATAACTTGAAGCTCCTGGGCCCCAATGCAAAACCTCTCACAGGGCCCCCAATTATAATGCGTTATTCATAGTACTGGGCTTCGTATATGGAGAAGAGAGGCCTTATGGCCCCCTAAGGCTCCTGGGCCCAGGTGCAACTGCATCCACTATAGTTTTGCCAGTGACTCAGTGGTCAGCTGTGTTATAGTTAACATTTAACAGTCTCAACAATGCTGAACACATGTTCATTTAGCCATCTGTTAAAGCTATATCTTATCTTATGTCTCATGACCACTTATTCTATTCAGTAGTTGAAATACAGGTTTTTAAAAGTCTTGATTTTTCTAAATTAGTCTTATTCGAATTATGCCTTTAAGACGTGTCAAAAAATATTATAGAGCCATTATTTTAGGGCAATGATGGAAGCATCTTTTGGAGGATTTAAAAAGCTATACAGAAGCGTTAAAAAGACGGTATAAAAGAAAAAAGCTCTGCAAGCATGGCTAAATCAACAGGATGTTTACACGCTTCATAAACCTGTCAGGAAGAAATTTGTAAGAAATAAAATAATTGTTTCAGATATTGATTCACAATGGCAAGCTGATCTTGTTAGCATGATCAAGTATTCAGGAGAAAAATGATGGTTTAAAATACATTTTAACACTAATAGATGTATTATCAAAATACGCTTGGTGCATCAGGGACAAAACAAAATTGAGTATTATGAGAGAATTTGAGCTGATATTTGAAAATGATCATCGAGTACCGTAAAAATTATAGAGAATTTATGAATAATGCTATGAAGCAACTTTGTAAATCATACAATATACATAATTTCTTTACTGCAAACACAGTAAAGACGGCTTTAGTGGAGGGATGTAACTGTACTTCAAAAACAAAAGTTTGGCATTACCTTACAAAACGTAACACTTATACGTATATTGACGATTTACCATACTTGGTATACAGTTACAATCATACATATCACACAATTTGCGGGGAAAAAACTGCTTCTGCAACAAAACGCAACTCCTTAGGAATGTAAGCGAGATTCTGGACTTTAAAGGGGTTGTCCCGCGGCAGCAAGTGGGTCTATACACTTCTGTATGGCCATATTAATGCACTTTGTAATGTACATTGTGCATTAATTATGAGCCATACAGAAGTTATAAAAAGTTTTATACTTACCTGCTCCGTTGCTGGCGTCCTCGTTCCCATGGAGCCGACTAATTTTCGCCCTCCGATGGCCAAATTAGCCGCGCTTGCGCAGTCCGGGTCTTCTGCAGTCTTCTATGGGGCCGCTCGTGTAGAATGCCGGCTCCGTGTAGCTCCGCCCCGTCACGTGCCGATTCCAGCCAATCAGGAGGCTGGAATCGGCAATGGACCGCACAGAAGCCCTGCGGTCCACGGAGACAGAGGATCCCGGCGGCCATCTTCAGCAGGTAAGTATGAAGACGCCGGACCGCCGGGATTCAGGTAAGCGCTGTGCGGGTTGTTTTTTTAACCCCTGCATCGGGGTTGTCTCGCGCCGAACGGGGGGGGTTAAAAAAAAAACAAAAACCGTTTCGGCGCGGGACAACCCCTTTAAGCCTGATAAACCCTTTTAAAAAATTGGACATCATGTAAAAATCTCACAGTAGAAAGAAACTTTCAGTAAAGGTTATGAAAAAACTTACACAATTTTTGACATTGGTGCTATCAATACAAAATTCCAAAAGACACTCTATAAATTAGTTGATTTCAGCAGAGAGCCTATAGAAGGGTTGTTTTATGAAGAGATTGCCTCTAGATGAGAACCATGTCTACGGTGCTGAACAAATACTGAAAAAGAGATGTGAAGTGGTTTGAATACCCTACAGTTAGATTGAAGAAAAGCATTTAATGGCAGTATAAACAATGGAGGCCGGGTCATTTTATATAACACTGCCTAGCAACGTCTCTTCCAAAATTTTACCTAAAATACAATTTCTATCTATACCACGAGATTGGCAAATCCTGTTCACCACTCTGTACCGTGTAAGGTTGCACTAACCAAAATACAGTATGCACATACATGGCATACAATTGCACGGAATGCTGGCAATTTTTTCATTGCTAATCAATGCAATGTCTTTTTTTTTAAACTCGTTTTATTGAACAGCATGTATTTTACATTACATGAATAAGCAGTTTCTCAAACAGTGTGCATTTACATACACTAACAAGTGATTAAACTTTACATACAACAGAGAATTCTTTGGTAACAGTGTTCAGTACTCAAGTGTGTTACATTTCTTCTACAATTACTCAGCCTATCTCAGTATATACATCTGTAATATTCATAGCTTTATTGCTCATTTTACCTGCCAAGTCTGGGTGTATTCTGTCTTAATAAATTTTGGAACATTTCTTGCGTGAAGTTTGTGTTTGTTGTCCCGCACCAAATCCCCCACACCTTGTCGAACTTTTCAGGGTGTTTCCTGTTTTTGTATACTATTTTCTCGTATGGTAGGATGGTATTGATAATACTCTGCCATTTTGTAGCTGTCGGAGGGCGCCTGTCCATCCATCTCAGCGCTATGACTTTGCGGGCATAAAATAATGCTTTAGTGAGGAATATTTTATCATAATGCTGCCATTGCTCCTCATCTATGATCCCTAGCAGACACATTGCTGGATCCAGCGGTACTGGTATTCCCATCAGTTGGGTCAGGAACTCTGTGACCTCTTCCCAATACGTGTATACCCTTGGACATCCCCATATTAGGTGGTTGAAGTTTGCGCTTGTAGCGCTGCATCGGTGGCACTGACTGGACACTAATCTGTTCATTTTATGGAGTCTAGTTGGTGTTAGATAACATTGATGTAAGATATATAACTGGGTCAGTTTATTGTTCGCGGCTGGCGAGACCCTGGTGTAGGTGGCCATTGCGGTCTCCCAGTCCTCATCAGTCAGTGTTGGGATAAGTTCCCTCCATTTCTCCAATACCACCATTTGTGTACCAGGAATCTTAGAGTATAACAAGTGTGTATATAGCTTTGAGATTAAGCCCCTAGGGCCCTGTGTGCGCAGTATGCCTATTAATGGATATGTGGAGAAGGGTCTTCTGGGTTCTGGGAATTGCGCAGTCAATGCATGTCTGAGTTGCAGATATCTAAAAAATCCTGTTCTAGGTACCTGGTATATCTGCTGCAATTGCTCAAAGGAGACTAGTGTTCCGTCAATGTATAGGTGTTCCAATGTGGTGATTCCCAGATTTAGCCAAAATTGTCTGTCTGGGAGGTTCAACAAATGCGGCAGCGCTCTATTGTTCCATAAGGGGGTTTCCAGGGGGGTGTCCTCCTGCCCCGTCAGTTTCCTACATGTCCTCCACATACTTACCGCGAGCCTGTGAATGGGTAGCATTGGTTTCGTCAACAGCCCTGGTTTTTCCAAAATGATCCAAAGGGATGCCTCCGAGAGGAAGTACATCAAGTGGTGCTCGGAGTTCGGGAGAGGGGCGCCCGACAACCAGTGACGTATATATCGGATCTGTCCTGCCAGGTAGTATATTTTGAAGTCCGGCAGCGCCATCCCCGCTAGCTCTTTAGGCCTCTGTAGAGTTTCCATACGGAGCTTGGCTCTAGCCTTTCCCCACACGAACGATGTTATTAATGAGTTGGTGGTTTTAAAGAATTTTTGTGGTACAGTTATTTCTGCATGTTCTAGCCGGTATAGGTATTTGGGGAGAATTATCATTTTAATAAGATTTATTCTCCCTGCCACAGATAGTGGCAGGGAGCTCCAAGCTTTTAATTTTAGTTGCAGGGTTGTTATTAGGGGTGCAATGTTTAGATTAAAACTTTGAGTGTGGTCCCTGGTAATGTAGACTCCCAGGTATTTGAATTGGGGGACAATTTGCAGGTTATGGTATACCTCTCCCACCCCCCAGTCCTCCTCTCTCAGCGGCATAAGGGTAGACTTCTGCCAGTTGATACGTAGGCCCGAGAAATTCCCGAATTCGTCTATCTGGGAGACGGCCAGGGGCAGGGTGTTTTGGGGTTCCGACATGTAGAGTATTATATCGTCCGCATACAATCCTATCTTGTCTTCTCTGGGGCCGATCTGAATCCCCCTGTATAGTGCGTGTTGCCGAATTTTTAGTGCTAGGGGTTCTATAGCGATCGCGAATAGAAGGGGGGAGAGTGGGCAACCCTGCCGGGTTCCCCTGTGAAGTGGGAAGGAGGTGGAGACCAGGCCGTTTGCCACTACTCTCGCCGTCGGTGCAGTATATAAGATGGAGACCCACCTGATGAACGGCTCCCCGAACCCAAATTTCCGCAGAACTTCCATCAAATATGGCCACTCCACTGAGTCAAATGCCTTGGCGGCATCCAATGAGGCCAGGGCCCATCCTTTTCTCCACCTCCGTCCCACCTGCGTAATTACCTGCGTTCTTCTGATATTATCGGACGTAGACATTCCCGGAATAAATCCGGATTGGTCCGGGTGTACAATATCCTTGATTGCTTGGTTCAGCCTGAGAGCCAATACCTTGGCGAGGATTTTATAGTCTGTATTTAAGAGGGAGATAGGTCTGTACGACCCACACTCCTCCGGGTTCTTTTCAGGTTTTAGTATGAGGACTATGTTAGCCTCTAACATCGACTCTGGAAGGCGTCCTTTCTCAAATATATCCTCATATAGTGAGAGTAGTTGTGGTGTTACTTCCTCTCTGTACTGGAGATAAACTTCCACTGGTATGCCATCTGTGCCCGGAGTCTTATTTTTTGCCATGCCCTCCATTGCCTCCTGTATATCTTCCATTGTAATAGGGCCATCTAGTAGGGATCTATGTGCTTCTTGTATTATTGGAAATGCTATGCTGGTTAGGTAGTTCTCTAGCTCTGCTGGGGTATAGTTAATCTGGGACTGGTATAGGTCTTGGTAGAATTGTTGAAACCTTCCTAGTATATCTTGGGGGTCTGTGAGTACTGTGTCCTCAGTTGATTTGACCCTTAGTATAGCCGGGGAAGTAGTCTCTTGTCGAGCCATATATGCTAGCAGTTTACTAGACTGGTTACCTAGCTCGAAAAAGGACTGGCGGGTGAAAAACAGCCTCCTCTGAGCCTTCTCTTTTAGATGCATCAAATACTCTCTACCTACCTGTAGCCATTTATCTCTTTTATCATTTGAGGGACGGGCTATGAATTCTTTTTCTAGTTGTTGGCATTGTTGCGCTAACTGTTCCTCCTCTTTAGCTGCGGTTCTTTTAATGAAAGTGATTGAGGACTTAAAGCATCCTCTAAGGTATGGCTTAAAGGCTTCCCATACCAGCGTCCTATCCCGGCTCTCCTCGTGCGCCTCGTAGTATATCTGAATTTGGTCTATTATTCGGTCATTTGGGCCAAGCAGTGAGAGCCAGAACGGGTGTATCCGCTGATTCCTAATTGCAGGGGGGCCTGGTTTTTTGAGGACCATGCAGAGTGGTGAGTGGTCTGAGACCCCTCTTGGGAGAAATTCTATGGACTCTATTTTTGTAAACAACAGGGGGGATCCAAATATATAATCTATGCGGCTCAGTGCATGATTATGGGCTGCATGGCAAGAAAACTCCTGTTGGTGGGGGTGAAATATTCGCCACAAATCCAGCCATCCCGCCACCGAGATCACAGAGGCCAGTCGGGTCGGGCCCCCGTCTCCCGCCCCCTGAGCACTCCCCCCGAATCTGTCCAGGTGTGGGTCCATGACCATATTCATATCCCCCATACATATAGTCGTTACATCCGGTGTGAATGAGGCAAATTGTATGCCTTCTGCCAGCAGGGCTGTTGACGTTGTTGGTGGGTTATAGTAACATAGGAGTACATATGGTTCATTGTTTATTTTGGCTCTTACAAAGATGTACCTACCCTCTGAGTCTCTTTTTAACTGTTCTACCTCCCATCTGATGGATCTCTCTATCAATAGAGACACCCCCCTGGAATACGATGTATGATGTGAGTGTGCTGACCACTGAACCCATGGCTTTAGCAGGCATTTAGAGGTTTCGGGCGTGAGGTGGGTCTCCTGTAGGCACAACACATGCGGTCGCCAGGAGCGTATTAAGGAGTTTATTATGACTCGCTTCCTGGGGGATCCCATGCCTCTGACGTTCCAGGACACAAAAGTTATCTCAGCCATTGGCGAAGATGGTTTAATTGGGTCCGGATGAGATTGTTTATGTCGTTCTGACCGCTGGGAGACCCCCCACCACGCCCCGCCACATCTCTCCCATCCGCCATGCAATCACACTTCAGTACATTTATAGGAAAAACATTGAACATCTGATGCATATACTCTGTAAACGTTATGGTAGCGTACTACCGACTTACAACTCTTACAACAACTTATAACTGAACAGGTTTTGAATACTGATTATATCTTCGTTGCTTTAGTATTCGTGGCTAACTTTAACTCGGGGTAACCAACTTAGCATAGCTCTATCGTCGCTATACTTGTGGTTCTGTTTGGTTATTGGTACAGTGATGTGAACCGACCATGCCTTATTATGTTTTAGTTAGGTGGACTCCCTTCCGGAGAGGCGGGAGGGAACAAGAGAGTCTGGGGGGAGGGGGGAGGGGGAGGGGAGAATGGGGGGAAGGGGGGGGGAAGAGAGAAGAAGGAGGGAGAGAAAAAAAAAAAAGAGGGGAAGGGGGGGGGGGGGGCGAGCATGGGGCAGCTATTGCCAGGGGCACTCCGGGGGGAGGGGGTGCCTCCCCCCCCCAGGCCAACAGCCCGCAGCACAATTAGGCGGCCCTGTTGGGCCCTTTGTATGTGGTATGAATGTCCCGTCATCTAGTGGAGGGCAAAAATAATGGTTAGGGTTTGATATACATTACAGTCTCTCTGGCCGTCGTCTGGTGATCAACCATTCTTCTGCCTCGGATGGTGAAGAGAAGAATCAGGTGCGGTCTCCGTCAATCACTCGCAGCCGCGCTGGATACATCATAGAATACGGAAGCTGCAGATCTCTGAGTTGCCTTTTAATATTGAAGAACGAGGCCCTTTGCTTCTGGAGGTCCGCCGAGAAGTCCAGAAAGATGGAGATTGTGGCATTATCATGGCGTAGGGGTCCTCCCTTTCTGGCAGCTTGCAGGATGTTATCCCTGTCACGGGAGTTGACTAGCTTTGCCAGTAGCGGTCTGGGCGGGGCACCGGGTATGGGTGGCTTCATTGGCACGCGGTGCGCCCGTTCGATGACAAAGACCTGCGATAGTTCTGCGTTAGGGAGAAGTTCGCGGAGCCATTTCTCTAAGAATTCTTCCGGTCTCTGTCCTTCAGTTCTTTCTGGCAGGCCGACTATGCGCAAATTATTGCGTCGTGAACGGTTTTCGAGGTCGTCCGCTTTCTGTCTCCAGTAGTCGGCCTTCTGCGTGAGATCTCTTATTGCGGCTGACATTGGGGGGACAGTGTCGTCCAGCATAGATATTCTATCTTCCATAGCTGTGACTCTTTCTCTTAAGTTTTGAAGGTCTTGCCTGAGGAGACTGACATCCATCTTAACTTCATCAATTTTACTGGTGAGAGTAGTCGTGGATGTCTGGATTGCTGTCAGCAGCTGGTCGGACAGTTGTTGTAAGGTTTGGACTGTCCCTTCTGTTGGGTTTGGATTAGCGTTCTTTGTCGGAGGGGTTGAGCCCCCTGGGGCCGGCTGCGCGGAGTCGGAGCCTGCATCTCTGCGATTTTCGTTTCTGGCAAATGCGTTTAATTTATCAGCTGTAGCGTTCTGCCTGGTAGGCCCCATGCTGCTTTGTCAGAGGTATTTAGCGGCGTATTCAGTTGCTGCCTGTATTTTATAGTGCTGGATTTACCCGTATACTCGGTGCAGAGCTTACGCACGTGACGTCTGCTTTGTTCTCTGTTATCAGCAATAGTGATCTCTTGCAGGCCTTACGCCCTTGGTTTGGGGGTGCTCTGGGGTTGTTTCTTTGGTCTTTTCTCTGGGTATTATGGGGGGGGGGGTCCCACTCTCTAGGGGCTTGTTTATATAAGGTATAATAACTGCTGCTCCTTTTCTCCCCCTTCCCCCCTGGCACACTTAACTGGTTATTGCTGCTGGCGTTGCTTGTCTCCTTCAGGTAGGGGACCTCTGTGTGGTCTTTTCTCCTGGCCCCTCGCCGCCAGGCTCACCTGCCCAGTCCACCAGGTACTGGCTTTGTCAGCCGCGGTAGTGTAGAGCTGTTCTTAATGTTGTATTTGCCGGCACTCCGGCTGTTTCGCCCGGCGCCCGCTCCCCTCTTTATATCAGTAGAGGCTCGTCGGGCCCGGGTTATTGCTGGCTGAGTCTGCCCCGCAAGATGGTGGCGGTAGCTGCGGCACCTCGTGGTCTCCTTCCGGATCCCTGCTGCCGGGGGACACTTTATAAATGCCTCAATGCCCCGCGGCGCCTCCGGTCACCCCCGCCCCTCGCCTTCCGCTATGCGGCCTCCCTATGCGGCCTTCCGCTGTTAGGCCCGTCTGCCCCGTCCTCAGGATGGCGGCCGTGTCAGCCGCGGCGCTGCGAGTCCACCGCCGGCGTCGCTATGGCTGCCGGCGCCACAGACACCTCACCCAGCGCTCGACTTTTCTCCTCTCTGTATCGGCAGGGGGGGCGACAGGCTCGAGGAGTCGCTCACCGATCAAGGATCCTCCCCGCAAGATGGCGGCCGCAGCTTCCCGCGCTCACCCTCAGGATCTTCAGACTGCGGTGTCGGGTAGGTGTCACAGCGCTTCGCAGTCCCGCCGGTGGTTCAGGCACTCCGCTCCTCACCCTCCGCTGTGTGCAGCTCCTGGTCCAGAGCCCGCCGGTCGGCTGGTGACACACGCTCCGCACCGGCGGCGCTCCCCGCTCCACAGGCTCGCCGCTAGCTCCGGTTTCGCTGCCCCCCGCTCGCCAGGGGTAAGTGCCTCGGGGTCCAGTCTCTTCCCCCTCTCCTCCGGTGATGTTCTGTCGGGGTTGGGAGTCCTCAGGATTATTCAAGGATTAATGGTGGTCAGTTTAGGCAGGAGCCCCTCTTACATGCGGCCGGTCAGGTCGGCTGCTTGGCCACGCCCCAATGCAATGTCTTTAGGTGTGAAGGACGGATTTTATTCTAACATCAACAAGCTGGTAGGAGCCATCAATGACTGGATTGATATTTTAGGGTAACATATGAGGGGCTGCACAGCAAAATATCAATATTTGCAGATGACACAAAATTATACAATATAATTAATGCAACGGAGGACAATGTATGGCTACAAACAGACCTGCATAAGCTGGGGGCTTGGGCAGAAAAATGGCAAATGAAGTTCAATGTTGAAAAATGTAAGGCTATGCACATGGGCAGGAGAAACGGATGTCACCAATATTCAATTAATGGAGTACCGCTAGGAAAAAGTGATATGGAAAAGGACCTGGGGGTATTAGTGGATAGTAGATTAAACTGGAGTAACCAATGCCAGTCAGCTGCTGCAAAGGCTAATAAAGTCTTGGGGTGTATTAAAAGAGGTATAGGGGTGAAGGATGAGAACATTATCCTTCCATTATATAAGGCACTTGTCAGGCCTCACATGGAATACTGTGTACAGTTCTGGTCACCGGTGCTCAGGAAAGATGTTACAGTACTGGAGGGGGTTTAAAGAAGGGCAACTAAACTAATACATGGAATGAGGAGACTGTAATACCCAGAGAGGCTATCCAAATTGGGATTATTTACTCTAGAAAAAATACGGCTAAGGGGTGATCAAATAACTATGTATAAATACATAAGGGGGCAATACAAGGATCTCTCCCATGATCTGTTTACACCCAGGACCGCGACGGTAACATAACAAGATGACATCCGTTACGATTAGAGGAAAGCAGGTTTCATCGCCAACATAGAAGGAGATTCTTTACTGTAAGAGCAGTTAGACTGTGGAACTCTCTGCCGGAGGAAGTGGCGATGGCAAAATCCATAGAGGAGTTTAAAAGGGGACTTGATGTCTTTCTGGAGAGGAAGGATATTATAGGTTATAAATCTTAGGTTAATTGTTAATCCGGGTATACAGGCAGGTAGGAACTATTAGGGGTTGATCCAGGGAACAGTCTGATTGCCATTAGGGAGTCGGGAAGGAATTTTTTCCCCAAAAGAGCTATCTGGCTTCTGCCCTTGGGGTTTTTTGCCTTTCTTTGGATCAACACAGGAGGATAGACAGGCTGGACTAGATGGACATTGTCTTCATTCAGCCTTACGAACTATATTACTGTGTTACTATGTTTAAACTTCGATAAGATGACGTAAAAAGAAGAGTTATCATTAACAATTCACCAACAATTCAGTTTGCACTGGGACACAAGCTGTCACTTCTTTTAGGAATGCCTAAGTATATATATCAGAGAGAAGGAAGCATTATGCGGCTATAAAAGCAGGCTTTTACACATTATTTGTGTACATAGCTATAATACAACATCTTCTTTTGGATGATAGTTTTGTACAGCTTTTTTTTAAAAAACATTGAAATTAGCAGTAAAAACAGCCTAATTGTCACACTGTAGTACACACATCTGTATTACATGCCTTTGTGCAAACAACATTTTGATTCCATAATACTTTCAATTTTATTAGATCAGGGAGAACCTGTTAAATTCAAGTATAGGAAATGTATTGTGTGATTACATTTTAGCCCACACAAGGGACTGACACATTGAAATGATGTCCCAAACAATGTACAGTGATCCAGCTGTTTATGTCTGCTACTATATTATTCAAACATAGTATGGGTTGGAGAGCTTCAGCGGCAATGAATACATGTATGGGGCAGGACCAGCTAGCTTATCTAGGAGACTTTTTTACAAGAACCATTCCTCTTTTCAAAAAAATATAGAACTAGTAAAACTGCATGAAAAGAATGTTGTAAAAAATATTGCTAAAGATGCAGTCACAGCAGACCGTTATGGGTAGGATCAGCTGACACCTGCGAAAGCAGTAAGGTTCTGGGTTTATTCAGGTCACAAAAAATTCACGTAAAAGAAAAAGGCGCCCCCAGTACACCATTTCCCCCACTGCTCATGGATAAGAGTATAGTGCGTAAAAGACGTTGTTGCTAAAAACCAGTTAGATGTGCTGTTGATGACAACTCCCAATCAGATATCATGGCATTCATACACAATGGCTCTGTAAAGTGCTCCAAATCTAAATCTTGGATATCTTGGATATTTTCAACATACCACCCATACAGGCAAGTATTAAACAAATCTCTATTTGTTGAAGTCCAGCCTATTGCGTCTCTGTCTGACAATGCCCTGTTGAAATTCTTCATATCCAGAAGCGAAAAATATTACAACTTGAATAACACCCTCTTGTATATAAATTGCCATATAGTGAAACATGATAACATGGCTATCGTCAACGGTTCTCATGTGGGACATATAAATTATCCTATAGCTATGCTTTTCAATCAGGTGGACATAACTCTTGGTATCAACCTTTTTCACAATCAGATAATCTTTATAGCTGTAGATCATACACTGAAACTATTTTAAATTACACTTCACAAACCCTGGTATTGCAGTTTACAGTGGGCTTGTTCTATAAAGATACAGCTAGGCAGCATCATAAAAAGGACTCTTGATGTTAACAATTGACTTGAGGCTTCCGCAAAAGAGCCCAGGCAAAAGCCTGACCTCAATTTATCACATTTTTGGGTCCAATTTTTGGACACATATTTAATCAACCAACACTCATATTGAATGGCCTGGATCTTAAGATCAAACTGACCAGAAAAAAGATGCCTTTTGTCTGATGGCTGCTGACCCGCTACAGTTTAAAGTACAGATCTTGCATGTAGCCCTCTATGTAAAAAGAGTACAGGTTTCACCAGCTGTCAGAATATGACACAGACAAGCCCTTCTATTATCTTCAGCTAAAATTGCTCTTAATAGGGTGTGCTTGAAAGCATATAGCATAAGAATTGCCAATCATGAGAATCTGTTCCTGGGGCAGAATCCTAAAACCTTTATATTAGGTTTTGTTAATAATGAAGCATTTAGCGGCGGGTACCAGAGAAACATGTTATGCTTCCACCACTACAACGTGTGACTCTGTATTTGTATGGACAGCAGATTCCTGCTAAACCTCTTCAACTTAATTTTGTGTCTGAATTAGCCATCAGAGAAAAAACAGAAATCTGATAATGGATTATCAACTGATCGTCAAGAGTTTATGAATGGATACACATTTTTCTCTTTTGATTTGTCACCTGATCAAGAGCCAGGCAGCCACTTATCACTTATTAAAACAGGAAACGTGCAAGCTGAAAGAAGATTTGCCGTGCCGGAACCAAATACAGTAAATATGATAGTGGCTAAAAAACGCCTGCATACATTGTGAACATGGACAATTCTCAAGAGCGGTGACATCATTGGATATTAATTGTACTATGTAATAATAAGAAAGCCTTATTTTTTGACAGCTATGGATTATCACTAACCAGCGAAATATGTCCACAATAATTTATAGACTTTTTAAAAAGACACTGTGAAACATTCAGTTATCAGAACAGACAGTTATAGGAAAAGACTAGTAATGACAGATGAATAATTAGGGGTGGGGTTACTCAATCAGGGTCTAATAAATTGCATCTGTGGAACTTCCTGTGTCCATTTCAAACAGAGGAGGAGCAGGAGCCTTACAGCTAATCCAAACCCAAGTGAGCATGAGAGCTGAGTGAATGTGTGAGGCTGCCATAACTATACTGTATTCTAAGTGTATTGTGTCATAAGTGTGATTTAGGATTAATGACTTTGAATTCAGGGACTTTGAAAGGGTCACTTGTATTTAATTACTGTTTATATATTTGAATTTTTGCATATACTACTCTCATCTAATCTATCCATACGATCCCCATTTAGAATGTGCTCCATAATGTACAGTGCTGTCTAGTGTACATCTTGTGCCATGTTTGCAGTCCTTGAACAGCCATTTAAGGGTGCATACTGCTGTATAAGCTGTGAATATGAGTGTGTTGCGCATTTGGAAGCCCAGAGTCTGGATCTAAATGAACAGCTTACAACACCGAGATCCATTGGCTATATGGAAAGGAGTTAGCTGCTCACTGAGCAAGCCCTTGCTGGGGTAGATGGTAGTTTGGGAGAGCAGATTGAGCACACAGCTAGCTGGGTGACAATTAGAAGGATGGGTAGAGGCAAATGATCCAGGGATGCTAGTCCTGAACTGGCACACCCCAACAAGTTTGCAAAATTCACAGATGAGGGGGATGCCCTTACAGGATTAGCACTGCTGCAGCACAACATGTCCTGTGACTGCCCGGGGGATGTCTGCTCCAGTAAGAAGGGGAATAAGAGAACAGGGCAGGCTAGACAGGTCCTGGTAGTGGGACACTCAATTATTAGGCAGACAGACAGGGCAATATACCACAAAGACTGGAATCACTGAACGATGTGTTGTCTTCCTGGCACTCAAGTTTGACACAAAACAGGTCAGGTTGATAGATTATTGGGAGAGGTTGGTGAGGACCCAGTGGTCATGGTACACATTGGCACCAATGACAAAGTTAGAGGTAGGTGGAAGGTTCTTAAAAATGATTTCAGGGAACTAGGATGTAAGTAAATGGCAAGGACCTCTAAAGTAATATTTTTTTAAATACTACCTGTACTACGTGCCACACCAGAAAAGCAGCTTTAGGAGATTAGGGAGGTAAACAAGTGGCTGCAGAGTTGGTGTAAGAAGAAGGGGTTTAGGTTTCTAGAGAACTGGGCTGACTTTGCTATTGGCTACAGGTTCTACCGTAGGGATGGACTGCATCTCAATGCGAGGGTGCAGCTGTGTTGGGGGAAGAAGATGGCTAGAAAGTTGGAGGAGTGTTGAAACTAGGGACTAGGGGGAGGGAAACCAGAGAGATAAGACCATGTAGACAGTGACCTGGAACTAAGTAATGAAATGGGGGTGGAGCAGTGGTAGGGGTTAGAACTAGTTGAACAGTTAGTCGGGATACACTTAATATAAAAATTAACCAAAACCTCATAAGAAGTCAGAAGTCTGACTTATAAAGTGGGCAAACTAAAAGTAATAATGTCTGAGGAAAACTATGACATAGTGCAAATAATAGAGACCTGGCTGGATGAAAGCTGTGACTGGGCAGTGAACATACAGGGTTACAGTCTGTTCAGAAGGGATCATAAAAACTGGAAAGGGGGAGAGGTTTGTCTTTATGTAACATCTAGTTTAATGCCCACACTGTGGGAAGATATATGGGAGGGAGATGAACATGTGGAGTCTATATAGGTGGAAATACATGGAGAGAAAAACAACAATAAAATCCTCATAGGGTTTTTTTTATAGGCAACCAAACATAACAAAAGCTACTGACAAACTATTATTGAAGCAAATAGATGAAGCAGCAAATCACAATGAGGTAATTATTATGGGGGACTATAACAATCCGGATATAGACTGGGAAGCCAAAACCTGCGGATCTCATAAACGTAACAACTTTCTGTCAATTACTAAAGATAATTACCTTACCCAACTTGTACAGGATCTGACTAGACTGTCATTTTGACTTAATACTAACAAACCTGACAGAATAACAGGGGTGCAGGTTGGAGGACACCTGGGAAATAGCGACCATAATATAATACATTTCATATTGTCCTTGAGAGAATTTTATAGGAGAGCTATGAAAATACTAAACTTTATGAAGGCCAAGTTTGATCAGCTAAGTGCCCTTAAGTTTATTGACTGGGATAATGTCCTCAAAAATAAGAGTACAAACAATAAATGGGAAACATTTTAAAAAATCCTAATTACTGACTGGGAGCCGTTCATACCTTACAGGAATAAAAGGCTTAGTAATAGGAGAAAACCAATATGGCTCAAGATGTAAAGAGGGCAATTAACAGCAAAAATAGTGTTTAAACTACTAAAACAAAAAGGCAGCGAAGAAGCACTAAAAACCTATAAGGAAAAAAATAAATTATGTAAAAATCAGATAAAAACAGCAAAGATGGAGACAGAGAGACTTGTTGCCAAAGAGAGTAAAATTAATCCTAAACTGTTCTTTAACTATATAAATTAATACTGAAAGCATTGGACCTTTAATAAATAATGTACATGAAATTGTAGAAGGTGATGAGGAGAAAACAAATCTATTACATAGTTTTTCTCCAGTGTATTCATGGAGGAAAATTACATTTCAGAGCAGATGAAGAGTAATAATGTAAACTCTCCACTAAACGTCACTAGTCTAACCCAGGAAAAAGTGCAGAGCCAACTTAAATAGATTAGAATAGACAAATCGAAAGGGACCCGATCACATACACCCCCGGGAATTAAGTAGTGATACAAACACCCTTGTTTCTTATATTTAAGGACTCTATAGTGATGGGGTCCATTCCACTGGATTGGCACATAGCCAATATGGTGCCAATATTCAAAAATGGGTCAAAAAGTTAACCTGGAAATTACAGGCCAGTAAGTCTTACTTCTATTGTGGGTAAAATATTTGAAGGGTTTCTAAGAGATGCTATCCTGGAGGACCTCATGGAAAATACCTGTATAACTTCATATTAGCATGGGTTTGTGACAGATCACTCCTGTCAAACCAACTTGATCAACTTCTACGAGGAGGTAAGTTCTAGACTGGACAGTCACTGGATCTCGTGTATCTGGACTTTTCCAAAATGTTTGACATTGTGACGCATAAAAGTATATAAAATGAGAATGCTTGGTCTGGGAGAAAATGTGTGTAAGTGAGTAACTGGCTCAGTGATAGAAAGCAGAGGGTGGTTATTAACACAAGAAATTAACACAAGAAAGGACGCAAGGCAATTGAGCGAGGAATCTGGATAAGTTTGGGGGTTCGGTAGAAAAGTGGCAAAGGAGGTTTAACACTAATAAATGTAAAGTTCTGCACATGGCCAGAGGAAATACATGTCACCATTATACACTAACTTAGAAACCACTGGAAACACTGACATGGAAAAGGATTTGGGGATTTTAGTTAACTGCCATGGCACGACAGACTTCTAGTTGAAATCAATAATATTATCTCAACCATTGTTTTTAGAATATTTCTTAATTCTCTCTAGAATATAATATGCATGCAAGTGGATAAGGAGATAAAATCATCAAGGGAAAAAGGTCACAGTTGGCTAAGTCCTCCTTTGATCAGCTGAACCCTGTCAGAACTATAATAAACAGAACTCCATTATTCCATATAAACTCTATGCAAAGTCTCACAGTTTATGTAGTCAAGGAAAGCATTTTCATAATTTCCATCCAAGCTGTTGAATGCCCTGGCAGATCTTTGAGAATTTGAATTATCAACTCAGTTTAATGCATGAGACACAAAACATGCATGAGACACAAAATTTGTCGATTTAACCATCCAGCTTCTCATGTTACAATATTAATCTCTCCATGGCAGACAACAAAACAGTTGCAGCAGCTCATGCTTATCAGATGATCCTCTCTACTGGTGGTCTGTTGACAGCATCCTGAGCCTGGTTGTCTTGTTTGAGTGCCCTTCCGCATCTACTAGTTCTATCACCTCCTGACAGTATAGTCAGAACAGCCCAGGTGGCGGGCAATTTGTCGATATATCACCATCCCACTTCTCACATTTCAATAATGCGCCCCTTCTCAAACTCTGTTAAACGGGGCAAAATCTCTAATCTATTGCATTGTAGAGGCATGTCTAGTGGTGAAAAAGCTCTACACAAGTGAAAAAATGGTCCACTACAGGCCAAATGAGAACCACTTTTAGGGCCTCAGGTACTAAGACAGTTCATCTAATCACACTAAAACTCTAATCATTTGTATATCTGCCTGAGATGCAACTGCATGCCAAGTTTTGCAGCAAAACGCCAACTCCTTCTAGGTGCTTGATTTTTTTGACAAAGAGACACATAACCCCTACTAACAAACTTTACTTTCAATTGTGAATTTGGTGCATTGAGAAACTACCTTAATCAGATGATTCAGAATAACCTTTTGTCAAATGCAATATGAAAAATGCAGATACTGCACACATCGAAGAGGAGAAAGAACACCAATCAGATGTGAAAACAAGATGTTTACCTAAGGAGCCTGTTAAAGTAATGTCCTCAACTGTACCCTGAAATTCATGTTGACATCATTTTTTTTAGCCAAAAAATGTGGCTGATGGAAGAGATTGATGAGCTCCATCTGCTCTTAGATGAGTATTCGGGAGTCTTAGTCAACCATTGTACTAATAGTTTTCTCAGAAATGTGAATGTTCTTGGCTTGTTCTCAGCTGTGAGTCTGAACTCCCACGCACCTCAATTGTCATATATAATATATATATATATCATTTTATGCAAATCCCTGTATATATTTACATATATTGCTTTTTACTCAACTCCTTGAAGTGTCATCACACTAATTAAGATGCTTACTTATTGCAGATCAGTACATTTTCTTTGCAACAAGGAACATGGGGTTTGTGTGTGTGAGTATATATATATATATATATATATATATATATAGAGAGAGAGAGAGAGAGATAGAGAGAGAGAAATCTGTCATGACTAGTCATCTTAATTAGTTGAATGGCACACCAAGGAATTGAATTTTACATATATATATATATATATACATGCAGTAGATTTGGTAGATATATATATATATATATATATATATACCAATGGCTCTATATACATTGTGTTTGTTTATATATATATATATGTGTATATATATATAAATAAATAAATATGTGAAGACACTGTGTTCCTTGTTGCAAAGAAAATGTACCGATCCATAATGAGTAGGCATCTTAATTAGTGCGATGACACATCAAGGAGTTGAGTAATTCACATCTGAACAAGAACAGGAAGGACAATCACACTTGTGGCTGATTTCAGAACATGTACATTGCTTTCTAGAAACTGTTTACAAGAGATTCAAGCCTTAAAGCAAAAAGATTAATTAGACATAAGGAGATCTGTGAACAACAAGAATGGAAAATGTGGATTATTAAATGGTCAAATGACAAATATAGGAAGAAAGGAATGAAGGGTCAATATCAGAGATGAGCGAGCACGAAAATGCTCGGGTGCTCGTTACTCGAGACGAAATTTTCGCGATGCTCGAGGGTTCGTTTCGAGTAACGAACCCCATTGAAGTCAATGGGCGACCCGAGCATTTTTGTATATCGCCGATGCTCGCTAAGGTTTTCGTTTGTGAAAATCTGGGCAATTCAAGAAAGTGATGGGAACGACACAGCAACGGATAGGGCAGGCGAGGGGCTACATGTTCGGCTGCATCTCAAGTTCACAGGTCCCACTATTAAGCCACAATAGCGGCAAGAGTGGGGCCCCCCCCTCCCAACAACTTTTACTTCTGAAAAGCCCTCATTAGCAATGCATACCTTTGCTAAGCACCACACTACCTCCAACAAAGCACAATCACTGCCTGCATGACACTCCGCTGCCACTTCTCCTGGGTAACATGCTGCCCACCCCCCCCCCCACGACCCAGTGTCCACAGCGCACACCAAACTGTCCCTGCCCAGCCTTCAGCTGCCCTCATGCCACGCCACCCTCATGTCTATTTATAAGTGCGTCTGCCAGAGGAACCGCAGGCACACACTGCAGAGGGTTGGCATGGCTAGGCAGCGACCCTCTTTAAAAGGGGCGGGGCAATAGTCCACAATGCTGTACAGAGGCAATGAGAAATCCAATCCTGTGCCACCTCCATCTGGAGCTGCACACGTGGGCATAGCAATAGGGAACCTATGTGCCACACACTATTCATTCTGTCAAGGTGTCTGCATGCCCCAGTCAGACCGCGGTTTTTTACAAATAGTCACAGGCAGGTACAACTGGTAATCCCCAACTCCACAATAGGAATTCCGTGTGCACCCACAGCATGGGTGGCTCCCTGGAACCCACCGGCTGTACATAAATGTATCCCATTGCAGTGCCCTGGACAGCAGAGCTAACGTCAGATTAAATGCAGGTGGGCTTCGGCCCACACTGCATGCCCCAGTCAGACTGGGGTTCTTTAGAAGTGGACACATGTAGTTACAACTCCGTGTGGACCGACAGCATGGGTGGCTCCCTGGAACCCACCGGCGGTACATAAATATATCCCATTGCAGTGCTCAACACAGCTGATGTTACGTCAGCTGTAATGCAGGTGGGCAAAAAATTAATTGGATTACACTGTAGGCGAGGGCCCCCAAAAATTGGTGTACCCACAGTACTAATGTACCTGAGAAAAATTGCCCATGCCCAACCAAGAGGGCAGCTGAAACCCATTAATCGCTTTGGTTAATGTGGCTTAATTGGTAACTAGGCCTGGAGGCAGCCCTGTAAAAATAAAAATTGGTTGAGGTGAAAGTTTCAACGCTTTAATAAGCATAGAAACGTATAAAAATTGTTTAGAAAAATTATATGACTGAGCCTTGTGGGCCTAAGAAAAATTGCCCGTTCGGCTTGATTATGTGAGGTTTCAGGAGGAGGAGCAGGCGGAGGAGGAGGAATATTATACACAGATAGATGAAGCAAAAAGGTCCCCGTTTTGGATGGTGATAGAGAACGATGCTTCCATCCGCGGGTGCAGACTACGTATTGTTTAGGTATCGCTGCTGTCCGCTGGTGGAGAAGAGAAGTCTGGGGAAATCCAGGCTTTGTTCATCTTGATGAGTGCAAGCCTGTCGGCACTGTCGGTTGACAGGTGGGTACGCTTATCCGTGATGATTCCCCCAGCCACACTAAACACACTCTCTGACAAAACGCTAGCCGCAGGACAAGCAAGCACCTCCAGGGCATACAGCGCGAGTTCAGGCCACGTGTCCAGCTTCGACACCCAGTAGTTGTAGGTGGCAGAGGCGTCACGGAGGACGGTCGGGCGATCGGCTACGTACTCCCTCACCATCCTTTTACAGTGCTCCCGCCAACTCAGCCTTGACTGGGGACCGGTGACACAGTCTTGCTGGGGAGCCATAAAGCTGGCAAAGGCCTTGGATAATGTTCCCCTGCCTGCGCTGTACATGCTGCCTGATCTCTGCGCCTCCCCTGCTACCTGGGCCGCGGAAATGCGCCTTCGGCCACTAGCGCTGTCGGATGGGAAGTTTACCATCAGTTTGTCCACCAGCGCCCTGTGTTATAGCATCATTCTCGAACCCCTTTCCTCTTCGGGAATGAGAGTGGAAAGGCTCTCCTTATACCGTGGGTCGAGCAGTGTGTACACCCAGTAATCCGTAGTGGCCAGAATGCGTGTAACACGAGGGTCACGAGAAAGGCATCCTAACATGAAGTCAGCCATGTGTTCCAGGGTACCTGTACGCAACACATGGCTGTCCTCACTCGGAAGATCACATTCAGGATCCTCCTCCTCCTCCTCCTCCTCTGGCCATACACGCTGAAAGGATGACAGGCAAGCTGCATCTGTACCCTCAGCAGTGGGCCAAGCTGTCTCTTCCCCCTCCTCCTCATGCTCCTCCCCCTCCTCCTCCTCCTCTAGCCATACACGCTGAAAGGATGACAGGCAAGCAGCATCTGTCCCCTCAGCAGTGGGCCAAGCTGTCTCTTCCCCCTCCTCCTCATGCTCCTCCCCCTCCTCCTCAACGCGCTGAGATATAGACATGAGGGTGCTCTGACTATCCAGCGACATACTGTCTTCCCCCGCCTCCGTTTCCGATTGCAAAGCGTCTGCCTTTATGCTTTGCAGGGAACTTCTCAAGAGGCATAGCAGAGGAATGGTGACGCTAATGATTGCAGCATCCCCGCTCAGCATCTGGGTAGACTCCTCAAAGTTTCCAAGGACCTGGCAGATGTCTGCCAACCAGGCCCACTCTTCTGTAAATAATTGAGGAGGCTGACTCCCACTACGCCGCCCATGTTGGAGTTGGTATTCCGCAATAGCTCTACGCTGCTCATAGAGCCTGGCCAACATGTGGAGCGTAGAGTTCCACTGTGTGGGCACATCGCACAGCAGTCGGTGCACTGGCAGATTAAACCGATGTTGCTGGGTCCGCAGGGTGGCAGCGTGCGTGTGGGACTTGCGGAAATGTGCGCAGAGCTGGCGCACCTTTCCGAGCTGGTATGACAAGTGTGGGTAGCTTTTCAGAAAGCGCTGAACCACCAAACTAAACACATGGGCCAGGCATGGCACATGCGTGAGGCTGCCGAGCTGCAGAGCCGCCACCAGGTTACGGCCGTTGTCACACACGACCATGCCCGGTTGGAGGCTCAGCGGCACAAGCCAGCGGTCGGTCTGCTGTGTCAGACCCTGCAGCAGTTCATGGGCCGTGTGCCTCTTATCTCCTAAGCTGAGTAGCTTCAGCACGGCCTGGCGACGTGCTGCTGCTGACACATCTTGATTGCGAGACAGAGGTTGCGTAGGAGGAGGAGGGTGGTTTAGTGGAGGAAGCATACACCGCCGCAGATACCACCACCGAGCTGGGGCACGCAATTCGGGGGGTGGGTAGGACGTGAGCGGTCCCAGGCTCTGACTCTGTCCCAGCCTCCACTAAATTCACCCAATGTGCCGTCAGGGAGATATAGTGGCCCTGCCCGCCTTTGCTTGTCCACGTGTCTGTTGTTAAGTGGACCTTGGCAGTAACCGCGTTGGTGAGGGCGCGTACAATGTTGCGGGAGACGTGGTCGTGCAGGGCTGGGACGGCACATCGGGAAAAGTAGTGGCAACTGGGAACCGAGTAGCGCGGGGCCGCCGCCGCCATCATGCTTTTGAAAGCCTCCGTTTCCACAAGCCTATAAGGCAGCATCTCCAGGCTGATCAATTTGGCAATGTGCACGTTTAACGCTTGAGCGTGCGGGTGCGTGGCGGCGTACTTGCGCTCGCGCTCAAACAGTGGCTCTAGCGACGTCTGGACGCTGCACTGAGAGACATTGCTGGATGGGGCCGAGGACAGCGGAGGTGAGGGTGTGGATGCAGGCCAGGAGACGGTCGTGCCTGTGCCCTGAGAGGGGGGTTGGATCTGAGTGGCAGGTTGGGGCACAGGGGGAGAGGCAGTGGTGCAAACCGGAGGCGGTGAACAGCCTTCGTCCCACCTTGTGGGGTGCTTGGCCATCATATGCCTGCGCATGCTGGTGGTGGTGCCTCCCCAGCTGATCTTGGCGCGACAAAGGTTGCACACCACTGTTCGTCGGTCGTCAGGCGTCTCTGTGAAAAACTGCCACACCGTAGAGCACCTTGACCTCTGCAGGGTGGCATGGCGTGAGGGGGCGCTTTGGGAAACAGTTGGTGGATTATTTGGTCTGGCCCTGCCTCTACCCCTGGGCACCGCACTGGCTCGGCCTGTGCCCACACCCTGACTTGGGCCTCCGCGTCCTCGGCCGCGTCCACGTCCTCTAGGCCTACTCCTACCCCTCAGCATGCTGTATTACCAGTAATGCAGAAACAGAACGCTGTAATTAAATGTGCCGCTTATTGGCCTGTGGTTAGAGGCTGACTTTGCTTATGGAACGCCAGGAAATAATTTGGCGCAAGCCTGCTGTAACACTTAGCTGGCTGCGTATGATTTTGTAGAACTACTACACCCAGCACAGACAGACCCAGAACACTGAGCACAGTGACAGGCAGGCCAAATAGATTTTTTGCCCAATATTTTTTAGAAAAGGCCCACTGCCTATATTCAATGAATATGTCTTCTGTCCCTGCCTCCGCACTTCTGTCCCTGGAGTATTACTGCAGGGCGCAATGCTCTGCACGGCCGATATACCAAAAAACAAAAGTGCAACACTGCACAAAGCAGCCTCCACATTACTGCACACGGTTAGATGTGGCCCTAAGAAGGACCGTTGGGGTTCTTGAAGCCTAAAATACTCCTAACACTCTCCCTATAGCAGCAGCACCAGCAGCAGCACTTTCCCTCAACTATGTCAGAGCGCATCTGTGGCGAGCCGCGGGAGGGGACCATTTTTATACTCGGGTGACACCTGATCTCGCCAGCCACTCACTGCAGGGGGGTGGTATAGGGCTTGAACGTCGCAGGGGGAAGTTGTAATGCCTTCCCTGTCTTTCAATTGGCCAGAAAAGCGCGCTAACGTCTCAGAGATGAAAGTGAAAGTAACCCGAACATCGTGTGGTACTCGTCACGAGTAACGAGCATCTCGAACACGCTAATACTCGAACGAGTATCAAGCTCGGACGAGTACGTTCGCTCATCTCTAATATCAACCTATTATGTGGCACGGCGTCAAATGCTTTAGAAAAATACAGATATACGCGATCAATAGACTCTCCAACCTAGAACTTACTTAAAGGGGTTGTCTCGCGGCAGCAAGTGGGGTTATACACTTCTGTATGGCCATATTAATGCACTTTGTAATATACATCGTGCATTAATTATGAGCCATACAGAAGTTATTCACTTACCTGCTCCGTTGCTAGCGTCCTCGTCTCCATGGTTCCGTCTAAATTTGCTGGCAGCTTGCTTTTTTAGACGCGCTTGCGCAGTCTGGTCTTCTCCTTTCAGCACGAGCCACTTCAGTGTGCCCGCCGCTACAGCTCTTCTGCGCATGCGCAGACGAGCTGTCACTGCTCGGGAGCGCGCTGGAGCGGCCATTCTGTACCATCCTCTGTTAGAGGAAGGTGCAGAGCCGCCCAGCCGAGAAGCCGTCCAGCAGCCCAGCAGCCCAGCCGCCCAGCCGAGAAGCCGCCCAGCCGAGAAGCCGCCCAGCCGTCCAGGTAAGAGATGGGCCGGGGGGGGCTGCCGCTGGGCCAAGGGGGGCTGTCGCTAGGCCGAGGGGAACTGTCGCTAGGCCGGGGGGGGTGCTGTCGCTAGGCCGGGGGGGGGGGGGGGGGCTGTCGCTAGGCCGGGGGAGGCTGTCGCTGGGCCGGGGGGGGCTGTCGCTAGGCCGAGGGAACTGTCGCTGGGCCGGGGGGGGGCTGTCGCTAGGCCGGGGGAATTGTCGCTAGGCCGGGGGAACTGTCGCTAGGCCAGGGGGGGCTGTCGCTAGGCCGGGGGAACTGTCGCTAGGCCGGGGGGGGGGCTGTCGCTAGGCCGGGGGAACTGTCGCTGGGCCGGGGGGGGGGCTGTCGCTAGGCCGGGAGAACTGTTGCTAGGCCGGGGGAACTGTCGCTAGGCCGGGGGGGGGCTGTCGCTAGGCCGGGGGAACTGTTGCTAGGCCGGGGGAACTGTCGCTAGGCCGGGGGGGGGGCCTGTCGCTAGGCCGGGGGAACAGTCGCTAGGCCGGGGGGGCTGTCGCTAGGCCGGGGGAACTGTCGCCAGGCCGGGGGGGGCTGTCGCTAGGCCGGGGGAACTGTCGCTGGGCCGGGGGGGGCTGTCGCCGGGCCGGGGGGGCTGTCGCTAGGCCGGGGGAACTGTCGCTGGGCCAGGGGGGGGGCTGTCGCTAGGCCGGGGGAACTGTCGCTGGGCCGGGGGGGGCTGTCGCTAGGCCGGGGGAACTGTTGCTAGGCCGGGGGAACTGTCGCTAGGCCGAGGGGGGCTGTCACTAGGCCGGGGGAAATGTCGCTGGGCCGGGGGGGGGGCTGTCGCTAGGCCGGGGAAACTGTCGCTGGGCCGGGGGGGGCTGGAACGCTGGAACTGTAAGTAGAAACCAGCTAGAAAAGTCATTTACAGGGGTAATTAGTAATGTATGCTTAATTAGGGGGACTGGGCAAAAAAAAAAATTCACTGCTTCCTCGAGACATCTCCTTTAATTGTTGAAGCTGATCAAATTGGTCTGACATGATCGACCCCTTATGAACCCAGGCTGATGAGGAGTTATACCGTTGTTTTCCGTGAGGTATTCCAAGATGACATCTCTCAGAAAACCCTTGAATATTTTTCCAATTATTGAAGTGAGACTTACCGGCCTGTAGTTACCAGGCTCTCTTCTTGACCTCTTTTTGTATATTGGAACCACATTGGCAATAAAAGGGTCAGTGCTTTCAGTGCAAATCCTTTTACTGTTTATATAATTTTTAAAAACAGTTTACGGTTATTTTTGCTCTTTTTGGCAATCAGTCTATTTGCCTCCTCCTTTGAAGTTTTGATCTTTTTTTTACTTGCATAATTTGTTTTTTTCTCTGTATGTTTTTGACGCTTTTTCACTGCCTTCTTGTTTTATTTTAAACACTTTCTTTTTTTTTGCTTATAGCCTCCCTTACAGTCTTGTCAAGCCACATGGGTTTCATTTTACTTGTAGTTCTATTATTTTTATAGGATATGAACTGCTCACATGAGGTTAATAGGATGTTTTTAAACTTCTACCATTTGTCACCTGTACGCGGGAGGGGCCGATTTTTATACCCGGGTGACACCTGATCTCGCCAGCCACTCACTGCAGGGGGGTGGTATAGGGCTTGAACGTCGCAGGGGGAAGTTGTAATGCCTTCCCTGTCTTTCAATTGGCCAGAAAAGCGTGCTAACTAGAGATGAGCGAACGTACTCGGATAGGCACTACTCGTCCGAGTAATGTGCCTTATCCGAGTACCGCTGTGCTCGTGCTCTAAGATTCGGGACGCGCTGCGGAGCAGGGAGCTGCAGGGGAGAGCGGGGAGGAACGGAGGGGAGATCTTTCTCTCCTTCTCTCCCGGCCGCTCTGCCCCGCTCCCCGCTCCGACTCACCTGTCAGCAGAGGAGCGCCCCAAATCTTAGAGCACGAGCACAGCGGTACTCGGATAAGGCACATTACTTGGACGAGTAGTGCCTATCCGAGTACGTTCGCTCATCTCTAGTGCTAACGTCTCAGAGATGAAAGTGAAAGTAACCCGAACATCGCGTGGTACTCGTCACGAGTAACGAGCATCTCGAACACGCTAATACTCGAACGAGTATCAAGCTCGGACGAGTACGTTCGCTCATCTCTAATATCAACCTATTATGTGGCACGGCGTCAAATGCTTTAGAAAAATACAGATATACGCGATCAATAGACTCTCCAACCTAGAACTTACTTAATTGTTGAAGCTGATCAAATTGGTCTGACATGATCGACCCCTTATGAACCCAGGCTGATGAGGAGTTATACCGTTGTTTTCCGTGAGGTATTCCAAGATGACATCTCTCAGAAAACCCTTGAATATTTTTCCAATTATTGAAGTGAGACTTACCGGCCTGTAGTTACCAGGCTCTCTTCTTGACCTCTTTTTGTATATTGGAACCACATTGGCAATAAAAGGGTCAGTGCTTTCAGTGCAAATCCTTTTACTGTTTATATAATTTTAAAAAAAAGTTTACGGTTATTTTTGCTCTTTTTGGCAATCAGTCTATTTGCCTCCTCCTTTGAAGTTTTGATCTTTTTTTTACTTGCATAATTTGTTTTTTTCTCTGTATGTTTTTGGCGCTTTTTCACTGCCTTCTTGTTTTATTTTAAACACTTTCTTTTTTTTTGCTTATAGCCTCCCTTACAGTCTTGTCAAGCCACATGGGTTTCATTTTACTTGTAGTTCTATTATTTTTATAGGATATGAACTGCTCACATGAGGTTAATAGGATGTTTTTAAACTTCTACCATTTGTCACCTGTACGCGGGAGGGGCCGATTTTTATACTCGGGTGACACCTGATCTCGCCAGCCACTCACTGCAGGGGGGTGGTATAGGGCTTGAACGTCGCAGGGGGAAAAAAGCCAGGGCCAGAAAAGCGTGCTAACGTCTCAGAGATGAAAGTGAAAGTAACCGAACATCGCGTGGTACTCGTCACGAGTAACGAGCATCTCGAACACGCTAATACTCGAACGAGTATCAAGCTCGGACGAGTACGTTCGCTCATCTCTAATATCAACCTATTATGTGGCACGGCGTCAAATGCTTTAGAAAAATACAGATATACGCGATCAATAGACTCTCCAACCTAGAACTTACTTAAAGGGGTTGTCTCGCGGCAGCAAGTGGGGTTATACACTTCTGTATGGCCATATTAATGCACTTTGTAATATACATCGTGCATTAATTATGAGCCATACAGAAGTTATTCCCTTACCTGCTGCGTTGCTAGCGTCCTCGTCTCCATGGTTCCGTCTAAATTCGCTGGCAGCTTGCTTTTTTAGACGCGCTTGCGCAGTCTGGTCTTCTCCTTTCAGCACGAGCCGCTTCAGTGTGCTCGCCGCTACAGCTCTTCTGCGCATGCGCAGACGAGCTGTCACTGCTCGGGAGCGCGCTGGAGCGGCCATTCTGTACCATCCTCTGTTAGAGGAAGGTGCAGAGCCGCCCAGCCGAGAAGCCGTCCAGCAGCCCAGCAGCCCAGCCGCCCAGCCGAGAAGCCGCCCAGCCGTCCAGGTAAGTGATGGGCCGGGGGGGCTGCCGCTGGGCCGGGGGGGGCTGTCGCTAGGCCGGGGGGGGGGCAGTCGCTAGGCCGGGGGGAACTGTCGCTAGGCCGGGGGGGGGGGCTGTAGCTAGGCCGGGGGGGGGGCTGTCGCTAGGCCGGGGGAGGCTGTCGCTGGGCCGGGGGGGGCTGTCGCTAGGCCGGGGGGGCTGTCGCTAGGCCGGGGGGAACTGTCGCTAGGCCGGGGGGGGCTGTCGCTAGGCCGGGGGGGGGCTGTCGCTAGGCCAGGGGAACTGTCGCTAGGCCGGGGGAACTGTCGCTAGGCCGGGGGGGCTGTCGCTAGGCCGGGGGAACTGTCGCTGGGCCGGGGGGGGGGGCTGTCGCTAGACCGGGGGAACTGTCGCTGGGCCGGGGGGGGCTGTCGCTAGGCCGGCGGAACTGTCGCTAGGCCGGGGGAACTGTCGCTAGGCCGGGGGGGGGGCTGTAGCTAGGCCGGGGGAACTGTCGCTGGGCCGGGGGGGCTGTCGCTGGGCCGGGGGGGGCTGTCGCTAGGCCGGGGGAACTGTCGCTGGGCCGGGGGGGGGCTGTCGCTAGGCCGGGGGACCTGTCGCTGGGCCGGGGGGGGGCTGTCGCTAGGCCGGGGGAACTGTCGCTAGGGCGGGGGAACTGTCGCTAGGCCGGGGGGAACTGTCGCTAAGCCGGGGGGGCTGTCGCTAGGCCGGGGGAACTGTCGCTAGGCCGGGGGGGCTGTCGCTAGGCCGGGTGAACTGTCGCTGGGCCGGGGGGGGGCTGTCGCTAGGCCGGGGGAACTGTCGCTGGGTCGGGGGGGCTGTCGCTAGGCCGGGGGAACTGTCGCTAGGGCGGGGGAACTGTCGCTAGGCCGGGGGGGGGGTTGTCGCTAGGCCGGGGGAACTGTCGCTGGGCCGGGGGGGGGGCTGTCGCTAGGCCGGGGGAACTGTCGCTAGGCCGGGGGAACTGTCGCTAGGCCGGGGGGAACAGTCGCTAGGCCGGGGGAACTGTCGCTGGGCCGGGGGGGGGCTGTCGCTAGGCCGGGGGAACTGTCGCTGGGCCGGGGGGGTTGTCGCTGGGCCGGGGAGGGCTGTCGCTAGGCCGGGGGAACTGTCGCTAGGCCGGGGGGGGGGGGCTGTCGCTAGGCCGGGGGAACTGTCGCTGGGCCGGGGGGGGGGGGGGCTGTCGCTAGGCCGGGGGAACTGTCGCTAGGCCGGGGGGGGGGGGCTGTCGCTAGGCTGGGGGAACTGTCGCTAGGCCGGGTGGGCTGTCGCTAGGCCGGGGGAACTGTCGCTGGGCCGGGGGGGGGGGGCTGTCGCTAGGCCGGGGGAACTGTCGCTGGGCCGGGGGGGGCTGTCGCTAGGCTGGGGGAACTGTCGCTAGGCCAGGGGAACTGTCGCTAGGCCGGGGGGGGGTTGTCGCTAGGCCGGGGGAACTGTCGCTGGGCCGGGGGGGGGGCTGTCGCTAGGCCGGGGGAACTGTCGCTAGGCCGGGGGAACTGTCGCTAGGCCGGGGGAACTGTCGCTAGGCCGGGGGGGGGCTGTCGCTAGGCCAGGGAAACTGTCGCTGGGCCGGGGGGGGCTGTCGCTGGGCCGGGGGGGGCTTTTGCTAGGCCGGGGGAACTGTCGCTTGGCCAGGGGAACTGTCGCTAGGCCGGGGGGGGGGGTTGTCGCTAGGCCGGGGGAACGGTCGCTGGGCCGGTGGGGGCTGTCGCTAGGCCGGGGGAACTGTCGCTGGGCCGGGGGGGGCTGTCGCTGGGCCGGGGGGGCTGCGCCGGTTACCCTCTGCCTGGCGGTGGGTAACTGTGTGCCGTGGTCGGCCGCGTTAAATCCAGGGGTCCGGTCGGCGGCTGTGGGGCGTCTGGTTGTCAGGGAGACACAGCTGGTAGCGTCTCGGGAGCGCGCACGTCGGGCTACAGCAAGCGAAGCGAAAAGAGCTGGCGGCCATCTTGCGAAAATTTTTATAAGTTGCTGAAACGCTGGAACTGTAAGTAGAAACCAGCTAGAAAAGTCATTTACAGGGGTAATTAGTAATGTATGCTTAATTAGGGGGACTGGGCAAAAAAAATAATTCACTGCTTCCTCGAGACATCTCCTTTAATTGTTGAAGCTGATCAAATTGGTCTGACATGATCGACCCCTTATGAACCCAGGCTGATGAGGAGTTATACCGTTGTTTTCCGTGAGGTATTCCAAGATGACATCTCTCAGAAAACCCTTGAATATTTTTCCAATTATTGAAGTGAGACTTACCGGCCTGTAGTTACCAGGCTCTCTTCTTGACCTCTTTTTGTATATTGGAACCACATTGGCAATAAAAGGGTCAGTGCTTTCAGTGCAAATCCTTTTACTGTTTATATAATTTTTAAAAAAAGTTTACGGTTATTTTTGCTCTTTTTGGCAATCAGTCTATTTGCCTCCTCCTTTGAAGTTTTGATCTTTTTTTTACTTGCATAATTTGTTTTTTTCTCTGTATGTTTTTGACGCTTTTTCACTGCCTTCTTGTTTTATTTTAAACACTTTCTTTTTTTTTGCTTATAGCCTCCCTTACAGTCTTGTCAAGCCACATGGGTTTCATTTTACTTGTAGTTCTATTATTTTTATAGGATATGAACTGCTCACATGAGGTTAATAGGATGTTTTTAAACTTCTACCATTTGTCACCTGTACGCGGGAGGGGCCGATTTTTATACTCGGGTGACACCTGATCTCGCCAGCCACTCACTGCAGGGGGGTGGTATAGGGCTTGAACGTCGCAGGGGGAAGTTGTAATGCCTTCCCTGTCTTTCAATTGGCCAGAAAAGCGTGCTAACTAGAGATGAGCGAACGTACTCGGATAGGCACTACTCGTCCGAGTAATGTGCCTTATCCGAGTACCGCTGTGCTCGTGCTCTAAGATTCGGGACGCGCTGCGGAGCAGGGAGCTGCAGGGGAGAGCGGGGAGGAACGGAGGGGAGATCTTTCTCTCCTTCTCTCCCGGCCGCTCTGCCCCGCTCCCCGCTCCGACTCACCTGTCAGCAGAGGAGCGCCCCGAATCTTAGAGCACGAGCACAGCGGTACTCGGATAAGGCACATTACTTGGACGAGTAGTGCCTATCCGAGTACGTTCGCTCATCTCTAGTGCTAACGTCTCAGAGATGAAAGTGAAAGTAACCCGAACATCGCGTGGTACTCGTCACGAGTAACGAGCATCTCGAACACGCTAATACTCGAACGAGTATCAAGCTCGGACGAGTACGTTCGCTCATCTCTAATATCAACCTATTATGTGGCACGGCGTCAAATGCTTTAGAAAAATACAGATATACGCGATCAATAGACTCTCCAACCTAGAACTTACTTAATTGTTGAAGCTGATCAAATTGGTCTGACATGATCGACCCCTTATGAACCCAGGCTGATGAGGAGTTATACCGTTGTTTTCCGTGAGGTATTCCAAGATGACATCTCTCAGAAAACCCTTGAATATTTTTCCAATTATTGAAGTGAGACTTACCGGCCTGTAGTTACTAGGCTCTCTTCTTGACCTCTTTTTGTATATTGGAACCACATTGGCAATAAAAGGGTCAGTGCTTTCAGTGCAAATCCTTTTACTGTTTATATAATTTTAAAAAAAAGTTTACGGTTATTTTTGCTCTTTTTGGCAATCAGTCTATTTGCCTCCTCCTTTGAAGTTTTGATCTTTTTTTTACTTGCATAATTTGTTTTTTTCCCTGTATGTTTTTGGCGCTTTTTCACTGCCTTCTTGTTTTATTTTAAACACTTTCTTTTTTTTTGCTTATAGCCTCCCTTACAGTCTTGTCAAGCCACATGGGTTTCATTTTACTTGTAGTTCTATTATTTTTATAGGATATGAACTGCTCACATGAGGTTAATAGGATGTTTTTAAACTTCTACCATTTGTCACCTGTACGCGGGAGGGGCCGATTTTTATACTCGGGTGACACCTGATCTCGCCAGCCACTCACTGCAGGGGGGTGGTATAGGGCTTGAACGTCGCAGGGGGAAAAAAGCCAGGGCCAGAAAAGCGTGCTAACGTCTCAGAGATGAAAGTGAAAGTAACCCGAACATCGCGTGGTACTCGTCACGAGTAACGAGCATCTCGAACACGCTAATACTCGAACGAGTATCAAGCTCGGACGAGTACGTTCGCTCATCTCTAATATCAACCTATTATGTGGCACGGCGTCAAATGCTTTAGAAAAATACAGATATACGCGATCAATAGACTCTCCAACCTAGAACTTACTTAATTGTTGAAGCTGATCAAATTGGTCTGACATGATCGACCCCTTATGAACCCAGGCTGATGAGGAGTTATACCGTTGTTTTCCGTGAGGTATTCCAAGATGACATCTCTCAGAAAACCCTTGAATATTTTTCCAATTATTGAAGTGAGACTTACCGGCCTGTAGTTACTAGGCTCTCTTCTTGACCTCTTTTTGTATATTGGAACCACATTGGCAATAAAAGGGTCAGTGCTTTCAGTGCAAATCCTTTTACTGTTTATATAATTTTTAAAAAAAGTTTACGGTTATTTTTGCTCTTTTTGGCAATTAGTCTATTTGCCTCCTCCTTTGAAGTTTTGATCTTTTTTTTACTTGCATAATTTGTTTTTTTCTCTGTATGTTTTTGGCGCTTTTTCACTGCCTTCTTGTTTTATTTTAAACACTTTCTTTTTTTTTGCTTATAGCCTCCCTTACAGTCTTGTCAAGCCACATGGGTTTCATTTTACTTGTAGTTCTATTATTTTTTATAGGATATGAACTGCTCACATGAGGTTAATAGGATGTTTTTAAACTTCTACCATTTGTCACCTGTACGCGGGAGGGGGCGATTTGTATACTCGGGTGACACCTGATCTCGCCAGCCACTCACTGCAGGGGGGTGGTATAGGGCTTGAACGTCGCAGGGGGAAGTTGTAATGCCTTCCCTGTCTTTCAATTGGCCAGAAAAGCGCGCTAACGTCTCAGAGATGAAAGTGAAAGTAACCCGAACATCGCGTGGTACTCGTCACGAGTAACGAGCATCTCGAACACGCTAATACTCGAACGAGTATCAAGCTCGGACGAGTACGTTCGCTCATCTCTAATATCAACCTATTATGTGGCACGGCGTCAAATGCTTTAGAAAAATACAGATATACGCGATCAATAGACTCTCCAACCTAGAACTTACTTAATTGTTGAAGCTGATCAAATTGGTCTGACATGATCGACCCCTTATGAACCCAGGCTGATGAGGAGTTATACCGTTGTTTTCCGTGAGGTATTCCAAGATGACATCTCTCAGAAAACCCTTGAATATTTTTCCAATTATTGAAGTGAGACATACCGGCCTGTAGTTACTAGGCTCTCTTCTTGACCTCTTTTTGTATATTGGAACCACATTGGCAATAAAAGGGTCAGTGCTTTCAGTGCAAATCCTTTTACTGTTTATATAATTTTTAAAAAAAGTTTACGGTTATTTTTGCTCTTTTTGGCAATCAGTCTATTTGCCTCCTCCTTTGAAGTTTTGATCTTTTTTTTACTTGCATAATTTGTTTTTTTCTCTGTATGTTTTTGGCGCTTTTTCACTGCCTTCTTGTTTTATTTTAAACACTTTCTTTTTTTTTGCTTATAGCCTCCCTTACAGTCTTGTCAAGCCACATGGGTTTCATTTTACTTGTAGTTCTATTATTTTTATAGGATATGAACTGCTCACATGAGGTTAATAGGATGTTTTTAAACTTCTACCATTTGTCATCTGTACGCGGGAGGGGCCGATTTTTATACTCGGGTGACACCTGATCTCGCCAGCCACTCACTGCAGGGGGGTGGTATAGGGCTTGAACGTTGCAGGGGGAAGTTGTAATGCCTTCCCTGTCTTTCAATTGGCCAGAAAAGCGTGCTAACGTCTCAGAGATGAAAGTGAAAGTAACCCGAACATCGCGTGGTACTCGTCACGAGTAACGAGCATCTCGAACACGCTAATACTCGAACGAGTATCAAGCTCGGACGAGTACGTTCGCTCATTTCTAATATCAACCTATTATGTGGCACGGCGTCAAATGCTTTAGAAAAATACAGATTTACGCGATCAATAGACTGTCCAACCTAGAACTTACTTAATTGTTGAAGCTGATCAAATTGGTCTGACATGATCGACCCCTTATGAACCCAGGCTGATGAGGAGTTATACCGTTGTTTTCCGTGAGGTATTCCAAGATGACATCTCTCAGAAAACCCTTGAATATTTTTCCAATTATTGAAGTGAGACTTACCGGCCTGTAGTTACCAGGCTCTCTTCTTGACCTCTTTTTGTATATTGGAACCACATTGGCAATAAAAGGGTCAGTGCTTTCAGTGCAAATCCTTTTACTGTTTATATAATTTTTAAAAAAAGTTTACGGTTATTTTTGCTCTTTTTGGCAATCAGTCTATTTGCCTCCTCCTTTGAAGTTTTGATCTTTTTTTTACTTGCATAATTTGTTTTTTTCTCTGTATGTTTTTGGCGCTTTTTCACTGCCTTCTTGTTTTATTTTAAACACTTTCTTTTTTTTTGCTTATAGCCTCCCTTACAGTCTTGTCAAGCCACATGGGTTTCATTTTACTTGTACTTCTATTATTTTTATAGGATATGAACTGCTCACATGAGGTTAATAGGATGTTTTTAAACTTCTACCATTTGTCATCTGTACGCGGGAGGGGACGATTTTTATACTCGGGTGACACCTGATCTCGCCAGCCACTCACTGCAGGGGGGTGGTATAGGGCTTGAACGTCGCAGGGGGAAGTTGTAATGCCTTCCCTGTCTTTCAATTGGCCAGAAAAGCGTGCTAACGTCTCAGAGATGAAAGTGAAAGTAACCCGAACATCGCGTGGTACTCGTCACGAGTAACGAGCATCTCGAACACGCTAATACTCGAACGAGTATCAAGCTCGGACGAGTACGTTCGCTCATCTCTAATATCAACCTATTATGTGGCACGGCGTCAAATGCTTTAGAAAAATACAGATATACGCGATCAATAGACTCTCCAACCTAGAACTTACTTAAAGGGGTTGTCTCGCGGCAGCAAGTGGGGTTATACACTTCTGTATGGACATATTAATGCACTTTGTAATATACATCGTGCATTAATTATGAGCCATACAGAAGTTATTCACTTACCTGCTCCGTTGCTAGCGTCCTCGTCTCCATGGTTCCGTCTAAATTCGCTGGCAGCTTGCTTTTTTAGACGCGCTTGCGCAGTCTGGTCTTCTCCTTTCAGCACGAGCCGCTTCAGTGTGCTCGCCGCTACAGCTCTTCTGCGCATGCGCAGACGAGCTGTCACTGCTCGGGAGCGCGCTGGAGCGGCCATTCTGTACCATCCTCTGTTAGAGGAAGGTGCAGAGCCGCCCAGCCGAGAAGCCGTCCAGCAGCCCAGCAGCCCAGCCGCCCAGTCGAGAAGCCGCCCAGCCGTCCAGGTAAGTGATGGGCCGGGGGGGCTGCCGCTGGGCCGGGGGCGGCTGTCGCTAGGCCGGGGGAACTGTCGCTGGGTCGGGGGGGGGGGGCTGTCGCTAGGCCGGGGGGAGCTGTCGCTGGGCCGGGGGGAGCTGTCGCTAGGCCGGGGGAACTGTCGCTAGGCCGGGGGAACTGTCGCTAGGCCGGGGGGGGCTGTCGCTAGGCCGGGGGAACTGTCGCTGGGCCGGGGAGGGCTGTCGCTAGGCCGGGGGAACTGTCGCTAGGCCGTGGGGGGGGGGCTGTCGCTAGGCCGGGGGAACTGTCGCTGGGCCGGGGGGGGCTGTCGCTAGGCTGGGGGAACTGTCGCTAGGCCGGGGGGGCTGTCGCTAGGCCGGGGGAACTGTCGCTGGGCCGGGGGGGGGCTGTCGCTAGGCCGGGGGAACTGTCGCTGGGCCGGGGGGGGCTGTCGCTAGGCTGGGGGAACTGTCGCTAGGCCAGGGAAACTGTCGCTAGGCCGGGGGGGGTTGTCGCTAGGCCGGGGGAACTGTCGCTGGGCCGGGGGGGGGCTGTCGCTAGGCCGGGGGAACTGTCGCTAGGCCGGGGGAACTGTCGCTAGGCCGGGGGGGGGCTGTCGCTAGGCCGGGGGAACTGTCGCTGGGCCGGGGGGGGCTGTCGCTGGGCCAGGGGGGGCTGTCGCTAGGCCGGGGGAACTGTCGCTTGGCCAGGGGAACTGTCGCTAGGCCGGGGGAACTGTCGCTGGGCCGGTGGGGGCTGTCGGTAGGCCGGGGGAACTGTCGCTGGGCCGGGGGGGGGGCTGTCGCTAGGCCGGGGGGGCTGCGCCGGTTACCTGCTGCCTGGCGGTGGGTGACTGTGTGCCGTGGTCGGCCGCGTTAAATCCAGGGGTCCGGTCGGCGGCTGTGGGGCGTCTGGTTGTCAGGGAGACACAGCTGGTAGCGTCTCGGGAGCGCGCACGTCGGGCTACAGCAAGCGAAGCGAAAAGAGCTGGCGGCCATCTTGCGATAATTTTTATAAGTTGCTGAAACGCTGGAACTGTAAGTAGAAACCAGCTAGAAAAGTCATTTACAGGGGTAATTAGTAATGTATGCTTAATTAGGGGGACTGGGCAAAAAAAAAAATTCACTGCTTCCTCGAGACATCTCCTTTAATTGTTGAAGCTGATCAAATTGGTCTGACATGATCGACCCCTTATGAACCCAGGCTGATGAGGAGTTATACCGTTGTTTTCTGTGAGGTATTCCAAGATGACATCTCTCAGAAAACCCTTGAATATTTTTCCAATTATTGAAGTGAGACTTACCGGCCTGTAGTTACCAGGCTCTCTTCTTGATCTCTTTTTGTATATTGGAACCACATTGGCAATAAAAGGGTCAGTGCTTTCAGTGCAAATCCTTTTACTGTTTATATAATTTTTAAAAAAAGTTTACGGTTATTTTTGCTCTTTTTGGCAATCAGTCTATTTGCCTCCTCCTTTGAAGTTTTGATCTTTTTTTTACTTGCATAATTTGTTTTTTTCTCTGTATGTTTTTGGCGCTTTTTCACTGCCTTCTTGTTTTATTTTAAACACTTTCTTTTTTTTTGCTTATAGCCTCCCTTACAGTCTTGTCAAGCCACATGGGTTTCATTTTACTTGTAGTTCTATTATTTTTATAGGATATGAACTGCTCACATGAGGTTAATAGGATGTTTTTAAACTTCTACCATTTGTCACCTGTACGCGGGAGGGGTCGATTTGTATACTCGGGTGACACCTGATCTCGCCAGCCACTCACTGCAGGGGGGTGGTATAGGGCTTGAACGTCGCAGGGGGAAGTTGTAATGCCTTCCCTGTCTTTCAATTGGCCAGAAAAGCACGCTAACGTCTCAGAGATGAAAGTGAAAGTAACCCGAACATCGCGTGGTACTCGTCACGAGTAACGAGCATCTCTAACACGCTAATACTCGAGCGAGTATCAAGCTCGGACGAGTACGTTCGCTCATCTCTAATATCAACCTATTATGTGGCACGGCGTCAAATGCTTTAGAAAATAACAGATATACGCGATCAATAGACTCTCCAACCTAGAACTTACTTAATTGTTGAAGCTGATCAAATTGGTCTGACATGATCGACCCCTTATGAACCCAGGCTGATGAGGAGTTATACCGTTGTTTTCCGTGAGGTATTCCAAGATGACATCTCTCAGAAAACCCTTGAATATTTTTCCAATTATTGAAGTGAGACTTACCGGCCTGTAGTTACCAGGCTCTCTTCTTGACCTCTTTTTGTATATTGGAACCACATTGGCAATAAAAGGGTCAGTGCTTTCAGTGCAAATCCTTTTACTGTTTATATAATTTTTAAAAAAAGTTAACGGTTATTTTTGCTCTTTTTGGCAATCAGTCTATTTGCCTCCTCCTTTGAAGTTTTGATCTTTTTTTTACTTGCATAATTTGTTTTTTTCTCTGTATGTTTTTGGCGCTTTTTCACTGCCTTCTTGTTTTATTTTAAACACTTTCTTTTTTTTTGCTTATAGCCTCCCTTACAGTCTTGTCAAGCCACATGGGTTTCATTTTACTTGTAGTTCTATTATTTTTATAGGATATGAACTGCTCACATGAGGTTAATAGGATGTTTTTAAACTTCTACCATTTGTCATCTGTACGCGGGAGGGGACGATTTTTATACTCGGGTGACACCTGATCTCGCCAGCCACTCACTGCAGGGGGGTGGTATAGGGCTTGAACGTCGCAGGGGGAAGTTGTAATGCCTTCCCTGTCTTTCAATTGGCCAGAAAAGCGTGCTAACGTCTCAGAGATGAAAGTGAAAGTAACCCGAACATCGCGTGGTACTCGTCACGAGTAACGAGCATCTCGAACACGCTAATACTCGAACGAGTATCAAGCTCGGACGAGTACGTTCGCTCATCTCTAGTCAACATCATGAGGAGCATGTGTCAGCACCCTCAGAGACAGCAAACACTAAAGCAAAAGTAAGAACATAGATATTATTTTATAGAGTTGTTGACAAGTAGGAATAGAAATAGATTCTCACGACTCCCGATACAATACAATACAAATGTAAATCTTTTCATACAAATAGAAACACCCAGGTTAGTACATATGTAAACCAATGTGAAATGTTCAAACTGACTATAAAAATAATCTAAATAAATGCCAAAGTAGTTGCAGGCTCATATGCTGATGAGCAGCAGAATATACTGTAACTAAATGAATCTATAGCCATTTTTAAGCATCACCATCTGCAAAACATCACTATAGAAGTAGGTCCATGTAGGTGGGGGTGGGGATTTGGTGTTATATAACCATAAATGTTTTTTATTACAACTCTGAATCAGGACTAACTTCCTAGTCTTTGTGGTCTGACCGATTTAGGGAACTGATATATAGTAGCACATGTGTGTCCATGCAGGGTTGTGTCTAAAAAAACCCACACACATATTGATCCAATAAAATAAAATGTATTACAGCACAAATAACTGTATATTATGTTACCACTTGCCACAAGCTGAGAAATGTTCCATAAACTGTTGACATTCATTGTTGGTCTTCTGGAATATTACGTTGGCCTGTTTTCTGTTGTGCAAGAAAAGTAACTATTGTGTTCAGCTTTTCTCCCTTGTGTATATTAAATTAGTCATGAATCTTTTCTCATTTTCAATGTAAGTCATTTTGAAAGTTTTTTGGCTATAATGTATAAATAGTTGTTTACAGAAAATATAGTAGCCATAATTTGTTTCATCTTTACTGAGATAACATTTGTATTACCCTTTGGGATATAGACTATGTTTGTATTGTGAGTTTATTTGTCCTAAAGATGTTGCGGTTGAACAGCGATTTTCAAACAGGATGTCGCAAGAATCTGCCAGGAGTGCTGTGACACTAAAGTATTTTATTCTGGGAGAATTCTACCTGCATCTAGCAGACATGCTACATACTAGGCACATCTGAAAGACGTACTATGCCTGACTATGTTTGCCAGAGAAGAGCCAACCAGATGCAAGTGACAGAGTGTGGACACTACTCACTCAGTGAGTCTGTCAGCGCTGTTGACTACTCCTTCTACTGCAATCAGCATAGGTACGACCAGCTCTCCGAATATTACCGGCAGAAGGGAATAGTGAAGCTCTTTATGTCATTACTATTGGAAGAAGAATGGTGAAGCTCTGGATGTGCTTACTGCAGAGAAATATGGTGAAGCTCTGGGTATGATTACTGCACAGGAGAGTTCGGTGAAGCTCTAGGATTGATTACTGTAGCAGGTGGGGACTGGTTAAGTTCTGGATTTGGTTACTGTTGTAAATGGTGACATTGGATGTGATTATTGCAGAAAGGATGCTGAAGCTCTGGATGTAATTAGTAAGGTGAAGGGGATTACTGGTGACAGGGTCTAAATCAATATAGGGTTCTGGTGTTGGAGTTCGATTAATTTAGGGGTGTGAAGACTGAATTAATTGTGGGTTTTGATAGCTGAATTGTGGGGGTTGATGACTGAATTCATTTTCTTGTATGAGGGTTTTGTGCTGCAAACTTGCAATGTGGATTTTGCCCTGTAAATACATAGCAACTTACAGTAAAACAGTTTTCAAAACCTCATCCACAGGAACTGGATAATTTCTAACTCAAAGCAAGTTCAATCTTCAGTGGAATTGTCATGGATTTTTGCCATTGAAATGCAAAGGATGTAATCTGCAGCAAGATCCTCAACAAAATCCACATGTAACACGTGCATATTTTCCAGCAGGTTCGTTGTAGATTTAGGCCTCATGCACATGAGGATGTTTGCTGCGGAATCCAGAATGGGCGTCCGACTGCGGTTTCTGCAGCAATAACCCGCCATAGCATACTATGGAAAAATGATTTTGAAGTCAATGGAATCTGTCTGACCCATGGCCTGTCTGCAATGACGCAAATTCTGTGGGAAAAGCAGGAGTTTAAAAAATAAAAATCGGTCTTGCGCATGTCCAATGGCGAGCCATGCAGGCCATCCGCAGTACAGAGAAGCCGGAATAAGACTGGTCCGTGTGGATGCCGGCAAAGATACGCAGGGTCACCTGCTGCAGTCAGGGACAGATTCTATGCAGGCTCCTGCATGCAGAATACAACCTGCCAGTGTGCATGTGGCCTTACTGTAGATTTGTGGCAAAACTAGTTTATCCATGTATCTTGTTTATAAAGAGCTTTAGTATGATAGGTTAAGGCTGCAGAGCCTTTGTGTCTGTTCACAATAAAAGCTAGTTCTAAATAGAGCTTGAAACAGATTTAGTCCAGTATTAAGCCCCATTTACACGCAACAATTATCAGTCAAAATTCATTAAAACAATGGCATATGAGTAGAGATGAGCGAGCCTACTCGGCCACGCCCCTTTTTCGCCCGAGTACCGCGATTTTCGAGTACTTCCGTACTCGTGCGAAAAGATTCGGGGGGCGCCGTGGGTGAGTGAGGGGTTGCAGCGGGGAGGGGGGGGGGGGGGGAGAGAGAGGGCTCCCCCTGTTCCCCGCTGCTACCCCCGCGCCGCCACACCTCCCCCGCCCCCCGGCGCCCCCCGAATCTTTTCACCTGAGTACTGAAGTACTCGAAAATCGCGGTGCTCGATCGAGTAATTACTCGAAACGAGTAGGTTCGCTCATCTCTACATATGAGCGATAATCATTGCGTGTAAATGTTCCCATTGTTTACTCTTTGGCTGGATGATGGTTTTAAGGTGAACTTAAAATCCATCCTTCAGCCGAACAGTAGATAACAGAGACCGCAGGCTGTGTTCTCCATGGGATCAGCTGATTACATTGTATTCATGCAGTCTGCCTGTGACAGGCTGTGCAAGAATAAAGGAGCTGATTGTAGAGCTCCGACCACATGCTGAGTTCTGTGAGCAGCTTCTAGAGGCTCATTTGCATGCAAATGAAGCTGATAAAGTGCTAATGGGCATTAGTGCCCATGAGTACTTTATGCAAAATGAACGCTAAAACTGACAATCTTTCAAAAATTTTCTTTGTGTGTAAATGAGCCTTTAGCCAGAACTTGCCTGTGGCGATTAAATGTATCGATCCATTGGTCATCTTTTGTCTCAAATTTCGTGAGACTTTTTCAAGTATACGCCTCTTCCCACCATGAATGATCTAATTCATTTTGGCTATATACTCTTGGACTGTAGGAGTGGTGGACTGAATAAAGTGAGCTACTATCATTTTGCAGGCTTGATGTAATAGTCTTTAAGTCCAAATAGAGATGTATTTTTATCTATCTTTAGCTCCCCCAAAATACCCAAGATACAGGCCCTATGATCAGCAAGGATACCTACAGATTTTACCATCTTCACATTCTCCAGGACTGCTTCCCAGAAGTTACCCAGCTCTATGCATTCCTACAGCATATGGAGCAAATGAAAATACTTCATGCCACATCTAGGAAATTTGCAGTCTACCCTAACACCAATCTTATGTAGGAAAAGGGGTGGTTTGTCTAATCAACTCAAGAACATCATTCCATTGTTCAGAATCAGAAGAAAATGAAATAAAAAACTTCCTCCCTCGCTAGTGTTGTGGGCCTTGACAGTCTTTTAAACCAAGAATGAATCCCATAGAATTCAAATTCTAACTGATGGTTTATTAGATCAAACTTAATGTTACCTCCAGTGACAAATCGGACAAAAATAAAATGCAACGCGTTTCGACACACTGACGTGTCCTTATCAAGCATAAAACACAAAAACCCTTACATAAATAGAGATAGTTATGTAAGTCTATTTATATAAGTGTTTTTTTTTATGTTTTATGCTTGATAAGGACACGTCAGTGTGTCGAAACGCGTTGCATTTTATTTTTGTCCAATTTGTTACTGGAGGTAACATTAAGCTTCATCTAATAAACCATCAGCTAGAATTTGAATTCTACGGGATTCATTCTTGGCTTAAAAGACTGTCAAGGCCCACAACACGAGTGTGGGAGGAAGTTTTTTATTTAATTTTCTTGTGCATATTCCCCCATTTTTTGGTTATCCAATTTTGGGGTATGACTGTCTCCTGCTCCCCTGTAACAAGGATTATTGGAGGACCCAAAGCACCCATTGAAAGCCTGCCAGGATCTCCGATGCGAGTGGGTACCTGCTCTTTGAGGGGTCCCACTCTGCTCCAGGTGAGTCCATTCATCATTATTTTGTGTACAGTCTGTATTTAGAGGCGCAGATCACCTTACTCTGTTTAATTGTTCAGAATCAGAGATTCCAGGCATTTCAACTGGATGTCACAGGAAATATTGATATGAAGCACAACTGCAACTAGAGATTTACCATTAGATTACTGGGGAGAGGGTGATAGTAACCAGATGATGAAGATAAATATAGCAAAAGCTGTCAGTGGGTACTGGAACAGATGCTATGGAACTGAAATAATAACCATATTGGCCCTAACAATGGCTCTCCCTATGTCTCTCCCTTACCTTGTCCTGACATTATCCCTTACCACCAATCCCAACTGTCCCTAAATAGTCCTAAATTGTTCCTATGGCTGCCCCTGCCTAAAACACTATGTGCTACATTTTCCTGCTCAGTTATTAGAACTGAAAAAATGAATCCTCTGGCCGAATGGATCCATCTTGTGACAGAAACAAACTGTGCTGAATGGACCCTGGAGGGTCCCTTTCAAGTCTACCATTCTATGATTCTATGACCCCATTGACTATAATGGAGTCTGTTCAATTTCTGTAATATTATTTGGCATTTTACTAGGCACATGCTGTGCTATTTTTCTGGGGTTTTAATAGAATTCAGCAATGGAGGCCCGGATGTGGATGTTAACAGAGCCTTACTAATGTATGCCTGGGTACCTACAATAATCAGTTATCACTTCTGTACATTTCAGTGATCTAAGGGTAGTCTGTTAGAAGACATCTACTGAGACAATATACTACTCAGATGCTCAGACCTTTTTGTGTAAGCAACCTATGTCATGAATATCTGATTGTGGGGTCTGTGACTCACGATCCCTGCTAATTAGCTGATTAAAGAGGTGCAGCGATCGTGCTTGTACTCAGAACACTGTATTGTTTGGAGTACTACAGGCTTGTCCCCTTGAAATGAATGAACCCTCATCGATCAGAGGACAGGTCATCAATTTTTAAAGGCTGAATGACCCCTTTAATTTTTCTGTGCTTATTTCCCCACCTTCTTGGATAATCTATTCACTATCTTAATATCATGGTTATCATGGCAACCATTATGTCATCACTCTCATGGCAACAAATGAGCACTATGATGGTCAGGACACTGATGTCATTTTTAAATGACAGCTCTTATGATGTCATCATTACCATGACAATGATTCTAAGGATATCATTACCATAGCAACAATTGTGATGGAATCAGTGCATGATTAACATTATGTCAGTGCTATCTTACTAAAGTAGTGATTGTAGGATTTTCATGTCATTAACAATCATGCCATCATTGCTAAGGCAACCGGTATAATGTCATCATCGCCTTGTCTGATGTCAGTGTTATCATTTGAATATATTAGTTCCACTGTAGCCATGGAATCCCTTATGATATTATCGTTACTAATGCAACCATTATAATGTCATTACTCTGATGCGCAGTGTAGTATCTTTATGTTTTATTGGCAACCTTCAGAATGTTATAATTGTGAATGAAAGTATTGTGATATCAGTATTGTGATGGTCATCAATTTAATGTTAAGGTTGTCACAGCAACCTGTAAAATATCAATGCTTCCATGGCAACATAAAAGAGTGTTCACACGTAGCTGATGTGGTGCAGATTTTGGTGCAGAGCTGCAGCACATTTCACCCTTTCAATTGAACTCAAATTGAAGGGTTGAAATCTGATGAAAAGGTTCACCGAAATCCGAAGCAAAAACTGCTGCAAATCAGCTATGTGTGAGCACATCCCTAAAATGTAACTATTGGCATGTGCACAATTATTAGGAAATGCTTTGTCATAGCATCTATTACATGGTTACATTAGCAATCATTATGATATCATCATTATCATGGCAACCACTGTGATGGCAGCATTTTGCTCAGTACTCTCATACCACACAACCAAAAAAGGAAAGCATTTATTCGCTGAGCTATTTTTACCTGACAATTTTGCTGCAAAGGCACAATAGTGTGTTTACTTGATTCAAGTCCTTCACTTGTAAAACTTTCATCTTAGCATGAAAATCAAACCTGTACACTCTCAGTAAAATGTGATGTTTGAAAGCATTTTGCACCATTAATTGACATTTATATAGTGGGTTATATTTGCATTCCGGGAAGGTATTTCCCTACTAGATAGCAGTACTAAATGTGACCCTTTGGAAGATGGACATTTTTCTTTCAGTTTTTAGTATTTTTAATTTCTAACAATTTTTGTGCATTTTTTTCCCCTAAATTCAAACAAGCCGTGTATATTATTTTTTGGCAATTAATGGCATTAAAACATGAAATGGTGTTTCTATTATCTTCATATTAAACACAAGGAGCAGTTCCTACTTTGGAATTATCAGTAACAAACATGTAATTTCTGGAGATGGTAAACCACTGCTTCGTGGGTATGAATGTATAAGGCTGGCTGCACATGACCGGGTCTGATTCCGGATGCAGGATTCCGCACTGGAATCCGACCCTATGCCTAGCCGGTGACCTAGCATTTCTTTTCGTGTTCCGGCAGCCTTCTGTACTGCCGATAGTCCGGCCGGCCCCCAGTATAACAGTGACACCCCACAGCAGTCCCCAGTATAATAGTGACACCCCACAGCAGCCCCCAGTATAATAGTGACACCCCACAGCGGCCCCAGTGTAATAGTGACACCCCACAGCGGCCCCAGTGTAATAGTGACACCCCACAGCGGGCCTACAGTAGTAATGGTGACATCCCACAGTGGCCCCCAGTAGTAATTGTGACATCCCACAGCGGCCCTCAGTAGTAATTGTGACATCCCACAGTGGCCCCTAGCAGTAATATTGACACCCCACAGCAGCCCCAGTGTAATAGTGACACCCCACAGCGGCCCCCTATCCACCGAGACCCACATACTTACCCTCTCCTCCTCATGGAAGCTCCGCTGCTCGGCGCTGATCCCGGTGCACACTGTGATGTCAGTGTGCTGCCAGACGCCTCCTACCCCTGTTCTCGCAGAACCTAAGAGGAGACATCAGGGGAGGGGGGAGGAGGATCCTGGCTTCACACTGACGTCACGGTGTGGCCGGGATCAGCACCACTAGCAGCGCAGCTGAGTGAATACCGGCAGGGGAGCCGCCGCCCCCGTCAATATTCACTAAAGTGGTGAGCAGCTGATGGTGGCGCGTGCCAGCAGGGAGGACTCTGCGTGCCGTCTCTGGCACACTTGCCATAGGTTCGCAACAACTGTTATAGGGTGTTTACAGGTTGAATTTGTGAATTGGTTAAAAGTGATGTTGAGAAGACTGAACTTTTAAATTCCTATTTTCCATCAACTGATCTTCCCTCTGCTATTCAAGGAATAAAATGTGATTGTTCCCAGCAAGAGAAACCAATAGAGATGAGCGAGCACCAAAATGCTCGGGTGCTCGTTACTCGGGACGAAATTATCGCGATGCTCGAGGGTTCGTTTCGAGTAACGAACCCCATTGAAGTCAATGGGCGACCCGAGCATTTTTGTATATCGCCGATGCCCGCTAAGGTTTTCATTTGTGAAAATCTGGGCAATTCAAGAAAGTGATGGGAATGACACAGCAACAGATAGGGCAGGCGAGGGGCTACATGTTGGGCTGCATCTCAAGTTCCCAGGTCCCACTATTAAGCCACAATAGTGGCAAGAGTTGACCCCCCCCTCCCAACAACTTTTACTTCTGAAAAGCCCTCATTAGCAATGCATACCTTAGCTAAGCACCACACTACCTCCAACAAAGCACAATCACTGCCTGCATGACACTCCGCTGCCACTTCTCCTGGGTTACATGCTGCCCAACCCCCCCCCCTGCACGACCCAGTGTCCACAGCGCACACCAAATTGTCTCTGCGCAGCCTTCAGCTGCCCTCATGCCACACCACCCTCATGTCTATTTATAAGTGCGTCTGCCATGAGGAGGAACCGCAGGCACACACTGCTAGGCAGCGACCCTCTTTAAAAGGGGCGAGGCGATAGCCCACAATGCTGTACAGAAGCAATGAGAAATATAATCCTGTGCCACCACCATCAAGAGCTGCACATGTGGGCATAGCAATGGGGAACCTATGTGCCACACACTATTCATTCTGTCAAGGTGTCTGCATGCCCCAGTCAGACCGCGGTTTTTTAAAAATAGTCACAGGCAGGTACAACTCCGCAATGGGAATTCCGTGTGCACCCACAGCATGGGTGGCTCCCTGGAACCCACCAGCTGTACATAAATGTATCCCATTGCAGTGCCCATCACAGCTGAGGTAACGTCCGATTAAATGCAGGTGGGCTTCGGCCCACACTGCATGCCCCAGTCACACTGGGGTTCTTTAGAAGTGGACACATGCAGTTACAAATCCCTGTGGACCCACAGCATGGGTGGGTGCCAGGAAGCCACCGGCGGTACATAAATATATCCCATTGCATTGCCCAGCACAGCTGATGTAACGTCAGCTTTAATGCAGGTGGGCAAAAAATTAATTGGATTACACTGTAGGCGAGGGTCCCAAAAAATTGGTGTACCAACAGTACTAATGCACGTCAGAAAAATTGCCCATGCCCAACCAAGAGGGCAGGTGAAACCCATTAATCGCTTTGGTTAATGTGGCTTAATTTGTAACTAGGCCTGGAGGCAGCCCAGTTAAAATAAAAATTGGTTCAGGTGAAAGTTTCAACGCTTTAATGATCATTGGAACGTATAAAAATGGTTTACAAAATTATATGACTGAGCCTTGTGGGCCTAAGAAAAATTGCCCGTTCGGCGTGATTACGTCAGGTTTCAGGAGGAGGAGCAGGAGGAGGAGGATGAATATTATACACAGATTGATGAAGCTAAAAGGTCCACGTTTTTGATGGTGATAGAGAACAATGCTTCCATCCGCGGGTGTAGCCTACGTATTGTTTAGGTATCGCTGCTGTCCGCTGGTGGAGAAGAGACGTCTGGTGAAATCCAGGCTTTGTTCATCTTGATGAGTGTAAGCCTGTCGGCACTGTCGGTTGACAGGCGGGTACGCTTATCCGTGATGATTCCCCCAGCCACACTAAACACCCTCTCTGACAAGACGCTAGCCGCAGGACAAGCAAGCACCTCCAGGGCATACAGCGCGAGTTCAGGCCACGTGTCCAGCTTCGACACCCAGTAGTTGTAGGGGGCAGAGGCGTCACGGAGGATGGTCGTGCGATCGGCTACGTACTCCCTCACCATCCTTTTACAGTGCTCCCGCCAACTCAGCCTTGACTGGGGAGCGGTGACACAGTCTTGCTGGGGAGCCAGAAAGCTGTCAAAGGCCTTAGAGAGTGTTCCCCTGCCTGTGCTGTACATGCTGCCTGATCTCTGCGCCTCCCCTGCTGCCTGGCCCTCGGAACTGCGCCTTCGGCCACTAGCGCTGTCGGATGGGAATTTTACCATCAGTTTGTCCGCCAGGGTCCTGTGGTATAGCATCACTCTCGAACCCCTTTCCTCTTCGGGTATGAGAGTGGAAAGGTTCTCCTTATACCGTGGGTCGAGCAGTGTGTACACCCAGTAATCCTTAGTGGCCAGAATGCGTGTAATGCGAGGGTCACAAGAAAGGCATCCTAACATGAAGTCAGCCATGTGTGCCAGGGTACCTGTACGCAACACATGGCTGTCCTCACTAGGAAGATCACTTTCAGGATCCTCCTCCTCCTCCTCAGGCCATATACGCTGAAAGGATGACAGGCAAGCAGCATGGGTACCCTCAGCAGTGGGCCAAGCTGTCTCTTCCCCCTCCTCCTCCTCCTCATGCTCCTCCTCCTCAATGTACTGAGATATAGACAGGAGGGTGCTCTGACTATCCAGTGACATACTGTCTTCCCCCGGCTCTGTTTCCGAGCGCAAAGTGTCTGCCTTTATGCTTTGCAGGGAACTTCTCAAGAGGCATAGCAGAGGAATGGTGACGCTAATGATTGCAGCATCGCCGCTCACCATCTGGGTAGACTCCTCAAAGTTTCCAAGGACCTGGCAGATGTCTGCCAACCAGGCCCACTCTTCTGTAAAGAATTGAGAAGGCTGACTCCCACTGCGCCGCCCATGTTGGAGTTGGTATTCCACTATAGCTCTACGTTGCTCATAGAGCCTGGCCAACATGTGGAGCGTAGAGTTCCACCGTGTGGGCACGTCGCACAGCAGTCGGTGCACTGGCAGATGAAACCGATGTTGCAGGGTGCGCAGGGTGGCAGCGTCCGTGTGGGACTTGCGGAAATGTGCGCAGAGCCGGCGCACCTTTCCGAGCAGGTCTGACAAGCGTGGGTAGCTTTTCAGAAAGCGCTGAACCACCAAATTTAGGACATGGGCCAGGTATGGCACGTGCGTGAGGCTGCCGAGCTGCAGAGCCGCCACCAGGTTACGGCCGTTGTCACACACGACCATGCCCGGTTGGAGGCTCAGCGGCGCAAGCCAGCGGTCGGTCTGCTCTGTCAGACCCTGCAGCAGTTCGTGGGCCATGTGCCTCTTCTCTCCTAAGCTGAGTAGTTTCAGCACGGCCTGCTGACGCTTGCCCACCGCTGTGCTGCCACACCGCGCGACACCGACTGCTGGCGATGTGCTGCTGCTGACACATCTTGATTGCGAGACAGAGGTTGCGTAGGAGGAGGAGGAGGAGGGTGGTTTAGTGGAGGAAACATACACTGTCGCAGATTCCACCACCGAGCTGGGGCACGCAATTCTGGGGGTGGTGGGGGTGGGTAGGACGTGAGCGGTCCCAGGCTCTGACTCTGTCCCAGCCTCCACTAAATTCACCCAATGTGCCGTCAGGGAGATATAGTGGCCCTGCCCGCCTGTTCTTGTCCACGTGTCCGTTGTTAAGTGGACCTTGGCAGTAACCGCGTTGGTGAGAGCGCGTACAATGTTGCGGGAGACGTGGTCGTGCAGGGCTGGGACGGCACATCGGGAAAATTAGTGGCGACTGGGAACTGAGTAGCGCGGGGCCGCCACCACCATCATACCTTTGAAAGCCTCCGTTTCCACAACCCTATACGGCAGCATCTCCAGGCTGATAAATTTGGCTATGTGCACGTTTAACGCTTGAGCGTGCGGGTGCGTGGCGGCGTACTTGCGCTTGCGCTCCAACACTTGCGCTAGCGACGGCTGGACGGTGCGCTGAGAGACATTGGTGGATGGGGCCGAGCACAGCAGAGGTGAGCGTGTGGGTGCAGGCCAGGAGACGGTAGTGCCTGTGTCCTGAGAGAGGGGTTGGATCTCAGTGGCAGGTTGGGGCACAGGGGGAGAGGCAGCGGTGCAAACCGGAGGCGGTGAACGGCCTTCGTCCCACCTTGTGGGGTGCTTGGCCATCATATGTCTGCGCATGCTGGTGGTGGTGAGGCTGGTGGTGGTGGCTCCCCGGCTGATCTTGGCGCAACAAAGGTTGCACACCACTGTTCGTCGGTCGTCTGCACTCTCAGTGAAAAACTGCCAGACCTTTGAGCACCTTGGCCTCTGCAGGGTGGCATGGCATGAGGGGGCGCTTTGGGAAACAGTTGGTGGATTATTCGGTCTGGCCCTGCCTCCACCCCTGGCCACCGCACTGCCTCTTCCAACCTGCCCTGCTGCTGCACTTGCCTCCCCCTCTGAAGACCTGTCCTCAGTAGGCGTAGCAAACCAGGTGGGGTCAGTCACCTCATTGTCCTGCTGTTCTTCCTCCGAATCCTCTGTGTGCTCCTCCCTCGGACTTACTCCAATTACTACTACCTGAGTGATAGACAACTGTGTCTCATCGTCATCGTCCTCCTCACCCACTGAAAGCTCTTGAGACAGTTGCCGGAAGTCCCCAGCCTCATCCCCCGGACCCCGGGAACTTTCCAAAGGTTGGGCATCGGTCATGACAAACTCCTCCGGTGGGAGAGGAACCATTGCTGGCCATTCTGGGCAGGGGCCCGGGAACAGTTCCTGGGAGTCTGCCTGCTCCTCAGAATGTGTCATTGTAATGGAGTGAGGAGGCTGGGAGGAAGGAGGAGCAGCAGCCAGGATTCAGAGTTGCAGCAGTGGACGGCGCAGAACTCTGGGTGGTCGATAGATTGCTGGATGCACTTTCTGCCATCCACGACAGGACCTGCTCACACTGCTCATTTTCTAATAAAGGTCTACCACGTGGACCCATTAATTGTGAGATGAATGTGGGGACGCCAGAAACGTGCCTCTCTCCTAATCCCGCAGCAGTCGGCTGCGATACACCTGGATCAGGAGCTCGGCCTGTGCCCACACCCTGACTTGGGCCTCCGCGTCCTCGGCCGCGTCCACGTCCTCTAGGCCTACCCCTACCCCTCAGCATGGTGTATTACCAGTAGTGCAGAAACAGAACGCTGTAATTAAATGTCACGCTTATTGGCCTGTGGTTGGAGGCTGACTTCGCTTACGGAACGCACAGCAGAGGCAGGAAAGAATTTTGCGCAAGCCTGCTGTAGCACTTTGCTGGGGGTAGTTGTCCTAATTCATACGCAGCCAGCTAAGTGTTACAGCAGGCTTGCACAAAATTCTTTCCTGCCTCTGTGTTGCCTCTTACATCACAGCTGTATTCCTGTCCACAAGTGTACTGGGTCTCTGCTGGGGGTAGTTGTCCTAATTCATACGCAACCAGCTAAGTGTTACAGCAGGCTTGCGCAAAATTCTTTCCTGCCTCTGTGTTGCCTCTTACATCACCGCTGTATTCCTGTCCACAAGTGTACTGGGTCTCAGCTGGCTGCGTATGAATTAGGACAACTACCCCCAGCAGAGACCCAGTACACTTGTGGATAGGAATACAGCGGTGATGTAAGAGGCAACACAGAGGCAGGAAAGATTTTTGCGAAAGCCTGCTGTAACACTTAGCTGGCTGCGTATGAATTAGGACAACTACCCCCAGCAGAGACCCAGTACACTGAGGACGGTCACAGGCAGCCCAAATAGATTTTTTTCCCAAATGTTTTTGGAAAGGCCCACTGCCTATATACACTAAATATGTCTTCTGTCCCTGCCTCACCACTACTGGCCCTGGACAATGTAAAATTACTGCAGGACGCAATGCTCCACACTACTGCACACGGTTAGATGTGGCCCTAAGAAGGACCGTTGGGGTTCTTGAAGCCTAAAATAACTCCTAATGCTCTCCTTTTAGCAGCTCCAGCACCAGCAGCACTGTCCCTGAACTATGTCAGAATGCATCTGTGGCGAGCCGCGGGAGGGGCCGATTTATATACTCGGGTGACACCTGATCTCGCCAGCCACTCACTGCAGGGAGGTGGTATAGGGCTTGAACGTCGCAGGGGGAAGTTGTAATGCCTTCCCTGTCTTTCTATTGGCCAGAAAAGCGTGCTAACGTCTCAGAGATGAAAGTGAAAGTAACTCGAACATCGCGTGGTACTCGTCTTGAGTAACGAGCATCTCGAACATGCTAATACTCGAACGAGTATCAAGCTCGGACGAGTACGTTTGCTTATCTCTAGAAACCAAGTAATCTTGTGGATATGATACCTTTTAATGGCTAACAAAAATACATGATGTAATAATAGCGAGCTTCCGAACAAACGCAGGGTTCTTCTTCAGGCTTATGGATTGGATCTGAAGAGGCATCCAATCCATAAGCCTAAATAAGAACCCTGCGTTGGTTCGGAAGCTCGCTATTATTACATCATGTATTTTTGTTAGCCATTAAAAGGTATCATATCCACAAGATTACATGGTTTCTCTTGCTGGGAACAATCACATTTTGCTCTACTGGCTAACACGGTACAAGATCTTTGTTTTCATTATACTTGAAGGAATAAAAGAACAAAGGCTATCTATAAGCAGAGAGACGGTGAGGAAACATTTAGCTAATTTAAAATAATTAAAGTGTCCAGGTCCATATGAATTACATCCTAGGATACTAAAGGAAGCAGCAGAGGTAATTGCTGAACCACTTGCCGTAATTATTGAAAGTTCTTGGAGAACAGGACAAGTCCCAGAAGATTGGAGAAGGGCAAATGTTGTTCCTATCTTCAAAAAAGGGAAGTAGGTGGACCCCGGAAACTATAGCCCTGTGAGCCTGACGTCTATACCGGGAAAGATCTTTAAACAAATTATTAAACAGCATGTATGCAAGTACTTGGATGAGAATAGAGTAGTTCTGAGCACTATACTTTAAAAAAGACATCAACAAACTGGAGCAAGTTCAGAGAAGAGTTACCAAGATGGTAAGCAATCTGCAAATCATGGCCTATGAAGAATGGTTAAAGGATCTGGGAATGTTTAGCTTGCAAAAAAGAATGCTGAGAGGAGACTTAATAGAAGTCTACAAATATCTGAAGGGTTGTCACACTGCAGAGAGATCAGCCCTATTCTTATTTGCACAAGGAAAGACTAGAAGCAATGGGATGAAACTGAAAGGGAGGAGACACAAATTAGATATTAGAAAAAACTTTCTGACAGTGAGGGTGATCAATGAGTGGAACAGGTTACCATGGGAGCTGGTGAGTTCTCCTTCAATGGAAATTTTTAAACAAAGGCTGGACAAATATCTGTCTGGGATGATTTAGTAAATCCTGCACTGAGCAGGGGGTTGAACCCAATGACCCTGGAGGTCCCTTCCAACTCTACCATTCTATAATTCTATGATTCTATGATAATTAACCAGAGCCAGTATGAGTTTGTAGCAAACAAGTCATACCAGATGAATCTAATTTCATTCTATGACTGAATCACGGAATGGGCTAACCAGGAAAATGCAGTAGATATAGTATATCTTGACTTTAGTAAAGCATTTGACAAAGTATCTCATACTGCCCGAAGAATGGAGGCTCTAGCACCCTGTTGGCTTGGATGCAGGATGTGATATGGGCAGGAACAGAGGCATATAAGTTTCATATAGTATCCTGTGGCATGTTGGTCCATGTTTGCTGCAACTAAGCCTCTAGATTGTGCAAACTGATAGGCAGTCGAAGTTGGCATCCCAGATGGTCCTATACATGATCTATTAGCAAAGAATCTGGTGACCAAGCAGGGCATGAAAGTTTGGCAATGTTGTGGAGGCATTCCTGTGACACCTTTGCTGTGTGTGGCCAAGTATTATGCTGCGCTAAAATGCGTCTTGGATGCCACCATGGGAGGAACATGTGTCTGCAGGATGAGCATATCACTGAGCTGTCATTGTCCCTTGTACCACTACTAGTGGTGACCACCTGTCATATGTGCTGGCCTCCCAGACCATCACACCAGCAGTAGGGGGAGTGTGCCGCTCCATAGGCAATATTAAGGCACTCATCCATAGATCTCCAGGCATGAACACGGCCATCGACAGTACCCAAAATAAATCTGGGTTCATCACTGAAGACAACCTGGTTTCAATTCATAGCACTCAGGTTTCGTTATTCATGGCATAACTGCAAAGGAAAGTGATGGTGGATAGGTATTAAATGCAGTACACGTAATGGGCGTTGTGAGACCAATTGTCTTTTAGCCAAGTGTCTGAAAATTGTTCTGACAGACACATGGGCCTGTAATGTTGGTGCCACCTGTCTCTGAATGGTGGACAACAAAACAGTTGGAGCTGCTCGTGTTTGTCGGATGATCAGATGATCCTCTCTACTGGTGGTCTGTCGAGGGCATCCTGAGCCCAGTCGCCTCATGCGTGTGCCCTCATGCATCCCCTGGTCCCAACACCTCCTACCAGTCTAGGCAGAACAGCCTTGATGGCAGGAAATGTGTCAATATGACCATCCAGCTTCACGCATTCAAATAACAAGTTTCTTCTCAACCTCTGTTAACTGGCTGAAATCTCGCTTGCATTGTAGAGACGTCTAGCAGTCAACAATCTCTGCACAAGCGGAAAAAGAGGTCCACTACACACAAGTAGCTTCTGAGAGCCTTTTTTGCAGGCCAAGGATGGAGCCACTTTTAGGGCCTCAGGTGACAAGACCGTTCATCTAACAAGTAATAGGCAGCGCCAGAAGTGGTTGAAATTTCCTTTAAAAGTGCATCCGCAGATGCCTCTTTATTACATCCAAGAAATCCAGTAAAACGCACAACGTTTCGACCCGACTAAGGGCCTTTTTCAAGTGCACTTGAAAAAGGCCCTTAGTCGGGTCGAAACGTTGTGCGTTTTACTGGATTTCTTGGATGTAATAAAGAGGCATCTGCGGATGCACTTTTAAAGGAAATTTCAACCACTTCTGGCGCTGCCTATTACTTGCTTTTGGAACTGACGGTTTGTGGAAGATCCAAGGGAATCGGATCTTCATATATGGGCTTTTGCGCACTTTTTTGTCTTTCCTCCCACTGCAGTGGTGTTTGTATCTAACGGAGTGCTGCTGTAACTTCGACTATTGGAAGACCGTTCATCTAATCACACCACAACTCTAATCATTTGCATATCTGCCTGAGATGTAACTGCATGCTTAGTTTTGCAGCAAAACAACAACTACTTCTAGGTACTTGATTTTCTTTTGACAAAGAGTATATAAACTACTCACTTTGCAAAACAATTCTAAATTCTTGAACCAACTTATGTGCTGAGTAAAGAGGGTGAAATATTGTTTCCGGTCCTTCCTTTTTCCAGGAAAGGGGCATCACATAATTGTAGAGATTTTCTAAAATGTTGATATTCCCAAATTGTTCCTCCTTTTAGTCACTGAGAAATTCATGTACCACATTACATAGCCATATTTATTCATATAAAACACTAAAAAGCCTTCATTTGATCAACTTCATTCACTATGTAAGTATGTCTGTGCTGAGGGGTAACTCACCACGCCCGGCACAGACGCAGAACACTGTTCACACAGGACAAATAAACTCCAGAAATGTCCCATGTAAAAAACTAAAACCACCACTAAACACAAACAAGGAGAAAAGATAGAGAATCAAGCCCTAACAACCGAAGAGGGGAAAATACCCCGGCCTAAAGTGGGGCAATTGTCGCAACAAGAATGACTCATGTCTCAAGCCTAGGCCACCTGTACTGACCCTAGGCAGAGACAGGAAAATATCAATAATAAGGTGGTAACAACTAAAAGCAGCAGGAGCAATGGCAGGAACAACACTAAAATATAAATCAACACACCAACTACTTAAGTTAATCCGGGTGACAGCACCTAGGTAAACAGACTAGACCAACTTCACCTATAAGAGATGAATAATCAGCAACTTCTAAGAGCAGGGGTTGAAATATATAAACCCCCTCTTAAATAGATTGGCCATCCAAGACAAACACAAACCACCCAGGGAAATTTCAACATACGACTCCCAATGACTGGGAAACCCAAGGGGACAATAAACGCACAATCACAAAGGTGTTATAGCGTGGCTCAGACTGAACTTGTACTGGCAGTCTGTTTCAGCATTGTAGCGGGTAAGCTATGGCCCTGTCGTGGCCATCAAGCCGTGACAGAAAGTAGAAAATACACTAATTTTGAGCTAATAAGATACATGCAGTCAGACAATACACAATCTACATATTATTTACAATAATGTCACATTAATTTAGGTTTATACAATGTCATGCAATATGTACAATGATTAATCTGACTTTAAAGGGGTTGTCTTGCAAAAGCAAGTGGGGTTAAGCACTTCTGTATGGGCATATTAATGCACTTTGTAATATACATCGTGCATTAAATATGAGCCATACAGAAGTTATTCACTTACCTTCCCTGCGCTGGCGTCCCCGTCTCCATGGCTCCGTCTAACTTCAGCGTCTAATCGCCCGATTAGACGCGCTTGCGCAGAATGGTCTTCTGCCTTCGGCTCGGTCTGGCACGAGTGGCGTTCTGGCTCCACCCCCTTCTACGCGTCATCGCGTAGCTCCACCCCGTCACGTGTGCCGATTCCAGCCAATCAGGAGGCTGGAATCGGCACACGTGATGGGGCGGAGCTACGCGATGACGCGTAGAAGGGGGCGGAGCCAGAATGCTGCTGCTGCCGGACAGACCCGAAGGCAGAAGACCCTTCTGCGCAAGAGCGTCTAATCGGGCGATTAGACGCTGAAATTAGACGGAGCCATGGAGACGGGGACGCTAGCGTAGGGAAGATAAGTGTATAACTTCTGTATGGCTCATATTTAATGCACGATCTATATTACAAAGTGCATTAATATGGCCATACAGAAGTGCTTAACCCCACTTGCTGTCACGAGACAACCCCTTTAACACACATTCATACAATACACTCATGTATCTTAACCTTATTCATGTATGCATTTAGAACACACATACTAGTATTTGGATAGTCCTTGGGTGGAATATAGCTCTATACTCCCTAAAGACACTTTAGTAGCATATGAACATTCATGGTACTAAACTATACCCTGCACCTTGATATTTGTAATGTATTCTTTTCTCATAGAATGATAGAGAAGGTTGGAAGGGACCTCCGGGGTCATCCGATTCAATCCCCTGCTCAATGCAGAATTAATTAAATTATGCTAGTCAGATGTTTGTCCACCCTTTTTTTGAAGAATTCGATTGAAGGCGAAATCACAACCTCCTGTGGCAAACTGTTCCACTCATTGATCACCCTCACTGTCAGAAAAGTTATTTCTAATATCTAATCTGTGTCTCCTCTAGAGATGAGCGAGCACACTCATCCGAGCTTGATGCTCATTCGAGTATTAGGCTATTTGAGATGCTCGGTACTTGAGTCAAGCAACACGCGGTACTCGAGTCACTTTCATTTCCCTTCCCCACATGTTTAGCGCCATTTTTTAGCCAATAAACACGAGGAAAGCATTACCACTTTCTGTTGTGACGTGCCAGCCCTCTGCACGTCTACAACAGTGAGTGGCTGGGCCGATCAGGTGACCGCCGAGTACTTAAACTGGTGCTGCCTGCGGCTCGCCTCAGATGCATGCTGGCAGAGGTCAGGGAAAGAGCTGCTGACACTGAAATAGGAAAAGTGCTAGTGTAGGATGCGGCTATGCAGAGATCCTGACATCGAGAACCCAACAGTCCTTCTTAGGGCCACTCCTCATTGTGTGCGTTACATTTGTGGCTGGCTGGGAGCACTAGTGCACAAAATTTTTATTTTCAAGCATCTAGGCCTGTATAGAGAATTTCACCTATACCATTCTCTGGGTACAGTGCATTAGACAGAGTTCTCATCGCTAAACAATATGCTAAGGTTTCCTGGGGCACTACAGAGCATTTCACCTATACCATTCTTTGTGAGCAGTGCATTAGGCAGATTTCTCATTGCTAAACGGTACGCTAATTTTTCCTGGGGCACTGCAGAGCATTTCACCTATACCATTCTTTGTGGGCAGTGCATTAGGCAGAGTTCTCATCGCTAAACAGTACACTAATTTTTCCTGGGCACTGCAGAGCATTTCACCTATACCATTCACTGTTTGCAGTGCATTAGGCAGAGTTCTCATCGCTAAACAGTACGCTAATTTTTTCTGGGGCACTGCAGAGCATTTACCTATACCATTCTCTGTGTTGGGTGAAGTAGCGGCAGTTATCAGCACTAGCCACTGGGTTAATATGTCTCTGCCCCTGCGCAGAGTATCTGACATCTACCATTCACTGTTTGTGGTGAAGCAGTCGCAGTTATCAGCACTATCCACTTGGTTAATAGTTCTCTGCACAGTGCAGAGTATCTGACATATACCATTCACTGTGTGCAGTGAAGTAGCCGCAGTTATCTGCACTATCCACTGGGTTAATAATTCTCTGCCCCTGTGCAGAGTATCTGACATCCACTATTCACTGTGTGTGGTGAAGTAGCCACAGTTATCAGCACTATCCACTGGGTTAAAAGTTAATTATCTGCCCCTGTGCAGAGCATCTCACAATACACTGTCCTTATGTGCAGTGAAGTAGCCGCAGTTATCAGCACTATTCACTGGGTTAATAGTCCTCTGCCCCTGTGCAGAGCATCTCACAATACACTTTACTTGTGTGTGGTGAAGTAACCGCAGTTATCAGCACTACCCACTGGGTTAATAGTTAATTATCTGCCCCTGTGCAGAGCATTTCACAATACACTTTACTTGTGTGCAGTGAAGTAGCCGCAGTTATCTGCACTATCCACTTGGTTAATAGGTCATTATTTGCCCCTGTGCAGAGCATCTCACAATACACTTTCCTTGTGTGCGGTGAAGTAGCCACAGTTATCAGCACTATCCACTAGGTTAATAGTTCTCTGCCTCTCTTATATACAAGTCTCTGTGAGCCGTAAATTACTCCTAGGTATCAGCGCAAGACAGTGGGTTAATTTTTTCTGTCACAGCATAGAGCCTCCACTATCTACAAGTCTCTGTGTGCGGTGAATTAGCCCCAGTTCTCTGCGCTATACAGTAGGGTAATTTATTTGGGCCCTGCTCTATCCTTTATCCGACATGATGAGGAGTAGGGGTAAGGGTCGAGGACATGGATGTGGATGCGGGCATCCAAGTGAGGGTGTGGGCACAGGCCGAGGTCCTGGGCGGGGTGAATCACAGCCAGCTGCAGAGGGATTAGGAGAGCGCCATGTCTCTCCGCTCCCCAGCTTCATATCACAATTTGCGGGTCAGCATGGCAGACCTTTATTACAAGCACAGCAGTGCGAGCAGGTCCTGTCGTGGACTGCGGATAACGCATCAAGCAATGTATCAAACCCCTAGTCTTCCACACAGTCCACTACTACCGGGCTAGGGAGTGCACCTTTGAATCCTCTCTCTGCTCCTCCTTCCTCCCAGCCTCGTCACTCCGGGAAAATGACAGATTCTGAGCAGGCAGACTCCCAGGAACTGTTCTCGGGTCCCTGCCCTAAGTGGGAAAAAACAGTTCCTCACCCACCTGAGGAGTTTGTCATGACCGATGCCCAACATTTGGAAATTTCCTAGAGTCCGGGTGATAGGCTGAGGACTTCCGGCAACTGTCTCAAGAGCTTTTTGCTGATGAGTATGATGAGACACAGTTGTCTGTCAGTGAGGTAGTAGTAGGGGCAGTAAGTCCGAGGGAGGAACGCACACAGGATTCAGAGGAAGAGCTGCTGGACGATGAGGTGACTGACCCCACCTGGCTTGCTAAGCCTACTGAAGACAGGGCTTCAGAGGGGGAGGCAAGTGCAGCAGCAGGACAGGTTGGAAGAGGCAGTGGGGTGGCCAGGGGGAGAGGCTGGGCCAGAGCAAAGAATCCCCGAACTGTTTCCCAAAGCAGCACCTCGCGGCAAGCCTCCGGGCAGAGGGCTAGGTGTTCAAAGGTGTGGATGTTTTTCAGTGAGAGTGCGGATGACCGACTAACAGTGGTGTGCAACCTGTGTTGCACCAAGATCAGCCAGGGAACCACCACTACCAGCCTCACCACCACCAGCATGCGCAGGCATATGATAGCCAAGCACCCCACGAGGTGGGACGAAGGCCATTCACCGCCTTCGGGTCACACCACTGCCTCTTCCCCTGTGCCACAACACACATATCCAATCTCCCTCCCAGGATGCAGGCATGAGCGCCTCCCGGCCTACACCCACACCCTCACCTTCATGGTTCTCCACGGCCTCTAGCAATGTCTCCCAGTTCAGCGTTCAGTTGTCGCTAACACAAGCGTTGGAGCGAAAGCGGAAATACGCCGCCACGCACCAGCATGCACAAGCTTTAAACGTGCACATTGACAAATTAATCAGCTTAGAGATGCTGCCGTACAGGCTTGTGGAAACGAAGGCTTTCAAAAACAAGATGGCAGCAGTGGTCCTGTGCTACTTGGTCCCCAGTCGCTCCTATTTTTGCCGGTGTGCCGTCCCCACCCTACACCAGCAGTCTCTCGCAACATAAACCGTGCCCTCACCAATGCGGTTACTGGGAAGGTCCACTTAATGACGGACACGTGGACAAGTACTGGCGGGCAGGGCCACTATATCTCCCTGACAGCACATTGGGTGAATTTGGTGGAAGATGGGACCGCTCACGTGCTACCCACACCAAGCATAGCGGATCCTACCTCGGTGCTGGTTTCTGCCGCGTATTATTCCACCTCCTCCAAACCCCCCTGCCTCCTCCTCCACCACCCCCACCTCTCAATTAAGAAGTGTGAGCACGTCGCCAGCTGTCGGTAGCAGGCGCCAGCACAGCGTGGGGAAGTGTCAGCAAGCCATGCTGAAACTAATCAGCTTAGCTGACAAGAGGCACACAGCCACCAAGCTGTTACAGGGTCTGACGGAGCAGACCGACCCCTAGCTTTCGCCACTGAACCTCCAACCAGGCATGGTCGTGTGTGACAATGGCCGTAACCTGGTGGCGGCTCTGCAACTTGGCAGCCTCACACATGTGCCATGCCTGGCCCATGTCTTCAATCTGGTGGTTCAGCAGTTTCTGAAAAACTACCCCCACTTGTCTGACCTGCTCGGCAAGGTGTGCAGTGTGTGCGCACATTTCCGCAAGTCCACCACGGATGTTGCCACCCTGAGGACACTGCAACATCAGTTCCAGCTGCAAAAGCACTAACTGCTGTGCATCATTACCACATGCTGGAATTCTACGCTGCACATGTTGGCCAGGCTTTACGAGCAGCACAGAGCAATTGTGGAATACCAGCTGCAACATGGCCGGTAGAGTGGTAGTCAGCCTGCGCAGTTCTTCACAGGGGAGTGGGCATGGATGGCAGACATCTGCCAGGTCCTTGGAAACTTTGAGGAGTCTACCCAAATGGTGAGCGGCGATGCGGCCATAATTAGCGTTACCATCCCGCTGCTTTGCCTGCTGAGAAGTTCGCTGCCAAGCATTAAGGCTGATGCTTTGCGGTTAGAACAGGAGATGGGGGATGACAGTATGTCGCTTGATAGCCAGACCACCCTCACTTCTGTATCTCAGCGCGTTTTGGAGGAGGAGGAGATGGGGGAGGAGGAGGGGGTGGAGACTGCTGCCCACATTGCAGAGGGTACCCATGCTGCTTCATTCTCATCTGTTCAGCATGTATGGGGTGAAGAGGAGGAGGAGGAGAAGGAACATCCTCCTAGTGAGGACAGCGGTGTGTTGCATACTGGGACTCTGGCACACATGGCTGACTTCATGTTAGGCTGCCTTTCCTGTGACCCTCGCGTAAGATGCATTCTGGCCAACACAGATTACTGTATACCCTTCTCAACCCACTGTATAAGGAGAACCTTTCCACTCTCATTCCTGAAGAGGAAAGGGGTATGAGAGTGATGCAATACCACAGGGCCCTGGTGAAAAAAGTGATGCTAAAGTTCCCATCTGACAGAGCTAGCTGTAGAAGACGCATTTCAGAGGGTCAACTAGCAGGGGAGGCACGGGGATCAGGCAGCATGTCCAGCGCAGGCAGGGGAACACTCTCCAAGGCCTTTGCCAGTTTTATGGCTCCCCAGCAATACTGTGTCACCACTCCCCAGTCAAGACTGAGTCGGAGGGAGCACTGTAAAAAGATGGTGAGGGAGTACATAGCCGACTGTACCACCGTGCTCCGTGATCCCTCTGCTCCATACAACTATTGGGTGTCAACGCTGGACACGTGGCAGAGAGGCTGTTTAGTGCAGCTGGTGGGATCATCATGGATAAGCGTACCGGCCTGTCAACTGACAGCCCCGACATGCTTACACTCATTAAGATGAACAAATGCTGGATTTCCCCAGACTTCTCTTCTCCACCTGTGAAAAGCAGCGGATCATAAAGATTTTTTTTGCTTCAACAGGAGAAAAATGCATCTTCTATCACCCCAAAAAAGGGGAGAAGAAGGGGTCTATCCCTCTTATATTACTCCTCCTCCTCCTACTCCTCCTCAAACAGCATGTCATCACGCTGAACTGCCAATTTTTCTGCAGGACAAAAGGCTCTGTTAAAACCAATTTTTTCGGAGGGCTGCCCCCAGGCTCTGCTACAAATTAAGCAACAACAAGCTGTATGTTTAAAAAATGTTTATTGGTTTCACCTGCCCTCGCGGTTGAGCAATTTTTCAGGGGTACACTTGTACTCTTGGTACACAAATTTTTCAGGCCCTCGCCTATACTGTTAGCAAACTAATTTTTCAGGCTTCGCCTATACTCTTGGTAAACAATTTTTTTCAAGTATTCGCCTATACTCTTGGTACACCAATGTTTCAGGGGTTCGCCTATACTCTTGCTACAGAAATGTTTCAGGGGTTCGCCTATACTCTTGCTGCAGAAATGTTTCAGGGGTCCGCCTATACACTTGCTACTGAAAGGTTTGATGGGTTTGCCTATACTCTTGCTACAGAAATGTTTGAGGGGTCCACCTATACTCCTGCCACAAAAATGTTTCAGGGGTTCATCTATACTCCTGCTATAGAAAGGTTTGAGGGGTTCGCCTACACTCTTGCTACAGGAAGGTTTGAGGGGTTCACCTATACTATTGCTACAGAAATGTTTCAGTGGTTCGCCTACACTTTTGCTACAGAAATGTTTTAGGGGTCCGTCTATACACTTGCTACTGAAAGGTTTGAGGGGTTCGCCTATACTCTTGCTACAGAAATGTTTCAGGGGTCCGCCTATACACTTGCTACTGAAAGGATTGAGGGGTTCGCCTATACTCTTGCTACAGAAATGTTTGAGGGGTCCACCTATACTCTTGCTACAGAAATGTTTCAGGGGTTCACCTATACTGTTGTTACAGAAAGGTTTGAGGGGTTCGTCTACACTCTTGCTACAGAAATGTTTCAGGGGTCCGCCTATACACTTGCTACTGAAAGTTTTGAGGGGTTCACCTATACACTTGCTACAGAAATGCTTCAGGGGTTCGCCTATACTCTTGCTACAGGAAGGTTTGAGGTGTCACCTATACTCTTGCTACTGAAATGTTTCAGGGGTCCGCCTATACACTTGCTACTGAAAGGCTTGAGGGGTTTGCCTACACTCTTGCTAAAGGAAGGTTTGAGAGGTTCGCCTATACTATTGCTACAGAAATATTTCAGGAGTTCGCCTATACTCTTGCTACTGAAAGGTTTGAGGGGTTCGCCTATACTCTTGCTACAGAAAGGTTTCAGGGGTCTGCCTATACACTTGCTATTGCAAGGTTTGAGGGGTTTGCCTATACTCTTGCTACAGAAAGGTTTGAGGGGTTCGCCTACACTCTCGCTACAGGAAGGTTTGAGGGGTTTGCCCATACTCTTGCTGCAGAAAGGTTTGAGGGGTTCGCCTACACTCTTGCTACAGGAAGGTTTGAGGGGTTCACCTATACTATTGCTACAGAAATGTTTCTGGGGTTCACCTATACTCTTGCTACAGAAAGGTTTGAGGGGTTTGTCTATACTCTTGCTACAGAAATGTTTCAGTGGTCCACCTATATACTTGCTACTGAAACGTTTGAGGGGTTCACCTATACTCTTGCTAAGGGAATGTTTGAGGGGTCCGCCTATACTCTTGCTACAGAAATGTTTGAGGGGTTCGCCTATACTCTTGCTACAGAAATGTTTCAGGGGTCTGCCTATACACTTACTATTGAAAGGTTTGAGGGGTTCGCCTATACTCTTGCTACAGAAAGGTTTGAGGGGTTCGCCTACACTCTTGCTACAGGAAGGTTTGATGAGTTCACCTATACTATTGCTACAGAAAGGTTTGGGTGTTGCCTACACTCTTGCTACAGAAATGTTTCAGTGGTCCGCCTATACTCTTGCTACTGAAAGTTTTGAGGGGTTCACCTATACTCTTGCTAAGGAAATGTTTGAGGGGTTCGCCTATACCCTTGCTACAGAAATGTTTGAGGGGTTCGCCTACACTCTTGCTACAGAAATATTTCAGGGGTCTGCCTATATACTTACTATTGAAAGGTTTGAGGGGTTCGCCTATACTCTTGCTACAGAAAGGTTTGAGGGGTTCCCCTACACTCTTGCTACAGGAAGGTTTGATGGGTTCACCTATACTATTGCTACAGAAAGGCTTGAGGGGTTCACCTACACTCTTGCTACAGAAATGTTTCAGGGGGTCCGCCTATACTCTTGCAACTGAAAGTTTTGAGGGGTTCACCTATACACTTGCTACAGAAATGTTTCAGGGGTTCACCTACACTCTTGCTGTAGGAAAGTTTGAGGGGTTCGCCTATACTCTTGCTACTAAAATGTTATAGGGGTCCGCCTATACACTTTCTACTGAAAGGTTTGAAGGGTTTGCCTATACTCTTGCTACAGAAATATTTCAGGGGTCCACCTATACTGTTGCTACAGAAATGTTTCAGGGATTCACCTATACAGTTGCTACAGAAAGGTTTGAGGGGTTCATCTACACTCTTGCTACAGAAATGTTTCAGGGGTACGCCTATACACTTGCTACAGAAAGGTTTGAGGGGTTCGCCTATACTCTTGCTACAGAAATATTTTAGGGGTCCACCTATACTCTTGCTACAGAAATGTTTCAGGGGTTCACCTATACTGTTGCTACAGAAGGGTTTGAGGGGTTCATCTACCCTCTTGCTACAGAAATGTTTCAGGGGTCCGCCTATACACTTGCTACTGAAAGGTTTGAGGGGTTCACCTATACACTTGCTACAGAAATGTTTTAGGCGTTCGCCTACACTCTTGCTACAGGACTTGGGCAGAAGTGTGGACCGAGGCCGAGGTCCTGGGCGGGGTAAAACTCTGCCATGTTTGGGCACTCTCATTTCTTCATGTGTAATACTGTCTTTGGGTTTCATGGGCTCGCCTATGCTGTGGGTGCACAAAGGTTTTCCAACGCGGTGTTCAGCTATCTGGCACAAATACACTGAATGACTTGGGTAGGGTGCAGATGGCTTTCCCATTGTGATGTTCAGCTGTCTGGCACAAATACACTGAATGACTTGGGCAGAAGTGTTGGCTGAGGGCCAGGTTCTGGGCGGGGTGAAACTCTGCCATGTTTGGGCACTCTCATTTCTTCATGTGTAATACTGTCTTTGGGTTTCATGGGCTCGCCTATGCTGTGGGTGCACAAAGGTTTCCCAGTGCGGTGTTCAACTATCTGGCACAAATACACTGAATGACTTGGTTAGGGTGCTGATGGCTTTCCCATTGCGGTGTTCAGCTATCTGACACATACATAGAATGAATTGTGTGGGTAGACGTGGGTTTCCCATAGCTATGTAACTCACTGCACCTTGGGTCACACAAGGTGGAGGCTGGGACTGAGCCTGACCCTGGGCCTGCTCATGTGCTTCCCACACAGAGTATTTTGGGTCCTACCTCGGTCACGGTTTCTCGGGCTTATTATGCCTCCTCCTCCTCCATGGGGTCTGGGGAATAGTTCTGGTCACCATGTATTATCTCTCGATTTACCACAGTTATACGAGATACTGGATTGGAGCGTTCACAGTAAGTGGAACTGATTGAATGAGACGTTCACAGGGTCACTGTATACCTGTGGTGGCTACTTTTGCAACACCTCCTGCTTCAAACCAATCTTTGGTGTTAGTATGCGCTGCTGCATTGTGGAGATGTGTAGAAGTACTGCCATCTGTGTCCCCTTTAGGCCCATGTTTGCGGCTCCTGACAATTTTGTGACAGAGGTGGCACGGGATTGGAATTATAATCATATGTCAATTTTTCATCAATTCTCATCAGCATTGCGGGCTATCGCCGACACTTTCAAAGAGGGTCGTTGCAAGGCCCTGCCAACCCTCTGCAGTGTGTGTCTCCGGCTTCTCATCATCCAGTGCGCACTTATAAATAGACATGAGGGTGGTGTGGCTATTAAGCAAGCGTGTGGCATGAAGGCAGCTAAACGCTGCACAGAGAAAATTTTGTGTCCGCTGTGGACGCAGGCTCGTGCAGGGGGTGGGGGGAGGGGTTGGACAGCAATGCTAGCATGTAACCCAGCAGAAGAGGCAGTGGTGTCACCCGCAGGCAGTGATTGTCCTTGGTGGCAGCTAGTGTGGTGCTTAGCTAAGATGGTCTGTCCCAAGCAAATTGTTAGGGGCGGTGACCGCCAGGCTCTTGCCCCCAATTTAGCTTAGTAGTGGGACCTGGGAGCCTCAGATGCACCCATGCATGCTGCCCCCGCTGTTCCCTATCCATTTCTGTGGTGTTTGCATGACTTTCTGATGTTTTCAGGTGTTTCACACAACCTTCCCCATGCGGAGCATCGGTCAGCTTGAAAAATGCTTGAGCCTCCCATTGACTTAAATGGGGTTTGTTACTCGAAATGAGCTCTCGAGCATTACGGAAAGTTCGACTCGAGTAACGAGCACCCGAGCATTGTGGTACTCGCTCATCTCTAGTCTCCTCCCTTTCAGTTTCATTGCACACAGTGTTCCCTTGTGCAAATGAGAATAGGGCTGATTCATTTGCATTGTGATAGCCCTTCAGATCTTTGTAGTCAGCTATTAAGTCTCCTCTCAGCCTTCTTTTTTGTGAGTTAAACGTTCTCAGATCCTTTGACCATTCCTCATAGGAAATGGTTTGTAGACTGCTCACTATCCTGGTAACTCTTTTCTGAACTTGCTCTAGTTTGTCAGCCTTTTTTTTAAATTGGGTTGCCCGGAACTGAACACAGTATTCCAGATGATGTATTACTAAGGAAGACTAGAGGGGGATAATCACCTCATGTCATCTAAACTCTTTGTTTCTCTTAATACATCCCTGAATTGTGCTTGCCTTTTTTTTGCTGCTGCATCAGACTGTTGACTCATGTTCAGTCTGTGATCTATTAGGATAACCAAGTCTTTTTCACATGTGCTGCTTAGCATTAAAATAATTCCTCCCATTCTGTGTGTGATTTCTCCTTGTTAAATACCATTCTGTTAGTCTCCGCTCACTTTTCAAGTTTGGCTAGATCTTTTTGAACCCTCTCTCTTCTCTAGTGTTAGCTATCCCTCCTAGCCTTGTGTCGTAGGCAAATTTGATCAGTTTTCCCTCAATTCCCTCATCTAGTTCCTTTATTAAAACATTGAACAACACTGGGCACAGGACAGAGCTTTATAGTACAGTTAGATGTGCAGTCATTTACAATGAGTACAATGTTACTGTGTTAATGTGATCACTCAGCCAGTAGTGAATACACCTAACAGTTGCCTTGTCAATCCCATATTCGGTCATTTTTCAATAAGGATTGTATCACATCTTACATTCAAGCTAGAGGTGTCCCAACAGGGTACTTGAGCCTCCATACCCACCAGTATCACATGTTGTATCCAAGCTAGAGGCAGTACAACAGGGTACTAGAGCCTCCATACCCACCTATATCACAACTTGTATCCAAGCCAGAGGCAGTACAACAGGGTACTAGAGCCTCCCTTCAAGTGATCACTTTTCCCCAATTAACTATTGTTTTCTTCTGACATTGTAATCACTCACTTATATCAACGTTACAATTACACATTGAAAGTTTCATTTACTTCTGACAACTACCTGTGCTTGATTTTTTTTGACATTCAGTGTAATTCTGTATAATTTGTCTCACCAGACCAGTACCTACAATGTGCTGTTCCCAATTAGGACAGCATATTATGATTACTGATCCATAACTTATATTGTTTATGATCATGTTATGTATTCTGTGTAAGTGGTACATGTGTATTAATGAACTAATTCCTATTATGTAACTTTATAAGAGTTAGTTAAGGTCAAATTGGTAGTAAGTACATATTTGAAACTTGAACATGAAAGTACAATTCCAGCCTCCGGACACTATTCCTCTATAGTAAGGGACCCTTTTTACGAGTGTCTGCAGTGTAAGATTTTATGTATTTTGTATTTGCTGCTTGTTATATAAATGTTCATTACATGTGTTCATGTGTTGTTCATTTTGTTTTCTACTTCATATACGTGATTTTAAACTGTATATAATCTATTGGTATATGAATATAGAATTGCTATAATTTGTATGTATCCCCCTCAATCTCCTTTATTCTCTCCCCTCTGTCCCCTTGTCCCCAGCAGTGGACTACAATGCTGCCTAAATCTGTTGCTAAAAATACTGTAGGTGACTCAGACTGGCAGGCAGTGACTCACTGACATGTGGAGAAGAGAGAGTGAAGGAGAGGGTGGGCTGTAGAGACACAGATAAAGACTGGGAGAGAACTGAGAACAGCACAGAGTGTGCTATTTAAAAGATGGAGATAAAACACAAAAAGTTTGACAAATAGGGACACAATAAGTACTGGTAATAGGAAAAGATTTCATGGTATCTTAGGCTCAGCCTCTTTTTCCCTATGCATTTCTGGTTTAGTTTTTCTGATAGAATCACTCAGTAATACTGAGTGTTCTTGGTCATAAGAAGTACTCAATAGTCCCCAGATAATCAGTCTATATGGCCATCTTTGCATGTTGCATACCAAATTTACTTCAGTACAGGAGGCCTGAGGATTGCTCAGACTTCTCCAATGGGTCTAGTAACTAAGGATATCTTGAACAGTAAAAAATGACACCTATAGGATCACATATAGTTTTTAGGTTATCCTCCATGACAAATGCGATTATCAAATTATTTATTTTTCTCACTACTACTTTAATTTCAGTGCTTGAAGAGATTCCACCATTTCCTGTTTCTATTTCATTCCTGATATACAATATTAATAGTGGGAATGTTATACTTAGGAATATCACATGTCACTGAGGAACAACCACATACAACCCCCAGACCAAAGCGTTTATATAGTCTATGCAGCATTACTCAGTCACATCTACTTGGCCCTCTAACAATAAGGGCAGACAGTATTCCTTGTGTTATGCACTATTGGTACTGAGCAGACATAACTCATAAGGGTAGGTATAGTTTTCTATTTTAATGCATATGTATACTTACCCTCAGGTTTTCTGTTCTCAGTAAAATAGATTTTATTCTCGGGTAAATGTAATGGCAATAAAAATAATCAAGATAAAATCCTATACTGTTGCATAGCTCTACATAAACATTTTAGACTTGTGCTGGACATTCCCAGCAAGACAGAACAGCTTCATCTTGTGTCTCATTGACAGTGAATGGGCACAATAACATTGATGAATCAGGACCATGGAGAAGGGAGAGAGGGCCATTAGCTTTTTATCAGCACCATGGACAGGGACTGGAAGACAACTGAAGAAAATGATGGCAACACAGGAATAAAAAAAAAACAAGTAGATTAGTCAAGTAGATGATACAATAAGAGCGGTACCGAGAGAACATGTACATAAAGACAAGGCTGGAAATAACAGGGCGTAGGAGAGAAAGGATTCTGCTGCAATGAGCTGTGCACTACCACTGGCACACTGAGAAACAGAATGTATTAGGAGGGAGGGAGGATGAGGGAGAAGGAGGGATGCAGCAGGGAGACGGAGGAGTTTTAATAATCCGTAAAAGCTCTATATTTAGCCCTGATGCTATTTTTAACGTACAAAACAAATGTATAGGGACAATGCAAATAAGTAGATGTCATCATGCTATATATGGGTATGTGTGATATTTGTATGTATAATATGTGTGTAGCCATAATGTTCTATATAGATGTGCATATACGTATGTGTGTGTATAGTATTATATACAGACATACATATACATATGTGTATAGATAATCATATATAAATGTGTATGTATAAACAGTGTTATATATAGAAGTGCATATACATACAGTAGGTGTACATAGATAGTGTTATATATAGATGTATTCATACATATGTGTATAGATAATCATATAAATTTGAAAATATGTATGTATAGATAGTGTTATTTACTGATATGTGCATATAGTGTTACCTATAGATATGGTTATATATTTGTGCATATATAGTGCTGTAGAAAGATGTGCGTATACCTATGTGTATGGATATTTATATAGAGATGTGTATATACATGAGTATGTATAGTGCTATATATAGATGTGTCTATAACATGTGTGTACAGTCAGACATACCACCACTTTTGGTTAAACTTACAGTAGGTGTGTTTTCTCATGCCCTTCATAAGCACAGTGCTTTTTAATGGACTGCATGCTAATTCCAATATCTGAGTGTTAATTGTAATGTGTCAATGCCATTTCATATTAATTATTACTATACTTAGAGTCTGTGTATTCCTGGGGTATCATTAAGGATTTATTAATTTGTTTGCCATCAGATGACTTAGCATTAGTCACAAAGCCACAAACCCTGCTCTTACCATCACTAAGTAGTGCACCAGTTGCAGTTCCTTGTAGTTGTTGTCAAAGTCATATTAATTAATACATATGTGTTTTACTATTCTGAAACAAGTGACACCAGGCACTTTACAATACTGGTGATAGCAATGATAGCAATGAGTACAGATGGGCATGGTGCTACCTTTGCTGTGATAATATTGCATGGCTATGTGTGTACCATTCCAGTGAAGCTAGTCATACACAGTGCATTATACCAGTATTGCATGCTGAATTGGGTGACATTTACACATAGATGTGTATAGCAAGCTCTCTAGCATCTCTGATGATCAGAAGCCCTTCAAAATGCACAAGAAGATTTTCCAACAGGTTGCAAAGTCTCATTTCACATATGATATCTAACATAGTGGTGAGCACTCCATTTTATTCCATCTGTAGAGTTAATATAGTTATGTGCCTACTTCATTTTGGATAGCACCTTAGAAGATGCCTGGCCAAGGTGAGGTTGGTTTACACCTTTAAATTGGGTATAATCAGCTGTGACATCACTGTGACAGTGATATTTGGGGTGAATTCATATCTGTACAGAGAAGCAGGATGTGTTGGTTCTGTGCTAAATTTCTGATAAGAAATAAATCTATGTATTGACAGTTGTAAGGAGTCATTTGAAAAACTGCAGAACAGAAAGAATGTAACATTATTTATGTCAATACACAATATCCTATTATTCAAAGCTTGTGCTTGCCAACCTCTGTGTAGAGTAGCAGGCAGTGTTCTGTGCTGTACTATGCATGCTAACAGCACTGGGATAAGTATATTCAGAAACTGTAGGAATTGAAAGTCTTTTCACTATTCCAAGATATTAACTCTGCTTTGGCTAACACTGTCCCTGCGTACCCCAGTCCAGCACTGTGTATTCATCAATCTGTGAAAGACAGACTATAAGTACAGATATTTGTAATGAGTATAAAGTTTGGGGTGTAGCAGTATTTGGAAGGGGAAGCTGGCATTGCCATTGCCAGTTATGCGTTGCTAGCAATGGGTTATAAATAGAAGAGCTAAAATAAGGAATTCATTATAAGGAGGGGTGAATAGAAAGAGAGAGAGAGAGCGTGGGAGAGAATGCGTGGGCGAAAGGGAAGGAGGAAAAGCAAGGACAGGAGCTAGGCAGAAAAGGAAAGAAAGATACAGATTCATCTGAGATTGGTGGAGGATGCACGGATAGAAAGATAGATAGAATACAAGGAAATTGTTAAATACATAGTCATTGTGTGCATATAACATATATAAAATCAATAGATAAAATAGACAAGTGAAATGATGTTCTTCATAAACAAATTGGATAGATAGATATGCAATAGACAGACAGACAGACAGATAGACAGATAGATAGATAGATAGATAGATAGATAGATAGATAGATAGATAGGATATACATAGATAGATAGGATATACATAGATAGATAGAGTCCACAAACTTTGCAGCATTCCCAAGGTATTAATCATACATTTTATTTACCCGATGTGACATTAAAGCCCGCTTACTGGGGCTTTTCTCAACTAAGTAGTCTGAAAAGTTGCATTGAGTGAATAAAATGTATCATGATTAATACCTTGGGAGTGCTGCAAAGTTTGTGGACTATATGTTTGAGCCCGGAATCATGGTCAGGATTGCTTGCAGCCTTGTAATTTACTTAATGGTACATTGTACTGCTTGTGTATTTGGATTATTGAATGGATGAGAGATAAACATGATACCCTATAATTCTACAGTAAGTCAATACTCAGGAAATTTTCGCTCTTCAGAATCTCTAGAAAGTAGGTCTATTAGTAAACTAGTAGCTACCATACTTTCTCATACCAATAAATATGAGATGAATGCCCAGGTAATATTAGAATGGTCTTCACCAAACAATGTCCAGACAGATGTGGCACTTAGGCCTATTGTATGTGGCTGTCCAGCTGCTGGCAAATATAAACACTGTTTTGCAAAAATGACATCAGAGATGACCAACTTACTAAAACGTGGCTCTTGGCTCTTCTTTCCTTTATCTTTTAACTGGTGTATAGTACTACAATCAGCCTTGTGGACTGCACCATAAACTCACTGCCACATTTCCCTATTAGTTTTTTGGTTGTTTCATATATTTTTATTAGCATCTGGTTATTTATATTTGATCATCTTTTTGATGTAATACTTGATGTTGTAACTACATATATAGTTGTCTTGACAGCTTCAGTTGCAACAGAATTACAACGGTTTTGGATATTTTGTGCCACCCTTTCCAGGCTAAAATAAGTTAGGGGTCTCTACATTAGAGCTATAAGAAGGCTGTGGTTAGTATATACAGTGAGACCTCTTTAAGACCACCACCCAAAATTGCATTGAAAATTAGTCTTCTAGGGAAATGGTCTAAAAGAAGGTGGCCAGTATGTAATATATGGTGGAGCTGAAAATCTTTCACAGGAAATTGAGTCTTGAAAAGGTGGTCAATTGTAGAAGTTTCACTATAGTTAATTTCTATGTATAGCCCCTTTCTCTCATAGATGTTGATATAGGTTATCTTTCCATTTGCCTAGTGTTATGTTACCATTTTTATGTTCTTCACACTATCATCTACTTTTCCATCCCTACCTTCTTTTATGCTCCACAGTTTTGACAAAAAGCCATTTCCATTTCATATAGGATAGATTTTCATCCATTTCCCATGCACATATTGTTCTTCTGACAGCATAAGCACCAGCGTTTAGCCATAAACTAGCACAGACTACATTGTAAAGTGGTAGATACTATTAACTTCCTCAAAAACTAGTTTGGTGAATTGCAATCTAATACTGAGCTGGCATATATACTAGTACTACTATACTACATATGCCCAATGGACCTCAGGCTACAACTGAAAGGTATGCCAGGACTGCACTAATCTTTTACGTTAATGGGTGCATATACTTTTCTACAGCTTCATATTACCTTAGTTTATTCCTGGGCCTTATTTGTTACTATGAGCTTTTTATATGCAATAAATTTATTTGGAGATATTGTCATAAGTATTTAGTAATTTGCCTAGAGAGAGGTTTGGTCCAGGGCTGATGTATGCCTAATGTCTGACTGGTTTTTGCAAAAGGGAAAAATAATGATTCCAATCAGAGATGACATCAGCAGTCAGTCACTAGATATAAGTTTATCCTCCCTCTAATGGCCGTTTTACACGGGCTGACAGTCTTTTAAACGACTGCACGAGTGCTGACGTCACCGCTAAGTTTGTTAGCGCTTGTGTAGAGCGTTTACGCTGAAAGACTTATCGCTAGATTGCAGGCTTCTCGCTGGCTTCTTACTCGGCACTTCACCTTCTATGTATAGCACTGAACGGGGAGCGTTTATACGTAACCTGAAGCCAGCGATCTAGCATTAGTTTTTCAGTTAGCGATAACGACAAGTAAATGAATAGCGAGCAATGATTTTTTAGTATTCATACTGCACGATATCACAAATGGCCCATTACTGTGTCTGGTAATACTAGATTTACTGTATGGTCTGTAGAGAGATGGTGGATGGTGCCATTTTTGTAAACGGCAATTTCCAGCATACATTTACCATTGTTCAGACCATACCAGGAGCTGTAGTTTCATGTTATATAGTTCTGTTGCTATCTGTGGCTGTCCTCTAACCCCTACTCTCAACTTACGGTGCAATTACAATGTTTGCCTCGAGCAGCAGAAAGCTGGGTGCACTACTGTTGGTCGGCCAGTCAAGATTTTAAGTGCATCATGGTGGGAACAGCTTCTCAAAAAGGGAGGATGCTCTCCTTTAACAGATACTAATATAAAAAGCTAAACAAAAAATGTAAAACATTTTAGGTGAATTCTTCAATTTTAGTGATTTACATGTATTTTTCCATAGAACCACCTACATGCCTATATTACTTACTCTGTCATTATTCTCAATTGAATTGTACTGTATTTTCTTCTTCTTTCTTTCTTTCTTTCTTTCTCTTTCCTCTTTTAACACGGTTTTCCTCCCACGCAGCCCTAGCAACAGGAACCTGTCTCCCAGCAACAGCATCTTACGTGAAAGGAACGTAGGGAGGGAGTGAGAGATGGAGGGAGAAGGGAGGGAGGAGAGAGATGCGCCAGACGACAGCCTTATAAGGACTTTTTCTCGCTCTGAAAATAATACAATCGTTTTTTTCCCTCTCCTTCACCTCACCAGGGAAGGAAAGTTTCAGAAGAGGGAAATCCCTTTAAACTTTTTAATGCTGGCAAGGAACGGGGATAAGGAGGCATTCTGCTTGCAGCCAGAATTTGGGATTCCTAATGGATCTATGTAGATATGTAGAAATATTAAACTGCATGCACTAGTGATGTTTTCTTATATTCAAGTCTTGGTAGGGAATAATGATGATATTGTATTCTATTTCTAGAAGGATTGTTAGACATAAATTGATCCTGTGGATAACAGCTAATGAGAAATATCACACTGTATGCCTGTTAACTGCATGTATTTGTCCTTTAGTCTGAATTGATGAATACAACATTTGTTAATCTCTGAACAATTTACATTATAAATCACAGCATGGCTCTATATGGTTACTAGGAAGATAATATGAGGGACTGCATGTTATGGAAGGCTATGGGCTGATAAAGAAAAAGAATTATTGCAAGGCAGCTAACAGTGTAATTAATATACAGCCGATGAATTGTTAAAAGCAAATATGGCAGATAAGAGGTTAAATGAAAAGGTAAAAACAATATATATATAGAGAAGGTCAAGGATAGAAGAGAAGTGTTTGCAGCTATTTTTATCGGAGACCAGAGCAGGCGTATATAGAGAGAGAGATGTGAATAATACTTAGATGGAAAAGGTTATAAAGAGTAGTAAAGAGAATTATCACAGGTTACATCTTACATAGTTTTTGGGGGTGTTTACCGGAATAACTGCAGCAGCCGGATATCAAGTCTAACTGAATGAGATTTTAGAGAAGCTCGCTTTCATCTTGCCTCATACATTTTTGTTGCTGTTATTCTCCATTTCACTTAGGTTTGAAAAAAACGCAGGAGAGTATAACTGCATGCAAAAAAATGGGATCCTGCTTTCAGGTGCCTTCCACAGCAGCAGTTTGCAGATTATTCCCTAGAACAAAGAAAAACACTGGGAAAAACACATTGATGTACAGCAGTGGCACAGCCTTCTACCACAACCTGCTGCAAAGTCTAAACTTTGCCTTAGGCCGCAGCAAATACCTGCCAGAGCATTGAAGTCAATGAAAGCCGTCCGACCCGCCACCCTTCTGCAATCATCATTGCGGAAATGTCGCGGGATCCGTCCCTCGCCTAGCAACGGTGCGGCATTATCTGTACTGCACATATGCACCGGGGACATTCACATGTTCCATATCCCATGTTGTGTACTTGATCCTGTGCAGTAAATGTTCAATTGGGGGATTTATGTTGGAGAAACAGGGCAAAAATTTAAAGCAAGGATGAGGTCTCACCGCCACACAATTAAAGAAAGTCCGACCGAATTGCCTGTGACTGAGCCTTTTTCTAGTCACGGATACAATAGGTTACTATATTAAAAGGCAACTGCAAATCTCAGTGTCATGAAAGAATTTGTGAGTACAATTTTATAACCACCTTTGACACTCTCAACACAGGCATAAACATTTCAAAAGGCTTCATGGTACAGTGGAGCATACGAGAAATCTGAAACAGAGATAACACACAGGCTTGGTGACCCCTTAAAGGCCCTTTTACACGCAATGATTGTCATTTGAGCGAAAAAACAACTCAACGACTTTTTTCCTCTCAAATGTTGAGTATTTACACGTAAAGATAATTGTTTGAAATCCTCGCTATTTCCCTGTTAGCTATGTAAACACTGTGTATATTGTTTTCTCAGGTGGGTGTGCGTTTATGCAAAGAATCTCTCAGTCAGAGGTTTTTAATTAGTGCAAAGAAAAAGCCATTGTCTACTGAGGCATGAGTTATTTTGTTTAGCTGGGCAAACAATCACCCCTTCTCTCGAGTCGTTTGAACGACTGAATGAATGCTGTTTAAACCTAACATCACCTAACAAACCTAACACTGATCAAAGGTCCATTTAGACGGGACGAATGTCAGGCAAATGATGCCCGACACTCGTCCCTGTGTGTGCTCGCTCCTGTGCTGTTGCACGGGAGTTAGTAGCACTGACTCGATCACAGAGTGAGTAAAAGAAATGAAAAAGGAGGGTGGAGCAAGACCCAGTGAGGGTAGTGGAATATTTATGGAGTACACAGAGTTTTCAATGATTGAGTATTTTGAATGGTGGAGGTGCTGCCAACCAGATGACGCTCCACCAGTGTGGGCGTAAGTGTAGCGAAAAGGATGTGAAAAGAACTGGTATGGAGGCGCAACACTCTAAGCTACTAGAAGATGTAGATCAAAGTCCAATGTGTGATGGTGAAAGCACTTCTTTTTTATTATTTTTTCAGAAATTAAAAACCAGCAATGGAATACGCGTTTCGGGGAAGAACCCCTTCGTCAGTTTGGCTGGATAGGACTGTGTGATAAGTACAAATAGATAATGGAGGAGTGATTAACAAAGAAAGGGGAGGAGAGGGGAGAGGAAAAAAAAAATTCATATACATAATGAAGTCTCACAAATGTGTCAATAAGAACAATAAATATATGATGAAAACATCGATCTGAACAGTGATAAGATATATATGAGACAAAAAACATAAAAGAATATGAGCATCCGTACATGTAAATTAACATGAAATTTATACAAAACAAATATCTGTCAAAATAGGATGAAGACAATCCTGAGTAAAATACCAATCTTAAAAGTACCAATATGAGAGCGGATGAACTCAAAATCGTGTGGTTGCTTTCAGCTGAATGGAATGACTACAGAATTAAAATGCATGTACAGCCTATTGGGAAATATGATATGATTTTTTATTTTTTTTTTCCTTCTTCTTTTCTCATATTATTTATTTATTTATTTTATTTTATTTTTTATTTTTTTATTTATTTATTTTTCTTCTTTTCTAATTTTTACATACATATACACATTTATTTATGCACCCCCTCGGGTGTAGCAATCATATCATATTTCCCACCAAGGGTGGTTGCAGGAGATTTCTCTCCTTGCTCTCCCCCGCCCCCCCTCCATTGACTTAACATAGCGGCTGTTGAGTTCTGAACGGCTGCTATTTACACTGAGTGATCAGCTCATTACCCATCGTTTATGCAGCATAAACGATGGACGATCAGCTGATCGCTGATTGTTCAGTGTAAATGGCAGCCATTCAGTACTGAATGGCCACTATGTTAAGTAAATGGAGAGGGGCAGGGGAGTGCGAAGATAGTACTCTCCTCCAGCCTCCCCACTGTGAGCCAGTGATACTAGCTCCCATGCAGCAGCATGGGAGCTAGTATGTGCGGGGACGAGTGTCAGGCATCATTTGCCCGATATTCATCCCGTCTAAATGGACCTTTAGTGACCATAAAACTTTCAAATCCTTATCAGTAGACTAATTAAGTTTAAACCTAACGACAAGCAAACAAACTAATGACTATTTTTATGCAGACTGAAACTTCAGCGATAAACGACAAGTGAACGAATAGTGCACAGTGGCTTTACATGTAATGATTATTACTCACTTTTGGTCATTTGAAATAATTTTGAGTGATAATCATTGCATGTAAATGGGCCTTTAACATTGATTAAGGCCTCATGTCCACGGGCAGGCCTGATTCCGTGGGCGGGAGCCCGCAGGGGAATCCCCCCCCCACCCGCCGCCAGGGAAACTACCTACCCATCTGGATCCTCTGCGTGGCTGTGTGGGGCTTCTGGACACATCTGCAGGGGAGTTTTTTTTTTCAAATCTGCTCTCCTATGGGATCAGTGGTCCATCCACAGTGTGCGGGCTGCAGATCGGATGGCTTCCAATGACATCAATAAAAGTCGGCTGTGCGGAAACCACAGCAAAATGGAGCTAGCTGCAATTTATTTTCAGGATCAAAAGGTCCTCAAAACAAATCTGCATGCTTAAATTCAGCTGCAGACGCCCATGTTTGTCTACAGGCAGCTTCAACTGTGGATCGTCTGTGCAGGGTGCCCCACGCGGATTCCACAATTCAATTCTGCCGATGGACATAGGCCTTAGAGACCATAAAACTTTCACATCTTTATAAGCGGACTAGTAGGTATTTACACCTCTACTCATCCTGTTCTGGTATTGGTTTAAGTGCAAATTAATCACACCATGTCTGTACCTTTTGAAATGTATGTGTGTATATATATGCCTCTTCGGATTTATTCCATTAAACCTGATGAAGAACCCTAAGTAAGTTCGAAAGCTCATGTATTTTTGTTAGCCATTAAAAGGTATCATATCTACAAGTTTACTTCCTTTCTCTTACCGGGAACAATCACAACAACACACTTTGCTCTACTGGCTAACACTGTACCAAACGTTTACATTTTTAAATAATCGGTGAGTCATGAAAAAATGAATGATAATTGTTCAGTGTAAGGGTGGATTCAGATGAGTGTGTTTATGTACATACAATTGTGCGCACAAAACCACGCGTCTATTAAAACCACTGGTTCTCTATGGTGTGTTCACATGTCCGTGTTTTACAGGTGTGCAAACACACGTACCTGCAAAACATAGGACATGCGTGCACCATAGGTCCATGGTGCATGTCAATATTCCCCAGCGGGGAGTCCCCTTGTCACGGGGAGTAAAGAATCTCCTTCCACAGGTGTCACAGCTGTGGCAGAAGATTTCTTCATCCCTGTGGGGAGTAAAGAATCCCCTGCCACAGCTGTCGCAGCTGTGGCAGTGGATTCTTTACTCCTCGTGGCAGCTGAGGAGAGGTGAGTATATATTTTTTTATTTTTAACACATTCTATGGATGATTTTCAGGGAAGGACTTATATTTAAAGCCCTTCCCCGAAAAATCCCTGCAGGGCTTGCTGGCAGCCTATTACTTTCAATGGGACTGCAGAAGCACCGGTCCCATTGAAAGCAATAGGAGAACATCGCGATACTCTGCCACAGCTGTGACAGCTGTGGGAGGGGAATTCCTCAGCCTTGCGGGGAGTCCCCTTGTCACTGAACACTGTGACAGTGCTGTCACAGTGTTCAGTGACATGGGGACTCCCCGCGGAGATGAAGAAATCCCCTGCCGCTGCCGTGTAAATATTCCTCGCAGGAAGTAAAGAATCCCCTGCAGGGGGGATTCTTTACTTATTTTATATGTATGTATATATATATATAATTTTTTTTTTTTACACAAACCAGTGATGATTTTCAGGGAAGGGCTTATATTTAAAGCCCTTCCCCAAAAATCACTGCAGGGGCTGCCGGACCTGCATTCACACGTGTTTCTTTGCGTAGGTGGGTGCACGGTTTTGTGTGCACCTATGTATGCATACGCTCATTTGAATGCACCCTCAACATGGCCAACAATTGAATGATGAACGATAATTCGTTCATTTAACACTCTGTTCATTTTATGTAGGCATAAAAATCATCATTTGTATTTGTTTGTTCCAAAGATTAATTGCTCCACATTTCTTTTGTGCATTCATGACACGGGAACAGTCTAGGGGGCAAACTGAGAAACAACCCGTTAGTTTAATTTTTGAAGATTTCCGTTCTCCAGTCCGCAGTGCCTTGGAAAACAATACAAGCACAGAGACCAAAGAACAAAAAATGTTTAAATGAAAACCAATTACTAAAAGTCCTAATTTCCAAAAACATATTGATTAACTTCTTAACGCCACAGGACATACAATTATGTCCTGCAGGTTCAGGGTATTATGGAGGGGGAGCGGGAGCCGATCCCGCTTCATACAAAGCGGGTGCTGGCTGTTTGTTATACCCGACACCCACACCCAACAGCTCCGATATTCCGTGCCGCTCCTCGCAGCTGTTAATCCTTTAAATGCTGCTGTCAATTCTGACAGCAGTATTTAAATGCCCCGACCAATGTTTGGGGGTCCCGTATGGCCACCCGCAATAAGATTGCCATGAGGTTGCTTCTGAAAGGCCCCAGGGCTGCCATTGCAGAGTGCCTATCAAACCATGCCTGTGGCGTGGCTTGATAGAATGCCTGTCAGATTGCGATATGATGTAATGCTATGGTATTACATCATACTGCAAGAGCGATCAAAGCATCGCAGGTTCTTGTTCCCAATGAGGACAAAAAGAAAAGTAGAAATAGGTTTTAAAAAGTTTCACTAATTATTAAAAAATAACAGGTAATAAAAGTTAAATAAACCTATTGCCATATTTATAATAAAAGAATCTAAATAATAAAACACAGCATATTTGGTATCGCTGCATCCATAAAAGTCCGATCCATCAAAGTAACGCATTATTTACTTGTCAGAATAAAAATAAAAAAGACAGCTTTTTTGGTCACCCCATCTTCAAGAGATAATGTAATAAAAAGCGATCAAAAAGTCATACGTACTCCAAAATGGTATCAATAGAAATTACAGGAATTCCCGCAAAAAATGAGCCCTCGCATAACTATGGAAAAATAAAAAAGTTATGGCTGTCAGAAGACGGCAGCAGAAAATAATACAAAAATAAATAAAAGTAGTACACCAAAAAAAACTATACTACATTATATGGTACATTAAATGGTATCATTGAAAAATACAACTCGTCTCACAAAAAATAAGCTCTCAGACATATACGTTGTTGGATAAATAAAAGAGTTATGATTTTTTAAAAGGGGGGAGGAAAAAACAAAAATGGACAACAAAAAAAAGGGACGCGTCCTTAAGGGGTTAAAAGAGTGAGAAGGTCTATAAGTGGGATGGCTGGTATCTCTTATAATAAGAGGCTAGAAAAATCAAACTTGTTCAGCTTGTAAAAGAAGATGCCTTAGAGGCGTTAATCTTCTTAACATGTATGAATAGAAGTGCAGGCAATACAAAGAATTGGCACATGATTTATTCATTTCGAAAACTGTGTAATGGACCAGGGGACATTTGTTATACATGGAGGGTTTGTTACAGTACCTAAACTGTGGAAAGCCCTAACTCAAGAGGTTATAATAGCTGATAGACTGGAGCATGAATATTTAGCATGTTTTCTTACACTCTTCTTGCCACTCTGGTTATTTGGCCCGTTAGTGACCAAGCCTGTTTGCGCCTTAACCCCTTAGTGACCAAGCCTGTTTGCGCCTTAATGACCAGGCCAAATTTTGCAAATCTGACACGTGTCACTTTAACATGGAAAAACACCAGAAAGGTTTTGCATATCCAAGCGATTCTGACATTGTTTTTTCGCCACATGTTGTACTTCATTTAGGCAGAAAAAAAAGACCGATAGAATTTGTGTTTATTTATTAAAAGCGCCAAAATTGGGAAAATTGTGAAAAAATCGTCATTTTTTCACATTTCCAACTGCAATATCTCAAATATGTGCAAACATAATATAGAAATTTTTGCTAAGATATATATTTCCATCCGTTTACTTTATTTTGGGTGCACATTGGAAAAACTTTCGTTTTTTTTAACCATTTAGGAGACGTACAAATTTAACATTACTTTTCAGCATTTTGAGGAACACTTTGTTTTCCTACACCAAGCCAAGATTGGAAAGGCTCATAGGAGTCAAAATGATAGATACCCCCACAAATGACCCCATTTTGAAAACTACACCCTTTAAGGTATTCACTGAGGGGTGTCATGAGTATTTTAACCCCACAGTTTTTTTTAGGAGTCAATGCAATTTAGAAGAGAAAAACTAAAATTTCATATTTTTGCAAATATGTCATTTTAAAGACAGGACTTTTTTCTATAGTACACATGAAACATACCCATTGTGGCCCTAGTATTATGTCTGTATGCACAATGGGGCCCAAAATGAAAGGAGCAACCGGTGGCTTTCGGAACAGAAATTTTGCTTGAAGGAGATTTAGTCCCCATTGCCCACTTGTAGAGACCTTGAGTGACCAAAACGATGGAGAACCACCACAAGTGACCCCATTTTGAAAAGTAGACCCCTTAACGAATTTATCTAGGGGTACAATGACTTTTTTGACTTCACAGTTTTTGAATGAATCTAAGCCAAGCCGAAGGAAAAAAATTACGATTTTCATTTTTTTGGTAATTCTGTCATTTTAAAAGCAGTTTTTTTGTACAGCACATATATGAATGAAGACTTGCACCCCAAAATGGATACCCCTGTTTGTCCTGTGCTCAGAAACATACCCATTGTGGCCCTAATCTTATGTCGGGATGCACAATGGGGCCCAAAATGAAAGGAGCAACCGGTGGCTTTCGGAACAGAAATTTTGCTTAAAGGAGATTTAGTCCCCATTGCCCACTTGTAGAGCCATTGAGTGACCAAAACGATGGAGAACCCCCACAAGTGACCCCATTTTGAAAAGTAGACCCCTTAACAAATTTATCTAGGGGTACGATGACTTTTTTGACTTCCCAGTTTTTGAATGAATCTAAGCCAAGCCGAAGGAAAAAAATTACGATTTTCATTTCTTTGGTAATTCTGTCATTTTAAAAGCAGTTTTTTTGTACAGCACATATATGAATGAAGACTTGCACCCCAAAATGGATACCCCTGTTTGTCCTGTGCTCAGAAACATACCCATTGTGGCCCTAATCTTATGTCTGTATGCACAATGGGTCCCAAAATGAAAGGAGCAACCGGTGGCTTTCGGAACAGAAATTTTGCTTGAAGGAGATTTAGTCCCCATTGCCCACTTGTAGAGCCATTGAGTGACCAAACGATGGAGAACCCCCACAAGTGACGCCATTTTGAAAAGTAGACCCCTTAACGAATTTATCTAGGGGTACGATGACTTTTTTGACTTCACAGTTTTTGAATGAATATAAGCCAAGCAAAAGGAAAAAATTATGATTTTCATTTTTTTGGCAATTGTGTCAATTTAAAAACAGTTTTTTTGTACAGTGTACATAGGAATGAAGACGTTCACTCCAAAATGGATACCCCCGTTTGTCCCTTGTTCATAAACATACCCATTGTGGCCCTAATCTACTTAAAGGAAACATGGCTAGGCCCATAATGGAGGGAATGCCCGCTGGATTTCAGGGTACAACTGAATAAATTCCAGGCCCCATTGCCCACTTATACGGAAAAAAAATTGACTGAAAATAATCCCCATTTTTTGGCATTCCCTAAATATTAGATAAAGGTAATAATATAAACTGCGTTTTATGTCCGAAGACAGGGGAAATTACGGAGGCTGGTTGGGTTAGGCACATGGGGCAAGAAAACCGGGTATCTCCCCTCCTCTCATGCTTTTTGGGGGGTATTTCTTGACCTCAGCGGCGGGGATGGGGTGTAAAAAGTGGCGTTCCGTGAGTCTTCGTAAGCTTGCTGAGGTGCAGCGGTCTCACACAGAAGACGCTCAACAAGCTGCTCCTGGAACTGCAGGAAGGCAAGCGTTCCTGTGGCTTCTTGTAAAATACGTATCACAGGTAGCGGTCTGAATAACGCCGGGCTCACACGGATGTAGGTGGAATCTGCTTGCGGAGGCCCGCAGCGGATCCCAGCTGTGAGCCGGCCGTGACCCTGCGTACGGACGCGTAGTGTACTGCGCATAACTGCCTACTCACACAGGCGGTCATTCGCAGTACACCTTTTTTTGTTTGTATTTCCCGCACCGTCGCTTAGCGATGACGCGGGTACCCACAGCCCGTACACAACGTAGTTGCGTATGGGCAGCGGATATATCCGCGAATATGGAGCACAATGGGCTTGATGTTGCGGATATCCGCGGTAAAATAGAACCTGCTGCGTTCTCTTTTCTGCAAGTGGATTACATAATTCCAACCCACTAATGTGAGTGGAATTGTGTAATCCAATGCGATTGATCTGCGTAATATCTCGGATCAGACGCATGCGGAATCCATAATTCCTATCCGGTCATGTGAGAGCAACCTATGTTAGATCGCTACTTTTTTATTACGTGACCGGGCACCGCTCAACAAGGCCACCCATCACTGCTCCAGGCGAGGGGATTTTAAGTTTCCTGAGCTCCCCGACTCCTGTGCATGTGTCCGGTGTTTTGCAAACGGTCGCATGCGCAGAATCCGGGTAAGTTCACGGATGAGGATCGCGTCGGGGTGCAAATACGGAGGCCTCCAGTAAAAAGTTTCATCTCTTCTCACCGATCGCATCGGTGAGGGGAGATGAAACTAACTTTTTTTTTTACTTTTACGTAATCGCCATTATCCATTGGACAACGGCGAACACGTGATCAGGAACCGCTCACCGTGGCCCCCCATGAAATCTCCAGGCTCTTGGCTAAGTTTTGTAGCCAGGAGCAGGGAGATTTTAAGTTATCCTGGCAATCCACAGCTTTTGCGCATGCGTCTGCCGCTTTGGCTACGGCCGCGTGCGCAGAAGCTGTGGTAAGGTCCGCGGATAAATCCGGGGGCCTTAGGTACGTAATTTTATCCTCCCTCACGGATATGATCCATGAGGGGAGATGAAATGTAAGTGTTTTAAACTTTTTTTTCCTTTAAAACTTTTTTACCCTTTTTTTAAATTACTTTTTTACACTTTTTTTTTACTTTAAATGATCACTGCTATCCATTGGATAACAGTGACCATATTTGCAGTGACATCCCTCTGCTCTTGGCTACACATGGCAGCCTGGAGCAGAGGGATTTTAAATTTCCCGGGTCCTGAGCCTCTCTGTGCACGCGCCCGATGTCAATCATCGGGCGCACATGCGCAGAAGGGGACTCTGGTCCTCCGATCCATGAGGGGAGGTAAAATTAACTTTATGTTTACTTTTTAAAAACTTTTTCGCGATCGACACTATCCGCTGGATAGCGGCGATCGCAGGTCCGGGGACCACTCGCCGCGGTCCCCGGGGACATCCCCTGGTTCCCTGCTACCTTCAGGAGCCGGGAACCAGGAGATTTTAAACTCCCCGGGGCTCCCATTCTTCTGCGCATGTGCGTGATGTAGTTCGTCTGGCGCGCATGCGCAGAAGAGTAGTGCCGGGTCCCGGAGGACCCATTCTCCGCGGCAGACATCGGTGAAGCCCGGTAAGTACTTTCAGCTGCCCTGACAGATCCGATCCATCAGGGCAGCTGAATCTTTAACTTTTTAAACTTTTTTTTACACTTTATTGCGATCGCCGCTATCCATTGGATAGCGCCGATCGCAATGCCGGGGGGGGGGGGGGGGGTCCCCGCAGCCCAGGATGACAGCTCCATGCTGTCGGCTACCTGCGGGCACCAACAGCATGAAGCTGTCACGTCCAGAGCCCACGGGGCTTTATTCTCTGCTGGACGCTTGTTTTTACGTCCTCAGAGAATAAAGCCCACTTGAGCAGGACGTAAAAAGACTATGGGCTGGTCGTTAAGGGGTTAATGACCAGGCCAAATTTTGGAAATCTGACATGTGTCACTTTAACCTAGAATAGCTCAGTAAAGGTTTTGCATATCCAAGTGATTCTGACATTGTTTTTTTCACCACATGTTGTACTTCATATAGGTGGTAAAAATAGTTCGATAGAATTAGTGTATATTTATGAAAAGCACCAATATTGGGGAAAATTGACATTTTTTTCACATTTTCAACTGTAATATCTCAAATATGTGCAAACATACTGTACACATTTTTGATAGGATATATATTTCCATCTGTTTACTTTATTCTGAATGAACATTTGAAAAACTTTTGTGTTTTTTTTTTTTAACCATTTAGGAGACATACAAATTTAACATTACTTTTCAGCATTTTGAGGAGCACTTTGTTTTCCGGCACCAAGCCAAGATTGCAAAGGCTCATAGGTGTCAGAATGATAGATACCCCCACAAATGAGCCTTTTTAAAAACTACACCCTCAATGTATTCACTGAGGGGTGTCATGATTATTTTGGCCCCACATTTTTTTCAGAAATTAATTCCATTTAGAGTAGAAAAAGTAAAATTTCATATTATTACAAATATTTCAAAGACATATTTTTTTCCTATAGTGCAAATGAAAATAAGGATTGACACCCCAAAATGGATACCCTGTTTGTCCTGTGTTCAAAAACATACCAATTGTAGCTCTAATCTTATTTCTGGGCTCAAAATGAAAGAAGTAGTCAGCGTCTTTCAGAACAGAAATTTTGCTTGAAGGCGTTTTAGGTCCTATAGGCCCCCCTCTGTGCTCTTTTTGTCGTTCCCCAAATCTTAGATAAAAGTAATAATGTGAACTGTGTGGTATTTCCGAAGACAGGGGTAATTACGGGGGGCTGGTTGGATGGGTACATGGGGCAATAAAACCGGGTATCCCTCCTCCTCTCATGCTTTTTGGTTTTTTTTTGTTAACTCACTGGCAGTGACAGGGTGTAAAAAGTTGGGCAAAGCGCCAAGGACAAGGGTGAGTAATCTCAGCTTCCCCCATGGATCTGATCTATGAGGGCAGCTGAATCTTTAACTTTTTAAAAACGTTTTTGCACTTTAATGCAGATAGCGCCGATCGCATTGCAGGGAGGGGCACTCTCTGCAACCCGGGATGACAGCTCCAGGCTGTTGGCTACCTGCGGGCACCGACAGCATGGAGCTGTCACGTCCATAGCCCACGTGGCTTTAATCCCTGCAGGAAACATGTTTTTATGTCTACAGGGATTAAAGCCCACGTAAAAACACTATGGGCTGGTCATTAAGGGGTTAATTTAAAATAAATATGGTATAAATGCAGGCTCAAACTGACCTACTGGGGACTTTACTGAATCACCTGGTGGACCCCTGAACCTAGAACTGAGCCTTTTCTTATCTATTAATCAAAAGACAAGTCCTCCCCTAAGGATGTAGGCAGAGCTTAGCGGGGTACCATTAGCATAGACAGGCAGGCGAGGATGCCCAGTGATGGGGGATACTAATGGTGAAACCATTAATGCTGTGCCTTGAAGCTTGTAGGTTGAGTATTTTTAGGCAGTATGTTTGGGAGCTGGGGGGTGCTATGCAAAACTGCTAACTGATTTTACTGTGCCAGTCCAGCTGCTTAGAATTTGATTAGGAGGTGAGGCATAGATGCTCAGCAGCATTGAATTTGCTTAGGGGATGTGGGGCATGGAATGGATGCCCAACAGCACTGACTTGGATTGTAGGGAGGCCCTTCTTTTAATCAAATTCAATGCTCCTGGCCTGGGATTCCATACCCTCTACTCTGCAATCAGATTCAAGTCCACTAGGCATCCATGGTTTCAGGAGGATGCCAACACAGTTAAAAATGGTGCTGCTGCTTGGGGGCTCAATGCATGTGCACCGTTTTCCGTATGATTAAACCTCCTCTGCCCATAGAGATGAGCTGCTGTGCCTGTGTAAAGGGGTAGCCCATCTAAAAACTATATTGTGAAATGCTCGCTAAGAGGTATTAGCAAGTACTGTATGCCCCCTGGTGGCTGGGTTCTGAAAGTGTTGGTTTTTATTGATTGAAAAGTTAATAAGTGTTTAGTTGATAATTGTATAAGGAGGGGTCAGGTGACTGGCGCAGTATGACCATGGCAGAATGGAAGTGAGTGTGTCCCTACAGGAGAGAGGTGGCCCCTGGAAGGAGAAGAGAGAATAGTGTTGTGTCAAGAGCTCCCCACTAGGACTAAGTCTGTGACTTTAAATGCCCTACCAGCCCAAGTAAGTGTCACCGCTGCAGTGAAGTGTAAGTCGACTATGACTGCTTGGTCCTAAGTACTAATTGAGGCCGCTGTTGGATCGCTGTGTCCGGAATCTGATTCTGCCCGTTTGGAGGCCAGAAAGTCTGTAAAAGCCTGTGTGAATTTAAAACATTGGTTCCCAAAATAAAAATCATTGTTTGAGCATTAAGAGATATGTCCTGTCCTTCAACTCCCATGCTTGTGGCTGAGAACACAGCCCCAGTAAACAAGCTATATAAAACCTGTGTAGACAATGAAGGGGATGAAATGGACCACCAACAATGAAACATTAAGAATAAACTCTAATATATCCAGTGTACAATACAGCTGTTTAACATAATGTGCATGTACATATACATACACATAAGGGTTGGAACTTATCAAAGGCTGTGCACCTCAGTTAGGGCATAAAAAAGTTGTAAATTACAGTGCATGCCCCGTTTGTGCAATAGTTTGTGACTTTTTGCCCTTTTTTTGAGCTTCTCTTACCCTTTTTCAAAGTAGCAAGAAAAGTAGGAGGGGTTTAGTGGTAGGGGGCAGGCTCCAGCAGCTTAGCAGACAGGGGAGGGGGACAGAGTGGAAGTACAGCGTTAGAGAGAATACAGTATATATAATAGTCTTCTTCATAAACCATTATATACAGGGTGGAGCGCGGTAATTTGCTAATTTGGGAGTGAAATAAAAAAATAATGAACTTGTAAAAACTTTATTTTATATTTTATTTACATTGAACAGTAGTGGAATTTACAAATTATTTGGTTTTAAATATTGTATCTGGCAAATGTTGACCTTCGCTATCCACACACTGCTGCATACGTTTTCTGAAGTTCTCATGCACTCTTTCAAGCATGTCGACTGGTATTCTGGCAATCTCTCAAAAAACGGCTTATCTCTCTGAGGGGTGATCTTAACTGGCCGGCACGCTCACCAGACTTAGCCCATGCGATTTTTTCCTTTGGGGTTACCTGAAGTTTAAGGTGTATTGCAACCGTCCCAACACCCTGGAAGACCTAAGGAACAATATTGACGCTGAGATTGCCAGAATACCAGTCGACATGCTTGAAAGAGTGCATGAGAACTTCCGAAAACGTATGCAGCAGTGTGTGGATAGCGAAGGTCAACATTTGCCAGATACAATATTTAAAACCAAATAATTTGTAAATTCCACTACTGTTCAATGTATATAAAATATAAAATAAAGTTTTTACAAGTTCATTATTTTTTTATTTCACTCCCAAATTAGCAAATTACCGCGCTCCACCCTGTACAACAGTAAACTTGTGTCTGCATCTGTTCTATAGAATGCAGCGCCCTCTACTGTTATGCAGCTAAGTGAAGACAGATTTCTCAGGCATATCTTCACCTAGATGCATAGCAGAAAAGGTTTTTTTTAAGAAAAATGTACAGAATATGCTGATTAAACTTATTGCAAAAATGCTTAGAATTGCTTATTCTGTACATTAAAAAAGTGCGGGTACTCTAACATTCCTGGTCTCTTCCTTCAGGTTTTACAGGGAGTTATCTTTGTACTGTTCTTTCCACAGTCAATGTTGAAGACATATTAATTATGCCAGTGTCTGGTCAGTGAGGGCTCCTAAAGGGGTTTTATGGGTTACTATTTTTTAACCTTATTATTCATGAAGAGTAACAGGGTCTTCCAATGACAGGTTGTCATAGAAGTGTGTCATGCGTACAGTGGGGAAAGCCTCTGTGCAAAGTACAGTTGGGTCCCATATATTGAACATGGTGTGAAGGATGGGGGTCCATGTACAGATTTGATAAGTGCTGCAAATGTTTAGCAGCAGTGGAGCTCAGTTCAGTGGGCTCTACAGGGAGCAAGGAAGTTCATATTTTTGATAACGTGTAATTGAAATCCTTCTTATTCTTGGTGAAAGAACCAATGTCATGTTTTAAAGAGGTATTCCCACCTCAGCCAGTCATGGCCACGATGACAATACTCCTCTGTATAACGTCACTGGAGTGGCCAAAAAAAAGGGGAACAGCTGAGCGGCTGTTTTACAGTTTCCATAACCAAATTAGAAGTGAATGGGAGTTATGGAAATAGTGTAGCACAGCAAGCTACATTGTTTCGTAACCTGGAAACTGTGGAAACAGCATAGCTCGCTGTGCTAACTTATTCCTGTAACTCCTGTTCAATTCTTTAGGAGTTGTGGAAATAGCATAATGCAGCCCACTCAGCTGTTTCCATAGTCCCGACCACCCCAGCCATGAATAATAATAAAATGGACCTCTGACCGCTCAAACGAATGTTGGACCAAAAATCGGATTGTGGTAAAAATGCAATAACATAAGTGAAAGAGCTCATACTGCGGCGCTGCCGCCCAGTGCTGTATTGGCATGTGCTTGCTCCGGTCACCGGCCGCAGCAGCCATGTCTGTATGTACAACAAAATAGGTAGGAACATTGTAGAACCAAAATGTATTCTAAATGCTCGTTTTCTATCTTCATAAGCGAATTGGGAAAACTCTAATGAATCAGAGAAGACATTCATCCTGTAAGCTAAACTAGAAGCATAACTATACATTGTAGGAACATGATGACACTATGCTGCCACCTTGTGGACAGAAAAATGTACATTTGTTTATGGGGATGAAATTTTATTAAATACTGATGCTACTTAAAGGTGTTGTCTGGTTACATTTTGACGTAATGCCTTTCTAACGTGCCCCCCGAGATATAGTACTGTATAATATACACTTCATATCAATGACCTGTCATTGCTAAATTACGCCGACTGATCGTGATCCAATTCTCCTACATGCTGTTTCTTCCGCTGACGAGCCGCTCATCTCAGAGTACATGGCTTCCAGCCAGTACTCTAAACAGCGTGTAATCAGTGACGTTTTCAGAGGAGGAGGGCTGGGTCATCTGAATCTTCAATCTAAGTGACAGACTGTGATGCAGGCAATGGCGCGTCAGCGGACGAAACAGCACGTGGCAGCGTAAATCAGCAATGACAGGTCATTGATACAGAGCGTATATTATACAGTACTATATCTCAGGGTTCACATTAGAAAAGCATTGTGTTAAAATGTAACCGGACAACACCTTTAACTATTATAATCTTTTGCAAAACTGCTGTTCCTTAGTAAATACCTATTACCTAAATTTAATTAACACCTTTGCATCCACCATCTGTGTGTGTATATATATATATATATATATATATATATATATATATATACTAATTCTTGAGGCACCATGCAGATAGGACATATATATATTGTAGGCAGTTAAAGGGTGAAGTTGTGGATGGAGTATATCTCCCTCCCAGGCTCTTAGTCTGGACAGGGTGGCGGTCCAGTCCACAACTTCACCCTAATCCTTAGGAAGCTCAGCTGTAGGCACTTATCCAGTTACTGGGGCATAAAAGGCTGCAGCTCCCAAGGAGTCAGTGTCTGACAGCCTGAGGAGGAAGCCTCTGAGCACCTTGCATGGCGCAGCTTTTCATTTGTGATTTTGCATGAACCTGAGCACCCTGCGTGGTGCCTGTGCTGTTTTGAAAGAATTTTCTGTTTTGCTTTACTTTCTGGTCCTGCGTGTCTGTGCCGCCCCACCCCCTGGAGAACATTGTTACACTATATATATCCTCTATTTTAGTGAAGCATCTTATTGTACAGCGTTTTGCCAGTAAAAAGTTTATGTTGACACTTTATCACTTTTATCCTGATGAAGTGACAAGGAGTTGTAATAATCAGCTCTTGCCAATTGATGCTGGATTCAAACGGGCATATGCATTTTTACGTTCGCCCGACGGCAACGTAAAAAAACGTGTGAACAGGCACACAAATCTAACGTTTGTGCGCCTATTCAGACGGCACTGGCCTGGCAATATATGCCAAGGCCGCAATGCCATTGGGCGGGGAGAGACAGTTTAGCTCTGCTAAGCTGTGCTCCCCCTTCCCTCCGCCTCGCCGGTTCTCTGCAAGGGGAGGAGGCGTAATTGGGCGGGAGCTAGTGTGCTAAACTCCCGTTCCCTCTCCGCCCCTTGTCGCAGCCAGCAATGGGAGAGGCGAAATGGTGCGGAGCTTAGCTCCACCCCTCCCCCTCTCATTGCATATAGCCAACAAAGGAGGGAGAGGAGCAGGAAAGGGGTGGGAGTTTATCAGTCACGCTGCTAAACTCCCTCCCACCTCTCTTCTCTGGCAGCTGTCATAGGCTCCCATAGGAGTCTATGCAGCCGCTGGCGTAAAAGCGCCTGGCCAAAATGCACTATCTTGGCCAGCCGGGCGCTTTTACACCACGGAAATATGCCCATGTGCACTGATGCATTGTAAAACAATGCATCAGAGGGGCAGAGTATATAGACCAGGCGTGAAAACCTGACTGATATACGCCCGTATGAATCCAGACGAAAGGTGATGAACATAGCAGTAAAAGCAAGTTAAATGACCAGCTAATGACAGGAGATAGCAAGAAATAAATATGGGGACCTTTGTTTCCAGGCCTTCCATTGATCATAGGTTAATCAGAGTACATATGTAGTTGCCCAGTACATGCTTTCCTGGCCCCCTCCATAATGTCATACATGTCACGTCTTATGTTGGTGCACTGTGCAAATCTGTCTAGCCATTCTGTTATGTGTATTGCACAGCTGCAGCGTGTGATGGATTAAAGGGGTTGTCCCGCGCCGAAACGTTTTTTTTTTTTTTTCAACCCCCCCCCCCCCCCCCCCCGGTCGGCGCGAGACAACCCCGATGCAGGGAGGTAAAGAAAGCTTACCGGAGCGCTTACCTTAATCCCCGCGCTCCGGTGACTTCAATACTTACCGCTGAAGATGGCCGCCGGGATCCTCTGTCTCCGTGGACCGCAGCTCTTCTGTGCGGTCCATTGCCGATTCCAGCCTCCTGATTGGCTGGAATCGGCACGTGACGGGGCGGAGCTACACGGAGCCTGCATTCTGCACGAGCGGCTCCATAGAAGACTGCAGAAGACCCGGACTGCGCAAGCGCGGCTAATTTGGCCATCGGAGGGCGAAAATTAGTCGGCACCATGGAGACGAGGACGCCAGCAACGGAGCAGGTAAGTATAAAACTTTTGATAACTTCTGTATGGCTCATAATTAATGCACAATGTACATTACAAAGTGCATTATTATGGCCATACAGAAGTGTATAGACCCACTTGCTGCCGCGGGACAACCCCTTTAAGTGTTTGCAAGAACCTGCAGATTGCCTGTGAATGTATCAATTTATGCCCTGACACGTGGTATGAGTGAGAGTATAAATAGGAGTGTCTGAGAGCAAGAAGAGGTCCATATCTTCTGGGTTCCCGATGAAAGAGTGCCAGCTACATGAGGGTGGTATTCTTGTATTTTGACGCTGTCGGAAGTACTGGTGGAGTCAAGATACAGGGTTTTTGACAGGGGGTTGACGCCCCTTGTCCGTGATTGGCTGCATGCTGTCCCCTTCCTCTGGCTCACAGGTCCTGCAGCCAGCTCCGTGTTAGAGGTCCCACAGTGTGTCTCCGTGCGGCATGCCTGTCTGGCCTTCTTCGGGCTCACAGGTGCTTTTGATGCAGGTGGCTGCGCAGCAGTGTTGAGGTCCATGGGCTCCGCTCCCTTTTACTGGGCCATCAGTGACTCTCCCTGATGGCTCTCTTCGCACACCTCCCTTCACATTCCGTGTTATGGCGTGGAGGAAGGTGAGAGCCGGCAGTCCCTAGATGTGTTTGGTGGCCGTGGATTTAGGTGACAGCTGGCGTTTGGCACATGTCAGCGCTGCAGTGCAACATGTGAGTGGTGCTGAGTGGGCATGGGGTGCCTTGTGAAGAGCAGAGCAGTTGTCCCCCAGCGGGGACGGGGTCTATCTTCCCCAACAAAACTGTGCATTGCTTTTAGCCTGGCCTGGAGGGTTAGGGTTAGGGATTAGTATATGTGTTAGGCTTACATTATTTTCTGTAAATGCTTCCATGTAATCCTGCTAACCTTCAAGCATTGACGGCTAATAAAGTAAGCCTCACTGGAATACCAATCCCTAAACCTAATCCTCCGGGGAAGGCAACAAACTTTCCAGATGCTGCTCCTAGGACCTTCTTGAATCTAGCCAATTTGAAGCTAGGGGTGTGACAGGGGCATTCCCCTGTCAAATCCCTAGCTTCTGGTGGTGTCAAGATACAAGAATACCCATGAGGGTACCTTTAACCCTCATATAGTGAAGAATGGAAGAGGAGGAGAGGTTCCCTGGATTGCCTGATCTAGAATGAGAGAGGAGTGAGCCCCAATTGGAGAGAGAGCATGAGAGAGAAGTAAGTGGAGTCTTCCCCAAGGCCCAGTGCAGAGGTACTCTTCTTCAATTGTTCATGCATAAGCATCCTGAAGTCTGGGACCGCTGGGTGGAGGTACGCGTCTTCAATTTTTCACACACGAGCCTCCTGAGGCTTGGGATCGCCCTGTGGAGGTACTCCTGTTCAAGTCTGTCTAAGTGCCTGCACTTGGAAGATTGTCTACTATGCCTTGTATTGCTGGAGTTTGTTTAAGCTATTCCGGGCACTGACCATACCTAAGGACCTGAGGTACGTTATATCTATCTGCGGCTCATTTATTCTCTGCCGAAGATCATTCCGGTGTGTATCAGAACGGTGGCGTCACCTGTGATAACTACTATCCCTGTTCTACCCTTTATTGGGCATCCCTCTCCAAGAGGTGTCCGGAAGAGGCCCAGTGCTGCCCTGGCCGAAGCTACGTATGTCTCTCCGGGAGGGAGCGTGGTAAGTGCTGCCGTGACAAGCCAGCATCTTACCCTTCCTGCTCTTCAATGCATGCCCTGTGTCTGGGGTCACCTTACAGGATGCTGATATTGATATTGTTATGTACAGGAGTGTGAAAAGTATTTTTTTAAAATAAATTTTAGAGATGAGCGAACGCGTTCGTCCGAGCTTGATATTCGTGCGAATATTAGGGTGTTCGGGATGTTCGTTATTCGTAACGAACACCATGCGGTGTTCTGGTTACTTTCACTTCCTTCCCTGAGACGTTAGCGCGCTTTTCTGGCCAATTGAAAGACAGGGAAGGCATTACAACTTCCCCCTGCAACGTTTAAGCCCTATACCACCCCCCTGCTGTGAGTGGCTGGCGAGATCAGGTGTTCGCCTAATATAAAAGTCGGCCCCTCCCGCGGCTCGCCTCAGATGCGGTGTGAGTTAGATGAGGGACAGTGCTGTTTATACCGGAGCTGCTGTAGGGAAAGAATTGGTAGTTAGTGTAGGCTTCAAGACCCCCCAAAGGTCCTTATTAGGGCCACTGATAGCTGTGTGTTGGCTGCTGTTAGCAGTGGGATTTTTTTTTTCTCAAAATCGCCTCTGCAGACCGTTGCACCTGGCATTAGGGACAGAAGTGTTGCATAGGCAGGGAGAGTGTTAGGAGTGAGTGTAGCCTTCAAGAACCTCAACGGTCCTTTCTAGGGCCATATTTATCCGTGTGCAGTACTGTCCAGGCTGCTGTTAGCTGTGCTGCATTTTTTTTGGGCTTCTCAAAATCGCCTCTGCAGAGCATTCCACCCTCCATTGATACTGCAGGGAAAGAATTGTATAGGCAGGGCCACAACACAGTTATTATTCATAGAATATACGCAGTGCTGCCTGTTGGTGGGAAAAAACTGAAAACAAATCTATTTGTCCAGCCTCTGTCCGTCCTAACGCCTGTGGACACGTGTGAGCTGCGTGAAAAACATTGCTAAATCATACGCACCCAGCTACGCTTTACTGCTGGCTTCGCCATTTGCTTTCCTTAATTGGGAAAAAAATACCTGCTCTGCCAGAGTTATAATAACTCTGCTACCCTCACGTTCTGTGACACATAAGCAGGGACACAGCACAGTTATTAAACTTCTCATGTTCATTGAATATACGCAGTGCTGCCTGTTGGTGGGAAAAAACTGAAAACAAATCTATTTGTCCAGCCTCTGTCCGTCCTTACGCCTGTGGAGACGTGTGAGCTGCGTGAAAAACATTGCTAAATCATACGCACCCAGCTACGCTTTACTGCTGGCTTCGCCATTTGCTTTCCTTAATTGGGAAAAAAATACCTGCTCTGCCAGAGTTATAATAACTCTGCTACCCTCACGTTCTGTGACACATAAGCAGGGACACAGCACAGTTATTAAACTTCTCATGTTCATTGAATATACGCAGTGCTGCCTGTTGGTGGGAAAAAACTGAAAACAAATCTATTTGTCCAGCCTCTGTCCGTCCTTACGCCTGTGGAGACGTGTGAGCTGCGTGAAAAACATTGCTAAATCATACGCACCCAGCTACGCTTTACTGCTGGCTTCGCCATTTGCTTTCCTTAATTGGGAAAAAAATACCTGCTCTGCCAGAGTTATAATAACTCTGCTACCCTCACGTTCTGTGACACATAAGCAGGGACACAGCACAGTTATTAAACTTCTCATGTTCATTGAATATACGCAGTGCTGCCTGTTGGTGGGAAAAAACTGAAAACAAATCTATTTGTCCAGCCTCTGTCCGTCCTTACGCCTGTGGAGACGTGTGAGCTGCGTGAAAAACATTGCTAAATCATACGCACCCAGCTACGCTTTACTGCTGGCTTCGCCATTTGCTTTCCTTAATTGGGAAAAAAATACCTGCTCTCCAAGAGTTATAATAACTCTGCTACCCTCACGTTCTGTGACACATAAGCAGGGACACAGCACAGTTATTAAACTTCTCATGTTCATTGAATATACGCAGTGCTGCCTGTTGGTGGGAAAAAACTGAAAACAAATCTATTTGTCCAGCCTCTGTCCGTCCTTACGCCTGTGGAGACGTGTGAGCTGCGTGAAAAACATTGCTAAATCATACGCACCCAGCTACGCTTTACTGCTGGCTTCGCCATTTGCTTTCCTTAATTGGGAAAAAAATACCTGCTCTGCCAGAGTTATAATAACTCTGCTACCCTCACGTTCTGTGACACATAAGCAGGGACACAGCACAGTTATTAAACTTCTCATGTTCATTGAATATACGCAGTGCTGCCTGTTGGTGGGAAAAAACTGAAAACAAATCTATTTGTCCAGCCTCTGTCCGTCCTTACGCCTGTGGAGACGTGTGAGCTGCGTGAAAAACATTGCTAAATCATACGCACCCAGCTACGCTTTACTGCTGGCTTCGCCATTTGCTTTCCTTAATTGGGAAAAAAATACCTGCTCTGCCAGAGTTATAATAACTCTGCTACCCTCACGTTCTGTGACACATAAGCAGGGACACAGCACAGTTATTAAACTTCTCATGTTCATTGAATATACGCAGTGCTGCCTGTTGGTGGGAAAAAACTGAAAACAAATCTATTTGTCCAGCCTCTGTCCGTCCTTACGCCTGTGGAGACGTGTGAGCTGCGTGAAAAACATTGCTAAATCATACGCACCCAGCTACGCTTTACTGCTGGCTTCGCCATTTGCTTTCCTTAATTGGGAAAAAAATACCTGCTCTCCAAGAGTTATAATAACTCTGCTACCCTCACGTTCTGTGACACATAAGCAGGGACACAGCACAGTTATTAAACTTCTCATGTTCATTGAATATACGCAGTGCTGCCTGTTGGTGGGAAAAAACTGAAAACAAATCTATTTGTCCAGCCTCTGTCCGTCCTTACGCCTGTGGAGACGTGTGAGCTGCGTGAAAAACATTGCTAAATCATACGCACCCAGCTACGCTTTACTGCTGGCTTCGCCATTTGCTTTCCTTAATTGGGAAAAAAATACCTGCTCTGCCAGAGTTATAATAACTCTGCTACCCTCACGTTCTGTGACACATAAGCAGGGACACAGCACAGTTATTAAACTTCTCATGTTCATTGAATATACGCAGTGCTGCCTGTTGGTGGGAAAAAACTGAAAACAAATCTATTTGTCCAGCCTCTGTCCGTCCTTACGCCTGTGGAGACGTGTGAGCTGCGTGAAAAACATTGCTAAATCATACGCACCCAGCTACGCTTTACTGCTGGCTTCGCCATTTGCTTTCCTTAATTGGGAAAAAAATACCTGCTCTCCAAGAGTTATAATAACTCTGCTACCCTCACGTTCTGTGACACATAAGCAGGGACACAGCACAGTTATTAAACTTAGATAATTCATTCACTAGAGGCAGTGGGGCCTTTCGTTTTCCAAAAAGGGCAAAAATTATATTTGGCCTGCAGTCTTGCGCCAATTTATTTCCTGCCTGTGAAATCAAATCACTGGTAATACAGCATGCTGAGGGGTAGGGGTAGGCCTAGAGGACGTGGACGCGGCCGAGGACGCGGAGGGCCAAGTCAGGGTGTGGGCACAGGCCAAGCTCCTGATCCAGGTGTGTCGCAGCCGACTACTGCGCGATTAGGAGAGAGGCACGTTTCTGGCGTCCCCACATTCATCGCCCAATTAATGGGTCCACGCGGGAGACGGTTATTAGAAAATGAGCAGTGTGAGCAGGTCCTGTCCTGGATGGCAGAAAGTGCTTCGAGCAACCTATCGTCTACCCGCAGTTCTGCGCCGTCCACTGCTGCCAATCCGAATCCTCTGTCTGCTGCTCCTCCTTCCTCCCAGCCTCCTCACTCCACTACAATAACACCTGCTCAGGAGCGGGAGCACTCCCAGGAACTGTTCTCGGGCCCCTGCTTAGATTGGGCAGCAGCGGTTCCTCTCCCACCAGAGGAGTTTATCGTCACTGATGCCCAACCATTCGAAAGTTCCCGGGGTCCGGGGGAAGAGGCTGGGGACTTCCGCCAACTGTCTCAACAACTTTCTGTGGGTCAGGAGGACGATGACGATCAGACACAGTTGTCTTGCAGTGAGGTAGTAGTAAGGGCAGTAAGTCCCAGGGAGCAGCGCACAGAGGATTCGGAGGAAGAGCAGCAGGACGATGAGGTGACTGACCCCACCTGGTGTGCAACGCTTACTCAGGAGGACAGGTCTTCAGAGGGGGAGTCAAGGGCATCAGCAGGGCAGGTTGCAAGAGGCAGTGCGGTGTCCAGGGCCAGGGGTAGAGGCAGGGCCAGACCGAATAATCCACCAAGTGTTTCCCAAAGCGCCCCCTCGCGCCATGCCACCCTGCGGAGGCCGAGGTGCTCTAAGGTCTGGCAGTTTTTCACAGAGACGCCTGACGACCGACGAACAGTGGTGTGCAACCTTTGTCGCGCAAAGCTCAGCCGGGGAGCCAACACCAACAGCCTCACCACCACCACCATGCGCAGACATATGATGGCCAAGCACCCCGCAAGGTGGGACAAAGGCCGTTCACCGCCTCCGGTTTGCACCCCTGCCTCTCCCCCTGTGCCCCAACCTGCCACTGAGATGCAACCCCCCTCTCAGGACACAGGCACTACCGCCTCATGGCCTGCACCCACACCCTCATCTCCGCTGTCCTCGGCCCCATCCAGCAGTGTAGTTCAGCGCACCGTTCAGCCGTCGCTTGCGCAAGTGTTCGAGCGCAAGCGCAAGTACGCCGCCACGCACCCGCACGCTCAAACGTTAACCGTCCGCATCGCAAAATTCATCAGCCTTGAGATGCTGCCGTATAGGGTTGTGGAAACGGAGTCCTTCAAAAGTATCATGGAGGCGGCGGCCCCGCGCTACTCAGTTCCCAGTCGCCACTACTTTTCCCGATGTGCCGTCCCAGCCCTGCACGACCACGTCTCCCGCAACATTGTGCGCGCCCTCACCAACGCGGTTACTGCCACGGTCCACTTAACTACGGACACGTGGACAAGCACAGGCGGGCAGGGCCACTACATCTCCCTGACGGCACATTGGGTGAATTTAGTGGAGGCTGGGACAGAGTCAGAGCCTGGGACCGCTCACGTCCTACCCACCCCCAGAATTGCGGGCCCCAGCTCGGTGCTGGTATCTGCGGAGGTGTATGCTTCCTCCACTAAAGCACCCTCCTCCTCCTCCTCCTTCTCTGTCTCACAATCAAGATGTGTTAGCAGCAGCATGTCGCCAGCAGTCGGTGTCGCGCGGTGTGGCAGCACAGCGGTGGGCAAGCGTCAGCAGGCCGTGCTGAAACTACTCAGCTTAGGCGATAAGAGGCACACGGCCCACGAACTGCTGCAGGGTCTGACACAGCAGACCGACCGCTGGCTTGCGCCGCTGAGCCTCCAACCGGGCATGGTCGTGTGTGACAACGGGCGTAACCTGGTGGCGGCTCTGCAGCTCGGCAGCCTCACGCACGTGCCATGCCTGGCCCACGTCTTTAATTTGGTGGTTCAGCGCTTTCTGAAAAGCTACCCACGCTTGTCAGACCTGCTCGTAAAGGCGCGCCGGCTCTGCGCACATTTCCGCAAGTCCCACACGGACGCTGCCACCCTGCGCACCCTGCAACATCACTTTAAGCTGCCAGTGCACCGACTGCTGTGCGACGTGCCCACACGGTGGAACTCTACGCTCCACATGTTGGCCAGGCTCTATGAACAGCGTAGAGCTATAGTCGAATACCAACTCCAACATGGGCGGCGCAGTGGGAGTCAGCCTCCTCAATTCCTTTCAGAAGAGTGGGCCTGGTTGGCAGACATCTGCCATGTCCTTGGTAATTTTGAGGAGTCTACCCAGGTGGTGAGCGGCGATGCTACAATCATTAGCGTCACCATTCCTCTGCTATGCATCTTGAGAAATTCCCTGCAAACCATAAAGGCAGCTGCTTTGCGCTCGGAAACGGGGGCGGGGGAAGACAGTATGCCGCTGGATAGTCAGGGCACCCTCCTGTCTATTTCTCAGCGCGTACAGGAGGAGGAGGAGGAGCATGAGGAGGATGAGGAGGAGGGGGAAGAGACAGCTTGGGCCGCTGCTGACGGTACACCGGCTGATTGCCTGTCATCCTTTCAGCGTGTATGGCCTGAGGAGGAGGAGGAGGAGGAGGAGGAGGAGGATCCTGAAAGTGATCTTCCTAGTGAAGACAGCCATGTGTTGCGTACAGGTACCCTGGCACACATGGCTGACTTCATGTTAGGATGCCTTTCTCGTGACCCTCGCGTTGCACGCATTCTGGCCACTACGGATTACTGGGTGTACACACTGCTCGATCCACGGTATAAGGAGAACCTGCCCACTCTGATTCCCGAAGAGGAAAGGGGTTCGAGAGTGTTGCTATACCACAGGACCCTTGCGGACAAGCTGATGGTAAAATTCCCAGCCGACAGCGCTAGTGGCAGAAGGCGCAGTTCCGAGGGCCATGTTGCAGGGGATGTGCGTAGATCGAGCAGCATGTACATCCCAGGCAGTGCAACAGTCTTTAAGGGCCTGGCCAGCTTTATGGCTCCCCACCAAGACTGTGTCACCGCTCCCCAGTCACGGCTGAGTCGGCGGGAGCACTGCAAAAGGATGGTGAGGGAGTACGTAGCGGATCGCACGACCATCCTTGGTGACGCCTCTGCCCCCTACAACTACTGGGTGTCGAAGCTGGACACGTGGCCTGAACTAGCCCTGTATGCCCTTGAGGTGCTTGCTTGTCCTGCGGCTAGCGTCTTGTCGGAAAGGGTGTTTAGTGCGGCTGGGGGAATCATCACAGATAAGCGTAGCCGCTTGTCAACCGACAGTGCCGACAGGCTAACACTCATCAAGATGAACAAAGGCTGGATTTCCCCAGACTTCTGTTCTCCACCAGCGGACAGCAGCGATACCTAAGCAATACGTAGGCTGCACCCGCGGATGGAAGCTACGTTCTCTCTCACCATCCAAAACGGGGACATTTCTGCTTCATCAATCTGTGTCTAATATTCCTCCTCCTCCTCCTCCTGCTCCTCCTCCTGAAACCTCACGTAATCACGCTGAACGGGCAATTTTTCTTAGGGCCACAAGGCTCACTCAAATAATTTTTCAGAACAATTTTTATAAGTTTCAATTAGCTTAAAAGCGTTGGAACTTTAACTTGAACCATTTTTTTGTTACACTGGGCTGCCTCCAGGCCTAGTTACCACTTAAGCCACATTAACCAAAGCGATTCACCTGCCATCTTGGTTGGGCATGGCCAATTTTTACTGAGGTACATTAGTACTGTTGGTACACCAATTTTTTGGGGCCCTCACCTACAGTGTAATCATAGTAATTTCTATGTTCTTCGCCTGCACTCATGGTACAGAAAGGTGTGTGGGGTTGGCCTACACTTTAGCTACATAAATGTCACTTGTGCCTTGGCTATACTAAGGCTACTGAAATGGAACTAAGACTGCGCTCCCGCTATACTGCTGCTTCAGAATTGTTACTGGGGCCTGTCTTGAGTGCTACTATTGCTTACATGGAACGAAGACTGCGCTCCCGCTATACTGCTGCTTCAGAATTGTTACTGGGGCCTGTCTTGAGTGCTACTATTGCTTACATGGAACGAAGACTGCGCTCCCGCTATACTGCTGCTTCAGAATTGTTACTGGGGCCTGTCTTGAGTGCTACTATTGCTTACATGGAACGAAGACTGCGCTCCCGCTATACTGCTGCTTCAGAATTGTTACTGGGGCCTGTCTTGAGTGCTACTATTGCTTACATGGAACGGACACGTGGAGAGGACACGTAGTGCCTCAAAAACATCCCCCTCCTCCTCCAACAGGGAAAACATTGTTGGCAAATGCCTTTGCATTGGTTCGTCTGGTGGCAGTCCAAGAATTTCACCTTTACCGACACTACAAGAGAGCCCCCCCACCATCCCCCCGCCACGGCCCACTTAATCCTGGCCACATTCCGAAAACCAACAAAATACAACCGTGGTACTAGGTCCGCAGTCACCACCACATTACCACCAACGCGGTTACTGTTAAGGTGCATATAACCAGTCTGACTGGGGCATGCAGACACCTTGACAGAATGAATAGTGTGTGGCACATAGGTTCCCCATTGCTATGCCCACGTGTGCAGCTCCTGATGGCGGTGGCACAGGATTGTATTTCTCATTGCTTCTGTACAGCATTGTGGGCTATCGCCCCGCCCCTATTAAAGAGGGTCGCTACCTAGCCGTGCCAACCCTGTGCAGTGTGTGCCTGCGGTCCCTCGTCGTGGCAGACGCACTTCTAAATAGACATGAGGGTGGTGTGGCATGAGGGCAGCTGAAGGCTGCGCAGGGACAGTTTGGTGTGCGCTGTGGGGGGGAGGGGGTGCGGTTGGGCAGCATGTAACTCAGGAGAAGTGGCAGTGGAGTGTCATGCAGGCAGTGATTGTGCTTTGTTGGAGGTAGTGTGGTGCTTAGCAAAGGTATGCCATGCTAATGAGGGCTTTTCAGAAGTAAAAGTTGTTGGGAGGGGGGGGGCCCACTCTTGCCGCTATTGTGGCTTAATAGTGGGACCTGTGAACTTAGGATGCAGCCCAACATGTAGCCCCTCGCCTGCCCTATCCGTCACTGTGTCATTCCCATCACTTTCCTGAATTGCCCAGATTTTCACACATGAAAACCTTAGCGAGCATCGGCGAAATACAAAAATGTTCTGGTCGCCCATTGACTTCAATGGGGTTCGTTGTTCGAAACGAACCCTCGAGCATCACGGGAAGTTCGTTACGAATAACGAACACCCGAACATTTTGGTGTTCGCTCATCTCTAATAAATTTGCTTTATCAAAACTTTTTTGTTTCAATAGATTACAAAATGCAAAGTGATAATCATTCATGTACCAGAAAGTTATAAATTTCTAATGTGTGATTATAAATGTGTCTTACAAAATAAAATATTGTGTTACTTATAATATAAAAAGTTGTATAATAATTAACCAATAAACTGAAAGGAAAATGAAAAAGTAATTAATTGCCAGGTAGAAAGAAATATATACCCAGAAATCTCTTTCTCTCTCTGTATATATATATATATATATATATATATATATATATATATATATATATATATATATATATATAAAGGCTAGAGATGAGCGAGCACATGCGTCCGAGCTTGATGCTCATTCGAGCATTAGGGTGCTTGAGATGCTCGTTACTCGAGACGAGCACCACACGGTACTCAAGTCAATTCCATTTCCTTCCCTGCATGTTTAGCGCCATTTTCTAGCCAATAGACATGCAGGGAAGGCATTACCACTTCCTCCTGTGATGTGGCAGCCCTATCCCATCCCCCTGCAGTGAGTGGCTGGCGAGATCAAGTGACCGCCGAGTATTTAAAGCGGTCCCGCCTGCGGCTTGCCTCAGACACACACTGGGAGAGTATAGGGAAAGTGCTGCTGATGAGATAGAGAAAGTGTTAGTGTAGGATTCTGTCCTCAAGAACTCCAACGGTCCTTCTTAGGGCCACATCTGACCGTGTGCATTACTGTTGTGGCTGCTGGGAGCAGTTTTGCACAACTGTTTTTTTTTCATCTCGGGCTGTGCAGGCCATTACAGCTATAGCGTTCTCAGTCTGCAGTCTATTATACAGAGAATAGGGAAAGTGCTGCAGAGAAAGGGAAAGTGTTAGTGTAGGATCCTGTCTTCAAGAACCCCAACGGTCCTTCTTAGGGCTACCTCTGACCGTGTACATTTTACTGGGTGGCTGCTGGGAGTTGTAGTGCTTCAGTATTACACAGCTAGGCCTGTTTGCAGCCTTCCGTATAATTTTTTTCTTGCTGGAGTTTGCGTTACAATACCGCTGTCAGCGTGAAAGTGTACGCAAATAATTCCATAATTATTTACACCGGTCTGTGTCTACAGTGAATTAGACTGCGGTCTCACCGCTAAACAGTACTGTAATATTACCGGGGCCACTGCAAAGTATTTCAGCTCAGCCGCTGTGCAGAGCGTCCTACAATACCATTTCCATTGGTGGGGTTGAGATCGCCACAGTTACCAGCACTATCCACTGGCTTTACAGTCTTCTCCCACTCTACACAGCCTCTATAATCTACAAGTCTCTGCGAGCAGTAAAATACCCCAAGGTATCAGTGCGAGACAGTGGGTTACTTTTTTCCTAGTCACAGCATAGAGCCTCCGCTATCTACAAGTCTCTGTGTGCGGTGAATTAAGGCCCAGTTGTCAGTGCTGTAGAGTGGGGTAATTTATTTGGCCCCTGCTCTATTCGTAATCCGCCATGATGAGGGGTAAGGGTAGGGGTCGAGGACATGGATGTGGACGCAGACGTTGACGCGTAGGTCCAAGTGAGGGTGTGGGCACAGGCCGAGTTCCTGGTCCAGGTGAATCACAGCTGGCTGCTGCGGGATTAGGAGAAAGGCAAGTTTCTGGGGTCCCCAGCTTCATATCACAATTTATGGGTCCACGTGGTAGACCTTAATTACAAACAGAGCAGTGTGAGCAGGTCCTGTCGTGGATAGCAGAAAATGCATCCAGCAATGTATCGGCCACCCAGTCTTCTACGCAGTCCACTGCTGCAACTCTAAATCCTCTGGCTGCTGCTCCTCCTTCCTCCCAGCCTCCTCACTCCATGAAAATGACATATTCTGATGAGCAGGCAGACTCCCAGGAACTGTTCTCGGGTCCCTGCCTTGAATGGGAAAAAATGGTTCCTCTCTCACCTGAGGAGTTTGTCGTGACCGATGTCCAACCTTTGGAAAGTTCCCGGGGTCCAGGTGATGAGGCTGTGGACTTCCTGCAACTGTCTCAAGAGCTTTCAGTGGGTGAGGAGGATGATGATGATGAGACACAGTTGTCTATCAGTGAGCTAGTAGTAAGGGCAGTAAGTCCGAGGGAGGAGCGCACAGAGAATTTGGAGGAAGAGCCACTGGACGATGAGGTGACTGACCCCACCTGGTTTGCTAAGTCTACTGAGGACAGGTCTTCAGAGGGGGAGGCAAGTGCAGCAGCAGGACAGGTTGGAAGAGGCAGTGGGGTGGCCAGGGGTAGAGGCAGGGCCAGAGCGAAGACTCCCTCAACTGTTTCCCAAAGCACACACTCGCGCCAAGCCTCTGTGCAGAGGGCTAGGTGTTCAAAGGTGTGGATGTTTTTCAGTGAGAGCGCGGACGACCGACGAACAGTGGTGTGCAACCTGTGTTGCACCAAGATCAGCCAGGGAACCACCACTACCAGCCTCACCACCACCAGCATGCACAGGCATATGATAGCCAAGCACTCCACAAGGTGGGACAAAGGCCGTTCACCGCCTCCAGGGTCACACCACTGCCTCTGCCCCTGTGCCCCAACCTGCCACTCAGATCCAACCCCCCTCTCAGGACACAGGCACGAGCGCCTCCCCGCCTGCACCCACACCCTCACCTCCACTGTCCTCGACCTAATCCAGCAATGTCTCTCAGCGCAGCGTTCAGCTGTTGCTAGCGCAAGCGTTGGAGCGAAAGTGCAAATACGCCGCCACGCACCTGCACGCACAAGCTTTAAACGTGCACATTGCCAAATTAATCAGCCTGGAGATGCTGTGTACAGGCTTGTGGAAACAAAGGTTTTCAAAAACATGATGGTGGCAGTGGTCTCGCGCTACTCGGTTCCCAGTCGCCACTATTTTTCCCGGTGTGCTGTCCCAGCCCTACACCAGCACGCCTCTCGCAACATAAATCGTGCCCTCACCAACACGGTTACTGGGAAGGTCCACTTAACCACGGACACGTGGACAAGTACTGGCGGGTCGGGTCTGACGGCACATTGGGTGAATTTGGTGGAGGCTGGGACCGAGTCAGAGCCTGGGACCGCTCACGTCCTACCCACACCCAGAATAGCGGATCTTACCTCGGTGCTAGTATCTACAGCGGTCTATGCCACCTCGTCTAAACCCTCCCCCTCCTCCTACGCAACCTCTACCTCTCAATTAATAAGTCTGAGCAGCACGTCGCCAGCAGTCGGTGTGGTGCGGCCCGGCAGCACAGCAGTAGGCAAGCGTCAACAGGCCATGCTGAAACTACTCAGCTTAGGTGACAAGAGACACACGGCCCCCGAACTATTTTAGGGTCTGACAGAGCAGACCGACCTCTGGCTTTCGCCGCTGAGCCTCCAACCGGGCATGCTCATGTGTGACAATGGCCGTAACCTGGTGGCGGCTCTGCAGCTTGGCAGCCTCACACACGTGCCATGCCTGGCCCACGTCTTCAATCTGGTGGTTCAGCAGTTAATGAAAAGCTACCTGCACTTGTCTGACCTGCTCGGCAAGGTGCGCCGCGTGTGCGCACATTTCCGCAAGTCCACCATGGACGCTGCCACCCTGAGGACCCTGCAACATCAGTTTAATCTGCCAGAGCACAGACTGCTGTGCGATGTGCCCACACAGTAGAATTCTACGCTGCATGTGTTGGCCGGGCTCTATGAGCAGCATAGAGCAATATTGGAATACCAACTCCAACATGGGCGGCGTAGTGGTAGTCAGCCTCCCCAATTCTTTACTGAGGACTGGGCCTGGATGGCAGACATCTGCCAGGTCCTCGGAAACTTTGAGGAGTCTACCCAGATGGTGAGCGGCGATGCTTTCATCATTAGCGTTACCATCCCACTGCTATGCTTGCTGAGAAGTTCGCTGCAAAGCATAAAGGCCGACGCCTTGCGGTTGGAACAGGAGACGGGGGATGATAGTATGTAGCTTGATAGCCAAACCCTCATGTCTATATCTCGGCGCGTTTTGGAGGAGGAGGGGGGGGGAGCAGGAGGAGGAGCAGGAGGAGGGGGAAGAGGCAGTTGGGCACACTGCAGAGGGTACCCATGCTGTTTGCCTCTCATCTGTTCAGCGTGTATGGGCTGTGGAGGAGGAGGAGGATCCTGAAAGTCATCTTGCTAGTGAGGACAGCCATGTCTTGCATACTGGCACCCTGGCACACATGGCTAACTTCATGTTAGGCTGCCTTTCTCGTGACCCTCGCGTTAGACGCATTCTAGCCAACATGGATTACTGGGTGTACATCCTTCTCGACCCACGGTACAAGAAGAACCTTTCCACTCTCATTCCCGAAGAGGAAAGGGGTACGAGAGTGATGCAATACCACAGGGCCCTGGTGGAAAAAGGGATGCTAAACTTCCCATCTGACAGCGCTAGCGGCAGAAGGCGCAGTTCCGAGGGCCAAGTAGCAGGAGAGGCACGGAGATCAGGCAGCATGTTCAGCGCAGGCAGGGGACCACTCTCCAAGGTCTTTGCCAGCTTTATGGCTTACTGTTACTACAGAAATGTTACTGGGGTCTGCCTATACTTCTGCTACAAAAATGTTACTGGGGTCTGCCTATACTTCTGCCACATAAATGTTACAGGGGTCTGCCTATACTTCTGCTACAGAAATGTTACAGGGGTCTGCCTATACTGCTGCTACAGAAATGTTACAGGGGTCTGCCTATAAAGCTGCTACAGAAATGTTACTGGGGTCTCCCTTTATTTCTACTACAGAAATGGTACTCTGGTCTGCCTATACTTCTGCTACTAAAATGTTACAGGGGTCTGCCTATACTGCTGCTACCTAAATGTTACAGGGGTCTGCCTATACTTCTGCTACAGAAATGCTACAGCGGTCTGTTTATACTGCTGCTGCAGAAATGTTACAGGGATCTGCCTATACTTCTGCTTCATAAGTGTTACTGGGGTCTGCCTATACTTCTGCCACATAAATGTTACAGGGGTCTGCCTATACTTCTGCTACAGAAATGTTACTGGGGTCTGTCTATACTGTTACTACAGAAACATTACAGGGGTCTGCCTATACTTCTGCTACAAAAATGTTACTGGGGTCTGCTTATACATCTGCCACATAAATGTTACAGGGGCCTGCCTATACTTCTGCTACAAAAATGTTACTGGGGTCTGCCTATACTGTTACTACAGAAATGTTACTGGGGTCTGCCTATACTTCTACTACAGAAATGGTACTGGAGTCTGCCTATACTTCTGCTACAAAAATGTTACAGGGGTCTGCCTATACTGTTGCTACAAAAATGTTACAGGGGTCTGCCTTTACTTCTGCTACAGAAATGTTACAGGGGTCTGCCTATACTGTCACTACAGAAATGTTACTGGGGTCTGCCTATACTTCTACTACAGAAATGGTACTGGGGTCTGCCTATACTGCTGCTACAAAAATGTTACAGGGGTCTGCCTATACTGCTGCTACATAAATGTTAGAGGGGTCTGCCTATACTTCTGCTACAGAAATGTTACAGGGGTCTGCCTATACTGCTGCTACAGGAATGTTACAGGGGTCTGCCTATACTGCTGCTACAGAAATGTTACAGGGGTCTGCCAATACTGCTGCTACATGAATATTACTTGGGTCTGCGTATACTGCTGCTACTAAAATGTTACTGGGGTCTGCCTATACTTCTGCTACAGAAATGTTACAGGGGTCTGCCTATACTTCTGCTACAGAAATGTTACAGGGGTCTGTCTATACTGTTACTACAGAAATGTTATTGGGGTCTGCCTATATGTCTGCTACATAAATGTTACAGGGGTCTGTCTATACTGTTCCTACAGAAATGCTACTGGGGTCTGCCTATACTTTTACTACAGAAATGTTACTGGGGTCTGTCTATATGTTTACTACAGAAATGTTACAGGGGTCTGCCTATACCTTTGCTACAGAAATGTTACTGGGGTCTGCCTATACTTTTGCTACAGAAATGTTACAGGGGTCTGTCTATACTGTTACTACAGAAATGTTACAGGGGCCTGCCTATACCTTTCCTACAGAAATGTTACAGGGGTCTGCCTATACCTCTGCTACAGAAATGTTACAGGGGTCTGTCTATACTGTTACTACAGAAATGTTATTGGGGTCTGCCTATGCTTCTGCTACAGAAATGTTACAGGGGTCTGTCTATACTGTTACTACAAAAATGCTACTGGAGTCTGCCTATACTTTTACTACAGAAATGTTACTGGGGTCTTTCTATACATTTACTACAGAAATGTTACAGTGGTCTGCCTATACTTGCGCTACAGAAATGTTACTGGGGTCTGTTTATACCTTCGCTACAGGAATGTTACAGGGGTCTGTCTATACTAGGGTGCACTAAGTCTTCCCATCGTGGTGTTTCACCTATCTGGCACAAATAATACAGTGACTGACTAGGCCAGAATTGTGGGCCGAGGCCAAGTTGCTTGGCGGGGTGAAACTCTCCCATGGTTGGGCACTTTGATTTCTTCCTGTGTAATACCATCTTTGTGCACTTGCAGCATTGGCAAGCCCAAGGAACTCAAAGACTTCCCATTGCAGTGTTGAGCTATCTGTGTTGGGACACATGGATTTCCCATTGCTATGTAACTCAGGGCACCTTGGGTCACACAAGGTGGAGGCTGGGACCGAGCCTGACCCTGGGCCCGCTAACGTGCTTCCCACAAAGACTATAGTGGGTCCTGGTCATTGTGTCTTAGCCTTGTAATGCCACCTCCTCCTCCTGCTTGGGGTCAGGGGATCAGCACTGGGCATCATGTATTTTCTCCCGTGTTACCACAGTTATCTGAGACACTGGTTTGGGCCAAAGAAGAGGAGCGTTACTGCATTAATGAGACGTTCACAGCTGTACTAGCATCGGAGTCTGCTCTATGCCCGCGATTGCAGTGAAAGTGTGCCATGTTTGGGCACTCTGATTTCTTCATATTTAATACCGTCTTTGGGTTCCTTGGACTCGCCTATGCTGTGGGTGCACACAGACTTCCCATAGCGGGGATTTATCTGTCTGGCACAAAGTCACTGACTGACTTGGATAGGGTGCAGAGTGCAGATGGCTTTTCCCTTCCGGTGTCGGTTGAGCTATCCGACACCTACACAGATTGAATAGTGTGTGGGCACATAGATTTTCCGAGTGCTATGTAACTTGTGGCACCTTGGATCCCACAAGGTGTTTGCTGGTACCGAGCCTTGCCAAGGGCCCGCTCACATACTTCCCACACAGGCTACAGTGGGTCCTGGTCATGATTTTTTGGCCTTGTAAGGCCGCCTTCTCCTCCTGCTTGGGGTCAGGGGATCAGCACTTGGCATCATGTATTTTCTCTCGTGTTACCACAGTTATCTGAGACACTGGTTTGGGCCAAAGAAGACGAGCATTACTGCATTAATGAGACGTTCACTGCTGTACTAGCATCGGAGTCCGCTTCATGCCCGCGATTGCTAAGGGTGTGGGCAGAGGCCTATGTCCTCAGCGCAGTGAAAGTCTGCCATGTTTGGGCACTGTGATTTCTTCAGGTTTAATAGTGTCTTTGGGTTCCTTGGACTCGCCTATGCTGTGGGTGCACACAGACTTCCCATAGCGGTGATTTACCTGTCTGGCACAAAGTCACTGACTGACTTGGGTAGGGTGCAGAGTGCAGATAGCTTTCCCCTTGCGTTGCAGATTAGGTATCCGGCACCCAAACAGAATCACTAGTGTGTGGACACATGGATTCCCCATTGATATGTCACTCGTGGCACCTTGGGCCACACAAGGTGTTTGCTGGGACCGAGCCTGACCAAGGGCCCGCTCACATACTTCCCACACAGGCTAGAGCAGGTCCTGGTTTCTTGGCCTTGTAAGGCCACCTCCTCCTCCTGCTTGGGGTCAGGGGATCAGCACTGGGCATCATGTATTTTCTCTCGTGTTACCATAGTTATCTGAGACACTGGTTTGGGCCAAAGAAGACAAGCGTTACTGTATTAATGAGACGTTCACTGCTGTACTAGCATCTGAGTCTGCTTCATGCCCGCGATTGCTGAGGGTGTGGGCTGAGGCCTATGTCCTGGGGGAGCTGCAACTGCTCCAGGTTGGGCCTGTGGAACTTCTTCCTCAATAATGCAGTCTTTGGAGCGGTGAAAGAAAACTTAACTGATTTAATGAGACCTTTACAGCTGTACTAGCATCGGAGTCCACTTCATGCCCGCGATTGCTGAGGGTGTGGTCTGAGGCCTATGTCCTGGGGGAACTGCAACTGCACCAGGTTTGGCCTGTGGATCTTCTTCCTCATTAATGCAGTCTTTGGAGCGGTGAAAGAAAACTTAACTGATTTAATAAGACCTTTACAGCTGTACTAGCATCGAAGTCCGCTTTATGCCCACGATTGCTGAGGGTGTGGGCTGAGGCCTATGTCCTGGGGAAACTGCAACTGCGCCAGGTTGGGCCTGTGGAACTTCTTCCTCGTTAATGCAGTCTTTGGAGCGGTGAAAGAAAACGTAACTGATTTAATGAGACCTTCACAGCTGTACTAGCATCGGAGTCCGCTTCATGCCCGCGATTGCTGCGGGTCTGGTCTGAGGCCTATGTCCTGGGGGAACTGCAACTGCACCAGGTTGGGCCTGTGGAACTTGTTCCAGGTAAATCCAGTCTTTGGAGCGGTGAAAGAAAACGTAACTGATTTAATGAGACGTTCACTGCTGTACTAGCATCTGAGTCTGCTTCATGCCCGCGATTGCTGAGGGTGTGGGCTGAGGCCTATGTCCTGGGGGAGCTGCAACTGCTCCAGTTTGGGCCTGTGGAACTTGTTCCTCAATAATGCAGTCTTTGGAGCGGTGAAAGAAAACGTAACTGATTTAATGAGACCTTCACAGCTGTACTAGCATCGGAGTCCGCTTCATGCCCGCGATTGCTGAGGGTGTGGTCTGAGGCCTATGTCCTGGGGGAACTGCAACTGCACCAGGTTTGGCCTGTGGATCTTCTTCCTCATTAATGCAGTCTTTGGAGCGGTGAAAGAAAACTTAACTGATTTAATAAGACCTTTACAGCTGTACTAGCATCGAAGTCCGCTTTATGCCCGCGATTGCTGAGGGTGTGGGCTGAGGCCTATGTCCTGGGGAAACTGCAACTGCGCCAGGTTGGGCCTGTGGAACTTCTTCCTCGTTAATGCAGTCTTTGGAGCGGTGAAAGAAAACGTAACTGATTTAATGAGACCTTCACAGCTATACTAGCATCGGAGTCCGCTTCATGCCCGCGATTGCTGAGAGTGTGTGCAATTACATTCTTTTGGTTCCTTCAGCTCGCCTATGCTGTGGGTGCACAAAGACTTCCCATTGCGGTGTTTTACTTGTCTGACAGAAACCCACTGACTGATTAGGGCAGAAATGTAGGCCGAGGCCCTTCGCAGGGTGAAATTCTGCCATGTTTGGGCACTCTGATTTCCTCATGTGTAATACCATGCTTGAGTTTCTTAGGCTCGCCTATGCTGTGAGTGCACAATGAGTTCTCATTGCGTTGCTTTACCTGTCTGGCACAAATACACTTACTGACTAGGGTAGAAATCCTTTAGCGGGGTGAAAGTCTGCCATGTTTGGGCGCTCTGATTTCTTCTTGTGTAATACTATCTTTGTGCACCGACAGCATAGGCGAGGCTAAGGAACTCAAAGACTTCCCATTGCGGTGTTGAGCTATCTAACACCTATACAGAATGAATTGTGTGGGGACACATAGATTTCCCATTGCTATGTAACTCGCGGCACCTTGGGTCACACAAGATGGAGGCTGGGACCGAGCCTGACCCTGGGCCTGCTCACGTGCTTCCCACACAGAATATTGCTGCATTGTGGAGATGTGTGGAAGTGCTGGCACCTAAATCCCCTTTATGCCCACGTTTGCAGCTCTTGACTATTTTGCGACGGAGGTGGCACGGGATTGGAATGATGATCGTACGTCAATTTATCATCGATTCTCAACAGCATTGTGGGCTATCGCCCCCCCCCTTTCAAAGAGGGTTGCTGCCTGGCCCTGCCAGCCCTCTGCAGTGTGTGCCTCCGGTTCCTCCTCATTGCAGACACACTTGGAAATAGACATGAGGGTGGTGTAGCTATGAAGCGAGTGTGTGGCATGAGGGCAGCTGAAGGCTGCGCAGGGAAACTTTTGTGTGCGCTGTGGACACAGGGTCGTGCGGGGGGTTGGGCAGCAAGAGACGAGGCAGCGGTGTGACCCGCAGGCAGTGATTGTGCTTGGTTGCAGGTAGTGTGGTGCTTAATGAGGGTTTGTCCGAAGTAAAAATTGTTAGGGGGGGGGGCAGACTCTTGCCTTTATTGTGGCTTAATAGTGGGACCTTGGAGCCTGAGATGCAGCCCTACATGCTGCCCCTGCCCTGCCCTATCCGTTTCTGTGGTGTTTCCATGACTTTCGGATGTTTTCCAGAGTTTCACAAGTGAAGACCTATGCGGAGCATCAGTCATATACAAAAATGCTCGAGTCCCCCATTGACTTCAATGGGGTTCGTTACTCGAAACAAGCTCTCGAGCATTGAGAAAAGTTCGACTCGAGCAACAAGCACCCGAGCATTTTGGTGCTCGCTCACCTCTAATAAAGGCGAAGGCCTTCACTGACTCACTCACTGACGGACTTGCCACTGATTCTCTAACTTCCCGGTGTCGTACAAACATGAAATTTGGCATGGCCATTCTTTAGGTCCTAAATAAGAAAAGTAAAGGTGTCGCAACTTGATTATTCAATTCTAAGCACAAAAGTAAGTGACCCCCTATGTGATGTAACTAATAACACAAACTTGAAATTTGGCACGAGCATTCTTTAGGTCCTAAATAGGAAAAGTAAAAGGGTCGCAACTTGATTATTAAATTCTAAGTGCAAAAGTAAGTGACCCCCAATGTTTTGTACCTAATCTAATTCTATAACTTCCCGGTGTCGTATAAACTTGAAATTTGGCAAAACCATTCTTTAGGTCCTAAATAGGAAAAGTAAAGGGGTCACAACTCGATTATTCAATTCTAAGCGCAAAAGTAAGTATGTAATATAACTAATAATACACATTTTTACTGCAGAAACGTGAAATTTGCCATGACCATTCTTGATGTCCTAAATTGGAAAAGTAAAGGGGTCACAACATCAATATTCTATTCTATGTGTGAAAAACTGTGTGAAAATCTGCGATATATGAGAGTTCTTTTCTCAGAAACCATAAAGCCTAGGGAAATGATTTCTATACTGAGGAGAACCTAACTGGCCTCTGTGTGCATATACTGAAAGGCTGTAAAGTACATGGACTACAGGGATGGAGCACGCCTTTAACCCCTTAGTGACCGGGCTTTTTTGCTTTTTTCCATTTTTGTTTTTTCCTACTCCCTTTTAAAAAATCGTAGCTCCTTTATTTATCCATCGACGTCGCTGTATAAGGGCTTGTTTTTTGCGGGACGAGTTGTGTTTTTCAATGGCACTATTTATTGTACCATATAATGTACTGAAAAACTTTTTAAAAATTCTTAGCGGAGAGAAATGGAAAAAAAAACGGCATTCCACCATCTTTCAGTGCGTCCTGCTTCTACGACGCACAAACTGCAACAAAAACGACCTGATATTTTTATTCTATGGGTCAGTACGATTACTACGATACCAAACTTATATAGTATTGTTTTTGCTGTAGTACTTGTATTTTTTTTTTAAGATATTAAATATTTTTCAATTATTTTCTGCGGTCATTTTGTGCGCACGATAACTTTTTTATTTTTCCATAGACGTAGTTGAGCAAGGGCTCATTTTTTGCGGGATATCCGGTAGTTTCCGATAGTATCAATTTGGAATACATGTGACTTTTTGATCGCTTTTTATTGCGTTTTTTCTGGGAGACAGGGTAACTAAAAAAATGCATTTCTGGCGTTCTTTATTTTTTTTTTTCGGACGACGTTCACCTTGCAGAAAAAATAATGCACTACTTTGATAGATCGGACTTTTACGGACGCGGCGATATCAAATACATATTTTTATTTTATGATTTAGATTTTTTAATAATAGATATGGCAAAAGGGGGGTGATTTAAACTTTTATAAATTTTTTTTTTTTGCAATTTAAAAAACTTTATTGATTTTTTTTTTTACTTTACTTTGAAGTCCCCCTGGGGGACTTTAACATGCGATGCTTTGATCGCTCCTGCAGTATGACATAATGCTATAGCATTACGTCATACTGCTTTTTTACAGGCAGTCTTTCAAGCCACTCTGTGTGGATGGCTTGATAGGCAGTCTGCTAAGGCAGCCCTGGGGCCATTCATTAGGCCCCCGGCTGCCATGACACCTGCACGGATCCCCCGATCTCACCGCGGGGGGGCCGTGCGGGACCCCCAAACAGCGTTCGGGGGATTTAAATGCCGCTGTCAGAATTGACAGCGGCATTTAAAGGGTTAATAGCCGCGATCCGCCGAACGGCTGAGCGCAGCTATTGCCCGCGGGTGTCAGCTGTAATAAACAGCTGACACCCGCGCTGTATGGAGGGAGATAGCGGCGCTACCTCCCTCCATACACGTCCTGCAGCTGCAGGACATAAAAACACTATGGCCCGGTCGTTAAGGGGTTAAGGCTAAGAAGGGGCTGCAGCTTGCAGTCTGGGGTAAATTTGCATAAAAAGGGGCATACCCTTTAACCCCTTTCCGCTCCAAGGCGTAAGTTTATGTCCTGGCACCGGGGTACTTCCCGCAACAGGGTGTAAACTTACGTTCTGGGGATAGCGTGAGAGTGGGAGTCGGCTGTCAGTGATAGCCAGCCTCCTGCTGCAACAATGGGAGTGCATCGAAGATGCGCCCCCTGCTGTTAACCCCTTACACGCCGTGATCTATGTAGATCGCGGCATGGGAAGGGTTCACATAGGGAGCGTGCTCTCTCTGTGAAGTTGCCATGCTGGTGAGCCCGGCTGGTGTCCATGGCAACAGGACACCAGATATCGGCCTCCTGTATTGCCAGCGCCTGTGATCGTGATAAGGCATTGCGGGTAAGAAGTCCAGGCAATACCTTATCACAGCGATCATCGGTGGTATGGTGTATGTCCCGCAGAGGGACAAAAATAGTAAACATGTAAAAAAAATAATAAACATGTACAAAAAAGAAAAATGTTAAAAAAAAACCCTTTTAGGTGCTTTTTCTCCTATTAGTATAAAAAAAATTTAAATCCCACATATTTCGTATCATCACGTCCGTAACAATGTGTACAATAAGTTGAACATGCTTTATATTCTGCACGCTAAAAAAAATACGCTAAAAAACTGAGGCAAAATGTTAATTTTTAGCATTTTGCCTCCCAAAAAATACAATAAGGGTGACTACCCGCTACAGTTTTTTTTCACTGTGAAATTCGCAGTGTTTTTTTTCTGCAGGGGTCTATGGGCCTTGTAATGTTAAAATCGCGATCGCGGAAAATCACAATTTCCCGCGAAATCGGGCTCACCTGGTGATCAAGACTCCTCACGGAGTGGCAACGCGTCCTGTGTAGACGTCTGACTGTTTTTATGTAGCACTTCATTCAATAAAGACTTGTGGACACTATCTCTGTGAAGGCAGCATTTTTCTGCATCTACTTGCATTTTATGCACCTCTGGGTGCTTCCATCATCCTCCCAGCACCAAGCAGAGCAGGAAGGGGGGCTTTGCGGCCCATTCTGGCGCTGCAGAGATATTGGTAATGTGGGGGGTCAATCAAGTCTTGACCGTAGAGCGGATGCTGTCTGCCTCCAGATTAGTCTTGAGATATGGGTACCCATAGACGACACAAATGGACAACCACATGCTGGATGAGTTGTCAGAGTGAAGTGCGTTTATTCAGAGTATTACAGAAGTTATAGGGAAAAGTTTGCTGACGTATGATTTGATTACTGCGCATGCCCAAGGTTACATAGCATCTGCAGATTTTAATTAGCATTACACATCTTTTAGAGAAGTCTCCTACATAAACAATATATATCAATGTCCGGTGACACCTGTAACAAAACAAAACATTCCTGGACACTTCTGAGAGAAAGGAGTGAACTTTCTCAAGGGAAAGAATGCATGTGAGAGAGGAAGCTGATAAGGATTCGAAATCATTATTATAATTGGGTCTAACATTCTTCTAGTTCAAAAGTGAAAGTTGTACAAATACATGTATTTAGCAAAAGCAAAGAATACAAAATGGAGTCGCTGTAGTCAATAAGGCATAAACGTGAATTTACCCCTCACATTCCCCCGTTTTGGACATGGGGTCAAGACAAGTATGACTCCTAGTCCATAAACACGTGATTCATATCGGCGAAGAGAAAGCTTTTTTCAGTACTTTTAGAAATACATGAAATTATAACCTTAATTGCTCTATAAATGCATAATAAAATCATCACAACTTGTAATATACTTTGTAGGATCCCCATAAACCAACCTCCTAAACCAGAAAACCAATTGGCAGGGTTCAAAGCACTAAATGTGTTACCCCACCAGCTATCTCTGGTTTCTGAGTTTTCATTTGTCCATGCAAACAGTTCTTTTGACGGAACAGGAACAGCCAAGAAAGGAAAACCAGTGGCACTAGGTGTGTGTACAAGTCCAACAGTACTTGGTGGTGCCTAACAAGGTGGTTTTGGGCATTGTCCCTTTGCACCCTCTCACAAGGGTGAAGCATGGAGTGAAGAGTCCAAAAATCCATCAATAAACAAAATGTCCTTCATTTTCCTTCTCATGGGGGGGGACAAAGGTAGGGCGTGAAAAGTCCATTAGTCCTAAAACAAACAACAGTTCTTTCAACTTTACTAAAGTAGGTGTGATCAGCAGGACTTGACAGGGCCCTTTGACTCTGGGCCCTAGGGATTTCCGGACACGTCTCTTTGCGACCACCCAATCTCCAGGTAGTAGGGAATGAGATCACTCTAAGTTGTCTGGGCCTGGAATGGGAGATAAAGACTAGATTCTGGGTTACCATTAGTTGGTCACACAGGCGCTTTACATATCCGGCTACTATGTCATAGCCCTGCTGCAGGGCTTGTGGATGATACAGTCCCAATCTTGGCATAAAGCCAAACAACACTTTCTTTAACTTAAGCGTACCATTTAGTCTGTTAACTTTGTCTAAACTCTGCAGGTGTGAAGTGTGTACCTTTGTTTGAGTCAATCACTTCCGGTACCTCGTATCTGCGGATTACCTCATTCATCAGCTCCTGTACGATTACCTGCTTATTTACCTTGATAACAGGGTAGGTCTCCGACCTGGAAAGACATCAACAACAACAAGCACGTGGTCATACTTCCCAATAAGTGGGAGCTGAGTGTAGTCAAATTGCAATCCCTGAAATGGGTAGAGTGGTCTAGGCAAGTGTTATGTGGCAAATTTACTTCTGCCCTGTTGCTTACGGCAAAGGTCATGCAAAATTGGACAAGTGATGATGCAGCAACTACAGGAAACCCAGGAGCCACCCGTCCGTGTTCAAGCGTCGATCTCATTGCTGCTTGGAACGGAGTGCTGGATGAGGCAAGCATCGCCACCATGCTGAAGGAGGTGCTAGAAGGCCTGGAGTACCTGCATAAGAACGGCCAGATCCTCAGGGATGTTAAGGCTGGAAACATCCTTCTGGGTGAAGACGGCTCCGTGCAGATCGCAGATTTCGGCGTCAGTGCGTTTCTAGCCACAGGAGGCAACATTGTCAGGAATAAAGTCAGAAAGACCCTTGTGGGCACGTCATGCCGGACGGCACCGGAGGCGACGAAGCAGGCCAGAGGACACGACCTCAAGGCGGACATCTGGACCCCCGGTAGGTGTGTCTTTCCGTGCATTTGCTGGGCCATCATGGGGCACAGGGACCGTGGTGGGCAAGTTCTGTTGACTGTTCGCCATTCACCGTCCCATTTCTGCTGCTTGTAACTGTAAAGTCTTTTAGCATATCAAAGTCCAATGTTTGTATCAAAGTAATTCAAAGTCCAAAATTATTGTTAATTTCTTCTTTTCTTCTTTTCTTCCACGGCTTAAGGGCCGCTGCCTTTGCTGTGTGATCTGTGATGGCGTTGCCTCTTGTTTCTCTGCTGTAGGAATTGGTGTGAGCTTTCCACTTGGTCACCGCTGCACCATTCTTAACAAGCTGTCTGGCCTTCCATGTTAGGCCGTAGTCATGAGCTTATGCCAAATGCATACTGGGAGTCAGTGTAAATGTTTGCCGTCTCACCTTTTACCACTCCACACGCCTCAGCGAGGGCCTGTACTTCCGCTTCCTGTCCTGGGACATGCGGAGGCATTCTGCTTTTAGGACATCTTGTTGCGTGATCACTGCTTATCCAGCGTGGAGTCATCAATTACCCTGGTACCATCTACAAAAACAACTCAGAATATACATTATTAACAAAAACTTTCAGTTGACATAAAGAAGAGACAGTGTCTACAATTGCATCTTCCTGGACATGTGCCAGGGGGTACTGACGGACCAAGGGGGCTAAGAGCTTGTTCCTCTGCGTACGTAAAAGTGAGGACGGGTAGAGGTGTCGCTTGGTCTGCTGCCATCCGACATAAGGTCGGGTGACTTTCAGACCCGGGGTGTATACAAGCCTCACCGGACAGGTGAAGTTTGATACAACCTCCCAAGGGTCCCATCACGCAATTCTCAATATGCTTTCAGGACCTTCCAGCATAAGGAAGCGAGTGAGGTATCGTGACCCTTTAAACATTACCTCAAGCGGTTCAGTTTCTGCCAGCTGAATTGGCACTTCTGAAGCCCCTTGCACCGATTATCGCTAGACAATCAGGCTGGTATTCTATTTCAAATAGATCATAACCTTGTTGTAAAAAGGAAAAAGAAAAAAATTAAAAATTTAAAAATAGCTTTAAAAATAGCTGACCTGCAATACCTAGATCACCTATATCTTCTCTCCCCCCCTTTTGAACTAGGGTACTTAATTGGAAGGGTAACCGAGTTCAAAGTAGTAGCAACAGTGAGAAGAATGACAGGAGCACATTGTAGCTGGATTTGACGGGCCAGAAATAAGTGCTTGGGTTGCACTTGCGTGTATATGCTCCGGGTGTCATGGGGGGGGGGTGAGGACCACTAGGGGGAGTTGGTTCAAGACCAACTCCGAAGATTTGTTAACCATTGCCTGTACTGCTGCCACCGCACAAACACATGAGGGAGCTCCTCGAGCCACTGGATTCTGAGTAGCATCCAGGTGGCCGTGGTCGTCCCCTGTGCTTTTGTGTCGATACTGTCACCTGGTCAGAAAATTCAGTACAGAAAAGAACAACGGATGAAGTATAAAAGGATGAGAATGAGCTTCAGGGGTGAGAGAAAAGAATGAGTAGTTGTATAAGAGCGAAAACAAAGTGGACCAATGGGGGCAGTATGAAAACAAGGCCCAGAAAGGTGCGGAATTTGGCAGCAGGTGTAAGTACAGGTTTGGCCGTCCGTACGTTTCTTCTATGGAGCATTCTCAGAAACAGTATAATTATGACTTGTTGGCAGGCTGCCAAATTATCAGCACACAGCGCCTACATCACACACATTATGCATACATTACAGTCTGAACACGGGTCATTAATTCTCATCCGTTCATGCGGTCAAGTCTCATTCAAATATTAGTAAGAGTTCACACAGGACGTAACACGCAGGATGCAACTGTCCTCATCTTGCAGACAAATACATTCAATCATTCTCACACCTCCCTGGGATCAGTCAAACTTTAACTGTCTGTAATACCAGAGAAGTATACCAGATTCCACATCAACCACTTTGTAAAACTAATGAACACACATTTAGCAATTATGCACACGTCCGACCAGTGACAGGACTGACATTTACACAAAGAACAGCAAAAACAGTAAAATTCACTGGATTCATTACGGGTTTCATTCTATTCAAGCAAGCAGGGTTACTCGTTCAGTGTTCTCCACTCTAATCTTTTTGGCTTTTAGAGGCACGCATTCCTCTATCTCTCTGGAACAGAACTAAGATTTTTGGAAAACAGCCAGAATATCCAGGCTCCAAACCACACCAATCAAACCTGGACGGCAGAGGAATAGTTAAACGCTCACACAAAAAAAAGGACAAAAGACTAAACGTATGACAAAAAATTAGATTACATAACATGAAGACACAATATTGGTTATTTGACATATAATTATTCACAGATTCTGCATGAACTTGCTTTATGTCCCTAGGGACACAAACTATAAAAGAATTCTCTTTCTCTGATAACTACCGTATCTACACGTATCTTACTCCTTCTATCAACATACTTTCACCAACTTTTGCTTATCTCTGAATCTGTGAGACTTTGTGGGTCTCGGATCCCCAAAATTCTAACTTGCTTTTCCATATAGGCATACTCTTTGCCTTAAACATTTCTACTATTTCACATGAATTTTTGAGACAGGATTTGTAGCCCCAGTGTCTATAAGGAAGGGCACTTCCTTACTTCATATGGAAACAGGCTCGAGAGTCTGTGTGCCTCTATCCTCTGTTTCCACGGTAGGGATACTGGGGCTGGATCGCCGGGACTTCATTGGGACGGATTCGGGCGACGCGGCGTTGTCGCTGGGAGTGGCGCCCTGATCCGTCTTCTGGTTACAAGGTTTCTTGGGACAGCGGCAATGCTTGGCCAGGTGGCCTACCTTGCCGCAGTTGTAACACTTGCGTGTTTTGTTTTTGGATTTGTCTTGGGGCTGCACCTTCCCCCCCTGGTTGCTATAGTATTTGACCGCCACTGCAGGGCGCTTCTCATCCATAGCAAACCCTACTGCCTTTTTATACAAGTCTCTGGGCTTGGCTTGTTGCCAATCAGGGGTGCATGCTTCTATTTTATTTGCCAATGATGGGCCAATGCCTTGCATGAACGCTTCACACATCATTGGGTAGTACACTTCATCTGCACAGAGGGTGAGACCCATGTCTCTAGCCTTTGTTTCTAGTCTGCCAAAATAGCATTCAACGGTTTCATTCTTTTCCTGTTTACACATAGTTAAAGCTGTTTGTTCGTAAAGGGTGTCGTTGTCCGCATCTGGGACAATGCCAATAAGGTTTTTTTCTCTTTGGGGCTCTTGTGGTGGAGTTGCAGCGGTACAACTCTGATACTCAGGAAGAATCTCAGAGCTGCTTGCGGTTGGTAAAATCGGGTGCATTCTGGTCGGATCACGCACCGGGGGTGCATACACAAGTATGCCCTCAAACACCGGCTCACAATCCCACCGTTCTACGTTTGCCTTTCTACTATATTTGATTATGGCCTCTACTCCTTTATCTAGATTGGCATCTTTGATAGCTTTCTTGTGTTTTGTTCTGTACTGCCGCCAGAACTCATAGTTGAAAGTTCCTGCCTTTTTAAGCCCTATCAGCTGGTAAACTTTACGGGCTTGTTTATAACTGTCCTCCCCCTCTCTCTCCCTAATTATCTCAATAGGGGTCAAGAACTGAGACCCCATACTAATAATTGGACTTGCCATTTTTGATTCACCGGTAAATCTGGCGGTCGCGATGACCTTTTAAGTCCCTTCTGCCAGGTCGCGGCTGGCAGGACACAAATGTGTACTATGGGCAGGACACAAATGTGTATTATGGACTTTGATGTCCGCTGTCTCTACCTCAGTCCTTCGGGTAGATCAGGACAGTCCCTTCTGCCAAGCCTACGGCTGGCAGGGTATGAATATTTAATATTCACTTATTAGTATTATGGACTTGGTGTCCGCTGTCTCTACCTCAGTCCTTCGGGTAGATCAGGACACAGTCCCTTCTGCCAAGCCTACGGCTGGCAGGGTACGGATGTTTACTAGTAGACTTTTTATGGAGAGAGAGGAAACCACCTCTCACCTTTATACGCGGCCTCTGTGATCTTATAACAAATGACAGCTAGGAAAATGAGTGCGGCAGTCAGAGTACAACAGAAAGTTATCAATTCAATGGTTCCAGCAGACAGCATGGCAATATACACATGTGGGTTCTTTCCGTCTAACACGGTTACTAAGAACACCATAAGTTACACAGGCAGAAGTATCCTATAAACATGCAGCAACAAACCTTTCTGTCGACACGTGGCTTTTGGAGACAGGGGGGCTCAGATCTTTGAGTGATAAGTCAATGGCTTACCTTACACCGGTGTTTTGTAGATCTGAGGTCCCGTGTCCCCTAGTCCGGATAGTCGGCAGGCAGGGTTGTCAGATATTGGCTGCAGGTAAGGAGTTAAATTCTGGCCCCACGTTGGGCGCCAAGTAATGTGGGGGGTCAATCAAGTCTTGACCGTAGAGCGGATGCTGTCTGCCTCCAGATTAGTCTTGAGATATGGGTACCCATAGACGACACAAATGGACAACCACATGCTGGATGAGTTGTCAGAGTGAAGTGCGTTTATTCAGAGTATTACAGAAGTTATAGGGAAAAGTTTGCTGACGTATGATTTGATTACTGCGCATGCCCAAGGTTACATAGCATCTGCAGATTTTAATTAGCATTACACATCTTTTAGAGAAGTCTCCTACATAAACAATATATATCAATGTCCGGTGACACCTGTAACAAAACAAAACATTCCTGGACACTTCTGAGAGAAAGGAGTGAACTTTCTCAAGGGAAAGAATGCATGTGAGAGAGGAAGCTGATAAGGATTCGAAATCATTATTATAATTGGGTCTAACATTCTTCTAGTTCAAAAGTGAAAGTTGTACAAATACATGTATTTAGCAAAAGCAAAGAATACAAAATGGAGTCGCTGTAGTCAATAAGGCATAAACGTGAATTTACCCCTCACAGGCCTATTGCGGCCTACCTCCAGGAGTGAAGCCGGGGACTAGATTTGTGGGGCCCACCGCGGCGGGAGCTCGGTGATCCAGGATTTGGAGGGGAGTCTGGCAGTGTTTCCCACAAAGGCTCCCAGGCATGCTGCTGAAATCCCTGGAAATCACGGCATTAAAGCCGCTGGACAAGTCCTTACAGCAGCTTCCAGAGAGGTAAGGAAACTTTCACACTGCCACCACTGCACATATTAATACCCAGGCAGAAACCTTCTGCCCTAGGACACAGCTACAGCATTTACCTGGCAGGCCCAAAGGCCTGGGAATCCTGGCCTGTGGATCACTGAGAGGGCCCACTAGCAACCACCCTGAGGGGATAGCAGACCCGACTCCAACCCCCTGATATGCAGTGCAGCACTAAGGACCCTGGAGAGAGGCCTGCAACCACCATCATAAGCAGGCACCCATGAGCTGAGCCCCCTGGGGACATTCATCATCCTGACTATTTTTGGCGTCCACAACTTTCACTTGTCTGAACTACCACCACCATCCTCTCTAACCCCTGAATGGTAGCATAGAGACTCTTTGGACCATCCTGCAGATTAAATTCAGGACCTGTATAGTCCAACAATTCCAAAGACCGGACAGTGCTAACATTCAGAGAGCCGAAACTCGTCTATGCCCTCTGTTCTGGACTCTGCTGGAGGCTCCCCAAGGCCACCGCTGACAGGTGCTATACTACTCGCAAACACTCTTTGTGGGGAACAGGCCCTCGTGCTGACAACAGGCAAGATAGTCCAACTTCCTGGAAACTATAACTACTCTTCCACTTATCTGCAGGGCATGCTGATCCTTGTTGTTCTCCACCTAAACAGAACTGCACCAGGCAAGTCATTGTTAAAGACTATATATACTCCTGTATTCAGACTCATTGCTACATATTAGTTCTCTTTTCTAAAATAATTTAGCACCTTCTGGAAGAAAATGTGTCTATTATACCTGTTTTCATCATCCTTTTTAACAACTTCCCTGGAATTGCTAATATTATCAGCTGTACACTTGCTTTAAGCCCTACTTGGCCACAAGAGCAAAAAACTCCTCTGTAACCGAAAAGCTGCGGGAATTTGCCCGCATGGAAACCCCCGATCAAACACCACGCTCTTCACGAATACCTTCGGCAAAAAGCACAGATGACAGCCCGGAGTCTAACCCAGAGGCGGAACCTTCCCTACATCAGTTGTTGGAAGCCATTAATGCCTAAAAAAACTCCCTTACTGGGAAAATAGAGGGAGTTAAAACTGACGTAACTCTTCTCCGACAAGATCAACTCAATATGCGCGATCACGTACGGAAGGTAGAGGACCACCTCTCTTGTGCAGAAGATGTGTTGCATCCCCTCTCAGGCTCTATTCAAAAGCTGGCCAAAAACCAGATCTATGCCATTCCAAAAAGGACAATCTGGAAAACCGCCTCAGGCGCAATGACCTGCGCATTGTTGGTCCCCTTTAAAAGACCGAAGGAAATCACCCTGAAACTTTCATGGAACAATGGCTGAAGTCTACACTGGCTGAGGATGTCTTCTCTTCCTCTTTTGACATGGAGCAGGCTCACAGAGTCCCAGGAAAGCCACCCACGCCCAGAGCTCCTCCCTGACCGCTACTAGCCAGACTCCTGAATTGCCGAGACTGCAATGTTGCGCTACGGCGAGCAAGATTGAAAGGACCCATTAAACACAATAATGCTATGGTGTCCATATTTCCTGATTTTTTTGGCAGAGCTGCAGAAACAGAGGGCCACATTTGCGGAAGTTAAAAATAAATTCAAAGATAGAGGAATCCCATACTCCATGGCCTATCCTGCCCGCCTACACATCGTGGCAGATGACAGAGCAACATTTCTGCAATCGCCTGCTGAGGCCTGGGAGTGGCTTCGGGCGCATCCCACCTAACTCTACATTGATCGCCATCTGAAACCTGTTCTGTGAGACATGAACATCTTTTCCCTCATAGTAAAACCGCATTGACTCATGTTCTTCTGCCTTAGAAGCAGTAGTTTCCTTACTGTTATTTTTATAGTTTAAGCTTACTGTTAGGGCTGGCAAGGGCAGATGGACAGGGGATCCCTACGCCAACCCTCTTCCGTGTCCCTATCTACTTGCCCCCCTGGGCTAGGTCCCAGGGCAACAACTGGGTGATGGTCACTGCGCTGCACTAGTGACAGGGACACCAAGGAAGGAGGGACAGGGAGACCGGCAGGTGAGTACAGTGTAACTGACAAAAGGCAGCAGATAAAAGAATAGTCGTAAATAAGCAGGGTCAAACCGAAAGTCACGTGCAGAGTACAGGAGCACAAACCAGAGGCAGAGTCAAACTAAAGGCTGAAGTCAAACACAAAGCAGTCAGGTCAAATATTGGTGTACGCAGACAAGTCTTAAACCAAACACTTGCAATCAGAGTCTGGGCCAGCCAGGTATATATACAGAACTCCCCACCCAGAGGGGTGAGGAGAAGTCACATGACGACCGGCGAGAATCATAAAACCGCCTCCCCCCGATGGCGCGCACCGACCCGAGCACCGCGCAGCAGACCAGCGGACGTACCTGGAGGGAGGGACGTACCTCTTTAGGAGCGACTTCTGAAAAACCCTATGGATTCTCCATGTGTCCAGCAGTGCCAGCTCGTACGCCATAGGATTAATAATGCTGTTGACTGGAAAAGGGCCCACAAATCGGGGAGTCCGCTTCAAAGAAGGCACTTTAAACTTCAGATTCCTGGAAGACAAGTATACCAACTGGCCCACAGAAAAGGTTCATAAATGGTACGTGCACCTCTGCTTCTCCTTAGCACCGCACCCCTGGACTGCTCCAAGTTGCCACACACCTTCTCCCACACCTCCCGCAGATTCCCCACCTGAATGTCTGCAGAAGGATTGTTAGAGAAAGAGGGGAAAGACACAGCAAAACTGGGATTAAAACCAAAATTACAGAAGAAGGAAGAAACGCCAGGCGCCAAATGTGTATGGTTATTGATAGCAAATTCGGCCAACACTAAATAATTGACCCAAAGACTCTGACAATCACTAACGTACATTCTGAGGTACTGAACCAGTTCCTGGTTTATACGTTCCGTCTGCCCATTAGACTCCGGGTGGAAGGCAGAGGAAAATGACAACCTGATACCGATACTCTTACAAAAGGCCCTCCAAAACCGGGAAACAAATTGGACTCCCTGGTCAGACACAATATCCTTGGGGACCACATGTAGATGCACAATCTCCTTGATAAATATGGTGGCTAACTCAGGGGTGGATGAAAGCTTCTTAAGAGAGAGATGTGCCATCTTGGAAAATCTGTCGACGATCACCAAGATGACTGTGCACCCCTGGGATATGGGCAAGTCGGGAAAAAAATCCATCGACAGATGGGTCCATGGTCTCTCCAGAATGGGAAGAGGCCATCTCTGTATGCTCTTCCCTCGAGCACAAATAGAGCAGGACTTGACAAATGCCTTGACGTCCTGGACATTTGTGGCCACCAATACAAATGGCCACACAGCTCCAGGGTGCTTCGGACTCCTGGATGACCAGCTAAGACCGACGAATGAACTTCCTCCAATATGAGAAGCCACAAGGCCCTGGGAACAAATAACCTCCCCTCAGGGAGACCTTCAGGAACCGACTGCTGAGCAGCCAAGAGTAAAGCAGAGGTGTCGGACATAAGGGCAGCTACCACCACGCCCGGGTCCATTATACTCTTCGGCTGAGACTCCTCTACCTCAGGGACACCGAAGCTGCGTGACAAAGCATCAGCTTTGATGTTCTTGGACCTTGGCACATATGTGACTACAAAATTGAAGTGCGAAAAAAACAATGCCCATCTTGCCTGACGAGTATTCAAGTGCTTGGCGAACTCTAGATAAACCAAATTCTTATGGTCCATGAGGACCATAATAGTATGACGAGTGCCCTCGAAGAAAGGTCTCCATTCATTAAATGCCCATTTTATGGCCAGTAATTTCCTGTTGCCAATATCATAGTTGCGTTCTGTCTGATTAAAGTTCCTAGAAAAGAACGGACAGGGTTGGAGACCAGGTCTGCCAGGAGATTCCTGCAAGAGAACTGCCCCCACGCCATGCTCCAAGGCATCTACTTCAATGACGAACAGGCGATCTAGATCCGGCTGAGCCAAAACTGATGCTGTGGAGAAAGCCCTCTTGAGAAGTGTAAAGGCCTTAACAGCCTCCTGCAACCAGGAATCAACCCTAGCCCCCTTCTTGGTCAGGTTGGTCAAGGGTTTGACCACCATCGAAAAGTTCTTAATAAATTTCCGATAAAAGTTTGCAAACCCCAAAAAGCATTGTAATGCCTTTAAGTTGGCGGGTGGCACCCATTTGGTGATGGCCTTGACCTTGTCCGAGTCCATCTGGATGGCTGATGGAGAAATGACATATCCAAGAAAAGCAATCTCCTGTACCCCGAAAAGGCATTTCTCCAACTTAGCATACTGTCTTGGGCTTCACATCTCCTGCTGCAACCAAGCTGCAGAATTTAGGAGCCAGCTCAATCCCTCCGGATCTAGACGTAAACGGTCAGAGAGTCGACGCTGTCAGTGAGTTTATGTACCTTGGAAGCGTTCAGCACACAAATGGGAGAGCGCTGGACATCCTGCAGAGAATAGCACTGGCTGTCTCAGTGATGAGGACCCTGGAAAAACTCTGGCGGAGGCAGAACATAACACTCAGAGCGAAGATTCGATTTTCCAGACCTGCGTAATGCCAATATTATTGTACACCCCGGAGACTTGGACCTTGCTGTCACAAACCACTGAGCGTCTGGAGTCCTTTCACATGTGATGCCAAAGCCAGATTTTCTATGTCCGTTGGTTCGACTTCATCAGAAACAGCGAGATATAGACTTGCATGGGGCTTGAGTTAATCACAGAAACAATAACAAGGAGACGTCTCGTACTTTTTGGTCATGTTGCATTCTTGTCAGAAGCTGTCCCAGCCCACAGTGCTCTAACCACAGTAATTGCTAGGAAAATTGAGAGACTACCCCCTGCCAAATGGCGGAGGCCTCCTGGTCGTCTGCAGCACTCGTGGGTGCAACTGATAGGCAACGGGACCTCCTCCGACATCTATACTAAATGGAACAATGCTCTGGGTCGTGGTCATTCAAGATTGGACCATCGTCGTCCAAGCGTGATAACAGAACTGAAGTAAAATCCACAACAATAAATATCCGCCATTATTCAATTCAGCAGAGAACATAATATGCCCTGGGCATTGGCCTCATTAGACACTATGAAAGATTTGATTAGCTAGAGAAGACTTTCCTAGAGGCCTGTCTTCTCCGTTTTGGGTTCGGTCCTCTCTTCCAAAAGTGGATTCAAGTTATTTATAAATCCCAAAAATAAATATTATTAATGGCATTCCATCAAACTTTACATTATCGCGTGGTACTCGACAGGGCTGTCCTTTGTCTCCTGCTTTATTCGACATATTATAGAAGCACTAGCCATTAGATTGAGGTGTACTCCCGCTATCACAGGTATTCACTGGGGAGGAAAAGACAGTGTTGTGGGGCTATACGATGATGACATGATCCTATTCCTGCAAAACCCTGAACAATCCTTTCCACAAGCCATAAAATATATAACCTCCTTTTCCAAATTCTACGCCCTATATATTAATTGGCAGAAATCCTCTATTCTATTTACAGCTCAGAATACAATTATTCATCCTTCTATTTCTGAATGTGGCCTGCCAGTAGTATCTAAATTTAAGTACCTAGGAAAAACTATGGTTTGCAACCATGAAGACATAATGGCAGAAACTATTGCCCCGTGGGAAGAACTTGTTAGAGCCAAACTTAAAACATGGGCCAGACTACCTCTTTCAGTGGCAGGGCATATAAACTTAATTAAAATGGTAATACAACATATTTTACAGCTTATGCCAGTAAAAGTCCCAATGCAATTCTTCCACGCCATGAATTCCCTTCTGACTACATTCATATGGGCCACATCCTGTTCTAAATTAAAACTTACTACTCTGCAAAAACCCAAAAATCAGGCTAGAATGGCAGTGTCAGATTTTCACTTATGCTACTTGGCGGGCCAATTGCGGAACCTGCGACTATGGTTCCTACAGCAGGAGCTCCTGATTGCAGACTACTATCTAGCAGTGATGGTGGCAGGAAAAGATCTTTTCAGCTATTTAGAATGCCCAGAATACACCAAGTCCTCTACTACATTTCCCATTCACAAATTAGCCTTATCTATATGGCGAACTGCAAAAACTATTCAAAACGTTAGAGACACCATGGCAGTTCTCCCCCTATGGAATAACCCCACCCTACCCTCATTACAGACAATACCAGATCATCAATATTGGGTCTCATTAGGAATCTATGAACCGGGGGACGTATATGACAATAATTCACCCAGTTATGTGAAAAACTGCAGGTACCTTGACTTTAATGGTTTCGATACTTCCAACTACAACATGCTCTAAATACCCAGTTCTCTTTCCGGTGTCATAGAAATGTGAAATTTGGCAGGAGCATTGATTATGTCATAAATAGGAAAAGCTAATGGGTCCCACCTCGATTATACAATTCTATGCACAAAAGAATTAGCGTCCAAATTTTACGTACGGAATGTAATTTTCTCACTTTCCGGTGTCATAGAAACGTGAAATTTGGCACGAGCATTGATTATGTCATAAATAGGAAAAGCTAATGGGTCCCAACTCGATTATTCAATTCTATGCGCAAAAGAATTAGCGTCTAAATTTTACGTACGGAATGTATTTTTTTCACTTTCTGGTGTCATAGAAACGGGAAATTTGGCACAAGCATTGATTATGTCATAAATAGGAAAAGCTAATGGGTCTCAACTTGATTATTCAATTCTATGCGCAAAAGAATTAGCTTCCAAATTTTACGTACGGAATCTAATTCTCTCACTTTCCGGTGTCATAGAAACATGAAATTTGTAACGGCATTGATTATGTTATAAATAGGAAAAGTTAATGGGTCCCAACTCGATTATTCAATTCTATGCGCAAAAGAATTAGCGTCAAAATTTTACGTACATAATCTAAATCTCTCACTTCCCAATGTCATAGAAACGTGAAATTTGCCATAAGCATTGAATATGTCATAAATAGGAAAAGTTAATGGGTCCCAACTCGATTATGCAATTCTAGCGCAAAAGAACTAGCGTCCAAATTTTACATACGGAATCTAATTCTTTCACTTCTTGGTGTCATAGAAACGTGAAATTTGGAACTGGCATTGATTATGTCATAAATAGGAAAAGTTAATGGGTCCCACCTCGATTGTTCAATTCTATGTGCAAAAGAATTAGCGTCCACATTTTACGTACGGAATGTAATTTTCTCAATTCCGGTGTCATAGAAACGTGAAATTTGGCACGAGCATTGATTATGTCATAAATAGGAAAAGCTAATCGGTCCCAACTCGATTATTCAATTCTATGCGCAAAAAAATTAGCGTCCAACTTTTACGTACGGAATGTAATTTTCTCACTTTCCGGTGTTATAGAAACGTGAAATTTGGCACGAGCATTGATTATGTCATAAATAGGAAAAGCTATTGGGTCACAACTCGATTATTCAATTCTATACGCAAAAGAATTAGCGTCCAAATTTTACATACGGAATGTAATTTTCTCCCTTTCCAGTGTCATAAGAACGTGAAATTTGGCACGAGCATTGATTATGTCATAAATAGGAAAAGTTAATGGGTCCCAACTCGATTATTCAATTCTATGCGCAAAAGAATTAGCGTCCACATTTTACGTACATAATCTAAATCTCTCACTTCCCAATGTCATAGAAACATGAAATTTGCCATAAGCATTAAATATGTCATAAATAGGAAAAGTTAATGGGTCCCAACTCGATTATTCAATTCTAGCACAAAAGAACTAGCATCCAAATTTTACGTACGGAATCTAATTCTCTCACTTCTTGGTGTCATAGAAACATGAAATTTGGAACGGGCATTGATTATGTCATAAATAGGAAAAGTTAATGGGTCCCACCTCGATTGTTCAATTCTAAGCGCAAGAGAATTAGCGTCCACATTTTACATACGAAATCTAATTCTCTCACTTCCCGATGTCATAGAAACTTGAAATTTGGCACAGGCATTGATTATGTCATAAATAGGAAAAGTGAATGGGTCCCAACTCGATTATTCAATTCTAAGTGCAAAAGAATGCACGTCCAAATTTTATGTATGGAATCTAATTCTCTCACTTCCTGATGTTATTTTATATAAAGGAAACGTCGCATGGTTACCTCCCCGTGGTGTTTCCTGGGTAACGCAAAGAACCATGCAAAATGGTGAACATATGTTTTTCCCAGTATCTCTAAAGTAACCACGACTTCATAAGATTTTCCGTGTGAACACCAGATAAATACCAGTACCAAATTAACTCGGGTGAAGCCGGGTATATCACTCTTTTATATGCCAGTAATTTTACATTTGCATTTGAGTTCAGGTTTGAATATTTATTAGTCTACTGATCTGTTAATACTGTATAATAACATAAACAGTCTTTATAGGCTTTAGCCCTTTGATTGATTCCTTTTGAAAATATTTTAAATATGTTCAGGTTGCCCAAAAACATTTAGGGTTTATGCGTTGTGAGGGATTAGCGTTTAGGGGCAGTAGCAGCGTGGGCATCCGCGGCCAGAGACAGTGACACAGGGCAACAACGTTCTTTAGTCCAGGCTTTGCCTGGGTTTATTGCAGCAGAAACATAACCAATAACGGAAATAAACACCTGCTCGTCTGAGCTCTCACTATACATATGCTTGTTCCTGACTACTCACTTCAAAACGTCAGAATACTTCTTTCTTGCTGTACACAGCCAGTCCAGTCCTCAGACCTGTGGAGGTCTCACCACACCCTCCTGGGTGTTGAGGTTAGGGGCGTCACCCTGTCAACCTCGCCTTTTGGCTCTCTCAGCCCACACGCTGGGCTAGCCGGGCTCCCTGCTCCACAGAGCCCTCCCTCTCTCTGGCTCTCAGCCAGACGCTTTCTCCCTGGCTCTCTGCCAGACGCACTCTCTGGCTCTCAGCCAGATGCTCAGCTCCCTGGCTCTCTGCCAGACGCGCTCTCAGCCAGATGCTCAGCTCCTCTCCAACCTGCAGGCCCAGGCTTTATAAGGCCTGGTACCAGCCCCACCTGGTACGTGGGAGTGGCCATCCCACCCTTCACGTTGACCACTCCCGGAAAGCCAGCCCAGACTATGCGGCTTGGAGCCACTTACCAAACTACAACGTGTCAGTAACCTAGCATTACTGACACAGACATGATGGCTTCCTCCACCGAGCCCAGGCCGCTCGGTGGCACGTATCCACCCTCCAGCATTTTATCAGTCACTGTCTCACAGCGTGTTTAAGAAATGTTATATTGTAATAGTCTTCTACAGTCAATTGATAACAGGATGGTAACTGCTCATATGGCACAAGAGAGCCTCCATACAATAAATGAGTGAACATGAAAATACCCAGCTTAATACACTTGGAGATATTCAGGTATGGGGTAGCATGTTAGAGCACATCCAGGGGTATATAATCCCTCAGGAGAACTCCTTGAGGTTTTACATGATCATGGAACTGTTTCCAGGCTTTTCATGACATGTGGGTCAATAGAGAAAGGCAAGGAGGCACAGGAATATTCCACAAAGGAATTACATGTAGGGATTTAGTTGAGATTGTAGATGCTAATTGATTCTCTACATGGACCCAGAGTTCTTGTATTTCAGACCTCCAAAATACAGCTAGTTGGAAGACATGAGTAGCCATATAGTAATCATAAACATCTTAGAGTCTCAAACCCCCTGCCCATCTGTCCCTTGTAAGTATTGTACCAGCTATGCATGATTTATATTGACGCCCAAACACAGTGATATGTTGTTTAGCTCACAGCAGTAAAGAAATATCTTGGTAGCTCAACGGGAAGAGTGCAAAATAGAGATAATAATTTTGGTAACAGAAGCATTTTAAAAGTAGCTATTCTTCCCAATCTTGATATTTAAATTTTTTAGTTTTTGAGATTTTTCCTGCAATGACTTTAGCCTACATTCAGAATTACTTTAGAAGAGATTTTTATGTAAGGCGGTTATTCTTATGCCCAAATATTTAATGCCCTAATATTGCCAATCAGAGGGATATTAACTTTGCACATAATGTAATAAATCACTGGCGATGTTCTCTGGTAAAATTTGTGATTTTGGTGTGTTTACTTTGTAATAGGAGATCTCTCCAAACTCCTTGATGACTTCTAACGCAGCACCTAGGAAGAGTATAGGATCTGGTAATGTCAAGATGATGTCATCTGTATATAGTGATATTAAGTGAGTGTGGTCTTCAATCAAGATACCTTTAATTCAAGTATTTTTTCTAAGAGCTTGAGCTATTTGTTCTAATCATAGAATAAAAATATCTTTAAAAAAAGAAGCCTTTCAAATGTATTTTATCTAGGACTACAAAGACATACGACCACTTAATGCAGTCAAATGCCTATTCACTATCGAAGGCGAGAAAAAAACGTTGGAATCTTCGCAGATTCAATATAAAGCTCTAGGTTAAAAGCCTCCTAGTATTATCCTGTTGACCTTTCACAAATCCCACTTGATCTTCCCTGATCAGTGCCAGTCTAGAAGAAAATATTTTTGTGGATATTTTGATATCTGCATTTAGAAGTGAAATAGGATGGAAATGTTGGGGGTATATCAGGGTTTTTCACCAGTTAGGGAAGGGTAACTATTATGACTTGCTGATTTTCCTTAGGGAAGGAACCTTCCATAAAAGCTAACTGAAAGATTTACACATGTGCAGGACTAAAATATCTCAAAACATTTTATAGTGGGCATTAGTAAGGGCCTGGTGATTTACCAGATGGTAGAGAGTTGATATGATCCAGCAGTTCTGCTACTGTAATTAGGGAGTCAAGAGCTTCCTTTTAGGCCTTAGAAAGGGTAGGGATATTTATATTTTGAAAGAATTCCTGGATAATGATGTATTGTTCTTGGAAATGCAAAAGGATCATCTTTCAAGTTATATAAGGGCAAGTAATAGTCTGTAAAGCTATTCACGAGGTCTACTGGATTTGTTAATGTTGCCGTAGTGCTGGGATTGCTGGGTTTACGGATTGAATTTTTTAGTTTCAAAGAGTCCTGCAAACCTTATTTCAGCCTATGCCCCCTGTCCTCAGGTGATGAGCTCCAGAGAGTGAGAATCATTATTTCCAGGTTGCAGAGTACCCCCCAGGCATGGGCATTTTTCTTGCTCCCCTCGTCTGAAGCTTTGCGCTCTGTAGATTGGTTCTTTGAGGCCTTAGGGTTAATTTATGATGACCCTGATAGGGTCTTACTGGCAGAGGGGAGGCTCAGAAGCTTACATCAGGGGGATTCTCCTATTGAGGAGTTCTGCGCTGAATTTTGCTGGTTGACTGAGACTAATTGGAATGACCCTGCATTATTGAGTGAGTTTTATTGCGGCATAGCGGATAAGATTAAGGACCTTTTGGTGAGGGATCCCGTGTCTCAAAGCCTTGATGCAGCAATGTCTTTAGCCATTAGGGTAGGAAGATGGATTAGGGGAAGACATCAGGAGCTTTTTCATATTCCTGCTTCCCTGCCTACGGATGGGGAGGAACCCATGCAACTGGGTTCAGTGGTTGGCAATGAACATAGGTTAAAGAGGGGTCAAAACAAAGGGCGGTGTTTCCACTACAACCAGACAGGACAGTTCCTTCAAAATTATCCTCGCCATAACTCTCTGATAGGAAGACTAAGTAGTCTGGAGGTTTTGTGTACCAAACTTTTGTTTAAAAATTGAATTATTTCACACCGAAGTCATCACTTTGTATGTAATGGAATCTCTTCTGGTGCAAATGATCTTGGGTTTGCCCTGGTTGCAGTTGCCTAATCCTGTGGTAGATTAGGAGAAGAGAGACATTGTTACGGTAAGTGGAGTCCCTACTGTAAGGATTGTTGTATTTCGGTAGAAGTGTCTCCTATACAAGCTGAGTTACCTGATGATTGGTCTGTCTCTGTTGAGGTGTTTACACAAGAAGGGGTGTTGCAATCCTTTCAGGCATTGAAGGGATGTTTTGCGGTGGCTCCGGTTTTGGTACAACCGGACTCCCCCACACCGTTTGCAGTGGAGGTAGATTCCTCAGAGGTGGAGGTAGGTGTGGTGCTATCTCAGGGTACTAATACATTGCAAGATCTTCGACCTTGTGCTTTTTTTTTTACGCACGTTTTCGCCGGCCGAGCGCAATTATGACGTTGGTGACATAGAACTGCTGGCGATTGAGTGGGAGTTGGAAGAGTGGTGACACTGGTTTGAAGGAGCTCAGCATAAGGTGATGGTCTTAATGGATCACAAAAACTTAATCTACCTGGAGTCAGCCAAGAGACTACACCCAAGACAAGCGTGGTGGTCATTGTTTCTTTCATGTTTTGACTATCTTGTTACATGTCGACCAGGCAGTAAAAATGTTAAGGTTGATGCTGTTTCAGGGAGTTTCGTTCCCGTAATTTCTGATGAATCTCCCACGCCCATTCTTTCGGAGGGGTTGGAGTAGCAGGTCCGTAATGCGCAGAAGTTGTCACTGGCAGGGTTGCTGGTGGGAAAGCTGTTTGTTCCTGTCCATTTGAGGCTGCAGGTACTGTCTGAAGTGCACAATCCTGGTCCAGTACATCCTTTGTAGATGTAACAGTTAATTTTTCCTTATCACTCTGGCCTAAAAATACTGAATTAAAGATTTAAGGCAAGATACCAACAATTTTCTGGACTTTTTATTTTGCGAGTAATATTGGACTTTAACTCTCTTAATTTCCTCTCATAATTCTGAAGTAGGTTACATCTAGAGGTGAGCGAGTATACTCGCTAAGGCACTACTCGCTCGAGTAATGTGCCTTAGCCGAGTATCTCCCTGCTCGTCCCTAAAGATTCGGGTGCTGCCGCGGGGCAGAGAGCTGCGGGGGAGAGTGGGCAGGAACGGAAGGGAGATCTCTCTCTCCCTCTCTCCCGCCCGCTCTCCCCTGCTCCCCGCCGCAACTCACCTGTCAGCTGCAGCGAATCTTTAGGGACGAGCAGGGAGATCCTCGGCTAAGGCACATTACTCAAGCGAGTAGTGCCTTAGCGAGTATACTCGCTCATCCCTAGTTACATTGTAATTTTTGTCTGCATTAAAAGAGTTTTTTGCCTACTGTGGTGTTTGCATTGTCTTATTTTGTACTTCAGTATTTTAAATTTATCAAGCAGCTCATCTATAAGTCTGGTCCTTTCTTTTTTCACATAGTGCCTCAACCTAAAAAGAGAGCTCCTTATATATGCTTTATGAGGGCTCAGTCAGACGGCGTTCTAATGTGCGAATTTATGTGCGCAAAAACGCATGCCTACAAAAATTCACGTGACTGAAGCAGGAGTCACGCTGAAAAAACTACGCTTGACCGCATTTTTGCGCACATAAAGTGCGCTGCCTGCTATCCCCTGCTGCGGCTGTGATACTCACCTCTCTGCAGCTGCCGGGGCTCAGGCGCATCTAGCCAGGTCTTCTCCTGAACTGCTATGAAGTGCTTTCAGCAGGCTGGGATTTAAAATCCCCGCTGCTGAAAGGGCTGCCTCTAATTGACTGAGCACTGTGACCAATCAGAGGCAGCTCTCAACTGTCATTCCAAGTTGAAGCTTTCAGCGGCTCCCACTGAAGCAACAGCTCCATGTTGCAGGGGATGAGGCAAGCCCACTGCAATTCTTTTGCTTTAGCTTTTCTGACACTTGACCTAAGGTTTCTGCAGATCGCAATATATTCTTCTTTAGATATTCCCCCCTCTTTCCATTTGATGAACATATTTTTCTTCATTTTTAATATGTGTGCAAGTTTTGTGCTCATCCATCCTGGTCTCTTTAAATGTTTCTAGAGATGAGCGAGCGTACTCGGAAAAGCACTACTCGCTCGAGTAATTTGCTTTATCCGAGTATCGCTGTGCTCGGGTCTGAAGATTCGGTTGCCGGCACCGAGCGGGGAGCTGCAGGGGAGAGCGGGTAGGAACGGAGGTAAGATCTTTCTCTCTCTCCTGCCCGCTCTCCCCTGCTCCCCGCTGCGACTCACCTGTCAGCCGCAGCGGCACCCGAATCTTCAGACCCGAGCACAGCGATACTCGGATAAAGCAAATTACTCGAGCGAGTAGTGCTTTTCCGAGTACGCTCGCTCATCTCTAAATGTTTTCCATTCTTCCTTCTCTTAGGGATCGTTAAGGATTGTGCTTTGAGAATCTCATTTCACAATATTTTCCAACGTTCTTGGACATTTCTGTCCTTAAGAACATCCAGCCATTGGATTCTTCCTACCCTCTTTCTGAGCTCATTGAAATCTGCCTTTCCGAAATCCAAGCTTGAGATATGAGTTTTCTCAGGTCTTTGTCCCCTTTTTATCCAAAATTCAAGGATAGCATGATCACTGCCTCCTAAGGTCCCAGCCACCCTTACTCCCTCAACCATTCCCTACCTGCTGGTAAGAATTAGGTTCAAGATAGCAGATCCCCTTGTTTTCTCTGCTAACTTTTGGAAGATAAAGTTGTCAGCAAGAGCAGATAAGAATTTGTTGGTTCCATTACTTTTACCTGCGTGAGATTCCCAACAGATGTTTGGATAGTTAAAATCTCCCATGATCACTATGTCATGCTTTTTTGAGAGCTTGGCCATCTGATGTAGAATGAGTTCATCAATATATTCTGCTTGTCCAGGTAGCCTATAGTAAATGCCTACAATGCTGTCCTTCCTGTTGTTCTCTTCTTGTATTCTTACCCAAACTATTTCTACAGAACTACCATGCTCTGAAGCTTGAATCTCTGTGGATATGAATGTTTTCCTAACATACAACGCAATACCTCCTCCCCTAAGTTGTATCCTTCAAGCCTTGTATTCCAATCATGTGTATCATGCCACCAGGTTTCCGTCATGCCTATGACATCATATTTCTCTTCTGGTGTTAGGAGCTCCAATTCCCCTTGTTTGTTTCCCATGCCCTGTGCATTTGTGTAAAAACATTTTAGTTTGTGATTGGTGTCTCTTGCTCCTCTACTTTCCTTCTGAATTTTGTGTCTGTTTTCTTTCCACTTCTAATAGCAAGGTTCTCAAATGTATTAATTAGCTGTTTATTTTTACCTGGTTTTTCACTTCCCTTCCCATGCTCTGTTCTTTGTGGGTAAAGTTATTTCTTGCTGTACCTCTTTCTCCTTCTGCTCAGGAACTAGTAGCAGGCCCCCCCCTGCATGCGAACCTGGTACTGGGACGTCTCCTTTGACTTCTGGGTGTCTAAGCTGGATGAGTGGCCAGAACTTGCACAACATGCTTTAGAGGTGCTTGCCCCACTGCCAGTGTGCTATGAGAAAGGGTGTTCAGCACAGCTGGGGGTGTGATAACTGACAGACACATCTGCCTGTCCACAGACAATGTGGATCAGCTGATGTTTATAAAAATGAACTAGGAATAGATTTCACCTGACTTCTGCACCGCCATGGCAGATTCCACTGATTAGTTAGCATGCTGGCAATTTTTACTCACATATGACGGAGCATAGATTTATATCAAAGTGTTCTTTTCACTTGGCAGAATTTATCCTTGTAAAATTTATGACATTGCTTTTGTCATCCTTGGTGTAATTTTTGATCTAGGAGACCCTATATGGACCTTCTTTTGTTTTCAGTGACACCCCTGTGCTACGATTGACCCCTTCACCACTGTACACTATTTTGACCCATTTTTGGAAGGAGCACAGTGTTTGCATGATGCATGGCTGTATTCCCATGCAATTTGAGGGGATTCGTCTGTCTTGCGGACCTTCTGGATTGCAAATTAGTGAACATGATTTTTACTCTCATTGACTTTAACGGGAGTTGGAATCCACCGCCCTGCTTCACAATGAATTTCGTGAATTTGGTCCAATACCTACACAAACTGATTATTCCACTAATTGTTCATCACTAGAGATGAGCGAGCACCAAAATGCTCGGGTGCTCGTTACTCGGGACGAAATTATCGTGATGCTCGAGGGTTCATTTCGAGTAACGAACCCCATTGAAGTCAATGGGCGACCCGAGCTTTTTTGTATATCGCCGATGCTCGCTAAGGTTTTCATTTGTGAAAATCTGGGCAATTCAAGAAAGTGATGGGAATGACACAGCAACGGATAGGGCAGGCGAGGGGCTACATGTTGGGCTGCATCTCAAGTTCCCAGGTCCCACTATTAAGCCACAATACCGACAAGAGTGGGCCCGCCCCCTCCCAACAACTTTTACTTCTGAAAAGCCCTCATTAGCAATGCATACCTTAGCTAAGCACCACACTACCTCCAACAAAGCACAATCACTGCCTGCATGACACTCCGCTGCCACTTCTCCTGGGTTACATGCTGCCCAACCCCCCCCGCACGACCCAGTGTCCACAGCGCACACTAAAGTGTGCCTGCGCAGCCTTCAGCTGCACTCATGCCACACCACCCTCATGTCTATTTATAAGTGCGTCTGCCATGGGGAGGAACCGCAGGCACACACTGCAGAGGGTTGGCACAGCTAGGCAGCGACCCTCTTTAAAAGGGGCGGGGCGATAGCCCACAATTCTGTACAGAAGCAATGAGAAATCCAATCCTGTGCCACCTCCATCAGGAGCTGCACACGTGGGCATAGCAATGGGGAACCTATGTGCCACACACTATTCATTCTGTCAAGGTGTCTGCATGCCCCAGTCAGACCGCGGTGTTTTATAAATAGTCACAGGCAGGTACAACTCCGCAATGGGAATTCCGTGTGCACCCACAGCATGGGTGGCTCCCTGGAACCCACCGGCTGTACATAAATGTATCCCATTGCAGTGCCCATCACAGCTGAGGTAACGTCCGATTAAATGCAGGTGGGCTTCGGCCCACACTGCATGCCCCAGTCAGACTGGGGTTCTTTAGAAGTAGACACATGCAGTTACAACTCCCTGTGGACCCACAGCATGGGTGGCTCCCTGGAACCCACCGGCGGTACATAAATATATCCCATTGCAGTGCCCAACACAGCTGATGTAACATCATCTTTAATGCAGGTGGGCAAAAAATTAATTGGATTACACTGTAGGCGAGGGCCCCAAAAAATTGGTGTACCAACAGTACTAATGTACGTCAGAAAAATTGCCCATGCCCAACCAAGAGGGCAGGTGAAACCCATTAATTGCTTTGGTTAATGTGGCTTAATTTGTAACTAGGCCTGGAGGCAGCCCAGTTAAAATAAAAATTGGTTCAGGTGAAAGTTTCAACGCTTTAATGAGCATTGAAACGTATAAAAATTGTTTACAAAAATTATATGACTTAGCCTTGTGGGCCTAAGAAAAATTGCCCGTTCGGCGTGATTACGTCAGGTTTCAGGAGGAGGAGCAGGAGGAGGAGGATGAATATTATACACAGATTGATGAAGCTAAAAGGTCCACGTTTTTGATGGTGATAGAGAACAATGCTTCCATCCGCGGGTGCAGCCTACGTATTGTTTAGGTATCGCTGCTGTCCGCTGGTGGAGAAGAGAAGTCTGGGGAAATCCAGGCTTTGTTCATCTTGATGAGTGTAAGCCTGTCGGCACTGTCGGTTGACAGGCGGGTACGCTTATCTGTGATGATTCCCCCAGCCGCACTAAACACCCTCTCTGACAAGACGCTAGCCGCAGGACAAGCAAGCACCTCCAGGGCATACAGCGCGAGTTCAGGCCACGTGTCCAGCTTCGACACCCAGTAGTTGTAGGGGGCAGAGGCGTCACGGAGGACGGTCGTGCGATCGGCTACATACTCCCTCACCATCCTTTTACAGTGCTCCTGCCGACTCAGCCTTGACTGGGGAGCGGTGACACAGTCTTGCTGGGAGCCAGAAAGCTGTCAAAGGCCTTAGAGAGGGTTCCCCTTCCTGTGCTGTACATGCTGCCTGATCTCTGCGCCTCCCCTGCTACCTGGCCCTCGGAACTGCGCCTTCGGCCACTAGCGCTGTCGGATGGGAATTTTACCATCAGTTTGTCCGCCAGGGTCCTGTGGTATAGCATCACTCTCGAACCCCTTTCCTCTTCGGGTATGAGAGTGGAAAGGTTCTCCTTATACCGTGGGTCGAGCAGTGTGTACACCCAGTAATTCGTAGTGGCAAGAATGCGTGTAACGCGAGGGTCACGAGAAAGGCATCCTAACATGAAGTCAGCCATGTGTGCCAGGGTACCTGTATGCAACACATGGCTGTCCTCACTAGGAAGATCACTTTCAGGATCCTCCTCCTCCTCCTCCTCAGGCCATACACACTGAAAGGATGACAGGCAAGCAGCATGGGTACCCTCAGCAGTGGGCCAAGCTGTCTCTTCCCCCTCCTCCTCAGCCTCCTCATGCTCCTCCTCCTCCTCCTCAACGCGCTGAGATATAGACAGGAGGGTGCTCTGACTATCCAGCGACATACTGTCTTCCCCCGGCTCTGTTTCCGAGCGCAAAGCGTCTGCCTTTATGCTTTGCAGGGAACTTCTCAAGAGGCATAGCAGAGGAATGGTGACGCTAATGACGCTAATGATTGCAGCATCGCCGCTCACCATCTGGGTAGACTCCTCAAAGTTTCCAAGGACCTGGCAGATGTCTGCCAACCAGGCCCACTCTTCTGTAAAGAATTGAGGAGGCTGACTCCCACTGCACCGCCCATGTTGGAGTTGGTATTCCACTATAGCTCTACGCTGCTCATAGAGCCTGGCCAACATGTGGAGCGTAGAGTTCCACCGTGTGGGCACGTCACACAGCAGTCAGTGCACTGGCAGATGAAACCGATGTTGCAGGGTGCGCAGGGTGCCAGCATCCGTGTGGCACTTGCGGAAATGTGCGCAGAGCCGGCGCACCTTTCCGAGCAGGTCTGACAAGCGTGGGTAGCTTTTCAGAAAGCGCTGAACCACCAAATTAAAGACGTGGGCCAGGCATGGCACGTGCGTGAGGCTGCCGAGCTGCAGAGCCGCCACCAGGTTACGGCCGTTGTCACACACGACCATGCCCGGTTGGAGGCTCAGCGGCGCAAGCCAGCGGTCGGTCTGCTCTGTCAGACCCTGCAGCAGTTCGTGGGCCGTGTGCCTCTTATCTCCTAAGCTGAGTAGTTTCAGCACGGCCTGCTGACGCTTGCCCACCGCTGTGCTGCCATGCCGCGCGACACCGACTGCTGGCGACGTGCTGCTGCTGACACATCTTGATTGCGAGACAGAGGTTTGCGTAGGAGGAGGACGAGGCGGAGGAGGGTGGTTTAGTGGAGGAAGCATACACCGCCGCAGATACCACCACCGAGCTGGGGCCCGCAATTCTGGGGGTGGGTAGGACGTGAGCGGTCCCAGGCTCTGACTCTGTCCCAGCCTCCACTAAATTCACCCAATGTGCCGTCAGGGAGATATAGTGGCCCTGCCCGCCTGTGCTTGTCCACGTGTCCGTTGTTAAGTGGACCTTGCCAGTAACCGCGTTGGTGAGGGCGCGTACAATGTTGCGGGAGACGTGGTCGTGCAGGGCTGGGACGGCACATCGGGAAAAGTAGTGGCGACTGGGAACTGAGTAGCGCGGGGGCCGCCGCCGCCATCATACTTTTGAAAGACTCCGTTTCCACAACCCTATACGGCGGCATCTCCAGGCTGATAAATTTGGCTATGTGCACGTTTAACGCTTGAGCGTGCGGGTGCATGGCGGCATACTTGCGCTTGCGCTCCAACACTTGCGCTAGCGACGGCTGGACGGTGCGCTGACAGACATTGGTGGATGGGGCCGAGGACAGCGGAGGTGAGGGTGTGGGTGCAGGCCAGGAGATGGTAGTGCCTGTGCCTGTGCCCTGAGAGGGGGGTTGGATCTCAGTGGCAGGTTGGGGCACAGGGGGAGAGGCAGCGGTGCAAACCGGAGGCGGTGAACGGCCTTCGTCCCACCTTGTGGGGTGCTTGGCCATCATATGTCTGCGCATGCTGGTGGTGGTGAGGCCGGTGGTGGTGGCTCCCCGGCTGATCTTGGCGCGACAGGTTGCACACCACTGTTCGTCGGTCATCTGCACTCTCAGTGAAAAACTGCCAGACCTTTGAGCACCTCGGCCTCTGCAGGGTGGCATGGCGCGAGGGGGCACTTTGGGAAACAGTTGGTGGATTATTCGGTCTGGCCCTGCCTCTACCCCTGGCCACCGCACTGCCTCTTGCAACCTGCCCTGCTGCTGCCCTTGCCTCCCCCTCTGAAGACCTGTCCTCAGTAGGCGTAGCAAACCAGGTGGGGTCAGTCACCTCATCGTCCTGCTGCTCTTCCTCCGAATACTCTGTGCGCTCCTCCCTCGGACTTACTTCAATTACTACTACCTGAGTGATAGACAACTGTGTCTCATCGTCATCGTCCTCCTCACCCACTGAAAGGTCTTGAGACAGTTGCCGGAAGTCCCCGGCCTCATCCCCCGGACACCGGGAACTTTCAAAAGGTTGGGCATCGGTCACGACAAACTCCTCCGGTGGGAGAGGAACCATTGCTGGCCATTCTGGGCAGGGGCCTGGGAACAGTTCCTGGGAGTCTGCCTGCTCCTCAGAATGTGTCATTGTAATGGAGTGAGGAGGCTGGGAGGAAGGAGGAGCAGCAGCCAGAGGATTCAGAGTTGCAGCAGTGGACGGCGCAGAACTCTGGGTGGATGATAGATTGCTGGATGCACTTTCTGCCATCCACAACAGGACCTGCTCACACTGCTCATTTTCTAATAAAGGTCTACCGCGTGGACCCATTCATTGTGAGATGAATGTGGGGACGCCAGAAACGTGCCTCTCTCCTAATCCCGCAGCAGTCGGCTGCGATACACCTGGATCAGGAGCTCGGCCTGTGCCCACACCCTGACTTGGGCCTCCGCGTCCTCGCCCGCGTCCACGTCCTCTAGGTCTACCCCTACCCCTCAGCATGGTGTATTACCAGTAGTGCAGAAACAGAACGCTGTAATTAAATGTGCCGCTTATTGGCCTGTGGTTGGAGGCTGACTTCGCTTACGGAACGCCAGGAAATAATTTTGCGCAAGCCTGCTGTAACACTTAGCTGGCTGCGTATGAATTAGGAGGACAACTACACCCAGCACAGACCCAGAACACTGAGGACAGTCACAGGCAGCCCAAATAGATTTTTTTCCCCAAATGTTTTTGGAAAGGCCCACTGCCTATATACACTGTATATGTCTTCTGTCCCTGCGTCACCACTACTGGCCCTGGAGTATGTAAAATAACTGCAGACTGTTGCACTGTGGACTGGAATGTGATGTAACAGCCAACACAGAGCCAGGAAATAATTTTGCGCAAGCCTGCTGTAACACTTAGCTGGCTGCGTATGAATTAGGAGGACTACTACTAGAGATGAGCGAACGCGTTCGTCCGAGCTTGATATTCGTGCGAATATTAGGGTGTTCGGGATGTTCGTTATTCGTGACGAACACCATGCGGTGTTCTGGTTACTTTCACTTCCTTCCCTGAGACGTTAGCGCGCTTTTCTGGCCAATTGAAAGACAGGGAAGGCATTACAACTTCCCCCTGCAACGTTTAAGCCCTATACCACCCCCCTGCTGTGAGTGGCTGGCGAGATCAGGTGTTCGCCTAATATAAAAGTCGGCCCCTCCCGCGGCTCGCCTCAGATGCGGTGTGAGTTAGATGAGGGACAGTGCTGTTTATACCGGAGCTGCTGTAGGGAAAGAATTGGTAGTTAGTGTAGGCTTCAAGACCCCCCAAAGGTCCTTATTAGGGCCACTGATAGCTGTGTGTTGGCTGCTGTTAGCAGTGGGATTTTTTTTTTTTTCTCAAAATCGCCTCTGCAGACCGTTGCACCTGGCATTAGGGACAGAAGTGCTGCATAGGCAGGGAGAGTGTTAGGAGTGAGTGTAGCCTTCAAGAACCTCAACGGTCCTTTCTAGGGCCATATTTATCCGTGTGCAGTACTGTCCAGGCTGCTGTTGGCTGTGCTGCATTTTTTTTGGGCTTCTCAAAATCGCCTCTGCAGAGCATTGCACCCTCCATTGATACTGCAGGGAAAGAATTGTATAGGCAGGGCCACAACACAGTTATTATTCATAGAATATACGCAGTGCTGCCTGTTGGTGGGAAAAAACTGAAAACAAATCTATTTGTCCAGCCTGTGTCCGTCCTTACGCCTGTGTAGACGTGTGAGCTGCGTGAAAAACATTGCTAAATCATACGCAGCCAGCTACGCTTTACTGCTGGGTTCGCCATTTGCTTTCCTTAATTGGGAAAAAAAAATACCTGCTCTCCAAGAGTTATAATAACTCTGCTACCCTCACGTTCTGTGACACATAAGCAGGGACACAGCGCAGTTATTAAACTTCGCAGGTTCATTGAATATACGCAGTGCTGCCTGTTGGTGGGAAAAAACTGAAAACAAATCTATTTGTCCAGCCTGTGTCCGTCCTTACGCCTGTGTAGACGTGTGAGCTGCGTGAAAAACATTGCTAAATCATACGCAGCCAGCTACGCTTTACTGCTGGGTTCGCCATTTGCTTTCCTTAATTGGGAAAAAAAAATACCTGCTCTCCAAGAGTTATAATAACTCTGCTACCCTCACGTTCTGTGACACATAAGCAGGGACACAGCGCAGTTATTAAACTTCGCAGGTTCATTGAATATACGCAGTGCTGCCTGTTGGTGGGAAAAAACTGAAAACAAATCTATTTGTCCAGCCTGTGTCCGTCCTTACGCCTGTGTAGACGTGTGAGCTGCGTGAAAAACATTGCTAAATCATACGCACCCAGCTACGCTTTACTGCTGGGTTCGCCATTTGCTTTCCTTAATTGGGAAAAAAAATACCTGCTCTCCAAGAGTTATAATAACTCTGCTACCCTCACGTTCTGTGACACATAAGCAGGGACACAGCGCAGTTATTAAACTTCGCAGGTTCATTGAATATACGCAGTGCTGCCTGTTGGTGGGAAAAAACTGAAAACAAATCTATTTGTCCAGCCTGTGTCCGTCCTTACGCCTGTGTAGACGTGTGAGCTGCGTGAAAAACATTGCTAAATCATACGCACCCAGCTACGCTTTACTGCTGGGTTCGCCATTTGCTTTCCTTAATTGGGAAAAAAAATACCTGCTCTCCAAGAGTTATAATAACTCTGCTACCCTCACGTTCTGTGACACATAAGCAGGGACACAGCGCAGTTATTAAACTTCGCAGGTTCATTGAATATACGCAGTGCTGCCTGTTGGTGGGAAAAAACTGAAAACAAATCTATTTGTCCAGCCTGTGTCCGTCCTTACGCCTGTGTAGACGTGTGAGCTGCGTGAAAAACATTGCTAAATCATACGCAGCCAGCTACGCTTTACTGCTGGGTTCGCCATTTGCTTTCCTTAATTGGGAAAAAAAAATACCTGCTCTCCAAGAGTTATAATAACTCTGCTACCCTCACGTTCTGTGACACATAAGCAGGGACACAGCGCAGTTATTAAACTTCGCAGGTTCATTGAATATACGCAGTGCTGCCTGTTGGTGGGAAAAAACTGAAAACAAATCTATTTGTCCAGCCTGTGTCCGTCCTTACGCCTGTGTAGACGTGTGAGCTGCGTGAAAAACATTGCTAAATCATACGCACCCAGCTACGCTTTACTGCTGGGTTCGCCATTTGCTTTCCTTAATTGGGAAAAAAAATACCTGCTCTCCAAGAGTTATAATAACTCTGCTACCCTCACGTTCTGTGACACATAAGCAGGGACACAGCACAGTTATTAAACTTAGATAATTCATTCACTAGAGGCAGTGGGGCCTTTCGTTTTCCAAAAAGGGCAAAAATTATATTTGGCCTGCAGTCTTGCGCCAATTTATTTCCTGCCTGGGAAATCTAATCACTGGTAATACAGCATGCTGAGGGGTAGGGGTAAGCCTAGAGGACGTGGACGTGGACGTGGCCGAGGACGCGGAGGGCCAAGTGAGGGTGTGGGCACAGGCCAAGCTCCTGATCCAGGTGTGTCGCAGCTGTCTGCTGCGCGATTAGGAGAGAGGCACGTTTCTGGCGTCCCCACATTCATCGCCCAATTAATGGGTCCACGCGGGAGACGGTTATTAGAAAATGAGCAGTGTGAGCAGGTCCTGTCCTGGATGGCAGAAAGTGCTTCGAGCAACCTATCGTCTACCCGCAGTTCTGCGCCGTCCACTGCTGCCAATCCGAATCCTCTGTCTGCTGCTCCTCCTTCCTCCCAGCCTCCTCAGTCCACTACAATGACACCTGCTCAGGAGCGGGAACACTCCCAGGAACTGTTCTCGGGCCCCTGCTTAGATTGGGCAGCAGCGGTTCCTCTCCCACCAGAGGAGTTTATCGTCACTGATGCCCAACCATTCGAAAGTTCCCGGGGTCCGGGGGAAGAGGCTGGGGACTTCCGCCAACTGTCTCAACAACTTTCTGTGGGTGAGGAGGACGATGACGATCAGACACAGTTGTCTTGCAGTGAGGTAGTAGTAAGGGCAGTAAGTCCCAGGGAGCAGCGCACAGAGGATTCGGAGGAAGAGCAGCAGGACGATGAGGTGACTGACCCCACCTGGTGTGCAACGCTTACTCAGGAGGACAGGTCTTCAGAGGGGGAGTCAAGGGCATCAGCAGGGCAGGTTGCAAGAGGCAGTGCGGTGGCCAGGGGTAGAGGCAGGGCCAGACCGAATAATCCACCAAGTGTTTCCCAAAGCGCCCCCTCGCGCCATGCCACCCTGCGTAGGCCGAGGTGCTCTAAGGTCTGGCAGTTTTTCACAGAGACGCCTGACGACCGACGAACAGTGGTGTGCAACCTTTGTCGCGCAAAGCTCAGCCGGGGAGCCAACACCAACAGCCTCACCACCACCACCATGCGCAGACATATGATGGCCAAGCACCCCGCAAGGTGGGACAAAGGCCGTTCACCGTCTCCGGTTTGCACCCCTGCCTCTCCCCCTGTGCCCCAACCTGCCACTGAGATGCAACCCCCCTCTCAGGACACAGGCACTACCGCCTCATGGCCTGCACCCACACCCTCATCTCCGCTGTCCTCGGCCCCATCCAGCAGTGTAGTTCAGCGCACCGTTCAGCCGTCGCTTGCGCAAGTGTTCGAGCGCAAGCGCAAGTACGCCGCCACGCACCCGCACGCTCAAACGTTAACCGTCCGCATCGCAAAATTCATCAGCCTTGAGATGCTGCCGTATAGGGTTGTGGAAACGGAGTCCTTCAAAAGTATCATGGAGGCGGCGGCCCCGCGCTACTCAGTTCCCAGTCGCCACTACTTTTCCCGATGTGCCGTCCCAGCCCTGCACGACCACGTCTCCCGCAACATTGTGCGCGCCCTCACCAACGCGGTTACTGCCACGGTCCACTTAACTACGGACACGTGGACAAGCACAGGCGGGCAGGGCCACTACATCTCCCTGACGGCACATTGGGTGAATTTAGTGGAGGCTGGGACAGAGTCAGAGCCTGGGACCGCTCACGTCCTACCCACCCCCAGAATTGCGGGCCCCAGCTCGGTGCTGGTATCTGCGGAGGTGTATGCTTCCTCCACTAAAGCACCCTCCTCCTCCTCCTCCTCCTCTGTCTCACAATCAAGATGTGTTAGCAGCAGCATGTCGCCAGCAGTCGGTGTCGCGCGGTGTGGCAGCACAGCGGTGGGCAAGCGTCAGCAGGCCGTGCTGAAACTACTCAGCTTAGGCGATAAGAGGCACACGGCCCACGAACTGCTGCAGGGTCTGACACAGCAGACCGACCGCTGGCTTGCGCCGCTGAGCCTCCAACCGGGCATGGTCGTGTGTGACAACGGCCGTAACCTGGTGGCGGCTCTGCAGCTTGGCAGCCTCACGCACGTGCCATGCCTGGCCCACGTCTTTAATTTGGTGGTTCAGCGGTTTCTGAAAAGCTACCCACGCTTGTCAGACCTGCTCGTAAAGGCGCGCCGGCTCTGCGCACATTTCCGCAAGTCCCACACGGACGCTGCCACCCTGCGCACCCTGCAACATCACTTTAAGCTGCCAGTGCACCGACTGCTGTGCGACGTGCCCACACGGTGGAACTCTACGCTCCACATGTTGGCCAGGCTCTATGAACAACGGAGAGCTATAGTCGAATACCAACTCCAACATGGGCGGCGCAGTGGGAGTCAGCCTCCTCAATTCCTTTCAGAAGAGTGGGCCTGGTTGGCAGACATCTGCCATGTCCTTGGTAATTTTGAGGAGTCTACCCAGGTGGTGAGCGGCGATGCTACAATCATTAGCGTCACCATTCCTCTGCTATGCATCTTGAGAAATTCCCTGCAAACCATAAAGGCAGCTGCTTTGCGCTCGGAAACGGGGGCGGGGGAAGACAGTATGCCGCTGGATAGTCAGGGCACCCTCCTGTCTATTTCTCAGCGCGTACAGGAGGAGGAGGAGGAGCATGAGGAGGATGAGGAGGAGGGGGAAGAGACAGCTTGGCCCGCTGCTGACGGTACACCGGCTGATTGCCTGTCATCCTTTCAGCGTGTATGGCCTGAGGAGGAGGAGGAGGAGGAGGAGGATCCTGAAAGTGATCTTCCTAGTGAAGACAGCCATGTGTTGCGTACAGGTACCCTGGCACACATGGCTGACTTCATGTTAGGATGCCTTTCTCGTGACCCTCGCGTTGCACGCATTCTGGCCACGACGGATTACTGGGTGTACACACTGCTCGATCCACGGTATAAGGAGAACCTGCCCACTCTGATTCCCGAAGAGGAAAGGGGTTCGAGAGTGTTGCTATACCACAGGACCCTTGCGGACAAGCTGATGGTAAAATTCCCAGCCGACAGCGCTAGTGGCAGAAGGCGCAGTTCCGAGGGCCATGTTGCAGGGGATGTGCGTAGATCGAGCAGCATGTACATCCCAGGCAGTGCAACAGTCTTTAAGGGCCTGGCCAGCTTTATGGCTCCCCACCAAGACTGTGTCACCGCTCCCCAGTCACGGCTGAGTCGGCGGGAGCACTGCAAAAGGATGGTGAGGGAGTACGTAGCGGATCGCACGACCATCCTTGGTGACGCCTCTGCCCCCTACAACTACTGGGTGTCGAAGCTGGACACGTGGCCTGAACTAGCCCTGTATGCCCTTGAGGTGCTTGCTTGTCCTGCGGCTAGCGTGTTGTCGGAGAGGGTGTTTAGTGCGGCTGGGGGAATCATCACAGATAAGCGTAGCCGCTTGTCAACCGACAGTGCCGACAGGCTAACACTCATCAAGATGAACAAAGGCTGGATTTCCCCAGACTTCTGTTCTCCACCAGCGGACAGCAGCGATACGTAAGCAATACGTAGGCTGCACCCGCGGATGGAAGCTACGTTCTCTCTCACCATCCAAAACGGGGACATTTCTGCTTCATCAATCTGTGTCTAATATTCCTCCTCCTCCTCCTCCTGCTCCACCTCCTGAAACCTCACGTAATCACGCTGAACGGGCAATTTTTCTTAGGGCCACAAGGCTCACTCAAATAATTTTTCAGAACAATTTTTATAAGTTTCAATGCGCTTAAAAGCATTGGAACTTTAACTTGAACCAATTTTTCGTTACACTGGGCTGCCTCCAGGCCTAGTTACCACTTAAGCCACATTAACCAAAGCGATTAATGGGTTTCACCTGCCCTCTTGGCTGGCCATGGCCAATTTTTGGGATGTACATTAGTACTGTTGATACAGCAATTTGTGTGGGCCCTCGCCTACAGTGTAATCAAATTAATTTTTAGCCCACCTGCATTACAGCTGACGTTACCTCAGCTGTGTTGGGCAATGCAATGGGATATTTTTGTGTACCGCCGGTGGGTTCCAGGGAGCCACCCATGCTGTAGGTGCACACTGAGTTTTTAATACATCTGTACACTTCTAAAGAACCCGTCTGACCGGGGCATGCAGTGTGGGCCGAAGCCCACCTGTATTACGCACGACATTACTACCTCAGCTGTGTTGGGCAATGCAATGGGATATTTCTATGTACCGCCGGTGGCTTCCTGGCACCCACCCAGGCAGTGGGTCCACAGGGAGTTAAACCTACATGTGTCCACTTGTAAAGAATCCCAGTCTGACTGGGGCATGCAGTGTGGGCCGAAGCACACCTGTATTACGCACGACATTACTACCTCAGCTGTGTTGGGCAATGCAATGGGATATTTCTATGTACCGCCGGTGGCTTCCTGGCACCCACCCAGGCAGTGGGTCCACAGGGAGTTAAACCTACATGTGTCCACTTGTAAAGAATCCCAGTCTGACTGGGGCATGCAGTGTGGGCCGAAGCCCACCTGTATTATGCACGACATTACTACCTCAGCTGTGTTGGGCAATGCAATGGGATATTTTTGTGTACCGCCGGTGGGTTCCAGGGAGCCACCCATGCTGTGGGTCGACAGGGACTTCACAATAGGGAGTTGTACCTGCCTGTGTCTATGAATTAAAAAGCCCGGTCTGACTGGGGCATGCAGACACCTTGACAGAATGAATAGTGTGTGGCACATAGGTTCCCCATTGCTATGCCCACGTGTGCAGCTCCAGATGGCGGTGGCACAGGATTCTATTTCTCATTGCTTCTGTACAGCATTGTGGGCTATCGCTCCGCCACTTTTAAAGAGGGTCGCTGCCTAGCCGTGCCAACCTCTGCAGTGTATGCCTGCGGTCCCTCGTCATGGCAGACGCAATTCTAAATAGACATGAGCGTGGTGTGGCATGAGGGCAGCTGAAGGCTGCGCAGGGACACTTTGGTGTGCGCTGTGGGGGGGAGGGGGTGCGGTTGGGCAGCATGTAACTCAGGAGAAGTGGCAGTGGAGTGTCATGCAGGCAGTGATTGTGCTTTGTTGGAGGTAGTGTGGTGCTTAGCAAAGGTATGCCATGCTAATGAGCGCTTTTCAGAAGTAAAAGTTGTTGGGAGGGGGGGGGGGCCCACTCTTGCCGCTATTGTGGCTTAATAGTGGGACCTGTGAACTTAGGATGCAGCCCAACATGTAGCCCCTCGCCTGCCCTATCCGTCACTGTGTCATTCCCATCACTTTCCTGAATTGCCCAGATTTTCACACATGAAAACCTTAGCGAGCATCGGCAAAATACAAAAATGTTCTGGTCGCCCATTGACTTCAATGGGGTTCGTTGTTCGAAACGAACCCTCGAGCATCACGGGAAGTTCGTTACGAATAACGAACACCCGAACATTTTGGTGTTCGCTCATCTCTAACTACTACACCCAGTACAGACCCAGAACACTGAGGACAGTCACAAGCAGCCCAAATAGATTTTTTACCCCAAATGTTTTTGGAAAGGCCCACTGCCTATATACACTGTATATGTCTTCTGTCCCTGCGTCACCACTACTGGCCCTGGAGTATGTAAAATAACTGCAGACTGTTGCACTGTGGACTGGAATGTGATGTAACAGCCAACACAGAGACAGGAAATAATTTTGCGCAAGCCTGCTGTAACACTTAGCTGGCTGCGTATGAATTAGGAGGACAACTACACCCAGCACAGACCCAGAACACTGAGGACAGTCACAGGCAGCCCAAATAGATTTTTTTCCCCAAATGTTTTTGGAAAGGCCCACTGCCTATATTCAATAAATATATGTCTTCTGTCCCTGCCTCACAATATATGTCTTCTGTCCCTGCCTCACAATATATGTCTTCTGTCCCTGCCTCACCACCACTACTGGCCCTGGAGTATGTATAATTACTGCAGGGCGCAATGCTCTGCACGGCCGATATACAAAAAAAAAAAAATGTGCAACACTGCAAAAAGCAGCCTCCACAGTACTGCACACGGTTAGATGTGGCCCTAAGAAGGGCCGTTGGGGTTCTTGAAGCCAAAAATACTCCTAACACTCTCCCTATAGCAGCTCCGGCACCAACAGCACTTTCCCTCCTCTATGTCAGAACAAATCTGTGGCGGGCCGCTGGAGGGGCCGATTTTTATACTCGGGTGATACCTGATCTCGCCAGCCACTTACTGCAGGGGGGTGACGTCGCAGGGGGAAGTTGTAATGCCTTCCCTGTCTTTCTATTGGCCAGAAAAGCGCGCTAACGTCTCAGAGATGAAAGTGAAAGTAACTCGAACATCGCGTGGTACTCGTCACGAGTAACGAGCATCTCGAACACGCTAATACTCAAACGAGTATCAAGCTCGGACGAGTACGTTCGCTCATCTCTATTCATCAACTATTCATGACTTATTGGAACACACCACATGTTACCAGTCCTCTAGGGTCCAGTTAGCAACCTAATGAGCTCAGATAAGACACTGTCCGGTGTTGTGGTGTTAACAGCGGCATTCTAGTGGGTCTTTTGCTCCCATATCCCATGGAAGCTCAAGAACATTGCACTGACCTGTGAAATATGCATGTGGGGCCTCCTGAATTGAATGTGTTTGTTCGCATAGACAATTTTAGCCAGATGTCACTGGTTGCAATCAATAACCAGCCGTTGGCAGCCACTCTGCTGTCCAGTGTGAGTGGTAATGTCTTCAATGATGTTTTCCCGGTATACATGTGGCACTGTGAATTAAGGAATGTAAAATGCCTGCAAACTTCAGAAATGGAATATCCCATCTGTAGTGGCCCAGACCATCCTGGTTCCCTCCTTAAATGCAATACAGGGTTTTCCTATGTAGATGCACTGTGCAAAGCTTGCCCTGTCATATCCAGTGTGTGTGTTGCACAGCTGCAGCGCTTGAGAGGAATAAAATCATTGCCTGCATGTAAATGTAACAGTTTGTCATGTCATGTGGTATGAGTGAAGGTATAAATAGGACTGCTTGAGAGCGGGAAGTGGTAATTCATCTTCACTGAGGGTTCCATCTTGACGGCTACCTGAGTACTAACACAGAGCCACATGGAAGCACCTTCAGCTTCCATGTAGGTGAAGATGGAGAAGAAGGAGAGGTATCCCGTAGAAGGTGAAGTGTGGATGTGAATGGAGTGAGTCCCAAGATCCTAAGAGAGAGAGCATCTTTCAATAATTTTGTATATAGGAACCCATCGTACAGGTACCAATTCATATTACAAGTTTTCCTATACAGCCGTCCAACTCCAGGATCACCGTATAGAGGTACACTCCTTTGTTGCCAAAGTATCTGCGGAGAAACCTCTGCCCCCTTTCCTTCTCTGGAGTGCTCCCAGTCCAGGAGCGGTGCTGTACAGTTAACGTGGACTGTAGGCCCGGTTTCATCCTGTGTATCCTCTGTGATCTCTGAACTTTGTTCTACCTGCACTTAAAAGAATTGTACCTGAATTGTTTCCATAATTGTTTGCATAAATTACTTTAAGTAAAGTTATACCGGGCCCTAACCGTTCCTGGGGCCCCAAGGTACGCTATACAAGTCTCTGTGTTTATTTTCCGCTGTGTAGCATACCTGTGTGTGGGAATGGTGGCGTCACAAGTGATAACTACTACCCCCATCAGCCCATTTATTGGCATTCCCTATCCTAGGGGTGTCAAAGGTGCCCTTCAATCCTACTCTGGCCTTGGTTACGTGTCATCCCTCTGGGACCAGAGCCTGGAAATTGCTGCTGTGACAAGCCAACACTTATCCCTCCCAGCTCTGCACACTAGTCAAGTGACCGGGGTAACCCTTCTGGGGTGTTGCACATCCATCTAGTACCCACTATCATGCCTCGTTCGAAGTCCAATAACTCACGTCGCTTTGCAATGAGCTCAACTTCAAGAACTGATTGCTCACTTGCTGCTTAATCTATCCTACCGCTTCACAGATCTATTGTTCTTCACTTTAATTATTTATTATTATTATTGTTTTAATGCTATGGTTGATTGGTGTAACAAGTGTAAAGGCCCATTTAGACACAAGGATTATCGCTCAAAAGATGTCTTTTGAGCGATAATCGTTGTGTCCATTTACAGCACAAAGTGATCGCTCAAGCGCTGAGTGATCACCTTGCGCTCCAAGCGGGGGATGCAAAAGATAAGCTGGGCCACTTGTCTTCTGCATCCAGTTATTCCCCACTTGGAGCACCCGGCTGTTATACAGCTGAGCGCTCCGAGCGGAGGATCCAGAAGACAAGTGGGGTGGCCCCGCTTGTCTTTGGCATCCAGCTGTTCTCTGCTCAGAGCGCCCGGCTGTTATACAGCTGTGTGCTCCGTGTGGAGTATGAAGAACACAGCTGGACCGCTGTGTTCTTCATACCCAGCCTGTGTTCAGGGAGCTGAATACAGCTCAAACAATAGTATCAGCTGTATCCCGCTGTGAACTCCTGATGAGGCTCATTGTTGTCTTTCTGCATGCTGAAAGACAATGATGAGCGACGGCTTAACGAAAACTGCACGATGTCAGTGCAGTTACATACAACGATTATCGCTCAAAAGATGGCTTTTGAGCGAATTTTGAGCGATAATCATTGTGTCTAAATGGGCCTTAATAGACTGATGTTTTGTTAAGGACCGTTACTAGAGATGAGCGAACGTACTCGTAATGAGTACTTACGCACCCGAGTACCGCCATTTTCGAGTACTTCAGTACTCGCGCGTAAAGATTCGGGGGGCGCCGGGGGGCGGGGAGAGGCGCGGCGGTGCGGGGGGTAGCAGCGGGGAACAGGGGGGAGCCCTCTCTCTCTCCCTCTCCCCCCCACTCCCCGCTGCAACCCCCCGCGCCGCCACGGCGCCCCCCGAATTTTTTCGCCCGAGTACGGAAGTACTCGAAAATCGCGGTATTCGGGCAAAAAAGGGGCGGGACCGAGCACGTTCGCTCATCTCTAACCGTTACACATGACCGGTCACATTAACCTTTCAAGCCTTGGGTTCCAAATTAGTTCGTACCTGGATGCATCAAGGAGGCCAAAAACGATATAATTTATAGTTATTAGTTCCCACAGATACGTAGAGTTGAGCTGTGGCAGATATACAGCTCACTCTGCTTAAGGCGTGCGTACTCTGAATCTTTATTAACTTTTCATAGCGTTTCTCAATACAGGAAAGGAATACGTCATTAGTCACGGCTTTAATCTCATTGGGTTAGAAAAAAAAAACATTACAGCATAGTGAGAGAATCTATGTGAAATGTCCTTCAAATGATTATTCCTCCTGGATGTTATCCCGTCCTCCCTTGTGAGTTTGGATGATCGCAGCGTCTTATCAGCACGATTTGCTCTTTTCCCAAAGCTCAGGACGTGGGGGAGTCTCTTCTGATAGCGACTGTACCAGGCAAATGTTCTCGGATGAATAGAAACAAATCATTAGACATTGCACCAAATCTCATGCTCTAAAGTTATTTCTGCTTGAATTATTGTTTCACTACGCACAAGCTTATTTACATCTTTTAATGCTCCATTTTGTATCTAGTGGCCATTTTGAGACAGATTCTTCCATATTATGAGCCTGTACCTTCTCAAACCCCCCTAGAAACTGTCTCAAAATAAACAATACCTTATAACTTCTACTGGGCGGGGTAAGGTTTGCTTTCCCTATCTCTAGTTTATGATCTATGCCCTACCTATCATTGTTGATCAGCTGTCCAAGGGCTAATCCCTTCCCTGACAACTAATCCTAACTAACTAAACGCGAAGACCTAATAGACACAGAAGGGATCTACAACACACATGCTATTCTATTCTAATGGCTGGGAAACTAGAGTGGTCACCCCTGCTTCTGCTGAGACAGCTCCATAAGGGGACAAATCGCTCTGTTGTATTATAGGCATATAGCCATTGCCTGGGGTCTCTACATCTACGTATATGGGGGCGACAGGTACCATCTGATCTGTAAGCTTAGCACAGGAGCGTTTTATGCAGGGTACAATACAGACAGAAAGTAGCAGGAGTATGATAAGAGTAACCAGAATCCCTATTCCTATCTGCAGTAAGAATTGTTTCCATTGTCCGGTCCATGCAAACCACTCATCCCAGGGGTTAGTTATCCTAGAATTACGCTTCAGCTCTTCTGACAATGTGGCCAATTTCTTTATTGCGATAGTCACTTTACCTATGGGCCCTGTGTTATCTGGAATATTCGTACAGCAAGTTTCACTGATCATTTTACAAACACCACCTTTCTCGGTTAGTATCATATCCAGAGCCATTCGGTTCTGGAAAGTCATGGTGGCTGTGGGGCCTAATTGATCAGCAAGCCCTTAAAGTGCATCTCTTGTATAGTTCACGAACCTTTGTTGGTTGTAATATATATCAACATTCTTATTGATGGTTACTATTCCAAACAGGGACTCAAATCCGGCCTTAACTTGATCCCTGGCTTTAAACTCATCTGACACCCCCCCCCCCACCTTGGCACTCTGATTGCATCTATATATATATATATATATATATATATATATATATATATATATATATATATACACATGTGGATCAAACCTGCCACCTGGTTTCAGATTGTGACACTCGTCTGTAGGACCTGAGAGAGAAGCAGAAACTACAGAATGCGTTATTGACAATTCCTTGGAGAGACCTATGACAAAATTAACAAGAGAATCATTCCCCAAACTCGGCTACTGTGGCATGTACCCTCCCGAGGAAAAGAAAAACTAATAGAAGACACTCAATTCAAGATTTGCCCATTTCCTTCATTGCCCATGGATCTACTTTCCCACTACTCCATGGATGGTAGGGTGTGTGAAAAGCTTGGAATATACCCAAAGCAGACATGATGTATTGCATTATTTCACCTGTGAAGTGTGTACCTTTGTTTGACTCAATCACTTCCGGTACCCCGTATCTGTGGATTACCTCATTCATGAGCTTCTGTGCGGTTACCTGCTCATTTACTTTGGTAACAGGGTAGGTCTCCAACCTGAAAAGAAATCAACAACAAGAAGCACGTATTCATACTTCCCAACAAGTGGGAGCTGAGTGTAGCCAATTTGCAATCCCTGAAATGGGTAGAGTGGTCTAGGTAAGCGTTATGTGGCAAATTTACTTCTGCCCTGCTGCTTACGGCAAAGTTCATGCAAAATTGGACAAATGATGCAGCAGCTACAGAAAACCCAGGAGCCACCCGTCCTCGTTCAAGCGCCGAAATCATTGCTGCTTTGAGAGGTGCATCTTTCTGTGCGTCAGCTGGGCCATCATGGGGCACAGGGACCGTGGTAGGCAAGTTCTGTTGACTGTTCGCCATACACCGTCTTGTTTCTGTTGCTCCCATATTTAGTCCATTTGTCTTTTTCTTCCTTGCTGGCTTGTAACTGTAAAGTCTTTAGCATATCAAAGTCCAAGTTTTTATCAATGTCCAAAGTTTAGTCAATGTCCAAAGTTTAGTCAATGTCCAAAGTTTTTGTCAAATTCTTCTTTTCTTCTTTTCTTCCACGGCTTGAGGGCCGCTGCCTTTGCTGTGTGGTCTGTGATGGCATTGCCTCTTGCTTCTCCGGTGTAGGAATCAGTGTGAGCTTTCCACTTTGTCAGGTAGAAGTAGGGCTTCCATGAGACTCTGCACCGCTGCACCATTCTTAATTGGCTGTCCTGCTGAGGTAAAAAACTGTCTGGCTTTCCATATTGGGCCGTAATCATGAGCTATGCCAAATGCATACCGGGAGTCAGTGTAAATGTTTGCCGTCTTGCCTTCTGCCACTCTACACGCCTCAGTGAGGGCCTTCAGTTCCGCTTCTTGTGCTGAGACATGCGGAGGCATTCTGCTTTTAGGACATCTTGTTGTGTGACCACTGCATATCCGGTGTGGAGTCGTCCATCCTCACCCTGGGACCATCTATAAAAAACAACTCAAAATATGCATTGTTAACAGGGGCTTCAGTAACCTCTTAAAACTTACATTTTCTTGTTGCATCACTGCTAAACAATCATGCTGATATTCTCTTTCAAATAGATCAGAACCTTGTTGCAAACAATTTAAAAATGGCTGATCTGCAATACCTAGATCACCTATGCCTTCTCCTCCCCCCTGTGAACCAGGATACTCAATTGAAAGAAGAGTAGCCAGGTTCAAAAGAGCACATTGTAGCCAGATCTGACAGGCCAGAGATAAGTGCTTGGGTTGCACTTGCGTGAGTATGCTCCGAATGACATGAGGGGTGAGGACCACTAAGGAATGGGGGGGTGTAGTCCAATACCAACTCAGAAGGTTTGTCAACCATTGTCTGTACTGCTGCCACCGCACACACACATGAGGGAGCTCCTCGAGCCACTGGATCCAACCTCATGGAGTAGTATCCAAGTGGCCGTGGTTCAATTTCCCTATGTCTGTCTTGGAAGTGGCCTACTATTTGTCAGGACCTGTGGAAAACTAGGGTTTTGGTTTTTTTTTAGCGACTGACAGGAGAAACACATGAGCCGGATCCACCAAGAGAACAGTTAGTTTACAAAACTCTTCTGAACTGTCACCTGAGGTCTCAACCTGTACCGATCCATCCGGTGGGAATTTGATAGATGCAGATAAGGCCAGTAAGATGTTAGCACCAATAACAGAGGCATGAATTACAACAGGGCAGAATAATCTACAAACATCTATTCAAATTGGAAATTTACGGTCTGCATATGCAGAGGAGGGGGGAAAATTTGTATCCCCAGTCAATACCTGCACCACACATCCTACATTCATCACAGTCTGAACACGGGTCATTAAAGGGGTTGTCCCGCGAAACAAAGTGGGTCTATACACTTCTGTATGGCCATATTAATGCACTTTGTAATGTACATTGTGCATTAATTATGAGCCATACAGAAGTTATCAGAAATTTTTCACTTACCTGTTCCGTTGCTGGCGTCCTCGTTTCCATGGAGCCCGTCTAATTTTCAGCGTCTAATGGCCAAATTAGACGCGCTTGCGCAGTCCGGGTCTTCTTCTTTTCTCAATGGGGCTCCGTGTAGCTCCGTGTAGCTCCGCCCCGTCACGTGCCGATTCCAGCCAATCAGGAGGCTGGAATCGGCAATGGACCGCACAGAAGCCCTGCGGTCCACCGAGGGAGAAGATCCCGGCGGCCATCTTCAGCAGGTAAGTAAGAAGTCACCGGAGCGCGGGGATTCAGGTAAGCGCTGTCCGGTGTTCTTGTTTAACCCCTGCATCGGGTTTGTCTCGCGCCGAACGGGGGGGCTGTTGAAAAAAAACAAAAAACGTTTCGGCGCGGGACAACCCCTTTAACTCTCATCCATCCATGAGGTCAAGTCTGTCTCTCTCATTCAAATGTTAGTAAGAGTTCACACAGGACGTAACGCGTATGATGCCACTGTCCTCATCTTGCAAACAAATGCATTCAATCACTCCCACCTCCCCCTGGAATCAGTCAAACGTTAACTGTTTGTAATACTAGAGATGTACACCAGATTCCACAACAACCACTTTGTAAAACTAATATTTTCCCATTAAAGGAACACACATTTAGCAATTATACACACGTCCAACCAGTCACAGAACTGACATTTACACAACAGCAAGAATATACCATAAAAATTCTTATCCTTCCTATTTTTAAGACAGTATGATTCACTGGATTCATTACGGGTTCTATACTGTTAAAGCAAACAACGCTATTGTCCAGGGTTCTCCGCTCTAATCTTTTGGCCTTGAGAGTTAGATGAAGAGAAAAACAAAGGGAAGGGGGGAGATTGGAGACAAGGGGGAGGACCTGCTCCGGACTAGCTGCGGCTTCTCATAGATCAAGCATTAACTCTCTCTCTATTCCTATATATATAGGACTGTCTGTCCGCTGTCTCTAACACCATGTCCTCTCTCTACCTAAAACTAAACCTCTCTAAAACTGACCTGCTGGTATTTCCACCCTCCACTAACCGCCCTCATCCTGACATCTCCATCTCAGTGTGTGGCACCACCATAACTCCTAGACAACATGCCCGCTGCCTTGGAGTCCTATTTGATTCTGATCTCTCTTTTACCCCCTACATCCAATCTCTGGCCCGAACATGTCAGCTGCACGTCAAGAACATCGCAAGAATCCGCTCTTTTCTCACTGTGGACACGCTAAAAACGCTTACTGTTGCCCTCATCCACTCCCGGCTCGATTATTGCAACTCGTTGCTGATCGGCCTCCCCTGCACCAGACTCTACCCTCTCCAATCCATCCTGAATGCGGCAGCCAGGCTCATCTTCCTGTCCAGCCGCTACTCGGATGCCTGTGCCCTGTGCCGGTCACTGCACTGGCTGCCCGTTAAATACATAATTCAATTTAAACTCGCCACCTTCATCCACAAAGCCCTCCACAGTGCAGCGCCACCCTATATCGCCTCCCTCATCTCAATCCATCAACCAGCCCGGGCTCTCCGCTCTGCTAACGAAACCAGATTGAGCTCCCCTTTAATTCGAACTTCTCATTCCCGCCTCCAAGACTTCTCCAGAGCAGCACCGGTCCTCTGGAACGCACTACCAAAGGCTACCCGAGCAATCCAGGACTCGCAGAACTTCAGGCGTGCTCTAAAAACGCACCTCTTCAGGGAGGCATACCGAATTCCCTAAACAAACCCCTCTGTACTCCGCCTGATAACATGCTGCCTGACCTACTGACTGCAATCCCTGCTAGCCATCATAAACCGCTCCTGCAGTCATACTGTTTCTGCCGTCACACGGCTAAATGTCTGACCATTGTCTATGTGTATATCACCCCTCACTCTTCACCTCGCCATACAGTGCACATTTCCAGCCCCTTTACCTTCTATATCACCCCATTACTTGTAGTATGTAAGCTCGTTGGAGCAGGACCCGCACCCCTATTGTTTCCATCAATTGATTACTATGTAACTGTGGTTCTGTAATGTTTGTACTTTTGTCTTTCTGTATCCCCTGTCTATGTAAGCGCTGCGGAATATGTTGGCGCTATACAAATAAAGTTTATTATTATAAAGTTTATTATATTATCACGTATTGACCCTCTCCTTCGTTCTGTAAGCTTTTCTACTGCCGTCTGTGATCCTAGCACCTATAGTGACTTTTCTTCTCAGCAGTATCTGACTTATGAGATATGGACAACACGTACAGCAATGACACAATCTTAGGACATTAAGACATACAAATTGTCACATAGTTCACAGATTCTGCCTGAACTCGCCCCCAGGTTCCTCCTCGCGACAACTACATTTGTGGGCAATTTTAAGCACAAGCCTACTTGGGAGGGGGGTGCTAAACACAGACTGCAGAACAGATAATCGGAAGAAGGCTGTTTGCAGGTGGGATGAGGGGACTTGAACGTTTCTATGCAAAATTCAGAAAAGGCACTCGTCATTGCAGTGTGCAGAATTGGTATGCCAGGTAAAAACATACATAGATGGGAGATGAGAAGCCAGCTCATTTCTGCTGCGGAGCTAAGATGACATCTGAGGGGTAACTGAAGGTATTGTTGCAACAGATGCTAAAATGGCCGTTGGGCCATGGCTGGCACTGAAATGGCCACCGAAGGTGTGGCCTGACTGGGCGATGGTGACGGGAGGGTCCAGGAATACTACATACTAGACATGTATCAAGATATACCGACTGGTATTGGCCCCAATAACAACACGGCCATCTAGGGGCAGGGCAAAGGGAGAAAAACATCATCCATGACACGGCCGGGGCGGTGCCCTCAGATGGTGAAGAAGAGCTGCCTTCCTTTGTCTTCAACTGAAAGCATATGAATAATCGCCATCTTGAAATTGCAACTTTCTTACTTCAACTTTACGTCACTTACTGAAACATTTTTCTCTGCAAACTTGAGCAATCGTCTATTAACTAAAATTCCTTCATTATCAGCTAACACACTTTTCAAGCCTTCTCCGACAGCCCCCACCTTTGTAAAACAACTGTCAGCTCTCTGTGAATATGAACTATTCCCTACATTTAGACTCATAAATAACACATATGCTGGGACCTTCTGATGACACCACATGTTCTGCATTTTCAACTGGCCCCGCTTGTCTTCGGCATCCAGCTGTTCTCTGCTCAGAGCGCCCGGCTGTTATACAGCTGTGTGCTCCGTGTGGAGTATGAAGAACACAGCTGGACCGCTGTGTTCTTCATACCCAGCCTGTGTTCAGGGAGCTGGATACAGCTGAAACAATAGTATCAGCTGTATCCCGCTGTGAACTCCTGATAAAGCTCATTGTTGTCTTTCAGCATGCTGAAAGACAATAATGAGCGTAGGCTTAACAAAAACTGCACGATGTCAGTACAGTTGCATACAATGATTATCGCTCAAAAGCCATCTTGAGCGATAATCATTGTGTCTAAATGGGCCTTAATAGACTGATGTTTCATACGACAGTTTTAATCTTATATGCAGTGTGTTAAGATACACCTAATTGATTTAAGAAATTAGGCACATCTCTAGCCTCCATACACCAGACATACATTAATGTTAAATAGTAGATAACTGATTAATCTTATAGTGCACCACTCACTTAAGTAATGAAAAAAACATATGAAATATCATTGTAATGCTAGTAGAGATGAGCGAACATACTCGGTTCGGGTGTTTTTGGACCCGAGCACCGCTTTTTCCGAGTAACTGACTACTCGAACGAAAAGATTTGGGGGGCACCAGGGGGCGGTGTGGTGGAGCCGGGGCAGCAGTGGGGAACAGGGGGGAGCTCCCTTTCTCTCCTCCCCCCACACCCCTCTGCAACCCCCTGCGCACCCCCGGCGCCCCCCGAATCTTTTCGTCCGAGTAGTCAGTTACTCGGAAAAAGCGGTGCTCGGGTCCAAAAACACCCGAACCGAGTACGTTCGCTCATCTCTAAATGCTAGTTATTCATAGAGCAGTCCAACAGGTATTGGCAATGAAATTGGACCAGAAGGAGCTGGGAAATAGATTTAATGTCGAACCTGACTGGGTTTGGTAACAGCATCGGCTGTACACAAAATGGAAGAACATGACTTCTTTTTTAGCAGTCACCTTTCCTATGTACGATGTTTGCCAGGACTCAGGTTTGGCCAGGACTTAGAACAGAACCAAACAATATAACAACCTGGACTGTTGCAAAAACAATAGACATCACACGTGTATCAACACAATAGAAAAAAAGAAGAAACATTGATGTAGGTCTGGAGGGGCCAAATAGGTGTAAGGCTACTAAGAGACCATGCAATGCTCCTATGGAAGATTTGGTATGCAAATGACAGATAGTACTTAGCACTTTCCACAAAGAGAAATATTACTTCTCCTGACCATATAACAGGCCTCTCATACAGCTAACCAGAACCTTAATCAGTACTGACCCCAAAACAGCTGTCTGTACATAGAAAAATGGCAAATAAAGTTCAATATTGATAAAAGTAAGGTTATGCACATGGGCAGGAAAAAACAGATATCACCAATATACACTAAATGGGGTACTGCTAGGGAAAAGTGATATGGAAAAAGAGGTGCTAGTTGACTGTAGACTTAGGGCTCCCACACACTTGCGTTTGCGTTTTTTGTTAACGTGATTGTCAATGGGACTTTCTAATGTTAAAAACGCAATGCAACGCAACGCAATTGCGTTTTTGGTGCATTGCGTTTTTAACAAAAAATGCAAATGCAAGTGTGTGGGAGCCCTTAACTGGAGCAATCCATGCCAGTCAGCTGTTGCAAAAGCAAATAAGGCCTTGGGGTGCATTAAAAGAGGTATAGGGGCGAGGGATGGGAATATTATTCTTCCAGTATATAAGGCACTTTTCAGGCCCCATATAGAATACTGTGTACAGTTCTAGACACCCGTGCTCAGGAAAGATGTTGCAGTGCTTGAGGGGGTTCAAAGAAGGGCAACTAAACTAATAAATGGAATGGGAGGACTGGAATACCCAGAGAGTCTATCAAAATTAGGATTATTCACCCTGGAAAAAGGACAGCTAAGGGGCGATCAAATAACTATGTATAAATACATTAGAAGACAATACAAGGATCTCTCCCATGATCGGTTTATATCCAGGACTGTGACGGTAACAAGAGGACATCCTCTACGTTTAGAGGAAAGAATGTTTCATCACCAACATAGAAGGGAGTTCTTTACTGTAAGAGCAGTGAGACTGTGGAATTCTCTGCCTGAGGTCATGGTGGTGGCAAAATCGAGTTTAAGAGGGGACTAGATGTCTTTTTAGAGTGGTATGATATTACAGGATATAGACATTAAATAACCAGCGGGGTTGTTGATCCGGGTTTTGGGAGTCAGGTAGTAAGATCAAACATTGATCTAGGGATTATTCTGACTGCCATTATGGAGTCAGAAAGGAATTTTTCCCCCCTAAATGGGCTAAATTGATTTCTGCCTCATTGTTTTCTTTCCTTCCTCTGGATCAACAAGGGGAGGGTGTAAACAGACTGAACTAGATGGACATTGTCTTCTTTCAGCCTAACAAACTATGTTTCTATGTAGATATCTTTTTCCTATGGTGAAGATCCTGGTTCACCTTATATCTTTAGACATGTTTCAAAGTCTGTTAGAATCACAGAATGGTAGAGTTGGAAGGGCCCACCATCCTGTGTGTGGCATGTTGCTAAGTTTGCTTCCCCATTAAACAGTACTGTCTGTATGAAATGTGGGTCCTGTGGCAATTGCTGTGATACTCATTCTGCAAACTTAACATGGCAATTGGGGTTGTCCTCATTCAGGTGATGCAGCATCTGCATCTTGTACAGGTGCCATTTGTACTTGGCCATCCAATGAAACAGTATCTAAACTTAGAAACATACAGGTTGGCTTGGCAAATGGGCACTGAACCAAAACAGCAATTCTCGGAGTGGTTTTTATATGGAAACCTTGGGTAGTGGCACAACGATTTGTCCTACTCACTGGAACTAAATCTACGTGTAGATCTCCATGAAAATCCATGGCAGAACTCTGAGGCTCAGCCTTGAGTTTTGCTGCAGTTTAAACTGTCAGATCCACATCAGAAAAATCTGACATATATCCAACAGTTATTTAACAGTTGCAGCGGGCTGCAGTTGGCAGGAGTAGCTTGAGTGGGTACTCTAACTATAGCTTTTGTCATGGTGGTGGCTACTCCACCCAAAACGATGGCTCGTGCAGCAGGTGGATTACGAAAAAGAATGTCAGCGGTAATGATGGTGTAGATGTCATGTGATGCCAGTGCTTTTTAATGTAATGTAACATTGAAATAAAGAGACTAGTAGTATATCAAAGGCACACAGTTTACTTAAAGCTGTCAGTTTGATGATACAGTACACAGTTGTCCATTGAACACTTGGTAACCATTAAAACACTTTTCGGTCCCTCTGGATGAAGTACAATCTTCCCTCAACTGTCTCTCTTGAGGGATAAAGCTACTGAGCTAAGGTCCAAGCTTGTGACATTTAAAGACTACTTGTGGAAGAATGGAGGAAGTGGAGCAGGCTCTCCTGTGGACTCGCTAACTTCTGCTTTTGCAGGGACATGATAAGTCACAGTTGAAATGGCCGTTCTTCCTCTAGATTCTGTGTGGTCTGCCCTGGTTTAGGTTCCCACTTAAGCAGAGAGGAAAAAGACTCTCCAATGGCTTGCTCTATGACTTGAATCTTCGCTTTAGCTGAAGAGGACTCGGTCTTGGTTAAGCCGAGATTGACCGGTGCTAGACTCAGACTGGCTGGTCTGAGCCTAAGCTCGACTCCCAACTTCTCCCTCTCTCTCCTCTTCTCTCTCTTTCCACTATACTGTCTTAAGTCTCCGCTTACCATGACTCCTCCCCCTAACCAATACTGCGCTAGACAGGGATGACTGACAGGACACAGAACAGGCTATGGTAAGCTGGGCACAGACATAAACAGGTTAGTTGACACTGACACCAGACAGTGACCTTTTGATGATCTGGGTATGTCAATAAATAGTATAAAGGAATGGCAGCATAAACAATAAAATTAAATTAAAAAATAACTTTTACTGCTTCATGGTCTTTAAAAAGGTAAGCTACGTTTTGGACATAGAAAGGCCTTTTTCAAGCTCCCATAAACATACACAGTACAACGTTTAAATAGCAGACACAAATTACATGCCAGAAATCCCAAAACAGGACACGCCCACAGTAATCAGTCAGTATACAATACAAAATAGGTGTAAACTACAGTTACCTACCATGTATGGTCAAACAATAGGTCCATAGCGACAAACGGCTTCTCCTCTGCTGTGTCCCGTGTCATGGTGTCCAAGAAAGACTGCCGCGATACTTCCAAGCACCAGAGACCGAAGCAAAGAACACGTGTCAGAAAAATACCATTGTACATGTACAGGATTTAGGCAGATCTCACTGGATTCTGATGCATAGGCTGCCGATAAATAGAGTGTGTATGTACTCACTATGGTAACCAGAAAAGATTGCCAGAGAAACAAGATTCACTGGGCTGCAGTGCAAAATTAAAAATCGATACTCATGTTTGTCGTCTTATGTGAGATACCTTATTACATGCCCGTGTGGGCTGATGTATATCGGTGAGACAACTAAGGAAGTGCGTTATCCAGCAAAAAGAAGCAGACTATATCTGGGTGCCGCTAGAAATAGTAATAGTTTTCAATGCTCATAAACATAGCATTGCAATTATTGATCTTATTTATAGCTTATAGGTTAACACATATAGAAGCCGCCTGTCGACGCGTTTCCCCAGCCAGTCTGCTTCTTTTTTGCTGCTGTCTTTACTTATGAAGGCTCATAAGATAGGATCACCTATTAGCCTATGATCAGCAGTTTCAGTGTCAGTGATGTGCAGTACAATCCACCATCATATTGTATGGGTGGAATAGCATTGTGCACCATACATAACAATCATTATATGTTTAATGGGAGCGATAATATATGCGCTTATCCGGGGAACTGATTTTGGGGGATTGTGACAATAATAACACACACTCTTGAAAAAAAGACAGACTTTATTATCATTATTATTAGTAATGGATGCCTAGCAACTCTAGTCCTTGAATATACAACACTTTGGATAGAGAGAATAACTTTCTAACTGTGTATGGATCTGACAATTAAGACCGATGACTTTTAACCCTTTGTCCCACAAAAGTCCTGTGAGAATAGATAAGCCTCCATATATAAGGAGACATTCTTGAGATAATTCTTCTGCCTTGATTTGGGAGGGTGCTTATTATTATATCATAACTCATTTGCACCCTGATATTAAGGGACACAAGCCCCTTTTTGTATGAAAATTGTGGGGTTTGAGTATATATATTACTGCACCTTATTAGATGTTATTAAATTAATTGTGCGTTGCTTCGCAATTTTATCAAAATATTTATGAAAGGTTAAGTTTTATTCCTTTCAGTGTCTTCTTTAGCAAATATAAGGATTTATTTCTGCCACAGTGATAGGGTGTGTGTATATATATATATATATATATATATATATATATACAGTGGGGAAAAAAACTATTTAGTCACATACCAATTGTACAAGTTCTCCCACTTCAACTATGAGAGACAACATGAGAAAACACATCCAGAAAATCACAGTGTTTGATTTTTAACGAATTTATTTGCAAATTATGGTGGAAAATAAGTATTTGGTCTATAACAAAAGTTCATCTCAATACTTTGTTATACACCCTTTACTGGCAATGACAGGGGTCAAACGTTTTCTGTAAGTCCTCACAAGGTTGCCACACACTGTTGCTGGTATGTTGGCCCATTCCTCCATGCAGATCTCCTCAAGAGCTGTGATGTTTTGGGGCTGTCGCTGGGCAACACGGACTTTCAACTCCCTCCAAAGGTTTTCTATAGGGTTGAGATCTGGAGACTGGCTAGGCCACTCCAGGACCTTGAAATGCTTCTTACGAAGCCATTCCTTCATTGCCCTGGCGGTGTACTTGGGATCATGCTGAAAGACCCAGCCACATTTCATCTTCAGTGCCCTTGCTGAAGGAAGGAGTTTTGTACTCAAAAGCTCACAATATATGGCCCCTATTCATTCTTTCATGTCGTCCTGGTCCCTTTGCAGAGAAACAGCCCCAAAGCATGATGTTTCCACCCCCATGCTTCACAGTAGGTATGGTGTTCTTTGGATGCAACTCAGCATTCTCTCTCCTCCAAAACACGACGCGTTGTGTTTCTGCCAAACAGTTCTACTTTGGTTTCATCTGACCATATGACATTCTCCCAATACTCTTCTGGATCGCCCAAATGCTCTCTAGCAAACTTCGGTCGCTCCCGGAAATGTACTGGCTTAAGCAGGGGGAACGTCTGGCACTGCAGGATCTGAGTCCCTGGCGGCATAGTGTGTTACTGATGGTAGCCTTTGTTAGGTTGGTCCCAGCTCTCTGCAGATCATTCACTAGGTTTCTCCGTTGGTTCTGGCATTTTTGCTCACCGTTCTTGTGATCATTTTGACCCCACGGGGTGAGATCTTGCGTGGAGCTTCAGATCGAGGGAAATTATCAGTGCTCTTGTATCTCTTCCATTTTTAAATTATTGCTCCCACAGTTGATTTCTTCACACCAAGCTGCTTGCCTATTGCAGATTCAGTCTTCCCAGTCTGGTGCAGAGCTACAATTTTGTTTCTGGTGTCCTTTGACAGCTCTTTGGGCTTCACCATAGTGGAGTTTGGAGTGTGACTGCTTGAGGTTGTGGACAGGTGTCTTTTATACTGATAACAAGTACAAACAGATGCCATCACTACAGGTAATGAGTGGAGGACAGAGGAGCCTCTTAAAGAAGAAGTTACAGGTCTGTGAGACCCAGAAATCTTGCTTGTTTGTAGATGACCAAATACTTATTTTCCACCATAATTTGCAAATAAATTCGTTAAAAATCAGACAATGTGATTTTCTGGATGTCTTTTCTCATGTTGTCTCTCATAGTTGAGGTCTACCTATGATGTCAATTACAGGCCTCTCTCATCTTTTTAAGTGGGAGAACTTGTACAATTGGTATCTCACTAAATACTTTTTTCCCCCACTGTATATGTGTGTGTGTGTATATATATATATATATATATATATTCTCTTTCTATGTATTTATGAAATGCCATTTAAAATACATCCCTTTTCCCCTTAAAATTCTTACTGGGGGGTTGGCTTTTGTGTGCATTTACATTAAAATATGGGAATGTGTGCATTATGTATTTTTTTTTAAATAAATTATTTATTTATCACCTTCACCTTTCCATATAAGGGCAAATAGATAACATTCTTAATTTGACAGTTTACAAATTTTAGGAGAACCACAGTGTCATAAATCGGAGTTTTCTGTATCTCAACCAAAATCATAACATATAACAGGTCCTAATGACAATATCTCTCCTGTTTATTTAATTTGTACCTCCCTCTGCAAAACCCTATGGAAGATATCTGTAGACCTAACTTCCAACCTTATAACACCTCATATGCACCATAACAGACAGGACACATAGGGTGGGGGGCAAACAAAAATAACACTAAATAGTTCAATGAGTGAGTAACGACCTGTACTCCTCTGAATCCTGAAACTCCATCCAGTGATACCAAGTCTTCCTAAACCTCTCTTAAGTACCCCTAAGTTACTCTGTAAGATCCTCCATCTCCATGATCCACTTTACTATATTAGTCCACAACACAACCGTGCGGCGGTATTGTCTGTCTCCAGAGTCTGGGGATACAAGATCTCGCTGCGCCCACCAGGTAGCACACCACAGATTTTTTTGTATGTCAACAGTGGGATATTGCCACGATGCAGGAGAAAGAAGGCTGGAGATTTTGGCAGGAGATGTGTAAACTTAAAAGTAATCCGCCAAACCTCCGACCAAAAGCTTGCCAGTGCATAAAAGTCTGCAGAAGAGCACATGCACAAATGGTCTGAAAAGAGTCAGATTTTCAGATCGCATGTGGATCTCACCGGTGGACACCGTGAGTACAGGGAGAGAGGGTGAGTATAAAAAATATATCCAATCGGCTCCCTCTCATCTTCCTAAACAGCACCATAGCTTAGTTGATTGTGCTTGTTACCATGAGACCGGTCAGGGACCCCGTATGACAGTGGCACAGTTTGCCGCGACGTTCTGGGATGGTGTTGCGCCCACGTTCGGGTCGGCGAGCGATGGCGCCATGCTCCGGTGTGTGAGCGCGGCAAGTGGCAAGTGTGAGTTATAGGGGCTGGCTGGGAGCTCTGGTCAGGCGGCTTCATTGGTCACCACCCAAGGGGCGAAAACTTCTGAATATAGTCTGGCAGCTGCTGATAGCATTTGCCATTTATTGGTTCTGTTCTGTTCCCTGTGAGCTTGACTTCGGTCCTGCTCCAGTGGAAGTTACTTTGTCGATCCAGCTCTGCCTGTGTTCTGTGGTTTTCCTGTCATGTTGGTTTATTCCATCTGCCTTGCCTGTCAGTACTAGTAAGTTGTCATCTGCATAGGTATGGTGGTTCCTTCCTGTCTTGCCACTAGGCAGCGTAGGGTCAGTGTTGGCGGCCTGGACCTGTCAACCTTTGGGGCTACCTCCAGGAAGGGACATTGGCATGGGTGAGGGTCAGGGAGCCCCGCACCGTGCGTACCTGTGCACACTACTAGTACTGTAACAATGCTGTTCTGAGGTGACAGGTTCCATTCAACCATTGTGATAATGCATTGACAAAAGTGGACATCAGGGGGAGTGAGAGCAGGCTTTGTAGGAAATTCTCCAACAGAAAAATGGTCTAGTCTGCTAATTAGTAGGAAAACACTTGTACTGTATGGATGTGTCTGGAGGAGAGAAAACGTTTCAGACCTGCTAAACGTAGGATGCCCCCCTAAACTTGTGGTTGTCACCTTGGATTGGTATGAGATGTGGACATTTGTGATGTTGTATTGAAGCATTAGGTCTGCATGATAAAGAGGAAAACTGCGTTATTTAGAGGCCAGACAGTCTTACATATGCTTGTGTACACTGTGAGGAATCACAACAGTGTGAAGATTGTGCTATGAGTTCTGTTGATTTACCACAATAAAGGACGGATTTGTTAAGTTTGCAACAAACTTCTGGCCTGGATGTGGTTTACTGGTATGCATAGGCATGCCAGCAGTGGTCGCAATGGCGACTGGGCTCCTACGCTTAAGGGGGCCCAGAGGCCACTCTCAGGCATAAACAAATACACATTTAGGTCGCACTGTCAGCCACGTGATTAGTGCAGTCCGGCCGACAGTACAAGCCAGAGAAGAGGAGGAGGAAGAATGAGGAGGATGGACACAGATGCACGGCACAGCATGGAGTGGAGCCAGGATGATGTTGTCATCACCCTGCTGCTCCCCTCCTGCTAACACAGTGTACAGCAGCCACATCTGCCTGACCTGCTGCTCTCCGCACACAGACAAGTGGTCTGGCCTGGGTGTGTATGTATGTATTTGCTTGCTTGTCTTTCTTTCTGTCTATCTATGTATCTCTCTGTCATATCTATCTATTTATCTATCTATCTCTCTCATATGTATCTACTAGCTGATATACCCGGCTTCGCCCGAGTTAATTTGGTACTGGTGTTTATCTGGTGTTCACACGGAAAATCTTATGAAGTCGTGCTTACTTTAGAGATACTGAGGAAAAAAATATGTTCACCATTTTGCATAGTTCTCTGTGTTACCCAGGAAATACCACAGGGAGGTAACCATGTGACGTTTCCTTTATATAAAATGACATCAGAAAGTGAGAGAATTTGATTACGTACGTAAAATTTGGACGCCAATTCTTTTGCACATAGAATTGAATAATTGAGTTGGGACCCATTAGCTTTTCCTATTTATGACATAATCAATGCTCGTGCCAAATTTCCCGTTTCTATGACACCGGAAAGTGAAAAAATTACATTCCGCACGTAAAATTTCGACGCCAATTCTTTTGCGCTAGAATTGAATAATCGAGTTGGGACCTGTGAACTTTTCCTATTTATGACAAAATCAATGCTCGTGCCAAATTTCACGTTTCTATGACACCGGAAAGTGAGAAAATTAGATTCCGTACGGAAAATTTGGATGCTAATTCTTTTGCGCATAGAATTGAATAATCGAGTTGGGACCAATTAACTTTTCCTATTTATGACATAATCAATGCCCGTGCCAAATTTCATGTTTCTATCACATTGGGAAGTGAGAGATTTAGATTATGTACGTAAAATTTGGACGCTAATTGTTTTGCGCATAGAATTGAATAATGGAGTTGGGACCCATTAGCGTTTCCTATTTATGACATAATCAATGCTCGTGCCAAATTTCCCGTTTCTATGACACCGGAAAGTGAGAAAATTAGATTCCGTACGTAAAATTTGGACGCTAATTCTTTTGTGCTAGAATTGAATAATGGAGTTGGGACCTATTAGCTTTTCCTATTTATGACAATCAATGCTCGTGCCAAATTTTCTGTTTCTATGACACCGGAAAGTGAGAAAATTACATTCCGTACGTAAAATTTGGACGCTAATTCTTTTGCGCATAGAATTAAATAATCGATTTGGGACCCATTAGCGCTTCCTATTTATGACATAATCAATGCTCGTGCCAAATTTCGAGTTTCTATAACACCGGGAAGTGAGAGAATTAGATTCCGTACGTAAAATTTGGACGCTAATTCTTTTGCGCATAGAATTGAATAATGGAGTTGGGACCCATTAGCTTTTCCTATTTATGACATAATCAATGCCCGTGCCAAATTTTAAGTTTCTATGGCATTGGGAAGTGACAGATTTAGATTATGTACGTAAAATTTGGATGCTAATTCTTTTGCGCATAGAATTTAATAATCGAGTTGGGACCCATTAGCTTTTCCTATTTATGACATAATCAATGCTCGTGCCAAATTTCCTGTTTTTATGACACCAGAAAGTGAAAAAATTACATTCCGCACGTAAAATTCTGACATCAATTCTTTTGCGCTAGAATTGAATAATTGAGTTGGGACCCATTAGCTTTTACTATTTATGACATAATCAATGCCCGTGCCAAATTTTAAGTTTCTATGGCATTGGGAAGTGACAGATTTAGATTATGTACGTAAAATTTGGATGCTAATTCTTTTGCGAATAGAATTGAATAATCGAGTTGGGACCCATTAGCTTTTCCTATTTATGACATAATCAATGCTCGTGCCAAATTTCCTGTTTTTATGACACCAGAAAGTGAAAAAATTACATTCCGCACGTAAAATTTTGACGTCAATTCTTTTGCGCTAGAATTGAATAATTGAGTTGGGACCCATTAGCTTTTACTATTTATGACATAATCAATGCTCGTGCCAAATTTCCTGTTTCTATGACACCGGAAAGTGAAGAAATTACATTCCGTACGTAAAATTGGGGCGCTAATTCTTTTGCGCATAGAATTGAATAATGGAGTTGGGACCCATTAGCTTTTCCTATTTATGACATAATCAATGCTTGTGCCAAATTTCCTGTTTCTATGACACCGGAAAGTGAAGAAATTACATTCCGTACGTAAAATTTGGACGCTAATTCTTTTGCGCATAGAATTGAATAATGGAGTTGGGACCCATTAGCTTTTCCTATTTATGACATAATCAATGCTCGTGCCAAATTTCCCATTTCTATGACACCGGAAAGTGAAAAAATTACATTCCGCACGTAAAATTTCGACGCCAATTCTTTTGTGCTAGAATTGAATAATCGAGTTGGGACCTATGAACTTTTCTTGTTTATGACATATTCAATGCTCGTGCCAAATTTCACGTTTCTATGACACCGGAAAGTGAGAAAATTAGATTCCGTACGTAAAATTTGGACGCTAATTCTTTTGCGCATAGAATTGAATAATCGAGTTGGGACCCATTAGCGTTTCCTATTTATGACATAATCAATGCTCGTGCCAAATTTCCCGTTTCTATGACACCGGAAAGTGAGAAAATTAGATTCCGTACGTAAAATTTGGACGCTAATTCTTTTGCGCATGGAATTGAATAATGGAGTTGGGACCTATTAGCTTTTCCTATTTATGACAATCAATGCTCGTGCCAAATTTCCTGTTTCTATGACACCGGAAAGTGAGAAAATTACATTCCGTACGTAAAATTTGGACGCTAATTCTTTTGCGCATAGAATTAAATAATCGATTTGGGACCCATTAGCGCTTCCTATTTATGACATAATCAATGCTCGTGCCAAATTTCGAGTTTCTATAACACCGGGAAGTGAGAGAATTAGATTCCGTACGTAAAATTTGGACGCTAATTCTTTTGCGCATAGAATTGAATAATGGAGTTGGGACCCATTAGCTTTTCCTATTTATGACATAATCAATGCCCGTGCCAAATTTGAAGTTTCTATGGCATTGGGAAGTGACAGATTTAGATTATGTACGTAAAATTTGGATGCTAATTCTTTTGCGCATAGAATTGAATAATCGAGTTGGGACCCATTAGCTTTTCCTATTTATGACATAATCAATGCTCGTGCCAAATTTCCTGTTTTTATGACACCAGAAAGTGAAAAAATTACATTCCGCACGTAAAATTCTGACATCAATTCTTTTGCGCTAGAATTGAATAATTGAGTTGGGACCCATTAGCTTTTACTATTTATGACATAATCAATGCTCGTGCCAAATATCCTGTTTCTATGACACCGGAAAGTGAAGAAATTACATTCCGTACGTAAAATTGGGGCGCTAATTCTTTTGCGCATAGAATTGAATAATGGAGTTGGGACCCATTAGCTTTTCCTATTTATGACATAATCAATGCTTGTGCCAAATTTCCTGTTTCTATGACACCGGAAAGTGAAGAAATTACATTCCGTACGTAAAATTTGGACGCTAATTCTTTTGCGCATAGAATTGAATAATGGAGTTGGGACCCATTAGCTTTTCCTATTTATGACATAATCAATGCTCGTGCCAAATTTCCCATTTCTATGACACCGGAAAGTGAAAAAATTACATTCCGCACGTAAAATTTCGACGCCAATTCTTTTGTGCTAGAATTGAATAATCGAGTTGGGACCTATGAACTTTTCTTGTTTATGACATATTCAATGCTCGTGCCAAATTTCACGTTTCTATGACACCGGAAAGTGAGAAAATGAGATTCCGTACGTAAAATTTGGACGCTAATTCTTTTGCGCATAGAATTGAATAATCAAGTTGGGACCCATTAGCTTTTCCTATTTATGTCATAATCAATGCCCGTGCCAAATTTTAAGTTTCTATGGCATTGGGAAGTGACAGATTTAGATTATGTACGTAAAATTTCGATGCCAATTCTTTTGCGCTAGAATTGAATAATCGAGTTGGGACCCAATTTCTTTTCCTATTTTCGAGATAATCTATGCTTCTGCTAAATTTCATGTTTCTACGACATCGGGAAGTTGGAGAACTTTTGGCGAGTCAGTCAGTGAGTCAGTGAGTCAGTGAGGGCTTTCAGCTTTTATATATATAGATCTATCTCATATGTATCTATCTATATATTTATCTATATGTCTCCCTCTCACATCTCTCTTTCTCTCTCTCTCTCTCTCATATCTATCTATGGCCGCCTGCACACGGGCGGAAATCCTGCGGCGGTATTTCCCGCGGGATTTCCGCCGCTGAAAGTCTGCATAGGAGTGCTTTACAATACGCACTCCTATGCAGACGGCCGCGCGAAATATCGCGCGGCAAACAAACCGCGGCATGTCCTATTTTTGTGCGGGGCTCGCACTCACCCGGCCGCCGGCTACAGTTTGCGCATGCACCGGCTGCGCGGCAGCCGGCACATGAAAGAGCCGGGGCCGCCAGGCGCGGGCGAGTACGCGCTCGTCACTGCAGGCTCTCGGGTCGGGTCCCGCGGCGAGAATTCTCGCCGCCGGATCCGACCCACTCGTCTGCAGGCAGCCTATGGCCGCCTGCACACGAGCGTTCCGGATTCCGCTAGCAGATTTTCCCGTGCGTATGGTACCTAAAAATGTGCTTGCAGATAGGTGCGGATGCGTGAAAAATCACGTGCGGATATACTTGGATGTGTTGCGGGAAAAAACGCGCAGAAAAACCAGCAGACATCCCTTATTGTAAACCCAACCCCTAGAGAACTGCCCCTTCCTTGGAAAACAGCTTAAAAACCAACACCCAGACTCCGTTTTGTCCCTCTTGCTTGTGCGAGCACCGTTAAATTATTCTGGCAACATGCTTTCACCCGGTGAGCAGATGTCTTTGTGGGCATGGTTGATCCATGTAACTTTTTTCGGGCGCTTCTCCAGCGTGACTTTATTTCAGTCACTGCAAAAAAATTCACAAGAGGAATTCATTACTACAGATTTTGCATTCTTACATCCTGCATTGGCAAGAAATACTACCTATCTCCCTCTACACATTGCGGGTGTCTGCTGAACAAGGCTATTAACCCAATAAATGCCGCTTCAGTGGCACCAGTGGAAAATACAACTGTTCCCGCAAAAAACAAACACGGAGAGCTTAGTAACTTGGGTGCATCCTGGCGGCTGATGCACCCGTCTTCCTGCACAAGACGGCCGCAATGCAGGATGGACGTCTTTCCACAGAGCTGGAGGAAAGAACACAAGTCCGGCAATGGAGCCGGTCATGTGCTCTTTTCTGCTAGCGTTGCGGAGAGTCGCCCGTCCTGCAGTGTGACCGTTTTGGTATCGCTGCATCCGTAAAAGTCTGATCTATCAAGGTAATGTATGATTTACCCTGCACGGTGAATGTGGTCAAAAAAAATAAAGAAACTACGCCCGAAATGCACTTTTTCCGTCACCCTATTTCCGAGAAAAAATGTAATAAAAGGCGATCAAAAAGTCAACTGTATGCGAAAATGGTACCAACAGAAACGTCAGGACATACCGCACAAAATGAGCCCTCACACAACTATGTCGCCAAAGAAATAAAAAAGTTATTGCACGCAGAAAATGGACACAGAAAATAATTTTAAAAAATTAAATTTCTTTAAAAAAAAAAATACAAGTACTACAGCAAAAAAAATACTATATAAGTGTGGTATCGTAGTAATCATACTGACCCATAGAATAAAAATATCAGGTCGTTTTTGTTGCACTTTGCGCGCTGCAGAAACAGGACGCACCGAAAGATGGTGGAATGTCTTTTTTTTTTCTCTCCGATTACAATTTTTTAAAGGTTTTTCAGTAAATTATATGGTACAATAAATAGTGCCATTGCAAAATACAACTCGTCCCGCAAAAAAACAAGCCCTTATACAGCGACGTCGATGGATAAATAAAGGAACTACGATTTTTTTAGGGAGTAGGGGGAAAAAAAGGAAAAAAGCAAAAAAGCTCCGTCACTAAGGGGTTAAAAGTGGGAGTGGAAAAAAGCACAATAAAAACAAAAGTAAAACTGCTTGGCCACTAAGGGGTTAAAATGGAAAAAAAAAAGGACATTTGACGCAATAGTGAATAATACTCACGCAAGTTCTTCTTTTCCGCTTCTATTGCGTTCGTCCAGGCATCCCCATAAACCTGAGCGGAGAGTTGAAGCCAGGATTGTTCCTTTCGATTCTTGTTTAAGTACTCTGGGCAGTTACTGTCCCATATGCTAGGGAAGTCCTGCATAATTGTGACAAGTTTGCCCATGTCGATCATTATTCGTTACGCCTGGTGGCTGGTGGCTGCAGGCTGGTGGCTTGTGGCAGGCTGGTGGCTTGTGGCTGCTGTCTGGTGGATGAGGTGATTGGAGGGACAGTGCTGCTGCTGAAATTTGCCTGTGAAGCTCTGTGCTGTGTGTTGGTATGCCTCCTACCATGCCTACTTCCTGTAGTCATAGCAACCAGTGACTCCATCCGCAGCTGCACTGCGGATGTACTGCGTGAAAAAACGCACCCATTGGCCGCCTGCAGACGAGCGGGTCGGATCCAGCGGCGAGAATTCTCGCCGCCGGACCCGACCCCAGCGCCTGCAGAGAGCAGCGCGTACTCACCCGCGCCCAGCAGCCCCGGCTCTTTCATGTGCCGGCTGCCTGGCAGCCGGCGCATGCGCAGACCGGAGCCGGCAGCCGGGTGAGTGACGTATCTGTGCGAGGCTCTGCGAGCCCTGCACAAAAATGGGACATGCCGCGGTTTGTTTGCCGAGCGTGATTTCACGCGGCCAAACCGCGGCCGTCTGCATAGGAGTGCGTATTGTAATGCACTCCTATGCAGGCTTTGAGCGGCTGAAATCCCGCGGGATTTCCGCCCGTGTGCAGGCGGCCATTCACTTGTATTGGAGGCTTCACGCGCAGAATCCGACCCAAATTAGAACAGGACACAGATTTTTTCAAGCGCGTGAAAAAACGCGATACAAATCCGTCCGTCTGGGGACAACTGCGGATCCTCATAGGAGTATATTGGCTGCGGTCTGGGGCAGATAGGCCGCCTGCATACGGGCGGAAATCCCGCGGCCGGGATTTCCCGCGGGATTTCCGCCACTGAAAGTTTGCATAGGAGTGCATTACAATACGCACTCCTATGCAGACGGCCACGGTTTGGCCGCGCGAAATCTCGCGCGGCAAACAGACCGCAACATGTCCTATTTTTGTGCGGGGCACGCACTCACCCGGCCGCCGGCTCCGGTCTGCGCATGCGGCACATGAAAGAGTCGGGGCCGCCAGGCGCGGGAGAGTACGCACTCGTCCCTGCAGGCTCTCGGGTCGGGTCCCGCGGCGAGAATTCTCGCTGCCGGATCCGATCCGCTCGTCTGCAGGCGGCTATAATGTGCCTAAAATAACGCGCTAGAAATTCCGTTCGTGTGCAGGCACCCTATGGCTGGTATAAGTTATACATCTCCCTGGATTTACTGTATATAATTGCACACTTTACACACAATTAAAAAACACATCAAAAACAAATGCGGTCTTTAATAGTGTATGCAGCTTCCTAAAAACGTTTGTGGTCTTTGAATACTGCATGCAGTTTATGTGTTTTTCTTTACTGTGGTTCAATAAAACAAAAAAAAAAACATGAATACACCCTAAAACCACTCTCATACATGCGTTCAGAAAACGTAGCTCAAAATCGTGGCAATTTTACTGAAATTTCGAGCGGTGGGTTTGAACGCATGGTACAGCGGTTTTTAATGCATCCCATCATTGTGGGTACTGGTGAATCTTGACGCCACCAGTAAGTCCCGGTGGGGAGAAGAGTGACAGCTGGGTGATGCCCCCTGTACCTCATTGGCTGCTTGAATCGCTCCCCTGCAGGTCCTGCCTGAAGCTGCCTGCTGCTGGTGTAAGTATGCGTGGCTTTCTCAGCTGGTGCTGCTCCCGGCTCCCTCCTGCATGTCATCCTGTGTTTCTTCTCCGCTGCCGCTAATCTTGGCTCCCTCCTGCGGTGCGTCCCCTCCGCTGCTGCTGCTCCCGGCTCCAACCTGCGTGCCGTCCCATGGCCCTACTCGCTGCCGCTGATCTCGGCTCCCTCCTGCGGCGCGTCCCCTCTGCTGCTGCTCCCGACTCCTTCCTGCGTGTCATCCTGTGGTTCTTCTCCACTACCGCTGATCCTGGCTCCCTCCTGCGGCGCGTCCCCTCCACTGCTGCTACTCCCAGCTCCCTCCTGCGTGCCGTCCCGTGGTCCTTCTCCGCTGCCACTGATCCTGGCCTCCTTCATGCAGCGCGTCCCCTTGGCTGCTGCTCCAACCTCCGTCGTGTGGCACGGGCTGGGCCCCCGCTGCTGCTCCATTGGCTGGACCTTCTCCGCTGCTGCTGTTCCCGCTGTGTGCAGCGGTGTTCCGGCTCCCTGCTGGCATGGTTAGCGCAGTACCGGCTCCCTCCTGTGTCATGTCACGGATGGCTGCTGCAGATGTGACACTCAATGAGCCTTTCACGGTGTAGCAGCTCCGGGTTTGTGTGTGCTGTCGGGCGCTTTTCCCTGCGCTCCTCTGTATGGATTTTAGCCTGCCATCACGGGTTAGGGTTAGCGATAGTTTTGGTGGTAGGCTTACATTATGCTTACATTATCATCTAAGTAGCCTTGCATGTTATGCACATATTTATAACTAGTAATGTAAGCTTAAAGGAAAATAAACGCTAACCCTAACCATCCACAGCAGCTTAATCTCTATACACAGTGTGCTGCTAGGACGTTTTACACTTCAGCCTATCGGGACCTGGGGGTGTGACAGGGGCATTCCTGCATCCAAGCCCTGTCAAAGCCCTAGCTTCCGGTGGCGTCAAGATACACCAGTACCCCAGTACTATCATTGTGATGGCGTGTATTGTAAACACCACGTTCAAACTCAGGTCTGAGTAACCCCTTTAAAATCAGTGGGAGCATTGTATTATAGATAGCACGGCACTTGGGACGCATGTGCTAATAACAGTTAAAAAGTGGTGTGTGAGTGAGAGTGGCTTAAAGGGGTTGTCCCGCGAAAGCAAGTGGGGTTATACACTTCTGTATGGCCATATTAATGCACTTTGTAATGTACATTGTGCATTAATTATGAGCCATACAGAAGTTATCAGAAGTTATTCACTTACCTGTTCCGTTGCTAGCGTCCTCGTCTCCATGGTGCCGTCTAATTTTCAGCGTCTAATCGCCGGATTAGACGCGCTTGCGCAGTCCGGTCTTCTTCTCTTCTGAATGGGGCCGCTCGCGCCGGAGAGCGGCTCCGTGTAGCTCCGCCCTGTCACGTGCCGATTCCAGCCAATCAGGAGGCTGGAATCAGCAATGGACCGCACAGAAGCCCTGCGGTCCACCGAGGGAGAAGATCCCGGCGGCCATCTTCACCTGGTAAGTAAGAAGTCACCGGAGCGTGGGGATTCAGGTAAGCACTGTCCGGTTTTCTTTTTTAACCAGTGCATCGGGTTTGTCTCGCGCCGAACGGGGGGGCTGTTGAAAAAAAAAAAAACCGTTTCGGCGCGGGACAACCCCTTTAAGGGGCTACAAACAAATTTTCATGTAGTGCAGGAAATGAGTCATGTGTGGAAAGATTACGCCAAGGGGCTAAATCATGTATGGAAACGTGTTTTACAGAGTATGCAGTACAATTTAGGTATAGGTATGGTTGTGGGGGGGGGGGGGGGCGGAGGCCCAAGCTGAACTTTTGCACCTGGGCTCCTGAGCCTTTAGTTACGCCCCTGCTGGTGTGCAACCATCCATCTGGTGGAGGAAAGATGGTGATCCAATGAGCTTAAAACCCCAAGTAGTCACATAATGGTGTTTTTGACGCGGGCAAGAAAATGGCGCACAACACTGCTATGGTGTCCTGAAAGGCCAGATGTCCTGTGGCGAGTGGAAAGCACTGGTTTTCTTGGATAAATGTGTTGCAGTAAAGAGCCAGAATAGCTGAAAGCTGAATACTGCAAGTGAAAATTCTGCTGCTGTGGATTGCAGAGATTTAAAGGGCCAGAACCCCCCCCCCCCCCCCCAAAAAAAAAAAACCAAAACAGAGTCTGTGAGACTGTCTGCATTGTGGATGCTCACTGCTGTGGGAGTGAGATATGGGCGTTGCTACAGGAGATAGCTAAACTAAAAGAGGAAGATAAAACATTCCTAGCAGGGCTGAAAGGTGACTGGGAAGTTATAAGGGCACAACAGGAATTGTCCCTGCCAACGGACTGTTACAAAGGTCTGATGAGCTAACAGCCCCTAAGTTGTCACCCCATTTACATGTGCATTTTCAGTTTTGACTAGGGCGGAGCTTGAAAGTCCTTTTTCCTAACCTTATGTATAAATAAAGCTTATTTATACTCTGCATTTTTCTCTATATCTATTTTCTCCTTTCACTCTCAGTTCTAATTGACAAGTCAACTGAACAGATAAAGTCTTTTATTATCATCCAACTAAAATTTGATGGAAGTAGCCTTTAATGTGTGTTCAGAACGTTGATGGTTTCCAAGGAAACAGAATAAACTCTACATGAAGCATCATGTCATTATCTGAGTGCTGCTAGATATTTATGTATCGCTTAAGTACTTTACTGCATTGAATAGTAGCATAATAGAACCTTCAGCCTAACCACTTGAGGACAGAACAGCAACAAAATAGGTAATAGCACTGAATCAGGTACATATAATATTGCTCTTAAGTGCAGCTATTAGGATCCAGGTAACTATATTAATCTGTTAACTCATTAATAGTAATTCTCTGAAGACTGCACTCATGTAGTTTTACCCTACTGTAGTAAGTATATATAGATTTCTGCAAACAATAATGCAACATCAATTATATTAATTACAACTACATTCATATTTTCATGGAAATACTTTCCAACCATTGAAGCATTCAAATCAGCAAATAGAAATCTAGAAAAATTTGTATAATCACATGTCCAGTACAAGTTCAGTACATTCTAACCTGCAGGTAAACATTCGGCTTTATTCTGTTTCATCAGTCAACTTAAAGAGCCACAAAAGTGATTTTTTTTCACTCATTAAGTAACTAGCCCCAGTATCTATTAGACTGCTAGTATTAACTTGGTTAGTTATTCCTTTCTATCTAAAAACTTCCAAGAGTCCTTCTCCTCAGGTGCTCATGTAAATGTCATTCTGACCAACTGAGAGTTACTATGTTCTCCCAGTTTTTCAGTCAGCATAATTCCTGTGTGATGATTTTATATGGACTCTACCACCCAAGCTCTTCAAAGTTACTACTGATGAGTAGAGGCTCCTGTCACACAGTTATAATAAATGAAACTATAGAATCATAGAATAGTAGAGTTGAAAGGGACCTCAGTGTCATCGGGTCCAACCCGCTGCTCAGTGCAGGATTCACTAAATAATCCCAGACAAATGTCTAGCCAGTCTCTGTTTGAACACTTCCATTGAAGGAAAACTTACCACCTCCTGTGGCAACCTGTTCCACTCATTGATCACCCCCACTGTCAGAAAGTTTTTTTCTAATATCTAATATGTGTCTCTTCCCTTTCAGTTTTATCCCATTGCTTCTGATCTTTCCTTGTGCAAATGAGAATAGGGCTGATCCCTCTGCACTGTGACAGCCCTTCAGATATTTGTAGACAGCTATTAAGTCTTGTGGAAAAAAAGAATAAAACAGGTCAGCACTTCCCAATAGAAATCTATAGGTGCCCCGGCAGCAGGCATAGGAGGACATTCACAGGCTAGTTCCCCAGCGCTGACAACAAAGAGAAGTGGGATTGCAGGGCCCATCTACGTTCCCTGCCCACCAAGAGTGACCTGGACATTTTGCTCCATAAGTTGGAGATGTCACACAAAAAAGACATAACAGCCCTGCAAAAGGACATTATACATTTGGGTCAGCGCCTGGCGGAGGTGGAGGAATCGCAGGGAAAGCTGATAGACACGGTGGAATCACACAGAAAGGTCATTGAAATTCAGTCCTCACAAATATCAGAGCTGTTTCTCCACCTGGACGATCTTGAGAATCGTCATAGGAGGAACAATTTACACATAAGAGGCCTAGAGGAAAATGTTGAACATAATCAGTTAAAGGCATGGGTTCAGGAATTCTTCAATGGCTTACTACAGAGACCCCTCGACAAACCAATTGAAATCGACGGAATTCATTGTACGCTGGGTCCAAGGCCCAGAGATCCTGCGAGGCCGCGTGACGTAGTCTGCAGGATTCATTTTTTTCAGGAAAAGGAACTGATTATGCGCAGAGCCAGAGAGGCAGGAAATTTGTCCCATCAGGGATCCCCTATTCTCATTCTGCAAGATCTATCCCGACGCACGCTACAACATAACATAGAAGAGCTCTGAAACCGTTATTGGCGGCATTGAAAAAAAGAGAAATTCAGTACCAATGGGGGTACCCCTTTCAACTCCAGGCACGTAAAAGAAATAAAAGGGCTTCTCTCAGGTCCCTAGGGGACTTGCCGGGATTCCTGGGCGCCTTTGAGCTCCCAATGATCGTCTTACCGGAGTGGCCACAACGAGTGGGGGCGCTAGCTCCAGCTGTAGGCTCCTCATGGCAGAGAGTCGGGGGAAGAGCCAAACGCCGAACTCAAGAATAGCATCTTGCATCTCTGCAATGTCCTCTTACTTAAAGGATATGTGCATGCCTGATCGATTCTTCGCCTATTTCTCTTTTCAGGTTCAGCCGTGATATGTTCTCCGCACAGTTAAAGAACAAAGTCGGTACTGCCTCGGTTTAGTTATTTATCTTTATTGTTCAGCCGGAGTCGCCAGGGGGTGTAGCCTCGCCTTCGGTTCTCCTTACCCTCCAGAAGGGTCCTTAACCCCCCCCCCCCGTCCCCTAGGGGTTCGAGCATTGGGTCATCTGACTCGTATCTTTACTTATATAAATATGACTAATGTAACTGCATGCACATATAATGTTAAGGGGTTGAATACCCCGGAAAAAAGGAATCAGGTTCTTTCTCACCTACACAAGAAAGGGGTTGTGGTGGCCATGCTACAGGAGACCCAATTCAAGGTCTCGAGATAACATCTCACGCTTTTTATCCAGATTCTATACTACATGGTTTCACGGCCCTGACCCTACTAAAAAAGCTGGAGTGATCTCGGTGGTATTGCACAGATCTCTTCAGCACATCGTTATAGACCGGGTGGTGGATCCACACGGTCGATATATTTTTTTTAAATTGGAAGGCATGGGTTCAGTGCTGTCATTTGCTAATGTCTATTTTCCCAACCAGGACCAGGCCGTCTTCGGGGTGACTACACTACAAAAGCTGGCCGATTTTGCTGATGGTACAGGCGTGATCCTAGGAGGCGATCTCAACATGGTGATGGATCCAGAGGTGGACTCGTCTGTGGGTAAGCCCCCATTTCCCACACAGCACATCGCACATTGAAGAGGGAGCTAAAGAGGTTGCAGTTAGTGGACATGTGGAGAATCTTGCACCCAGGTGTCAGGGACTACAGTTTTCACTCGGCGACTCACAACAGTTATAGTCAAATAGATCACGTCTTCATCTCACACAGGCTATTAGATTTCAATCCAGCATGCTCTATAGGCCCATTTTTGTGGTCCGACCACACTCCAATATATGGGAAACTCACTAACATGGGTAGGGTATCCAAAATAAATCAGTGGAGGTTGAACGAGAATCTTCTTAAAGACACCCTTTGTGTCGGCGACGTTAAAAAAGCGATCGCGACATTTGAGGAAACCCATAGGGAAGACTCAACTAGTTTCCCTGTTCAATGGGAGGCTTTCAAGTGTGTCTTGAGGGGGGTCTTTATTTCTCAAGGTGCTCACCTTAAGACCAGCTTCACTCTAAAGAGCAACAAAATAAGGGCCACCCAGCGGAAACGACAAAAGCGGAAATCTCAACGATACGTCATCAAATTTTGTCAATTATGAATCAGAAGTCGATGGGGTTCAGAGACAGAATGCGCAGATGTGCTTTGGAGTACAGGGATAAATGCAAGAGGTGGCTGTCCAGAGCCCTACATCCTAGAACTCCTTTGACACATATCCCTAAGATCCAGAAACAGGGTGGGAGAGTCGTCCACTCGACCTCTGAGATTCTAGAGGTTTTTTTATAAATATTACAGAAACCTATATAATATAGACCGAAACCCAGCTCCAATGCAAGGAGCGGAGGAGGGCGGGGGGCGGGGAGTATCTGGACAGCTACGCTCCTGGTCCGGTGGACCCAGAGGAGTCCGTTGATATGGAGGAGGATTTTTCGAGCCTGGAATTATTGGGTCTGATAAAGGAACTTAAAGTAGGCAAGACCCCAGGCCCAGACAGGCTCACCCCTAAATTCTACAAACTCTTCAAAAAGAATTATACCCATTATTACTTAATGCCTTTAATGCGATAAACAGGAGTTGTCCTTTCCCATCCCAGGTGCTCCAAGCACACTTGGTCGTATTGCCCAAGCTGGGAAAGGATTCTATGGGGTGTGGGAACAATAGACCCATCTCGGTCTTAAACATAGATATAAAATTATTTGCGAAACTGATTGCAGCCCCACTACAGGCCTACATCCCAAAGTTGATACATAGGGATCAGGTGGGGTTTGTCCCGGAGAGGGAGGGAAGGGACAACATAATAAAATCTATGTCACTAATGTCGTGTGCCTGGAATGCGGGGTCCCCGCTCTGCCTCATGGCGGTAGATGCAGAGAAGGCTTTTGATAGAGTGGGATGGAGATTCCTGGAAGCCACCCTTCGGAGGGTTGGGCTGGGGCCTCGCATGAGGGATTGGATCATGGCTCTGTACAACAACCCCTCGGCCAGAGTCATAGTAAACGGAACCTTGTCGGATAACATACCCATTAAGAATGGAACGAGACAGGGCTGGCCACTGTCGCCTTTCTTGTATATCCTAACAATGGAATCCTTGGCTAATGCTATCAGGAGGAATGACTCAATTAGGGGCGTTAGGGTGGGACAAGGAGACTATAAACTTTCTTTATTTGCAGACCTCCTTATATATTTGTCCTGCCCGAACGTTGGAATTCAGGTCCTGTTACAGAAGTTTGGCAGGTTTAGTGCAGTGAGCAACTTCAAAATCAATTTGCAGAAAACAGAAATATTGAATGTTTCCCTCCCGCGGCCTGAGATGCTGCCTCTGCAAGGACAGTTTCCATTTAAATGGCAAGTCAACTCTATTAAATATTTGGAGGTTCAGCTACCGGCGGACCTCACGGGCATGTTTGAACTGAACTTTAAACCCTTTTTAGCTAATCTAGAAAGAGACCTAAATAACTGGAACCCACTTTTCCTGTCATGGGCAGGTAGAATTAATTCGGTTGGACTCCCTCCCTAGGTTTCTATATGTATGCCAGGCATTCCCCATCAAGCTGCACAGGCCATTCCTGATGCATATCTGCTCCTTAATTACAAAATTTGTTTGGCGAGGCCGTAGACCTAGACTAAAATATAGCATGCTTGCTAGAGCCAAAGAGAGGGGAGGCCTGGGCCTCCCAGACTTTTCCCTATACTACAAAGCTAACATAGCTAATTGCGTGCTGAATCTCCTTAAACATCAGGGGTCTAAGCTATGGGTCGAAATCGAGCACGACCTGGAGCCCAGGTTGCCCTGGGGGGTGTTCGGGATTCCGGGCGGCCCTTGCTGGGCCAGCTGGTGGAGGCTTGGTCGGGTCTCATAAGAGGGTATCTGTTGGTCTCGGTCCCTGGTCCTCTCACCCCGTTGCTAGCAAATCCCCAATTTAAAGCATTCGAGCAACGAAAATGCCTTTTGATTGTCCCCGCAAACTCCATGCCGCGTCTGAGGCACGTGATGGGGCAGTCGGGGTTCAGGCTCCTGACTGAGCTCTTCACAGAGGGTCTTGTCCCACCAGGAGCCTGAATGGAATATTTTCAGTTGAGTAGCTTGGTGGACTCCCTGTAGCCTGGGATTGCGTCGATCATGGCAAGCTATAGCACTCCCTACAAGAGCTGGGCATATCAGCACATCTAATCAAGTTGATAAAATCACTTTATACCAATCAAGAAGCCACTGTGAGAATACAGTATGGGGACACAGATTGGTTTGGGATCGGCAAAGGTGTCCGACAAGGCTGCATCATCCCACTCTTCTTGTTTAACCCATACGCGGAAATGATTATGCTGAAAATGTACCTAAGGAAATTGGAAACCGGAGTGAGAATAGGTGACAGAAACATCAACAATCTTTGTTACGCAGATGATACAATGACTAAACAGCTAACAACAACAACATTAAGCCTCCTCTCAGCCTTCTTATTTACAAGCGAAACATTCCCAGATCCTTAAACTATAATCAGGGAGAGCGCCTGTCACGTGATTTAACCCCTTAGTGACGGAGCTTTTTTGTACCATATAATTTACTGAAAAACTTTTTAAAAATTCTAAGCGGAGAGAAATGGAAAAAAACGACATTCCACCATCTTTCGGTGCGTCCTGTTTCTACGGCGCACAAACTGCAACAAAAACGACCTGATATTTTTATTCTATGGGTCAGTACGATTACTGCGATACCAAACTTATATAGTAATGTTTTTGCTGTAGTACTTGTATTTTTTTTTAAGATATTTAATTTTTTTCAATTATTTTCTGCGGTCATTTTGTGCGCGCGATAACTTTTTTAGTTTTCTGTTGACATAGTTGAGCAAGGGTTCATTTTTTGCGGGATTTCCTGTAGTTTCCCATAGTATCAATTTGGAATACATACGACTTTTTGATCATTTTTCATTGCGTTTTTTCTGGGAGACAGGGTAACTTAAAAAGTGTATTTCTGGTGTTCTTTATTTTTTTTTCGGACGACGTTCACCGTGCAGAAAAAATAATGCACTACTTTGATAGATCGGACTTTTACGGACGCGGCGATATCAAATACATATTTTTATTTTATTATTTAGATTTTTTAATAATAGATATGGCAAAAGGGGGGTGATTTAAACTTTCATAACTTTTTTTTTTAACAATTAAAAAAACTTTATTGATTTTTTTTTAACTTTACTTTGAAGTCCCCCTGGGGAACTTTAACATGCGATGCTTTGATCGCTCCTGCAGTATGACGTAATGCTACAGCATTACGTCATACTGCTTTTTGACAGGCAGTCTATCATGCCACCCTGTGTGGATGGCTTGATAGGTAGTCTGCTAAGGCATCCCTGGGGCCATTTATTAGGCCATGACACCTGCACGGCTCCCCCGATCTCACCGCGGGGGGGCTGTGCGGGACCCCCGAACAGCGTTCAGGGGATTTAAATGCCGCTGTCAGAATTGACAGCAGCATTTAAAGGGTTAATAGCCGCGATCGGCCGAACGTTCGAGCACGGCTATTGCCCGTGGGTGTCAGCTGTAATAAACAGCTGACGCCCGCATTGCATGGAGGGAGATAGCGGCGCTACCTCCCTCCATACACGTCCTGCAACAGCAGGACATAGTTTTACGATAGCGCCGTCACTAAGGGGTTAAAAGAGGAAAGTTGAGAAGTATGATTTAACTCCCCAGGTGCCAGGCGTGTTACTGCAGCAACACGCCTGCACCAAGGATCCAAGCATACTTGTAATGGTATATTTTAGAGGTTCTTCCAAACAAAATCCAATCCGTTGGAGAGCTGCAGGGCAGGATAACCCGATTTCCAAAAAGAAACAGGTGAATAGAAAAAGTAAGAAAGAAAAAATCCCTCACTGAGCTTCTAATGGAAGTGCCTTAAAGAAAACTCCATCAGTAGGTAGAATACACAAATATATAGGTTTTATTAATTAAAACCACTAAGGTAAAAAGACCTCTTTAGAAGGTCAGAGAGCAGAAGAAAAAAAGAATAAATACGAATACATGCAACGCGTTTCGGCGGAAGAATCCGCCCACATACAAAGTCTATAAATAATACTAAAACCATACCGTATGAATAATTATCCACTTTTCTCTCATCTGAATCCGGTGCCATTACGGTGCATCTTGATGATGACTCTTACATTCACGTCATCAGACGGTGCCATCTGGAACGCACGTAGCGTTCCACATTACATGTCGTCTGACAGGGAGCGCGATGATGTATTACATGCGGTTCACAGGGAGCCCTCCGCAAGACACGCTTCCTGAAGCTGCGTGTCACATGATGACGTGATGACACGGTGCGTCTGTTTTTTGCAACTAACTTTATTCGTGAAAGATGAGCCGCGTGTCACGTCATGACGTGATGACGCGGTGCATCTGTTTTTTTCAACTAACTTTATTAGAATAATTACAGTAATGTTCCCTTTAAGGGATGGTAAGTAATACCCTGGGTTAATTATTCCCGGTACGGCACTATAAATTAAGCCAATATAAATTAATCTTATTTAAATCTTTTTCAAATGGAGTCTGATAAAGTGGCAGCAATCTCCCAATGGGTCAGACCAGATAACCTGAAAGCTCTCCAGCGGTCTTTAGGTTTCACAAATTTCTACCATAGATTCATTAGGAATTATTCTGCTATTGCTCAACACCTGACTGATCTTACCAAGAAGGGGGCCGACTTGGTAAGATGGTCGCCAGAGGCCCTAGAGGCTTTCAGTGGGCTCAAAAGGGCGTTTACTGCTGCCCGGTGCTTGTACAGCCTAAGAGACTCACAGCTCGTCAAGCCAGGTGGGCGTTGTTTTTCGCCAGGTTTAACTTCGTTGTTACATATATTCCAGGGGAGAAGAACGTGAAGGCAGACGCCTTCTCACGGAGTTTCGGTTCGCCAGAAAGGGAGACAGTGGCTCCCAAGAATATCTTGGCACCTGGAGTGGTGGTGGCAGCGGTAGAATCAGATCTCGTTCTTCATCTACAAAATTGTCAGCAGGACGCTCCCTCGGGGGTGCCGGAAGGTAGATGGTTTGTGCCAGAGACCTTGTGTCTCAGTGTCATTGAAGAGTCTCACTCATCTGTTTTCGGAGGCCATCCGGGGGTTCAGGGGACTCTGGATCTTTGTATTAGACACTACTAGTGGCCAGTCATGTCTCGGGAGATCCGCAACTTTGTTAAGGGATGTGCTGTCTGTGCATGCAGTAAAAGTCGTCGTCGGCATCCGGAGGGGCCTCTGAGACCGTTACCCGTGCCTTCTCGTCCGTGGTCACATTTATCAGTAGATTTTATCACCGATCTACCTGAGTCTCAGAAGTTCACCACTATCCTAGTGGTTGTAGACCGTTTCTCAAAAATTGCACATTTCGTGGTGTTAAAGAAGCTACCTTCTGCGATAGAGTTTTCCAAGATTTTTGTAAAAGAAATCATTCGTCTACATGGGGTTCCCAAGAACATTGTATCTGATTGCGGGGTTCAGTTTGTTGCTCAATCTTGGCGAGCCTTCTGTAGAAACCTGAGAACGTCGCTTTCCTTCTAGTCAACATTCCACCCGCAAACTAATAGTCAGACTGAGCGGAAGAACCAGGATTTAGTGCAATATTTACGGTTGTTTGCTAGCGAAAAGGCTCATCAGTAGGCAGAATTCCTGCTGTTGGCAGAGTTTGCGCTAAACAACCGTACTTGTTCTTCCAATGGGGTATCTCCATTCCTGTGCGTATATGGTCAGCATCCTCGCTTCCTTACAGCTATTTCTGCGCCACCTGCCTGTCCTGCAGCTGATGTCGCAACTGATGCGCTGCAGGGGGTATGGAAAGAAGTACAGAAGAACCTGGAAGCAACGGGGGCTCATATGCAGTTGCGTAGTAGAAGGAGTCTGTCAGTATCTGAACCTTACAGGATGGGACAGAAGGTATATTTGTCTTCTAGAAATTTCAAATTGACGGTTCCGTCTTTGAAAATGGCGCCGAGTTATGTGGGTCCCTTTGTCATCACGCATGTAGTAATTCCGATTGCTTATGCACTTGATTTGCCAGCTACATGGAGAGTTCATAGGGTTTTTCATAAGTCATTATTGAAACCTTTTGTCCCTTCAGTGTCCCTCCCAACACATGAATCTCTCTCCACTCTGGGCTGGTGGAAAAGCCAGATTGTGAAATAGAGGAGGTGAGAGGGCCACTCTTCCCCGACAAACTTTGTTCTTGGACTGTCTGGTCCCGCAGTCTTAGTGTCCCCTGCAGTAGAAAGTTAGGAGAGATGACTTTTCTCTGTCACAGGTTCTAATCCACGGGACAAGGTTTATGGGGAAAGAGCAATCCTTTTTCTCCAGGGCCACCCATTGCTTACTAGCAGCGTGGTACTGCCAGTCGGTCAGATGCATTAAAACTGCTGCTTTGTGGTATTGTTGGAAGTTTGGAAGCCCTACCCCCTTCCCTAATTTTGGGAGATGATAGGTACCGACTTAGTCAAGGTTTACGTCTGCCCCATACAAAGTTGATCATAGCTAGAGATGAGCGAACACCAAAATGCTCGGGTGCTCGTTACTCGGCACGAAATTTTCGCAATGCTCGAGGGTTCGTTTCGAGTAACGAACCCCATTGAAGTCAATGGGCGACCGGAGCATTTTTGTATTTCGCCGATGCTCGCTAAGGTTTTCATGTGTGAAAATCTGGGCAATTCAAGAAAGTGATGGGAATGACACAGCAACGGATAGGGCAGGCGAGGGGCTACATGTTGGGCTGCATCTCAAGTTCACAGGTCCCACTATTAAGCCACAATAGCGGCGAGAGTGGGCCCCCCCCGCACTGTCAGCGTAAAGATCGTTCTCCTCTGGCACAGCTGTAACAGCTGTAGCAGAGAAGAACGATGTTAGCCCATTGAATTCAATAGAACCAGCAATACAGCAGGTTCCACTGAATGCAATGGGCTGCCGGCGATCGCAGGATGAATGGTCGGGAAGGGGTTAAATATATAACCCCTTCCCTGCAATTCATCCAGAAATGTGATACACTAAAAATATATACCGGCGTATAAGGCGACGGGGCGTATAAGACGACCCCCCAACTGTCACCTTATACGCCGGCAATACAGTGGAGCAAAGAATAAAAAGCATTACTTACTTCTTCAGACGATCTGCGCCGCTCCTGCAGACTGTCACTCCTTCCTGGTCCACGGACTAAAGCTTTCTCTATGAAAGGCTTGAAATCCCTGCCTCCAGAAACACAGCCAATCACAGCAATTCAATGACATCACTGTCATTAGCTGTGGTTGGCTGAAGGCACGTGTGTTTCTGGAGGCGTGGATTTAAAGCCTTTCGTAGAGAAAGCAATGCTCTGCCGGGAACCAGGAGGGAGCGACAGCCTGCAGGAGCACCGCAGAACACCAGGAAGGAGTGACAGTCTACAGGAGCGGCGCAGATCGTCTGAAGAAGTGAGTAATGCTTTTTATTCTTTGCTCCACTGTATTGCCCTGTCGCCTTATACGCCGGTATATATTTTTAGTGTATCACATTTCTGGATGAATTGCAGGGAAGGGGTTATATATTTAACCCCTTCCCGACCATTCATCCTGCGATCGCCGGCAGCCCATTGCATTCAGTGGAACCTGCTGTATTGCTGGTTCCATTGAATTCAATGGGCAAACATCGTTCTTCTCTGCCACAGCTGTTACAGCTGTGGCAGAAAAGAAGGATTTGTCTTCTATATGTTCTCAATGGGGTCGGCGCTGCTGCCGCCGGCCCCACTGAGCGCATATAGAGACGATTTATGGCCTTTAGAAGGACCGTTGGGGTTCTTGAAGCCTACAATACACCTAACACTCTCCCTATAGCAGCTCCAACACGATACCACTTTCCCTGAACTAATGTCAGAATACATCCGTAGCGAGCCGCGGGAAGGGCAGATTTCAATACTCGGGTGACACCTTATCTCCCCAGCCACTCACAGCAGGGGGGTGGTATAGGGCTTAAACGTTGCAGGGGGAAGTTGTAATGCCTTCCCTGTCTTTCAATTGGCCAGAAAAGCGCGCTAACGTCTCACAGAGGAAAGTGAAAGTAATCCGAACACCGCGTGGTGCTCGTTAAGAGTAACGAGCATCCCGAACACCCTAATATTCGCAGGAATATCAAGCTCGGACGAGTACGTTCGCTCATCTCTAATCATAGCCAATCTTAGGGCGAGCACCCACTGGCGTTTGCGTTTTCCGCGGGAAAAAAATGCAGCGTTTTCGCCGCGTTTCCCGCGATTTTTCCGCGCGTTTTTCGCGGCGTTTTCGCGGCTTTTCCATTAATTTCCATTGACTTTCATGGGTGCATTAGGAGAAAAATAAGGACACATGTGCAACTGACAGTTCCTATGTTAAAAACGCAAACGCAACGCAAAAAAAACGCCAGTGGACAGGAACACATGTTATCTCTATGCCTGTGCAGGAAAAACGCAAAACGCAGGTAAAAAAACGCCAGTGGGTGCTCGCCCTAAGTCTATTAAAAAATTGTATTGGAGGGGTGATGGGGATCGCTTGAAAAAGGCATGGGTACCTGTGGGAGTACATCCGTTTTAATGGCATTTATCCGTCCGAACCAGGACAGGTCTTGAGTGGCGTATGTAGGCAGGTCTTTCAGCGTTTGTTCTCGGAGTGTCAAATAATTCAGGGGGAACAATTTAGTTAGGTTGGCCGGGAAATGCATTTCCAGATATTGTATAGCCTCTTTTTTCAATTTAAATGGAAAGTGTTCTGCAATATGTTTCTCTTCTACTAATGGGATTAGAGTACCGATCCGCGCCACCATATAATGAAGATTAAAATAACTCACCTGGTGCGTAATGGGATTCCCATGAACTGTTGGGGACACCCCGCCTGCACCTGTGGTCCGAGTGTGCCTGTAGAAAATATGAAGAAACTCCAGATATCCTCCAATGATGGAGAGCCGCTGGAATGAAAAAATCTCAGAGAGGGAAAACTTCCCTCAATGGGTTAAATAAACAAATTTTCAAAGAGAAAAAGGTTTCTTTCCGCGCTCCTGCTGTAGACCTTCTTGTTTAAAATGAAACAAACTGTCGTAGCAGCAATATTATAAAAAAAGACTGTCTGCTACGGCAGTTTGTTTTGTTTTAAACAAGAAGATCTACAGCAGGAGCGCGGAAAGAAACCTTTTTCTCTTTGAAAATTTCTTCTACTAATGGCAAAGAAACATCCAGAGCCTCAGATTTGGAGTAGTTAATTTTGAAGTTAGACAGATGCCCAAACTTCTCAAATTCTTGCAACAAGGATGGCAGCGTGGTACGTGGCTCAGTAATATTCAGCAGCAGATTGTCCGCATATAACATCACCTTGTAATGAGCCTCGCCTACCCATACTCCCTTAATAGTAGTGTTGTTCCTGATCGTCATAGCTAGAATTCCATAACTAGCCCATATAGCAATGGGGACAGTGCACAACCCCGTCTGGTACCATTTTTAATGCTAATTGGGGATGACAGTCTGCCATTTACTCTAACCTGTGGGACAACGATTCTGGCCAGAAATTTGGGGCCAAACCCGATCTGCTTCAATGTCTTGGTCAGGAACCTCCAATGTACCCTGTTGAAGGCTTTTTCAGCATGAACGGATAGTAAGCACATGGGGTCTGATCTATTTCTCACCCTAGATGTTACCAATATGGTTTTAATAATATTGTTTCTGACTTCCCTGCCCCTGCAAAGCCCACCTGGTCTGTATGAATGATGGAGAGCATGTAGGGAGTTAACTGTTAGCCAGGATTTTTTAGAAGAATTTTATGTCCACATTGATTAATGATATTGGTCTATAATTGGCAGAGACCATGTGATCCTTGCACAGTTTTAGGGCGCCCACCCACTGGCGATTTTTTTTTCTTTGCGTTTTTTCTCAAGAGCAATTAGAATTGAATGTACTCCTGTCCACTGGCGTTTTTTTTTGCGTTGCGTTGCGATTTTTAACATAGGAACTGTCAGTTGCATATGTGTCCTTATTTTTCTCCTAATGCACCTATGAAAGTTAATGGAAATTAATGGAAAAGCCGCGAAAACGCCGCGAAAACGCGGCAAAAAACGCCGCGGAAAACGAAAATCGCAAACGCCAGTGGGTGGGCGCCCTTAGTAGGACGCTAATATGTGCCTCCAGAGACTGGCGTGGGAAGGTAGATTTAGAGGAGATAGCAGAAAAGAGCCTAGCTAAGAAAGGGTAGAGCTGTTGTCGCATGAGCTTAAAAAAGGAGGTGTAAAGCCGTCTGGCCCCCAGCTCTTTCCTGCCGTAATCGTCTTAATGACCTCCTCTATTTCATCCATGGTGATATTTCACTCTAGCGTTTTCCCAATCATCAGTTTCTATTAATGACAAAGCCTTCTCCATTATATATTCTTTTATGCAGTCTTATAGAGCACCTGGCTCCATATCTGCGAATTGACCTCTTAACCCATAGAGTTGCACGTAATAACCCTGGAAGGTTTCCAAAATCCCTGTTGGGTTGTGAGTGTCAATTCCCGCCATATTTTTGATACATGGGAAAAGGTACCCACTGCCCTCGGGTGTAGCAAGCGTGACAGGGGTCTGCCAGTTTTATTGGAGTATGCATAGTAAAACCGCCTACACTAGTCTCTATAGCGTAAATATCTTTGGCCCAGTTTGGCTTTGAGCTCCATTCTGGCAATCAGATTTGCCAGAATGGATGGGAATAGTGTTTGTTTCTGTGCGGTTTCTAGCACATGCATCGCCGAAGTAAAGCAGATAACTTGGCTTCGTCCTCTCTCTTAAGTTGTGCTCCATGTTTGATAAACAGGCCCCTTAAATTGCACTTCAGCGCCTTCCATTGGGTAGGTTCCGGCGTATCGTCTGTGGCGTGTACAACCACGAACATATCGATATGTTCTTTTTCTTTGGCAACGCACGCACAGTCTCTTAATAAATTGTCATTCAGCTGCCAAGTGCACTGATGGTCGACCAAGTCTGGTAAGGAAAGGCATAGAAAAATTGGGGCATGGCCTGACCAGATCATGTCACCAATGCAAGCTGCAATGTGCCAGGACAGCACATGGTGGCTGAACAAAAAGAAGTCAATCCTACTGTAGGAGTTTTGTGGCTGCGAAAAGAAGGTAAAGTCCCGGTCTTGTGGGTGTAAAATGCACCAGACATCCACTATCTGAAGTGCATGTAGCATACGCTTGAGCGATCCCAATTGACTAGCAGAGATCCCACCTCTACCCATCGACATGTCAATATTAGGGTTCAGGGTCAGGTTGAAATCTCCCCCTAGAACAAGCATCCCCTCCACAAACTCAGGCTGGACATTCAAAAAGGAGATGCATGCTAAGGCCTGTCACTGATTTGGGGCGTACCAATTAGCTATGGTGAACTTGGTGGCCATTACTGATATCGTAATGATTGCATACCTGCCCAGAGGGTCAAGTCTTTGGTCTATAAAGCAGTGGGCCAGTGACCTATGAAGAGCGATAGAAACCCCCCGGATTGGCTTTCCGGATTGGCGCAGTAGAACCAGTGGGCAAAATACCAATCTCTAATGTCTGGGATGTGTCCAACCTTGAAATGCATTTCCTGTAGCAGTAACACCTGAACCCATTGTTTGTGTATATGGTATAAGATCTGAGCACTTTTTTGAGGGGTGTTGAAGCCCCTGACATTAAGGGAACTAAATTAGAGCGCTGCCATTGGTAGTTATAGGAGATAGGTGGGGGAACCAAAGACAAGTGGACCGACCAGTAGATTTATACAAATGGCGGAGAAGGAAGGTGGAATTAAGGGGAAGGGACAAACAGACAGAATAATAAAGAATCAGTACAAATTTAGCATCTTTATACCAAGACGCAGAATTCAGCTAGGTTGCAAACAAAGAAGCCTTCAACCACCCAGGAAGAATGGCCATATGTAATATGTTGCAGCCGTTCTGAGTTCCCACCTTGCTTTCAGGCCAGATCAGGGTTTAGCAGCATTCCTACCTCTCCTGGAGCTGAGAGGTGGTGGTTGCAAGATTAATGTCAGTCACCACCTGGTGCTAAGTAGCTCTACTCCTATTTAAGCAGGGCTAACAGTTACTCCTGTGCTGGTCAATTCACTTCAGTCCTATGTTGGACAGCGACGGAGCAACACAGTGTAGTGGAAGCTCTGCTGGATAAGCTAAGTGCTTTGCTGTTTTGGTTTGGTTTTGTTTCCCTTTTTGTTTTGTGCAAGGGCCTCCAGTGAGGGACTGGTCAGTGGCCCAGGTTCGAGTGCAGGCTCGCACTTATCAGCGCGGTCGGTCTGCCGAGTAGGCAGGGCCCCCTCCCGGGTTAGGGGTCGATAGGGAGAGCATTCCCCTTTAGTCTTTGTTTCCTTTTGCACAGTTGTGCCTTTGATTTATGTTATTGAGGTTGCACGCCCAGAGGACGCAACAGATTGACCAGCCCTTACCTACTCAGGGAGATTCTGTGCTGTTACTATGAATCCCCTTGAGGTTTTGTCGCACCAGCTTGGCACGCTGGCTGCTGAGCTCGCTGAAATAAAGCAGCGACAAACTGCGCTGTAGGTTCCCAGCAAGGAACCAAAAATTGAGCTACCTGACCGTTTTTCTGGTGATAGGCAGAAATTCAGATCCTTCCGGGATGCCTGTAAGCTCTATTTTAGACTGCGTCCAGTGTCTTTAGGGGACGATGCCCAGAAGGTGGGCTTTGTCATGTCCAGACTGCAGGGGGCGCCCCAGGCATGGGCTTTTTCATTGCCCCTGACGTCTGAGGTCTTGGACTCAGTGGATAACTTTTTTGCTGCATTGGGTCTTATCTATGATGACCCAGGTAAGATATCGGTGGCTGAAGGGAATATCAGATGTTTACGACAGGAAGACTCCTCTGTCGAAGATTATTGTGCTGGGTATCGACGTTGGGCCGCAGAAACCCAGTGGAATGACCCTGCTTTAAAGAGCCAATTCCATTGGGGTCTATCCAATAAAATCAAGAATGTACTGGTAGGTTATCCAGTACCCCGCAGTCTAAATGAGGCCATGTCTCTGGCTATCAAAGCTGGGAGACGGATCGGGGAGAGGCATCAGGAACTCTCCATAGATTCTGGCTTCTTATCTGTGGATGTGGAGGAGCCCATGCAGTTGGGGTCTCTGGCTGCAAGGGTTAGGAGTGGGAACAAAGTACAGTGTAAAGGTCGATGCTTTTCCTGTAACCGCATTGGTCGTATGGCTCAGTGTTGTTCCCGTCATAATTGCCAGCTAGGACTTGATGGCCCGGAGATTACTGAGGGGACCCCTCTAAGCCATCAAATTGCCTGGATATCACCCTCCAGACTAGTGCTTCCTGCGGAGATCCTGTCTGATAGGGTGGGCAACCCCATAAGAGTCCTTCTGGATTGTGGAGCTAGTATTAATTTAATACATCGGGAGACGGTTAGACATTTAGGCTTAGAGATGAAGGCTCTGGAGTCTCCCATCCCAGTATCTGCCATTGATGCTGCTCCACTATTGCAGAGAAGTCTGAGGTTTTGTGTGCCTAACGTCCGTTTAAAAATTGGGCTGTTCCACATGGAGATTATAACATTATACGTCATAGAATCTCTCCCTTCGCAAGTAGTCTTGGGGCTGCCTTGGCTACATCTACACAACCCGGTAGTAGACTGGGAGAAGGGGGACATTGTTAAATGGAGCCCTGGGTGTTTGTCTGGTTGCATTTCTGTCGATGTAGCTTCTATTCAGGCAGAAGAGCTGCCGGAAGTCATCACTGACCTCTCTGATGTGTTTTCCCCAGAGGGTGCAGACAGATTGCCACCGCTCCGACAGGGGGATTGTGCAATTAAACTCCTCCCTGACTACGAGTTCCCCAGGAGCCGCATATCCCCTCCTGAGAGACTGACGCTCAAAGATTATACCCAAGAGGGTTTTAAGATGGATCCTGAGAGGGTTCAGAAATTGAAGAAGTGTGTTGCTACGGCTCCGGCACTGGGGCAGCCAGATTCTTCTGGGCCTATTATTGCCGAGGTCCAGAGAGAGTTACGGCGAGCAGTTCAGCGAAGAAAGCGAGTTACTAACAGTCACCGCTCAGAGGGGGCGGAATTCCGTGTTGGAGACTTGGTTTGGTTGTCTACCAGAGTTATAAAATCCAAACAACCATCCGCTAAACTTGGCTCGTGATTTATAGGTCCATTTAAAATAACTGAGAAGAGTAACGCGGTTGCTTTTCGGTTAGAAATTCCCAGTGCGATGAAAATTAGCAATGTTTTCCACAAATCTCTGCTCATAAAATTCATCGATCCTGGGAAAGACTCCCCACCCCCGGCTCCTGTGCTAGCAGATGGGGAGGAGCAGTTGGTAATAAGTCACATTTTGGACTCCCGTCGAGTCAAAAAATTTCACAGATCAAACCCTGGTCGTCCTGATCCTAAGGTTCCTGGGGCCCCTCCTAGAAGGGGAGGTACTGTTGCAGCCGTTCTGAGGTTCCCACCTTGCTTTCAGGCCAGATCAGGGTTTAGCAGCATTCCTACCTCTCCTGGAACTGAGAGGTGGTGGTTGCAAGATTAATGTCAGTCAGCACCTGGTGCTAAGTAGCTCTGCTCCTATTTAAGCAGGGCTAACAGTTACTCCTGTGCTGGTCAATTTACTTCAGTCCTATGTTGGACAGCGACGGAGCAACACAGTGTGGTGGAAGCTCTGCTGGATTAGCTAAGTGCTTTGCTGTTTTGGTTTGGTTTTGTTTCCCTTTTTGTTTTGTGCTAGGGCTCCCTGCTAGGGACTGGTCAGAGGTCCAGGCACGATTGCAGGCTCGCACTTATCAGCGCGGTCGGTCTGCTGAGCAGGCAGGGTCCCCTCCCGGGATAGGGGATTATAGGGAGAGTATTCCCCCATTTATTTTGTATTTTCTTTGCTCAGTTGCGCCTTTATTTATGTTATTGAGGTTGCACGTTCTTAGGACGCAACATAATAGCTAGAAAATGCAATAAGGCAGTAGTTATGTACTAACATAGTGCAACTTCAAAAGGGGAGTGGGGAAGGAAGGGGGGGTAGAGGGAGCGAAAGCGGAACCTATCTATCCTCCTCTGAGGTGCAGGGGGAGGGGTTATAATGCATCTTGTTGCTTTATAGGAATCCTTAGGTGCAGAACAATGTTCAGTCCATTTGCATCTACGCAAGTAACCTTGTGCTTTTGTATGTCAGACTGAATCCTAGCTAGCAGGAATGGGGTGGTCCAGTGCTCATCATATTAGTCCTGAAGGTCAGAGCATGCAATATCCGCAAAGCTTCAAGCGGATGGGGCAGTAGTAATGGCATTCACATTCTGTCTCTGATTTGGTCTCTCTCTTCCCCTTCGTCCTGTCGTTTGTTGGGGCTGTGGAGGGGCTCCTGCCGATGGTGCTATGTGTACAGAGGGCCAGTCGTGGATTGGTTCTGTAGGTATATCTAAGGCAGAGGTAAACAAGGGCATGTCCCCCAGGCCTTTGAGAACATATGTACGACCCTTGAGGCATACCTGCAGACGAAACAGAAACCCCCAAATGTAGGAGAGATTGTGCTGTGGCAGAGTGTCCAGTAGGGGTTTAAGTGCTTTCCGTTTTTACAGGCTGGTGAGGGAAAGATCAGGGATCAGCTGCATACGTTTCCCTTCATAGTATATAAGGTGGCGCTCCCATACTTTCCTCATAATTGCCTCTTTCATTTGATACCTATTGACTCTGCAAATAATGTCTTTAGGTGAGCTTCTTCTATCTCCAAGGGGGAGTCTCGGGGAACCTCTAAAATAGAATGAAAGATATGACGTAGAGTTTCCTCTATATTTTGTTGTTCCACTTCCTTGTGTATTCCTTGCACCATAATATTACTTCTCTGTCCCCTATTCTCTACATTATCCAGAGGATCTGCTAAGTACTGCATTTGATAGGAATATGATGATAATAGCTGATCCTGCGTGTTCACGTGGTTAACAAGCTCAGCAATTGGACGTCTCATTAGCAGCAAATCTGGAGTCCACTTGTGCTAGCTCAGTGTAGACCGATGGCAGTTCTGTTTTATAGGAGTTTTCCAGCCTGGTCACATATGCCTCCATATCGGCTTTAGTAGGCAATGCCTGGAGATGAGAACTCAGAGCTCTAATCTCTGCAAGAGCTGCTGTGACTTGACTGCGATCCTGCATAACAGGGGCTATACTGCAGTCAGGTAATTCAGTAGCTGTCGCTGCATGAATGGGCTTTCAAACAAGCCAAAGAAGACATGCAAACTAGGTTTCATGATCTATGTACCCTTAAAATACCAACATGGGTACTCGATCCATTTTCAACAAATGCAGGAGAAGTTCATCCCAGATTACAAGCACTTTTCCAACAATGTGTCTATGAATGTTTTTGGGTGAAAGTGAAGAATTCCTATCCTATCGTGTGGCAGGAGGTTAAATTGCTCGTTTTTAGCTTTTCCATCTACGTACTTAGAGAAGAGGGGCTTCAGCCCGGTTCATCAGCTCCTGACAAAAGCGAAAAACAAACTTCAGATATGTGTAAGGGGCAATTTGAGACTAAGGTTGACGAAGATAGAACCAGATATCGCAAAACTGGTGTCCACTCATCAGGCCCAAGGCAGCTATTAATGACACAGATTAATTGTGGCAAACATTATTATTATTAGTCACATTTCAATGTTGTTGCATTTTAATTAGTTCTCTGACCATTAAGGATTAAGGTGTATCTTGCATTTTCTTTATACGTTGTACGTTTCTATCGAATGATAATTAAAAATGGTATTAATGCTTGCTTTTAAAAAAAATAATCTCCTGCAGTAAAACTTATTATTATTGTATCCACAATTAACCTGTCTTTAAATATCTAGCACCTACATTTTAGCAGCTCAAATTTAGCTGACTAAAATACTTCTTTGGTAATTAATGCTAATCTGTTAAACACTATCAAACTTTCCAAAAAAAAAATTGGTATTTTAATTTGTACTTTTAACTTTGACTGGGTTAAAACTAGTAAGGCTTGGGGGGCGTTGGCCACCATCCCAATACCAAAAGGGGGAGCTGGACTGAAAAGGTTTGAGAACCACTGGTGTAAGCTGCCTTGAAGAATGATAAATCTTCCATGCGGATATGTCTCGTTTTGTTTATCAAAAAAGGGAGTGGATTGTGTAAAAGAATGGAGACACCTTAGTGGTTTTTTACAGGCTACTATGGAGTGTTGAGAATAGAGATATTTAGAAACAGAGGAGGTGGAGAAGTGGGTCTACTGGAAGCAGATGACATCTGGCTTAAATTTAAGATGTTGTATAAAGGCCTTCTTTCTTTTAAATGGAAAGTTAAACCTTTTAACATTATGAGATACTATGACCATTGTAAAATTGAGATAGGCACTGAGTAACTGTCATGTCACGGTCAGTACACCTTTACTACTGTGGGTTCTATCCTGACTAACTAGGGTAAATATCTACTGTCCTGTCTAGTTAAAGGGGTTCTGACACGAATCAGATTTTTATGCTTTAGCAGCCATTGTTCCTTGGTCTGCCTAATGGACACAGGGAACCCATGATTAATGGCTGCTAAAGCATAAAATCTTACACTTACCTTTTTTCCTGTTGTTGCGAAAGAGAGGTGCCCTCTGACATGAGTCAGGACAGGCCGCCTCTCCACTGTGCATGCGCAGCAATCATGAGTTCAGCGAGGACAGACGAGCCGCCCACAGCAAGCAGTTCTTGTGACGTGCTTGCTGTGGGCGGCCCGTCCATTCACATCGGAAGTGGCTGACAGACGGAGAAGAGCAGGAAGCGCTAAGTAAAAATATTTTTTTTCCATGTCAGAACCCCTTTAAGGTTAATTGGTACTGCAGCTGTTAGCTGAGGTAGGGGCTGGTGATTGAAAGCTCTGTCAGCCAATCCACTTCTCCCATTTCCCTATATAATTCATCTTTACCAGCTGGATGGGCCAGTTATATTTCTGTATCTTTGGTCTAGTAAGCAACCTCAGTTTACCTGTCTCTTTCGGATGTTCCTGTTTGTTTTGTATTCAATGTATTCTTGTCCTGTATTTGTTGTCAGTTACTGTTTGTTACAATGAGGTAGAAGCCAATTTAGCCCATTTCGGGGAAAAAATTCCTTCCCAACTTCATAATGGCAGTCAGAATAATCCCTGGATCAACATTTGAAAGTTCCTACCTGACTCCAGGCCCTGGATCAACAGGTCCGCTGGTTATTTAATGTCTATATCCTGTAATAATCTCACTGCTCTTACAGTAAAGAATCCCCTTCAGTGTTGGAGATGAAACCTTCTTCCTCTAGACATTGAGGATGCCCTATTGTTACCGTCACAGTCCTGGGTATAAAGAGATCATGGAAGAGATCCTTGTATTGTCCTCTAATGTATTTATACATAGTTATTTGGTCGCCCCTAACTGTCTTTTTTCCTTCTACTTGTAGTTCTTTTTTTAAAAGGGTATGAACTGCTCACATGAGGTCATTAGGATGTTTTTAAACATCTCCTTATTATCACCTGTACTGTTATTTTTGAGGACGTTGTCCCAAATGATGTTGCCAAAAGTGATTCTGAACTGATCAAATTTTGCTTTACTAAAGTTTTTTTTGTTTTTGTTGTTCCTTGATAGAGCTTCCTATTGAATGACTGCTGAAAATTAATTATATTGTGGTAACTATTTCCCAAGTGTCCCTCAACCTGTACCCCTGTGATTCTGTCCGGTCTGTTGGTTAATAATAAGTCCACAATGGCTCCCCCTCTAGTTGGCTCCCGCATAAGTTGGGTAAGGAAGTTATCTTTAATTATTCTCAAGAACTTATCACCCTTGTGAGATTCATAGGTTTTGTCTTCCCATTGTTACGGTGGTTCTGGAATTGCTGCCTTGTTAATAGTCTGATGCTGGTTTTGGATGTGTTTCTACATCTTCTTGCTCAGTGGGTGTGGTATTAGGTGTGACGTGCTTAGTTGCACCTGTGGGTAATTCTAGGGCTATTTAACCTGGCCTGATACTGAGCTGAACTGTAGTTGATTTTCAATCTCTGTCTGGCTGAGCTAGCATTCAGAGTCTTGGTCCTGGAGCATTCAGTTACCATCTGCATCTCAAGATAAGTACCGCACTTGTTATCATTTCTAGTTTTGGTTTTCTTATGTTTTCCCTTTCCCATGTAGGGTCAACTAGAGGCCGAGGTATGCAGTCAGGACCGTCCTTATTGGGGTGATCGTTCCACGTTCAGGCAGAGTTCTTCCCTGTGTTTGGTTATATAGGAACAGTGTTTCCCATATTGTGGTTCTATCCCCGGGTTTGTTATTTGTTCATTTGCATTTGTGGGAGATTTGCGGATGACAGATCCAGCGCATCCTGGTTGGATGTTAACACTCATATTATATCCAGATATAATTTATAACTTTGTGAGATAGTTATAGATAGCAACGATTGTTAAGTGTAATATTAAGTATGATTATTATCCATTCAGTTGCATGCGACCCTCGGTTACTCCATGGATCAATGTTCTCCACGCATTCCTGTCTTTCACTGCTTCTTTCAATTCTGCAATTTACATGTTCGTGGTGGCCTTAATTGTATCTAGCTATCTTGTTCTTTGTCATCCTAGTCATCTCTTTCCACTGACTTTGCCAAGCATCAGTACTGTTTCCAGTGAGTTAAGGCACATCACATGGCCAAAAAAAGAGAGCCGCTGTTTGATGATTTTGCCATCTAGTGATATTTTTGGTTTGACACGATCTAACACTACCTTGTTCGTTGTCATGGCAGTCCAAGGTGTCCGTACCATCCTCCTCCAGCACCATAGTTCAAACACATCAATTTAGCTTCTGTCTGTTGTAGTAGAGGGAGAGGTAAAGTGTGGGACGGACGGTACATATCGCAGAGACTACTAACATCTGTGATGTAAACCCGGTCCATCTCTCACTCCGGTACTCAGTTCCACCTGGCCCAGACAGGTGAGGTGCATAAATGGGTGCAGGTTGCAGTGTCAAGGAGGTGTGTCCTGTGTGAGCAGCAGAGGCTCACAGGGAGTGCTGAGCTGGAGACACTGCACCACGCTGCTGGGAAGATTTGCTTTACTTTGCCCTATTGGAGTTTACAAAGACTTTTGTGTTATTGTTGCTAGACTGCTTATTTAAAAGGACTTTCCTTGAACTTTCTGTTATCTGGAGAATGCCAGTACTTTTTGTTTTGTTCATCAAGTCTGAATAAAGACAAGACACTCAGCATTTGGTCGTGGCCTGGTGTGTTTCCCCCTGCATTGCTACAATTGATGGAGGATGCGGGCAGTAAAAGACACACGGGTACATGTCCTGGGTGAAAGTCGCAGTAAGAATGCAAGCTGCCACAACAACTATGGAGGAGTTGGTGAAGCAGCTGGTGCAAGTGAGTGTGCAACAGCAACAAATGCAACAGGAGACAAACCAACTCATGGTAAAGCAAATGGCCATGCTGACTGAGGCCATTGAGACTAAAGAAACTGTAGATCCCTCCAGGCAACAGGCCTAGATGGACGCTTTAAAAACAGTAAGAGGGACATTACAAAAAATGATGCCACAAGATGATGTGGAGGCCTTCCTCGCCATTTTTGAGCCGGTGGAAGAGAGGGCGCAATTGCATCAAGAGCGGTGGACGGAGGTGTTGGCCCCGTACTTAATTGGAGAACCCCAGAAGGCGTATTATGATTTGGCGCAGCAGGATGCCCGGGAATACTCCAAGTTAAAAGCCGAAATCCTTGCTCGCCTGGGAGTCAGCATGGCAGTCAGAGCACAGCGGGTACATACTTGGAAGTATTCTCCGGAGAAGCCACCCCGGTCTCAAATGTTTGACCTGCTTGATCTGGCTCAAAAATGGCTACAGCCAGAGACCTCATCACCTGCTCAGATTGTCGAAAAGGTGGTGATGGACCGATTTGTGCAGTCCCTGTCTAGGTCCATGCAGCGTTGGGTTGTCCAAGGAGATCCCACGAATGCAGATTAATTGGTGGGCTTTGTAGAGAGATATCTCACAGCGGAGGAGGAGCTTCCCACTGCAAGAGCTGGATCTCGTGGTGTCAACCCTGGGTTGGATGCCCGGAGAAAGGAATCCCGGGTCAGCATGGAGGAGAAGCCACAGAATCTGCGGGGGGGGGCGATGCCCGTCAGGAGGAGCCAAGTCACCCCGCTGCGGTGCTGGGAGTGCCAGGAGCCAGGGCATGTTGCAGCCCACTGTCCAGCGACAACAGAGCCCATGGACTGTACATATGGTCGGCGATGTTCGTGGTTTGCACATCCGGTATGCAGTGCGACGCTGGCCAAGGACCCACAGCCCCAGATGTGCCAGGTAAAGGTGAACGGGGTCAAGTTGTCGGCCTTGCTTGACTCTGGGAGCTTGGTCACACTGATCAGGGCCTCCCTTCCCCATGTGTTACTCCAGGGGGAAAAACTGGGGGTTATTTGCATACATGGTGACACAAAAGGGTACCCAGTTGCCTAGGTATCCATAGACACTGACTCCGGAGTGTGTGCACACAAGGTTAGGGTGGTGAAAAATTTGATCCACCTGGTTATCCTTGGGAGAGACTTCCCCCTCTTCTGGAACTTATGGACCAATTTGTTACCAGCGGGTAACCAGGACAGTGGAGTCTCTAATGATGAGTTGCCTTTTGCAGGGGTAACTGAGGATGAGGAGCTATCAGAACCTCAGATGATTGATCTTGACGTGGCGCCCGGTAATTTTGGATCCGCCCAGATTAATGACCAGACGTTGAAATATGCATTTGAGAATGTGTCTGTTATAAATGGTGCACCGCAGAGCACAGGGGCGCAGAGAGCTTCCCTTACTTCGCCGTTAATAACGAGTTGTTTTACAGAGTGGCCAAAATTAGAGATGAGGTAGTGGAGCAGCTTCTAGTACCTGGTTCCTATAGACACACAGTCTTACACTTGGCACACACACATATATTAGGGGGCCACTTGGGGGCTGAAAAAACACAGGAGCACATCTTGCAGGGACTCTACTGGCCAGGCTGCTACAAGGAAATAGCAGAGTTTTGCCAATCCTATCCCACCTGCCAGGTGACCGCTCCCGCTCCACATTTTAAGAGCCCGTTGGTCCCATTACCAATAATTGAAGTGCCATTTGAATGGGTTGCCATGGACCTTGTAGGGCCTTTGGTAAAGTCGGCTAGGGGTCACCAATATATTTTGGTAGTAGTTGACTACGCACCCAGGTACCCAGAAGCAGTTCCACTGAGGAATACTTCCTCTGAAAGTATTGGGAAAGAATTGTTTTATATATTTTCCAGAGTGGGTATACCAAAAGAAATACTAACGGACCAGGGGACTCCATTTATGTCCAAAGTGATGAAGGAACTCTGCAAACTACTGAAAATTAAGCAGTTACGTACCTCTGTCTATCATCCCCAGACTGACGGGTTGGTAGAGAGGTTTAACAAAACCTTAAAAAGTATGTTGAAAAGGGTGGTAGAGAGGGATGGACGAGACTGGGACTGTCTGCTTCCCTACCTGCTCTTCTCCATCCGAGAGGTCCCACAAGCATCCACGGGCTTCTCGCCGTTTGAGTTGTTATATGCGCGACAACCCCGTGCATTGCTTGATATTGCCAAAGAAACGTGGGAGGCCGAGGTTACTCCACATAGAAGTGTGGTGGAACATGTGGCCCAGATGCAAGACAGAATGTCTAAAGTCATGCCCCTGGTGAGAGAGCACCTCCTCAGGGCTCAGGAAAGCCAAGCCCGTGTGTATAATAGAACGACAAAGGTCAGGCAATTCAGTCCGGGGGACCGGGTACTAGTGCTTGTCCCAACGGTAGACAGCAAGTTCCTGGCCAAGTGGCAAGGGCTCTATGAGGTCGTAGAGAAAGTGGGTGAGGTCAACTATAAAGTTCATCAGCCGAGGAAAAGAAAACCTCTACAAATATATCATGTGAACCTGTTGAAAGCATGGAAGGAGTGGGACTCTCTGGACACGGAAAGAGCACATATTGAACTATATACATTAATTGCCAATTTCAATGAATTCAAGCATAGTTGCCTGTTTTTTGCACGCGCAAATGCGCACAATCTGACCACGCAAAAAGCACAGTAAAACATGCATATGTGTGCGCAAATAGGCAGCGCAAATGCGCGAGTAAATGTTATGCCTGTGTGAAACCTGCTTTACTTGTGAGGTTATCCCTTTGGAAGATACTTCTGGCTGCCTACATTAGCCACTAGGGGGAACACACTGCATGTAGATTTTTACAGTGAACCATGAGTATGTTTATTTCAATAGTCAGAGGGGGTATGTGAATGTTTTCCTGACTTTCTTTTTTGTTAAGAAAAAAAAATTGCAAGCGTTTTTATAATGAAGTCTGCATTTTTTGCAAACATTTTTTGTCAGTTATGTTTTTTTTTCCCGCTGTTTTCTTTTCCAGTGGGGGCCGTTATGGGAAGACATGAAAAATTCCATACCCAGAGAATTCTGAGATTTTTAAGGCTGGGTTCTCACCATGTACCATTGACATGCGATTTTGCGTGTTAATTGATAACAACAGGGGCTAAATAAGCTGCTCAGCTGTCTAAATAACGGCGCGGATGTATCCTGCTCCTATATGATTGGGCCCGGCAGTGCAAAAAGTACAGTAGAATGCATGAAAAAGCATGTATTAGCATTCCATTCACAGCACAATCACGTAATGCCCTTGCGAACGTATAAACGCCTACGCTCGTTTACAGAAAATTGTAAAAACAAAAGAGAAAGGAGTCTCATGTGTAAATTCCACACCGAAATTAATCTCACTCCAACAAAGGGACCTTTAACATGGTACGGAATTAGTCCGCGCAGACATTTCTGTGTCACAATATTATCCCTATGGAGCGTGAATTCCGCAAGTGTTAACCCTTTCCAATCAAATTTTGGATTCGGGCTTTCCTAAAAGGCTCTCTCTCTTTGCTGTTATACAACGGTGCCATCTGCTGGCTAAAGCCAGTGTGTGCGCGCCAGAGAGGCTCCGACAGCAGAGTGGCTGGCAATAGATGGTAAGAATATCCTGTCGGACATCTTCTGACATTGGAGCTGTACAAACTTCAATCAGAATGTAGGAACACGTCAGACAGTGGATTGGAAAGGGTTTAAATCTGCAAGTCTTTACTTCAAAACCACAAGATTCAATTACGCTACAGAAAAGCTTTCTGCTGTGGAATTAAGGACATCTTGCTGAATTGTTGTTGCGGATATCTAACCTACAGGAGATGTAATTCCTTGCTGAAGACTGCAGATTGTGGATTTTTCACGAGTGGATGTATGCAGATACACTGCAGATTATCTGCACGTGAAGAAAACGCAACCTTCAAATCCACAGTGCATCCGCAAATGTATTTGCAGATGCACTGCGGATCTGCCGCACCCATAGAGATCAATGCAGCCCATCCGCACGTGATCCGCATTAAAATGAAGCATGCTGCATTCCCCCCCCCCCCCCCCCCCCCCCATGAAATCCACGGATGGTCAATCATTCCCTTCCCTCCTTTACACGGGCGATTTTCTGCAGAAACGTTACATGCGTCAAAAAATTGCATCCAATAGAACCAATGGTCTACTTTTGTAATATACGGGGGACATGAAACACTAAGGCTAGTGTAAGGCCGGAGGCCTAGTCCTTGTCACAGTGTAGGGGAGTGGTAACACATAGGGGAATGTTTGTAGAAGAATATATATATCACGTCATGATGCCACTGTTCCCACACCATTATTCTATACGGCAGAGTAATAAACATTGAGACGTGTGTCATACCTCGGGATCTCAGGAACGGTTGAGACACGGTAAACTTTACTTAGATAAACTTGAATATACAGGCAATTACAGGTATAATTTACGGCAGTAGTTATAGGCAAAAACTCAGAGATTGGGAGGAAAAATACGGCCCTATAGTCCACGTAATCTACAGGTCACCGATCCTGGACATTCAATATACTCTGGGGGAGGCAAAAGTAGAGACCTCTCCACATACACTCTGGTAGGCAGTTACTAAAGAAAAGGCTTAGCAAAAATACACTCCGCACTTCATCCGTGTGGGTGTCACAATCATGTACCTCTGTGCGATTATCCTATTGGCGGACAGCCACGCAGGAAAAATAAAGCTTGTAGTGTGAGCGGGTACCTATTTGAGTGAGACTTGGATGTTGGGGGTTGTGCGCTTTCTCTCTCTGGACGGGACTTACTCCTATTACATCCATACTCCAAACGCTGCGGGTAGTCGTTCCTCTTCCTCCATCTTCACCAACATGGAAGCTAAAGGTGCTTCCATACGGCTCTGTGTTAGTCCCTGTAGTAGGTAAGATGGAACCCTAACCTAACACGGACTGAAGACAGACTGCCCTTTTCTCTCAGACACTCACTTTTATAACCTCATTTGTACAGCAGCAAAGCTGACAGGCAATGATTTTAAGGGAGTTAACCCTTCAGACGCTGCAGCTGTGCAACACACATACAGAAAATTGACATGACAGTTTTGCACAGTGCATCCACATGAGACAATACATGTATGACAATTATCGAGGGGTCCAGAATGTTGCTGTGGGACACTACACTATGGAAACCTTCAGATGAAGAATTTGTAGCTGCGTCAAAAAGATAGCACACTATCGGCAGAATTCAGCTACTGCTCTATTGACCCAAACTCACAACTTCATAGATGCCTATAGTGCTGCAAGTTCGGGTCAGTAGAAACACGATTGGGCCAGGACGCTTTTCCATAATATGGGCATAACGTGACCAAAGTTCAGAGTTAGGGCTCATTCACATGGACGATTTTGTGCAGCCAAGTGACACGCAAAAAAAATTGCGACTAATAGAACCAATGGTTTCCTATGGAAACATTCAGATGAGCGATTTTAAGCCGCGCACAAAAAATTGTATCTAAAAAGATAGGACATCAGTGGCAACATGCGGCATTATGACCGCAATGATTCCGGCGGGTGGCAGCTCAAAAGGCACAGTGCGGTCACCAGCACAAATATCAAATTAGGATAAAAGAACACTTGGAACCTATGAATTAAGATACATTCTTTGTAGTTTTCTAGTAATTTTCATCGGGTTTTACAGATGATATTTTTTACTGACTATTGACTGTGTATTATTGATTTTTATTGCTATTTATATTGTTTTATTAATATTAATTGTTTAATTAATTTTATTTATCAGGCAATTATAAAGTGTTCTTTATCCTTTTTTGATATTTGTGCTGGTGACCACGCTCGGCAGCATTGTTTGATATTTGAACAACTGCCCATGGGAATCATTGTTTCTATATACACTGTCATAATCTGTAAAATCAGTATGGATGACTGACTTGACAAAAAGTTTGGCACAAACTTGAAACATGTTGTCTATCTCCAATTGAAAATAAGAAAAATGTTTCATACTTTCCCAACTGGTGTGCGCCGATCAGAATTCCTGGAATTATCTGAAACCAGCATTAGAGTATGTTCACATGGTGGAATCCAATGCAGATTTTCCAGATGGATTGCACCTTTGAAAACTGTGATAGAAATCTTAGGCTAAGCTACAGACTTGTGCCATGGCTGCAGATCCGCACACGGATTTAGCCTTTTTCAATGGACAAACTTGCGTGCAGAATTTTCAACACAAATTCTGTGTATATACAGTATGGAACAAAATCTGTGTGAAGGAGACTCTTTTTTATGCGAATTTGATGAATTAATGTGAAATCTGCACCAATTCTGCATCAAATGCACATCAAATAGACTACGGCATGAATACTCATTGAAGGTTGTGGGATGTGAATTTGACACAGATTTGAAATGGAATCAGTGGGGTCCCAGCCTAACTACTGCTCTATTGACCCAAACTCACAACTTCATAGATGCTTATAGTGCTGCAAGTTCGGGTCAGTAGAAACACGATCAGCCAGGACACTTGTCCATAATATCGGCATAAAGTGACTGCTATACTGTTGTATTTCACTTGTGCCCAGGGAGTTAATATTCTAAATAATATGAGTGCAGTTTTGTTCTGCTTCAATGTACCCTGATTTTTAATTATGGCCTGTGGGATTTTCAGTTTTCATAGTAACAAGTTAACCATTAACTAATAGCCATTTTGCAGGCATATTTAAATAATTTCTAACAAATGCAGGTTTATTATTATATACTGACATTTAATGGGTGGCATAAGACATTAGCCTTACCTCATCCCACATAGGTGATCATTACTGAAGTCTGTCTACGCACTTCTGTGTGCTTTGAAAAAAATGGGAACAGAAGAACAGATTTTAAGCAATAATGTCATCAGAATTTTCTCACTTGTTAGACAGCAGTATGATATCCTTGTTGGAGACAGTAGTAGCTGACTGCTAATAGGGCTCTTTCCACGAATCGCTGTAGATTGCTGGCAATATAGAAACCATGATACAACATTGACACCTGGCTTATAAAAAATATATACATTTTTTTACAACAGTTCAACGTGGAGCACCTAAGCCATATGCAGTTATTACAGAAACATTAGAGAAGCTAACTGACTAAGGCCTCATTCATGCACACGGGCACACACGGATTCTGTGTGGGAAATCCCGCACAGAATCCTCCCGTGCCCGCTGCTGGCGACCCTGCTACCTGTCAGATTAATTTTTCTTCTGTAATAAGGATGTGCCGCCGACTCTACGGCGCACATGTGCAGTACAGATTTCCCCGTTCCATCGCCTAAGTGATGACGCGGATCCGCAAAACTTCCGCAATGCTCATTGCAGAAGTGCCGTGGCAGGGACAGCTTCCATTGACTTCAATGGAATTTGTCCCAGCATATCTGCTCTGAAAATAGCTGAGATTTTATTTCGGGAAGGAACAGCTGTAAATAAAATCCGCTGGTGTGCGTGGAGAGAGGAATCTCCACACACATTAATGGGCACACTAAGCAGCGGATCACCCGTGCCTGCTGACAAGCGCGGGATTCGCAATTCAATTTGCCCCGTGTGCATGAGGCCTTAGGGTAGGTGCAACTCTAACTGTATATAATGTTGTTAAAATGTTTCATAAATCACGCAGATCAGTCACAAAGTTCAGCTATAGAACAAGTAGTAGTACCACACATAGTTTTCCACACATTGTCCAAAGGTACCTCATGTGTTGTCCAATAGCTTGTGCGCAACTGGCTCTATATGTCTGTTCACCTTTCTACCTTTCTCTGGTGTTTGCTTGAGCTCCCCAATTTTAACTGGCAGGCCTGCGTACGAATCATTACCCTTTTTTTTTTCTGAGAACCCACCTGACTAAAGTATCTCCAGTGTGTTTGGTACAGTAATGTAGATGAATCATCTTCGGAAGTCTTTTGGGGGTACTACGATTTGCAAAACTGGAGGACGATGCATACCCTTTGTAACAGTCTTTCTATTTGTAGGCCTGCAGATTTGCTCCCTCAGCAATGTCTGAGCCCATGAGTTGTGTGGCTTCACTTCTCCCTTTAGGCCGCCTCTCCACGGCCGCAACAGACTATCGCTAGCCATATTCCACCGCGGGGGAGGAGGGAGAAGCCCTAAAGGTCCCTGTGATGAGCCTATTTAATGACAGGCTTACAGTGGAGCTTTTTAATCACGCGAGAGGAAAATATCTATGATTCTCCGCTCGTGTACAGTAGGCTGTGCTTTCCATAGTTACCCTATGGAAAGCGTGTCATAAGAGCTCTGCGTGTGATTTATGACTGCGGATCTCGCTATGACACCTCGTCTGTGGACAGCCAGCCATAGAACAATCTCAGCCAAGGTCTCTCTGGCTATAGGTCTTTGGCTTCCTTCAGTCTCCCAGTACAGGCAGCAATAATCAGCGCTCTTATCCACAGGCTGCCTTATTTCTCATGTCAATGTCCCTCTCTAGCAGAAACAGACTCTTCAGGACACCTCCTCCCTCAGCTAACTCCTTACTCCTCTCAAAGCTTTTTCTCCCCCTGCAATGTAATCTCTCGAGGCTAAGAGCCACTGGGATTGCTCTCCAGCTCGCAGCTCTCTCACTCGGTGCCCAATTCCTACAGTTCCCACCATAAGAGAGACAGCGAGCCTGTGCAACTCTCAATGGTGCCTGAATCCTCCAGAAATCCCATGTGATCACAGCAGCCAATCGGAAGTAGCATACAACACTTATAGAAAAACATACAAAATGTAGTAATATATGACAACAAGTAGAGGTTGCCCTTGTACCATCTAAAGCAACCTCATTTGAGTCCTTACATAGCAAATGATATAATAACCATAATAACATTATACCCATAATAACAAGAGGGCGATACAAATGAAAATATGAACAATTCTGCAGAGCTTGTTAAAGCATGAACTCAAACCTGGGCTCCCCCGTTACATGCTCCCCTGCTCTGATGAAGAAACCTTTAACACAAATGCAGTATTAACAGTATTCAAAAAGATCTAGAAAAGCTTGCACAGTGGGCAGCGACTAACAGAATGGTATTTAACAAGGAGAAATGAAAAATCCTACATCTGGGCAAGAAAAATAAAGAAAGCACATACAGAATGGGAGGAATTGAGCTAAGCAGCACATGTGAAAAAGACTTGGGTATACTAATAGATCATAGACCGAACATGAGTCAACAATGTGATGCAGCAGCCAAAAAGGCAAACACAATTCTGGGATGTATTAGGAAAAGCATAGAGTCTAGATCACGTGAGGTCATTCTCCCCCTCTACTCTTCCTTAGTCAGACCTAATCTGGAATACTGTGTCCAGTTCTGGGCAACCCACTTTAAAAAAGACATAGACAAACTGGAGCAAGTTCAGAGAAGAGTTACTAAGATGGTGAGCGGTCTGGAAAACATGTCCTATGAAGAACGGTTAAAGGGTCTGGGAATGTTTAGCTTGCAAAAAAGAAGGCTGAGAGGAGACTTAATAGTAGTCCACAAATATCTGAAGGGTTGTCACACCGCAGAGGGATCAGCCCTATTCTCATTTGCACAAGGAAAGACTAGAAGAAATGGGATTAAACTAAAAGGGAAGAGACACTAATTAGATATTAGAAAAACTTTCTGACAGTGAGGGTGATCAATGAGTGGAACAGGTTACCATGGGAGGTGGTGAGTTCTCCTTCAATGGAAGTGTTCAAACAAAGGCCGGACAAATATCTGTCTGGGATGATTTAGTAAATGCTGCACTGAGCAGGGGGTTGGACCCAATGACCCTGGAGGCGTTGATTCTATGATTCTAAAATACACTTAACCTTCTATATGAATTTGCCAGATAAATTCTTTGGCTGCATAGTGTTATGGCTGAACCCTTACATTAGGCTGATTAGATCGTCAGAGGGTTGACTAATTTTCCTCTGATTGGGCAGACGTGTGGCTCGTTTCACATTGCTTTCTGAACTAAGATGATGATACTGAAGTGGAAACTTTGACAACCGTAATGCTGGGAGCCATGGAGGTTGCCAGTAGGGTCCACCACTTTTTGGGTAATTCATGCTCTGGCTCAACCGTAAATTGAAGTTGGGGGTGTTTCTTCTTGAGGACACGTATCTTCCCAGTATCGACAGGGCTTCTGCATGTTCTGATGCAAGATTCATAGACATGCCCAGGACTTTTTGACTGTACTTCATTACTCACTTAGTTCTTCCTTTGGACATTTTTCTTAGACCAGTACTCGCTCTCCAAGCTGCAGTGGAATTCCTTGAGCTGCAGTTCTGGCTGCATGTGTCTTCTCTTAAAGGCTTTTGTCTTGTGAGCCATTGTATTTTTTTTGCAACCGATGCCAATGCCCACCTAAGAAATAACAGTTCTTTCTGTTATACCCTCTGGTTCAAGATTCAGCTCAACAATTCCTCTTCTGGCTCGCTCAAAAAGTAGCATGCATGTGTTGTAACTCGTGGTATTGTGGGTACGATTGTTATAAGCCCACAAGAGTTCAGGCAGGTATTCAGGCCATCTCAGCTTTTTAACATCCTCCAAAGTGCAAAGCATTTGTAGCAAAGTCCTGTTAAAGCGTTCACATGCTCCATTCCCCTGTGGATGGTACATGGTAGCCTGGGATTTCTCAATATCATATAGCCTATGCAGCTTTTCCATGACTTTGCCCTGCACTTATACACTGGGATGAATTCTTGTCAAGATTGCATGGGCATTGGATTCAGCGGTCTGGTCACGGGTGGGACTCACCATTGTACTTAACAGTACTGATGTCCACTCAATGATTGTCTGATGTGTAGGTAGTCAATCATCAGAACTTCAAGAGGTTCTTTCATCTGGATGGTTACAAACATAACAAGTGTCAAAAAAGGGTGTATGTCTTTGACATTGCATGCTGGAGGAGTTATAAAGCAATTTCACAATTTGTTTGGCACAACAGGTACAGTCTAATGAAGCTTATTAATTTTGTTATATTTCGTAACTAACGTGTCATAAAATATGGTGCATCCTGCACCAATATTCTATACTTGTGTACCACTAGAGTTGTAAATATGCCCCAGTGTATGTAGGGGACGGAGCACAAGTGTAAAATACTAATGAACATGCAAACACACACATACGCACCTACCATTAAGACTAGGTGCACATTAGCCATAACTGCAAGTCGGGCCCAACAGACTCAGATACGGCTCACACGGGACAGTAAATGGACACCAGTGTGTGCGCTACCGATATACACAAATTCAGCGCATTTACATGCATTGGCGTGTGCTAATTTAGATTTGTGAAATGGACAGGCATGGGACATGCCATAAGTTTTTTCACACAACAATAGGTCCTTGTGCAAAAGCATCCATGTGTATAGTCTAATTACTCAATATGCTGTCCGTGGAATTAAATGGCACACAGCCCCAATATACACTAGTATGCACCTAGCATTAGTTGGATGCTTTTAAGGGTTCATACATATAGTCACACTGATGTCTGCATGAAACAATCGCTGCATGTCCTATTCTTGCCCGTTTTCATGGAAAAGAATACAATATGCAATGTGCGGTATCTGTGAAGATCAGAAAGCACACAAATGGATGCCTGTGTGGTTTCCAATGTGTTTTGCGCCCATTTCTCAGGGGAATAAAACAGATCTAGCTTGTGTAAATATGGTCTTATTACTATTGCACACAAAGAAGGTTTCACAGGGAATGGGTGAAGGTACTAGTCAAACATCAACTCATATTTATGCTTACTGAATAAAGCTGTCAGTCAGCATGGTGCGATACTTGTACCAGGGCTGCTACCAAAGCCTTACCTATGTGCACTTGTAAGGGTACATTTGTAAGATGAAGGGGGTGGAAGTATGACTCCCATTATTTCCTCCATGTTAGAAAACTGTACATTAGGGCAGTTTCACATGGCCATTTGCGCAACTACACTCGCCGCTACGGAGCATACTTGCACATGAATGGGTTTTCATTTTCTTCTCGGGCCGTTTAAACTCTGCGCCATAGCACATTAGTTTGAAAATAACCAACGGGAATATAGGTCCTGCCCTAGCTTTCCAGCACGTAGCATTAACTACATGCGAGAAAGATGGAGCAATTGCTATCTTTTCTCGGACATACTATTAATTAGCGAGAATGCCGCTAATGAAAACTAAACCATTGAAATCAATGAGCTGCATAACGGGAAAAAACACGTCTATGTGTTTAAGCCCTGATATTTAATATGTTACAAATATCTGTGCCTTTCAGGGGGGCTTTGCCAGAAAAAGTGCATGCTGGTGAGGGTCAGGTGTTATGCGTGGGACCTAAGGTTCTGTTGTGGCGCAGAGGTCTAGTTGTAGTAATGCAGTGAGCAGCGCCCTAATGAGAGGCAGAGTCACAGATGTGTGTGGGACTGAGTAAAAGGAAGAAACAGTCTCTGTATCCCAGAGAGTCTTCCCTACAGGAGTTTGCAGACTACTGCTATCTAAATCTGTCCCACGGACAGTATGTACTGTAGCAGGATGAAGGTGCAAAGTGCTGCGATACCGGTACCGAGCCAGCTGCATGTCTCGCCAGGTCACCCCTCTTTGAGAAAGAGACTAGCATGTACCGTATTACCTGTTTACTTTTATACAGTAAGCCTGGGTTCACGCAGGGCGTATTTACCGCGGATTTATTGCGGTTTTTCCCTTGCGGATTTGCCGCAACCTAACCGCATTTGCGGCAATTCCGCACCAAATGTCTAAAGTTTGATGCGGTTTTCATTGTGTATTTCTCAGTTAAATCCACAGGAGGAGTTCTGCGTCAAAAACCGCAGCAGATTTTACATGGCAGTCGCGGTTTTAGGTGCGGATTTGCGTGCGTATTTTAGATGCAGATTCTAGGCTTGGCAAAAAAAAACTGTTTCCTGTGATGTCATTGTCCCTAAATTTAATACTGTGTATATTTAACTGTTGTGACAATGTAGGTCTTGTGAGTGTACTAACATTTCTTTTTCTTCTCTGCTTCTTTTCAGCTTTCTGGCCACAGGGGAGAGCTATGCATCCCTGCATCTCCAATTTCGAGTTGGTAAATCAACCATCACGGAAATTGTGAGGTGCACATGCAGCGCCATCTGGCAGAAGTTGCAGCCCATTGTGATGCCTTCACCATCCGAGGACACTTGGCACCGTGTCGCAGCAGGCTTTCAAACTGTTGCCAAATTTCCAAACTGCCTAGGCAAACATGTGCGTGTGCTTCAGCCAGCACACTCAGGCTCCAAGTTTTATAACTACAAAAAATATTTTTCGGTAGTCCTGATGGCGGTGGCTGATGCACATTGCAAATTTGTTTGCATTGACGTCGGCGCCTATGGTAGTACTGGAGATTCTCGGGTGCTGCGAACATCACAGATTGGGATGCAAATTCTCCGAGATGGTGTTACGCTCCCAGCCCCCCAACCGTTGCCGGGAACCACACACCCAGTCCCCCTTGTGATGGTATCGGATGAGCCTTTCCCTTTAATGCCAAACCTGCTGCGCCCATACCCACGAAGAGGACTGAATGCCCGGAAAAGGATATTTAATTATCGGCTGAGCCTGGCACGTCGAGTGGTTGAGTGTGCCTTCGGGATTATGGTTAGTCAGTGGAGAGTGTTAGGGACTACCCTGATGGTAGACCCTAACACAGTTGATGACCTTGTCAAGGCATGTTGTGTTCTTCACAGAGTTTTGTTGTTCAGCAGCATGTGGTTTTCACCGTCATTGGCCCCGGAACTGCAGGACTTAAGCTTGTACTGTACACTGGGCCGAATGCCTACAGTGCTACACCTCTCCCCGTCAGATTCCAGCCTGGGTTTATTCCTGATGGGTCCTTCTGATGAGTGCTATGGTGAGCCAGGACTGAACATCCAAATGCCTGATATGGCCAAAGAGGTTCCCCCCACCTGTGGTGAAGTTTATACATTCACACAAAGCAGTAATGGTGCAGTAGAGATGCTCAATGGTGAATGTAAATATATTTGTAAATCATAGAATGGTAGAGTTGGAAGCAACTTCCAGGGTCATCTGGTACAACCCACTGCTCAGTGCAGGATACACTAAATCATCCCAGACAGATATTTGTCCAGCCGTTGTTTGAACACTTCCATTGAAGGAGAACTCACCACCTCCCGTGGTAACCTGGTATTGGCGTATAGACGAGCGTATACACCAATACGCTAGCCACAACACAGCATATTTGCACATGAACAAGGTACTTTAGCATGTAATTCGTCATAGATGTGTTTCTTTTTTTTACTTGTTTAAACGCTGTACTATGGCAAGTGCAATAAAATATGCACAAAAGATTGGAACTTGTCATCATTGACCCTGCCCACTACAAGCAACTATAAGCAATTGACAGATGTGGCGCAGCACTATTCTGTGGTACATCTTGTACTTTCTGGGTTTGTGAGAGAGTTTCTGAGCTTTGGTACATTACTTTTTCAGAAGAGGATGTTCTTCTGCATTGGTTGCTGTCTCGTAGATTTGGCAGTCATGTGAGATGCAGGAGGAGGTGCCTAGAATCAGGAGTAGTAGTATTAGTAGTAGGAGGTAGAGGTTTTTTGGTGCATGCTCTGGTGTAGCAGCATGAGTGTAAGGGGCAATTCTACATTCTTTACGATGACTTGAGGCACCATCCGGATAAGTTCATCACCTTAGAATCATAGAATGGTAGAGTTGGAAGGGACCTCCAGGATCATCTGGTCCAACCCCCCTACTCAGTGCAGCATTCACTAAATCATCCCAGACAGATATTTGTGCAGCCTTTGTTTGAACCCTTGCATTGAAGGAGAACTCACCACCTCCCATGGTAACTTGTTCCACTCATTGATCACCCTCACTGTCAGAAAGTAATTTATAATATCTAAATTGTGTCTCCTGCCTTTGTTTCATCCCATTTCTTCTAGCCTTTCCTTGTGCAAATGAGAATAGGACTGATCCCTCTGCACTGTGACAACCCTTCAGATATTTGTAGACAGCTATTAAGTCTCCTCTTAGCCTTCTTTTTTGCAAGCTAAACATTCCCAGATCCCTTAACCTTTCCTCATGGGACATGATTTGCCTAGTTGCTCCAATTTGTCGATGTGTTTTTGTAAAGTGGGACACAGTATTCCAGATGGAAGAGTAGAGGGGGGTAATTATCTCACGTAATCTTGACTCTATGCTTCCTTAATACTTTGGCTGCTGCATCACATTGTTGACTTATGTCCAGTCTATGATCTATTAGTATACCCAAGACTTTTTCACATGTGCTGCTTAGCCCAATTCCTCCCATTCTGTATGTGCTTTTTTCATTTTTCTTGCCCATATGTAGCACTTTGCATTTCTCCTTGTTAAATACCATCCTGTTAGTCGCCACCCACTATTCAAGCTTTTATAGATCTTTTTGAATACTCTCCCTCTCTTTCATAGTGTTAGCCATCCCTCCTATCTTTGTGTCGTCAGCAAATTTGATCAGTTTCCCCTTAATTCCCTCACCCAGATCATTTATAAAAATGTTGAACAACACTGGGCCTAGGACAGAACTTGTGGTACCCCACTTGATACATTCTTCCACTTGGATGTGCAGCCATTTATGACCACTCTTTGAGTACGATCACTCAGCCTGTTGTGAATCCACCTAACAGTTGCCTTCTCGATCCCATATTTGATCATTTTCCAATAAGTATGGTATGAGATACTTTGTCAAATGCTTTACTAAAGTCAAGATATACTATATCTACCACATTTCCCTGATCAACTCAGTCAGTGATTCTGTCACACAGGTTGCATAAGGACCTTTGAAAAAAAAAAGTCTAAACAGTGCAAGTGTTGTGAGTCGAGCTTATTAAGCTGTGGCCATCTCTCCTGATCGAGACAAGAGAGCCTGCAGTGGAAACGGCGATACAATTGACATGCTGCGGCTTTGAATTCCGTGCGGCATGTCAGTTTCAGCACGGCTTGGTCACAGCAGTCTTTTGCAAATCTTGTCCACTTTGCTGCTTAGTCTCAGGCTTAAGATTGCAGGTGGTATTTCTGCATGGAGATTCCGCAACAGTTCCGCCCGTGTAAACCCAGCCTAAGGCCTCATTCAGATGAGCGTGTATTTGCGCACACATACGTGCGCACAAAATCGCGTGTCCACTGACGTGCCAAAACACACGTGAATGAAGGTCTGTGCCCATTGCTTTCAATGTTGGCACCGCTGCTGCCAGCGGCCCTATTGAAAGCAATGGGCTGGGCTGCCAACAACCCCTGCAGCGATTTTTCAGGGAAGGGCTTTAACCCCTTAGTGACCAAGCCTGTTTACGCCTTAATGACCAGGCCAAATTTTGCAAATCTGACACGTGTCACTTTAGCATGGAAAAAGACCAGAAAGGTTTTGCATATCCAAGCGATTCTGACATTGTTTTTTCGCCACATATTGTACTTCATTTAGGTGGAAAAAAAGACAGATAGAATTTGTGTTTATTTATTAAAAGCGCCAAAATTGGGAAAATTTTGAAAAAATCGTCATTTTTTCACATTTCCAACTGCAATATCTCAAATATGTGCAAACATAATATAGAAATTTTTGCTAAGATTTATATTTCCATCCGTTTACTTTATTTTGGGCGCACATTGGAAAAACTTTCATTTTTTTTTTTTAACCATTTAGGAGACGTACAAATGTAACATTACTTTTCAGCATTTTGAGGAACACTTTGTTTTCCTACACCAATCCAAGATTGGAAAGGCTCATAGGAGTCAAAATGATAGATACCCCCACAAGTGACCCCATTTTAAAAACTACACCCTTTAACGTATTCACTGAGGGGTGTCATCAGTATTTTAACCCCACAGTTTTTTTTTCAGGAGTCAATGCAATTTAGAAGAGAAAAACAAAAATTTCATATTTTTGCAAATATGTCATTTTAAAGACAGGACTTTTTTCTATAGTACACATGAAAATTAGGATTTGCACCCCAGAATGGATACCCCTGTTTGTCCCGTGCTCAGAAACATACCCATTGTGGCCATAATCTTACGTTTGGATGCACAATGGGGCCCAAAATGAAAGGAGCAAGCGGTGGCTTTCGGAACAGAAATTTTGCTTGAAGGAGATTTAGGCCCCATTGCCCACTTGTAGAGCCATTGAGTGACCAAAACTATGGAGAATGCCCACAAGTGACCCCATTTTGAAAAGTAGACCCCTTAACGAATTTATCTAGGGGTACGATGACTTTTTTGACTTCATAGTTTTTGAATGAATCTAAGCCAAGCCGAAGGAAAAAAATTACAATTTTCATTTTTTTGGTAATTCTGTCATTTTAAAAGCAGTTTTTTTTGTACAGCACATATATGAATGAAGACTTGCACCCCAAAATGGATACCCCTGTTTCTCCCGTGCTCAGAAACATACCCATTGTGGCCTTAATCATATGTCTGGATGCACAATGGGGCCCAAAATGAAAGGAGCAAGCGGTGGCTTTCGGAACAGAAATTTTGCTTGAAGGAGATTTAGTCCCCATTGCCCACTTGTAGAGCCCTTGAGTGACCAAAACGATGGAGAACGCCCACAAGTGACCCCATTTTGAAAAGTAGACCCCTTAACGAATTTATCTAGGGGTACGATGACTTTTTTGACTTCATAGTTTTTGAATGAATCTAAGCCAAGCCGAAGGAAAAAAAATACGATTTTCATTTTTTTGGTAATTCTGTCATTTCAAAAGCAGTTTTTTTTGTACCGCACATATATGAATGAAGACTTGCACCCCAAAATGGATACCCCTGTTTGTCCTGTGCTCAGAAACATACCCATTGTGGCCCTAATCTACTTAAAGGAAACATAGCTAGGCCCATAATGGAAGGAGCACCCGTTGGATTTCAGGGTACAACAGAATAAATTCCAGTCCCCATTGCCCACATGTAGAGCCATTGAGCGTCCAAAACGATAGAGAACCCCCACAAATGACCCCATTTTAAAAACTAGACCCCTTAACAAATTCATCTAGGGGTGTACTGCATATTTTGACCCCAAAGTATTTGAATGAATCTAAGCAAAGCAAAAGGAAAAAATTACGATTTTTATTTGTTTGGCAATTTTGTCAATTTAAAAACTGTTTTTTTTGTACAGTGTACATAGGAATGAAGACGTTCACCCCAAAATGGATACCCCCGTTTGTCCCGTGTTCAGAAACATACCCATTGTGGCCCTAATCTACTTACAGGACACATGGCTAGGCCCATAATGGAGGGAATGCCCGCTGGATTTCAGGGCAGAACTGAATAAATTCCAGGCCCCATTGCCCACTTACACGGAAAAAAATTGACTTCCTAAAAATAATCCTCCCCCCCCCCCCCCCCCGACATCCCCATTTTTTGGCATTCCCTAAATATTAGATAAAAGTAATAATATAAACTGCGTTTTATGTCCGAAGACAGGGGTAATTACGGAGGCTGGTTGGATTGGGCACATGGGGCAAGAAAACCGGGTATCCCCCCCCTCCTCTCATGTATTTTGGGGGGTATTTCGTAACCTCAGCGGCGGGGATGGGGTGTAAAAAGTGGCGCTGTGAGGCTTTGTAATCTTGCTGCGGTGCAGCGGTCTCACAGAGAAGGCGCTCAACAAGCTGCTCCTGGAACTGCAGGAAGACGAACGTTCCCGGGGCTTCTTGTAAATTACGGATTACAGGTAGCGGTCTGAATAACGCCGGGCTCACGTAGCCGTAGGCGGAATCCGCTTGCCGAGGCCCACAGCGGATTCCAGCTGTGAGCCCGGCTGTGACCCTGCGTACGGTTGCGTAATGTACTGCGCATAACTGCCTACTCACACAGGCGGTTTTTTGTTTGCATTTCCCGTGCCGTCGCTTAGAGATGACTCGGGTACCTGCAGCCCGTACACAATGTGTTTGCATATGGGCTGCGGGTATATCCGCGGTCATAGAGCACAAAGGGCTCTAGGTCGCAGATATTCGTGGTAAAATATAGCATGCTGTGTTCTGTTTCTGCGAGTGGATTACGTAATTCCGACCCGCTAATTGGGGGGAATTGTGTAATCCAATGCATGCGATTGATCCGTGGATTACCGCTGATAAAGCGCATGCAGAACCCGTAATTCCTCTCTGGTCATGTGTGACCGGCCTAATGTTAGTTCGCTACTTTATCACGTGACCGGGGACCGCTCAACGACGCCTCTGGTCACTGCTCCAAGCACTCAGCGACCGTTGGTCGCTGGGAGCAAGGAGATTTAAAATTTCCTGGGCTTCCCGGCTCCTGCGAATGTGTCCGGCATTTTGCCGGCGGGCGCATGCGCAGCAGCCGGAAGGGTCCATGGAGGATAATCGCATCTGGATTCAAATGCAGAAGCCTCCGAGAAGATGTTTCATCTCCCCCAACCGATCGCATCGGTGAGGGGAAATGAAACTGCCACTTTTTAAAGAATTTTTATGTGATCGCCATTATGCATTGGATAACGGCGATCACGTGACCAGTAACCGCATACCGCGACTCCCGGTGACATCGCTTCAGGCTCTTGGCTACCTTTTGTAGCCAGCAGCAGGGAGATTTTATATTTCTTGGGCAATATTTCACTTTTGCGCATGCGTCCGCCATCATGCTGACGGGCGCATGCACCGAAGCTGGGGTAAGATCCGCGGATCAACATCCCACCAGGGAACAAATCCGGGACCTTGGGTACGTAATTTCATCCCCCCTTATGGATACAATCCATAAGGGGAGATGAAACTTTAACTTTTTAAACTTTTTTTTACTTTTAACTTTTTTTTTTTTTTTTTTTTACTTTTTAACTTTATATGATCACCGTTATCTGATGGATAACGGTGATCATATGACTGGAAACCGCATACAGTGGTCCCCAGTCATATGTCCCTGCACTCGGCTATCTGTGACAGCCGGGTGCAGGGAGATTTTGAATTTGCCGGGCTCGCCGGCTTCTGCGCATGCGCGCCGCATCGGCACATCGCAGAAGCCAGCGGGGGGTCCCGACACCGGCCGGAGGACATCGGCGGACCTCAGGTGAGTATTTTCACCTCCCCTCATGGATCCGATCCATGAGGGGAGGTGAAACTTTTCTTTTTTTACACTTTTTTTCACTTTTCCGCGATCGTCGTTATCCATTGTATAACGGCGATCGTGGTACCGGGGACAGCTCACCGCAGTCCCCGCTGACATCTCCTGCCTCCCGGCTACCTACAGGAGCCGGGAGCCAGGAGATTTTAAGTCTCCCGCGCCGCCGGGCCTTCTGCGCATGCGGCTGACGTAATGCCGCCTGGCGCGCATGCGCAGAAGGACGGCTACGGCGCCCGGAGCATCGGGACAGCGGGGAGTCGTGCGGCGGACCTCGGTGAGTAATTTCAGCTGCTCCGATGGATCCAATCCATCAGAGCAGCTGAATCTTTAACTTTTATTGCACTTTTATTTACTTTTTTGCGATCGGCACTATCCATTGCATAGCGCCGATCGCAATGCCGGGGGGGGGCTCCGAACAGCCCGGGATGACAGCTCCATGCTGTCAGCTACCTGCGGACACCGACAGCATGGAGCTGTCACGTCCACGGCCCGAGGGGCATTATTTTCTGCAGGACACAGGTTTTTACGTCCTCAGAGAATAAAGCCCACTTCGGGAGGACGTAAAAACACTATGGGCTCGTCGTTAAGGGGTTAAATATAAGCAATGGGAGAACATCACGATCCTCTGCAACAGCTGTGGCAGGGGATTCTTTACTCCTCGCTGGGAGTGCCATCATTACTGAGCACCGTGACAGTGCTGTCAGTGTTCAGTGACAAGGGGACTCCCCATGGGAAATATTTACACGTACCACGGACCTATGTGGTACACACGTTCTATCTCTTGCAGGTGCTTGCGTTTGTACGCCTGTAAAACATGGACATGTGAACACATCATAGGAAACCAATGGTTCTAATAGATGCGCGGTTTTGTGTACACCTATTTACGCACATAAACACGGTCGTCTGAATGTGCCCTAAGACCTACTGCAGTCTGCTGGGATATAACACACAGCTTCCCAATTTACCATCCAGAAGGGGCATCTAGCAGCACAGACTGTGATTCTGTAGCACCAGCTTCACCTCCTTTATTATCTCGGCAGTGGCAAAAATACCAGACACTGTGGTGTACCATGCAGCTTTTCCTCATTCGTTGCCACTACTTATCCAGTCTCTCATGTGCGGTGACTCTGATCCACCTGCCGATGGCCTTGCATTTCTATGAACTGTTCCCCTGACTCTTCTCAATACTGGACACTCCTGATCTTACGTCCTACTCACTTGTGAGCAGGTAAGAGACATCCATCATAAAATCCATAATGATAGAATGGAAGTTTTCTTTGTCACTCTGCCCCTCCAGTAAAGTTTAATAAAAAATTGTGAAAAGGTTATATGTACCACACATGATACCAATAAAAACTATAGCTCATCCTACAAAAAAGCAAGTGTCAGAATGTAATGCATCAAAAAACAGCACAATAGTTGTGCAGGTTTATGCAAATATTAATCACTATATTCTGTCCCAGGTGTTTCAGTAACAGTATATAGCCAGGTATCCGGCTTTCCCATCCATTTGGAAGCTTTTCAGCTCAAAAGAGGTGTCTATGGAGCTAGGAACTCATCCAATAATAATCGCCTGGACGCGGCAGATGAGCACACATATTTGATCAAACTGTGCACTAGGAACTTAGCATTTTTATGTGGTTAGTTTAAAAACAGTTATACACATTTAATATCTGTATAAAAATCTACAGGTGCTGAAGCATGTCCTTGTTAGGCTAACTTCACATGGTGAGTGCGATACTGTGTCGTGAATTATATCGCACTCACCAACATGTGATATCCCAATAGATTCAATCACCTCCATTAAGGGAGGGAGGAGGGGGGCAGGATACTAGAGGTGGAGTTCCTTTATATAGAATGCAGTATATGAGGAGAACAGATAGAAAAAACAAAGATATACAAACCACTGTTACATGTAGTAAACGATTTAGTGGAAACCACTAAACAGCTTACATACTACAAATAATGGGGTGATACAGAGGGTAAAGGAGCTGGAAATGTGCATGATATGGCAAGGTGCAGAGTGTTGGATGCAATACTCATAGACAATGGTCAGACTTAAAGGAGATGTCCCGCGCCGAAACGGGTTTTTTTTTTTTTTAAACCCCCCCCCCCCCCCGTTCGGCGCGAGACAACCCCGATGCAGGGGTTAAAAAAACCACCCGCACAGCGCTTACCTGAATCCCGGCGGTCCGGCGTCTTCATACTCACCTGCTGAAGATGGCCGCCGGGATCCTCTGTCTTCATGGACCGCAGGGCTTCTGTGCGGTCCATTGCCGATTCCAGCCTCCTGATTGGCTGGAATCGGCACGTGACGGGGCGGAGCTACACGGAGCTACACGGAGCCCCATAGAGAAGAGGAGAAGACCCGGACTGCGCAAGCGCGGCTAATTTGGCCATCGGAGGGCGAAAATTAGTCGGCACCATGGAGACGAGGACGCCAGCAACGGAGCAGGTAAGTATAAAACTTTTTATAACTTCTGTATGGCTCATAATTAATGCACAATGTATATTACAAAGTGCATTATTATGGCCATACAGAAGTGTATAGACCCACTTGCTGCCTCGGGACATCTCCTTTAATGGTCAGACTGTGTGATGGCTGAATCGGTATGACTGCAGGGGGCAGTTGATTGCGGCTAGCAAGCATTGCAGTCAGTAGAACAGAGAGCATGTCATCAGGCGGAGTAATGAGGGGTTTAGTTTAGGGGATATGGTACGCCTCCCTGAAGAGGTGCATTTTTAGAGCATGCCTGACATTTTGTGTGTCTGGGATTTCCCAGTTCTGGGTAGCACATTTCAGAGGACTGGTGCTGCACTGGAGAAGTCCTGGAGGTGGGAGTGACAGGTTCAAATTAAAGGGCATCTGATTTCATTAGCGGGGGGGGGGGGGGGGGGGAGGGGGGTTGGCTGGATGGTGGATTGAGATGAGGGAGGCAATGTAGGGCAGCGTGGTGCTATGGAGAGCTTTATGGATGAAGGTAGTGTGTTTGAATTGAATTCTATATTTGACGGGCAGCCAGTGCAGTGACTGGCACAGGGCAGAGGCGTCCAAGTAGCCGCTGAACAGGAAGATGAGCCTGGCATTCAGGATGTATTTGAGGGGAGAGAGTCTGGTATAGGGGAGGCCGATCAGCAGCAGGTTGCAATAATCAAACTGAGAGTGGGCAACAGTGAACATTTTTAGCGTGTCCATGGTAAGAAAGGAGCAGATTTTTGTAATGTTCTTGAGGTGCAGCTGACATGTTCGGGCGAGAGATTGGCTGTAGTGGTAAAGGAGAGATCGGGCTCAAATGTAACCACAAGACAGTGAGTGTGCTGTCTGGGAGTTATGGTGGTGCCACACACTGAGATGGAGATGTCAGGATGAGGTCGGTTAGTGGAGGGTGGAAACACCAGTAGCTCAGTTTTTGAGAGGTTCAGTTTTAGGAAGAGAGAGGACATAGTGTTAGAGACAGCGGACAGACAGTCAGTGGCGTTCTGAAGGAATGTTGCTGTGATGTCACGGGAAGAGGTGTATAACTGGTTGTCATCAGCATAGAGATAGTACTGAAAGCTAAAACTGATGGTTTGTCTAATAGAGGCTGTGTAGATGGAGAAGAGGAGGGGGCTGAGAACCGAGCTCTGGGGGACCCCAACAGCAAAGGGAAGAGGAGAGGAGGTAGAGCCAGTAAAAGAGACACTAAAGGAGTGGTCAGATAGGAAGGATGAGAACCAGGAAAGAGCAGTGTCCTTTAGTCCAATGGAGTGAAATATACTGAGGAGGAGTTTGTGGTTAACAGTGTCAAATGCTGCAGAGACATCGAGGAGGATCAGTGAGGGTAGTCGCCCCCCGATTTGGACATCGGAAGGTCGTTTGACACTTTTGTAAGGGCGGTGTCTGTCGAGTGTACAAGGCAGAAAACTGACTGTAGGGGGTCAAGAAGAGAGTTTTCTGAGAGAGAGCTTATAATGCGGGAGTAAACCAAGCATTCTAATAGTTTGGAGATGAAGGGGACATTTATCAGCATCGGTCTAGTCTTTAGCAATGGGGATATGATGGCATGTTTGAATAAGGAAGGGAAAATGCCAGAGGTCAGAGAAAGGTTAAATATAGTGGTGAGATGGGTGATAACCACCCGGGAGAGGGACTGGAGAATGTGTGAGGGAAGAGGGTCACTAGCCCAGGTGGTGGGGTGAGCAGAGAAATCTGAAGACTTCTTCCTCTGTCATTGGTCTGAGTACAGAAAGTGAGCTGAAGCTAGTACTGACAAGACTAGGGTCGGCGCTGGTCTAGAGTTGGGAGGTTATTTCCTGTCGGATGTTATTTCTTTTCGAAGTAAGCAGCCAGCTCTTCAGATCCGTCATGGGAGGAGGGGGGGGGGCTTGAGACCAGGGCTAAAAAGGGAGTGAAAAGTGTCAGAGTCATTTAGAGTTGTGAGATAGTGAGGAGACGAGAGAGGGGAAGTTTGTCATGATTGAGGGCTAGGTTGTAGGTCCTGAGTATGAATTTAAAGTGGAGAAAGTCTGCGGACGTTTGCAACTTCTCCACAGCTATTCAGCACACTCAGAACACCCGAACGGACGGCAATTGCGATTTCCACAAGGGTCAATAAAATCGCAGCATGTTCTATTTTTGTGCGGATTCTGCACAAAAATAGAACATGAGGATAGGCCACGGTACCTGCGTCATTGCCTAGCAATGGCTTGGGAAAAAAAATTATTTAAGGAAAAAAATCGGTACCACGGTCAGACTGAGAATCCATTGTGGGCTCCCACATGCAGAATCCAATCCGTCCGTGTGAGATCAATCTTATAGTCAGTGAGGAGTTAGTTTACTTAAGGAGTGATTAATGTAAAGTGTTTGAATTCTAAATTGCAAAAAAGCTTGGAGGAAGGTACAGTATAATTAAGGGGTTTTTGGAGTAGTGGTGCCTTCTAAAGAAAGCAGATGGTATCGTTTCATGAGGCCTCGATCTGTCTACCCCTTAAAATTCTGGGGAGAGTCCTTGCTGGAGGGAAACATAGAGTTTTATAGAAGAGGCATAAGGGGTAAGTGGGGGAATACTTAATGGAGTCCCAGACTTTAAGAGAATGTCTCCTAATAGGATTTGTAATAGGGGGTCTGTGTATGGTGGGGTCCACAAGACTGAATCAATGCTAAGAGGATAGATTTCAGTGATCACTAGGGAGAGCCAAAGGTTAGTATTAGTTTTAGAATGAAGAATTGCTATTTGGGCTATCTGGCCTGCCTGGTATTAGAGACTTTTCTTAAAGTTTTGTTTCGCTGGTATTTAGTTCCCACCCAAATAGCCAATGCGGTACCTGGATATCCTTCATACTGCTTTTGAGGTTATCCATCCCTAGGTGACATTTTCCACATCTGGTGGTCTTGCTCACGGGTTAAGAGGTTTTGGATCAGATTTTATTCACTTATTTACTCTGTAACTGAATGCAGTATATGTAAAAATCTACGGGAAGCCTTGTTGAATAAACATACTGCGAATATACCCCCAGATTCACAGAAATTGATCTCCTTTTACTTCCTAGCTACTAAGCAAACCATTGCCCAATCATGGTGGAAGGCTTCTTTGGACTTTTCCGAGGTAAAGCGGCAGATGAATTAGTACTTAATCAACAAAAATTTTACATTTATAGTCATTGATTAGCATAAGGAATTTCTGAGAGTCTGGACCCCATGGGTAGATCACTACTTTCCTTTCCAAAACAACATGTCTTTAATATGCTTGTAAGGCCCTTTAAGGCTCTACCACACCTCTTCTCTCTTATCTCTTACACCAGCTTTAAGCTCTGTGAGAGAAAGATCCCCCCTCCTATCCTTATCTTTTCTTTCCCTTCCTCCTTCACAGTTTGGCCCTGGCTAGGTAGTTATTTTATTAGTAACTCATTTAGAACACAGGTGGTTGTATTAAATCTAAAGAAATTTTGTCTTTTGGAGGGTTACTAGTTATTTGCTTATTTTACTCCTTTTTGTACTTTACTAGTGTACAATACATTTGCAGTGTGCTTTATTAACTGCTCATTTTCCCTATTAAATTTAAAAAAATTAAATAAAAACAAATGTAAAAAAAATATATATATGTGTGTGTGTGTGTATATGTGTGTGTGCATATATATATATATATATATATATATATATATATATATATATAGTGGGAGAGTAGCGGTTTAGTATTATTCTTGCACATGGATAAGGCATACAAAGGGTGTCAGGCCAACTGATACGTGTAGTGCACCTTGCAGGCTTAAATGGCGGGACAAATGGCGGGCAAACGATGCCTGACACTCATCCCCGCAAGTACCCGCTCACGTGCTTTTGCACAGGAGCAAGTATCATTGCTTTACAGCGTAGAAGCTGCAGAAGATTTCTCTCCTTGTGCTCCCCCCACCCCACTCCATTCACTTAACATAGAGGCCGTTCAATATTGAATGGTTGCTATTTACACTCATTGCTCATCATTCAGAATTATAAGCTGCATAGAATCCTGATCGATGAGTGTAATTAGCAGCTGTTCAGTACTGAACGGCCGCTATGTTAAGTCAATGGAGAGGGGCGGGGGAAGCGCAAGGAGAGAAATCACCTGCAGCCGCCCCACTGTGAAGCAACAATACTTGCTCCTGTGCAGAAGCACGTGAGTGGGTACTTGTGGGGACGAGTGTCAGGCATCATTAGTCCGACATTCGTCCCATCTAAATGGTCCTTTACAACCTATTAATAACATCACATGTGAGTGATTCAGCTCAACATGCTGTCTTGCTTCTCAAAGATGAACTACACTGGCACTGCTACCCTGGGCTTCCCCAGCATTTAAAGCCAGATTGCATACTGCAAAAAAAATGATAAATGCCAATAAATATGAGGTACTAGTATTTATCGCAACTCACAGTTACAACTAGTGTGTACCTAGCTTAAGACAAACCAACTTAAAAACTGCTTCTAATAAAATGTTCTTTATTGTGCCTTACTACCGTGTTTCCCCGAAAATAAGGCACCCCCGAAAATAAGACACATTAAGAAATTTGCAGAAATCGCTAATATAAGGCACACCCCGATAATAAGGCATGCTAAAGTGTGCAGGCAAGTCGAGAGGCCTGTCCCCTGCTGCCATCCCCGTTGTCTCCTACCTCCTCCTGTGCTGTACGAGTGTGCTGTTGTGAGCTCCCCTTGCTGGCTGGAAAACTCCATACTGTCGTTCTGTTGCTGCTGTACATGTCTGCTGTGATGAGCTCCCCCTGGTGGCCGGAGGCTGCAATACTATCCCTGCTTACAAGAGGAACTTCTGTCTACAGACAGGTACGTTACTTAAATTACAGGCCTTATTTTTTTTATGGCTCTGTGTGAGAGTCAGGCAACCATATGTGTGATTCTTAAGGCTGGGTTCTCACAGAGTGTATTTCCAGCCTTAGGGGGTGAGCATTACAGTCTCCAGACAGTGTGTGGGAACCAGGTACTTTACAGCTTTTATTTTTTTGTGGCCCTGTATGTGAGTCAGGCAAATTTTCTGTGCCAGAAGATGATGACATGACTGTCATTGAGTAATTTTTGCTTTGTTTTCACAGTTTGTCTAGCTATATTGGTTTGTGGTGACAACTACGGTTCTGTGCAGTATATACGGTAATAAATGTTCATTTTTTTTGTTAAACAATAAATGGGAATTCTTCTTCATTGAAAAATAAGACACCCCCTGAAAATAAGACATAGCGCATATTTGGGAGCAAAAATTAATATAAGACGCGTCTTATTTTCGGGGAAACAGGGTATATCAAGGTTTGAGCATCAGTTTTTATAGGTAATACTTTAATATCATCTTTAATGAGCCTCCACCCCATAGGCTGATTTACCAGGACATGGTGCATCTTATCCCTTATATGCAAACAAAAGGTCATTGCGGTTAGCAATTCTACTCCACTGGTTACTACACTGCGTATTGCGTGTGCAAATTTTGGATGCCTAATATGCAGCACAAATGTATTTGTGTGAATATGCCCTTACTGTGCACATAGAGGATCCCAACAGTCACCTGGAGGGTGGGTGGCGGAGGGCGTGTGCATACATCAATGTACATGAGCTTCATTGGACTCATTTCAAGTCCAGTTCTGCAAAGTTTTAAAAGTACTTAGGGGACCTTACAGGTTCTCTTTAATAAAATGTTATATTTTATTGGACTCCATTGCTTTATAAGCTCTCACAGAGTACTGACATTTAGAAAAACTCAAAGGAAAGTTTTCCATGTGCATTACATTTACAAGACGTACAATTTTAGAACCAAGCTGATTATTGGCATATTCTTTTTTTTCCAGCATTGATGAGTTAGCTTGCTAGCATGAATTTAGTTTGTAAAATAATCCTTTATTCTGAGGATGAGTATACTACAGATTGACATATGTATACAGATTTTAACATGGAACAGTAAGGTGATCCATCATATTTGAACAGATGCTATTGCCAATCCCCCCCCCCCCCCCCCCCTGTATGAAATAAAGTTGACTTACTCAACTTTTTTGTGATGGTTAAACACAAGCAAAGCTATTTAGATGAGACGAGCTGTAATATTGTGCTGAGAATATCACCACATTCTGGTTATTTTCAATTTTCAATTAGACAATCAACATAAATAGCAATAGTGTTCAAGCTTTCACTAGAAAGAACAATATCATCTAAATGCAAATGTTTAATCGACACATTCTAGGCAGACAGTTAATATTATCACCAAGTGCTGGGAAGAGAAACAATATCCTACAATAGTCATCAGGAGATTGGTGAAAAAAAAAGTTGCATTAATTTCATGTTGCATCAAATATACAATCCATAAAAAAATATACTCTTCATTAAAGGGGTTGTCCCGCGCCGAAACGTTTTTTGTTTTTTTTAATAGCCCCCCCGTTCGGCGCGAGACAAACCCGATGCAGGGGTTTTAAAAAAAAACCGGATAGTACTTACCCGAATCGCCGCGCTCCGGTGACTTCTTACTTACCTTGCGAAGATGGCCGCCGGGATCTTCACCCACGGTGGACTGCAGGTCTTCTCCCATGGTGCACCGTGGGCTCTGTGCGTTCCATTGCCGATTCCAGCCTCCTGATTGGCTGGAATCGGCACACGTGACGGGGCGGAGCTACGAGGAGCAGCTCTCCGGCACGAGCGGCCCCATTCAGAAGGGAGAAGACCGGACTGCGCAAGCGCGTCTAATCGGGCGATTAGACGCTGAAATTAGACGGCTCCATGGAGACGAGGACGCTAGCAACGGAACAGGTAAGTGAATAACTTCTGTATGGCTCACAATTAATGCACAATGTACATTACAAAGTGCATTAATATGGCCATACAGAAGTGCTGAACCCCACTTGCTTTCGCGGGACAACCCCTTTAAGCATAAATATACATAAACACCAACATAAATAATATATATAAAACATTTCATATACCTTCTTAAAAAACGAACATGCCCTTATTCGAATCAATCATCAATGGGAGGATGGTAACCACTGCCCCTCACTATACCAGAACCATCCTGTCACATAGATCCTGGTGTTTCATATCCAAGATGGTGACTGCGGCAGGCTTAAGTTAGTTTTTCATAAATCAGATTACTGAACAGTGTCTAAAGGCCCTATTACATGGGACGAGAATCTCACGATTCTTGTTTGCCTGAGTCGACTAGCTGGTAACATCATCACTAGCTCAGAAGGAAATAAGATCCCCGCACTCAAGGCGAATGGTTAATCAGTGAAAAAATGAGGTTAACTTACTTCGTAGAGGAGTCCACTGTGGGATTGGACTCCTCTAAAATCCAGAATAGCCTGTAGTAAATCCAGGTAGATGGCAGAGATCCAGTTTTTTTCTTTATTATTCCAAGTCAGACAGAAACAAAACAACAAAATCACACCCTGCACGGCCGTCACGCCCCAAGACACCTTGTTGCCACCTCTGATCGTTTCTGACAGGTAGCCAGCCACCTGTTTTCCACTGCCCGAAACATAACTAACACACTTTGGGGTTTAAGCGATCAAGGACAACTAATGTAGTTTAAAGATTTATTCTAAAATGGGTTATCTGTGCTTAGGTAAAGTATAAAAAATGAGATGTTTACAAAAGGGTAAAGAAGCATACAAATATGCCCAACAGTATGAGAACTAAAAGGAATAAAATAATAGAAAATGCCAGTCTATGAAATTGTTTCAACTAGTACTGGGGCACAGAGCACGGAAAAAAGAGGTGGACAACCTGCCTTTTAGATGCATCTCCTGGGTCTGACAATTTGGCAAGGGGACCCCTTGGTTTTAAAGCCATCCTTAAATCACAACTCCGCTATTCTCCTGATTACATCATCGATGTGTGGGCTGAATACATGCTCAGATCTTCCGAATGGAAACCCACTTTAACATTTCAATTTTGGCCATATTTCCGTAGGACAACTAAGGAGGACTCGAATACAGACAGACCGAATAGAAAACATAATAATTATAAAATAATTAGTCATGCATAATCAGACACGATAACTTATTTGTACATATTAAAACATATAATATAAAACCTGAAAGTAGGATAAAACCTTACTTAAAATGCTAGCAACAAAATATTAAGGAATATATTATTATTATTAATAATAACAGTATTAATGATGGTAGTAATAGTAGAAATAAAAATAATGACATTGGTATCTCGCTTATAATTTTGTGAAGAGAAATAAAAAGAAATAGAAAAGTCAATAATTTGCAATTACATGGCATAATGCAAATCAATGGCAAATAAATATCCTGTAAGGCCGGTCTCACACAAAGTGATTTTAATTGCGAATTCCGCGATCACCAAATCATTCAAATGTATTGACTTTTCTGTTTGGCTCACAATTGCAAGGAGGAATCTCGGATTCCGCAAACGGAAAAAAAAAAGTCTCAGCATGCTCTATTTTAACCCGGATTACACACGTATGAGCTCCATTGATCTCTATTGATGCGTTCAATCCCTAGTGCATACGCAATTACATTGCGTATGGATGCGGATTCATTTGCACATTGCTAGGAGACCAGATAACAAATAGTATAAAGAAAGCAGGAATTTGTAGACAAACGATGCAGGACAGAGTCTGGGGAGCAGCACACCAATCCAGACTCTGGTCTGCAACCTCCGCTTACTCTTCTGGGTTCTTCCTCCACAAAAAGAAGTTGTTTTTTTTAAGTGTTTTATAATCCTTTCAAAATAAGTAGTATAAAACCAGTTGAGCCAACAGAGTGGTATCCCGTCCTGAAGGCTCTCAGAACAGCTCTCACCACAACAGAACAACAGGTGGTTGGGCAACTTTCTGATGTCATTCGCTGCTAGTGTTTTTTCTTCCACATGGATGATATGCTGTTCTTAAATGTGCATCTGCACAGAAAACCGTACATGTACGCGGCCATAGGCAATTCGCTTCCACAATCAAATGCAGGTCTTCTGCTGCAGATATCTGCTTACGGAATCCAACTCATTCGTGTGAGCCAGGCCAGGCCTAAATCATATCAGTGTGAGTGTTGCCAATGATAATTATTTATTTACAAAGCAATAAATTGATATTTCAAAATGGTAATTTTAGAGACAATGTATAAATCATATTTAAAAGCATAAAATAAATGCAAGTGTTGTAGCAGAGTGTTAGCATTTAAAAACATGATATGTCCTTCTATGACTCAAAAATATTATTGGGTATTAAGTGTAGTCCATTTATGCAGAATTAATTTAATTAATGAATAATGTTGAATGAAAGACAATGGTACGATATAGTGGGAATAATGAAAACATGGCTTGATGATGTGACTGGGTGGTGAATTTACAGGGCTATAATCTCTTCAGAAGAGACAGTGGAAACCAAAAAGGGGGAGGGGTATGTTTGTATGTTAAATCGTACTTAATGATGAGGTTACGAGAAGATATAGGTGTAGGAGATAAACACGTGGAATCTCTGTGAGTAGAAATACAGAGAGAAAAGAAATAACAAAATCCTGATAGGGGTTTTCTATACACCGCTAAAAATAACAGAACTCAGTGAAAACATATTAATAAGACAAATAGAAAGGGTAATAATATGGGAAGACTAAACCTTTAAATCTCACAAGGGTGATAAGTTCTTGAGAAAAATTAAAGATAACTACCTTATCCAACTTGTGTGGGAGCCAACTAGAGAGAGGGCTCTTCTGGACTTAGTACTAACTTACGGGGTGCAGGTGCAGGGACACATGGGAAATAGTGACCACAATATAATTAATTTCCAGCTGTAATTCAATAAGAAGCCTTATCAGGGAGCAACAAAAAACTGAACTTTAGTAAAGCAAAATTTGATCAGCTTGGAACTACTATCAGTAACATTAATTGGGAAGACATCCTCATAAATAACAGTACAGGTGACAAATAGGAGAAGTTTAAAAGCATCCTAATTACCTCATGTGAGCAATTCATACCTTTTAAAATAAAAGAAATACACGTAGAAGGAAACAAGTGTAGCTCCACAAGACTGTAAGGGGGGCAATAAACGAAAAAAGAAATTTAAACTACTAAAATAAGATGGTAGCAAAGAAGTGCTAAAAACATACATCGAAAACTAGGGGGCGACTTTAATTTCCCCCTAGACCCTGAACGATTGCGCATCTGGCCGAGCATCGGTCTCGGCCCCTCAGCTCCGCAGATTTCGTAAGACACTCGGACAGCTCCAACTGGTAGATGTCTGGCGACTGACACACCCCACAGAACAAGACTACTCATACTTCTCCCCTGCACACCAGTCACATAGCCGTATCGACCTCCTAGTCACAAGCCAACATGCACTGACATGGAACCCAAAGGCCTCTATTGGGTCGGCAATTTAGTCAGACCATGCCCCAGTCCTCCTTTCTCTAACAGTACCTGGCGCCAGGGATAGGCCATGGTCCTGGAGGCTGAACGACAGCCTCCTAAAAGATCTTCTATGCTGCGATGACATAAGCAAAACTATTGAGTATTTTCTCGCCGACCACACTGCCGATGCAACTCCCAAACCGGTGCAGTGGAAGGCGCTTAAATGCGTACTGAGGGGAATCATCATCAAACACGGGTCACGTCTAAAACACAAAAAAGCAGCTAAAGTAATCTCCCTGCTGGATAAAATAACGAACCTAGAGAGAGAATTCCGAAGTACCAGAAATTTAGCTACCCAAAATGAACTAACAAACACTAGAGAGGAACTGAGATTCTGCCTAGACCAGAAATACCTACGGTTCAGGGACAGGTTGAAACGTTACTCATACGAACATGCAAACAAATGCGGTCGCTCGCTAGCAAGATATCTTCATAACCAAATGAACTCCACACATGTCCCGTACATAATAGATAGCAAGGGCCAAAAGAGACACAACCCTAGAGACATTACTGACGCCTTCAAGTCCTATTACCAAAACCTATTGTTACGGTATCCTACCTGATGATACGCCAGCCTGGGTTGCCCTAGAACTTACCCGCAACCACTGTTCCTGCCTACTTGCCTCCACTCCTGGCTAACCCCAGGTGGGCAACTGGGCAGCGGTCCCTACACTTGCTAGGGACCGAGGAGGGACGCTGGCGTACCAAGATGGAACAGGGTAGGATACTGACAGGAATGGCAGGTGAATAAACCAACAGAAAATAAAGCAGACTGAGGCAGATGGATAACCTGGCAGATAATGAAGACAAGCTGAACACAGGAGACTGTCAGAGGCAGGAAGCTAGCACACTGAGCAGAAACCAATAACTGGCAGTGAATGGACCTCACTGCCAGCCTTATAAACAGAAGCCTCCGCCCAGGGGCGGAGAGAGGGAGGCGACGCCTCCCAGCAGAATCTCATAACAAGTACTCTTGCAGAGAGCTGCACTCATAGACGCCTGCGCACACGCCGCCGCCCGGACCCACGAGTGCGCGCACCGCGCCGAGCAACCACCCACGGCCCCAGCAGCCGCCGCATGGTAACATTACCCCCCCTCTGATGGGGGACCTCCGGACCACCGCCACCATATGCAGGCCTATCTGTAAAAAGACGGTGGAAGCGCCGCACCAAAACTGGAGCATGAACATCATGTGCGGCCACCCAGGAATGATCTTCTGGTCCAAAGCCCTTCCAGGCCACCAAATATTGTAAGGTTCCCCGACACAGATGAGAATCCAGGATCTCCTGGATCTTGTATTCAACTTCATCCCGGACCAGGGTGGGCGGAGGGGGACTGGAGGTGGGCATCACAGAAGGGACAAAAGATTTCAATAAAGACTTATGGAACACCCTGTGAACCCTCCATGTAGCTTGCAAACCCAGTTCGTAGGCGAGCGGGTTCACCACACGTGTGATGACAAAGGGACCCACGTAATGCGGCGCCAGCTTCAAAGATGGGACCCTTAATTTGAGATTTTTAGAAGACAGGTATACCTTCTGTCCCACCCTGTAAGGTTCAGATACAGACAGACTCTTCCCACTACGCAACTGCATACGAGCCCCCGTTGCTTCCAATTTTTTCTGTACCTCTTTCCATACTCCCTGCAGAGTATCTGTGGCGACATCAGCTGCAGGACAGACAGATGGAGTAGGGATCGCTGTAAGGAAGCGAGGATGCTGACCGTATACACAAAAGAATGGAGATACTCCCGTGGAAGAACAAGGGCGGTTGTTCATTGCAAACTCTGCCAACGGCAGGAACTCTGCCAACTGATGAGCCTTTTCACCAGCAAACAACCGTAAATATTGCACTAAATCCTGGTTCTTCCGCTCAGTCTGACCATTAGTTTGCGGGTGGAATGCTGAGGAGAAGGAAAGCGACGTTCCCAGGTTTCTGCAGAAGGCACGCCAAAACTGTGACACAAACTGAACCCCGCGATCAGATACAATATTTTGGGGAACCTCATGTAGGCGAATTATTTCCTTTACAAAAATCTTGGCAAACTCTTTTGCCGACGGTAGCTTCTTTAACGCCACAAAATGTGCCATCTTTGGGAACCGGTTGACAACCACTAAGACAGTGGTGCACTTCTGGTAGATCAGTGATAAAATCTACCGATAACTGCGACCACGGACTAGAAGGTACCGGTAACGGTCTCAGAGGGCCCTCTGGAGGACGCCGCTGACTCTTATTGCGTGCACAGACAGAGTATCCCTTAACAAAGTCGCGGATCTCCTGCGACATGCCTGGCCACCAGAAGTGTCTAGAACAAAGATCCAGGGTTCCCTGAAACCCTGGAGGACCTGCGAGAACCGAGGAGTGAGATTCATCCATGACTCTAAGATGTAAGGTCTCTGGCACAAACCATCTGCCCTCCGGCACCCCCGAAGGAGCGTCCTGCTGAGCATTCTGTAGTTGAGGGACGAAGTTAGATTCTACCGCTGCCACCACCACACCAGGTGCCAAGATATTCTCGGGGGTCATAGTCTCACTTTCCGGCACCCGAAACTCCGTGACAGGGCGTCCGCTTTCACGTTCTTCTCTCCTGGGATATATGTCACGACGAAATTAAACCTGGCAAAGAACAACGCCCACCTGGCTTGACGAGCTGTGAGTCTTTTAGCATTGGCGAGATATATCAAATTCTTGTGATCAGTATATACGGTAATAGGGTGTCTAGCACCCTCAAGATGGTGTCGCCACTCTTCTAAAGCCCATTTGCTTGCCAGTAACTCATGGTTACCCACGTCGTAGTTGCGTTCTGCTGAACTAAACGTCCGTGAAAAGAACGCACATGGGCTATACCCAGATCTCCCACTGACTTCCTGCGACAATACTGCCCCTGTCCCCACCTCAGATGCATCTACCTCAATGAAAAAGGGTAGATGCGCATCCGGCTGTATTAACACCGGGGCAGTCGTAAATGCCCTTTTTAGATGACTAAAGGCCTCTAGGGCTGCAGGCGACCATTTTACCAAGTCAACCCCTTCTTAGTCAGATCGGTCAAGGGTTGAGCAATAACCGAGTAATTCTTAATGAATTTCCGGTAAAAATTTGCAAAACCCAAGAACCGCTGGAGAGCCTTAAGGTTGTCTGGTCTGACCCATTGGGAGATTGCTGCTACTTTATCAGACTCCATCTGAATCTCCGTGGGTGAAATCACATAACCAAGGAAAGATACTTGTTTAGACCCAAATGTACATTTCTCCAATTTGACAAAAAATTGATACTCGCGCAAACGGGTCAGAACCAACCTCAGGTGCCGCACATGTGAATCCCAGTCAGGAGAATACACCAGGATGTCATCAAGATATATGACCAGAAATACCCCCAGGAAGTCGTGAAAAACCGCGTTCATAAAACCCTGAAACACAGCGGGGGCGTTATAGAGTCCGAAGGGCATGACCAGACATTCAAAGTGCCCTAACATGGTGTTGAACGCCGTCTTCCATTCATCTCCCTCTCGAATGCGAATTAAGTTGTAAGCCCCCCTTAAGTCCAGTTTGGAGAACCAGTGGGCCCCTACCACCTGATTCAACAAGTCAGGAATTAGGGGCAAGGAGCACTGGTTCTTCACTGTGATTTTATTCAAGGCCCGATAATCCACACAAGGCCTCATTGTCCCATCCTTCTTCTCAACAAAGAAGAGACCTGCCCCGGCAGGGGACCTGGACGGCCGGATATGTCGTTTGACCAGAGACTCCGAGATATAGGACTTAAGGGCTTCGTGCTCACGCCCTGACAAATTGAAAATGGCTCCCTTAGGGATGGGACTGTCGGGGATCAGATCAATACCACAGTCCCACTCCCTATGGGGAGGCAAGGCCTCAGACAGTCTTTTGGAGAATACGTCCTGAAAATCCGACAAATTTTCCGGAATAAGCACAATATCTGAGGACCACATGGCTATAGTAGTTAGGTGATTATGACAGGATGACCCCCCAATGAGTCAATTCCCGGGTGGACCAATCAAATTGGGAATTGTGCAGTGCCAACCAGGGCATACCAAGCACCACATCAACAGACATATTTTCCATAACTAGGAAAGACAGATTCTCAGAATGGAGAACACCCACAGTGAACTGCAGAATGGGAGTCCTCCATTTAACAACACCTGCGGAGAGAGGGGTCGAATCAATACCAATGAAGCGCATGGGGGGCTTCAGCATGGAAAATTCGGTTATTAGAGGTCTGAGAAAATTTAAATTAATCAAATTGACTGCAGCACCCGAATCAATATAGGCTTGACCGGACCGAATAAAATTCCGGAAGCCAATCTGACAAGGCACCAACAACCTAGGGAGTACCTGTGACCCTAGGCGACCCTTCAGAGAATCGCCTAGGATCGGTCGTTCTTCCGCCGCTTCAGACTGATGTTGCCGTTGCTTATGTGGACAGGCTGCTACTCGATGTCCGTCTTCTCCACAGTAGAGGCAAAGATGGTGAGTCATCCGGAACCGTCGCCGTTCCCCAGGACTTAGCTGGTCCACTTCTATAGGCTAGGCCCCTGGAGCTGGCATGGGAGAAATGGGAACGGATCTACAGGACTCCCTAGTTTTACAGGCCTGACATTCCTTTTCTCTAGATCTCAGTCTCCTGCCAGCCTTTACTGCCAATACCATCGCCTCATTAAGTGTTATGGGAACGGGATGGGAAATAATTAAATCCTTGATAGCATCAGAAAGGACCAACAAAAACACATCTTTGAGGTCGCCATCATTCCAGGAGGTTTCACTGGCATACTGTCTAAACGTGGAGCAGTAGTCTTCAGCACACTGCTGCACCTGACGCAAAGCCATGAGGTGAGACACTGCTAACCCCACCCGGTCTGGCTCATCAAAAATACCTCCTAGTTCCTGAAAAAATGCATCAACAGACTGCAGGCAAGCAGAACTCTCAGGTAAGGAGTAGGCCCATGTCTGGGGGGGACCCCGCAACAAGGACAGAATCAATCCTACCTTCTGGGGCTCAGAGCCGGAGGATCCGGGCCGCATCCGGAAATATAGTTTACATGCCTGCAGAAAAACAAAAAACTTGCTTCTCTCCCCAGAAAACACCTCAGGGAGAGGAAATTTGGGTTCAGGAATAGATGGGGCGGCAGGAACCTGCGCCAACATCCGCTGCTCCTGGGCCAGCACCCGACCGGACAGGTCTTGGATCACGCCCACTAGCTCCTGCAACTGGTTAGCAAGGACGCTCATAGTCTCCATTGGAGACCAAACAAAAACCCGTAGGGAAATTTTTAAGGGCCAGTTATTATGTTACGGTATCCTACCCGATGATACGCCAGCCTGGGTTGCCCTAGAACTTACCCGCAACCCCTGACCCTGCCTACTTGCCTCCACTCCTGGCTAACCCCAGGCGGGCAACTGGGCGACGGTCCCTACACTTGCTAGGGACCGAGGAGGGATGCTGGCGTACCAAGATGGAACAGGGTAGGATACTGACAGGAATGGCAGGTGAATAAACCAACAGAAAATAAAGCAGACTGAGGCAGATGGATAACCTGGCAGATAATGCAGACAAGCTGAACACAGGAGACTGTCAGAGGCAGGAAGCTAGCACACTGAGCAGAAACCAATAACTGGCAGTGAATGGACCTCACTGCCAGCCTTATAAACAGAAGCCTCCGCCCAGGGGCGGAGCCCCCTCTCCATGCGACGCCTTCTAGCAGAATCTCATAAGAGGGACTCATGCATAGAGCTGCACTCATAGACGCCCGCGCACACGACGACGCCCGGACCCACGAGTCCGCGCACCGCGCCGAGCGACCACCCGCGGCCCCCGGCAGCCGCCGCATGGTAACACCTATATAATATAAAAGGACAATTGGCAGACATGGCACCAGCCAGTCGAAAATCCAAAATAGAAACATACATGCAAAAAACGGCCCTTCCAGGCATACCAGAGGAAACAAGGGAAGCGCTGGAGGTGGAATTCAAAGCAGAAGAAATTAGTGATGCCATCAAGACATCCCCTTCCGGGAAGGCTCCAGGCCCAGATGGGTTTACCACCCGATTCTTTAAACAGTTTAGAGAGATCCTTACCCCAATACTACAGGAAACATTCAAACGGGTTTCCCCCTCGACTCCCTTCCCCTCCCAATCCCTTATGGCACACATCACGGTGCTCCCCAAACCAGACAAGGACGTCAGAGCGTGTTCCAGTTACCGCCCAATCTCACTCCTCAACTTAGAAGTTAAACTATACTCCAAAGTACTAGCGAATAGATTGGCTCCCACGCTCCCCTCACAAATACATAACGACCAGGTGGGGTTCATAAAAGGGCGGGAGGCAAGGGATAATACCAATAAGACCCTTCTCCTTATAAGTCAGGCCTCTAGCATCCCACAGCCATTCTGCCTCCTCTCAATAGACGCTAAGAAGGCTTTTGATCGCATCGACTGGGATTTCCTGAGTGCCTCGCTGTCACAATTGGGCCTGAGACCGAGATTTCTGAATTGGATCCTGGCGCTGTACGTCAACCCATCAGCGCAGGTCCGAGTAAATGGCCTCCTGTCCGAACCAGTACATATTAGAAATGGGACGAGACAGGGCTGCCCCCTGTCCCCCCTCTTGTATGCCATAGTAATGGAACACCTGGCAGTGGCACTGCGGAACAACCCAGATGTGCAAGGTCTACAGGTCGGGAATCAGACCTGTAAGGCGGCCCTGTATGCAGATGATCTCCTCTTGTTTGTATTGCAGCCACGCACCACCTTCCCAACAATATTACAAGAATTTGCCCAATATGGTCACTTGAGTAACTTCAAGGTCAAGCTACATAAATCAGAAGCCATGAACGTTTCACTCCCCCACAACGAAGTAGCGCACCTAGCAGGCCAGTTTACCTTTAAATGGCGTCCAATACTATCCAATACTTGGGGGTCCAACTAGCAACAAACACATCGGTATTATACAATCTTAAAGGGGTGGTCTCGCGAAACCAAGTGGGGTTATACACTTCTGTATGGCCATATTAATGCACTTTGTAATATACATCGTGCATTAAATATGAGCCATACAGAAGTTATTCACTTACCTGCTCCGTTGCTAGCGTCCTCGTCTCCATGGTTCCGTCTAAATTCGCTGGCAGCTTGCTTTTTTAGACGCGCTTGCGCAGTCCGGTCTTCTCCATTCAGCACGAGCCGCTTCAGTGTGCTCCCCGCTACAGCTCTTCTGCGCATGCGCAGACGAGCTGTCACTGCTCGGGAGCGCGCTGAAGCGGCCATTCTGCACCATCCTCTGTTAGAGGAAGGTGCAGAAACTGGAGCTGCCCAGCGGAGAAGACCAGCCCAGCCCAGCCCAGCAGCCCCGAGAAGCCTCCCAGGTAAGTGATGGGTCGGGGGGGGGGCTGCCGCTGCGCCGGGGGAGCTAGCGCTAGGCCGGGGGGGCTGTCGCTGCGATGGGGGGGGCTGTCGCTGTGATGGGGGAGCTAGCGCTAGGCCGGGGGGGCTGTCGCTAGGCCGGGGGGCTGTCGCTAGGCCGGGGGGCTGTCGCTAGGCCGGGGGGGCTGTCGCTAGGCCGGGGGAGCTAGCGCTAGGCCGGGGGAGCTAGCGCTAGGCCGGGGGAGCTAGCGCTAGGCCGGGGGGGCTGTCGCTGCGCCGGGGGAGCTAGCGCTAGGCCGGGGGGGCTGTCGCTGCGATGGGGGGGGCTGTCGCTGCGCCGGGGGAGCTAGCGCTGGGGAGCCGGGGGCTAGCGCCGGTTACCTGCTGTCTGGTCGGCGGCTGCGGGGCGTCTGGTCGGCGGCTGCGATGCGTCCGGTTGCCATGGAGACACAGCTGGCGGCGTCTCGGGAGCGCGCACGTCGGGCTGCAGCGAGCGACTGGGAAAGAGCCGGCGGCCATCTTGAGGAAACTTTTATAAGTTGCTGAAACGCTGGAACGGTAAGTACGAACCAGCTAGAAATGTCATTTACAGGGGGGCTTAGTAATGTATGTTTAATGGGGGGGACTGGGCAAAAAAAAAAATTAACTGCTTCCTCGAGACATCTCCTTTAATTATATCCCCTTACTAGAGAAAGTGGCAAAAAAACTAAAAAGATACGCCACTAAACAACTAAGCTGGTTTGGGAGGATAAACGTGCTGAAAATGGACGTGACACCAAAGTTCCTATACCTATTCCAAGCCCTGCCAATTAAACTACCAGCCCAGTACTTTAAACAGTTGCATCAAATATTCCGCAGATTTGTGTGGGGAGCGAGATGCAGTCGCACCAGCTACAGAACGATGTCGCGTCCTAAACCCAGAGGAGGAGTGGGTCTCCCAGACCTCAAAATATATCACTCCACAGCGGTACTAACCAGGTTGATAGATTGGCATCACCATGCAGCCTCAAAACAATGGGTCGGCATGGAAATGGCATTGATATGGCCCCACCTTAGGCTACTACCCTGGATAAAGAAAGAAGCTAGACCCGTGAATCTACCACACACCCCCATAACATGGAACTGCATAGAGACGTGGAATAGGCGAACGACCAAAGGAGAGGTGACACTCTGTAAAGGAGCACTGACCCCGATATTCCACAACCCTGCGTTCCCACCGGGGTGCAGGAGACGGAGCTTCTTAGGGTGGGGGGCAGAGGAGGACACCAGGTGCTGTCAGATTGTAGGGTCCAGAGGCCTTCCGTCTTTCAATGAACTTCAAGCAGCCAGACCTAACCAGAAATTGCTCTGGATGGAATACCTACAATTGGCGTCGTTCTGGAGAACCCAACTGGAGTCCCACACCTATGGGAACACCCCCCCCCCCCCCCGAGCCCATTGAGGAATTAATTCTCAGACCTGAGCCCCCAACTGGGGTCCTTTCCTGACTCTATAAAATCATCCTGGATTGGCTCACACCAGGCCTACCGGGCTATACTGTGAACTGGGAGGGGGAGCTGACGGGAAGCCTGCGGGACTCCGATTGGGAAAAGGCCTTCATATTCGCACATAAACTACCCCTGGCATGCGCGGCGCAGGAGAAAAATTTCAAGCTCCTTTCCAGGTGGTACAGATGTCCAGACAGAATCCACCGCATTTACCCCTCGATTCCCGAGGAATGCTGGAGATGCGGGTCCGAGCGTGGTACCATGTTACACATTTGGTGGGGATGCACACTGGTCCGGCCCTTCTGGAGCAAAGTCTTCGAACTGTACAAGGACATCACACACTCCACCATAGAGGTAACCCCGCAGATGGCACTGTTGTCATTTATCCCAGGACCATTTGCCCCCATTAAAAAAGGTCTCCTACGACACTTTCTTATCGCTGCAAGAGCAGTAATCCCACGCCACTGGCGCAGCACCCTAACCCCTCCCATTCTAGAGTTTGTTCAAGAACTGAACCAGCTGATGTATATGTAGGAGATGGGCGACGAGGGGTTAGCAGGACCCAGGCGCGAGACCCAAGCCTGGGAAACATGGAATGCATACAGGGATTCGCCGCAGTTCCAACTAATGATGGGATGGTGATGGCGCGACCCGGAGAGCGAGGCGCGATGACCAGAAAGCAACGGCCGGAACTAGTTGAAGGCAACCAAAGTGAGGTCAGACGGACCTGTTTCACCCCCAGTACCCACCTAGCCCTACCCCATTGAACCTTTGTCTTCACCTCTTTTCTCTCCCTGCCACCCTCGAACCTAACCCCCCCCCCCCCCCAGTTATAATTTGTCTCTGTTTAGTCTATTCAAGGTGGGGCATGGCCCCAAAGTTAGGCACAATTAGCTGTGCGCTGAGTTATTTAAATAAGGCATCTGAATATTCTTTGACATAATGATTTATATACGGAGTCGGCTACATTCTAGGAGCCACAAAAGAGGAAAGCAGCCATTGAATCGGTTTGTAGAATGATGCAACATAAATCTTCTCCTACCATTCCTACTGCCTTAGCTCCGAGGGGAGTGATACAAGCAACCGCCTTACTTTTGTTACTTGTTACCTGTATTATGTATGGTATGTGTTATAATATGCAAAAACTTAATAAAAACATATTAAACATAAAAACATACATCAAAAAAAAAACCATCATGTAAAGAAAAGATCAAAATTGCTAATGAGGAGGCAAAAAGACTGATCGCCAAAGAATTCTACAATTATATAAACAGTAAAAGGATTTGCACTGAAAGCACTGACCCTTTAACAAATAATGCAGGAGGTTCAATAGAAGATGATAGGGGAAGGCAAATCTATTAAATATTTTTTTTTCAAGTGTACTCACGAATGAAAAAGAAATGTCACACGACATGCAGGAGAATAAAACGAAACACCCCCCCCCCCCCCCCCCCGTCCCCGCTAAATATTGCATGCGTAACACAGAAGGAAGTGCAGAGCTGGTTAAAAAAGGTTAAAATCGATAATTCGCCGGGCCCAGATGGAATACACCCAAGGGTTCTAAGGGAACTAAGTGACATGATAGCTAGACTGTTATTTCTTATATTTATGGACACTATTGAGACCGGGATTGTACCACTTGATTGGCGCATCGCCAATGTGGTTTCAATATACAAAAAGGGGTCTAAAAGAGAGCCTGGTAATACAAAGGAGGACAATTGGACCTAGATAAACTGGGGGTTTGGGTAGAAAAATGACAAATGAAGTTCAATATTGATAAATGTAAGGTTAAGCACATGGGCAGGAGAAATTGATGCCACCAATATACACTAAATAGGGTACTGCTAGGGAAAAGTGGTATGTAAAAGGACCTGGGGGTAGTAGTTGACTGTAGACTTAATTGGAGCAATCAATGCCAATCAGCCACTGCAAAAGCAAATAAAGTCTGGGGTGCATTAAAGAGGTATAGAGGCCAAGAACGAGAACATTATTCTTACACTATATAAGGCACTTGTCAGTGTAGTGGCCCAGTACACGCTTTCTCTTATGCCGTGAAATGAATTAATGAGACGGCATGGGACGAGCGACAAGGGGGATAGGAATGGGTTAAAGGAGAAGCGAGCGAAGGTGGGCGGAGCTAGGACAGGAAAGGGAAAAGGGGAGAAGAAGGAAGTGGAGCTCAGTGCAGCGGTGAACAGCGTGGAAGAAGGAGCTAAGAAGAGAAGCAGAAGGAACAAGCAGCCAGTTTGAGGAAAAGAAGGAAGAAGGAATTTTTCACAAGCACAAAAGACTGTTTTTCTACAAGCAAGCAGAAGAGGAGACCGGGGAAAGAAGTCCAGTCGAGTGGAAGAAGGAAAGAAATCGGGAGTCGGAGACAGCGTGAGCGGCAGCGGGAGAAGAACAGAAGATGGAGGAGCTGAGAACACAAATAAAGCAGGCGGTGCGGGAAGACGGCACAGCATGGCTGGAAGACTTACTGCGATCCTGCAGAGCCGAGTCGGAGTCTGGAATCCCTGCGGCGTCAGAGGCACCGGAGAAGGAAGCGGAGAGGAGCGCAGCCCAAGAGCGCGAAGAGGAGCGTGGCCGTCCGAAGAGGCGAAGAAATCCCCCAGCGAGGCTCAGCCCGAGCCCGGCGGCAAAACGGCGCAGCGACAGAACGAGCAGGGGCGACGAGAGAGCGAAGGAGTCTGGAGCGGTCGGCAGGAAGAAGGCGCCAAATTCAAACCGCGCACCGGAAGTAGCGCGTGCAAGGAGCCTGCGGTCACCAACGGTCGGGAGCATGGAGCGGAGGATGGGTCTGTCAGCGGCAGCGGGATCCGGAGCGACTGAGCAGCGCGCTGTCGGGCGCAGGACGACACGGACCGGAGGAGGTGAGGAGCGGAGCAGAGCAGAGGAAGCGTCGGGGAGCGCGTGGTATGGCCGCAGGCTCAGGCAAGATGGCGGCGCCGCGTGTAGAGTAGAGCAGGTAGGAGCGCAAGGGGGAGGGGGCACCTCAGCTTGGAGGGAGACAAGGCGTAGGGGGTTAGTCGCCAGGGGGGGCACAGGGGGGAGGGAGCCAAGTAGCCCATCGCATAGCGAGTTTAGCAGCGCAAGCAGCACAGCACGCAGCGCGTTAGCGGCACGTAGAGGGGGGGTCAGCCCGCGGGAGTGCAGTGAGAGCCCGCGGTATCGCCGCAGCCCCGTTCAGGCATCGGGCCATAGGGTAATTAACCCTTTGTATACCTCTAGTTCTGAGGGGTCCGTTTATGAGCAGCAAACCTGTCCACGGCCAGCATCCCACGACCTTACCCACGAGGTTTCACAGCGCCATAGGCAAGGTGACCTCCGGCCATCGAGAGGTGAGCCCGCCTCCAGTAGGTCCCATAGACTTTGTTATGTGAACCCCAAGTATGTGTTCACGGCCGCTGACCCTTCTGGTTACTCTTCCCATAGCCCCGCAAGCCACACCGGTAACAGACGCCAGGGGCAAAATGCTAGGCGCAGGCAGAAGGAAAGGAGTGGTAGAGAGGGCTTCGCGCGCGACAGTGACAGCGAGCTAGGTAGGGTAGGCCCAGAGCGCGGTAGGGAAGCTTTTAGAGAGCGTGAGGCGCGCAGAGGCGATAGGCGTAGGGCGCGTCAGGCGTTTTACCAGCAAGAGAGCCAACGTCAGCCGGTGGCGGCGTCATCAACCATCCCGAGCGGGGATTACATACGCCGCAGGAGGCACGAGGACGAGCAGGAGCGGCCATATGGGGGCTATCCCGGAGCTACACAAGCAGGAGCGGCGCAGAGGGCTACACGTTCGAGGGATCGGCAGCCATCAAACAGGACAGCAGGACTGGGAGTCGACTGGCGGGGACCACGCCCTTGGCGATGCCGGAGGTCGGTTGAGCCGGTGAGTGTGACTATAAAAAAGCTTGGTTTAATGTGATGGATCCCGCGAGAGCAGCGGACAAAAAAGATTTGGTGACAGTTTTAAAGTCATTATTGACCAAGGTTGATTCAAGCGCAGCAGGGGGCGAGGGCCCAGCTGCGGTTGAGATGGTTTCTGAAACAGATCCGTTGGAAGGTTTGAGATATGCGGATTCGCTATTTTGTGGTGTTGCCCCATTAGGGGTCGGTTTAACTGATGATGTGTTGGAGAAAATCCGCAAAGGTGTATACGTTGATATTTGGTCGTTGTTATCCGCGGATCATGTTACTGTTGATAAAGAACGATTAGCCGAACGCAACACGGAAAAGAAACAAAAGGTTGCTAAAACGTTCGGTAATTGGTTACAGGCCTTTTCCGTGTTGGCTTATGTGGTTTGTCAACATCAGCCGAACAAAGGCCCTGAATTAATGGTTTATTTGAATACGATTTTCAGTGCTTACAAATTACACGGCGGGACCGCGTGGTGGCGGTATGATGAGGATTTTCGGCGCCGTGTATCGGGTGTGAGTCATGTTAGCTGGGCGTCAAAAGCGACTGACGTGTGGATCCAGTTGATCTTGTCACAGCGTCCGCAAAAAGCGCCTTTTCAAGGGGGAGCCGCGGGGGGAAATCAACAGCCCGCTGCGGCCGCAACCCGACCTAACGGTTCCTGTTGGCTCTTCAACGAGGGCCACTGCAGATTTCACGCCTCCTGCAGGTACAGGCACGAGTGCTCTGTCTGCGGAGGGCAACACGCGGCGATTCGCTGTTTCCGAAAGCAGAGAACGCCAGCAGTGGCGGGTGCCAGCGGCACAACGAACACCGGTGAGAAGCAAGCGCCTGCTTCCGTGGTTAGACAAGTACCACAGGAGGCAGGAAGCAAAAATCCTTGAGCAAGGTTTTTCTACTGGTTTTGTTATTCCTTTTGTTGAGCAGTCAGCCGTCACGTTATCTCGCAATTTAAAGTCCGCGGTTGAAAATCGAGAGCTCGTAATTGAAAAATTGTTTAAAGAGGTAGAAATGGGGCGCATGGCGGGCCCTTTCCCTGAACCGCCTTTTCCCAATTTACGTGTGTCTCCGCTGGGTTTGGTACCCAAAAAGGAGACGGGCAAGTTCCGTCTGATCCATCATTTGTCCTTCCCAAAAGGGGAGTCGGTGAATGATGGTATTTCAAAAGAGCAAGCCTCAGTGGTTTATACCTCTTTTGATCACGCGGTTCGTTTGGTTACCAAGGCAGGCAAGCGGGCGCAATTGGCGAAAACGGATATCGAATCCGCTTTCCGCTTATTGCCGGTTCACCCGGATTGTTTTCACCTTTTGGGTTGCATGATCGATAATTTTTTCTTTTATGACATGTGCCTGCCCATGGGTTGCTCGATTTCGTGTTATTTTTTCGAGCTGTTTAGTTCCTTCCTGGAATGGATCCTTAGGTATGAAACGGGTATCACGTCGGTGACGCATTATTTAGACGATTTTCTGTTTATCGGTACAGAAGCGTCCGGTGTTTGCGGGTTTTTGTTGAATACTTTCCAGGATCTCATGCAGCGGTTGGGGGTCCCGTTGTCGGCGGAAAAGACAATGGGCCCCGTGACTTGTTTAACCTTTTTGGGCATTGAAATTGACATGGCTGAAATGGTTTTTCGGTTACCAACGGAAAAAATAGCACGGCTACGACAAGCAGTAGCGGACGTGGAACGGTGTAAAAAAGCCACACTGCGCCAGTTTCAGGTTCTCATGGGGCTGCTCAACTTTGCATGCAAGGTCATCCCCATGGGCCGCACGTTTTCTAGAAGGTTGTCTTTAGCTACGGCGGGGGTCAGCGAGCCCCACCATTTTATTCGGGTCACGCGCGGGATTAGAGATGATTTGCATATGTGGAGGGTTTTTTTGGAAACTTTCAACGGGCAAGTGTTGTGTCAAAAGGAGGAATGGTCCGGGGACGACGTCAACCTGTTTGCTGATGCGGCCGGTTCGGACGGTTTCGGAGTGATATTTAAAGACCAATGGTGCAGGGAGTCCTGGCCAAGGTCGTGGATACAGCATCAGCTGGTAAAAAATATTACGTTACTGGAATTCTTCCCGGTTGTGGTGGCCCTGGAGCTGTGGGGAGCGGAGCTCCAGGACAGCAAGATTTGTTTTTGGTCAGACAACGCGGCAGTTGTACGAATTATCAACAAACAGTCTTCGGGGTCTCAGCCGGTGTTGGCTTTATTGAGACACGTCGTGCTGATTTGTTTGCAACGGAATATATATTTTTACGAGCGAAGCACGTGCCGGGGTTTTTGAACGGAGCAGCTGACGCACTCTCTCGTTTTCAGATGGACTTGTTCAGGGAACGGCACCCGCGGGCGGAGACCGTGGGGTTACGTTGCCCGCTTTTCTTATGGAGCCTAGTCGAGAGGAGTTGTTGAAGCTGGTGGAAGCGTCGGTTTCAAAGGGAACATGGAGAAGTTATAATACGGTCTGGTCTGCATGGTTGGCATTCACAGGTGGCCGCGTTGCGGGGGGCTCCGTTGCGCGCGGGGCAGTAATGGATATGTTATCCGCGCTACGATCTCGTCGAGCGTCATTTGACGTTGCCAAAAAACATTTGGCGGGTGTCGCCTTTTTGTTGAAGTTGCACGGGATAGAGGACGTGACAAAGGACTTTGCCATCCGGCAAATATTGCGCGGGCGGAAAAAGGACAAGCGGCGGGTGGATGCCCGCCGGCCCATTACGTACAATTTATTATGCAAGCTGCTGGACGTTTTGGAAACCACGTGCGTTAATGCAGAGGAAGCGTTGTTATTTAGAGCAGCATTCCTGTTAGCTTTTTTCGCAGCATTAAGGATCAGCGAGCTAGTTCCCGCAAGTAAGAAAAAAGAGGGAGGCCTCCTCTTTAACGACGTGCTACTTTTAAACGATACTTTACGTGTGCGCGTCAGTCGGTCAAAAACGGACATCTATGGCAGAGGCGAATGGCTGTCAATTGGCAGCCTGGGTGCACGTTGGTGTCCGGTGGACACAGTTAGGCGTTATTTGGCTTCAAGAGTCACAAGCGGGCAATTTTTGGTTCATGCGTCAGGTCTTCCGCTTACTCGTTTCCAATTTTCGTCGGTGTTACGCGCGTCTTTGCGCGAGGTAGGCCTAGAGGCTTCGGAGTTTGGCACTCATTCTTTCAGAATAGGTGCGGCAACGACGGCCGAGTTAGGCGGGATGAACGAAGTAGAAGTAAAAAGGTTGGGAAGATGGAGGTCTCAGGCATATAAATCATATGTGAGGCCAGATCTGATGGTTATATGAATTTTTCGTCGGCCGTGAATTTTTTCTTTTGCTTGTTAGGTTTTTTCCTAGCCATTTCGAGGTTTTTCTTGTGTTTTTTCTGTGCTTACTTCCAGCTGCGGAGCCGTGGAAGGTGTGGATCATAGGACATTCCTACATTTACTGGGCTGAAAAGAGAGCAGCCGTACGGCCGGCAGGTCGGAGTCTGAATTTAACCGGAACTGCCGTAAATTGGCACGGAGTCCGAGGGCTTCAATGGCCTAGTTTGTTACGGATTGTTATGGACATCAGCAGGTGGACCCCCCGAAGAGTCGTACTGGTTGTTCATGCCGGGGGGAATGACCTAGGAAGGATGAAAATGAGAGACTTACTGGTCATCATGAAGCAAGACTTGCTAAGGTTCCGGGATTGCTTCCAAGAAGGAATTTTGGTTTGGTTGGATATAGTGGCCAGAAGGAGTTGGCGAGGAGTGCGCGATCCGGAAGCGATAGACAGGGTCAGGAGATTAATCAACTTAAAAATTTCAAAGTTTGTACAGTCACTAGGTGGCATCGCTATCAGACATTGGGAGTTGGAAGAAAAGGAGAGAGGAGCACTCAGAGATGATGGAGTCCACCTGAGCGATGTCGGTCTGGACACTTTTCTTTCGGGTTTGCAAGATGGGGTGGAGATGGCTTTGGCATGAGTTGGTGGGGTGGGGCGTCATGCGTAGGTGTAAACGACGCATTCCGCGTGGCCTGGAGTTTTTTCCATGCTGGAGAAGGAGAGTCGAGGAAGGTTAGCAGCCAAGGACCTGGGCTCACGAATTTCCTCGGGACTATTGTGGACTCAAAGTTGGACGTTTACGGCATGGAAAAGGTTTTTTCTCATAAAGGTTTTCTTAATTGAATAAAGTTTTTGATAAGCGTTGGTTTAATAAAGCTGTGGCCTACCCCACAATTTTACCCAACAGAAGGTCTGATGGTTATTTTAGTTATGTTAGTTAAGTAAGCGAGCATAGAGGTAAGGTTATTTGTCGCTGGTCTCTTATGCCGTGAAATGAATTAATGAGACGGCATGGGACGAGCGACAAGGGGGATAGGAATGGGTTAAAGGAGATGCGAGCGAAGGTGGGCGGAGCTAGGACAGGAAAGGGAAAAGGGGAGAAGAAGGAAGTGGAGCTCAGTGCAGCGGTGAACAGCGTGGAAGAAGGAGCTAAGAAGAGAAGCACCCACCCGCCCGCCCCGAGGCAGGGTGAGGAAGATGAGCGACGTTGAGGTTATTTGTTTTTAGTTCGGATCAAGGTTTTTTCTGTTTTTGTTTTTCTCGGAAGTTGTCACAGCTACGTTAGGCCTGGAGTTTTTTCCATGCTGGAGAAGGAGAGTCGAGGAAGGTTAGCAGCCAAGGACCTGGGCTCACGAATTTCCTCGGGACTATTGTGGACTCAAAGTTGGACGTTTACGGCATGGAAAAGGTTTTTTCTCATAAAGGTTTTCTTAATTGAATAAAGTTTTTGATAAGCGTTGGTTTAATAAAGCTGTGGCCTACCCCACAATTTTACCCAACAGAAGGTCTGATGGTTATTTTAGTTATGTTAGTTAAGTAAGCGAGCATAGAGGTAAGGTTATTTGTCGCTGGTCCTGACCCCCTCCATAATGTCATACATGTATGTCTCATGTGGATGTTCTGTGCAAAACTGTCTTGTCATTTTGTTAGGTGTATTGCACAGCTGCAGCATGTGATGGGTTAAGTGTTTGCAGATTGTCTGTGAATGTAACAATTCTGTCCTGTTACGTGATATCAGAGAGGTGATAAATGTGAGTGAGAGCGGGAAAGAGTGCTCCATGTCTTCAGGAGTGATAGTTGGGAGATCCAGCTACATGGGGCACCTTCAGCCCTCATGTAGTGAAGCATGGAAGAGGTTTTCCATCGTTGATGCATTTGTGAGAAGAAAGGAGTGAGCCCCACCTGAGAAGAGCAAAAGCAAGAGCAAGTGCAGTCGTGAGCGAGTGTGTATCAAGGCCCAGTGCAGAGTTACTATCTATGTGTTATATATTCCTACACGGCTGTCTGAAGTTTGAATCACTGCGTAGAAGTACACTCATTCTGTCTGTCACGCAAGGTTGAATTGAAATCTGGATCACCATGTGGAGGTACTACTGTCAAGTTTATTTAATTGCCTGCATCGTTATAACTTCAAAGTGTGCCTTGTATCCTGCTAAAGTTACGTTGAGTAAAACTTGTTCCAGGCCCTGACCGTTCCCGGGGACCTGAGGTACTATAAAACGGTCTGCAGCTCATTTGTTTCCTCGCCGATGTTCATACTGCGGGGTACCGGAATGGTGGCATCACCAATGACAAACTCTGCACCTGTTTATGGGGCATCCCCATGCTGGGGTTGTTTGGAAGAGGCCCAGCGCTGCCCTGGCTACGTGCGTCCCTCCAGGAGGGAGCCTGGTAAGTGCCACCGTGACAAGTCAGCATCTTGCCTTCCCAGCTCCTCAGCGTATGTCATGTGTCCGGGGTCACCCTACGGGACGCTGCATCAGGCTTCACATGGAATGCTGTGTACAGTTCTGGACACCAATGCTCAGGAAAGATGTTGCAGTGCTTGAGCGGGTACAAAGAAGGGCAACTAAATTAATAAACAGAATTAAAGGACTAGAATATCCAGAGAAGCTATCAAAATTGATTGCGATCATTCACCCTAGAAAAAAGACGATTATGGAACCAACAAATGACTATGTATAAATACATTAGGAGAAAATACAAGGATCTCTGCCATGATCTGTTTATACCCACAACTAAGACGGTAATAAGAGGGCATCCTCTATGTCTAGAAGAAAGCAGGTTTCATCACCAACACAGAAGGGGGCTCTTTACTGTAAGAGCAGTGAGACTGTGGAGCTCTCTGCCTGAGGACATGGTGATGGCAGAATCGATAGGGGAGTTTAAGAGGGGACTAGACATCTTTTTAGAGCGCTATGATATTACAGGATATAGACGTTAGGTGGCCAGTGGGTCTGTTGATCTCAAATGTTAATCCAGGGATTACTCTGATTGCCATTATGAAGTCAGGAAGGAATTTTTTTTCTCCATATAAGCTAAATTGTCTCGTTTTTTTTTTTGCCTTCCTCTGGATCAACAAGGAGGAGGTTGAAACAAGCTGAACTAGATGGACATTGTCTTCATTCAGCCTGACCTACTATGTTACTATGTAACATACCTTTAAATGCATGCTGTTTCCTGTGGATCCTCCGCGCAAATGCTGACGGCGGATTCCGCAGTTGGAACAGATGGATATATTTGAATTACATTCTTCTGAAGGAGGTGGATGTGTGTTAGAATGTGGTGATAGCTGGATAAGTAGACCCTCTGGTATAATATACGGGACATTTTTCAAACTATTTTTTTACTAAGAAAAGCTTCTGAGAGAAGAAACTGAACATGATTTAGATCAACGATTTCTTACGATTTACCTCACTGAAAATAATATACAAAGGAGCTGCTATCATTATTGTAAAGAGTTTTCTTTTCCTTTTTTGTTGTTCAATACGTTCACCGATTTGGTAGAATGTTATATAGAGTAGGCTGCACCTTCCAAAATTAATTTTTTGATTCTGTGGATCCGAAAATATAAGCGCTGTTAGTCTGAGATATCTGGATGACTGATAATCCCTGTTATTAATTCATCCTTTGATTAATAACAGCATCAGATCCGTGCTACAATGTCTGGGTTGTTTATATTATACACAGGATGGGAGACAAATACTTAGCGTATATAACCTTTGACATCCCCTGTTAACTTGGTAACTTGGTAAAATCACAACTAAGGCTGGTCTTACACTGGCGGATTAGCGGAATCCGCGGTCGGCATCCGCACGGAAGTTTCACAGTAAATGGCATTCATTGAAAATTATGTAAAAATCGCTTTTTCCTGCACACTCATGAAAACGAATTGTGATTTCCGCAAGTGGTGGAAATAACGCAGGAATCTCTATTTTGCTGTGGACTCCAGGCGGACGGTCTCCATTGACGTCAATGGAGGCTGTCCGACCCGCAGCCCATTCGCAGTTGACAATCTGTACTGCGCATGACCAATGGAGAGTGTCCGCGGTCATCCACAGTACAGAAATATAAGGTACTTCGGATCACCGGCCAGGGTCACAGCTGGATTCCGCTGCGGGATCATTCGTGTCTGGCCTAAGGGCTGCTTCAGACTGGTGAGGGTGAATCACAGCCCAATATTGCCCTCGCAATCCATGTGAAACCTTGGATGCAAGGTGTTTTCATGTGAAAATAGCCTCGCATCACTGCAGGGAATCCTTTCACCCCCGCCGCTTTTGAAGGGATTCTCTGCCACGTCTGAAGGGATTCCCCACAGGATGAAGGAATCCTCTGGCACGAGGATTTTGGACAGAATTTTCTGCTGTTGCACGCTGCCATAGGATTGCATGAGTTTATGTAATCCTATGCAGACAGCTGCGATTTGACCGTGTGAAAACCCGCGCGGTAACAAAATCGCAGCATGTCCTATTTCTGTGCGAGCCTCGCAGATGTTCGCACTACTACGTCATCGCTGACGCGCCAGCTCTGCACTGCGCATGTGTGGCTGTGCGCCCACCAGCCGGCACATTGCAGAGCAGAGAGAAAAGATGCCGGATGGGTAAGCGAGAGGTCACTGCAGGGGCACAGGTCGCATCCCGCTGCGAGAATCACACAGTCGGAATCTGACCTGGCTGTCTGCATTCACCCTTAGGGTTCCTTGCTGGTCCCAGAAAGCGCAAGTGAAAGCCAAAAGACCCTGTCTAGTACAGGTTTAAACCACAGTGGAATGAGTATTTATGAGCTCTGCTTGGCAGAAAATACACTTAACCATCTCACTAGGTCAACTCAGCTTTTCTGAAATAACAAGGTGGCAAATTGACACATAAAGATGGGTGGCAATCTACCAGTATGATTTTATCACATATTGTATAACTTTTATTAATTTTTTTTAGGGGGATTGGGGAAAAATTCTGTCATTTTTTTTGGATTTCATTCTTACAGCATGCAAAATAAATAATATGATCACATCATTCTCTGCGTCAGCACGATTCCGGCGATATGAAGTTCATACAGTTTTTTATATGTTGGTGTTTTTGTACACTAAAAACGCTTTTTTTTAAAGATTTGCTTTTGTGTCGCCGCATTCCAAGAGCTGGAGCATTTTTATTTTTCCATCAACAGAGCTCTGAGGGATTGTTTTTTACAGGAAGAATTCTGGTCTTTATTTTTTAAAGTTTTGTGAACATATAATATTTTGATTGAACTTTGAAAAGAGGCAAATGGCACTCACCAATGGACGACCACCGCTGACCGCGACTCTGTATGGTAACTCAAAGGTGCTTCATCCTGAGTTAAAGAATATCACAAATCCGGGAAGTAAAGATGAAAAAGCGATATTGGTATCCAGAATTAAAAGCAGCACATTATTTCATGACGCTTTATCAAGCTTTCACAAATCCTAGGAAACTGGGGCTGTATTCAAATTCAACGTCCCATTTGTTGCCTAGTAACAGCATCATGTGATACAAAACGGTTGTTGACTATTTTTTGTGCACCGTGTCCTGTGTTTTTCACCTGCTATTTTTTATATGAAATAAAGTGCTGCTTTTAATGGCTCGGTCAGATGGGCGTGTTCTAAAAGAACCAATGGGTTTTTATAGAAATGTTCATATGCGAGGAATTAGCGGCGCAAAACGGTGCGCACTTAAAACGATAGAACATGCACTAACTTAGGTGTGCGTCGGGCAGGATTTTCCATTGACTCCCATGGGAGCAGGAGTTAATGGAAACTCCTGCGCTGGCAATAGATTCCCCGCTGCTTACAGCAGGACATTTAAAGGGTGCTGCCCAGAAGCACCTTTTAAATACCCCGTTGCAAAATCATGTTAGTCCCCGCGGGGATTAACGGAACACTTGGAGAGTCCCCTCATCCCTGTGGGGACTAACAGGAGTTTACAGCGGTACATTTAGGCTTCTTGCACACAGGCGGGTCGGACCCGCATTCGATATTCCTGCAGCAGATTTCGATCCGATGCCCGGCTGGTGACCCCTGTGTACCTGTCCAGCAGCTTCTTTTTGCGCTGCAGATGTGCCGTCTGGTACTCCGCCGCTCATGCGTATTTGTCGCCAGCGTTAGGTGATGACGCGGATCCTGCGATACTTCTACAGTGCTCACTACGGAAGTGCCGCAGGACGGACGGCTTCCATTCACATCAATGGCAATTCACTGAGAGAGATGGAACCTAAATCATATAGCCCATTCACAGAAAAGAACCCTAAAATTATAAATTCTTTATTAATAAATTATTAAAAAGTCCAAGGAAAAGGAACTTTTAAGACAGGACAAACACATATAGTGGCCGTATCCAACTGTGTGATAATGAGGGTATCCCACTCATAAATATGTGGACTCCCTTATTGCATGCTCACACTAATCACTGGATACTTAGGCGCTAGCCCTATTGTACAGCGTCCCCCAATAGACCAAGATACCCGTACAGAGGGTTGTAGACTTTATGGATAGGCTTGCGTACTGCAAGAATACAACGAAGCACAAATAACCTGATGTATATAGACTTTCGATATTTGACTGAATGGGCTCACCCCAAGAGGATGGGTTCTATCCAATATAGTTTGCACACCACTATTCGTATGTTCAGTACGATTTGCTTGGTTCATTTGGTTCAATGCATTTCAGTTGGACCTAGCAACTCTTCAGGAATCTGGTGGTCAGGTTACAAAGACATTAGAAGGAAGAATCTAGATTGGTCCTTATAACTTTAATGCAGATCTCATGCAAAATAACACAGAGTAGTGGAAAATTAGACGAATGGTCGATACTGTCAGAATGACTAGTAAAATATTTAGTGGTAATTAATAACACCAGGTTAACTAATCGCAAACTTGTTGCTGCACTAGACTCAGGTTATATTGAGCCTAGCGCCAGGGAGCAATACTCCACTTTTTAGAAAAGGGGTACACAAGTGCCAGTGTCTGATATATTTGCTTCGGCATTAGTGAAGTCCCCTATTCAGTTCCTAAGGTATACTAGTCCACTTTATGCAGATGGGATATACCAGTGCCAATATCTGATAAGAATGGTCCGGCGCAAATATAAACCCCCTGTTCAGTTGCTCACACACAGAGCTAAAGTAAGCCCAAAAAGGTTTGAAGTAGATGGAGCTTCAATCTTATTATATAGCTTTCAAAGAGTGGCGACTGAACCAGGTAGGCGTAGATGGTGTTCCTATATGCTATCTATAGATGACTAGTGGCTAGATGACCCCTACTATTTCCACATGCTACTAGTCTCCTCTTAGCCTTCTGTGAAAACTAGACTGCCCCCACTTGCTGCCTTTCAGCTGCTAAGTTCTACAGAGGGGCGATAAATCCCCTCCTATTCTTGTTTGAGGGGTAAAGGACAATACCCCACCCCACACCCTAATGTAGCAAAAAATAAATGACAGATAAAGAAAAAAAGAGCGAAACCACCACTTCAACATCAGGGCTGGCGGTCTCGCTCTTTTTTCCTCTATCTTTTTTTTTTTTATTCATAAAAAAATCGATTTCTGCTCGTTCATGAAATCATGATTTGCCATAGCATGCTATAGGGCGGAATTTGCTGCAGAGTCCGGAGGTGGACACCCACCACGGACTATGCAATGCAAATCCGGCCATGTGCAGGAGGCCTTAATAGGTGCTTAAATGTCCTGCTGTAAGTAGCAGGGTATTCCTCCTGCCACCCTGCTGGGCAATTCCCCAGCAATAGGGGTCAGTAGGGGACTCCCTCCACTTCTCTCCCCATGGGAATTCCTTATAGCAGGGAGAGAGAGGGAGGTGGGGTTACTGGGCTTTCTCCAAGGCTTTCCCCGAGAGCGTGGAAGGAGGGGGTGGGTCTAGATGTGAGAAACTCCACATAACCCTACCCCCTCTATCAAGCCCCCACCCAATCTATTTGCGCTATGCGCATATTCCTCAGGATTTCCTCATAGCAGAGAGAGATAGCGAGCTTTCGGATCTTCTATGGACCCTTCGTCAGGCTTAATGAAACTGATTTGGATGGGGTAAATATATAATAATCTTTATTTATATAGCGCCAACATATTCTGCAGTGCTCTCAATACAGGGGAAGTAAAACAAGACCACAGTTACATGAAGTAATCAATTGATGGAAACAGTAGGGGTAAGGATCCTGCTCCAACGAGCTTACATACTACAAATAGTGGGGTGATACAGAAGGTAAAGGGCTGGAGATGTGCACAGTATGGTAAGGTCGAGAGTGAGGAATGCTATACACACAGACAATAGTCAGGCCATATAGTGACGAAGTCGGTATGACTGCAGATGCCGGTTGATCATGGCTAGCAGAAGCTGCAGTCTGTAGGACAGGCAACATGTTATCAGGCGGAGTTCAGAGGTGTTTGGTTTAGGGGATATGGTATGCCTCATTAAAGAGGTGTGTTTTTAGAGCACACCTGAAGTTTAGTGTGTCCGTGATTGCCCGGATATTTTTTGGTAGCGTGTTCCAGAGGACAGGTCCAGAAGTCTTGGAGGCGGGAATGAGAGGTTTGAATTAGAGAAGCACTTAGTCTGATTTCAGGCGTGGGTTGGGTGCTGAATTGAGTAGAGGGAAGCAATGTAGTGTGGGGCGGTGCTGCGGAGCGCTTTGTGGATGAGGGTATATATGTGTATATATATGTATATGTGTGTGTGTGTGTGTGTGTGTATTTATATATATATATATATATATATATATATATGTGTGTGTGTGTGTGTGTGTGTGTGTGTGTGTGTGTGTGTGTGTGTATATATATATATATATATATATATATATACACACAAATGCAGAGAGGACACTCTCGATCTAAATACAAATGTTCACACACAGAAATTTGAGACTGAATTGCACTTAGAACAAACAATACCAGACAAGCTGAGCAGATAAGTAAATACTTAATCAGTCCACTGAGCTAAGGAATGTAACAGTTTTATGATGTGTGTTATTCCACCTTTAGACTTCCACATAAAGGAGATGGAACAATACCTCTGCAGCACCAACTATTGGATGGCAGCATTCCTTCAAATCAATGTATGAATTTTTATGAAGTTTTTAAAAAACGATAATTGGGAAGAGGACATCACTCTTGACCTCCTTCACACCTTTCATATTCTCAACTGATGCAAGAATCCCACTCAGAGGTTCATTCCATTCTTGAGGGTATCAAAAATGGCCCTAAATGTATATTCCCAAATTCTTCTGTGATGCTGCGACTTGAAGTTGCCATTCAGTATGATAACTCTCACCTGCTCTATGCTGTGACCACAAAAATGTTTTGCCACAGGTAATTCTGTCTTTTCCTTTTATATTACTCTACCGGATAACACTGTACCAAACCTTTTTTTTTTCATTTTACATAGGAATGTTAAACACTGAACGATAAGTGAATGAGACGTTCATGATTCCCAATGATGATTTGCCTGTCTAAACAGGCAGATCAAGTGCAAACTAGAATAATGAGATTCTCATTAGGTATAAAAGGAGCATTTGACTTTAGTAGTATTTGTTACTTTTTACAGCAATAGGACTTAGTCAGACGAGCATATATCGGCTGGCATTTCCACGGCCAGCCAATATACGCTTCCATCTAAGAATTTCCCCCATTCCCTCCCCCTCACCGGCTCTCTGTCTCTCTCCTCCACTCTGGCGTTTGCAATTGGAGTGGGCGGGATGGGGCAGAACTAAGCTATGTTCTGTCCCTCCCACTCCCATTGCTGGCTATGGACAAGGGGCGGGGAGGAACTGGAGCTTAGTTCCACCCCCGTCTCACCCACACTCATTGCAAACCGCTCAGAGAGGAGGAAAGAAGCAGAGAGCTGGTGGGGGGGACTGCTCAGATGGAAGTGTATGTCGGCCAGCTGTGAAAACGCTGGCCAATATACGCTTGTGTAAATAAGACCATAAGGTGTAATTTAGGTCGGCTGCACATGGGCGGATTTGCATTGCGGAATCTAGAACGGCACCTGCCTCCGGTTTCCACATCAAATACCACCCATAGCATGCTATAGCATAATGCTTTTTCCTCTACACGAGCGAAATTCAATTGCGATTTTCCACTTGCGGAGGAAAAATTTCAGCATGCTCTATTTTAGTGCAGATTCCACACGAACAGCTTCCACTGAAGCCAATAGAAGCTGTCCAACCCGCAGCCCTTTGGCAAAGACATTGCAGAAAGGTTGGGGGTACCTGCGTCATTGCCTAGTGACAGCGCAGGAAAAGCACGGATTGGGAAAAAAAACTGTACTACGCACGTCCGACGGCTCCCCATGCAGACCATCCACAGTACAGGAAAAAGAAGAAAATGTCAGGTATGCGCGGAATCCTACCCGGCTGTGTGCAGACGGCCTAAAGGCCCATTTACACTGGACAAGTGTAGGGCAAACGATGCCTGACACTCGTCTTTGTGTCTCCCATGTGGCTCCCATGCTTCTGCACAGCTGGCTGGGTTATGGAGCGGCCAGCTTGTAAGCGGGGCAGTGCAGGAGATTTCTCTCCTCTCGCTTCCCCGCCCCTCTCCATTCAGATACACAGCGGCTGTTCACTATTGAATGGCGGCTGTTTAAACTGCACGATGAGCGATGATTTTCATCGCTCATCTGTTATTTTGCATAAACGATGAGCAATGAAACTCATCGCTCATCGTTAAGTTTAAACAGCCGCCGTTCAATAGCTGTGTATCTCAATGGAGAGGGGCGGGGGAGCGAGAGGAGAGAAATCTCCTGCACTGTCCCGCCCCCCTGCTGGCCGATCTATGTCCGAGCCAGCTCTGCTAGCTCCTGTACAGGAGCACGGGAGCGCAGAGACACAGGGATGAGTGTCGGGCATCGTTTGCCCAACACTTGTCCAGTGTAAATGGGGCTTTAGGCTGTTGATCAATTTTGACTGGACACTATACTTCCTTTTGTTCTGCTTTGTGCAATAAATAAAGCTTACTGGGCTGGGCTCCACTTTACATTAAAGGTGTTCCCCTGAGCCTTGATATTGACCTGTCCTGAGGATAGGTCATAAATATCTGATTGGTGTTTGTCTGCTGATCGGTCTGACAAGAAAGAGCTGTTTGAAGTGGGCACGATACTTGAGTGAGAGCAATGGCTGCTTCAGGGCATGCCAGACACCGTGCTGTAAATTGTATAGCAAATATGTTTGGTATAGCAACTCAGTCCCATTTGCTTGAATGGAACTGGGACCGAGCTTCTTTCAGGCCATGTGACCAAGGAATGGCATTACCCACCTGAGAAAAGGCCATCGCTCTCATGTCCTTATCAAACTGCTGCTTTCTGGGGTTCCCGAGCAGTGGATAGATCATCAATGACTGAGTCTTGGAACACCCCTTTAACAAGCTCTGCATTCAAGTGAACCACTTCTCCTATCCTACTGCTATGACTACTGCATAACACAATCCTAATAACAGATACAATATCAAACTAATGGGGTGGATAGAAAACCATTTCCTCTTGTAGGCTCCACAACGCTGTTTCCTGCCCTGCATTTAAATCTTTCCTGTGGGATCCACCTTTCAATCTAGGTAAGTCCCATTTCTATACATTTTTAACCCTATGTCCATGTTTTTCCCAACTCAGGATCTGCCTCCCTATGTCTATACTTTGCCTGACTTCACTCGCTCTGTATAAGAACTGAAGCATCATGGTAACAATTACATCAGATTGCGTTTGGAATTCATATCATGTACAGTAGGTTCACAGCAACTCATTCAGCACTTACATCATTCCAAACCTGGCCTTATTGAAGTCCTTCGTATATCATTCTGGCAGAAAAGGAAGTTTTATAAAGCATGCTCTGTATGACAATAAGGAGATGGAATAAATCCTCCACAGTGCCACCTATTGAAAGGTAGCATGCCTTCAAGCCAAAGTCAAACTTTTTATACAAGCCTTGTTGCAATGACCTGGAATTAACAGCAAAGCCAGACTACATGTACATACAGCTGTTTCAGGGTTTTTGCCCTTCATCGGTGTACAGTAGGAGTCTGGCTTTGCTAGTGAGGGGCCTGGGATGGGGGTCAGAAACACTATCTTTTCTCCTTAGGGACAGCAACGATATACTATTATTTGCATATTACCCAGAGGAGCGTGCATGGCCAATTGAGTCTCCTCAATTGGTTTATAGAGTACAGTTGCTCTCCCTAAGAAAAAAAGATAGTGTTTCTGACCCCCATCCCAGGCCCCTCACTAGCAAAGCCAGACTCCTACTGTACACTGATGAAGGGCAAAAACCCTGAAATGTATGTACATAGCTGTATGTACATAGGGTCTGGCTTTGCTGTTAATTCCCAGTCATTGTAACAAGGCTTGTATAAAAAGTCTGACTTTCAATAGATGGCACTGTGGAGGATTTATTCCATCTCCCTTATTTGCATATTACCCAGAGGAGCATGCATGGCCATTTGAGTCTCCTCACTTAGTTTATAGTACATAGTTGCTCTCTCTAAGGAGAAAAGATAGTGTTTCTGACCCCTGTATGACAATAGCATACCTGAACCCATCAGGCCAGCACAGAAATGTTGCACAGTCACTGCCTACTATAACCCTATTCCTCTGTTATCGGATTCTTCCCTGGCATATGACATCAACCCTGGCTGCTCCAAAATCCCGCATGTTGACTGTTGTGCTCCTTTTGCTAGTAGACTTGCAAAGTCCAGCGTAATCCCATGTGTACTAATGACTCTACAATGCTTCTACACCCCCCTGCTGACTCTAGGAATGCTCTTTGCATACAGTGCATGCCAATATAAAAGTTTTTAGTTTATGTTCACACAGCAAAATCTGTCACAGAATTTTCAGTGCAGATTCCATCTCTAAAACTGTGGCAGAAATTTGCAGCTAAGCCATTGATAGATGAGCGTATACGCCAATACGCTAGCAGCAAAGCAGCATATTTGCACATGAACAAGGTATTTTAGCGTGTAATTCGTCATAGTTTTTTTTTCTCTAAACGCTGCACTATTGCACGTGCAATAACATATGCACAAAAGATCGGAACTTGTCATTATTAACCCTGCCCACTGCAAGCAACTATAAGTAAATGACAGGTGTGGCGCCGCACTATTCTGTGTTGCATCTTGTACTTTCTGGGTTTGTGAGAGAGTTTCTGAGCTTTGGGACATGACTTCTTCGGAAGAGGATGTTCTTCTGCATTGGTTGCTGTCTTGTAGATTTGGGCAGTCATGTGAGATGCAGGAGGAGGTGCCTAGAATCAGGAGTAGTAGTATTAGTAGTAGGAGGTAGAGGTTTTGGGTGCATCCTCTGGTGTAGCAGGGTGAGTGTAAGGGGCAATTCTACATTCTTTACGATGACTTGAGGCGCCATCCGGACAAGTTCATCACCTTCAGAGCTCAGACTCTAGCTTCCGCCATCTTTGCCATCCAGGCGATGCCCCCATGCTTTGTTGCATTTTAATTTTCTTTTGGGCCACTATACTATTTCTGGGATCATTAGGGGGACTTGTGATGTGCTTTGGCAGCGTCTGGTACCTTTTAGTGATAGTTCCGGCCTCTAATCAAGATTGGTCGGACATCGCCAGAGGATTCCACGCTGCCACGCAGTTTCCACACTGCATTAGGGCGCTGTACGGCAAACAGGGTCCCAATATTTCAATTATAAGCAGTACTTTTCGATAGTGCTATTGGCAGTTGCTGATAGTAACTATCAATTTCTGCTTGTGGACATCGAAGTGGATGCTCGCGTTTTCCGGGCTTCCAGAATGGGTCAGCAACTTTGCACTGATCAGGTGTCCCTGCCAAAACCACAGATTCTTCCTAGTTCATTACATCCACCTACCTCATTTGTCATTGTAGCGGATGAGGGATTTGGACTGATGACTCATGTCCTGCGTCCTTTTGCTCGCAGGGACATGGAACCCAGGAGGCAGGTGTTTGATTACCATCTAACCTGTACCGGGAGTTTTGTGGAGTGTGCCTTTGTGATTCTCACCAACAAGTGGAGAGTTTTCCACAGCGCACTTCAGCTGAAACCTGACAACGTGCTTGCGGTAATTAGAGCCTGCGTTGTTTTGCATAACTATCGCCAGGTCAATGATGCTGGTTGGAATGCAGAAGAGGCTAAAGCAGAAGTTGTGGATGACCACATACTGCATGACAGACCAGCAGCATCTGCTCTCTGAGTCAGGGACTTCCTTCTGAGTCCTCAGGGAGCAGTTCTGTGGCACATGGACTATATGCAAGGAAGCAGATTAACTATTCTCTCTAAACGGCATTATTGTTTTAAAGCCTGATGTACTTCCATTTTTGTTGTTGTTGTTAGCCGTTTAGTTGCTCACGACCCTCGGCGACTCTAAATACGAGTTTCCTCCATGTTTTTCGGTTTTGCACTGCTTCTTTCAGTTGTCTGATATGTATGCTGTTATCACCTCTGACAGTATCAAGCTAGATACTTATTGGCACATGTTCAGTTAGGGACTCGCAAGACAACTTAACATTTTCCCACACGCAAAAATGTGTGCAAACGCATTTGTCTTTTTAAACCCTAAACCACATATTTGTACCATATAGTTTGCTGTGGTTTTGCACATGAATTCAGCCTTGTCAGTGGGCAAAATCCATGTGAGGAATTTCCAATGGGTTTTCACACAGATCTGCATGCAGAAGTGCCATGACACTTCTTTACATAGATTCACATGAAATTCTGTAGGAAATTCCACAAACAGATTTTGCCTATTAAGAGGACTAAGGCCTCATGTCCACGGGCAAAAGAAGAATTAAAACCCGCAGCGGATTTTAACTCTTCTCCCGCCCGCGGATCCGCATCCCATAGGGATGCATTGACCACCCGTGGGTAGATAAATACCCGCGGATGGTCAATAAAAGTGATTTTAAAAAAAATGGAGCATGAAAAAATCTGGACCATGCTCCATTTTCGTGCGGGTCTCCCACGGGCTTCTATTGAAGCCTATGGAAGCCGTCCGGATCCGCGTGAGACCAAAATCGGAATTTACTCACCTGCTCCGGATCTTCCCTTCGCCGCGGCTTCATCTTCTCTCCGTCGCGGCCAGATCTTCTTTCTTCGGGCCGGCGAATGTGCGAGGCACGCAACCGACGTGCCCTGCGCATCCGCCGAGCCGAAGAAAGAAGATCCGGCCGCGACGGAGAGAAGATGATGCCGCGGCGAAGGGAAGATCCGGAGCGGGCGAGAGGTAAGTTAATTCTTATTTTAATGCCTCATGTCCGCGGGGCAGGAGGGACCCACTACGGATTCTTCATGGAGAATCCATAGCGGGCCTGATTTTCCCCGTGGACATGAGGCCTAAATCTACTTGTGGATCCATGGCTATGTGTTGGATGAGTGGGATTTTCCTTTGCGGGGGGGGTGGGGTGGGAGGGGAGGCAACGGCGTATATGTCCCGGGGCCCATTAAATCTGAACAGCCGCACATACGTTAGATTTGTGCACCCATTCACATGTTTTTACAGCAGCAGCGGGCGCACATAAAAACGCCTACACTCATGGCACAGTGCCCTCACAAAGAATTTATGTAATTGTTCTCTGTTAGCAGCCCACTAAAAAGGTAATTGTTCTCTGTTAAGGCCCATTTAGACACTCAAAATTTCCTCAAAAGCCGTCTTTTGAAAGATAATAGTTGTGTCTAAATGTGCCCGTCTTTCACTGTTCGGCCGAACAATGGTTTTCAGTTCTGCTTGAAAACCCTCATTCAGCAGGACAGCTGATAAGTGGGACCACATGCTGTGTTCTTTTACTGGGGAGAGATGATTCCAGCTGATAACATTGTTACAGCTGTTCTCAGTTCTCAGCCCCACAGGCAGAACAGCTGATAAGCAGGACTGTAGGCTGTGTCTGCTGTCCATGGTGCTGAATTCTCCATGGGGAACTTGTGGCTGAACAATGGAGCTAATTACAGAGCTCAGACCTCCTGCTGAGTTCTGTAAAAGCTCCCAGAAGCTTTGCATGCAAATTAAGCTAATAAAGTACTAACAGCAATTAGTGCCTATTGGTACTTTATGCAAAACAATTGCTGATCTTTTAATCTTACGAAAGATATCTGTGTGTGTAAATGGGCCTTTAGCAGTCAGCTAAAAAGTCTTAAGGCCCATTTACATAGAGCGCTGATCGCTCAAATGACAGTTTGAGTGACAGCTTTGAGCAATCCTTTTGCATAAACTATTTAGTAGCTACTCACCTACTTAATAGCTTATTATCCTGCAAATGACGCCTTTAGCTGAATGCAGTTAACAGCTGGAGGGCTCTTATCTCCATTCTGTTCCTTTGTTCTCCTTTGGGAAACAATGCTATAAGCACTACCCATGGAGAACTCAGTGTGGCCTGATAAGACGACTGCACAACAATTTTTAGGTTGACCTGAATTTAACAATCAGCTAGCAGTACATGAAAAGTGCACGATGGCCGCCATTTACACGCAACGATTATCGCTCAAACGATCAAATGGGCCTTTAGACTTGTATATTATTCAGTTAACTAGTGTAGCAACAGAATGTTATCAGAAATCACAAGTACAGGATGCAGCCTACACCACGAGTGTAAGAAACAGGTTATTTCATCAGATCTTGAATATATATATATATTTCTTAGAGCTTTTGTATTAAAAAACCCACCCAGAATGTCAAACTTTACTTACAATACCAACCATTTCTGTAATATGACACCAACTATAGCTGACTTTTATTTGGAATTAATATATAAAAAGGGTCAGGGCCTACTAACAAAACAAAACAAAAAACATATAACACAGGACAGACAGATCCACGCCAGTGGGGTCCCGGGAAATATAGGGGAAGGAGAGAGGATATCAACAACTCCCGTATATTATTTCCCAGAGAAGCACCAAGAGTCTTTATTTAAAAGACTATTATGTGTAAGAAGTTTAGATCAATGTCTTATGATGTATTACACTTTATTGAATGGTGCGTTACTTGTACTATTTTTCACCATTTCTCTCATGAAAACTCTCCAAAACAATAAAATGAGAGTTTTATTGGTATAGCTCGTGTACAAGAAATTTCTGTTATTACTAGAGATGAGCGAACACCAAAATGTTCGGGTGTTCGTTATTCGGAACGAACTTCCCGCGATGCTCGAGGGTTCGTTTCGAACAACGAACCCCATTGAAGTCAATGGGCGACCAGAGCATTTTTGTATTTCGCCGATGCTCGCTAAGGTTTTCATGTGTGAAAATCTGGGCAATTCAAGAAAGTGATGGGAATGACACAGTGACGGATAGGGCAGGCGAGGGGCTACATGGTGGGCTGCATCTCAAGTTCACAGGTCCCACTATTAAGCCACAATAGCGGCAAGAGTGCCCCCCCCCCACTGTCAGCATAAAGATCGTTCTCCTCTGCCACAGCTGTAACAGCTGTAGCAGAGAAGAACGATGTTTGCCCATTGAATTCAATGGAGCGGCAATACAGCAGGTTCCACTGAATGCAATGGGCTGCCCGCGATCGCAGGATGAATGGTCGGAAATGGGGTTAAATATATAACCCCTTCCCTGCAATTCATCCAGAAATGTGTTACACTAAAAATATATACCAGCGTATAAGGCGACCGGGCGTATAAGACGACCCCCCAACTGTCACCTTATACGCCGGTAATACAGTGGAGCAAAGAATAAAAATCATTACTTACGTTTTTAGATGATCTGCGGCGCTCCTGCAGGCTGTCACTCCCTCCTAATCCACGGCAGACAAGCTTTCTCTATGAAAGGCTTTAAATCCCTGCCTCCAGAAAGACACGTGCCTTCAGCCAATCACAGCCAATGACAATGATGTCATTGAATGGCTGTGATTGGCTGTGTTTCTGGAGGCGGGGATTTCAAGCCTTGAAATCCCCGCCTCCAGAAACACAGCCAATCACAGCCATTCAATGACATCATTGTCATTGGCTGTGATTGGCTGAAGGCACGTGTCTTTCTGGAGGCAGGGATTTAAAGCCTTTCATAGAGAAAGCTTGTCTGCCGTGGATTAGGAGGGAGTGACAGCCTGCAGGAGCGCCGCAGATCATCTAAAAACGTAAGTAATGATTTTTATTCTTTGCTCCACTGTATTACCGGCGTATAAGGTGACAGTTGGGGGGTCGTCTTATACGCCCCGTCGCCTTATACGCCGGTATATATTTTTAGTGTAACACATTTCTGGATGAATTGCAGGAAAGGGGTTATATATTTAACCCCTTTCCGACCATTCATCCTGCGATCGCCGGCAGCCCATTGCATTCAGTGGAACATGCTGTATTGCCGCTCCATTGAATTCAATGGGCAAACATCGTTCTTCTCTGCTACAGCTGTTACAGCTGTGCCAGAGAAGAAGGATTTGTCTTCTATATGTTCTCAATGGGGTCAGCGCTGCTGCCGCTGGCCCCATTGAGCGCATATAGAATGCATCCATAGCGAACCGCGGGAGGGGCAGACTTTTATATCAGGCGGACACCTTATCTCCCCAGCCACTCACAGCAGGGGGGTGGTATAGGGCTTAAACGTTGCAGGGGGAAGTTGTAATGCCTTCCCTGTCTTTATATTGGCCAAAAAAAAGCGCTAACGTCTCAGGGAAGAAAGTTAAAGTAACCCGGACACCGCATGGTGTTCATTACGGATAACGAACATACCGAACACCCTAATATTCGCACGAATATCAAGCTCGGAAGAACACGTTCGCTCATCTCTAGTTATTACATAAATATAGTTGTTGCTCGAAGGATGAGAGCTTTTATTTTATTGCTCATATATAGAACTTCTGCTTTTGCTCAACAATAAGAGCTTTTTTTTTAAATTTGTTTTTGCTCGTATGGAGAACTTCTGCTTTTGCTCGACGCATTTCTGTATCGGAATGACCGATAGTTCATCAGGAGCTGGGCGAAAAATATGCCCTTGAGTGAGCAGAGAGGAGTTCACTAACAAAAGAGGTATAACAGAAGAGTAACTTAGATGTGTCTGTCAATATTTCATCAAAGAAGATACTCCCAGTTGCCTTATTATAATATGTTGCTTGACCCTAACAATATTCGGGTTCACCAGCGTACTCTACCCATCTATAGATCAAAACACCTGGATCTAAGTTAGCTCACAATTAGAAGCTGAAGGTAGACATGGGGGGGGTGTCACTCTGGAGTGAAGTATCTTAAATGTGCACTATGTGCATCGTGTGAGGATAATGCACACGATCCGTGTAAGTGCTACCTGCATACCGTGCGGAATAACCAGGTTTTACTTTGGTATTTGGCATAAAACCATGAACCGTACGCTAGGGCTGGTGGCTACTAAATGAACAGCCACCAGGTTAAATACCTATTAGCCCAGCCGGTTAGAGGGATGTGCGCACAACCTATGCAGGTACTATCAGAGTAGAATCTATCTTAGATAGCCCCCAAGGTCTCTGAGAGGTCAATCTAGACCAGTGAGTCGTCTGCCAGGACTAGTAGCTTCACATGAATCAGCTGCCAGATTGTAAATTCGTCAATTCAGTCTGGGATAATACCCAAGAATAGCCTAACTACTAATAGTAACTGCCACAATGGCACAAAGCAATTTTAGGCTAGCTATACCAGTCAGCAGAGCGAGAGAGATAGAGTAGAGTAAGGCAAAGAGAGATGTTGGGAGTAATCTCCAGCAGCGCCTGCGGCTCTGATGGTGAGCTTTAGGCATCAGATTCTACTCTGATAGTACCTGCATAGGTTGTGCGCACATCCCTCTAACCGGCTGGGCTAATAGGTATTTAACCTGGTGGCTGTTCATTTAGTAGCCACCAGCCCTAGTGTATGGTTCATGGTTTTATGCTAAATACCAAAGTAAAACCTGGTTATTCCGTACAGATGCAGGTAGCACTTATACGGATCGTGTGCATTATCCTCACACGATGCACATAGTGCATATTTAAGATTTCTCACTCCAGAGTGACACACCCCCCATGTCTACCTTCAGCTTCTAATTGCGAGCTAACTTAGATCCAGGTGTATTGATCTATAGATGGGTAGAGTACGCTGGTGAACCCGAATATTGTTAGGGTCAAGCAACATATTATAATAAGGCAACTGGGAGTATCTTCTTTGATGAAATATTGACAGACACATCTAAGTTACTCTTCTGTTATACCTCTTTTGTTAGTGAACTCCTCTCTGCTCACTCAAGGGCATATTTTTCGCCCAGCTCCTGATGAACTATCGGTCATTCCGATACAGAAACGCGTCGAGCAAAAGCAGAAGTTCTCCATACGAGCAAAAACAAATTTTTAAAAAAAAGCTCTTATTGTTGAGCAAAAGCAGAAGTTCTATATATGAGCAATAAAATAAAAAGCTCTCATCCTTCGAGCAACAACTATATTTATGTAATAGCTGAAATTTCTTGTACACGAGCTTGAGAAAGTCGTTGTGTGGACGACGAAACGCGTTGCACAGAGGATATTAAGAATAAAAGTTTGAAGCAAGTGGTGTCTGTAGCCCGACCCTGGTGTTCAGGTCCCAAAGAGCGCGGGCATTTCCTTTTTTCATCAAGTCTGTATACGAAAACACTTCGAGTGGGTCCTGCTAGCTAGCAGGACACAGAAGCCCAGCAGCCGAACGGACACGCCAGGGGATTTTTAAAGCCGACGAGGATGTGGAGGTGCTGGTGAGACCCCTGTACAGGGGTGCTCGCCAGACACCGGGTGAGTCTAATTGATTCATTTTTCAAGTATTCCAATTCACTTTTAGTGATTACTCTAAGAGTTAATAATTGCAAGCCGGCACAGGTAGCGCCTCCCTGACGTGTTTTTTTTATTGTTGAGCAAAAGCAGAAGTTCTATATATGAGCAATAAAATAAAAGCTCTCATCCTTCGAGCAACAACTATATTTATGTAATAACAGAAATTTCTTGTACACGAGCTATACCAATAAAACTCTCATTTTATTGTTTTGGAGAGTTTTCATGAGAGAAATGGTGAAAAAAAGTACAAGTAACGCACCATTCAATAAAGTGTAATACATCATAAGACATTGATCTAAACTTCTTACACATAATAGTCTTTTAAATAAAGACTCTTGGTGCTTCTCTGGGAAATAATATACGGGAGTTGTTGATATCCTCTCTCCTTCCCCTATATTTCCCGGGACCCCACTGGCGTGGATCTGTCTGTCCTGTGTTATATGTTTTTTGTTTTGTTTTGTTAGTAGGCCCTGACCCTTTTTATATATTAATTCCAAATAAAAGTGAAATTTTAAATTCTATATCTGTGATGGCCTCAACTTTGGACTAATATAGATATTACATACCACTGTGACTTCGCAACTATAGCTGACCACAAATATTTCTTTCCACTGAACTCTAATATAGTAAAATAACAACATATATTTCCTTGTGCCTTCATGTTTCCAGCTGTAAGCTAGAAGTTAGCAAAAACGTATATGTCTTTGATGGTTAAGATCGCCAACAGGTTACGTATAAGAAGGTCCGCTTATGTTTCAATAATATGTTTTTGTATGATAACGCCTTCTTTTGCTCTATAAAACCTGTTATAACTTTGAATAAACAGAAGAGAATATTAGGCTCACCACATTACAAGTCCTTGTGTATGATTGTTTACTACGCATGCGTTCTCTTCTCATGGGCACTCCTCTATCTTAATTCGGCACTTGACAACGATTCAAAGATCGCCACCAGTGTGGTTCTAATAACACCATCCATATCACAATCAGACAGATTTGCAATTGAAAACTGTCTGTGTAAATACACATAAATAGGTGGAAACAGAAAAAAGAATGAAAAGAAAAAGGAACAAAAGAGACCTGTGGGGTAGGAGAGGGATTTGAATTCTTGTTAAGTGTGTGTATTTTTCATTAGAACAGGGTCCCACATATAGATATAGCCAAGAGCCCCATTGTCATGCAAAATGCTGGCTTTTGCTATGGTAAACTATTGGCCCATTTAGACACGATAATCGCTCAAAGCAGTCTTGTGAGCGATTCTCGTTCTGTCTAAATGCAGGGACATCGCTCAGTTTTCATGCACGAGTCGCTGATCGCTGAATTTTAGTTTGCTAGAATTGAGGGATCAGCTGTTATCAGCCAGCTGTGCTGATAAGATTCTCTGTGCCTGTGTCCTTCTGTAAATTCACAGCGGGAACACTAGCAGTCAGAGTGGAGAACACTACAGCTATTTGCTTATGCAAAACAGCTCTATTGTTCTATTAGTGGCCGCGACAGTGTCCTATTCCAGCTGCATATTCTATAGTAGCTACTTAGATACTATAAAGTATGCAAAGATGACAGCTCAAAACTGTACTCAAACTATCATTTGAGCGAGTTTTGAGCGATTATCTTTAAGTGTAAATGGGGTCTAATGCCACTTTTACATGAGCACGAGCAAGTGATGTGACTGGCAATTTCTGCACAATTGTGCACGCTTGTGCAGAATGTTTAGACAAGCAGATGATCGTTGAGAATCACTCACTTCTTGCTTAGTGCTTTACATTCCTATGTGAAACACAGAGTGGAGTGTTTTGATGTAACGAGAAGTGAGCGTGCCGCTGATGATTTTTAAGCAGTCTGAAACTGAGCAACAAACGAAAAGCGAATGAAAAGTGCATAGTGGCTCACATTTAAACGTAACAATTATTGCATATTTTTGTTCGTTTGAGTGAATTTTGAGTGGTAATCGTTACTTGTAAATGGGCCTTAAATTTCTCCTCCACAGCTTCTGGTGTGTTCTCAACTGCAACATTTAAATACATCCTTAGGCAATATTCACACAGCTGTCACAGCCTCTGTCAGCAGTCCCAGCAGTCCTGACAAGATTGTAACAAATGACATTACAAACTGAATCAAAATCAATTTATTTAAATTCTGAAAAATAGGGTATATATGTTGGCTATCCCCTGCTCCTCTTCTTTATGTCCACAGCCAGCTAGGTTTTATCATAAAACAGGAAAGGGACGTCCGTTCTCCACATAGGTGGGTGTTTCAGAGGTTAAACATGTAAAAGCTATATACAGCTTCCCAACAAAATAGTTTTAACACTTTATGTGGGTGAAAAGGAGAAAAGCAACTTTGCAAACATTTCTTGATTAGAAATTCCTTCATCAGTCTCAGGCTCTTATGCAAACCTAAATGGTTAGAGACTACAAACAAACCTGGCACAGACTGATCCTGTAGTCATACTCCCTTCGGTATGTCCAGGGGTGTTCAAAGCCTTTATGCTGCCTAAGATGAAGTGTGAAATGCTCCCCTCTCCCCATATAAACCCCTCACCTTTTTACAGCCATAAAAAGCACCAATACACAAGATACCCAACAAACATTTGAACCATTGAGACTAGTCTGAAGTGACAGAGTAAGGGCTCCTGTCCACAGGCGATATTGCATTGTGTTACTCGCGTCAATAATCTGGCCACGAGTAACGTAGTGCACGCTTTCCATAGACTTAACTATGGAAAGCACAGCCCCCTGTCCACGAGCGGAGAATCATAGCAATTCTCTGCTCGTGGGACTCAAATCGCTGCATGCTGCGATTTGCCACGATTCTTCATGGTGAGCTTATCTGTCAGATAGGCTCACCGCAGAGAACTGTCAGTTCTCTCCCCTGCTCCCCGGTGGGAGGGGGGGCCTAATAGTGCCTTCAATAGTTATAGTGAGCCCATTAATGACTTCAGTCCTAATAGTGACCCTGTTAGTGGCTCCAGTAGTAATAGTGACCCCATTAGTTCCATCAGTAGTAATAGTGACCACATTAGTGGCCTCATTAGTAATGCCAACGCCAATTGTGACTATGTTGGTGGCCCCAGTGGTAATAGTGACTCCCCGTTAATAGTCAAGGTAATATCTTTGTTAAAAAAAATCAAGTACCTAAAAGGAGTTGCAATTTTGCTGCAAAACTCAGCATGGAGTTACATCTCAGGCAGATGTGCAAATGATTAGAGTTGTGGCGTGATTAGATGAACAGTCTTGCCACTGTAGGCCCTAAAAGTGGTTCTATCGTTGCCAAATCTATAAAAAGGGTCTCTCAGAGGCTTCTTGTGTGTAGTGGACCTTCTTTTCCACTTGTGTAGAGCTTGTTGATCACTAGACACCTCTATAATGCACTTAAAGAGATTTTGCCCAGTAAACAGTTTGAGAGGGGGTGCATTATTGTAATGCGAGAAGTTGGATTGTTGTATCTATGAATTGCCCACCACCTGGGCTGTTCTGACCAGACTGTTAGGAAGTGTTGGGACCAGTGGATGCATAAGGGCACACAAGGTGACCAGGTTCAAAATGCCCTTGACAGACCACCAGTTGATAGAATCGTCTGATCATCCAACAAGCACGAGCGGTTCCAACTGTTTTGTTTTCTGCCTTCAGGTAACAGGTGGCACGCACTTGGCTGAAGGACATTTGGTCTCACAGTGCCCATTACATGTACTGCCTTTGACACTCACCTATCATTACCTCCATTTGCAGTGGTGTTGTGAACCACGAAACTGGACTGCCACAGAATGGAACTGGCTTGTCTTCAGTGATGAATCCCGTTTTAGTTTAGATTCTGATGACGGCTGTGTTTGTGTCTGGAGTCATAGGGCTGAGTGCCTCAATCCTGACTTGGCTGTGGAGCGGCACACTGCCCCCACTGCTGGTGTGATGGTCTGAGAGGGGCTATCGCATATGACAGTCGCTCACCCCTACTGTCTTTCTCCAAAATTAAGACCTACCCCAACAATAAGCCCTACCCTGATTTTTGGGGGAGGCTTGAAATATAAGCCCTCCCCTGAAAATAAGCCCTAACTACACTACTTGGAAGAAAAAAAAAACTCCCCTAGCTGCCAGCATTTGGGTCCTCGCGCTGGTCTCCGACACTGTGGCAGGTTGCCTTGTCAGCCTGACCAAGGATTCTCTTCTTTCTGGTAACAAGGTTTTGAATTACCCCACCTCTGGCAAGCAAGTGGTGTGATTGGATCGAGCACCATCCAATCAGAGTCGGCGCTCGATCAGTCACAGCCATTCAGTGAATTACATCATTGAATGGCAGTGATTGGTTGGATCGAGCGCCTGCTCTGATTGGCTGGAGCTCTATCCAATCACAGCATTCGCTTGCCGGAGGCGGGGTAATTTAAAACCCCGTTACTGGAAAGAAGAGAATCCTCGGTCAGGCTGACACGGCAACCTGTCGCATCGTCGGATACTAGCCCGAGGACCCGGACGCCGCGGACCAGGTGAGTATAAGCCCCTCCAAAAAAGACACTGTGCCTCTTTGGGGGCAAAATTTAATATAAGACAGTATCTTATTTTCGGGGAAACACGGTAGTAGATGTACGAGGGACGATGACAGCTCAGTGGTATGTTCAAGATATCCTGCAGCCATATGTGTTGCCTCTTATGGCAGTGCTTCCAAGAGGCATTTTCTAGCAGGATAATTCCCATATCCATGGCCTGGGCGGTCTCCTGTATGCCTCCAGCCCGCCCATATCACATCTTGCATCCAGGCTAAAGGCAGCACAACAGGGTACTAGAGTCAAGTGTTCCGTTTTCCCACATTAAATTCTCCTTTTGCTTTGAAATTTAATTCTGAAAACCCTTTCTAGGTGTTTGATTTTTTATATTTGTAATTTTCCAGTATAACAATAATAAAATACAGTGCTTGAAAAGAGCCATATCGTGTCCGAAACACGTTGCATGCCACAAGTGAGGATTCAGCACTGCACTCCAGCGAGTGATCTCTTGCATGAGGATTCAGCACTGCACCCCAGCGAGTGACCTCTTGCATGAGGATTCAGCACTGCACCCCCGCGAGTGATCTCTTGCATGAGGATTCACCACTGCACCCCAGCGAGTGACCTCTTGCATAAGGATTCACCACTGCACCCCAGCAAGTGATCTCTTGCATGAGGATTCAGCACTGCACCCCAGTGAGTGACCTCTTGCATGAGGATTCAGCACTGCACCCCAGCGAGTGATCTCTTGCATGAGGATTCAGCACTGCACCCCAGCAAGTGATCTCTTGCATGAGGATTCAGCACTGCACCCCAGCGAGTGATCTCTTGCATGAGGATTCAGCACTGCACCCCCACGAGTGATCTCTTGCATGAGGATTCAGCACTGCACCCCAGAGAGTGTCCTCTTACATAAGGATTGAGCACTGCATCCCAGTGAGTGACCTCTTGCATGAGGATTTTTATTGTGAGTTTGGAATCTGGAATAAAAGAAGATAAAATAGTTCTGGGTGACAATATTCTTCTCGGTGATGCACCTTCTGAGTCATTGAGAAGCTCTCCTGGGACGTCAAGGGTGGGGGTTCACCCCTGTTGTTCACCATTCAGGGGCACCTCCCCCCTTCAAATGAGTACTCATATTCTTCTACTTTATCCTCTTCATGAGCGCACATGCGAATATTTCCTAATACGCAGTATGTACTGTAATGTTTAAAGGTTTCTCTAATGCAACATTTTTTTGTTAAATGAAGAAAAGGATAGAAAAAAAAATGATACATGTATGAATATTCTCCCATATCTCCCCCCAGCCAAATTGTAAGCCAGCAGGTTAGGGAATGGGATATTTAACTTGTGAATGATCATTGGTTCTGGAATTAAAACCAATAATATTTTTATGCCCATAAAATCGCATAAACAGATGATTTTCTGCGATCAAGTCCCATGATTAATTATCGTTTTATCATCCATTCACACGACTGTGTGCAACGTTTTTAGTGAAAAAATATGTTGCACCCTGGAAAGTCCTTCCTCATCCTAACTCCTCGGAATGTCTTCCAATGCCTATATGGAGGCACCTGTAAGCTTTTTGCAGCGTTGGACGCTGCTAAAATGCCTCCCCTTCCGTTCTTTGTCCAGCTCCCATAGGAGTCTATGGGAGCCGCTACCATATATCGGTCAAAAGATAGTTGCAGAACCATCTTTTTACCCACCGTATAATCGCCGGACCTATGTTCCATTTTCTATGGTGCAATGTTTTTATGCTCCGTATATTCGCCCGTGTGAACAAATGCATTGAAAACCAATGCCTCAGATGGTTTCGTATATCGGTCGGCCGTAACAATGCACTGTATATGCGCTTGTGTGAATGAAGCCAGAGAGTGGAAATGCAGAAGGAAGAATGCAGATTTAGGTAGGACAAAATTTGTAAATTTGGAAGTCATGCACCAGACCTTAGACCCGAAACCTGCCAACACTGGGCACTCCCAGAATATATGTAATAAGGTTCCTTGTTCTGAACAAACTATTGATTATTGTAAAATATCAGGGGAAAATTATCGATGTTTCGATATATCGACTTTTTTAAATGCTGTATAAAAATGAAACAGGTCTAGGGTTAATAAAGCAACACAATCAACAAAAAAATTATAGTTTTCTTTTAAAACTTTAAACTGATTAATTTATTATTAACTTATAACTATTAATAACATGAAAATTTATTAAACCTAGGCCCCCTGCACCCGGGCGGAAATTCTGCGGCAGAATTTCCACCCGTGGAAGCTGCCATAGGATTGTGTTAGAGCCCTGCACAGAAATGTCACTTCCCGGCCGCCGGCTCCACGCTGCGCATGGCAGCTGGCACATCGAAGAGCCAGAGACGCAGGAGAGGTGAGTGCCATGCTGGTCCCTGCAGGGGCTCGGGTCGGGTCCCGCTGCGAGAATTCTCGCAGCGGGATCCGACCCGGCCATCTGCAGGTGGCCTTACAAATGAAAATAAAAATATAGAGATGAAACATATAATTAAAATTCGGTATATGAAAAGAAGTTTTTTTATCATTGGCCCTAATAATTGTTATCTAATGAGCCAAGAAATATTAATTTGCTCGCATGCTCTCCCTTCAAAATGCTCCTTTGAGCAGACAGAATTTCACCAGCTTTTGAAAACATTCTTTCTGCAGGAACCAAAGTAGCAACTACAGAAGGATATTATTATTAGAAAGTTCGGGGCAATTTGTAATTGCGTTAGATGAGTCTCCTATCTTTTCTATGGGCACGGTGTTCGCGTTAGACGCTGAAAGGACGACATGTCGCATCTCCTTTTCTGGACGCGACCTTCATGCGTTCAGCACAGCCCTCCATCTGCATGTGGAAATGCTTTAATTTAGAAAGCATTGCCCACAGCCATCGCGTTAGACACAAGCGTTCAGAGCCTGATCTAACGCGATGAACAAACACATGTAGAAAATGGGTCTAAGACCCTTTTTTTTTCTGAGAGTCGTTTTGCCTGAAGCAAACCTTATTGGTGACAAAGAGTCACCTCACACTTTCCAAAAGTTTCTAGAACTTAGTGCCTCGAGCAAAACTACATCCTGTCCCAGCACAAAGAAAAGGGCAGAAGACCACAAGACACGCTACTTCTTTACAAAAATCGATATTATATCGCCTTAAACTGTCGATGTTACCAATATATCGGACATAACAATATCGATGAAAAGTATCGCCAAAGTATTAGCGATATATCGGTTTTCAATGTCCCAACCTTAGCATCTACCAAACCATGAGAAAAGGCCCTTAGTCTAAAGGCTGGTTTAGACGGGACGAGTGTCGGGCAAACGATACCCGACACTCGTTCCCGCACATACTAGTTCCCATGCACAGGAGGTAGTATCGTTAGGACTCAGCGAGGAGGCAGCAAGAGATTTCTCTCCTTTCGCTCCCCCGCCACTCTCCATTAAGATAACACAGCGGCCGTTCAGTACTGAATGGCCGCTAGCTACACTGAACAAGGAGCGATCAGCTGATCGGCCATCGTTTATGCAGCATAAACAATGGACGCTCAGTTGATCGTGCCTCGTTCAGTGTTAACGGCCATTCAGTACTGAATGGCAGCTGTGTTATCTCAATGAAGAGGGGCGGGGGAGCGCGAGGAGAGAAATCTCCTCCAGCCTGCCCACTATGAGCCAGCAATACTAGCTCCTGTGCAGGTGCACGGGAGCTAGTATGTGTGGGGATGAGTGTCCGGCATCGTTTGCCCGACATTCGTCCCGTTTAAACCAGCCTTAAGTGTTTGGGTCTTATCTAAGATTGTTCAGGAGGGTTAAATAGTCTGTAGAGTAGAGGTCAGAAATACCTTTGTTTTTTGCAAGACGAGCTGTAGTTTTTATTTGTACCATATTGGGGTACATACGACTTTTTTTTATCACTTTTATTGCGTTTTTTGGGAGGCAAAATGCTAAAAATTAGCATTTTGCCTCAGTTTTCTTTTGTTCGCTTTTTGCCATGTAAGATAAAAAGCTGTTTTTTAAGATATTTATGCTAATATCGAAAAAAGCACAAAGGTTTTTTTTTCTTTTTTTTTTTTTGTTTTTACATTTTTATTTTTTGTACATTATTTCAATCTTTTTTTTACACATTTTATGTTCATGTGGTGGATTTGCACCATACCAGCTCTGATCGCTTTGATAAGGCATTATGTTACAGTGATCACAGGCACCGTCATTACAGGACGCCAGTATCTGGCGTCCTGTTGCCATGGTAACCCGCTGGGCTCTCTGCGATTATATATCCGATGACGTCACAGAGGGACCGCGCTCCTTCTGTGAACCCTTCTTTTGCCGCGTTCTACGGGGAAGGGGTTAACAGCGTAGGTTGGTGCTCCGATGCACCCCCACTGTTGCAGGGGGAGCATCGCTATCAGTGGCAGCCGGCTCCTGCTGCCGGATAGCGAAAGATCTCTTATGATCTTGTGCTATCTCCAGGGCATAACTGTACGCCCTGTTGAGCTAAGTACCTCCCTGCCAGGACATACAGTTACGCCCTCTGGCAGGAAGGGGTTAATGCAGTTATCAGAGTTTGTGGTAGGGATATAGTAACATACATAGTAACATAGTTCGTAAGGCCGAATAAAGACAATGTCCATCTAGTCCAGCCTGTTTATCCTCCTGTGTTATTGATCCAAAGGAAGGCAAAAAACCCCAAGAGCAGAAGCCAATTAGCCCTTTTGGGGAAAAAATTCCTTCCCGACTCCCTAATGGCAATCAGACTGTTCCCTGGATCAACCCCTAATAGTTCCTACCTGCCTGTATACCCGGATTACCAAATAACCTTAGATTTATAGCCTATAACAGTGGCGGCGAACCTATGGCACGCGTGCCAGAGGCGGCACTCAGAGCCTTCCCAGCTGGCACTTGCCACCATCGGCCGCTCACCACATTAGTAAATACCGGCAGGGGGCCGCAGCTCCCCTGCTGGTATTCACTCAGCACCGCTGCTAGCAGCGCTGATCCCAGCGCACACTGTGATGTCAGTGTGCAGCCGGGATCCTCCTCCCCTCTCCTCTGACATCTCCTACTTGGTTCCGCGAGAGCAGGGGAGGGGAGAAGGTGTCCGGCAGCACGTCACATTGTGCTCCTGGGATCAGTGGCAGCAACAGCACCAAGCAGAGGAGGTGGGGGGAGGGGATTTGGATCTCAGAGGGGGGCGCTATTACTACAGGGGCCACTATCGGATGTCTTTATTACTACTGGGGGCCACTGTGGGATGTTACTATTACTACTGGCTACTGTGGGATGTCACTATTATTACTGGGGACGTTGTGAGGTGACACTATTACTACTGGGGGCTGCTGTGGAATGTCACTATTACTACTGGGGCCACTGTGGGATGTCACTATTACCACTGAGACCACTGTGTGGTGTCACTATTACTACTGGGGCCACTGTGGGATGTCACTATTACCACTGAGACCACTGTGTGGTGTCACTATTACTACTGGGGGGCCACTGTGGGATGTCACTATTACGACTGGGGCCACTGTGCGGTGTCACTATTACCGCTGGGGCCACTGTGCAGGGTCACTATAACCACTAAAGCCGCTCTGGGGTGGGTCACTATTAGCACTGGGGTTGCTCTGGGGGGTCACCCTTACTGTTGGGGCCGCTCTCAGGGGGTCAATATCACTGCTGGGATATGTTTATACGAGGTGGAAATGCTGCAGAATGTCCTCAGCGGAAATTTCTGTGGCAAATTCCACAGCATTTCCGCAACCAAAAGCAGTCAAAATCAGCACGCTGTCTATTTTGAAACAGCCTTGTCCTTTTAAGAACGACGGGGGTAAAAATCACACGTCGTGATAAGCTCGCCCCCTCATGTGTTGGCACTTTACAATAAATAAGTGGGTTTTGGGTTGCGGTTTGGGCACTCGGTCTCTAAAAGGTTCGCCATCACTGGCCTATAATATCCTTCCTCTCCAGAAAGACATCAAGTCCCCTTTTAAACTCCTCTATGGATTTTGCCATCACCACTTCCTCTGTGGTGATTTTTGATAGCTGATTTTGAAGTTAGAGAATGAGGCATACTGGCGAAGTTCACTTAATAAGTTTGAAAGTGAGATACGTGGATTGGAGATGAAAATAAAAGATCATTTGCATAAGCAGCTATCTTTGCATGGATCCCCTTCCCCTTTTGGACTTCATTAATGTCTGGGTTGGATAGAATATGACCAAGAAGGGGCTCTAAGCATAAGACAAAAAGGAGAGAAGAAAGAGGACATCCCTGCCTTGTGCCATTTGATATTGTAAATGACCGTTTACATTAACTGAAGCTGAGGGGGAAGAATATAAGCTGGAAATCCAATGCAGCATGTTAGCGCCTAGGCCAACATGTCGGAGAGTCTCAAATAAGAATTCCCAGTTAACCCTGTCTTATGCTTTGTCATCATCTGTAGATAATAAGCACAAGGGCAGGGATGTTGTTTTTTTAGCCTGGTGTATGAGCTTTGATAATGTTATCTCGGGCAACCCGTTGGGGCACAAAGCCTACTTGGTCTCTATATACAATATGTTGGAGAAAAGGGTTAAATCTGTTAGGTAGTATTTTCAAGAAAAGCTTTAAATCCACATTTAGTAGGGATATGGGACGATACCTCGGATAAAGAGAAGAGTTTAGGTTATGCGTCTGGGACCTGTGGTTCTACGCACAACCTAACAAAGCCTTTGGCTATTGCCAGTGATTTTCCAGTTGAATTTCTTGGACGCAGATACCTAGGGCTCTCTTATGAGAGGCACTCCTGCATACATTTATTATTCGGTGATCAGTGTCACATTTGCCAATATTTCACTGCAGCTTCAGCACAGCACAAGCACATTAAGGATTTTTCTATTTCTCTATATTTCTAGAGTAAGAATTGTGAGGGAAAAAAGATGTAATCTTTAGTGGGAGGGTGGATGATTCTCCAAGTGTCTATCAATTAATGTTCATGTAGTGTTTTAAGAAATCTGGTAGGCTGTCCGTTCCATAGGAAGTGTCTATGAATAGGTCAAGGGAAATATTCAGATCTCCCAAGACCCCTTCCAAAAGGACAAACTGGTTGGAGTTGGGGAGTGTTACGTCCGCTTGGCGCACGAAAGTGCCACTCCACAGACCGGACGTAAGTGTGTCAATTTAAAACCTGCAAACACTCTCATAAAATAATAAATGGGAAGTCATTCCCTAAATACGTAACGAACGAGGGAGAGGGCCCTGTCTACCACGGCAAGCTGATTGCGTCGATTGATGCGGGCCTGCACTCGTTCCTGGGACCTAACTATCCCTGATTAGGGAGCTGGAGAGATGCACTAAACAGACACAGGACATGACACTGTACTGACACACCAAACACAGAACAGGACTAGACATACAAAACATGTCTGGCCACCAGCACAGACATATCAAACACGTCCGCTGTTCACACCAAACACACAACAGATATACACAGGAACCCCACCCAGAGCTTACATGCATACAGATGTTATACCACAGCAAGTCTAAGTGTCCTCATACCAGGGGGATAGACAGTCAGCTACCGTGCTGACATAGGGAGCAGTCAACGATCTGACACACAAACGAGATATAAGACGTCTGGAGGCCACACCTGTCAGGGGAAGGGAAGAGGGGGTCTGCATATGCTACAGACAAGGACTACAGGTGTCCAAACCGTCTTTAGGGATGCAGAGAGACACTAACAGACAGACATGCAAACACAGCTCTGAGTGGGCACAAGACAGTGATAGCCAAGCAGTAAAATGACCAGCATCCACTATTGAGAGATGCTGGTCTTTATATGCTGCAGAGTAAAGGGGATTGGCTGGCGGAGAATACCACACCCAGCCAGCTCAATTAACCCCTACCTGTGACAGTGTGCACCAGGAAGCCTGTAAAACAACAGGTCCCAGATGCACAACCTAACAGGGAAATACAAGAATGCCAAGGTGACCAGTGTGTTGACACTCTTAGCCTTGAGAAACAAGCATCTACCTTCACTGTCTATGAGCGTCTCTAGATGTTCTCAGAGGATGGAACTGGTGATGTGTTTGGAGACTTCTTTAGTTTTGGAGTCCAGATTTGCACTGTGTTAGCCACCTGGAAAACGTGCACCCGACAGCTTGGGGACTTAGTCTGATCGAAAGTGGCTTTCTTGTATCAAGGCTTAACATGTTCTCTGCTGCCATAGAAGACGAAGGAGGGAGGACCCTTTTTCTGGGATGATCAGTCCCTGTGCATTAATGGAAACCGTAAGGACTGTTGAAGATTGGATTAGGACGGTTGAAGGACTTTGTCTTTTCTCTCCCCTTTACCCCCCACCCCCACACGACACTGATACCTGGAAGGAAAGTTGAACAGGGAGATATGCAGGAGAGAGAAAGAGAAAAAAACACCTAACACAAGATCGATCAGAAAGATTCCTTTAAAGTGAAAGAAAAAAACAACACTTTTTTATGTTAAGTAGTTGTGGGGTTGTGGTCCTGCAGGTAAAACCAGATTAGGAACAGGATCCAAGACACCTTATTGGGGTAACGTAGAGCAGCACAACTTCACTGAAGCAGGCAATATTATAGACCAGGTAGATGGTACTTAGTGTGAATAACCTTGATACTGGCTAACCAGCAACTCCGAAACATGACATGCAAGTTAGTGAAAATGGGACCAGATGTAGGCCCAAAAGTTCTGTTACAGGATATCATACTGTATATGAGGAGATGCTTGCATAATTGAGCATTTGGAGGGACCGCAATCTGTGGGGTGGTCCAATCTGGAACCAGAACCAGGCTCTGCGCAGGATAGTAACATAGTATGTTAGGCCGAAAGAAGACAATGCCCATCTAGTTCAGCCTGTTTGCACCACCCGTGTTGATCCAGAGGAAAGGAAGGCAGAAAACCCCCAGTGAGGCAGAAGCCAACTTAGTCCATCGGAAAATAATCCTTCCCGACTCCATAATGGCAGTCAGCATGATTCCTGGATCAACGTTCTGAAAGTTCCCACCTGACTACAACACCCAAATCAACAACCCTGCTGGTATTTAATGTCTATATCCTGTAATATTGTAGTGCTCTAGAAAGACGTCTAGTCCCTTCTTAAACGCTTCTATCAATTCTGCCATCACCACATCCTCAGGCAGAGAATTTCAGTTCAGTCTACAGTCAACTAGCACCCCCAGGTCTTTTTCCATATCACTTTTCCCTAGCAGTACCCCATTTAGTGTATATTGGTGACATCTGTTTCTCCTGCCCATGTGCATAACCTCACATTTATCAATATTGAACTTCATTTTTCTACTCAAAACCCCAGCTTATCCAGGTCCGTTTGTAGCTGTACCTTGTCCTTCTTTGTATTAATTATCTTGTATAATTTTGCATCATCTGAAAATATCTATATTTTACTGTGCAGACCCTCTATCAGGTCATTGATAAATATATTGAACAGAATGGGGCCTAATACTGAACCCTGTGGCACCCCACTAACGACAGTGGCCCAGAGTACAAACTATTTATTACCGCCCTCTGCTTTCTATATTCGAGCCAGTTCTTTACCCAATTACACACGTTTTCGTACAGATTGAGCTGCCTCATTTTATATATCAACCTATTATGTGGCACGGTGTCAAATGCTTTAGAAAAATACAGATATACCCGATCAATAGACTCTCCAACCTAGAACTTACTTAATTGTAGAAGCTGATCAAATTGGTCTGACATGATCGACCCCTTATGACCCCAGGCTGATGAGGAGTTATACCGTTGTTTTCCGTGAGGTATTCCAGGATGGCATCTCTCAGAAAACCCTTGAATATTTTTCCAATTATTGAAGTGAGACTTACCGGCCTGTAGTTACCAGGCTCTCTTCTTGACCTCTTTTTGTATATTGGAACCACATTGGCAATGAAAGGGCCAGTGCTTTCAGTGCAAATCCTTTTACTGTTTATGTAATTTTTTTAAAAAGTTTACGGTTATTTTTGCTCTTTTTGGCAATCAGTTTATTTGCCTCGTTTGAAGTTTTGATCTTTTTTTTGCATAATTTGTTTTTTTTCTCTGTATGTTTTTAGCGATTTTTCACTGCCTTCTTGTTTTATTTTAAACACTTTCTTTTTTTTTTTTTTGCTTATAGCCTCCCTTACAGTCTTGTCAAGCCACATGGGTTTCATTTTACTTGTAGTTCTATTATTTTTATAGGATATGAACTGCTCACATGGGGTTAATAGGATGTTTTTAAACTTCTACCATTTGTCACCTGTACTGTTATTTTTGAGGACGTTGTCCCAATTAATATTGCCAAGAGTAATTCTGAACTGATCAGATTTTGCTTTACTAAAGCTTAGGTTTTTTTGTCGCTCCCTGATAGGGCTTCCTATTAAATGACAACTGTAAATTAATTATATTGTGGTCAGTATTTCCCAGGTGTCCCTCAACATGCACCCACGTGACTCTGTCCGGTTTGTTATTAATAATAAGTCCAGGATGGCCCTCCCTCTTTTTGGCTCCGCACTAGTTGGGTAAGGTAGTTATCTTTATTGTTCTCAAGAACTTATTCCCCTTGTGAGATTTGCAGGTTTCATCTTCCCATATTATTTCTGGATAATTGAAGTCTCCCATAATAATTACTTAATTACGATTTGACACCTTTTCTATTTGTCTTATTAATAAGTTTTCAGTTTTTTCTGTTATTTTTGTTGGCCTATAGAAAACCTCTATCAGGATTTTGTTATTTTTTCCTCCCTGTATTTCTACCCACAGAGATTCTACATGTTCATCTCCTACACCTACATCTTCTCGTAGCCTCGGCATTAAGTAGGATTTAACATACATACATACCCCTTGCTCTATCTGGTTCCCACGGTCTCTTCTGAAGAGATTGTAACCCTGTAAATTCACGGCTCAATCACACTTATCATCAAGCCATATTTCCATTATTCCTACTATATCAGGCATTCTCACTTCAGGTTCACCCACTTTACTCTCAGACTTCTTGCATTCGTTGCCATACAATTTATATGGTTGTTGTTCTTTATATTCATTATACTACTTATGGTCCTTTTAGCTGTTCTATCAGTTCTAATTGCATTAACCCCACCCCCGCTCATTTCCCATTCACATTACTTGGTCCCAGGTCACTGTCTACACTGTCTTCCCCTCTATTACTTTTTTGCCCTCCTCCCAGTCCCTAGTTTAAACACTTCCCCAGCCTTTTAGCCATCTTCTTCAGCACAGCTGCACTCTCCCCATTAAGATGCAGCCTGTCCCTACTGTAGAGCCTGTAGCCAACAGCAAAGTCAGCCCAGTTCTCCAGGAACCCAAACCCCTCGTTCCTACAACAATTCTGGAGCTACTTGTTTACCTCCCTAATCTCCTGCTACCTTTCTGTTGTGGATCGTGGTACAGGTATTTCCGAGAAAACTACCTTGGAGGTCCTTGCCCAAAGCTTAGATCCTTGAAATCGTTTTTGAAGGTCCTCCATTAACCACTAAGTTTGTCATTGGTTTCAATGTGTAACATGACCGCTGGATCCTCACCACCCCCTCCTTTTGTTTGTACAAGTGCATCCAGCAGATTATGTCTCATGGATGGTTGGGGTTCCTGTTTCTTGGTCCTGGCAGGCGATGGACTCTCTATGTCAGGGTGTGCATGCTGGGACCAGTTGTTCTATGGTGTTTCCAGGAGCACACCTTCATAGGTGTGGAATAATTGTCAGGGTATGCATGCTGAGCCCAGTTGTTCTATGGTGTTTCCAAGAGCACACCTTCATAGGTGTGGAATAATTGTGCTGGTTGGATGTGGACTTCTCCAGCCAGCCAATCTTCACTGGTCTGCTGCATATATATACCAGTTCCTCTGCATAAGGAAGCTGGTATCCCTTCACTCAGAGCTAGGTGTTATGCATGCTGGTCTGTAGTTTCTCTGTCCTTCCCTGAGGACAGTCTGGACACCTGTTGTCCCCGTCTGCAACTTCCCCTTCTCCCTTCCCCTTTCATGGGTGCGGCCTCCAGATGTCAGATGTCTCATATGGTCAGACACAGTTCCCTGTATGTCAGCACAGTGGCCTACTCTCTTTCCCCTTGGTGTGAGAACACTTGGACTAGCTATGGTGTGTTATTGCATGCATGAGAGTTCTGAGTGGAATCCGGTTCTGTGGTATAAGCAGCAACATATTCTGTGTCTGTGCGGGTGGCCGGACATGTGGTGTGAACTGTTCTGTTCAGCGTCCATTAGTGTAAACAGTGATTTGTTCAGTGTGTCTGCACAGGTAACCGGACATGTGGTGTGAACAATCCTATTCAGTGTTGCATGCAATTGCTGGTGTGTTGGCATGAACCGTGTCTTGTCCTGCTGTGAATCGTTTACCATCTCTGGGCGAGTTGAGATCCTTAGGTTCCAGAGTGGGGTCATCCTTAACGGGATAATTGCCCGGCTTGCAGGCAGGTTTCCTCTGGTTAGTTGTCTCGCAAGAGTAGGGACCCGCAAGACAACGAGGACCCTTGATGTGGGCTTGCAGGCTTAAGTGACTTGGCCAAACCACAAACTAATACCTCGTAATTATTATAGCAATTCTATCTATCATCCAAGAAAGGATGGACATAACAGTCTAGTTCAATTGCTCTGTCGTCAAGTCTGTTCACTATTTTATTGAAGATAGAGATGGCAGAACCATTTAAGGCGTCTGTAGGGACATCCTTAGGAAGAACACGGGAGTTTCAGGTTGCTGCGGCGCCCTCTATTTTCAATGCCCTTGAGGTGTAAAGCAAGATCTCTCATACTGATGGTAGCAGTGGCCAGTGCGGTACTACAAGCCCAGTGAGTGAAATGCTTGTCAGGTTGCTGCCCGTCAGGTTCACAGCTGGCAATTATTTTTTACCAGCCATTAAAGGGGTTCTGACACAAATAATGTTTTTATGCTTTAGCAGCCATTGTTCCCTGGTCTGCCTAATGGACCCAGGGAACCCACGGTTTAATGGCTGCTAAAGCATAAAAAGATAACACTTACCTGTTCTTCTGTTGTTGTTGACATCGGGGGGGTCATCTCCCAGCAGGCGCTGTTCCTCCTCTTCTGTCTGCACGAGCCACGCCGCTCCGGGATCGCGCGCATGCGCAGTGGAGAGGTGCCCTCTGACAGGAGTCAGGACGGGCTGCGTCTCCACTGCGCATGCGCAGCACTCCGGAGTTCAGCAGGACGGACGGGCCGCCCACAGCAAGCACTGTGCGGTCCGTCCGTTCACCTTGGAAGTGACTGACGGACGGACCAGAGCAGGAAGCGGTCTTTTTGACCGCTCCTGCTCTGCTTTAAAGGCACAGAAGAAGATGCCGGCTGGAGGGGACATGCCTGGCGATCGGGCCAGGCCAGGCAAGGTGAGTACAAATTTTTTTTTTTGATGTCAGAACCCCTTTAATGCTTGTTGTGTCCTGATTTTTGTCTTTTAGGGCTTTTGCATACAAGCATAAATGCAAATATGGCCTCTGCTGCGCAAAGCATTTGTGCAGTGAATTGGGTTTATTTTCAGCCCGTAATAACGTATATTTCTCTTCTTTTTTAGTTCACAATATGTCATGCTGTCATCATTGACCCAGCCCACTGTAATCACCCACAAACATTCCACATGTGCGGCGAGCCACTAACCAGTGGTGTTTTTGCTGCTTTCTGGCTTTGGGAGAGAGTAGCTGAGGTTGGAGACATGTCTTCTGATGATGAGGATGCTATTTTGCCTTGGTAGCTGTCACGCAGATGTTGGCTGACACATGAGATGACAGCTTGTTCCGAAACGGAGGAGGTTCAGGGTACATTCTCTGGGGGCCCACAGTGCCAGCCCCTGATCTACAAAATATATGGGCAACTCCACCTCCACTCGATGGAGGAGACTCTCCTATGCACTCTCCAAAATGTCTGCCATGTTTTGCCTTGACGTTTCCCACACGTTCATTTACAGTTAATGCACATTTCAATGCCCCTATTGACTCCTATGGGACCTTTGGTGTGCAATTACGTACAAAAATAGAGCATGTTGCGTATTGTCTTGCTCAACGGAAATGCGCTTGGAAAAATGAGCAATGTGAGGGAACCCATTGAAATCAATGGATTCTATTGTAGGCGGTTTCTGCATGCAAAAACAGGTGCAAAATCATCTGTGTGCAGGAGCCCTTGTGTAAGAAACTGCGTAGGGACAGAATTAATGGCTTCAATAGGTGAGATAGATATTTCTTTGGTCGGTGTTTCACAAAGTCTTTAAACCTGGATAGGAAAGCACCGAGGTCGATAGAAATCGTGTGAAACGGAGACCAAAGAGGTTTCCAGCTTCTGTCCCGATTTCCATCCTTGTACAGTTTTCTGCATAAAAGACGGAAACCAGGATGGAACAAGTGCTTGATGAAAAAACACGTGTGAAGAGCCTCAGCTAGAAGCGCAGACTGTGATGTCACCAGTGTCATGACAACACGCTATTCTGCACCTGATGGCGGCAGAGTGAGTGGGCAGAATAGCGCCAGGGTTACATAGTATGTTTTTTCCGTGAATTTAGAAACTGCAAACTCCCTTCACTTCTCTGCAGCGTGCTCGCTCCAGACGGATCATCTTGTTATCACTCTTATACCGCTCTCACACGACTGGATTTGAATCGCGAATTCTGTGATCGGCGTCCGCGCAGACGATCCGCGGTAAAATGCTGGCGCTGAAAGGCATGCACTCGCGGGTACAAATTGTATTCCGTAAGTGGAAGAAAAATCGCATGCTCTATTTTACCTTGGATTCCGCGTTAATGTCAATTGAGGCGTGTGACCCGCAGCCCATACGCAATGAACACTGTATATGGGCTGCGGGTACCCGTGTCATTGCTAAGTGATAAACCCCTGTACTGCGCATGGCCGCCTGTGTCCCTCCGCAGTCATGGGCGATACAGGTACGCAGAGTTGCCGGCCAGGCTCACAGCTGGAATCCGCTGCCGATCTTCCGAATGCAGTCCGACCGTCTCCTGTGAGCCCGGCCTTTTACCACTTATGACTTGGAGTGAATGTGACAATGACTCACAAGCTTTCCATGGAATTCACCTCCCCGTGTGGAGGACTCACACACACCTACGGCAGGACACACGTCACTGCAGAAAGCCCCCGAGCTGTCGGCTGTTGGAGATCCCCCAGCGGGCACCGTGTACAACACTCCCTTCTGCACAAGTGGCACGGGGAACATAGAAAGTTTACATGCATTGTACTCCCTGCTGTGTGACAACGGCACCTCCTGGCAGTGAAGGGGTTACAAGGAGCCGCTGAACAAACCGCTGACATCACTACGAAGACGCGGGAAGGATAACGGCGCCTTTTTTTGTTCTAAACTCCCGCTATCCGGCAGCGCAGTCACCTCTGAGGTAAGTGCGGCGGACACAGCCGGGCAGCGCTCAGTGTGTGGGGGGTCAGCAGGGGGCACACGAGCACATGGAAGCCCCACGAGCACATGGAGCTGGGCTGCCTGTCATACACGTCAGGGGCCCCTGCCGCCCCTTGTGCACAGAGCCGTTCCCAGGGCTGCTGGCCCTAATTTGGCTGTAACCCCTTAAGGACATGGCCCTTTTTTTCTTCCTTTTTTTTTCGATTTTCATTCTTTCCTCCTGCCTTTTAAAAAATCATTACTCTTACTTGTCCATCGTCCCTCCTGTCTGAAGGCTTGCTTTTTGAGGAACGAGTTGCATTTTTTAATGGTATTATTTAGTGTACTGAAAAACTTTTAAACTTGTAAAAAATTCTAGGTGGAGAGAGAGAGGGGGAAAAAATAATGACACGAACTGCGACAAAAATGACCTGATAACTTTATTCCGTGGGTCAGTAAGATTACTACGATGCCAAACTTGTAGAGTTTTTTTTTTTTTTGCTGTACTACTTATTTTTTTCAAAGATATTAAATGTTTTTTAAACTCTTTTCTGCCGCCATCTTCTGACGCAATAACTTTTTACTTTTTCCGTCAACCTAATTGTGCGGTGGCTCGTTTTGTGTGGGGCGCCCTGTAGTTGGTACCATTTTGGAATACACAACTTTTTGATTGCTTTTTATTACATTTTTTTTCTTGGAGACGGGGTGACCAAAAAAGCACGAGCCTGGCGTTCTTTATTTAGTTTTTTTTCTGACGATGTTCATCGTTCGGGGTAAATAATGCGTTACTTTGATCGGACTATTACGGATGCAGCAATACCAAATACAGTGGTACCTCGGGATGCGAGCGCCTCAGCTTGCGAGCTTTTTGACTTGTGAGCTTTTTGACTTGTGAGTTTTTTGACTTGTGAGCAGGCTCTCTCCCGAATTTTTTGCTCTGATTTACAAGCAAAAACTCAAGGTACGAGCCTGCTTGCAAGTCAAAAAAATCGCAAGCTGCGGCTCAGGGGGGTCTATACTCGCCACAATGATCTAGGGAGCTGCTGCAGGCTGTCGCATCCTCCTCCACACCGACAGAGCATTGCTTTCTGGATGCGGGGCTTGAATGTCCCGCCTCCAGCAATCTAATGCTCTGATTAGTTAACTCAGCGCCACGTCGGCCAATAAAAGCTGGCGCTGGGTTAGCCAATCGCAGCCATTCAATGATGTCATGAATGAATGGGAACAACTAAATGATGGCAGTTCACACACAACAGCGAGCTAACTATGAGGGTTTCAACAGACGAACGCAAATCCGCTCTCCACAACGGAGTGTCTGTGCGCATGAACACGGGTTGGCCCCAAGCTCACACCTTTCCGCTTGCTTTTCTTTACCCTGCCATAGACCTCTATGGCAGCTTTCTGCGTAACGTGCAGAAAGGCTGAGCGATTCCTGCGCATGAGAACGAACCCGTTGAAGTCAGTGGGCTCGCTTCGCCAGAGTTGGGGGTGTGAGCTTCACGAGCGCAAAAATGTGTGCAAACGTGTTTGCCTGTTTAAGCCCTTATTTTTATGTCTAATTCAGTGGTATTAGGAAAGTCCTCATACAAACCGGCGTGGGGGTCTCTGGTGTCGCCCACTGGCCTCGTTCTGTAGGGGAAGGGAATCTTCCAGAAGCCGCCGCAGGATTTTCTCTTATTCTTATCACATCTATATAAAATATTTCCTGGTAACCTACATTCCAGTGGAGATGGTTGTATGGCGGCCGCCGGTAATTAGCCGGACCCACAACCTTATCAAAACTAAGAGGAAATCTGTGTTGCCCATAGCAACCAATCACAGCGCAGCTTTCATTTTACCTCAGCAGTGAAAGCTGCGTTGTGATTGGTTGCTATGGGCAACACAGATTTTCTTTGAGCTGTCTTTTATGTGGTGCAGGTACTTTTCCGTGGCCGCCCTGTAGATGCTATGGTGATGATGGGCGAGTGTGAGTCATAGCATGTAGTTACATCACACAGCCACACGAGGGCTTGATAACAAATCAAATTGCATCAGGCAAAGGTCCATGGCCGCATTTGCACTGCGGAATCCGGAAAGAGCGTTCGCCTCCGGATCCCGCAGCAAATACTCCTTATAGGACATGCAAGGAAAACGCTTTTTCATGGCCACGAACGGAAATTAACTGCGATTTTCCGCTTGTGATGGAAAATTGCAGCATGTTGTATTCTATTGCGAGGCTCCCACGGATGTCTTCCATTGCAGTCAATGGAAGCCGTCCGTCCTGCTGCGAGGCACGGCGTATCCGCATCATTGCTACGCAGCTCTCTGCACTGCACATGTGCGGCGGCACGCCATGACAGGTACACGGGGGGTCAATGCCGGGCACAGGGTCTGATTCTGCTGCGAGATCTTGCAGTCTGAGTCCGACCCGGCCGTGTGCATTTGGCCTTAGATGTATATATTTTGATTGTATTCCGCTTTTTAAAGGAAACTAAGTAAGGGCTCCTGCTCAGGGGCGAATATCTGCTGCGGAATCCATGGCAGGTATACGCCATGCGAATCCGCAGCAAATACCGCCCTATACTATCAATTGCCATTTCCGCTCGCAGAGGAAAAATTGCAGCATGTTCCATTTTTGTGCGGATTCCACACGGACGGCTTACGTTGAATCTAAGGGAAGCCGTCTGATCCATGGCCTGTCCACAATGAATATTGTGGACAGGTTGCAAATTCCGCGTCATCGCCTAGAGACGACACGTGTAAAGAGAGAAATGTGAAAAAAAATCGGTACTGCGGCTGTGCGACGGCAAGCCGCTGGGTCCATCGTCAGTACAGATTCTCTGGCGACAGAGCGGGTTCGCGCAGACACCGCTGCTGGCAGAGACTGATTTTGCATGCCTAAGGGCTCATGCCCACAAATTATTTTCGTAAACCCTGGCTCTGCTGGCACACCGCGTATGGCTGTGTGTGCACTGCGAATCACATGCGCAGTGTGACCTTTCTTTTAATTTAATACTCCGTTCTGTTTCAGAGCGAGGTTGTGTATGAAAACACTGTCTATACTCAATGTATGGCGTATGGACAGTATTGTATACGCTGGCTATACCGATATATAGGGCTCACGCTGCGTGTCCGCGGAGAAATAGAGCATGCTGCAATCTATTTCTCGCGTGTATCCACACGCATTGTTTACACGTCAGTGTGAATGTATCAATGTAAGTCCATTGACTCCATCCACGGTGTATCACGCACATGTAATACGTGGTGTAAACACGGACCTGAGCCCTTGAGGATGGGGTGTCTCTGATGAGAACCTTCATCTGTTAGCAGCAAGGACAGTGGCTACAAGTCCCTGTGGGGCAGACTACAATATAACACCTCTTTAGCAATAAATGTGGGGATTATGGAACCTCCTTTTTATCGCACTGCATGAACTTGCGACTTTCGTGTTAAGCATATTATAACATTAAAAATTCCTGTTGACTTTTGTGCTTAAAAATCGTGGCAAAATAGGGAGCGGCAGTGATGTTTTAGTGAGGAAAAAGCAGCACTGATTTTAAAAAATCACGGCAAAAAAGTTGTGATATTTGCCTCGATCTTCCCGTTCGCCCGTGTGAAGGATCCCTAAGGCCATTCTCACACAAGCAGTGTTTTACAGCGTGGAGAGAAGCATTTTTGTGAGCGTCTCTCTGCGTTTGCGCCATAACAATGCAGGTAGAGCAGGCTGATGATGTCACCGCTTTATTACCCCTCCCGGTGCCGTAGTAAGCGGCGTGTAAAATGCTATTAAACTGTGTTTTACAGCATTTTTAACACGCCATTCATTTCAATGGGCAATGTAGGGCGTCAAAAACACCCTGCAACGCTGTAAAATAAAACATACAGTATTCGATTCAGCGTATGCTAAAAAAAAAAGCTGTGCTAAACCTCTCGTCGGAGAGTCCCCATTGACATGCATGGAGGCTAGTGCAGCTATAACAGAAGGCCTGTGTGAGCGGCCTATAGGACAGACGGCGGGCTGTTATAATGGCCAGATTCAGGCGCTGTAACGGATTCCTTCCAGCTCTCCTTTAGGACCTGTTACTTGCTTCAGTGGTGAAAATGACAAGAATATAAAGTATACTGGACTTTATAACTCTGGCCGACATAAGCCAGCACTACACCCCTGACTGGTTAAGGATCTTCTCTCCTTTCGCTGGTTTCTGGCATTCGGCTGTTTCCCCTCATCTATTTATAGTTCCCATCGCAATTTCTTTCTGCATTCATCAGAGCTATAAATTCTGCACTTTCCTCCTTGTGTACAGCTCCATCTTCTCCTCCTATTTACCGCATCTTCTCTTTCATTAGTCTGTTGTTACATACAGCCTTGATTTTTGCTCCAGTATTTTGTGTAATTAGACAAACTATTTTTTTCCCATCAGGAAGTAATTTAAATAGAAGTCAATCTGTAGTGACGGAGGCCTTGATATCCCTCATTGCCATGTGCACAGAATTCTGCCCCAAAGGTTCTATACAACAGACTTGTGGGACGTTGTGTACTACAATATGTCCTGCTGTTCCATGCTAAGAGACACAGCAAACCTTACGATGAAACGTATGGATGAGCCATTAATGAAGGAATCAGAACTGGAATGTGAAAACAAAAATAGGCGTTGGAAGTTCAGGTTACCATCTCCACAAATCTTGCACGAATATGAACCCCATTATTTGGAATGGCGCCACACATGAGCAACACGATCCTATCTTTGGGCATGCCTTTGCATCACACGTTGTTTTCAATGGGGGCGGCAGCCACGTCGCACCGCATGCTATTGAAAACAATGGAAGACACTCCGTGATTCTCTGAAGTGATGTAAAAGCTTCTCGCATTCGCAGGGAAATCGTGCCCCAATATCGCACTCGGTTGTGTGAAGTTGGCCTTAAGGTCATCATGGTTCCCTCGTCCACATATGTAGGCATGGGTGCCAACAAGAATTCATGTCCCATCTTCGGCTATACCAGTTCAGAAGAGGGCTAGGAGCAGAAATAAATCCTATTGGTGGCTTTGACTTGGAGACTCAGGGGTTAACTTGCAAAGGGCTGAGAAGTTCTAAACTCCCGTTCCTGGGGCAGATGAATCTTTGCATGTATAACCAACTTTGAGGAATCCACTATAGCAGTAAAAATACAAGAGTCGCTATCCATATATCATGTCAATATAGTTGCCTACTCTGTATAAAGCTTTAGTAGTTCCGTGTTTCTTCGATGTTTTTGGTCAGATGGGAGAGGAATGAGGAGGTTGCGTGAGGGCACTAGCACAAGGTGACCGGCGACAGGACCACCCTCAAAAGACCACCAGTAGGATCATCTTACCGTCGGACAAGAGCCGAGCAGCCCCGTTGCGTTGTCCACCATCCTGGGACAGGTGACACCATTGTTAAAGGCTCTTGTCTCAGTCAGAACCATCTCCAGGTGCTTGTCATTTTATACAATGGTTTCCTTTTAGGCAACGGTGGTTTGCCTCCATTTGCAGTGGTGAATGGTGAAATTGGACTGCTACAGAGTGGAACTAGGTTGACTTCAGCAACGAATCCAGATTTAGTTTGGGCACTTGCTACTGCTGTGTTTGTCTGGTGACCTCGGGTTGAGCGCCTCAATCTTGCCTTTGCTGTGGAACTATGAATGAATGTAATCTCAAGCCAAAGTAGGAGACAACGAAAAAAATACCAGATCTGCGCTAACTTTTATAAGTAGTAGGAAGGGAAAATAAGCAGACTTATATAGCAAGGGGAGTTCTCAGGCATAAGAGACTCTCCTAGGCAGCAAGGGTTGTCAATCAGAGGAAATTAAAGTCTACCATGGTATCAGGGGTGACGTTTTTTGATATTTAATCTCAGGGACGTAACACCTAAAATGAGAAAACTCAATACACACAAACAAACAGGACAAATGCTAATAAAAAATAGCTGTGACGTGTTTCGGCACGTAAAATAAAGTGCGTTGCTGCTCTCCACTATCCAGTGGCTGTAATACCAATTGTAGTTGCTTGATTTAGACATACTCTTATAATTATTTTTGAAATTATTTATTTAGTACTTTGAGTATTTTATCTCTTTTGTCTGGTGCCATATCTTACCAAACCGCACTTCTTCGTAATTTTTGCTGTGGAGCGGCACACTGTCCCCACTGCTGGGGTGATGGTCTAGAGGGGCATCGTATATGACAGTCGGTCCCCCCTAGTAGTGGTACACAGGACAATGACAGCTCAGTGATATGTTCAGGACATCCAGCAGCCACATGTGTTACCTCTCATGGCAGGGCTTCCAAGAGGCATTTTCCAACATTCCCACACTTCCATAGCCTGCTCGTTTGCCATCTATATCACCAGTAGAACACGAATGGGACCATCTGGGATGCCAACTTCGAGAGACTAAGACTTGGCAGGATCGAGAAAATCAGTTGCAACAAATGTGGAGTGATATTCCACAGGATACCATATGGAACCTATAGGTCTGCATGTCCATCTTACATCCAAGCTAGAGGTGGTATAACCGGTTACTAGAGCCTCCATGCCTCCCGTATCACATCTTGTATCCAAGCTAGAGGCGGTACAACAGGGTACTAGAGCCTCCATGCTTGCCCATATCACATCTTGTATCCAAGTTAGAGGCAGTACAACAGGGTACTAGAGCCTCCATGCTCACCCTTATCACAGCTTGTATCTAAGCTAGAGGAGGTACAACAGGGTACTAGAGGCTCCATTCCCACCTGTATCACATCTTGTATCCAAGCTAGAGGCGGTACAACGGGGTACTAGAGCCTCCATGCCTGCCTGTATCACATCTTGTATCCAAGCTAGAGGCAGTACAACAGGGTACTAGAGCCTCCATGCCTGCCCGTATCACATCTTGTATCCAAGCTAGAGGCGGTACAACAGGGTACTAGAGCCTCCATGCCTGCTTGTATCACATCTTGAATCCAAACTAGAGGCGGTACAACAGGGTACTAGAGCCTCTATGCCTCCTGTATCACATCTTGTATCTAAGCTAGAGGTGGTACGACAGGGTACTAGAGCCTCCATGCTCGTCCATATCACATTTTGTATCCAAGCTAGAGGCAGTACAATGGGGTACTAGAGCCTCCATGCCTACCTGTATCACATCTTGTATCCAAGCTAGAGGAGGTACAGCAGGGTAGTAGAGCCTCCGTGCCAGGCTGTATCACATCTTGTATCTAAGCTAGAGGTGGTACAACAGGGTACTAGAGCCTCCATGTGCACCCGCATTACATCTTGTATCCAAGCTAGAGGCAGTACAATGGGGTACTAGAGCCTCCATGCCTACCTGTATCACATCTTGTATCCAAGCTAGAGGAGGTACAACAGGGTAGTAGAGCCTCCGTGCCAGGCTGTATCACATCTTGTATCTAAGCTAGAGGTGGTACAACAGGGTACTAGAGCCTCCATGTGCACCCGCATTACATCTTGTATCCAAGCTAGAGGAGGTACAGCAGGGTAGTAGAGCCTCCGTGCCAGGCTGTATCACATCTTGTATCTAAGCTAGAGGTGGTACAACAGGGTACTAGAGCCTCCATGTGCACCCGCATTACATCTTGTATCCAAGCTAGAGGCAGTACAATGGGGTACTAGAGCCTCCATGCCTACCTGTATCACATCTTGTATCCAAGCTAGAGGAGGTACAACAGGGTAGTAGAGCCTCCGTGCCAGGCTGTATCACATCTTGTATCTAAGCTAGAGGTGGTACAACAGGGTACTAGAGCCTCCATGTGCACCCGCATTACATCTTGTATCCAAGCTAGAGGCGGTACAACAGGGTACTAGAGTCTCCCTTCACGTGTTCAGTTTTCTACAATAAATTATCCTTTTGCACTGATATTGTAATGACTTTTATATCAATCACTATACACAATTATTTTTTGTACTTTTTGCAGCATTTTATGGTCGGTGCCTTTTGTTCGAAACCCAGCTTGCTATTGGAATGACTTGTTCTCTGGTCCGTCGGCTTCTTTATAGGACTTCAAAATTGGCAACAATTGTGTGTGCAAATTGTTACAAATACAAAAACCCAACAAAAGTGCTTGTAAAAATACACCATTAAGGTGTCGACAGACAAACGCGTTACACAATACGCTCGCTCCTGCACAATCTTTTTGCGCGGTGAACAAGTGTATTTTGCGCTCATGCCTAAGCAAATACTGAGGACTCGCCCCGCCCTGATTTAAGTGGCTAATTATCCTAATGTGGTGCCAATGATCCCAAGTACGCTCTGGAGTTAGCGCATACACGCGTGGGAAGATGGGCATGTTTGCGCACCTCTCATAGACCTCCATGGGGCTCTTTAATGCACAAACATGCACAAGATAGAGCAGGTCCTATTTTATTTTTTTTTTGTGCCCACAAGCACAAAGAATTGAGGTGGGGATGAACCAATTGAAATAAATAGTACTATTCTCCGCATTATGCGCGCAGGATTTTCCTGCATGCAAAATGGTGGCCTAACACGTTTGTCTGAAGCCCGCAGACTGCTTTAAACACGATGCGTTTTTACATGTGTTTTAAAACAGTAGTTTGCGTGAGGAGCCCTGATATTTTATACTGACTTTTTACGGCAGCATATGTCCTTTTTTTTGTTCTGGATCTTTAGTGCACATTTCCTGAATTAGCAATCAGCCTCTTATGCTCCATTAACCAACATCCCGTAGGGCCTCTCGGATGGCCTGATCTCATCAGTGCATTCACCATGGGTAAACTAGTATTGGCCGGCTGAAAATACAGCTGTTGCAGGGATCATTGATCCTGGTGACCGGCACTAGTTCCCATGCCTGTGGATTACTTGTATGCTATCATGGAAATGTCATTGTTTTGTATCATCATCTAGGAATGTAAAAAAGGAAATGCTAACTAAACTTGAGCAGAGGACATCCTCTACAACCTAATGGGGCTTACGGAAACGGGTTATCCTGATCTAATTGTGGACTTCCATGCCTAACCGCACCTCTGGTGAGGACCTCCCTCCCAGCGACAGGAAACCTGGGGTTTCCTGTCCAGCTGAATGAGACATCCTGAGTTGGGCCTCCCTGCATTGCCATGATGCACCTTCCCTCCATTGGTGGTTCTTGCTGAACTGAGATGTCCTTGCAAGGGGTAGCCTATCTTCTGTCCGCAAGAATACCTCTGAACCTGGATGTGTGCTGCATCTGGAGCATCACTTACGGATCTGTAGTGTGTCCCTTATGCTGATGCGGATGTCCCCAGAAAGTGGTGTTCGTTATCCTATGTGGCGGAAGGGCTGTAGTGTCCAAGCATAGAGAGTTGCACCAGTCGGGCCTTGCCCAACCTATTCTGAAAAGAATAGGCTCTATGACTGCCATGATGTTGGTCGTAGTGTAAATGGGAAAAATCCAGATAGAAAATACCCCTTCAATGAGGAGTCTAAGGGACTCGGGAAGGAATTGTTTTGCAACATCTAGTGCAATTTGCCACAGCAGAAATCCGCACCAAAATCTGCATGTGGATTTTAATGCGGAATTACTAGCAAAAATTAAGCCATTTTCAATTTGACGTCACAAATCTGCCTATTACACATGCAGATTTCGGCACTGAATTTTCAGAACGACGGAAAAAAGGTCCCTAAGAAATAGGAGGAAGCCCCTAAAATAGATGCTTCTTGGCCAAAATGTTAAAGGACGGTTTCCTCCTTGAGGATCTAGGATCCCTTCACGATTCCATGGATCGTAAGAAGGGCCTATACTTTAAGAATTCATAGGGAGCTTCTGCTTGTTCCTCATGACCAGGTATCCCTGCTACTTGTTTGGCCACATGGAGTTTTGACGGAGATTCCGCGTTAGAATCTGCTTTACAACTCATTGACTTCAGTGTGGATCTGTGCTATACTTCACACATCATGACTCTTTCCACAGGTGGATTTTGAAATTCATGTTGCAGAAAAAAAGGAATTGCCAATTTGCTTCTTGATGTGGAATTTCTTCTGTTGCTGTGCATACAAATCTGCTGCAAAATTCCAAGGCCCAGCCTCAGATTTCTGCTTCAGATAATTGTGGTAGATCCGTGACAGAAATATCGATTACTGCAACTCGTTGCTGATCGGCCTCCCCTGCACCAGACTCTACCCTCTCCAGTCTATCCTGAATGCGGCAGCCAGGCTCATCTTCCTGTACAGCCGGTACTCGGACGCCTCTGCCCTGTGCCAGTCACTGCACTGGCTGCCCGTTAAATACAGAATTCAATTCAAACTCGCTACCTTCATCCACAAAGCCCTCCACAATGCAGCGCCACCCTATATCGCCTCCCTCATCTCAATCCATCAACCAGCCCGGGCTCTCCGCTCTGCTAATGAAACCAGACTGAGTGCCCTTTTCATTCGAACTTCTCATTCCCGCCTCCAAGACTTCTCCAGAGCAGCACCGGTCCTCTGGAATGCACTACCAAAGGCTACCCGAGCAATCCAGGACTCGCAGAACTTCAGGCGTGCTCTAAAAACGCACCTCTTCAGGGAGGCATACCGCATTCCCTAAACAAACCTCTCTGTACTCCGCCTGATAACATGCTCCCTGACCTACTGACTGCAATCCCTGCTAGCCATCATAAACCGCTCCTGCAGTCACACCGTTTCTGCCGTCACACGGCTAAATGTCTGACCATTGTCTATGTGTATAACATCGCTCACACCTCGCCATACCGTGCACATCTCCAGCCCCTTTACCCTCTGTATCACCCCATTACTTGTAGTATGTAAGCTTGTTGGAGCAGGACCCTCACCCCTATTGTTTCCATCAACTGATTACTATATGTAACCGTGGTTCTGTAATGTTTGTATTTTGTCTTTCTGTATTCCCCCTGTCTATGTAAGCGCTGCGGAATATGTTGGCGCTATACAAATAAAGTTTATTATTAAGTTTATTATTATTTGACATGCATCTGCCAATTCTATGTGAACAAGGCCTTTAGGGCTTCCACACACTTGTGTTTTTTTAATGCTGCATTAACGCTGCCTTTTTTTAACACGAATGTCAACGGGATTTTCTAATGTTAAAACGCATCGCACAAACTTGTGATGCATTTTTAACATTAGAAATTCCCATTGACATTCATTTTAAAAAATGCAGCGATATCGCAGCGTTCAAAAACACAAGTGTGTGGGAGCCCTTAAGGTGACTTTAATCATAGACTGGTAGAGTTGGAAGAGACCTCCAGGGTCATCGGCTCCAACCCTCTGCTCAGTGCAGGCAACCTGTTCCACTCATTGATCACCCTCACGGTTTTTCTAATACCTAATCTGTGTCTCCTCCCCTTCAGTTTCATCCCATTGCTTCTAGTCTTTCTTTGTACAAATGAGAATAGGACTGATCCCACTGCACTGTGACAGCCCTTCAGATAATTGTAGACAGCTATTAAGTCTCCTCTCAGCCTTCTTTTTTGCAAGCTGAACATTCCCAGATCCTTTAACCGTTCCTCATAGGACATGATTTGCAGACCGCTCACCATCTTGGTAACTCTTCTCTGAACTTGTTCCAGTTTGTCGATGTCTTTTTTAAAAAATTGCGGTCCCCAGAACTGGACACAGTATTCCAGATGAGGTCTGACTAAGAAAGAATAGAAGGGGATGATTACCTCACATGATCTAGACTCTATGCTTCTCTTAATACATCCCAGAATTGTGTTTGCCTTTTTTGCATTACATTATTGACTCATGTTCAGTCTATGATCTATTAGTATACCCAAGTCTTTTTCACACGTGCTGCTGCTTAGCCCAATTCCTCCCATTCTGTATGTGCTTTTTTCATTCTTCTTGTCCAGATGTAGGACTTTGCATTTCTGTTAGTCGCCACCCACTATTCAAGCTTTTCCAGATCTTTTTGAACCCTCTCTCTCCCCTAGTGTTATCTATCCCTCCTAGCTTTGTGTAGTCGGCAAACTTGATCAGTTTCCTCTCAATACCCTCCTCTAGATCATTTATAAAAATGTTGAACAACACTATCTCCGCAGTCTGCTCACTCGCCCATTTTGGAGGATAGTTATCATGAAGACTTGGTTGTTCTTTCTTCCAAAACTTGTTTCTGGTTTCCATAAAAACCTGAAATCATTCTTCCCTATTTTTTCCAGCAACCCTGAGAACTCTACGGAGGAGTCCTTTTATAGCCTGGATGTAAACAGATGCTTTATTCAATATCCTGGTATCACAAGGGAGTGGAGGAATTTGGAGAATCTGTTTGTACAGTTTAAGGCTGTAACCAGCAAACCTACCATTAGTAGAGGGATCAGATAGTCTATCGAAATAGCATACGAGTATAAGGCTGGTGACGCATTGCCATATTTTTGTCTCCGTTTTGCATCTGTAATACAGATGCAGTCTGGCCTGACTGCTGGTCTCCTATAATGCTCAGAGTTCGGGGCAGGAGATCTTCGGTCAGGCCAGGATGCACTTCCATATTATGGACTGAAAAAAACGCAGGTCAAAATACGGCAATGTGTCACTGGCCTGAGGATTCCTCTCCACCTTCTTTTTTAGAGTCCATTCTCCCTTCCTGATCCGTCTGTACTTTCTCAGCTGAGAGGGCATAAGCCTCTCTAGATCAAATATGCAAGGCGACTACCTGAAGTTCCCCACGTACATTCCTAAAGCATTATAGGCTACAGTTAATTCTCCTCTCTGACCTAGATTTTTTGCTGTAAAGTAATGCAGGCAGTTATCCTGCTTGTTTTCTAGTTTAGTTTTCCAATGGTGCTGGCATGAATTAGAGCAGTGTTTCCCAAACTCTGGTCCTCATGTTGTCCCCACCCAACAAGTCATGATTTGAAGATATCCTATAGAGCCTATGGCAGGCAGAGCCCTCTCTGCTGGCACGGGCACCGACGGCTTCTTGCCACGATAGTGATTACTAGCTGGGTGCCACGGCTCCCCAACCGGTAATCACTCAGTGGCGCTGCTGGAGGTGCACACTCTGAGGTGCACACTGCTGGAGGTTCACACAAACAGCCGGAGTGGAGGAGAGAGGCAGAGATCCAGCGAGGGGGAGGGAAGGGGATAGACAGCTCAGACGTAGCGTATATAGGCCGGCCGTGAAAACAGCGGCCGATATATGCTCCTGTGAATAAGCTCTTAGCCTGTGTTAAGGGCCTTTTATAAAGCCTGATGATTGGGCAAGGACATTCCTAGAAACCTTTGTTTTCCCGATAATCAGTGGTATGAAAGCACCGATGGCTTGACGAATGAGCAAATACTATTTTTTTTGGCTGATGCTCTATTTTATGTGGCACAAAAAAAATCCTCACTGTAAGCACATCGCCCCATGTGAATGAGGGATGTGCTGTTGACAATGATGAATCTTTATGGGGACATATAATCATAAGAATGATCATTTGTTCCCTAATACCCTGTTTCCCTGAAAATAAAACATAGCATGATTTTCCAGAATTTTTGAGGATGCAAAATGATTTTTAAGGCTTTTTGAGGATGCTGGAAATATAAGCCCTACTCCAAAATGAAGCCCTGCTAACAGTTAATTAAATAAGTCAATTTAAATAATGTCCAGGCAGCTATACATGTAAAAAAGTTAAACCTTTTTGAACAAAAATTAATATAAGACACTGTCTTATTTTTGGGGAAACACGGTAGTCTGAATTGACCTGTGTAATAGCCCGGTAGTTGAGCCCCGATCTTCTTGATTGGCACTTGTTTACCGGAGAAAATTACTTAGTATAAAACTGCCCATACACCTTGAAAAACTGTCGGCTTGGCCAAACATTTGTGTGTTTAGGTAGTCAAGCCACAGGCAGACAACTCTAGTGGCGGCTTATCTCTTAGGGCAGGGACCCTTAACTATAGTCCTCAGGGACCACCAACAGGTCATGTTTTCAGAATCTCCTATAGTAAGAACATCTGTGGCAATGTCTGAGGCACTGACAATAATTACATCACCTGTGTAACACTGGTGAAGTCCTGAAAACATGACCTGTTGGCGGTCCCTGAGGACTGGAGTTGGGGGACACTGTTTAAGAGTGCGTTCACACGAGCGCATAAACGGCGCGTTTTTGCGCCCAATCGTATAAACGTGACCATCCGAGGCATTGGTTTCCAATGTATTCGTTCGCACGGGCGATTTTACGGCGCGTAAAAACGGCAACCCGAAAAAAAAACGGAACATATGCGACCGAAATACGCGCCAACGCATATTCGATGGCCGAAAAGATAGTTTGCAAAGTAGGAACAAACGATAATACGCTTTTCTAGCTCTGGTCATGATCGCCGAAAAACGTTCTTTCCGGCGATTAAACGCTGCGCACGTGCGAACGTAAATACGCCTACGCTCGTGTGAACGCACCCTTAGGGAACAGAAGGATTGGGTTTTAAAATTCAACGTCCTGCCTCTTTTCATCCTCATCTGTTAAAGAAAAGCTGAGCCATCCCCATACACATTAGCGAGTCAGCCAATCGGTGGGTTCAGACAACTAAACTCTGTGTATGGGAATCATACATAGTAATATAGTACATTAGGCTGAAAAAAGACAAATGTCCATCTAGTTCAATCTGACCCCCCCCCCCCCAGCCCTCCCCTGTTGATCCAGAGGAAGGCAAAAAAAACGCAAAGCAATTACATGCCAATTTACTGACTAAAGTCTGGCAGTCAGAATAATCCCTGGATCAACATCCCTTCTGAAGTGCTTAGTGACTATAACATATAATATTGTATCACTCAAGAAAGGTTCCAGGCCCTTCTTAAACTCTTATCGAATTTGTCATCACCATGTCTTCGGACAAAGTTACATTGTCTCGCTGCTCTTACAGTAAAGAACCTCCTATGTTGTAGAAACCTTCTTTCCTCTAGACGTAGAGGATGGCCCCTTGTTAGTCACAGTCCCGAGTATAAATAGATTGTTGAAGAGATCCCTGTACTGACCACTGATATATTTATATATGATTATGCTCACGGGCAGGTTTGCATTGCGGAGTCCGCGGTGGGCATCCGCATTCAATGGCAAAACGCCATTTCATTTCCATGAGCAAACATTGACTCGCGGAGAAGAAATCACAGCATGCTGCGATTCTGTGTGGGCTACGCACGGCCAGCTTTCATTCAAGTCAATGGAAGCCGTCCGTCGCGCGGCACTTCTGCAGTGAGCACTGCGGAAGTATCGTGGGATACGCTTCATTGCTGAGCCGCCGGCGCCTACTGCACATGCGTGACAGAGTGCTGGCGGACACAAACGCATTGCACGCAGAATAGGCCGGACAGGTACGCAGGGGTCACTAGCCAGGCACCGGGTCGAACTCTGCTGCGGGAATCCCACATGCAGGGTCTGACCCGGCCATCCCTGCGGGATCTGCAGGAAAATAGAGCATGCTGCCGTTCCTTCCTGCGATCCACACACTGGGAAAAAAGTCATATCCGCTTGCTTTAAATTGCCTTGCAGATGCTAATGCATCCCTATAGGCAGCTTGATTTGCGGATCTCCGGTGCGGGTGCCGCAAATCAAATCCGCCCATGTGAATTGAGCCTTATACCCTGGCAGCAGCTGTTTAACACTGGTGTTCCAGTTAAGCTTACAGCTAATTAAAATCCCAAAATCCTTTGCCATGTCAGTGTTTCCCAGGGGTTTCCCATTTATTGTATAATGGCGACATGTATGTCCACTGCCCATGTGCAGAACCTCATATTTACCTCTTTTCTGCCCAATCTCCCAATTTATCCATATCCATTTTCGACTGTATTTTGTCCGTTTGTGCCGATAATAAGTAATTATCTGCAAATATTGATGTATTACCGCACAATCCTTCTACCAGGTTATTAATTAATAAATGAAAAAATAGAGCCCAATACCGGCCCTCGTGGTATTCCACAAGTAATGTTGACCCAATCGGAGGATGTACCATTAACATAGTAACATAGTATGTTAGGCTGAAAAAAGACAAATGTCCATCCAGTTCAGCCTGTTTCCACCCCCATTGTTGAACCCCTCCCCCTTTCAGTTTTTTAAGATCCTTTCTGAACATGCTGTAACCCTGTAAGTTCACCGCCCAGTCACAGCTTTCATCCAACCAGCCCTCAGTTATTCCCACTATGTCATGGTTTTCCTCAGACATTATTACTTCCAGTTCATCAAACTTCTATCATTAGTCACCATACAGTTTGGGGTATTTTTTGTTTTGAGTGTATCACTATTAACTGTTCTGCCAGTTCTAACTGTATTAACCCCTTCCACTACTCCGCCCCCATTCTCATTACTTAGTCCCAGATCTCTTCCCCCACCCACACCCATTTAGATGCAGCCCGCCTCTATGGTATAACCTGTAGCCTACAGCAAAGTCAGCCCAGTTCTCCAGGAGCCCACACCCCTCCTTCCTACTCCACTTGTGTACCTCCCTAATCTCCATCTGCCTTTCTGGTGTGGCACATGGTACTGATAGTATTTAAGAAAATACTACTTTGAGGTCCTTACTCGAAGCTTACATCCTACGGTAGTTCCCTGAAATCGTTTTTAGGAACCTTCCACTTACCTCTCACTTATTTATTAGTGCCAAGGTGTACCATGATCACTGGATCCTCACCAGCCCCTCCCAGTAATCTGTCAACTGGATTCCCAATGTGTCGAACTTGAGCGCCAGGAAGACGGCATAGTGTATGATGATCATCCCGGTCTTCGTGGCAGACTGCCCTGTCTGTCCCCCTAATAATTGAGTCTCCACTACTAGTACCTGTCTAACCTGCCCTGCGCTCCTGTTCCCCCCTTCTTACTGGAGCAGACATCCCCCTGGTGGTCAGAGGGCATGTTGTGCTGCAGCAGTGCTAATCCTTTAATGGCATTCATTAAAAGGACCCTTTGGCCACTCTCAGACTAGCGTGTTCTGCCACATACGCATATTTCCATGCAGGGAGCATGCAGCAGTACACTGCATACTGCTGCGTGCCGACAAATCCACATACATTATCATTTAGGCTGGGTTCACACAGGGCGGATTTGCCGCGGAAATTCCGTGCAGAATTTCGCCGCAGCAAATCCGCATACGGCCGCTAATCCCGGGATTGGTCAGCCAAGTGGACGAGATTTCTCAGATATCTCGTCCACACGGGACGGCAAATCCACTGTGGCTAATTCGCCAGAAACCGATTGGCCGAACGCAGCATGTCTATTTTTCTTTTGTTCTGCTGCGGCCGCGCTCTCCTCTATGAGAGCGCTGGCCGCAGCGGAAGAGCGAACTGCCGGGCCGCTTCAATGCCGCCGCGGCAGTCCTCCTGGCGGAAATGTCGCGGTTTTTCGCTGCGGCCAAACCGCGACATTTATGTTGGGAATCTGCCGTATGTGAACCCAGCCTTAGAGTGTTTTTTTTCTTGGTTGCGCACGCTGTGTGAGAGGCACCATTGCTGGTAATATCAAACTAGTTACCTTGTAGTACGCGTGCAAAACCTGTTCATGTGATACACGGTAAAAAACAGTGTGAGAGTGGCCTTACTCATAATGGATTTGCTGCGGATTTTCTGCAGCAGAAAAAATCCATATCAAATCTGCCTCAAAATCTGTATCGTTTTAGGCAAATTTTATTGCAGATTCCCCATGTTCAGTTTTAATTGAAGTGTGAAATCTGCTGCAGATCGGCATCAAAGTCTGTGGGCTTCTACCCACTAGCGTTTTTTAACATTGCAATATCGCTGCGTTTTTTAAAATGTAAATGTCAATGGAACTTTCTTATGTTAAAATCGCATCGCACAAAAATCACAGAAGCGCAAACTTGCGATTTTTGTGCGATGTGAATTTAACATTAGAAAGTCCCATTGACATCTGCAGTAAAAAAATGCAGCGATATTGCAGTGTTAAAAAAAATGCTAGTGGGTAGAAGCCCTGTATCAAATGGTGCAGATTATTTTCCTATGCTGTATATTCGCAGCAAATTTATTACATGTGAACATACAACTTTAGGTGTATAGCCAGCCTAAAACTATTGTCCTCAGATGCACAATTTTACTATTTCCTACAAATAATTTTAGGGAAAACAGTGTAAGTGTTTTTGTGCAGGTTTCTTTCTATACATTTAATATTACATGGCAGACAATATATGTAACCTGCTATAAATAAAGGCCCATTTACACTGAAAGATAATCTCTCAAACGACAGTTTGAGTGACAGTTTTGAGCAATCATTTTTGCATAACTCTAAGTAGCTAATTAGCTGCTAAAGAGTTAATGCAGATAGAGTGGGGTACCACCGCGATAGCTCAGAGAACAATGCAGCTGTTTTGTATATGCAAACTGCTGCATTGTTCTCCGAGCTTTCAGCTGGTGTCCCTCTGAGAACTGCCAGCGGCATACCAGCTGAAAGAATACTATCAGCACCGCCTGCTGAGAAAATCAGCATGTGGCGCTGATAACGGTTATCAATGATTTCTAGTTTGCTAGAAATTGCCAAAGAGCGAAAAGTGCATGATGGCCGCGCGTTTAGACGCAACGGTTATCACTCAAAAGATGGCATTTGAGCGATAATCGTTGTGTCTAAATAGGCCTTAACACTTTTCCTCTGGCATTGTCAATGACTATTATTCTTCTATTGTTTTGTTATTTGTGTTTGTCTGCATGAGGTGCATCTAGACTCTCCTGACTATTCAGGTCTGGTAACCACTTTGTTAACCCCCTAACGACTGCTGATTCGCCTTTTGACGGCCTGCAGCTGCATACATCGTGGCTTCCGAGTGTTTCTTACAGCTGACACCCGATGGCAACAGCTCCGATAAGCCTCAAGGCTCATCGGAGCTGTTAACCCTTTAAATGCCGCTATCAATTCTGATGAGGTCACAGGGAGCCATGTGGGTGTCATGGCAGCTGGGGGCCTTGATAAACTGGGGGCCTTGGAGTGGCTTGATAAACTGCCTGCCCGATAGCAGTATGATGTAATGCATGGCACTACAGGAGTGATCAAAGCATCACAAGTTGTTGTCCCCTCTGAAAACTAAAAAAAATAAAAATAAGATCAATAAAGTCTTACTAATTATTAAAAAAGTAAAGTTTAACCCCCTGCCTTTGCATATTCATAATAAAATAATCTAAATGATAAAATAAAAACACATATTTGGTATTGCTGCGTCTGTAAAAGTCACATCTATCCAAGTAATGCATTATTTACCCCGCACAATGAACGTTGTCAGAAAAGAAAAACTAAGAACACCAGAAATGCACTTTTTTGGTCACTGTCTCCAAGAAAAAATGCAATTTTAAAGGTGTTATGATTTTTTTAAAGAGGGTGAGAAAAAACAAAAAAAAAAAACCTTGGTCACTAAGGGGTTAATACATTACTGTATCTTCTTACTATGTGAATGAAGTAACACTGGCTCTCAGTGGTCTGCAGTGAGGAAGCTGAATGGTAGGGCCATGTGGACACAGACTTCTCCCAGAAGCATGGGGGGTGATGCTGTAGAGAAACGGACCGCTGTGAGAGCAGAATCCATGTTTAATTACTGTGAGAGCAGAATCCATGTTTAATTACTAGATGAAAGTGACACCGTCCCCAGACTCCAGCAGGCATTTATACTGCAGCAGAGGCTTTACTTCAGTGGATCAGGGCATTATAAGAGGAGGGCGACTAAAGGAGGTGAGGGAGGTGGAGAGAAGGATGAGGAGGGACTGGGCTCTGCTCAGCGTATTATCCTCTCTCCCAGACATTAGGATATGGCCACGTGACTCTTTCTCCTCCTCTCCTGACAGTTTATTAGGAGTCGAGGGGTTTGGAAGAACACAGATCGCAGGATGTCTCGCAAGAATGATCCACAAGACAAGTGAGTAAGCGTCTGTATGGAGCTATGTTCTGTGCGCTCCTCCTATAGCTGTCTCACACTTCCACCTGCTGTGTAGTTAACCCCTTCTCTCTGATCTACCCTTTTTATTCACCTATTTTTCTATTTTATGTCCCGGTCCGCATACCTCCCATCCAAGGTGCCTTCTCTTCTCTGGTCTGCTGTGCCTTTATTCATGTTTGTCAGCTTCCGGTATTACCAGTTTTCTGTCCGTGTCGTACAATCAGCTGAACACTTGCTCAGTCTTGTCAGCCTTCTGTGAAACTGATATACAGTCAAGTGTATTGTATCACTCCTATGTCATTGAGTAGAGTCAGCCTGGAAATATCTTCTATTCTAATCAGTTTTTGACTTGTCTGCATTCAATAATGTTTAGTATTGGCATAACCATATCAGTGCTTTGTAATGTGTATTTTCATACATCGTAATGTGTAAGATTTTATACCCTTCCTGAAGTCTTGTCAATGACATTTACTATCTCCCTTACAGATTCCACGCTGTTACTATTATCTGCCTTATTTTAGGCCTTGGGACACTCCTGCCTTGGAATTTCTTCATCACTGCAATTCCAGTGAGTGAGTCATACACATCCTATACTTCTAATCTTCCATACCCATATTAACATATATATGTGTTAGACTCTCTTCACACTTGTGATTATAACAGAAGCCAACAGGCAGTTCCCCATCCATTGTTCAGCTCTAGTCTTGCTGGCAAATCTGACGGAAATGCTTACAGGTCTGAGCGCTACCTTAGATATAACCTAAGGAAAGCACAATACCCAAACTGAAGAGAATACTTTCTACACTATATGACAAGTAGTTTATTTATACCAGTATAAAACATAATTCACGGAATCCTAGCATTCATTAAAAAGTAACTTTATTGTAAATATTAAAATACATAAAAATCCCCAGATTTAATAATGTATCACAAATGGGGACAAACAGAGATGGAGACAAACGCTCCACCTCTATCCCTGCAGTATAAACGCTAGTGGGAGAGTGGCTACTGGTTTAGCATGTACCAGACCGCTGGATGAGGGCTGATGGTGAAATATGCCCCAGAATGAAATAATCAGGCTCAAGAAAACCGTAAGACTTTTAGACCCAGCACATTATTACCGGATTAGGTGTCATCAGGGCTACAGTAAACAGTCAGTGAATCATCCTGTTGTGCTTGCCATTATCAGTAAATACAGTATAAAACATAGAAAATGAATGGCAAAAAAGACCAAATGGTCCATCTAGTCTCCCCAATATTTTCTTTTTATCTCACTCTTAGGCTTCATGTCCACAGACAGAGCGGGATACGCCCGTGTAATTCCGCCGCAGAAACCCAAAAGTCTTCATTAATGCTACATTAATGGAGACCTCCCAGGGCGCAAAAATGCGGTGAATTAGAACATGCCCAATTTTTTTTCCCGCAGCTATTAGGTTCTATTGAAACCTAATAGCTGAGTTATTCCGTCACAGATTGTTGCCGTGGGAAATGCAGCAGTAATCCGTCCGTGGGAATTAGCCCTTAGGATAAATCTAGGGTTGTACTTGAATTATTAATATGCTGTTTGTTTCCACCATTTGGTACTCTTTCAGTAAAAAACAAGATGCCTGACGTTGCTTCTGATTTTCCCCCCAACTATTCTCAGGTTGTGCCCCTTTGTTATAGTGTTATCTCCCCTCCTGAACCTTCTCGTTATACCTGTAACCTATACAAAGGTTTCCATCATGTCCCCCTCTCCCTTGTTCCCTTCAGACTATACAAATGAAGTTCTAAAAATCTTTCCTCATCAGTTTTTGTTCTTGAGACCTTCCACCATTTCTGTAGCCAGTCTTTGGACTCGTTCTATTTTATCAATGTCTTTCTATAGATGAGGTCTTCAGAACTGAATACAGTGGGGCTTACTTACTAATGCTGTCTAAAGGTTAGACAGTGCATACTTTGACTAGACAGTCCTAAAATATGTCAGGTTTAACACTAAATGATAAAGCTGTTGAATTTTAAGACTGTCTTGTCTAAGTTTAGACCACCTATTAGTTGACTTAGAATTCTGCCAAAATTTTGGCACAGTTCGTGGCAATTTGATGCAATGTAGGCCAAGCACCTTTTTTTGAACAAGTCAAAAAACTGTCCAAAAGTATCTAAAAACACATGATAAATTGGCACACGCATGTAAGACCGTTTTCTGGCATGATTTACCCCAGTAAAGGGTCGTATTTAGAATAGTAAATAAGCCCCAGTATTCCAGATGTGCTCTCACCAGAGCTCTACACGATGGCATCCCTCTTTCTACTGGTTATGCAGTCGAGCAGATTATGTAATTCACATCATCACTTTTTTGCTGTAAGCACAAAATGCAGTTTCCAACAATTTCCGTACTTCCCATTCAAGCTTGGCATTTCTATTTAGAGAATCCTGTACCTATAACACAGCCATATCTGTTACAAATGTGTCCTCCCTGTGTATGATCAGCTTCTGTTCAATGCACTGAAGCTCAGCAATGATTTTGATAGGAAGCTGTTAGACGGCATGGGTGCAGTTGGCACAGAGAAAAAACATTGTGGATGCCAGTCAAACTACTTCATAGCATCATTTGCTTAGTTTGCTTTTTTCCCATGGATTTCCCTTGTGTACTCCAGCTACTTTAAGGGGTTTCTGGATTTGTTTCTATTACTAATAGCACCCCCAGTTCTCCAATGATTTACAATATTTGTACACTATGGAAAACCACTTTTAAGACCTTCCAAAAGCATGCACACACTACATGATTAATGGAGTATGTATGTACTTATTACACTCCATCATGCAGCAACCACTGACTGTTGTGAGCTATAGATAGAAGACATGACGCTCACCTGGCACAAGAATGACACAGAACTTTCACTTGACTGTTGCCTCTCCCAGATCTCCGGGATGAGCAGAATAATGTGTAGGAATACCCGGAGGTATACGATGCGGCTGGTCAAGGGTGGAAATCTGGGATAAAGATTGATTGCATTGAATGTTTTACTCTGGACTTCCTTCCTTAACCAGCCGCGCCATACCCCTTCTGGCATTCCCACGCATTATTCTGCTTATTGGAGATGGGGAACTTAGATTGTGAGCTCGAAGCTTTTATACCGTGCTCAAAATGTTGTTGCACTATATGCAGATGAATGTAATCAAACAATACATCAGTTAACGATTAGAATGTTTTGTATTAACCTAGATATTCTTGTCTCAGTATTTTCAGCAACGTCTGTGTTCAGAAACGCACAAACTGAGTGGAAATCACTCTGAAAACAGTGAGTTATCTGACTCGTCAAACAATGGGACTACCAAATGCAGAGATGACTTTAATTTCAACAACTGGATGACCCTTTTAGCCCAGCTGCCTCTATTGCTTTGTACACTGCTCAACTCCTTCATTTACCGATGGTGAGAATGTGGTATCTTGTGTCACATAGACTATATTTATGTATATTTTTATACTCTTAAATACAGTGAAACCTCCTAATCTAGACTGGATTTTTTTTTTTTTTAATGGATTTCGATTTGATAAAAATGTGTGTGTGTGTGTGTGTGTGTATGTGTATATATATATATATATCTCGAAATCCTGTGTATATTGCTCCTTGTCTATGAGGACCATTCCTGTGTCTTGAACACCGGTACTGACTGCAGTTCTAGGTGGTTAGCTCAGTATGGGTTCATGCATGTGAAGTGACATGTTAGGATGTGAGCCATTCTGTTCTCGTACCACACACACACAGTGGTTATCATATTAAGTATAAAGTTCTTGTTACATAGTATTATTCATATGATATTTTTACTTCATTCAAAACTTAAAAGATCACAAACCTGATAAGCTGTTTTGTGCGTCACCCTGACTATTTGGTCCTAATAACGTAACAAGGACCTGAAACAAATCAGCTTTTGTTATTACAGCAGCAAAAATGTTTCTGATAAAATCTGAACGCAAGGCCAGTTTTTCTGTTTGACAGTTTTGATAAATGAGACTTAAATTTAGAAGAGAAGATAAATATATTCTACTTTAAAAAGTAATTAACCACCCAAAAAATCTAAAGCACACATCTTCTATTTCATTACTGCTTTCTTTGAGCCTCTTGCAGAAGTAGATGCACTATATACAAAGCCTTCTGTAACAATGTGTCCACATCCTGCACACTGTAGATTGGAATACATGGACACTATTCTGTAGTCCAGTCAGTAGCCAGGGTCTCTGTTTTACTGGCCTGATGGTAAAAACTTTCATAGAGATTAATAAAAATAATCCAAGAAGGTTTGGCGTGTGCATGATCAGGATGATGACGATGATCAGGATGATGACGATGATCAGGATGATGATGATCAGGATCAGAATGATGATGAATAACTTGTCATGCTGACATAAAGTTATCACTTGTTTTACATTTCTCCTAGGATCCCAGAGAAAGTGCGGATAGCAGGCAGCATGTTGGCCATCTTGTCCCTCTTTATTTTCACCGCAATCCTGGTTAAGGTTGAGATGGATGCCCAGAGTTTCTTCGATCTGACAATGGCCACAATTTGGTTTATAAATGGTAACCATTGGACTGTTTCTTTTTTTGCAGTAAGCCACATCTGGTTTGCATGGTGTCGGTTGTGTCTGTACATTATTAGCATGGGGGGGCTCTAGATTCTTGACAATTCAGGTTTATGCAACTCCAGAACTTTGCGTCTTTGACTATGTTTACACAACTATGCGTCACGTGACAGCAAGTTTCAGAAAAGTTGAGCAGTTGAAAATTTGTGCAACTTGTCTCCAACTTTGTCATATAACTGTTTTAGGGCATTTTCAGACAGGCGCATGTGCAAATACACTGGCCGATTCAGAACGTATTTTCGCATGAACCAGTCAAGTCTGTTTTGTTCCACGGTTCAAACTTTGTGCTAAAAATCAGATAGATAGGTCCTGCCCTATCTTTTCTCGCACATATAAAAATTACAGACGATGAAGATAGGGCAAGGCTTATGTTTTGTCATGCTAGTGAAAACAAAAGCATTGAAAACGGTGGTTTCGTCACACCCGCAAAACGTTAAGAAAACGCGGCCATCTGTTTAAGCCTTTAGGGCTATAGCGGAGAACAATAGCCAAAACACAGACAAGTTGCAGGTAAGTCAGTTGCATGCAAATTACTGTAGGACCATGTCTGTGGTGGAAAGTCACATGCAACTTGTGACCCAGATTTCTGGGACTGTATTGTTGCAGTCATATTACATCACAGGTCACAATTAGAGATGAGCGAGTGTACTCGCTAAGGGCAAATACTCAAGCAAGTAGTAGCTTTATGTGAGTAGCTGCCTGCTTGTCTCAAAAGATTCGGGTGCCAGCGGGGAGGAACGGGGGGGGGGAGATATCTCTCTCCCCCCCCCCCCCTTCCCGCTCCCCTCTGCTCACTCCTGCAACTCACCGCTCACCCCCACCGGCACCCGAATCTTTTAAGACAGGGTACTCGCCAAAGGCAATACTCGCTCGAGTAATTTGCCCTTAGCGAGTACGCTCGCTCATCTCTAGTCACAATGCGACACCATTGATAATCATTAGATGTGATGTTATAGCACAACACTGTGATATATGTGTTGCATTACACATGCTACCTTGTAGCCTTAGTGTAAGTCTGCCAAAATATTTTCTTATGTGTTTTTTTGTTTTTGTTTCTTTGTGGGACGTAGAGCTTTCTAATTTCTCAAAATTAGAGTGGATCTCTTATTAGTTCTTAGGTAATGGGCAGAAACAAGAAAAACTATACTTTTTTTTTCTCATTCTAATTCTATTGTTTTCTAAAGTAGTTCAATCCATATTTGTCCTCAAATATTCCACTAATGTCCACTAATTCTCCTGTGTGTAGCATTGTCAGATATGTGAACATTGTCTAACGTATGATGCCAATATATTGCTACAAGAACATAGCCTCCATTTTAGTTATTTAACGAGTGCTTCTTACAGGACTTGACAGATAAGGGAATTATATATTTCTTCGTTGTCACAGTCCACGGTTGGTCTGTCACAGCTTCTCGAAGCAGCTAATGGCAGTGTGCATAGGAGCGAGCGAGCACATAAAATAGTGAGGCTCACGCCATTAGCCCCCTTTAATTTGTCAGGCCAGAAGGGGTTAAAAATGAATTAACGTGGTATTCCCATTTCCAACTTTCATAACATTTCCATATACAAGTATGATAGGTAGGGGTTCGACTTTTGGGACTCGCCCCTGTCTTGAGTTATGGCCCCCACTGTAGTTGGGAGAATGTAAAAATAATGTGAAGACCAAACTGGATGTATAATATGTGATCTGTCAGACATGGTGATACAGTGCGAGGATTTGTAGAGCTTCTTTTTAATCATTAAGAGTCTCTGCCATTAGAGTATGCTGCTTTGTTTAAGCACCATATAGTATGAGACCTTTCGCACAGGACAGAATTGTCCGTAGGATGCAGCGCAGATGCGGAATTTGTTGCGTTTTTAACTACGGAATGTGTTCTGCAGAAATTGTGTTTTGGTTTTTTTCCCCACAGACTTTAATAATTGCACAATTACATTCTCCTGTATGTTAGACATTTGCAACAACAATTCCGTAAGACGTCCTTAATTCTGCAGCAGAATTTAATCTTGTGGCTTTGAAGTAAGGACGCACGGATTCTAACAGGTGTGGAATTCAGGCCCCATAGGGATAACAATGTGACGCAGAAATGTCTGCACTGACTAATTCCGTCCCGTATGAAAGGTCCGCTCTACCATGAGCTGAAACCAGTATTTATGTGGAGCGCTCCCTCAGTTCTCTGGCGCTCTCACCGGTGAGGGATGGGTAATTTTGTATCTGCGGATATACAGTCCATCTATCACTGCTGAGAGGGGCAGATAAAGCACTCCTCTCAGGAATATCAGCCATACATCGCAATATTTTTTTTTTCTTGTCATTAAGGCTAATAGTAGAGCTTTCTCTAAAAGTCTGACAGATCTGCTACCACAAGACCATACATTAATGTGAAATTCATGCTTTATATATTTCCGCCATTCATCACTTTGTTGTAACTCTTCCATCCTTTTCCCCAGCCTTTTGTGCTATTCTACAGGGCAGTCTGTTCGGCTTGTTGACACTCTTCCCTCAGCATTACAGCAGCATGTTCCTCAGCGGTCAGGGGATGGCTGGCACCTTTGCAGCACTTGCCATGCTGCTCTCCATGTCCAGTAAGTGTTACTGTCTTTTATCAAGTAGTAAAGCTGTCTTCTTCTCCTGTAAAGCTTAGTAACCCGGGTAGCACAAAACTGGATTCTATGTCTCTATAATGCTTTAAAGGCATAGGGCACATAACCATATAAAAACTTTTTTTTTTCTATCTGCGATCGGCTCCCGTGCAGATCGTCCGTTGGAATATTTGCCCATTGGGAGGCATTAACTTCGCAGATTCAAGCAGACCTGCATATGTAAATTGCGTTTTAATTTTTTTTCCCCCCTCCCATCACCCCCAACGGAAAAAAAATTGCAGCAGGCTCTATTTTAGCGCAGAAGGGCTTCATTAATCTCTATGGGAGTGTTCGGATCGCAGTGCATCTGCAATTACGTTGCAGAAGGGTGCGGATTTGTAGGCGGATGGTTCGCTGGTTGCTAGGAGACCGCATAACAAAACGAATAAAAGGAAGCGGGAATGTGGGGAAAAGACGGTGCAGGACAGATTTTTTTTCAGAGAAGAACACACCATTGTCCACTGCAGTATCCGGGTATTGGATATGAGCAGATTCATTGCTCTCCCAAGCCAAGAGAGCAGTATGCCATTCTGAAGGAGGTTCTAAGCTCTCACCACCTCAAAAGCACAAGCGAATGTCGTCTGGGCATTAACCCTTTGTATAGCCGGGTTTTTCCAAGGGGTTGGGCACCTTTCTGATGTAATCATCTGCTTGCGATATTTTTTTCGTGTGGATGATACACTGTGCATCTGCATACTTCTACGCGGATAAACCTTTGCATCCGCGATCATTCACAAACACTCCGTGATGAATTGCAGGGCTTCTGCAGCGGAAATCCGCTTGTGGAATCCAACCCGTTTGTGTGCAGGTGGCCTCACATTTTGCTTTTCTGCTACTCTTATCCCATGTTTGTTGATTTTATCTGCTTGTTTTCAGAGAGTGTGTAATATTTTCATTTCTTTCTTCTTTCCCAGACTTATCAGCCTGGCCTTTTTTAAGTATATTCAGTCACTGTCTTTTTGTCTTTTTTGTCTGATTTTGCAGAACAAACACTTTCAATGTTGTAGTGGTTTCCAGTAGGATGTTTCTGCTAATCTTAATTCTATAAGTAGCTTGAAATGAAAAACATTGTTAGAAGCAAACTCAAATGAAAAATGTTCTGTATTTGCACTCGAGTATCTTTTACAATTTGTACACGAAGTGGGCTGCTATACAGTAAAATAGAATAACTTACCCATGTTCTTTTTTCTACATTTATATCCACCTGGTTATGCTAAATGCTCGATTAGGGTTCCTGGAGTTCAGGCTTTCTCACTTTGTAGTTGGTGATTTCTTTGTGTTTGCCATCTTTGTCAAACACAAGGATGAAGTTTGACATTCTGCATCTGCCATAGGAAAGGTGGCTTCTCGGATGTAAACTTTTCACAGCATTCATTTCTGTTATAGTGCTAATTAGTCTAGTAAAGCATATTCAATAATTAAACAAAAATACAGGGTTTCTACATTTCTAGAAAAGGCATTAACTTGCTGTAATGTCTAAATCCACAATTACATTGTAAAATAGTGTTTTATGGAGAGTTACACAGCGAGAATAAATAGGTACACATAAACACAGGTCAAACTAATCAAGTTTATTTTAAGTAAACTTAAAGCGATAAATTAATTAACTTATAAAAGTAGATATGCATGCGAGATATTAAAGGACATTTAACTCCTTTTGTGGAACGCCCAGAAAATCTCAGAGGCTTGCTGTACTGACCATGCAGTTAAACCCCGGAAGATTTCTGTGGACAGCTCTAGTGCTGGCCAGGACACGCAGTTATTGTACCACTGTACGCGTTTGCCACTTCAAATTACCTCAGGAAAATTTCCAGGGCTTGCTGCGCTGACATGGTAATAATAAACCTACCACTAAAGTGGTTCATATCTTTCTTAATATTTCATAGGAATCATATAAGATACAAATCGTGCATCAACAAGATACGGAAAAGCAAAACAATGTTATAATTGGCATCCATGGTACATGGCAAATCAATCGTGGGTGAAGATGGGGGGGGGGGCGTATGTCAATCAGCCCCAAAGGTCAAGAGTAAACTTCACCAAAAGCATTCCATGGTGGACTCCACGTAGCGTACAAGTTTAAGAGGAACAAGTTTATACCCCTTTCTTGGGCACACTTAGTTATGCCCCTCCCACTTCTCAGTGATAGGAGGCAGTTATATGCATATCGCAAGCCTAGATCTGAATGTGGCGTTGATAAATGACAGCCACATTTGCATAGCAGTTATTTGGAACATGTAGTAGAACAGGTTTTTATGTTTGTTACCTGCCTTCCAATATATATATATAATCAGCACTTAACCCTTTCCAATCCTATTTCCCTGCCACCCGCACACTCCCCAGCTCTTACTTATTTTGGGTGGAAAAGCACGTTGTGGATTTCTTGGAATTGCTCAATAGAAACACATAAAAATGAGCCGTCTTGATGATTTTATAAGCAAAAAAATTAACCGTGAGTTATCCGTGTTTCACATTACAAATATCACTTGTAATAATCGTGTAAACATATGTATATTGATATAACATATGTTTATATTATAAGACTAATAATTTATAATTTCTCTAATGATAGATATTATTCCACAAATTAGAACTCAATAGTCTTATGTCAATTAGAAATTAATAGAGCATGCAGGACCGCACAGCTGTACTGCATATGTACATTTGCAGTATGCAGAATGCAGCTTTAATGACAGGTTGTTCTACATATGTTTATTACACTATGCAGAACAGAGCTCCGCCGTCCGAGCTGCACTGTCCTGCATAGTGTTATAAACATGTTGGACCTCACCCAACATCAGAGCTATGCAGGGAAATCTGAATGTTGGAAGAGGTGTGACGCTGGAATGGAAAGGATTAAGTTGTCAGGTTTGAATGAAGTTTATCTAGGTCTAGAAGCCAAGTAATTCTCAGGTGGTCAGAATGAGATTACATAAACGACCCGAGGAGGTGGTCTTTGGTAGGTTTCAGATAGAAAGGAATAACTAAGAAAGGTAATATTACCTGAATATATATCCTGGGGGGGCTAGTTGCACAATGAATGAAGAAGAAAAATTCAGCAAAATGGCCCTTTAAGTAGTTACAGGCCACAATGGTTTTAGCAGAGCTTTCCCTACCAGTTTCTTCCCTTTTCCCTCAATGGTCACAGCAGATTAGTTTAGGAGTAGGACACCGTGCTGGCAAATAACAATCGTGGTGTTTCCACAAGAAGTGTCTTGTGACTATCACTGCAGGGAAACATGAAAGTCAGATGCTGTCAGTGACATCCCAGTTCCATGCATTCAGCAACAGGCAGAAACCACTAACAGCAGAATGCATGTAGGCCAGGTAACAGTACCTAGGAATTAGATGCCATGGTTACCCCTAGACAGAGTTTAGTGCAGTACAGGTCTGTATTTAAGGGATTTACTAGCCATAATTAAGATAACTATAACTAAGCTTCTTAAGAAATCTGTATGCATTATTCGAGTTTACTAACATGATGTAGCATGTTTAAAGCAAATATTTCTTGCTTTTAACCCATTGCTGTGTAAATTATTAAAGGAAAGATCCAGTAATGTTCTTTGCCACTCTCCTCCACCTAGGTGGGGCAGATCCCCGCACCACAGCCCTTGGTTATTTCATCACTCCCTGTGTTGGGACTTTCATCTCTATCACCTGTTACTTCCTGCTTTACCATGTGGTAAGTATTCACTTTGTTGCAAAATATACTGCCCCCCTGGTATTCTGCATCAAATCCATACGGCTAACTGCGTACAGAATTCTGCTATTCTCAATGCCGTATCAAAATGTGAATGTTGCGGAATATTCTGCCCCGACTGAGAGGTCCCTTAAACTATTGAGCAAAGTCAGTTCTATTTTATATCCCAAAAGTAATAAAATTACAAAGATTCTGTGAAATTAATGGAAGCGCTTTGCAATTTACCCCACCCTGCTTGTTGTCTCTAACTTGATGCCTGTGTTGTGGTAAATCTTAATGTTTTTAATTTTTATTTTTCTCAGGACTTTGCGAATTACCATTTTTCCAAGTCCAACACCAACAGCTCAAAGACTTATGAGCTTGAGACGAAAACTGAGCTTTTACACCAAGGTACAGTGATATTCATTGCTGCATACATAAGCACTGACATTTGTAGAGACACATTGCTGGCATAGTTCAGAGATGCTAAATCATTTCTCTTACAAGGAGAGGAAAACGGAGATGCAGGACAAAAGAAAGCCGTTCTTCTATTAAAGGAAGCCGAGGCTGGAAGTGTTGGTGAGGAGAAGCAAAGTGTATCACTCTGGACTGTACTAAAGAAGGTAAGCACATTCTGTCCCTGAAGATATTGAGGCGAGTTTGCTTCTTGCACTGTAATGAGTGTTAGTTTTTAATGTGCTTTTCTGTACATTACAATTTCTATAATTTTTATATTCAGAAGGATTTAATTGGACTACCAATGCCCCAACACAGTACCTACGCTCTGCTTTTTCCCGCTTATATCATCTATTTAACCCCTTAGTGACCGGGCTTATTTGCTTTTTTCCATTTTTGTTTTTTCCTACTCCATTTTAAAAAATCGTAGCTCCTTTATTTATCCATCGAAGTCGCTGTATGAGGGCTTGTTTTTTGCGGGACGAGTTGTATTTTTCAATGGCACTATTTATTGTACCATATAATGTACTGAAAAACTTTTTAAAAATTCTTAGCGGAGAGAAATGGAAAAAAAAACGGCATTCCACCATCTTTTGGTGCGTCCTGTTTCTACGATGCATAAACTGCAACAAAAACGACCTGATATTTTTATTCTATGGGTCAGTACAATTACTACGATACCAAACTTATATAGTATTGTTTTTGCTGTAGTACTTGTATTTTTTTTTAAGATATTCAATTTTTTTCAATTATTTTCTGCGGTCATTTTGTGCGCACGATAACTTTTTTATTTTTCCGTCGACGTAGTTGAGCAAGGGCTCATTTTTTGCGGGATGTCCTGTAGTTTCCGATAATATCAGTTTGGAATACATACGACTTTTTGATCGCTTTTTATTGCGTTTTTTCTGGGAGACAGGGTAACTAAAAAAATACATTTCTGGCGTTCTTTATTTTTTTTTTCGGACGACGTTCACCGTGCAGAAAAAATAATGCACTACTTTGATAGATCGGACTTTTACGGATGCGGCGATATCAAATACATATTTTTATTTTATGATTTAGATTTTTTAATAATAGATATGGCAAAATGGGGGTGATTTAAACTTTCATACCTTTTTTTTTTTTTTACAATTTAAAAAACGCTATTGATCTTTTTTTTTTACTTTACTTTGAAGTCCCCCTGGGGGACTTGAACATGCGATGCTTTGATCGCTCCTGCAGTATGACGTAATGCTATAGCATTACGTCATACTGCTTTTTTACAGGCAGTCTATGAAGCCACCCTGTGTGGATGGCTTGATAGGCAGTCTGCTAAGGCAGCCCTGGGGCCATTCATTAGGCCCCCGGCTGCCATGACACCTGCACGGCTCCCCCAATCTCACTGCGGGGGGGCCGTGCAGGACCCCCAAACAGCGTTCGGGGGATTTAAATGCCGCTGTCAGAATTGAATTGAATTTGAATTTAAAGGGTTAATAGCCCCGAACGGCCGAGCGCGGCTATTGCCCGCGGGTGTCAGCTGTAATAAACAGCTGACGCCCGCGCTGTATGGAGGGAGATAGCGGCGCTACCTCCCTCCATACACGTCCTGCAGCTGCAGGATGTAAAAACACTATGGCCCGGTCGTTAAGGGGTTAAATGTTCTTCATTCTTCTGCTCTTGTAATGTGGCCTAAGGGAAAAAGTCTGTCTGACTTTGTGATGCGTAGCCCTAATAAAAATTGTTCTTGCCCCACTCTGGCTTTACTGATAAAAGCCAGCAACGCAGCAATTCCATCTCCCCACCACCACCACCACCTTACAATTAAAGCCTCAGTCTTAGCCTTCAGCCCTTCCATACAAATTTATTGATGTATTACAGAGCTTCCCATTCAAATGGGGCCCCAGATTCATCATATCGGTGAAATACACTATGGCCTTTCTAACATCCTTTACACATTGTGCATCATTAGGAAGGTCCATGCGCCACATTAACTTCTGAAGTTCTAGCCAAGCCTCTAAATTCGACATAAACAGGGTCATGATCTGACCATAGGAATAAACCCATAAAGCACCTTGGACACATGATTAGAAGCTTGTGTGAAACAAGAAGGTGGTCTAGGTAGCTATAGCTATTATGTGCTAAGGATTGAAAACTGAAGTCTCTGACACCCGGGTGTAGCAGCCTCCAGAAGTCTACCAGCTGCAGAACTTCCATATCTCTTACCACTGCTTGCATGGCCAACAGGGATACAGGGACTTGCCCAAAGATGTGTTCATCTTTGGGTCAAACACCATATTGAAGTTTCCTCCCAAAATGATGTTTGAGCCATCTGTGTGATCCCGCAGAAGCTTTCTGCCATGGGAAATCTGTTCCTGATTGGGAAAATAGATATTTTCGAGAGCCAACACATCATTCACTACTGCAATTTTTATAATTAAAAATCTACCGGAGGGGTCTATCTTAGTGGATAAGATTTGGCATTGGAAGGCCTTGTGGAAATCTATGGAAACTCCACTGAAAGGATGGGAGCTATGGAACCAGGATGTACAATATCTAGAGGCACCTAGGAACACAGTGCGCTTTAAAATGGGTCTCCTAGAACATGGCTACCATGTTCCTTTTTTTTTGTGTGTAAATGGTAACAAATTTGGCTTTGGCTTATTCGCTTTACTCCACTTAGGTAAACGTACATGCTGGGCTCAGTGTGCATTTTGGAGTTGCTCTCCTCTAAGCTGTATTATCATGAATGCTCTGATAGACAGATGGTTTGGTATAATGTTGTTCTTCCTACAGATCTGGGTGATGGCTCTTACTATTGTTATCACATTTGGAGTAACCCTTTCAGTATTTCCTGCAATCACTGCGAAAGTTGTCAGCAGATATGACCATGAAGGCTGGTGTAAGTTTAATTCCTTTTATATCATAACATCACTCATCTATTTAACCCCTAAAGGCCCATTTACACTGAAAGATGATCGCTCAAAATTCACTCAAAGGGCAGTTTAAGTTACAGTTTTGAGCGATCACTTTGCATAAGCTCTTAAGTAGCTAATTAGCTACTTAAGAGTTTATTAGCATGTAAATGAACGCTCCTGCTGTATGTAGATGGCAGCAGAAGCACTGTTATCTGCAAACAGCTGCTTTGTTCTCAGAAATGTCAGCGGCATCCCAAGCTGAGAACCCCGAGGGGGATAGCAGCTGAGAGAATACTATCAGCGGTATCTCGTTGAGAACTCAGCGTGCGGTGCTGATGAGGCTCATTGCTGACTTCAGGCTTGCTTAAAGTCAGCGATGAACGAAAAGTGCATGATGGGTGCACATTTACACACAACGATGATCGGTGAAAAGATGGCTTTTGAGTGATAATCATTGTGTCTAAATGGGCCTTTAGCGACGAAGCCTGTTTATGTCTTAATGACCCACCAATTTTTCAGTTTTTTTTCATTGTTGCATTCCTAGAGCCATAGCTTTTTAAATTTTCCATTTACATAACTACATGAGGGCTTGTTTTTTGCGAGATGAGTTGTATTTTTTAATGGCATCATTTTTGAGTGGCATCATTTTTGAGTATATATAATGTATTGTATAACAACATAATTTTTTTTTGAGTGATTGGTAAAAAAAAAGATATTCTGACATTGTTTTTTGGATTTCATTTTGTACATTGTTCAGTGGGTCAGCACGATTCCGGTGCTGCCAAGTTTAAGCATTTTATTTTTTTTTTTTAGTTTTGCTATTTTTGTACACAAACACTTTTTTTTCAAAGGTTTGCTTTTGCTTTTTTTGCAGGATGAACGTTAGTCTTCATTTATGCAATTTTTGGAAACATATAATTTTTTGATTGCTTTTTTTTTCTAGAGGCAAGATTAAAGGGAGTTTCCATGGAAATACTAATGTTGATCTATCATCAAGATAGGTTATCAATATTTGATTGGCCAGCGTCCGTCACTGAGGACCCCAAGCAATCAGCTGTGTAGGCGCATGCTGTCAGCGCTACAATAACACAGGGGTTGGAGCGGAAACAGTGAAAGTCTCCATGATGACCTCTGTGTAGTGGCTGGCCCTTGTGCCTGCAGCTTCAAGCGCTGGCCACTATACGGAGTTCTGCGTGGAGGCTTTCACTCTGACCTCTGTGTATTTGGAGTGGAAGCCTCAGCGCCGAAATCCCATGGAGGCTTCCGCTCCGACCTCTGTTATTGCCGTGCTGACAGCATGCACCTGCACAGCTGGTCGCTGGGGGTCCCGAGCAATGGACCCCGACCAATTAACTATTCATGACCTATCCTGATGATAAATCATCACTATTATTCCCATGGAAAACCCCTCTAACAAAATTAGCAATCCTGATATGAAACATTTATTCGAAAAGACGGGAAGAGAAACAATAACTCTGACACCGGAAATGGCACTCCTGTCCATCACTCACGAAAATGCTCACCAACTCAGGAAAGGATTGCTAAAATTCTTCATTATAGCCACAAGGCAGGTAATTCCTAGGTTCTGGAAACAGAGTCTGGAAATTCCCAGAAGTGCATGGGTAGGGGTGATGGATGAGATTGAACGAATGGAGAGGATCAGATTAACGGAGGACCAGCTAGGTTATGATAAGTTTTACCAAACATGGGCACTATGGATAGATATACGAAACACCCCTGGGTTTCAAAACTGGTTGCTCACGGGCAAATATGAGTAAGACTGTAGATCAGACGTGACAAGGTAAAGTAAAAAGGATAGCCTGGATATTACCGTTCCCCCCCCCCCCCCCCTTTCCCACCACCTTTCCTCCAATCCCGTCCTTCCCCTCTTGTCGTGTAAACCCCCCCCCCCTTAGGATGTTAACATCTACTATAGAAATAACAAGACCGTGAAGAATGTTCAGTTTAAAGAGATTTGTTGTTGTATTCCATTCAAGAAAATTTGAAGTTCTCTGTTATCTGGGCAACCAAACGGTATTAGCTCATTGTTATGTGTAACAATTTACAAGTATTGTGTATGTTAATGTAAAAGCAATAAAAATACCTTGAAAGAAAATTAGCAATCCTGGCATATTTTTTTTAAATTTTTAACAGCATTCATCATGCAGTATAAATAGTATATTAACTTATTTTTGCAGGCCGCTATTATTATGCTAATACCGAATTTATATATTTTATTTACACTTAAACAAAAAAAAAAAAATATATATATATATATATATATACCGTATATACCGGCGTATAAGACGACTTTTGAACCCCCGAAAAATCTGCTCTGAAGTCGGGGGTCGTCTTATACGCCGGTAATACAAAAAAAAATCATTACTCACCTCCCACGGTGTTCTGCGGCGCTGCTGCAGGCTGTCGCTCCCTCCTGGTCCCCGGCAGAGCATTGCTTTCTGGACGCAGGGCTTGAAATCCTAGCCTCCAGAAAGCTAATACTGTGATTGGCTAACACACGCTGTCAGCCAATCACAGCCATTCAATGACATCATTGAATGACTGTGATTGGCTGAAGGCACGTGTGTTTTAGCCAATCACAGCCATTCAATGATGTCATTAAATGGCTGTGATTGGCTGACGGCCCTGCGTCCAGAAAGCAATGCTCTGCCGGGGATCACGAGGGAGCGACAGCCTGCAGGAGCGCCGCAGAACGCCGGGGAAGGTGAGTAATGATTTTTTTTTTGCTCCACTGTATTCCCGGCGTATAAGGTGACAGTTGGGGGTGTCGTCTTATACGCCCTGTCGCCTTATACGCCAGAATATACGGTGTGTGTGTGTGTATATATATATATATATATATAATTTTTTTTTTTTTTATCACTGCATTAGAAACCAACTGGGGTTTTAATTTTTTTTGTGGGATAAGTTTTGATCACGCTCTGTTAGTTTTTTGTTTTTTTGGGGGGGGTTTTTTAAAAAGGCGAGATAAACAAAATTAGCTATTTTCAACAGGTTTATTGCATTTTTTTCCTGACGTGCAGTGTGCGGGTTTAGCCATGTACCAACTTTTTTCTCTGGGTCATTAAAAACAGCGATACCATTTTAAAAAAAATTTACATAGTAAAGGGGGAAAGTTGGTGTTTTTTTTTATTTATTTATTTTAAATGACTAACTTTTTAGTTTTCTCTCACTAGGGGAATTGAATATCACCATACTTTTAACATTCTTCTAATACACTGCTATATTTTAGTATAGAAGTGTATTAGAAAGCTTATAAGGCTGAGCCTCATAGGCCACAGTAGCTAGCAGACCCAGAGGCTATATTCAAGCCTCTGGGTGCCATAGCAACCCATCCAGGACCCTGCAGTCACATCGTGGGGGTCCAATGGGTGAGAGGAGGAGTCCCTACCCTCTGTCAGTGTTTAACAGGCCGCAGTCAGGTGTTAAGGACCATTTAGACGGTGCGAATGACGGGCAAACGATGCATGACACTCGTCGCTGTGTGTCTGCGATCACGTGTTGTTGCACGCTCCCCCGCTTCTCTCCATTGACTTAACATAGCACCGTTCAGTATTGAACAGCTGCTATTTACACTGAACATTCAGTTCCTCGTTAATGCAGCATAAATGATGGACGATGAGCAGATCGTGGATCGCTCAGTGTAAATAGCAACCGTTCAGCATTGAACGGCCACTATGTTAAGGCAATGGAGAGGGGTGGGGGAGCGAGAGGAGAGAAATGTGCAGCCACCCTGCTTTGAGTCAGCGATTCTAGCTCCCATGCAGCAGCACGAGAGCGAGTATGTGTGGAGGCATGTGTTTAGCATCGTTTGCCCAACACTTGTCCTGTCTAAATGGGCCCTTAAACAGTTGAGATCTGTGTTTTCTTCGGTCTGTTAGAGCAGGTGCCGGGCTGTTATCAAACAGCTGAGCGCCCGATCTCCCTGACACAGAAGACTCGTGCTAGGCTTCTGACGCAGCACCGTCAAAAGGCGTTATGGGCATCATTAAGGGGTTAAGTTTTATATTCTTTGATATTTCATCTCGTACTCATTGTGTTTATATATTTTAGGCAAGTTCTTCAATCCTGTATGCTGCTTCTTGATTTTCAATATTATGGACTGGATTGGGCGTAGTATTACTTCAAAAATCTTGTGGGTAAGCGTTTTTGGTTAATCCCCACAGATCTTTTGTTTTACACCTTATTTGTGATAATTAATGCCGACCTGGATTGTTAGTAGATCCAGAAATACCCTTTTATGGTGAATTTAGTAACTAGTTCAAGGGTCATATTTAAAAGTTATTGCTAACCATTTGCTGGTCAGAAGCATTAACCCCTTAAGGGCACGGCCTATTTTGGGCATAAGGACACTGATTTTGGGGGGGATTTTCATCTTAGTTTTTTTTAGGGGTCTTTTTTTTTCTTCTCTTTTTTTTTTACACTTTTTTTTATATCCCTGTAGGGGACTTGTACCATAGCAGCTATGATTATTATCATAAAGCATTGCAGGACTTTTGTACTGCAATGCCTTATGGCTTGTAAAAGTAATCATAGACAATGGTAAGCCAGGGCAACAGCAACTGTGTCCACCGTCCCTTCGCGAATACATTGTGAGGGACCGGTGACGTTGCATAGATCGTAACATGTAGGGAGTTAAAAGCTGAGATTAATGTTGTTATTGATCTCAGGTGTGGCATCAGGAGGCCGGCTATTGGTAACAGGCAGCTCGTGATGCAAGATGGCACTGGCGCAGCTTCTGATCCCATGCCATCCACATGAAGTAAGTTTACATCCTGGTGCGTTAAGTACCACGCTGCCACGATGCAACCTTACATCATATAGCGTTAAGGGGTTAAAGCGACCCTCCAGTCCTGTACAAACAAAGATGGCTGCACCACTTCTATGACTACCTGATACACACTGTGATATAATGTTGGAGTCTAAGACACTTCTTAATGCTTTGATTGGCCAATGCTAACCTCATAAGCAGCATATGGTAATCTGAGAGGTTGTGTGGCCATCTCTGTTTCTTTAGGAATGGAGGGTCACTTTAATAGGCATGTCAGAACTCAAAAGGGTTGTTCACATCTAAACTATTGATGACCTATCCTCAGGATGGGTCAGAAATAGTTGAGAAGTGAGGGTCCCATGGGAATAAAGATTGAGGCGTCTTGGACACATTTTATCAGGGCACAGTTGGGCTTCATCCATAGACTTTAGGTAGTCGGTCAGTCCCACAGATTTCTATTCATTGTGATTGCCCAGCTTTAGTTTGTCAGGTCAGTAATTTCAGAAATGATAAACCCATAAATGTTAGGGACCCTTCACACTGGACACAATATTTTGCAACAGCGTTCCAGAATATTCTGCACCAAAATCCACAATGCTAACGTGGAAATATTGATGCGGAACTGAAAATGGCAGAATTCAATCAAAATCTGCAGTTAGCGGTGCAGAATTCAAGAACAGCATGTTCAGCAACGCTGTTGCAGAAAATTCCGTCCTGTGTGAAAGGTCCCTTATTAGATCTGTTTCATTCTGAGACATGATAGCATGTCAGTCGCATGAAGGAACTTCATCTAAATGTTTTACTGTGTCTGTGCAAACCTCAGCTGTGATCTGTATAAAAGTAATATTTGCTGGTTACGTATGCTCCTGTGTATACTTGTCTAACTGCAGCTTCTCTTCTCCCTAGCCTGGTCCCGATTGTAAATACCTACCATTGCTCACAGCAAGCCGCTTTATATTTGTACCTCTCTTTATGCTGTGTAACATTCCCGAGCGTACTTACCTCTCCACATTCTTCCTCAATGATGTCTGGTTTATCATCTTCATGATCTTCTTCTCTCTCAGCAATGGCTACTTCGTATCCCTCCCCATGTGCTTGGCCCCAAAGTGAGTAGCAAAATTGACAAACCAAACTTGGATGTTTTTCTGAAGATCTCCCTTGCAATCAGTATTATGTGGATAGAGTATGAATTCATAATGTTGTTATATTTCAGCACAGTGGAAGTGATTTCTTTGCCATTTATCAGACTTTGGGTCCTTTTAGACGAGCCGATTCTCATTTGATGTCACCGCTAGCTCGTTCGCTCTCATGCAGCCTATTCAGATAGGAAAATGCATTATAGGCTTGTTCAAATGAGAAACATTCAGTCTCTCACATTCGTCATATAAACGAATGAGGGACTGAACGAGCGCTGTTTATAGATTAACGAACCAACGATTGTTTTGATGCCTGCATGAAATGAACGAGCGAAAAGTGAACGATTCTCGTTCGCTTGGGATTAGACGGAATATCGTGCGCTTCCACTTGTTTGAAAGCTTTTCTCTTTTTCTTTGAACGATAATCGTTCCATCTAAAAGCACCCTTTTCACATTTGTTCATACGTAACAAAATGCCTATCTGATGCTACATGTTTTTTAACATGTCAGATTAATTTGCCTAATGAAGGCAACTAGCTTACTACCAGTATCCCCAAGTGAGGCCGGCCTCACATGGACAGGTCAGATATCACTTGCGGTAGCCCACAGCGGAGTCCGGCTCTTCCCTGGCCGGGGACCCCGTGTACCTTATCTTGTCTGTAAATCTTTGTTTTCCCTGCGCTGTGGCTAGGCGATGAAGCAGGCACCCTTCGCCTGCCCACAGTGTCAATTGCAGATGGACCACGGGTCAGATGGCTTACATTGACTTAAATGGAAGCGATCCGTGCGATTTTATTTCTGGAAATTGCAATCGCTATCTCATCGGAGCGGTTACGTGAATATTCTATTCCTTTAATCTGTGTGTAATACTGCAAATCATCCGCACTGTTGACGATCGCGGTTTCTGCTATAGAAATCCGGTTGTGCGAGACCCGCCTGAAAGCAGCTGCTTCAAGTCATTTGCAAATCATGATTATCGTCAGATGTTGGCAAGATGAGTTGTATTGTCTGGGAAATGTTGTGAATCCGCCCTAAACCATTGTCTGTCTACATAAAGAATCTGCCTGTAGGGCTGTAGCATGATCAGCGCACACAAAGCAGAACCTAGTTGGATGGAGCTGCTGCCTGCAAGCGCTGAGAGCTGAAGGCACCTTCTGTGCTGGGTTGTCTATTAAACAGTGCTTCATTTATACTGATGAGCAGTCACAGCTACAAACGCCTCACCTGTGAGTGCCAGACAAGGAAAGCCTCTCATAACAAGAGTTTGGCCAAATGTTACAAGTATAACGCAAGACTTTGCCATTTTCTGTATCTACATTATGCCAAAGAACCTGCTAAGGAGTCCGTTACACACCCTGTTTTCAGGGTTTTAAATTATAGTAAAGGGATGCTATGCAATATTTTTCATAGCCGTTTTTACCTCAAAATACCACAAAACAGAACTCTTATATGTAGTGTTTTCTATATTTCACCCTATAAACTAAGTTATATAGTGCTGTGAGACGAGATGATGTTCACGTTTTCATCCGTGGCGTGAACTTCAGCAGCGGGAACCAGGAGTATAAATAATACAGCACCTGGCTTCCCTTCACATCGCCTACCCGCAACATAAGTTAGTTTATGGTGCTTTAGACAGGTGACAGATTCCCTTTAGGGACCTTTCTAATGGCAGTGAATAGGCCACACAACGCGCCATAAACTACAGTAAAGTCTGCAGGATTTAGATGTGGAACTGAAAATGGCTTAAAATCTGATTTGCAATTCTGCATCAAAATCCAGAGTTAGACCTGTGGATTGTGATGTGGAATTCCACAGCTGCAGACCGGGCTCCATCCAGTGTGAAAGGTCCCTTAGGCTGGGTTCACACAGGGTGGAATTTCCGTGCAGAGTTTCTGCATGGACATTCCGCCGTCAATTTTTATCCCGGGATAAAGCAGCAAAGTGGACAAGATTTGCAAAAATCTCCTCCACGTGCTGCGGAGAAGCCGTTGTGGCCAAACTGTGATGAAACTGACATGCCATGCGAAATTAAAAACCATGGCTTGTCAATTTTATTGCCGGCTCCGCTGCAGCAAGCTCTCCTTTTCTATGGAGAGAGGTGGCCGTAGCGAAATGCAGGCGACGAAGCCGCTTGAAAACCTGCGCAGAACGCTGCGAGTTTTGGAGCTGCATTTCTGTCGTGGAAATCTTGCGGCATTTCCATGCAGTCCTGCTGCGGTCATTCTGCGGGATTTACGCCCCGTGTGACAGCTGTCTTAAAGTAACATCTGGCTGCAGCATTTTTTTTACCTAAAACGAAACAAAAAAACTGCTAAAAACAATGAGCAGAATTTAATATCAAGGCAATTTTAGAAACCCTTTTCTGAAAAACTTTTTTTCTTCTCTAATTTTAAAATTCTACAAATTTATCAAATGTCACATGATGTTGATAAATTTGTTGCATCTTTGACTATGTTTAGAGGTGTGGAGTCCCTTTGTACAGCACCAAGCTATCGCAGTGAGATTGCAACAAATGTTGTGACTTGTCAGAAATGTCTCTAAGTTCTGGCCAAACTTACTTTTGCCTCTTAATGCACATGTTGCTTATAGTACCTTGTGTACATCTAAATTTGGTTGATCCTTCGTGGATAAAATACATTACTGTTATGTAAAATGCATTGAGTGAGCATCGCTGACGTAGGAGAAGTCTTATAACGGCCCCGCAGCAGCACACAATCCGGACAGGTTTTCAGCCATGGATGTAAAAGGGAATATTGAGTTCACTGATAAAACTGTTCGACTTTGGTGTGCAAAGTATATTGAAAACTTGCATAAAGAACTTTTTTGGTACAAGGCTTTATACGTATCTGGTAAATGTCCTTAACACAATCTTCGTTTACTTCCAGGAAAGTATTGCCACACGAGAGTGAAACAACCGGTGCCCTCATGACCTTCTTCCTTGCATTGGGACTGTCAGTAGGAGCGGGGTTATCCTTTGGCTTCAAAGCACTTTTATAAGTAGACTTGACCTCCCATCCAGTACATATTCCAGTCCTTCTGTTCTGACCCTTAGTTGTGTTCTACGAAAGAGAAATCTGCACTGATCTCACCTGTTTACTGCTTCGATATTGTGTTTTTGTTAATCATTTTACTTATTTAACTTTTTTCCTGTCCTCATCCCAACAGTTGTCAGTCCCCTTATTGATCATTGCTGCTACATTTTTATCTATTGGAAAACTATTTTAATATTATTTATGTTCACAAATTTATAACAGCAGTTGTTGTTGTTTTTTCTTATGTCTGCTATTAAATATAAGAATGTGCATGTAGCATTTGGGAAACTAGAGTGTGGTAACCCTCGTATTATCCAAAGGAATGAGTCTAATTTATTGCCACACATTCTTTAATAAAAGGGAATCCTGATCATTCAAGCACTGACCACTCAGCTATCACCTCCAAAACTGCTATATTAGCACATGTACCATTCCTTATCCATTCATGTGCAGCTACATTCATATTTATAGAACTAAGACATCATTTAGATTCAGTTTAACGTTGACCTGGGATAGTCAGCAGGGCTGTTTCTGTGGCTCTGCTGCCGTGGACCCTCTTTTTTTTTTACACTTGCCTTTCTTCACCGGGCTCTTCATAAGTTCGGCTTCCAGTGCTCTCAATCTGTTAGTTGGACAGCCCTCTCCACTCACACTCAATGAGTGACGTCGGACTGTCAATCACCCATTGTTAGACTAGCAATACTCTATCTGCCTTCTGACTTCCCAGGGGTGCTCATTTGATAAGCACTGACCAATCAGAGAGCAGTACACAGTGTGCATTACGTAGTTGAAAAAATTGCTGCAGCCATCGCGGATGCCCGATAATAGGCAAACTGGAAGGGTGACAGAAAAGAACAACTGCAGATATTATTATATTATACCACCCTGCCCCTCCTGTCCTGTCTCTGGAATCCCCCTTCATAAAGTCTTTAGCAATAACCTCGTACAATTCTTTATGTGGTCAGATATGATTTATTGGATTTTTAAGGGAATAAATTCAACTTTTTTTTATTTTTTAGAAATGTATTTTTATTTGCTGTTTGGGTTAGAAAGGGAACACCGAGAATGGTGAAGGGGTAGTTATCAGTTAATATGTAGTTACTTTACAAGGCTTGTATTACAGATGAATTTGTATTTACTCTTCGGCTATGTGCTATATTGTTGATGCAACCTTCATATATAATGGACATCTCTGATCTCACTGGCTAAATGTTACAGTATCACCAATCAACAGGAGTATGATTGTGATGGCACTTCTCACCGTTACATTCAGGAGAGTCAACTTTATAGTGCGTGTCAGCGGAGAGAATGGATGTCCTGGTATAGGTGTTATTCCAATACCGTGGCTGTATTACAGACCGCACCTCAGTCAATTATAAGAGACCTGGGCATTGAATAAAGTGCTGTGACACTTCAGTGTTTCGTTTATGAGCAGCTCTGTTACAGACAGCTAATTCTAGACAAGAGTGATCGTAGGGTGTTGCTTTTGGTCAGCTGTTAAAACTTATTATTTGCTACTTCATTTTTACTATTATTTTGTTAATTATATTAAATGCTCAAAGTTGAAGAAACTAATTTTGCATTTTACCAGTTTATTTTTGTATGAATAAAGCATTTTTATGATAAACGTCTGTTCAATGTATGGTTTTGTTCAATAATGGATTATATACTGCTTTACTGAATAATCCAGCCACAACCAGCCTCTAATATTATGTCTATTTAAAGCAAGTCTGTCAGCTCTTCTGAGCCCCAGAAACTAACCGAAACGCTCAGAATCTGATACTTAGCGCTCCCTGCCGTTGTCACTGTATGCTGTGAAAGCTGCTGCTGCATTCATCCAATGGATTAATGGATTAGCCCTCTCATGTTATGTGCACGGCTATGCAGCGGCAGCACTAACAGCGTACAGCGGGGCAATGGTAGGGAAACTGTATCAGACTCGCATCTCTAGACTCAACGTTTCAGCTTCTATGAACCTATAACCTTAGTATATAGGGCTCATAAGAGCTGACAGGCTCTCTCTATTTGTCTCCATAGATTGCATTCTAAGGGTGAAGTCACACGAACGTATATCGGCTCGGTTTTCACGCCGAGCCGATATACGTTGTCCTCGTGTGCAGGGGGGAGAAGGATGGAAGAGCCAAGTGCAGGAACTGAGCTCCCGGCCCCCTCTCCGCCCCTCTGCACTATTTGTAATGGAAAGAGGCGGGGCGAGGGTGGGGCTAAGTTCCGAGAATTAGCCCCGCCCCTGTCCCACCTCTCCTCATTGCAAATAGTGCGGAGAGGAGGCAGAGAGGGGGCGGGAGCTCAGTTTCTGCTCCTGGCTCTTCCATCCTCCCCCCCCCTTCCCTGCACACGAGGACAACGTATATCGGCTCGGCGTGAAAACCAAGCCGATATACGTTCGTGTGACTTCACCCTTACAGTGATATCTATGGGCATGGTCCCATGATGGGAGATACCGCATGCAGTGGCCAATGATTGCAGATTATGCCGGTAATATTATCCTCCTATCGGCAAAATCTTACAGCCATTAGGTGGGCAGGGTTTTAGCCACATGGCATCATACCCTGAAGTTCCTTTTGCACAGGCCAATTTCAGGCCTATAATGAGCCACAACAGCATAATGAATAGATCAACACCTGTTTAAATTATAAAACAATTAGGACAGCACTCCAGGACAAGAATGGTATTGTTTTGTAATGATAATGATAATAGGGACTTACTCAGTGTCTAGAGGCGTTCCCTCCTGGGATCCACCACTAGCACCTCCACATCCCAGTATGCCTATAAAAATCTGTGATAAGGGTCTTCTCAATCTTCTTTATAATCCTGTGGCTGCTGAAATAAACTATGCCTTCTCAGAAGAAACCGGAACAACGTAGCTAATGGTCCAATGCAATAAAAAACTTAAGTCAGCGCTCAAAAGAAAAAAGGTTTTCCGATCCGTCAGCTGTTCAAATACCAATAAAATCCTAATAATTGCAATAAATGGATTTTATTGGTATTTGAACAGCTGACGGATCGGAGAACCTTTTTTCTTTTGAGCGCTGACTTAAGTTTTTTATTGCATTGGACCATTAACACCTGTTTAAATAGTCTTCACAAAGGCTGATAGATTTCTTGTGATTGTTGGGTTGTGGCAACTTGTGAGTCACAACACAAGCACATTCACTTACATTAGGATGCAATGTAGCAAGGCCATAGTGCAACCTTTGGTTGCTCAATGTATGTTGAAGCCAAACTCGCCATGACGTAATCAACAACCAGCCAGGATCCAGGCAGCAAAACCTGTAAGGAGGAACTATAAAGTAGAATTGTACTGGAGCAAGGCCTCTTGCAAACTTCCCACACGTGCAATTTGCACCCAAGAAGCTTGGGCACAACTTGCATCAGACGGCACATGGACACTTCATCATGTGTTGTGCAATTTAAATAAGGGAGATGCAACAATACCTCCACAGTGCCACCTATTGGAAGGCAGCAGTCCTTTAAGTCAGTGTTAGACACTTTATACAAGCCTTGTAACAATGACCGGGAATTCAAAGCAATTCTTGGTCATTGTTCCAACTCCCTTATTTGCATATTACCCAGAGGAGCATAAATGACCTTTTGAGTCTCCTCACTCACGTCTAGGTGCTCTCCCTAAGGTGAAAAGATAGCGTTTCTGACCTTTGTGCAATTTATGCACAGGCTGCACTCATTGAATAGGGGGCAAATGCATTTCCTATTTCTCGTCTGCCATAAATTAGACATGTAATGAGTTTTTAAAAAATCCCGGCATAGCCTTATAGGCTATTATGGGTCCGCGTGCTGCCCATGAATTAACACAGATAGTGCACAGCCCCAAAACCGCTAGTGTACCAGAGGCCTAACAACTGTGGAGGTTTCACAAGCTCACAGAATAGTTCTGGGTTTCAGTATCTGAGAAAAAATGCTGGAATGGTTTGTCTGTAACATCATGGACTGGGTTTTTGTGGCTGAGCAGCCATGCACTTGTCTGAGATTACATGTGCATTGCCATGAGCGGTAATGTTTACTCGGCTTCAGCATCTAGCAGTCTGCTGCATAAGTCCAACTTTGGCAATGACAGGATGAAGCTTCTTGTCAGAATGCTTAATGCAGACTTACGTTTGGTCAAGTCACTATGTTCATGGTCTCATCAGACAGAATGTAGCAGCTGTGTCATTGTTCTGATTCCCTAACCCTGTCAAACATAATTTTTCTGGCCAAGCCTTGTTTGGCCGGATATTTCCACAGACAACTCAAGTTTGCCGGAGTGTGAGTGGCTCTCCATTCTGGCTAAGGCCCAATGCACACGGGCGTATTTGCATTGTGAAATTTGAAGCGGGTGTCCGCCTCTGGATTCTGCAGCAAATGCTGCCCATAACATGCTAAGCAAAATTGCTTTTCCATGTCCACAAGAGGATATCTGTCACGATTTTCCGCTCAAGGAGGGAAAATTGCAGCATGTCTTATCGCGATTTCTGCGCGGAGGGTGCGGTGTCATCTGTACTGCGCATGTGCTGCCCGACACATCTGCACTACAGATGAAGAACACTGCGTACAGGTATGGGGTCACCTGCCTGGCACCAGGTCGGATTGCACTGCGGGATCCCGATAGTTTTGTTTTCTTTGGCTGTAAAGAAAACTGAAATTAGGGTAATTGTGGAGCAGAATTTTGTAGATTTTTGAGAGATGTGAACAGGAGCGCAGAAACATCCCTCCAGCATCAAAGCTCCTGAGAGGAATTACTGTTGCCCACAGGTGACAAGGGGTGGGATGCTATATTTTGCTAGTTTTCATTGGTCAGTGTAAGGGTATATTCACATGTGACAGATTAGTTGCAGAAATTTACATGACCATCTTCTTCATATGATTGGTACATGCTGCATAACAAATCTGCCACATGTGAACTTACCATAAAGTATAGTTTTTTTATTTTTTTTCTTAATTTTTTTGTACTACATGCAAAAGCAGAGTAGTAGAGCTTTGCATATGGCACTAGAATTGTGTTTTTTTCATTCACAAATGAAGCTACAGTGTTCTGCATCGTGTAAAAGGTATCTATGCCACTTGACAGACGGCATTGCTTTACAATCCGCTTCGGCATGGTGTACATTGTTTTGATTGAAAGAATAGCCCTGCATATTGCTCAACTCCTCGCGTAAAAATCTGGAGGAATTTGTCTTTAAACTAAGCCGGTAGCAGAAACTTGAAGAGCCTTTTGATGGCAAGAATAGAGCTGCAAGCTACACTTTTTATGCCTTTAACCCCTTCCCAATGAGTGCAGTACATATGTAGCACAGCAGATTAGTTCCTGCAAGCTGCTGCACATGTATTGTGCTGGTTACAAGGGGGCTTGAAAGCTGAGTAACCACAGCATGATTGCATCTGTAACTGACAGCTGGGGTCTTGCTGCAGCGGCTAGGTTCGGAGTTGACTCCAGTACTGGCCACCCAATCTCTTAGACACTGCAGTCAGTGCTAGCCATGGCATCTAAACTGTTTTGAGACACCCCCCCCCGCCCCCCCCCCCCCCCCCCCCCCGCCATCATGTATTCCCCTGCAAAGCGATTGTGGCATGCCAATGGTTGCCAGGGCAGCTGGATGACAAATAACGGCTTCCGGCTCTCCCATTTACGTACTATAAAGCCATTATAATATTTGTCTTGCACGATGCATGCCGTAAATAAAAGAAGCTTAAGAATTGCTTATGCAGCGTGCAGGATGTTGGGGATGTCAGCTTGGGTTCACGGTGACTAGATACTGACTCCCAATGGCTCCAGCTGCAAGTAAAAAGGTGGAAAATGGATGGAATAGGAATGATGATGATGATGATGGTGGTGGTAGTTCGTGACACCAGTTTGTAGCAGTTTTAGAATAAAGTGATGAGCAGCGCCAAAAGTGGTTAGTTTTCTTTAAAAGTGCATCCTCAGATGCTTCTTTATTAGGTAAAAAAAAACAGTAAAAGACAACGTTTCGACCTGCGCAGGGGTCTTTTTCAAGTCCATATGTAGCAGGTCAGAGTGAGGGGCAGCCAAATAGTTACACTCCCACACTGATTGTGTTATGAACAAAGTTTTTTGTTTTTTGGGGGGTTGTAGTTCCTGCTATCAGCTGCCCGACCGAACAATAGATTTTATACTAAATTCAAAATCATCGTACTTCCGAAAAGCAAACGATGGCAGCGTTTACATGCAACAATTCACTCAAAAGACATAGTTTAAACAAATTATGAGTGATAATCTTTGCATGTAAATGGGGATTAACACGCTATACTTGTTTCTTACTGACTTGTTTACTGCTCTAGACTAAAGGCCCATTTACATGTAAAGATGATCGCTTAAAATGTGTTCAAAAGATAGCAGCTTATTACCTTAATTTGCCATGTAAATGAGCCTCCTGGAGCTGTATGCATAGAACAGCAAGTGATCTGTCCTCTGCATTCAGTTCCATTGTTCTGCCACAGAGCTTTCAGCTGAATACAATGTTATCAGCGCTCCTGGGAGAACACAGCTTGCCAGGGGTTATTGGCGGTACATGTGGGAAGGTGTGTGTCTGGCAGCGAATCCGCAGCTGTGCTCATTCACCTAGCCCTACCCTCTAACTCACAGCTCCCAACCCATGTTTCCACCCATACATCCAGTGGAGACAAGATGCACCAGTACCCAAGTTGGGGTCACTACACTGTTTTTGACATCTCTGCAAAAAAAAAAAAGATTAAAAAGGGATCAAAAAAAGTTGTATGTACTTAAAAATGGTACCAATGAAAACGCCAAATCATCTCACAAAAAAGACAAGCCCTGACACAGCGCCATAAACAGCAAAAAAAAAAAGTTATGGCTCTCTGAATATATATATATAATTTTTATTTTATTTTTAAGAAAGGTGCCTTTATTGTGCAAAAGGAATAAAATATGAAGAAATAAAGAAATTTGGCATCACTATAAGGGCTCTTACCCACTGCCGATAGATTTTATAGCGATACGAGAGTGAGTGAAAACGCATGATTATGAAATCAATGATTTTTAATGGTTTCATTCTCATTTGCAATGTGTTCACTCAAGCCTTGCTGCGATACAAAAAAGCTGCAATATCACCTATTGAAATCAATCAGAGAAGATCATGCAACAGCCTTGGAATCCCCCATAGCGAGGAGAGAGAGAGGGGGTGGAGCTACAGGAGAGCTCTTACATATCTCCCCATATTTGGAGAGATAGGGGGTGTGGCTAAAAGGCTTCCCCAGGGTTTTCCTGGGAGGGGGCGGGGCTGGCGGTATTCTCACAGTGATTCAATCGCCAGCCAAGAGAGGAGGCGGGGCTAGTGGATATCGCGATCACAAGTATGAAGGCACGCTAATAATACTCACCCACAGAATACAGCTAAAGGGGTTGTACCACATCTGCAAAGAAAAGAAAGAAAAGGGGATAACTTACTGATAGGTGGGAGTCTCACTGCTGGAACTCCTCCACTGATCTCGAGAACGAGGGTCCCATGCACCCCACCCATCCTCATCACTGCAGAGTTACTGCCCCCCATAGTCAGGAGGAGATTGAATGGAAGGCTGGTTACGTAAACACACTAGCGCTCTACCCACTTTCAGTTGGACTGCAGAAATACCCAAGTGAAAGCTGATTGGCCATTTCTGTGAGCTCCACTGAAATGAATGGAGCACTGACCGCACATGCTTGGCCAGCTCTCCATTCACAGTGACAGGAGAGTGGGCCACTAGAATCTCGTTCTTGAGATTGGCAGGGATCCCAGTGGTGAGACCCACAACGATCAGCAAGTTATCCCCTATCCTGTGGATTTGCTATTGTAATACAACCCCTTTAACATGTCAGTTATACCACACGGTGAACACCATAAAAACGGAAACCCCACAACAATGACAGAATTCATTTGTTTCCCCATGATGTATTCCACACAGCATATACCAGTAAAATCCCAAACAAAACTACTGGTTCTTATACACCTACATGAATACACTACAGGGTGTAGTTTCCAAAATAGCGACACCTCATGAGCTCTGCAAGTGTGAAATGGGAAAATTATTTCATCAAAATATGCACTCCTTCCCCCGTGAGCCCTGCTGTGCATCCAAACAGCAGTTTACGGCTACATATGGGACATTTCCGCACCCCGGAGAAAGTGTCTCATACAGAAACTGAAATATTTTACTCTAAACTTATGTACTATGGGAAAAAATGTATTTTTTTATTTTCATTCATTTCAGTCAAAACGCTGTATCTTTGTCACCGAGGCAATAAGTTCCCACTGGAACAAGAATAGGAATCACTGATGGGAACTACTAACAATAAAACGTAACTTTTATGTATTAACAAATTAACATTCTTCTCAAATCAATGCTGATCTGCCAGTAACACACTACGTAATTCTAAATGAATAATTTGATGTATGTCACTGAGCTAGTTACTCTGTTAGTGACTGATTGTTTGCTGTCTAGCCCAATAGGAGGAACAATTCCATGCTTCTGTTTCCCAAGCATGAGTAGTGATCATTCATGCTTGGGAAACAGAAGCATGGAATTGATTTGAGAAGAATGTTAATTTGTTAATACATTCTTCTCTCTTCAAGAGCATGTAACATTCCTGTGGCTAGCCAGAGAATATACAGAGTACAATTGAATCAATTAGGTGTACTCAAGAGCCAATATACGGACTCTATACCACCTGCCGGCTATAACCGCAATAATTGTAACCAATAACACAAAACAACCAATATTGGTGTTTGTCATGCTCTGTCACTATTGATACTCAGTATTAACTGTTAATCAATATATACCTAATACTATGGCCGCCTGCACACGGGCGGAAATCCCGCCGCGGGATTTCCGCCACTGAAAGTTTGCATAGGAGTGCATTACAATACGCACTCCTATGCAGACGGCCGCGGTTTGGCCGCGCGAAATCTCGCGCGGCAAACAAACCGCGGCATGTCCTATTTTTGTGCGGGGCACGCACTCACCCGGCCGCCAGGCGCAGGTGAGTACGCGCTCGTCCCTGCAGGCTCTCGGGTCGGGTCCCGCGGCGAGAATTCTCGCTGCCGGATCTGACCCGCTCGTGTGCAGGCGGCCTAAGGTGTATTATTGACTAGTGACTATTGGTTATAATTACCTATGACTATACTTGGGCTGTGAGGATAACATACTATATAAGCCCAAGTATATATAGGTCTAGTGCTGATCGCATCTATACCAGTGACACAACTCTAATTCTATGAGCGCATAGAAAATCCAAACGAGTATCCGGATACGCTTTTTAAATATACTTTTTATTAAAAGTTACGTTTTATTGTTAGTAGTTCCCATCAGTGATTCCTAAAACGCTGTATCTGCACAAAAATGGAGCATACTGAGATCTTTCATCCGTGAGCTGAAACCGCAATTGGTTTCCGCTCGTGTGCAGGAAGAATCGGTTTTTCATAGCATGTTATGGGCGGTATTTGCTGTGGAATCCGCAGGCGGACACCCACTCTGGATTTCGCAAGACAAATCTGCCCGTGTGCGTGAGGCCTTGGGGTAATAAACATTGAGTTTTGTTCTTTGATAACTCCTGTTGTGTTAAAATTGAAAATCTAGAAAAAAATGAACTGTTTGAAATTTCTCTTCCATGTGGCTTTATTCCCAGGAAACATCTAAGGCCGCCTGTCCATGGGCGTTGCAGAATATCGCTAGCCCGGGAGCAGGGGAGAGAACTCTCAATTCTCCGCAGTGAGCCTAACTGACAAACAGGCTCACCGCAAAGAATCCCGGCAAATCGCAGCATGCCATGATTTTCTGCCCACAAGCTGAGAATCGCTGTGATTCTCTGCTCATGCACAGGGGGGCTGTGCTTTTCATGGCAAATCTATGGAAAGCGTTCACTGGGTTCCCCGCGGCCGCGGGGAACGCAGTGCACAATCGCCTGTGGACAGGACCCCTAAAGAGTTTACATTCTTTATAAACTTTGAGATTTTTAAGGGTTCTTCACACATAGGACTCTCAAGATCACTTCAGAACTAAAGCTTAAAAATAAGCTTTAGATATTTTCTTCAAAATGTGAAAAAATTGTCCCTGTACTTATAAGCTTTCTAACTGCCAAAAAATAAAGGAGTAGCTGGATATCTGGCCTATGGTCTGCAAAGAGATAGTAACTGATTGGGTGCTGCTTTGAGGTGCGGTCTATATTAATTTGGCGGTGTGCTGAAAGGGGTCGTATGTACTATTTGTCATTCTGCCATATATACGGGGAATGTCTGATGTAAATGGATGGGAAACAGTGAAAGATTTTGCGCAGCACATTATGCAGCCTTTTCTTCCTGCCTTTCGAATCTCCCTAAAAATCCCTTCCCACAAGTTGGTAAGTATGTTGTCACATCTAACCAGATGCCATGACAAAGGGATGGCGTAGGTTGGGAGATGTGGAGCACACCAACAAGGGTAATGGAGAAGCAATACGTATTTGTCAACAAATTAGGAATGGCAAGGGCCTAACCCTGATCATAAAGTGATGGAATCTGCCTAAAAGCAGAGCACCCAACCTGAAAATGACGTTCCCATTTAGGAACCAGAGGAACTTCACTAAATGGCTCTACTGTGTTTCCTCGAAAATAAGACCTACCCCTAAAAATAAGCCCTAACCTGTGAGATATAAGCCCTACTGTGAAAATAAGCCCTATCTACACTACATAAAAAAGGAATACACTAATAATAATCTTTATTTGTATAGCGCCAAACATATTCTGCAGCGATTACAGAAACAGGAGGAAACAGAAAGACAAAAATACAGAAAGATGAAAACAGTAGGGGTGAGGGTCCTGCTCCAACGAGCTTGCACACTACAAATAATGGGGTGATACAGAAGGTAAAGGAACTGGAGATGTGCACGGTATGGTGGGCTGCAGAGTGTGGGATGCTATACACATAAGCAATGGTCAGACGTTAAGCCGTGTGGTGGCTGAATCGGTATGACTGCAGGAGGCAGTTGATGGTGGCTAGCAGGGGTTGCAGTCACTAGGACAGGGAGCACCTTATCAGGCAGAGTACAGAGAGGTTTAGCTTATGGGATATGGTATGCCTCCCTAAAGAGGTGCGTTTTTAGAGCACGCCTGAAGTTTTGTGAATCAGGGATTGCGCGGATAGTTTGGGGTAGAGCGTTCCAGAGAACAGGTGCTGCTCTGGAGAAGTCTTGGAGGCAGGAACGAGAGGTTTGAATTACAGTGGCACTGGAGGGCCCGGGCTGGGTGATGGATTGAGATGAGGGAGGCAATATAGGGTGGCGCAGTGCTATGGAGAGCTTTATGGATGAAGGTAGTAAGTTTAAATTGAAGTCTGTATTTGATGGGCAGCCAGTGTAGTGACTGGCACAGGGCAGAGGCGTTTGAGAAGCAGCTGGACAGGAAGATGACCCTGGCTGCTACATTCAGGATGGATTGGAAAGAGGAGAGTCTGGCGCGGGGGACTATCTTCAGCGAATTGTAATAATCGAGCCGAGAGTGGATGAGAGCAACTGAGCATTTTTAGCGTGTCCACGGTGAGGAACGGGCAGATTCTTGCGATGTTCTTGAGGTGCAGCTGACATGTTCAGGACACAAATTGGATGTAGGGGGTAAAGGAGAGATCAGAGTCGAATATAACCCCATGGCAGCGGGCATGCTGTCTAGGAGTTATGGTGGTGCCACACACTAAGATGTCAGGATGAGGTCGGTTAGTAGAGGGTAGAAATGCTAGTAGGTCAGTTTTTGAGTGGTTCAGTTTTAGGTAGAGAGAGGACATAGTGTTATAGACAGCGGACAGACAGTCGGTGATGTTTTGGAGTAAAGGTGCAGAGATGTCACGGGAAGAGGTGTATAACTGGGTGTCGTCAGCGTAGAGATGGTATTGGAGGCCAAATCTCCTGATGGTTTGTTCAATAGGGGCTGTGTAGATGGAGAAAAGAAGGGGGCCGAGGACCGAGCCCTGGGGGACCCCAACAGCAAGGGAAAGGATACACTAAATGAGCGGTCAGATAGGTAGAAGAACCAGGAGAGAGTAGTGTCCTTTAGGCCGATAAAGCGAAGCATACTGAGAAGCAGTTTGTAGTCAACAGTGTCAAATGCTGTGGAGAGATTGAGGAGGATCAATAGAGAGTAGTCACCCCTCGATTTGGCTGTCAGGAGGTCGTTTGACACCTATGTAAGGGCGGTTGAGTGTTGAGTGTTGGGTACAGAAGCCGGACTGTAGGAGGTTAAGAAGACAGTTTTCTGATAGACAGCTTATAAGGCGGGAGTAACCCAGGCGTTCTAGTAGTTTGGAGATGAAGGGGAGGTTGGAGATGGGTCAGTAGTTGGCCGCATCAGTCGAGTCCAGAGCACATTGCATAGCAGGTGCGGTCCGGGTCCTTCACGCCGCTCCATGCTGTTCCCGCAGTCTTTGCAGTCCTAGCCGCTCATACATCATCACTTCCTGGTGAGAGGATTCATAAATCCCGTCTCCAGGAAGAGATGGCTGTGATGGTTCTCGAGTGCTGCACTCAGCCAATCAATTCATTGCTTGATGAACCAATCACAGCCATCGCATTGGTTCATCCAGCGCTGCATTGATTGGCTGAGCACAATGCTCGAGAACCAATCACTGCCATTGCTTCCTGTATGCGGGATTTATGAATCCTGTCACCAGGAAGTGATGATGTACGAGCGGCTAGGACTGAAGAACAGCGCAGACCTCCGGAGAGCAGCATGATGGACATGGACTGAGCCTGCTAGGTAAGTAAAATAAGACCTAGTGCCTCTTTTGGAGCAAAAACTAATATAAGACAGGGTCTTATTTTCGGGGAAACACAGTAGATGGAATATGGGAGAAAGGAGAAACCCCTGGAATGGCCGAGCCAGACAGACCCACCAGCACACTAGATAACAGGTACCAGAGGAGAGGACTGAAGTGAGAAAATGGAAGACAAAACTAACACTGACTAGAGACAAAACAATGCAGTAACTAAACAGCACAAAGCTCTGAAGACCAGGAGTCCAGGAATCAGCACCCTCTGACCGCTGTCTGAGCTGTCATCTGTCTCAGCCAGCCTATCAGAGTATCTCAGAAGGGAGATGTCATCCCTTTGGCGTCCAGTGCCAAATAACGGGCACTACATGGTGCTGACGTCATGATGTCACAGGTACTGAGGGAACACCAGCGCCATGACACCTGGCACATATGTACACTATTAACAGATGTTAACATTTTGACTCATTACAAAGCCTGAAAAAGACAATTATTGTAACAGGTCAAAATGTCGCTTCTGCTCTATATGTTTTGCGGAGTGTAATAAACGTGGTCACTAGAGGACGCTGTCGCTGTGATTCTTTACTTTTGGAATTTGTATTTTGGACATCGGGGACGGTCCTTTTTTAGCTCCTTTATTTCCCGGAGGCGCTGGGTCATCACCTCTCTCTACGTGATTTTGTTTACTACTCTCATCCACACTAGCCATACTAATATATAGTATATATAAAGCTTTTATGGGGAAAAAAGTGGCAAATGAATCCAGTGGATGCTGGTTATGGTGCAAACTCAGAAGAAGCAGTCACTGATTATTGTGAAAGTCTCCCCGAACAGAGAAACAACACTGATTCTGCAACTGATTCTTCTTATCTATATGAGGGAAAAAAATCCACAATTACAACTTCTTTTCCTCACAACCAAAAACCCGACGAGGATGGGATTCGAACCCACGCGTGCAGAGCACAATGGATTAGCAGTCCATCGCCTTAACCACTCGGCCACCTCGTCCAATGTTGGCAGGTGGGGATGCTCTTCTTCCACATTCCTCTTCCTGTGCTCGCCTGCCCCCTCTGCAGGCTCGTTGCTGTACATTGCTGCCTCCTGCTATTCTTCTACTGTGTTCTCCATCCAAGACACAGCAGATCCACCTTATCGCAATGTATCTGAGCATTGGCCTGCCAAAGGTCTTCCTCTTCCAGTGCGGTAGAGGGCGCTGTGAAGATTATTTTCTGCGTTGTGAAGGATGCTGGGTAGGAATGCGAGCGGCGTCGTGGGCGTGGCTTCAGGTGGCTGGGCATCAGTGTGCAGTTGTGTTGCGGCTCTTGCAATGCGGTGGGCAGCAGCTGTAGAGGGTAATAAACGTGGCCGCTAGAGGTCGCTGGGACGCTGAGCGGGTGCAGCAGCTGGTAGAGGAGCGGCTTCTCGCACTGATCTCCTGGCCCCGCTCAGCATACAGGGCTGTGTGATGGGTGTAGAGTGCAAGCTCTGCTGCCAACTGTCAGTATTCTTCTACAAGGGTAGGAGTTGATTTCACATCCGGAGTGGGTATCGGACCAAACCAGGGCAATGCCAACTGCAGTGCGCTGCTCATTTTTTCGAGTGGTCCTTGTTGCCCTCCTGCTGGTTGCCCTCCTCCAACTTCTCTACCTCTCTCTTCTCTCTAACTTACATGGGCAGCAGCAGCAGAGGTCTGCCCATCCGGTGCTGGCGGGCACTCCTCGTACCGAGCCGCGATGGCAGAGGGAACAGAAGGATCATCTGAAGGCAGCGTTGGCTTCTGGCGGCGTACTAGATGCCAGTGGACAATATCGAATTTATCGCCATCTTTTGTCTCGTGAAGGGGGACAATCCAAAGATGTGGCATTGGCATCTCATGCCAGCCTAAGTAACCTCTGGCATCTGCAGGAGCTGGTCCAGCGGTGGGATGGCAGGATTTCATTAGCTCTGTTTGCCTCTAGCGTCGCTGAAGCCAAACTAGCCACAGTGCTAAGTTATACCCTTGCCCAGCTGTGCCCGTCGATAAGGCAAAGGGTAGCCTTTCATCTTGTGTGCCAGTCTGGAGATACAGCCGTTTTCCCAGAGCCAGAGGATGCAGTAGAGTTTGCCCATCTTCAAACATGTCAGGCTATCTTTGGCAAGGCGACAAATATGGGCACAAATATAATAAACTATGCAGGGAATGCATCTTACCCCAACAACTTATTAAGAAATGTGGCTCGGGCTGGCATTGGCAGCACTGGCTTCGTACTGGTGGTTGATATCGATATGGTGCCCAGTCAGGGGCTGAGGTCAGGGTTTTTGGATTTGGTTGCTGCAGGGGTTGATCCACACCTGGTATTTGTGGTGCCCGCCTTTGAAATTAGACATACTCGACGGTTGCCAGGCACCAAAGAGGAATTGCTTCGACTGTACCAGGTGGGAGAAGTGCGGGCATTTTATGAGGAGTTGTGCCCACGATGCCAAGCACCTACTAATTATTCAGTCTGGCTAAACTTGCCAGAGAAGGACACATCGGGCAGACTCGCCGTCGCTTATGTTATTGAGTGGAGAGATCCGTGGGAACCGTTTTACATCGGGAGTAAAGACGTGCCGGCCTACGATGAGCGGTTCAAGCAGTACGGATTTAACAGAATCAGCCAGGTAACGCTCTGGTGTATCATATGGGGAGATACTAGATAACACAGCAGCTCTGGTGTATCATACGGTTAGATACTAGGTAACATCGCAGCTCTGGTGTATCATACGGGGAGATACTAGATAACATCGCAGCTCTGGTGTATCATACAGGGGAGATACTAGATAACATCGCAGCTCTGGTGTATCATACAGGGGAGATACTAGATAACATCGCAGCTCTGGTGTATCATACAGGGGAGATACTAGATAAGATCGCAGCTCTGGTGTATCATACAGGGGAGATACTAGATAACATCGCAGCTCTGGTGTATCATACAGGGGAGATACTAGATAACATCGCATGCTCTGGTGTATCATACAGGGGAGATACTAGATAACATCGCATGCTCTGGTGTATCATACAGGGGAGATACTAGATAACATCGCATGCTCTGGTGTATCATACAGGGGAGATACTAGATAACATCGCAGCTCTGGTGTATCATACAGGGGAGATACTAGGTAACATCGCAGCTCTGGTGTATCATACAGGGGAGATACTAGATAACATCGCATGCTCTGGTGTATCATACAGGGGAGATACTAGATAACACAGCAGCTCTGGTGTATCATACGGTTAGATACTAGGTAACATCGCAGCTCTGGTGTATCATACGGGGAGATACTAGATAACATCGCAGCTCTGGTGTATCATACAGGGGAGATACTAGATAACATCGCAGCTCTGGTGTATCATACGGGGGAGATACTAGAGAACACCGCAGCTCTGGTGTATCATACGGGGAAATACACCAGAGCTGCAATGTTATTTAGTATCTCCCCATATGATGCACCGATGTTATCTAGGATCATACAGGGAGATACTTTATAACCTCACAGCTCTGGTGTATCATACGGGGGAGATACTAGATAACACCGCAGCTCTGGTGTATCATACGGGGGAGATACTAGATAACACCGCAGCTCTGGTGTATCATACGGGGGAGATACTAGATAACACCGCAGCTCTGGTGTATCATACAGGGGAGATACTAGAGAACACCGCAGTTCTGGTGTATCATACAGGGGAGATACTAGATAACATCGCAGCTCTGGTGTATCATACAGGGGAGATACTAGATAACATCGCAGCTCTGGTGTATCATACAGGGGAGATACTAGATAACATCGCAGCTCTGGTGTATCATACAGGGGAGATACTAGATAACATCGCATGCTCTGGTGTATCATACAGGGGAGATACTAGATAACATCGCATGCTCTGGTGTATCATACAGGGGAGATACTAGATAACATCGCATGCTCTGGTGTATCATACAGGGGAGATACTAGATAACATCGCATGCTCTGGTGTATCATACAGGGGAGATACTAGATAACATCGCATGCTCTGGTGTATCATACAGGGGAGATACTAGATAACATCGCATGCTCTGGTGTATCATACAGGGGAGATACTAGATAACATCGCATGCTCTGGTGTATCATACAGGGGAGATACTAGATAACATCGCAGCTCTGGTGTATCATACAGGGGAGATACTAGGTAACATCGCAGCTCTGGTGTATCATACAGGGGAGATACTAGAGAACATCGCAGCTCTGGTGTATCATACAGGGGAGATACTAGAGAACACCGCAGCTCTGGTGTATCATACGGGGGAGATACTAGAGAACACCGCAGCTCTGGTGTATCATACGGGGAAATACACCAGAGCTGCAATGTTATTTAGTATCTCCCCATATGATGCACCGATGTTATCTAGGATCATACAGGGAGATACTTTATAACCTCACAGCTCTGGTGTATCATACGGGGGAGATACTAGATAACACCGCAGCTCTGGTGTATCATACGGGGGAGATACTAGATAACACCGCAGCTCTGGTGTATCATACGGGGGAGATACTAGATAACACCGCAGCTCTGGTGTATCATACAGGGGAGATACTAGAGAACACCGCAGTTCTGGTGTATCATACAGGGGAGATACTAGATAACATCGCAGCTCTGGTGTATCATACAGGGGAGATACTAGATAACATCGCAGCTCTGGTGTATCATACAGGGGAGATACTAGATAACATCGCAGCTCTGGTGTATCATACAGGGGAGATACTAGATAACATCGCATGCTCTGGTGTATCATACAGGGGAGATACTAGATAACATCGCATGCTCTGGTGTATCATACAGGGGAGATACTAGATAACATCGCATGCTCTGGTGTATCATACAGGGGAGATACTAGGTAACATCGCAGCTCTGGTGTATCATACAGGGGAGATACTAGAGAACATCGCAGCTCTGGTGTATCATACAGGGGAGATACTAGAGAACACCGCAGCTCTGGTGTATCATACAGGGGAGATACTAGAGAACACCGCAGCTCTGGTGTATCATACAGGGGAGATACTAGAGAACACCGCAGCTCTGGTGTATCATACAGGGGAGATACTAGAGAACACCGCAGCTCTGGTGTATCATACAGGGGAGATACTAGATAACACCGCAGCTCTGGTGTATCATACAGGGGAGATACTAGAGAACACCGCAGCTCTGGTGTATCATACGGGGAAATACACCAGAGCTGCAATGTTATTTAGTATCTCCCCATATGATGCACCGATGTTATCTAGGATCATACAGGGAGATACTTTATAACCTCACAGCTCTGGTGTATCATACAGGGGAGATACTAGAGAACACCGCAGCTCTGGTGTATCATACAGGGGAGATACTAGAGAACACCGCAGCTCTGGTGTATCATACAGGGGAGATACTAGATAACACCGCAGCTCTGGTGTATCATACAGGGGAGATACTAGATAACACCGCAGCTCTGGTGTATCATACAGGGGAGATACTAGATAACACCGCAGCTCTGGTGTATCATACAGGGGAGATACTAGATAACACCGCAGCTCTGGTGTATCATACAGGGGAGATACTAGATAACACCGCAGCTCTGGTGTATCATACAGGGGAGATACTAGATAACATCGCAGCTCTGGTGTATCATACAGGGGAGATGCTTTATAACACCACAGCTCTGGTGTATCATACGGGGAAATACACCAGAGCTGCAATGTTATTTAGTATCTCCCCGTATGATACACCGATGTTATCTAGGATCATATAGGGAGATACTTTATAACCTCACAGCTCTGGTGTATCATACGGGGAGATACTAGATAGCACCGCAGCTCTGGTCTGGAGCCACTGTAAGTATATTAGAAGAAGAGCTCTGATCATAGAACAACATGTAATGCATTGTAGCACTGAATCGGATCTTAGTTCACAAACTGAAAAGATAAGCACATGGAAGTGTGTAGCGCTAGCAAACAAGTAATTGGACACCCGAGCAAGAATCAAAAGTAGTATTTATTTACATGTGTTAATACTTAGCGGAGCCTCTTGGCCTTAATGACATCAGATGCTCTCTGTGCCATACTTTCTACTAATGTCTACACTTCTGCTGGTATTTCCCTCTATTCATCCTGCAAATGTTTGGCGTGTTCTTTTAACCCCTTAACGCTACAGAACCTATAGTTATTTCTTGCCACTTCAGGGTGTTTATGGAGGGAGATCGTGGGACGATCTTGCTTCATACATTGCGGCTGCTGGCGTTTTTTTACAGCCGGCAACCGCCCTCAACAGCTCCGATACGCCGCGCAGCTAATCGGAGCTGTTAACCTTTTAAATGCCGCCATCAATTCTGACAGCGGCATTTAAATCCCCTGACCAATGTTCGGGGGTCCTATACGCCCACGCGATGAGATCAGGGGTTGCTGTGCAGGTGTCATGGCAGCCGGGGCCCCCCTGAAAGGCCCCTAGGGCTATCATAGCAGAATGCCTGTCAGCTTGCAGCATAATGTAATGCTATGGCGTTATATCATGCTGCAGGAACAGTCAAAGCATCGCATTGTTACCTATGGGGACTAAAATAAAACGTAATACAAGTTTTAAAAAAAAAACCTTTTGCCATATTTATAATAAAATAAATAATAAAACAAAAATACACATTTGATATCGCTGCATCTGTAAAAGTCCGATCCACCAAATTAGCGCATTATTTACCCCGCATGGCGAACGTTAGCGATCAAAAAATGTATGTATTCCAGAATGGTATCAGCAGAGACTACAGGACGTCCTGCAAAACATTATCACCTGTCAACGGAAAAGTAAAAAGGTTATTGCTGTCAGAAGAGGGAAATATCTTTAAAAAAGATAAAAGTACAGCAAAAAGAAAAACTATACAAGTTTGGTATCGCAGTAATCGTACTGACCCATAGAATAAAGTTATCAGGTCATTTTTGTTGCAGTGTGTACGCCGTAGAAACAAGATAGCAGAATTTCGTTTTTTTTCCATTTCACTTTCAGTACATTATATGGTACGTTAAGTAGTAAAAAATATATAACTCGTCCCACAAAAAACAAGCCCTCAGACAGCAGCAGCGATGGATAAATAAAGGAGTTGTGACTTTTTTAAAAAGGGGAAGAAAAGGGGGGGGTGCAATGTCCTTAAGGGGTTAAAGAAAATGAACGCTATTCATATATCCTGACTGAATGTAGCAGTTTATACCAAAGATGTTCAGTAGGGTTTAAGTTGGGACTCTGTGCAGCCAGTCCAACAGTCCAATCGTTGAACATCCATATCCTCAAACTATCACAAGGTGCTGGATTTATGACAAGACGCGTTGTGTTGTTGGCAGTATGGCTGACCATTCTCAGAGCATTGCCACATTATCAGCAGCACATTACTGTCTAGAATGTCAAGGTACATCTCCGTGTTCATGGTTCTTGCACTAAAACCAACAGACTGAGATCAGGCCATGTAAAGCATCCCCCAGACCATAATGGAACCGCTGCCAAACTTAAGTATTGGCACAACGCAGGCAAAATGCCTTCCCCAGGCATCCTTCACACTATGAAGATGGAGTAGTATGATTGATAACTTCATAGAATGTTCTTCTTGCTTAACTGTCCAATGACGATGCTCCTTGCACAATTATAGACGGGTCATTGCATCATCTTTGAGAGAACTTGACAGACATTTTTAGTAGAGATGAGCGAACACGTTCGGCCCCGCCCCTTTTTCGCCCGAACACCGAACTTTGCGAACACTTCAGTGTTCGGGCGAAAAAGTTCGGGGGCCGCCGTGGCAGCGCGGGGGGGTGCGGCGGGGAGTGGGGGGGAGAGGGAGAGAGAGAGGGCTCCCCCCTGTTCCCCGCTACTGCCGCCCGCGCCGCCGCGCATCTCCCCGCCCCCCGGCGGCACCCGAACTTTTTCGCCCGAACACTGAAGTGTTCGCAAAGTTCGGTGTTCGGGCGAAAAAGGGGCGGGGCCGAACGTGTTCGCTCATCTCTAATTTTTAGTATGAATGGAGGGAAATACCAGCTGAAGTGTATCAGACCTTAGGAGAAAGTATGCCACAGAGAGTATCCAATGTCATTCGGGCCAAAGGAGCCCCACTAATTACACTGCACAACAGCATTTTTGCATCTGGTGTGCTATATATCCATTCTTATGGATTTTTGGGTGTAGACTCTGAGTTTATCTATAGAGATGACGTATCACGTAAGGTTTTTTATGTAATTTGGACATTTTCATTTTTTTTTAAAGGTTTTAGTGTTTGTGCTCATTTTCTGGTGAATTATTTATATAAAATTAAATCAGTGACTGAGCTAAACTCTGTATTTGAATATAATACACAGTGGATGAAGTTCTAAAAATGGTCACTAGATGGCAGAACAATGTAGTTGAGCAGGAAGGTTACCGACATGAGCCTATCTGTACTGCTGTTTAGTGTTTGTTGTAATCTGCATGAAGCACTTCTCTTCATTCATACCTCAGCATATCAGTATTTTTGAGTTTCATTCACAAACACATTACCAGAAAAACATTACTGAGTTCTGAGTGTTATATATATTTTTTCTTGTATTTAAAACAAGACAATATTTGACAATACTGTATTATTGTCTATGTAATAGTGCTGTGTATCTCAGAAATGTGACGTGATCGATAGAATCTGAATTCAGCACCCCAAAATTAGCTAAACCAACCTGTTTTTAAACCAGATAGAGGAACATTTTTTTGATTTGTTGACCAGCATTAACACGTGTAAATAAATACTACTTTTGATTGTTGCTCAGGTGTCCAATTACTGTTGGTAGGATAGCGGATTATGGCATCATTGGTGCAGAAGTGTAGATAACTTACTGTCTCTGTATTCTCTGTAGGCTTGTGAACTGAACATGGCTGGCTTTTCCTTTGCCATCCTGGACTCTGCGTTTTTGCTTCATAAAGGCCATAAACTACCTGGAGATTTCCACAGTCAGAAAGAGGCAGAGAACAAAAGAAACCGGTTGCTGTACAGAGGCTTCAAGGAGGAGCTGAAGACGAAGTACCCCGATTCCAGCAGGCGTTGCTAATAAAGTCTTTGACTGAACTGTTTTAAGAACTGAGCGTCTCTTCTGATGGAATCTAGAAGGTCGTTGGCCGTGTAACAATAGAATCCATTTTTCTAGAATTCCAGGCTGAATCTACTCCCATGTGTAGCAATTCTAATGTGATGTAACGTATGTTTGTATTTATTGATCTGTGCGACTACTGATAATCTGATACTGCATCTATTTGCCAGATCTTCTTCCTGCCTCCTCTCCTACGTAATTTCTGTCCTGTATCCTCTGGTCATCATAGTCATTTTTTAGAATGCATCTTCCATGTTCCTGATCTGTGAAGAGCAGAAGGAGATCAGTAGATACAGTCAAGAAAAACTAAGTGCACCCTCTTTGAATTCTATGGTTTGACATATTGGGGCATTTAAAAAAAAAAAAAAAAAAACATCTGGTGCCTTAGGTCTTAACATTAAGTAAATGCAATGTCAGCAATAAATTACCCTGTGTCATTTATTTAACAAAAACATGGCCAAAATACAGAAGCAGTGTATGAAAAAATTAAGTACACCCCATGAATCAGTAGCTTACAGAACCACCTTTAGCAGCAATTACTTGTAGTAATCATTTGCTGTATGACTTTTATCAGTTTCTCACATCGTTCAGAAGACATTTGGTTTCTTTACACCGTTGCATTAGTTCATTGAGGTTTTGGGCATTTGTTTATGCACAGCTTTTTTTAAGATCCCACTCCAGCATTTCATTTGGGTTGCGGTTTGTACTCTAACTGGGCCATTGCAACACCTTGACCTTCTTTTTCAGCCATTCTGATGTAGATTTACTAGTGTGCTTGGGATCATTGTCCTGTTCCATGACTCAGTTTTACGATAGTTGGCCTAGCATTTTATTCTTGGATACTTTGGTATACAAGGGAGTTCCTGGTTGATTCAATGATTGCAAGGTGCTGAGGTAGTGTGGCTGCAAAACAAGCCCAATTTGTCACCCCTCCACCACCATACTTGACAGTTGGTATGATGTGTTTGTGCTGATATTCAATGTTTGGTTTTTGCCAAATGCGCTGGGCTTTATGGCCAAACACCTTCACTTTAACATCCCCACTTTGGTCTTGTCTGTCCAAAGGACCATATTGCAAAAGACATGTGGTTTGTTGAGATGCAGCTTTGCAAACTTTAGTAGTTTAGTAGAAACCGCCATGATCGAGCGCGTGCCTGCGAGGACCCATTGAAATCAATGGGGGCGTTATACCGCGATTTAATCGTTGTAAAAGGCACGTGTATGAGTGGCCTTAACATGCTAACTAAGGCCTTGAGAGTCTAAAGGCGCATTTACATGGGACGAATGTCGGGCAAATTATGCCTAACACTCATCCCCGCACATACTCGCTTCAGTGCTGCTGCACAAGAGCGAGTATCGTTGGCTCTCAGTGGGGCGGCAGGAGGAGATTTCTCTCCTCGCACTCCCCCGCCCCTCTCCATTCACTTAATTTAGCGGCCGTTCAGTACTGAATGGCTGCTATTTACACGGAACGATCATCGTTCAGCTCATTGCACATCATTTATGCAGCATAAACGATGGACAATGAGCTGAATGACGATCGTTCGGTATAAATAACAGCGGTTCAGTCCTGAACGGCCGCTATGCTAAGTGAATGGCGAGGAGAGAAGTCTCCTTCTGCCGTCCCGGCCCCCCTGCTGGCTGCTCTGTCAGTGAGCCAACGATATTCACTCCTGTGCAGCAACATGGGAGCGAATATGTGCAGGGACGAGTGTCCGGTATCGTTTGCCCAACATTCATCACGTGTAAATGGGCCTTAAGATCTTGACTTTTTTTTTTGACCTTGAGATGAATTTGCTGGGACATCCACTCATGGAAAGATTGTCAGCTGTCTTGAATGCTTTCCACTTATGTATAATATTTCTCACTGTAGAGTGATGATCTCTAAATTGTTTGGAAATGACCTTATATCCCTTCCCAGATTGATGGGCAGCAACCATTGTTTCTCTAAGATCATTGCTGATGGTTTTCTCTTTAGCATTGTGTTAACACATGACTGAGTGCTCCAGGCCAACAAATTGCCAAAACCTCTGCGTTTAGAGAGGTGGTCACACTTGCTGATGATCAATTAAGGGCATTTCATTAGCTGCACCTGGCTGCTACTCACCCTCTTAATTCCTATGCACCCTGTGAGGGTGTACTTAATTTTTCACACACTTATTCTGCATTTTGCGTTAAATAATGACACACTGTAATTTTGTCATGTGTTGTAAATCTGAGATAGTATTTATGTAATTTTAGGACTTTCTAAGAACCAAATGTTTTTTTTTAATAAGGTCCTGATACAAAAGTAATCCTCTTGGAATTCTATGGTTTTATGACTGTATATAGTTATGTTAGGAAAGAGTCGGTATAAGGCTGGCTTCATACCGCCATAAAAAAAGCAGCACTTCAGCATCCATAAACTGGAACAATGAGGTTCTACTTCATCTTTTGGCCATCTAAGAGTCTTGCACTACGTTGACTCTAAATTGCAGCTATTATTTCAATGTGCGTCAGGCCTAACTTGTAATTTATTTATCAGTGTTCACTCTGGGCTTATGTCCAGGGGCTGTCATGTTTAATGCCTGCTAACGTCCTCTGAATGCACATGCAGAAATGGATCTTAACCCTTTCCGAAACACTGTCTGACGTCTTCCTACATTCTGATTGAAACTTGTACAGCTCCAATGTCAGAAGACGTCCGACAGGGTATTCTTACCATCTGTTGCCAGCCACTCCGGTGTCGAGCCTCTCTGGTGCACACACACTGGCTTTAGCCAGCAGATGGCACCGTAGTATAACAGCAAAAAGAGAAAGCCTTTTTGGAAACCCTGAATCCAAAATAAGATTGGAAATGGTTAATAATGGAAAAGGAAACCCTCCTCAAAGAATAGTTATAAATGGCAGGAGAATGAGACTTTTTTCTTATTTTTAATATTCCCAGATTCCCCACTCTTCTGGCTGGTGTAATAACTTGAACCATCTTTTTATCCTTCTATACTACAGCTACTAATGTACTTCTAGATCTCCAGTCATCTGTCAACTTCTCTGTTTTTCTCCTCCATTCTGGTCTACTAGCAGTATTTAGAACCAGAATAAAATAAACCACTCAATCTACTGTGCTTTTGTCTTTTTGTAACAAAGAGCCTTATTCCTCTTCATGGAAGCAGCCATGGTTAGGTTTGCAGCTAAGACACAGCCGTAGCCTATTAGACTATGGGCTTTAGTGAATGCATAGGTTCTTCCCACTGCTTTCTCTGGTATGAAAAAGCCTCCGTATATTTCCACCCATGATGGTATTGTGGTGCCCGCAGACTTCTCCGATCACAGTTGTGCCTCTCTGCATGCCTCACATTTTATACCTATGAATCCAACAGAAAAATATTTCCTTAGATCTGCTTCCATGGGACAATAAGTCCATAAAGTGCCAACGCATTGTAGCGCACAGTTCTGTATTAAAGACTTGCAAGGACCTGGCTGCATTTGTTCAGTCTCTACCAAGCATGCCTTTTTCATTAAAGGGGTTGTCTCGCGCCGAAACTGTTTTTTTTTTTTTTTCAATAGGCCCCCCGTTCGGCGCGAGACAAACCCAAGGGATGGGTTAAAAAAAAAATATATATATATATTACTTACCCGAATCCCTGCTCTGCGACGATTTCTTTCTTCCTTCTCCAAGATGGCCGCCGGGATCTTCACCCACGATGCACCGCGGGTCTTCTCCCATGGTGCACCGTGGGCTCTGGGCGGTCCATTGCCGATTCCAGCCTCCTGATTGGCTGGAATCAGCACACGTGACGGGGCGCAGCTACAATGACGACGCAGGACCAGCTCTACGGCACGAGCGGCCCCATTCACCAGACAGAAGACCGGACTGCGCAAGCGCGTCTAAAAACGCCAGAAGACAGCGAATTTAGACGGATCCATGGAGACGGGGACGCTAGCAACGGAGCAGGTAAGTGAATAACTTCTGTATGGCTCATATTTAATGCACGATGTATATTACAAAGTGCATTAATATGGCCATACAGAAGTGTATAACCCCACTTGCTGCCGCGAGACAACCCCTTTAAGCCCGAGGAAGAATCCTGAGAGGTTCACAAGCTCACATTACCATGTATTTAGTTAGCCATTAAAAGGTATCATATCTACAAGATTACTTGGTTTCGCTTGCTATGAACAATCACACTTTGCTCTACTGGCTAACACCGTACCAAACTTTTTTTTTTCATTCTACCAAGTATGTGATTTCTTAGGCCTTCTGCACACGGGCGGATTTGCATTGCCTATAGCATGCTATCAGAATATACAATTTCCTGCCCACGAGCGGAAATTGATTGCAATTTTCTGCTCGCAGGGGAGAAATCGCAACATACTGCAATTTTGTGCGGGACACACACGGCCGCCTTCCATGGAAGTCAATCACGGGCATTTGCAATCATGACTGCAGAATGGTTGCGGGAGCCGCGTCATCGCCAGCAGAGGAAAAGACTGGCGGAGAGGTACGATGGGGTCACTGGCCGGGCACTGGATCGAACTCTGCTGTGGGAATCCATTCAACCTCTTAGATGCTCTGGTCAATGCTGCCTGCAACATAAAAGTTGTTTGACAGGGACACCTACCTCCATTGCCCCATCAACCCTCCTGTGATGTAATTGCAGAAGGGGGGACCGCCATTCCAGCGATTAGCTGATTACTGGTACTGCTGTCAGTCTGGAAAGCACAAGAAACCCATTATGCTTACCATAGTGCAGTTAGTATTGTATGGAATGACAGCCTGGACTGCTATGCATGATGTGTTTCCTGCTCCTTCCATAATGACCGCAACGCCACTAATCAGCTGATCTGTGGGGACCCAAGTGGCGGACCCCTGCTGTTCTATTGATGACCTGTCCTGAGGTCAGGTCCTCTATAGATAAAGAAAACCAAGTCCTGGATTACCCCTTTAAGCCAGGGTTTAGTAGGCTTATTTTAAAAATACTGTATATTGCAATACAGAAGTATTCTATAATTGATTGGACAGGCTCACACGAGCGTATTATGTGCGGCGATATACAAGGTGAATTGAGGTATATTGATTTTCATTCACACCATTCATTGTGTTTAATACATGCGTAAAAAAACAATGCAGCATGTTCTATTCAACTGCATATTATGCGCAATAGAGCCTTTTGGTTCTCAATGGACGCGTAATAAACGCTGTACATATGCAATTATATTGCACGTGCGGTGTTTATATGCAATGTCACTAAGCAACAAAGTGAGAGAATTTTAAAAAAGGTGGACAACGCATGAGATACGCTGTCCAAAATTGCTGCCATATGCGGAGATACAGCGGTGAAATGATGCGTTTTACAACATGCTCATGTGAGCCCGGCCTAAAAAAAAAGGAAAAATAGATTCAATAAAAATCTTTTAAAAAATTAAAATAAATGTATAAAAGTATTCAAAAGCCCCTCCCCATTTACAAAAAAATCTATAGAATAAAAAAAGTCAATATAATTGGTATTTTTGTGTCTTAACAGTCCGAACTACTAAAATACTGCATTATTTATCCTGGTCAGTGAACAACATTAAAACATTACGCAGTAAGGGAACTGTGGATTCTTGGTCACACAGCTTCTAAAAAAGTGGGATAAAAAGCGGGCAAAAAAGTGTTGTGTGCCTCATGATGATGCCAAGGAAGACTAGAACTCGCACTGCAGAAGACAGCGCCAGAAAATAAAGAGGTTATGTATCTTCAAACTTGGTGACACAATAGATTTTTTTTTTTTTAAAGCAGATTTCATGAAGTGGTAACACATAAAACCATATCCTTGGTATCCCCACACCCATACTGGCCACAGAATAAAGGTGACAGGGCATTTTTACCGCACTATGAATGCCAGAAAAACTAAAACCAAACGGCAACGGTGAAATTGTGTTTTGTTTTCTTTATTCCGTTTCACCTACTTAAATTTTTTTTACCTTTTTTTATAGTACATTATACCTAAAATATAGCTCCTCCCACGAAAAACAAGTCCTTGTGTTACTATAGCAACAGGAAACTAAACACGTTAGAACTCTTGGAAGTCGAAGACAAAAAATAAAAACAAAAAGTGAAAATTTTGACTAGGGAGTGAAGGGGTTAATCATCAACAACAGGAAGACTTTTGGCTGGACTCCACATACCACAATGCACTGCTCCCAGCCCGCTCGCATATTAACTTTTTCCACCCCACTTCTGCCCTAATCACCAATTCCAGCAACCTGATTGGTTGTTTGGGTTGGCCGGATGTGCACGAGGATGGAGTTACAGAGATGTGCATGCTGAGCTGTCAGTGGCAGTGATCGGAGCTCGGTGCTCATGTTTATACAATACATATGGTGTGTTGTGTGAATCTGGTGCATATTAGCATGTGGTGTGTTATGTGGCATATATTAGTGTGTGGATATGTGTGTATGCAGGTATGTGTGTCAGGCTACTGCGTGGTGGTGTGCTAGCATGTGGTCATGGGTGTGTATAGTTTGTGGGTATGTGTTGTTAGGGGTTTTATGCAGTACATGTGGTGTGGTCGTGTGTATGTGGTAGGCTGTGTGTGGTGTAGCCAGAGCATATAAGCGTGTGCTTCTCTGTGTATGTATGGTCGTGTGTATGCGGTATGTGTGGTGTACTAGCATGTGGTTGTGTGTATTCAGTACGTTGAAGCATCTGTAGGCTGTGGTGTGCAAGTGCGTGGTCCTGTTTATGCAGTATGTGTGGTGTGTATATGGCACATATTTGCGTGCACATGCGGTGCATATTAGCGCATGTGTTCGAGTATGCACACTGCATATTAGCACGTGTTTGTGCACGCACTTTAGATTGTGTACATTAGCATGCATGTTTGTGCACACACCCTAATATGCAGTGCGCACAAACATGTGCGCAAACACACATGCTAATGTGCGTGCTAATGTGCACATGCTAAAGTGGGCGCACAAACACATGCGCTAATGTGTACCACAAATGCTAATATGCATTGCGCACGCACACAAATATGTGCCATATACATACCACACGTACCGCATAAACAGGACCACGCACTTGCACACCACAGCCTACAGATGCTTCAACGTACTGAATACACACAACCACATGCTAGTACACCGCACATACCCCATACACACGACCACACGCTTATATGCTCTGGCTACACCACACACAGCTTACAAGCGCCAATATGTACCACATACACATGACCACCACATGTACCTTTATAAAACCACTAACAACACATACATGCAAACTACATACACCCGTGAGCACATGCTAGCACACCACCACGCAGTAGCCTGACACACATACCTGCATACACACATATCCACACACTAATATGCGCCTTATAACACACCACATGCTAATATCAGCCTGCTTAAACAACCAATCACTGTGAATCAGCCAACCGAAACAACCAATCAGGTTGTGAATCGAGCAGAAGTGTTGTGGAATATAGATATCTGCACTCCCTCCTCGTGCACATCCAGCCGAACCCAAACAACCAATCAGGTTGCTGGAATTGCTGATTAGGGCAGAAGTGGGGTGGAAAAAGTTAATATGCAGCACCGCTCTGGTCTTAGTTTTTTTTCTGCCCAACTCTATCATTTCCGGTCAAGTTCTGCCGTATTATCCCGCCCCCAGGCTGTGATTGGCTGTTCTCCTTGTGAGCTGTCTCATGATTGGTTTTTCCTCTTGTCATTCAGAGCTAGGCGACGTGGGCGGGACTGTGCTCGTGACGTCATCCAAAGTAGAGGAAGAGACGGAGAAGTGAATGAAACGAGAGGGAGGCGGGCCGTTCGGAGCGCTCAGTGGTTCGTATACATTGTATCATGTGTGCTGGTGTAGTCCGCCCAGCAGCGGGCTGACCTCTTGTGGGAGACCTGCAGCCGCTGTGGCACTTATATGGCAGGTGGTCGCCGGGGACGGGTTGGTGGAGCCGGAGTGCTGCCCCTGTATGGTTGTGGACATATGTGTAATTCCACCCATCAGTCCTCGGCTGCATCTAGAGCCTCCGGCCCCCCTGAAGTTTAGTCTGTAAAGGAGAAATAACTTGTCTTGCTTTTTTAAAAAAAAAATGTGTATATTTTTCAGCCCCTTCTGTGGCTGCCGCCATATCAGCGCTCCGCTACCTGTGCAGCGTCACTGCAGTGTGCGCACCTTATGGAGGCAGAAAGGAATGGGATTGTCAGGAATGCCCCGGAGCAAGGAGTGTATAGTGCTGCCCACCTGCCAAATCTGGGCATCAGGCTGTCATTAGTGGCATCACATGCCCGGGAGCGCTGCATCTGCATCGCGTGTTGGCGCAGTGACCACATGACGGCTGCAGACCCTGTAAATAGAGCGCGGCTGAAGAATGGGGCGGTGGGGGCTGCAAGAGGGGAAGCTAGCCCCCTCACTGACCCCGATATATCATTTTTATCGGAAAACTGGTACTTGTTGGTAATCTGTCACCGTTTTATTAATACCCATCATTTAGTGCTATCCTGCAGGCCAGTGCTGCGCTTATACCACCTGAGTCATATTATAAATGGTTATGTTTGGGAGAAGTACAGTGTTGCGTGGTGGTGTTTTTTTAAAATTTTTTTTTTTACAGCAATGTATTGGTGAAACATCTTGTGAAACTAAAGTCATACAACATCACTTCCTGGTTACGGGATTCATACATCCTGCTTCCAGGAAGTGATGGCTGTGATTGGCTGAGCAGCGGTGGAAGAACCAATCAACAGCCATCACGTTGTAGAGACAGGATTTATGAATTGGCTGAGCTGCGGCCAATCACAGCCATCGCATTGGTTCATGCAGCACTGCATTGATTGGCTGAGCAGTGGTCGAAGAACCAATCAAAGCCATCGCTTCTTGGAGGTTGGATTTATGAGTCCCGTAACCAGGTAGTTATGTTGAACAAGCAGCTGAGGACTGCGGGAACTGCGCTGAACCTCTAGAGAGCAGCAGGAGGGACCTGGACCGAGCCTGCTAGGTAACGTGTGGTGTTTTTTTTTTGTTTTTTTTTTTTTTTAATTTAGTGTTGCTAGGGCTTATTTTCGGGGTAGAGCGTATACTTCAAACCTCCCCAGAAATAAGCCCTTGTCTAATTTTTGGCGAGGTTTTAAGTATAAGCCCCAGTTACACTACATAAAAAAACGGGCTATGTAAGGCTGGCCTCACACCTGCGCCCAGGGTTCCACTTTCCTGCTGCACCTCAGGACAGCACTGAACCAACCCCATTGACTATAATGGGGCCCGTCCGGTTTCCACTCAGCTGCCCAGCTTTTGAAGGCAAACAAAGCGCTGTATGCAGCGCTTTTACTTCCGGTATTGTAAGCCGGATCTTCAGCGCAGATGGGAAGCCATACCTTTTTATCTGATTTACTTCCTTTTAAAGTCGTTTTTTTATTTTTTTTCTTCCCTCAGAGAACGACACTTGTTCTCCCACAATGGAGGCCGAAGCAGATTCCGCTACAGAAATGAACGGACAAGAAGAAGTGGACAGTGACAGGGAAGACAGTGCCAGCCAGTTGGACTCCGAGGAGGAGAGCTCCGGTTTGTACTCTTCTGTCTTGCGTGGTTTTCTCGATGTCTGTCTGGAAGTGCTGATCATACATAACTTGCTGCCGTCTCCTCAGCTTGGCGCTCCCACTGCTTGCTAGTTGTCCACAATCTGGCAGTGCTCTATCTACAGCAGGGGTCCCCAACCGCCGGGCCGTTGGGTGTTTAGCGCCGGTCCGCGGCACCGCCGGGAACTTTTGCTCTAAACACAAGGCCTGCTGGCCGAATCCGGCTCGCTGCCTTGTGCTATGTGACCACTGAAGCGATTACCAGCGGGGGCGCCGCAGCTCCCCGCTGGTAATCGCGCTGATCCCGGCGCACACACTGACGTTTGTGTAGCCAGGATTCTCCTCCCTGAGTCCCCTGCTCATTAGTTCCGCAGGAGAGGGCTCGGGGAGGAAGCGTTCCGGGCGGACGTCAGGGCAAGCAGAGAGAGAGCGACAGCAGGGAGGAGGTAAGTATATGGGTTGGGGGGCTGCCTATTACGGGGGGGGGGTTGGGGCTACTTATTACAGGGGAAGGGGCTGCCAATTACTGGGAGGGCTGGTTATTACTGGGGGCTACTTATTACAGGGGAAGGGGCTGCCAATTACTGGGAGGGCTGGTTATTACAGGGGAAGGGGCTGCCAATTACTGGGAGGGCTGGTTATTACTGGGGGCTACTTATTACAGGGGAAGGGGCTGCCAATTACTGGGAGGGCGGGTTATTACTGGGGGCTACTTATTACAGGGGAAGGGGCTGCCAATTACTGGGAGGGCTGGTTATTACTGGGGGCTACATATTACAGGGGAAGGGGCTGCCAATTACTGGGAGGGCGGGTTATTACTGGGGGCTACTTATTACAGGGGAAGGGGCTGCCAATTACTGGGAGGGCGGGTTATTACTGGGGGCTACTTATTACAGGGGAAGGGGCTGCCAATTACTGGGAGGGCGGGTTATTACTGGGGGCTACTTATTACAGGGGAAGGGGCTGCCAATTACTGGGAGGGCGGGTTATTACTGGGGGCTACTTATTACAGGGGAAGGGGCTGCCAATTACTGGGAGGGCGGGTTATTACTGGGGGCTACTTATTACAGGGGAAGGGGCTGCCAATTACTGGGAGGGCGGGTTATTACTGGGGGCTACTTATTACAGGGGAAGGGGCTGCCAATTACTGGGAGGGCGGGTTATTACTGGGGGCTACTTATTACAGGGGAAGGGGCTGCCAATTACTGGGAGGGCGGGTTATTACTGGGGGCTACTTATTACAGGGGAAGGGGCTGCCAATTACTGGGAGGGCGGGTTATTACTGGGGGCTACTTATTACAGGGGAAGGGGCTGCCAATTACTGGGAGGGCGGGTTATTACTGGGGGCTACTTATTACAGGGGAAGGGGCTGCCAATTACTGGGAGGGCGGGTTATTACTGGGGGCTACTTATTACAGGGGAAGGGGCTGCCAATTACTGGGAGGGCGGGTTATTACTGGGGGCTACTTATTACAGGGGAAGGGGCTGCCAATTACTGGGAGGGCGGGTTATTACTGGGGGCTACTTATTACAGGGGAAGGGGCTGCCAATTACTGGGAGGGCGGGTTATTACTGGGGGCTACTTATTACAGGGGAAGGGGCTGCCAATTACTGGGAGGGCGGGTTATTACTGGGGGCTACTTATTACAGGGGAAGGGGCTGCCAATTACTGGGAGGGCGGGTTATTACTGGGGGCTACTTATTACAGGGGAAGGGGCTGCCAATTACTGGGAGGGCGGGTTATTACTGGGGGCTACTTATTACAGGGGAAGGGGCTGCCAATTACTGGGAGGGCGGGTTATTACTGGGGGCTACTTATTACAGGGGAAGGGGCTGCCAATTACTGGGAGGGCGGGTTATTACTGGGGGCTACTTATTACAGGGGAAGGGGCTGCCAATTACTGGGAGGGCGGGTTATTACTGGGGGCTACTTATTACAGGGGAAGGGGCTGCCAATTACTGGGAGGGCGGGTTATTACTGGGGGCTACTTATTACAGGGGAAGGGGCTGCCAATTACTGGGAGGGCGGGTTATTACTGGGGGCTACTTATTACAGGGGAAGGGGCTGCCAATTACTGGGAGGGCGGGTTATTACTGGGGGCTACTTATTACAGGGGAAGGGGCTGCCAATTACTGGGAGGGCGGGTTATTACTGGGGGCTACTTATTACAGGGGAAGGGGCTGCCAATTACTGGGAGGGCGGGTTATTACTGGGGGCTACTTATTACAGGGGAAGGGGCTGCCAATTACTGGGAGGGCGGGTTATTACTGGGGGCTACTTATTACAGGGGAAGGGGCTGCCAATTACTGGGAGGGCGGGTTATTACTGGGGGCTACTTATTACAGGGGAAGGGGCTGCCAATTACTGGGAGGGCGGGTTATTACTGGGGGCTACTTATTACAGGGGAAGGGGCTGCCAATTACTGGGAGGGCGGGTTATTACTGGGGGCTACTTATTACAGGGGAAGGGGCTGCCAATTACTGGGAGGGCGGGTTATTACTGGGGGCTACTTATTACAGGGGAAGGGGCTGCCAATTACTGGGAGGGCGGGTTATTACTGGGGGCTACTTATTACAGGGGAAGGGGCTGCCAATTACTGGGAGGGCGGGTTATTACTGGGGGCTACTTATTACAGGGGAAGGGGCTGCCAATTACTGGGAGGGCGGGTTATTACTGGGGGCTACTTATTACAGGGGAAGGGGCTGCCAATTACTGGGAGGGCGGGTTATTACTGGGGGCTACTTATTACAGGGGAAGGGGCTGCCAATTACTGGGAGGGCGGGTTATTACTGGGGGCTACTTATTACAGGGGAAGGGGCTGCCAATTACTGGGAGGGCGGGTTATTACTGGGGGCTACTTATTACAGGGGGAGGGGCTGCCAATTACTGGGAGGGCGGGTTATTACTGGGGGCTACTTATTACAGGGGGAGGGGCTGCCAATTACTGGGAGGGCGGGTTATTACTGGGGGCTACTTATTACAGGGGGAGGGGCTGCCAATTACTGGGAGGGCGGGTTATTACTGGGGGCTACTTATTACAGGGGGAGGGGCTGCCAATTACTGGGAGGGCGGGTTATTACTGGGGGCTACTTATTACAGGGGGAGGGGCTGCCAATTACTGGGAGGGCGGGTTATTACTGGGGGCTACTTATTACAGGGGGAGGGGCTGCCAATTACTGGGAGGGCGGGTTATTACTGGGGGCTACTTATTACAGGGGGAGGGGCTGCCAATTACTGGGAGGGCGGGTTATTACTGGGGGCTACTTATTACAGGGGGAGGGGCTGCCAATTACTGGGAGGGCGGGTTATTACTGGGGGCTACTTATTACAGGGGGAGGGGCTGCCAATTACTGGGAGGGCGGGTTATTACTGGGGGCTACTTATTACAGGGGGAGGGGCTGCCAATTACTGGGAGGGCGGGTTATTACTGGGGGCTACTTATTACAGGGGGAGGGGCTGCCAATTACTGGGAGGGCGGGTTATTACTGGGGGCTACTTATTACAGGGGGAGGGGCTGCCAATTACTGGGAGGGCGGGTTATTACTGGGGGCTACTTATTACAGGGGGAGGGGCTGCCAATTACTGGGAGGGCGGGTTATTACTGGGGGCTACTTATTACAGGGGGAGGGGCTGCCAATTACTGGGAGGGCGGGTTATTACTGGGGGCTACTTATTACAGGGGGAGGGGCTGCCAATTACTGGGAGGGCGGGTTATTACTGGGGGCTACTTATTACAGGGGGAGGGGCTGCCAATTACTGGGAGGGCGGGTTATTACTGGGGGCTACTTATTACAGGGGGAGGGGCTGCCAATTACTGGGAGGGCGGGTTATTACTGGGGGCTACTTATTACAGGGGGAGGGGCTGCCAATTACTGGGAGGGCGGGTTATTACTGGGGGCTACTTATTACAGGGGGAGGGGCTGCCAATTACTGGGAGGGCGGGTTATTACTGGGGGCTACTTATTACAGGGGGAGGGGCTGCCAATTACTGGGAGGGCGGGTTATTACTGGGGGCTACTTATTACAGGGGGAGGGGCTGCCAATTACTGGGAGGGCGGGTTATTACTGGGGGCTACTTATTACAGGGGGAGGGGCTGCCAATTACTGGGAGGGCGGGTTATTACTGGGGGCTACTTATTACAGGGGGAGGGGCTGCCAATTACTGGGAGGGCGGGTTATTACTGGGGGCTACTTATTACAGGGGGAGGGGCTGCCAATTACTGGGAGGGCGGGTTGTTACTGGGGGCTACTTATTACAGGGGGAGGGGCTGCCAATTACTGGGAGGGCGGGTTGTTACTGGGGGCTACTTATTACAGGGGGAGGGGCTGCCAATTACTGGGAGGGCGGGTTGTTACTGGGGGCTACTTATTACAGGGGGAGGGGCTGCCAATTACTGGGAGGGCGGGTTGTTACTGGGGGCTACTTATTACAGGGGGAGGGGCTGCCAATTACTGGGAGGGCGGGTTGTTACTGGGGGCTACTTATTACAGGGGGAGGGGCTGCCAATTACTGGGAGGGCGGGTTGTTACTGGGGGCTACTTATTACAGGGGGAGGGGCTGCCAATTACTGGGAGGGCGGGTTGTTACTGGGGGCTACTTATTACAGGGGGAGGGGCTGCCAATTACTGGGAGGGCGGGTTGTTACTGGGGGCTACTTATTACAGGGGGAGGGGCTGCCAATTACTGGGAGGGCGGGTTGTTACTGGGGGCTACTTATTACAGGGGGAGGGGCTGCCAATTACTGGGAGGGCGGGTTGTTTACTGGGGGCTACTTATTACAGGGGGAGGGGCTGCCAATTACTGGGAGGGCGGGTTGTTACTGGGGGCTACTTATTACAGGGGGAGGGGCTGCCAATTACTGGGAGGGCGGGTTGTTTACTGGGGGCTACTTATTACAGGGGGAGGGGCTGCCAATTACTGGGAGGGCGGGTTGTTACTGGGGGCTACTTATTACAGGGGGAGGGGCTGCCAATTACTGGGAGGGCGGGTTGTTACTGGGGGCTACTTATTACAGGGGGAGGGGCTGCCAATTACTGGGAGGGCGGGTTGTTACTGGGGGCTACTTATTACAGGGGGAGGGGCTGCCAATTACTGGGAGGGCGGGTTGTTACTGGGGGCTACTTATTACAGGGGGAGGGGCTGCCAATTACTGGGAGGGCGGGTTGTTACTGGGGGCTACTTATTACAGGGGGAGGGGCTGCCAATTACTGGGAGGGCGGGTTGTTACTGGGGGCTACTTATTACAGGGGGAGGGGCTGCCAATTACTGGGAGGGCGGGTTGTTACTGGGGGCTACTTATTACAGGGGGAGGGGCTGCCAATTACTGGGAGGGCGGGTTGTTACTGGGGGCTACTTATTACAGGGGGAGGGGCTGCCAATTACTGGGAGGGCGGGTTGTTACTGGGGGCTACTTATTACAGGGGGAGGGGCTGCCAATTACTGGGAGGGCGGGTTGTTACTGGGGGCTACTTATTACAGGGGGAGGGGCTGCCAATTACTGGGAGGGCGGGTTGTTACTGGGGGCTACTTATTACAGGGGGAGGGGCTGCCAATTACTGGGAGGGCGGGTTGTTACTGGGGGCTACTTATTACAGGGGGAGGGGCTGCCAATTACTGGGAGGGCGGGTTGTTACTGGGGGCTACTTATTACAGGGGGAGGGGCTGCCAATTACTGGGAGGGCGGGTTGTTACTGGGGGCTACTTATTACAGGGGGAGGGGCTGCCAATTACTGGGAGGGCGGGTTGTTACTGGGGGCTACTTATTACAGGGGGAGGGGCTGCCAATTACTGGGAGGGCGGGTTGTTACTGGGGGCTACTTATTACAGGGGGAGGGGCTGCCAATTACTGGGAGGGCGGGTTGTTACTGGGGGCTACTTATTACAGGGGGAGGGGCTGCCAATTACTGGGAGGGCGGGTTGTTACTGGGGGCTACTTATTACAGGGGGAGGGGCTGCCAATTACTGGGAGGGCGGGTTGTTACTGGGGGCTACTTATTACAGGGGGAGGGGCTGCCAATTACTGGGAGGGCGGGTTGTTACTGGGGGCTACTTATTACAGGGGGAGGGGCTGCCAATTACTGGGAGGGCGGGTTGTTACTGGGGGCTACTTATTACAGGGGGAGGGGCTGCCAATTACTGGGAGGGCGGGTTGTTACTGGGGGCTACTTATTACAGGGGGAGGGGCTGCCAATTACTGGGAGGGCGGGTTGTTACTGGGGGCTACTTATTACAGGGGGAGGGGCTGCCAATTACTGGGAGGGCGGGTTGTTACTGGGGGCTACTTATTACAGGGGGAGGGGCTGCCAATTACTGGGAGGGCGGGTTGTTACTGGGGGCTACTTATTACAGGGGGAGGGGCTGCCAATTACTGGGAGGGCGGGTTGTTACTGGGGGCTACTTATTACAGGGGGAGGGGCTGCCAATTACTGGGAGGGCGGGTTGTTACTGGGGGCTACTTATTACAGGGGGAGGGGCTGCCAATTACTGGGAGGGCGGGTTGTTACTGGGGGCTACTTATTACAGGGGGAGGGGCTGCCAATTACTGGGAGGGCGGGTTGTTACTGGGGGCTACTTATTACAGGGGGAGGGGCTGCCAATTACTGGGAGGGCGGGTTGTTACTGGGGGCTACTTATTACAGGGGGAGGGGCTGCCAATTACTGGGAGGGCGGGTTGTTACTGGGGGCTACTTATTACAGGGGGAGGGGCTGCCAATTACTGGGAGGGCGGGTTGTTACTGGGGGCTACTTATTACAGGGGGAGGGGCTGCCAATTACTGGGAGGGCGGGTTGTTACTGGGGGCTACTTATTACAGGGGGAGGGGCTGCCAATTACTGGGAGGGCGGGTTGTTACTGGGGGCTACTTATTACAGGGGGAGGGGCTGCCAATTACTGGGAGGGCGGGTTGTTACTGGGGGCTACTTATTACAGGGGGAGGGGCTGCCAATTACTGGGAGGGCGGGTTGTTACTGGGGGCTACTTATTACAGGGGGAGGGGCTGCCAATTACTGGGAGGGCGGGTTGTTACTGGGGGCTACTTATTACAGGGGGAGGGGCTGCCAATTACTGGGAGGGCGGGTTGTTACTGGGGGCTACTTATTACAGGGGGAGGGGCTGCCAATTACTGGGAGGGCGGGTTGTTACTGGGGGCTACTTATTACAGGGGGAGGGGCTGCCAATTACTGGGAGGGCGGGTTGTTACTGGGGGCTACTTATTACAGGGGGAGGGGCTGCCAATTACTGGGAGGGCGGGTTGTTACTGGGGGCTACTTATTACAGGGGGAGGGGCTGCCAATTACTGGGAGGGGCGGGTTGTTACTGGGGGCTACTTATTACAGGGGGAGGGGCTGCCAATTACTGGGAGGGCGGGTTATTACTGGGGGCTACTTACTACAGGGGGAGGGGCTGCCAATTACTGGGGAGGGCGGGTTATTACTGGGGGCTACTTACTACAGGGGGAGGGGCTGCCAATTACTGGGAGGGCGGGTTATTACTGGGGGCTACTTACTACAGGGGGAGGGGCTGCCAATTACTGGGAGGGCGGGTTATTACTGGGGGCTACTTACTACAGGGGGAGGGGCTGCCAATTACTGGGAGGGCGGGTTATTACTGGGGGCTACTTACTACAGGGGGAGGGGCTGCCAATTACTGGGAGGGCGGGTTATTACTGGGGGCTACTTATTACAGGGGGAGGGGCTGCCAATTACTGGGAGGGCGGGTTATTACTGGGGGCTACTTATTACAGGGGGAGGGGCTGCCAATTACTGGGAGGGCGGGTTATTACTGGGGGCTACTTATTACAGGGGGAGGGGCTGCCAATTACTGGGAGGGCGGGTTATTACTGGGGGCTACTTATTACAGGGGGAGGGGCTGCCAATTACTGGGAGGGCGGGTTATTACTGGGGGCTACTTATTACAGGGGGAGGGGCTGCCAATTACTGGGAGGGCGGGTTATTACTGGGGGCTACTTATTACAGGGGGAGGGGCTGCCAATTACTGGGAGGGCGGGTTATTACTGGGGGCTACTTATTACAGGGGGAGGGGCTGCCAATTACTGGGAGGGCGGGTTATTACTGGGGGCTACTTATTACAGGGGGAGGGGCTGCCAATTACTGGGAGGGCGGGTTATTACTGGGGGCTACTTATTACAGGGGGAGGGGCTGCCAATTACTGGGAGGGCGGGTTATTACTGGGGGCTACTTATTACAGGGGGAGGGGCTGCCAATTACTGGGAGGGCGGGTTATTACTGGGGGCTACTTATTACAGGGGGAGGGGCTGCCAATTACTGGGAGGGCGGGTTATTACTGGGGGCTACTTATTACAGGGGGAGGGGCTGCCAATTACTGGGAGGGCGGGTTATTACTGGGGGCTACTTATTACAGGGGGAGGGGCTGCCAATTACTGGGAGGGCGGGTTATTACTGGGGGCTACTTATTACAGGGGGAGGGGCTGCCAATTACTGGGAGGGCGGGTTATTACTGGGGGCTACTTATTACAGGGGGAGGGGCTGCCAATTACTGGGAGGGCGGGTTATTACTGGGGGCTACTTATTACAGGGGGAGGGGCTGCCAATTACTGGGAGGGCGGGTTATTACTGGGGGCTACTTATTACAGGGGGGACCTGCTTATTACTGGGGGGGATGCTTATTACGGGGGGGGGGGCTGCCTATTACGGGGGGGGGCTGCCTATTACTGGGGGGGGACCTGCTTATTACTGGAGGGGTTGCTTACTGGGGAGGGGCTGCCTATTACTGGCTGGGGGGACCTGCTTATTACTGGGGGTGTTGCTTACTGTTGGGGCTGCTTATTACTGGGCGGGGGGGGGGGTGCTTATTACTGGGGAAGGGGCTGGTTATTACTGGGGAAGGGGCTGGTTATTACTGGGGAAGGGGCTGGTTATTACTGGGGGGGGGACCTGGTTATTACTGGGGAGGCTGCCTATTACTGGGGAGGCTGCCTATTACTGGGGAGGCTGCCGCTTAGTACTTGGGGGAGGGGGGGGGGGCTGCCTATTATTGGGGGGGTACCTGCTTATTACTGGGGGGGGCTGCTTATTACAGGGAGAGGGGCTGCTAATTACTGAGGGATGGGGGGCTGTCTATTACTGGGGGGGGGGAGATAAATTATATGCTGCCCTATGTGTGTGGGGGGGGGATTGCTTGGTGGGGTGGGGGCTGCCTATTACAGGGGAAGGGGCTGCCTATTACAGGGGAAGGGGCTGCCTATTACAGGGGAAGGGGCTGCTTATTACAGGGGAAGGGGCTGCCTATTACAGGGGAAGGGGCTGCCTATTACAGGGGAAGGGGCTGCCTATTACAGGGGAAGGGGCTGCCTATTACAGGGGAAGGGGCTGCCTATTACAGGGGAAGGGGCTGCCTATTACAGGGGAAGGGGGCTGCCGCCTAGTACTTGGGGGGGGGGGGGGGGGGGAGGGCTGCTTATTACTGAGAGGGGGAAATAAATTATATGCTGCCCTATGTGTGTGCTGGGGGGGGGGGGGAGATTATACACTGCCCTATGTGTGTACTGCCAGGACATTCTAGATGTCATAACTAAGTAAGAATGCACTAAACTCCAACCCCCTTCATAACCCCGCCCCCTATAACCAAAGCCCCGCCCATGTCCCGCCCAACCCTGCCGGGCCTTGTAAAAATGGTCTTGCTTGAAGCCGGTCCCTGGTGCCAAAAAGGTTGGGGACCACTGATCTACAGGAATGATGATTAATGGCACGGTGCCAAGTGTGCTGAGCTTTGGAGGAGTCCCTGAACCACATTATCTTGCTATGGCCTGCATCGCTGCTACTTTTCTCCAACTGTCTGATATAGACTGTACAGCTTAGTCCTTATCGCTGCAGTGATTACATACTAGAAGGGCCTTCTTTATTTATTGGGGTTGTCTGACTTTACAAAAAAGTCCCAATACTCCAGCGCTCTTTCCTGTGGTTCCCCCTGGATTTGTATACAAGCGGGTACATTGTGATGAGAGCCAGTCAGTGACCGCAGTACTTGCATGCCTGTACTAATGGCATCACCCCTCGGCAATGGGAGCCGTGATGGTATGAGTATGTGAAAGAGCAAAGTTGAGGCTGACATCACTCCAATATAGAAATTTAAGTCTGGTTACACCATATATAACTACAGATAGTCCCCTACTTGCGAACGTTCGAGTTACGAACAATCTGTTCTGTGCAGTATGATGTAATGCCATAGCATTACATCATACTGTGCACGTACTGGACAGGCTTCTATCAAGCCATTCGTGACTCCCCCACCCCCCACAAAAAAAAACATATCACGATCTGGGGCATGACTGCGAGGGTACTAAAATAAGCCTCATTAACTTGAACATAATTGGGGCCACCAAGCAAAGTGGAATCAGCACAAAAATAAATTGAATACCTTTTTTGCGAAGTATCACCGTTAAGTTGTGTTGCGTCGGGATATTCCAGTCAGTTGTGCAGCTTGTCTTTCAGAGGTTTCCAAATACCAGAGAGATGTAAGACTTTCTGATAGATAACCCACGATGATGCAAGTCCCACCATACATTTCCAAGAATATCCATCAGAATGTTGGTGACGAGCGATCCAACGCATAGGTTGATGGCAGCTTTTGCGGTCCAGATGGTTTGCAAGTAAATAGCGCTGTTTCATGAACGCAGTGACCTATGTGTTATCCGTACAGCTACAAATGGCTGGAATGTCTTCTCAAAGAAACGCTAATACATTTTAATTTTGAAGTTATAGTGATAATAGGAACAAGGGTTTTTCCGGCACTTCTCTGTATTCCCCACAGATGGCATTGTTACAGTTTCCACAATCCCAAAAACCCATGTATCACAATCTGGGGCATGACTGTGATGATATTAAAACAAGACTCATTAACTTGAACATACTAATAAGATGGGTTGGTAAATCTCCCCCAATGTCACTGAGGGAAGCAAGGGGACATAATCTGCACATGATCCCACAAGAGGATAGTTTGCTGATCAGTTGGGGTCTCGCTGCCGGGACCCCCACCAATCCCAAAACATTTGGTTCCCTGTCCTTGCCACTCTGTTATCTCTGCAGTCCTACTGAAAGTGAATAGAGCATCAGTGCGATTGCGTTATCAGCGCTTCATTCTGTCTCCTCCTCACTGGGGGCTTGCTGCACTCCTACCCCGGTCCCGCAGTGAGGAGAAAACTAAACGGAGCACTGGTCACACAGGCATTATCACACTCCCATTCACCTTCAGTGGGATAGCGGAGATACCTGAGCGGCACCTGCTTAAGTGTTTCCATCAGTCCCATTGAAATTAATGGAACAGCAGTCGTGCGTGCTCGGCCAATGCTCCATTCATTCTGATGTCCCCTTTGGGAAGAAGTGACCCTTGTAGTGACAAGCCGAGGGGGAGATGGGGCCTCCGTTCTGATTTACAGTCTGTTAATCGTAGGCTTTCCTCTTGACAGATATGGATGACTTGGATTGCGAACGGAGAAGAAATGAGTGTCTTGATGAGATGTGTCATCTAGAAAAGCAGTTCTCAGAACTGAAGGAAAAGTGAGTAACTAAATGCCTCTGCCTTATGGTATGCCCCTGGCTAAAGTTGAGCAGACAGGTTCTAGGATGGATCCCATCCCGCCTCTGCCTAGAGTCTAGACAGAGGTTATGGCAATAAGCATTGCCTATGTCAAGCTGGAGGCAGTACTTTCCAGACCAGAGCCTCTATTTGTTATTTTGTTGCTGTACATTAGTGCATTGACTTCTTCTGATTTGCATAGTACAGTTTCTGCAACTAAGCCCAGAAAGCTATCAATTGATGTATTTTGCTGAACTGTAATATGTACTACCATATTATCTCTCACATAACAGGTTATTTAAAGAGCGATTGAGCCAGCTAAAAGCCAAATTGGAAGAGGTGACTTCTGGTAAAGCCATGGAGTACATCAGTCCCCTAGCAGACTTACAGAAGAACATGAAAATCCGCATTGAAGTTGCAGGTAACCTCTTATCTCAGGCCCCCCCCCCCCCCCCCCCGGAGTGCAGATCTAGTAGTATGTACCCATAGCAGGACAGATATCCCAGGCTAGCTAGAGTTTAATGATAAGATATTTGTATAAAGTAATTAACACGTATAAAACATCTACTGAGGGTAATAAAGGTATTCACATCTGGTGTGAGTTCCTGGAAACCACTGCAATATTCAGATGGTATTTTCCTGCTCTTCTTCCTTCAGTTTTCCGACATAGCAGAACTTGTACACTTTCTTATGTCTGACTGACTGTTTTGTAGTCTATAAAAAATGTTTTTGTGATGACCATGTCCTAAAAAATACTAAATCCGAGATGAAATCTCTTGAGCTCTAAGTTGTTTTTGCTGGTGGCTACCTCTAGCTACTATGTATTTGGAACCTAACAGTTTGAGTCCTATGTCTTGGTTTATTTCATTATAGGTATCTATAAGGGATTTTGTCTGGATGTCATAAAAAACAGATATGACTGTGAAATGCAAGGTGCTAAGCAGCATTTAGAGGCAAGTACCAGATTCCTGGCATTGATTGCATAACCCCTTTAAAGAGCTAATACTGCCCCAACCCCTTTCACAATGAGGTGCCTAGGGTGAGTAGCTGACTGCCCTAGGTCCTGATCCCAGCACTCTGTTAAACAGCTTATTCTGCTAAGGAGCTGCGGCCATCCAGGCATTGGAACTGTATTTTTACAGGTTGGTCTCTCACATGAATAGCCATCCTGTAATACAAGGACAGTCTACCTAAATGTGCCACCTTTGTCCTGGCTCATACAGGGGCTCCTGTGCAGGGAAGCCTACTCTGACGTTTGTCGTAATAGGGCATATAAGCTGGTTGTGTTCTGGGCACAATCCCTTTGAATACAGCATGCAAGAATAGAATCCTGGGGTTTATCTTCCTCTGTCTATAGTCCTGTGGGATTGGGTTAAAACATCTTACTCTAGAGAGGATCATCATGCTGCTGGATGGAACATGAGGCCATGAGAAAGATCCGTGATGCCCTTAAAGATACTCTGTCAGCTACTTTGAGGCCTGTAAGCTAAGCTTATGGTTTCAAAGTTGCTGACCTGCTGATGCCCAAGGATGTAAGTTTTATACTTGCCTTCCCTGCTGTTTTCCCGGTGTTGGCGCTCACACCTGCTGCTTCAGTGGATTGAGCGGCGCACTAAGTAGTCCTTGCTTTCTAGTCTTAGAATGGGAGGACTACATAGTGCACGCCACTCATTGCATTGCAGTAGTTGCTTTCAGTGCTGTCATTAGAGGAACGGTGGGGAAAGTATGTTTAAAACTTACATCCCCAGACTCAGTGGGTCTGCTGCTTTGAGCCCATAAGCTTAGCTTATAGGGCTCAAAGTAGCTGACATTGACAATACAGCTCTACAGTCAGCTGGAGTCCTGCATTATGATTAGATATTACAACCTCCATTAGTGTGTTCTAACATAAATAAATATATCTAATATTTTTAGTTATATATATGCTAGATCTCTTGTTCTAGTCTTGTCGATGAATGATAGACAACATTATACTGTTGTGTTTTATTTGCAGAGTGAGAAGATTCTCCTGTTTGATAACATGCAATGTGAACTTCTGGAGCGTATCCAGAGGCTGGAGGAGGATCGCCAGAGCATAGATATATCATCTGGTATAAAACTGCAACTATTCATATTGTGCATATACACTCTTGCATGCATATACACTCATTGTTAAAAAAAAAAACAAATGAGTCACCTAGAAGAAGTTATCGGAATCAAATTAAACTTTTCTAAGTGATTACAATATCACAGCGAAAGGATAATTTATTGCAGAAAGCTAACCACTTGAAGGAAGGCTCTACCGCGTTCCCCTGAAAATAAGACACCCTGTAAATAAGACCTAGTAGAGGTTTTGCTGAAATGCTAATTATAAGGCCTCCCCCTAAAGTAAAACCTAGCTCTGTTCCTTGTGTGTGAGTCTGCTGTGCTGAGCTTCCCTGGTGGCCGGAAGCTGCAATACGGTCCTTACTGTACAAGTGATCCAGGAACTGCTGTGAGTGATCGGTACAGTCTGCAGACAGTGTGTGGGAGCCAGGTACTTTACAGCCCTTATTTTTTGTGGCCCTGTGTGTGAGTCAGGCAACCAGAGGGTCACTTTGATTCTTTGATAGTTAGTCTCCAGACAGTGTGTACATGGAAATAATGATAGTAACGAGACATTCTTGATAGGATTCACAGTTTGTCTGGTTAGGCTGGTTTGTGACAACTACTGTACAATATATAATGTTCCATTTTGTTTTGTTAAAAAATAATAGTGAATTCTTCATGGGGAAAAAAAATACATCCCCTGAAAATAAGACCTGGCACATAATAGGGAGCAACAATTAATATAAGACACTGTCTTATTTTCGGGGAAACGGGGTAGTACCCTGTTGTATCTCTTCTAACTTGGATGCAAGATGTGATACAGGCAGGCATGAAGGCTTTAGTACCCTGTTGTACCACAGAATCATAGAATGGTAGAGTTGGAAGGGACCTCCAGGGTCATCGGGTCCAACCCCCTGCTCACTGCAGGATTCACTAAATCATCCCAGACAGATATTTGTTCAGTCTTTGTTTGAACACTTCCATTGAAGGAGAACCCACCACCTCCCGTGGTAACCTGTTCCACTCATTGATTATCCTCACTGTCAGAAAGTTGTTTTTTTTTCTAATATCTAATCTGTGCCTCCCCCTTTTCAGTTTCATCCCATTGCTTCTAGTCTTTTCTCGTGCAAATGAGAATAGGGCTGATCCCTCTGCACTGTGACAGCCCTTCAGATATTTGTAGACAGCTATTAAGTCTCCTCTCAGCCTTCTTTTTGACAAGCTAAACATTTCCAGCTCCTTTAACCGTTCCTCATAGGACATGATTTGTAGACCGCTCACCATCTTGGTAACTCTTCTATGAACTTGCTCCAGTTTGTCAATGTCTCTTTTTAAGTGGGGTACGCAGAACTGGCAAATTTGATCAATTTTCCATCAATTCCCTTATGCAGATCACTTATAAAAATGTTGAACAACACTGGGCCTAGGGCAGAGCCTTGTGGTACCCCATTTGAGACATTTCTTCCACTTGGATGTGCAGTTACTTATGACCACTCTTTGAGTACTCACCCAGTTGTGAATCCACCTAACAGTTGCCTTGTCAATTCCATATTTGATTATTTTAATAAGTATAGTATGTTGAAAAAATACTATAATACCGCTGGGGCCAATAGTGGGGGTCGCTATTAATACACAACGCAGATTTGCTATGAAATTTACAGTAGCTGTAGCAGCAAAGTGGCAGACATTTTGAAAATCTGCACAAAACCCGTGTGGACACAGACAAGTGGTGGGGGATTTTATTCCGCAGCATGTTAATTTTAAATATAATGTATATCAATAGCCCACCCAGTTCTCCAGTGTTCCTTGTTTTGTTTTTTTAAATGCTCTGTCCTTTTTTTATAACGACAGAGGAAAATAATATGTTGTGATAAGCCACACCCTCTGTCTCGTTTTGGGGCTCCACGAGAAAACTTTCTTTCAAAAAGGGCTCCATGGCTGAAAAAGTTTGGGAACCACTGCACCACGGGAACTAATGAGGGTCTCGCACTTTACTCAGTTTGTTGCCCAGCTGTCTGATAGAGTTTAATTCCCTGAAACGTGTTACATGCTGGCTTTTGATAAAGTAATTTTTCATTTGAGTACCTTTTTGGAAGTCCTCATCTTTCCAAGACTAAAGACCGTTGGGTTGCGCCATGCCCCTAGTGTGTTTTGTCTATATCACAGGTAATAGGGTTGTCCTAGATAAAGAACTATCTTAGCCTGAGATGCAAGCTACTGATGTATGCCACAACTAACAGGATCTCTAGCGATTACTAAAAAAACCCAGTTGTTAGAGTTCTTAACATGTATTTTCTCATTCATTAGAGTGGTGGGACGAGGAGTTGAGATCAAAACGAAGCCGCAGAAAATGGGATCCATTCCGATCTGAGAAGAAGAGAAGGGTCCCGTTAGTTTCTGGTATCCTTCATGTAAATTACTATATGTTCAAGATTATCTGGTTTTGCTGGAAAAGTAATTGTATGTGACAACAGGTACAATATTTTGATTTCTGTAAGGCTGGTTTCATCCTCCCTGCGAGCACCTACATGCGGATGGAAACCAGGATAGAACCATAGAGAACAGTATGTGAGACAGAGACCTCTTTGTCAGTCTTTTACCCTAGCGCACATGGGAAAGTTTCCATCCCTGTAACTCTGTGAGGTGCAGACCAAATTGGCTTTGTCTTACATATTCTTCTCTCTGGTAATGTCCTGGTTTCCATCCCCATACAGTTTTCTGCATGGAGGAAGGAAGCAGTGTTGGTTTCATAAACGTAATTTGGAACAAGCCTAACAGATACAAAATGTCAAGTAACATGATTGCATTCATTTTCCTATATAATGCCTCATCCTGCTCCAAATGATGTAATTATTTTACTGGGGCAAACAGAATGACATCCCCTCTTATTTCCGTGACTACTGAGTCAGTTATTCAAAAACAAGGGCCTGGGAGAGAATAAACCAGGGGTGCTTACCCTAGGAAGCCAGAAGTAGTCCTGGATGGCTTCTAGTCCTGTGCTAGGAAGAAGCATATGTGAAGTAGGGAATGTTACACCTCACATACATAACTTACTGTCCATAGATGGCAGCTGAAAGTGGGGGGAGCAGATTTTGCATGCTTATACGGAGCCAGCAAAAAATCAAACCTTTAGTTATAGGCTGTGTATAGCCTATGTGGGGCACTAGCATCAGGATAAGGTAGCGGCCGGGGCGTCCACGGCCAGAGACAGTGACACCAGGCAATAAAGTTCTTTAGTCCAGGCTTCGCCTGGATTTATTGCAGCATAAATAAAGTAAAACAGAAATAAACACCTGCTCGTCTGAGCACTCACTACACATATGCTCGGTCCTGACTACTCGCTTGTCAAAGCACTGCATGCTGCGCACAGCCAGTCCGGTCCTCAGACCTGCAGAGTTCTCACCACACACCTCTCCTAGGTGTGGAGGTTAGGGGCGTCTCCCTGTTAACCTCTGACCTTCTCAGCCACACACTGGGCTAGCCGGGCTCCTAGCTCCACTGAGCTGTCTCTGTGGCTCTCTCAGCCCACATCTCCCCAAGACCTGCAGGCCCAGGCATTATAAGGCCTGGTACCAGCCTAACCTGGTACGTGGGAGTGGCCATCCCACCCTTCGCTTTGACCACTCCAGTAAAAGCCGGCCCGGACTATGCGGCTTGGAGCCACTACATTAACTACACCGTGTCAGTAACTTAGTGTTACTGACACCCAAATGCTGGCTTCCTCCACTGAGCCCAGGATGCTCGGTGACACGTATCTGCTCAGGTGCTCCCTAAAGCCACATATGAGCACTCTAGGCGAAACATGTCTGCCCTCCAGCCCTTTGCCAGTCACTGTTGCTCACACAGTCTTTAGCTCGTATGCTGAGTGGCAAAAAAAATAAAACATTCAAGACCGTGCGTGAGCCACATAACTTGCATCTTTAACAAAGGAAATTTAAGTTAGCATTTGGTGCCATTTTGTGACCATGCTGTGGTGGAGCACTTGGCCGTGTGTGGCTGAGATGCATACAAGCATATTACTGCAGAGGTTTAAGTTATACATTATAATGTATAGCCACTGGCCTAGGGAGTAGCATGTGATAGAACCCAGCCACAGCAGCAGTTATTAAAACGGTATTCCAGAGAAAGGGTGGCAACATTTCCCTAATGGTTTAAACGTAATAATTGCCATTATTCCAAACGTCCATCTAAATTGTAAAACTGAACTTCAGTCCGTTTTTTTTTTTTTCATGCTGACCTGCGCCACCACTATTTTCCAGAAAGCTTCAGATTTCCACACAGTTATTTAAAATGGCCACCAGGGTGTGCAAAAACCGACATCTCACAATGCCCCACTGCCCGTTGCTGACAAGTGGACATTCACAACTGTGCACACTGTCATTACAGAAATTAAGGGCACTGTACATGAGGGCATACAGACCATGTTCATTGGATACAAAGGGAGAACTAAGCAGGGGAGACAGGCGACTTACAAAGTTGCAGAGGTATTTCTTTACCAAAGTTATACCATTATATTACAAAAGTACATGTCGCCTTATGAAGCCTATAACTTTCTCTTTGAATCACCGGAATACCCCTTTAATACCTATATGCAACAGAGAGTTTCTAGAAGTGACTTTCAATGTTTCACTTCACCTAAAACTGATTTTGTCTGAGCTCACATCTGCATCAGAGGCTTCATTTGGAGCTTCTGTCGCTGATTCTGTCACAGGTGATGGCAGCTCTGCTAGCGTCACTATTCGTATTTTCTAGCTATGTTCCTGAGATATGTCTGCATAAAGATGTAGTTCTCCTTGACTATTATTCTAGGTCCCTATATTGTATACATGTTGCGGGATTTGGATATCCTAGAGGACTGGACTGCTATCAAAAAGGTAACGATAAATTGTGTAATCTTTATACGGGTGATTTGGGGAATGCTGTGACATTCAGTAGGACATTAGTCTGTAGAGATGTCAACTTGTATACCACAAATATTTTAAAGGGGTTGTCCCGTGATAGCAAGTGGTGTTAACCCCTTAGTGACGGAGCTTTTTTGCTTTTTCCATTTTTGTTTTTTCCTACTCCCTTTTAGAAAATCGTAGCTCCTTTATTTATCCATCGAAGTCGCTGTATGAGGGCTTGTTTTTTGCGGGATGAGTTGTATTTTTCAATGGCACTATTTATTGTACCATATAATTTACTGAAAAACTTTAAAAAAAATTCTTAGCAGAGACAAATGGAAAAAAAATGACATTCCACCATGTTTCGGTGCGTCCTGTTTCTACAGCACACAAATTGCAACAAAAACGACCTGATATTTTTATTCTATGGGTCAGTACGATTGCTATGATATCAAACTTATATAGTATTGTTTTTGCTGTAGTCCCTTTTTTTTTTTTTTAAGATATTAAATATTTTTCAATTATTTTCTGCGGTCATTTTGTGCGCTCAATACCTTTTTTTATTTTTTCGTCGACGTAGTTGAGCGAGGGCTCATTTTTTGCGGGATATCCTGAAGTTTCCGATAGTATCTATAGTAATTTGGAATACACACGACTTTTTGATCGCTTTTTATTGCGTTTTTTCTGGGAGACAGGGTAACTAAAAATGTATTTCTGGCGTTTTTGTTTTTTTTTTTTTTTTTCAGACAACGTTTGCCGTGCGGGAAAAATAATGCACTACTTTGATAGATCGGACTTTTACGGATGCGGCGATACCAAATACATATTTTTATTTTATGATTTTGATTTTTTAATAATGGATATGGCAAAAGGGGGGTGATTTAAACTTTTATAACTTTTTTTTTTTTTTTTTTTTTAAACAATTAAAAAAACTTTATTGATTACTTTTTTTACATTACTTTGAAGTCTCCCTACGGGACCTTAACATGTGATGCTTTGATCGCTCCTGCAGTATGACGTAATGCTATAGCATTACGTCATACTGCTTTTTTACAGGCAGTCTTTCAAGCCACCCTGTGTGGATGGCTTGATAGGCAGTCTGCTAAGGCAGCCCTGGGGCCATTCATTAGGCCCCCGGCTGCCATGACACGTGCACGGCTCCCCCGATCTCACCGCGGGGGGGGCCGTGCGGGACCCCCGAACACCGTTCGGGGGATTTAAATGCCGCTGTCAGAATTGACAACGGCATTTAAAGGGTTAATAGCCGCGAACGGCCGAGCGCAGCTATTGCCCGCGGGTGTCAGCTGTTATAAACAGCTGATGCCCGCGCTGTATGGAGGGAGATAGCGGCGCTACCTCCCTCCATACACGTCCTGCAACAGCAGGACGTAGTTTTACGATAGGGCTGTCACTAAGGGGTTAAGCAGTTCTGTATGGCCATATTAATGCAGTTTGTAATATACATCGTGCATTAAATATTGGCCATACAGAAGTTATACACTTACCCCTCTGGTGCTGGCGTCCCCGTCTCCATGGCGCCGACTAAAGCTGCCTTCTGCAGGGATTAGACGCGCTTGCGCTGTCTGCCCTCTTCTGTCCGGCTCCGGAGTGCTCGCGCCGCAGAGGTCTTCTGCGCATGCAAAGTGCATTAATATGGCCATACAGAAGTGCTTAACCCCCCTTGCTATCATGGGACAACCCCTTTAAAGGGGTTGTCTCGCGAAAGCAAGTGGGGTTAAGCACTTCTGTATGGCCATATTAATGCACTTTGTAATATACATCGTGCATTAAATGAGCCATACAGAAGTTATTCACTTACCTTCCCTGCGCTGGCGTCCCCGTCTCCATGGCTCCTCCCCCTTCTACGCGTCATCGCGGAGCTCCGCCCTGTCACGTGTGCCGATTCCAGCCTCCTGATTGGCTGGAATCGGCACACGTGACGGGGCGGAGCTACGCGATGATGCGTAGAAGGGGGAGGAGCCAGAACGCCGCTGCTGCCGGACAGACCCGAAGGCAGAAGACCCTTCTGCGCAAGCGCGTCTAATCGGGCGATTAGACGCTGAAGATAGACGGAGCCATGGAGACGGGGACGCCAGCGCAGGGAAGGTAAGTGAATAACTTCTGTATGGCTCATATTTAATGCACGATGTATATTACAAAGTGCATTAATATGGCCATACAGAAGTGCTGAACCCCACTTGCTGCCGCGAGACAACCCCTTTAAGTTCACAAAATACAGGTACATAGCAACAAAGTATGTAAGACTGAAAAGACATATGTCCATCCAGTTCAGCCCCCACCCCCCACATGTTAATCCAGAGGAAGATGATAATTAAAAAAAAAAACAAACAATGAGGTAGGGAGATGCCAATTTTCTTTGTGTAAAGGGGAAAAAACCCTTCCTGGCTCTAATCTGGCAACTGGAATTTTCCCTGGGTCAGGGATTAAGTAATCGATGACTATAAGGTTAAAATTGTATCGCTCAAGAAAGGCGTTCCGGCCCCTGTTGAACTCTTTTATTGAGTTCCCCATCACCATATATATATAAATAGATGATGGCTGAGATTTGATATAGTTTTTTTTATAGTTATTAGGTCTTTTGGGACTTTTACAATGGATGACCTATCCATAGAGAGTCCGCCACTCGAGATACCTGCTGATCAACCAGCTGTTAGTGCTATCTGCTTCCAGTGCTGTCCACATTATCAACATTGCAGTAGGCGTTGTGTCTGCATTACCAACCCAGGCTGTTGCAATATGGACAGCTATCTCTGCTTTCAGCGCTGCCAACCCTGACAGTGCTGTGAACAGCTGATCGGTGGAGATCCTCATCGGTGGACCCCGCCTGATGATCACCTATTGATGACGTATCCTGAGGAAAAGTCCTCAATAGTAAAAGTCCTGGACAACCCCTTTAACTTACGTAAAAGAATGACAGTATAGATTAGCTTTCCTCTTGTTAGAAGTCGATTTAAGTCGGCTATTACTCCGTTATACTTGTCTGTGGAAGAATTACGAAAAAAAGGTATAACAATCAATGCAGCTCTTATAGCTTCCTGATTAGTAAGCATTCACACTTCTTCACTACTGCATACTTTTCCTTCATTTAAGCACAACTAGGCATATTTGCAATTCCAGACTCTAGTTTTTAGATCCAATGTAAGGGGTTGAGGTTGACCTGTATTTTACCTTCTCAGACATTTCAGGGTCTATCCACACACTTGGTTAATAATTCTCCCCAAATAACCCCTTAACGACCGCCCATAGGTCTTTTGCCATAGGGCCGTTAAATGGGCTTTATTCTGATGCATGGCTTGGGTCTCCTGTGCCAGGGAGAGCACATGCTTGACTATTTAACCCTTTACATGCCATAGTTAGTGCGCCATGGCATGTAAAAGGCTGACGGAGGGGGGCTCACCCTTTTCACTTATTGGGGTTTTGATGGGTTGCTATGAATATGGGCTCTGGGTCTGCCAGTGACCTATGAGGCTCGGCCTCTGACTGAACTTCATAGGCTTTATAATATACTGCTGTACTGAAGTATAGTAGTGTATTATGAGTAATTAAAATATGGTGATTTGTAGTATTTATTAACACCCCGTTTTGTTTACATACTTTAAAAAAAAATGCAAATCTGGTATTGCTGCGTTTGAAATGACCTAGAGAAAAATATTTGTATTATTTAACCCACATTGTCCACCCCATGAAAAAAAATTACAAAAAAACATAGCAAAAATAAATAATTTTGCCTATATCGCCTTACAAAAAACTAAATAGAAAGTGATCAAAACCTGCATGGATCAACAAATGGTACCATTAAAAAAAAGTACAACTCGTCTCACAAAAGTATCCCCCACACAGCAACCTTGACAAAAAAAAGAAAAATATTTTTTCTTTGCAGCAGCAATAAAGAAAAAAAAATATATAAATTTGGTATTGACGTACTGGCCTGCAGAATTAATCTTGTATATAAAACACAAAATCTGTTTGTGTTGTATACAAATCCACAGTTCTGGTCCGATTTGAGTGAAAGTTTGCATGAAGGTTCTTCAGCACCAGGTGACGAATACTGGCGTAATTAAAAACCGAAAACTCGTCGCCTTCCCCTGCAATTTTTATTGCCCATGGCAACCAATCACAGTTCGCCTTTCATTTCTTATACTGCTGAGGTAAAATGAAAGCTGCGCTGTGATTGGTTGCTATGGGCAACTCAGATTTTCTGTCGGACAGCTTTCATAAGAGTGCAATGCTGGGCTCATTTTTGTGGCCCACTTTATATATTCCAGGACTGCTATACAGAAAATAATCATGCACCTAGTTTAACATATTATTTATACTGCACGTTGAACGCCATTAAAAACAAAATGCCAGAATTACAGATTTTGTTAATATTGCCTCTAGAAAAAAAAATGGAATAAAAGTCAATTACAATTGTTTCTCACCCGAATCATTGTGGGACACAGAAGACCTTGGCTATAGCTGCAGCCACTAGGAGGCAACATTAAGCAAACAAACTTAGTCCTTCCTACCAGCTATACCCCTTATGCAGGCACTAAGCTAAATCAGTTCTATCTTAAGTTTACTAATGTCTACTAATCCTATCTGGGCATCAGCGGATTAGCTAACTTCCCGGATTGCCCCCAAGTGAGGAGGGTAACCAGTGCTACATCCGACACTGTTACTCCCTCCTTTAAATAAGACAAAGCGGAACATAGTGGCACTAACTACTCTGCTTCTCACCAGCCATGGGGTCACCTGAGGTTCCTGAGTGCTTCCCCCAATTCCAGCATTCTTTCACCACTAAATGCCAATTGCTGAAGTGGTAACCTTGTTGGTTCCCCTGGTGGAGCCTAAGTGAAGAGGATGAACATGCGGTGACCCCCTTAAGCCCACCAATTCCTAGGCAACTATCATCCTATTCCCCGGAGCCTGCCCACTATGCCGTCTGGTCGCTGGGGCAGCTCTGGTTCCTGCCAATTCTCCGCCTAGCGTGACGTTGATGCCCTTGATCGGGCTGGTGTTCATTTGCGGGCGAGAGTTGGGAGCCAGTGAGGGTCCAGCTCTTATGCAGGATTCAGTGGCGTTGGGTATTTCAGCGTGCTAATACACACACGGGCGCTTGCGGCCAGAATAGTGATAAATCTAGGCCTATATATGCCATGATCTGAATTGGGTCTTCCAGCAAACGTGCAGGCAAGGGGTGGAACTGCCCTTTTTCCCCACCTGATCTCTGTATAGGTCAATTGTCCTGGTCTTCTGTATGTGCCACGGAGCCGCTTCCTGCTGGGTTAGGCTCAAATTGAGCCCCCACTTCTAGGCCGGTATAGGCCACGAGCTTAGGCAGGACTTTCCGGCAAGTGGGGAGGGAACTTCCCTCTTTCTGTGCGAATCTCTATAGGCCCTTTCAGTTCATCCTGCAGTGCCAGCGGAACAGTCTCCGGCCGAATTAGGCTGAAGCTTCTGAGCCTGTATAGGCCACTTCCAGAGTGCAGGGAGAGGGAGGAATTTTCCCCTTCTCACAAACATTCTCTGTATAGGCCAGTTACCTGGCCTGTCATGGCAGCTGTGTGCGGTCTCTGATTGAGTCCTATCTGTCCAGGAAAGCAGGCTGGAGGGAGTGTTTAGGTTGTGGTTAATCAATATCTGCCTTTCTGCTTCCCTCTAGGTGGAGCATTCTGTATGGCACATTGCTCTTTTCAGACTATTTTTCTTATGTTGATAGTGCTCAGCATTGGTACTAATCTTGGTAATGTAGTACCCAATGCCACACCATATAATGGGACGTCCTGATTTTCAGTCCAGCCTCTTAAAGTTAGCTCCATCACTGGTATCCTGCCAGTTAGCATTGGCCTAATACCATAATGAGGTCTGAACCCACTTACTACGCAGCATACCAACCACCCATGGTGGTCTGTTCCAGCTTTAGCTTCTGCAACAAGCCTTTCCATGGAACCGTTTATATTGTCCATTACCATCAGTAATGTCTAGAGAGAGTACATTTCTGGGATATGTATATGGAGTACATTTCACTGTATTTTCTTCTAGTGCTTTCATACAAACTGATTTAGCTCAGTGCCTGCAGGCATAGCTGGTAGGAGGGACCAACTCCTTCTTTGCTTAGTGTTGCCTCCTAGTGGCAGCAGCTATACCCAATGTCTTCTGTATTCCCCCAATTAATGAGATGAGAAAGGGATTTTATGGTAAGCATAAGCAACAAAAATCCTGTTATGTTACCAGGTGGCTTTATACGCCGATGATCTCCTGCTTTTCTTGGCGGACCCTGAGTCAACCCTCCCCCACGTAATAAATCTAATTAATATATTTGGTGACTTTTTGGGCCTTCAAATCAACTGGACTAAATCAGCCCTGATGCCTGTTTCCAGGGGAAGCCGTTTGGCAGATATCGACTCACTCTGCGGCCTCCAGATCTCCAATCAGTTTAAATACCTGGGGTTACAGATAACCAATGATGTGGGAAGGTCTCTAGCTAAATGTATATCCCTTTATAGATCTATTCAGGTGCAAGTTTAAAATATGGGGCTCCTTGCCGCTTTCAGTGGCAGGGCGCATTAACCTTATCAAACTGATAGTATTACCAAAAGTGCCTATACATAATGCAGCATGTGTCGGTACATATCCTGACTCGCTTCTTTAAATCCATGCAGTCCCTGATGTCTTCCTTTATTTGGGGAAACTCCCGCCCCAAATTACGAATCTCGACGCTTCAAAGGCCGAAGCAAGATGCGGGTGCTGCCCTGCCAGATCTATTCCTCTACTATGTGGCCAGTCAGCTAATTCACTTGAGAAGCTGGCTGAGTGATGACCCTCTCCCCAACTCTGAGGCGCATCTAGCACATTACCTAAAAATCCCTAGATTGTGGCCCCTGCTGGAATCTCCTTTTATTCTAACAGGCAAAATGTTACCAATTCATAGGTTAGCCTCTCAGGTCTGGCGGCAGGCCAAGTCAATTAGCCGGTTCATGGATATAATAGCTGACACTCCCCTTTGGCGTAATCCTGGGCTTCCGGAAGTGCTCCGATTGGAAGATGCCCAGGTTTGGGAACAATATGGCATCCGGACCCTGGCAGACCTCTATCCACAGAACACCCTGTCTTCATTTGAGCAATTACAGAACAAATGCGAGCTACCCCGCTCCAATTTCTATAGATTTCTCCAGATCAGACACGCTTTGCAGGCGCAGTTCCCACCGCCCAGACCTGCTATCTCTCATTACCCCTTAATAGGCATCCTTTGTTTCCAGGGCCCTCAGGGACTCATATCGGCACTGTACTCCCACCTTATCTCAATACGAGCCTCTCAAGATATACCCTCTGCCCTAGTAAAATGGAGGACACTGATACCGACTCTTACAGATGATGCGTTCCAGGAGCTCCTGGAATCTCCTCTATATGTATCCCCAGCAGCCAATAATAAAATGATCCAGTTGTATATAGTGTATCAGTGCTATCTCACTCCAGCAAGATTGTACAAAATGGGCAGAATACAGTCTACAAACTGCATTAGGTGTTCCTGCGAATATTCTGATTTTTGGCATATGATGTGGGAGTGTCCTGTTATTGAAAGCTTCTGGGAGGAGGTCACAGGTTTCCTCTCTGAACTTGTGGAAGTCCCTGTTTCACCGAGCACAGAGATTTGCCTATTTGGAATATTAGATGAAGAAAGCTGGCAACACCAGAAAAAGATTTTTCTGAGGGAATCATTGTTCCTTGCTAGAAAAACGATTGCACTGCGATGGATGGATCGTAAGAACCCCTCACTCTCAATGTGGAGAAAGCTGGTCAATTCGGTGGTGCCATATAATTATATAGTCTACAAGGGACGTAAGTGTCCTGGGAAATTTGAGTCGATCATTAAGGTGCAATTGGTCTTAAAATGGGCAAGCAGGTTTACTTTGACAGACGCCGTGCCCTTCAGCTGGTTTGTCTTTTTTTTTTTTTTTTCCCTTTTTCCTAACATCATTGGGTCTGACATTAACAGGAGAATGTATGGAGTGATTGGGAGGCTGCAGTGTAAAACCGCATGTCATGTCTTCAGGGGGTCCTCGCACTATTCAAAGCCCAATATATAATTGTAGTCCCAGGCATGTAAAGGTAACTTTGAGTGGGGGTACTCTGGCTAGGAACGTTGGCCTTGTGGTATAATAGGGTTTAGTATCTACTCCAGTGATGTGTTCTCTGTCGGGAAGCAGAATGCGATGTGCCCATCCTCTTTAGCGGCCATGTCTTGATCACACAGTGACAGAGGACTGTGCGGCTATGAGCAGTGTAGTTGTCTGAGACATATTCCATGTCTACTAGAGACATGTATCCATGTAATGCAAATAAATACATGCACAGTGAAATGGCTATGGCAAGAGCCATAGTAATCATTACTCCTCCATTAGTCCTGTGTATGGACGCAGGACACAGATGAATACCAGAGGTCACATTACTGATGCCACATTTAGTCCTGTTTAGTTGGCTCACGATTGCATCATATAGGCCTAATCCATGGGCAGACGGGAGTCGGCTGCATTGATGCAATAAAGGTGAGCAGAATTTTAAACACGTATATAAATCTGTAAGGTTTCCTGTTCTAAACAAATAAAGGGGTATTCCTGGTTATTTTAAGTATAGGCCTTGTGCATAGAAACTGTTGTTAACTTAACACCTTTGCTGTCCATAGCATCCAATCAGATCACTGAATTTATGTTTAAAACCACTGCAGAAAATGAGAGCTGAATTCTTATTGGTTGCTCCTGGACATGTTGCTATTGACGTCCCGTACTGGGCTGTGATGCGCTTATAAAGGGTGTACAGGATGTGTCATAAATGGTTGGTACCCTGACTGGGCCACAGTTTCTAGTGGGGTGCCACAGGGTTCAGTATTGCCCCCCATTCTGTTCAATATATTTATCAATGACCTGATAGAGGGGCTGCACAGTAAAATATCAATATTGACAGATGATACAAAATTATACAATATAATCAATGCAACAGAGGACAATGTGCGGCTACAAACGGACCTAGATAAGCTGGGGGCCTGGGCAGAAAAATGGCAAATGAAGTTCAATGTTGATGTAAGGTTATGCAGATGGGCAGGAGAAACGGATGTCACCAATATACACTAAATGGGGTACTGCTAGGGAAAAGTGAGGTGGAAAAAGACCTGGGGGTACTAGTGGACTGTAGACTTAACTGGAGCAATCAATGCCAGTCAGCTGCTGCAAAAGCAAATAAAGTTTTGGGGTGCATTAAAAGAGGTATAGGGGCAAGGGACTATGTAAGGCACTTGTCAGGCCTCATATGGAATACTGTGTACAGTTCTGGACACCGGTGCTCAGGAAAGATGTTGCAGTGCTTGAGGGGGGTTCAAAGAAGGGCAACTAAATTTAAAAAAAAAAGAATGGGGGGAGGACTGGAATACCCAGAGAGGCTATGAAAATTGGAATTATTCACCCTGGAAAAAAATTGGTTAAGGGGTGACTAAATACATTAGGGGACAATACAAGGATCTGTTTATACCCAGGACTGTGACGGTAACGAGGGGATCCTCTACGTCAAAAGGAAAAGAAGGTTTCATCACCAACACAGAAGAGGGTTCTTTACTGTAAGAGCAGTGAGACTGTGGATATCTCTGCCTGAAATTTTAGTGGCAAAATCAATTAAAGGAGTTTAAGGGGACTAGATGTCTTTCTAGAGCGCTATGATATTACAGGATATAGAACTTAAATAACCAGCAGGGTTGTTTATCTGGATCTTGGGAGTCAGGTAGGAACTTTCAAATATTGATCCAGGGATTATTCTGACTGCCATTATGGAGTCAGGAATTACCACAAATGGGGTAAATTGTCTTCTAACTCAATGGAGGTTTTTTTGGGGGGAGGGGGGTGTTGCCTTCCTCTGGATCAACAAGGGGGGTGGAAACAGGCTGAGCTAGATGGACATTTGTCTATTTTTTTTTTTTTTAGCCTAACATACTATGTTACTAGAGTAGCCACAAAATATTACATCACAGGTCATATTACCCACAGACAAATCTGGAAACGGAGACCCTTCAGTGACAGTAAATGTATTTCAAAGTGACTATTTATGAACACATTGGAACAGTGGCAACTAAAATTTAGTACTCAGAAAACCATTTTAAGGGTATGTTCACATGAGATGGAAGTGCTGTGGAACTTCCTGCGACAAATTCCACAGCATTTCCACATCCAAACACAGTCGAAATCATCTGTGTATCCACAGCAGATACAGCTCTCCCCGCACTTTTGCTGACGGGGAGTGCTGAGGCACTGGTCAGGTGTTGCCACTTCCACATAACATGACCAGCGGCTCGGCACTTACTTTGAGGGTACCAAGGTGTTCTGACAGTGCCAGCATTGTGAGGTTGGGGAAGCGGTGCTGAAGTCCGCTACGGATATGCAGCTGATTTCAAGTCAAAATCCTCGGCGATGGTGCAGATTTTTAACTCTGTCTTGGATGTGGAATTTTCAGCTGTGGAAATGTTGCTTTTTCCACATCCTATACAGGTAAAATTGATAAATGTATCTTTTTTTCTACTATAGGCCAAAGCAGCAGTTTCTCCCCAGAAACGGAAATCTGATAGTAAGTATATGTGCAGAATGGAACTTCAATATTTTCACACACACACAACCCATTGTATGTACCTTATGAACAAAGACTGGTCCTGTTGCCCAGAGCCTTGACCAGAATTCAGCTTTCATTTCTTAAAGGGAATCTGCCACCTACCTATAGCTAAACTATGCAATATCTGTCTGAGAAACGTGAACCTATATTGCACTTGTAAACCCATGATTTTTATGTACTGGATTATGTGAGAAAATTGCATTGCTGCACTTGCGAGTTTCACACATGTGAAAATTGCGTGTTCCAATAACAAAAAAATAGAAAATGGCATTGCACTGGCATGAAAATCAGATTTACACGTAAATGCAATATGCTATTTACTAATTCTTTTTTTTCTTTAAATCTTGATTCCACCCACCCTTAATTTGCACTGAAATGATGGCTTTTACTTACACTTGGCTTTTCCTTTTTACTTTGTCACCTCTTCTGCTTAGGTGTAAAAGCTGAGAAGCAACATTTCAGTGCCCGCTGTGAAGATGGCTGCCTCTATTATGAAGGAGAAAGCTTTACCAAAGGAGAAGCCATTATTCTTGACATGAAAGATGAACCACCATCACAGTAAGGAACCTTTCTCTTCCTCAGGCTTCTTTCCAGCCTCACTGTGTTTTTTGTTTGTTTTTGCCTTCCTCTGAATCAACAAGGGAAGATGGAAACAGGCTGAACTGGATGGACATTTGTCTTTTTTCAGCCTAGCATACTATAGACTCATTAAGGCCTCCTGTCCACGGGCGAGTTGTCATTGCCTTATCCACGGTGATAATTCAGTTGTGGGTAATGCAGTGAATACTTTCTATAGGAGAACTATGTAAAGCGTAGCCCGACGTCCACGAGCGGAGAATCGCAGCGTTTTTCCGCTTGCAGGATTCAGATCGTGACCTGCTGCGATTTTTTTTTTCGCGGTGAGCCTGTCAGTTCTCCCCCCCCGCTCCTCCGCTAGTGATATTCCGCCTCGGCCATGGACAGGCAGCCTTACACCCAAAGACAATCTTTCAAACCATTGATAGATTGACAGTTCTAGCGATCATTTTGCATAAAGTGCTGATGAATACTAATATCCATTAGCACTTTATTAGCTTCGTTTGCATGTAAATGAGCCTCCAGGAGCTGCTAGCAGGTCACAGAAGTTGTTCTTGGCTCTGCAGTCAGCTCCTTTTGTTCTCGCCTGGGCTGTCAGCTGAAAACAATGTAATTAGCGGTCTCATGCAGGAAACAGTGTGTGGTCTGTGTTATCTACTCTCCATCAGAACAATGGATTTTAAGCTCCCCTTAAAATCCCTATTCAGCTGAAGAGTAAAAGATGGTAGCATTTACACACAATGATTATCTCTCATATGCCGTCATTTGAGCGCATTTTGAGCGATAATCGTTGCGTGTAAATGGGGCTTATGTTACCATGACAGAGGCTGCATTCAAAGTCTCCATTGTAAATTTCCGCTAAAATCAAGGACATAAGAGCACTGCATGCAGTTTTATTTTATCTGGGAACATACTGCAGTGCATAACAGAAGCCAAAAGGAACGCATTATAATCCATAATGCAGCACTTCCTATTTTACTGTTTAGCTCTTAGGACAGTCTAACAACAAAATTAGCACAAGTGTAAGCCCTAATAGAAGGATTTTTATGCCTTTTTATTTTATGTATGTAGATTTAGGGGAGCTAAAATCCAAGCAACTCCGAATGAGCCATTTTCACTCAGTTGCCTTGTTGGGTCCTATGTTTACTGCTCTTTTGAGCGATTACTTGGGCAACAATCAGCCCTTGCAAAAGTACACTTAGGCTAGGTTCCCATGGGACAGAAATCACGTGGAATGTCTGCAGAGCGACGGCATGGAAATTCAGTGAGATTTCTGCAGCGGAAAGGCTGCTTCAAAACCTGCGCCATTTGGCGTAGGTTTGAAGCGGCTTGTCCACCTGTATTCCGCTGCAGAATTCTCTCCCCATAGAGAGGAGAGAGCCCACAGCAGAAACGACGATACATTTGACATGTTGCAGATTTTAATTCCACACTCTGTGTCTGTTTCCACAAGGCCGACTGCCAGTAGCATGTGGCAAGATTTTTGCAAATCTCGTTCACTTTGCTACTTAGTCTCAGGCTTAAGAATGAATGTGGAAAGTCCGCATGGAAATTCCACAGCAATTCCGCCCCGTGCGGACCCAGCATTACTTTCTTGTCATAGTCAGCTGAGGTTTTAGGTGTTGCCTATTAGACAGACAGCAGAGGATTTTTTTTTTTTGTAGTTTCCACTGCCAAAACATTTTCATTTATGTAGAAAAGTGTTAATCCTATACCCCACAGGCTTTTTGGAGGTTTTGTTTTCTAATACGAATTTATTTTGTCTGCAGGGCTGTGATCACCGCAGTGAGTACAGGAGAAGTTTGGCTGAGACGAGGAGACAGCAGCAAAACGAAGATCTATGTTTCACAACTGCAGAAGGGCAAATACTCTGTGAGGAGGGCAGGGAAATGAATGCCGTCGTAGGCTCTTCTCACACTGCATTAATGCAGTGGGAAAAGCTGCAGACCTAGACACCTTGCACAGGCTCTGATTAAAAACGTATAACATTCGTCACCCCTAGGAGATTATAATAATAATTAGGATATAATAATTATATCCTATGGGTGAGGGATGTCCATGTTTGGCACCTGTTTAACACATCCGTCACCCATGGGCTACAGTGGTATTCATTTAATGGGCTCTTTATAAGAAGCTATTGAAAAGCTCATCTGTTATCAGATGGAACTGTATGGCTTCCTATCAGTCATTGCCTGTTATGGTATCCACTTAATACTTTTTACAGGATGCATCTGGATCCACTAGAACAGTGATGGCGAACCTTTTAGAGACCGAGTGCCCAAACTGCAACCCAAAGCCCACTTATTTATTGTAAAGTGCCAACACGTCAGGGGGCGAGCTTATCACGATGTATGATATTTTTACTCCTGTCATTCTTAAAAGGACAAGCCTGTTTTAAAATAGACAGCGTGCAGATTTTGACTTCTTTTGGATGCGGAAATGCTGTGGAATTTGCCACGGAAACTTCCGCTGAGGACATTCTGCAGCATGTCCACCTCGTGTAAACCTATCCCAGCAGTGATATTGACCCCCCCCCAGAGCAGCCCCAGTGCTAATAGTGACCCACCCCAGAGCGGCTTTAGTGGTTATGGTGACCCTGCACCGTGGCCCCAGCGGTTATAGCGACACCGCACCGTGGCCCCAGTCATAATAGTGACATCCCACAGTGGCCCTCCCAGTAGTAATAGTGACACCACACAGTGGTCTCAGTGGTAATAGTGACATCCCACAGTGGCCCTAGTAGTAATAGTGACACCCCACATCAGCCCAGTAGTAATAGCGACATCCCATAGTGGCCCCTGTAGTAATAGCTCCCTCCTCTGAGACCCGAATTCCCCCCCCCCCCCCACCTCCTCTGCTTAGTGCTGTTGCTGCCACTGATCCCAGAAGCACAATGTGACGTGCTGCCGGACACTTTCTCCCCTCCCCTGCTCTCGCGGAACCAAGTAGGATACGTCCGAGAAGGGGGGAGGAGGATCCCGGCTGCACACTGACATCATAGTGTGCACTGGGATCAGCGCCTCTAGCAGTGCTGCTGAGTGAATACCAGCAGGGGAGATGCGGCACCCCTGCCCGGTATTCACTATTGTGGTGAGCGGCTGGCGGCGGCGAGTGCCAGCTGGGAAAGCTCTGAGTGCCGCCTCTGGCACGCGTGCCATAGGTTCGCCAACACTGCACTAGCACAATTTTGTTTTGCTGTCCTATCCAGAAAAAGTACAGTATCCATGATGTAAATGGGGTCTATAGCTCCTTTTATGTATTACAGAAATGCATTGTGAAAGCAGTCTTACAAGTACTCCAGTGCACCTCTACAACACGGTGGTGGCGATTAGAATAGAATGTTGTGTGTGCGGAGGTAGAGGGCTATGTATGTGTTAAATATTAATTCAGCATCGCTCTTGCTGTGTGTGGATTGAATGGTGTGTATGTATTGTCTGGAAATTAAATTTATAGAGCTTTAACTAGAACGTGTCAGTAAGGCTGGACAGTAGTGAATGAGCTGAACAGTTTTTTTCAGATATAGTATATAAATATTTTCCTATATTTACATTTTTGCACAAAATAAATGTATTTTTTATATCCATTAAATTACTAGACAATAAAAAGTTTTCTTTGAAGCTGACTATTTCTGGGAATTTGGTTGTTAATTGAGAAAAGTTCATCACTGTCTTGTGAAGCCATTCAAAAACTGTTAATGTTCTTTGCAAAAATAGATGCGTGTTTACATGACCATGGTAGAGAGCCATTTATACGGGACGATTATCGCTCAAAATTCATTCAAACAACGTTTTTGCATTCACACTGGACGATTGCTTAATTTCGTTTGCTTACTATTCGTTATTGCTGCTGTTCAGTCAGCATAAAAAATATCGCTGGATTGCGGGCTTGTCGTTCCGTGTAAATGCTCAATGCTTTACATAGGATGTGAAGTGCTCAGCGAGGAGTCAGTGAGAACCCAGTGATCGCACTCCTGCAGAATCTTTAGACAGGCACATCAACAACTTAGTGGTGACGCCAGCGCTTGTGCAGTTGTTTAGCCGACTGTCGTCCCTTTTAAATGAGACTTTAGGAATAGTGAGTGTAATGTGAGCTAGCAGGCTGGTGTCGCATCTCCCAGATCAATTCAGATTGTAAGCTCGTAGGCGAGATCTCTCTCCTGTTTATCGCATTGTTTGTTCATTTTAACTAGATTTGCCATTTTAGTTTTTGTGGTGTTCTCTTATTTCCTTAATTGTAAAGCTCTGTGGAACATCTTGGCACAATATAAAGAGGATTATTTCTATTGTAGTGTAAGTAACTGTAATTGCGCAAGTAACTCCTTTTTTATGTAACATTGCAGACAATAAAACTACACTAGCTTCACATTGATACTGGACATATGACAATTTTAAGAGCGTTAGGAAGTCTCAATTTCTCGTCTGTATCGTTGAGGGACACAGAAGACCTTTTGGTATAGCTACTGCCACTAGAAGGCTACACTAAGCAAAGAAGTTGTTATTCCTGATAGGGAAATTCAATCGTTCCGTCAATATGCTGTGGGGCTCCACATCAGAGGTGGTTATGGTGGCCGCCATGAGAAAGCAGTGACACAGACAGGTCTATGTGCAAAGCAATCTACCTTTATTACATATGTCACAATTTATATAGTAACATGGCGCAAGGCGGGCTTTATGCCTGATAAATTTGTTTTCACATAAACATACATTGTTGCTTAGAGATGTTATCTTAGATTGTACAACTTTTCACATTCCAATATTACATTCCATTGGCAGTTCCAATTAAGATATGCGATTTAGTAAATTTTGCTGAGTTGTACAGTATGCCCAGAAAATACTGTTTAGCTGTGTCAAGAAGTGGTAGACAAAATCATATTTAGGCCTGAGACCTTCACATATACAAGACAAATTCATATTCAGGCCTGAAACCTTCACAGTCCCACCTGCCAACTATACCACTCCTGCAGATTCTGAGCTAAATCAGTCTTAGCTTGGTGGCTGTAGGAGATAGAGCTTCTGTCCTTTTTCTAATTTTAGTATATTCCCCCCCCCCCCCCCCCCAGCCTGGCATCAGGGTTAATCTACCTTCCCAAATTGTTTTGAAGTGAGGAGGACGAATAGTTCTGCATCTGACACACTGTTATCCCCTTCTCCAAGAAGAGATAGTGGAAGGGAGCTGCACTAACCACTCTGCTTCCTACCGGCCATGGGGGTCACCTGAAGCCCCCTTTCCCCATCCAGTGATCTCTCACCACTATGTGACAATCACTGACACGGTGGCCCTGCTGGTGCACTAGGGAACCGAAGAGAATGAAAAAGATGGGTGAGTATGGCGGCACACTTCTCATCCTCTCAGTCTCTGGTAACATTTTCTCAGGACCTTTTCTCGTCCGTATCATTGGGGGACACAGCAAGACCTTGGGTATAGCCTCTGCGACTAGGAGATGCCCCTAAGCATAAAATTGTAAACTACTCCTAGCTATACCCCTCCTGCAAGCATTAAGCTACCTCAGTTTTAGCTACGTTATGCATCTCATTAAGTAAAGTAACGGTAGGGCGAGGAGTCTCAATTTTTTTTTTTCCTCGTGATCATGGCTATGAAGTAATCCAACTTGTGCATCCTTGGTATAGGGGGAGTGAGTGATGGTAGTTCTATAAGACATTGTATATCTTGCGATTACCCAATGTTACAACCATCCTACTTCTCATTGCCCCTGTCTAGACGGGCTCTTTTTCTTATTGCATTAACCCTCTGACTCTCATAGGGATATATTAAGAAGAAGCATAGTCTAGATCACATGAGGTAATTATCCCCCTCTACGCAAGCTTAGCCAGACCTCATCTGGAATACTGTGTCCAGTTCTGGGCACCCCACTTTAAGAAAGACAGACAAACTGGAGCAAGCTCAAAGAAGAGCTATTAGGATGGTGCGCAGTCTGCAAACCATGTCCTATGAGGAACTGGTAAAGGATCTGGGAATGTTTAGCTTGCAAAAAAGGCTGAGAGGAGACTTAATAGCTGTCTACAAATATCTGAAGGGCTGTCACAGTGCAGAGGGATCAGCCCTATTCCCATTTGCACAGGGAAAGACTAGAAGCAATTGGATGAAACTGAAAGGAAGGAAACCGATTTAGATATTAGAAAAAACTTTGACAGTGAGGGTGATCACTGAGTGGAACAGGTTACCACTGGAGGTGGCGAGTTCTCCTTCATTGGAAGTCTTTAAACAGGCTGGAAAAATATGTGGCTTGGATGATTTAGTGAATCTTGCACTGAACAGGGGGTTAGACCCAATGACTGAAGGTCCCTTTCAATTCTATGATGGACAGCAGCTACTGCATTATTCTTTTATTATCAGCAATAATAAACAAAAAAATTCTCAGTGCTCATAGGGATTCAGAAAGTAAAGAAAACTTAAATCAAAAGGAAGAGGTTAATCATGATGGGGGGAAAAGAAACCCTATGGGTCCAATTGTCGAAATGGGAAAAGTGCCAAGTAGATCCAGATAGGCGCCTACTAATACATCTTTTTAATTTTCAAGAAACATACAGTGCAGTACATACAACGCGTTTTGGCGCTCCAGGGCGCCCTTTTCAAGCATACATAATACGGGTAACAGGACAAACTGGAGCACCAAAACGTGTTATATGTACCCATCGCCACTGACTTATTAGCACCCAATGGAAACAATAGGCTAGTTATAAAATCTTTTTTTTTTTGCCCCCACCTTCATCCCCTTGGGTACTGCTCTGGAGCGTCCCAAGGTCTGCTGTATCTCCCAGTGATACGGACTAGAAAACAGGATTTTTGTTACTTACTGTGAAATCCCTTTTATTGTCACGTTCATTGGGGGATACAGCTCCCCCCAATTGTATATTTTAAGACATTCCTTAAGCAGGCCTGACTTTATAAGTAGAATGATCGTTCTAGAAATGGTCTATATGGATGGATTTCCAGTGTTATTCTGTTCTCTCCTACTGCTTTCGTACAAACTGATTTAGCTCAGTGCCTGCAGGAGGGGTAAAGCTAGTAGGAGGGACTAACTTCTTTGCTAAGTGTCACCTCCTAATGGCAGCAGTTATACCAAAGTTCTTCTGTGTCCTCCAATGAACGTGATGAGAAAGGGATTTTACGGTAACAAAAATCCTGTTTTTCACTTGAAGAATACCCCATCAAAATTAAAAAAATTAATTCTCATACAAACCATAATGTTCACCTTAAAATCTAAATGCAAAAGATATGAAAAGAATAAATGTGACATATTGTACAATAAAAAATGTTGGAGGCTGCATTGGATATAAAGTGAAAAACTGACATGCTGATGGCAACATTCCAGCAGTGTAGGGAGCAGAAATTTAATAAACCCTGTCAACACCTGTAAATTAAAGGGGTTGTCCCGCGCCGAAACGGGTATTTTTTTTTCCTTCAACCCCCCCCCCCCCCCCCCCCCCCCGTTCGGCGCGAGACAACCCCGATGCAGGGACTTAAAAAAAAAAACAGCACAGCGCTTACCATCTTCAACCGGTGACTTCTTACTTACCGGTTGAAGATGGCCGCCGGGATCCTCTCCCTCCGTGGACCGCAGCTCTTCTGTGCGGTCCATTGCCGATTCCAGCCTCCTGATTGGCTGGAATCGGCACGTGACGGGGCGGAGCTACACGGAGCCCCAAGCGCGTCTAATTTGGCCATTAGACGGCGAAAATTAGACGGCAACCATGGAGACGAGGACGCCAGCAACGGAGCAGGTAAGTGAAAAACTTTTTATAACTTCTGTATGGCTCATAATTAATGCACAATGTACATTACAAAGTGCATTAATATGGCCATACAGAAGTGTATAGACCCACTTGCTGCCGCGGGACAACCCCTTTAAGTTTTGCCCAGTAGCCTACAGCTCACTACAGCAGCTGACAAGGCTGCCCATTATAGAAACTTTGAAGAGATCACTTTAAATGGTATATTTACATAGACATGGCTTCTAAACCATTAACCAAGGGGGTCCAGACGGTGCCGCACCAGGAGTCCTTCTGTAATGTAATAGCGTGGTGCTGATGGGCAGCCCAGGGCACAGTGAAAGTTCCCAGATGTAGGACTTTGCATTTCTCCTTGTTAAATACCATTCTGTTAGTTGCTGCCTACTGTTCAAGCTTTTCAGATCTTTTTGAATGCTCTCTCTCCTATCTTTGTGTCGTCAGCAAATTTGATCAGTTTCAGATCAATTCTCTCCTCCAGATCATTTATAAAAATGTTGAACACCATTTGCCTAGGGCAGAATCTTGTGGTACCTCACTTGATACATTCCTCTACTTGGATGTGCAGCCATTTATGACCACTCTTGGAGTATGATCACTCAGTCAGTTGTGAATCCACCTAACAGTTGCCTTGTAAATACCATATTTGGTCATTTTTTCAATAAGTATGGTACGAGATACTTTGTCAAATGCTTAACTAAAGTCAAAACCAGTATAAAGAAAAAGACCCCCGCGCTCCAGGACCAGGAAACTCCGTTTCATAAATTAAATAACTTTTATTGCGACGCGTTTCAACGGTACACAGCCGTCTTTCTCAAGGTAATGCTTGAGAAAGACGGCTGTGTACCGTTGAAACGCGTCGCAATAAAAGTTATTTAATTTATGTAACGGAGTTTCCTGGTCCTGGAGCGCGGGGGTCTTTTTCTTTATACTGGTTTGGATGTCAGAAGCCTGAAGGCTTTACACCCCGGGACGTCTCTCCTGCAGGTACAGGATTGAAGACCAGGATCTTTCTGAAGGCAAACGTGGATATCGGGTGCCGGTGGCTCCTTTGATTAGGAGCGCACTGTGCACCAGGTGAGTTGTCACTCACCATTATTTACATTTATCAATTTTTTATATACTTTGAGGCGCTGAGATTTTTTCTTTTTAACTAAAGTCAAGATATACTATATCCACCGCAGTTCCCTGATCAACCCAGTCGGTGATTCAAACAACACAGTTCCAATTCCCTCTCTGTATTAAACTTTAGACACCATGCTGGGTGCTTGCATTCATTTTTTGATACTGCAGGCTAAATTAGATGTGTTTGGGGTGTGTGCTCATGCATGACTCATGTGTAGGTCATTGAGCTTGTTAAATCAGTTGCTATAAGGAAGGAATGTGATAACCCATGAAGTAGAGGAGTTTGAGAGAAGAGGTGGGGAGAGAAGCAACATGTATAAATTCTATTGAACCGTCTATATGAAAATGGATGAAGCATGGATACTGCACTGGTTTGCCACAGAATTTTATATTAAACAGACCTACTTTCATGACATTCCACAAAAGATCCAGGCTAGATCTGAACTACATGAGTTAGGGGTTAGAATGTAACCATTATTTTGCAGTTTTAATAACTCCATTTAATGAAGGACCATTTACCTGCAATATCTAATTATACTGTATTTTGAGTGACGCATTTAAAGAGGTTATGCTAGAATTAAAAGTTATCCTCAATCCAAAGGATTGGGAATAACTTTCAGATTGGTGGGATCAGTGGGGGTCCTAATGGTTGGACTCCCACCAATCCAAAAGTTATTCCCTGTCCTGTGTTTTATTTTTGTCCATTAACAAATGTAAAGTGAATGAAAAAAATTTTTTTTTTAGAGGAGTCCACTCTTTGTCTTCAAAACAGCATCAATTCTTCTAGGTACACTTGCACACAGTTTTTGAAGGAAGTCAGCAGGGAAGTTATTCCAAACATCTTGAAGAACCAACCATTATCTGTGGATATAAAGTTGCTCAAATCCCTCTATGTCTTCATGTAATGCCCAATAGACTTAAAGGGGTTGTCTCGCGAAATCAAGTGGGGTTATACACTTCTGTATGGCCATATTAATGCACTTTGTAATATACATCGTGCATTAAATATGAGCCATACAGAAGTTATTCACTTACCTGCTCCGTTGCTAGCGTCCTCGTCTCCATGGTTCCGTCTAAATTCGCTGGCGGCTTGCTTTTTTAGACGCGCTTGCGCAGTCCGGTCTTCTGCTCTGAGCACGAGCCGCTTCAGTGTGCTCGCCGCTACAGCTCTTCTGCGCATGCGCAGACGAGCTGTATCTTCTCGGGAGCGCGCTGGAGCGGCCATTCTGCTACCATCCTCTCTTAGAGGAAGGTGCAGAGCCGCCCAGCAGAGCCGCCCAGGTAAGTGATGGGTGACGGACTGACGGGGGTGACGCGTGACGGACTGCCGCTGTGGCCCCGGGGCCTACCGCTGTGGCCCCGGGGCCTACCGCTGTGGCCCCGGGGCCTACCGCTGTGGCCCCGGGGCCCACCGCTGTGGCCCCGGGGCCCAGCGCAGGGAAGCCGGGGCTAGCGCGGGGGAGCCGGGGCCTAGCGCCGGTTACCTGCTGCCTGGCGGTGGGTGACTGGTCGGCCGCGTTCAATCCCGGGGTCCAGTCGGCGGCTGCGGGGCGTCTGGTTGTCAGGGAGACACAGCTGGTAGCGTCTCGGGAGCGCGCACGTCGGGCTACAGCAAGCGACAGGAAAAGAGCCGGCGGCCATCTTGGGGAAACTTTTTATAAGTTGCTGAAATGCTGGAACTGTAAGTAGAAACCGGCTAGAAAAGTCATTTACATGGGTGATTAGTAATGTATGCTTAATAAGGGGGACTGGGCAAAAAAAAATAAATTAACTGCTTCCTCGAGACAACCCCTTTAATGATGTTTAGATCAGGGATCTGTGGGGGCTATATCATCACTTCCAGCACTCCTTGTTCTTATTTATGCCAAAGATAGTTCATAATGACATTGGCTCCTAATTTATTGTGCAGAAGGAGCACAACCCAAACATACAGCCAACCTCCCTGGGTAAGTGTCTGCGTGTTTTTCTCAGTATTAAGGACACCATTCCCTGACGAAATCCTCATCCCCATTTGCTGAAATGCAAACTTGCAAGGAACTTCCACCATGCTTCACTGTTGCCTGCAGATACTCATTATTGCAGCACTCTCCAGACCTGCGGTGAGCAAACTGCCTTCTGTTACAGCCAAATATTTCAAATGTTGACTCATCAGTACAGAGCACCTGCTGTCATTCTTTTTCGCCCCAGTTCCAATGTTTTTGTGCATAGTTGAGTTGCTTGGCGTTGTTTCTATGTCGAAGGTATGGTTTTTTTGGCCGCAATTCTTCTATGAAAACCACTTCTGACCAGACTTCTCTGAATGGTATACTAGAGTGCCTGGGTCCCACTGATTTCTGTCAGTTCTTAGCTCTTGGAACTGTTGGATATCCTTCAATTTGAAATGGAAGTAAGGGCTTATTCAGACGACCGTATATCGGCCAGGTTTTCACGCTCGGTCGATATACGGTGTCCATCTCTGTAGGGGGAGGAGGCTGGAGTTGGGAGCAGTGCACTGAGCGCCTCCCCCCCGTCTCTGTCTCCACCCCTTGGCACTATTTGCAATGGGTGGGGGCAGGGTGGGGCGGAGCTAGGTCCCAAAACTCAGCCCCGCCTCCTCCCACCCCTTTCCATTGCAAATAGTGTTGAGGGGACGGGAGCTCAGTGCACTGCTCCCTGTTCTTCCAGTCTCCTCCCCATACAGAGAGGGACACCGTATATCAGCCCGGCCGATATACGGTCGTCTGAAGCCGCCCTGAGCATGCTGTGTCAACTATATGAAGAGGCTTAGAAGCAAGACTTCAAGCTATAAGAAGGTTGTACTATGGCAGATTGATATCTGGTTTCCTAATAAAATCCTTCTCAGGTTTATTCTAAGTAGAACTAACATCCGGAGAACAATATTGTGCAAACAAAGCTGCTACACAGTTGTGTGGCTGCTGATGTTGCGCTGGGCTGAGGCACAGTATCTGTAGGTCTGAATAGGGCGGTAGTTGGGAAATGGGCAGAAGTCTGGGCTGGCAGTGTAGTGGCCCAGCACATAATCCCGGTCCCTTCCATAAATGTCATACATGTTTGTTTTATGTAGATGCGCTGTGCAAATATGTCATGTCATTTTCCGTGTGTAGTTGCACAGCTGCAGCGCTTGAGAGGTTAACTTTAAGGCTGGGTTCACACAGGGCGGATTTGCCGCGGGAAATCCACCTGCGGCGCTTAACCTGGGATTAGCCGGTCATGTGGATGAGATTTCTCAGAAATCTCGTCGTCACGGGACAGCGAATCTGTCGTGGCAAAGCCGGCAGAAGCCAGCGTTGCGGCGCGGATTTACCGGCAGCATCATATCCATTCTTTTTTTTTCCCGTTGCAGCGGAAAAGCATGCAGCCAAGCCACTCCAAGTGACTAAGTGCCACTGATTTTGAAGCAGTGCTTTCCCGACGGAAATCTCATGGTTTTTCACTGTGGCCAAACAGCAAGATTTCCGCCAGGAATACGCCGTGTGGGAACCCAGCCTAATAAAATCATTCCCTGCATGTAAATTTATCAGTCTGTCATGTCATGTGGTATAAGAGAAGGTATAAATAGTGTAGTGACCCAGAGCACCATCCTGGTCCCCTCCATAAATGTCATACGTTTTCTCTTATGTGGAGGCACTGTGCAAAGCTTGTCCTGTCATATCCAGTGTGTGTGTTGCACAGCTGCGGCACTTGAGAGGTTAACGGTAATAAAATCACTGCCTGCATGTAGATGTATCAGTTTGTCTTGTCATGTGGTACAAGGGGGGTTATAAATGTGAGTGTTTGAAAGCGGGAAGAGGACTTCCTTCTTGCCTGCAACAGAGTTCTAGCACAGAGCCACATAGAAGCACTGTGATGACTGAATACTGAATGTGAGTGGAGTGAGCTCCATTAGTGAGAGAGCATTTGTAAGCAATTCTCCAGACAAGGCCAGTGCAGAGGTACTAATCAATTCTTTGACTGTCTAACTTTCCTACGCAGCCGTCTAGAGCCAGGATACCCGCGTAGACCATTTAGTTTTCCTCGACCAAGCCAAGACTGCAAAGGCTTATAGGTATCAGAATGATAGATACCCCCACATATGACCCCATTTAAAAAATACACACCTTAAGGTATTCACTGAGGGGTGTCATAGGTATTTTGACCCCACAGGTTCTTTTCAGGAAATAATGCAATTTAGAGGAGAAAAAATAAAATTTCATATTTTTGCAAATATGTCATTTTAAAGACAGAATTTTTTTCTATAGCGCACATGAAAACGAGGATTTGCACTCCAAAATGGATACCCCTGTTTCTCCTGTGTTCAGAAACATACCCATTGTGGCCCTAATCTTCTGTCCGTATGCAGAACGGGGCCCCCAAAAAAAGGAGCAGCCGGTGGCTTTCAGAACAGACATTTTGCATGAAGGTGTTTTAGGCCTCATCGCCCACTTGTAGAGCCTTTAAGAGGCCAAAACGACAGAGAACCCCAACAAATGACCCCATTTTAAAAACTAGACCCCTTAACAAATTCATCGAGGTGTATACTGCGAATTTTGACCCCACAGTTTAAGCAAAGCAGACGGAAAAAATTATGATTTTAATTTTTTTTACATTTGTCATTTTAAAAACAGGTTTTTTTAATACAGCACACATATGAATGAAGACTTTCACCCCAAAATGGATACCCCTGTTTGTCCTGTGTTCATAAACATACCAATTTTTTTAGATTATTATGTCTGCATGCACAACACGTCAACTGTTTTTTAACTTTTACGTGATTGCCATTATCCATTAAATAACGGCGATCACTTGACTGGAGACCACTCACCGCGGCCCTGGATAGCCAGGAGCAAGGAGATTTAAAATTTTCCGAGTCCTCCCTAGCTTCTGCGCTTGTGCCCACCATTTTGGTGACGGGCACATGCGCCAAAGCTGGGGAAAGGTCCTCAGATAAGGATCCCATCGGGGGACATCACTGGAGGCCGTAGGTAAGTAATGTCACCACTCAACATATATCGGATCCATGACGGGAGGTGAAACTTGAGCTTTTTTCAGACTTTTACCACGAACTGCATACCACGGCTTCCCCGTGAGATCTCCAGGCACTCCGCTACTTTAAGTAGCCAAGAGCAGGGAAATTTTAAATTACCCCGACAATTCTCGGCTTTTGCGCATGCGTCCGCCATTGGCGATGGGCGCGTGTGCAGAAACCGTGGTAAGGACCGCGGATAAATCCGGGGGCCTTAGATATGTAATTTCATCTCCCCTCACAGATACAATCCATGAGGGGAGATGAAACTGAAACTTTTTTTTTCTTTTTTTTTACACTTTTTATTTACTTTACATGATCACCATTATCCATTAGATAGCGGCGATCATGTGCCTGGGAACTGCATACAGCAGCTCCTGGTGATATCTCTCTGCTCTTGGCTACACATGGCAGCTGGGAGCAGAGGGATTTTAAATTTCCTGGTCCACGAGCCCTTCTCTGCACGCGCCCGACATATGACGTCTGGCACGCATGCGCAGAAGGCGATTTAAGGTCCTGGAAGGACCAGGACATGACGGAGGTGAGTACTTTCAGCTCCCATCATTGGTCCGATCCATGAGGGGAGCAGAATCTTCAACTTTTATTAACTTTTTTTTACACTTTTATGCAATCGCCGATATGCACTTGATACCAGCAATCATGTGACTGGGGGAGGGCTTCTTGCAGCTCCCCATGACAGCTCCAGGTTGTCGGCTACCTCCGGTAGCCAACAGCATGGAGCTGTCACGTCCACAGCCCACATGACTTTAATGCTCAAAGCGAACATGTTTCTACAGCCCTGGGGATTAAAGCCCACTAAACCAGAACGTAAAAATACTATAGGGTGGTCACTAAGGGGTTAATTTAGATGTTCTTTACTATATTCACTATATTCAAAAACAATGGCCTAAACGTGCATCTCTTATTCCTGGACAAAAAAATGTGTCGAATGTGTCTTTACTGAATCTCCTGAAAAAGTGTATTTGCCTCCACTGCATATACAACTGGGACTGATGAAAAAAATTTAGAAAACCAGTTGATAGAAATTCTGCAGCATTTATGCATTTGAAATCTAAATTTCCCAAAGTTAGTGATGCAAAACTGAAAGAAGGAACTTTTATAGGACCACAAATAAGATCAGTGATGGATAATGAGAAATGTCAGGAACTGTTAAATCCATTGCAAAACCCAGCCTAGTTGCCATTCAAAAATGTCTGCTTTTCTTTCCATGGAAATCAAAAATCAGAAACTATTGTGATCTAGTGAATGATATTGTGTAATCATCCCAAGCTTTGGGATGCAATTTGTCAATTTGCAATTATCATCAAAAACTTTCTAGGTAAACTGTATTTCACATAATGTTGACTTATTTAAAGGGGTTGTGTCATTAAAAAAAAAAAATTCTATAGTCACCTCTTCCTCCACAGTCAGACTCCTTACCATATCTTCTCCTCACTGATCTTAACCAGGCCCACGTGTCAGCTCACCGCAAGCCGTCTGGATTCTCTTCTCCTTGTTATGAAGCTAGCATTACTTGCATTCTCCTTCCGGCAAGTCAGTGAAGGTCACGTCTCTGTGACGTAGCGTTCACTGGCTAGGAAGGAATGCTGATCTATTGCAGAGACGACACGCATGACCAGTCTCTGCAATAGCTCTGCACTCCCTGCCAGACTGTGATATAGTGACGTAGCGTACATTGCCAGGCAGGAAGGAGACTGCCTGTGAATGTATCTAATGTACCCCCGGGACTGCAGGAGACAGGAAAAGATCGGCGGGGAGAAGATCTTGTAAGTAGACTGATGGGTGAGGAATAGGTGAGTATAGAAATTGTTTTTTAATGACAGAACCCCTTTAAGTACTAATTTTCTGAAACTTAAAATGTATGTTAAAAAAAACATTCTAACAATATATTTGACAGATGAAATACTACTACCATTAACTATTCTTGTGAAAGAAAAAAAGTTTTGTTTTGTAGGTCAGTGTATTTTTTGTGGAAAAAGATTCAGTAGAACTAGTAATTCATTTATAGCTTTACTTATACTGGTCCTAGGTGTCAACTGGGCGGTCCTAATCAGTAATTGCTGGTGAAGACGCAACACTCTAAGCTAGCTGAAAACTAAAGGTCCAAGATGCAATAGTAAAATGAGGCAGGGAAACAGGGAGGAAAGAGGGGCTTCAGCATGATGCCAAAACACCTCTTTCCTCTCTGTCCCCCTGCCACATACAGGACTTCTGGCACATCTAAAACCCTTTGGAATTGTGTCACCCCCAGACTTCCTTTCGTGTTTAATCCAGAACTGACGAATCCAGAGCTCCACCCCGAAACATGTGTTCACTTGCTGGTTCTCTATGTTATTAAATAAAAAAGAAGTGCTTTTTTCACTATAGCATCTTGAACATTTAGCTTTCAAATAGCTTAGTGTTGAAACTTCACCGCCAGTATTTTATCACATTCCCTTTCGCTTTACTCACACCCACCTTGGTGGAGCATTGTCTGGTTGGCAGCACATCCATCACTCAAAACACTTTTTACTCCAGAATCATTTCACCACTCTCAGTGGGTTTTGCTCCATCCCCTTTTTATTCTTTTTATCTTTGCTAATCAGTAATTGAGAACTATCTCTGTATGCACATGTAGCGTACAGAAGTTGATGCATCGAAACTTCTGGATGTTTCTGAGTGATCTATGTTGTCTTGTGCTTATGTGTATTGTCAATGTGTTCTATGTGAGTGAATATGATGTGTATTGCATAGCTGCAGCACTAAATGGGTTACTGTATGGGTTATGTCTGGAAAAGTATCTCTTTCTGTCATGTGACTTTGTTTTATATATGTAAGTGCAAGGTGCATGAGTGAGGAGAGTGAGTTATTGGAGTCTGTCCTATCTACCTGTCTGTCCTGAGAGGAGCTGGTCTGCACACAGACACCTTCAGTCTGTGTGTACAGAATATGGAAGAGGCTGAAAGGATAGAGGACGAGTGTTGTGGACCCCTTCTTCTTCCCTGCATGGAGGAATAAGAAAGTAAGAAGCCGCAAGAAGTGCAAGTTCCCACTGTGCAGCGCTGTGTGCATTCCTCTACTCTGTAAGTGTGTACCAGTAGAGAGTTGGTGAGGGTTTATGAGAAGGTGTCCGGGAACAGAGGCCCACAGATAACTTAGCCTGTGAAAGTTACTCTGTCCTCCCATGTTTCCTCCCTGTCATACCACGTGTTCTTCTGCATTAAGCGTATTTCCAGTGGATGTAAATTGTTCTGGACTGGATTGGATTTGTTAAAGTTGTGTTCAAGTAAATGACTTTACCGACCGTTCTACCTTTAACCCTCAACTCTGTGCGTGTGGACTCTTTATTCTATCATCGTGAATTCACCGCAGAGGAAGGAATGATGGTGTCACACGTGACAAACGGACTAAGGTAAACCACTTATAGGTTAACCTATTTAATAGCTCTCGGCCCCTTGGACGTGTCCCTGGTTACTGTCCGGGTGGGAGATGGTAGAACCATCTTGACAAGGCCCAAACTCTACCCCACTTATGCCTAGGCTGGGGCCTGCTCCTTGGACGCTGCACACACACATAAAGGTAAGGCTGTCAATCACGGAGTAGGACCACCCACTACACTCCTAAGTGTAGAATGAGCCGAGAGTTAAATAAATAAATTACTAGTTATACTGAAAATTATCCCAGAAATATGTAAATCAATCTTCTCAGTTCTCCAGCTTCATAACATGCTGCCCATAGACTGGATTGTAATTTTCAATGTGATCGGTCTCTAAAGATGCGGCTCTTTTGGGCCTTAAGGACACAGTGATTTTTTTTACTTTGTTTTCTCATTGTTGCATTCCGAAAGCCATAACTTCTGTTCGTTTTTTTGTTGACCTAGTGATATGACTTCTTGTTTTTTGCAGTTGAGTTGTAATTTTGGGGTACCCATAGCATATTGATTTACTTTTATTAACTCTTTCTCTTACATTCCTTAGCAGCACAGTGATAGAGTATTCTGCCCCTGTGAACTGACAGGACAGATACATTTTAATGACATAATTAATAAATAATACAAGGCCCTGCCTCCCACTCCCTTATATAGGAACAGTACCCCTATAATCCTTTAGTGTTTTTCTGTCCTGTAAATGGGACAGGTGGATGCTAGCCTCCCCTACTGTCTAAAGGTTTTTTTTCTTACCATATGGGCAAGACAACTGTTTGGCGTTTGGCCAATGGCTGCAGTGAGTGTTCAAATGTTTTTTTCATTCATTTTCCGTTTGCTGACTGCTTTGATAGCAGGAGGCGAGGTTTCGGGGTCTGTTGATGTGTGGCACAATCTCCTCTCAGCCTTCTTTTTTGCAAGCTAAACATTCCCAGATCCTTTAACTGTTCCTCATAGGGCATGATTTTCAGACCGCTCACCATCCTGGTATCTCTTCTGTGGACTTGCTCCAGTTTGTCTATGTTTTTTTTAATTGAATGACCAGAACTGGACCCAGTATTTCAGATGAGGTGTGACTACGGAAGAGTAGAGGCGAATAATTAGCTCACATGATCTAGACTCTATGTTTCTTTTAATACATCCCAGAATTGTGTTTGCCTTCTTTCCTGCAGCATCACACTGTTGACTCATGTTCAGTCTGGGATCTATTAGTATACCCAAGTCTTTTTTACATGTGCTGCTGCTTTGCTAAATTCCTCCCATTCTGTATGTGCTTTTTTCATTTTTTTGCCCACATGTAGGGCATTGCATTTCTCTATTCTGTCAGTCGCCACCCACTGTTCATGCTTTCATAGATCTTTTTGAATCCTCTCTTTCTCTTCTATAGTGTTAGCTATCCCTCCAAGTTTTGTGTTGGCTGCAAATTTGGTTCAATAGGTTTTTATTGGAATGAAAAGACATACATCAATCGTATCAGCATACTGTGTATATCAGGCTTTGAAACTTTTAAAACATATGCATAATTGAGTTGCATCCCCTGCCTGCTCCACTCCTACATCTCTGTGGAGACTGCAGCTTATCAGTCTTCATTCCAAACATTTTTAAACTTTTCAATAACAAATATATTCTTTCCCCACCTCCGGGTAGGGGACCAGGAGGTGTGGATAAAAGAAATTAAAGAGATAAACGAAGAGAAAAGAAAAAGTGAGAGAGGGGGTAAACAATAGGATGGCTCTGGCGAGCAGGGGGGGGGGGGAGGGGGGATATAGGTGGGGGGGGGGAGTGGATGCCTTAGGGGACTTTAGTGGCCCTCCTTCTGAATAGCCGGGAATTAATTTAGCAAACTCAGAATTGTGTCTCCTCAGGGAGGGCGGGCCTGAGCTCAGAATACCTCACCGGTCTCAGCCCCCAAGATGGGCCTGAGTTCCCAAACCACCAAGTGCGGCGCTGATGAAAAGCCGCGTGGCTGCGTCAAATTTGCCTACCAGGAGGCCCATTCTCCCAATCCCGGTGACTGTCTAAAGTCCAGCCACGGTCGCCATGTTGCGTAAAACCTCTCTACCGTTGTCTCCTCTTCCGCCCTCATTTCCTCGAATCTGGCCAAGGTATTGACAGCTTCTACCCAGTGGTACCTTGCGGGTCCCGAGGTAGCTCGCCAGAATCTTGGAATGATCTGCCGCACAGCCATTATGAAGAATCTTAGGAGCCCTTTTTTAACGTGGGTCGTGGGTTCCTGATAAATGGATAGTAGGGCCATCTCGGGTGTGAGCACAATACTCGTTCCGCTCAATCTGTTGTAAAGGGCCTCTACGTCACCCCATAATGTCGCTATCGGAGGGCACTCCCACCAAATGTGTACCATATTACCCCTTCCATTTGCACACCTCCAGCACTGGGAGGAGGATTGAGGGAACATTTTATGCATTCTTTCCGGGGTTGTGTACCACTGAGATAGGACCTTGTAGTTGAGGTCATGTAGTTTTGAGTGAACTGTGGCCTTGTGTGTTAGAGTGAAGGACTTCCGCCAAAGGTCAGCGGAAAAGCCCCTCCCCAGCTCATCCTCCCATGCTCTCGTGAACCTCGGGAGTTCATCCCCCATCTCACGATCCAGCATTAGCTTGTATAGCCGGGAAATTAAGTGTCTCGGGGCTTCAGTAGACATGCACATCTCCTCGAAGGGAGTGAGGACCTTGTGTAGACCCGACCCGGGTGCCAGGGCGTCCAGTGAGCCCCTCAGCTGTAAGTAGACCATCCAGGCTCCCGGCGGAGCCCTAGTCTCATTGAAGAACTCCGTTAAGGTTTTGATCCCCGAGTGACCCACTACGTCCTTTATTCGAGGTACCTGGATCATTGGAGTTAGTAGCAGGGTTCTATTTTGCTCGAAAGCTGCGAATTGAGGGTTCGCCAGAAGAGGGGTGAGGGGGCCCGGGATCGAGACCAACCCATCTCGCCTTGCGAAGCTCGACCATGCCTCAGACAGCAGTCTCAACAGCGGGGATACTCTAGGCAGGTCTCTAATTAGGCCTCCCGGAATCCAGAACATCCCTTGGGCCCGGTTCGGCTCCAGGTCCATCTCCATCTCCACCCAGATTTTGGATCTGCTACTCTTAAGGAGATCGAGTACACACCTAGCTATATTAGCCTTATAGTATAGGGCGAAGTCTGGGAGACCCAGTCCTCCCCTAATTTTGGTTCTAATTAGCGTACTGTGCTTTAATCTGGGCCTGCGTCCTCGCCACACAAATTTAGTGATTAGGGAGCGTATGTGCATCAGGTATTGTCTGTGAAGGCGTATGGGGAAGGCCTGGCAAAGGTAAAGGAACCTTGGAAGCGAGACCATCTTTATCGTGTTGATTCTGCCACTCCAAGACAGGAATAAGGGGTTCCAATTTTTCAAGTCTTTGTCAAGGTTCTCTATGAATGGTTTATAATTTAGATTGAATATATGTGAGGGGTTGGCGGGGAGCTGGACACCCAGGTATTTTATAGCGCTGTTTTGCCACCTAAATGGGAATTGCCTTTTCAGCCTTTGTTCTTCTGCCCTAGGGACCGTGACATTCAGAATCTCTGTCTTTTGGAGATTAATTTTAAAATTACTAATTTTACTGAATCTGTTGAACTCTTGTAGCACTACCAGGATGCCGACGCTTGGGCAGGACAGGTAGACCAGGAAATCATCAGCGAATAGGGATAGTTTGTATTCCGCCTGACCTGCTCTGACGCCTCTGATGGAATCGTTTCCTCTGATCACGTTAGCCAACGATTCCATCGTTAATATGTAGAGGGTGGGTGATAGTGGGCATCCCTGTCTAGTTCCGTTATGGATAGAGAAGGATTCCGACAGGACCCCGTTGACCCTCACCCTAGCTGTGGGGTTCGTATACAAGGCCTTAATTCTCTCTAACATGCGGGGTCCCAGACCCGTGCTCCGCAGGGATGCCTCCAAAAAGCTCCATCTCACCCTGTCGAAGGCCTTTTCGGCATCGACAGCCATGAGGCAGAGTGGGGTCTCCGACTCCCGTGCCCTCGAGATCAAGGATATGGATTTGATCACATTATCCCTACCCTCCCTTCCTGGGACAAACCCCACTTGATCCCTATGTATAAATTTCGGGATGAAGGGTTGCAGACGGGTCGCAATCAGCTTGGCAAAGAGCTTAATGTCTACATTCAGGAGTGATATGGGACTGTAATTACTACAGACTGCAGGGTCTTTTCCCGGTTTTGGTAAAACCACTATATGCGCCTGCATAGCCTGAGCTGGAAAGGCACACCTCCCATTCACCGAGTTAAACGCTCCCAGCAACCATGGGGTGATTTTATTCCTGAACATTTTGTAGAACTTGGAGGAGAACCCATCCTGTCCCGGACTCTTACCCGTTTTAAGCTCTTTTATTAAACTGTTTAATTCAGGTGTCGAGAAGTCCCCCTCCAAGTCCCCCAGCTCATCTACATTAGCTAATTTTGGGGCAAAATTATTTAAGTAATCTCTGGTATCCTCCTCATCCGCCTCCTTGGTTCTCTCTGAATCTGATTTAAGGTTATATAGGTCCTTGTAATAGGTTCGAAACACCTCCAATATCTCGGAGGTCGCGTGGGCTACGCCCCCTGATTTCTGTATTTTGGGAATGTGGTTTATGGGGGCTTTCGGGTGCAATGTTCTCGATAGCCACCTTCCGCTTTTATCCCCGTATTCAAATGCGCATCTGCGTAGTCTTTCTCTGGCCCCGAGGGATCGTTGGTCTAAAATTTGCAGGATTTGATGGCGAATCACTGAGATTTCTGCCTTTGTTACGTCCGAGGGGCAGCTTTTATTACGGGATTCCTTTGTGTGCCGCTCTCCCAACAACCCCTGTAGCTTGGCTGATCTAAATTTCTTCAGGCGAGCCCCATGCGAGATGAATATTCCCCTCAAAACGCACTTGAGCGCTTCCCACTTAACCGGGGGGTCTGTGGTGTCATTACTATGGGTAGCCTCGAAGTCCGCTATTGTTTTTTTAATGTCATCGACACAAAGTGGGTCGTTAAGGAGGTTTTCGTTAAGTCTCCATAGGTTCGAGCGAGGCCGTCCCCCCAGATCCGACAACCCCCCATATATTGGGGCGTGGTCCGACCAGAGGAAGGGCCCCACCGAGCATGTCGGGTTCTGGTCCAGGAGGCTATGGGATATTAGAATGTGGTCTATGCGACTATAGCTATTGTGGGCTGCCGAGTGGAAGCTGTAGTCCCTGACACCCGGGTGCAAGATCCTCCACATGTCCGTTAGGTGCATTCTATCTAGCTCCCTTTTCAGTGCTTTTCGTGCTGTGTGTGAGATGGGGGACTTACCCACCGATGTATCCAGCTCCGGGTCCATTACTAGGTTAAGGTCCCCTCCAAGTATCACCTGGGATCCGGCTGCGAATGATTCCAACTTTCTCAGCGTGGTTATCCCGAAAGGAACCTGGCCCTGGTTGGGGAAGTAGATGTTAGCAAATGTTAGTATTACCCCTGTAACTTCCAGTTTGATAAAAATGTAGCGTCCCATCGGGTCTGTCTCATGGTCCACCACAGTGTGCTGCAGAGATTTATGTAACCCTATTGAGACACCTCCTGCCTTTTTCTCAGGATGGGGGCCATGAAACCATATTGGGTAGTATCTGGAAGAAAAGCGTGGAACACTGTCTACCTTAAAATGGGTCTCCTGCAGCATGGCAACCTTAATCTTCTTTCTATGCAAGTGATACAGAATCTGATTTCTTTTTTCTGGGGTATTGAGCCCCTTGACATTGAAAGTACACATAGATACATTAGCCATCAGGGGGGATTGTCGATTAGAAGCTTATGAAATCCCAGCATCCACGCCCCTTTAGGGTGTTGGGAAGGAAGGAGGGGGAGGGGGGGAGGGGAAGAAAAAACCAGAGAAACATGAGGCTTAGGGCCTCTCAAACTAAACCACACAGCAGTACGAAATGCCATTTCGATATAGCACATAGGCTATAGCCCCTATGGGGGGGGGGGGGTGATAACCGACAGCAGGGCCGCCATCCCTAGCGGCTTCGGCCAAATGACAAACATTATGCATTGAGATATTAGCACATTACCGGCATGTGAAAATGACGTTTAGCGAGGGGTTCTTGCCATCTTGGAACCTAGAACATAAAGCAAACAAGAACCCGCCAAACAGGCAAGCGTTACATCACATTAGACTCAGACTTATGATATCAGCGTTTGTCCTTGGCTCCCACTTTCTGCCAGGGGGAGTGAAGGGCAGGGGCCAATATCCCCTCTTGGGGGGGCCAGTCCGGGAGGGCTATCATCGGAAGTCCCAAGGAGCCTAAAAAGCCCGGCAAGTCCCCCAGAGCTCTGAAGGAGACCCTCTTGTTTCCTTTTCTTGCCGTCAGTTGGAACGGGTATCCCCACTGATATTGTATTTCTTTTTCTCTCAGGACTAACAGCAGAGGTTTCAGCGCTTTTCTTAACTGTAGTGTACGTCGTGACAAGTCCTGAAGAAGGAGGATGGGGTTGCCCTGAAAAATCAGCTCCCCGGCCTCTCTAGCTTTGCGCATTAACAATTCCTTATCCTGAAAAAAATGAATCCTGCATAGGACGTCGCGAGGTCTCGCCGGATCTAAGGCTCTCGGGCCCAGCGTGCAATGAATCCTATCTATTTCGATAAATTTGTCTGCCGGTCTCTGTAGAATGTCATTGAAAAATTTTTGGGCCCAAGCTTCCAGCTGATGATTTTCCACCTTCTCGCTTAGGCCTCTGATTCGCAGGTTGTTCCTCCTATGCCGGTTTTCTAAATCATCCAGATGCACGAACAACTCTTCAATTTGCGCTGCCTGCTTCTGGATAACTTTTCTATGGGATTCAGTTGTTTCTAGAATTTTGTCTTGGAGATCTTCCACCTCGGTCAGGCGTTGGCCCACGTGGACGATGTCCTTTTGTAATGCTGCAATGTCTCTCTTGTGGGACGCCTCTAACTTATGTAAGGCACCGTCCAGGTCTCCTTTTGTGGGTAGGGATCTTAAATGGGCCCTCCAGTCCCATCCCTCTCCTGTGTCGCTGTTGTCTGCAGCGCTGTGCTGGGGGCTGCATTTTTGTCTGGATACATGTGTACCTCTGTAGGGGGACTCTGAGGGGCTATCGGGCTCGCTGTTGTCTCCCCTCCGACCGCTATCTTGTTCAGCATGGCTGTGGGCTGCGGGGTGTATGGGCCTGGACTGCCCTGTTTGCTGTTGTGTTCGTGGCAGTCTCTTGTCAAGGGGCACTGATGAAGGTGAGTGTCTTGCAGGGTCAGGGTCTGCTGTCTCCTGCTCATCCCCCCCCCTCGCTGGGTACTGCTCTGGGTGTCTGTGGGTTGCAGGGTGAGTGGTAGTAGTCTGACCTGTATGCTGCTGCTGCTCCTGTATCTGGCCGATGGTCTCCTTCTGCCTCTTGGAGTGGAGCGTCTGTGGTGAGGAATGCTGCGCTGCTTCAGCCTCCGCTGTCTGCCGGTCGCCTCCCTCCGTCTCTGGGTACTTCTCATGGGCTTCTGCCCGTACCCTTCCTTCAGCGGCCGCACAGCCGCTCCGCGCGCTCCCCTCCCCCGCCGGCGCCATCTTAAGTTCAGCGCCGCGGTCGGGAGCCTCTCTCTGCGGCCGTGGGAAGTGCTGCACCGCTTCAGCCCCCGCTGCCTGCCGCTCGCCTCCCTCCATCTCTGGGCTCTTTTCCCTGTGCACCTCTGTCAGAGCCCGTCCTTCGGCGGCCGCGCCGCCGCTCCGCGCGCTCCCCTCCCCCGCCGGCGCCATCTTGGGTTCAGCGCCGCGGTCGGGAGCCTCTCTTTGCGGCCGCAGAAAGTGCTCCAGTCCTCCTCTTTCTCGTCCCAGCAGGTGTCCAGAGGTACTCTGGGCTCTCCTGCGTCCCATCTTGCCTGTTTGGGCTTGTTCTTTGTGCCGGTAAATAGCTTTTAGGGCCGTTGCCGCGGGAGCTCACTCAGGGCACAACTTCCACTGCCATAAGCTAGCTCCGCCCCCCCTGGATGCAAATTTGATCAGTTTTTCCTCAATTCCCTCCTCCAGATCACTTATAAAAACAACACTGGGCCTAGGACAGAGTCTTGTGGTACCCCACGTGATACATTCTTCCACTTGGATGTGCAGCCATTTACGACCACTCTTTGAGTACAATCACTCAGCCAGTTGTGAATCCACGTAACGTCTGTCTATGATTCTATGGTTTTGCCTAAAGCCTTTATAACTCTGCCTATATTCTATGGGCACTGCCTGTAGCATTTATGGCTTTACCTATAGCTTTATGGTTCTGTCTGTAGCCTGTAAGCCTTAAAGGGGTTGTCCCGCGGCAGCAAGTGGGTCTATACACTTCTGTATGGCCATATTAATGCACTTTGTAATGTACATTGTGCATTAATTATGAGCCATACAGAAGTTATAAAAAGTTTTTCACTTACCTGCTCCGTTGCTGGCGTCCTCGTCTCCATGGTTGCCGTCTAATTTTCGCCGTCTAATGGCCAAATTAGACGCGCTTGCGCAGTCCGGGTCTTCTCCTCTTCTCAATGGGGCTCCGTGTAGCTCCGTGTAGCTCCGCCCCGTCACGTGCCGATTCCAGCCAATCAGGAGTCTGGAATCGGTAATGGACCGCACAGAAGCCCTGCGGTCCACCGAGGGAGAAGATGCCGGCGGCCATCTTCAGCAGGTAAGTAAGAAGTCACCGGAGCGCGGGGATTCAGGTAAGCGCTGTCCGGTGTTCTTTTTTAACCCCTGCATCGGGGTTGTCTCGCGCCGAACGGGGGGGGGGGGGGGGGGGTTTGAAAAAAAAAAAAAAACCCGTTTCGGCGCGGGACAACCCCTTTAATTGCTTTGCCTATAGCTTTTATAGTTTTGCCTATAGCCTTTATTGCTTTGTTTATAGCCTTTATTGCTTTGTCTATAGCCTTAATGGCTCTACCTTTAACCTGTAAGCTTTATGGTTTTGCCTATAGCCTTTTGGCTCTGCCTGTAGCCTTATAGGCTTTATGGCTTTTCCTAGAATCTTTATTGCTCCAAGTCCATGCCATCACTGCAGCATACATACACGTCAGTTTGTGGAAACAACTTGCCTGTTCTGCCATACATATACAGCACAGCATGGGAAGGGATTAAATAGACTAAGGCTGACCTTACACTATAGAGATTCTAAATGGCCTAAAGGGACGGCTTAGATCACTTTCTGCTGATCATCTGTATCATTTCGTGACGTGACCGAGTGTGAACGATGCCCCCCAATAGCAGATATTTATCAAAAACTGATCTTCTATATTATAAAAGTACAAACAATAAATGGAAATGTTTAAAGCCATCTTAAATACTCCCTGTCAGCAGTTCATACCTTCAGGAATAAAAAGTTTAGGAATAGGAGTCAACCAATCTGGCTCAATAAAGAGAAAGCATTTAAATTACTAAAACAAGAAGGTAGTGAACAAGCACTAAAAACCTATAAGGTAAAATATAAATCATGTAAAAAGCAAATAAAAGCAGCAAAGGTGGGGACAGAGAGACTCTTTGCCAAAGAGAGTAAAACTAACCCTAAACTGTTCTTCATCTATATAAATAGTAAAAAGATTAAAACAGAAAGTGTTGTCCCTTTAAAAAATAATGAGGGAAGAATTGTAGACAGTGAAGAGGAGAAAGCAAAACTTTAAATCGTTTTTTTGCCAGTGTATTCACTCAGCAAAACAAAATGCCAGATGAAATGCAGAGTGATAAAGGAAACTCTTAACTAAATCACACTTGTCTAACCAAGTAAGGTGCAGAGCACCTTAAAAAGATTAAAGTCTCAGGGTCCTGATGGCATGCACCCCTGGGTCATATGGAATTAAATAATGTGATAGACGACCGCTAATAAATGCTGATGCTAATAAACAAGCTGTAATTGAAAACCTCCAAGACCTGTTCTGGCTTATTGAAGATGAACCTGGATTTAGAGCAGTCCTGTTTTCACACAGGGTTCCTCTATGAAGTACATTCTACTAAAATTATCATCACTATTACCATCAATAGATCCATAGTCTGTTATCCAAACGGTTAAGGAGTTTGGTTTTTTTCTACCTTATTCTATTGTGTTTACGACCAAGGTCATCTTCACCTGCGGCCTCTTCCCCAGACGCTCCCCCTACAGATTAGGGATCCTGCTCCTTTGCATGTTACCCATAAGGCCTCCCAGGGCTGACGGTGTGGATGCCTGTCACCTGACGGGTGTTCCCACCTTTTACATTCCTGTATCACATTAAAAGCAACCTTCTCTTTAGAACCTTCTTGATTGGAGTGATAGTCCGCTGCTCTATATATGGTTCTATCTTATAGCGAAGAACTCTATAGTTACAGGGTCTGTTCCACTAGATTGGTGCATAGCCAATTTGGTTAAGATATTCAAAAAGGGGTGAAAAAGTGAACTTGGAAACTACAGGCTGATAAGTCTTACTTCTATTGTGGGTAAAATGTTTGAGTGGTTTCTAAGAGATGTTATCCTAGAAAATCTCAATGAAAATAGCTGTATAACTCCATATCAACATGGGTCTATGAGGGGTCACTCCTGTCAAACCAATCTGATCAGCTTCTATGAGGAGGTAAGTTCTAGGTTGGACCGGGGAGAGTTATTGGATCTTTTATATCTTCATTTTTCCAAATTGTTTTAAATTGTGCTGTATAAAATGAGAATGCTTGGTCTGGGTGAGAATGTGTGTAAGTGGGTAAATAACTGGTTCAGTGATAGAAAGCAGAGGGTGGTTATTACATACTCTGATTAGATCACTATTATTAGTCAGGTGCCACAGGGCTCAGTATTGGGCCCTATTCTTTTTAATATATCTATTAATGACATTGTGGAGGGATTGTGCAGTAAAATACCAATATTTGCAGATGATATATAGTGTATACATATATCAGGGGACGATATAGAGTTCTCTCCCATTATCTATTTATACCCAGGACTGTGACTATAACAAGGGGGCATTCTCTATGAAAGAAGGTTTCTACACCAACATAGACCACTCTATGTTCTTTACAGTAAGAGCAGTGAGACTATGAATGGTGAACTCACTTAAAAAGTTCAAGAGGGCCTGGATGCCTTTCTTGAGTGTAACAATAGTACATATTATAGTCACTGATTATTTCAGAAGGGTCGGTGATCCAGGGATTATTTTGATTGCAAGGTTTGGAGTCAGAAAGGAATTTTTCCCCCTAAAATGAGGAAAATTGGCTTATACCTAGTGGGGTTCTTTGTTTAACTCTGAATCAACATTGCAGGATAATAGGCTGAACTGGATGGACATATGTCTTTTTTTCAGCCTTAAACACTATGTTATTGTGTTTATATTTTTTTGCACATAGTCAGATACTATGGTTGAAAATTAATTCATGCAGAACAACAGATCTGCATGCCATCAATGGGGATGATTGCCATAGTAGTAAATAGAGAGCTGAGCATATTCACTCTGCTTGGATGCAGCAGCCTGTACCTCACAGGCTGAATTGCAGGTGGGACTTGCATCTACTAGACATTTATGATAGATCCTCTGGGTATGCCTTACATGTCTAACAGAATTCTCCTTTAATAACCAGTGTGGCTCAACACTATCTGCAACATTTCATATGTGAGTTAAAAAAGGTTGAGGTTGACTTCTGTTATGTTAATGTTCTTTAATGACAAGGCAAAAATTATGTGAAAGTAAATTTAGTGATTAGCCTGCAACGCCCCACAGCGACCAAGACACGAGGCCCACACTGAGGAGCTGGCGGGGGTAGAGGTGTCACTTGTCAGGATAGCTCTAACAGACTCCTCCCTGGAGTGACGCACGGAACCACAGCCAGGTCACCGCTACGCCTCTTTTAGTCAACGCTGGGACAACGGTTATCTGTATAAGTGTGGTGAACTTGAAGCTGTCACGCATGGCACCACCGTTCCTTCACACCATTGCGTTCTGGCGTTTGAATAAAGAGAGTCCACACACACGATTGGAACTTGATAACTCAGTCACTGGAAATGGGCAATGACCAGTGAACTTTACTGTATAATTTGCATACTCGCACGTGCAGGAAAGAAGGCTTTTTGGTGATTGGTCAGGGAGGAGAACACAGTGTGAATCCGGGCCTACAGTCTCCGTTATCTGCAGTGCTCCGCTCCTGGACACCCACGCTCCAGGACTCTGAATTACTCTGGAGGAAAAACACGACACCCCACTGACACTCACTCAAAACTCTTGAAGACGACTGCACGGTGGACTTCTTACTCCTTTCTCTCCTCAGAGGTGGTTCCTGGCATGGAAGGACTCGGGGTACCTTTCCTCTTCCTCCATCACTTTGTAGTGGTCCAGAATACCTATTCCTGGCCCCCCTCATTAATGTCATGTCGCTATTATTGTACCTTGATGCCACCGGAAACTAGCGGTTTGACAGAGGAACCCCCCTCTCACACTCCTAGCTCCCGATTGGCTGCATTCGTCAAGTTGCTGGAAGGTCCTTTACCAGTGTCTGGATACAGTCTAGCTGCCCTGCCAGCGGACCTCTGCCTCCACTCCCTCACAGGTACTTACAGCTGCTCTGCCAGTGGCCCTTTGCCTCCACTCCCTGATAGGTACTTACAGCTGCCCTGCCAGCAGCCCTCTTACTCCGCTCCCTCATTGGTACTTGCAGCTCCCCTGCCAGTGGCCCTCTGCCTCTGCTACCTGACAGCTCCCCTTCACCAAGGGTAGTATGGGAAGCAGGGAAGCCACAGTGCCACACAGCTGCACAAAATGTATAATGCTGCAGGACACCGTGGCCCCGGGGAGGCAATGGAGAGTGACAGCAGGAGCAGGGAGCTTACTTCAGGGCTGGGAGGTGGAATGCAGGAGGACAGCGTGGCCCTGGGGTGGGCATGCAGAGTGACACCATGAGCGTGGAGCTTCCTTCAGGACTGGGAGCCCATACAGCAGAAAAAAATCAGTGACTTCCCAGGTACGCACAATGGCAACAACAGCAGCGGGGAAGAGGCACAGATACTCACAGCTGCAGCCGGGACTGCAGAATAAGGGCCTTCCAGGACCTGCAGGGGAGCCTTGTCTGCAGACAATCAGGTAGAGGGGACGTGACCATCCTGTAACTCTTGTCTCCACCAGGACTTCCTGGTGGCGTCAAGATACAATAATACCTGTCATGTCTTTGGTGTAGATGCACTGTGCAAATTGTCTAGTCTCTTGTTATGGGTATAGCACAGCTGCAGCAGATGAAGGGTTAAGGTCTGCATGAGACTAGGAGATGTCTGCAAATGTATCAATTTATGTCCTCTCATGTGGTATGCTGGAGACTATAAAAATGAGTGTCTGAGAGTGTGAAAGGGTTCCGTCCTTCTTGGTTCCTGAGAGAGAGAGTGCCAGCTACATGGGGGTACCTTCAACCCTCATATGATGAAAAATAGAAGAGGAAGAAAGGTATTTCTGAAGTTTCGATGCCAGGAGCTATTAGAGAGCAAGGAGCAAAAGAGAGAGAGGAGTAGAGGAAAGTCAAGACCACTGTGCAGAGGTACTTTCATAAGTGAGTGTTTGTGGAGAGTTTGCCCTTCCGCTTCCAGGAGCGGTACCATACAGATAACGAGGACTGTAGGGCCAATATCATCCTGAGTATACTCTTAGAGAAAGTCTCCCCTTCGAGGAGCAGTACCATACAGATAACGAAAACTGTTATCCTGACCTCCCTTCTTCTGCTTTGCCTGCATTGGTGTGTTCTTAAGCTGTAAAGTGTTAAAGGTTTGCAAGTAAAGTTTTGCCAGGCCCTGACTGTTCCTAGGGACTGAGGTACTTAACCACTAAATCGTGTGGGGACTCTCTTTATTATCACAGAGGTGGAGTCACGTGACAATCTAAAGTTCTTCGGCATGTATATTGGCCATCCCTCTCCTAGAGGTGTCCGGAAGAGGCCCAGTGATACTCTGGCTGAGGCTGCGTGTATCCCTCTGGGGAGGAGTCTGGTAAGTGCCACTGTGACAAGTGACAGCTTTACCCTCCAAGCTCCTCAGCATGTGCCCCGTGTCCTGAGTTGCCCTTTGGGATCCTGCAACTTCACCACATGAGGGTTGAAGGTACCCCCATGTGGCCGGCACTCCTACTCCACTCACAACCGTTGAAGATGATGAAAGACTCACTGTAGTTTTCAATCACTCACTTTTATAGAAGGTAAGACATCACGTGATTAGACAGATCTTGATACTTTCCCAAACATATCCCAGCCACTTTCAGACATTAAAGGGGTTGTCCCTCGAAAGCAAGTGGGGTTATACACTTCTGTATGGCCATATTAATGCACTTTGTAATGTACATCGTGTATTAATTATGAGCCATACAGAAGTTATTCACTTACCTGTTCCGTTGCTAGCGTCCTCGTCTCCATGGTGCAGTCTAATTTCAGCGTCTAATCGCCCGATTAGAAGCGCTTGCGCAGTCCGGTCTTCTCCCTGGTGAATGGGGCCGCTCGTGCCGGAGAGCTGCTCCTCGTAGCTCCGCCCCGTCACGTGTGCCGATTCCAGCCAATCAGGAGGCTGGAATCGGCAATGGACCGCACAGAGCCCACGGTGCACCATGGGAGAAGACCCGCGGTGCATCGTGGGTGAAGATCCCGGCGGCCATCTTGCTAAGGTAAGGAAGAAGTCACCGCAGCGCGGGGATTCGGGTAAGTACTAAACGTTTTTTTTTTTAACACATGCATTGGGTTTGTCTCGCGACAAACGGGGGGCCTATTGAAAAAAAACAAACCCGTTTCGGCACGGGACAACCCCTTTAACCTCTTGCATGCTGCAGCTGTGCAATACACAACAGCAGACAAGACACTTTGCACAGTGCATCCATATAACAGACATAACATGTATGACAATTATGGAGGGGCTGGAAATAGGTGTTTCAGGCCACTACATTACCGTACTATTACTGAGCATAGCACTAATTATTGTTTGTTAATGGGTAAACTGTAGCAATACGCAAACTTCTGAAAAGTTCAGTGTATAACACCGTCTAGGAGTCACAAAAGCCCTGCATTACACTCTTGGGCCACCTAGAAAAGGAAAAAGATTTGTTTTCCATTAACTCCTTCATCTCCTTATTTTTCCCTTCTTCTTCCTTCTATTTTCTTCTTCTTGCTCCTTTCCTTGTCCTTCTGCCTTCTTCTTTTTCCTTCTGCTCCTTCTTTGTCCTTTTTCTTTTAGCGAGTTTAGCCAAGCAGAACCAACTGAGTTTGGGTTCTCCCCCAACCAACTTTTATCAACATTCGACCCGTAACAAGGTCCGGCTGTTTCAGTTCACTCAATGCTGTATACAATGGGCTAAAATGTTTTGACCCCTTAACTCTGTGTCACAGAGAATATGTGACCAACCTATGATATATTAGTCTGACAAGTAATTAGATAGTTAACCTAGACAGCGGTAAGTGTTGCAAGGCACACTGTGAAGGAGTCTGTTGTCACTACAAATAGTTTCCACCTGGAATCCCTGAAGCCTGACTTATTTCACAAGTCTGTGCAGAGCAGGCATGTGGAGAGAAGAGGCAGCGTGAGATATACAATGAAAGGTGAGTAGGGGAGGAGAAATGGAAAGATTGAGTGAAGGAACTGCGTATACACCTTGCAACATCCTGAGGTTTAGTCATGCTGATAACGCCCATAGGGGGTGGGAAAAAGAGGGTGAGAGAGATTCCAGACTCTGTGTCCCGAGAGAAGGCAGAAGGTAAGTAAAGACATATTACTTTTAACATGTGCAGTAATCAATGGTGAAAGGTAACTAGACAGTCATAAGAGAGAGGTTATTTCATGAAAATATACAGGCAAGATGGTAATCGAGCAGTCTTCATACCGTACGCAGTTACATGTGATGACTGGTCACAGCCAGCAGTACAAGGAGTTAGTCACCGCAGAGTATTCCGCTGGTTTTACCAAAGTCCAGCTGGGAAATATTAATCTTTCTGCTTTCATTGTAACGTGACTCTCTAATCCTGTTCCTAAATTCAGAACAAGCATCGTTTACATAGGAGGGGGCAAGCTGGATTTACTGGCATGGACAGCAGATCCGAACCCAGTACTACAAGGTATAGTATTCAGCCGAGTCATTTTCCATCAATGTATAATTATTAATGTATTCTCACTTCTATAGTACAGTCTCCCCACTCATTTCAGTGCTGCAATAAAACAGTGCAGGGTGCTGATTAATGTAACTAAAGCAGAATTTTCTCTCTGAGTTTTTAAAAAAAGAATAGTCTTTCTAGGCTAGATCAGTAATGTCCAATAAAATCCTAGAGCGATATCGCTAGCACTAAGAGCCAGCAGTGCTAAGAAAATGGTCTCTTTGGTTCCTCTCTGCTGTTTGAAGAGCCTAGTAGAACCATGCTTTTCATGGAAGTGGATTATCAGTTGTAGACAACCACAAGATATGGTATAAAATATTTGAATATGTTGTTGCGACAGGTGTGCCCGTCGCTGTCTCCATTCTTACTGTACCAGTTCTTGTTAAACAACACTTGTCTAATTTGAAAAATAAATGGTAAGGAGATGTAGATGCCATAGAGCTTAGGCAATGGTAGAGTATTGTACAGATGCTTCCTAATTATCTCTCAGTGTAGCACGCTGTCTCAAGATGCTTTCACCCGGCAAGGAAAATCATGCAAGAACTTTCTAATGTTTAAATCAGATCACAATGCAAGCTTTTTTAAATTTTATGCAGCTAGGGATTATTTTTTCTTTTTTTTGGGAGGGGGGGGGGGGGGGGGGACAGGGTATATACAGCAGATGTATAACTTATACCAGCTGTACATATATAATTATATGCAGGAGATACCTAGGTTATACCAGCAGTATCGCTACTTATCTGTAGTGATGGGAGGCATTTTTGTTACAAAAACGCCTCACATCGGCGAGTTTCACGTCCTGGTACCTTGCTTGCCCGTGTGAAATTAGCCTCTTATATACAGCATCTCTTAGGCTAGTTCCACATGAGTGATAGTGATTTTTGAGCGTCAGCACTGCTTTCTCTCGCAAAACCATCACTGCCGCTTGTAATTTTTGAGCGCTTTTTTTGTTGCGTGATTTTGCTGTGATTTTTTTTGTAAAAGTGAATAGAACTTTCTAATGTTAAAATCGCATCGCAATGCAAGTTTGTGCGCTGTGACACAATAAGAAGGAGGCTCCATAGGTAACCATGGGAAATAAAAAAAAAATTTGCACATCGCAAAAAGATAGAGCATGCCACGATTTTTGGCTCTGGCAACATTGCATGAGTAAAAACATCGCTAATGGGAAGGAAACCATCCCCCTGCTCAGTGCAGGATTCACTAAATCATCCCAGACAGATATTTGTCCAGCCTATGTTTGAACACTTCCATTGAAGGAGAACTCGCCACCTCCCGTGGTAACCTGTTCCACTCGTTGATCACCCTCACTGTCAAAGTTTTTTCTAATATCTAATCTGTGTCTCCTCCCTGTCAGTTTCATCCCTTTGCTTCTAGTTTTTCCTTGTACAAATGAGAATAGGGCTGATCCCTCTGCACTGTGACAGCCCTTCAGATATTTGTAGACCGCTATTAAGTCTCCTCTCAGCCTTCTTTTTACAAGCTAAACATTCCCAGATCCTTTAATCGTTCCTCATGGGACATGATTTGCAGACCGCTCACCATCTTGGTATTTTAGTAAAAAGAAAGTCCGCCTTCATAGGTATGGAAAAAGTTTTTAGCTTTTATTAATAATCAGTATCACAGCATAATAAAAACTTGTAATGCGTTTCGGTCAGCGGTTTCATCTCACATGTTTCTAATGTTTTTAATCGTATGTGTATTATAAATAGATTCGGTGTTTTCTTGTATAGCATAGGCTGAACAAGGTCGGAATCTGACCGAAACGCGCTCCAAGTTTTTATTATGCTGTGATATTGATTATTAATAAAGGCTAAAGATTTTTTCCATACCTATGAAGGCGGACTTTCTTTTTACTAAATTCCTATTGGATATCATGAAGGACTACACGAACTGCCTAGGATGGATACATAGCCGAGCTACAGGGATCAAGTGTATGCAGGAAAGAGGGTGAGCGTTTGTTTTTTCTTGTTATAGTCACCACCTTGGTAATGCTTCTCTGAACTTGCTCCAGTTTGTCTATGTCTTTTTTATAGTGGGGTGCCCAGAACTGGACACCGTATTCCAGATGAGGTCTGACTAAGGAAGAGTAGAGGGGGTTAATTACCTCACGCGATCTAGACTCTATGCTTCTCTTAATACATCCCAGAATTGTGTTTGCCCTTTTTTGGCTGCTGCATAACCTTGTTGACTCATGTTCAGTCTGTGATCTATTAGTATACCCAAGTCTTTTTCACATGTGCTGCTGCTTAGCCCAATTCTTTCCATTCTGTATGTGCTTTTTTCATTTGTCTTGCCCAGATGTAGCATTTTGCATTTCTCCTTGTTAAATACCATTCTGTTAGTCACCTCCCACTGTTCAAGCTTTACTAGATCTTTTTGAATACTCTCTCTCTTCTTTAGTATTGGCTGTCCTTCCTAGCTTTGTGTCGTCAGCAAATTTGATCAGTTTCCCATCAATTCCCTCCTCTAGATCATTTATAAAAATGTTAAACAACAATGGGCCTAGGACAGAGCCTTGTGGTACCCCACCTGATACATTCTCGCACTTATAACTACTCTTTGAGTACGATCACTCAGCCAGTTGTGAATCCACACGTTGCCTTGTCAATCCCATATTTGGTAATTTTTTCAATAAGTATAGTATGAGATAGTTTGTCAAATGCTTTAAAGTCAAGATATACTATATCTACTGCATTTCCCTGATCAGCCCAGTCAGTGATTCTGTCATAGAAGGAAATTAGATTTCTCTGGCATGACTTGTTTGTTACAAACCTATGCTGGCTCTGGTTAATTACTCTACGGTATTCTTATCCAAGTACTTGCATGCATGCTGTTTAGTACTTTGTTCAAAGATCCAAGTATCAAAATCAGGCTCACAGGCCTGTAGTTTCCTGGATCCACGTTCTTCCCTTTTTTTTAAAGATAGGAACAACATTTGACGTTTTTCAATCTTCTGGGACTTCTCCAGTTCTCCAGGAATTTCCAAAGATTATAGCGAGTGGTTCAGCAATTACCTCTGCTGCTTTCTTTAGTATCCTAGGATGTAATTCATCTGGACTTTGAGACTTGAATTCATTTAAAGGGGTTGTCCCGCGCCGAAACAGGTTTTTTTTTTTTTCAACCCCCCCCCCCCGTTCGGCGCGAGACAACCCCGATGCAGGGACTTAAAAAAAAAACAGCACAGCGCTTACCTGAATCCCCGCGCTCCGGTGACTTCTATACTTACCGGTGAAGATGGCCGCCGGGATCTTCTTCCTCCGTGGACCGCAGCTCTTCTGTGCGGTCCATTGCCGATTCCAGCCTCCTGATTGGCTGGAATCGGCAGGTGACGGGGCGGAGCTACACGGAGCCGGCATCCTGCACGAGAGGCTCCATTGAAGAAAGCAGAAGACCCGGACTGCGCAAGCGCGGCTAATTTGGCCATCGGAGGCCAAAAATTAGTCGGCACCATGGAGACGAGGACGCCAGCAACGGAGCAGGTAAGTATAAAACTTTTGATAACTTCTGTATGGCTCATAATTAATGCACAATGTATATTACAAAGTGCATTAATATGGCCATACAGAAGTGTATAGACCCACTTGCTGCCGCGGGACAACCCCTTTAAGTTAGCTAAGTGTTCCTTCACTATCTCTTTCCTTATAGATATCTTGCATTCTTTTATTCCCTCAATAGCACAGGGAAGATCAGTTGATGTTATATCTACTTTCTAAGAGATAACAGATACAAAATAGGAATTTAAAAGTTTGGCCTTCTCAACATCATTTTTAACCAATTCACCATTTACATCTTGTAAGCATCCAATAGCATCTTTGACTTTTCTTTTGCTTTTGACAAACCCCCCAAATCCTTTTTTATTGCTTTTGGCCTCTGTTGCAAGCCTCAATTCATTATAAGCTTTAGCTTTTCTGACACTTGCCCTACAGTTTCTGCAGACCGCATTATATTCTTCTTTATATATTTCCCCTCTTTCCATTTCATAAACATATTTTTCTTTGTTTTTAACATGTGTGCAAGTTATGTGTTCATCCATCCTGGTATCTTTTATATGCTTTCCATTCTTCCTTCTTTTAGGGATTGTTAATGATCGTGCTTTGAGAATTTAACTGCATTTCCCAACCTTCTTGGACATTTCTGTCCTTAAGAACATCCAGAATCTCATTTTGCAATATTTCCAAAAGTTTTTGGACATTTTCTGTCGTTAAGGACATGCGTATGTTTTCACTTATGCGATATTGCAAGAAAAAAAATCGCAGCATGCCCTATCTTTCTGTGCTTTTTTTTAAAATCTCCCATGTTTCTCTATGGAGTCTCCTTTTTAGCGCATCGCAAAGCACGAATTTGCTATTTTCGTGAGATGCAATGCGTTTTTAACATTAGAAAGTCCTACTGACTCTTGCACAAAAAAAAATTGCTGTAAAATCGCACCAAAAAAGGTGCAACAAAATCGCAAGTGGCAGCGATGTTTTTGTGGAAAAAAGCAGCTCTGATGCTCAAAAATCGCATGAAGAAAGGTGCAGCGATATCGTGATCGCCAGGAGAAGGAGTCCTTAACACAAAGAAAAAAATAGGCTTATGGGATGCAATGAGCAGATATGTTGCATATGTTGGGGAGGTGCCAAAATTGCAACAATACTGGTAAGAGGTAGTAACCTCTTCGACATATATGGTTAATAGTAACCTCACTTCACTAATCTGTATACTCGGTTATGTGGAGGCTTTAGGCCTCTTTCACACGGGCAACAGAGATATTACAGCAATATCACGATTTTGTGTCACTACATAGTCGCACGACTTTGTAGTGCTCTTTTGCCGGGATTTTCAGGAAGGGGGGGGGGGGTTGAAATATAAGCAGACTTGCTTGTAGTTTTCAGCCAGCGCTTCCTGATTTGGAGGTTCGAAATCCCCACCTCCAGGAAGCGCTGCCTCTGATTGGCTGAGCTGCGGAGTTTGAGAACCAATCAGTGGCAGCGCTCAATTAACTAATCACAGCCATTCAATGTGATTGCTGTGATTGGTTCATCAAACACTGGCTCTGATTGGCTGAGCGCGGGGCACGAGAACCAATCACAGCCAGTGCTTCCTGGAGGTGGGGATTTCGAACCTCCAAATCAGAAAGCGCTGGCTGAAAATTACAAGCAAGTCTGCTCCAGTTGCAGAGGAGATGCATGGCGGAGCTGACTGCGCTTCTTAGGTGATGTATTCTTTCTTTTTTTTCCTCAAATGCAGCTAGGGCTCATTTTACGGCTTTTACAATAGGACTTGCTACTGTAAAAGTTGCATCACACCGCACGAAGACCACGTTTTCATGTTTCCATAAGGAAACATGGGCTACAAAGCATCGCAAATCGTGGCTCTACAGAGCTTGCCCCAATGTTGTATTCTCGCAATGTCACATGTTACAAAACATCGCTAATGTGAAAGAACCCATTGGAATTCACATACATGCGATTTGTAGCGCTGTCGCATTGTGAGAAAATTGCACGATTTTGTTGCCCCATGTGAAACCGGACTAAAACGTACAGCCCCTTACTCAGCAGGTTGGCCACTTTGAGCCCATTAGCTTAGTTTATAGGACTCGACGTTGCTGACAGATTCCCATTAATATAGAATGGGTTGTTTTTTTTGTGTTGTAACGAACATTTTAATGTAAAAACCAATAACAATTATTTGAATTAAAAATTAAATGCATTATTTTGTACAACAAAGTTAGCTTTATAAACCAATGCATGTAACTTTAGTAAGGTCCCAGGGGTTTGCATTTCTATGTGTAAGAATTGGGAGCAGTAGTGCGAAACTCATTAATTTCAGGATATTAATAAAATATACAGCTTGCAGTCCCTCGGAGAGTTATATCAGGGTCATCTGCGATCAGCCTAGTATGGACAGTAGACATCAATTCTATGTAGATGTTGCCACAACTGTTTTTGAGCTGTACGGCAAAACATGGACCATGTCAGCACAGTTATTGACTTGAAAACCAACTCTCTCTTTGCAGTACTCATGAACCTGTGTATGATTATCCACACCCCAAAATATCTCATTCCCCATCTCCCAGAGGGTCCCCAACTTCTCTCAGTATCTCAGAGAGGCTTCTTCTCACACAGAGTGTCTGGCTTCATCTCAGTGTAAACTCAGCCACTGCACTGCACATACTGCAGAGGGAGCCACCCGGGGTAAGTACCTCACACTTCCATTCGCTCTTTATAAAATACTAGCTGATATACCCGGCTTCGCCCGAGTTAATTTGGTACTGGTGTTTATCTGGTGTTCACACGGAAAAGCTTATGAAGTCGTGGTTACTTTAGAGATACTGAGGAAAAAAAATATGTTCACCATTTTGCATAGTTCTCTGCGTTACCCAGGAAATACCACGGGGAGGTAACCATGCGACGTTTCCTTTATATAAAACTAGCTTACCCGTCGCGCGTTGCTGCGAAGACAGACAAACATACATTCATTCGTTTTTATATATCTAGATAACAACCAATCACAGCGCAGCTTTCATGTTACCTCAGTGGTAAAATATATAACAACCAATCACAGCGCAGCTTTCATGTTACGTCAGCAGTAAGAGAAATAACAACCAATCACAGCACAACTTTTATTCTGCCTCAGCAATATAAAAAATAGCAACCAATCACAGCGCAGCTTTCATGTTACCTCTGCGGTATTATATATAGCAACCAATCACAGCGCAGCTTTCATGTTACCTCAGTGGTATAATATATAACAACGAATCGCAGCACAGCTTTCATGCAACCTCAGTAGTATAAGAAGTAGCCACCAATCACAGCACAGCTTTCATGTTACCTCAGCAGTATAAGAAATAGCAACCAATCACAGCACAGCTTTCATTTTACCTCAGCATTCTCAATATCCAGCAATTGTCTTGCGAAACGTTCGGGGGTGCATCATTTTCTGGTTGAACACGCATCCCGTTGCTCGTAATGCCTTTTGCTTTCGTGCTTGAGATGGAAATCAAAGATCTTTGTCTGGGGGGCATAACTGTCGACGACGCTTGCACGCACCCCACCTATCGTAGGATAAGTTGTACTATGCCAGTAATCTTCCCAGGAGTGTACTCAACAACTTCCCAAAGTTTCATGGTGATTGGATGAATGGTGTAGTAATGCATAAAGGACAGACAGACATTCATTTATATATATCAGGAAGTGAGAAAATTACATTCCGTACGTAAAATTTGGACGCTAATTCTTTTGCGCATAGAATTGAATAATCGAGTTGGGACCCATTAGCGTTTCCTATTTATGACATAATCAATGCTCGTGCCAAATTTCAAGTTTCTATGACCTTGGGAAGCAAGAAAATTAGATTCCGTACGTAAAATTTGGACGCTAATTCTTTTGCGCATAGAATTGAATAATCGAGTTGGGACCCATTAGCTTTTCCTATTTATGACATAATCAATGCTCATGCCAAATTTCAAGTTTCTATGTGAGAAAATTAGATTCCGTACGTAAAATTTGGACGCTAATTCTTTGGCGCATGGAATTGAATAATCGAGTTGGGACCCATTAGCGTTTTCTATTTATGACATATTCAATGCCCGTGCCAAATTTCAAGTTTCTATGTGAGAAAATTACATTCCGTACGTAAAATTTGGACGCTAATTCTTTGGCGCATAGAATTGAATAATCGAGTTGGGACCGATTAGCTTTTCCTATTTATGACATAATCAATGCTCGTGCCAAATTTCAAGTTTCTATGACATTGGGAAGCGAGTAAATTAGATTCCGTACGTAAAATTTGGACGCTAATTCTTTGGCGCTTAGAATTGAATAATCGGGTTGGGACCTATTAACTTTTCCTATTTATGACATAATCATGGCTCGTGCCAAATTTCAAGTTTCTATGACATTGGGAAGTGAGAGAATTAGATTACGTACATAAAATTTGGACGCTAATTCTTTGGCGCTTAGAATTGAATAATTGAGTTGGGACCTATTAACTTTTCCTATTTATGACATAATCAGTGCTCATGCCAAATTTCAAGTTTCTATGACATCGCGAAGTGAGAGAATTAGTGGCAGTGATGGAAATCAAACAATCTACTTGGGGGGGGGGGGCACAACTGTCGACGACGCTTGCACGCGCGCCATTTATCGTAGGATAGTTTTACTATGCCTATAATCTTCCCAGGAGTGTACTCAACAACTTCCCAAAGTTTCATGGCGATCGGATGAATGGTGTAGTAGCGCATAAAGGACAAACACACAGACAGACAGACACGCATACATTCAATTTTATATATATAGATGACATCAGGAAGTGAGAGAATTAGATTCCGTACGTAAAATTTGGACTCTAATTCTTTTGCGCTTAGAATTGAATAATTGAGTTGGGACCCATTAGCTTTTCCTATTTATGACATAATCAATGCTCGTGCCAAATTTCCCGTTTCTATGACACAGGAAAGTGAAAAAATTACATTCCGCACGTAAAATTTTGACGCCAATTCTTTTGCGCTAGAATCGAATAATCGAGTTGGGACCCATTAGCGTTTCCTATTTATGACATAATCAATGCTTGTGCCAAATTTCACGTTTCTATGACACCGGAAAGTGAAAAAATTACATTCCGTACATAAAATTTGGATGCTAATTCTTTTGCGCATAGAATTGAATAATGGAGTTGGGACCCATTAGCTTTTCCTATTTATGACATACTCAATGCTCGTGCCAAATTTCCTGTTTTTATGAAACCGGAAAGGGAAGAAATTACATTCCGTACGTAAAATTTGGACGCTAATTCTTTTGCGCATAGAATTGAATAATTGAGTTGGGACCCATTAGATTTCCCTATTTATGACATAATCAATGCCCGTGCCAAATTTCCCGTTTCTATGACACCGGAAAGTGAAAAAATTACATTCCGTACGTAAAATTTCGACGCCAATTCTTTTGCGCTAGAATTGAATAATGGAGTTGGGACCCATTAGCTTTTTCTATATATGACATAATCAATGCTCGTGCCAAATTTCACGTTTCTATGGCACCGGAAAGTGAAAAAATTACATTCCGCACGTAAAATTTCGACGCCAATTCTTTTGCGCTAGAATTGAATAATCGAGTTGGGACCCATTCGCTTTTCCTATTTATGACATAATCAATGCTCATGCCAAATTTCCCGTTTCTATGACACCGGAAAGTGAAAAAATTACATTCCGCACGTAAAATTTCGACGCGAATTCTTTTGCGCTAGAATTGAATAATGGAATTGGGACCTATTAACTTTTCCTATTTATGACATAATCAATGCTCGTGCCAAATTTCCCGTTTCTATGACACCGGAAAGTGAGAAAATTACATTCCGTACGTAAAATGTGGACGCTAATTCTTTTACGCATAGAATTGAATAATCGAGTTGGGACCCATTAGTTTTTCCTATTTATGACATAATCAATGCTCGTGCCAAATTTCACGTTTCTATGACACCGGAAAGTGAGAAAATTACATTCCGCACGTAAAATTTGGACGCTAATTCTTTTGCGCATAGAATTGAATAATCGAGTTGGGACCCATTAGCTTTTCCTTTTTTTGACATAATCAATGCTCCTGCCAAATTTCACGTTTCACTGGGAAGTGAGAGATTTAGATTATGTACGTAAAATTTTGACGCCAATTCCTTTGCGCATAGAATTGAACAATTGAATTGGGACCTATTAACTTTTCCTATTTATGACATATTCAATGCTCGTGCCAAATTTCCCGTTTCTATGCCATTGGGAAGTGAGTGATTTAGATTATGTACGTTAAATTTCAACGCCAATTCTTTTGCGCTAGAATTGAATAATCGAGTTGGGACCCAATTACTTTTCCTATTTTGGAGATAATCTATGCTCGTGCCAAAATTCATGTTTCTACGATATCGGGAAGTTGGAGAACTTTTGGCGAGTCAGTGAGTGAGTCAGTGAGGGCTTTCAGCTTTATATATATAGATACATTTCACAATGAACAGATTCTGACTTTTGGGCAGAACATTGGATGATTGGGACTGATTTAAGTAGCACAGTGTGCCAGGGCCCCATAACAAGGGAAAAATCAGGCCCTGTTCAGATACCACTAGATACCACCACAACCCCAACCATTTCTGACAAGAGTTCCAGATGCCAAGTCTTTTATAACGCCTAAGCACTCATGCACATGGAAGGTATTACCACTCAATCTTGTATGGAGTCATAATAGGGTTGCCCCGTATGTGCAGGAGCCCTCTACTGTAGATCGGCATGCCTTCAAATCCAACAGAAAAAACCTGTAGTACGGCTTCTCATCATTCTTTTATACCATACAAGAACCTCGCGATTCTTGTTTGGCAGAGCGAAAAGCCGATGACATCATTATACTCAAACATCCTGTTTACACAGGCAAATCATTGTTGGGAATCATGAACTTCTCATGCACTTCATTCTTTCATGTTCCTGTGAAACACCGGACAATCAGTATTTAAACGCAACGAGCCGACGATGATTTGTATCCCAGCTGAAAGTGAGCGATAAATGAGAAGTGCACAATTCTGGTTGGTTATTCAGCCGTTGGCTCGCATTTAAACTGAATACTTATTGTTCACTTTTGTTTGTTTGAACGATTTTTGGAATCGTTCTGTCTAAATGCACCGTAAGGTTGAATATCTTTGTACACAAGGGGTGCGTTGGAGCCAGTACATCACTGCATGAAGGCTTTACTGTTCATTACTAAAGTACTTGTACAGGCTCCATGCCCGTGTGCATGAGCCATAGGGTACTTGTTAGATCTGTGGTGTCATTGGTGGATAACCACCACTAGTCTAAAATTATATGGAAAAAATATTGTCTTTCCAGAACATGTATTACCAGAAATAAGTGATTTTTTTCCTGTAGTCACCTAAATGGTTACCACACTTTGAGACAATGTGTGTCAGTATAGTAGCCAGCGTGATAACTATTACTGGCTAAATCACTTACTTTAAGCTGCAGCTACATCTGTGTAGGGTCTCTTTACTTCCCTCTTCCTGTGCAGCAGCTTCCTACTCCCCCTATTCTCTCCATAGACTTCTATGGGTAGCATAAGACAACACTCACCCCCACAGTTGACACTACGGACGGGCCGCAAAATCCACATCATTGTCTAGCGATAGTGCAGCATTATCTGTACTGCGAATGTGCGCCGGCGTGCTGGCCGGCACATCCGCAATACAGATATGAAGAATCAAGGCATTGTAATAAAGAAAATGGCTCTTATGAAATTGTAACTGTAGTGATAGATGGGGAAAGGAATAGATGGAAACAGTGCTGCAGAATATATCAGCGCTATATGAATAACAATAAATTATCCCACCACCATGGGCCCCATCGTAGTCACAGGAGCTGCCTCTATGGTATGACATTTAACTAAACATCATTTCATCATATTCGTACATTCAGGCTTGAGAATAATTTCTGATTATAAGCGTCTCCTTGTTTGCAGTATGTGTACTGGCTGCTTAGATATAAATGTGAAAATGTTATTTTACAGACCTTTCTTGTGAGAAAATCAAACACTCAGCAGCAGATGGTTCTGTGTGTGCGATTATCAGATGACTGTGGACCAAGTTTCATTCATCAGTCGTATATACATGAAGGGCCTTCAGGTAAGTTAACAGGCAGATATCTGATGATGCATGTCTTATAGCAGGCCAAATGGAAAGATGGCACAATACCCCTGCAGCGCCACCTATTGGAAGGCAGCATTCCTGCAAGTCAATATCAGACTTTTTAAACAAACCTCATAACAATCATTTGTAAGCCAAAGCAACCATACACAGACAGCTGTTTCGGGGGATTGCCTCTCATCAGCATACAGTTGGTTTCTGGCTTGGCTAGTGAAAGGCCTACAGACAAGGGGCTGGAAGGGTATCATTTCTCCTTAAAGGGAGCACCAAAAAGGTATGTGAGGAGACTTATAAGTCCATCCATGCTCCTCTGGGAAATATGCAAAAGGAAGATGGAACAATACCTCTGCAGCACCACCTATTGGAAGGCAGCATTTCTGCAAGTCAGTGTTAGAGTTTTTAAACAAGTCTTGTAACAATGACTGGGAATTGTAAGCCAAAGCCAGAAGCCATACACAGACAGCTGTTTTGGGGTGATTGCCCCTCAGAAATGATACCCTTCCTATACACTAGCCAAGCCAGAAACCTACTGCACACTGACAAAGGGCAAAACCCCTGAAACGGCTGTCTTTTCACATATGTTGTTTTTTTTTTTATGTTTTATTTTTTTTAAACAAAGAGGGGAAAGTAGTTTCATATTTTTTTTACACTATTTTATTTATTTTTACACAATTTATGTCCATAGTAGGGGACTTGAACCAGAAACGTTCTGATCGCTATAATAATGCATTGCAGTACTTCTACATTCTAATGCATTATCGCTCACAATAGCAATCAGAGGCCAATGTCTGGCATCCAGTGGCCATGGCAACCCATCGGCCCTCTGTGATTACATTGCGGAGGGCTGCTGACGTCACAGAGGGGCTGCGAATGTGAGGGGTAAACAGTAGGGATCAGTGTTCTCATCTATCCTGCTGTTGCAGCTGGAGGCCAGCTGTAAGTAACAGCTGGCTCCTGCTGCGGGATGACAGAGGCCCACTGTTGAGCCTGTGCCATCCACAGGGTTAACTACCACCCTGCCCTGTGGCATTAAAAGATTAAGCTTAAGAAAATTAGGCTGAATGGCCTTATGGAGAATCAGTAATTTTTAAGCTTTTTTCTATTAAAAATTTTTTATAACATGTCATTGAGACAGTACAGAAATGTTAGCAGCTGGGAACCCACTCTTACTGGTAATGAACTGTTAGGGCGGCCAGTTTTTCATTCATAGTTTTCATAAATGTCATTCATTTCAATGGAAAGTGGCTCCACAGGATATTAAAGCTGCATTCCAACATGTGCTTGTAGCATGTTCCAATGTACACTCTACAATGTTTTTGATGTGCATGGTACATAGTAACATAGTATGTTAGGCTGAAAAAGGACATATGTCCATCTATTTCAGCCTATTAACCCCCAATGTTGATCCAGAGGAAGGCAAAAAAAAACAACATTGAGGTAGATGACAATTTTCCTTATTTAAGAAAAAGAATTCCTTCCCGACTCCAATTCTGGTAATCAGAATAAACCCTGGGTCACCGCCCCTTTTGAAGTAATTATTGACTATAACACATTATATTGTAACACTCAAGAAAGGCGTACAGACCTCCTCTTGAACTCTTTTATCAAATTTGCCATCACCACATCCTCAGACAGAGAGTTCCATAGTCTCACTGCTCTTACAGTAAAGAACTCCCTTCTATGTCAGTGTAAAAAAACCTTCTTTCCTCTAGACATAGAGGATACCCCCTTGTTACTGCCACAGTCCTGGGTGTAAACAGATCATGGGGAAGATCTCTCTATTGTCCCCTGATGTATTTATATGTAGTTATTAGGTCGCCCTCAGACGTCTTTTTTGTAAATTTAATAATCCTTATATTGATAACCTCTCTGGGTATTATGAATGATATGCTCATATGCTCATTGTCGGGCAGTCAGCATAGGAAGATTATCCATGTAATAGAATAATTAAGAAAACTTTTTTGCCAAAGTTTATTTGCCTTTTCAGTAGCTTTTTAATCCCTTAAGGACTTTTTAACATTTCTAGTTATTTTTTTAATTAGTATATTTACCCTAAAATAAAGTAGAGGAATGGGTTCCTCATTTTGCTTCTGACATTTTGATATATATGTATGGTTCCGGATTACAGGGCGCTTATAGCGACTGTTTTGGTTGGCATTGGTTTTGGGTTATTTTCTTTCTTATGGATGTATTGTTGTTTTATTCTGTAATTTTGTTTTACTTATGTAATTATGTTTTTTTACTATCTATGTCCCCATGTCGTCATGTAAGACCTCTGGGAGACATTCACATGTTTTTTTTTTAATTTGACACTTTCCCACTGTAGCTGGGGCATCCATAGGAGCCCTTGTTACAGGGGAAAACAACCCCTGTAGTGACATTAGTCACTGGCAGAGCTGGCCAGGGTCTGGTATGACCCTCCATCTCTGCTGTAGCAGGGAACCCCGGTGGTCACGTGACCCCCCAGCTCCCGTACTGGAAGTTACATTTCCACTTTCACTTTTCAGAACACAGTGCTCATTGAGGACTGTGTACTCGGGGAAGGAAAAGGCAGAAAGGGTTAAAAAACCCTCCTTTCTTCTCCTCCAGGTTATCAGGTGTCACTAACAGCTGACAACCAATCCTGCCTCTGATTGATTTCAGAGGGAGGAGGCCTAAATCCCTGCCGTAATTTTACATACAGCTGGGCTTTAACCCCTTGAGTGGCGGGTTTCCTGCCACCCTGTCGTGCCCACCAGGGCAGGTTTTTTTAAATGGTCTAATCATTGAATTTCAACTAATTTTGCAGTTGCGTCTCAAGAGCTATAACTTTTTCATTTTTCCATTGACATGGCCATATAAGGGCTTGTTTTTTGTGGGACAAGTTGTGATTTTTTTTAAACAGGGGGGAGGAAAAAAAGAAATGGGGAAAAAAGAAAAAGGGCCATGTCATTAAGGGGTTAAATAATGTATTAACTTCCTTCTATGGGTCATTATGACGCATGGATACCACATGTGTGATTGTATTTTTGATTTTTTACAAAGTAAAGGGAGACAAGTGTTTTTATAATTTTTTTAAATAATTTTTTACCTTTTTTAAAAAAAATTTTTTTTTTGTCCCTTTAGGGGACTTCCACAGGGACTCATCAGGACCCCTGATCACATTCCAGGGGTCCGATGGTGACAGCCCTTTACATGCTGCAGTGACAGCCCTTTACATGCTGCAGTCACATAGACTGCAGCATGTAAAGGGTTAACACAGCAGAGATCGGAGGTTTTCTCTGATCTCTGCTGTAAGAGCTAGTCCGATGGTCTCTATGGCAACCTGTAAACAAAGCAGGAGGTTGCCGACATATCGGCAATATCTTCTGCTGGTTTTTCAAAGCCCTTGCACTGCTCTGTGTGGGTCTGTGCAGGCAGAGCACACTGTCACAGCTTGTGGCATTGTGCTCTGCAGCTCCCATAGTGATACATAGCCCGGAAATCTTCCGGGCTATGTCACTATGAGCAGTGGAGCTCGTCCCGGAAAATTTCCGGGCGTGCCACTCAAGGGGTTAAGCCCAAGACCAGGCGCCGTATATTTACTGTGCTTGGTCCGAAACAGGTTACTGACCTTCAGGCGACTTTCACACGGATGATTTTCTTGCGCGGTTTTTGACGCAATGCAACAGTGCAACAAATCACATGTATTTGGAGCCCATATTTTCCTATAGGTTTTTCCACACAAGCGATGTCTTGTAGCCTGCAACACTGCGAGACAGCCGTGATTTGTGATGTTTTGTAGCTCATGTTTCCCTATGGAGCCTTCCTTTGTGTTGCATCGCATTGCACGAAATTGTGGTTTTCTTGCGGTGCGATGCAACTTTTACAGTAGGAAATCCTACTGTAAAATCCCTAAATAAACCCTAGCTGCATAAAAAAACACATACATAATCTAAGAAGCGCTGTCCGGCTCCGCTGTGTCTTCTCCCTGGTTACCGTCAGTTGTCTACAGGCATCTCTTCTGGTCAGGGATTGGAAAATCCCCGCCTCCAGGAAGTGCTACCTCAGATTGGCTGAGTGCTAAGGCGCTCAGCCAATGAGAGACAGAGCTTAATTACCCAATCACAGCCATTCAATGAATGGCTGTGATTGGTTCATCGAGTGCTGGCTTTGATTGCCTGAGTGCCAAGGCACTTCCTGGAGGCGGGGATTTTCAAATTCCCAGCCAGGAATAGATGCCTGAGGCCCAATGTCCATGGGCAAAATAGAATTAATAAAACCACGTGGGTCTCAAGCATGCGTGATCTGCGCAATTGGCAATCACCGGAAACCTGCAGATAATTAAATACCTGTGGATGTCATTTTTCCCTTTTCTCACGCCCGGGAAACCATCCGCAACATGCTCCATTTTGTGCGGTTTTCCCGCACGGATGGCTGGCCCAAATTTCCCTGTGGACATGAAGCCTGAAGACAAGTGCCGGAGACTGGGAAAAGGATGTGGCGGAGCCGAACAGCGCTTCTTAGGTGATTTTTTAAAAAATTTTTATGCAGCTAGGGCTTATTTTCAAGGTAAGGCTTATATTTCAAGCCTCTTACCCCCAAAAATCCTTGCACGTGGTGCTACAAAGTTGTGCAACTTTGTAGCACTACGTAATCGCATTATCGCCTCAAGAAAATGCAGCAATATTTCATGGACCACCAATGCCATATTACATCACCCGTGTGGAAGTGGCCTTATTGGTATAAGATAACAATAGCTTTTCAACTGCTGAAAGTAAGATAATGCGGTGCTAGGTTGTTATCACTCTCAAGCATATTTTGTGTATCTTTTTATTATGGACTATTTAGGCTTTGTTCATATCCGTGTTGTGGTGTTCTGTATTCCTGTTCTGGTACCAGAACAGGAAAACGGATTGTCAGCCTGGGATAAATGTGTCACTTTACAGGAACAATGGGGCGCTATGGACCCCAATGGTGCTAATGGGGTCCACCGGTCTTACATCAGGTCGCATTTTTAATGGACATGCTGCACTATTCTGTCTATATATATGAGTACAGACAGTTGCAGGTGAACAGGGCCTAACAAGGCCTAGATCCTGAACATTTTGACACAATACCTTTCTCATGTGCACCCTGACATATAGTACTGTATAATATACGCTCTGTATCAATAACCTGTCATTACTGAGTTATGCCACCGATTATAATCCAATTTTCCTACATGCTGTTTCTTCGGCTGATACGCTGGTGCCTGCATCACAGTCTGTCACTCAGAACAGAGCTTCAGAAATTCAGCCCCTTCTCCTCTGAAGACGTCATTGATGACCCTCCGTATACCAAGCATGGTGTGAAGGATGGGGATCCATAAACAGATTTGATACAAATATTTAGAAGCTCTGTTGCTCAGTTCAATGGGAATTCATATTTTTGATAACATGTCAATGAAAAGCCTTGTTATTTTTGCTGAATAGGAGGGCTAAATTAAAAAAAACTGTTAATGTACATTTAATTTCATATTAAGTGTTATAATGTAATAAACCTTCCAAGTTATCAGAATGTTCCTGAGCTCCCTCTAGTGGTGACTGAAGAAAGAATCAATATCATGTTTTGAAGAGATATTCCCACCTCAGCAAGTCATGGCCACGATGAGAATACTCCTCTGTATAACGTCACTGCAGTGGCCAGAAATATGGGAACAGCTGAGCGTCTGATTTACAGTTTCCATAACCAAATTAGAAGTGAATGGGAGTTATGGAAATAGTGTAGCACAGCAAGCTACATTGTTTCGTTACCTGGAAACGGTGGGAACAGCGTAGCTCGCTGTGCTAACTTATTCCTGTAACTCCCGCTCAATTCATCAGGAGTTGTGGAAATAGCATAATGCAGCCCACTCAGCTGTTTCCATAGTCCCGACCACCACGGCCATGAATAATAATAACATGGACCTCCGACCACTCAAACGAATGTTGGACCAAAAAATCGGATTGTTTTCTGACAAGTGTAAATGCAATAACATAAGTGAAAGAGCTCATACTGCGGCGCTGCCGCCCAGTGCTGTATTGGCATGTGCTTGCTCCGGTCACCGGCCGCAGCAGCCATGTCTGTATGTACAACGAAATAGGTAGGAACATTGTAGAACCAAAATGTATTCTAAATGCTCGTTTTCTATCTTCATAAGAGAATTGGGAAAACTCTAATGAATCAGAGAAGACATTCATCCTGTAAGCTAAACTAGAAGCATAACTATACATTGTAGGAACATGATGACACTATGCTGCCACCTTGTGGACAGAAAAATGTACATTTGTTTATGGGGATGAAATTCCATTAAATACTGATGCTACTTAAAGGTGTTGTCTGGTTACATTTTGATGTAATGCCCTTCTAACGTGCACCCCAAGATATAGTACTGTATAATATACACTCCGTACCAATGACCTGTCATCACGCTTAATCGTAATCCAATTCTCCTACATGCTGATGTGATGCCGCATTGCTGTCTGTCACCCAAAACAGAGTTTCAGAAAATTCAGCTCACCTTCTCTAATGACGTCATTGATGACCCTCTGTTTGAAGTACTGGCAGCAAACCAAGTACTCTGAAGTGAGGGGCGCATCAGAGGAATTAACAGCATGTAGGAGAATTGGATTAGAATTAGGTGGTGTAACTCAGCAATGACAGGTCATTGATACGGAGTGTATATTATATAGTACTATATCTCGGGGGGCACGTTAGAAAGGCATTACGTCAAAATATAACAGGACAACACCTTTGATATGGGAAGTGTAGTAGGTTTGATCTGTCCAACCCCTGGACTCTTGTTTTTCACAGTTCATGATTATAGCTTTTTGTCTCTATACAGGTCTCTCTCTGGAAAACTCCCCAATCTCCTTTCCCGATCTTATAAAGCTTGTGTCATATTACAGCACTGAAAGGTGATTTTGTTTATTCCCGGTCTTTTTTCCTCATCATTATTTGTTCATATATAGCATGCCTTTAGGCCCTTTTATGATCAGGAACAAACGTTTGTACAATTGTTCGCATGCCAGATCATCAGCTTCAGGGCGCCTTCACACTGGCAATGAAATTGCACGATTTCCCAGCACTGCGAGAAATCGCAAAAATTTGAAGCCAGTGGCTTCAAATGGCTCCACGCACATTTGCGATGTTTTAACGCTTGCAATGCAGCGTTGAAACAAAATCGTGGCATGTCCTTTCTTTTTGCGATCTTGCCCTATCATTTCCAATGGGGCCGGCGGCAGCAGCCTATTTGTTGTCTATTTTCATGCCATCCGGTGTACACTGATCTGTCCTGTGCTCTTTCCCCTTCCTTTGCTGTGGATTTGGCTATCACTAATCCTTGACATGAACTGAACTATGTGTAGATAAAATCTAATATATATATATATATATTCACTTTTTCCGCATACACAGGGCGCTGTCCCTAAAGCATCTTTTCCACTGTAGGTTAATAGAGAACTATGTAATGCACTGAAAAGAATGCTTTTTTTTGTGGTGGTTTACTGTTCTTTGCAGTTTTTGTCAGCACATGCTGCAGGTATGGTATTTTTTTATAGATTTCTCTATAGCAGAACCAAACTAAATATAAAAAAAAACGCATGAAAAAAAAAAAGGAAAACACAAAAGACGCTTGTAAAAAAAACACATTAAGTTTGCGGCATTTTTTTTCTATCCCCAAAAATGTTACAGTGTGCGCAAATGAAGCCTAAATCTGAAGTAAAAATTACCAGGAGGGCTAATTTAGACAGCTAATAAAAATACTACCACCGATAATTTGTTGAATACATTTTTACTATTTTCTCTTACCTGTTTGACGATATGTAATGGTCGTACATTTTTTTTCAGGGGTGTTCTACCTTACATACTTAGACTTCCCGCAGCTATAGAGAAAGTAACTTCACGGAAGGAGCTTGAGGCCATTTCTCATTTAGGACATGGTAAATAATTCTAGGAGCATAGACGGAATAGTTTAAGTATATTTTATCATATTAATATTTATGCATTTTCCTTCTTTTTTTCTGTGGCTCAGAGTTTTGGAATTCCTCTGTCAATGCTCGAAATGCCTCCTCAGCCACAACTGCTAATCCCTCTGTTACACTGTCTCTGACTCCGCTACATCCAGACCTACCAGATACAATTTGTCCGACTCTTATCCCATCACTGAAAACTCGAAGCCCAAAAGAAGTTTCCTTAGAAGGAAAAGAGGGGGCACTCTTCTTTTCAAACCCTCTCTTCAAATCCAAAGACTCTGGAGCATTGAAGCGTTCTCACTTCCAGAAAAGCATTAAGGTCAGGGTATCCACTGAAAATTCTGGTTCCCTCTCTCCACCTCTAAAATCACCTCCTCCTGTACCTTGTGAAGAATGTGTAGAAGAGGAAGAGGAAGACGCACCAGTTGAAGAATCAGAGGTCAACAAGGATGTGCAAGCACAGGAGATACCAGAAGTCCAAGAATATAGAAAACCTCGCTCTTCTCTTAGACACCGTCTGAGAAAGAGCCTGAGCAAAGGCAGTCGTGATTTTGGACTTAAATTGTCACCAATGCGTTCCAAAGATGTGGCTGACTACAATGTTCCTGTCTCAGCTGTGAGAACACAAGAAACCGAAGATAGGAAAGAGAATTATTTAAATGGTGGGCATTCTTTGGAAGAGCAAGATAGTGGTTCCATAAGCAGTGCAGAAGGTGGGACATCAGAGGATGGAGGAAAGTTTTCTCCTCAACTTGCAAGAAGAAAACAAAAGAAAAGTGGTCGTTCCTCATTTCGGGCAGTCAGTGGAGCCTTCCTGTCCCTTTTATCGCCAGAACGCAAGATGATTATTTTCATTGAAGAAATGGGCAAAGATGTTACAACTGAATTTGGGAAGGAGCTGCAAACCTTTATACAAAAAGCGGATATCAATACAAATAAGGATAAAATAGAGGAGGAAGGAAAAAATTACCTGAGCATATTAAAGGAAGTCAGAGCTTTTATGGATAAAATGAAGCATATGCTGAGACAAAGTGCAGATAAGCACCTGGAAGCACTTACATCTGAAGAACAAGGTGAGCGGTATAGCAAGACAGCTATGGAGGTGGATCTACAGTATTTATTAGGTTCTTTTCACATCACATACACATATTTATAGGTAAAACATAAATACTTAGTTACTATAAAAGAAATAGACACTTTCAACATTTTTTAGAAACTAAAGCGTTATAGACATAGCCAAAACACTTAGATGTTTTTTTAAAGCCCTTTTACATGCAAAATAATCTTTCAAATGACCGAAATATTGAAAGATTTAGCGATCTATTTGCATAAAGTGTTATAGGCCATTTGCATGTAAAAGGGCCTCCAGGAGCTGTTTGCAGAGCCCAGCCTGTGTTTAAACACACGCCCAGCTGTGCAAACATACATTGTTCTCTCCCGGCTAGTGTAAACACACCGAGGAAAGAACAGCATTAAGAGATAAATGTGTTTGCTTTATCTCTCAGTGGCTGAATGAACGATGATTTTAAGGTTAACTTAAAATCTATCAAACGAAAAGTACACGATGCCCGCGTTTACATGTAATGATTATCACCCAGTTTCGGCCGTTTGAACGAATTTTGAACGATAATCGTTGAATGTAAAAAGGCCTTAAGTATATGTTTTTAGTGTTCCATGTGTGAGCCTATTCATGAACACAATCGAATTGTTCCTCTGCTACAGCTTTTTGCTTAGCATAACCAACCAGTGTTCTGAAATTTCTTTCTCCACAGGCACAATGATGCTGATGTCATGGAAAGCTGTAGTCGCAAAAACTTTCAGCCCAACTCTATACTATTACACGTATTGCATATCTACCTATTTAATGGTTTTGGGTCTATATGACATTGAAAATGTCTATTTCTTTTATAGTCACCTTGTAAAAGTTGTACAGTGTTGCTCAATTACAACTGATATTAGATATGATGAGTCTTGGGTGACTAAAGTTACACAATAATATAATGGTAGTAATTTGGTTTAAACCTGTTATATTTATGATACTATTAATGAATTAACTGTGAACTGTTACTCCTGACATCTCAGTTTAATAAATACTGTACTCATGAAGATTCAATTTTGGAGCATCTTGTCTCATAACTCTAAGTTGTGCTATTCTTGTTATTCCTCCTATATATTTATGAATGAACTGACAAGTGGATGCTACAAGTGGATGCTCCTTGTCAATGGGGCGTGTCCCTACAGTCAGACATTATCAGCATTGATTGGAGAGGGTCAGATGGTGTAGGCACACACCCCATATGGTAACACCCAGTTGTAAATTGTTTTATAAGTTGCTAGGAGGAATATCAGAGGAACAGCACCATGCAGAGATCATAGAAAAGATGCTCCAGAATGTTTTTTTATACCATTGGAAATACAAGTATTTACTAAATTGAACATGCTAGAAGAAGTGACAGGGTTTCTTTAATTTAACTGAATTCTAATTATAATAAAAAGTCACAGAAAAAGGGAGAAAATTCCGAAATCACAGGGAATGACGGCCTAATTGACTTACCAAAAATAGAAGTAGGACACAGATAAGGGGGCATGATACACAACCTCTCGGTGGAAGCAGAAAGGCCAAATGCTAGATAAGGGAGCTAGAAGTAGGTGCAGGGTACTATGAACATAAGTATAATAAGGAAATATACATGTCACCATTACATACTAAATGGGAAACCATTGGGTAAAACCACTGACATGGAAGCGGTACTCAAGAAGAACATATCAGAGCTGGAGCAGGTTTAAAGATGGCAAAAAACCAAATTACCCCTTAAGGACACAGCCCTTTTTTTTTCATTTTCGTCTCCCCAATGCTAAAAAGATCAGAACTCTTTTATTGATCCATTAATGTAGCTGTGGGACAAAACCCAATGAGTTAGAAGCTAATTTTCCCCATTTAAGGGGAAAAAATTCGTTCCTGACTCCAATCTGGCAATCAGAATAATATGTTTGGTACTACTGCAAAGTTGTCACATGAAATGTTTTTTAAGGAAGAACAGCTTCTTTCCTACATGCAGTACCCCAACAGAGCCTGCACAGCAGCACAGAGAGATCAAATGGCTTCCTACTAAGGAGCTGTGGACCGCTATGCACTGCTGTAGTCATCATGTGCGTTGCTCTACTGTGTGCATGAGGACTTGAGGCCCTTTTACACGCAATAATTATCGCCCAAAATTTGTCCAAGCTGCAGTAAATAAGCGATAATCGTTACATGTAAACGCTGCCATCGTGCACTTTTCGTTTGAACAATGGATTTTAGTTAATCCATTTGAATGTATTTCGCTCATCTTTCAGAAGACTGCACGATGTTATGCCCGCAGCATGTTTACCTAGCCGGGAGAGAATAATATAATCTGATGACAGCCGCGGGAAGAACAATACAATCTGCCGGCAGCTGCTAGGAGAATAATGCAATCTGCTGGCAGCTGTTTGCAAAGTTAGGAGAGTGTTTAAACACATGCTGGGCTCTGCAAACAACTCCTAGATGTCCTATTACATGCAAATGAAGATGATAAAGTGTTAACAGCTATTAACACTTTATTCAAATACATCACTAAATCTTTCAATCTTTCACTTGTTTTAAAGATTATCTTTGCGTGTAAAAGGGCCTTTGCACTCATCTTTTCTTGACAACTGATCATGGTTTTGGATACTGATCAGTCATGAATATTTAAATTGTTGTGTCTACATCATTCAGTATGTCACAGCAAAGTCACAATTATATTTTTTTACTTCAGAACGAGTCTTAGAAAAGTCATTGCACCGCCTTACCTTAAAGCCTCTGAGGCCGTATCTACTTTCTGAAATTCAAAGAGGAATGGAGGAAGATGGAGAGCTGGAAAGGCTTGGGAGGAATATTCAAGCAGTAAAGAGGGGTGGCCCATCTCTTCTTGGTGTGAAGCTGAAAGCTCCTGTGGTTCAAGATCTGGAGAAAATTCGTCAGAAATTGCTTAGAATGCAGGAAAAATATTCCCCTTGTGATAAAGTGCTTATGTTGCTGCGGGCCTGCAGGGGTGTTTATAGGAGCATGGACACACTGCATGGTAAGATACATAGATGGCTAATATGTAGTATTAACATGGACAGGTAATGAAGGAAGTGAACCTGAATTGCTACACTAGGGTAGCACAACCTTATCTATGGACCTCATTCTCAAGGGTCTCGATAAAACGTAAAGGGGTATTACCTTTTGAGATGTGTACGGCATATCAAAAGTTTATACTGAAAATGTCTGACTGCTGTAGGTTCCACTTCTTATGAAGGTAGTGGTAATAACCTAGCATCTCACATCTCCCATAAATTATAATGCAGTGAGCTGCATGCATAGATAGCCACCTCTAAGGTCGGCTACATGTAGGCGAATTTGTATTGCGTAATCCAGAGCGGGCGTCCCCCTCCGGATACCACAGCATATACCGCCCATAGCATGCTATGTAAAAACGCTTTTTCCTCCACACGAGCGGAAATCAATCGCGATTTTCCGCTCGCGGAGGAAGAATCATAGCTTGCTCTATTTCTGTGCGGATTCCGCACGGACGGCTTCCATTGAAGTCAATGGAAGCTGTCTGACTCGTGGCCCTTCCATAAAGCCAGGATTTTTAAAAAAACAAAAAAAAACTGTATTGCACATGTCGTGCGAACCATACGCAGTACAGGAAAAGAAGAAAAAAAGCTGGGCACAGGGTCGGGTTCCGCTGTGGGCTTTGCGGTCGTGTGCAACCAGTCTTACTTATATAACCCTTTCTGTAGTACCAAACAGGGGTCAAGGCAAACCATTCTCCTGATATATAGGAAACTCAAAGATCATTTTCACAGTGCACCATTTCTATTACTACTTGCCTGTCCTTACTTCTGAGTGTGCCACTCCTCTTGTTTCTGACATGGAAACTTTCATGGGAGCAGCAATACGAAGACACATTTCTATATCCAGATGGTTGGATGCTGGACAGAATGGCATCATCGTAAACTGCATGTGACCCCTAAACAGCAGAATTTGCTGCATTGTTCATTAAAAACATTAAAGACAGGTCTACACGGGTCACATTTGGTTGTGTGTAGATTAATGCAGGTAAAATCTGCAGTGTAATAAAGTGATACACGAACGGATGAGATTTCTCGTCCACAAGCTGTGGAAATCTTATCAAAAGAAAATTCGCCTGCCATGCAGGTTTTTAAATGCACAGCATCCCAATTTCTATCATCTATCAGTCATGGATTTGTTGTAGAATTTGCACGTTGACTTCAATAGAAAATCCCAAATATGCAATAAGAGCGGTCTTAGGCCGGTTTCACACGGTTGTCAAAATCGTGTGATTTTCTTGCGATGCGACGGTGCTACAAATCGCATGCATGTGAAGCCTGTGCTTTTCAATGGGTTCCTTCACATTAGCGATGTTTTGTAGGCTGCTACATTGCAAGAAAAAAAATTGCAGGTTGCTGAATATATATGCGATTTGCAAGTTTTGCATGTTTTCCTATGGAGCCTTCCTTTCTGTTGCATCGCATCACACGAAAATGCAATAGAAAGTCCTACTGTAAAAGCCCTAAAATAAGCCCTGGCTGCATTAAAAAAAAAGAATACATCACCTAACAGCCGCTGTCGGGTCTGCCGCACTTCTCCGCTTCAGCTCCGGCAGACTTGCTTGTAGTTTTAAACAAACGCTTACTGGCTTAGAGGTTCAAAATGCCCACCTCCATAAAGTGCTGGCTGTGATTGATTCTTGAGCGCTGTGGCTCAGCCAATCAGAGCCAGCGCTCCATGAACTAATCACAGCCATCACATTGAATGGCTGTAATTGGTTCATCAAACACTGTAGTGATTAGCTGAGTCACGGTGCTCGAGAACCAACAGACAGAGCTTTCTGGAGGCGGGGATTTTAAACCTCCAAGCCAGGAAGGGTTTGTTGAAAACTACAAGCAAGTCTGCCAGAGCTGAAGAGGAGACGTGCTGCAGAGCCAGACAGTGCCTCTTAGGTGATGTATTCAATTTTTTAAAGGGCTTATTTTCGAGGTAGGGCTTATAATTCAAGGCTCCTCACCTCCCAGAGTCGCGGGACTTTGTAGCGACACAAAATCGCAATATCACAACGAGAAAACACAGCACTATCGCACAGAACACAGATGCAATATCACTGCAATTTTCTCACAGAGATATCTCTGTCACCCGTGTGAAAGAGGCCTTACACACAAGTTTTTGTAGCACTTTTCATGCAGTTTTTTTTAAGTAAAGCTAGAAGTGAATCAAGCAGGAATAGAAGTCCTTACTATGTATACACATATGTCGGGAGCATTTCCTATCCGTTGAATGTTGAGCACAAGTCTTTCTATAAAACTAGTCGTAACGTCATGACGAGTAAATGTTCACGAGTTTATTCTTCATTAACTAAAATATAATACAACCTTTATAAGTGATAAGTAAGATTTCCCAACTCTAACTCAATTAAAATTCCAAGTGGTCAATTTCATAGTGCCGGATTGTATTCTTTATTACTACATTATTTAGTACTGCAAGACAGAGTACTTAGCCACAGTCAAGGTCTCTATGTAATTCAATATCCAAATTATTGTGCCGTTTGCATTAAAATTCCAGCATACAGCTCCCCCCCCCCCAACCTGATACTTAGTAATATACTGATACAAAATACAAGGGCAGGTATAGAACTACATCCCTCAGCATGCAGACAGCCAAACTGATATATGGATGGAGTATTGCACAGGTACAATTAACTGATGAACAACCACTCACACACCTATTACATGTTGAGGTGAGTGGCTGCTTAGTATAATAGTAATCAGATTGGTCCCTGCGCTGAGCCAATGAGAGGCAGCAGTCACTCACCCATTCATGAATTCATGAATGGGTGTGTGAGTGAGATCTGCCTCTGATTGGTCAGGCTGTGACCAATTAGAGGCAGCTCATTCAGCAGGCGGGGATTTTAAATCCCCGGTTGCTGAATACTACTCACAGCTGTTCAGAGCAGTTCAGGAGGACTGCCGCCGGCCGCGCTGAACTCCGTCTGCCGGGACGAGGTGAGTATATTTTTTTTTTAAATTTTTACACATTTCTGGATGAATTGCAGGGAAGGGCTTATATATTTAAGCCCTTCCCGACAATTCATTCCGCGCTCGCCGGCAGCCCATTGCTTTCAATGGAGCCGGCTGTATTGCCGGCTCCATTGAATTCAATGGGCAAACATCGTTCTTCTCTGCCACAGCTGTTACAGCTGTGGCAGAGAAGAATGATTTGTCTTCTTTATGTTCTCAATGGAGTCGGCGCTGCTGCCGTCGGCCCCATTGAGCGCATATAGAGAAGAGAACAGGAATCGCAGATCGCAGATAGGTGCGATCTGCGATTTCTGTTCTATAATTTATCGGACGAGCGCATAAAAAGCGCTCATGTGTCCGATACCATTGCAAAGCAATGGTTTTAAAAAATCGCCGGACGCATGTGCATGCGCAAATCGCGCGAAAAAACGCCCGTCTGACTAAGGCCTCAAGGTGCTTTTATATGGAATTATAATTGTTTGAAACAATCGCTGCATCGTTTGAATTTGAGCGATATCATGCAGTGTAATCATCGCTGACTTGTCCGCTATTTGCTTCATTTAAATACTGATCGTTCAGTCGTTCTCATTCACTTATAACAACTGGATGATCCTCTAAAAATAAAAATGATTTATCTGTATGTTTAAACTGAACGCCTGAGCAAATGAGCGATTTCTCGCTTCATCAAAAAGCACCCTAAGGCTACTTACACACAGGTGAGCACGATATCGGGCTATGAAACTTGGCCTAATATTGCACTCGGCAGCGTGTTGTTTTCACGCCTATGCCAGGCCTTTCTCTTGCAAAAACTCCTTCCATCGCTTCTGTGAAGTAGCGTTTCCCCCCGCTGCGGCTTTCAGCTACGTTAGAGGATCGGCAAGTGTTTCCCATTGTTTTCAATTGGAAATCTCACATCTCCTTCGGGTGCACATCCCATGAGATGGGCGATGTGTTTCCAGGAAGGCGAAAAGATAGGACATGCATCTATTTATTTTATTTTATTTTTTTCATGCACCCTATTGCAGTGTGTAAAAACATTGCTCATGTATAAGACTCCATTCTAAGGCCTCATGTCCACGGGGAAAATCAAATCTGCTCCGGATTTGTAACGCGGATTTGGGCCGCGGATGCAGTGCGGATGAGCTTAAAATAGTATTTTATTGCATGCGGATGACACGCGGATGCGTTTTTTTTCACGCGTGTATGCACGCGGATGGCATTTTTGCATCTGCGCGTGAAAAAGAATGCAAGGCCACTGAAAAAGAAGCCAAACTTGTAATCCGCATGCAGATTTCACGCACCCAAATAAATGGCATTTAACACCCGCAGCGGATTTCCCGCACCCCATAGAGATCAATGGGGCCATCCGGAGCGTGATCCGCACCTAAATGGAGCATGTCCATTTTTTTTCATGCTCCATGATTTTTCTAATTCACATTTATTGACCATCCGCGGGTATTTAGCTACCCGCGGGTGGTCAATGCATTCCTATGGGGCGCGGATCCGCGCGCGGGTGATCCGCTGCGGATTTTAATTATTATTTTCCCCGTGGACATGAGGCCTAAAGAGTGCAGTTAACATTCGGGCAAGATTTGTGGGTATTGCAACGTACAAATCTCATGTGAGTTTCTCAGCCGTGTGAAACCGGCTTAAGGCCTATTACGGTCAGTGAAAAAAGTGACTACTACAGGCCACCATGGATGGCAGACCCAAAGGCCATTATTTGGCATTCATCTGCTATGGTAACCAATGTGGGTGTACCGATGGGGTGACTGCATATACTGAGGTATCTGTAGTGGTTAAAGACTGGGATCAGAGCTAGCTGGCAGCTGCAGTGGAATTCCAGCTGTGAGTTAAAGCTGTGATCCAATTACAATTATTGGGGATCTAGTTTCTGAACCCCCTGAAACAAGCACTATACAAATATGGTGAGATGTGGGAACTACTGTCCTGCTACGGCGTACATGTTTGGTTCCTGTCAAGAAGGTGTTAAAGTGTAACCAACACTGAATATTTTTTAAATGTATAAGAGAATAGGTGATTAGAAGCATTTTTGCAATATGTTTAATCAGCTTATTCTGTATATTTTAGTAGTAGCTCATATGCAGCTAGAGGTGTTGCTAGGGAAATTTGTCCTAGCTATCTGCATACCTGGATACAGAGCTCTGTTCTTTGGCTTCTATTTATTTTATTTGTTTAACCAGATATTTCCCCCACAGAATAGGTTTTCTAATCTTCCTGCCGGGTCTTGCATGAGGACAAGGTGTCCTGTGCAGAATATACCTTCTCCTCACGTCTCAGTGCATCGTGTATAATACAACCATTTTATTTACCAAACCATTATGCTGGATCCGCTGATTTCTATATACCGTATATTATTCTGCATTGACCGCTGAAGATTCTTAAAAGACTCTAAGTTTGATTTTGTCTTCAGCAGATGATGCATGTGGTGCCGATGAGTTCCTCCCCGCTCTGTGCTATGTCTTGGCGCTGTGTGACCTTCCCCACCTTCTAATTGACATCCACTACACCACAGAACTTCTGCCTCAGGATGCTCTCATAGGAGAAGGTAACAATCCCTGTCATCAAGCTCAGACTGGCTCTTGAGATAACTAGTGGGCCCTGAGCAGGAGTTGGCCCCCAGCCACCCACCCACTTACACTACAAACTAATAGGCAGCATACACATCTCTGTACAACCTATACTTCCATATAGGAAACTGGCAAGTTTGTCTATTTACGATATACAGATGTATGGGCTAGCTGAGACGGCATCTAGGAGCACTGATGGACCAGCATGTATCCTCCCTTCCTACCTCCTGGCCACGTCTTCTTGACAACACTGCAGGGGCCCCATCTCCAAACAGGCCTGAGCGTGTATTACTGGCTCACAGAGTTCAGAAACCACTAGTCCAAGGCAAGGGCCAGGCTGCAGGCTATTGATGAAAACACTTTGTGTGTCCTCTTCTACTAGATAAAAGGTAAAGTCCCCTGGTGCAAGCACTGAGTCATGACTGACTTCTAGGGTGACATCACATTGTGACGTTTTCTTGGCAGACTGTATTTGCGGGGTAGTTTTCCATTGCCTTCCCCAGCCATCTTTTTACCCCCCAGCAAGCTGGGTATGTGAAAGCTCTAGGAGCTGCCATGTATGGATGCCTATCAAGCCCTGCCTACAAATTCAAGTCCATTTAAAAACAGGGACTAAATAAAAATGTAGAAAAGGTCAGGCTCACACAGGCAGATTTGTATTGCAGATTCTGCAATCGCTGTCCGCACTGGTGATCCACGGTTAACAAGGGCATTGAAAGACATGCTTTTTCGTTCACACTCGCGGATACGAGGATAGTCTGTATTTGCTTTAGAATTCACGCGGTCGGCCTCTATTGATGTCAACCCGTGTTAGCACTAAGTGATGGGGCAGGAAATACAAATTAACGAAAAACTGTACTGTGCATGACTACCTGCAAACCTAAAAATATATTTATATTATAATATATTTATAGGAGGTAAACAGGGTGACCGTCCAGGCTCACAGCCGGAATCCGCTGCAGCCTCCCGCATGCGGAATCGACCCACTCGTGTCAGCCCGGCCAGAAGGTTTCATAAAATGTTTTTAAATAGTTTAAAAAATTCAATAAACCGCTTTTCCCATTAAAAAATGTAAACAGTAAAAAAACACACATACTGTATTTGGTATCACTATGTCTATAAAGTCTGAACTATTAAAATATAGCTATATCTATCCCACATGGTGAACGCCATTAAAAAAAAAGCTGAAATGTGTTTTTTGTGTTACCCTGGCTCCATGAAAAATGGAGTAAAAAGTGATCAAAAAGATGTATGTATGCATAAAAAATACAGCTTGCCCTGCAAAAAACATGCCTTCATAAAGCCAAGTCAAGGTAAAAATAAAAAATTTATGGTTCTGAGATTATGGCGACGAAAAGCAATTTTTTTTTTTGCTTTGTTTATTTGCAGATTATAAACAAATATTGCATACAGTTACGTACAGTATTTTTTCTTGCTTACATCGTAAATCACATTAACATTATTTTCTTTATTAACCTTTAACAATAAGATATAAAAAATTGTAACACAAACTAGTAAAACATTTACCATTTGTTGGTCTACTGTGCCTTATTTCTATTTTCACCGCCTGTCTAACTTATATTTATTCAGTTGACGAAAAGCAATTTTTGTTTTATAAATTTTAATTATTTTTTTAAAGTAGCAAAACATAAAAAAATATAGGGGTTAAAGTGCAATACTCTTGTGCTTAGACCTCTCTTTTGTCTTTTTGACTTCACCACAACACGTGTTCACAAATTGCTAGTAACTTTCTCCATCCTTTTCTTTCCTCTAATAGGTGGATACTACCTTACCAGTGTGTCCGCTGCGCTCTCTGTCCTTTCCTCACTACACACTCATCCCCAGGATACTGGACTATCGTTGCGTGAATGGCATCGCCGGAGGCATGGTCTTCCATCTCTTAATGACCTACAGGTATTTCACTTATACTGTATAAGCTATAACATATATGTAAATTACGGTAGAAATGCAATGATAAGAAGTAGAGATGAGCGAATATACTCGTTTCGAGTAATTACTCGATCGAGCACCGCGATTTTCGAGTACTTCCGTACTCGGGTGAAAAGATTCGGGGGGGGGGGGGGCGGAGGGAGGCGTGGCAGAGCGGGGGGTAGCAGCAGGGAACAGAGGGGAGCCCTCTCTCTCTCCCTCCCCCCCCCACTCCCCGCTGCAACCCCCCACTCACCCACGGCGCCCCCTGAATCTTTTCGCCCGAGTACGGAAGTACTCGAAAATCGCGGCGCTCGGGCGAAAAAGGGGCGCGGCCGAGTAGGTTCGCTCATCTCTAATAAGAAGGACTTCATAAATAAAAGACAGTTGCAGTAAAGTAGAATTAGTAAATAGTTACAGCGTGTTACATAGACAGTCATCTTCAGTAATATGTTTTTTTTTGGCAGTCACATCCAGTCCTCTCTTCAAATTTGTAATGGTTTCATGTTAACACTTAGGTAAAGCCATATAATATACACTATATTACCAAAATTAAAGGAGTTTTCCAGGGGAATACTATTGATGACCTATCATCAGAATAGGTCCTCAATAGTTGATTAGCTGGGGTCCACCGTTCGGGACCCTGACCAATCAGCTAAGTGGGTGCATGTGTAGTGGCCCGGAATAGCGGGGTCCCTCCATAACGCATGAATGCAATCGTCTTGTGCCTACATGTGGTCAGTGTCTTTCATGTTGCATGTCTGGGTTATGTCTGGAAATGTAACTTTTGTATGGCATGTGACCCTGTTTTATATATGTGCCTATATAAGACACTAGTAGAAAATATGCCACAGAGAGTATCTGATGTCATCAGGGCCAAAGGAGGTCCCACTAAGTATTAACATTCGTACATAAATGCTACTTTTGATTCTTGCTCAGGTGATCCAATTACTTTTGGTAGGATAATGTACCAGGTTCTTGTGAAGTAACAGAAACAATTGTGTTGTATAAACGAAAATGGGAATATGAGAACTTATTAACAAATTGGAGATAAATTATAAACTTATGTTGTCTTCTTTTCATAATCATTTATATTTCTAGAACTTTCTACGAGTTGCTCACCAAGACCCAATTAATGGCTGCACTACTAAGACTATCTTGCTGAAGCCATCACAGACTGTAGCTGACCTTACCCATCTCTGTGCCCTCAAGTTCAAGCCTTGTAACCCAGGAGAGTACTCCATTTTCCTGCACTCTGGTGGGGATCAAGAAATGCTGCCATCTGATGCATTGCCACAAGAGATAAAAGCAAAGCTTAGGGACTCTGGTTCCAGTTTTTTCTTTTGTTACCAGCGGCTGGAGGAGAGGGACAGCACAAAAGACTCTCTAACACAAGATCTGTTGGATGATCCTTGATCTGCTACAGATTTTTCAAAGAATCCTATCTACATGTACAAATACTCCACTGTAGGAGATGGTACCTTAAAAGGGTTGTCCCATCTCTGCATTTCATGGCTAAGATGAAAAAACTACAGCTGATTCCTCACCACCTTGGAAACAACTAAGGCAGCCGTATTAAGCCATTTTCAGAACTCCCATTGAAGAGTTATACAAACAGCGTAGCACTGTGTGCTACACTATTTCTATAACACCCACTTACGTGAATGGGATTACATAAACAGCATAAGACTACCGCCTCAGCTGTTTCCGTAGCACTCAGTGAGGTGGTTGGGAAACAGCTGTAGGTTTCTCATCTCAGGACAACCCCTATAAAGATGTGGTCATTTGCCATGTACTTCCATGTTACAATATTATAGGAAAACCCATTTCTAAATCTTATTGTTGAGTTACCTCTACATAAGTGTATATTAACTTATAGTCTGCAGTACCAATTGATTAGAGAGATAATATGACTCTTTCCATTGGCTATAAGACACACATTAAATGGCCACTTCATTAGAGTGCCTGGCCCATTAAGTTTCAAATTTCTGTGTATTTAAATTAGACCTGTGACTCTTGAATGCAGCATAAAATCAAGTATGTTTTTGGTGGATGAGTTTCAGTGTGATTCTACATTTAAATTGGAAGTTGCTCAGATTGCTTCACTTTCCTATGAGGCCTGGTTATCGGCGCTAAACTAGCTAGGGCCAGGATTTCACTGCCAATCATGTGGGGGTTTCTCGTGCAATGGTGTGGAGAGTATACAGAGAATGGTGCGACTAAGGAAAAACAACCAGATAAAAAACTAGGGACCTGGGGGGAGGGCAATCACAGAGATAAAGGGGAGGACAGCATAGACAGTGACCTAGGATGAAGTAATGAAAATGGGGGTGGAGCAGGTTAGAAATGGCAGAACAGTTAATAGGGATACACATAATATAAAAATGAACAAAACCTTCTAAACTGTATGGTGACTAATGCTAGAAGTCTGACCAATAAGGTTGCTGAACTGGAAGTAATAAAGTCTAAAAAAAACTATGAAATAGTGTGAGTAACTGAGACCTAGTTGGATGAAAGCTGTGACTGGGTGTTGAACTCACAGGTTTACTGACTGCTCAGAAGAGATCATAAAAACATGGAAAATGGAAGGGTTTTGTCTTTATGTAAAATCCTGTTTGAAGCCCACACTGTAGGAAGATTTATGTGGAGGAGATGAACATGTGGAGTCTCTATGGGTTGAAATACTTGGAGTGAAAAAAAATGATAAAATCCTCATATGGGCTTTCTATAGGCCACCAAATAAAACAGAAGCCACTGAAAGTCTATTACTGAGGCAAATAGAAGAAGCAGCAAATCACAGTGAGGTAATTATTATGTGGGACTTTAACTATCTGGAAATAAACTGGGAAGCTGAAAACTGCAGATCTCATAAAGGTAACAAGTTTCTGTCAATGGCAAAAGATAATTACCTTACCCAACTTGTACAGGACGCAACTAGAGGGACGGAAATTTTGGAGTTAATATTAACCAACAGACCTGACAGAATAACAGGGGTGTAAGTTGAGAAACACCTGGGAAATAGTGACTATGAAATAATAAATTTCAACTTGATTTTCTAAATGCTAAACTTTAGGAAGGGAAACGTTCGATCACTCAGAGATGTCTTTAACTTTATTGACTGGGACAATGTTCTCAAAATAAGAATACAGACGATAAATGGGAAATGTTTAAAAACATCTTAAATACTTACTGTGAGAAGTTCATACTAAAACAAGAAGGTAGAGAGCACTAACAACCGTCAGGTAAAAGCAGAAGAGGTGGAGACAGAGAAGACTGTCCCAATCTCTAACTAACTAACTAACTAACTAACTAACTAACTAACTAACTAACTAACCCTAAGCTGTTCTTCAATTATATAAATAGTAAAAAGATTAATATTGAAAGTGTTGGCCCTTTAATAACTAATGTAGGAAAAATCGTACAGGGTGATGAGGATAAAGCAAAACTATTAAATACTTTTTTCTCCAGTGTTTTCACAGAGGAAAAGGAAATATCAGATGAAATGCAGAATGAACTCTCCACAAAATGTCACCAGTTTAACCCAGGGAGAAGTGCAGACATGATTAAAAAGATTAAAATAGACAAATCACTGGGTCCTGATGGCATACATCCCCTGGTTCTAATGAAATTAGGTAATGTGATAGACAGAACATTATTTCTTATATTTAAGGACTCTATAGTGACGGGGTCTGTTCCACTTGATTGGTGCATAACCAATGTGGTACCAATATTCAAAAAGGGTCATAAAGCGAACCTTGAAACTACAGGACGGTAAGTCTTACTTCTATTGTGGGTAAAATGTTTGAAGGGTTTCTAAGAGATGCTAATACAGAGTTATAGAGCCATATTCCTTGAAGTACTCCAGCTATCCTGAAGTACCTCAAGGAAAATAGCTCTATAACTCCATATTATCATGGGTTTATGAGGGGTCACTCGTGTCAAACCAATCTGATCAGCTTCTAAGAGAGGGTAAGTTCTAGACTGGACTGGGGAAAATCATTGGATCTTGTGTATCTGGACTTTTCCAAAGCATTTAATACTATGCCGCATAAAGAATTGGTATATAAAATAAGAATGCTCGGTCTAGGTGAGAATGTGTGTAAGTAACTGGCTCAGTAATAGAAACCAGAAGGCTGCTATTAATGGTACATTATCTGATTGGGTATTACTAGTGGGGTACCACAGGGGGCAGTATTGGGCCCTATTCTTTTTAATATATTTATTAATGACCTGTTAGAAAGATTGCACAGTAATACATCAATATCTGCAGATGATACAAAAGTATGTAAAGAGAGGACAGAATGCTGTTGCAAATGGATCTGGATAAGTTGGGGGCTTGGGCAGAAAAATGGCAAATGACAGTTAACATTGATAAATGTAAGGTTCTGAACATGGGCAGGGAAATGCATGTCACCATTACATGCTAAATGGGAAACCACTGGGTAACATCGATATGGAAAAGAACTGGGGGGTTTTAGTTAACTGGAACAACCAGTGTCAGGCAGCTGCTGCCAAGGCTAATAGAATCATGGGGTGGATCAGAGCTTTAGTGGGTTCAAAGGCGGGCAAGTAAACTAATAAATGGAATGGGCGGTGTGATATATACTGGTGGGGTGTCAGCCATTTTACTGCGTGTTATCCATTTTGTTTATTAGATTGCATTTGTAGTTTCAGTTGACCTTTCACTCATTTCCTCACTCCTGTCTCTTGAATATTCGCATTTAGAAAGTCAACTGTGCTTACCTTACCTTGGGTAAGAGCTGTGATGTAAACAAGACCCTTCCTTTCTTCTTTGCTCATGTCCCCAGCTGTCGGTTTGTGTTGGAATTAGCATGAGGAAACCACATTGTGTGATCATTTACTTGTAAATGAAGTCTACGGAAAATTATTCAACTAGGTGCATGGATTCTCACAGATGTTCTGGCTCCGAAATTCAAATTAGGGAAAAATATTTTAATAAGCATTATTGGTCGTGTGAAAGTCCTACCCTGATAAGAATTATATTTTCAGAATCGGGTGGGCCAGCTTAACAAAATGCATCTAAAGTTATTGGGGTGCAGGGCCCAGTACACTTCCAAATGGCGTATCCATGTAGCTGGGTAATAATTTACGTGTTTGATATCACTGAGTAGATAAAATCATGACCGTAAATATGCCAAGCATATATTCCTGATCAGAGGAGATATGGCCAAAATAGGAAAATTATGTTTTTTCACATATACGACACATTTACCCCTCCCTTCTCTGAATGACCTCAGAGGAGATGGGAGAGGTGTGTTCTGGGGGAACTTTTAAAACTAGGGGCTCAGAGAGGCCGGATGTCACACTTTTGGAGATATGCTGCAGCATAAGGACTTTCCCATTGCTTCCTGCGACTCCACACAATTTAGAACCTTGGGCCGAACATCCCAAATCTGATATCTTTCTGTTATTTTCTTCCCTATTTATTTTAAGTACTGTCTGTTGCATATGCCTGTAAATTTTTATCTCCACTGTAACATCCTTTTGTGTATATTTTTGTATATATATATAAATATTTAGCACTGCAAGTCTTTTTTCTAGAATAAATCTGCAATTTATTAGTCAAACCTTGTCCCTTTTAAAACTCCAAAAATTGTGTCCATAATTCATAAATGTGGGTTTCAGCTTACCTGAGGAAACAAAAGCTGGTGGTGGCAGCGTGTGTGTATGGGAATTGTAGAGTGCTGGAGCCGTTAGACCAGATCAGGTGGTGATTTGAGCCTTCATTTGGAAGCATGCATGCATAATCTTGGGAAAGCTGGATACAAATCCGCCTGTATTTAATGACTTCACGCTTGCAATTCCATTAGGGTGAGTGATCAAGGCCCTGCCGTGACAAGTGTTCACAGTGGTGAGAGCGTTCTGAATAGTCGATCTGTGACAATAAGTGATAGAGGCAGGATCTCTCGGGGCCCCCCTATCTCTCCCTCTACTCTCACCATGATAGGCGGACTACAATATCCAGAGAAGTTATTAAAATTGGGGTTATTTAGTTTAGAAAAAAAGACCTAATAATTATTTATAAATATATCAGGGGACAATACAGAGATCTCTCCAAAGATCAATTTGTGCCCAGGACTTCGACTGTTACAAGGTGACATCCTCTAAATTCTAAAGGCAAGGAGGTTTCTACATCAACATGGAAGGCGGTTCTTTACTGTGAAAGCAGTGAGAATAATGAATTCTCTGCCTGAGGATGTGGTGACGATAACTTCAATTAAAGAGTCCAAGAGGGGCCTGGATGCCTCATGCACGTGGCAGGTCCAGATTCCATCTGCAGAATCCTGCAGGAAATCTGGCCCTGACAGCGGCGGGTGACCCTGCCTACCTGTCATCTTCGCTGGTGTCTGCACGGACCTGTCTTCTGCTGGCTTCTCTGTACTGCAAATGGTCCGTAGTAATGTCAGTTGTGGACAGGCTGCGGATCGGATGGCTTTCATTGACTGCAATGGAAGTCATCCATGCGGGAACCGCAGGAAATTGGAGCATGCTGCAATTATTCATCTGCAAGCGGAAACCACAGTTGGTTTCCGCTCATGTGCATGAAAAATCATTTTTCCATAGCATGCTATGGAGGGTTATTGCGGCGGAACCTGGAAGTGGACACCCGCTCCGGATTCCGCAGCAAAAATCTGCCCATGTGCATGAGGCGAAAGCATTGCAATAATATATGTTATATTTACTAATTACTTCAGAAGGGTTCTTGATCCAGGAATTATTCTGATTGCCAGACTACAGTTGAGAATACACATTTTTCCCTTAAATGAGGAATATTGGCTTCTACCTCACTGAGATTTTTTGCCTTTCTCTGGATCAACATTTGAGGGGGAGGGGGAGTAATAGGCTGAACTGGATGGACATATGCCTTTTTTAAGCCTAACATACTATGTTACTACGTAAAAGGGCATCCCGTGGACGTAAACCGTTTGTTGACAAAAGTTGTCAGAGGAGAATGTTAGAAATCAATCTGACGAACAGATCATAGAATGGTAGAGTTGGAAGTGACCTCCAGGGTTATCTGATCCAACCCCCTGCTCAGTGCAGGATTCACTAAATCATCCCAGAAAGATATTTGTCCGGCCTTTTTTTGAACACTTTCATTGACTGAGAACTCACCACCTCCTGTGGTAACCTGTTCCACTCATTGATCACCCTCGCTGTCAGAAAGTTTCTTCTAATATATAATGTGTCTCCTCCCTTTCAGTTTCATCCCATTGCTTCTAGTCTTTCCTTGCGCAAATGAGAATAGGGCTGATCCCTGTGCAGTGTGACAATCCTTCAGATATTTGTAGACAGCTATTAAGTCTCCTCTCTGCCATTTTTTTTTGCAAGCTAAACATTCCCAGATCCTTTCACTGTTTCTCATAGGACATGATTTGCAGACCGCTCACCATCTTGGTAACTCTTCTCTGAACTTGCTCCAGTTTGTCTATGTCTTTTTTGAACTGGGGTGCCCAGAACTGTACGCACTACTCCAGATGAGGTCTGACTAAGGAAGACTGGAGGGGGATAATTGCCTCACGTGATCTAGACTCTTTTCTTAATACATCCCAGAATTGTTTTTGCCTTTCTGGCTGCTGCATCACATTGTTGACTCATGTTCAGTCTATGATCTATAAGGTTTCAGTCACAAGGGCGTTTTTTCGAGCGTAAAAAAGATCGCTCTAAATAGACCCAATGCTTTTCAACGGCAGTAATCACATATGTGAATTTCACGTGCGGAAAACCGCCTGCCTTGAAAATTATAGCACACCATCGTTGAAATTGCAGGTAACTGCGGCATCAGTGTTTTTTGATTGTGAAACCCCTGAATGCTGTCGCAGTAGTGGGGGACTACAATTCTGATGCATTGTGCAGTAGTGGGGGAGCTGGCTTGTTGCGCTTCCTTTCTGCTCATTTTTCACTTCATCTTTGCTGGTGCACAATCAGTCACTTGTAAACTATAGTTATTTATTACACAAATGCTAGCCTTAGATAATCTTAGTATCCAATATGGATAGAGTGCTAAATAAGCCCAGTGATCACTGTAATATACCACAATCATTATGCAACACTCAATGATATTCTGACCATCTTAAGCCAAAGCTTGTGGCTCACCTGAACTCGCCATGCAATTTTTGATCACATAAGTTTCTTGAGCACAAAAAGTTGTCTCATTGCAAAAATAATTTACCTTCTCATGATTTCTAAACTAATTATACATCCATGCAAAACTTACACTTATTTTATTATTTGACCTCCGCGAGTGCATAGGACCTTCACAGACATTGATATTTTCCCTTCTAGAAGGTCTGGTAACAAAATGAAATACATCAAATCTTGTAGAGCAAAAAATTATCTTTCAAATAGAACAAAAATGAAAAAAAAAAATGGAGTACATTCCGATTTTCGCCTTTGAAAAGGAAAAATTTGCATAAAACTGTTTTTTGCCATTTTTTACTCGTATCTTAAGAGCTATGCATCCTTTTGGGTCCATAATGTGAATAATGAGAAACATTTCTATGGAGTACACATTGATAAATTCATAGCTGAGTTGGATTGCATTGATTATGAGTTATTACTGCTTAAAATATGAATTTTATTTTGCGCGATAGAATTTTTCAGCTACTTTGACATGCAATGGTGGCAGAATGATGATAAGAGTGGCAGTCTGAGTAGGTTAGCTGGATTCAGCACCAAAAGTTCCCCTAGTGTGTGAAGTTTCATTGCTCTAGAGTCATTGGAATTGGCTTGGCAATGGATTGAAATCGCCACTTTTTTCAGGTTGCGTGCTGTAATCACATGACAACCCCCTAGATTAAGACCTGTAGCTCGTGAACCAAAGCACTTTGAAGTCTAATATTCTGGCTCTCTTAGTTTAGGGTCAGGGTCTATCTTTGTGCAAAGTTTCATTGAAATCTGAGATGGTCGACCGGGAGCGTTGGTTGAACTGACCCGGCTAGAAGCGCTTGAGCCCCAGCAGCTGCAGAGAGGTGAGTATATATATATTTTTTATCTTTTACACCTTTTAGGCATGATTTTTCAAGGAAGGGCTTTTATTTAAAGCCCTTCCCCGAAAATCACTGCAAGGCTTGCAGGGAGTCCATTGCTTTCCATGGGGCTACCGCTACTGCCACCGACCCTATTAACCAAAAGTAAAACCCCTGGATGTTACAGCATCCAGGGGTCTCCCATCCAAGGAATCCCCTGCTGCAGCTGTCACAGCCACAGCAGGGGATAGCGGGCAGCACTCTTTTTGTGGGGAAAAAATGTGGCCAAGTCCGGTTTTCCTGCATGCTGCCCACTTCGGTCACACGAATTTTTAAATGCATGCGTTATGCGCACAAAAATTCGTGCATCAAAACGCCCGTGTGACTGAGCCCTTAGTATACCAAAGTCTTCTTCACGTGTGCTGATGCTTAGCCCAATTCCTCCCATTTTGTACGTGTTTTTTTTTCATTTTTCTTGCCCAGATGTAGGACTTTGCATTTGTCCTTGTTGGATACCATTCTGTTAGTCGCCTTCCATTGTTCAAGCTTTTCTCGATCTTTTTGAATCCTCTCTCTTTCTTCTCTAGTGTTAGCTATCCTTCCTAGTTTTGTGTCGTCGGCAGATTTGATCAGTTTCCCATCAGTTCCCTCCTCCAGATCATTTATAAAAATGTTGACCACCACTGGGCCTAGGGCAGAGCCTTGTGGTACCCCACTTGATACATTCTTGCACTTGGATGTGCAGCCATTTATGACCACTCTTTGAGTACGATCACTCAGCCAGTTGTGAATCCACCTAGCAGTTGCCTTGTCAATCTTATATTTGGTCATTTTTTTAAATAAGTATGGTATGGGATACTTTGTCAAATGCTTTACTAAAGTCAAGATATACTATATCCACCGCATTTCCCTGATCAACCCAGTCGGTGATTCTGACATAAAAAGGAAATTAGATTCGTCTGGCATGACTCGTTTGTTACAAACCCATGCTGGCTCTGGTTAATTACTCCATTTTTATTCAAGTGCTTGCATACATGCTGTTTAATAGTTTGTTCAAAGACCTTTCGCAGTATAGAAGTCAAGCTCACAGGCCTGTAGTTTCCTGGATCCACCTTCTTCCCTTTTTTGAAGATAGGGACAACATTGGCCCTCTTCCAATCTTCTGGGACTTCTATTCTTCAGTTACCTTCTGCTGCTTCCTTTAGTATTCTAGGATGTTATTCATCTGGACCTTGAAACTTGAATTCATTTAAGTTAGCTGAGAGTTCCATCACCATCTCTCTGCTTATAGATAGCCCACATTCTTTTATTTCCCCAATAGCTCAGGGAAGATCAGTTGATGTTCTGAGAGAAAACAGATACAAGACAAGAATTTTAATAGTTCAGCCTTCTCAACATCATTCTTAACCAATTCACCATTTTCATCATGTAAGCATCTTTGACTGTTCTTTTGCTATAGTCCCAGAGAATGTGGCACCCTGCATTGGCCAGGAATCAAACCTGGGCCTCCCATGTAGCAGGTGAGCACTGAACCACCAATGCTTAGATGTTGGTTAGTTCAGTCAAGCAAATTGTAGTCAAGCACAATGCTGGAGAACCAACTATTGTGACTAATGCATTCGAATTTACAAGTTGCTGTATCTTAGCACAGATGGCCTATAACAGCAGATGACCAGTTTGAGTACCATTGAGAAACAGAAAGCAAGACTCCAGTTGCCAAAAAAGGAGCAATCATAAAACATTGCCCGGTCAAATGAATCCAGATTTCTGTTGCACCATGCTGATTGGAAAGTCAGAATTTGCAACAACCAGCCTGAATTGATGAACCCTTCTTGTCAGCTGTGCAGAGCATGTCAATACCTCTATGTAATTTAAGTAGCTCTCCTGTCCGCAATATTCCTGCAGAACAATTTCAATACTAAGGCTGGCTGCACATGACCGGATTTGAATAGCGGAATCTGCAATCATCTGACGCATGGACAATCCACATTATGCCACACCAATTCAAACCAATGGAGCATACGCATGTTCGCTCACACGAGCGGACAGCAACTGCAGATTTTCACCCGTGGAGGAAAAATCGCATCATGCTCTAGTTACGTGTGGGCTCCACACGGACGGCTTCTATTAAAGTCAATGGAAGCTGTCTAATCTGCGGCCCTTCCGCAATTGACATTGCGGAAAAAGGTTGCAGGACCCGTGTCATCACCTAGTGACGGGACAGGAAAATCTGTACTGTGCATGTCCGATGGCTCACCAGCCAGACCATCCACAGTACAGAGGGCCGCCTGCACACGACAAGAAATTACAGGTATGCAGGGTCACCGGCTAGGCGCAGGGTCGGATTCCGTTGCGGAATCCCGCATATGGAATCCAACCCAGTCGTATAAAGGCAGCCTTATTTCATGGCAACTGCCGTGGTTCGAAGACATAATTTTTACAGCATCTACAATGGATCCTAACCCACAGGGTCAGCACTTTAGATGTTTGGAATACCTTGCTGTTTTGCACATGCTTAACTCAAAATATTGAGTGGTCAAAAATACTTTTTCTTCAAGGGGTTTTCTAGGACTTTGGTTAGTGCACGAGATAGGTTCCTGCACAGAATCTATTATGCTCCCACTCGCTTGTGTACCATGGGCCTAATTCCCAATGCAGACTGTCCAAGATGAATGATGAGTGTGGGCACAATCATGCTTATGTTTTTGGAATGTCATGTTTTACAGACATATTGGAGGGATGGTTCGAATTTATGTTTTACAGACATATTGGAGGGATGGTTCGAATTTACGGAGACGCACCTAGGGGCGCTGCGCATCCTGCATCCTGAAATTTGTATCTTTGGCCTTGTGGAAGGCATTCCAGTAGACACAGTAACACGCACTCTATACAAATTGCTGTTCTCTTATGCTAAAAAAGTGGTGCTGCTCAACTGGAAACACCCAAAAAACCTACTAGGGCTGCTTGTCAACACAAAGTAAATAGGGTCTTCCCTCTAGATAAACTGACATAGATGGCCCAAGGTTGCCCTGCCAAATTTGCTAGGATATGGGGCCGATGGGTTAACTTACCTAATACCGCATCAGACTTAGCTGACTAACCTCTCGGTCAGGGGCAACTTGAAGGTCTCTTCTTTCTCATTCCTCTCTAGGCGCAAGGATGCTGAATGTGCAGCGACACTCGTATTGTGGGTAAAACTGTTGTGGTTTTATGTTTAGTTACTATGATTTCTCAGGTTTGGTATCTTGGGTTTTGTTATTTGGGGGGGGGGGGGGGGGATAAAAGGGTATATGTAGCTCTAATAGACGCAGAGAGTTCAAAAGTTCTGATGACTGAAGTTTACAAAATACTGCTGATGTCTCCTCCTTTGTATATTTGTACTACATTGTATGAGAATAAACGTTTTGGTTTTTTAAAATATGATAAATAAAGCCAAAATTAAGACATTAGGAAAACTTTAGAGTTTGACAATAAGATTATGGTGACATCATGTATAACTGGGAACACCTATTAGGCCAATTGATTCTCCTGCAGATTACAGCTTCATAGAGTTCTCAGCTCCAGGAAGTTGTAATGAACTTTGCTCAGCAACATGATGAGGTCGTACAGGGGTATAGGTCCAAAACACGTGTGAAGAGTGACTGGAAACAGAACTAAGACACTTTTGTAAATTTGGAAAGTCCAAATGACATCAATAACGTTCAACATCAGGTTGCGGTGCCCATCCTGGTAATATGAAGCAGGCTTTGAGCTCTCCTGCAGTCAAGTCACTGTGATCTGGCCTTTTCTGATGTAACCACACTGCTTGGTTGCAGTTCTGAAAGTTAACAAAAGACAAACAAGACGAGGGAGGGGAGGATAACTGTGACTTTCCACTAAGCTCCTCTGTCTGGGCTTATCATTCTACACGCTGCAGCAAAATTAGAGGCAGCAATAATGCAATGAAGCTGTAGAACTACATGTCTTAGGCAATATTTCCCTTGGAAGTCCCCAAATTGCTGTTTTTAGGTAGATTTTTGATAAATTTGTACTTGTTCAGTAATGTTAAAAAATAGCAGCGAGTTTGAAAAGGCGAACAACGGACAAAATAATTGTAACTTTTCTTTCCATACATGCAAATGCACTGGTAATATTACATATGTAATAACAAAATGTATCCAGTTTATGTTAACCCCTTAGTGAAGGGTCCATTTTATGCCCAAATGACCAACCAATTTTTCATTTTTTTTTTAGTGTTGCATTGCAGGAGCCATTAGGGCTCTCTCAAATGAGTGTTTTCTCCTGCGTGCCGACAAATCCCCACACACTATTTTAGCATGTATGTGCTCTTATTTGTGGGCGCATCCTGCACGCTGAGTGCGACAGGCACAGTTGAAAGTAATGTAAGTTAGTTACCGCGTATTGCGCTGGCAAAACCTTAGTGTAATACACTGTAAAAAATGCTTGTGTGAGAGAACACTACTTTTTAACTTTTCCACTAACATAGCCATAGGAGGGCTGTTTTCGCAGCACAAGTTCTATTTATTTATTGGCATCATTTTGGGTGCATATAATGTACTGTATAACTTGTATTCATTTTTTTAGGGGGATTTTGAAAAAGAATGAAATTCCGCCATTGTTTTTTTTATTTTTATATTTTTACATGCAGAATGGACAATATCGATTATACTAAATTTATACAGTTTTTCTTATGTTTTTTATTTTTGCACACTGAAAATACTTTTGTGTCAGAAAAAGTGTCAGAAAACATTATTATCCATCTACCCACACTCTGGAAGGGTTGTTTTTTACAGGATGAGGGCTTATTCCCACGTGCGTATATTGGCCAGGTTTTCTCGTCGAGGAGGCGGGCCGGGCCAGGAGCAGTGCACTTAGCTCCCGACCCCCTCTCCACCCTCTCTCCGCCCCTCGCCACTAATTGCAATGGGAGGGGCAGGGGTGGAGCTAAGTTCTGCCCACTCCTCCCATCCCATTGCAAATATTGGTGAGGGGCGGAGAGAGGGGGCGGGAGCTCAGTGCACTGCTCTTGCCCTGGCCCCCTGCAGAGAGGGAAAGCGTATATCAGCCAAGCATGAAAACCTGGCCGATATACGCACATCTGAATAAGCCCTGAGCTCTAGTCTTCATTTACCCAATTTTTGTGAACATATAACATTTTGATACATTTTTTATTCAATATGTTTTTGTGGGTCAGTATGAATAAGTCTATGCCAAATTTATATAGCTTTTTTTTGCAATATTTTTGCCCTTTTTAACAAAAATAAATATATATATATTTTTTCCTATTACCACATTCATAGGCCACTAACATTTTTCTTTTTTCGTCAATGGTGCTGTGTGAGGGTTTTTTAATTTCTTGCGATACTGTCGTACTTTTTAATGGTATCATCTTTTGTTCAATACAACTTTTTGATTGTTTTCTGTTTTTTGTAAGGGGAATGGGCAAAATTAGCTATATTCTCCATGGTTTTTGTATTTTTTTTCTCAGCTTGCACTGTGCGAGTTAAATAACGTACCACGTTTTTACTTGGGTCATTACAAACATGGCAATAGTTTTTTATTGTGTGTTTGTTTTTTTTAATACACTTAGGCCAGATTCACATGGACTTATTTGCGCAACGTATTACACATGAAAAATTTGCGAGCGCAATATGCAGTGAACAGAACCCCTTGATTTCCGTTGTTTCATTCTCACAAGCGTATTTTGGGCACACATTTTCTTTGATAAAACCCCCCAACAGCGTGCTCTATTCTCCTGCGTATTTGCACAGAGAAAGAGCAGATATTGAACTAATTACACTAATTGCCCATTTTAATGAATAGGAGCAAAGTTGTGTGTTTTTTTTACATGCAAAAAGTACAGTAAAGGCCCATTTACACGGAGCGATAAGCTAAAGGCTTCATTTGCACGCTAAAAAGCTATTAAGTAGCTCAGTAGCTACTTAATAGTTTATGCAAAATGATCCATGTAAATGGACCTTAAGACACGCAAATACGCAACACCAATTGCACAACTACGGGGTGCAAATGCGCACATAAAGACGCTTATACCTAAGGGAAAAAAAGTGAGGTTTTGGCTTTATTTTATTTTTTACTATCTTTTACTTTGTGGGATGTGAATTTCACCACTTTCCATTATTCTTATGATACACTACTATACTTTAGGCCCCCTGCACATGGGCAGAAATTCTGTGGCGGGATTTCCCGCAGAATTTTCGCCCCTGCCTGCATAGGATTGCATTGCAAAACGCAATCCTAGGCAGACGACCGCGATTTGTCCGCGTGAAATCACACGTGGAAAACAAACCGCGGCATGCTCTATTTCTGTGCGGGTCTCACAGAGACCCGTACAGAAATGTCACGCCCGGCTCTGCTCTGCACATGCACCGGCTGACTGGCAACTGGCACATCACAGAGCCGAAGCTGCGGGAGAAGGTAAGATCCGCACTGGTTCCTGCAGTGGCGCGGGTTGGGTCCCGCTGCGAGATTTCTCGCAGGGGATCTGTCCCAGTCGCCTGCAGGCGGCCTTAGGCTTTATAATACACTGCTATACTATGTAAATTAGCCAGAGTAAAGCCTCTGGGTGCCATAGCAATCCATTGGGACACCACGATCATATTGCGGGGGTCTGATGGGTGACTGAGGGAGCCCCCTTCCTCTGTCAACCATTTATGTGCCATGGTTTCTTCGGTTCCCACTATTACAGCAGGTGCTGGGTTGTCATCCCCTGGCACGCCAGACCTATTTTGATAGTGTAGTAGACATGATAATTAGTTAGCGTAAAATGTCTATTGATTTGTAATAAACTAGAAGTATTACGCAGCTGTAGTGACTTTAACTCTATAGAGGCTAATGGCTGCATAATTTCATTATGGTAATTGCTGGACAATGGCATGGTGAAAGATGTGTGTTTCATAACTTTAGACTCAAACAAAGTTTCATAACAGCCTCTAAGAGTTAAATCACAATACTATATGTATTGCTTGTATTCATCTTGGGTGTTCCCCCAGCCCTGACCCCACAACGAAACTTCTTAAACAACATTGAAACTTCTTAAACAAAGACTGCCACGTACACAGGAATTCCTTCTGCTGACCGCATGCTGAGAGGACAAAGTCCACACGTACACTGGACTTGAGAGAAGGTGGGAAGGGAGGCGAGGAATTCTATATGACCCAGCGAATAAGAATATGTATATGTTACTGATGTAATCTGTTAAACGCCCATAAAGGGCAGGTATTATGTGTTTCAATAAAATTAGGGCTCTGAGGATTATAACTCAGAGAGCTGGTTGAGATTCAAGGCTAATGACTTGTGTTTGATTGGTTTCTTTCATTATGTGTGCACACTATACAATTAGGAAGCTACAGAATACCCTGAAACCTGCTGGAGGAAAATATGATCCAGTTCAATAGCAGGGAGAGAAAACACATCAATTCTGCCATTGTTTTTTTTACAGCGTTAATTATACAGCATAAGGGCTTATTCACACGGGCGTTGGTGTTTTTACGTTTGCCCACCAGCGACATAAAAACAAGTGAACGGGCATGAAAAATCTAATATTTGTACGCCCATTCAGACGGCCCTGGCCCTGCACATATACGGCGAGCCAGCAATGCCGTAGGGCGGGGGGAGACAGTTTAGCTCTGCCAGAGAGGAGGCGGAATGGAAGGTAGTGTGCTAAGCTCCCACCCCCTCTCCTCCCATTGTCGCAGCCAGCAATGGGAGAGGCAGCGGGACGGGGTGGGATCTTAGCAACTAGCTCCACTCCCGTCCCTTCCATTGCAAACAGCCAGTAAGGGGCGGAGAGGAGGAGGTAAGGGGATGGGAGTTTAGCAGTCACGCTGCTAAACTCCCTTCCACCTACCTTCTCTGGCAGCTGTCATAGGCTTCCATAGGAGTCATCACAGAGGCAGAGGAAACTAATTTATAAAAGCCCTAATCACAGAAGGTCCCTAAAACAATAATTCTTTATTAATATGCGTTAAAAAACATTGGGCTCAAGACAGTCTCCAAATAATGGGGACAAAACATAAACAAAAAACAGACAATGGACGAGACACATGTGCTCATAGACGTCACAGTGTTATAGGAGTATAAGATCAGAGGGCCGCCAGTAACTCAGGTTGAGTCCAATATGAATCTGGGGTATTTGAGTTTTATAGTTAGAGGTCAGTATGATATATTACACCAACTTGCTCAATTTCCCTTTAATTTAGTTGGCACTCTGGCTCGACACTTTCTAATCTTATACGAAAGTAGCCTAAATAGATGAGCCGATATAATAGGCCCTAGTGAATTGAGATGATCTCCACTAGAAGAGATTCAAGGTTCTAATTCATTCAGAGTACGTAGTTCGTTCAAGGTTCAATGCATTTCAGTCGAACCAACGACTTTTCAAGAACCGGGTGGTCAGATGTAAAAGATCATGCATAGGTCTATCCGTATTCAACAGACGTATGACCTATAACATTAAGATAGTTAGTTGTTGTCTGAATTGGTGCCTATCATATCTTAGTGTTGGTAAACATTAAATTTAGAACCTCGAGATTGTTTTTTCCCCCCGAGGTATACTATGGGGTGATGCTCATTTGTTACACTTGGAGCTCCCCATATGACAGATAGCAGTGTCATAGGGAAACAATTAGTCCAAGTAAGAATAATGTAGCTCACCTCTAGCTGACCTGACGTTGGTCTGAGTGGCTTGATGATGCCACCACTTAGTCTAAGTGGCTTGATGATGCCACCCAATAGACGTTAGAATAGTGACACAGTTGTCAGGCTATCCCAGCTAGGATCTCAGTGCTTAAGAAAGGGAGCAATACCCCTAAAGCTCAATCTGCAGCTGCAGACAGTTCAAATAACTTGCTACCAAAGCTAACTAAAGCCTGGGTCAAACAATCATGACCATGTAAATAGGCTATCCAGACTTAGCAGCAGCGCTGAGGAGAGAGCATTTCACTTTTTACACTAATTGTAGAGAAAAGTGATATAGTTTGCTACTATAGCTAGCTAAAGCCTGGGTCAAACAATCATGACCATATAGCTAAGCTGTCTAAACTGAGCATCAGAACTGAGAGAGAGAACAATTCACTTGTTAGGCTAATTGTGGATAAAGATAGAGAGTGATATAGCCTCCTGCCCTGATAGACCCATAGGAGTCTATGCAGCCACCGCCGGCGTAAAGCGCCCGGCCAAAATGCACTATCTTGGCCGGCCTGGCGCTTATACGCTGCGGAAATACGCCCATGTGAACTAATGCATTCTAAACTAATGCATCAGAGTGGCACCGTATATCGTCCGGGCATGTAAACGCGGCCGATATACGCTTGTGTGAATCCAGCCTAAATAACACAATACATTTTTTCTGCAGGTCAGTACGATTGCAATGATACCAATAAGATCTATTTTTTGGGGGGTTTTCCACAATAAAACCTCTTTTTTTTTGGAAATTATTTGTTTTTCTAAATTGCTGCATTCAAAGTCCTAAAACTTTTTTATTTTTCATGGATGGAGCTTCGTGAGAGCATTTTGCCCGAGTTTTTTTAGGGTTGTTTTAAATGCTTTTTGCCATGCAGAATAAAAAGTGTGTTCAATTTGTTGTACGATTCGTTACCGATACGATGATACCAAATATGTGGGATTTTAATTTAATTTTTTTTATACTAATAGGGTAAAAAGCAGAAAAAAGGGTGCTTTTTTACTTTTTCTTTTTACACTATTTATGTCCCTGTAGGGGACTTGTACCATAACACATATGATCGCTATTATAAAGCATTACAGCAAAGAAGTCCTGCAATTAGAGATGAGCATACGTGCTCGTTTAGGACAATTACTCGATCGAGCATTGCTTTTTTCAAGTAACTACCTACTCGAGCGAAAAGATTCGGGGAGCTGTCTCTCTCTTTCCTATTTTTGAGCAATGGAAGCCGTCCGACCTGCGGCCCTTCCGCAATTGATATTGCGGAAAGGTTGCAGATTCCGCATCTTCACTAGGCAATGATGCAGAAAAAGCAGGGGTATAAAGAAAATAAAAAATTGGTACTGCGCATGTCCAACAGCAAGCCATGCGGACCATCTGCAGTACAAAGGAGGTGGCTGGATACCATTCTTACTGCAACTGCAAGATTTGGGGAAGTTAAATAGGCTTTTGTGGCTTTTAAATGGACACGAAAGCACCTGCGCATTGCTTTAAGGAAGTTGACGCTCCCCAAGAGCGGAGGAGGTCTCAATTTTCCAGACATCCGCACATATAATGTAGCTAGCCTTATGAGACACTCCCTAGACTGGGTACGGGGCTCCAATGACTTCTCAAATAACAATCTAGAATCGAAAATGTTCAACCCATGGAGTCTAAATGCCCTCTTACATACAAGCTCCACCAATCTCTCAGCTGAGATAAAACATTCGGTCATGGCAAGGGACACAATAGGAGCTTGGAAAATATCCCGTAGATCATATGGCCTACCTTTTAATATTTCTAAACATATGCACTTATGAAACCATCCAGAAGTTAAAGAGGGAAGGTACAATAAAATGTTCAAAATCTGGAGTCATAAAGGTTTTACGAAGGTACAACATCAACTCCACCCGGAAGCACTCAGATACAAGACTTTTGGGGAAATATGCGAGACATACAACCTACCCACATCTCACTTTCTTCCATACGCACAGATACGAAATTTTTTACATGAAAGATTGGTCGAGGTATCTAAGGAAGCGATACTAAATCTGATTGATATCCTAGTTAAAAATTCCTCACATAAACAATCAATCTCAACCTTGTACTCTAGATTTAGAGAGGGGTGGATGGATGAGGACAATTCTCTTTTATTCAAAAAAGGGGCAAAAGACCTCTGAGATTCGGAGCTACTAACTAATTAAAGGCTGGATGGACGTGAGAAAAGCCGTGACCAATGAAAGATGGCGAGAAACATATTTTAAGATTATACATAGTGTAATCTATGGGTTCAATGAACCTCAGTATCCAAATGCTCCAACTAGACTACAAGCGTGCCCCAGGTGCTCTCTGCCAAACTCCGACTTCCTGCACCGCATCTGGCACTGTTCTAAGATCAAAGAGTACTGGATCGAGATTCAGAGACTAGTGCGAGATTTGGAGGGCAGCTATTACAGTTTTCTCCGCAGATTTTCATATTCCATTCGCTTCTGGATCAGGCAGAAAAGGTTAAAGGGGTTGTCCCGAGGCAGCAAGTGGGTCTATACACTTCTGTATGGCCATAATAATGCACTTTGTAATGTACATTGTGCATTAATTATGAGCCATACAGAAGTTATAAAAAGTTTTATACTTACCTGCTCCGTTGCTGGCGTCCTCGTTTCCATGGAGCCGACTAATTTTCGCCCTCCGATGGCCAAATTAGCCGCGCTTGCGCAGTCCGGGTCTTCTGCTTTCTTCTATGGAGCCGCTCGTGCCAGAGAGTGGCTCCGTGTAGCTCCGCCCCGTCACGTGCCGATTCCAGCCAATCAGGAGGCTGGAATCGGCAGTGGACCGCACAGAAGAGCTGCGGTCCACGAAGGTAGAAGATCCCGGCGGCCATCTTCAGCGGTAAGTATTGAAGTCACCGGACCGCCGGGATTCAGGTAAGCGCTGTGCGGGTGGTTTTTTTAACCCCTGCATCGGGGTTGTCTCGCGCCGAACGGGGGGGGGGTTTAAAAAAAAAAAAACCCGTTTCGGCGCGGGACATCTCCTTTAATATGATACACACCATTCTCTAGATTAGCAAGAGGTGTTTATTAAACAACTGGCTGCAAGCCAAACCCTGGGGATAAATGATACCATACAGCAACTAAAATATCTCCAGAGAATGGAGAGAGTGGAGATAGAACGGCGAGCAGAATCGCAGACCACAAAATTTTTCAAAAAATGGAGACTTTACAGAAAAGTTTTGTAACCCTATTGAAATCACTGAATGTATGAAACAATTGACCAACACAACGTAATACTATAGTCAAGTGGACATGAACTGGCTGGGAATCTAAAAGATAACATAAAATAACATAGTAAGGAGCTGATCGCTAATGAGGTACTTTGCTAGTTAGTTAAAGGAGATGTCCCGCGCCGAAACGGGTTTTTTTTTTTTTCAACCCCCCCCCCGTTCGGCGCGAGACAACCCCGATGCAGGGAGGTAAAGAAAGCTCACCGGAGCGCTTACCTGAATCCCCGCGCTCCGGTGACTTCTCTACTCACCGCTGAAGATGGCCTCTTCCTCCGTGGACCGCAGCTCTTCTGTGCGGTCCATTGCCGATTCCAGCCTCCTGATTGGCTGGAATCGGCACGTGACGGGGCGGAGCTACACGGAGCTACACGGAGCCCCATAGAAGACTGCAGAAGACCCGGACTGCGCAAGCGCGGCTAATTTGGCCATCGGAGGGCGAAAATTAGTCGGCACCATGGAGACGAGGACGCCAGCAACGGAACAGGTAAGTATAAAACTTTTTATAACTTCTGCATGGCTCATAATTAATGCACAATGTACATTACAAAGTGCATTATTATGGCCATGCAGAAGTGTACAGACCCACTTGCTGCCTCGGGACAACCCCTTTAAGAGTTATGAATCTTTATTATTGTTTGTTGTTGTTATCTTTTTTTCTTTTCCTCGTCTTGCAGATTTTTTTTTTATATTAAAAAATTGTGTTTAAAAACAGGGTTTGGATAATGTAAATGAGAGCTTGACACATTACTTTACGATTCTGATGTGATGTTATAGCAATATTACTGTCTGCTCATGTTTTGTACACCATGGAAAATGGTAATAAAAATGGGTTTAAAAAAAAGAGGCAGCTGAATGAGAGGTATGCGCAGTCGCCGGCCAGGCACAGGCTCGGGTTCCGCTGTGGGCTCCTGCATGCGGAATCCGACCCGGTCGTGTGCAGCCAGACAAAGATGAATTTTTATCTGTTCAAAAAAAATAACAGTGCTGGTATTTTGCTTTAAAAACTCACAAATGTGATGAAAAAGCTTTAAAAAGGTTTATTATTTTACCTTACTTTGAATTACTAAACTATTTAGTGACATAACCATTGTTTCTGAGTCCAGCAACCTCAGGAAGAATAAACTACATTCCACAGTTCTGCTGTATTTTTTGGTTTTGCCTCATAAACTGCATTTTTGATGTCACTCCACAAACTCTGTTTGGGATTGTGGTCAGGGCATTGGGCTGGCCACTCCATTACCTCAATCCTGTTTGTCTGTAACTAGCAAGTTGTTCACTTACTGGTGTGTTTTAGGTCATTGTCATGTTGGAACACCCATTTCAAGGGTGTTTCATCTTTGGCATAGGGCAACACGACCTTGTCAAGTATTTGTATAAACTCAAACTGATTCATGATCCCTCATATGCAAAAAATAGGATCAACTCTGCTTCACTGTCTTCACAGGCTATCAGACATACTGTTTGCAGCTACTAGACCCAAAAAGAACAATTTTGCTTTCATCAGTCTAGAACATGTTGTGCCATCTCTTTGGAACAGTCAAGGTGTTACTTTGCAAATTTTAACCTACTCAGGATGTGTATTTTTCAACACAGAGGCTTTGTGAGGAGTTCTTGCTGGTAATGTGGCTTCACTTAAGCCCATTTTACAGGCAAAGATATTCTTTGAAACAAATGAAAGGTTGAAAGATTTAGAGAGGTAGTTACATAAAGTGTTAATGGCCATTATTGGCCATTAACACTTTATCATCTTCATTTGCATGTAAAAGGACCTCCACAAGTTGTTTGTAGAGCTCAGCATGTGCAAACAGTTGCCAACACATTCCATTGTTCTCCTCCTGGCTAGTGTAAACATGCCATGGGAAGAACATCCTGCAGTCTATTGAAAGATGAGCAAAATGCATTCAAATGGAATGTATTTGCTCAGACTTTCAGCGGTTGAAGGATGGGTTTAAAGTAAACCAAAATCCATCATTTAAATGACGGACATAGACACTGCGACAAAAATGACTTGATAACTTTATTCTATGGGTCAGTGCAATTACTACAATGCCAAATTTATGTAGGTTTTTTTGCTACAATACTTTTATTTTTTTTCAAAGATATTACATTTTTTTAAATCATTTTCGGCCGCCATCGTCTGACAGCCATAACTTTTTTATTCTTCAGTCAACATAGTTGTGGGAGGGCTCATTCTTTGCAGAATGTGCTGTAATTTCTATTGGTAACATTTTGGAATACGTACAACATTTTGATCGCTCTTCAGTGCATTTTTTCTTGGAGACTGGCTTACTAAAAAGTGCAATTCTGGCCTTCTTTATTTTTTTTTCAGACGGCCTTCACCGTGAGAGGTAAGTAATGCATTACTTTGATAGATTGGACTTTTACAGATGTAGCGATACCAAATATGTATTTTTGTTTTATTATTAAGATTCTTTTATTGATTATTAGAAATATGGCAAAAGGTTTTTCCTAAAAAAAACTTTTATTGCTTTTTAATAATTAGTAAAACTTTTTTAAACATAGTCTTACTTTTTTTTGTCCCCATGCGAGACAAGAAATCGGGATGTTTTGATCTCTCCTGCAGTATGATGTAATACCATTACATCATACTGTGATCTATCAAGCCACGCCGCAGACATGGCTTGATAGGCACTCTGCAATGGCAGCCCTAGGGCACTTCAGAAGGCCCCCGGCTGCCATGAAAACTGCACCACAACCTGCAATCTCATCACGGGGGTGGGGTGGGCTGAACATCGTTCGGGGCATTTAAATGCTGCTCTCAGAATTGACTGAAGGTTAACAGCTCTAAACACCGTGGCTTATCGGAGCTCTTGTGGACGGGTGTCAGCTGTAAAAAACAGCCAGCACCCGCATTGCATGGAGCGGGATCGACCCGCAATCCCCCTTCATACATACCTTGAAGCTGCAGGTTGTAATTGTACGTCCTGCAGCATTAAGGGGTTAAAGATGCAATAGGAAATAATGAGCGATTCCTTGCAAGGAATCACCTAAAAATAGTGCATGCAGCGATTTTTCAATATCACTGTAGAAAAAGCACTCATGTAAATAAACACATTGAAATCAATGTGTTATTTTTAAGTGCGAGTTCTGTCCATATGGCATTCGGACGGAATTCGCCCAGGTGAATTCACCGTAACCAATATATGCAAGATTTGCCACCCTCCTACTTTAAATAAAGGCCAAAATGAACCTTAATGATTAAATTTGGCCGGTTTCACATCTGAGTCTGCGATGGAGGTTTTGTCGCAGATCTGTAGAGAGCAGGAAAGCGGAATCCTTGCTGCAGATGTGAAACCACCCTTAGGCCTCTCTCACATAGGCGTTTGCAGTAAAAGCGTTTTTTTTAACAGCGCGTTTACTGCGATTTCAGCACATCTGATAACGCAACCCAGAAAGCTGAAAAAAAATCAAATACTCACCTATTAGGCGCCATCCCTGCAGGCTTCCAGGCACTTGTCTGTGCCTGCAGAGCATCTCTTGCTGGTAACTGGGTTTCAAGACCACGCCTCCAGCAAGAGATTGCTCTGATTGGCTGAGCCGCAAGTCATTCATTCATTGAATGGCTGTGATTGGGGCATCCAGGGCTGGCTGTGATTGGTGCTGGATTAGCCAATCAGCAATCTCCTGCTGGAGGTGGGGTCTTCAAACCCCATCACTAGCAAAACATTCTCTGACAAGTGCCCGTAGTCTTGGAAAGCAGCGCCAGGGACCAGGCAGCGCTGCGTTTAGTGCTGCCCAAAGCGCGGCACCAAGCTGTGCCGTGTTTTTAGCAGAGCTGCCAACACTGCCCATTCAATTCAAAGGGCGATGCAGGGCTGAAAACGGCCAAAGATAGAACATGCATCACTGTCAAAGCGCAGCGTTTTGATGCTTGTGTGAGCAGCCCCATTAAAAAGAATGGGAGCGTTGTACAGCGTTTAGCACAGGGTTGAAAATGCGGTGCTAAACGCTGTACAAAAACGACTGTGTGAGGGAGGCTTTAAAAAGTCCAAAGATAAGAAAGTCGAAAGACGGCGCAACATTAGAAGTCCAGCGTGTGGTATTGGGGGGAGAGGGTGCTCAGCTGTCGGACGGCAGCCGGACATTTACTCTAATAGTGGGGACTGAAGAGACCTTCGACCAGAGGAAAGATATGTGAGTAGCAGCACGTCCAACCACTTTAACAAAGCACACTCAGGCTTTCAGTGCACGATCCCAATAAAGGATCCGGACCCAAGGATCAAGAAACGAGAAGTCCATAAATGTGTAGTCAGATCAGCACTTCAGGGTTTTCTTCCTATATCGGATCTTTATCAAGCATAAGTGAAGATACAGACAACACAGTGATATATACCCACAAGTAAAATACACATAACCAATAGCAAACATAGACACAACAATGTACCCACCCACAAGCGGTAACCATTGGGCCAGGAGTAGGCAGCTCAGCTGATGTTAATAAAAATGATAAGAGCATATACAAAGTAGCACCTGAGGAAAGGTGGGGTAGTTCATATCCTTCACAAAACACTGCTGTCTGCAGCGTCCAAACCACCCCACTGCGCAGACGCGAGTCATCAGCCAATGAGGGCTGCGCTCATGCCCTCACGAGGCTACACGTGTGCCGCTGATGTCAGAAATGTACGTCACAAAAGGGGCCGTACCTATTGCTCATCAGGGTCTTTGCCCTTACCCGTGTCCGGCACCCAGTCAAAACTAATGGAGATGGTCCGCGCGTGCGCGGTTTTGACTGGGTGCCGGGTCACTCTTTTACCCTTTACATGCAATGGGGTCCTGATTGGTTGCTATGGCACTCGGAGGCTTCAATATAGCCTGTGGGTCTGCTAGCTACAGTGATCTATGATGCTCAGCCTTTGGGCTTATTCACACGAGCGTATATCAGCAGCCATTTTCACAGCCGGCCAATATACACTACCATCTGATGCATTGGATTCCAATGCATCAGATTACACCAGCATATTCCATGTGTATATTCCCAAAGACAGCACCAGGAGCTTTCACGCTGGACAGGGAAGAGTCCTGGAACTATCTTCCCGATCAGAATACGTTGGCCGCTGCATAGACTCCTATGTGAGCCTATAACAGCGGCCGGAGAAGGTTAGGTGGGAGTTTAGCAGTCATGCGTATATCAGACGGTGTTTTCACGGCCGGACGATATATGCTACCATCTGATGCACAGGCTCGGCGTATATGCCTTTGGGCAGGGGGAGACAGCTTAGATCTGCTGGGCTGTCTTCCCCTTCCCTCCCCCTCACTGGCTTTCTACAAGGAGAGGAGGCGAGGCAGGAGCTAGTGTGCTGACCTTTTTGCAATGGGAGGGGGCGGGATGGGGCGGAGCTTAGGTCTGCCCCATCCCGCCCCCTCCCATTGCAAAAAGTGGCAAGGGGCAGAGAGAAGAAGGGGGAGCGGAGTTTAGCAGTTACGCTACTGTAATTGACTCCCATAGGAGTCTATGGCAGTAGCCGTAGTCGGGCCAGGAAGATAGTTCCAGGACTATCTTTCCTGCCCGATGTATAAGCGCCTGTGTAATCTGATGCATTGGAATCCAATGCATCAGATGGTAGCGTATATCGGCCGGCCTAGAAAACAGCGGCCAATATACGCTCATGTGAATAAGCCCTTATACAGCACTGTCAATGCTGTTAAAATAATAAATTAAAAGCGTGCCAGAATTGCAGATTTTGTTACTTCTGCCTCTAGAAAAAGTAATCAAAAGGTTATTTTCCCAAAAATTGGATAAATGAAGACTAGAGTTCATCCCACATAAAACAAGCCTCATAGAGCTCTGTCTTTGGGAAAATTAAAAATGCTTTGGCTCTTGGAATGCGGCCACAAAAGCAAAACTTAAAAAAAAGTGTTCTTTGTGTACATAAAAAACGTTATAAACGGTGTCCTTACTCTGTTTGGCTGTTTTCACCCCATTTTTCGCCTGTATTCTCCCGTTTTCTCCGCTCTTGCATCGGTATAAAAGGATATTTTTTCTCAGTTTCCAATGACTTTCGCAAATCATGAAGCATACTGAAAACTACAGAATGGGAGAGGTTTAGGGTGGGTTCACCCGATGCAAAAGCGAGTAAAACGCAGAATTATAAAACAATGATTTCCAGTGGTTTCCTTCTCACGTAATCTGCGATGTTTTCGCTCACGTAATTGTGTTGAAATAAAATGGCAGCATGTTATATCTTTTTGATATCGCCCATTGTTTTCAATCCTCTGCCGCAGCTGTAACAGCAGTGGCTGGGGAAATCCCTTGAGCTGTGGCTGGGGGAATCCCTGCAGGGATGAGGGGATTCCCTATGGGGATGAAGGGATTCCTGTAGTGATGATGCAAGGCTGTTTTCACATGAAAATGCCTCACATCCACAGGGCTTTCACATAGTGGAAAGTGCGATATCATGGCTAGCCTTAGGTCTCCCTCACACACATGCTTTTTTACGTGACTAAGATGGCGTTTTCAGCACCGTGCTAATCGCAGTATAACGCTCACATTGTTTTCAATGGAGCCTCTCAGACAGTCGCTCGATTGCGGCACTTCACAGCGCCGTGAGTTTTGAGCGGAGTCTGTTCTATTTTTACGTCAGTAATGAGGTATGCTAAACCCAGCTGTCTCCGCAGCTCACTGCGGCCGAAAGCTAAAGTAAAATCGCGGCGCTTTGCTGAACGCCTGTGTGATGGAGGCCTTAGGCTACAAGACGACACGTTGCACAATAGCAAGTTGCATGAAAGTTGAGCAACAGAAATAGTTGTGTGACCTGCCTGTGATTTGCTGTTGCATGACATCGCTCAGAACTGTTAAAAAAACAGCCAAATCACAACAAAATTGTAGGAAGGTGGCAGTCGCACGCAGCATACATTGATCTCTATGGTGAAAAGTCTCATGCAACTGGCAGCCTGCGATCAAAACCCAACTGAGTTGAATTTTCTGCCATTATCGTGTCATCGGCGATCACTGACAATGATCAGACATGTTACTTCACGTGAAACGGAACCGTGTAGCCCTAGAAACTGCCAAACTGCAGGACATTCGCAGTCACATGACTTACATTGATGTCTTTGGTTCGAAAAGCCACATGCGACTTGTAACCCAAATTGAACGGAGTTGGGTTTCCTTGCGTCGCAGTTGTCTTTGGTGGCAGCAGGGCACCATTGATGTGATGCTGCATGCGACACATCCAATGGGTAGCCTTGGTCTTACTAATACTAATGCATCATGCGAACGACATGTTTCCTCTGTTCAACATGCGCCAAATTCATCAAAAATGCCTACGCCCCAGGTGATGAATCTAGCAAAGGCTCAAGACAAAAGCAGGTTGGACTTTTTGTGTACATTTGTGTCCCAGTACAAGTTTTGCAGTTCAGCCGGAGGGACATATTTGTCAATGGGCTACTATAAAGACATTGATGTCCCCCTGTGTGCAGAAATCCATCGCATGGACCTACAAGGGCAAATGTTTGTAGACTGTTTAAGGTTCCATCTGACTTCTCTTTCGCCCTTCGGGATGGATAGACGGCCTAATAGGTAAACTTTTGCTGTCCACGACAGCCAACCACAGAACAGCTTTTATTTTTCAAGATCCCTATAAGAAATGAAATCTGCACTGTGATTGGTTGCTATGGGCAACAACCAGTTTTCACATATCTGTGAAGGGCCTCTACTTTGCGGTGTCCAGTTGCTCCCCAGCACAAGAGGCTGAGAGTAATGGCAGGAGTACAGTGCTCAGCCATCTAGCTGCCCTCACTGAAGCGCCCCACACAACTCTCTGCCATCTCTGCCGTTAAACTGAATGACCCTCCAGCAGCGGCTCATCTACATAGCCACGCCCAGCCGTTGACACATTGGGTTGTTAGCGCCTGAGCGCCAGTTAACCAATCAGCGCTCGGATGGGCGTTCCGTGCCGATGAGCTGCCGTGACGTAATGCATGTCGCTCTCACACCAGAGGCGGTGCGCGCCGCTCTTACAAATAGCGAATATTAGCCGTGTTCTAGGAGTTGTACTCAAGAGGTCCGGCGGCTGCAGGGTAAATAGATACAGCAGGAGCTTCAGCTGCACTACAGTGGCCAGACGCACAGTGATAGAGGGAGCTGCACTCTTATTACGTCATAGAGAGCTTCTAGAAGGAGCTAGACAGTGCTAATAAATACTCAGAGAGGCTGCATTACTGGAGAGGGGGCGCAATAGCCTGCTATAGGGACCAGTGGTTTGTGACTTATCCTGTGACGTCATACTCTAGCTGCTGCCATGGCTAATGGTGAGTCCTGGGGCCGCGGGGTTTGTGTACAGGATGGGGTCCAGCTCCTCCCTAATCCATGATGGTTACAAGACTTTCTGCACTCCGTCCTTCTATGTACAAGTTGTTCTAGAAACTTCTGTCATCGCAGAAGGAAAGTGTTCTACTGCCGTGCAAAAGAGTAGCAGGGGATATAAACTCTCCACAGAATAGTGTTTAGTAGACAACGATTATATATACTGTATATACAGTCCTGCTATAACATTGGTGTATGTGTATATATATATATATATATATATACACCAGACAGCTATATATCATATATATAGTATACATACTGTCCTGCTATATACTTTATGTACTGTTATATAATATATATTATACAGCTAAATACTATTATACATACTGTACAGCCATGCACTATATGTTATACATAGAGTACTGTTATATACTATATATTATACATACTGTACTGCTATATACTGTATATACTATATATATATACTGTACAGCTATTTACTATCCATTATATACACTGTACAGCTATATACTGTATAAATCATATGTACTGTCCTGCTATATAGCATACCTACTGTTATATACTTATATCTGCTGTACAGCTAAATACTATATATCATATATACTGTCATATATATGTGTGTGTATGTATATATATACATTATATATACACTGTACAGTTTACTATATATAATATGTAATGTTATAGACTGTATATACTATCATGCTATATACTATACTTACTGTTATATATACACTGTACATACTGTAAGCTAAATACGATATACAATACTGTACTGCTATAGACTATTTACTGTCCTGCTATATACTATATGTACTATTATATACTATATATACACTGTATATACTATGTATATGCTGTAAACCCATATAGTATACATGCTGTGCGATATATACTATACATACTGTGCTCTATATATACATTGTACTGCTATATACTATGCTTACTGTGCTGCTCAATACTGTATACACTATACATACCATACTACTATATATTATGTATATGCCTACATACTGTGCTGCTATATACTATACATGCTGTACTATTATATACAACACTGTACAACTATGTATGGTAGTATACATACTCAACTCCTATACTCTATATATACTGTACTGCTATACAATTATACATATTGTACCTGTATATACTATACATACTGTTCTCCTATAGTCTATATATACTGTACTCCTCTATACTATGTAAACTGTATAGTTCTATACTCTATATACAATTCGTACCGTACTGCTATATATACGCTATACAATGTATGTAAAACTATACTGTATCCATATAATATATATACTTTACGCATACTTCTATATACTCTATGCACTGTCCATTTTTTCACTGCTATATGCTTTACATACTATACAGCTATATACTATACTGTGTCCAAATAAAATATATACTTTACATATCCTTCTATATACACCATACATATTGCCCTACTATATACTACAGTGTATTCACACACTATATACTACTGCTATACATACTCTACTGCTATATACTTTACTGGGACCATATACTATATATACTTTTCATGCTACACTGCTATATAATATACTGGGTCCATATGCCATATACACTATACTATTGTATACTATGTCTGTATACTATATATTCTTTACATACTGTATTGCTATATAGAAGAGAAAAGTTTCAGCACTTCAGTCAATGGAAGCCGGCCATCACGCTATACTTCCGCTGTCCGCACAGCGGAAGTATCACGTGAATATGCGACCCCACTGCCGGCCGCGTCATGCCCTGTACTGCGCATGTGGGTTGGCGTGTCAGGCGGGACGCGCACAGTGGATCCGGGAGGTGAGTATGGGGTCCTTGGGGGGACGGTGTGATGGACTCCGCTGCGATATTCCGCTGGTGGAGTCCGTCACGGCCGTGGGCATGAGCCCATACTCTACTGTGTCCATATACTATTTAGAATTTATACACTGCTATATACTATGTATATTCTTCACTTCCTCTTTCAAACACGCCATCATATCCCCACTGCTAAAGAAACCTACTCTTGACTCGACCTTTGCTGCCAACTACTGACCCATCTCAAATCTCCCCTTCATCTCCAAACTACTAGAACGCCTTGGTTACTCCCGCCTTATAAGCTATCTATCAGAAAACTCTCTTCTCAACCCCCTACAGTCCGGCTTCTGCCCCTACGCTCGACAGAAACCCTTACATAGGTGTCAAATGACCTCCTGATGGCCAAATCGAGGGGCGATTACTCCATACTGATCCTACTCGACCTCTCCGCAGCATTTGACACTGTTGACCACAAACTCCTCCTCAGTATGCTTCGCTCCATCGGCTTAAAGGACACTGCTCTCTCCTGGTTCTCCTCCTACCTATCTGACCGCTCATTTAGCATCTCCTTTGCTGGCTCCACCTCCCCCCCTTCTTCCCCTTGCTGTTGGGGTCCCCTGGGGCTCAGTCCTCGGCCCCCTCCTTTTTTAATCTACACAGCCCCTACTGGCCAAACCATTAGGATATTTGGCCTCCAATACCATCTCTACGCTGACGACACCCAGCTATACATTTCTGCACCTTTCCTCCAAAACATCACCGACTGTCTGTCCGCTGTCTATCACACTATGTCCTCTCTCTACCTAAAACTGAACCTCTCAAAAACTGGTGTTTCTACCCTCTACTAGCCGACGCTCCAGACTCTCCTCTCTCCAATCCAGCCTGAATGCGGCAGCCAGGCTTCTCTTCCTGTCCAGTTGATACTCGGACGCCTCTGCCCTGTGCGGGTCACTGCATTGGCTGCCCGTTAAATACAGAACTCAATTTAAACTTACTACCTTAATCCATAAAGCTCTCCATAGCACCGCCCCGCCCTACATTGCCTCCCTTATCTCAATCCACCACCCAGCCCACGCCCTCTGCTTCGCTAACAAAATCAGACTGAGTGCCCCTTTAATTTGAACCTCTCATTCCCGCCTCAAAGACTTCTCCAGAGCAGCACCAGTGCTCTGGAACGCGCTACCCAAAACTATCTGGGCAATCCCTGACACACAAAACTTCAGGTGTGCTCTAAAAACGCACCTCTTCAGGGAGGCATACCATATCCCCTAAACCAAACCCCTCTGTACTCCACCTGATAACATGCTGCCTGTCCTGCTGACTGCAAACCCTGCTAGCCTCAATCAACCGCCCCCCGCAGTCATACTGATTCAGCCACCACACTGCTTATGTCTGACCATTGTCTATGTGTATAGCATCCCTCACTCCCCACCCTGCCATACCGTGCACATCTCCAGCCCCTTTACCTTCTGTATCACCCCATTATTTGTAGTATGTAAGCTCGTTGGAGCAGGACCCTCACCCCCATTGTTTCCATCAACTGATTACTACATGTAACCGTGGTTTTTGTATATTTGTACTTTTGCATTTCTGTATCCCCCTGTTTTTATGAGTGTTGCAGAATATATTGGCGCTATATAAATAACCATTATTATTATTACCTGTCACCTTTTTTTAAAGAGACTCTTGTCACCTGATTTTAGCCCTATAAGTTTTTAGCTTATGGGTGGGCAAAAAGTAGGTATCCCGCTGCGTCCAGGGATGTGTTTTACTTATCTCCCCTGTCGTTCCCCCGGTGTCAGCGCTGGAAGCCGCTACTAAGTAGTCAGCCTTTTAAAAAATTAGAACGGGGGGGGGGGGGTGGGGGTGGGGGGCACTTCTTAGCAGCGCCGCTAAGTGCACTGCAGCAGCGGATTCCAGCGCTGACACCAGTGGAACGACAAGAGGGGTAGGTTTAACACTTAAATCCCCGGACTCAATGGGTCACTTACTTTTAGCTCGTAAGCTTAGCTTATAGGGCTAGAAACAGGTTACAGATTCCCTTTAGGGCTTCCACACACGTGTGTTTTTTTAACACTGTGTTAATGCTACGTTTTTTTTTTATTTATTCATTTTTTTACCCAAATGTCAATGGGACTTTCTAATGTTAAAAACGCATCACAAGTTTGCGCTTTGTGATTTGTGTGCGATGTGTTTTTTAACATTAGAAAGTCCCGTTGACATTCGCGTAAAAAAAATGCAGTGTTAACGTAGCGGTAAAAAAACTGAAGTGTGTGGGAGCCTTAGGCCGCCTGTCCACGGCCGTGACAGAATTTTGCTAGCGATATTCCGCCGCGGGGGAGGAGGGGGGAGCACTGACTGGTCTTCGTGGTGAGCCTATCTAATAGATTGGCTCACCGCGGAGATTCTCCGCTCGTGGACGTTGGGCTGCCCTTTCCATAGTTAGCCTATATCGCCGCCGATAACGCAGTGACAGATCACCCGTGGACAGGCAGCCTTAAGGCCGCCTGCACACGAGCGGGTCGGATCCGGCAGCGAGAATTCTCGCCGCGGGACCCGACCGGAGAGCCTGCAGGGACGAGCGCGTACTCTCCCGCGCCTGGCGGCCCCAGCTCTTTCAAGTGCCGGCTGCCGCGCAGCCGGCGCATGCGCAGACCGGAGCCGGCAGCCGGGTGAGTGCGTGCCCCGCACAAAAATAGGACATGTCGCGGTTTGTTTGCCGCGCGAGATTTCGCGCGGCCAAACCGCGGCCGTCTGCATAGGAGTGCGTATTGTAATGCACTCCTATGCAAACTTTCAGTGGCAGAAATCCCACGGGAAGTCCCGCGGCGGGATTTCCGCCCGTGTGTAGGCGGCAATCTTCATTAACGGAAGTTTTCTGACACAACAAGAGCAGACATATTAATAAATCTAAGACCTAAATACACTCCACTAACTGGGACGCCTAGTTTCTGTAAAAGATCCAAGGAGTCGCACACATAGGAGGGTTATGTCCATACAAATTCCCGTAAGACGTTATCATTATAAACACTAGGCTTTTGAATGTTGGAATCCACCCCAGATGTAATGGGTCCCCCCTTTAAAGGATGAAGTCTCTTATGTATCTTGGGGAGTGCATAGAAGGTTGGGACAACATCTCTATCAGGATTATTGACTATAGGGTGGGGCTCTTTATTTTTTGGGGGGAAACACGTTTGGACATATATATATATATATATGATTGTTTTACTTCCTACTAGAGGATGCTGCTGTTAGAATAAGGGCATTATAGTGGAGAGTAGAGATGAGCGAGCAAATACTCGTTAAGGGACAATACTCGAGTAAGTATCATCCTTTTCGAATACCTGCCTGCTTGTCAGAAAAGACTCGGGTGCCAGCAGGGGGGAACGGCGGGGACATCTCTCTCTCTCCCCCCTGCTTACTCCCGCAACCCACCGCTCACCGCCACCGGCACCCGAATCTTTTCTGATGAGCAGGCAGGTACTGGAGTATTGTCCCTTAACGAGTATATGCTCGCTCATCTCTAGTGGAGAGCCATCAGTTAAACAAGGATGCTCTTCCCAGGGCGATCTGTTGTCCGGTAGGGTAAGTCTAGGTTGCGTGTAAGGATAGCTTCCTCTTAACACCTCTCATGCCTATGTACCCTATACTGGACAAGTGTATGGATTACTCTCTTAGAGATCAAGAGATATATCATGAGTATATGAATAATATGTGCCCGTTTGAAGACCCTCATAGTCTCAGTAAGTAAACCATTTACTCTATTTTTACATTGGCGATTACTATATATTGCTGGCCAGCGGAATTTGTAATGGCGGCTTTTTGAGTATCGGCTCCTACTGGATGTGCTGTGATAGTTTTGTCCTTCACCTGTCTTCTGCCCCTACCTTCTATTAAGCGTTATTTTTTAGTAGGTTTATATTTACATGGTTTGTTGCGTCGGAAGATTTGTGTTAATAAAGATTACGATGTGTATTGTTAAGAAGAGGTGATGGGTGGTGATGAAGACGTAGTGTGATCCTTTCATCTTATGGCATGCTTTGAGTTTGGTTTAGATACTATGTATACTATACTGCGTCTATATCCTGTAAGAAAATAGGGTGTCCTCAGCCCCCCAGCTGTGTACTGAACTTATTCCCTAGAGGTGCAGGGATGGGTAGTTATTCCTTGACCTCAATACCTAGGTGACCACCACGCTTTCTTCAGACGTATAACTTTAGCGTATGTTCACGGATCTTGTGCAGCTTAACATCATTCTATATCACAGCAAACCTCAGACCGGAGCCACACGTTTTTGTGGTTTTAATGCTGCTTATTTTTGTGGCAAAAAAAAAGCCCCGTCCAGACGTTAGCTGTAGGTCAGTAGGGATTTATGAACCACACTGCAAACAGTGTAGTTTTTTTTTTATTCATGGTGATTTTTTTAAACTGCTGGTTGTGTTTTTTTGGTCTGTGACATTTTTCAAAATCGCATTATGCTCTGGGTATGGCAGTTTTCTCTGATGTTTTCCAATAGGCTTCTCTCTAGGGCACTCAGGTCAAACAAAAGTGGCCCGCTGCCTCATTTTATGTGGCCCATAAGCTGTACATTGAACCTTAAAGGGGTTATCCAGGCAGTGGCCGCCGGGATACACCAGGCTTGGAGTAGAAGCACTGCTTTGACCCGTGTAGTGGCCGTCGCGTGTAATTGCAGGCGGAGCTCTCATTGAAATCGTGGGACCCCAGCTCAGACCCTAGGGTATCCTGGCGGGCACTGCTTGGAAAACTCCTTTAAAGGAATTCTACTCACCCCGCCTGCAGCTCTGTTCCAGCGGTGCAATGCAGAGTCTGTGACCGCTGATGTCTGCAATGCTGCATGGAAAAAAAACCTGCTGCATGTGCTATTTTTTCGCTTTTCTCATAACGTGAGTGCGATGTGATATTTCCCCTTGAAATCAATGGTAAACACTTAGGATCCTCTTTCGCTTGTGAGGATTGGAATTTCACAGCAGCATTAAAAATGCCTCGCATCCACGGGTAAAACGCATGTTGGCAAGCACGATATTGGGCAGGCTCGCTTGTGTGAATGTAGCCTTAGTGTTTGAAAACTACAACTCCCAGCAGTTCTTTTCAGGGCAAACACGGATATCTAGTTTCTCAACAACTGGAAAAGTGCAAGGTGCAGACCACTTGTCTTAAGTGCTTATATCAGTTCACTTGTTTGTGGCATGCCATTCATGCCAGATTCCTGCAGCTGAAGCAAACCACTGGAAACGTCTGCTGGTTGCTGGCAGTGCCAGCCAACATCTGGCTGGAAGCTGGAGTGGCCATTCTTTTCCTTGGCAACACTCAGCAGAGATAATAAAAGTCCTTACGATGCAGTCTCTGGTTATCTTGGGCTCTTATCTTCGCTCTCATGAGTTCCTGGAATGTTTGCTGGCGGCGGGCAGCAGCTGTGCCTCTTTTTACTGCCAGTTGTGTTGTGTCCTGACTGTAAATTCATTATACGGGTCTCTGCCAAATTAGATGGAATAATTATGCCATTGTGGTTCTAAGCTGGTAAAGTGCGGCATCTATCAGAAGGTTGTACAGGGATGATTCTCTCGCTAGGAAACCCAAACATTCCTCAACAACTTTGTCATTTTTGTCTGGTTCTCTACAAAAATAGATCTGGATGATTTTATGAACAATTGTGAAAACTGTCTGAAAGAAATCCTATCTTTGCTGCCCATAGCAACCAATCAGAGAGCAGCTTTTATTTTTCAAGAGCACTTTGAGGAATGAAGACTACACTTGGATTTGTTTCTATAGGCAACAGAGACAGTTCTTGCTTTAGACACTTTCATAAATCTCCCCCCCATGTCTATTGAACTTTAACACCTATCAGCGAAGCAGACTGTACCCGTGATTTTGACATGCAACCGCCAACAAGCAGTGTGTCACAAGCATGTACTCACTTGAACAGCATGTGTTTATTGCTTGTGAATACTGGTGAAGAGGTTCATTTAACACATGACCTGCCATGTATATTACCCAGAGGAGCATGGATGGCCTTATACGTCTCCTCACTCACCTTCTTGATGTAACCCCTCCTCACCCACAGTTGGATTTAACTCATGCCAGTTTTGAGCCCACATCTCTTTACCTTGGGAGTCATGTGGTATGCAGGCACCTCACGCTGTAACATACATGTTATGTGCACTTACCCTGTAGTTTGGGTCCTGATTTGGTACTTGTTGAAGTTCTTATGGTTACAATAAATTGCTCACCTTGAATGTTTGCCTTGCGGATCTTTGAACAAAATCGATACTATAGTATGTGGCAACATGACATTGTTGCACACTTATGATTCAGAGGTTGGCATCCAGGAACACCCAAGGCCCACTCCAGTCACAACTATATACCTGTAGAATGACAAAATACTCAATTCTCAGAAACTAATTCAGTATGTCGTGAGTCGCAGACAACTCGCGTGGCATGCAGTGTAAAAATGTATGCTAGTATCACATGAGTTGCATAGAACTCATGAACAGAACACAAAATAGCAAATTTTTCATTCAATTAGAAAGGATCATTTGGTTTTTGAAGTTCTTACTCAATTTTTGTAATAAAACACTGTGGGCCCAAGAATTTTTTTTCTTTCTAGTATGGCAATCAATATATTAAACAATGTCAAAGGGTATTTCAGAATAAGTTTGGTGAAGGAAGTGTACCGACAAAGTCCTCCTATTCACCAGTTGTTGGAATAGTTTGACACTAATTAACGGAGTGTTACTTTCAACAAAATGGTGCAACGTGCTGCAGCTCTAATGCAATAATGAGGAAAATTGAAAGTTATTTTGGTAACCAATTAACTTTTAAAAATCTGTGGATGCCAACATAGCCAGACCTGACACCCACTTGATTTCTTCTTGTGGAGTTTACTGAAGGGTCGTGTTTAGAGCAATAAGCTGCAAACAATTGACACCCTTAAGATGTGATGTGGCGGGAGTTTGCTGCCACAACAATGTCACATTAGCAGATGTCGGTACTAGTGCAATATGTTTCCACTGGAACTATAGGTTTGAGACATGGGTTTGCCAGGCTTAGTGACGGGAAACTCCCAGGGCACACCCCCATAAGCTCCTGTGGTAGACACACAGTACAGTGACCACTTTCCCCCATCAGTGGATGCTGAAATAGCGGCACATGTGCAGATGTAGCGGTGGGGATCTTACTGACAACTGGGGACATTAAACTTTAGCACCGGCTGCACGGATAACTGTACTGATGCTTCATGTCGCATCCTCCTCCAGGGGGAAGGAAGCTCCCCGCCGGCTGCACATAAAACCTTTCTGGCATGACTCTTACCCCACTGATGCCGCAAAGACCCACAGGCCGACATTGATGGAGCTCTCCGCTGGGTGCACAGAGCGAGCTTATGTATGCTCCCCGACGGTGATGGGGGTCCAGAGGCCGCTAAGGGCAGAGCAATCTGGCGACACAGGAAGGAACATGGCAAAACACGGCTGTCAGTCCTTGTGAGGGCCGCCCACCATAGCGCCCAGGGAGTGCTGATCACAGCTGAGGTGCTATGTATGCATTCCCTGTCACTCATCCCAGAAAGCCCATGTGGCCACCCATTGTTTCCGGTGGTGACATAATGCACTAGTACTGCAGATGTCTGCCAATATGCAGACTCGCAAAGGGCTTCTGTCCACGGGCAGGTTGGACCCCGAGTTGGACCCGGTGAGCCATGCGTACCTCCTGTCCATAGCATGCGTGCCGGAGCGCAGGCAAGCACATTCACAGCACAGAGAAGAAGATGCCATCCGGTGTCGTCTTCTCTGTGATGCCGGTGTGCCCGCCTGTGCTCCAGCACACATGCGCAATAAAGAGGATGTTGTGCCGTCGCTAGGCGATTACACTGCTCCTGCGGCCATTCTGCAATCATGATTGTAGAATGGCTGGGGGACGGACAGCTTCCATTGACTTCAATGGAAGCCATCAGTGCGTAGCCCGCACAAAATTGCAGCATGCTGCGATTTCTTCTCCGCGAGCAGAAATTCTCAATCGATTTCCGCTCATGGGCAAGAAATTGCGTTTTTACATTGCATGCTATGGGCTGGATTTGATGCGGAGTCCGGAGGTGCAATCCCACACTGGACTCTGAAATGTAAATCTATGTTTTTGGAAAGTGTGAGGAAACCATAGACTCCTTTTAACTGATGTCTAACTCGTCATCAGATTCTGCAACCTGCTTGTCTCAAGGTCTTCAAGTTGCACAAATCTGGCTCAGTTCTTCACCCTTCAAACACATTGCTGTGCAAGACATTCCCAGTCATTTAAAAAACAGTTTAATAAAAAAATTGGAGGTTGAGATGGAGGTTGAAATTGGAGGTATGGGCTGAGCCACCTATGTAAAGTGCACATGTGACCATGGTCAGCAAGGGGCGAAGCTGTAATAAAATCAGACAATTTTTTAATAAAAAGCCACCAGTTATTCTTTTAGAGATGAGCGAGCATACTCGCTAAGGACAAATACTCAAGCGAGTATTGTCCTTTTCAAGTACCTGTCCGTTCGTGAGAAAAGATTCGGGTGCCGGTGGGGGTGAGCAGAGGGAGCGGGGGGGGGGGGGGGGGTGAGAGAGAGATCTCCCCCTGTTACCCCCTGCTCTCCCCCGCCGGCACCCGAATCTTTTCTCATGAGTGGGCAGGTACTCGAAAAGGACAATACTCGCTCGAGTATTTGTCCTTAGCGAGTATGCTCGGTCATCTCTAAAAAAAATAACTGATTGATTTTTATTAAAAAATTGTCTGACTTTATTACAGCCTCGCCCCTTGGTCACATGTGCACTTTACATAGGTGGCTCAGCCTATACTTGTTCTTAACCCTCCTCTGCCCTAACTTTGAATGGAGCATATCAGAGCATTTGGCAGCTTTGTGCAATAGATCTTGTGCTATACAAATACATGGGCCAAGCCATGGCTGCAGCAAAGTTTTTATAGTAAAGTAAGCAGAGAGTTTATTCAAAATAAATGAGTTATTATATCATGGTGAACCCCTTAGGCCTCATGTCCACTAGCTAAATGGAATTGCGGAATCCGCAGCGGATTTTGCCCATAAGGAATGATTGGCCATCCGCGGTCCATTAAATTGATTTTTGCACCCGCGGATGGCATTTTAAAAGAATTGCGTTTTTCACGCGCGGCAGAAAAAACGCGGCATGATCCATTTTGCCGAGGATCGGCAACATTGCTATCACATTGATAGCAATGTGTGAGGATATCTGCATGCAAAAAAATACCATTTAAAGCAAATCCGCGTGGAATCCGCCGCAGAAATCCGCGGCAGATTCTGCGCGGATTGTATTTTTCTAGTGCACATGAGGCCTTAAAGAATATCAGTGTTTTGGAGAGCAGTTCCCATCTAATGTGTGCAGTGCAGGTATATGAGTATTTGGTGACTGATACATTCTATTCACCCCATCCTCACTCAGCTTCTGTTTGTGATGCCCCATTTCAGTCATATAAAGCACACTAACATTTCACATCTTCTTTCCTTGTAGAGATGAGGCAAACAATGACTAAGTTTTGGGAAGAGCATTCACGAGATGCAAGCCTAGAAGAGATGATGCTTGACTCAGGTGCTCAGCTCCTATCCAAAGAAGAGACAGAGGAGATTGTCTTGTTGCTGCCATGCTTGGATGGATTAAATGTCTTAGAGCTTGGGGCTGGGATAGGGTAAGAGGCACAAACCGTTTTCAGTGTAATGGCCCTCTTACATGGGACGATCTTTGAGAAGCGTTCAGATTCCCACGTTCCCATGGAAATCTAAATGATAATCATCCCATGTAAATGCATTATTACGTCCACCAGGACACCCTGGAACCCAAAATCTTTATGCAAACCACGCACTATAAGCACTACAAACGGAACTCGCAAACAGACGTAAATCATGACTGACAAATGCTCAAAACACTCACCAGCATACTTGCACACATAGCCAGATGGAATAACTTTAGCATGTACGAGGTATTAGTTTGTATTTTGGCCAAGATGCTTAAGCCCACGAGCCAACTTCAAGGGTCCTCGTCTTCCGGAACTCTACACTCACAAGACCACTTTCCCCAGGAGTCTTGCCTGCAAGTGGGGCAATCGTCCCAATAGGCATGGCCCCTCGCTGGAACCTAGGGACCTAACTCGCCCAGAGATGGTAAACAATCCAAAGCAGGATGGGACACAGTTCACACCCACACACCAGGGATTGCATGCAACACAGAACAAGACTGTTCTGGACATACGACATGTCTGGCCACCAGCACAGACCCAATAGAATACATGACTGTTCACACACATGTCCGGCCACCCGCACAGACATACACAACACATCATGCCTGAAAGCCAAACGCCAGGGTGTAGGAAAACTGGCATCCTATAGCAGAGGGGCTGGTATATATTACAGCAGACCAGTGGGGATTGGCTGACTGGAGAAGAAGGGCAACTAAACTAATACATGGAATGACTGGACTGGAATACCCAGAGAGGCTATCAAAACTGGGATTATTTACTCTAGAAAAAAGAAGGTTAAGAGGCGACCAAATAACCATGTATAAGTACATGAGGGGACAATACAAGGATCTCTCCCAGGATCTGTTTATACCCAGGACTGCAACGGTAACAAGAGGGCATCCGTTACGTTTAGAGGAAAGCAGGTTTCATCACCAACATAAAAAGGGTTCTTTACTGTTAGAGCAGTTAGACTGTGGGACTCTCTGCCTGAGGACGTAGTGATGGCAAAATCCTTAGAGGAGTTTAAAAGGGGACTTGATGTCTTTCTGGAGAGGAAGGATATTATAGGCTATAAATCTAAGATTATTTGTTAATCCGGGTATACAGGCAGGTAGGAACTGTTAGGGGTTGATCCAGGGAACAGTCTGATTGCCATTAGGGAGTCGGGAAGGAATTTTTTCCCCAAAAGGGCTAATTGGCTTCTGCTCTTGGGGTTTTTTGCCTTCCTCTGGATCAACAAAACAGGAGGCTAGACAGGCTGGACTAGATGGACATTGTCTTCATTCAGCCTTACGAACTATGTTACTATGTTACACTCAGCCAGCTCAGTTATCCCACACCTGTGAAGCTGTGCTGCCGGAAACCTGTAGAATAGCAGGTCCCAGCAGCACAACCTAGCACGCAGCGACTGAACGACAATCTGCATACAGAAAACTGAACAACGTGTCGTTCAGTATAAACAGCAGTTGTTCACTTGTTCAATGACTATTCAATGACTGTCTGCTTACTGTGAATGGAGGCGGGTGAGGAGAGAACACTCTCCGGCCACTCCATCACCATGCCGGCAGCGCTTTAAGCAATGCTAGTGATACTTGCTCCTATGTAAAAGCACAGGAGCAAGCATCACTTGGATGAGCTGTTGGGCATCATTTGCCTGACAGCTTGTCCCATGTAAAAGAACTATTAGTCTGGCCATACACATACATAGTTGTTTGGACACATATATATTCAAGGCTGCATGTATGCTCAGTGGATTGAGGGAAATTAACCTCTGCCAAACACCTCTAGTGACAGCTTATCTGTCTTGGGAACGAAAGGATTAGGCATGTTAAAATTCAGCCATGCAATTCTTCTTTCTTCCAAGAAATTTGGGAGGCCTCCATTTGTGGTCAGCCAAAATTAATGAGTTTGGACAATGTTCATCTAATGCATGTAGCCCCCTTTAGTGTCTGTCATTTAAATAGTGAATGTAGGATAGCCTTTCTTTAGGTCTGAGTGATGGCTGCCATTTCCCATTATTGGCTGGTGAGAAAATTAATTTCCTATGCAAAGCTTTTCATTTACCCTAATATTTGGCCCAGTCGTTATACAGGACACCTGGCCGAGTTGGCAAGCCAAGTTACTGCGGTGGACTTCATGCAGAACTTCATTGACAAAAATCGTGAAAAGAATGGTTATCGAAGAAACATTACTTTTCTGCAAGCTGATGTCACTCTTCTGGACCTACCCAATGATCGGTGAGTTGTGACATGAGACTAACACAGCATCATGTAACTGATGAACATTCAAGAATCATGTGATAAACCTATTCTCATTCTCCTCAGTTATGACTTCATCTTCTCAAATTGGCTCTTCATGTACCTGACTGATGAAGAAATAGTAGCTTTGACTCAAAAGATGTTGGGATGGCTTAGACCTGGTAGCTATCTCTTCTTCAGAGAGTCTTGCTTTTATCCATCAGGTAAGTACAGTAATGTTTTAGGATTCGTTACTGTTGAGTACTATTGTCACCTGTATCCTGCTTCAAGCTAGCCACAGATAACTAGGTGTCATACAGACCTTGACTGCCCATGCTTACAGAAAGGAAGTGATTACTTAAATCGCCAACTAGATAGGGTTGTTAATCTCCTAAACTATAATTAGCATTTTAAGTTATCATTTCCCAGTTATCCGCAGTACAGTCAAACTATTTCTACCCAACTTTCTTGATGCTTATTTGCCAGAATATCAGAGGCACATAGCTTGCAGTTTCTTGGCCCCAATGCTACGTTTGTAACAGGCAAGGATAATACACAAGATGATGTCACAAACACATTCATGTCACAGTATGGATAATAACCAGTGTCAAGTCTAATACACATAATAAACATTGTGATATGTGGGAGTGCAGTATCAGAATGGCCTGCAGAGGGTGTTAGTAAGGCATTCTGGCTGCTGTGGGTGTGACAGGAAGCAATACAAAAGAGCCAGTTCCCGCCAGACTCAGGGGAAAGAAAGGTGGCTGCTAGCCAGAAGAGAGGCAGTCAGAAGAGCCGGGTTAGGGACTCAGAGCCTGAGGTCGGGAGCGGACCAGTGTGGGAGCTGTCACTCGGTCTGAAAGAGGAGGGCGCCCTCTAGATGCCCCAGGTGGGGGTTAGTGACAGGGACCCTGTGGGTTGTGTACCCAGGACATTACATCTGAACTGTGTTGTATGCTGTGCTCCTATATTGCTGTGCTATGAAATAAAGACGGGCAGGCGCCAGAAAGTGAAGTCTCCTGGAGCCTTTTATACATATGTGGTGCCCATTCTAGTCTGAGAGGTGGGCGATCCGCAAGTGAGAGATGCCAGGCGAATAACCCCCTGCCATAGCTAATGAATGTGTGCAGTGATGTCACTGCACAGAGCTGTTCAGTACAACATCCTAATACCAGGATAATACACACATTGATGTCACAGAACAGGGATAATTAAACCCTTCTTGCTCTGAGCAGTAATATACCCTAGTGAGTGGCTCGTTATGGCACAGTGATGGTACAGGCAAAAGAGCTATGACCACCCCATCACTTGCAGGAGTTAACCTTATTATAGATGTCACCCTGCTCTAATGGTCAGGATCGGCAATAACTACAATGCCAGCTGTTTAACTTCTTAGATGCTGTAGTCAATATTGGCTGAGGCACCTAAATGGTTTTATAGAGGCAACAAGCTTCCCCTGTAATCTCATCAGCAACTCCTATATTGATCATGAGTTATTAGTGAGTTGTCATGGCCACTAGGTCTCATATGCCCTGCCAAAGTAGAACCTAATACGGTAGACTGCCTCTCAGTGTAACACTGATATACTATACAGTGCAATACAGGGGTATTACAGCATATTATAGAAGCTATTCAGAAGATTGCAAGGTCAAGTGCCAACAATGTCAGAATTTCAGTTTTTTCTATATGCTTCCCATTCATTTTCCCAAAATGGTGTCATTGAAACATATACCTTGTCCTGCAAAAAAATACATTCACAAAGCTATGCCATAATAAAAGCAAAAAAAGTTACAGTTTTTGGAATGCAGCGATGAAAATAGAAAAAAATTGTCGCATCCTTAAAGGCCTTCTGTCATTAAAAAGAAAAAATGATATACTTCCCTCCATATGGCTCCCCAGGCAGCCTGCTTCTTCTTCTCCTACCCGATCTTCTGGATCCTCTTCCCACTTGGGTCACGTGATTTTTCTTGATCCGGTGAGGTAGCATACATGCGCTACCTTCTGCTTTCTGCTGGTCAATGTATGCTTTGTCACTAGTAGCAGCCTGTAATATTGCACATGCGTGAGACTTCAGAGCGAGCGCGCATGTGCGAGACTTTGGCACGATCAAGTTCATCAGGAGCGCACACGGGCTAGACCGAGATCTAGCCATCACAGCGCCCAATAGAAATGTATCCCTGACATTGTTGTCAGGCAAAATACATTTCTATTAGCCAATAGACAAAACAAAGCTTGTCCTGCTACCCGCCTAAATGTGTGTGTGTGTGTATATAAAATATGTGTGTACAAAAAAAAATCTTGCGTGTGCCGTACACAGCTGCGCACAAAGCCGCGCACCCACGTACGTGCACAAACACGCATGAATGCTGCTCCGTTCAGTAGTGATTTCAATGGGGCCGCGGCTGCAGCCAGCAGTACCATTGAAAGCAATAGGATGTCGGCAACCCCTGCATTGATTTTTCAGGGAAGAGCTTGAAATATAACCCTTCCCTGAAAATTATCCATGTCACAGTGTTCAATGACAAGGGGACTCCTTGCGGGAAGTAAAGAATCCCCTGCCAGAGCTGTGACAGCTGTGGCAGAAGATTTCTTCATCCCTGCGGGGAGTAAAGAATCCTCTTGAATTCTATAAATGGCCAGGTGCTGCTTGTGATTGGCTGAGTGCTGTGACCAATCACAGGCAGCACTCAGCTGTCATTCAATGAATGGCTTAGAGCTGCCCGTGATTGGCTGAGCTTTAGCTAATCAGATACAGCCCTCTCAGCAGACAGGGATTTTAAATCCCCGCCTGCTGAAAGAGCTTTAGAGCAGTGCAGGGAGAAGACAGGCTAGACACGCCTGAGCCCCGACAGCTGAGGAGAGGTGAGTATAATTTGTTTTCATCTTTAACACATTCTAGGGGTGATTTTAAGCCCTTCCCCGAAAATCCCTACAGGGCTTGCCAGAAGCCCATTGCTTTCAATGGGACTGCAGACGTGCCGATCCCATTGAAAGCAATGGAAGAACATTGCAATCCTCTGCCACAGCTGTGACAGTTGTAGCAGGGGATTCTTTACTCCCCGCAGGGAGTCCCCTTGGCACTGATCACTGATTGGTGGGGTATATTGACGCACATCACGGACTTATGATGCACGCATGTCCTCTGTTTTGCAGGTCCGTGTGTTTGCACGCATGTAAAGCACGGACATGTGAACACACCATAGGGAACCAGTGGTTCTAATAGGCGCGTGTTTTTGTGCGCACGTGTATATATATATATATATATATATATATATATGAACAATGTTATGCCTGCTCAAATGTGTATGTGTGTGTGTATGTGTATATATATATATATATATATTATATATATATATATATATATATATTATATAATGTGTGTGTGCATCTATCTATATCTATCTATTTCTAACTATCTCTCTGAATGTATCTAGCTATCTCTCTATATCTATTTATATCTATCTTTCTATATATATATCTATCTACATCTATCTATGCATCTGCATATTTTTCTTTCTCTCTCTCTCTCTCTCTGTATCTATCTCTATCTGTTTACCCATCTATCTCTCTATCTATCTGCATCTATTTATATCTATCTATCTCTCTGTATCTATCTACCCATCTATTTATATAATCTATCTATTTATATTTATATATCTATATCTATCCCTCTGCATCTATTTATATCTGTCTATTTATATCTATCTGTCAATCTATCTCTATCTATGCCTCTGTATCTATTTTTATCTATCTGTATCTATTTCTATCCATCTACCTCTATCTGTCTATCTATCTCTCTGTATCTATCCATATCTAGCTTTCTATTTATCTATATCTATGTAAGCCTCTGTATCTATTTATATCTATCTCTCAGTATCTATCTCTGACTACCTACCCATCTATTTATATAATCTATCTATTTCTATCTATCTCTCTATAGCTATCTTTCTTTCTATTTATATCTATCTATCTGTATCTATCTATTGTCTAACTATTTCTAACTATCTGTATCTATCTATCTTTCTGAATTTATCGATCTATATTTTTCTACTTATATCTATTTATCTATCTACATCTATTTCTCTTTGTATCTATCTAAATCTATATCTATTAATCTATTTTTCTATCTATTTATATCTATCTATCAACCTTTATCTATCTATCTTTTTCCATCTATCTATCTACCTATAGCTAGATATATCTATTTTTCTATCTATATTTATCTACATCTATTTCTCGTTGTATCTATCTAAATCTATATCTAGTAATCTATTTTTCTATCTATCTATAAACCTGTATTTATCTATCTATCTACCTATAGCTATATCTACATCTATTTATATCTATCTCTCTATCTATATATTTTTTATCTATTTATCTATCTCTGTATCTATTTATATCTATCTACATCTTTCTCTATTTGCATCTTTTTCTCTATATATCTATCTATTTATCTATATCTATCTACATCTATCTATGCATCAGCATCTTTTTGTGTGTGTCTCTCACTCTCTGTATCTATCTTTGTCTACCCATCTATTTATATAATCTATTTATTAATATCTACCTATCTATCCCTCTGCATCTATTTATATCTATCTCTATCTACCCATCTATTTATATAATCTGTCTATTTATGTCTATCTATCTCTATCTATTTATATTTATCTATCTATATCTATCCCTCCGTATCTATTTATATCTATCTATTTATCTCTCTATCCCTCTTTATTTATATCTATCTATCTCTATATTTGTATCTATTTAGATCTATCTGTATCTATCTCTATCCATCTGCCCATCTATTTATATAATCTATCTATTTAGATCTATCTATCTACATCTATCTATCCCTCCTGTATCTGTCTGTCTCTTTCTATCTATCTCTCTCTATCTATATCTATCTATTTATCTATATATATGTATATCTTTGTGTATCTATGACTACCTACCCATCTATTTATATAATCTATCTATTTATCTCTCTCTCTCTGTATCTATCCATATCTATCTATACCTCTGTATCTATTTATATCTGTCTCTCTGCATCTCTCTCTATCTATTTATATAATCTATCTACATCTATCCCTCTATATCTATATCTATCAACATCTATCTATCCCTTTGTATCTATTTATATATCTATCTACCTCTATCTATTTCTATCTATCTGTGCTTCTGTATCTATTTATATCTATCTCTCTGTATCTATCTCTATCTATCCATCTATTTATATAATCTATCTATCTATCTATCTATCTACATCTATCCCTCTGTATCTATTTATATATCTATGTATTTACTTCTATCTATATCTATCTATTTATGCCTCTGTATCTCTCTGTATCTATCTCTATCTACCCTTCTATTTATATAATCTATCAATTTATATCTATCTATCTACATCTATCTATCCCTCTGTATCTATTTATATATCTATTTACCTCTATCTATTTATGCCTCTGTATCTCTCTGTATCTATCTCTATCTAACCATCTATTTATATCATCTATTTATATCTATCTATCTATCTACATCTACATCTATTCCTCTTTATCTATTTATATATGTCTATTTATATCTCTATTTATCTACATCTATCGATCTACTTATATCTATCTGCATCTTTCTCTCTTTGTATCTATCTATTTCTCTGTATGTATGTATCTATCTTCCCCTATTTATCTATCTATCTATCTATCTATCTTTATCTATCTATCTGTATCTATTTATATCTATCTATTTATAACTATATCTTAGTATCTCTCTGTATCTATCTATCTGTATATCTCTATATATCTCTATCTATCTGTATCTAAATATTTTTAAATCTATCTATCCATTTATCGTATCATCTATCTATCTGTATATCTCTATCTATATATCTCTATCTATCTGTATCTATATATTTATAAAACTATCTGTATCTATCTATCCATTTATCGTATCATCTATCGATCTCTCTTTATCCCTATCTGTATCTCTCTATCTATGTGTTTGTGTGTATATGGGCGGTTTCAGGCAAATGTAATTTTCTTCCTTATGTAGTCATGATTATCACGGCCGTATATTAGGACAAAACTAAGCCACTGATTTCAATAGGATTTCAGTGGTTTTGTTTTCACTAGCAGTATTCTCTGCAATTAATACTAGACTGAGAAAAGATAGGACCTTCCCTATCCTTCTCGCACATAGTGAATGCATTTTTATTGTTTCCAAATGCCTGCTCTCTGGTGCAAAGTTTGAACAGGCGACGAAAAACCTTGTTCAGGTGTAACTTTTCTCTGTAGCGCCAAGCGCAGTTGCTCCAACAGCCGTCTGATACTGCTAATATATATATATATATGTATATACACATACACCTTGCAATGCGTTGTTCTCATTAAGCGAATCACACTCAGATCTTTATCAGTCGCCATATTGATCTGAGTTTTTCGGGCCGATATAGCACTCACTTGCTAAAATCAGCAAAAGAGAATGAGCGTCAAATACTGAATGTGACATCACGAATCACCAAAGATATAAAGGAATACATTGCCTGCTATTGTCAGCATGCTATTATCCTGTCCCCCAAGTGTCAATGCATAACACATCCCAAGTGTCGGCGTGCCATTAACCCGCCCCCCAAGTGTCGGCGTGTCATTAACCCGCCCCCCAAGTGCCGGCTTGCCATTAACCCGCCCCCCAAGTGTCGGCGTGCCATTAACCCGCCCCCCCAAGTGTTGGCGTGCCATTAGCCCGCTCCCAAAGTGTCGGCAGTGGTGTTTTGAATGATGAAACTGGACACTACGGAGTGGAACTGGGTTGTCTTTAGCGACAAATCCAGGTTTATTTGGGCGCTTACGACAGCAGTGTTCATGTCTGTAGACTTCGGGGGGCGCACCTCAATCCTGCCTCTGTTGTGGAGCGGCACACTGCTCCCTGCTGGTGTGATGGTCTGGGGGGGCCATCGAATACGACAGTTGGTCACCCCTAGTGGTGATACGAGGGATAATGACAGCTCAGCGATATGTTCAGGACATCCTGTAGCCACATGTGTTCCACTCATGGCGGCTTCCAAGAGGCAGCAGGATAATGCTCAGCCGCACACACAAGTGGGGGTCACAGGAATGTCCCCACAACATTGTCACACTTCCGTGGCTGCCCAGTCACCAGGTTTATCACCAACAGAACATGTATGGGACCATCTTAGACGCTAACTTCAACAGCCTATGAGTTTACACGATCTAGAGCCTCAGATATAGCAAATGTGGAGCAATATGCTGCAGGATACCAAACAGAACCTGTATGCCTCAATGCCCGCCCATATCACATCTTGTATCCAAGCTAGAGGCGGTACAACAATGTACTAGAGCCTCCATGCCCCCCCCCCCCCCCCCGTATCATATCTTGCATCCAAACTAGAGGCGACCCAACAGGGTACCAGAGCCTCCATGCCCACCTGTATCACCTGCGAAATATCGTAGCGGAATCCGACACAGTGCCCCCCAGAGACCTCATACTTACCTCTCCGGATCCGCCGCACTGCGGGGTGACGCGTATTTCTACGATACTTTCGCTGTTCTCACAGTGTAAGTATTGTGGGACGGACGGCTTCCATGGACTACAATGGAAGCATTCCGCACGAAATAGAACATGCTGCGATTCTCCCCCGCGAGCGGAATACTGCAGGTGATTTTCGCTCGTGGACAGGGGAGAATTCATTAACACAGCATGTCTATGGACGGCTATTGGTGCAGAATCCGCAGTGGGTATCATGTATTTCCTGTTTGTACCATGTGGAGTGATTATTGTGAGTGTTTGTGCAAGGAAGATCTAGAAGCCCTTAGGAAATGTTCAGGGAGAGAGCCAGGGAAGAACACTAGCAGATTTTGGTACACTGCCAGACAGATCTTTGCCAAGCCTTTGTTTGAATACTTCCATTGAAGGAGAACTCACCACCTCCCGTGGTAACCTGTTCCACTCATTGATCACCCTCAGTGTCAGAAAGTTTTTTCTAATATCTAATCTGTGTCTCCTCCCTTTCAGTTTCATCCCATTGCATCTAGTCTTTCCTTGTGCAAATGAGAATAGGGCTGATCCATCTGCAGTATGACAACCCGTCAGATATTTGTAGACAGCTATTTTGGCTGCTGCATCACATTGTTGACTCATGTTCAGTCTATGATGTATTAGTATACCCAAGTCTTTTTTACATGTGTTACTGCTTAGCCCAATTCCTCCCATTCTGTATGTGCTTTTTTCATTTTTCTTGCCCAGATGTAGGACTTTGCATTTCTTTTTGTTCAATACTATTCTGTTAGTTGCCACCCACTGTTCAAGCTTTTCTAGATCTATTTGAATACTCTCCCTCTCTTCCCTAGTGTTAGCTATCCCTCCTAGCTTTGTGTCGTTGGCAAATTTGATGTATACTGAATGGTACTGTCGATCATGAAGCACATTCTGAATGGGAATTGTACAGATAGATTTGATTAAAAATACATGCAAAAAATTCAAATAAATAAGCAGTAATTAAATAAAAGTTACATTTCCAAGGTCTCTAATCCCAAGTCACACACTTAAGACGCAGCACACTTTAGAAGACAGTACACTTAGAATACAGCATGGTCACTTATGTTTTCTTTAATGAGACCTTAAAAGACGTTGCATTACACTTGAATGCTGTATGATGTGCACCGCGAGTGCGGTGCGATGTTTTGCATTAACCCCTTAGTGACGGCCACATTTCCTTTTTACGTCCTATCTAAGTGGGCTTTAATCCTAGAGGACGTAAAAACATGCATTCTCTTTGGATTAAAGCCCTCTTGGCTGAGGACGTGACAGCTCCATGCTGTCGGTGCCCGCAGGTAGCCGACAGTATGGAGCTGTCATCCTGGGCTGCGGGCAGTACCCCCTGGCAATGCGATCGGCACTATCCAATGGATAGCGCCGATTGCAATAAAGTTTTAAAAAAGTTAAAGATTCAGCTGCCCTGATGGATCTGAGCCATCAGGGCAGCTGAAATTACTCACCCGCTTTTTCTGTGGTGTCCCGCAGTGAAGGGGTCCTCTGGGTCCCGGCGCTGCTGTTCTACGCATGCGTGCCAGACGAATGACGTCACGCGCATGCGCAGAAGACCGGGAGCCCCGGTAAATTTAAAACTCTCCTGGCTCCAAGCTCCTGAGGGTAGCCGGGAACCAGGAGATGTCACTAGGGACTGCAGTGAGCAGTGCCTGGGTCCGTGATCGCCGTTATCCAATGGATAGCGGCGATCGCGAAAAAGTTTTAAAGAAGTCTTTAAAAAGTTAGTTTCACCTCCCCTCATGGATCGGATCCATGAGGGGTGGTGAAAATACTCACCCCAGGTCCTCAGCGATGTTCTGGTCTCCCAGGACCTGAAGTCCCCTTCTGCTCATGTGCGCCCGACGTCAATCATCGGGCACACGCACAGAGGGGCTCAGACCCTGGGAAATTCAAAATCCCTCTGCTCCTGGCTGCTATGTGTAATCAGGAGCAGAGAGATGTCACTAGAGAGATGATCACTGTTATCCAATGGATAACAGTGATTATATAAAGTAAAAAAAAAGTGTAAAAAGCTGACGTTTCATCTCCCCTTGCGGATTATATCTGTGAGGGAGGATGAAATTACGTACCTAAGGGCCCCGGATTTATCCGCGGACCTTACCACAGCTTCTGCGCATGCACCTGTCGCCACAACTACATGCGCAAAAGCCGTGGATTGCCAGGGTAATTTAAAATCTTCCTGCTCTTGGCTACAAATTTAGCCGAGAGCCTGGAACTTTCATGGGCGGCCGCGTTGAGCGGTTCCTGGTCACGTGTTCGCCGTTATCCAATAAAAGTAAAAAAGAAGTTTAAGTTTCATCTCCCTTCACCGATGCGATCAGTGAGAGGAGATGAAACTTTTTACTGGAAGCCTCCGTATTTGAATCCCGACGTGTTCCTCCTCCGTTGACCTTCCAGAAATTCTGCGCATGCGACCGCTGGCAAAATGCTGGACCCATGTGCAGGAGGCAGGGAGCCTAGGAAACTTAACATCTCCTTCCTCCTGGCGACCAGAGCCTGGAGCACTGAGTGGTCCCCGGTCACGGGATAAAAAAAAGCAATCTACCTTAGGTCGGTGTCCCATGATCGGATAGGAATTACGGATCCCATATGCATCTGATCCGCGGTAATACGCAAATCAATCGCATTGGATTACACAATTCCGCTCACATTAGCGGGTTGGAATTGTGTATTCCACTCACAGAAAACAGAACACAGCATGTTCTATTTTACTGCGGATATCCGCAGCATAGAGCCTATTGTGCTCCATGGTCACGGATATACCCGCTGCCCATACGCAACTACGTTGTGTACGGACTGCAGGGATCCGTGTCATCGCTAAGCGATGGTGCGGGAAATACAAACAAAAAAAGGTGTACTGCACATGACTGCTTGCGTGAGTAGGCAGTTATACGCAGTACATTACGCGCCACGGCCAGGCTCACAGCTGGGATCCGCAGCGGGCCTCCGCAAGCGAATTCCACATACAGCCGTGTGAGCCCAGCGTTATTCAGATCGCTGCCTGTAATACTTAATTTACAAGAAGCCCCGGGAACGCTCGCCTTTCTGCAGTTCGAGGAGCAGCTTGTTGAGCGCCTTCTGTGTGAGGCCGCCGCACCTCATCAAGCTTACAGAGACTCACAGAACACCACTTTTTACACCCCGTCCCTGTCACTGGGTCAAGAAATACCCCCCAAAAAGGATAAGAGGAGGGGGAATACCAGATTTTATTGCCCCATGTACCCATCCCAGCCAGGCCCCCGTAATTACCCCTGTCTTCGAAAAAAAACACACGGTTTACATTATTACTTTTATCTAAGATTGGGGGAAGGCCAAAAAGGGCGCGGAGGTGTGTGGGGGGAATTATTTTTAAGGAGTCAATTTGTTTTTCCCGCACAAGTGTTCTATGGGGCCTGGAATTTATTCAGTTGTGCCCTGCAATCCAACGAGTGTTCCCTCCATTATAGGCCTAGTCATGTGTCCTGTAAGTAGATTAGGGCCACAATGGGTATGTTTCTGAACACGGAACAAAGGGGGGTATTCATTTTGGGGTGCAAGTCCTCATTCATGTGTGTGCTGTACAAAAAAAAGCTGTTTTTAAAATGACAGAATTGCCTAAAACACAACTTTTCCTTCTGCTGTGTGATATGGGGCAAAAAAGACTTCAAGGAAAATTTCTGTTCTAAAAGCCACCTACTGCTCCTTTCATTTTGGGCCCCTTTGTGCATCCAGACATAAGATTAAGGTCACAATGGGTATGTCTATTAACACTGGAGAAACAGGGGTATCCATTTTGGGGTGCAAGTCTTCATTCATACCGTATGTGTGCTGTTAAAAAAAACCAAAGACTGTTTTTAAATTGTCAGAATTGCCAAAAAAAAAGAAAATCACAATTTTTTACTTCTGCTTTTCTTGAATTCATTCAAAAGCTGTGGGGTTGAAATGGGCAGTAAACCCCTAGATAAATTCGTTAAGGGGTCTAGTTTTCAAAATGGGGTCATTTATGGGGGTTTTCTATGGTTTCGGCCACTCAAGAGTCCTACAAGTGAGGTATGGGGCCTAAAAGGCCTTCAAGCAAAATTTCTGTTCTGAAGGACACTGACTACTTCTTTCATTTTGGGCCCCGTTGTGCATAGAGACATAAGATGAGGGCCACAATGGGTATATTTCCGAACACAGAACAAACAGGAGTATCCATTTTGGGGTGTAAATCCTCATTTTCATGTAAACTATAGAAAACAAATATGTCTTTAAAATGACATATTTGCAAAAATATGAAATTTTATTTCTTCTCCTCTAAATTGCATTAATTCCTGAAAAAAAACTGTGGGTTCAAAGTACTCATGACCCCCCTCAGTGAATACATTAAGGGGTGTAGTTTTTAAAATAGGGTCATTTGTAGGGGTATCTATAATTCTGACACCTATGAGCCTTTGTAATCTTGGCTTGGTGTAGGAAAACAAAGTGTTCATCAAAATGCTGAAAAGTAATGTTAAACTTGTACGTCTCCTAAATAGTTAAAAAAAAAACGAAAGTTTTTCAAACTTGCATTTATAATAAAGTAAACAGATGGAAATATATATCTTAGCAAAAATTTGTACAGTATGTTTGCACATATTTGAGATATTACAGTTGAAAATGTGAAAAAATGACAATTTTTTCAAAATTTTCCTAATATTGGCATTTTTAATAAATATACACAAATTCTAAAGGTCTATTTTTACCACCTAAATGAAGTACAATATGTGGCGAAAAAACAATGTCAGAATCTCTGGGATATGCAAAGTGACACATGACAGATTTCAAAAATTTGGCTTCGTCACTAAGGGGTTAAAGCCAACGTGAAACACTTTAGGTTTTTTTTCACATGTGTGAAAATCTGAATTTCACATAAGTGTTATGATGCATTTTTTAATCAAAAACGCCTTGCATCACTGTGAAAAACGCATGTCGACAAGAGTGATATTGGGCCGTGCTTCTCAGCCACAGATCGCACTCACCTGTGTTAATAAGCCCAAGGCTTCCTTCATAGTACAGTCTCTTCATATTAGGAAGAGAGACCTTATGGGCATTCTAAGGCTCTAGGGTGTGACTACATCTTCTGCACCCACAATAGTTATGTCTCTGGATTTCACACTTCATCATATTCTCAATTAGGGCGTCTACCCACTTGCGTTGCTGATTTTCGCGCGTTTTTTGCACGTTTTTCGCGGCGTTTTTTGCGCGTTTTTTGCAGCCCTCCATTGACAATCATGGGTGCATTAAGAGAAAAATAAGGACACATATGCAACTGACAGTTCCTATGTGAAAAAACCCCACAAAACGGAAAAAAAACCCAGATGGACAAGAACACATTCTATACTAATTGCTCTTGAGAAAAAACGCAAAACATCACAGGAAAAAAAAAAAAAAAAAAAAAAAAAAATCGCAAGTGGGTAGGCACCCTAATAATAATAATAATACTGATTTGGTTTGTTTGTTTTCAAGTTATCTCTTCCCCTTTTAGGGCTCATGCCCACGGCCGTGACGGATTCCGCCAGCAGAACATCACAGCGGAGTCTGCCATATTGCCTCCCAAAACCCTCATACCTACCACTCCGGATCCTCTGTACCCGTCCCGCATGTAGGCCCGGCGCACATGTGCAGTACAGCGCATGTAGCGCCAGCAGTGTCAGATGACGCGGTGGGCAGGGCTGAGTATTCACGCGATACTTCCGCTGTGCTACAGCGGAAGTATAGTGTGATGGCCAGGCTGGATTGACTACAATGGAAGCCGGTTGCGCGTATTCCCGCGGTATTTAGAACATGCAGCGGTTTATTTCGTGCTGCGGAATTCCGCAGCTTGAACATTGAGCTATTAGGTTCAATAGACCTTAAAAACTGCGGGGCAACGCAGCGTAATTCAGCCGCGTACAATGCGGCAGAAATCTGGCCATGGGCATTAGCCCTTAATGACATTTCTACCTGTGATGGTTTCATTTCAGCAATGACTCTCTGTTGCATAACTAAAATAACAAGGAAGGACAATGTTTATTTATTCATTGCCATGGAAATAACTTTGTGAAGAGTACAATAAATAAAGGCCGCTGTAATCTGTACTTTAACTACTTTTTTGAACAGTCTTTAGGGAAATGGATATAAGGAAAAATCTGTAAGTCTAAAAGACAGTATACTCACTTGCCCTCCCCCCTTGGTATCCAGCTGTGCTGCTCCCGCTACCCCATCCTTTCCCTGTCTGCGGACGACTGCCAGAAGACAGGTGATGCTGCTGACAATCAGAGACCGCAGCATCACACTCCGAGCTCATGGCATTAGCGCTCACATCCTGAGCACCATGATGTCTCTCGTTCTTCCTACTTTCTATTTTCCATTTGTTTTATCAGTATTTCATTCCGGCCATTTCTGTAGAAGGGGCTGCGTCCCTGAAACGCGTTATTTTGCTGGCTATAATTTCATTAATAAAGAAGAATTTGGGTTAATCCCTTTGCTTTTATGTGCTTTATATTACAAGGGTTGCACCCACGGTCCATTATTTCTCCATTTTGCGATTAAGTATTTCTATGCCCCGTTACCTATGGTGACTGTTATTGGACGGGCAGCACCCTAATAACTATTCTACAAAAACTATTCTGAATATTAGGATCACATCCCTAATAGGAGTCACTCCACCCCTCTTCTCCTAAATTCTTAAAGGGCCTTTAAAATTAATCTTTCATTCAGATATTTCAGGATTGTGCTAAGGAATCCAATTCGATATAAAATTACCATTCCAGTCCATGTGATATTCCAGAGACCAATTGAAGGGCTTGGGAAAAGAACAATGATAGTCTAAGTTTTTGTGTTTTTAACCAGAACCTTCTATTCTGTAGATTAATATTGTAAAATTTGTTGGTGAAGGCAGATAAATGCAAAGAAAATGCAAAGTCCATTCCAGATCCGTGCAAAGAAAATACTGTTGCTAGAAGAACACCGATCTGCAGGCTCTAAAATAATCTGTGCTAGTGGAATGCCATGATTACTATGATCATTTGCCAAGATGCACTTCTATATTACGGACGCAAAACAGTGGCCAAAATACGGTAGTGTGCTCCCGGCCTAGGGTAAAGATAAAAACATTTTCTTTATACGGGGTGGGCATGGAAAAGTAGCCCTGCACTTCACTCTTATGAAAGCTGTCTGAAAGATAATCAGTCTTTATTGCCCACAGCAACCAATCACAGCACAGCTTTCATTTCTTATGCTGCTGAGGTATGCTACATAACTTTCAGCCATGTTTTCAGCATGTATTCAGTGTTCACAGATCCATCTCATTGTATACTTTAGGCTAGACGAGTTGAGAAACTTTCAGATTAAAATAATCAATTTTCATTTCAAGTGGACTTTGATCATTCTTTCCCGAGCCCCTCAAAAAATGTCAAACATTAATGGATATGTTTGTTTGCTTTCAGGGGACTGTGAAAGGACCTGTAATCCCACGGTTTACCGTACACCTGCCCAGTATAATCACCTGCTTACATCAGCTTACTCGAAGTCTGGAGACAATGGTTTTGAGATTGTGATGTCAAAGTCAGTGCAAACATATATAAAGGTGAGACAACATCTGCCTGTTCTTGCAATCACACAGGCAGTATATAGATCAGTTATCAATTTAACCAACATCCTAACTGCATCTGAAGGTTTCTGTACTTCATATATAAAACTTCACAAAGAGTAGAGCCCCATGACTATACAGCATGTTGGTTACTGTGAATGGTCTGTGAAAAGCTAGGCAGCTAATAGATTGGGACAGACAATCGCCTATCCGTGTCTTACTAAAACCATTACAGAAGAGACCGTCCATTGTAAGATTAACCCCTTAAGGACATGGACTATTTTGGCGTTGAGGACCAAGCGATTTTTGGTATTTTTCCATCTCCATTTTTCAAAAGCCATAACTTTTTTATTTTTACGTCGACGCGGCCATATAAGGGCTTTTTTTTGCGTGGCGAGCTGTAGTTTTTATCGGTGCCAATTTTGGGTACATAGGCTATATCGTAAAACTTTTATTATTTTTTTTATGATAACAGGGAGAGAATACGCATCAATTCTGCCATAGATTTTTTTTTTACAGCGTTAATCGTGCAGCATAAATGACACACTCAATTTTTTCTGCGGGTCGGTACGGTTACAACGATACCAAAACTCTTATTTTTTTTTAGGTTTTTACACTTTTTTTGCAATAAAAACCCTTTTTTTGGGAATTTTTTTTTTCTCTATAGCTGCATTCAAAGTCCTGTAACTTTTTTATTTTTCTATGTACGGAGCTCTATAAGGGCTTATTTTTTGCGAGACGAGCTGTAGTTTTTGTTGGTTCCATTTTGGGGAATGTACAGCTTTTTTGATCACTTTTATTGCATTTTTTGGGAGGCAAAATGCTAAAAATTAGCATTTTGCCTCTGTTTTTTAGCGTTTTTTTGGTACGCTTTTTGCCGTACAAAATAAAAAGCGTGTTCAACTTTTTGTACACGTCGTTACGGACGCGTCAATACCCAATATGTGGTGTTTTAATTTTTTTTTACCTTCTTTTATGCTAATATTAGAAAAAGCATAAAAGAAGGGGTTTTTTTACATTTTTTTAACATTTTTTTTTTTTTTTTTTTTTACACAATTTGAGTCCCTCTGAGGGACTTGCAGCACTATGCCTATGATCGCTGTCATAAGGCATGGCAGAGCTACTGCTCTGCCATGCCTTATCACTTATACAGCGATCATAGGCATTGGCAATACAGGCCGCCAGTGTCTGGCGTCCTGTTGCCATGGTGACAGGCCGGGCTGTCGCGATGACATCACGAGAGCCGGCCGGAGACACAGAGGGAGCGCGCTGCCTCTGTGAACTCTTTCCCTGCCGCGATCTACTTAGATCGCGGCAGGGAAGGGGTTAACAGCGGGGGGCGCATCTCCGATGTCCCCCCGCTGTTGCAGCGGGACGCCGGCTGTGACTGACAGCCGGCTTCCGCTGCTGGATAGCGCGGGATCATATGTGATCTCGCGCTATCCCGAGGACGTACCGGTACGTCCTGTTGCGGGAAGTACCAGGCTCCCAGGACGTACCGGTACGTCCTGGGGCGGGAAGGGGTTAAAAAATAAAAATCTGCTATTGGACTTTGTTACGGATACATGGCAAAATTTGGAGTAAATCTTCTGTAAAGCCCACATATGTTGCATATAGATTTGCCACAGATTTTGGTGCAGATTTGTGTCAAGAGGGGTGTTATCTCTCCTTAAGGAGAGCACCCAAAAGTATGTGGAGACACCGAGGGGGTGAGTGGGTCAGTGGATGTCATCATCTCTCCCCAAGCAGAGTACCCAGTAGGGGTGTGAGAAGACACCTGAGAGGTGAGTGAGGAGACTTACACGGCCATGCAAGCCCCTCTGGGTAATTTGTGGAAGTAAGAAAGATGGAACAATACCTCTGCAGCGCCACCTACTGGATGGCAGGATTCCTTCAAATCAATGTCAGACCCTTTTTATAGGTCTTTATAACAATAATTGGGAATTAGATACCAAGCCAGAAAACCATATACTTACAGCTGTTTCACGGTGTTTGCCCCTCCTCAGTGTGCAGTAGGTTTGTGGCTTGGCTGGTGAGAGGCCTGTGATGTGGGCCAAGAGGGGTGTTGTCTCTCCTTAAGGAGAGCACCCAAAATGTGTGTGGGGACACCTACGGGGTGAGTGGGTCGGGGGATGTCATTGTCTCTTCCCAAGGAGAGCACCCTGAAGAGGTGTGAGAAGGCACCTGAGAGGTGAGTGAGGAGACTTATATGGCCATGCAAGCTCCTCTGGGCAATTTATGCAAATACGGATGATGGGTGCAGATTTGCAACAGATTTCAACCCGCTTATTTCTGGGAGTGAAATCTGCAGTGAAAATCCACAGCATAAATTGATATGTCGCAGATATAAAATCTGCACTGCATATCACTTTACACTGCAGATTGTTTTTCTTGAAATCTCCCCCACGTGGCCTTTACTGTAATATGCTGCAGATTTTCTGCATCCAAATCCATAGCAAAAACAAAAACACCGTATATTTCACCATGTGTGAACATACCCCAGAATCTTAGCTCAAACTATTTAGCTGCCATTCAAGCTCCACAATGCTGGATAGCATGAATGAAGAATAAAACCTCACGTAATTAAAATGTTTTTGCATTATTTTACTTGCATTGTATTCCCCTATATCAGAATACACTCCACATGTCAATACGGGAATTTCTTCTTTCTTAGCAGAGCAGCCTATTATTCTCTATCCTTTGTGTTATACCTCTTATATCGCTGTAATCACACTAGTTCTTTCTTTGACGTCCTTTGTTCTGCTTCCATATCATAACCATATTATTTATGTGTTACAGGTAAAGAAAAATCAGAACCAGGTTTGCTGGATGCTGCAGAAGGTCCCACGGAGCACTGATAGTCACCAGGGTTATACAACATTCCAGCAGTTCCTTGATAATCAGCAGTATTCCCGGAAAGGAATACTCAGATATGAAAAGATATTTGGGGATGGCTTTGTGAGCACCGGAGGGCTGGAAACAACTAAGGTAAGACATGTTCAGGGGAAGAAAGTTAGGGGTGTAGGACGTAATATTCTTCTTAAGAAGATGCAAGAAATATTCTCTTTTCTGTAAACACGCCAATTTTTCACTTGTAGGAGTTTATTGCCATGCTAAACCTTGTCCCTGGTCAGCGAGTCATTGATGTGGGCTGTGGCATTGGTGGAGGAGACTTCTACATGGCCAAGGTAGGTCCACATTGTCCTAGTTATTTATCTACATAACACTGTTTATATTCTGTGGGAAAAATGTATTCTAAATAGATTGACTTGGGCTTCCAAAAGGTTTCATTTATAATTGCAAGACCTACCTGTCACATTGCACTCCTGGGACATGTAGTTCTATTGGTTTCCAGGAGCACACTGTTGCAGATGTGGTTGATTTGGCTGAATGACGGTGTGGAGTTCTCCAGCAAGCCAATCGCCATCGGTTTGTGCACATAAATACTAGCCCCTCTTACTAGAGGGTGCTGGTCATTAATCCATTATCATCTTTTCAGTACTTGGTGTCATGTATGCTGCTATCTTGAGTTGCTTTCCCCACCTTCCTAGCAGACGGTCTGGACACCTGATCTCACTGTCTGCATGTTCTATGGGCCCCTGCTCCCTTCCCTTTTATCAGGTGCGGCCTCCAGACATCTGATATCCTGTATGATGTCAGGTGGTGATATCTGACAACATGTTTCCTTTTACGTCAGGTTGGGGTCTGACTCTGTAGTCCATTTCTTGGTGTGTGGACACTTGAACTAATTCCTGTTTTAGCTATGCATGCATGTGTTTCTGAGTGGGGTTTCCTTCTGTCTGTGAGGTGAGCAGACTTCAGGTGTGAACAATGACTCAGGATGCCATGACGTCGACGTCTCGGCAACCCCAACCTCGGCAAAGTTCTTGAAACACATTGGGATGTAGTTGCCATTTTTCACGCTTTTTGTGCTGTGAGATTGTGTTGTATATCCCCCCATCTGAGAAGACTGGCATCCATGGTGAGGACCAGCCACTGAAGTGCCCGAAAGGATTGTCCCAGGTGAGCCTGAGGGAAGTCTAGGCATCACTGTAGGGAGCATCACAGTGTCAAATGTAGATGGATCTTTCTATTGAGTAAGCGAGCAGATTTGTTCCACCTAGAGAGGATTGTCCACTGGAGAGTTTGGGCATGAAATTTGCTAGTGAAAGGGATGGGTAGAGAGTCCAGCAGTGTGCACCCCAGTGCTCACCTGCCTTTGAGAAGGGAGTTCTCTGGTTCTAGAGGAACACTATGGCTGGTGGGTCAGGGTCCAGTTAGCGGTCGACCATGCCTCCTGTTCTTCTGAGGGTAGGACAGGCAAAAGGATGGTTAACGCCACATTGTTCGGCCTCCTCCATAGGGTAACAGGGAAAGTCTAATGCCAGCCCTATATTCTGAGATTCAGAGAAAATAACAAACACTGAAGACTGGCGACATGTTTCTATGACTTTGGGAAGTGAGAGATTTAGATTATGTACGTAAAATTTTGACGCTAATTGTTTTGCACTTACAATTGAATAATCGAATTGGGACCCATTAGCTTTTCCTATTTATGACATAATCAATGCTCGTGTCAAATTTCACGTTTGTCTGTCCCACTCATCTCTTAGCGTCTCAAAAAGATCAAACTGGAAGGCCTTTCAGTGATCCTTGTGGCTCCGGACACGCTTGACACACGTGGTACTCTGTTGCGTCTACATCTTTGAGAAGATCTCCTTACAGGGACCCCACTTACATCCGAGTTTATCCACTCTTTGTTTAATGACATGGTGGTTGAAGCTGTGATCTTGGGAGCCCATGGTTTCACGGAACCTGTCATCCATACTATGATGGATGCTAGAAAACCCACATCCGCTCGTGTTTACCACTGTGCATGGAAGGCTTTCTTCCTCTGGTTCGAGCAATGACATTTACATCTCATGCATTTTTGTCTGTCCCACCTCCTGTAATTTCTCCAAGAGCGTCTTGACATGGGTTTGTGCCTCATTTCCTTAAAAGGTCAGGTATCGGCCTTGTCTATTCTTTTTCGGAGTCCTTTGGTGTCAAAATTGACTGCTCGCACGTTCATACATGGAGTCGCGCATGCCGCCCTTCTCTACCATTCTTCAGTTCCATCTTGAGACTTTAATCTGGTCCTAGATGCCTGGCAGTCACATCCCTTCAAGTCTTTGCATAACATTCTGGCTTGCTGCTTGGCCTGCAAGATATTGTTTTTGCTGGCTGTCACATCCATTCGCCAAGTCTCCGAACTTGCAGCCATGTCAGTCAAGTCCCCATTCACTGTATTGCATCAGGAAAAGTTGGTCCTCCACCCTGTGCCCTCCTTCCTGCTGAAGGTGGTGTTGTCTTTCCACAATAATGAGGACCTTATTCTACCCTCTTTCTGTCCTTCATACTCATCGAAGGCACAAGCTCTCCATAGGTTGGATTTAGTTCATACTCTGTGAATTTACTTGTCTCAGACATCCACCTTCAAGTGTCCTGACCCTTTTTTTGTGATTCCTAATGGTACGAGACGTGACCTTGAGGCTACCGAGGGTGTCATTTCACATTCAACCTGAGCTGTGGGCGCCTCCAGGGTGGAACGCAACGGTGCTTCTGCTCTTCAAATTTGCAAGGCTGCCACATGGACCTCTATACACTTTTCAAAAGTTTTACAAAGTTCACAAATTTCATCAGCTGACACCTCTCTTCCTCGGTGTGTGCTGCAGATGGCTATATAATTGATTGCATGATTTCCTCTCTAAAATTACCACCCCTGCAGACTGCTCTAGAAAGCCCCTTGGTCTTCAGCTGTGTCCCCTAATGACATGGATGAGACTGTTTGCACTGCCATAAAATCTTTCTCACCTTGTTCATTTGGGAACACAGCACCTACGCAATTGGCTCTTTGTTGAAGTGTTTATTCTCGGTGACCCGCATGGTGTTCTACTGTTTACTGTTTTAATGTATCATTGTTTTCATCCTACTCTGCTTCTGCTACTGCTTGCATACAAACCGATTAGCTTTGTTAGTGTGGGCACCTAAGCACTAAGCAACAGACTGGGGAAAATGACAGTACTGGCATACAAAACGCGGAAGGGGAAACTGACCCTGTGCTAAAGGGAAGATGACTAGACTCTACCTAACAAGCAGAGCGATCGTCCCAATAAAGGCGGCCCCACGCTTGAACCTCGGCCCTGGCTCTCCCAGAATTGCTGGTACACGGAACCAGGACAAGTACGACCAAACAAATGCACAAACTCACTTACCACAGCAGATGATAAAGCTGAATATAAAGACGAGGGATTGGTTTGCACATTGGCCAATGAACTTAAACTGCAAGGCTGCGATCAAAGCTCCTTGTGTCTTGCAGTCACTGCTCTAGCATGACACAAAACAGGCAGCACAGGACACCAAGCACTCAGCAAGCTGCAAGCTGACCAGACACTACACACACAGCAAGCTACAAGCTGACATGACACAGGCACAAAGACTGAGGAAATACAGCTTCCTCTTGCAGGGGGCTGGGGTATATATCTACCCCCAAACACAGGGGATTGGCTGACCAGTACAACCACACCCAGCCAGCTCAATTAACCTTCACCTGTGCAGGTGTGCTTCTGGAACCCTGTAGAACAGCAAACTCCAGCAGAACCTAACAAGCTTGGTAGGAGGAGTTGACACTCTTCTGTTTAGTGTCCGCTTCCTAGTGGCAGTACCTATACCCATGATCTTCAACTGTGTACTGCAAAGAATGAGATAAGACAGAGATTTTATGGTAAGTGCAAGAAATCTCGTTTTTTGTCTCTGGGTTAGTTCCACTTTATTAATAGTAGCTCTTTTCTGAACACTTAGGCCACATATGCTTGTTTTTTTCTTTTACTGTTGACAGACGTATGGGGTTGAAGTCCTAGGGATGGATCTGTCATCTAACATGGTGGAAATTGCCATGGAGAGGGCTGTGAAGGAGAATGCTCCTGAGGTGAGTTATGTAACTAAGCCTGTTGGGTAGGTTGGAGAATTAGCAACACTGCTCGTAGCGGACTTCCATTTTACACGTCGCTTGCACTCTGCAGCTTTGTGCACCATCCCATTTGCCTGCATCCTCCTCCATATGTGGCTGATTGGGGTTACTTGCATCCTAGATCGCCGACCTCTCCGTCGGGAATGGGCACTTAGGCCTTAGTCAGACGGGCGTTTTTTCGCGCGATTTGCGGATCGCATGACGGATGCGCATCCACAAATCGCGTGACCGATGCCCGAAAATCGCCCGAAAATCTGCTCCTAGCCGCGTTTCATTAGAAACGGGCCGGAGCTGTCCAGCGCATTGCATTCAATGGAGCCGGCAATACAGCTGGCTCCATTGAAAGCAATGCGCTGCGGGCGAGTGTGGGATGAATTGTCGGGAAGGGCTTAAATACCGTATTTTTCGCTCTATAAGACGCACTTTTTTTCCCTCCAAAATGGGGAGAAAAAGTCTGTGCGTCCTATAGAGCGAATGTGCAGCCGGCGTACAAAGCCAACACAGCAGGAGAGCAGAGCGGCCGGCCCAACAGCTGATTGGTGGGGGCGGGGAAGTAGCAGGGAGCTCAGCTGTTTTACGGGCGGCCACGGCTCCTGCTATGAAGCTCACAGATAGTGTGATAATGATCGCTCCATAGCAGAGCCCAGCGCTCATAAAACAGCTGATTGGTGGGGGTGGGGAGCAGCAGGGAGCTCGACAGTTGGTCGGGCAGCCAGCGGCTCCTGCTATGAAGCCCACAGACAGCGTGCCATAGCAGAGCCCAGCGCCCATAAAACAGCTGATTAGTAAGAGGAACTGCTGCCCCCCCCTCTGACTTATCTATCAGCTGTAGTTAAAGACAGCTATCACATCTGCCGGCTACATAGCAGGGGGGAAGGGGAGAGAGCTGCTTGTATGTTGTATACATTTTGGGCTATTTATGCACAGATATCTACTCCATACATAACCATAATGAGACATACCATGCAGAGCTCCTGGAAAGTTGGGTGACAACTAATGGAATCCTCATTACATTGTCACCCAGCTCTTCCAGGATCCTGAATGCCAACTCCAGAGTTATTCAAGCAAGTATACAACATGCATTGCTATAACTAGTCAAACATGGCATTCAGGGCTCCTGGAAAGCTAGGTGACAAGTAGAAAGATAACCATTACATTTACACTCAGCTTTCCTGGATCCTTAATGGCAGGTTGATCTGATGGTATATACTTCGTTCCGAGGCAGTACTACTGCTCTTTATTCCTAATGTAATACCTCCCTCACTGCCTGGTCTGGGGGAGTTCAAAATCATTTTTTCCCCATTTTCCTTCTCTAAAACCTAGGTGCGTCTAATCATCAGGTGCGTCTTATAGAGCGAAAAATACGGTATATAAGCCCTTCCCTGCAATTCATCCAGAAAAGTGTTAAAATAAAAAATATATATATACTCACCTTGTCCCGGCAGACGAAGTTCCGCGCAGCCGGCCTCCAGTGGGTGTGAAGGGGGTGTGAGTCAGACCTGCCACCTGATTGGCTCAGCGCTGAGCCAGTCAGAGGCAGGTCTGACTCACACCCCCTTCACACCCACTGCAGGCCGGCCGTGCGGAACTCCGGCTGCCGGGAGCAGGTGAGTATATATATATTTTTTATTTTAACATTTTTCTGGATGAATTGCAGGGAAGGGGTTATATATTTAAGCCCTTCCCGAAAATTCATCCCGCGCACGCCGGCAGCCCATTGCTTTCAATGGAGCCGGCTGTATTGCTAGCTCCAATGAATTCAATGGGCAAACATCGTTCTTCTCTGCCACAGCTGTTACAGCTGTGGCAGAGAAGAATGATTTGTCTTCTATATGTTCTCAATGGGGTCGGCGCTGCTGCCGCTGGCCCCATTGAGCGCATATAGAGAAGAGAACAGGAATCGCAGATCGCAGATAGGCGCGATCTGCGATTTCTGTTCTATAATTTATCGGACGAGCGCATAAAAAGCGCTCATGTGTCCGATACCATTGCAAAGCAATGGTTTTAAAAAATCGCCGGACGCATGCGCATGCGCAAATCGCGCGAAAAAACGCCCGTCTGACTAAGGCCTTAATGTACAAACACTCCAGAGACAGGAACTTTTTAAAAATCTGGCACCTGCCAGTTTTATTTCACATCAAAGCATAGCAAAACTTGTGGTACATACAATATCCATGGTTCACAACCCACAGAGTCCCCATCACAAACCTCCCACCCGGGGCATCTAAAGGGCATCCTCCTCTTTCAGATGGGTGACAGGCCCATACTGGTCCAAACTGCACCTTAGGCTCCAAGTTTCTGATGGCTGCTCCTACAGACTGTCTCTATCTGGCTAGCAGCCAGCTTTTTTCCCCCTGTGTGTGGTAGGAGCTGATCTTTTTATCTAGTTTCTGCCACCCTCACAGATGTTCTCTTTCTCTCAGGTATCAGAATCGCTGTCTATCGCCCTCTCCAAGCCATCTGTACACTGCACTCCTACAATATTTTCTATAGACCTCTAAGCATCCGTGTTCAGCCGCTGAGAGGAACCAACAGGCAGCACAGACAGATGAAGGGACACAATGCTCTGCATCCCCCTCGTTTTAGCAACCAGTTGGTGTCTCAGCAGCAGAACCCCCACTATCAAAAATTTTAACATGTTCCTCTGACATGTCAAAAGTTTGAAAAAGCGCAGTTACTCTTTAATCAGTGATAGAACCATGTGTTCTGGTAGACCTAACTACCAGCATTTCCTCATCAAAAACCCTGTCAAAATCTGCACCATTGCTGCAGATTTTAACTCAAAATCAGCTGTGGATCTGCAGCTGATCTCAGCCTGCGCTACGCTCTTCTCACTTCCTAATACTGTGTGCTGCTGTACCCAGAGCACAGTATGCACTGGCAATTGCTGCTGAGCGCCACCACTGGCTTTCATGTGTTAAGACAGTCCTGTGATGCCACTTCAGTATCACATGATTGGTGATGGTGGCACTCATTAGCAGTTGCCCATATGCACTGCGTTCTGGGTACTGCAGCACGCAGTATTTTGAGATGAGAGGATAGCAGGCGAGGATGAAATCAGCTGCAGGCATGCACCTGATTTCCAGTCAAAATTGTACCAATTATATAGATTTTGATGGGGGTTGTGATGCGGAAATGATGCAGATTTGCTATGAGATTTTCTGCAGCATTTCTGCTATGTGTGAAGATGCCCTTCTAAGGTTTTATAAAACCTTTTCTTATTTTAGCAGGTGCAGTTTGAAATAGGAGATGCCACAAGAAGGATCTTCCCTGAAGCATCATTTGATGTGGTGTACAGCCGAGACACCATTCTGCACATCAATGACAAAGGAGCACTTTTCAGGAAGTTCTATGTAAGACCAAATGAAAACTTAAGTGACCTTGGGGGGGGGGGGCAGAAATGTCACTCCCCCATTTCCCAGTTTTCCTACTGTATTATCAGATAAAAGTGGTAGTGATTAGATACAGTATATGCAGTTATCTTTACCATCTATGCATAGCTTTTCCAAAAGTGGATCTTTATTTTTTCAATATTTAAAGCATTGCGTAAGGGAAAAATAACTTTTTAAAATTTTCTGTATAAACTTTTAGATGCCTTTAAACAACACTAAAAGCACTGATAGAGCCGGAGCTACAGCCCTTTGAAGTAGAACGACTTGCGTTTGTCCAAAACTGTAATATCTCTCTTCTGCAGAATGAACAACACTCATTCTAAACTGTAGGGGAGTTAATGCTGAACAACCCCATTAAGGACTGTTGCATTTAATTTTGTCTTTTCTCTCAGGTGGCCTGCCTGAAGCACCATAAAGTAACTTATGATGCTGTTAGGCGAGGTGACAGGGATCTGAATGATGTATTTTTTGTACTCCCCTGCTTCCTTGTTCCCACGGTGCCCAGCGCTGAAGTCGTGCGGTACACAAAAATCTGACTCTTTTCAGTGCCTTGTGCATGCACTCACCCATACAAGTCTATGGAGGAGCATGTGCACCGCAATCTGAAAAGATTCAGATTTCTGTGCAAAGTGTGGACTTCAGTGGCAGGCACCGCAGGGAGCAGGTGAGTATAAAAATGCACCATCCAGCCACTGTCACCTTGCCTAACAGCACCATAAGTTAGTTATTGATGAATTAGAGCGGTGACAGGTTCCCTTTAAATGTGGTATGTTTTTTTTCTTCTTTTCATTCTTTTACAGTCTTGGCTGAAACCAGGAGGGAAACTCTTAATAACAGATTACTGTTGTGGTGGACGGCCGTGGTCTTCAGTGTTTGAGGAGTATGTGAAGAAGAGGGGTTATGTTCTATATACACCTGAGCAGTATGGCAAGGTAATTCGAGAACACACGTAGGGCTGCTATGGGTGCTCATCTTTCAGTACATGGTAGCTATGATCTTAGTATTTCAAAGGTAAAAGACTTTTCCCATCTGAAGAACCACATTTCTTTTTAGTTTACTGAAAAGCAGGCAACTGGAATACATTTGTGCTAGAGGGGGGCAATATATAAATGGCTTTATGCTAGCTTTATGATGCAAAAATTTGAACCTTTTTTAATTTTACACTGCTCTTGTCGCTAATCATAAAGTGTGTGGGGCCTGCAGAAGGTGGGGCCTTGACAGCTTTACAGATTTATTATAATTTATGCTAGAAATTGGCATACATTATAAGACAAATTTAACTTCTTAGCTGTGCCATTGGGGGACACAGTGAAGACCTTGTGTATAGCTCCTGCCACTAGGATATGGACACTAAGCAAAGGAAGAGTGGACTCCTCCTACCAGCTATACCCCTCCCATAGTTAAAAAGGTGGTGGTCTTCACCACCGGTGAATGCTCCAGCGTCACAACTGTCCAAACGCACTACCCTGTCCCTGGCAGATGCGTCATCTTTTAAAGAACAGCACGATAGACGACTGGAATCCTTTGCTAAATCGTCTTTCGAGACGACCAGGTCAGCCCTTCATCCCCTCAATGAGGACATCGTGCTGCCCTCATTCTGTCCAGAGCCTTGACATCCTAATGGAACATCATCTGCACCAGCTTGATGTTGTCCGCATACTTTGGATCTATCATTCCCGTACAGAATCCTTCCACTACTCTGATTCTTTGTTCTTTTTACGTTCTTGGATTAATAAAGCTCATTCTAACACTTTGTTGGATTCATGCAGTGATGTGCCATAGTAGACCGTCTACTTGTAACCTTTCACTTCTCTCCTCAGTTCTTGCAGAAAGTTGGTTTTGTCAGAGTTCAGGTTCAGGATCGGACAGAACAATTTGTACAAGTGCTGAAAAAGGAGCTTGCACATACACGAGAGATAAAGCAGGAATTTCTAGAGGTAATGGCCTAAAGTCCTGGGCGGTGTAATGTGCCTGACACAACACTCGGTAATGTCCAGTAATTGTCACTTCCTCTTCCATGTAGAGTTTCTCTGAAGAGGATTACAACTACATTATTGAAGGCTGGAAGGAAAAGCTTCATCGCTGTAGCCTGGGTGATCAGCGCTGGGGCCTGTTCCTGGCCGAGAAACCAAAGGACATCATATAATGACTGGCTTCTTTCAACTTTTAATACTCCAACAGTTTTTACCTGAATGTTTACTTTGTATTTTTGTAAAAATAGTAATGACACGGTTTGGCCATGTCCAAAAATTTTGCTGCAGGTTCTAATTTGTTGCAGGTCCTGGTTTTAGCCCAGTCAATGGGAAAAAATCTGCATGCAGATTCTGTATAAAGAAGAGGTTTCTTTTTTTTTTTTTTTTAAATCAAGGATGTAAATTGAAACATCTGCACTGTATAGACTAAGTAATGATTGCCAACAACTCAAGGACATGAGATTGTACAACATGGCTAGGTGCATCAATAACCTCCTTCTTGTACATATTGTAGCAACTCCCATCAAACTAGAAACCAGAACACACAATGGAGTCATACGCCATCCATTAAAGAGTAAGTATCTTTATTACAAAGTGTATAAAAATTATTTTCCAATAAAGACATTCAAATAAAGTACAAAATGATACATATATAGTACCCCAGTTCACCAATGGCTATCATAAATGTGTCTGTCACATGTATAAAAGAGGTATAACGGTGTGTCGCACATGAATAGATCCCACCGCATGAATGTAATGCATTAGACATTAGTAAAAAACTATCCTAAACATGCTTGTCGCATGCATCCAGCCAGGCCGCTCAAAGGGATTTATTTCCTTTATCTTTCCACCTCATGGCAATGTATAGAATATAGATTAGTACGCTGCAGTGGCAACTAAAAGTGTATGCCCACAAACATGTCCAAGTAAACCCCACATAGTATATATATATATTATCTACTAGCAGTAATTAACCCAATATATACAAAATAGCAGCATTATAACACACTGCCCATATGCCAACTGCACACAGGCGAGAAAACCATGTTGATGAGCGCGATATCGCACTCGCCGGGTGAAGTTAGCCTTAAAAGAATTCAATCACATCAACAGACACAGGTAGTTCAATTATCCCTGCAGAACAAACAAACGTATGGGATAAAGAAGATAGCACTACATAATATGACCATACCCATTTAGTGAGCTGAACTCCGGCACCAAACACCCCTCTAGCTATTTCCTAACATCTAATAGTGCTAGCTTACATGCATGCGGCATTTATGTGGGGCTCACATGGATCTGTCTGTGGGCAGCATACTCTGGCATCGCTTTAGTGCAGTGATTTTATATGTTGTGTATTCTATTATAACAACTTTTGGGATACACAGCGATGCCTCTATTATTCATGCGACAGGCACATTTATGATAGCTATATACTGATGTGTAAGTAAACATCAATGTCTTCTACCCATTGGTGAACCTGGGTCCTGTATATGCGTCGTTCTGTTATTTAATGTCTTTTTTTGAAAAATCATTTTTATACATATTGTAATCGTAAAGATATTTCCTCTTTAATGGATGGATTATGACTCCACTGTATAGACTATGGTGGGGATTCCCTTAAGAAATCAATGGAATACTTTAGATTTGAAGTCTGCTGTTTGGCTCTGTGTGCTGTCTGTGTTAATTGACGAACAGCACACAAACCCATTATAGCCTATAGGACTATGTACACTGCTGCTTTTGTCACATGGACAAAAAAAACCTCATTGCATGTCCTATAGACAAGAATTAGGACGTGCAAATACACATCTATATTCAGGCTGTTTGGATATTGGTTTCGGATGCAAGTTGTGCCCAAGCCTCTCAAACGCAACTGGGACACATGGCCAGTGGGTTGGAGGCTTTACAGGGAGAAAGGCTATAAAATCCCACATTGCATTAATATGTGGCAACTGCTGCTAAGCATGTATGGGAATTGAAAGGCCCTCATTCAGGAACACTGTACATCTGACATCTGACCCCTGTGGTGAAACTGCCATATCAGAACTCAGCCTAAGGGCGGCTTCACACAAGCGTGTTCATACTTTTTAAACTCCACGCAACAGCACGACCTTTATAACCCAAAAAGTCACGCTATTGCGAGCATTTCTACGCATGCGCCTGTGTGAAGCCACCCGAAAACATAGTTTTAAGTATGTTGGGTTAGGTTTATAGAAACTAGAGCATGTGCAAAGTGGTGCAGTTGCCCATGTCACAGTCCAGCTCCCATTTCTTAAGACACCCTTTTGAAAATGTAAGTAGAAATCTGGGTGCTCTGGGCAACTGTGCCAATTTTTTCCCATGTACTAGTTTTAGAAGTTGAATATTTTAAAAATGTTTTAAATTGTGTATTATTCTGTTATTACAAATTACGGTATTACAATCCAAAGACAGAAACAAGTATTAATGGAAATGTATGTCAGCAATACACCTGTTCTAATGAAAATAAAGTTATTTTCTTACAAGTTCTGGTTGTCAGATCCTACATAGGATTAAGTCAGTCGTTAAAGCTCCATTAGCCATAGAAATAGGGGCTTGAAGTTTACCCATAAATTAATTTTACGGCATGTTTTGTTATTGACTTTTTAATTTTGTTACTGACCTTTATGATAGTTTTATCACACATAGGGATATTTGCACATGAAATATTCTTGAGTTCCATCTGATTGTTTTTTTAGCTGTGCTAATTCCATACATATCACAATTCACGTGAATGGGTTCATGTACATGAGTGTTTTGTCAATCAGACTGATGGTCCGCGTTTGAAAAAATCACTGCGTGTCCCGTTTTTGTACAAGTATGAGAATAGAACATGTAATGTACAGTGTCCGACACATCGTTCAGCTATTGGGACAAGTATCCATGTGTTGTGCAATGCAAGTTGTTCACCAGAATCTAGGGCAAAACTTGTAATGCCTGTGTAAATACAGCCTTCCAGATGTGTCCACCATTACCTATTGCAGATATAGCCTGGTTGTGTTCTTGTTTTAAAGAAAAGACTCTTGGTTTTATCAGCAATGCATCCTGTGATATAGCTGAAGTAGGAGTTGCATATGCCTGTAGCTCTCACTGTAGCCCCCACTTTCAACTGTAGTTCTACAGACAGTATCTCAGGCTGTATTACAGATAGCTTTGATTGTGTTCTTGGTAGTGATGAGCGAGCATACTCGCTAAGGGCAATTGCTCGAGCGAGCATTGCCCTTAGCGAGTACCGGCCCGCTCAAGAGAAAAGGTTCGGTCGCCGGCGGCGGGGGAGAGTGGGGAGGAACGGAGGGGAGATCTCTCTCTCCCTCTTTTTCCCCCCTGCTCACTGCCGCAACTCATCTGTCACCCGCGCCGGCAGCCGAACCTCTTCTCTCGAGCGGGCAGGTACTCACTAAGGCCTTAGTCAGACGGGCGTTTTTTTGCGCGATTTGCGGATCGCATGACGGATGCGCATCCGCAAATCGCGTGACCGGTGCGCGCAAGTCGCCCGCAAATCGCCCGCAAATCTGCTCCTAGCCGCGTTTCATTAGAAACGGGCCGGAGCTGTCCAGCGCATTGCATTCAATGGAGACGGCAATAGAGCCGACTCCATTTAAAGCAATGCGCTGCAGGCGAGCCCGGGATGAATTGTCGGTAAGGGCTTAAATATATAAGCCCTTCCCTGCAATGCATCCTAAAATGTGTTAAAATAAAAAAAAATTGTATACTCACCTTCTCCCGGCAGCCGGAGCTCCGCGCGGCCGTCCTGCAGTGGGTGTGGAGGGGGTGTGAGTCAGACCTGCCCCCTGATTGGCTCAGCACTGAGCCAATCAGAGGCATGCCTCACTCACACCCATTCATGAATTCATGAATGGATGTGAGTCAGACCTGCCCCTGATTGGCTCAGCGCTGAGAGGCAGCAGTCACTCACCCATTCATGAATTCATGAATCGGTGTGTGAGTGAAACCTGCCTCCGATTGGTCAGGGCCCTGACCAATCAGAGGCAGATCATTCAGCAGGCGGGGATTTTAAAGCCCCGCCGGCTGAATAGTGCCAAGAAGCAGTTCAGGAGAACTGACAGCGGCCGCGGCTAGACTCCGGCTGCAATTTTTTTTTATTTTAACACATTTTAGGATGAATTGCGGGGAAGGGTTTATATATTTAACCCCTTCCCGACAATTCACGCCGGCAGCCCATTGCTTTCAATGGAGCGGCTGTATTGCCGCTCCATTGAATTCAATGGGCAAACATCGTTCTTCTCTGCCACAGCTGTTACAGCTGTGGCAGAGAAGAATGATTTGTCTTCTATATGTTCTCAATGGGGTCGGCGCTGCTGCCACCGGCCCCATTGAGCGCATATAGAGAAGAGAACAGGAATCGCAGATCGCAGATAGGTGCGATCTGCGATTTTTTTGTTCTATAATTTATCGGACGAGCGCATAAAAAGCGCTCATGTGTCCGATACCATTGCAAAGCAATGGTTTTATAAAATCGCCGGACGCATGCGCAAATCGCGGCTAAAAACGCCCGTCTGACTAAGGCCTTAGGGCAATGCTCGCTCAAGTAATTGCCCTTAGCGAGTATGCTCGCTCATCTCTAGTTCTTGGTTTAGAGATAATAAACTTGGTTTAGAAAAAAAGCACCAAAAATCTATGCTCTATCAGTAATACGACCTGAGATACTGTGCAGCAAGTAGAAGTTGATAAAGCAAGTTGCTATGGGTTTTAGGTGCAAATGCATAAAAAAAATTATTCCAGTTTCTCATGAAGTTCCATTAAAGGTGTTTTCAAGGGAGAATATTGATGACCTATCCTCACAGTAGTTCATCAATAGTTGATCTGCTTGGGTCCGTCACTTGGGACTCCAACCGATCAGCTGATTATGCGCCCACTGACAGCACCGCAAATTCACAGGGGTTGGAACAGAAGCAGCGGAAGTCTCTGCTCCGACCTCTGTAAAGTGGCCTGCGCTTGTAACTACAAGTGCAGGTCTCACTGAAATCAATGGGAGACGGACTGTTATGACCTATTCCTCAGTATTTCTCAGAAGAGGTCATCAATAGTAGATCATCAAGACAGCTGCAGTCACCATGTTGTCTATTCCCATAAAACACATAGGTATGGAAGATTAGTATGAATATTTTATATTTTAGGATTTGTCTGTACATATCAAAGGTGTCAAAATTGTCCTGGCAAAATGTCCAAAATCCTCTGACAGTAAAAGGGCTCTAATTTCTTATGAAGGGACTTGTTATTTGTATAGCGCCAACTTATTCCGCAGCGCTTTCAGGTAATTCGTTTATTACCCCCCACAACAAGCTGGGCACTCATTTTACCAACCTCAGGAGGATGGAAGGCTGAGTCAACCTTGAGCTGGCTACCTGAACCACGTGGGGATTGAATTTGCAACCTTCAGGACATGAGTTAGGGCTTAGGACTGCATTCTGCAGCCTTAACACTCTGCACCACACGAGGCTCATATGACACAAAGATGTAAAATTCTCATGTCAGTACAATTTTTTTTTTTAATTTGTGCTACACATTTCATATGTTAAGGGAGGATACATCTGTATTGTCATTCAATACAATGGTGAGAAGTTCCCCACTAATCAGAGTGTGACTTGTCTTAGGCTGGATTCACAGGAACATATCCATATTTATACACATTTGCTGTGCTTTTTTGTGGCATTGTTGTGGCGTATTTGTGCGTGCATAAAAAAAACACACAACCATGGATCCAGTCATTGAAATGGCCAATTAGTCTAATGAGTTTAATATGTGCTCTTTGCCTGCATAAATGCGTAAGAAAGAAAAGTGTGCTGTTTTTTGGTGCGATGGAATTGCTCACACCAAATATGCGCCAGTGATCGAACTCATTGAAATCAATAGGGTTCTATTTTCTGTGTATTGCGCACCCAAATGTATGAATCTGGCCTTAGGCTGGGTTTTCATATACAGGTAATGGCGTCAAACTACTGTGTAGCAAAAAGGAACATATTTTACTGTGAATTGTGCTTATTAACCATACGTTCTTTACAGGTGAAAGATGGTATTTAACCTCTTTCACCTACAAAAAAACGTGTAGCCAACAACCACATCACAAAACAGTGGTAAAATGCATGAGTTTTTGCCACGCAGTAGCTGCCCAAACAGCACCCTACTGCCATGGAAACCCAGCCATTTCGAAATGTGGCAATAGTCAGTTAGGGGAAAACCATCCAAAGGCTTTGTTCACACACGTACAAAATAGCTTGTGGCGAAAGCCTGCCCAGCTGAAGTTGTCCACAGTCACACAATCCTGCGGACACTATTAGAAGGACTATGCTATTTATTCCATTAGAAACAGAAACCTAACAGAATGGAAGCAAACTGAAAGCTCAAAAATAAAACATTGACATCAATGGGCAAAAAATTGAATCGTTTAATTCCATTTCTCTGCTCCAAAAACGTAAAGTCTGAACACAGACTGAGTGCTGGTGCGAACAAGCCCTTTAGACTTATTAAAGCATGGACTCCACAAGACCTTGCAAGGTGGTAACTGGTAGTAAGATAGTAACATAGTATGTTAGGCTGAAAAAAAGACAAATTTCCATCCATTTTTGTCTGTTTCCACTCCCCCCCCCCCTCCCCACTTGCTTGTTGATTCTAAAACTCTTTGAGGCAGAAGCCCATTTGCCCCATTTTGGGGGTTGGGGGAATTCCTTCTCGACTCTATAATGGCAGAATAATCCCTGGATCAACCTCTGATAGTTCCTATCGGTCTGTAAGACCCAGATCAACAACCCTGCTGGTTATTTAATGTCTATATCGTGTAATATCATAGCATTCTAAAAAGACGTCTAGTCCCCTCTTAAACTCCTTTATCAATTCTGCCATCACCACGTTCTCAGGCAGAGAGTTCCACAGTCTCACTGCTCTTACAGTAAAGAACCCCCTTCTATGTTGGCGATGAAACCTGCTTTCTTCTAGACATAGGACGTAAACAGATCATGGAAGAGATCTTTGTATTGTCCCCTAATGTATTTATACATTGTTATTTGGTTGCCCCTTTGTTGTCATTTTTCCAGGGTGAAAAATCTCAATTTTGATTACATCTCTGGGTATTCTAGTGCTCCCATTCCATTTATTAATTTAGTTGCCCTCCTTTGAACCCCTTCAAGCACTGCAACATCTTTCCTGAGCACCGGTGTCCAGAACTGTGCGCAGTATTCCATGTGAGGCCTGACAAGTGCCTTATATAGTGGGAGAATAATGTTCTTATCCTTCACCCCTATACCTCTTTTAATACACGCCAAGACTCTATTAGCTTTTGCAGCAGCTGACTGGCATTGGTTACACCAGTCTAATCTATAATCCACTAGTACCCCCAGGTCTTTTTCCATATCACTTTTCCCTAGCGGTACCCCATTTAGTGTATATTGATGACATCTGTTTCTCCTGCCCATGTGCATAACCTTACATCTATCAATATTGAACTTCATTTGCCATTTTTCTGCCCAAGCCCCCAGCTTATCTAGGTCCTTTTGTAGCCGCACATTGTCCTCCGTTGCATTGATTATATTGTATAACTTTGTGTCATCTGCAAATATTGATATTTTACTGTGCAGCCCCTCTATAAGGTCGTTGATAAATATATTGAACAGAATGGGGCCCAATACTGAAGCCTGTGGCACCCCGCTAGTAATGGTGGCCCAATCAGAGTATGAGCCATTTATTACCACCCTCTGCTTTCTATCCCTGTGACAGTTTATTACCCAGATACACACATTTTCACCCAGACCGAGCTGCCTCATTTTATATATCACCCCACTAGCAACGGTGGCCCAATCAGAGTATGAACCATTTATTAGCGCCCTCTGCTTTCTATCTCTGAGCCAGTTGCAGCAGATCCTGTAAGTTGCGAAATAAGGCTCCTGTGATGCCAATTCAAGTCATTGGAGGAAGTTGGAAGTGAAATCATCCCCTTGAGATGTTTCTCAAACCATCCTCGAGCAATTTTTGCAGTATAGCAGGGCACATTATCCTGGTGAAAGAGGGAACTGCCTTTATGGAATGCTGCGGTAAAGGAGCGTACAATGGTCTGTACAAGGAACAGGTAGGTGGTACATGTCAATATAACATCCACATGAATGTCAGGACCCAAGGTTCCCAGCATAATGTTGCCCAATGTACAATGGAACATCTCACACATCTCAGCAACTCTGTTTTGGTTTTCATCCCTCAATGAGGCCTAAAGATCCGTCATCAGTAAAGCCTTTAAACGTCAGGAAGCAATAAACCACGTTTCTAGTCGATGGCATCCGCAGGTTATTCATGAGAATGTTTTTTTTTTTTTCCAAACCACAATTCGACAAATGTGTTTTATACAGGCAGATGGCATTTCAAGCTCCCAACAATCAGGACTGACAGGAGATTCTGCGTGACATTAGACCTCAGTTCAGAATAAAATATATGGGATTGGTTTTCCAGCAAATGAATTCACAGCACACAGATATGTTCTTCTATCCTGGCAATACTTCCTTTACCTTCCATCAGCTTCTCACAGAATATATTGCTCTACAAAGAGAAAATCTATAGCATCCATACATCAGAATACACCAAAGTCATCCCAAATATAGAAGAAAAATTACACCCTAAGGCCACACTCACACAGACGGTTTTCCGTGATTACCGCAGTGTTTTGAACACCGCGGTATGACGCTGTTATTGATTCCAATGAAGCCTTGCAGACGTGCTCGAACGCGGCGCTGGATTTTCGAGCGTTGTCTGTTTTATTTTTTGCGTTTAGTTCACCTCATCGATAATGGGGTGTGCTAAAGCCGCTGTCGGAGGCAGGAACCAAAGTAAAATCACAGCCTAGTGCCGTGATTGAAATCACAGCTCTTTGCTGGGGCCATGTGTGAGAGTGGCCTTAGAGAGTCAATGTAATGGTGGGGCGCATGGGCTAAGGCTTAATTTAAGTCATCACCTCTTAAAAGTGGATTAACCCTTTGCAATCCAATTTTGGATTCAGGGTTTCCTAGGTGGTTTTCTCTTTCTGCCAATATACAACGGTACCATCTGCTGGCTAGAGCCAGTACTGCGGTATGGGACATGCTGGAGAGGCCCCCAACAACAGAGCGGGCCAGTAATATACAGTAAGAATACCCTGCCGGACGTGTTCCGACATCGGAGCTGTACAGCCTTCAATCAGAATGTCTTTAGACGTCAGACAGCGGATTAGAAAGGGTTAAGGCATTGTGACAGACCAATGTATGTCCAGGTAATTTGTCATGTAATAGCCTGTGTAGAATCCAAATAATTACTGATTAGTTTTATTACTGAGTGGCAGGGCTGTGTGATTTCTTGGATTATCATGTGGGGGTTTAGTGGAAAGAGAAACGCCTATGTATGTTGGTGTAGATTGATATAGTTGCATTTGGCATATGTACATTTAAGGCTATGAACATTTACGCATGAACCAAAACTCCACTCTGTGCTGTTGTTGTAGTAACACTTAACCGAAATGGGTGGCTCAGAATAAGAAAAAAAACCTTTGCTTTTCATTACTGATAAAATCTTCTCTTCAGTTTATGGACTGTACCGGTTGTTGAGTTCAGCCCCATACAGTTGAACGGGAATGAGATGCAATACCAGATACCCCCCATGGACAAGAGTGGTGCTATTTCTGGAATAAAATTCAAACTTGCTTTTCTTAATCCCAGGCGACCCCTTTAAGTTTTGCAAAGAACATCTTGGAAAGTTACATATGGCATTGGTTTTAAGTATAGACATAGTAAAGCTGAATGTGTCAATTAACTTTTGCAGCCGCCTTGTGCATGCACTGTAATAACTCTCCGAGTTAAAATATTGCAGTACAGTACAGATACCTGCACTCTTATGTAAAACAATAGATGGTATCACTATAATGACAAACCCCTCTTAGCTGCACCTGTATTTGAAGACATTTGCTCCTATTTGACTAAATACCAAGGAAACACATATGGTCTCCAGCGTCTAAACGGACCGACATAGAGGAGAGATGTTAACCTCTATTCTCTTCAATCGCAATTTTGGGGAAAAAAATATAATGTTATAGTTTGCAAAAGGCACCCGTAAAGAGGTTTTCAGACTGGAAATGTGCTAAATATCACAGGCTGAGTGGGGAATGGCATGTCCTGAGTGTTGCCAGCTGTGTCCTTTCTCTACTGCGCCAACCCTGCTGACATTTAAGGCTGCCCATACACATTAGAGCGATGTCAGCTGAACCCACTGATTTTGGTGGGAGTCGGTAGCCATCTAATGTGTATGGGGGAGTCCCAACCTTCTCCCAATTGCAGAGGAGAAAAGGATCAGGCAATTGGATTTCAACATGCCCAACCCGATAAGCTGCTAAGAGGGATGTCTGACAGTGACTCTCCTCTTCCTATTCAGAACACATACACACCCGGACAAGCCAACGTTTCTATGAGGGGTCAGGATATATAGCTGTTAGAAAAGTATTTGGCCAACAGCCTTCTAAAATGTAAAGCCAACTTAAGACAGAGTAGTTGATAGGAAAATACTGCCTACAAGCTGCATCCTTTTACATAAGGGATGCCAGGCAACATAAACCAAAGCAACTAGTCTCCAATTATCAGGGCTTTATCCTAAAGAAAATTGGTACTAAGCCAAGGGCAGAGAAGGCTTGTCAGTGCTGAAACCATACTTTTCACTATCACTTATTGCCATATTAATCAATACATTTAGGTGGAGACCAAACCTACATATATGAAAGGAGCAGGAGCAGGAGGGGGGGGGGGGGGGGGGGAGGGTGTTGAAGGTTGAAAATTGGGCTCCCTTCTGGTGCTATTAGACCTAGACTGGATCTTTGGTTCCAGGACCCCATAGCTGCCTCTATAGTATGTTCACCTTTGGATGGAAAACCTCTTTAAAAATTAGTACAGTAACCTTCATCTTCAAAACTCACAAAGCATGCATCTTCTGGTTGTAAGTCATTATCATTTCTTATAATTTACCCTACAGTCTCACATATCATAAGATGGTAACTGTTATAGTACGTCACTGACAAGTGTGGAAGAAATAACAACCCTTTTATTATGAAGAATGAATGAGTGCCTCGGACTCTGTATTTCACCTGTTTCCCACAGCGGTGGAGGTCTTCCAGTGGGAAAGCGTTTATGCTAAAGCAGCTCAAAACACAATTTAGAATGAAATGAACTGCCCCAGAAATGGTCTGATTGGTGACAATTAGGGACATGGAATGGACAAGTAATTCAATCTGATATCCAAGAATAATATTTACAAGTTTAGCTAAGAGCTAATTGTAGTCCGACATTCCTCCGTAAATGTAGCATAGGCTGTAGTGTAGTTTCATGGATAAATCCCAATTGCAGTTCACTTAAAATTAATTTTACTTAAAAGAGATGGCATCAAAGTCTATCAAACGTCTCTACAGAGGATTTACAGCTGACTCGCTGAGCCAACAGCTCCTCACAGTATCTCTTTGTCACACCTGGACTAGATCTCCAGACAATAAAGTCAACTGCATCTTCAAATAGCGGCTAGCTGCCCAAGAACCATCCTGAACTGCTGAGTGCTGTTGCTGAGGTCTTTGACTCTCTCCACCATATCCTTGGCTGCTGATGGAGATGGGTATTGAAGTGCTTCTGTTTTGGTGGAAAGAACTATCTCCTTGAGCTTGTCACACATAAGATTGCTGTAGTGGGTGACTTTGTTTCGGATGTCCTGAGCTTTGGCTTGGCGTGACAATGTGTCCCATATAAATACTAAGGATAACAAATTTGCTGTGGGCCACAAAAATTTTGGAAGGTTGGTTGCTACTGATGGAGCTATAGAAGGCATCAATGGCATTGGTCAAAGTAGTGACGTTTGCCTCGCATTGTTCTTGGTAGAAGAGAAGCAGTTGCCGGTCTGAGTTGCTCAGGGTGCTACGAACTTGGCTGTAGTGTTGTGGTGGCGTCCAGTTTGACAGATCGTTCTCAATGGGCCGTGCAACCTCTTCTTCCAGACGTTCAAACTGCTTCAGCTGAAGTATTAAGACCAGAATAAATTAGAAAACTTTCTTAGTTGTAACACGTTTAGCTTATTATTTCTATCATTTAAAAAAACAGATACATCTTAGTCTTTTGAGAATCACAGAGGTGCGGGCAGTCACAAGGGTAAACTAAGCCATCAGTTACAGAGAGGCAATAATCCAGATGCAACATGTGGAAACCACTGAACAAACTGGTCTGTGGGTTGTCGCATTGCAAAAATCATTCTATTCATATTCACATCAAATTGCAGTAAGGATCATTCACACGTCACTGATGTGCTGAAAATGTTGTCACGGACTTTGGTGCAGATCTGCAGCATATTTCATCCCTTCAATTTGAATTCAATTGAGAAGGTAAAATCTGCTGCAGATCTGCATAAAAATGTGCAAGAAAATCTGCAGCAAATTAGTGACATGTGAACATAACTTAAGGGTTCATACACCCATCAACATCTTATGTAAGGGCCCAATACAACAACACACTGAATCTCTGCCGGTCACTGTATGGTGCCTTCTGTAATATAACATGCAGTAAGCATTGCACTCTTTTTTGGGGTGGATTTTCACAGAATCCATGAATAAAACCCCTGGTTTTAGCTCCATAATATGGCTATGAGCATGGATCCTTAGGGAAATTCTCTCATGATATCCTTTATACAATTGGAGTGATATAGCTCCATCTAGGTCTAATTTATTTATCTATTTGTTCGTCCATCCAATTATCCATCCATTATATTGATACTCAGGGCTAGACCATTCAATGACTGCAGCCGGTGCCTTATGAGTCCACTCGGCTGCTACAGTGAATTTGAAATTCCCTGGATCTCTATCTGTGATTCTATCAGACTCTCCTAAGGATTCATTCACAAGGGCGTGTGCGATTTCAATCCATGAAAAATGGACAAATTTCACTATGTGTGTATATGCTTGGACATATAGATGCGTTGTGTGCGCATTGTTTATGTGCCATCTGTTTTTTTATACATGCATAAAAAACTGAACAAAGCCTAGCTTTCTTTCTAAAATTCCCTAGCAATTATCAGTGAAGAATGGAGTGCACTCGGATCTCATCCATGTGCGCTTCATTTGTTTTTTGTGCTCTTCTTGAGGAGCGTTCACCATTCAAGGATTGTGGTAAGATGACCAATGGTTCTAGGCCACTACCACCAGCCTGTTGAACCCCAACAGTGCACCAGTGGGACACAGCTTCATGCAGTTTACGGCAGATGTGGACCTGGCCATCCATATGGTTCAGCAGAAAATGGGAATCGTCATTCCAGACGACTTCTGCCATATGTCCAAGGGCTATTGATATCTTTCCTATGCCCATGCAGGGCGTTGTTGACAATGACACTGGGTCATCAGGAGCAGCTATATTGGTCTTCTGCTATTGAACCCCAGTCAATGCAAGATATGATGCCACATGATCATTATAGAAATTTGTCTCTAACTTCACCGCTGTTCTACTGCTGGGTTGGTTGGTCCACTGTGGCATGTCATTGCTGAGATACCACATGCTCGCTTCCGGGATAAACCACCCGTGGCTTGGTACACTCTTGATATCATGGTTTAGGAGCAGCCAACAAGTCCGACTGCTTCAGAAATCCTGGCACCACACCTCTGGGCGCCAACAATCTGCCTGCAGTCAGTCACTCAAGTCCCCACTTTTATCCGTGACTGCCAAATATTTTCTTGTACTGCGCAGAGGAGATGTTGGCATATTATCTGAGAGTAGATCGTGACGCAGTGATACCATGGCACCGTATTACTGATCACAAGATCACATACTAGCCGTTCCTAATGCATTGATTGTCCAGTTTACAGTGTACATATCTGTATCTTACCTGCTGCTGCTCTAGATGACCCTTTCCTTGTCGTATAATGTTTCCTTTTTCAAGCAGTTCCTTTTGAGTTTTTTCAAATTCTTCTTTACCCTGTATAAAAGACACAGAGAGAATAATGCAACTTTTAATTCAATGTGATTTATCATATAACTATCGGTAATGCATGGTATCGCACATGAGCAGGGTACAGTACCACCCACACAATAATGAAAAGCTCTTGGGCTCACACGGGCAGACTGGATTCCGCATGCAGGAGACCTGCAGTGGTATTCCACCTGTGAGCCCGCCTGGCGACCCTGTGTACCTCACGGGCATATTTTGTATTGCAGATGACCGCAGCGGCTCACAGTCGGTCATGTGCAGAACAGGTTTTTTTAAATGTTTGTATTTTGCTGCTAAGCGATGACGTGGGTATTCGCAGCACACAATGTTAATTGCGTATGGGCTGCAGGTCAGATGGCCTCCGTTGACTTCAATGGATGCCGTCCACATGGAGTCCACAGCAAAATAGAGCATGCTGAGATTTTTCCACCGCTCGTGGAATATGCAATTTGTATCTGCAAGAGTAAGCGAAAAAGCAAAAGTACATGCCTTAGAATGGCTGCATTTTGCTGTGGATCCTCCACAATTGAAATCTGCCCGTATGAGTGAGGCCTTATTCTTGTAGCACTGAAGTATTTATTTCTCTTACAACTACAATCAGGAAGTATAACAGTTATTCTAGTCATCCAGAACTTAATTCCTTTTGTCCTCTTAGAGGTTCCCCCGTTCAATAAATCAGATGCTAATTTACAAGAAAACACAGTTTTGTCTTAACAGGGATAAGCAATTAATTGCTATTCAATATAGGGCTGCAGTTTTGTAAATCGCCACTTGGTGGCACAATTGGATAAGAAACTGCACACTTGGTTTAGCATTGAACCTCTTCATTTACAGAGTAGCTCTACTTTCAAAAAACTTTTGACATGTCAAAAGTTTTGATCAGTGGGAACCCGGTGCTGAGAACCCTACTGATTACTAGAATGAATTGGCAGAAGTGCTCAACCAAGCATTGTCACTGCCCACTAGCTGAAGACGGGCTCAACAGAGCAGAGTAGAGTCTTGGATGAGCACTTCTGCTGCTTTGTTCTAGCTATCAGTGCAGTCTCAGCACCTGAACCCCCAGCGATCAAAGCTTTTGATATCTCCCTATGACATGCCAAAAGTTTTTTGAAAGTAAAGTTACACTTTTAGAAAAAAAATGCACGCAGAGACAATCTAAATATAAAATAACATCATAGTTAGCAATAACCAAATTCAGACACAGATTGCACTTTAGTTTGTGCTTACATTTAAGTTATTAAATGTAAAGGCTACAGTGCAGTCCGTGCTGAAATTGGTTATTGTTAACTTGCATGTTATTTCATGTTTAGACCGTTTTTACTTGTACATTTTAAGAGGTTCAGCAATAAACTCTGTATGCAGTATCTTACCTAATAGTGCTGCCTAATGAAGATTTATAGAACTGCAGCCCCATACAGCATTATGGAAGGCCACAGACTCTCTTTCCTCAGTTGATGGATATTGATCAGCTGATCAATGCCAGTAAGCCAACCTTTCTACTGCATCAGCCATGTAATATGATAAATGTCTGCCCACGTAAGACCTTGTTCACATGGCAGAATTTTGCTGAGGATTTGGCCTTGGTGAAATCACACCACTTTGGCATTCTAGTGAACTGCTTGACATCTGTGTTGCATGGAGTCCAGCAACCTCGGGAACCTCTAATACCTCTAGGTATTCCAGTCCAGGAAGAATAAACTACATTCCACAGTTCTGCTGTATTTTTTGGTTTTGCCTCATAAACTGCATTTTTGATGTCACTCCACAAACTCTGTTTGGGATTGTGGTCAGGGCATTGGGCTGGCCACTCCATTACCTCAATCCTGTTTGTCTGTAACTAGCAAGTTGTTCGCTTAATGGTGTGTTTTAGGTCATTGTCATGTTGAAACACCCATTTCAAGGGTGTTTCATCTTTGGCATAGGGCAACACGACCTTGTCAAGTATTTGTATAAACTCAAACTGATTCATGATCCCTCGTATGCAAAAAATAGGATCAACTCTGCTTCACTGTCTTCACAGGCAGTCATCAGACATACTGTTTGCAGCTACTAGACCCAAAAAGAACAATTTTGCTTTCATCAGTCTAGAACATGTTGTGCCATCTCTTTGGAACAGTCAAGGTGTTACTTTGCAAATTTTAACCTACTCAGGATGTGTATTTTTCAACACAGAGGCTTTGCGAGGAGTTCTTGCTGGTAATGTGGCTTCACTTAAGCCCATTTTACAGGCAAAGATATTCTTTGAAACAAATGAAAGGTTGAAAGATTTAGCGAGGTAGTTACATAAAGTGTTAATGGCCATTATTGGCCATTAACACTTTATCATCTTCATTTGCATGTAAAAGGACCTCCACAAGTTGTTTGTAGAGCTCAGCATGTGCAAACAGTTGCCAACACTGTTCTCCTCCTGGCTAATGTAAACATGCCACGGGAAGAACATCCTGCAGTCTATTGAAAGATGAGCAAAATGCATTCAAATGGAATGTATTTGCTCAGACTTTCAGCGGTTGAAGGATGAGTTTAAAGTGAACCAAAATCCATCATTTAAATGACGGACATAGACACTGCGACAAAAATGACTTGATAACTTTATTCTATGGGTCAGTGCAATTACTACAATGCCAAATTTATGTAGGTTTTTTTGCTGCAATACTTTTATTTTTTTTCAAAGATATTACATTTTTTAAAATCATTTTCGGCCACCATCGTTTGACAGCCATAACTTTTTTATTCTTCAGTCAACATAGTTGTGGGAGGGCTCATTCTTTGCAGAACATCCTGTAATTTCTATTGGTAACATTTTGGAATACGTACAACATTTTGATCGCCATTCAGTGCATTTTTTCTTGGAGACTGGCTTACTAAAAAAGTGCAATTCTGGCCTTCTTTATTTTTTTTTCAGACGGCCTTCACCGTGAGAGGTAAGTAATGCATTACTTTGATGGATTGGACTTTTACAGACGTAGCGATACCAAATATGTATTTTTGTTTTATTATTAAGATTCTTTTATTGATTATTAGAAATATGGCAAAAGGTTTTTCCTAAAAAAAACTTTTATTGCTTTTTAATAATTAGTAAAACTTTTTTAAACATAGTCTTACTTTTTTTTGTCCCCTTGCGAGACAAGAAATCGGGATGTTTTGATCTCTCCTGCAGTATGATGTAATACCATTACATCATACTGTGATTAGAGATGAGCGAGCATCAAAATGCTCGGGTGCTCGTTACTCGGGACGAAATTTTCGCGATGCTCGAGGGTTCGCTTCGAGTAACGGACCGCATTGAAGTCAATGGGCGACCCGAGCATTTTTGTATATCGCCGATGCTCGCTAAGGTTTCCATTTGTGAAAATCTGGGAAATTCAAGAAAGTGATGGGAACGACACAGCAACGGATAGGGCAGGCGAGGGGCTACATGTTGGGCTGCATCTCAAGTTCTCAGGTCCCACTATTAAGCCACAATAGTGGCAAGAGTGGGCCCCCCCCTCCCAACAATTTTTACTTCTGAAAAGCCCTCATTAGCAATGCATACCTTAGCTAAGCACCACCCTACCTCCAACAAAGCACAATCACTGCCTGCATGACACTCCGCTGCCACTTCTCCTGGGTTACATGCTGCCCAACCCCCCCCCCCGCACGACCCAGTGTCCACAGCGCACAGCAAATTGTCCCTGCGCAGCCTTCAGCTGCCCTCATGCCACGCCACACTCATGTCTATTTATAAGTGCGTCTGCCATGAGGAGGAACCGCAGGCACACACTGCAGAGGGTTGGCACGGCTAGGCAGCAACCCTCTTTAAAAGGGGCGGGGCGAAAGCCCACAATGCTGTACAGAAGCAATGAGAAATATAATCCTGTGCCACCTCCATCAGGAGCTGCACACGTGGGCATAGCAATGGGGAACCTATGTGCCACACACTATTCATTCTGTCAAGGTGTCTGCATGCCCCAGTCAGACAGCGTTTTTTTATAAATAGTCACAGGCAGGTACAACTGGGAATCCCCAACTCCGCAATGGGAATTCCGTGTGCACCCACAGCATGGGTGGCTCCCTGGAACCCACCGGCTGTACATAAATGTATCCCATTGCATTGCCCTGGACAGCAGAGCTAACGTCAGATTAAATGCAGGTGGGCTTCGGCCCACACTGCATGCCCCAACCTGACCGGGCTTTTTAATTCATAGACACAGGCAGGTACAACTCCCTATTGTGAAGTCCCTGTGGTCCGACAGCATGGGTGGGTGCCAGGAAGCCACCGGCGGCACATAAATATATCCCATAGCATTGCCCATCACAGCTGAGGTAATGTCATGTTTAATGCAGGTGGGCTTCGGCCCACACTGCATGCCCCAGTCAGACTGGGGTTCTTTAGAAGTGGACACATGTAATTACAACTCTGTGTGGACCGACAGCATGGGTGGCTCCCTGGAACCCACCGGCGGTACATAAATATATCCCATTGCAGTGCCCAGCAGAGCTGATGTAACGTCAGCTGTAATGCAGGTGGGCAAAAAATTAATTGGATTACACTGTAGGCGAGGGCCCCAAAAAATTGGTGTACCAACAGTACTAATGTACCTCAGAAAAATTGCCCATGCCCAACCAAGAGGGCAGGTGAAACCCATTAATCGCTTTGGTTAATGTGGCTTAATTGTTAAATAGGCCTGGAGGCAGCCCAGTTAAAATAAAAATTGGTTCAGGTGAAAGTTTCAACGCTTTAATGAGCATTGAAACGTATAAAAATTGTTTAGAAAAATTATATGACTGAGCCTTGTGGGCCTAAGAAAAATTGCCCGTTCGGCGTGATTACGTCAGGTTTCAGGAGGAGGAGCAGGAGGAGGAGGAGGAATATTATACACAGATTGATGAAGCAAAAATGTCCCCGTTTTTGATGGTGATAGAGAACGATGCTTCCATCCGCGGGTGCAGCCTACGTATTGCTTAGGTATCGCTGCTGTCCGCTGGTGAATAAGAGAAGTCTGGGGAAATCCAGGCTTTGTTCATCTTGATGAGTGTAAGCCTGTCGGCACTGTCGGTTGACAGGCGGGTACGCTTATCCGTGATGATTCCCCCAGCCGCACTAAACACCCTCTCCGACAACACGCTAGCCGCAGGACAAGCAAGCACCTCCAGGGCATACAGCGCGAGTTCAGGCCACGTGTCCAGCTTCGACACCCAGTAGTTGTAGGGGGCAGAGGCGTCACCGAGGACGGTCGTGCGATCGGCTACATACTCCCTCACCATCCTTTTACAGTGCTCCCGCCAACTCAGCCTTGACTGGGGAGCGGTGACACAGTCTTGCTGGGGAGCCATAAAGCTGGCAAAGGCCTTGGAGAATGTTCCCCTGCCTGCGCTGTACATGCTGCCTGATCTCTGCCCTCCCCTGCTACCTGGCCCTCAGAACTGCGCCTTCTGCCACTAGCGCTGTCGGATGGGAAGTTTACCATCAGTTTGTCCACCAGCGCCCTGTGGTATAGCATCATTCTCGAACCCCTTTCCTCTTCGGGAATGAGAGTGGAAAGGTTCTCCTTATACCGTGGGTCGAGCAGTGTGTACACCCAGTAATCCGTAGTGGCCAGAATGCGTGTAACGCGAGGGTCACGAGAAAGGCATCCTAACATGAAGTCAGCCATGTGTGCCAGAGTACCTGTACGCAACACATGGCTGTCCTCACTAGGAAGATCACTTTCAGGATCCTCCTCCTCCTCCTCCGGCCATACACGCTGAAAGGATGACAGGCAAGCAGCATGGGTACCCTCAGCAGTGGGCCAAGCTGTCTCTTCCCCCTCCTCCTCATGCTCCTCCCCCTCCTCCTCCTCCTCAACGCGCTGAGATATAGACATGAGGGTGCTCTGACTATCCAGCGACATACTGTCTTCCCACGCCTCCGTTTCCGAGTGCAAAGCGTCTGCCTTTATGCTTTGCAGGGAACTTCTCAAGAGGCATAGCAGAGGAATGGTGACGCTAATGATTGCAGCATCCCCGCTCACCATCTGGGTAGACTCCTCAAAGTTTCCAAGGACCTGGCAGATGTCTGCCAACCAGGCCCACTCTTCTGTAAAGAATTGAGGAGGCTGACTCCCACTACGCCACCCATGTTGGAGTTGGTATTCCACTATAGCTCTACGCTGCTCATAGAGCCTGGCCAACATGTGGAGTGTAGAGTTCCACCGTGTGGGCACGTCGCACAGCAGTCGGTGCACTGGCAGATTAAACCGATGTTGCAGTGTCCGCAGGGTGGCAGCGTCCGTCTTGGAGTTGCGGAAATGTGCGCTGACCCGGCGCACCTTTCCGAGCAGGTATGACAAGTGTGGGTAGCTTTTCAGAAAGCGCTGAACCACCAAATTAAAGACATGGGCCAGGCATGGCACGTGCGTGAGGCTGCCGAGCTGCAGAGCCGCCACCTGGTTACGGCCGTTGTCACACACGACCATGCCCAGTTTGAGGCTCAGCGGCGCAAGCCAGCGGTCGGTCTGCTCTGTCAGACCCTGCAGCAGTTCGTGGGCCGTGTGCCTCTTCTCTCCTAAGCTGAGTAGTTTCAGCACGGCCTGCTGACGCTTGCCCACCGCTGTGCTGCCACGCCGCGCGACACCGACTGCTGGTGAGGGCGCGTACAATGTTGCGGGAGACGTGGTCGTGCAGGGCTGGGACGGCACATCGGGAAAAGTATTGGCAACTGGGAACCGAGTAGCGCGGGGCCGCCGCCATCATGCTTTTGAAAGCCTCCGTTTCCACAAGCCTATACGGCAGCATCTCCAGGCTGATCAATTTGGCTATGTGCATGTTTAACGCTTGAGCATGCGGGTGCGTGGCGGCGTACTTGCGCTTGCGCTCAAACAGTGGCGCTAGCGACGTCTGGACGCTGCGCTGAGAGACATTGCTGGATGGGACCGAGGACAGCGGAGGTGAGGGTGTGGGTGCAGGCCAGGAGACGGTAGTGCCTGTGTCCTCAGAGGGGGGTTGGATCTCAGTGGCAGGTTGGGGCACAGGGGGAGAGGCAGTGGTGCAAACCGGGGCGGTGAATGGCCTTCGTCCCACCTTGTGGGGTGCTTGGCCATCATATGCCTGCGCATGCTGATGGTGGTGGCTCCCCATCTGATCTTGGCGCGACAAAGGTTGCACACCACTGTTCGTCGGTCGTCAGGCGTCTCTGTGAAAAACTGCCACACCGTAGAACACCTTGACCTCTGCAGGGTGGCATGGCGCGAGGGGGCGCTTTGGGAAACAGTTGGTGGATTATTCGATCTGGCCCTGCCTCTACCCCTGGCCACCGCACTGGCTCGGCCTGTGCCCACACCCTGACTTGGGCCTCCGCGTCCTCGCCCGCGTCCACGTCCTCTAGGCCTACCTCTACCCCTCAGCATGCTGTATTACCAGTAGTGCAGAAACACAACGCTGTAATTAAATGTGCCACTTATTTGCCTGTGGTTGGAGGCTGACTTCGCTTACGGAACGCACAACAGAGCCAGGAAATAATTTTGCGCAAGCCTGCTGTAACACTTAGCTGGCTGCGTATGAATTAGGACAACTACCCCCAGCACAGACCCAGTACACTGAGGACAGTCACAGGCAGCCCAAATAGATTTTTTTTCCCAAATGTTTTTGGAAAGGCCCACTGCCTATATACACTGTATATGTCTTCTCTCTCTGCATCACCACTACTGGCCCTGGAGAATGTAAAATAACTGCAGACTGTTGCACTGTGGACTGGAATACAGCGGTGATGTAACAGCCAACACAGAGCCAGGAAGTAATTTTGCGCAAGCCTGCTGTAACACTTAGCTGGCTGCGTATGAATTAGGAGGACAACTACCCCCAGCACAGACCCAGTACACTGAGGACAGTCACAGGCAGCCCAAATAGATTTTTTTTCACAAATGTTTTTGGAAAGGCCCACTGCCTATATTCAATAAATATGTCTTCTGTCCCTGCCTCACCACCACTACTGGCCCTGGACTATGTATAATTACTGCCGGGCACAATGCTCTGCACGGCCGATATACAAAAAAAAAAAAAAAGTGCAACACTGCAAAAAGCAGCCTCCACACTACTGCACACAGTTAGATGTGGCCCTAAGAAGGACCGTAGGGGTTCTTGAAGCCTAAAATACTCCTAACACTCTCCCTATAGCAGCTCCGGCACCAGCAGCACTTTCCCTGAACTATGTCAGAATGCATCTGTGGCGAGCCGCGGGAGGGGACGATTTTTATACTCGGGTGACACCTGATCTCGCCAGCCACTCACTGCAGGGGGTGGTATAGGGCTTGAACGTCGCAGGGGGAAGTTGTAATGCCTTCCCTGTCTTTCTATTGGCCAGAAAAGCACGCTAACGTCTCAGAGATGAAAGTGAAAGTAACTCGAACATCGCGTGGTACTCGTCACGAGTAACGAGCATCTCGAACACGCTAATACTCGAACGAGTATCAAGCTCGGACGAGTACGTTCGCTCATCTCTAACTGTGATCTATCAAGCCACGCCGCAGACATGGCTTGATAGGCACTCTGCAATGGCAGCCCTAGGGCACTTCAGAAGGCCCCCGGCTGCCATGAAAACTGCACCGCAACCTGCAATCTCATCACGGGGGTGGGTTGAACATCGTTCGGGGCATTTAAATGCTGCTCTCAGAATTGACTGAAGGTTAACAGCTCTAAGCACCGTGGCTTATCGGAGCTGTTGTGGAGGGTGTCAGCTGTAAAAAACAGCCAGCACCCGCATTGTATGGAGCGGGATTGTCATGTCTCATCTACCTGACTCTATTCATTGACATGTATAACCTGTACTGTATCTGTAAGTGCTTGCCTTCTTTAGTTTGTCCCTCCTGGTTCTCTGTACCCCCCTGTGTTGCATAACCCCTCCCTTTCCTCCTGCTAGGGAGTTTCCTGTCTATAGCCTATGTCTTAGGTCTCTACTCTGTGCTCTGGCTAACCATCACTCTTTTTACCTACTGCTGAATGTGCATTATACAAGATTTCTACCTGAATAAACCCTGGAATCTTCTCACATGCCTCTGCAGTCGAGTTGGATGCTGTGTGACAACATATATCTTCTGTGAGTACTGGTTCATAACTACAAGAGAAGTTACTTCAGCCGATACGCTTACAGCCATGTTATTGAGTCAGAATAGTAAAAAGAGTGTATAAATACAGCCAGACACCGCAGTAAAGACTCCTCCAGCAGCTCCACATACAACCACAGCTGCAGCTCATAACCTCCCACCAAGCTATAACTCTCCTCAGTGTTACCTCCATCCGGTGTGCTGCATCATGGCTGAAGGACACTCTGAGGCACAAGCTAGCATGGACCCTAGTCTGCAGTCTAGTGAGAGAGACAGGCGCTCTACTAAGCCAACCTGGAAAGTTAGAGAGAACCTTGAAAGTCTCAAGCAGGAACTTTCCTCTAACATTTTAAAACTGTGGGAAACATTACTAAGTCATGTCTCCAACATTCAGCAAAGTCTGTCTTCACTCCATGTGTCACCACTAGAGGGAGCCCTGCAACAGCTTCGTGCAACGTATGAACATTATAATATAAAGGTCCAGGAGTACGAAAATGCTTTGAGAAAATTAAACACAGAGGATTCCATAGAGGAATTGCAAAGCTTCCAACATCTCAGTGTAGGAAGAGACAGCTTAGTACGCGACATTAAGTCTAAGACAGAAGTGAGAATTGCGCAACTTCAGAAGGTGTCATCTCACATTTCTGACTCTACCAGGCACTCCAAGCGTACATCTAGGTCACGATCTTCAAAGCATTCCACCCTCAGTGAGCAGCTTCTAAAAGCACGCGTAGAAGCGGAAGCGACTAAGATACAGGCCGTCTTTGCGCAGAAGAAAGCGGAAGTGGAAGCTGCGCATAAGGAAGCAGAAGCGGAAGTGGAAGCTGCACATAGAAAAGCAGAAGTGGAAGCTGCACATAGAAAGGCGGAAATAGAGGCTCTGGAGAAACAATGCGAACATGCTACAGCCGTAGCAAGGTTAAGAGTTTTAGAACAAGCCACGAGTCAGAGCGAAAGAGACAGCATTGACTTCAGCGGAATGGATGCAGAGGAACCTCTCAAGCGTACAAGAGACTATGTACTAAGCCAATGCTTCAATTCCCCACCTGCCGCAAACATTCCAGACAAAACAGACGTCTCTCCAGAGCGGCAGGCCGCACATCCTTCCACAGCACCAGGCATGCAAAGTCAGCACAGAACTCCGCTCGTTCCTCACACCAACCTTCCATCCTATATGGAGCACCAAGGCTCTGCACCCCAGCAAGCTCAATATACCGGTATTCATGGACAATTCAAAATACCAGCGGTTCTCCAAACCTCTAGCAATTACATGGTTCCATATCCACATGTCACCAAACCTATGGACTTCAAACCAGCTCCCAGGCTGAATACCCTGGCAGCCCCATATGTACCTACGTCTCTCATGCAAAACACCACAAACGATGTGATTAGCACCACTCAACCAATTTCACACCTGAAGTCAGAGAAAACCGACATGTCAGAGTTTGCAAAATACATGGTACGTCGTGAGCTCACCAAGACAGGACTGATAAGGTTCGACGACCAGCCTGAGAATTACAGAGGCTGGAAATGTGCCTTCAGAACTGCAACTCGCGATCTCGGCATTACTGCTTCGGAAGAACTAGATCTACTGATCCGGTGGCTTGGCCCACAGTCTACAGAACGAGTAAAGAGACTCAGATCTGTCCACATTGAAAATCCAGCAGCAGGCCTTGCAGCCGCTTGGGAGAGGCTGGAGAGAACCTATGGTAGTCCTGAAGCAATAGAAAATGCTCTGTTCAAACGTCTGCAAGCCTTTCCAAGGATATCTGGTAAAGACAATCAGAAATTCCAAGAGCTCTGTGACTTACTGCTAGAGCTACAGCTGGCCAAGGGAGACACTCACCTACCTGGCCTCAGTTACCTGGACACTGCTCGTGGAGTAAACCCAATCGTGTCAAAGCTGCCATACAACCTTCAAGAGAAGTGGACTGCTCTGGGGTCAAGATATAAGAGAGAAAATCAAGTCTCCTTTCCTCCATTTTCCTACTTCTGTGAGTTCATCAAAAACATTGCAGAATCCAAGAACGATCCAAGCTTCTCCTATGAGGAATCCAATCCCGGTCCACATCCATTCAAGTCTGACAACCCACGCATCGACTACAAAGGCCGCAGAGGTCCAGTGTCAGTAAAAAAGACTGATATTTTTCCCTCTACTTTGTCAGCTTCACAGGGAGTCAGTTACAAGAGCAATCAAGATGAAAAGGTTGAAAACCCTAACCGCCTGTGTCCCTTACATAAGAAGCCTCATCCCCTCAAGAAGTGCATCGGCTTCAGGAAGAAACCACTCCAGGAACGCAAGGAGCTTCTAAAGAAGTTTGGGGTATGTTTCAGATGTTGCGCTTCTACTGAACACATCGCTAAAGACTGTAAAAATGCCATCAAATGCATTGAGTGTGGTCGTGAAGATCATGTACAAGCTCTTCACCCATCTCAACCTAGAACCGCACCAGCTACAAGTTTCCCTACCCCACCAACGTACGGCGGGGAGAACACAGATCAAGCAGAAAGTCCTACCGCTGTATCTTCTTCATGCACAGAAGTCTGTGGAGAAGGCATTTGTGACCAGTCCTGTGCAAGGATATGCCTAGTCGATGTGTACCCCCAGGGTCAACCAGAAAGGACTATGAAGGTGTACACCATCCTCGATGACCAGAGCAACCGATCACTTGCAAGGTCAGAACTCTTTGATTTGTTTAACATAAAGGGAGATGTTTACCCATACACCTTGGGTACATGTAGTGGAGTGACAGAGGTCTCGGGGAGAAGAGCCAGCGGACTTGTAGTAGCCTCTCTTAAGGGCAACCTTGAGATACCCTTGCCCACACTTGTTGAATGTAATCAGATACCATCCAATAGGGGAGAGATCCCTACACCAGAGGCCGCTTTCCATCATCCCCACCTAAGGGCTATAGCTAACGAAATACCAGCCCTTGACAAGAGCGCAGAGATCCTACTTCTGCTGGGTAGAGACATTCTTAGGGTGCACAAAATACGTCAGCAAATTAATGGACCTCATGATGCACCATTTGCCCAGCGCCTTGACTTAGGATGGGTCATCATAGGCAATGTCTGTATAGACAAGATGAAAAAGCCAACCAAGATTTCCTCATTTAAAACACACATCTTGCCAAATGGTCGCGGTACTTATTTTCATCCATGCCCACACCATTATCGGGTGAAGGAGAAACTGACTAACAGTAAGTGGCACCACGACCAACAAGACAGTACAAACACTTTCCTCTGGGATGACAGTCTTGGATCAACAGTGTTCAATACAACAAGTGACGATAACAAGTTGGCACCTGCTAGAGAAGACATTGAATTTCTCAAGGTCATGGAAAGGGAATTCACCCAAGATGACTCCAATAGCTGGGTAGCTCCCTTACCCTTCCGTTCTCCAAGAGTAAAGCTACCTAACAATAGGCAGCAAGCTACCACTAGATTCTCCTCTCTGAAACGCACTCTTGAGAGAAAACCAGTAATGAAAAAACATTTAGTAGACTTCATGCCGAAGGTATTCGATAGAGACCATGCAGAACCTGCGCCACCGGTAAGGGAAGGAGAAGAATGCTGGTACCTTCCGTCCTTTGGCGTGTATCACCCCCGCAAGCCTGAACAAATCAGAGTTGTGTTTGATTCCAGTGCTCAGCATGAAGGTGTCTCTCTCAACAACCTTCTCCTCACAGGCCCTAACCTAAACAACAGCCTCATGGGCGTTCTAATTCGCTTCAGACAAGAACCCGTTGCGGTTATGGCTGACATCCAGCAGATGTTCCATTGCTTCATCGTTAAGGAAGATGACAGAAACTATCTCAGGTTCCTATGGCACAAGGACAATGATGTCAGCAAAGAGGTCATAGATTACCGGATGAAGGTACATGTCTTTGGCAACAGTCCATCACCTGCTGTAGCAATCTATGGACTGAGGAGGACAGCCCAAGAAGGTGAGAAGGAGCACGGATCGGATGCTCGGCAATTCGTCGAGAAGAACTTCTACGTAGACGACAGACTTAAATCCTTACCCACAAGCGCAGAGGTGATTGATCTCCTCACCAGAACCAAGGAAATGCTGTCTGCCGCAAACCTTAGGCTTCACAAGATTACCTCCAACAGCAAGGAAGTAATGAAGGCCTTTCCATCTGACGATCATGCAATCAACTTGCGGGACCTGGACCTCAGCTCTGAGGTTCTTCCTATACAACGCAGCCTAGGATTGCTCTGGAATATCGAACAAGATACATTTATATTTCAAGTATTAGCTTGCAACAAACCTTTCACCAAGCGTGGAGTTTTATCGGTCGTGAACAGTTTTTATGATCCTCTCGGATTCATAGCCCCCATCACTATTCAGGGCAAGATACTTCTGAGACAGCTTACTACTGAGAATATGGATTGGGATGCTCCCTTACCTGTTGAGAAACAACAAAGGTGGGAAAAATGGAAAAGGTCCTTGAAAGTATTAGAACAACTCCAAGTACCGCGTTGTTATGCTCCCAGTTCTCTTTCAGCTGCTGTCAAAAGGGAAATACACATCTTCTCTGATGCATCAATGGAAGCCATAGCCGCAGTGGCCTATCTGGAGATCTCAGGAGCCAACAATGAGCTACACTGTGGATTCGTACTAGGTAAGGCCAAACTAACCCCAAAACCTGCGCATTCCATACCAAGACTTGAACTCTGTGCAGCCGTGCTAGCAGTAGAGATCGCCGAAGTGATAAGGGATGAAATGGACGTCGCATTTGATTCATTCACCTTTTATACAGACAGTAAGGTTGTTCTCGGTTATATACACAACCAAACAAAACAATTCTACGTGTATGTAGGACACCGAGTAGAAAGGATCAGAAGTTTCTCCACCCCTAACCAGTGGCATTACATCCCTACAGAACTTAATCCAGCCGACCGGGGAACAAGAGCCGCACCAACATCAGATCTGCTAGACCACATATGGTCTTCACCTCCAAGTTTTCTATACGAAGATCCTTGTTTGTTACCTACCAATGCCATCTATGATCTGGTGGACCCTGCGTCTGACAAGGAAATCAGAGCCCTAAGTTCTACACTTTACACTTCTGTAACTTCTAAGGTGAAGCTGAAGTCACATCGCTTTGAACGTTTCTCGACATGGAGATCTCTCGTGCAAGCTATTGGCAGACTAATTCACATTGCTCAGTGTTTTGCAAAGAACGCATTGTCAAAGTGTAGTGGTTGGCATATGTGTAAAGCACACCCTACAGTCACAGAATTTGAACTTGCCCAACAAATCATCATCCAGTGTACACAGCAAGAGGTGTATCACTCAGAGATAGACAATATCTCGAAGGGCATCAGTCCGCCCAAGAGCAGCGCACTCTATAAACTCAACCCAGTAGTTGACCACCACAAATTGCTCAGAGTGGGTGGTCGGATAGAGAAATCCGATCTATGCAATAAAGAACAGAACCCCATCATCATACCAGGTGGACATTATATCGCTACCTTGCTAATCCGACACCACCATGATCAAGTGCATCACCAAGGCAGACAGTTCACTGAAGGTGCCATCAGGTCAGCCGGTTTATGGATCGTAGGAATGAAGAGAAGCATTTCCTCCGTACTCCATAAATGTGTCAAGTGTCACAAGCTAAGGGGAAGACAACAACAACAGCAAATGGCGAACCTACGAGCAGATCGGTTGAGTACCGATCCCCCTTTTACTTACGTTGGTGTGGATGTCTTTGGTCCGTGGTCCGTAGTCACACGAAGGACGCGTGGTGGCGCCGCAAATAGCAAAAGATGGGCTGTGCTGTTCACCTGTCTTAGCATTCGTGCAGTACATATTGAAGTGATTGAGTCTATGGATTCTTCCTGTTTCATCAATGCTCTTAGAAGATTCTTCTCCATTCGTGGACCAGTCAAACAGCTGAGGTCCGACTGTGGGACTAACTTCGTAGGAGCCTGCAAGGAACTACAACTAGGCAACTTCTTGCTCAACAATGGATGTACCTGGGTATTTAACCCTCCGCATTCATCTCATATGGGAGGAGCTTGGGAGCGCATGATTGGCGTTACAAGAAGAATACTTGATTCAATGTTAATGGATCACAAGTCGTCGATACTCACTCATGAAACATTGGTCACCCTTTTTGCTGAGGTTTCTGCTATCATCAACGCAAGACCACTAGTCCCGGTATCTTCAGACCCTGATTCTCCATTTATTCTTACTCCAGCCACGCTCCTCACCCAGAAAATTGGGACTGCTACTATTCCTCCAGGCAACTTTGACTGTAGTGACATTTACAGACGTCAGTGGAAACAAGTTCAACATCTCTCCAATGTGTTCTGGCACCGTTGGAAGATGGAGTATCTACACACCCTTCATAGTCGTCAGAAGTGGCAGACTCCAAAACCCAATCTCCAGGTTGGTGATCTTGTTCTTCTGAAAGACAAAGAGGTTCACCGGAACGAATGGCCCATGGGTCTCGTCACCAAGGTCATCCCTAACGACGATGGGAAAATTCGAAAAGTGGAAGTCAAAGTGACAAAAGGAGGCACTGTAAGAGTTTTCTTCCGTCCAATCAGTGAACTAGTACTTCTTCTTCCAAGGAAGGAAGTCAGCTAAGGAAGCTTGATTATCCTACACAGCTCATGGCGGGGAGCATATCACCGCAGACTGCAACCGAGAGAAACTGAAGAAGTCCACCTGTGGATTACCTTTGCCACAACAGTTGATTTGTTCATTTATTATTGCTGTTGCATTCGTTTACTTGTTTTTTAGGTTAAACAAGAATTTCTGGACTTTGAAGGACATTACGTCAAAACAGTATTCAGTGAAATCTAAAGATTTCAGACGGGGAGTGTCATGTCTCATCTACCTGACTCTATTCATTGACATGTATAACCTGTACTGTATCTGTAAGTGCTTGCCTTCTTTAGTTTGTCCCTCCTGGTTCTCTGTACCCCCCTGTGTTGCATAACCCCTCCCTTTCCTCCTGCTAGGGAGTTTCCTGTCTATAGCCTATGTCTTAGGTCTCTACTCTGTGCTCTGGCTAACCATCACTCTTTTTACCTACTGCTGAATGTGCATTATACAAGATTTCTACCTGAATAAACCCTGGAATCTTCTCACATGCCTCTGCAGTCGAGTTGGATGCTGTGTGACAACATATATCTTCTGTGAGTACTGGTTCATAACTACAAGAGAAGTTACTTCAGCCGATACGCTTACAGCCATGTTATTGAGTCAGAATAGAGATCGACCCGCAATCCCCCTTCATACATACCTTGGAGCTGCAGGTTGCAATTGTACGTCCTGCAGCATTAAGGGGTTAAAGATGCAATAGGAAATAATGAGCGATTCCTTGCAAGGAATCACCCAAAAATAGTACATGCAGGGATTTTTCAATATCACTACAGAAAAAGCACTCATGTAAATAAACACATTGAAATCAATGTGTTATTTTTAAGTGCGAGTTCTGTCCATATGGCATTCGGACGGAATTCGCCCAGGTGAATACACCGTAACCAATATATGCAAGATTTGCCACCCTCCTACTTTAAATAAAGGCCAAAATGAACCTTAATAATTAAATTTGGCCGATTTCACATCTGAGTCTGCGATGTAGGTTCTGTCGCAGATCCGTAGAGAGCAGGAAAGCGGAATCCTTGCTGCAGATGTGAAACCACCCTTAGGCCTCTCTCACATAGGCGTTTGCAGTAAAAGCGTTTTTTTTTAACAGCGTGTTTACTGCGATTTCAGCACATCTGATAACGCAACCCAGAAATCTGAAAAAAAATCAAATACTCACCTATTAGGCGCCATCCCTGCAGGCTTCCAGGCACTTGTCTGTGCCTGCAGAGCATCTCTTGCTGGTAACTGGGTTTCAAGACCACGCCTCCAGCAAGAGATTGCTCTGATTGGCTGAGCCGCAAGTCATTCATTCACTGAATGGCTGTGATTGGGGCATCCAGGGCTGGCTGTGATTGGTGCTGGATTAGCCAATCAGCAATCTCCTGCTGGAGGTGGGGTCTTCAAACCCCATCACTAGCCAAACATTCTCTGACAAGTGCCTGTAGTCTCGGAAAGCAGCCGCAGGGACCAGGCAGCGCCAGCTAGGTGAGTATAACTTTTTTTATTTTGGTAGTGCAGCTAGCGCTGAGTTTCGTGCTGCCCAAAGCACGGCACCAAGCTGTGCCGTGTTTTTAGCAGAGCTGCCAACACTGCCCATTCAATTCAAAGGGCGATGCAGGGCTGAAAACGGCCAAAGATAGAACATGCATCACTGTCAAAGCGCAGCGTTTTGACGCTTGTGTGAGCAGCCCCATTAAAAAGAATGAGAGCGTTGTACAGAGTTTAGCACAGGGCTGAAAATGCGGCGCTAAACGCTGTACAAAAACGACTGTGTGAGGGAGGCTTTAAAAAGTCCAAAGATAAGAAAGTCGAAAGACGGCGCAACATTAGAAGTCCAGCGCGTGGTATTGGGGGGAGAGGGTGCTCAGCTGTCGGACGGCAGCCGGACATTTACTCTAATAGTGGGGACTGAAGAGACCTTCGACCAGAGGAAAGATATGTGAGTAGCAGCACGCCCAAGCACTTTAACAAAGCACACTCAGGCTTTCAGTGCACGATCCCAATAAAGGATCCGGACCTAAGGATCAAGAAATGAGAAGTCCATAAATGTGTAGTCAGATCAGCACTTCGGGGTTTTCTTAACCCCTTAACGACCAGCCCATAGTGTTTTTACGTCCTCCCGAAGTGGGCTTTATTCTCCGAGGACGTAAAAACATGTGTCCTGCAGAGAATAAAGCCCCTCGGGCTGTGGACGTGACAGCTCCATGCTGTCGGTGTTCGCAGGTAGCTGACAGCATGGAGCTGTCATCCCGGGCTGCAGAGACCCCCCACCGGCATTGCGATCGGCGCTATGCAATGGATAGCGCCGATCGCAAAAAAGTAAATAAAACTGCAATAAAAGTTAAAGATTCAGCTGCTCCGATGGATCGGATCCATCGGAGCAGCTGAAATTACTCACCGACGTCCGCGGCACGGCTCCCCGGTGTCCTGATGCTCCGGGCGCCGTAGCCGTCCTTCTGCGTTTGCGCGCCAGGCGGCATTACGTCAGCCGCATGCGCAGAAGGCCCGGCGGCGCGGGAAATTTAAAATCTCCTGGCTCCCGGCTCCTGTAGGTAGCCGGGAGCTTTTCCGCGATCGCCGTTATACAATGGATAACGACGATCGCGGAAAAGTGAAAAAGAGTGTAAAAAAAGAAAAGTTTCACCTCCCCTCATGGATCGGATCCACGAGGGAAGGTGAAAATACTCACCTCAGGTCCGCCGATGTCCTCCGGCCAGTGTCGGGACCCCCCGCTGGCTTCTGCGATGTACCGATGTGGCGCGCATGCGCAGAAGCCGGCGAGCCCGGCAAATTCAAAATCTCCCTGCACCCGGCTGTCACAGATAGCCGAGTGCAGGGACATATGACTGGGGACCGCTGTATGCGGTTTCCAGTCATATGATAAACCGTTATCCATCAGATAACGGTGATCGTATAAAGTAAAAAAAAAAAAAAAAGTTAAAAGTTAAAAAAGTTAGTTTCATCTCCCCTTACGGATCATATCCATAAGGGGGGATGAAATTACGTACCCAAGGTCCCGGATTTGTTCCCTGGTGGGATGTTGATCCGTGGACCTTAGCCAGCTTCGGCGCATGCGCCCGTCAGCATGATGGCGGACGCATGCGCAAAAGTGAAAGATTGCCCAAGAAATTTAAAATCTCCCTGCTGCTGGCTACCAAAGGTAGCCAAGAGCCTGGAGATGTCACGGGGAGCCGCGGTATGCGGTTACTGGTTACGTGATCGTCGTTATCCAATGCATAATGGCGATCACGTAAAAGTTCTTTAAAAAGTGGCAGTTTCATCTCCCCTCACTGATGCGATCGGTGGGGGGAGATGAAACATCTTCTCGGAGGCTTCCGCATTTGAATCCAGATGCGATTATCCTCCATGGACCCTTCCGGCTGCTGCACATGTGCCCGCCGGCAAAATGCCGGACACATTCGCAGGAACCGGGGAGCCCAGGAAATGTTAAATCTCCTTGCTCCCAGCGACCAACGGTCGCTGAGTACTTGGAGCAGTGACCGGAGGCCTCGCTGAGCGGTCCCCGGTCACGTGATAAAGTAGCGATCTAACATTAGGCCGGTCATGCATGACCGGAGAGGAATTACGGGTTCTGCATGCGCTTGATCAGCGGTAATCCACGGATCAATCGCATGCATTGGATTACACAATTTCCACCAATTAGCGGGTCGGAATTACGTAATCCACTCGCAGAAACAGAACACGGCATGTTATATTTTACTGCGGATATCCGCAACCTAGAGCCCATTGTGCTCTATACCGGCAGCCCATATGCAAACACATTGTGTACGGGCTGCGGGTACCCGGGTCATCTCTAAGCGACGGCGCGGGAAATAAAAACAAACAACGGTATACTGCACATGACCGCCTGTGTGAATAGACAGTTATGCGCAGTACATTATGCGGCCGTATGCAGGGACACAGCCAGGCTTACAGCTGGGATCCGCTGCGGGCCTCCGCAATCAGATTCCGCCTCTGGCTACGTGAGCCCGGCGTTATTCAGACCGCTACCTGTAATCCGTAATTTACAAGAAGCCCCGGGAACGCTCGCCTTCCTGCAGTTCCAGGAGCAGCTTGTTGAGCGCCTTCTCTGTGAGACCGCCGCACCTCAGCAAAATTACAGAGCCTCACAGAGTGCCACTTTCTACACCCTATACCCGCCACTGAGGTTATGAAATACCCCCCAAAACACATGAGAGGAGGGGGGGGGGGGACACCCGGATAGCCTCCGTAATTACCCCTGTCTTCGGACATAAAACGCAGTTTATATTATTACCTTTATCTAATATTTAGGGAATGCCAAAAAAATGGGGATGGCGGGGGGGGGGGGGGAGGGGGGAGGGATTATTTTTAGGAAGTCAATTTTTTTTCTGTATAAGTGGGCAATGGGGCCTGGAATTTATTCAGTTCGCCCTGAAATCCAGCGGGCATTTCCTCCATTATGGGCCTAGCCATGTGTCCTGTAAGTAGATTAGGGCCACAATGGGTATGTTTCTGAACACGGGACAAATGGGGGGATCCATTTTGGGGTGAACGTCTTCATTCCTATGTACACTGTACAAAAAAAACTGTTTTTAAATTGACACAATTGCCAAAAAAATGAAAATCATAATTTTTTCCTTCTGCTTGGCTTAGATTCATTCAAAAACTGTGAAGTCAAAAAAGTCATCATACCCCTAGATAAATTCCTTAGGGGGTCTACTTTTCAAAATGGGGTCACTTGTGGGGGTTCTCCATCGTTTTGGTCACTCAATGGCTCTACAAGTGGGCAATGGGGACTAAATCTCCATCAAGCAAAATTTCTGTTCCGAAAGCCACCGGTTGCCCCTTTCATTTTGGGCCCCATTGTGCATATAGACGTAATACTAGGGCCACAATGGGTATGTTTCTGAGCACAGGACAAACAGGGGTATCCATTGTGGGGTGCAAGTCTTCATTCATATATGTGCGGTACAAAAAAAACTGCTTTTGAAATGACAGAATTACCAAAAAAATGAAAATCGTATTTTTTTCCCTTCGGCTTGGCTTAGATTCATTTAAAAACTGTGAAGTCAAAAAAGTAATCGTACCCCTAGATAAATTCGTTAAGGGGTCTACTTTTCAAAATGGGGTCACTTGTGGGCGTTCTCCATCGTTTTAGTCATTCAATGGCTCTACAAGTGTGCAATAGGGCCTAAATCTCCTTCAAGCAAAATTTCTGTTCCGAAAGCCACCGGTTGCTCCTTTCATTTTGGGCCCCATCGTGCATCCAGACGTAAGATTAGGGCCACAATGGGTATGTTTCTGAGCACGGGACAAACAGGGGTATCCATTCTGGGGTGCAAATCCTAATTTTCATGTGTACTATAGAAAAAAGTCCTGTCTTTAAAATGACATATTTGCAAAAATATGAAATTTTAGTTTTTCTCTTCTAAATTGCATTGACTTCTGAAAAAAAACCTGTGGGGTTAAAATACTCATGACACCCCTCAGTGAATACGTTAAAGGGTGTAGTTTTTAAAATGCGGTCACTTGTGGGGGTATCTATCATTTTGACTCCTATGAGCCTTTCCAATCTTGGATTGGTGTAGGAAAACAAAGTGTTCCTTAAAATGCTGAAAAGTAATGTTAAATTTGTACGTCTCCTAAATGGTTAAAAAAAAACGAAAGTTTTTCCAATGTGCACCCAAAATAAAGTAAATGGATGGAAATATATATGTTAGCAAAAATTTCTATATTATGTTTGCACATATTTGAGATATTGCAGTTGGAAATGTGAAAAAATGATGATTTTTAAAAATTTTTCCCAATTTTGGCGCTTTTAATAAATAAACACAAATTCTATCTGTCTTTTTTTTCCACCTAAATGAAGTACAACATGTGGCGAAAAAACAGTGTCAGAATCGCTTGGATATGCAAAACCTTTCTGGTGTTTTTCCATGCTAAAGTGACACGTGTCAGATTTGCAAAATTTGGCCTGGTCATTAAAGGGGTTGTCTCGCGAAATCAAGTGGGGGTATACACTTCTGTATGGCCATATTAATGCACTTTGTAATATACATCGTGCATTAAATATGAGCCATACAGAAGTTATTCACTTACCTGCTCCATTGCTAGCGTCCTCGTCTCCATGGTTCCGTCTAAATTCGCTGGCAGCTTGCTTTTTTAGACGCGCTTGCGCAGTCCGTTCTTCTCCTTTCAGCACGAGCCGCTTCAGTGTGCTCCCCGCTACAGCTATTCTGCGCATGCGCAGACGAGCTGTCACTGCTCGGGAGCGCGCTGGAGCGGCCATTCTGTACCATCCTCTGTTAGAGGAAGGTGCAGAGCTGCCGAGCTGTCCGGAGAAGCCGCCCAGCTGTCCCGCCGTCCAGCTGTCCCGCCGTCCTGGTAAGTGATGGGCCGGGGGGGCTGCCGCTGCGTCGGGGGCGGGCTGCGCCGGGGGGGCTGCCGCTGCGCCGGGGGGGGCTGCCGCTGTGATGGGGGGGCTGCCGCTGTGATGGGGGGGCTGTTGCTGCGATGGGGGGGGCTGTCGCTGTGCCGGGGGGGGGGCTGTCGCTGCGATGGGGGGGCTGCCGCTGTGCCGGGGGGGGCTGTCTGTCACTGTGCCGGGGGGGCTGCCGCTGTGCCGGGGGGGGGGGGGCTGCGCCGGTTACCTGCTGCCTGGCGGTGAGTGACTGGTCGGCCGTGTTCACTCCAGGAGTCCGGTCGGCGGCTGCGGGGCGTCTGGTTGTCAGGGAGACACAGCTGGTAGCGTCTCGGGAGCGCGCACGTCGGGCTGCAGCAAGCGAAGGGAAAAGAGCCGGTGGCCATCTTGGGAAAATTTTTATAAGTTGCTGAAACGCTGGAACGGTAAGTACAAACCAGCTAGAAAAGTCATTTACAAGGGGGCTTAGTAATGTATGTTTAATTAGGGGGACTGGGCAAAAAAAAAAATCCACTCCTGCCTCGAGACATCTCCTTTAAGGCGCAAACAGGCTTGGTCACTAAGGGGTTAAGAAAAATACATCTTTATTCCTCAATAAAAAGTCATTGCGACGTTTCGATCCTATATCGGATCTTTATCAAGCATAAGTGAAGATACAGACAACACAGTGATATATACCCACAAGTAAAATACACATAGCCAATAGCAGACATAGACACAACAATGTACCCACCCACAAGTGGTAACCATTGGGCCAGGAGTAGGCAGCTCAGCTGATGTTAATAAAAATGATAAGAGCATATACAAAGTAGCACCCGAGGAAAGGTGGGGTAGTTCATATCCTTCACAAAACACTGCTGTCTGCAGCGTCCAAACCACCCCACTGCGCAGACGCGAGTCATCAGCCAATGAGGGCTGCGCCCATGCCCTCACGAGGCTACAGAGCTGTACTGCACGTGTGCCGCTGATGTCAGAAATGTACGTCACAAAAGGGGTCGTACCTATTGCTCATCAGGGTCTTTGCCCTTACCCGTGTCCGGCACCCAGTCGAAACCGATGGGAGATGGTCCGCACGTGCGCGGTTTTGACTGGGTGCCGGGTCACTCTTTTACCCTTTACATGCCATGGGGTCCTGATCGGTTGCTATGGCACTTGGAGGCTTCAATATAGCCTGTGGGTCTGCTAGCTACAGTGATCTATGATGCTCAGCCTTTGGGCTTATTCACACGAGCGTATATCAGCAGCCATTTTCACAGCCGGCCAATATACACTACCATCTGATGCATTGGATTCCAATGCATCAGATTACACCAGCATATTCCATGTGTATATTCCCAAAGACAGCACCAGGAGCTTTCACGCTGGACAGGGAAGAGTCCTGGAACTATCTTCCCGATCAGAATACGTTGGCCGCTGCATAGACTCCTATGTGAGCCTATAACAGTGGCCGGAGAAGGTTAGGTGGGAGTTTAGCAGTCATGCTGCTTTTCTCTCCTCCTCTCTCCTCCGCTCTGGCTGTTTTCAATGGGAAGGGGCGGAACGTAGTGGAGCTTAGCGCCGCCCCCTCCCATTGCTGGCTGTGGACAAGGGACTAAGCTCCCCCCCCCTCCCATTGCAAACAGCCAGAGGGAAGGAGAGAGGCAGAGAGCCGGCGAGGGGGAGGGAAGGCATTGCGGCCTCGGCGTATATGTGTCGGGCCCGTGCCATCTGAACGGGCACACAGACGTTAAATTTGTGCTCCCATTTACACGTTTTTACGTCGCCGGCGGGCGAATCTAAGAATGCGTACAGCCGTGTGAATCCAGCCTCTGGCTGACCTTATAGGCTTTCTAATGCACTACTATACGGAAGAATAGTAGTGTCTTAGAAGAATGATAAAATAGGTTGACATTCAAGTCCCCTAGTGTACAAAAATAAAAAGGATTAAAAAAATAGTTAAAAAACTAATAGAAATAAATATGTCAAAACCCCACCAGGAAAGGGGAAAACCTTTACTATGTAAAAAAAAAATAAAACAAATCACACATGTGATATCGCTGCCTTCGTAATGACCCAGGGAAAAAAATAGCTCATTATTAGAGATGAGCGAATGTACTCGTCCGAGCTTGATACTCGTTCGAGTATTAGCGTGTTCGAGATGCTCGTTACTCGTAACGAGCACCACGCGATGTTCGGGTTACTTTCACTTTCATCTCTGAGACGTTAGCGCGCTTTTCTGGCCAATTGAAAGACAGGGAAGGCATTACAACTTCCCCCTGCGACGTTCAAGCCCTATACCACCCCCCTGCAGTGAGTGGCTGGCGAGATCAGGTGTCACCCGAGTATAAAAATCGGCCCCTCCCGCGGCTCGCCTCAGATGCGTTGTGACATAGCTGAGGGACAGTGGTATCGTGTTGGAGCTGCTGTAGGGAGAGTGTTAGGAGTTAGTGTAGGCTTCAAGAACCCCAACGGTCCTTCTTAGGGCCACATCTAACCGTGTGCAGTAGTGTGGAGGCTGCTTTTTGCAGTGTTGCACATTTTTTTTTTTTTGGTATATCGGCCGTGCAGAGCATTGCGCCCTGCAGTAATACTCCAGGGACAGAAGTGTGGAGGCAGGGACAGAAGACATATATTATTGATTGAATATACGCAGTGGGCCTTTTCTAAAAAATATTGGGCAAAAAATCTATTTGGCCTGCCTGTCACTGTGCTCAGTGTTCTGGGTCTGTGTGTGCTGGGTGTAGTAGTTCTACAAAATCATACGCAGCCAGCTAAGTGTTACAGCAGGCTTGCGCCAAATTATTTCCTGGCTCTGTCTGGGCTCTGAAATCACCGCTGTGTTGCAGTTAACAGTGCAACACTGCAGTTCTGTGACACACTCCAGGGACAGAAGACATATATTATTGATTGAATATAGGCCGTGGGCCTTTTCTAAAAAATATTGGAAAAAAATTTATTTGGCCTGCCTGTCACTGTGCTCAGTGTTCTGGGTCTGTGTGTGCTGGGTGTAGAAGTTCTACAAAATCATACGCAGCCAGCTAAGTGTTACAGCAGGCTTGCGCCAAATTATTTCCTGTCTCTGAAATCACCGCTGTGTTGCAGTTAATAACAGTGCAACACTCTGCAGTTCTGTGACACACTCCAGGGACAGAAGTGTGGAGGCAGGGACAGAAGACATATATTATTGATTGAATGTACGCAGTGTGCCTTTTCTAAAAAATATTGGGCAAAAAATCTATTTGGCCTGCCTGTCACTGTGCTCAGTGTTCTGGGTCTGTGTGTGCTGGGTGTAGTAGTTCTACAAAATCATACGCAGCCAGCTAAGTGTTACAGCAGGCTTGCGCCAAATTATTTCCTGGCGTTCCGTAAGCGAAGTCAGCCTCCAACCACAGGCCAATAAGCGGCACATTTAATTACAGCGTTCTGTTTCTGCACTACTGGTAATACACCATGCTGAGGGGTAGGGGTAGGCCTATAGGACGTGGACGCGGGCGAGGACGCGGAGGCCCAAGTCAGGGTGTGGGCACAGGCCGAGCCAGTGCGGTGGCCAGGGGTAGAGGCAGGGCCAGACCTAATAATCCACCAACTGGTTCCCAAAGCGCCCCCTCGCGCCATGCCACCCTGCAGAGGTCAAGGTGCTCTACGGTGTGGCAGTTTTTCACAGAGACGCCTGACGACCGACGAACAGTGGTGTGCAACCTTTGTCGCGCCAAGATCAGCTGGGGAGGCACCACCACCAGCATGCGCAGGCATATGATGGCCAAGCACCCCACAAGGTGGGACGATGCCCGTTCACCGCCTCCGGTTTGCACCACTGCCTCTCCCCCTGTGCCCCAACCTGCCACTGAGATCCAACCCCCCTCTGAGGACACAGGCAGTACCGTCTCCTGGCCTGCACCCACACCCTCACCTCCGCTGTCCTCGGCCCCATCCAGCAATGTCTCTCAGCGTAGCGTCCAGACGTCGCTAGCGCCACTGTTTGAGCGCAAGCGCAAGTACGACGCCACGCACCCGCACGCTTAAGCGTTAAACGTGCACATTGCAAAATTGATCAGCCTAGAGATGCTGCCGTATAGGCTTGTGGAAACGGAGGCTTTCAAAAGCATGATGGCGGCGGCGGCCCCGCGCTACTCGGTTCCCAGTCGCCACTACTTTTCCCGATGTGCCGTCTCAGGCCTGCACGACCACGTCTCCCGCAACATTGTACGCGCCCTCACCAACGCGGTTACTGCCAAGGTCCACTTAACAACAGACACGTGGACAAGCACAGGCGGGCAGGGCCACTATATCTCCCTAACGGCACATTGGGTGAATTTAGTGGAGGCTGGGACAGAGTCAGAGCCTGGGACTGCTCACGTCCTACCCACCCCCCGAATTGCGTGCCCCAGCTCGGTGGTGGTATCTGCGGGGGTGTATGCTTCCTCCACTAAACCACCCTCCTCCTACGCAACCTCTGTCTCGCAATCAAGATGTGTCAGCAGCAGCAGCACGTCGCCAGCAGTCGGTGTCACGCGGCGTGGCAGCACAGCGGTGGGCAAGCATCAGCAGGCCGTGCTGAAACTACTCAGCTTAGGAGAGAAGAGGCACACAGCCCACGAACTGCTGCAGGGTCTGACAGAGCAGACCGACCGCTGGCTTGCGCCGCTGAGCCTCCAACCGGGCATGGTCGTGTGTGACAACGGCCGTAACCTGGTGGCGGCTCTGCAGCTCGGCAGCCTCACGCACGTGCCATGCCTGGCCCATGTCTTTAATTTGGTGGTTCAGCGCTTTCTGAAAAGCTACCCCCACTTGTAATACCTGCTCGGAAAGGTGCGCCAGCTCTGCGCACATTTCCGCAAATCCCACACGCACGCTGCCACCCTGCGGACACTGCAACATCGGTTTAATCTGCCAGTGCACCGACTGCTGTGCGACGTGCCCACACAGTGGAACTCTACGCTCCACATGTTGGCCAGACTCTATGAGCAGCATAGAGCTATTGTGGAATACCAACTCCAACATGGGCGGCGCAGTGGGAGTCAGCCTCCTCAATTCTTTACAGAAGAGTGGGCCTGGTTGGCAGCCATCTGCCAGGTCCTTGGAAACTTTGAGGAGTCTACCCAGATGGTGAGCGGGGATGCTGCAATCATTAGCGTCACCATTCCTCTGCTATGCCTCTTGAGAAGTTCCCTGCAAAGCATAAAGGCAGACGCTTTGGAATCAGAAACGGAGGCGGGGGAAGACAGTATGTCGCTGGATAGTCAGAGCAACCTCATGTCTATATCTCAGCGCGTTGAGGAGGAGGGGGAGGAACATGAGGAGGAGGGGGAAGAGACAGCTTGGCCCACTGCTGAGGGGACAGATGCTGCTTGCCTGTCATCTTTTCAGCGTGTATGGCCAGAGGAGGAGGAGGAGAAGGAGGAGGGGGAGGAGCATGAGGAGGAGGGGAAAGAGACAGCTTGGCCCACTGCTGAGGGTACAGATGCAGCTTGCCTGTCATCCTTTCAGCGTGTATGGCCAGAGGAGGAGGAGGAGGAGGATCCTGAAAGTGATCTTCCTAGTGAGGACAGCCATGTGTTGCGTACAGGTACCCCGGCACACATGGCTGACTTCATGTTAGGATGCCTTTCTCGTGACCCTCGCGTTACACGCATTCTGGCCACTACGGATTACTGGGTGTACACACTGCTCGACCCACGGTATAAGGAGAGCCTTTCCACTCTCATTCCCGAAGAGGAAAGGGGTTCGAGAATGATGCTATACCACAGGGCGCTGGTGGACAAACTGATGGTAAACTTCCCATCCGACAGCGCTAGTGGCCGAAGGCGCATTTCCGCGGCCCAGGTAGCAGGGGAGGCGCAGAGATCAGGCAGCATGTACAGCGCAGGCAGGGGAACACTCTCTAAGGCCTTTGACAGCTTTATGGCTCCCCAGCAAGACTGTGTCACCGGTCCCCAGTCAAGGCTGAGTTGGCGGGAGCACTGTAAAAGGATGGTGAGGGAGTGCGTAGCCGATCGCACGACTGTCCTCGGTGACGCCTCTGCCCCCTACAACTACTGGGTGTTGAAGCTGGACACGTGGCCTGAACTAGCGCTGTATGCCCTGGAGGTGCTTGCTTGTCCTGCGGCTAGCGTCTTGTCAGAGAGTGTGTTTAGTGTGGCTGGGGGAATCATCACGGATAAGCGTACCCGCCTGTCAACCGACATTGGCGACAGGCTAACACTCATCAAGATGAACAAAGGCTGGATTTCCCCAGACTTCTCTTCTCCACCAGCGGACAGCAGCGATACATAAACAATACGTAGGCTGCACCCGCGGATGGAAGCATCGTTCTCTATCACCATCCAAAACGGGGACCTTTTTGCTTCATCAATCTGTGTATAATGTTCCCCCTCCTCCTCCTGCTCCTCCTCCTGAAACCTCACGTAATCACGCCGAACGGGCAATTTTTCTTAGGCCCACAAGGCTCAGTCATATAATTTTTCTAAACAATTTTTATACGTTTCAATGCTCATTAAAGCGTTGAAACTTTCACCTCAACCAATTTTTATTTTAACTGGGCTGCCTTCTGGCCTAGTTACCAATTAAGCCACATTAACCAAAGCGATTAATGGGTTTCACCTGCCCTCTCGGTTGGGCATGGGCAATTTTTCTCAGGTACATTAGTACTGTTGGTACACCAATTTTTGTGGGCCCTCGCCTACAGTGTAATCCAATTAATTTTTTGCCCACCTGCATTACAGCTGACGCAACATCAGCTGTGATGGGCAATGCAATGGGATATATTTATGTACCGCCGGTGGCTTCCTGGCACCCACCCATGCTGTGGGTCCACACAGAGTTGTAAATGCATCTGTGTCCACTTCTAAAGAACCCCAGTCTGACTGGGGCATGCAGTGTGGGCCGAAGCCCACCTGCATTAAGCACGACATTACATCAGCTGTGTTGGGCACTGCAATGGGATATTTTTATGTACCGCCGGTGGGTTCCAGGGAGCCACCCATGCTGTGGGTCCACAGGGAGTTGTAAATGCATCTGTGTCTACTTCTAAAGAACCCCAGTCTGACTGGGGCATGCAGTGTGGGCCGAAGCCCACCTGCATTTCATCTGACGTTAGCTCTGCTGTCCAGGGCACTGCAAAGGGATACATTTACTGTATGTACAGCCGGTGGGTTTCAGGGAGCCACCCATGCTGTGGGCGCACACGGAATTCCCATTGTGGAGTTGGGGATTCCCAGTTGTACCTGCCTGTTACTATTTATAAAAAAACGCGGTCTGACTGGGGCATGCAGACACCTTGACAGAATGAATAGTATGTGGCACATAGGTTCCCCATTGCTATGCCCACGTGTCCAGCTCCAGATGGAGGTGGCACAGGATTGGATTTCTCATTGCTTCTGTACAGCATTGTGGACTATCGCCCCGCCCCTTTTAAAGAGGGTCGCTGCCTAGCCGTGCCAACCCTCTGCAGTGTGTGCCTGCTTTTCCTGTGGCAGACGCACTTATAAATAGACATGAGTGTGGCGTGGCATGAGGGCAGCTGAAGGCTGCGCAGGGACAGTTTGGTGTGCGCTGTGGACACTGGGTCGTGCGGGGGGGGGGGGGGGGTGTGTTGGGCAGCATGTAACCCAGGAGAAGTGGCAGCGGAGTGTCATGCAGGCAGTGATTGTGCTTTGTTGGAGGTAGTGTGGTGCTTAGCTAAGGTATCCATTGCTAATGAGGGCTTTTCAGAAGTAAAAGTTGTTGGGGGGGGGGGCCCACTCTTGCCGCTATTGTGGCTTAATAGTGGGACCTGGGAACTTGAGATGCAGCCCAACATGTAGCCCCTCGCCTGCCCTATCCGTTGCTGTGTCGTTCCCATCACTTTCTTGAATTGCCCAGATTTTCACAAATGAAAACCTTTGCGAGCATCGGCAATATACAAAAATGCTCGGGTCGCCCATTGACTTCAATGGGGTTCGTTACTCGAAACGAACCCTCGAGCATCGCGAAAAGTTCGTCTCGAGTAACGAGCACCCGAGCATTTTGGTGCTCGCTCATCTCTACTCATTATATAACCTGCCCACCGCACAGCATTAAAAAAAAATACAAAAAAGCATGGCAAACATAGTTAATTTTGCCTATCTCGCCTTACAAAAAAGAGAATAGAAAGTGATCAAAATGTTGCATAGATCAACAAATGGTACCATCAAAAAGTACAACTCACCCCCCCCCCCCCAATAAAAACTTCACATAACACCATTGACAAAAAAAAATAAAAATGTTAGGGACATTTAAATGCAGAAATAAAAAATATATAAATTTTTAAATAGGGTGAAAAAGTTGCAAAAAACACAAATCCTATATAAATTTGGTATTGGTGCAATCGTACTGGCCTGCAGAATCAATTTAACATATTATTTAGGGCTTATTCACACGAGCGTATATCAGACAGTGTTTTCACGGCCGGACGATATATGCTACCATCTGATGCACAGGCTCGGCGTATATGCCTTTGGGCAGGGGGAGACAGCTTAGATGTGCTGAGCTGTCTTCCCCTTCCCTCCCCCTCACTGGCTTTCTGCAAGGAGAGGAGGCGAGGCAGGAGCTAATGTGCTGAGCTGTTTGCAATGGGAGAGGGCGGGATGGGGCGGAGTTTAGGTCTGCCCCATCCCGCCCCCTCCCATTGTAAAAAGTGGCAAGGGGCGGAGAGAAGAAGGGGGGGGACGAAGTTTAGCAGTTACGCTACTGTAATTGACTCCCATAGGAGTCTATGGCAGTAGCCGTAGTCGGGCCAGGAAGATAGTTCCAGGACTATCTTTCCTGCCAGATGTATAAGCGCCTGTGTAATACGCCTGTGTAATCTGATACATTGGAATCCAATGCATCAGATGGTAGCGTATATCGGCCAGCCTAGAAAACAGCGGCCAATATACGCTCATGTGAATAAGCCCTTATACAGCACTGTCAATGCTGTTAAAATAAAAATAAAAAACGTGCCAGAATTGCAGATTTTGTTACTTCTGCCTCTAGTAAAAGTAATCAAAAGGTTATTTTCCCAAAAATTGGATAAATGAAGACTAGAGTTCATCCCACATAAAACAAGCCTCATAGAGCTCTGTCTTTGGGAAAATAAAAATGCTTTGGCTCTTGGAATGCGGCCACAAAAGCAAAACGTTAAAAAAAGTGTTCTTAGTGTACATAAAAAACGTTATAAACGGTGTCCTTACTCTGTTTGGCTGTTTTCACCCCATTTTTCGCCTGTATTCTCCCATTTTCTCCGCTCTTGCATCGGTATAAAAGGATATTTTTTCTCAGTTTCCAATGACAAATCATGAAGCATACTGAAAACTACAGAATGGGAGAGGTTTAGGGTGGGTTCACCCGATGCAAAAGTGAGTAAAACGCAGAATTATAAAACAATGATTTCCAGTGGTTTCCTTCTCACGTAATCTGCGATGTTTTCGCTCACGTAATTGTGTTGAAATAAAATGGCAGCATGTTATATCTTTTTGATATCGCCCATTGTTTTCAATCCTCTGCCGCAGCTGTAACAGCAGTGGCTGGGGAAATCCCTTGAGCTGTGGCTGGGGGAATCCCTGCAGGGATGAGGGGATTCCCTACGGGGATGAAGGGATTCCTGTAGTGATGATGCAAGGCTGTTTTCACATAAAAACGCCTCACATCCACAGGGCTTTCACATAGTGGAAAGTGCGATATCATGGCTAGCCTTAGGTCTCCCTCACACACATGCTTTTTTACGTGACTAACATGGCGTTTTCAGGACCGTGCTAATCGCAGTATACCGCTCCCATTGTTTTCAATGGAGCCTCTCAGACAGTCGCTCGATTGCGGCACTTCACAGCGCCGTGAGTTTTGAGCGGAGTCTGTTCTATTTTTACGTCAGTAATGAGGTATGCTAAACCCAGCTGTCTCCGCAGCTCACTGCGGCCGAAAGCTAAAGTAAAATCGCGGCGCTTTGCTGAACGCCTGTGTGATGGAGGCCTTAGGCTACAAGACGACACGTTGCACAATAGCAAGTTGCATGAAAGTTGAGCAACAGAAATAGTTGTGTGACCTGCCTGTGATTTGCTGTTGCATGACGTCGCTCAGAACTGTTAAAAAAACAGCCAAATCACAACAAAATTGTAGGAAGGTGGCAGTCGCACGCAGCATACATTGATCTCTATGGTGAAAAGTCTCATGCAACTGGCAGCCTGCGATCAAAACCCAACTGAGTTGAATTTTCTGCCATTATCGTGTCATCGGCGATCACTGACAATGATCAGACATGTTACTTCACGTGAAACGGAACCGTGTAGCCCTAGAAACTGCCAAACTGCAGGACATTCGCAGTCACATGACTTACATTGATGTCTTTGGTTCGAAAAGCCACATGCGACTTGTAACCCAAATTGAACGGAGTTGGGTTTCCTTGCGTCGCAGTTGTCTTTGGGGGCAGCAGGGCACCATTGATGTGATGCTGCATGCGACACATCCAATGGGTAGCCTTGGCCTTACTAATACTAATGCACCATGCGAACGACATGTTTCCTCTGTTCAACATGCGCCAAATTCATCAAAAATGCCTACGCCCCAGGTGATGAATCTAGCAAAGGCTCAAGACAAAAGCAGGTTGGACTTTTTGTGTACATTTTTGTGTCCCAGTACAAGTTTTGCAGTTCAGCCGGAGGGACATACAAGGGCAAATGTTTGTAGACTGTTTAAGGTTCCATCTGACTTCTCTTTCTCCCTTCGGGATGGATAGCTGGCCTAATAGGTAAACTTTTGCTGTCCACGACAGCCAACCACAGAACAGCTTTTATTTTTCAAGATCCCTATAAGAAATGAAAGCTGCACTGTGATTGGTTGCTATGGGCAACAACCAGTTTTCACATATCTGTGAAGGGCCTCTACTTTGTGGTGTCCAGTTGCTCCCCAGCACAAGAGGCTGAGAGTAATGGCAGGAGTACAGTGCTCAGCCATCTAACTGCCCTCACTGAAGCGCCCCACACAACTCTCTGCCATCTCTCCCGTTAAACTGAATGACCCTCCAGTAGCGGCTCATCTACATAGCCACGCCCAGCCGTTGACTCTTTGGATTGTTAGCGCCAGTTAACCAATCAGCGCTCGGATGGGCGTTCCGTGCCGATGAGCTGCCGTGACGTAATGCATGTCGCTCTCACACCAGAGGCGGTGCGCGCCGCTCTTACAAATAGCGAATATTAGCCGTGTTCTAGGAGTTGTACTCAAGAGGTCCGGCGGCTGCAGGGTAAATAGATACAGCAGGAGCTTCAGCTGCACTACAGTGGCCAGACGCACAGTGATAGAGGGAGCTGCACTCTTATTACGTCATAGAGAGCTTCTAGAAGGAGCTAGACAGTGCTAATAAATACTCAGAGAGGCTGCATTACTGGAGAGGGGGCGCAATAGCCTGCTATAGGGACCAGTGATTTGTGACTTATCCTGTGACGTCATACTCTAGCTGCAGCCATGGCTAATGGTGAGTCCTGGGGCCGTGGGGTTTGTGTACAGGATGGGGTCCGGCTCCTCTCTGCCTAATCCATGATGGTTACAAGACTTTCTGCACTCCGTCCTTCTATGTACAAGTTGTTCTAGAAACTTCTGTCATCGCAGAAGGAAAGTGTTCTACTGCCGTGTAAAAGAGTAGCAGGGGATATAAACTCTCCACAGAATAGTGTTTAGTAGGCAACGATTATATATACTGTATATACAGTCCTGCTATAACATATATATATACACCGTACAGCTATATACTGTATACATATATGTACTGTTATATACTATATATACAATATACATACTGTAAGCTATTAAATATATATAATTTACATATTGTACTGCTATATACTATATGTACTGTTATATACTATATATACACTATACATACTGTTATATACTATGTATATGCTATACACCCATATAGTATACATACTGTGCTCTATATATACACTGTACTGCTATATACTATGCATACTGTGATGCTCAATACTGTATACACTATACATACCATACTACTATATATTATCTATATGCCTACATACTGTGCTGCTATATACTATACATGCTGTACTATTATATACAACACTGTACAACTATGTATGGTAGTATACATACTCAACTCCTATACTCTATATATACTGTACTGCTATACAATTATACATATTGTACCTGTATATACTATACATACTGTTCTCCTATAGTCTATATATACTGTACTCCTCTATACTAAGTAAACTGTATAGTTCTATACTCTATATACAATTCGTACCGTACTGCTATATATACGCTATACAATGTATGTAAAACTATACTGTATCCATATAATATATATACTTTACGCATACTTCTATATACTCTATGCACTGTACATTTTTCACTGCTATATGCTTTACATACTATACAGCTATATACTATACTGTGTCCATATAAAATATATACTTTACATATCCTTCTATATACACCATACATATTGCCCTACTATATACTACAGTGTATTCACACACTATATACTACTGCTATACATACTCTACTGCTATATACTTTACTGGGACCATATACTATATATACTTTTCCTGCTACACTGCTATATAATATAGTGGGTCCATATGCCATATATTCTATACTATGGTATACTATGTCTGTATACTATGTATTCTTTACATACTGTATTGCTATATAGAAGAGAAAAGTTTCAGCACTTCAGTCAATGGAAGCCGGCCATCACGCTATACTTCCGCTGTCAGCACAGCGGAAGTATCACGTGAATACGCGACCCCACTGCCGGCCGCGTCATGCCCTGTACTACGCATGCGGGTCGGTGTGTCAGGCGGGACGCGCACAGTGGATCCGGGAGGTGAGTATGGGGTCCTTGGGGGGACGGTGTGATGGACTCCGCTGCGATATTCCGCTGGTGGAGTCCGTCACGGCCGTGGGCATGAGCCCATACTCTACTGTGTCCATATACTATTTAGAATTTATACACTGCTATATACTATGTATATTCTTCACTTCCTCTTTCAAACACGCCATCATATCCCCACTGCTAAAGAAACCTACTCTTGACTCGACCTTTGCTGCCAACTACTGACCCATCTCAAATCTCCCCTTCATCTCCAAACTACTAGAACGCCTTGGTTACTCCCGCCTTATAAGCTATCTATCAGAAAACTCTCTTCTCAACCCCCTACAGTCCGGCTTCTGCCCCTACGCTCGACAGAAACCCTTACATAGGTGTCAAATGACCTCCTGATGGCCAAATCGAGGGGCGATTACTCCCTACTGATCCTCCTCGACCTCTCTGCAGCATTTGACACTGTTAACCACAAACTTCTCCTCAGTATGCTTCGCTGCATCGGCTTAAAGGACACTGCTCTCTCCTGGTTCTCCTACCTATCTGACCACTCATTTAGCGTCTCCTTTGCTGGCTCTACCTCCCCCCCTTCTTCCCCTTGCTGTTGGGGTCCCCCAGGGCTCAGTCCTCGGCCCCCTCCTTTCTTTAATCTACACAGCCCCTACTGGCCAAACCATTAGGATATTTGGCCTCCAATACCATCTCTACGCTGACGACATCCAGCTATACACCTCTTCCCGTGACATCTCTGCACCTTTACTCCAAAACATCACCAACTGTCTGTCCGCTGTCTCTAACACTATGTCCTCTCTCTACCTAAAACTAATCCTCTCAAAAACTGACCTACTGGCGTTTCTACCCTCTACTAACCGACCTCATCCTGACATCTCAGTGTGTGGCACCACCATAACTCCTAGACAACATGCCCGCTGCCATGGGGTTATATTCGACTCTGATCTCTCCTTTACCCCCTACATCTAATCTCTGGCCCGGACATGCGACCTGCATCTCAAGAACATCGCACGAACCCACCTTTTCTCACTGTGGACACGCTAAAAAACGCTTACTGTTGCCCTCATCCACTCCCGGATCGATTATTGCAACTAGCTGCTGATCAGCCTCCCCTGCACCAGACTCTACCCTCTCCAATCCATCCTGAATGCGGCAGCCAGGCTCATCTTCCTGTCCAGCCGCTACTCGGACGCCTCTGCCCTGTGCCGGTCATTGCATTGCCTGCTCATTAAATACAGAACTCAATTTAAATTTACTACCATCATCCATAAAGCTCTCCATAGCACCGCCCCGCCCTACATTGCCTTCCTCATCTCAATCCATCATCCAGCCCACGCCCTCTGCTCCATTAACAAAATCAGACTGAGTGCCCCTTTAAGTTGAACCTCTCATTCCCGCCTCAAAGACTTCTCCAGAACAGCACCAGTGCTCTGGAACGCGCTACCCAAAACTGGGCAATCCCTGACTTGCAAAACTTCAGGAGAGGTAGGTTTAACACTTAAATCCCCGGACTCAATGGGTCACTTACTTTTAGCTCATTAGCTTAGCTTATAGGGCTAGAAACAGGTTACAGATTCCCTTTAGGGCTTTCACACACGTGTGTTTTTTTAACGCTGTGTTAGTGCTACGTTTTTTTTTCATTTTGACAGAATTTTGACAGAATTTTGCTAGCGATATTCCGCCGCGGGGGAGGAGGGGGGAGCACTGACTGGTCTTCGTGGTGAGCCTATCTAATAGATAGGCTCACCGCGGAGATTCTCTGCTCGTGGACGTTGGGCTGCCCTTTCCATAGTTAGCCTATGGAAAGCGTTACCCGCAGCCTGGATTATCGCCGCTGATAACGCAGTGACAGATCACCCGTGGACAGGCAGCCTTAATCTTCATTAACGGAAGTTTTCTGACACAACAAGAGCAGACATATTAATAAATCTAAGACCTAAATACACTCCACTAACTGGGACGCCTAGTTTCTGTAAAAGATCCAAGGAGTCGCACACATAGGAGGGTTATGTCCATACAAATTCCCGTAAGACGTTATCATTATAAACACTAGGCTTTTGAATGTTGGAATCCACCCCAGATGTAATGGGTCTCCCCTTTAAAGGATGAAGTCTCTTATGTATCTTGGGGAGTGCATAGAAGGTTGGGACATCTCTATCAGGATTATTGACTATAGGGTGGGGCTCTTTATTTTTTAGGGGGAAACACGTTTGGACATATATATATATATATATATGATTGTTTTACTTCCTACTAGAGGATGCTGCTGTTAGAATAAGGGCATTATAGTGGAGAGTAGAGATGAGCGAGCAAATACTCGTTAAGGGACAATACTCGAGTAAGTATCATCCTTTTCGAGTACCTGCCTGCTTGTCAGAAAAGACTCGGGTGCCAGCAGGGGGGAACGGCGGGGACATCTCTCTCTCTCCCCCCTGCTTACTCCCGCAACCCACCGCTCACCGCCACCGGCACCCGAATCTTTTCTGATGAGCAGGCAGGTACTGGAGTATTGTCCCTTAACGAGTATATGCTCGCTCATCTCTAGTGGAGAGCCCTCAGTTAAACAAGGATGCTCTTCCCAGGGCGATCTGTTGTCCGGTAGGGTAAGTCTAGGTTGCGTGTAAGGATAGCTTCCTCTTAACACCTCTCATGCCTATGTACCCTATACTGGACAAGTGTATGGATTACTCTCTTAGAGATCAAGAGATATATCATGAGTATATGAATAATATGTGCCCGTTTGAAGACCCTCATAGTCTCAGTAAGTAAACCATTTACTCTATTTTTACATTGGCGATTACTATATATTGCTGGCCAGCGGAATTTGTAATGGCGGCTTTTTGAGTATCGGCTCCTACTGGATGTGCTGTGATAGTTTTGTCCTTCACCTGTCTTCTGCCCCTACCTTCTATTAAGCGTTATTTTTTAGTAGGTTTATATTTACATGGTTTGTTGCGTCGGAAGATTTGTGTTAATAAAGATTACGATGTGTATTGTTAAGAAGAGGTGATGGGTGGTGATGAAGACGTAGTGTGATCCTTTCATCTTATGGCATGCTTTGAGTTTGGTTTAGATACTATGTATACTATACTGCGTCTATATCCTGTAAGAAAATAGGGTGTCCTCAGCCCCCCAGCTGTGTACTGAACTTATTCCCTAGAGGTGCAGGGATGGGTAGTTATTCCTTGACCTCAATACCTAGGTGACCACCACGCTTTCTTCAGACGTATAACTTTAGCGTATGTTCACGGATCTTGTGCAGCTTAACATCATTCTATATCACAGCAAACCTCAGACCGGAGCCACACGTTTTTGTGGTTTTAATGCTGCTTATTTTTGTGGCAAAAAAAAAGCCCCGTCCAGACGTTAGCTGTAGGTCAGTAGGGATTTATGAACCACACTGCAAACAGTGTAGTTTTTTTTTTATTCATGGTGATTTTTTTAAACTGCTGGTTGTGTTTTTTTGGTCTGTGACATTTTTCAAAATCGCATTATGCTCTGGGTATGGCAGTTTTCTCTGATGTTTTCCAATAGGCTTCTCTCTAGGGCACTCAGGTCAAACAAAAGTGGCCCGCTGCCTCATTTTATGTGGCCCATAAGCTGTACATTGAACCTTAAAGGGGTTATCCAGGCAGTGGCCGCCGGGATACACCAGGCTTGGAGTAGAAGCACTGCTTTGACCCGTGTAGTGGCCGTCGCGTGTAATTGCAGGCGGAGCTCTCATTGAAATCGTGGGACCCCAGCTCAGACCCTAGGGTATCCTGGCGGGCACTGCTTGGAAAACTCCTTTAAAGGAATTCTACTCACCCCGCCTGCAGCTCTGTTCCAGCGGTGCAATGCAGAGTCTGTGACCGCTGATGTCTGCAATGCTGCATGGAAAAAAAACCTGCTGCATGTGCTATTTTTTCGCTTTTCTCATAACGTGAGTGCGATGTGATATTTCCCCTTGAAATCAATGGTAAACACTTAGGATCCTCTTTCGCTTGTGAGGATTGGAATTTCACAGCAGCATTAAAAATGCCTCGCATCCACGGGTAAAACGCATGTTGGCAAGCACGATATTGGGCAGGCTCGCTTGTGTGAATGTAGCCTTAGTGTTTGAAAACTACAACTCCCAGCAGTTCTTTTCAGGGCAAACACGGATATCTAGTTTCTCAACAACTGGAAAAGTGCAAGGTGCAGACCACTTGTCTTAAGTGCTTATATCAGTTCACTTGTTTGTGGCATGCCATTCATGCCAGGTTCCTGCAGCTGAAGCAAACCACTGGAAACGTCTGCTGGTTGCTGGCAGTGCCAGCCAACATCTGGCTGGAAGCTGGAGTGGCCATTCTTTTCCTTGGCAACACTCAGGAGAGATAATAAAAGTCCTTACGATGCAGTCTCTGGTTATCTTGGGCTCTTATCTTCGCTCTCATGAGTTCCTGGAATGTTTGCTGGCGGCGGGCAGCAGCTGTGCCTCTTTTTACTGCCAGTTGTGTTGTGTCCTGACTGTAAATTCATTATACGGGTCTCTGCCAAATTAGATGGAATAATTATGCCATTGTGGTTCTAAGCTGGTAAAGTGCGGCATCTATCAGAAGGTTGTACAGGGATGATTCTCTCGCTAGGAAACCCAAACATTCCTCAACAACTTTGTCATTTTTGTCTGGTTCTCTACAAAAATAGATCTGGATGATTTTATGAACAATTGTGAAAACTGTCTGAAAGAAATCCTATCTTTGCTGCCCATAGCAACCAATCAGAGAGCAGCTTTTATTTTTCAAGAGCACTTTGAGGAATGAAGACTACACTTGGATTTGTTTCTATAGGCAACAGAGACAGTTCTTGCTTTAGACACTTTCATAAATCTCCCCCCCATGTCTATTGAACTTTAACACCTATCAGCGAAGCAGACTGTACCCGTGATTTTGACATGCAACCGCCAACAAGCAGTGTGTCACAAGCATGTACTCACTTGAACAGCATGTGTTTATTGTTTGTGAATACTGGTGAAGAGGTTCATTTAACACATGACCTGCCATGTATATTACCCAGAGGACCATGGATGGCCTTATACGTCTCCTCACTCACCTTCTTGATGTAACCCCTCCTCACTCACAGTTGGATTTAACTCATGCCAGTTTTGAGCCCACATCTCTTTACCTTGGGAGTCATGTGGTATGCAGGCACCTCACGCTGCCACGCTGTAACATACATGTTATGTGCACTTACCCTGTAGTTTGGGTCCTGATTTGGTACTTGTTGAAGTTCTTATGGTTACAATAAATTGCTCACCTTGAATGTTTGCCTTGCGGATCTTTGAACAAAATCGATACTATAGTATGTGGCAACATGACATTGTTGCACACTTATGATTCAGAGGTTGGCATCCAGGAACACCCAAGGCCCACTCCAGTCACAACTATATACCTGTAGAATGACAAAATACTCAATTCTCAGAAACTAATTCAGTATGTCGTGAGTCGCAGACAACTCGCGTGGCATGCAGTGTAAAAATGTATGCTAGTATCACATGAGTTGCATAGAACTCATGAACAGAACACAAAATAGCAAATTTTTCATTCAATTAGAAAGGATCATTTGGTTTTTGAAGTTCTTACTCAATTTTTGTAATAAAACACTGTGGGCCCAAGAATTTTTTTTCTTTCTAGTATGGCAATCAATATATTAAACAATGTCAAAGGGTATTTCAGAATAAGTTTGGTGAAGGAAGTGTACCGACAAAGTCCTCCTATTCACCAGTTGTTGGAATAGTTTGACACTAATTAACGGAGTGTTACTTTCAACAAAATGGTGCAACGTGCTGCAGCTCTAATGCAATAATGAGGAAAATTGAAAGTTATTTTGGTAACCAATTAACTTTTAAAAATCTGTGGATGCCAACATAGCCAGACCTGACACCCACTTGATTTCTTCTTGTGGAGTTTACTGAAGGGTCGTGTTTAGAGCAATAAGCTGCAAACAATTGACACCCTTAAGATGTGATGTGGCGGGAGTTTGCTGCCACAACAATGTCACATTAGCAGATGTCGGTACTAGTGCAATATGTTTCCACTGGAACTATAGGTGGAGACATGGGTTTGCCAGGCTCAGTGACGGGAAACTCCCAGGGCACACCCCCATAAGCTCCTGTGGTAGACACACAGTACAGTGACCACTTTCCCCCATCAGTGGATGCTGAAATAGCAGCACATGTGCAGATGTAGCTGCGGGGATCTTACTGACAACTGGGGACATTAAACTTTAGCACCGGCTGCACGGATAACTTGACTGATGCCGCATGTCGCTTCCTCCTCCAGGGAGGAGGAAGCTCCCCGCCGGCTGCACATAAAACTTTTCTGGCATGACTCTTACCCCACTTATGCCGCAAAGACCCACAGGCCAACATTGATGGAGCTCTCCGCCGGGTGCACAGAGCAAGCTTATGTATGCTCCCTGACGGTGATGGGGGTCCAGAGGCCGCTAAGGGCAGAGCAATCTGGCGACACAGGAAGGAACTTTCCAAGTGAGGGGGCAAAACACAGGCTGTCAGTCCTTGTGAGGGCCGCCCACCATAGCGCCCAGGGAGTGCTGATCACAGCTGAGGTGCTATGTGGGCATTCCCTGTCACTCATCCCAGACAGCCCATGTGTCCACCCATTGTTTCCGGTGGTGACATAATGCACTAGTACAGATGTCTGCCAATATGCAGACTCGCAAAGGGCTTCTGTCCACGGGTGGGTTGGACCCCGAGTTCGACCCGGTGAGCCATGCGTACCTCCTGTCCATAGCATGCGTGCCGGAGCGCAGGCAAGTACATTCACAGCACAGAGAAGAAGATGCCATCCAGTGTCTTCTCTGTGATGCCGGTGTGCCCGCCTGTGCTCCAGCACACATGCGCAGTACAGAGGATGTTGCGCCGTCGCTAGGCGATTACACTGCTCCTGCGACCATTCTGCAATCATGACTGCAGAATGGCTGGGGGACGGACAGCTTCCATTGACTTCAATGGAAGCCATCAGTGCGTAGCCCGCACAAAATTGCAGCATGCTGCGATTTCTTCTCCACGAGCAGAAATTCTCAATCGATTTCCGCTCATGGGCAAGAAATTGCGTTTTTACATTGCATGCTATGGGCTGGATTTGATGCGGAATCCCACACTGGACTCTAAAATGTAAATCTATGTTTTTGGAAAGTGTGAGGAAACCATAGACTCCTTTTAACTGATGTCTAACTCGTCATCAGATTCTGCAACCTGCTTGTCTCAAGGTCTTGCACAAGTTGCACAAGTTGCACAAATCTGGTTCAGTTCTTCACCCTTCAAACACATTGCTGTGGAAGACATTCCCAGTCATTTAAAAACCAGTTTAATAAAAAAATTGGAGGTTGAGATCATGTATGGGCTGAGCCACCTATGTAAAGTGCACATGTGACCATGGTCAGCAGGGGGTGAGGTCTCAGCTGTTATAAAGTCAGACAATTTTTTAATAAAAATCAATAAGTTATTTTTTTTAGAGATGAGTGAGCATAATCGCTAAGGACAAATACTCAAGCGAGTAGTGTCCTTTTCAAGTACCTGTCTGTTCGTGAGAAAAGATTCGGCTGCCGGTGGGGGTGAGCGGTGTGTTGCCGGAGTAAGCAGGAGAGAGCGCGGGGGAGGGGGGGTGTGAGACAGAGATCTCCCCCCGTTACCCCCTGCTCTCCCCCGCCGGCACCCAAATCTTTTCTCATGAGCGGGCAGGTACTCGAAAAGGACAATACTCGCTCGAGTATTTGTCCTTAGCGAGTATGCTCGCTCATCTCTAAAAAAATAACTGATTAATTTTTATTAAAAAATTGTCTGACTTTATTACAGCCTCGCCCCTTGGTCACATGTGCACTTTACATAGGTGGCTCAGCCTATACTTGTTCTTAACCCTCCTCTGCCCTAACTTTGAATGGAGCATATCAGAGCATTTGGCAGCTTTGTGCAATAGATCTTGTGCTATACAAATACATGGGCCAAGCCATGGCTGCAGCAAAGTTTTTATAGTAAAGTAAGCAGAGAGTTTATTCAAAATAAATGAGTTATTATACCATACCATGGTGAACCCCTTAGGCCTCATGTCCACTAGCTAAATGGAATTGCGGAATCCGCAGCGGATTTTGCCCATAAGGAATGATTGGCCATCCGCGGTCCATTAAATTGATTTTTGCACCCGCGGATGGCATTTTAAAAGAATTGCATTTTTCACGCGCGGCAGAAAAAACGCGGCATGATCCATTTTGCCGAGGATCGCCAACATTGCTATCACATTGATAGCAATGTGTGAGGATATCTGCATGCAAAAAAATACCATTTAAAGCAAATCCGCGTGGAATCCGCCGCAGAAATCTGCGGCAGATTCTGCGCGGATTGTATTTTTCTAGTGCACATGAGGCCTTAAAGAATATCAGTGTTTTGGAGAGCAGTTCCCATCTAATGTGTACAGTGCAGGTATATGAGTATTTGGTGACTGATACATTCTATTCACCCCATCCTCACTCAGCTTCTGTTTGTGATGCCCCATTTCAGTCATATAAAGCACACTAACATTTCACATCTTCTTTCCTTGTAGAGATGAGGCAAACAATGACTAAGTTTTGGGAAGAGCATTCACGAAATGCAAGCCTAGAAGAGATGATGCTTGACTCAGGTGCTCATCTCCTATCCAAAGAAGAGACAGAGGAGATTGTCTTGTTGCTGCCATGCTTGGATGGATTAAATGTCTTGGAGCTTGGGGCTGGGATAGGGTAAGAGGCACAAACCGTTTTCAGTGTAATGGCCCTTTTACATGGGACGATCTTTGAGAAGCGTTCAGATTCCCACGTTCCCATGGAAATCTAAATGATAATCATCCCATGTAAATGCATTGTTACGTCCACCAGGACACCCTGGAACCCAAAATCTTCATGCAAACCACGCACTATAAGCACTACAAACGGAACTCGCAAACAGACGTAAATCATGACTGACAAATGCTCAAAACACTCGCCAGCATACTTGCACACATAGCCAGATGGAATAACTTTAGCATGTACGAGGTATTAGTTTGTATTTTGGCCAAGATGCTTAAGCCCACGAGCCCACTTCAAGGGTCCTCGTCTTCCGGAACTCTACACTCACAAGACCACTTTCCCCAGGAGTCCTGCCTGCAAGTGGGGCAATCGTCCCAATAGGCACGGCCCCTCGCTGGAATCTAGGGACCTAACTCGCCCACTGATGGTAAACAATCCAAAGCAGGATGGGACACTGTTCACACCCACACACCAGGGATTGCATGCAACACAGAACAAGACTGTTCTGGACATACGACATATCTGGCCACCAGCACAGACCCAATAGAATACATGACTGTTCACACACATGTCCGGCCACCCGCACAGACATACCCAACACATCATGCCTGAAAGCCAAACGCCAGGGTGTAGGAAAACTGGCATCCTATAGCAGAGGGGCTGGTATATATTACAGCAGACCAGTGGGGATTGGCTGACTGGAGAATCCACACTCAGCGAGCTCAATTATCCCACACCTGTGAAGCTGTGCTGCCGGAAACCTGTAAAATAACAGGTCCCAGCAGCACAACCTAACACGCATGCAGCGGCTGAACGAGAATCTGCATACAGAAAACTGAACAACGTGTCGTTCAGTATAAACAGCAGTTGTTCACTTGTTCAATGACTATTCAATGACTGTCTGCTTACTGTGAATGGAGGCGGGTGAGGAGAGAACACTCTCCGGCCACTCCATCACCATGCCGGCAGCGCTTTAAGCAATGCTAGCGATACTTGCTCCTATGTAAAAGCACAGGAGCAAGCATCACTTGGATGAGCTGTTGGGCATCATTTGCCTGACAGCTTGTCCCATGTAAAAGAACTATTAGTCTGGCCATACACATACATAGTTGTTTGGACACATATATATTCAAGGGTGCATGTATGCTCAGTGGATTGAGGGAAATTAACCTCTGCCAAACACCTCTAGTGACAGCTTATCTGTCTTGGGAACGAAAGGATTAGGCATGTTAAAATTCAGCCATGCAATTCTTCTTTCTTCCAAGAAATTTGGGAGGCCTCCATTTGTGGTCAGCCAAAATTAATGAGTTTGGACAATGTTCATCTAATGCGTGTAGCCCCCTTTAGTGTCTGTCATTTAAATAGTGAATGTAGGATAGCCTTTCTTTAGTTCTGAGTGATGGCTGCCATTTCCCATTATTGGCTGGTGAGAAAATTAATTTCCTATGCAAAGCTTTTCATTTACCCTAATATTTGGCCCAGTCGTTATACAGGACACCTGGCCGAGTTGGCAAGCCAAGTTACTGCGGTGGACTTCATGCAGAACTTCATTGCCAAAAATCGTGAAAAAAATGGTTATCGAAGAAACATTACTTTTCTGCAAGCTGATGTCACTCTTCTGGACCTACCCAATGATCGGTGAGTTGTGACATGAGACTAACACAGCATCATGTAACTGATGAACATTCAAGAATCATGTGATAAACCTATTCTCATTCTCCTCAGTTATGACTTCATCTTCTCAAATTGGCTCTTCATGTACCTGACTGATGAAGAAATAGTAGCTTTGACTCAAAAGATGTTGGGATGGCTTAGACCTGGTAGCTATCTCTTCTTCAGAGAGTCTTGCTTTTATCCATCAGGTAAGTACAGTAATGTTTTAGGATTCGTTACTGTTGAGTACTATTGTCACCTGTATCCTGCTTCAAGCTAGCCACAGATAACTAGGTGTCATACAGACCTTGACTGCCCATGCTTACAGAAAGGAAGTGATTACTTAAATCGCCAACTAGATAGGGTTGTTAATCTCCTAAACTATAATTAGCATTTTAAGTTATCATTTCCCAGTTATCTGCAGTACAGTCAAACTATTTCTACCCAACTTTCTTGATGCTTATTTGCCAGAATATCAGAGGCACATAGCTTGCAGTTTCTTGGCCCCAATGCTACGTCTGTAACAGGCAAGGATAATACACAAGATGATGTCACAAACACATTCATGTCACAGTATGGATAATAACCAGTGTCAAGTCTAATACACATAATAAACATTGTGATATGTGGGAGTGCAGTATCAGAATGGCTTGCAGAGGGTGTTAGTAAGGCATTCTGGCTGCTGTGGGTGTGACAGGAAGCAATACAAAAGAGCCAGTTCCCGCCAGACCCAGGGGAAAGAAAGGTGGCTGCTAGCCAGAAGAGAGGCGGTCAGAAGAGCCGGGTTAGGGACTCAGAGCCTGAGGTCAGGAGCGGACCAGTGTGGGACCTGTCACTCAGTCTGAAAGAGGAGGGCACCCTCTAGATGCCCCAGGTGGGGGTTAGTGACAGGGACCCTGTGGGTTGTGTACCCAGGACATTACATCTGAACTGTGTTGTATGCTGTGCTCCTATATTGCTGTGCTATGAAATAAAGACGGGCAGGCGCCAGATTTAAAGAAAGTGAAGTCTCCTGGAGCCTTTTATACATATGTGGTGCCCATTCTAGTCTGAGAGGTGGGCGATCCACAAGTGAGAGATGCCAGGCGAATAACCCCCTGCCACAGCTAATGAATGTGTGCAGTGATGTCACTGCGCAGAGCTGTTCAGTACAACATCCTAATACCAGGATAATACACACATTGATGTCACAGAACAGGGATAATTAAACCCTTCTTGCTCTGAGCAGTAATATACCCTAGTGAGTGGCTCGTTATGGCACAGTGATGGTACAGGCAAAAGAGCTATGACCACCCCATCACTTGCTGGAGTTAACCTTATTATATATGTCACCCTGCTCTAATGGTCAGGATCGGCAATAACTACAATGCCAGCTGTTTAACTTCTTAGATGCTGTAGTCAATATTGGCTGAGGCACCTAAATGGTTTTATAGAGGCAACAAGCTTCCCCTGTAATCTCATCAGCAACTCCTATATTGATCATGAGTTATTAGTGAGTTGCCATGGCCACTAGGTCTCATATGCCCTGCCAAAGTAGAACCTAATACGGTAGACTGCCTCTCAGTGTAACACTGATATACTATACAGTGCAATACAGAGGTATTACAGCATATTATAGAAGCTATTCAGAAGATTGCAAGATCAAGTGCCAACAATGTCAGAATTTCAGTTTTTTCTATATGCTCCCCATTCATTTTCCCAAAATGGTGTCATTGAAACATATACCTTGTCCTGCAAAAAAATACATTCACAAAGCTATGCCATAATAAAAGCAAAAAAAGTTACGGTTTTAGGAATGCAGCGATGAAAATAGAAAAAAATTGTCGGATCCTTAAAGGGGTTGTCCCGCGAAACAAAGTTGGGGTATACACTTCTGTATGGCCATATTAATGCACTTTGTAATGTACATTGTGCATTAATTATGAGCCATACAGAAGTTATTCACTTACCTGTTCCGTTGCTAGCGTCCTCGTCTCCATGGTGCCGTCTAATTTTCAGCGTCTAATCGCCCGATTAGACGCGCTTGCGCAGTCCGGTCTTCTCCATGTTGAATGGGGCTGCTCGTGCTGGACAGCTGCTCCTCGTAGCTCCGCCCCGTCACGTGTGCCGATTCCAGCCAATCAGGAAGCTGGAATCGGCAATGGACCGCACAGAAGACCTGCGGTCCACCGAGGGTGAAGATCCCGGCGGCCATCTTCGCAAGGTAAGTAAGAAGTCACCGGAGCGCGGGGATTCGGGTAAGTACTATCCGTTTTTTTTTTCAACACATGCAACGGGTTTGTTTCGCGCCGAACGGGGGGGCTATTGAAAAAAAAAACCGTTTCGGCGCGGGACAACCCCTTTAAAGGGCTTCTGTCATTAAAAATAAAAAATGGTATACTTCCCTCCATATGGCTCCCCAGGCAGCCTGCTTCCTCTTCTCCTACCCGATCTTCTGGATCCTCTTCCCACTTGGGTCACGTGATTTTTCTTGATCCGGTGAGGTAGCATACATGTGCTACCTTCTGCTTTCTGCTGGTCAATGTATGCTTTGTCACTAGTAGCAGCCTGCAATATTGCGCATGCGTGAGACTTCAGAGCGAGCGCGCATGTGCGAGACTTTGGCACGAGCGAGTTCATCAGGAGCGCACACGGGCTAGACCGAGATCTAGCCATCACAGCGCCCAATAGAAATGTATCCCTGACATTGTTGTCAGGCAGAATACATTTCTATTAGCCAATAGACAAAACAAAGCTTGTCCTGCTACCCGCCTAAATGTGTGTGTGTGTGTGTGTGTGCGTATATAAAATATGTGTGTACAAAAAAAAATCTTGCGTGTGCCGTACACAGCTGCGCACAAAGCCGCGCACCCACGTACGTGCACAAACACGCGTGAATGCTGCTCTGTTCAGCAGTGATTTCAATGGGGCCGCGGCTGCAGCCAGCGGTACCATTGAAAGCAATAGGATGCCGGCAACCCTTGCATTGATTTTTCAGGGAAGAGCTTGAAATATAACCCTTCCCTGAAAATTATCCATGTCACAGTGTTCAATGACAAGGGGACTCCTTGCGGGAAGTAAAGAATCCCATGCCAGAGCTGTGACAACTGTGGCAGAAGATTTCTTTATCCCTGCGGGGAGTAAAGAATTCTCTTGAATTCTATAAATGGCCAGGTGCTTCTTGTGATTGGCTGAGTGCTGTGACCAATCACAGGCAGCACTCAGCTGTCATTCAATGAATGGCTTAGAGCTGCTCGTGATTGGCTGAGCTTTAGCCAATCAGATACAGCCCTCTCAGCAGACAGGGATTTTAAATCCCCGCCTGCTGAAAGAGCTTTAGAGCAGTGCAGGGAGAAGACAGGCTAGACGCGCCTGAGCCCCGACAGCTGAGGAGAGGTGAGTATAATTTTCTTTCATCTTTAACACATTCTAGGGATGATTTTAAGCCCTTCCCCGAAAATCCCTACAGGGCTTGCCAGAAGCCCATTGCTTTCAATGGGACTGCAGACGTGCCGATCCCATTGAAAGCAATGGAAGAACATTGCAATCCTCTGCCACAGCTGTGACAGTTGTAGCAGGGGATTCTTTACTCCCCGCAGGGAGTCCCCTTGGCACTGATCACTGATTGGTGTGGTATATTGACGCACATCACGGATTTATGATGCACGCATGTCCTCTGTTTTGCAGGTACGTGTATTTGCACGCCTGTAAAGCACGGACATGTGAACACACCATAGGGAACCAGTGGTTCTAATAGGCGGTGTTTTTGTGCGCACGTGTATATATATATATATATATACATATGAACATTGTTATGCCTGCTCAAATGTGTATGTGTGTGTGTATGTGTATATATATATATATATATATATATATATGTTATATAATGTGTGTGTGTGTGCATCTATCTATATCTATCTATGTCTATTTATTTCTAACTATCTCTCTGAATGTATCTAGCTATCTCTCTATATCTATTTATATCTATCTTTCTCTCTCTATATATATATATATCTACATCTTTCTCTCTTTGCGTCTATTTCTCTGTATCTATCTATATATCAATATCTATCTACATCTATCTATGCATCTGCATCTTTTTCTTTCTCTCTCTCTCTCTCTGTATCTATCTCTATCGGTTTACCCATCTATCTCTCTATCTATCTGCATCTATTTATATCTATCTATCTCTCTGTATCTATCTACCCATCTATTTATATAATCTATCTATTTATATTTATATATCTACATCTATCCCTCTGCATCTATTTATATCTGTCTATTTATATCTATCTCTCAATCTATCTCTATCTATCTATGCCTCTATATCTATTTATATCTATCTGTATCTATTTCTTTCCATCTACCCATCTATTTAAATAAGCTATCTATTTATATCTATCTATTTATCTATCTACATCTATCTATCCTTCCTGTATCTATTTATCTATCTATCTCTATCTATCTATCTATCTCTCTGTATCTATCCATATCTAGCTTTCTATTTATCTATATCTATGTAAGCCTCTGTATCTATTTATATCTATCTTTCAGCATCTATCTCTGGCTACCTACCCATCTATTTATATAATCTATCTATTTCTATCTATCTCTCTATAGCTATATTTCTTTCTATTTATATCTATCTATCTGTATCTATCTATTGTCTAACTATTTCTAACTATCTGTATCTATCTATCTTTCTGAATTTATCTATCTATATTTTTCTACTTATATCTATCTATCTACATCTATTTCTCTTTGTATCTATTAATCTATTTTTCTATCTATTTATATCTATCTATCAACCTCTATCTATCTATCTATCTTTTTCCATCTATCTATCTACCTGTAGCTAGATCTATCTATTTATCTATCTATATCTATCTACATCTATTTCTCTTTGTATCTATCTAAATCTATATCTAGTAATCTATTTTTCTATCTATCTATCAACCTGTATTTTTCTATCTATCTATCTTTTTCCATCTATCTATCTACCTATAGCTATATCTACATCTATTTATATCTATCTCTCTATCTATATATTTTTTATCTATTTATCTATCTCTCTGTATCTATTTATATCTATCTACATCTTTCTCTTTGCATCTTTTTCTCTATATATCTATCTATAGCTATCTACATCTATCTATGCATCAGCATCTTTTTGTGTGTCTCTCTCTCTCTGTATCTAGCTTTGTCTACCCATCTATTTATATAATCTATTTATTTATATCTACCTATCTATCCCTCTGCATCTATTTATATCTATCTCTATCTACCCATCTATTTATATAATCTGTCTATTTATGTCTATCTATATCTATCTATTTATATTTATCTATCTATATCTATCCCTCCGTATCTATTTATATCTATCTATCTCTCTATCCCTCTTTATCTATTTATATCTATCTATCTCTCTATTTTTGTATCTATTTATATAATCAATCTATTTAGATCTATCTATCTACCTCTATCTATTTATATCTATCTATCTATCTATCTATCTATCTAGCTATCTATCTACATCTTTCTATCCCTCCTGTATCTGTTTGTCTTTTTCTATTTATCTCTCTGTATCTATCTATATCTGCTATCTATTTATCTATATATATGTATATCTCTGTGTGTCTATGACTACCTACTAGGGATGAGCGAACGTGTCCGTTACGGACACATCCGCACCCGGACACCGGCTTTGCCGAACACTGCAGTGTTCGCGCGTAAGTGTCCGGGTGCCGCCGGGGGCGGGGAGATGCGCGGCGGCAGTAGCGGGGAACAGGGGGGAGCCCTCTCTCTCTCCCTCTCCCCCCCACTCCCCGCCGCACCCCCCCGCGCTGCCACGGCGGCCCCCGAACTTTTTCGCCCGAACACTGAAGTGTTCGCAAAGTTCGGTGTTCGGGCGAAAAAGGGGCGGAGCCGAACGTGTTCGCTCATCTCTACTACCTACCCATCTATTTATATAATCTGTCTATTTATATTTATCTATCTCTCTGTATCTATCTCTATCTACCCATCTATTTATATAATATATCTGTTTATATCTATCTATCTATCTTTATCTATATCTATCTATGCCTCTGTATCTATTTATATCTATCTCTATGTATCTAAATCTATCTGCCCATCTATTTATCTCTCTCTCTCTCTCTCTCTGTATCTATCCATATCTATCTATCTATGCCTCTTTATCTATTTATATCTATCTCTATGCATCTATTTCTATCTACCCATCTATTTATATAATCTATCTATTTATCTCTCTCTCTCTCTCTGTATCTATCCATATCTATCTATACCTCTGTATCTATTTATATCTATCTCTCTGCATCTATATCTATTTATATATTCTATCTACCTCTATCTTCTTCTATCTATCTACATCTATCCCTCTATATCTATTTATATCTATATCTATCTATTTCTATCTATCTATGCTTCTGTATGTATTTATATCTATCTCTCTGTATCTATCTATATCTATCCATCTATTTATATAATCTATCTTTTTATATCTATCTATCTATCTACATCTATCTATCCCTCTGTATCTATTTATATATCTATTTACCTCTATCTATTTATGCCTCTGTATCTCTCTGTATCTACCCATCTATTTATATAATCTATCTATTTATATCCATCTATCTATCTTTATCTATCTACATCTATTCCTCTTTATCTATTTATACATGTCTATTTATATCTCTATTTATCTACATCTATCGATCTACTTATATCTATCTGCATCTTTCTCTTTGTAGCTATCTATTTCTCTGTATGTATGTATCTATCTTCCCCTATTTATCTATCTATCTATCTATCTTTATCTATCTATCTGTATCTATTTATATCTATCTATTTATAACTATATCTTAGTATCTCTCTGTATCTATCTATCTGTATATCTCTATATATCTCTATCTATCTGTATCTAAATATTTTTAAATCTATCTATCCATTTATCGTATCATCTATCTATTTATCTGTATATCTCTATCTATATATCTCTATCTATCTGTATCTATATATTTATAAAACTATCTGTCTATCTGTATCTATCTATCCATTTATCGTATCATCTATCGATCTCTCTTTATCCCTATCTGTATCTCTCTATCTATGTGTTTGTGTGTATATGGGCGGTTTCAGGCAAATGTAATTTTCTTCCCTTATGTAGTCATGATTATCACGGCCGTATATTAGGACAAAACGAAGCCACTGATTTCAATAGGATTTCAGTGGTTTTGTTTTCACTAGCAGTATTCTCTGCAATTAATACTAGACTGAGAAAAGATAGGACCTTCCCTATCCTTCTCGCACGTAGTGAATGCATTTTTATTTTTCCCAATGCCTGCTCTCTGGTGCAAAGTTTGAACAGGCGACGAAAAACCTTGTTCAGGTGTAACTTTTCTCTGTAGCGCTAAGCGCAGTTGCTCCAACAGCCGTCTGATACTGCTAATATATATATATATATAACCCGCCCCCAAGTGTCGGCGTGCCATTAACCCGCCCTCCAAGTGTCGGCGTGCCATTAACCTGCCCCCAAGTGTCGGCGTGCCATTAACCTGCCCCCAAGTGTCGGCATGCCATTAACCCGCCCCCCAAGTGTCGGCGTGCCATTAGCCCGCTCCCAAAGTGTCAGCAGTGGTGTTTTGAATGATGAAACTGGACACTACGGAGTGGAACTGGGTTGTCTTTAGCGACGAATCCAGGTTTATTTGGGCGCTTACGACAGCAGTGTTCATGTCTGTAGACTTCGGGGGGAGCACCTCAATCCTGCCTCTGTTGTGGAGTGGCACACTGCTCCCTGCTGGTGTGATGGTCTGGGGGGGCCATCGAATACGACAGTTGGTCACCCCTAGTGGTGATACGAGGGATAATGACAGCTCAGCGATATGTTCAGGACATCCTGTAGCCACATGTTTTCCACTCATGGCGGCTTCCAAGAGGCAGCAGGATAATGCTCAGCCGCACACACAAGCGGGGGTCACAGGAATGTCCTCACAACATTGTCACACTTCCGTGGCTGCCCAGTCACCAGGTTTATCACCAACAGAACATGTATGGGACCATCTTAGACGCTAACTTCAAAAGCCTACGAGTTTACACGATCTAGAGGCTCAGATATAGCAAATGTGGAGCAATATGCTGCAGGATACCAAACAGAACCTGTATGCCTCAATGCCCACCCGTATCACATCTTGTATCCAAGCTAGAGGCGGTACAACAATGTACTAGAGCCTCCATGCCCCCCCCCCCCGTATCATATCTTGCATCCAAGCTAGAGGCGACCCAACAGGGTACCAGAGCCTCCATGCCCACCCTTATCACCTGCGAAATATCGTAGCGGAATCCGACACAGTGCCCCCCAGAGACCTCATACTTACCTCTCCGGATCCGCCGCATTGCGGGGTGACGCGTATTTCCACGATACTTTAGCTGTTCTCACAGTGTAAGTATTGCGGGACGAACGGCTTCCATGGACTACAATGGAAGCATTCCGCACGAAATAGAACATGCTACGATTCTCCCCTGCGAGCGGAAAACCGCAGGTGATTTCCGCTCGTGGACAGGGGAGAATTCCTTAACACAGCATGTCTATGGACGGCTATTGGTGCAGAATCCGCAGTGGGTATCATGTATTTCCTGTTTGTACCATGTGGAGTGATTATTGTGAGTGTTTGTGCAAGGAAGATCTAGAAGCCCTTAGGAAATGTTCAGGGAGAGAGCCAGGGAAGAACACTAGCAGATTTTGGTACACTGCCAGACAGATCTTTGTCCAGCCTTTGTTTGAATACTTCCATTGAAGGAGAACTCACCACCTCCCGTGGTAACCTGTTCCACTCATTGATCACCCTCAGTGTCAGAAAGTTTTTTCTAATATCTAATCTGTGTCTCCTCCCTTTCAGTTTCATCCCATTGCATCTAGTCTTTCCTTGTGCAAATGAGAATAGGGCTGATCCATCTGCACTGTGACAACCCGTCAGATATTTGTAGACAGCTATTAAGTCTCCTCTCAGCCTTCTTTTTTGCAAGTTTAAACATTCCCAGATCCTTTAACCGTTCCTCATAGGACATGATTTGTAGACCACTCACCATCTTGGTAACTCTTCTCAGAACTTGCTCCAGTTTGTCTGTCTTTTTTAAAGTGTGGTGCCCAGAACTGGACACAATATTCCAGTTGAGGTCTGACTAAGGAAGAGTAAAGGGGGATAATTACCTCACATGATCTAGACTCTATACTTCTCTTAATACATCCCAGAATTGTGTGTGCCTTTTTGGCTGCTGCATCACATTGTTGACTCATGTTCAGTCTATGATGTATTAGTATACCCAAGTCTCTTTTACATGTGTTGCTGTTTAGCCCAATTCCTCCCATTCTGTATGTGCTTTTTTTCATTTTTCTTGCCCAGATGTAGGACTCTGCATTTCTTTTTGTTCAATACTATTCTGTTAGTCGCCACCCACTGTGCAAGCTTTTCTAGATCTCTTTAAATACTCTCCCTCTCTTCCCTAGTGTTAGCTATCCCTCCTGGCTTTGTGTCGTTGGCAAATTTGATGTATACTGAATGGTACTGTCGATCATGAAGCACATTCTAAATGGGAATTGTACAGATAGATTTGATTAAAAATACATGCAAAAAATTCAAATACATAAGCACTTGAATGCTGTATGATGTGCACCGCGAGTGTAGTGCGATGTTTTGCATTAACCCCTTAGTGACGGCCACATTGCCTTTTTACGTCCTATCTAAGTGGGCTTTAATCCTAGAGTACGTAAAAACATGCATTCTCTTTGGATTAAAGCCCTCTTTGCTGAGCACGTGACAGCTCCATGCTGTCGGTGCCCGCAGGTAGCCGACAGTATGGAGCTGTCATCCTGTCATCCTGGGCTGCAGACAGTACCCCCTGGCAATGCGATCGGCACTATCCAATGGATAGCGCCAATTGCAATAAAGTTTTTAAAAAGTTAAAGATTCAGCTGCCCTGATGGATCGGATCCATCAGGGCAGCTGAAATTACTCACCCGCTTTGCCTGTGGTGTCCCACAGTGAAGGGGTCCTCTGGGTCCCGGAGCTGCTGTTCTACACATGCGCGCCAGGCGAATGCCATCACGCGCATGCGCAGAAGAACGGGAGCCCCGGTAAATTTAAAATCTCCTGGCTCCAACTCCTGAGGGTAGCCAGGAACCAGGAGATGTCACCAGGGACTGCGGTGAGCAGTGCCTGGGTCCATGATCGCCGCTATCCAATGGATAGCGGCGATCGCGAAAAAGTTTTTAAAAAGTCTTTAAAAAGTTAGTTTTACCTCCCCTCATGGATCGGATCCATGAGGGGTGGTGAAAATACTCACCCCAGGTCCTCAGCGATGTTCTGGTCTCCCAGGACCTGAAGTCCCCTTCTGCGCATGCGCGCCCGACGTCAATCATCGGGCACACACACAGAGGGGCTTAGGCCCTGGGAAATTCGAAATCCCTCTGCTCCTGGCTGCTATGTGTAATCAGGAGCATAGAGATGTCACTAGAGAGATGATCACTGTTATCCAATGGATAACAGTGATTATTTAAAGTTAAAAAAAGTGTAAAAAAAAAAAAAGTTTGAAAAAGTAAAAAAAAAGTTTAAAAAGCTAACGTTTCATCTCCCCTTGCGGATTATATCTGTGAGGGAGGATGAAATTACGTACCTAAGGGCCCCGGATTTATCCGCGGACCTTACCACAGCTTCTGCGTCGCCACAACGGCATGCGCAAAAGCCATGGATTGCCAGGGTAATTTAAAATCTTCCTGCTTTTGGCTACAAATTTAGCCGAGAGCCTGGAGCTTTCACGGGCGGCCGCGTTGAGCGGTTCCTGGTCACGTGTTCGCCGTTATCCAATGGATAATGGCGATCACGTAAAAGTAAAAAAAAAGTTTACGTTTCATCTCCCTTCACCGATGCGATCAGTGAGAGGAGATGAAACTTTTTACTGGAAGCCTCCGTATTTGAGGTGTTCCTCCTCCGTTGACCTTCCAGAAATTCTGCGCATGCGACCGCTGGCAAAATGCTGGACCCATGTGCAGGAGGCGGGGAGCCTAGGAAACTTAACATCTCCTTCCTCCCGGCGACCAGAGCCTGGAGCACTGAGTGGTCCCCGGTCACGTGATAAAAAAAAAGCAATCTACCTTAGGTCGGTCTCCCATGATCGGATAGGAATTACAGATCCCGTATGCATCTGATCCGCGGTAATATGCAAATCAATCGCATTGGATTACACAGTTCCGCTCACATTAGCGGGTTGGAATTGTGTATTCCACTCACAGAAAACAGAACACAGCATGTTCTATTTTACTGCGGATATCCGCAGCATAGAGCCTATTGTGCTCCATGGCCACAGATATACCCGCAGCCCATACGCAACTACGTTGTGTACGGACTGCAGGGATCCGTGTCATCGCTAAGCGATGGTGCGGGAAATACAAACAAAAAAAGGTGTACTGTACATGACTGCCTGCGTGAGTAGGCAGTTATACGCAGTACATTACGCGCCACGGCCAGGCTCACAGCTGGGATCCGCAGTGGGCCTCCGCAAGCGAATTCCACATACAGCCGTGTGAGCCCAGCGTTATTCAGATCGCTGCCTGTAATACTTAATTTACAAGAAGCCCCGGGAACGCTCGCCTTTTTGCAGTTCCAGGAGCAGCTTGTTGAGCGCCTTCTGTGTGAGACCGCCGCACCTCCGCAAGATTACGAAGACTCACAGAACACCACTTTTTACACCCCGTCCCTGTCACTGGGTCAAGAAATACCCCCCCAAAAAGGATAAGAGGAGGGGGAATACCAGATTTTATTGCCCCATGTACCCATCCCAGCCAGGCCCCCGTAATTACCCCTGTCTTCGAAAAAAAACACACGGTTTACATTATTGCTTTTATCTAAGATTGGGGGAAGGCCAAAAAGGGCGCGGAGGTGTGTGTGTGGGGAATTATTTTTAAGGAGTCAATTTTTTTTTCCGCACAAGTGTTCTATGGGGCCTGGAATTTATTCAGTTGTGCCCTGCAATCCAACGAGTGTTCCCTCCATTATAGGCCTAGTCATGTGTCCTGTAAGTAGATTAGGGCCACAAAAGGTATGTTTCTGAACACGGAACAAAGGGGGGTATCCATTTTGGGGTGAACGTCTTCATTCCTATGTACGCTATACAAAAAAAAACCTGTTTTTAAATTGACGCAATTCCCCCAAAAAATGAAAATCGTAATTTTTTTTCCTTCTGCTTTCCTTAGATTCATTCAAATACTGTGGGGTCAAAATATGCAGTAATCCCCTAGATGAACTCGTTCTTTATCGTTTTGGCTGCTCAATGGCTCTACAATTGGGCAATGGGGCCTAGAATTAATTCAGTTGTACCCTGAAATCCAACAAGTGTTCCTTCCATTATAGGCCTAGCCATGTGTCCTGTAAGCAGATTGGGCCCACAATGGGTAGGTTTCTGAATACGGCACCCACAGGGGTACCCATTTTGGGGTAAAAATTTTCATTCATATGTGTGCTATATAAAGAAAACAGTTTTTAAATTGACACAATTGCCAAACAAAATTAAACTCGCAGTTTTTTCCTACTTCTTTGCTTAGATTTATTCAAAAATTGTTGGGTAAAAATTCTCAGTAGACCCCTAGATGAATTCATTAAGGGGTCTAGTTTTCAAAATGGGGTCATTTGTGGGGGTTCTTTATGGTTTTGGCCGCTCAAGAACTCTACAAGTGGGCAATGGGGCCTAAATCACCTTCAAGCAAAATTTCTGTTCTGAAAGCCACCAAGTACTCCGTTCAGTTTGGGCCTCTTTGTGCATCCAGACATAAGATAGGGGCCACAATGGCTATGTCTCTGAACACGGGGGAAACAGGGGTATCCATTTTGGGGTGCAAGTCCTTATTCATGTGTGTGCTGTACAAAAAAAGCTGTTTTTAAAATGACAGAATTGCCTAAAAAACACAACTTTTCCTTCTGCTTTGCTTAAATTCCTTCAAAAACTGTGGGGTCAAAATACACAGTACAACCCTAGATAAATTAATTAAAGGGTCTAGTCTTCAAAATTGTGTCATTTGTCAGGGTTCTCTGTGGTTTTGGACACTCAAGGGCTCTACAAGTGTGATATGGGGCATAAAAGGCCTTCAGGCAAAATTTCTATTTTGAAAGCCACCTACTGCTCCTTTCATTTTGGGCCCCTTTGTGCTTCCAGACATAAGATTAAGGTCACAATGGGTATGTCTCTTAACACTGGAGAAACAGGGGTATCCATTTTGGGATGCAAGTCTTCATTCATATGTGTGCTGTTAAAAAAAAAACTTTTTAAATAGTCAGAATTGCCAAAAAAAAGGAAAATCACAATTTTTTACTTCTGCTTTTCTTGAATTCATTCAAAAACTGTGGGGTTGAAATGGGCAGTAAACCCCTAGATAAATTCGTTAAGGGGTCTAGTTTTCAAAATGGGGTCATTTATAGGGGTTTTCTATGGTTTTGGCCACTCAAGAGTCCTACAAGTGAGCTATGGGGCCTAAAAGGCCTTCAAGCAAAATTTCTGTTCTGAAGGACACTGACTACTCCTTTCATTTTGGGCCCCGTTGTGCATAGAGACATAAGATTAGGGCCACAATGGGTTTATTTCCGAATACAGAACAAACAGGAGTATCCATTTTGGGGTGTAAATCCTCATTTTCATGTAAACTATAGAAAACAAATATGTCTTTAAAATGACATATTTGCAAAAATATGAAATTTTATTTCTTCTCCTCTAAATTGCATTAATTCCTGAAAAAAAACTGTGGGTTCAAAGTACTCATGACCCCCCTCAGTGAATACATTAAGGGGTGTAATTTTTAAAATAGGGTCATTTGTAGGGGTATCTATAATTCTGACACCTATGAGCCTTTGCAAACTTGGCTTGGTGTAGGAAAACAAAGTGTTCATCAAAATGCTGAAAAGTAATGTTAAACTTGTACGTCTCCTAAATATTAAAAAAAAAACGAAAGTTTTTCAAACTTGCATTTATAATAAAGTAAACAGATGGAAATATATATCTTAGCAAAAATTTGTACAGTATGTTTGCACATATTTGAGATATTACAGTTGAAAATGTGAAAAAAAATGACAATTTTTTCAAAATTTTCCCAATATTGGCACTTTTAATAAATATACACAAATTCTAAAGGTCTATTTTTACCACCTAAATGAAGTACAATATGTGGCGAAAAAACAATGTCAGAATCTCTGGGATATGCAAAGTGACACATGACAGATTTCAAAAATTTGGCTTCGTCACTAAGGGGTTAAAGCCAATGTGAAACACTTTAGGTTTTTTTTCACATGTGTGAAAATCTGAATTTCACATAAGTGTTATGATGCATTTTTTAATCAAAAACGCCTTGCATCACTGTGAAAAACGCATGTCGACAAGAGTGATATTGGGCCGTGCTTCTCAGCCACAGATCGCACTCACCTGTGTTAATAAGCCCAAGGCTTCCTTCATAGTACAGTCTCTTCATATTAGGAAGAGAGACCTTATGGGCATTCTAAGGCTCTAGGGTGTGACTACATCTTCTGCACCCACAATAGTTATCTCTCTGGATTTCACACGTCATCATATTCTCAATAATAATAATAATACTGATTTGGTTTGTTTGTTTTCAAGTTACCTCTTCCCCTTTTAGGGCTCATGCCCACGGCCATGACGGATTCCACCAGCAGAATATTGCAGCGGAGTCTGCCATATTGCCTCCCAAAACCCTCATACCTACCACTCCGGATCCTCTGTACGCGACCCGCATGGATGCCTGGCGCACATGTGCAGTACAGCGCATGTAGCGCCAGCAGTGTCAGATGACGCGGTGGGCAGGGCTGAGTATTCACGCGATACTTCCGCTGTGCTACAGCGGAAGTATAGTGTGATGGCCAGCCTGGATTGACTACAATGGAAGCCGGTTGCGCGTATTCCCACGGTATTTAGAACATACAGCTGTTTATTTCGTGCTGCGGAATTCCGCAGCTTGAACATTGAGCTATTAGGTTCAATAGACCTTAAAAGCTGCGGGGCAACGCAGCGTAATTCAGCCGCGTACAATGCGGCAGAAATCTGGCCATGGGCATTAGCCCTTAATGACATTTCTACCTGTGATGGTTTCATTTCAGCAATGACTCTCTGTTGCATAACTAAAATAACAAGGAAGGACAATGTTTATTTATTCATTGCCATGGAAATAACTTTGTGAAGAGTACAATAAATAAAGGCCGCTGTAATCTGTACTTTAACTACTTTTTTGAACAGTCTTTAGGGAAATGGATATAAGGAAAAATCTGTAAGTCTAAAAGACAGTATACTCACTTGCCCTCCCCCCTTGGTATCCAGCTGTGCTGCTCCCGCTACCCCATCCTTTCCCTGTCTGCGGACGACTGCCAGAAGACAGGTGATGCTGCTGACAATCAGAGACCGCAGCATCACACTCCGAGCTCATGGCATTAGCGCTCACATCCTGAGCACCATGATGTCTCTCGTTCTTCCTACTTTCTATTTTCCATTTGTTTTATCAGTATTTCATTCCGGCCATTTCTGTAGAAGGGGCTGCGTCCCTGAAACGCGTTATTTTGCTGGCTATAATTTCATTAATAAAGAAGAATTTGGGTTAATCCCTTTGCTTTTATGTGCTTTATATTACAAGGGTTGCACCCACGGTCCATTATTTCTCCATTTTGCGATTAAGTATTTCTATGCCCCGTTACCTATGGTGACTGTTATTGGACGGGCAGCACCCTAATAACTATTCTACAAAAACTATTCTGAATATTAGGATCACATCCCTAATAGGAGTCACTCCACCCCTCTTCTCCTAAATTCTTAAAGGGCCTTTAAAATTAATCTTTCATTCAGATATTTCAGGATTGTGCTAAGGAATCCAATTCGATATAAAATTACCATTCCAGTCCATGTGATATTCCAGAGACCAATTGAAGGGCTTGGGAAAAGAACAATGATAGTCTAAGTTTTTGTGTTTTTAACCAGAACCTTCTATTCTGTAGATTAATATTGTAAAATTTGTTGGTGAAGGCAGATAAATGCAAAGAAAATGCAAAGTCCATTCCAGATCCGTGCAAAGAAAATACTGTTGCTAGAAGAACACCGATCTGCAGGCTCTAAAATAATCTGTGCTAGTGGAATGCCATGATTACTATGATCATTTGCCAAGATGCACTTCTATATTACGGACGCAAAACAGTGGCCAAAATACGGTAGTGTGCTCCCGGCCTAGGGTAAAGATAAAAACATTTTCTTTATACGGGGTGGGCATGGAAAAGTAGCCCTGCACTTCACTCTTATGAAAGCTGTCTGAAAGATAATCAGTCTTTATTGCCCACAGCAACCAATCACAGCACAGCTTTCATTTCTTATGCTGCTGAGGTATGCTACATAACTTTCAGCCATGTTTTCAGCATGTATTCAGTGTTCACAGATCCATCTCATTGTATACTTTAGGCTAGACGAGTTGAGAAACTTTCAGATTAAAATAATCAATTTTCATTTCAAGTGGACTTTGATCATTCTTTCCCGAGCCCCTCAAAAAATGTCAAACATTAATGGATATGTTTGTTTGCTTTCAGGAGACTGTGAAAGGACCTGTAATCCCACGGTTTACCGTACACCTGCCCAGTATAATCACCTGCTTACATCAGCTTACTCGAAGTCTGGAGACAATGGTTTTGAGATTGTGATGTCAAAGTCAGTGCAAACATATATAAAGGTGAGACAACATCTGCCTGTTCTTGCAATCACACAGGCAGTATATAGATCAGTTATCAATTTAACCAACATCCTAACTGCATCTGAAGGTTTCTGTACTTCATATATAAAACTTCACAAAGAGTAGAGCCCCATGACTATACAGCATGTTGGTTACTGTGAATGGTCTGTGAAAAGCTAGGCAGCTAATAGATTGGGACAGACAATCGCCTATCCGTGTCTTACTAAAACCATTACAGAAGAGACCGTCCATTGTAAGATTAACCCCTTAAGGACATGGACTATTTTGGCGTTGAGGACCAAGCGATTTTTGGTATTTTTCCATCTCCATTTTTCAAAAGCCATACCTTTTTTTTTTTTATGTCGACGCGGCCATATAAGAGGGTTTTTTTGCGTGGCGAGCTGTAGTTTTTATCGGTGCCAATTTTGGGTACATAGGCTATATCGTAAAACTTTTATTATTTTTTTTATGATAACAGGGAGAGAATACGCATCAATTCTGCCATAGATTTTTTTTTTACAGCGTTAATCGTGCAGCATAAATGACACACTAAATTTTTCTGCGGGTCGGTACGGTTACAACGATACCAAAATTCTTATATTTTTTTTTAGGTTTTTACACTTTTTTGCAATAAAAACCCTTTTTTTGGAAATCTTTTTTTTTCTCTATAGCTGCATTCAAAGTCCTGTAACTTTTTTATTTTTCTATGTACGGAGCTCTATAAGGGCTTATTTTTTGCGAGACGAGCTGTAGTTTTTGTTGATTCCATTTTGGGGAATGTACGGCTTTTTTGATCACTTTTATTGCATTTTTTGGGAGGCAAAATGCTAAAAATTAGCATTTTGCCTCTGTTTTTTTAGCGTTTTTGTTACGCTTTTTGCCGTACAAAATAAAAAGCATGTTCAACTTTTTGTACACGTAGTTACGGACGCGTCAATACCCAATATGTGGGGTTTTAATTTTTTTTTACCTTCTTTTATGCTAATATTAGAAAAAGCATAAAAGAAGGGTTTTTTTACATTTTTTTTTACATTTTTTCTTTTTTTACATTTTTCTTTTCTTTTTTTTTACACAATTTGAGTCCCTCTGAGGGACTTGCAGCACTATGCCTATGATCGCTGTCATAAGGCATGGCAGAGCTACTTTTCTGCCATGCCTTATCGCTTATACAGCGATCATAGACATTGGCAATACAGGCCGCCAGTGTCTGGCATCCTGTTGCCATGGTGACAGGCCGGGCTGTCGCGATGACATCGCGAGAGCCGGCCGGAGACACAAAGGGAGCGCGCTCCCTCTGTGAACTCTTTCCCTGCCGCGATCTACTTAGATCGCGGCAGGGAAGGGGTTAACAGCGGGGGGCGTATCTCCGATGTCCCCCCGCTGTTGCAGCGGGACGCCGGCTGTGACTGACTCATTCATATGTGATCTTGCGCTATCCCCAGGACGTACCGGTACGTCCTGTTGCGGGAAGTACCAGGCTCCCAGGAGGTACCGGTACGTCCTGGGGCGGGAAGGGGTTAAAAAATAAAAATCTGCTATTGGACTTTGTTACGGATACATGGCAAAATTTGCAGTAAATTTGTTGTAAAGCCCACATATGTTGCATACAGATTTGCCACAGATTTTGGTGCAGATTTGTGTCAAGAGGGGTGTCATCTCTCCTTAAGGAGAGCACCCAAAAGTATGTGGAGACACCGAGGGGGTGAGTGGGTCAGTGGATGTCATCATCTCTCCCCAAGCAGAGTACCCAGTAGGGGTGTGAGAAGACACCTGAGAGGTGAGTGAGGAGACTTACACGGCCATGCAAGCCCCTCTGGGTAATTTGTGGAAGTAAGGAAGATGGAACAATACCTCTGCAGCGCCACCTACTTGATGGCAGCATTCCTTCAAATCAATGTCAGACCCTTTTTACAGGTCTTTATAACAATAATTGGGAATTAGATACCAAGCCAGAAAACCATATACTTATAGCTGTTTCAGGATGTTTGCCCCTCATCTGTGTGCAGTAGGTTTCTGGCTTGGCTTTTGAGAGGCCTGTGATGTGGGCCAAGAGGGGTGTTGTCTCTCCTTAAGGAGAGCACCCAAAAAGTGTGTGGGGACACCTACGGGGTGAGTGGGTCGGGGGATGTCATTGTCTCTCCCAAGGAGAGCACCCTGAAGAGGTGTGAGAAGGCACCTGAGAGGTGAGTGAGGAGACTTATATGGCCATGCAAGCTCCTCTGGGCAATTTATGCAAATACGGATGATGGGTGCAGATTTGCAACAGATTTCAACCCGCTTATTTCTGGGAGTGAAATCTGCAGTGAAAATCCACAGCATAAATTGATATGTCGCAGATATAAAATCTGCACTGCATATCACTTTACACTGCAGATTGTTTTTCTTGAAATCTCCCCCACGTGGCCTTTACTGTAATATGCTGCAGATTTTCTGCATCCAAATCCATAGCAAAAAAAAACACAGTATATTTCACCATGTGTGAACATACCCCAGAATCTTAGCTCAAACTATTTAGCTGTCATTCAAGCTCCACAATGCTGGATAGCATGAATGAAGAATAAATCCTCACGTAATTAAAATGTTTTTGCATTATTTTACTTGCATTGTATTCCCCTATATCAGAATACACTCCACATGTCAATACGGGAATTTCTTCTTTCTTAGCAGAGCAGCCTATTATTCTCTATCCTTTGTGTTATACCTCTTATATCGCTGTAATCACACTAGTTCTTTCTTTGACGTCCTTTGTTCTGCTTCCATATCATAACCATATTATTTATGTGTTACAGGTAAAGAAAAATCAGAACCAGGTTTGCTGGATGCTGCAGAAGGTCCCACGGAGCACTAATAGTCACCAGGGTTATACAACATTCCAGCAGTTCCTTGATAATCAGCAGTATTCCCGGAAAGGAATACTCAGATATGAGAAGATATTTGGGGATGGCTTTGTGAGCACCGGAGGGCTGGAAACAACTAAGGTAAGACATGTTCAGGGGAAGAAAGTTAGGGGTGTAGGACGTAATATTCTTCTTAAGAAGATGCAAGAAATATTCTCTTTTCTGTAAACACGCCAATTTTTCACTTGTAGGAGTTTATTGCCATGCTAAACCTTGTCCCTGGTCAGCGAGTCATTGATGTGGGCTGTGGCATTGGTGGAGGAGACTTCTACATGGCCAAGGTAGGTCCACATTGTCATAGTTATTTATCTACATAACACTGTTTATATTCTGTGGGAAAAATGTATTCTAAATAGATTGGCTTGGGCTTCCAAAAGGTTTCATTCATAATTGCAAGACCTACCTGTCACATTGTACTCCTGGGACATGTAGTTCTATTGGTTTCCAGGAGCACACTGTTGCAGATGTGGTTGATTTGGCTGAATGACGGTGTGGAGTTCTCCAGCAAGCCAATCGCCATCGGTTTGTGCACATAAATACTAGCCCCTCTTACTAGAGGGTGCTGGTCATTAATCCATTATCATCTTTTCAGTACTTGGTGTCATGTATGCTGCTATCTTGAGTTGCTTTCCCCACCTTCCTAGCAGACGGTCTGGACACCTGATCTCACTGTCTGCATGTTCTATGGGCCCCTGCTCCCTTCCCTTTTATCAGGTGCGGCCTCCAGACATCTGATATCCTGTATGATGTCAGGTGGTGATATCTGACAACATGTTTCCTTTTACATCTGGTTGGGGTCTGACTCTGTAGTCCATTTCTTGGTGTGTGGACACTTGAACTAATTCCTGTTTTAGCTATGCATGCATGTGTTTCTGAGTGGGGTTTCCTTCTGTCTGTGAGGTGAGCAGACTTCAGGTGTGAACAATGACTCAGGATGCCATGACGTCGACGTCTCGGCAACCCCAACCTCGGCAAAGTTCTTGAAACACATTGGGATGTAGTTGCCATTTTTCACGCTTTTTGTGCTGTGAGATTGTGTTGTATATCCCCCCATCTGAGAAGACTGGCATCCATGGTGAGGACCAGCCACTGAAGTGCCCGAAAGGATTGTCCCAGGTGAGCCTGAGGGAAGTCTAGGCATCACTGTAGGGAGCATCACAGTGTCAAATGTAGATGGATCTTTCTATTGAGTAAGCGAGCAGATTTGTTCCACCTAGAGAGGATTGTCCACTGGAGAGTTTGGGCATGAAATTTGCTAGTGAAAGGGATGGGTAGAGAGTCCAGCAGTGTGCACCCCAGTGCTCACCTGCCTTTGAGAAGGGAGTTCTCTGGTTCTAGAGGAACACTATGGCTGGTGGGTCAGGGTCCAGTTAGCGGTCGACCATGCCTCCTGTTCTTCTGAGGGTAGGACAGGCAAAAGGATGGTTAACGCCACATTGTTCGGCCTCCTCCATAGGGTAACAGGGAAAGTCTAATGCCAGCCCTATATTCTGAGATTCAGAGAAAATAACAAACACTGAAGACTGGCGACATGTTTCTATGACTTTGGGAAGTGAGAGATTTAGATTATGTACGTAAAATTTTGACGCTAATTGTTTTGCACTTACAATTGAATAATCGAGTTGGGACCCATTAGCTTTTCCTATTTATGACATAACCAATGCTCGTGTCAAATTTCACGTTTGTCTGTCCCACTCATCTCTTAGCGTCTCAAAAAGATCAAACTGGAAGGCCTTTCAGTGATCCTTGTGGCTCCGGACACGCTTGACACACGTGGTACTCTGTTGCGTCTACATCTTTGAGAAGATCTCCTTACAGGGACCCCACTTACATCCGAGTTTATCCACTCTTTGTTTAATGACATGGTGGTTGAAGCTGTGATCCTGGGAGCCCATGGTTTCACGGAACCTGTCATCCATACTATGATGAATGCTAGAAAACCCACATCCGCTCGTGTTTACCACTGTGCATGGAAGGCTTTCTTCCTCTGGTTCGAGCAATGACATTTACATCTCATGCATTTTTGTCTGTCCCACCTCCTGTAATTTCTCCAAGAGCGTCTTGACATGGGTTTGTGCCTCATTTCCTTAAAAGGTCAGGTATCGGCCTTGTCTATTCTTTTTCGGAGTCCTTTGGTGTCAAAATTGACTGCTCGCACGTTCATACATGGAGTCGCGCATGCCGCCCTTCTCTACCATTCTTCAGTTCCATCTTGAGACTTTAATCTGGTCCTAGATGCCTGGCAGTCACATCCCTTCAAGTCTTTGCATAACATTCTGGCTTGCTGCTTGGCCTGCAAGATATTGTTTTTGCTGGCTGTCACATCCATTCGCCAAGTCTCCGAACTTGCAGCCATGTCAGTCAAGTCCCCATTCACTGTATTGCATCAGGAAAAGTTGGTCCTCCACCCTGTGCCCTCCTTCCTGCTGAAGGTGGTGTTGTCTTTCCACAATAATGAGGACCTTATTCTACCCTCTTTCTGTCCTTCATACTCATCGAAGGCACAAGCTCTCCATAGGTTGGATTTAGTTCATACTCTGTGAATTTACTTGTCTCAGACATCCACCTTCAAGTGTCCTGACCCTTTTTTTGTGATTCCTAATGGTACGAGACGTGACCTTGAGGCTACCGAGGGTGTCATTTCACATTCAACCTGAGCTGTGGGCGCCTCCAGGGTGGAACGCAACGGTGCTTCTGCTCTTCAAATTTGCAAGGCCGCCACATGGACCTCTATACACTTTTCAAAAGTTTTACAAAGTTCACAAATTTCATCAGCTGACACCTCTCTTCCTCGGTGTGTGCTGCAGATGGCTATATAATTGATTGCATGATTTCCTCTCTAAAATTACCACCCCTGCAGACTGCTCTAGAAAGCCCCTTGGTCTTCAGCTGTGTCCCCTAATGACATGGATGAGACTGTTTGCACTGCCATAAAATCTTTCTCACCTTGTTCATTTGGGAACACAGCACCTACGCAATTGGCTCTTTGTTGAAGTGTTTATTCTTGGTGACCCGCATGGTGTTCTACTGTTTATTGTTTTAATGTATCATTGTTTTCATCCTACTCTGCTTCTGCTACTGCTTGCATACAAACCGATTAGCTTTGTTAGTGTGGGCACCTAAGCACTAAGCAACAGACTGGGGAAAATGACAGTACTGGCATACAAAACGCGGAAGGGGAAACTGACCCTGTGCTAAAGGGAAGATGACTAGACTCTACCTAACAAGCAGAGCGATCGTCCCAATAAAGGCGGCCCCACGCTTGAACCTCGGCCCTGGCTCTCCCAGAATTGCTGGTACACGGAACCAGGACAAGTACGACCAAACAAATGCACAAACTCACTTACCACAGCAGATGATAAAGCTGAATATAAAGACGAGCGATTAGTTTGCACATTGGCCAATGAACTTAAACTGCAAGGCCGCGATCAAAGCTCCTTGTGTCTTGCAGTCACTGCTCTAGCATGACACAAAACAGGCAGCACAGGACACCAAGCACTCAGCAAGCTGCAAGCTGACCAGACACTACACACACAGCAAGCTACAAGCTGACATGACACAAACACAGGCACAAAGACTGAGGAAATACAGCTTCCTCTTGCAGGGGGCTGGGGTATATATCTACCCCCAAACACAGGGGATTGGCTGACCAGTACAACCACACCCAGCCAGCTCAATTAACCTTCACCTGTGCAGGTGTGCTTCTGGAACCCTGTAGAACAGCAAACTCCAGCAGAACCTAACAAGCTTGGTAGGAGGAGTTGACACTCTTCTGTTTAGTGTCCGCTTCCTAGTGGCAGTACCTATACCCATGATCTTCAACTGTGTACTGCAAAGAATGAGATAAGACAGAGATTTTATGGTAAGTGCAAGAAATCTCGTTTTTTGTCTCTGGGTTAGTTCCACTTTATTAATAGTAGCTCTTTTCTGAACACTTAGGCCACATATGCTTGTTTTTTTCTTTTACTGTTGACAGACGTATGGGGTTGAAGTCCTAGGGATGGATCTGTCATCTAACATGGTGGAAATTGCCATGGAGAGGGCTGTGAAGGAGAATGCTCCTGAGGTGAGTTATGTAACTAAGCCTGTTGGGTAGGTTGGAGAATTAGCAACACTGCTCGTAGCGGACTTCCATTTTACACGTCGCTTGCACTCTGCAGCTTTGTGCACCATCCCATTTGCCTGCATCCTCCTCCATATGTGGCTGATTGGGGTTACTTGCATCCTAGATCGCCGACCTCTCCGTCGGGAATGGGCACTTAGGCCTTAGTCAGACGGGCGTTTTTTCGCGCGATTTGCGGATCGCATGACGGATGCGCATCCACAAATCGCGTGACCGATGCCCGAAAATCGCCCGAAAATCTGCTCCTAGCCGCGTTTCATTAGAAACGGGCCGGAGCTGTCCAGCGCATTGCATTCAATGGAGCCGGCAATACAGCTGGCTCCATTGAAAGCAATGCGCTGCGGGCGAGTGTGGGATGAATTGTCGGGAAGGGCTTAAATACCGTATTTTTCGCTCTATAAGACGCACTTTTTTTCCCTCCAAAATGGGGAGAAAAAGTCTGTGCGTCCTATAGAGCGAATGTGCAGCCGGCGTACAAAGCCAACACAGCAGGAGAGCAGAGCGGCCGGCCCAACAGCTGATTGGTGGGGGCGGGGAAGTAGCAGGGAGCTCAGCTGTTTTACGGGCGGCCACGGCTCCTGCTATGAAGCTCACAGATAGTGTGATAATGATCGCTCCATAGCAGAGCCCAGCGCTCATAAAACAGCTGATTGGTGGGGGCGGGGAGCAGCAGGGAGCTCGACAGTTGGTCGGGCAGCCAGCGGCTCCTGCTATGAAGCCCACAGACAGCGTGCCATAGCAGAGCCCAGCGCCCATAAAACAGCTGATTAGTAAGAGGAACTGCTGCCCCCCCCTCTGACTTATCTATCAGCTGTAGTTAAAGACAGCTATCACATCTGCCGGCTACATAGCAGGGGGGAAGGGGAGAGAGCTGCTTGTATGTTGTATACATTTTGGCCTATTTATGCACAGATATCTACTCCATACATAACCATAATGAGACATACCATGCAGAGCTCCTGGAAAGTTGGGTGACAACTAATGGAATCCTCATTACATTGTCACCCAGCTCTTCCAGGATCCTGAATGCCAACTCCAGAGTTATTCAAGCAAGTATACAACATGCATTGCTATAACTAGTCAAACATGGCATTCAGGGCTCCTGGAAAGCTAGGTGACAAGTAGAAAGATAACCATTACATTTACACTCAGCTTTCCTGGATCCTTAATGGCAGGTTGATCTGATGGTATATACTTCGTTCCGAGGCAGTACTACTGCTCTTTATTCCTAATGTAATACCTCCCTCACTGCCTGGTCTGGGGGAGTTCAAAATCATTTTTTCCCCATTTTCCTTCTCTAAAACCTAGGTGCGTCTAATCATCAGGTGCGTCTTATAGAGCGAAAAATACGGTATATAAGCCCTTCCCTGCAATTCATCCAGAAAAGTGTTAAAATAAAAAATATATATATACTCACCTTGTCCTGGCAGACGAAGTTCCGCGCAGCCGGCCTCCAGTGGGTGTGAAGGGGGTGTGAGTCAGACCTGCCACCTGATTGGCTCAGCGCTGAGCCAGTCAGAGGCAGGTCTGACTCACACCCCCTTCACACCCACTGCAGGCCGGCCGTGCGGAACTCCGGCTGCCGGGAGCAGGTGAGTATATATATATTTTTTATTTTAACATTTTTCTTGATGAATTGCAGGGAAGGGGTTATATATTTAAGCCCTTCCCGAAAATTCATCCCGCGCACGCCGGCAGCCCATTGCTTTCAATGGAGCCGGCTGTATTGCTAGCTCCAATGAATTCAATGGGCAAACATCGTTCTTCTCTGCCACAGCTGTTACAGCTGTGGCAGAGAAGAATGATTTGTCTTCTATATGTTCTCAATGGGGTCGGCGCTGCTGCCGCTGGCCCCATTGAGCGCATATAGAGAAGAGAACAGGAATCGCAGATCGCAGATAGGCGCGATCTGCGATTTCTGTTCTATAATTTATCGGACGAGCGCATAAAAAGCGCTCATGTGTCCGATACCATTGCAAAGCAATGGTTTTAAAAAATCGCCGGACGCATGCGCATGCGCAAATCGCGCGAAAAAACGCCCGTCTGACTAAGGCCTTAATGTACAAACACTCCAGAGACAGGAACTTTTTAAAAATCTGGCACCTGCCAGTTTTATTTCACATCAAAGCATAGCAAAACTTGTGGTACATACAATATCCATGGTTCACAACCCACAGAGTCCCCATCACAAACCTCCCACCCGGGGCATCTAAAGGGCATCCTCCTCTTTCAGATGGGTGACAGGCCCATACTGGTCCAAACTGCACCTTAGGCTCCAAGTTTCTGATGGCTGCTCCTACAGACTGTCTCTATCTGGCTAGCAGCCAGCTTTTTTCCCCCTGTGTGTGGTAGGAGCTGATCTTTTTATCTAGTTTCTGCCACCCTCACAGATGTTCTCTTTCTCTCAGGTATCAGAATCGCTGTCTATCGCCCTCTCCAAGCCATCTGTACACTGCACTCCTACAATATTTTCTATAGACCTCTAAGCATCCGTGTTCAGCCGCTGAGAGGAACCAACAGGCAGCACAGACAGATGAAGGGACACAATGCTCTGCATCCCCCTCGTTTTAGCAACCAGTTGGTGTCTCAGCAGCAGAACCCCCACTATCAAAAATTTTAACATGTTCCTCTGACATGTCAAAAGTTTGAAAAAGCGCAGTTACTCTTTAATCAGTGATAGAACCATGTGTTCTGGTAGACCTAACTACCAGCATTTCCTCATCAAAAACCCTGTCAAAATCTGCACCATTGCTGCAGATTTTAACTCAAAATCAGCTGTGGATCTGCAGCTGATCTCAGCCTGCGCTACGCTCTTCTCACTTCCTAATACTGTGTGCTGCTGTACCCAGAGCACAGTATGCACTGGCAATTGCTGCTGAGCGCCACCACTGGCTTTCATGTGTTAAGACAGTCCTGTGATGCCACTTCAGTATCACATGATTGGTGATGGTGGCACTCATTAGCAGCTGCCCATATGCACTGCGTTCTGGGTACTGCAGCACGCAGTATTTTGAGATGAGAGGATAGCAGGCGAGGATGAAATCAGCTGCAGGCATGCACCTGATTTCCAGTCAAAATTGTACCAATGATATAGATTTTGATGGGGGTTGTGATGCGGAAATGATGCAGATTTGCTATGAGATTTTCTGCAGCATTTCTGCTATGTGTGAAGATGCCCTTCTAAGGTTTTATAAAACCTTTTCTTATTTTAGCAGGTGCAGTTTGAAATAGGAGATGCCACAAGAAGGATCTTCCCTGAAGCATCATTTGATGTGGTGTACAGCCGAGACACCATTCTGCACATCAACGACAAAGGAGCACTTTTCAGGAAGTTCTATGTAAGACCAAATGAAAACTTAAGTGACCTTGGGGGGGGGGGGGGGGCAGAAATGTCACTCCCCCATTTCCCAGTTTTCCTACTGTATTATCAGATAAAAGTGGTAGTGATTAGATACAGTATATGCAGTTATCTTTACCATCTATGCATAGCTTTTCCAAAAGTGGATCTTTATTTTTTCAATATTTAAAGCATTGCGTAAGGGAAAAATAACTTTTTAAAATTTTCTGTATAAACTTTTAGATGCCTTTAAACAACACTAAAAGCACTGATAGAGCCGGAGCTACAGCCCTTTGAAGTAGAACGACTTGCGTTTGTCCAAAACTGTAATATCTCTCTTCTGCAGAATGAACAACACTCATTCTAAACTGTAGGGGAGTTAATGCTGAACAACCCCATTAAGGACTGTTGCATTTAATTTTGTCTTTTCTCTCAGGTGGCCTGCCTGAAGCACCATAAAGTAACTTATGATGCTGTTAGGCGAGGTGACAGGGATCTGAATGATGTATTTTTTGTACTCCCCTGCTTCCTTGTTCCCACGGTGCCCAGCGCGGAAGGCGTGCGGTACACAAAAATCTGACTTTTTTCAGTGCCTTGTGCATGCACTCACCCATACAAGTCTATGGAGGAGCATGTGCACCGCAATCTGAAAAGATTCAGATTTCTGTGCAAAGTGTGGACTTCAGTGGCAGGCACCGCAGGGAGCAGGTGAGTATAAAAATGCACCATCCAGCCACTGTCACCTTGCCTAACAGCACCATAAGTTAGTTATTGATGAATTAGAGCGGTGACAGGTTCCCTTTAAATGTGGTATGTTTTTTTTCTTCTTTTCATTCTTTTACAGTCTTGGCTGAAACCAGGAGGGAAACTCTTAATAACAGATTACTGTTGTGGTGGACGGCCGTGGTCTTCAGTGTTTGAGGAGTATGTGAAGAAGAGGGGTTATGTTCTATATACACCTGAGCAGTATGGCAAGGTAATTCGAGAACACACGTAGGGCTGCTATGGGTGCTCATCTTTCAGTACATGGTAGCTATGATCTTAGTATTTCAAAGGTAAAAGACTTTTCCCATCTGAAGAACCACATTTCTTTTTAGTTTACTGAAAAGCAGGCAACTGGAATACATTTGTGCTAGAGGGGGGCAATATATAAATGGCTTTATGCTAGCTTTATGGTGCAAAAATTTGAACCTTTTTTAATTTTACACTGCTCTTGTCGCTATTCATAAAGTGTGTGGGGCCTGCAGAAGGTGGGGCCTTGACAGCTTTACAGATTTATTATAATTTATGCTAGAAATTGGCATACATTATAAGACAAATTTAACTTCTTAGCTGTGCCATTGGGGGACACAGTGAAGACCTTGTGTATAGCTCCTGCCACTAGGATATGGACACTAAGCAAAGGAAGAGTGGACTCCTCCTACCAGCTATACCCCTCCCATAGTTAAAAAGGTGGTGGTCTTCACCACCGGTGAATGCTCCAGCGTCACAACTGTCCAAACGCACTACCCTGTCCCTGGCAGATGCGTCATCTTTTAAAGAACAGCACGATAGACGACTGGAATCCTTTGCTAAATCGTCTTTCGAGACGACCAGGTCAGCCCTTCATCCCCTCAATGAGGACATCGTGCTGCCCTCATTCTGTCCAGAGCCTTGACATCCTAATGGAACATCATCTGCACCAGCTTGATGTTGTCCGCATACTTTGGATCTATCATTCCCGTACAGAATCCTTCCACTACTCTGATTCTTTGTTCTTTTTACGTTCTTGGATTAATAAAGCTCATTCTAACACTTTGTTGGATTCATGCAGTGATGTGCCATAGTAGACCGTCTACTTGTAACCTTTCACTTCTCTCCTCAGTTCTTGCAGAAAGTTGGTTTTGTCAGAGTTCAGGTTCAGGATCGGACAGAACAATTTGTACAAGTGCTGAAAAAGGAGCTTGCACATACACGAGAGATAAAGCAGGAATTTCTAGAGGTAATGGCCTAAAGTCCTGGGCGGTGTAATGTGCCTGACACAACACTCGGTAATGTCCAGTAATTGTCACTTCCTCTTCCATGTAGAGTTTCTCTGAAGAGGATTACAACTACATTATTGAAGGCTGGAAGGAAAAGCTTCATCGCTGTAGCCTGGGTGATCAGCGCTGGGGCCTGTTCCTGGCCGAGAAACCAAAGGACATCATATAATGACTGGCTTCTTTCAACTTTTAATACTCCAACAGTTTTTACCTGAATGTTTACTTTGTATTTTTGTAAAAATAGTAATGACACGGTTTGGCCATGTCCAAAAATGTTGCTGCAGGTTCTAATTTGTTGCAGGTCCTGGTTTTAGCCCAGTCAATGGGAAAAAATCTGCATGCAGATTCTGTATAAAGAAGAGGTTTCTTTTTTTTTTTTTTTTAAATCAAGGATGTAAATTGAAACATCTGCACTGTATAGACTAAGTAATGATTGCCAACAACTCAAGGACATGAGATTGTACAACATGGCTAGGTGCATCAATAACCTCCTTCTTGTACATATTGTAGCAACTCCCATCAAACTAGAAACCAGAACACACAATGGAGTCATACGCCATCCATTAAAGAGTAAGTATCTTTATTACAAAGTGTATAAAAATTATTTTCCAATAAAGACATTCAAATAAAGTACAAAATGATACATATATAGTACCCCAGTTCACCAATGGCTATCATAAATGTGTCTGTCGCATGCATAAAAGAGGTATAACGGTGTGTCGCACATGAATAGATCCCACCGCATGAATGTAATGCATTAGACATTAGTAAAAAACTATCCTAAACATGCTTGTCGCATGCATCCAGCCAGGCCGCTCAAAGGGATTTATTTCCTTTATCTTTCCACCTCATGGCAATGTATAGAATATAGATTAGTACGCTGCAGTGGCAACTAAAAGTGTATGCCCACAAACATGTCCAAGTAAACCCCACATAGTATATATATATATTATCTACTAGCAGTAATTAACCCAATATATACAAAATAGCAGCATTATAACACACTGCCCATATGCCAACTGCACACAGGCGAGAAAACCATGTTGATGAGCGCGATATCGCACTCGCCGGGTGAAGTTAGCCTTAAAAGAATTCAATCACATCAACAGACACAGGTAGTTCAATTATCCCTGCAGAACAAACAAATGTATGGGATAAAGAAGATAGCACTACATAATATGACCATACCCATTTAGTGAGCTGAACTCCGGCACCAAACACCCCTCTAGCTATTTCCTAACATCTAATAGTGCTAGCTTACATGCATGCGGCATTTATGTGGGGCTCACATGGATCTGTCTGTGGGCAGCATACTCTGGCATCGCTTTAGTGCAGTGATTTTATATGTTGTGTATTCTATTATAACAACTTTTGGGATACACAGCGATGCCTCTATTATTCATGCGACAGGCACATTTATGATAGCTATATACTGATGTGTAAGTAAACATCAATGTCTTCTACCCATTGGTGAACCTGGGTCCTGTATATGCGTCGTTCTGTTATTTAATGTCTTTTTTTGAAAAATCATTTTTATACATATTGTAATCGTAAAGATATTTCCTCTTTAATGGATGGATTATGACTCCACTGTATAGACTATGGTGGGGATTCCCTTAAGAAATCAATGGAATACTTTAGATTTGAAGTCTGCTGTTTGGCTCTGTGTGCTGTCTGTGTTAATTGACGAACAGCACACAAACCCATTATAGCCTATAGGACTATGTACACTGCTGCTTTTGTCACATGGACAAAAAAAACCTCATTGCATGTCCTATAGACAAGAATTAGGACGTGCAAATACACATCTATATTCAGGCTGTTTGGATATTGGTTTCGGATGCAAGTTGTGCCCAAGCCTCTCAAACGCAACTGAGACACATGGCCAGTGGGTTGGAGGCTTTACAGGGAGAAAGGCTATAAAATCCCACATTGCATTAATATGTGGCAACTGCTGCTAAGCATGTATGGGAATTGAAAGGCCCTCATTCAGGAACACTGTACATCTGACCCCTGTGGTGAAACTGCCATATCAGAACTCAGCCTAAGGGCGGCTTCACACAAGCGTGTTCATACTTTTTAAACTCCACGCAACAGCACGACCTTTATAACCCAAAAAGTCACGCTATTGCGAGCATTTCTACGCATGCGCCTGTGTGAAGCCACCCGAAAACATAGTTTTAAGTATGTTGGGTTAGGTTTATAGAAACTAGAGCATGTGCAAAGTGGTGCAGTTGCCCATGTCACAGTCCAGCTCCCATTTCTTAAGACACCCTTTTGAAAATGTAAGTAGAAATCTGGGTGCTCTGGGCAACTGTGCCAATTTTTTCCCATGTACTAGTTTTAGAAGTTGAATATTTTAAAAATGTTTTAAATTGTGTATTATTCTGTTATTACAAATTACGGTATTGCAATCCAAAGACATGAACAAGTATTAATGGAAATGTATGTCAGCAATACACCTGTTCTAATGAAAATAAAGTTATTTTCTTACAAGTTCTGGTTGTCAGATCCTACATAGGATTAAGTCAGTCGTTAAAGCTCCATTAGCCATAGAAATAGGGGCCTGAAGTTTACCCATAAATTAATTTTACGGCATGTTTTGTTATTGACTTTTTAATTTTGTTACTGACCTTTATGATAGTTTTATCACACATAGGGATATTTGCACATGAAATATTCTTGAGTTCCATCTGATTGTTTTTTTAGCTGTGCTAATTCCATACATATCACAATTCACGTGAATGGGTTCATGTACATGAGTGTTTTGTCAATCAGACTGATGGTCCGCGTTTGAAAAAATCACTGCGTGTCCCGTTTTTGTACAAGTATGAGAATAGAACATGTAATGTACAGTGTCCGACACATCGTTCAGCTATTGGGACAAGTATCCATGTGTTGTGCAATGCAAGTTGTTCACCAGAATCTAGGGCAAAACTTGTAATGCCTGTGTAAATACAGCCTTCCAGATGTGTCCACCATTACCTATTGCAGATATAGCCTGGTTGTGTTCTTGTTTTAAAGAAAAGACTCTTGGTTTTATCAGCAATGCATCCTGTGATATAGCTGAAGTAGGAGTTACATATGCCTGTAGCTCTCACTGTAGCCCCCACTTTCAACTGTAGTTCTACAGACAGTGTCTCAGGCTGTATTACAGATAGCTTTCATTGTGTTCTTGGTAGTGATGAGCGAGCATACTCGCTAAGGGCAATTGCTCGAGCGAGCATTGCCCTTAGCGAGTACCGGCCCGCTCAAGAGAAAAGGTTCGGTCGCCGGCGGCGGGGGAGAGTGGGGAGGAACGGAGGGGAGATCTCTCTCTCCCTCTTTTTCCCCCCTGCTCACTGCCGCAACTCATCTGTCACCCGCGCCGGCAGCCGAACCTCTTCTCTCGAGCGTGCAGGTACTCACTAAGGCCGTAGTCAGACGGGCGTTTTTTTGCGCGATTTGCGGATCGCATGACGGATGCGCATCCGCAAATCGCGTGACCGGTGCGCGCAAGTCGCCCGCAAATCGCCCGCAAATCTGCTCCTAGCCGCGTTTCATTAGAAACGGGCCGGAGCTGTCCAGCGCATTGCATTCAATGGAGACGGCAATAGAGCCGACTCCATTTAAAGCAATGCGCTGCAGGCGAGCCCGGGATGAATTGTCGGTAAGGGCTTAAATATATAAGCCCTTCCCTGCAATGCATCCTAAAATGTGTTAAAATAAAAAAAAATTGTATACTCACCTTCTCCCGGCAGCCGGAGCTCCGCGCGGCCGTCCTGCAGTGGGTGTGGAGGGGGTGTGAGTCAGACCTGCCCCCTGATTGGCTCAGCACTGAGCCAATCAGAGGCATGCCTCACTCACACCCATTCATGAATTCATGAATGGATGTGAGTCAGACCTGCCCCTGATTGGCTCAGCGCTGAGAGGCAGCAGTCACTCACCCACTCATGAATTCATGAATGGGTGTGTGAGTGAAACCTGCCTCTGATTGGTCAGGGCCCTGACCAATCAGAGGCAGATCATTCAGCAGGCGGGGATTTTAAAGCCCCGCCGGCTGAATAGTGCCAAGAAGCAGTTCAGGAGAACTGACAGCGGCCGCGGCTAGACTCCGGCTGCAATTTTTTTTTATTTTAACACATTTTAGGATGAATTGCGGGGAAGGGTTTATATATTTAACCCCTTCCCGACAATTCACGCCGGCAGCCCATTGCTTTCAATGGAGCGGCTGTATTGCCGCTCCATTGAATTCAATGGGCAAACATCGTTCTTCTCTGCCACAGCTGTTACAGCTGTGGCAGAGAAGAATGATTTGTCTTCTATATGTTCTCAATGGGGTCGGCGCTGCTGCCACCGGCCCCATTGAGCGCATATAGAGAAGAGAACAGGAATCGCAGATCGCAGATAGGTGCGATCTGCGATTTTTTTTGTTCTATAATTTATCGGACGAGCGCATAAAAAGCGCTCATGTGTCCGATACCATTGCAAAGCAATGGTTTTATAAAATCGCCGGACGCATGCGCATGCGCAAATCGCGGCTAAAAACGCCCGTCTGACTAAGGCCTTAGGGCAATGCTCGCTCAAGTAATTGCCCTTAGCGAGTATGCTCGCTCATCTCTAGTTCTTGGTTTAGAGATAATAAACTTGGTTTAGAAAAAAAGCACCAAAAATCTATGCTCTATCAGTAATACGACCTGAGATACTGTGCAGCAAGTAGAAGTTGATAAAGCAAGTTGCTATGGGTTTTAGGTGCAAATGCATAAAAAAAATTATTCCAGTTTCTCATGAAGTTCCATTAAAGGTGTTTTCAAGGGAGAATATTGATGACCTATCCTCACAGTAGTTCATCAATAGTTGATCTGCTTGGGTCCGTCACTTGGGACTCCAACCGATCAGCTGATTATGCGCCCACTGACAGCACCGCAAATTCACAGGGGTTGGAACAGAAGCAGCGGAAGTCTCTGCTCCGACCTCTGTAAAGTGGCCTGCGCTTGTAACTACAAGTGCAGGTCTCACTGAAATCAATGGGAGACGGACTGTTATGACCTATTCCTCAGTATTTCTCAGAAGAGGTCATCAATAGTAGATCATCAAGACAGCTGCAGTCACCATGTTGTCTATTCCCATAAAACACATAGGTATGGAAGATTAGTATGAATATTTTATATTTTAGGATTTGTCTGTACATATCAAAGGTGTCAAAATTGTCCTGGCAAAATGTCCAAAATCCTCTGACAGTAAAAGGGCTCTAATTTCTTATGAAGGGACTTGTTATTTGTATAGCGCCAACGTATTCCGCAGCGCTTTCAGGTAATTCGTTTATTACCCCCCCCAACAAGCTGGGCACTCATTTTACCAACCTCAGGAGGATGGAAGGCTGAGTCAACCTTGAGCTGGCTACCTGAACCACGTGGGGATTGAATTTGCAACCTTCAGGACATGAGTTAGGGCTTAGGACTGCATTCTGCAGCCTTAACACTCTGCACCACACGAGGCTCATATGACACAAAGATGTAAAATTCTCATGTCAGTACAATTTTTTTTTTTAATTTGTGCTACACATTTCATATGTTAAGGGAGGATACATCTGTATTGTCATTCAATACAATGGTGAGAAGTTCCCCACTAATCAGAGTGTGACTTGTCTTAGGCTGGATTCACAGGAACATATCCATATTTATACACATTTGCTGTGCTTTTTTGTGGCATTGTTGTGGCGTATTTGTGTGTGCATAAAAAAAACACACAACCATGGATCCAGTCATTCAAATGGCCAATTAGTCTAATGAGTTTAATATGTGCTCTTTGCCTGCATAAGGCCTCCTTCCCACGAACGGATTTCCGCCGCGTAAATCGCGGCGAAAATCCGCTGCGTTGCCCGCAGCTATTAGGTTCTATTGAACCTAATAGCACAATGCTCACGATGCGTAATTCCAGCGCGGAATTACGCACCGCGATTTCTCCCGTCCTCACCCGCAGCATGCTCTATTTTCTGCGGGTGAGGACGGGCTGTACGCACTGACGGCTTCCATTGCAGTCAATGGAAGCCGTCCGTTCACGCTATCTCCCGCTGTAACCAGCGGGAGATAGCGTGAAAAAACGCTTTCCCGCCCACCGCCGCGCGTCATCTGACGCCAAATGACGCGGCCGGCCGCGTCACGTGACACGGCCGGCCGCGTCACGTGACACGCTCGGTGACGCGGCGGTGGTGGGCGGTGACGCGGCGGTGGTGGGCGGGGAAGCGATTTCACGCTATCTCCCGCAGGTAAGTATAGGGGCTCTGGGGGGCGCCGTGACGGGCTTCACTGCGTAATATTACGCAGCGGACCCCGTCACGCTCGTGGGAAGGAGGCCTAAATGCGTAAGAAAGAAAAGTGTGCTGTTTTTTGGTGCGATGGAATTGCTCACACCAAATATGCGCCAGTGATCGAACTCATTGAAATCAATAGGGTTCTATTTTCTGTGTATTGCGCACCCAAATGTATGAATCTGGCCTTAGGCTGGGTTTCATATACAGGTAATGGCGTCAAACTACTGTGTAGCAAAAAGGAACATATTTTACTGTGAATTGTGCTTATTAACCATACGTTCTTTACAGGTGAAAGATGGTATTTAACCTCTTTCACCTACAAAAAAACGTGTAGCCAACAACCACATCACAAAACAGTGGTAAAATGCATGAGTTTTTGCCACGCAGTAGCTGCCCAAACAGCACCCTACTGCCATGGAAACCCAGCCATTTCGAAATGTGGCAATAGTCAGTTAGGGGAAAACCATTCAAAGGCTTTGTTCACACACGTACAAAATAGCTTGTGGCGAAAGCCTGCCCAGCTGAGGTTGTCCACAGTCACACAATCCTGCGGACACTATTAGAAGGACTATGCTATTTATTCCATTAGAAACAGAAACCTAACAGAATGGAAGCAAACTGAAAGCTCAAAAATAAAACATTGACATCAATGGGCAAAAAATTGAATCGTTTAATTCCATTTCTCTGCTCCAAAAACGTAAAGTCTGAACACAGACTGAGTGCTGGTGCGAACAAGCCCTTTAGACTTATTAAAGCATGGACTCCACAAGACCTTGCAAGGTGGTAACTGGTAGTAAAATAGTAACATAGTATGTTAGGCTGAAAAAAAGACAAATTTCCATCCATTTTTGTCTGTTTCCACTCCCCCCCCCCCTCCCCACTTGCTTGTTGATTCTAAAACTCTTTGAGGCAGAAGCCCATTTGCCCCATTTTGGGGGTTGGGGGAATTCCTTCTCGACTCTATAATGGCAGAATAATCCCTGGATCAACCTCTGATAGTTCCTATCGGTCTGTAAGACCCAGATCAACAACCCTGCTGGTTATTTAATGTCTATATCGTGTAATATCATAGCATTCTAAAAAGACGTCTAGTCCCCTCTTAAACTCCTTTATCAATTCTGCCATCACCACGTTCTCAGGCAGAGAGTTCCACAGTCTCACTGCTCTTACAGTAAAGAACCCCCTTCTATGTTGGCGATGAAACCTGCTTTCTTCTAGACATAGGACGTAAACAGATCATGGAAGAGATCTTTGTATTGTCCCCTAATGTATTTATACATTGTTATTTGGTTGCCCCTTTGTTGTCATTTTTCCAGGGTGAAAAATCTCAATTTTGATTACATCTCTGGGTATTCTAGTGCTCCCATTCCATTTATTAATTTAGTTGCCCTCCTTTGAACCCCTTCAAGCACTGCAACATCTTTCCTGAGCACCGGTGTCCAGAACTGTGCGCAGTATTCCATGTGAGGCCTGACAATTGCCTTATATAGTGGGAGAATAATGTTCTTATCCTTCACCCCTATACCTCTTTTAATACACGCCAAGACTCTATTAGCTTTTGCAGCAGCTGACTGGCATTGGTTACACCAGTCTAATCTATAATCCACTAGTACCCCCAGGTCTTTTTCCATATCACTTTTCCCTAGCGGTACCCCATTTAGTGTATATTGATGACATCTGTTTCTCCTGCCCATGTGCATAACCTTACATCTATCAATATTGAACTTCATTTGCCATTTTTCTGCCCAAGCCCCCAGCTTATCTAGGTCCTTTTGTAGCCGCACATTGTCCTCCGTTGCATTGATTATATTGTATAACTTTGTGTCATCTGCAAATATTGATATTTTACTGTGCAGCCCCTCTATAAGGTCGTTGATAAATATATTGAACAGAATGGGGCCCAATACTGAAGCCTGTGGCACCCCGCTAGTAATGGTGGCCCAATCAGAGTATGAGCCATTTATTACCACCCTCTGCTTTCTATCCCTGTGACAGTTTATTACCCAGATACACACATTTTCACCCAGACCGAGCTGCCTCATTTTATATATCACCCCACTAGCAACGGTGGCCCAATCAGAGTATGAACCATTTATTAGCGCCCTCTGCTTTCTATCTCTGAGCCAGTTGCAGCAGATCCTGTAAGTTGTGAAATAAGGCTCCTGTGATGCCAATTCAAGTCATTGGAGGAAGTTGGAAGTGAAATCATCCCCTTGAGATGTTTCTCAAACCATCCTCGAGCAATTTTTGCAGTATAGCAGGGCACATTATCCTGGTGAAAGAGGGAACTGCCTTTATGGAATGCTGCGGTAAAGGAGCGTACAATGGTCTGTACAAGGAACAGGTAGGTGGTACATGTCAATATAACATCCACATGAATGTCAGGACCCAAGGTTCCCAGCATAATGTTGCCCAATGTACAATGGAACATCTCACACATCTCAGCAACTCTGTTTTGGTTTTCATCCCTCAATGAGGCCTAAAGATCCGTCATCAGTAAAGCCTTTAAACGTCAGGAAGCAATAAACCACGTTTCTAGTCGATGGCATCCGCAGGTTATTCATGAGAATGTTTTTTTTTTTTTCCAAACCACTATTCGACAAATGTGTTTTATACAGGCAGATGGCATTTCAAGCTCCCAACAATCAGGACTGACAGGAGATTCTGCGTGACATTAGACCTCAGTTCAGAATAAAATATATGGGATTGGTTTTCCAGCAAATGAATTCACAGCACACAGATATGTTCTTCTATCCTGGCAATACTTCCTTTACCTTCCATCAGCTTCTCACAGAATATATTGCTCTACAAAGAGAAAATCTATAGCATCCATACATCAGAATACACCAAAGTCATCCCAAATATAGAAGAAAAATTACACCCTAAGGCCACACTCACACAGACGGTTTTCCGTGATTACCGCAGTGTTTTGAACACCGCGGTATGACGCTGTTATTGATTCCAATGAAGCCTTGCAGACGTGCTCGAACGCGGCGCTGGATTTTCGAGCGTTGTCTGTTTTATTTTTTGCGTTTAGTTCACCTCATCGATAATGGGGTGTGCTAAAGCCGCTGTCGGAGGCAGGAACCAAAGTAAAATCACAGCCTAGTGCCGTGATTGAAATCACAGCTCTTTGCTGGGGCCATGTGTGAGAGTGGCCTTAGAGAGTCAATGTAATGGTGGGGCGCATGGGCTAAGGCTTAATTTAAGTCATCACCTCTTAAAAGTGGATTAACCCTTTGCAATCCAATTTTGGATTCAGGGTTTCCTAGGTGGTTTTCTCTTTCTGCCAATATACAACGGTACCATCTGCTGGCTAGAGCCAGTACTGCGGTATGGGACATGCTGGAGAGGCCCCCAACAACAGAGCGGGCCAGTAATATACAGTAAGAATACCCTGCCGGACGTGTTCCGACATCGGAGCTGTACAGCCTTCAATCAGAATGTCTTTAGACGTCAGACAGCGGATTAGAAAGGGTTAAGGCATTGTGACAGACCAATGTATGTCCAGGTAATTTGTCATGTAATAGCCTGTGTAGAATCCAAATAATTACTGATTAGTTTTATTACTGAGTGGCAGGGCTGTGTGATTTCTTGGATTATCATGTGGGGGTTTAGTGGAAAGAGAAACGCCTATGTATGTTGGTGTAGATTGATATAGTTGCATTTGGCATATGTACATTTAAGGCTATGAACATTTACGCATGAACCAAAACTCCACTCTGTGCTGTTGTTGTAGTAACACTTAACCGAAATGGGTGGCTCAGAATAAGAAAAAAAACCTTTGCTTTTCATTACTGATAAAATCTTCTCTTCAGTTTATGGACTGTACCGGTTGTTGAGTTCAGCCCCATACAGTTGAACGGGAATGAGATGCAATACCAGATACCCCCCATGGACAAGAGTGGTGCTATTTCTGGAATAAAATTCAAACTTGCTTTTCTTAATCCCAGGCGACCCCTTTAAGTTTTGCAAAGAACATCTTGGAAAGTTACATATGGCATTGGTTTTAAGTATAGACATAGTAAAGCTGAATGTGTCAATTAACTTTTGCAGCCGCCTTGTGCATGCACTGTAATAACTCTCCGAGTTAAAATATTGCAGTACAGTACAGATACCTGCACTCTTATGTAAAACAATAGATGGTATCACTATAATGACAAACCCCTCTTAGCTGCACCTGTATTTGAAGACATTTGCTCCTATTTGACTAAATACCAAGGAAACACATATGGTCTCCAGCGTCTAAACGGACCGACATAGAGGAGAGATGTTAACCTCTATTCTCTTCAATCGCAATTTTGGGGAAAAAATATAATGTTATAGTTTGCAAAAGGCACCCGTAAAGAGGTTTTCTGACTGGAAATGTGCTAAATATCACAGGCTGAGTGGGGAATGGCATGTCCTGAGTGTTGCCAGCTGTGTCCTTTCTCTACTGCGCCAACCCTGCTGACATTTAAGGCTGCCCATACACATTAGAGCGATGTCAGCTGAACCCACTGATTTTGGTGGGAGTCGGTAGCCATCTAATGTGTATGGGGGAGTCCCAACCTTCTCCCAATTGCAGAGGAGAAAAGGATCAGGCAATTGGATTTCAACATGCCCAACCCGATAAGCTGCTAAGAGGGATGTCTGACAGTGACTCTCCTCTTCCTATTCAGAACACATACACACCCGGACAAGCCAACGTTTCTATGAGGGGTCAGGATATATAGCTGTTAGAAAAGTATTTGGCCAACAGCCTTCTAAAATGTAAAGCCAACTTAAGACAGAGTAGTTGATAGGAAAATACTGCCTACAAGCTGCATCCTTTTACATAAGGGATGCCAGGCAACATAAACCAAAGCAACTAGTCTCCAATTATCAGGGCTTTATCCTAAAGAAAATTGGTACTAAGCCAAGGGCAGAGAAGGCTTGTCAGTGCTGAAACCATACTTTTCACTATCACTTATTGCCATATTAATCAATACATTTAGGTGGAGACCAAACCTACATATATGAAAGGAGCAGGAGCAGGAGGGGGGGGGGGGGGGGGGAGGGTGTCGAAGGTTGAAAATTGGGCTCCCTTCTGGTGCTATTAGACCTAGACTGGATCTTTGGTTCCAGGACCCCATAGCTGCCTCTATAGTATGTTCACCTTTGGATGGAAAACCTCTTTAAAAATTAGTACAGTAACCTTCATCTTCAAAACTCACAAAGCATGCATCTTCTGGTTGTAAGTCATTATCATTTCTTATAATTTACCCTACAGTCTCACATATCATAAGATGGTAACTGTTATAGTACGTCACTGACAAGTGTGGAAGAAATAACAACCCTTTTATTATGAAGAATGAATGAGTGCCTCGGACTCTGTATTTCACCTGTTTCCCACAGCGGTGGAGGTCTTCCAGTGGGAAAGCGTTTATGCTAAAGCAGCTCAAAACACAATTTAGAATGAAATGAACTGCCCCAGAAATGGTCTGATTGGTGACAATTAGGGACATGGAATGGACAAGTAATTCAATCTGATATCCAAGAATAATATTTACAAGTTTAGCTAAGAGCTAATTGTAGTCCGACATTCCTCCGTAAATGTAGCATAGGCTGTAGTGTAGTTTCATGGATAAATCCCAATTGCAGTTCACTTAAAATTAATTTTACTTAAAAGAGATGGCATCAAAGTCTATCAAACGTCTCTACAGAGGATTTACAGCTGACTCGCTGAGCCAACAGCTCCTCACAGTATCTCTTTGTCACACCTGGACTAGATCTCCAGACAATAAAGTCAACTGCATCTTCAAATAGCGGCTAGCTGCCCAAGAACCATCCTGAACTGCTGAGTGCTGTTGCTGAGGTCTTTGACTCTCTCCACCATATCCTTGGCTGCTGATGGAGATGGGTATTGAAGTGCTTCTGTTTTGGTGGAAAGAACTATCTCCTTGAGCTTGTCACACATAAGATTGCTGTAGTGGGTGACTTTGTTTCGGATGTCCTGAGCTTTGGCTTGGCGTGACAATGTGTCCCATATAAATACTAAGGATAACAAATTTGCTGTGGGCCACAAAAATTTTGGAAGGTTGGTTGCTACTGATGGAGCTATAGAAGGCATCAATGGCATTGGTCAAAGTAGTGACGTTTGCCTCGCATTGTTCTTGGTAGAAGAGAAGCAGTTGCCGGTCTGAGTTGCTCAGGGTGCTACGAACTTGGCTGTAGTGTTGTGGTGGCGTCCAGTTTGACAGATCGTTCTCAATGGGCCGTGCAACCTCTTCTTCCAGACGTTCAAACTGCTTCAGCTGAAGTATTAAGACCAGAATAAATTAGAAAACTTTCTTAGTTGTAACACGTTTAGCTTATTATTTCTATCATTTAAAAAAACAGATACATCTTAGTCTTTTGAGAATCACAGAGGTGCGGGCAGTCACAAGGGTAAACTAAGCCATCAGTTACAGAGAGGCAATAATCCAGATGCAACATGTGGAAACCACTGAACAAACTGGTCTGTGGGTTGTCGCATTGCAAAAATCATTCTATTCATATTCACATCAAATTGCAGTAAGGATCATTCACACGTCACTGATGTGCTGAAAATGTTGTCACGGACTTTGGTGCAGATCTGCAGCATATTTCATCCCTTCAATTTGAATTCAATTGAGAAGGTAAAATCTGCTGCAGATCTGCATAAAAATGTGCAAGAAAATCCGCAGCAAATTAGTGACATGTGAACATAACTTAAGGGTTCATACACCCATCAACATCTTATGTAAGGGCCCAATACAACAACACACTGAATCTCTGCCGGTCACTGTATGGTGCCTTCTGTAATATAACATGCAGTAAGCATTGCACTCTTTTTTGGGGTGGATTTTCACAGAATCCACGAATAAAACCCCTGGTTTTAGCTCCATAATATGGCTATGAGCATGGATCCTTAGGGAAATTCTCTCATGATATCCTTTATACAATTGGAGTGATATAGCTCCATCTAGGTCTAATTTATTTATCTATTTGTTCGTCCATCCAATTATCCATCCATTATATTGATACTCAGGGCTAGACCATTCAATGACTGCAGCCGGTGCCTTATGAGTCCACTCGGCTGCTACAGTGAATTTGAAATTCCCTGGATCTCTATCTGTGATTCTATCAGACTCTCCTAAGGATTCATTCACAAGGGCGTGTGCGATTTCAATCCATGAAAAATGGACAAATTTCACTATGTGTGTATATGCTTGGACATATAGATGCGTTGTGTGCGCATTGTTTATGTGCCATCTGTTTTTTTATACATGCATAAAAAACTGAACAAAGCCTAGCTTTCTTTCTAAAATTCCCTAGCAATTATCAGTGAAGAATGGAGTGCACTCGGATCTCATCCATGTGCGCTTCATTTGTTTTTTGTGCTCTTCTTGAGGAGCGTTCACCATTCAAGGATTGTGGTAAGATGACCAATGGTTCTAGGCCACTACCACCAGCCTGTTGAACCCCAACAGTGCACCAGTGGGACACAGCTTCATGCAGTTTACGGCAGATGTGGACCTGGCCATCCATATGGTTCAGCAGAAAATGGGAATCGTCATTCCAGACGACTTCTGCCATATGTCCAAGGGCTATTGATATCTTTCCTATGCCCATGCAGGGCGTTGTTGACAATGACACTGGGTCATCAGGAGCAGCTATATTGGTCTTCTGCTATTGAACCCCAGTCAATGCAAGATATGATGCCACATGATCATTATACAAATTTGTCTCTAACTTCACCGCTGTTCTACTGCTGGGTTGGTTGGTCCACTGTGGCATGTCATTGCTGAGATACCACATGCTCGCTTCCGGGATAAACCACCCGTGGCTTGGTACACTCTTGATATCATGGTTTAGGAGCAGCCAACAAGTCCGACTGCTTCAGAAATCCTGGCACCACACCTCTGGGCGCCAACAATCTGCCTGCAGTCAGTCACTCAAGTCCCCACTTTTATCCGTGACTGCCAAATATTTTCTTGTACTGCGCAGAGGAGATGTTGGCATATTATCTGAGAGTAGATCGTGACGCAGTGATACCATGGCACCGTATTACTGATCACAAGATCACATACTAGCCGTTCCTAATGCATTGATTGTCCAGTTTACAGTGTACATATCTGTATCTTACCTGCTGCTGCTCTAGATGACCCTTTCCTTGTCGTATAATGTTTCCTTTTTCAAGCAGTTCCTTTTGAGTTTTTTCAAATTCTTCTTTACCCTGTATAAAAGACACAGAGAGAATAATGCAACTTTTAATTCAATGTGATTTATCATATAACTATCGGTAATGCATGGTATCGCACATGAGCAGGGTATTGTACCACCCACACAATAATGAAAAGCTCTTGGGCTCACACGGGCAGACTGGATTCCGCATGCAGGAGACCTGCAGTGGTATTCCACCTGTGAGCCCGCCTGGCGACCCTGTGTACCTCACGGGCACATTTTGTATTGCAGATGACCGCAGCGGCTCACAGTCGGTCATGTGCAGAACAGGTTTTTTTAAATGTTTGTATTTTGCTGCTAAGCGATGACGTGGGTATTCGCAGCACACAATGTTAATTGCGTATGGGCTGCAGGTCAGATGGCCTCCGTTGACTTCAATGGATGCCGTCCACATGGAGTCCACAGCAAAATAGAGCATGCTGAGATTTTTCCACCGCTCGTGGAATATGCAATTTGTATCTGCAAGAGTAAGCGAAAAAGCAAAAGTACATGCCTTAGAATGGCTGCATTTTGCTGTGGATCCTCCACAATTGAAATCTGCCCGTATGAGTGAGGCCTTATTCTTGTAGCACTGAAGTATTTATTTCTCTTACAACTACAATCAGGAAGTATAACAGTTATTCTAGTCATCCAGAACTTAATTCCTTTTGTCCTCTTAGAGGTTCCCCCGTTCAATAAATCAGATGCTAATTTACAAGAAAACACAGTTTTGTCTTAACAGGGATAAGCAATTAATTGCTATTCAATATAGGGCTGCAGTTTTGTAAATCGCCACTTGGTGGCACAATTGGATAAGAAACTGCACACTTGGTTTAGCATTGAACCTCTTCATTTACAGAGTAGCTCTACTTTCAAAAAACTTTTGACATGTCAAAAGTTTTGATCAGTGGGAACCCGGTGCTGAGAACCCTACTGATTACTAGAATGAATTGGCAGAAGTGCTCAACCAAGCATTGTCACTGCCCACTAGCTGAAGACGGGCACAACAGAGCAGAGTAGAATCTTGGATGAGCACTTCTGCTGCTTTGTTCTAGCTATCAGTGCAGTCTCAGCACCTGAACCCCCAGCGATCAAAGCTTTTGATATCTCCCTATGACATGCCAAAAGTTTTTTGAAAGTAAAGTTACACTTTTAGAAAAAAAATGCACGCAGAGACAATCTAAATATAAAATAACATCATAGTTAGCAATAACCAAATTCAGACACAGATTGCACTTTAGTTTGTGCTTACATTTAAGTTATTAAATGTAAAGGCTACAGTGCAGTCCGTGCTGAAATTGGTTATTGTTAACTTGCATGTTATTTCATGTTTAGACCGTTTTTACTTGTACATTTTAAGAGGTTCAGCAATAAACTCTGTATGCAGTATCTTACCTAATAGTGCTGCCTAATGAAGATTTATAGAACTGCAGCCCCATACAGCATTATGGAAGGCCACAGACTCTCTTTCCTCAGTTGATGGATATTGATCAGCTGATCAATGCCAGTAAGCCAACCTTTCTACTGCATCAGCCATGTAATATGATAAATGTCTGCCCACGTAAGACCTTGTTCACATGGCAGAATTTTGCTGAGGATTTGGCCTTGGTGAAATCACACCACTTTGGCATTCTAGTGAACTGCTTGACATCTGTGTTGCATGGAGTCCAGCAACCTCGGGAACCTCTAATACCTCTAGGTATTCCAGTCCAGGAAGAATAAACTACATTCCACAGTTCTGCTGTATTTTTTGGTTTTGCCTCATAAACTGCATTTTTGATGTCACTCCACAAACTCTGTTTGGGATTGTGGTCAGGGCATTGGGCTGGCCACTCCATTACCTCAATCCTGTTTGTCTGTAACTAGCAAGTTGTTCGCTTAATGGTGTGTTTTAGGTCATTGTCATGTTGAAACACCCATTTCAAGGGTGTTTCATCTTTGGCATAGGGCAACACGACCTTGTCAAGTATTTGTATAAACTCAAACTGATTCATGATCCCTCGTATGCAAAAAATAGGATCAACTCTGCTTCACTGTCTTCACAGGCAGTCATCAGACATACTGTTTGCAGCTACTAGACCCAAAAAGAACAATTTTGCTTTCATCAGTCTAGAACATGTTGTGCCATCTCTTTGGAACAGTCAAGGTGTTACTTTGCAAATTTTAACCTACTCAGGATGTGTATTTTTCAACACAGAGGCTTTGCGAGGAGTTCTTGCTGGTAATGTGGCTTCACTTAAGCCCATTTTACAGGCAAAGATATTCTTTGAAACAAATGAAAGGTTGAAAGATTTAGCGAGGTAGTTACATAAAGTGTTAATGGCCATTATTGGCCATTAACACTTTATCATCTTCATTTGCATGTAAAAGGACCTCCACAAGTTGTTTGTAGAGCTCAGCATGTGCAAACAGTTGCCAACACTGTTCTCCTCCTGGCTAATGTAAACATGCCACGGGAAGAACATCCTGCAGTCTATTGAAAGATGAGCAAAATGCATTCAAATGGAATGTATTTGCTCAGACTTTCAGCGGTTGAAGGATGAGTTTAAAGTGAACCAAAATCCATCATTTAAATGACGGACATAGACACTGCGACAAAAATGACTTGATAACTTTATTCTATGGGTCAGTGCAATTACTACAATGCCAAATTTATGTAGGTTTTTTTGCTGCAATACTTTTATTTTTTTTCAAAGATATTACATTTTTTAAAATCATTTTCGGCCGCCATCGTCTGACAGCCATAACTTTTTTATTCTTCAGTCAACATAGTTGTGGGAGGGCTCATTCTTTGCAGAACATCCTGTAATTTCTATTGGTAACATTTTGGAATACGTACAACATTTTGATCGCCCTTCAGTGCATTTTTTCTTGGAGACTGGCTTACTAAAAAAGTGCAATTCTGGCCTTCTTTATTTTTTTTTCAGACGGCCTTCACCGTGAGAGGTAAGTAATGCATTACTTTGATGGATTGGACTTTTACAGACGTAGCGATACCAAATATGTATTTTTGTTTTATTATTAAGATTCTTTTATTGATTATTAGAAATATGGCAAAAGGTTTTTCCTAAAAAAAACTTTTATTGCTTTTTAATAATTAGTAAAACTTTTTTAAACATAGTCTTACTTTTTTTTGTCCCCTTGCGAGACAAGAAATCGGGATGTTTTGATCTCTCCTGCAGTATGATGTAATACCATTACATCATACTGTGATTAGAGATGAGCGAGCATCAAAATGCTCGGGTGCTCGTTACTCGGGACGAAATTTTTGCGATGCTCGAGGGTCCGCTTCGAGTAACGGACCGCATTGAAGTCAATGGGCGACCCGAGCATTTTTGTATATCGCCGATGCTCGCTAAGGTTTCCATTTGTGAAAATCTGGGAAATTCAAGAAAGTGATGGGAACGACACAGCAACGGATAGGGCAGGCGAGGGGCTACATGTTGGGCTGCATCTCAAGTTCTCAGGTCCCACTATTAAGCCACAATAGTGGCAAGAGTGGGCCCCCCCCTCCCAACAATTTTTACTTCTGAAAAGCCCTCATTAGCAATGCATACCTTAGCTAAGCACCACCCTACCTCCAACAAAGCACAATCACTGCCTGCATGACACTCCGCTGCCACTTCTCCTGGGTTACATGCTGCCCACCCCCCCCCCCCCGCACGACCCAGTGTCCACAGCGCACAGCAAATTGTCCCTGCGCAGCCTTCAGCTGCCCTCATGCCACGCCACACTCATGTCTATTTATAAGTGCGTCTGCCATGAGGAGGAACCGCAGGCACACACTGCAGAGGGTTGGCACGGCTAGGCAGCAACCCTCTTTAAAAGGGGCGGGGCGAAAGCCCACAATGCTGTACAGAAGCAATGAGAAATATAATCCTGTGCCACCTCCATCAGGAGCTGCACACGTGGGCATAGCAATGGGGAACCTATGTGCCACACACTATTCATTCTGTCAAGGTGTCTGCATGCCCCAGTCAGACAGCGTTTTTTTATAAATAGTCACAGGCAGGTACAACTGGGAATCCCCAACTCCGCAATGGGAATTCCGTGTGCACCCACAGCATGGGTGGCTCCCTGGAACCCACCGGCTGTACATAAATGTATCCCATTGCATTGCCCTGGACAGCAGAGCTAACGTCAGATTAAATGCAGGTGGGCTTCGGCCCACACTGCATGCCCCAACCTGACCGGGCTTTTTAATTCATAGACACAGGCAGGTACAACTCCCTATTGTGAAGTCTCTGTGGTCCGACAGCATGGGTGGGTGCCAGGAAGCCACCGGCGGCACATAAATATATCCCATAGCATTGCCCATCACAGCTGAGGTAATGTCATGTTTAATGCAGGTGGGCTTCGGCCCACACTGCATGCCCCAGTCAGACTGGGGTTCTTTAGAAGTGGACACATGTAATTACAACTCTGTGTGGACCGACAGCATGGGTGGCTCCCTGGAACCCACCGGCGGTACATAAATATATCCCATTGCAGTGCCCAGCAGAGCTGATGTAACGTCAGCTGTAATGCAGGTGGGCAAAAAATTAATTGGATTACACTGTAGGCGAGGGCCCCAAAAAATTGGTGTACCAACAGTACTAATGTACCTCAGAAAAATTGCCCATGCCCAACCAAGAGGGCAGGTGAAACCCATTAATCGCTTTGGTTAATGTGGCTTAATTGTTAAATAGGCCTGGAGGCAGCCCAGTTAAAATAAAAATTGGTTCAGGTGAAAGTTTCAACGCTTTAATGAGCATTGAAACGTATAAAAATTGTTTAGAAAAATTATATGACTGAGCCTTGTGGGCCTAAGAAAAATTGCCCGTTCGGCGTGATTACGTCAGGTTTCAGGAGGAGGAGCAGGAGGAGGAGGAGGAATATTATACACAGATTGATGAAGCAAAAATGTCCCCGTTTTTGATGGTGATAGAGAACGATGCTTCCATCCGCGGGTGCAGCCTACGTATTGCTTAGGTATCGCTGCTGTCCGCTGGTGAATAAGAGAAGTCTGGGGAAATCCAGGCTTTGTTCATCTTGATGAGTGTAAGCCTGTCGGCACTGTCGGTTGACAGGCGGGTACGCTTATCCGTGATGATTCCCCCAGCCGCACTAAACACCCTCTCCGACAACACGCTAGCCGCAGGACAAGCAAGCACCTCCAGGGCATACAGCGCGAGTTCAGGCCACGTGTCCAGCTTCGACACCCAGTAGTTGTAGGGGGCAGAGGCGTCACCGAGGACGGTCGTGCGATCGGCTACATACTCCCTCACCATCCTTTTACAGTGCTCCCGCCAACTCAGCCTTGACTGGGGAGCGGTGACACAGTCTTGCTGGGGAGCCATAAAGCTGGCAAAGGCCTTGGAGAATGTTCCCCTGCCTGCGCTGTACATGCTGCCTGATCTCTGCCCTCCCCTGCTACCTGGCCCTCAGAACTGCGCCTTCTGCCACTAGCGCTGTCGGATGGGAAGTTTACCATCAGTTTGTCCACCAGCGCCCTGTGGTATAGCATCATTCTCGAACCCCTTTCCTCTTCGGGAATGAGAGTGGAAAGGTTCTCCTTATACCGTGGGTCGAGCAGTGTGTACACCCAGTAATCCGTAGTGGCCAGAATGCGTGTAACGCGAGGGTCACGAGAAAGGCATCCTAACATGAAGTCAGCCATGTGTGCCAGAGTACCTGTACGCAACACATGGCTGTCCTCACTAGGAAGATCACTTTCAGGATCCTCCTCCTCCTCCTCCGGCCATACACGCTGAAAGGATGACAGGCAAGCAGCATGGGTACCCTCAGCAGTGGGCCAAGCTGTCTCTTCCCCCTCCTCCTCATGCTCCTCCCCCTCCTCCTCCTCCTCAACGCGCTGAGATATAGACATGAGGGTGCTCTGACTATCCAGCGACATACTGTCTTCCCACGCCTCCGTTTCCGAGTGCAAAGCGTCTGCCTTTATGCTTTGCAGGGAACTTCTCAAGAGGCATAGCAGAGGAATGGTGACGCTAATGATTGCAGCATCCCCGCTCACCATCTGGGTAGACTCCTCAAAGTTTCCAAGGACCTGGCAGATGTCTGCCAACCAGGCCCACTCTTCTGTAAAGAATTGAGGAGGCTGACTCCCACTACGCCACCCATGTTGGAGTTGGTATTCCACTATAGCTCTACGCTGCTCATAGAGCCTGGCCAACATGTGGAGTGTAGAGTTCCACCGTGTGGGCACGTCGCACAGCAGTCGGTGCACTGGCAGATTAAACCGATGTTGCAGTGTCCGCAGGGTGGCAGCGTCCGTCTTGGAGTTGCGGAAATGTGCGCTGACCCGGCGCACCTTTCCGAGCAGGTATGACAAGTGTGGGTAGCTTTTCAGAAAGCGCTGAACCACCAAATTAAAGACATGGGCCAGGCATGGCACGTGCGTGAGGCTGCCGAGCTGCAGAGCCGCCACCTGGTTACGGCCGTTGTCACACACGACCATGCCCAGTTTGAGGCTCAGCGGCGCAAGCCAGCGGTCGGTCTGCTCTGTCAGACCCTGCAGCAGTTCGTGGGCCGTGTGCCTCTTCTCTCCTAAGCTGAGTAGTTTCAGCACGGCCTGCTGACGCTTGCCCACCGCTGTGCTGCCACGCCGCGCGACACCGACTGCTGGTGAGGGCGCGTACAATGTTGCGGGAGACGTGGTCGTGCAGGGCTGGGACGGCACATCGGGAAAAGTATTGGCAACTGGGAACCGAGTAGCGCGGGGCCGCCGCCATCATGCTTTTGAAAGCCTCCGTTTCCACAAGCCTATACGGCAGCATCTCCAGGCTGATCAATTTGGCTATGTGCATGTTTAACGCTTGAGCATGCGGGTGCGTGGCGGCGTACTTGCGCTTGCGCTCAAACAGTGGCGCTAGCGACGTCTGGACGCTGCGCTGAGAGACATTGCTGGATGGGACCGAGGACAGCGGAGGTGAGGGTGTGGGTGCAGGCCAGGAGACGGTAGTGCCTGTGTCCTCAGAGGGGGGTTGGATCTCAGTGGCAGGTTGGGGCACAGGGGGAGAGGCAGTGGTGCAAACCGGGGCGGTGAATGGCCTTCGTCCCACCTTGTGGGGTGCTTGGCCATCATATGCCTGCGCATGCTGATGGTGGTGGCTCCCCATCTGATCTTGGCGCGACAAAGGTTGCACACCACTGTTCGTCGGTCGTCAGGCGTCTCTGTGAAAAACTGCCACACCGTAGAACACCTTGACCTCTGCAGGGTGGCATGGCGCGAGGGGGCGCTTTGGGAAACAGTTGGTGGATTATTCGATCTGGCCCTGCCTCTACCCCTGGCCACCGCACTGGCTCGGCCTGTGCCCACACCCTGACTTGGGCCTCCGCGTCCTCGCCCGCGTCCACGTCCTCTAGGCCTACCTCTACCCCTCAGCATGCTGTATTACCAGTAGTGCAGAAACACAACGCTGTAATTAAATGTGCCACTTATTTGCCTGTGGTTGGAGGCTGACTTCGCTTACGGAACGCACAACAGAGCCAGGAAATAATTTTGCGCAAGCCTGCTGTAACACTTAGCTGGCTGCGTATGAATTAGGACAACTACCCCCAGCACAGACCCAGTACACTGAGGACAGTCACAGGCAGCCCAAATAGATTTTTTTTCCCAAATGTTTTTGGAAAGGCCCACTGCCTATATACACTGTATATGTCTTCTCTCTCTGCATCACCACTACTGGCCCTGGAGAATGTAAAATAACTGCAGACTGTTGCACTGTGGACTGGAATACAGCGGTGATGTAACAGCCAACACAGAGCCAGGAAGTAATTTTGCGCAAGCCTGCTGTAACACTTAGCTGGCTGCGTATGAATTAGGAGGACAACTACCCCCAGCACAGACCCAGTACACTGAGGACAGTCACAGGCAGCCCAAATAGATTTTTTTTCACAAATGTTTTTGGAAAGGCCCACTGCCTATATTCAATAAATATGTCTTCTGTCCCTGCCTCACCACCACTACTGGCCCTGGACTATGTATAATTACTGCCGGGCACAATGCTCTGCACGGCCGATATACAAAAAAAAAAAAAAAGTGCAACACTGCAAAAAGCAGCCTCCACACTACTGCACACAGTTAGATGTGGCCCTAAGAAGGACCGTAGGGGTTCTTGAAGCCTAAAATACTCCTAACACTCTCCCTATAGCAGCTCCGGCACCAGCAGCACTTTCCCTGAACTATGTCAGAATGCATCTGTGGCGAGCCGCGGGAGGGGACGATTTTTATACTCGGGTGACACCTGATCTCGCCAGCCACTCACTGCAGGGGGTGGTATAGGGCTTGAACGTCGCAGGGGGAAGTTGTAATGCCTTCCCTGTCTTTCTATTGGCCAGAAAAGCACGCTAACGTCTCAGAGATGAAAGTGAAAGTAACTCGAACATCGCGTGGTACTCGTCACGAGTAACGAGCATCTCGAACACGCTAATACTCGAACGAGTATCAAGCTCGGACGAGTACGTTCGCTCATCTCTAACTGTGATCTATCAAGCCACGCCGCAGACATGGCTTGATAGGCACTCTGCAATGGCAGCCCTAGGGCACTTCAGAAGGCCCCCGGCTGCCATGAAAACTGCACCGCAACCTGCAATCTCATCACGGGGGTGGGTTGAACATCGTTCGGGGCATTTAAATGCTGCTCTCAGAATTGACTGAAGGTTAACAGCTCTAAGCACCGTGGCTTATCGGAGCTGTTGTGGAGGGTGTCAGCTGTAAAAAACAGCCAGCACCCGCATTGTATGGAGCGGGATTGTCATGTCTCATCTACCTGACTCTATTCATTGACATGTATAACCTGTACTGTATCTGTAAGTGCTTGCCTTCTTTAGTTTGTCCCTCCTGGTTCTCTGTACCCCCCTGTGTTGCATAACCCCTCCCTTTCCTCCTGCTAGGGAGTTTCCTGTCTATAGCCTATGTCTTAGGTCTCTACTCTGTGCTCTGGCTAACCATCACTCTTTTTACCTACTGCTGAATGTGCATTATACAAGATTTCTACCTGAATAAACCCTGGAATCTTCTCACATGCCTCTGCAGTCGAGTTGGATGCTGTGTGACAACATATATCTTCTGTGAGTACTGGTTCATAACTACAAGAGAAGTTACTTCAGCCGATACGCTTACAGCCATGTTATTGAGTCAGAATAGTAAAAAGAGTGTATAAATACAGCCAGACACCGCAGTAAAGACTCCTCCAGCAGCTCCACATACAACCACAGCTGCAGCTCATAACCTCCCACCAAGCTATAACTCTCCTCAGTGTTACCTCCATCCGGTGTGCTGCATCATGGCTGAAGGACACTCTGAGGCACAAGCTAGCATGGACCCTAGTCTGCAGTCTAGTGAGAGAGACAGGCGCTCTACTAAGCCAACCTGGAAAGTTAGAGAGAACCTTGAAAGTCTCAAGCAGGAACTTTCCTCTAACATTTTAAAACTGTGGGAAACATTACTAAGTCATGTCTCCAACATTCAGCAAAGTCTGTCTTCACTCCATGTGTCACCACTAGAGGGAGCCCTGCAACAGCTTCGTGCAACGTATGAACATTATAATATAAAGGTCCAGGAGTACGAAAATGCTTTGAGAAAATTAAACACAGAGGATTCCATAGAGGAATTGCAAAGCTTCCAACATCTCAGTGTAGGAAGAGACAGCTTAGTACGCGACATTAAGTCTAAGACAGAAGTGAGAATTGCGCAACTTCAGAAGGTGTCATCTCACATTTCTGACTCTACCAGGCACTCCAAGCGTACATCTAGGTCACGATCTTCAAAGCATTCCACCCTCAGTGAGCAGCTTCTAAAAGCACGCGTAGAAGCGGAAGCGACTAAGATACAGGCCGTCTTTGCGCAGAAGAAAGCGGAAGTGGAAGCTGCGCATAAGGAAGCAGAAGCGGAAGTGGAAGCTGCACATAGAAAAGCAGAAGTGGAAGCTGCACATAGAAAGGCGGAAATAGAGGCTCTGGAGAAACAATGCGAACATGCTACAGCCGTAGCAAGGTTAAGAGTTTTAGAACAAGCCACGAGTCAGAGCGAAAGAGACAGCATTGACTTCAGCGGAATGGATGCAGAGGAACCTCTCAAGCGTACAAGAGACTATGTACTAAGCCAATGCTTCAATTCCCCACCTGCCGCAAACATTCCAGACAAAACAGACGTCTCTCCAGAGCGGCAGGCCGCACATCCTTCCACAGCACCAGGCATGCAAAGTCAGCACAGAACTCCGCTCGTTCCTCACACCAACCTTCCATCCTATATGGAGCACCAAGGCTCTGCACCCCAGCAAGCTCAATATACCGGTATTCATGGACAATTCAAAATACCAGCGGTTCTCCAAACCTCTAGCAATTACATGGTTCCATATCCACATGTCACCAAACCTATGGACTTCAAACCAGCTCCCAGGCTGAATACCCTGGCAGCCCCATATGTACCTACGTCTCTCAGGCAAAACACCACAAACGATGTGATTAGCACCACTCAACCAATTTCACACCTGAAGTCAGAGAAAACCGACATGTCAGAGTTTGCAAAATACATGGTACGTCGTGAGCTCACCAAGACAGGACTGATAAGGTTCGACGACCAGCCTGAGAATTACAGAGGCTGGAAATGTGCCTTCAGAACTGCAACTCGCGATCTCGGCATTACTGCTTCGGAAGAACTAGATCTACTGATCCGGTGGCTTGGCCCACAGTCTACAGAACGAGTAAAGAGACTCAGATCTGTCCACATTGAAAATCCAGCAGCAGGCCTTGCAGCCGCTTGGGAGAGGCTGGAGAGAACCTATGGTAGTCCTGAAGCAATAGAAAATGCTCTGTTCAAACGTCTGCAAGCCTTTCCAAGGATATCTGGTAAAGACAATCAGAAATTCCAAGAGCTCTGTGACTTACTGCTAGAGCTACAGCTGGCCAAGGGAGACACTCACCTACCTGGCCTCAGTTACCTGGACACTGCTCGTGGAGTAAACCCAATCGTGTCAAAGCTGCCATACAACCTTCAAGAGAAGTGGACTGCTCTGGGGTCAAGATATAAGAGAGAAAATCAAGTCTCCTTTCCTCCATTTTCCTACTTCTGTGAGTTCATCAAAAACATTGCAGAATCCAAGAACGATCCAAGCTTCTCCTATGAGGAATCCAATCCCGGTCCACATCCATTCAAGTCTGACAACCCACGCATCGACTACAAAGGCCGCAGAGGTCCAGTGTCAGTAAAAAAGACTGATATTTTTCCCTCTACTTTGTCAGCTTCACAGGGAGTCAGTTACAAGAGCAATCAAGATGAAAAGGTTGAAAACCCTAACCGCCTGTGTCCCTTACATAAGAAGCCTCATCCCCTCAAGAAGTGCATCGGCTTCAGGAAGAAACCACTCCAGGAACGCAAGGAGCTTCTAAAGAAGTTTGGGGTATGTTTCAGATGTTGCGCTTCTACTGAACACATCGCTAAAGACTGTAAAAATGCCATCAAATGCATTGAGTGTGGTCGTGAAGATCATGTACAAGCTCTTCACCCATCTCAACCTAGAACCGCACCAGCTACAAGTTTCCCTACCCCACCAACGTACGGCGGGGAGAACACAGATCAAGCAGAAAGTCCTACCGCTGTATCTTCTTCATGCACAGAAGTCTGTGGAGAAGGCATTTGTGACCAGTCCTGTGCAAGGATATGCCTAGTCGATGTGTACCCCCAGGGTCAACCAGAAAGGACTATGAAGGTGTACACCATCCTCGATGACCAGAGCAACCGATCACTTGCAAGGTCAGAACTCTTTGATTTGTTTAACATAAAGGGAGATGTTTACCCATACACCTTGGGTACATGTAGTGGAGTGACAGAGGTCTCGGGGAGAAGAGCCAGCGGACTTGTAGTAGCCTCTCTTAAGGGCAACCTTGAGATACCCTTGCCCACACTTGTTGAATGTAATCAGATACCATCCAATAGGGGAGAGATCCCTACACCAGAGGCCGCTTTCCATCATCCCCACCTAAGGGCTATAGCTAACGAAATACCAGCCCTTGACAAGAGCGCAGAGATCCTACTTCTGCTGGGTAGAGACATTCTTAGGGTGCACAAAATACGTCAGCAAATTAATGGACCTCATGATGCACCATTTGCCCAGCGCCTTGACTTAGGATGGGTCATCATAGGCAATGTCTGTATAGACAAGATGAAAAAGCCAACCAAGATTTCCTCATTTAAAACACACATCTTGCCAAATGGTCGCGGTACTTATTTTCATCCATGCCCACACCATTATCGGGTGAAGGAGAAACTGACTAACAGTAAGTGGCACCACGACCAACAAGACAGTACAAACACTTTCCTCTGGGATGACAGTCTTGGATCAACAGTGTTCAATACAACAAGTGACGATAACAAGTTGGCACCTGCTAGAGAAGACATTGAATTTCTCAAGGTCATGGAAAGGGAATTCACCCAAGATGACTCCAATAGCTGGGTAGCTCCCTTACCCTTCCGTTCTCCAAGAGTAAAGCTACCTAACAATAGGCAGCAAGCTACCACTAGATTCTCCTCTCTGAAACGCACTCTTGAGAGAAAACCAGTAATGAAAAAACATTTAGTAGACTTCATGCCGAAGGTATTCGATAGAGACCATGCAGAACCTGCGCCACCGGTAAGGGAAGGAGAAGAATGCTGGTACCTTCCGTCCTTTGGCGTGTATCACCCCCGCAAGCCTGAACAAATCAGAGTTGTGTTTGATTCCAGTGCTCAGCATGAAGGTGTCTCTCTCAACAACCTTCTCCTCACAGGCCCTAACCTAAACAACAGCCTCATGGGCGTTCTAATTCGCTTCAGACAAGAACCCGTTGCGGTTATGGCTGACATCCAGCAGATGTTCCATTGCTTCATCGTTAAGGAAGATGACAGAAACTATCTCAGGTTCCTATGGCACAAGGACAATGATGTCAGCAAAGAGGTCATAGATTACCGGATGAAGGTACATGTCTTTGGCAACAGTCCATCACCTGCTGTAGCAATCTATGGACTGAGGAGGACAGCCCAAGAAGGTGAGAAGGAGCACGGATCGGATGCTCGGCAATTCGTCGAGAAGAACTTCTACGTAGACGACAGACTTAAATCCTTACCCACAAGCGCAGAGGTGATTGATCTCCTCACCAGAACCAAGGAAATGCTGTCTGCCGCAAACCTTAGGCTTCACAAGATTACCTCCAACAGCAAGGAAGTAATGAAGGCCTTTCCATCTGACGATCATGCAATCAACTTGCGGGACCTGGACCTCAGCTCTGAGGTTCTTCCTATACAACGCAGCCTAGGATTGCTCTGGAATATCGAACAAGATACATTTATATTTCAAGTATTAGCTTGCAACAAACCTTTCACCAAGCGTGGAGTTTTATCGGTCGTGAACAGTTTTTATGATCCTCTCGGATTCATAGCCCCCATCACTATTCAGGGCAAGATACTTCTGAGACAGCTTACTACTGAGAATATGGATTGGGATGCTCCCTTACCTGTTGAGAAACAACAAAGGTGGGAAAAATGGAAAAGGTCCTTGAAAGTATTAGAACAACTCCAAGTACCGCGTTGTTATGCTCCCAGTTCTCTTTCAGCTGCTGTCAAAAGGGAAATACACATCTTCTCTGATGCATCAATGGAAGCCATAGCCGCAGTGGCCTATCTGAAGATCTCAGGAGCCAACAATGAGCTACACTGTGGATTCGTACTAGGTAAGGCCAAACTAACCCCAAAACCTGCGCATTCCATACCAAGACTTGAACTCTGTGCAGCCGTGCTAGCAGTAGAGATCGCCGAAGTGATAAGGGATGAAATGGACGTCGCATTTGATTCATTCACCTTTTATACAGACAGTAAGGTTGTTCTCGGTTATATACACAACCAAACAAAACAATTCTACGTGTATGTAGGACACCGAGTAGAAAGGATCAGAAGTTTCTCCACCCCTAACCAGTGGCATTACATCCCTACAGAACTTAATCCAGCCGACCGGGGAACAAGAGCCGCACCAACATCAGATCTGCTAGACCACATATGGTCTTCACCTCCAAGTTTTCTATACGAAGATCCTTGTTTGTTACCTACCAATGCCATCTATGATCTGGTGGACCCTGCGTCTGACAAGGAAATCAGAGCCCTAAGTTCTACACTTTACACTTCTGTAACTTCTAAGGTGAAGCTGAAGTCACATCGCTTTGAACGTTTCTCGACATGGAGATCTCTCGTGCAAGCTATTGGCAGACTAATTCACATTGCTCAGTGTTTTGCAAAGAACGCATTGTCAAAGTGTAGTGGTTGGCATATGTGTAAAGCACACCCTACAGTCACAGAATTTGAACTTGCCCAACAAATCATCATCCAGTGTACACAGCAAGAGGTGTATCACTCAGAGATAGACAATATCTCGAAGGGCATCAGTCCGCCCAAGAGCAGCGCACTCTATAAACTCAACCCAGTAGTTGACCACCACAAATTGCTCAGAGTGGGTGGTCGGATAGAGAAATCCGATCTATGCAATAAAGAACAGAACCCCATCATCATACCAGGTGGACATTATATCGCTACCTTGCTAATCCGACACCACCATGATCAAGTGCATCACCAAGGCAGACAGTTCACTGAAGGTGCCATCAGGTCAGCCGGTTTATGGATCGTAGGAATGAAGAGAAGCATTTCCTCCGTACTCCATAAATGTGTCAAGTGTCACAAGCTAAGGGGAAGACAACAACAACAGCAAATGGCGAACCTACGAGCAGATCGGTTGAGTACCGATCCCCCTTTTACTTACGTTGGTGTGGATGTCTTTGGTCCGTGGTCCGTAGTCACACGAAGGACGCGTGGTGGCGCCGCAAATAGCAAAAGATGGGCTGTGCTGTTCACCTGTCTTAGCATTCGTGCAGTACATATTGAAGTGATTGAGTCTATGGATTCTTCCTGTTTCATCAATGCTCTTAGAAGATTCTTCTCCATTCGTGGACCAGTCAAACAGCTGAGGTCCGACTGTGGGACTAACTTCGTAGGAGCCTGCAAGGAACTACAACTAGGCAACTTCTTGCTCAACAATGGATGTACCTGGGTATTTAACCCTCCGCATTCATCTAATATGGGAGGAGCTTGGGAGCGCATGATTGGCGTTACAAGAAGAATACTTGATTCAATGTTAATGGATCACAAGTCGTCGATACTCACTCATGAAACATTGGTCACCCTTTTTGCTGAGGTTTCTGCTATCATCAACGCAAGACCACTAGTCCCGGTATCTTCAGACCCTGATTCTCCATTTATTCTTACTCCAGCCACGCTCCTCACCCAGAAAATTGGGACTGCTACTATTCCTCCAGGCAACTTTGACTGTAGTGACATTTACAGACGTCAGTGGAAACAAGTTCAACATCTCTCCAATGTGTTCTGGCACCGTTGGAAGATGGAGTATCTACACACCCTTCATAGTCGTCAGAAGTGGCAGACTCCAAAACCCAATCTCCAGGTTGGTGATCTTGTTCTTCTGAAAGACAAAGAGGTTCACCGGAACGAATGGCCCATGGGTCTCGTCACCAAGGTCATCCCTAACGACGATGGGAAAATTCGAAAAGTGGAAGTCAAAGTGACAAAAGGAGGCACTGTAAGAGTTTTCTTCCGTCCAATCAGTGAACTAGTACTTCTTCTTCCAAGGAAGGAAGTCAGCTAAGGAAGCTTGATTATCCTACACAGCTCATGGCGGGGAGCATATCACCGCAGACTGCAACCGAGAGAAACTGAAGAAGTCCACCTGTGGATTACCTTTGCCACAACAGTTGATTTGTTCATTTATTATTGCTGTTGCATTCGTTTACTTGTTTTTTAGGTTAAACAAGAATTTCTGGACTTTGAAGGACATTACGTCAAAACAGTATTCAGTGAAATCTAAAGATTTCAGACGGGGAGTGTCATGTCTCATCTACCTGACTCTATTCATTGACATGTATAACCTGTACTGTATCTGTAAGTGCTTGCCTTCTTTAGTTTGTCCCTCCTGGTTCTCTGTACCCCCCTGTGTTGCATAACCCCTCCCTTTCCTCCTGCTAGGGAGTTTCCTGTCTATAGCCTATGTCTTAGGTCTCTACTCTGTGCTCTGGCTAACCATCACTCTTTTTACCTACTGCTGAATGTGCATTATACAAGATTTCTACCTGAATAAACCCTGGAATCTTCTCACATGCCTCTGCAGTCGAGTTGGATGCTGTGTGACAACATATATCTTCTGTGAGTACTGGTTCATAACTACAAGAGAAGTTACTTCAGCCGATACGCTTACAGCCATGTTATTGAGTCAGAATAGAGATCGACCCGCAATCCCCCTTCATACATACCTTGGAGCTGCAGGTTGCAATTGTACGTCCTGCAGCATTAAGGGGTTAAAGATGCAATAGGAAATAATGAGCGATTCCTTGCAAGGAATCACCCAAAAATAGTACATGCAGGGATTTTTCAATATCACTACAGAAAAAGCACTCATGTAAATAAACACATTGAAATCAATGTGTTATTTTTAAGTGCGAGTTCTGTCCATATGGCATTCGGACGGAATTCGCCCAGGTGAATACACCGTAACCAATATATGCAAGATTTGCCACCCTCCTACTTTAAATAAAGGCCAAAATGAACCTTAATAATTAAATTTGGCCGATTTCACATCTGAGTCTGCGATGTAGGTTTTGTCGCAGATCCGTAGAGAGCAGGAAAGCGGAATCCTTGCTGCAGATGTGAAACCACCCTTAGGCCTCTCTCACATAGGCGTTTGCAGTAAAAGCGTTTTTTTTTAACAGCGTGTTTACTGCGATTTCAGCACATCTGATAACGCAACCCAGAAATCTGAAAAAAAATCAAATACTCACCTATTAGGCGCCATCCCTGCAGGCTTCCAGGCACTTGTCTGTGCCTGCAGAGCATCTCTTGCTGGTAACTGGGTTTCAAGACCACGCCTCCAGCAAGAGATTGCTCTGATTGGCTGAGCCGCAAGTCATTCATTCACTGAATGGCTGTGATTGGGGCATCCAGGGCTGGCTGTGATTGGTGCTGGATTAGCCAATCAGCAATCTCCTGCTGGAGGTGGGGTCTTCAAACCCCATCACTAGCCAAACATTCTCTGACAAGTGCCTGTAGTCTCGGAAAGCAGCCGCAGGGACCAGGCAGCGCCAGCTAGGTGAGTATAACTTTTTTTATTTTGGTAGTGCAGCTAGCGCTGAGTTTCGTGCTGCCCAAAGCACGGCACCAAGCTGTGCCGTGTTTTTAGCAGAGCTGCCAACACTGCCCATTCAATTCAAAGGGCGATGCAGGGCTGAAAACGGCCAAAGATAGAACATGCATCACTGTCAAAGCGCAGCGTTTTGACGCTTGTGTGAGCAGCCCCATTAAAAAGAATGAGAGCGTTGTACAGAGTTTAGCACAGGGCTGAAAATGCGGCGCTAAACGCTGTACAAAAACGACTGTGTGAGGGAGGCTTTAAAAAGTCCAAAGATAAGAAAGTCGAAAGACGGCGCAACATTAGAAGTCCAGCGCGTGGTATTGGGGGGAGAGGGTGCTCAGCTGTCGGACGGCAGCCGGACATTTACTCTAATAGTGGGGACTGAAGAGACCTTCGACCAGAGGAAAGATATGTGAGTAGCAGCACGCCCAAGCACTTTAACAAAGCACACTCAGGCTTTCAGTGCACGATCCCAATAAAGGATCCGGACCTAAGGATCAAGAAATGAGAAGTCCATAAATGTGTAGTCAGATCAGCACTTCGGGGTTTTCTTAACCCCTTAACGACCAGCCCATAGTGTTTTTACGTCCTCCCGAAGTGGGCTTTATTCTCCGAGGACGTAAAAACATGTGTCCTGCAGAGAATAAAGCCCCTCGGGCTGTGGACGTGACAGCTCCATGCTGTCGGTGTTCGCAGGTAGCTGACAGCATGGAGCTGTCATCCCGGGCTGCAGAGACCCCCCACCGGCATTGCGATCGGCGCTATGCAATGGATAGCGCCGATCGCAAAAAAGTAAATAAAACTGCAATAAAAGTTAAAGATTCAGCTGCTCCGATGGATCGGATCCATCGGAGCAGCTGAAATTACTCACCGACGTCCGCGGCACGGCTCCCCGGTGTCCTGATGCTCCGGGCGCCGTAGCCGTCCTTCTGCGTTTGCGCGCCAGGCGGCATTACGTCAGCCGCATGCGCAGAAGGCCCGGCGGCGCGGGAAATTTAAAATCTCCTGGCTCCCGGCTCCTGTAGGTAGCCGGGAGCTTTTCCGCGATCGCCGTTATACAATGGATAACGACGATCGCGGAAAAGTGAAAAAGAGTGTAAAAAAAGAAAAGTTTCACCTCCCCTCATGGATCGGATCCACGAGGGAAGGTGAAAATACTCACCTCAGGTCCGCCGATGTCCTCCGGCCAGTGTCGGGACCCCCCGCTGGCTTCTGCGATGTACCGATGTGGCGCGCATGCGCAGAAGCCGGCGAGCCCGGCAAATTCAAAATCTCCCTGCACCCGGCTGTCACAGATAGCCGAGTGCAGGGACATATGACTGGGGACCGCTGTATGCGGTTTCCAGTCATATGATAAACCGTTATCCATCAGATAACGGTGATCGTATAAAGTAAAAAAAAAAAAAAAAGTTAAAAGTTAAAAAAGTTAGTTTCATCTCCCCTTACGGATCATATCCATAAGGGGGGATGAAATTACGTACCCAAGGTCCCGGATTTGTTCCCTGGTGGGATGTTGATCCGTGGACCTTAGCCAGCTTCGGCGCATGCGCCCGTCAGCATGATGGCGGACGCATGCGCAAAAGTGAAAGATTGCCCAAGAAATTTAAAATCTCCCTGCTGCTGGCTACCAAAGGTAGCCAAGAGCCTGGAGATGTCACGGGGAGCCGCGGTATGCGGTTACTGGTTACGTGATCGTCGTTATCCAATGCATAATGGCGATCACGTAAAAGTTCTTTAAAAAGTGGCAGTTTCATCTCCCCTCACTGATGCGATCGGTGGGGGGAGATGAAACATCTTCTCGGAGGCTTCCGCATTTGAATCCAGATGCGATTATCCTCCATGGACCCTTCCGGCTGCTGCACATGTGCCCGCCGGCAAAATGCCGGACACATTCGCAGGAACCGGGGAGCCCAGGAAATGTTAAATCTCCTTGCTCCCAGCGACCAACGGTCGCTGAGTACTTGGAGCAGTGACCGGAGGCCTCGCTGAGCGGTCCCCGGTCACGTGATAAAGTAGCGATCTAACATTAGGCCGGTCATGCATGACCGGAGAGGAATTACGGGTTCTGCATGCGCTTGATCAGCGGTAATCCACGGATCAATCGCATGCATTGGATTACACAATTTCCACCAATTAGCGGGTCGGAATTACGTAATCCACTCGCAGAAACAGAACACGGCATGTTATATTTTACTGCGGATATCCGCAACCTAGAGCCCATTGTGCTCTATACCGGCAGCCCATATGCAAACACATTGTGTACGGGCTGCGGGTACCCGGGTCATCTCTAAGCGACGGCGCGGGAAATAAAAACAAACAACGGTATACTGCACATGACCGCCTGTGTGAATAGACAGTTATGCGCAGTACATTATGCGGCCGTATGCAGGGACACAGCCAGGCTTACAGCTGGGATCCGCTGCGGGCCTCCGCAATCAGATTCCGCCTCTGGCTACGTGAGCCCGGCGTTATTCAGACCGCTACCTGTAATCCGTAATTTACAAGAAGCCCCGGGAACGCTCGCCTTCCTGCAGTTCCAGGAGCAGCTTGTTGAGCGCCTTCTCTGTGAGACCGCCGCACCTCAGCAAAATTACAAAGCCTCACAGAGTGCCACTTTCTACACCCTATACCCGCCACTGAGGTTATGAAATACCCCCCAAAACACATGAGAGGAGGGGGGGGGGGACACCCGGATAGCCTCCGTAATTACCCCTGTCTTCGGACATAAAACGCAGTTTATATTATTACCTTTATCTAATATTTAGGGAATGCCAAAAAAATGGGGATGGCGGGGGGGGGGGGGGGGGGGGGAGGGGGGAGGGATTATTTTTAGGAAGTCAATTTTTTTTCTGTATAAGTGGGCAATGGGGCCTGGAATTTATTCAGTTCGCCCTGAAATCCAGCGGGCATTTCCTCCATTATGGGCCTAGCCATGTGTCCTGTAAGTAGATTAGGGCCACAATGGGTATGTTTCTGAACACGGGACAAATGGGGGGATCCATTTTGGGGTGAACGTCTTCATTCCTATGTACACTGTACAAAAAAAACTGTTTTTAAATTGACACAATTGCCAAAAAAATGAAAATCATAATTTTTTCCTTCTGCTTGGCTTAGATTCATTCAAAAACTGTGAAGTCAAAAAAGTCATCATACCCCTAGATAAATTCCTTAGGGGGTCTACTTTTCAAAATGGGGTCACTTGTGGGGGTTCTCCATCGTTTTGGTCACTCAATGGCTCTACAAGTGGGCAATGGGGACTAAATCTCCATCAAGCAAAATTTCTGTTCCGAAAGCCACCGGTTGCCCCTTTCATTTTGGGCCCCATTGTGCATATAGACGTAATACTAGGGCCACAATGGGTATGTTTCTGAGCACAGGACAAACAGGGGTATCCATTGTGGGGTGCAAGTCTTCATTCATATATGTGCGGTACAAAAAAAACTGCTTTTGAAATGACAGAATTACCAAAAAAATGAAAATCGTATTTTTTTCCCTTCGGCTTGGCTTAGATTCATTTAAAAACTGTGAAGTCAAAAAAGTAATCGTACCCCTAGATAAATTCGTTAAGGGGTCTACTTTTCAAAATGGGGTCACTTGTGGGCGTTCTCCATCGTTTTAGTCATTCAATGGCTCTACAAGTGTGCAATAGGGCCTAAATCTCCTTCAAGCAAAATTTCTGTTCCGAAAGCCACCGGTTGCTCCTTTCATTTTGGGCCCCATCGTGCATCCAGACGTAAGATTAGGGCCACAATGGGTATGTTTCTGAGCACGGGACAAACAGGGGTATCCATTCTGGGGTGCAAATCCTAATTTTCATGTGTACTATAGAAAAAAGTCCTGTCTTTAAAATGACATATTTGCAAAAATATGAAATTTTAGTTTTTCTCTTCTAAATTGCATTGACTTCTGAAAAAAAACCTGTGGGGTTAAAATACTCATGACACCCCTCAGTGAATACGTTAAAGGGTGTAGTTTTTAAAATGCGGTCACTTGTGGGGGTATCTATCATTTTGACTCCTATGAGCCTTTCCAATCTTGGATTGGTGTAGGAAAACAAAGTGTTCCTTAAAATGCTGAAAAGTAATGTTAAATTTGTACGTCTCCTAAATGGTTAAAAAAAAACGAAAGTTTTTCCAATGTGCACCCAAAATAAAGTAAATGGATGGAAATATATATGTTAGCAAAAATTTCTATATTATGTTTGCACATATTTGAGATATTGCAGTTGGAAATGTGAAAAAATGATGATTTTTAAAAATTTTTCCCAATTTTGGCGCTTTTAATAAATAAACACAAATTCTATCTGTCTTTTTTTTCCACCTAAATGAAGTACAACATGTGGCGAAAAAACAGTGTCAGAATCGCTTGGATATGCAAAACCTTTCTGGTGTTTTTCCATGCTAAAGTGACACGTGTCAGATTTGCAAAATTTGGCCTGGTCATTAAAGGGGTTGTCTCGCGAAATCAAGTGGGGGTATACACTTCTGTATGGCCATATTAATGCACTTTGTAATATACATCGTGCATTAAATATGAGCCATACAGAAGTTATTCACTTACCTGCTCCATTGCTAGCGTCCTCGTCTCCATGGTTCCGTCTAAATTCGCTGGCAGCTTGCTTTTTTAGACGCGCTTGCGCAGTCCGTTCTTCTCCTTTCAGCACGAGCCGCTTCAGTGTGCTCCCCGCTACAGCTATTCTGCGCATGCGCAGACGAGCTGTCACTGCTCGGGAGCGCGCTGGAGCGGCCATTCTGTACCATCCTCTGTTAGAGGAAGGTGCAGAGCTGCCGAGCTGTCCGGAGAAGCCGCCCAGCTGTCCCGCCGTCCAGCTGTCCCGCCGTCCTGGTAAGTGATGGGCCGGGGGGGCTGCCGCTGCGTCGGGGGCGGGCTGCGCCGGGGGGGCTGCCGCTGCGCCGGGGGGGGCTGCCGCTGTGATGGGGGGGCTGCCGCTGTGATGGGGGGGCTGTTGCTGCGATGGGGGGGGCTGTCGCTGTGCCGGGGGGGGGGGCTGTCGCTGCGATGGGGGGGCTGCCGCTGTGCCGGGGGGGGCTGTCTGTCACTGTGCCGGGGGGGCTGCCGCTGTGCCGGGGGGGGGGGGGGCTGCGCCGGTTACCTGCTGCCTGGCGGTGAGTGACTGGTCGGCCGTGTTCACTCCAGGAGTCCGGTCGGCGGCTGCGGGGCGTCTGGTTGTCAGGGAGACACAGCTGGTAGCGTCTCGGGAGCGCGCACGTCGGGCTGCAGCAAGCGAAGGGAAAAGAGCCGGTGGCCATCTTGGGAAAATTTTTATAAGTTGCTGAAACGCTGGAACGGTAAGTACAAACCAGCTAGAAAAGTCATTTACAAGGGGGCTTAGTAATGTATGTTTAATTAGGGGGACTGGGCAAAAAAAAAAATCCACTCCTGCCTCGAGACATCTCCTTTAAGGCGCAAACAGGCTTGGTCACTAAGGGGTTAAGAAAAATACATCTTTATTCCTCAATAAAAAGTCATTGCGACGTTTCGATCCTATATCGGATCTTTATCAAGCATAAGTGAAGATACAGACAACACAGTGATATATACCCACAAGTAAAATACACATAGCCAATAGCAGACATAGACACAACAATGTACCCACCCACAAGTGGTAACCATTGGGCCAGGAGTAGGCAGCTCAGCTGATGTTAATAAAAATGATAAGAGCATATACAAAGTAGCACCCGAGGAAAGGTGGGGTAGTTCATATCCTTCACAAAACACTGCTGTCTGCAGCGTCCAAACCACCCCACTGCGCAGACGCGAGTCATCAGCCAATGAGGGCTGCGCCCATGCCCTCACGAGGCTACAGAGCTGTACTGCACGTGTGCCGCTGATGTCAGAAATGTACGTCACAAAAGGGGCCGTACCTATTGCTCATCAGGGTCTTTGCCCTTACCCGTGTCCGGCACCCAGTCGAAACCGATGGGAGATGGTCCGCACGTGCGCGGTTTTGACTGGGTGCCGGGTCACTCTTTTACCCTTTACATGCCATGGGGTCCTGATCGGTTGCTATGGCACTTGGAGGCTTCAATATAGCCTGTGGGTCTGCTAGCTACAGTGATCTATGATGCTCAGCCTTTGGGCTTATTCACACGAGCGTATATCAGCAGCCATTTTCACAGCCGGCCAATATACACTACCATCTGATGCATTGGATTCCAATGCATCAGATTACACCAGCATATTCCATGTGTATATTCCCAAAGACAGCACCAGGAGCTTTCACGCTGGACAGGGAAGAGTCCTGGAACTATCTTCCCGATCAGAATACGTTGGCCGCTGCATAGACTCCTATGTGAGCCTATAACAGTGGCCGGAGAAGGTTAGGTGGGAGTTTAGCAGTCATGCTGCTTTTCTCTCCTCCTCTCTCCTCCGCTCTGGCTGTTTTCAATGGGAAGGGGCGGAACGTAGTGGAGCTTAGCGCCGCCCCCTCCCATTGCTGGCTGTGGACAAGGGACTAAGCTCCCCCCCCCTCCCATTGCAAACAGCCAGAGGGAAGGAGAGAGGCAGAGAGCCGGCGAGGGGGAGGGAAGGCATTGCGGCCTCGGCGTATATGTGTCGGGCCCGTGCCATCTGAACGGGCACACAGACGTTAAATTTGTGCTCCCATTTACACGTTTTTACGTCGCCGGCGGGCGAATCTAAGAATGCGTACAGCCGTGTGAATCCAGCCTCTGGCTGACCTTATAGGCTTTCTAATGCACTACTATACGGAAGAATAGTAGTGTCTTAGAAGAATGATAAAATAGGTTGACATTCAAGTCCCCTAGTGTACAAAAATAAAAAGGATTAAAAAAATAGTTAAAAAACTAATAGAAATAAATATGTCAAAACCCCACCAGGAAAGGGGAAAACCTTTACTATGTAAAAAAAAAATAAAACAAATCACACATGTGATATCGCTGCCTTCGTAATGACCCAGGGAAAAAAATAGCTCATTATTAGAGATGAGCGAATGTACTCGTCCGAGCTTGATACTCGTTCGAGTATTAGCGTGTTCGAGATGCTCGTTACTCGTAACGAGCACCACGCGATGTTCGGGTTACTTTCACTTTCATCTCTGAGACGTTAGCGCGCTTTTCTGGCCAATTGAAAGACAGGGAAGGCATTACAACTTCCCCCTGCGACGTTCAAGCCCTATACCACCCCCCTGCAGTGAGTGGCTGGCGAGATCAGGTGTCACCCGAGTATAAAAATCGGCCCCTCCCGCGGCTCGCCTCAGATGCGTTGTGACATAGCTGAGGGACAGTGGTATCGTGTTGGAGCTGCTGTAGGGAGAGTGTTAGGAGTTAGTGTAGGCTTCAAGAACCCCAACGGTCCTTCTTAGGGCCACATCTAACCGTGTGCAGTAGTGTGGAGGCTGCTTTTTGCAGTGTTGCACATTTTTTTTTTTTTGGTATATCGGCCGTGCAGAGCATTGCGCCCTGCAGTAATACTCCAGGGACAGAAGTGTGGAGGCAGGGACAGAAGACATATATTATTGATTGAATATACGCAGTGGGCCTTTTCTAAAAAATATTGGGCAAAAAATCTATTTGGCCTGCCTGTCACTGTGCTCAGTGTTCTGGGTCTGTGTGTGCTGGGTGTAGTAGTTCTACAAAATCATACGCAGCCAGCTAAGTGTTACAGCAGGCTTGCGCCAAATTATTTCCTGGCTCTGTCTGGGCTCTGAAATCACCGCTGTGTTGCAGTTAACAGTGCAACACTGCAGTTCTGTGACACACTCCAGGGACAGAAGACATATATTATTGATTGAATATAGGCCGTGGGCCTTTTCTAAAAAATATTGGAAAAAAATTTATTTGGCCTGCCTGTCACTGTGCTCGGTGTTCTGGGTCTGTGTGTGCTGGGTGTAGAAGTTCTACAAAATCATACGCAGCCAGCTAAGTGTTACAGCAGGCTTGCGCCAAATTATTTCCTGTCTCTGAAATCACCGCTGTGTTGCAGTTAATAACAGTGCAACACTCTGCAGTTCTGTGACACACTCCAGGGACAGAAGTGTGGAGGCAGGGACAGAAGACATATATTATTGATTGAATGTACGCAGTGGGCCTTTTCTAAAAAATATTGGGCAAAAAATCTATTTGGCCTGCCTGTCACTGTGCTCAGTGTTCTGGGTCTGTGTGTGCTGGGTGTAGTAGTTCTACAAAATCATACGCAGCCAGCTAAGTGTTACAGCAGGCTTGCGCCAAATTATTTCCTGGCGTTCCGTAAGCGAAGTCAGCCTCCAACCACAGGCCAATAAGCGGCACATTTAATTACAGCGTTCTGTTTCTGCACTACTGGTAATACACCATGCTGAGGGGTAGGGGTAGGCCTATAGGACGTGGACGCGGGCGAGGACGCGGAGGCCCAAGTCAGGGTGTGGGCACAGGCCGAGCCAGTGCGGTGGCCAGGGGTAGAGGCAGGGCCAGACCTAATAATCCACCAACTGGTTCCCAAAGCGCCCCCTCGCGCCATGCCACCCTGCAGAGGTCAAGGTGCTCTACGGTGTGGCAGTTTTTCACAGAGACGCCTGACGACCGACGAACAGTGGTGTGCAACCTTTGTCGCGCCAAGATCAGCTGGGGAGGCACCACCACCAGCATGCGCAGGCATATGATGGCCAAGCACCCCACAAGGTGGGACGATGCCCGTTCACCGCCTCCGGTTTGCACCACTGCCTCTCCCCCTGTGCCCCAACCTGCCACTGAGATCCAACCCCCCTCTGAGGACACAGGCAGTACCGTCTCCTGGCCTGCACCCACACCCTCACCTCCGCTGTCCTCGGCCCCATCCAGCAATGTCTCTCAGCGTAGCGTCCAGACGTCGCTAGCGCCACTGTTTGAGCGCAAGCGCAAGTACGACGCCACGCACCCGCACGCTTAAGCGTTAAACGTGCACATTGCAAAATTGATCAGCCTAGAGATGCTGCCGTATAGGCTTGTGGAAACGGAGGCTTTCAAAAGCATGATGGCGGCGGCGGCCCCGCGCTACTCGGTTCCCAGTCGCCACTACTTTTCCCGATGTGCCGTCTCAGGCCTGCACGACCACGTCTCCCGCAACATTGTACGCGCCCTCACCAACGCGGTTACTGCCAAGGTCCACTTAACAACAGACACGTGGACAAGCACAGGCGGGCAGGGCCACTATATCTCCCTAACGGCACATTGGGTGAATTTAGTGGAGGCTGGGACAGAGTCAGAGCCTGGGACTGCTCACGTCCTACCCACCCCCCGAATTGCGTGCCCCAGCTCGGTGGTGGTATCTGCGGGGGTGTATGCTTCCTCCACTAAACCACCCTCCTCCTACGCAACCTCTGTCTCGCAATCAAGATGTGTCAGCAGCAGCAGCACGTCGCCAGCAGTCGGTGTCACGCGGCGTGGCAGCACAGCGGTGGGCAAGCGTCAGCAGGCCGTGCTGAAACTACTCAGCTTAGGAGAGAAGAGGCACACAGCCCACGAACTGCTGCAGGGTCTGACAGAGCAGACCGACCGCTGGCTTGCGCCGCTGAGCCTCCAACCGGGCATGGTCGTGTGTGACAACGGCCGTAACCTGGTGGCGGCTCTGCAGCTCGGCAGCCTCACGCACGTGCCATGCCTGGCCCATGTCTTTAATTTGGTGGTTCAGCGCTTTCTGAAAAGCTACCCCCACTTGTCATACCTGCTCGGAAAGGTGCGCCAGCTCTGCGCACATTTCCGCAAATCCCACACGCACGCTGCCACCCTGCGGACACTGCAACATCGGTTTAATCTGCCAGTGCACCGACTGCTGTGCGACGTGCCCACACAGTGGAACTCTACGCTCCACATGTTGGCCAGACTCTATGAGCAGCATAGAGCTATTGTGGAATACCAACTCCAACATGGGCGGCGCAGTGGGAGTCAGCCTCCTCAATTATTTACAGAAGAGTGGGCCTGGTTGGCAGCCATCTGCCAGGTCCTTGGAAACTTTGAGGAGTCTACCCAGATGGTGAGCGGGGATGCTGCAATCATTAGCGTCACCATTCCTCTGCTATGCCTCTTGAGAAGTTCCCTGCAAAGCATAAAGGCAGACGCTTTGGAATCAGAAACGGAGGCGGGGGAAGACAGTATGTCGCTGGATAGTCAGAGCAACCTCATGTCTATATCTCAGCGCGTTGAGGAGGAGGGGGAGGAACATGAGGAGGAGGGGGAAGAGACAGCTTGGCCCACTGCTGAGGGGACAGATGCTGCTTGCCTGTCATCTTTTCAGCGTGTATGGCCAGAGGAGGAGGAGGAGAAGGAGGAGGGGGAGGAGCATGAGGAGGAGGGGAAAGAGACAGCTTGGCCCACTGCTGAGGGTACAGATGCAGCTTGCCTGTCATCCTTTCAGCGTGTATGGCCAGAGGAGGAGGAGGAGGAGGATCCTGAAAGTGATCTTCCTAGTGAGGACAGCCATGTGTTGCGTACAGGTACCCCGGCACACATGGCTGACTTCATGTTAGGATGCCTTTCTCGTGACCCTCGCGTTACACGCATTCTGGCCACTACGGATTACTGGGTGTACACACTGCTCGACCCACGGTATAAGGAGAGCCTTTCCACTCTCATTCCCGAAGAGGAAAGGGGTTCGAGAATGATGCTATACCACAGGGCGCTGGTGGACAAACTGATGGTAAACTTCCCATCCGACAGCGCTAGTGGCCGAAGGCGCATTTCCGCGGCCCAGGTAGCAGGGGAGGCGCAGAGATCAGGCAGCATGTACAGCGCAGGCAGGGGAACACTCTCTAAGGCCTTTGACAGCTTTATGGCTCCCCAGCAAGACTGTGTCACCGGTCCCCAGTCAAGGCTGAGTTGGCGGGAGCACTGTAAAAGGATGGTGAGGGAGTGCGTAGCCGATCGCACGACTGTCCTCGGTGACGCCTCTGCCCCCTACAACTACTGGGTGTTGAAGCTGGACACGTGGCCTGAACTAGCGCTGTATGCCCTGGAGGTGCTTGCTTGTCCTGCGGCTAGCGTCTTGTCAGAGAGTGTGTTTAGTGTGGCTGGGGGAATCATCACGGATAAGCGTACCCGCCTGTCAACCGACAGTGCCGACAGGCTAACACTCATCAAGATGAACAAAGGCTGGATTTCCCCAGACTTCTCTTCTCCACCAGCGGACAGCAGCGATACATAAACAATACGTAGGCTGCACCCGCGGATGGAAGCATCGTTCTCTATCACCATCCAAAACAGGGACCTTTTTGCTTCATCAATCTGTGTATAATGTTCCCCCTCCTCCTCCTGCTCCTCCTCCTGAAACCTCACGTAATCACGCCGAACGGGCAATTTTTCTTAGGCCCACAAGGCTCAGTCATATAATTTTTCTAAACAATTTTTATACGTTTCAATGCTCATTAAAGCGTTGAAACTTTCACCTCAACCAATTTTTATTTTAACTGGGCTGCCTTCTGGCCTAGTTACCAATTAAGCCACATTAACCAAAGCGATTAATGGGTTTCACCTGCCCTCTCGGTTGGGCATGGGCAATTTTTCTCAGGTACATTAGTACTGTTGGTACACCAATTTTTGTGGGCCCTCGCCTACAGTGTAATCCAATTAATTTTTTGCCCACCTGCATTACAGCTGACGCAACATCAGCTGTGATGGGCAATGCAATGGGATATATTTATGTACCGCCGGTGGCTTCCTGGCACCCACCCATGCTGTGGGTCCACACAGAGTTGTAAATGCATCTGTGTCCACTTCTAAAGAACCCAAGTCTGACTGGGGCATGCAGTGTGGGCCGAAGCCCACCTGCATTAAGCACGACATTACATCAGCTGTGTTGGGCACTGCAATGGGATATTTTTATGTACCGCCGGTGGGTTCCAGGGAGCCACCCATGCTGTGGGTCCACAGGGAGTTGTAAATGCATCTGTGTCTACTTCTAAAGAACCCCAGTCTGACTGGGGCATGCAGTGTGGGCCGAAGCCCACCTGCATTTCATCTGACGTTAGCTCTGCTGTCCAGGGCACTGCAAAGGGATACATTTACTGTATGTACAGCCGGTGGGTTTCAGGGAGCCACCCATGCTGTGGGCGCACACGGAATTCCCATTGTGGAGTTGGGGATTCCCAGTTGTACCTGCCTGTTACTATTTATAAAAAAACGCGGTCTGACTGGGGCATGCAGACACCTTGACAGAATGAATAGTATGTGGCACATAGGTTCCCCATTGCTATGCCCACGTGTCCAGCTCCAGATGGAGGTGGCACAGGATTGGATTTCTCATTGCTTCTGTACAGCATTGTGGACTATCGCCCCGCCCCTTTTAAAGAGGGTCGCTGCCTAGCGGTGCCAACCCTCTGCAGTGTGTGCCTGCTTTTCCTGTGGCAGACGCACTTATAAATAGACATGAGTGTGGCGTGGCATGAGGGCAGCTGAAGGCTGCGCAGGGACAGTTTGGTGTGCGCTGTGGACACTGGGTCGTGCGGGGGGGGGGGGGGGGTGTTGGGCAGCATGTAACCCAGGAGAAGTGGCAGCGGAGTGTCATGCAGGCAGTGATTGTGCTTTGTTGGAGGTAGTGTGGTGCTTAGCTAAGGTATCCATTGCTAATGAGGGCTTTTCAGAAGTAAAAGTTGTTGGGGGGGGGGCCCACTCTTGCCGCTATTGTGGCTTAATAGTGGGACCTGGGAACTTGAGATGCAGCCCAACATGTAGCCCCTCGCCTGCCCTATCCGTTGCTGTGTCGTTCCCATCACTTTCTTGAATTGCCCAGATTTTCACAAATGAAAACCTTTGCGAGCATCGGCAATATACAAAAATGCTCGGGTCGCCCATTGACTTCAATGGGGTTCGTTACTCGAAACGAACCCTCGAGCATCGCGAAAAGTTCGTCTCGAGTAACGAGCACCCGAGCATTTTGGTGCTCGCTCATCTCTACTCATTATATAACCTGCCCACCGCACAGCATTAAAAAAAAATACAAAAAAGCATGGCAAACATAGTTAATTTTGCCTATCTCGCCTTACAAAAAAGAGAATAGAAAGTGATCAAAATGTTGCATAGATCAACAAATGGTACCATCAAAAAGTACAACTCACCCCCCCCCCCAATAAAAACTTCACATAACACCATTGACAAAAAAAAATAAAAATGTTAGGGACATTTAAATGCAGAAATAAAAAATATATAAATTTTTAAATAGGGTGAAAAAGTTGCAAAAAACACAAATCCTATATAAATTTGGTATTGGTGCAATCGTACTGGCCTGCAGAATCAATTTAACATATTATTTAGGGCTTATTCACACGAGCGTATATCAGACAGTGTTTTCACGGCCGGACGATATATGCTACCATCTGATGCACAGGCTCGGCGTATATGCCTTTGGGCAGGGGGAGACAGCTTAGATGTGCTGAGCTGTCTTCCCCTTCCCTCCCCCTCACTGGCTTTCTGCAAGGAGAGGAGGCGAGGCAGGAGCTAATGTGCTGAGCTGTTTGCAATGGGAGAGGGCGGGATGGGGCGGAGTTTAGGTCTGCCCCATCCCGCCCCCTCCCATTGTAAAAAGTGGCAAGGGGCGGAGAGAAGAAGGGGGGGGACGAAGTTTAGCAGTTACGCTACTGTAATTGACTCCCATAGGAGTCTATGGCAGTAGCCGTAGTCGGGCCAGGAAGATAGTTCCAGGACTATCTTTCCTGCCAGATGTATAAGCGCCTGTGTAATACGCCTGTGTAATCTGATACATTGGAATCCAATGCATCAGATGGTAGCGTATATCGGCCAGCCTAGAAAACAGCGGCCAATATACGCTCATGTGAATAAGCCCTTATACAGCACTGTCAATGCTGTTAAAATAAAAATAAAAAACGTGCCAGAATTGCAGATTTTGTTACTTCTGCCTCTAGTAAAAGTAATCAAAAGGTTATTTTCCCAAAAATTGGATAAATGAAGACTAGAGTTCATCCCACAAAAAACAAGCCTTATAGAGCTCCGTCTTTGGGAAAATAAAAATGCTTTGGCTCTTGGAATGCGGCCACAAAAGCAAAACGTTAAAAAAAGTGTTCTTAGTGTACATAAAAAACTTTATAAACGGTGTCCTTACTCTGTTTGGCTGTTTTCACCCCATTTTTCGCCTGTATTCTCCCATTTTCTCCGCTCTTGCATCGGTATAAAAGGATATTTTTTCTCAGTTTCCAATGACAAATCATGAAGCATACTGAAAACTACAGAATGGGAGAGGTTTAGGGTGGGTTCACCCGATGCAAAAGTGAGTAAAACGCAGAATTATAAAACAATGATTTCCAGTGGTTTCCTTCTCACGTAATCTGCGATGTTTTCGCTCACGTAATTGTGTTGAAATAAAATGGCAGCATGTTATATCTTTTTGATATCGCCCATTGTTTTCAATCCTCTGCCGCAGCTGTAACAGCAGTGGCTGGGGAAATCCCTTGAGCTGTGGCTGGGGGAATCCCTGCAGGGATGAGGGGATTCCCTACGGGGATGAAGGGATTCCTGTAGTGATGATGCAAGGCTGTTTTCACATAAAAACGCCTCACATCCACAGGGCTTTCACATAGTGGAAAGTGCGATATCATGGCTAGCCTTAGGTCTCCCTCACACACATGCTTTTTTACGTGACTAACATGGCGTTTTCAGGACCGTGCTAATCGCAGTATACCGCTCCCATTGTTTTCAATGGAGCCTCTCAGACAGTCGCTCGATTGCGGCACTTCACAGCGCCGTGAGTTTTGAGCGGAGTCTGTTCTATTTTTACGTCAGTAATGAGGTATGCTAAACCCAGCTGTCTCCGCAGCTCACTGCGGCCGAAAGCTAAAGTAAAATCGCGGCGCTTTGCTGAACGCCTGTGTGATGGAGGCCTTAGGCTACAAGACGACACGTTGCACAATAGCAAGTTGCATGAAAGTTGAGCAACAGAAATAGTTGTGTGACCTGCCTGTGATTTGCTGTTGCATGACGTCGCTCAGAACTGTTAAAAAAACAGCCAAATCACAACAAAATTGTAGGAAGGTGGCAGTCGCACGCAGCATACATTGATCTCTATGGTGAAAAGTCTCATGCAACTGGCAGCCTGCGATCAAAACCCAACTGAGTTGAATTTTCTGCCATTATCGTGTCATCGGCGATCACTGACAATGATCAGACATGTTACTTCACGTGAAACGGAACCGTGTAGCCCTAGAAACTGCCAAACTGCAGGACATTCGCAGTCACATGACTTACATTGATGTCTTTGGTTCGAAAAGCCACATGCGACTTGTAACCCAAATTGAACGGAGTTGGGTTTCCTTGCGTCGCAGTTGTCTTTGGGGGCAGCAGGGCACCATTGATGTGATGCTGCATGCGACACATCCAATGGGTAGCCTTGGCCTTACTAATACTAATGCACCATGCGAACGACATGTTTCCTCTGTTCAACATGCGCCAAATTCATCAAAAATGCCTACGCCCCAGGTGATGAATCTAGCAAAGGCTCAAGACAAAAGCAGGTTGGACTTTTTGTGTACATTTTTGTGTCCCAGTACAAGTTTTGCAGTTCAGCCGGAGGGACATACAAGGGCAAATGTTTGTAGACTGTTTAAGGTTCCATCTGACTTCTCTTTCTCCCTTCGGGATGGATAGCTGGCCTAATAGGTAAACTTTTGCTGTCCACGACAGCCAACCACAGAACAGCTTTTATTTTTCAAGATCCCTATAAGAAATGAAAGCTGCACTGTGATTGGTTGCTATGGGCAACAACCAGTTTTCACATATCTGTGAAGGGCCTCTACTTTGTGGTGTCCAGTTGCTCCCCAGCACAAGAGGCTGAGAGTAATGGCAGGAGTACAGTGCTCAGCCATCTAACTGCCCTCACTGAAGCGCCCCACACAACTCTCTGCCATCTCTCCCGTTAAACTGAATGACCCTCCAGTAGCGGCTCATCTACATAGCCACGCCCAGCCGTTGACTCTTTGGATTGTTAGCGCCAGTTAACCAATCAGCGCTCGGATGGGCGTTCCGTGCCGATGAGCTGCCGTGACGTAATGCATGTCGCTCTCACACCAGAGGCGGTGCGCGCCGCTCTTACAAATAGCGAATATTAGCCGTGTTCTAGGAGTTGTACTCAAGAGGTCCGGCGGCTGCAGGGTAAATAGATACAGCAGGAGCTTCAGCTGCACTACAGTGGCCAGACGCACAGTGATAGAGGGAGCTGCACTCTTATTACGTCATAGAGAGCTTCTAGAAGGAGCTAGACAGTGCTAATAAATACTCAGAGAGGCTGCATTACTGGAGAGGGGGCGCAATAGCCTGCTATAGGGACCAGTGGTTTGTGACTTATCCTGTGACGTCATACTCTAGCTGCTGCCATGGCTAATGGTGAGTCCTGGGGCCGTGGGGTTTGTGTACAGGATGGGGTCCGGCTCCTCTCTGCCTAATCCATGATGGTTACAAGACTTTCTGCACTCCGTCCTTCTATGTACAAGTTGTTCTAGAAACTTCTGTCATCGCAGAAGGAAAGTGTTCTACTGCCGTGCAAAAGAGTAGCAGGGGATATAAACTCTCCACAGAATAGTGTTTAGTAGGCAACGATTATATATACTGTATATACAGTCCTGCTATAACATATATATATACACCGTACAGCTATATACTGTATACATATATGTACTGTTATATACTATATATACAATATACATACTGTAAGCTATTAAATATATATAATTTACATATTGTACTGCTATATACTATATGTACTGTTATATACTATATATACACTATACATACTGTTATATACTATGTATATGCTATACACCCATATAGTATACATACTGTGCTCTATATATACACTGTACTGCTTTATACTATGCATACTGTGATGCTCAATACTGTATACACTATACATACCATACTACTATATATTATCTATATGCCTACATACTGTGCTGCTATATACTATACATGCTGTACTATTATATACAACACTGTACAACTATGTATGGTAGTATACATACTCAACTCCTATACTCTATATATACTGTACTGCTATACAATTATACATATTGTACCTGTATATACTATACATACTGTTCTCCTATAGTCTATATATACTGTACTCCTCTATACTAAGTAAACTGTATAGTTCTATACTCTATATACAATTCGTACCGTACTGCTATATATACGCTATACAATGTATGTAAAACTATACTGTATCCATATAATATATATACTTTACGCATACTTCTATATACTCTATGCACTGTACATTTTTCACTGCTATATGCTTTACATACTATACAGCTATATACTATACTGTGTCCATATAAAATATATACTTTACATATCCTTCTATATACACCATACATATTGCCCTACTATATACTACAGTGTATTCACACACTATATACTACTGCTATACATACTCTACTGCTATATACTTTACTGGGACCATATACTATATATACTTTTCCTGCTACACTGCTATATAATATAGTGGGTCCATATGCCATATATTCTATACTATGGTATACTATGTCTGTATACTATGTATTCTTTACATACTGTATTGCTATATAGAAGAGAAAAGTTTCAGCACTTCAGTCAATGGAAGCCGGCCATCACGCTATACTTCCGCTGTCAGCACAGCGGAAGTATCACGTGAATACGCGACCCCACTGCCGGCCGCGTCATGCCCTGTACTACGCATGCGGGTCGGTGTGTCAGGCGGGACGCGCACAGTGGATCCGGGAGGTGAGTATGGGGTCCTTGGGGGGACGGTGTGATGGACTCCGCTGCGATATTCCGCTGGTGGAGTCCGTCACGGCCGTGGGCATGAGCCCATACTCTACTGTGTCCATATACTATTTAGAATTTATACACTGCTATATACTATGTATATTCTTCACTTCCTCTTTCAAACACGCCATCATATCCCCACTGCTAAAGAAACCTACTCTTGACTCGACCTTTGCTGCCAACTACTGACCCATCTCAAATCTCCCCTTCATCTCCAAACTACTAGAACGCCTTGGTTACTCCCGCCTTATAAGCTATCTATCAGAAAACTCTCTTCTCAACCCCCTACAGTCCGGCTTCTGCCCCTACGCTCGACAGAAACCCTTACATAGGTGTCAAATGACCTCCTGATGGCCAAATCGAGGGGCGATTACTCCCTACTGATCCTACTCGACCTCTCCGCAGCATTTGACACTGTTAACCACAAACTTCTCCTCAGTATGCTTCGCTGCATCGGCTTAAAGGACACTGCTCTCTCCTGGTTCTCCTACCTATCTGACCACTCATTTAGCGTCTCCTTTGCTGGCTCTACCTCCCCCCCTTCTTCCCCTTGCTGTTGGGGTCCCCCAGGGCTCAGTCCTCGGCCCCCTCCTTTCTTTAATCTACACAGCCCCTACTGGCCAAACCATTAGGATATTTGGCCTCCAATACCATCTCTACGCTGACGACATCCAGCTATACACCTCTTCCCGTGACATCTCTGCACCTTTACTCCAAAACATCACCAACTGTCTGTCCGCTGTCTCTAACACTATGTCCTCTCTCTACCTAAAACTAATCCTCTCAAAAACTGACCTACTGGCGTTTCTACCCTCTACTAACCGACCTCATCCTGACATCTCAGTGTGTGGCACCACCATAACTCCTAGACAACATGCCCGCTGCCATGGGGTTATATTTGACTCTGATCTCTCCTTTACCCCCTACATCTAATCTCTGGCCCGGACATGCGACCTGCATCTCAAGAACATCGCAAGAACCCACCTTTTCTCACTGTGGACACGCTAAAAAACGCTTACTGTTGCCCTCATCCACTCCCGGATCGATTATTGCAACTAGCTGCTGATCAGCCTCCCCTGCACCAGACTCTACCCTCTCCAATCCATCCTGAATGCGGCAGCCAGGCTCATCTTCCTGTCCAGCCGCTACTCGGACGCCTCTGCCCTGTGCCGGTCATTGCATTGCCTGCTCATTAAATACAGAACTCAATTTAAATTTACTACCATCATCCATAAAGCTCTCCATAGCACCGCCCCGCCCTACATTGCCTTCCTCATCTCAATCCATCATCCAGCCCACGCCCTCTGCTCCATTAACAAAATCAGACTGAGTGCCCCTTTAAGTTGAACCTCTCATTCCCGCCTCAAAGACTTCTCCAGAACAGCACCAGTGCTCTGGAACGCGCTACCCAAAACTGGGCAATCCCTGACTTGCAAAACTTCAGGAGAGGTAGGTTTAACACTTAAATCCCCGGACTCAATGGGTCACTTACTTTTAGCTCATTAGCTTAGCTTATAGGGCTAGAAACAGGTTACAGATTCCCTTTAGGGCTTTCACACACGTGTGTTTTTTTAACGCTGTGTTAGTGCTACGTTTTTTTTTCATTTTGACAGAATTTTGACAGAATTTTGCTAGCGATATTCCGCCGCGGGGGAGGAGGGGGGAGCACTGACTGGTCTTCGTGGTGAGCCTATCTAATAGATAGGCTCACCGCGGAGATTCTCTGCTCGTGGACGTTGGGCTGCCCTTTCCATAGTTAGCCTATGGAAAGCGTTACCCGCAGCCTGGATTATCGCCGCTGATAACGCAGTGACAGATCACCCGTGGACAGGCAGCCTTAATCTTCATTAACGGAAGTTTTCTGACACAACAAGAGCAGACATATTAATAAATCTAAGACCTAAATACACTCCACTAACTGGGACGCCTAGTTTCTGTAAAAGATCCAAGGAGTCGCACACATAGGAGGGTTATGTCCATACAAATTCCCGTAAGACGTTATCATTATAAACACTAGGCTTTTGAATGTTGGAATCCACCCCAGATGTAATGGGTCTCCCCTTTAAAGGATGAAGTCTCTTATGTATCTTGGGGAGTGCATAGAAGGTTGGGACATCTCTATCAGGATTATTGACTATAGGGTGGGGCTCTTTATTTTTTAGGGGGAAACACGTTTGGACATATATATATATATATATGATTGTTTTACTTCCTACTAGAGGATGCTGCTGTTAGAATAAGGGCATTATAGTGGAGAGTAGAGATGAGCGAGCAAATACTCGTTAAGGGACAATACTCGAGTAAGTATCATCCTTTTCGAGTACCTGCCTGCTTGTCAGAAAAGACTCGGGTGCCAGCAGGGGGGAACGGCGGGGACATCTCTCTCTCTCCCCCCTGCTTACTCCCGCAACCCACCGCTCACCGCCACCGGCACCCGAATCTTTTCTGATGAGCAGGCAGGTACTGGAGTATTGTCCCTTAACGAGTATATGCTCGCTCATCTCTAGTGGAGAGCCCTCAGTTAAACAAGGATGCTCTTCCCAGGGCGATCTGTTGTCCGGTAGGGTAAGTCTAGGTTGCGTGTAAGGATAGCTTCCTCTTAACACCTCTCATGCCTATGTACCCTATACTGGACAAGTGTATGGATTACTCTCTTAGAGATCAAGAGATATATCATGAGTATATGAATAATATGTGCCCGTTTGAGGACCCTCATAGTCTCAGTAAGTAAACCATTTACTCTATTTTTACATTGGCGATTACTATATATTGCTGGCCAGCGGAATTTGTAATGGCGGCTTTTTGAGTATCGGCTCCTACTGGATGTGCTGTGATAGTTTTGTCCTTCACCTGTCTTCTGCCCCTACCTTCTATTAAGCGTTATTTTTTAGTAGGTTTATATTTACATGGTTTGTTGCGTCGGAAGATTTGTGTTAATAAAGATTACGATGTGTATTGTTAAGAAGAGGTGATGGGTGGTGATGAAGACGTAGTGTGATCCTTTCATCTTATGGCATGCTTTGAGTTTGGTTTAGATACTATGTATACTATACTGCGTCTATATCCTGTAAGAAAATAGGGTGTCCTCAGCCCCCCAGCTGTGTACTGAACTTATTCCCTAGAGGTGCAGGGATGGGTAGTTATTCCTTGACCTCAATACCTAGGTGACCACCACGCTTTCTTCAGACGTATAACTTTAGCGTATGTTCACGGATCTTGTGCAGCTTAACATCATTCTATATCACAGCAAACCTCAGACCGGAGCCACACGTTTTTGTGGTTTTAATGCTGCTTATTTTTGTGGCAAAAAAAAAGCCCCGTCCAGACGTTAGCTGTAGGTCAGTAGGGATTTATGAACCACACTGCAAACAGTGTAGTTTTTTTTTTATTCATGGTGATTTTTTTAAACTGCTGGTTGTGTTTTTTTGGTCTGTGACATTTTTCAAAATCGCATTATGCTCTGGGTATGGCAGTTTTCTCTGATGTTTTCCAATAGGCTTCTCTCTAGGGCACTCAGGTCAAACAAAAGTGGCCCGCTGCCTCATTTTATGTGGCCCATAAGCTGTACATTGAACCTTAAAGGGGTTATCCAGGCAGTGGCCGCCGGGATACACCAGGCTTGGAGTAGAAGCACTGCTTTGACCCGTGTAGTGGCCGTCGCGTGTAATTGCAGGCGGAGCTCTCATTGAAATCGTGGGACCCCAGCTCAGACCCTAGGGTATCCTGGCGGGCACTGCTTGGAAAACTCCTTTAAAGGAATTCTACTCACCCCGCCTGCAGCTCTGTTCCAGCGGTGCAATGCAGAGTCTGTGACCGCTGATGTCTGCAATGCTGCATGGAAAAAAAACCTGCTGCATGTGCTATTTTTTCGCTTTTCTCATAACGTGAGTGCGATGTGATATTTCCCCTTGAAATCAATGGTAAACACTTAGGATCCTCTTTCGCTTGTGAGGATTGGAATTTCACAGCAGCATTAAAAATGCCTCGCATCCACGGGTAAAACGCATGTTGGCAAGCACGATATTGGGCAGGCTCGCTTGTGTGAATGTAGCCTTAGTGTTTGAAAACTACAACTCCCAGCAGTTCTTTTCAGGGCAAACACGGATATATAGTTTCTCAACAACTGGAAAAGTGCAAGGTGCAGACCACTTGTCTTAAGTGCTTATATCAGTTCACTTGTTTGTGGCATGCCATTCATGCCAGATTCCTGCAGCTGAAGCAAACCACTGGAAACGTCTGCTGGTTGCTGGCAGTGCCAGCCAACATCTGGCTGGAAGCTGGAGTGGCCATTCTTTTCCTTGGCAACACTCAGCAGAGATAATAAAAGTCCTTACGATGCAGTCTCTGGTTATCTTGGGCTCTTATCTTCGCTCTCATGAGTTCCTGGAATGTTTGCTGGCGGCGGGCAGCAGCTGTGCCTCTTTTTACTGCCAGTTGTGTTGTGTCCTGACTGTAAATTCATTATACGGGTCTCTGCCAAATTAGATGGAATAATTATGCCATTGTGGTTCTAAGCTGGTAAAGTGCGGCATCTATCAGAAGGTTGTACAGGGATGATTCTCTCGCTAGGAAACCCAAACATTCCTCAACAACTTTGTCATTTTTGTCTGGTTCTCTACAAAAATAGATCTGGATGATTTTATGAACAATTGTGAAAACTGTCTGAAAGAAATCCTATCTTTGCTGCCCATAGCAACCAATCAGAGAGCAGCTTTTATTTTTCAAGAGCACTTTGAGGAATGAAGACTACACTTGGATTTGTTTCTATAGGCAACAGAGACAGTTCTTGCTTTAGACACTTTCATAAATCTCCCCCCCATGTCTATTGAACTTTAACACCTATCAGCGAAGCAGACTGTACCCGTGATTTTGACATGCAACCGCCAACAAGCAGTGTGTCACAAGCATGTACTCACTTGAACAGCATGTGTTTATTGCTTGTGAATACTGGTGAAGAGGTTCATTTAACACATGACCTGCCATGTATATTACCCAGAGGAGCATGGATGGCCTTATACGTCTCCTCACTCACCTTCTTGATGTAACCCCTCCTCACCCACAGTTGGATTTAACTCATGCCAGTTTTGAGCCCACATCTCTTTACCTTGGGAGTCATGTGGTATGCAGGCACCTCACGCTGTAACATACATGTTATGTGCACTTACCCTGTAGTTTGGGTCCTGATTTGGTACTTGTTGAAGTTCTTATGGTTACAATAAATTGCTCACCTTGAATGTTTGCCTTGCGGATCTTTGAACAAAATCGATACTATAGTATGTGGCAACATGACATTGTTGCACACTTATGATTCAGAGGTTGGCATCCAGGAACACCCAAGGCCCACTCCAGTCACAACTATATACCTGTAGAATGACAAAATACTCAATTCTCAGAAACTAATTCAGTATGTCGTGAGTCGCAGACAACTCGCGTGGCATGCAGTGTAAAAATGTATGCTAGTATCACATGAGTTGCATAGAACTCATGAACAGAACACAAAATAGCAAATTTTTCATTCAATTAGAAAGGATCATTTGGTTTTTGAAGTTCTTACTCAATTTTTGTAATAAAACACTGTGGGCCCAAGAATTTTTTTTCTTTCTAGTATGGCAATCAATATATTAAACAATGTCAAAGGGTATTTCAGAATAAGTTTGGTGAAGGAAGTGTACCGACAAAGTCCTCCTATTCACCAGTTGTTGGAATAGTTTGACACTAATTAACGGAGTGTTACTTTCAACAAAATGGTGCAACGTGCTGCAGCTCTAATGCAATAATGAGGAAAATTGAAAGTTATTTTGGTAACCAATTAACTTTTAAAAATCTGTGGATGCCAACATAGCCAGACCTGACACCCACTTGATTTCTTCTTGTGGAGTTTACTGAAGGGTCGTGTTTAGAGCAATAAGCTGCAAACAATTGACACCCTTAAGATGTGATGTGGCGGGAGTTTGCTGCCACAACAATGTCACATTAGCAGATGTCGGTACTAGTGCAATATGTTTCCACTGGAACTATAGGTGGAGACATGGGTTTGCCAGGCTCAGTGACGGGAAACTCCCAGGGCACACCCCCATAAGCTCCTGTGGTAGACACACAGTACAGTGACCACTTTCCCCCATCAGTGGATGCTGAAATAGCAGCACATGTGCAGATGTAGCTGCAGGGATCTTACTGACAACTGGGGACATTAAACTTTAGCACCGGCTGCACGGATAACTTGACTGATGCCGCATGTCGCTTCCTCCTCCAGGGAGGAGGAAGCTCCCCGCCGGCTGCACATAAAACTTTTCTGGCATGACTCTTACCCCACTTATGCCGCAAAGACCCACAGGCCAACATTGATGGAGCTCTCCGCCGGGTGCACAGAGCAAGCTTATGTATGCTCCCTGACGGTGATGGGGGTCCAGAGGCCGCTAAGGGCAGAGCAATCTGGCGACACAGGAAGGAACTTTCCAAGTGAGGGGGCAAAACACAGGCTGTCAGTCCTTGTGAGGGCCGCCCACCATAGCGCCCAGGGAGTGCTGATCACAGCTGAGGTGCTATGTGGGCATTCCCTGTCACTCATCCCAGACAGCCCATGTGTCCACCCATTGTTTCCGGTGGTGACATAATGCACTAGTACAGATGTCTGCCAATATGCAGACTCGCAAAGGGCTTCTGTCCACGGGTGGGTTGGACCCCGAGTTCGACCCGGTGAGCCATGCGTACCTCCTGTCCATAGCATGCGTGCCGGAGCGCAGGCAAGTACATTCACAGCACAGAGAAGAAGATGCCATCCAGTGTCTTCTCTGTGATGCCGGTGTGCCCGCCTGTGCTCCAGCACACATGCGCAGTACAGAGGATGTTGCGCCGTCGCTAGGCGATTACACTGCTCCTGCGACCATTCTGCAATCATGATTGCAGAATGGCTGGGGGACGGACAGCTTCCATTGACTTCAATGGAAGCCATCAGTGCGTAGCCCGCACAAAATTGCAGCATGCTGCGATTTCTTCTCCACGAGCAGAAATTCTCAATCGATTTCCGCTCATGGGCAAGAAATTGCGTTTTTACATTGCATGCTATGGGCTGGATTTGATGCGGAATCCCACACTGGACTCTAAAATGTAAATCTATGTTTTTGGAAAGTGTGAGGAAACCATAGACTCCTTTTAACTGATGTCTAACTCGTCATCAGATTCTGCAACCTGCTTGCCTCAAGGTCTTGCACAAGTTGCACAAGTTGCACAAATCTGGTTCAGTTCTTCACCCTTCAAACACATTGCTGTGGAAGACATTCCCAGTCATTTAAAAACCAGTTTAATAAAAAAATTGGAGGTTGAGATCATGTATGGGCTGAGCCACCTATGTAAAGTGCACATGTGACCATGGTCAGCAGGGGGTGAGGTCTCAGCTGTTATAAAGTCAGACAATTTTTTAATAAAAATCAATAAGTTATTTTTTTTAGAGATGAGTGAGCATAATCGCTAAGGACAAATACTCAAGCGAGTAGTGTCCTTTTCAAGTACCTGTCTGTTCGTGAGAAAAGATTCGGCTGCCGGTGGGGGTGAGCGGTGTGTTGCCGGAGTAAGCAGGAGAGAGCGCGGGGGAGGGGGGGTGTGAGACAGAGATCTCCCCCCGTTACCCCCTGCTCTCCCCCGCCGGCACCCAAATCTTTTCTCATGAGCGGGCAGGTACTCGAAAAGGACAATACTCGCTCGAGTATTTGTCCTTAGCGAGTATGCTCGCTCATCTCTAAAAAAATAACTGATTAATTTTTATTAAAAAATTGTCTGACTTTATTACAGCCTCGCCCCTTGGTCACATGTGCACTTTACATAGGTGGCTCAGCCTATACTTGTTCTTAACCCTCCTCTGCCCTAACTTTGAATGGAGCATATCAGAGCATTTGGCAGCTTTGTGCAATAGATCTTGTGCTATACAAATACATGGGCCAAGCCATGGCTGCAGCAAAGTTTTTATAGTAAAGTAAGCAGAGAGTTTATTCAAAATAAATGAGTTATTATACCATACCATGGTGAACCCCTTAGGCCTCATGTCCACTAGCTAAATGGAATTGCGGAATCCGCAGCGGATTTTGCCCATAAGGAATGATTGGCCATCCGCGGTCCATTAAATTGATTTTTGCACCCGCGGATGGCATTTTAAAAGAATTGCATTTTTCACGCGCGGCAGAAAAAACGCGGCATGATCCATTTTGCCGAGGATCGCCAACATTGCTATCACATTGATAGCAATGTGTGAGGATATCTGCATGCAAAAAAATACCATTTAAAGCAAATCCGCGTGGAATCCGCCGCAGAAATCTGCGGCAGATTCTGCGCGGATTGTATTTTTCTAGTGCACATGAGGCCTTAAAGAATATCAGTGTTTTGGAGAGCAGTTCCCATCTAATGTGTACAGTGCAGGTATATGAGTATTTGGTGACTGATACATTCTATTCACCCCATCCTCACTCAGCTTCTGTTTGTGATGCCCCATTTCAGTCATATAAAGCACACTAACATTTCACATCTTCTTTCCTTGTAGAGATGAGGCAAACAATGACTAAGTTTTGGGAAGAGCATTCACGAAATGCAAGCCTAGAAGAGATGATGCTTGACTCAGGTGCTCATCTCCTATCCAAAGAAGAGACAGAGGAGATTGTCTTGTTGCTGCCATGCTTGGATGGATTAAATGTCTTGGAGCTTGGGGCTGGGATAGGGTAAGAGGCACAAACCGTTTTCAGTGTAATGGCCCTCTTACATGGGACGATCTTTGAGAAGCGTTCAGATTCCCACGTTCCCATGGAAATCTAAATGATAATCATCCCATGTAAATGCATTGTTACGTCCACCAGGACACCCTGGAACCCAAAATCTTCATGCAAACCACGCACTATAAGCACTACAAACGGAACTCGCAAACAGACGTAAATCATGACTGACAAATGCTCAAAACACTCGCCAGCATACTTGCACACATAGCCAGATGGAATAACTTTAGCATGTACGAGGTATTAGTTTGTATTTTGGCCAAGATGCTTAAGCCCACGAGCCCACTTCAAGGGTCCTCGTCTTCCGGAACTCTACACTCACAAGACCACTTTCCCCAGGAGTCCTGCCTGCAAGTGGGGCAATCGTCCCAATAGGCACGGCCCCTCGCTGGAATCTAGGGACCTAACTCGCCCACTGATGGTAAACAATCCAAAGCAGGATGGGACACTGTTCACACCCACACACCAGGGATTGCATGCAACACAGAACAAGACTGTTCTGGACATACGACATGTCTGGCCACCAGCACAGACCCAATAGAATACATGACTGTTCACACACATGTCCGGCCACCCGCACAGACATACCCAACACATCATGCCTGAAAGCCAAACGCCAGGGTGTAGGAAAACTGGCATCCTATAGCAGAGGGGCTGGTATATATTACAGCAGACCAGTGGGGATTGGCTGACTGGAGAATCCACACTCAGCGAGCTCAATTATCCCACACCTGTGAAGCTGTGCTGCCGGAAACCTGTAAAATAACAGGTCCCAGCAGCACAACCTAACACGCATGCAGCGGCTGAACGAGAATCTGCATACAGAAAACTGAACAACGTGTCGTTCAGTATAAACAGCAGTTGTTCACTTGTTCAATGACTATTCAATGACTGTCTGCTTACTGTGAATGGAGGCGGGTGAGGAGAGAACACTCTCCGGCCACTCCATCACCATGCCGGCAGCGCTTTAAGCAATGCTAGCGATACTTGCTCCTATGTAAAAGCACAGGAGCAAGCATCACTTGGATGAGCTGTTGGGCATCATTTGCCTGACAGCTTGTCCCATGTAAAAGAACTATTAGTCTGGCCATACACATACATAGTTGTTTGGACACATATATATTCAAGGCTGCATGTATGCTCAGTGGATTGAGGGAAATTAACCTCTGCCAAACACCTCTAGTGACAGCTTATCTGTCTTGGGAACGAAAGGATTAGGCATGTTAAAATTCAGCCATGCAATTCTTCTTTCTTCCAAGAAATTTGGGAGGCCTCCATTTGTGGTCAGCCAAAATTAATGAGTTTGGACAATGTTCATCTAATGCGTGTAGCCCCCTTTAGTGTCTGTCATTTAAATAGTGAATGTAGGATAGCCTTTCTTTAGTTCTGAGTGATGGCTGCCATTTCCCATTATTGGCTGGTGAGAAAATTAATTTCCTATGCAAAGCTTTTCATTTACCCTAATATTTGGCCCAGTCGTTATACAGGACACCTGGCCGAGTTGGCAAGCCAAGTTACTGCGGTGGACTTCATGCAGAACTTCATTGCCAAAAATCGTGAAAAAAATGGTTATCGAAGAAACATTACTTTTCTGCAAGCTGATGTCACTCTTCTGGACCTACCCAATGATCGGTGAGTTGTGACATGAGACTAACACAGCATCATGTAACTGATGAACATTCAAGAATCATGTGATAAACCTATTCTCATTCTCCTCAGTTATGACTTCATCTTCTCAAATTGGCTCTTCATGTACCTGACTGATGAAGAAATAGTAGCTTTGACTCAAAAGATGTTGGGATGGCTTAGACCTGGTAGCTATCTCTTCTTCAGAGAGTCTTGCTTTTATCCATCAGGTAAATACAGTAATGTTTTAGGATTCGTTACTGTTGAGTACTATTGTCACCTGTATCCTGCTTCAAGCTAGCCACAGATAACTAGGTGTCATACAGACCTTGACTGCCCATGCTTACAGAAAGGAAGTGATTACTTAAATCGCCAACTAGATAGGGTTGTTAATCTCCTAAACTATAATTAGCATTTTAAGTTATCATTTCCCAGTTATCTGCAGTACAGTCAAACTATTTCTACCCAACTTTCTTGATGCTTATTTGCCAGAATATCAGAGGCACATAGCTTGCAGTTTCTTGGCCCCAATGCTACGTCTGTAACAGGCAAGGATAATACACAAGATGATGTCACAAACACATTCATGTCACAGTATGGATAATAACCAGTGTCAAGTCTAATACACATAATAAACATTGTGATATGTGGGAGTGCAGTATCAGAATGGCTTGCAGAGGGTGTTAGTAAGGCATTCTGGCTGCTGTGGGTGTGACAGGAAGCAATACAAAAGAGCCAGTTCCCGCCAGACCCAGGGGAAAGAAAGGTGGCTGCTAGCCAGAAGAGAGGCGGTCAGAAGAGCCGGGTTAGGGACTCAGAGCCTGAGGTCAGGAGCGGACCAGTGTGGGACCTGTCACTCAGTCTGAAAGAGGAGGGCACCCTCTAGATGCCCCAGGTGGGGGTTAGTGACAGGGACCCTGTGGGTTGTGTACCCAGGACATTACATCTGAACTGTGTTGTATGCTGTGCTCCTATATTGCTGTGCTATGAAATAAAGACGGGCAGGCGCCAGATTTAAAGAAAGTGAAGTCTCCTGGAGCCTTTTATACATATGTGGTGCCCATTCTAGTCTGAGAGGTGGGCGATCCACAAGTGAGAGATGCCAGGCGAATAACCCCCTGCCACAGCTAATGAATGTGTGCAGTGATGTCACTGCGCAGAGCTGTTCAGTACAACATCCTAATACCAGGATAATACACACATTGATGTCACAGAACAGGGATAATTAAACCCTTCTTGCTCTGAGCAGTAATATACCCTAGTGAGTGGCTCGTTATGGCACAGTGATGGTACAGGCAAAAGAGCTATGACCACCCCATCACTTGCTGGAGTTAACCTTATTATATATGTCACCCTGCTCTAATGGTCAGGATCGGCAATAACTACAATGCCAGCTGTTTAACTTCTTAGATGCTGTAGTCAATATTGGCTGAGGCACCTAAATGGTTTTATAGAGGCAACAAGCTTCCCCTGTAATCTCATCAGCAACTCCTATATTGATCATGAGTTATTAGTGAGTTGCCATGGCCACTAGGTCTCATATGCCCTGCCAAAGTAGAACCTAATACGGTAGACTGCCTCTCAGTGTAACACTGATATACTATACAGTGCAATACAGAGGTATTACAGCATATTATAGAAGCTATTCAGAAGATTGCAAGATCAAGTGCCAACAATGTCAGAATTTCAGTTTTTTCTATATGCTCCCCATTCATTTTCCCAAAATGGTGTCATTGAAACATATACCTTGTCCTGCAAAAAAATACATTCACAAAGCTATGCCATAATAAAAGCAAAAAAAGTTACGGTTTTAGGAATGCAGCGATGAAAATAGAAAAAAATTGTCGGATCCTTAAAGGGGTTGTCCCGCGAAACAAAGTTGGGGTATACACTTCTGTATGGCCATATTAATGCACTTTGTAATGTACATTGTGCATTAATTATGAGCCATACAGAAGTTATTCACTTACCTGTTCCGTTGCTAGCGTCCTCGTCTCCATGGTGCCGTCTAATTTTCAGCGTCTAATCGCCCGATTAGACGCGCTTGCGCAGTCCGGTCTTCTCCATGTTGAATGGGGCTGCTCGTGCTGGACAGCTGCTCCTCGTAGCTCCGCCCCGTCACGTGTGCCGATTCCAGCCAATCAGGAAGCTGGAATCGGCAATGGACCGCACAGAAGACCTGCGGTCCACCGAGGGTGAAGATCCCGGCGGCCATCTTCGCAAGGTAAGTAAGAAGTCACCGGAGCGCGGGGATTCGGGTAAGTACTATCCGTTTTTTTTTTCAACACATGCAACGGGTTTGTTTCGCGCCGAACGGGGGGGCTATTGAAAAAAAAAAACGTTTCGGCGCGGGACAACCCCTTTAAAGGGCTTCTGTCATTAAAAATAAAAAATGGTATACTTCCCTCCATATGGCTCCCCAGGCAGCCTGCTTCCTCTTCTCCTACCCGATCTTCTGGATCCTCTTCCCACTTGGGTCACGTGATTTTTCTTGATCCGGTGAGGTAGCATACATGTGCTACCTTCTGCTTTCTGCTGGTCAATGTATGCTTTGTCACTAGTAGCAGCCTGCAATATTGCGCATGCGTGAGACTTCAGAGCGAGCGCGCATGTGCGAGACTTTGGCACGAGCGAGTTCATCAGGAGCGCACACGGGCTAGACCGAGATCTAGCCATCACAGCGCCCAATAGAAATGTATCCCTGACATTGTTGTCAGGCAGAATACATTTCTATTAGCCAATAGACAAAACAAAGCTTGTCCTGCTACCCGCCTAAGTGTGTGTGTGTGTGTGTGTGTGCGTATATAAAATATGTGTGTACAAAAAAAAATCTTGCGTGTGCCGTACACAGCTGCGCACAAAGCCGCGCACCCACGTACGTGCACAAACACGCGTGAATGCTGCTCTGTTCAGCAGTGATTTCAATGGGGCCGCGGCTGCAGCCAGCGGTACCATTGAAAGCAATAGGATGCCGGCAACCCTTGCATTGATTTTTCAGGGAAGAGCTTGAAATATAACCCTTCCCTGAAAATTATCCATGTCACAGTGTTCAATGACAAGGGGACTCCTTGCGGGAAGTAAAGAATCCCATGCCAGAGCTGTGACAACTGTGGCAGAAGATTTCTTTATCCCTGCGGGGAGTAAAGAATTCTCTTGAATTCTATAAATGGCCAGGTGCTTCTTGTGATTGGCTGAGTGCTGTGACCAATCACAGGCAGCACTCAGCTGTCATTCAATGAATGGCTTAGAGCTGCTCGTGATTGGCTGAGCTTTAGCCAATCAGATACAGCCCTCTCAGCAGACAGGGATTTTAAATCCCCGCCTGCTGAAAGAGCTTTAGAGCAGTGCAGGGAGAAGACAGGCTAGACGCGCCTGAGCCCCGACAGCTGAGGAGAGGTGAGTATAATTTTCTTTCATCTTTAACACATTCTAGGGATGATTTTAAGCCCTTCCCCGAAAATCCCTACAGGGCTTGCCAGAAGCCCATTGCTTTCAATGGGACTGCAGACGTGCCGATCCCATTGAAAGCAATGGAAGAACATTGCAATCCTCTGCCACAGCTGTGACAGTTGTAGCAGGGGATTCTTTACTCCCCGCAGGGAGTCCCCTTGGCACTGATCACTGATTGGTGTGGTATATTGACGCACATCACGGATTTATGATGCACGCATGTCCTCTGTTTTGCAGGTACGTGTATTTGCACGCCTGTAAAGCACGGACATGTGAACACACCATAGGGAACCAGTGGTTCTAATAGGCGGTGTTTTTGTGCGCACGTGTATATATATATATATATATATATATATACATATGAACATTGTTATGCCTGCTCAAATGTGTATGTGTGTGTGTATGTGTATATATATATATATATATATATATATATATATATATATATATATATATATATATATATGTTATATAATGTGTGTGTGTGTGTGTGCATCTATCTATATCTATCTATGTCTATTTATTTCTAACTATCTCTCTGAATGTATCTAGCTATCTCTCTATATCTATTTATATCTATCTTTCTCTCTCTATATATATATATATCTACATCTTTCTCTCTTTGCGTCTATTTCTCTGTATCTATCTATATATCAATATCTATCTACATCTATCTATGCATCTGCATCTTTTTCTTTCTCTCTCTCTCTCTCTGTATCTATCTCTATCGGTTTACCCATCTATCTCTCTATCTATCTGCATCTATTTATATCTATCTATCTCTCTGTATCTATCTACCCATCTATTTATATAATCTATCTATTTATATTTATATATCTACATCTATCCCTCTGCATCTATTTATATCTGTCTATTTATATCTATCTCTCAATCTATCTCTATCTATCTATGCCTCTATATCTATTTATATCTATCTGTATCTATTTCTTTCCATCTACCCATCTATTTAAATAAGCTATCTATTTATATCTATCTATTTATCTATCTACATCTATCTATCCTTCCTGTATCTATTTATCTATCTCTATCTATCTATCTATCTATCTATCTATCTATCTATCTATCTATCTATCTATCTATCTCTCTGTATCTATCCATATCTAGCTTTCTATTTATCTATATCTATGTAAGCCTCTGTATCTATTTATATCTATCTTTCAGCATCTATCTCTGGCTACCTACCCATCTATTTATATAATCTATCTATTTCTATCTATCTCTCTATAGCTATATTTCTTTCTATTTATATCTATCTATCTGTATCTATCTATTGTCTAACTATTTCTAACTATCTGTATCTATCTATCTTTCTGAATTTATCTATCTATATTTTTCTACTTATATCTATCTATCTACATCTATTTCTCTTTGTATCTATTAATCTATTTTTCTATCTATTTATATCTATCTATCAACCTCTATCTATCTATCTATCTATCTATCTATCTATCTATCTATCTATCTATCTATCTATCTATCTTTTTCCATCTATCTATCTACCTGTAGCTAGATCTATCTATTTATCTATCTATATCTATCTACATCTATTTCTCTTTGTATCTATCTAAATCTATATCTAGTAATCTATTTTTCTATCTATCTATCAACCTGTATTTTTCTATCTATCTATCTTTTTCCATCTATCTATCTACCTATAGCTATATCTACATCTATTTATATCTATCTCTCTATCTATATATTTTTTATCTATTTATCTATCTCTCTGTATCTATTTATATCTATCTACATCTTTCTCTTTGCATCTTTTTCTCTATATATCTATCTATAGCTATCTACATCTATCTATGCATCAGCATCTTTTTGTGTGTCTCTCTCTCTCTGTATCTAGCTTTGTCTACCCATCTATTTATATAATCTATTTATTTATATCTACCTATCTATCCCTCTGCATCTATTTATATCTATCTCTATCTACCCATCTATTTATATAATCTGTCTATTTATGTCTATCTATATCTATCTATTTATATTTATCTATCTATATCTATCCCTCCGTATCTATTTATATCTATCTATCTCTCTATCCCTCTTTATCTATTTATATCTATCTATCTCTCTATTTTTGTATCTATTTATATAATCAATCTATTTAGATCTATCTATCTACCTCTATCTATCTATCTATCTATCTATCTATCTATCTATCTATCTATCTATCTATCTATCTACATCTTTCTATCCCTCCTGTATCTGTTTGTCTCTTTCTATTTATCTCTCTGTATCTATCTATATCTGCTATCTATTTATCTATATATATGTATATCTCTGTGTGTCTATGACTACCTACTAGGGATGAGCGAACGTGTCCGTTACGGACACATCCGCACCCGGACACCGGCTTTGCCGAACACTGCAGTGTTCGCGCGTAAGTGTCCGGGTGCCGCCGGGGGGCGGGGAGATGCGCGGCGGCGCGGGCGGCAGTAGCGGGGAACAGGGGGGAGCCCTCTCTCTCTCCCTCTCCCCCCCACTCCCCGCCGCACCCCCCCGCGCTGCCACGGCGGCCCCCGAACTTTTTCGCCCGAACACTGAAGTGTTCGCAAAGTTCGGTGTTCGGGCGAAAAAGGGGCGGAGCCGAACGTGTTCGCTCATCTCTACTACCTACCCATCTATTTATATAATCTGTCTATTTATATTTATCTATCTCTCTGTATCTATCTCTATCTACCCATCTATTTATATAATATATCTGTTTATATCTATCTATCTATCTTTATCTATATCTATCTATGCCTCTGTATCTATTTATATCTATCTCTATTTATCTAAATCTATCTGCCCATCTATTTATCTCTCTCTCTCTCTCTCTCTGTATCTATCCATATCTATCTATCTATGCCTCTTTATCTATTTATATCTATCTCTATGCATCTATTTCTATCTACCCATCTATTTATATAATCTATCTATTTATCTCTCTCTCTCTCTCTCTGTATCTATCCATATCTATCTATACCTCTGTATCTATTTATATCTATCTCTCTGCATCTATATCTATTTATATATTCTATCTACCTCTATCTTCTTCTATCTATCTACATCTATCCCTCTATATCTATTTATATCTATATCTATCTATTTCTATCTATCTATGCTTCTGTATGTATTTATATCTATCTCTCTGTATCTATCTATATCTATCCATCTATTTATATAATCTATCTTTTTATATCTATCTATCTATCTACATCTATCTATCCCTCTGTATCTATTTATATATCTATTTACCTCTATCTATTTATGCCTCTGTATCTCTCTGTAGCTACCCATCTATTTATATAATCTATCTATTTATATCCATCTATCTATCTTTATCTATCTACATCTATTCCTCTTTATCTATTTATACATGTCTATTTATATCTCTATTTATCTACATCTATCGATCTACTTATATCTATCTGCATCTTTCTCTTTGTAGCTATCTATTTCTCTGTATGTATGTATCTATCTTCCCCTATTTATCTATCTATCTATCTATCTATCTATCTATCTTTATCTATCTATCTATCTTTATCTATCTATCTGTATCTATTTATATCTATCTATTTATAACTATATCTTAGTATCTCTCTGTATCTATCTATCTGTATATCTCTATATATCTCTATCTATCTGTATCTAAATATTTTTAAATCTATCTATCCATTTATCGTATCATCTATCTATTTATCTGTATATCTCTATCTATATATCTCTATCTATCTGTATCTATATATTTATAAAACTATCTGTCTATCTGTATCTATCTATCCATTTATCGTATCATCTATCGATCTCTCTTTATCCCTATCTGTATCTCTCTATCTATGTGTTTGTGTGTATATGGGCGGTTTCAGGCAAATGTAATTTTCTTCCTTATGTAGTCATGATTATCACGGCCGTATATTAGGACAAAACTAAGCCACTGATTTCAATAGGATTTCAGTGGTTTTGTTTTCACTAGCAGTATTCTCTGCAATTAATACTAGACTGAGAAAAGATAGGACCTTCCCTATCCTTCTCGCACGTAGTGAATGCATTTTTATTTTTCCCAATGCCTGCTCTCTGGTGCAAAGTTTGAACAGGCGACGAAAAACCTTGTTCAGGTGTAACTTTTCTCTGTAGCGCTAAGCGCAGTTGCTCCAACAGCCGTCTGATACTGCTAATATATATATATATATAACCCGCCCCCAAGTGTCGGCGTGCCATTAACCTGCCCCCAAGTGTCGGCGTGCCATTAACCTGCCCCCAAGTGTCGGCATGCCATTAACCCGCCCCCCAAGTGTCGGCGTGCCATTAGCCCGCTCCCAAAGTGTCAGCAGTGGTGTTTTGAATGATGAAACTGGACACTACGGAGTGGAACTGGGTTGTCTTTAGCGACGAATCCAGGTTTATTTGGGCGCTTACGACAGCAGTGTTCATGTCTGTAGACTTCGGGGGGAGCACCTCAATCCTGCCTCTGTTGTGGAGTGGCACACTGCTCCCTGCTGGTGTGATGGTCTGGGGGGGCCATCGAATACGACAGTTGGTCACCACTAGTGGTGGTACGAGGGATAATGACAGCTCAGCGATATGTTCAGGACATCCTGTAGCCACATGTTTTCCACTCATGGCGGCTTCCAAGAGGCAGCAGGATAATGCTCAGCCGCACACACAAGCGGGGGTCACAGGAATGTCCTCACAACATTGTCACACTTCCGTGGCTGCCCAGTCACCAGGTTTATCACCAACAGAACATGTATGGGACCATCTTAGACGCTAACTTCAACAGCCTACGAGTTTACACGATCTAGAGGCTCAGATATAGCAAATGTGGAGCAATATGCTGCAGGATACCAAACAGAACCTGTATGCCTCAATGCCCACCCGTATCACATCTTGTATCCAAGCTAGAGGCGGTACAACAATGTACTAGAGCCTCCATGCCCCCCCCCCCCGTATCATATCTTGCATCCAAGCTAGAGGCGACCCAACAGGGTACCAGAGCCTCCATGCCCACCCTTATCACCTGCGAAATATCGTAGCGGAATCCGACACAGTGCCCCCCAGAGACCTCATACTTACCTCTCCGGATCCGCCGCATTGCGGGGTGACGCGTATTTCCACGATACTTTAGCTGTTCTCACAGTGTAAGTATTGCGGGACGAACGGCTTCCATGGACTACAATGGAAGCATTCCGCACGAAATAGAACATGCTACGATTCTCCCCTGCGAGCGGAAAACCGCAGGTGATTTCCGCTCGTGGACAGGGGAGAATTCCTTAACACAGCATGTCTATGGACGGCTATTGGTGCAGAATCCGCAGTGGGTATCATGTATTTCCTGTTTGTACCATGTGGAGTGATTATTGTGAGTGTTTGTGCAAGGAAGATCTAGAAGCCCTTAGGAAATGTTCAGGGAGAGAGCCAGGGAAGAACACTAGCAGATTTTGGTACACTGCCAGACAGATCTTTGTCCAGCCTTTGTTTGAATACTTCCATTGAAGGAGAACTCACCACCTCCCGTGGTAACCTGTTCCACTCATTGATCACCCTCAGTGTCAGAAAGTTTTTTCTAATATCTAATCTGTGTCTCCTCCCTTTCAGTTTCATCCCATTGCATCTAGTCTTTCCTTGTGCAAATGAGAATAGGGCTGATCCATCTGCACTGTGACAACCCGTCAGATATTTGTAGACAGCTATTAAGTCTCCTCTCAGCCTTCTTTTTTGCAAGTTTAAACATTCCCAGATCCTTTAACCGTTCCTCATAGGACATGATTTGTAGACCACTCACCATCTTGGTAACTCTTCTCAGAACTTGCTCCAGTTTGTCTGTCTTTTTTAAAGTGTGGTGCCCAGAACTGGACACAATATTCCAGTTGAGGTCTGACTAAGGAAGAGTAAAGGGGGATAATTACCTCACATGATCTAGACTCTATACTTCTCTTAATACATCCCAGAATTGTGTGTGCCTTTTTGGCTGCTGCATCACATTGTTGACTCATGTTCAGTCTATGATGTATTAGTATACCCAAGTCTCTTTTACATGTGTTGCTGTTTAGCCCAATTCCTCCCATTCTGTATGTGCTTTTTTTCATTTTTCTTGCCCAGATGTAGGACTCTGCATTTCTTTTTGTTCAATACTATTCTGTTAGTCGCCACCCACTGTGCAAGCTTTTCTAGATCTCTTTAAATACTCTCCCTCTCTTCCCTAGTGTTAGCTATCCCTCCTGGCTTTGTGTCGTTGGCAAATTTGATGTATACTGAATGGTACTGTCGATCATGAAGCACATTCTAAATGGGAATTGTACAGATAGATTTGATTAAAAATACATGCAAAAAATTCAAATACATAAGCACTTGAATGCTGTATGATGTGCACCGCGAGTGTAGTGCGATGTTTTGCATTAACCCCTTAGTGACGGCCACATTGCCTTTTTACGTCCTATCTAAGTGGGCTTTAATCCTAGAGGACGTAAAAACATGCATTCTCTTTGGATTAAAGCCCTCTTTGCTGAGCACGTGACAGCTCCATGCTGTCGGTGCCCGCAGGTAGCCGACAGTATGGAGCTGTCATCCTGTCATCCTGGGCTGCAGACAGTACCCCCTGGCAATGCGATCGGCACTATCCAATGGATAGCGCCAATTGCAATAAAGTTTTTAAAAAGTTAAAGATTCAGCTGCCCTGATGGATCGGATCCATCAGGGCAGCTGAAATTACTCACCCGCTTTGCCTGTGGTGTCCCACAGTGAAGGGGTCCTCTGGGTCCCGGAGCTGCTGTTCTACACATGCGCGCCAGGCGAATGCCGTCACGCGCATGCGCAGAAGAACGGGAGCCCCGGTAAATTTAAAATCTCCTGGCTCCAACTCCTGAGGGTAGCCAGGAACCAGGAGATGTCACCAGGGACTGCGGTGAGCAGTGCCTGGGTCCATGATCGCCGCTATCCAATGGATAGCGGCGATCGCGAAAAAGTTTTTAAAAAGTCTTTAAAAAGTTAGTTTTACCTCCCCTCATGGATCGGATCCATGAGGGGTGGTGAAAATACTCACCCCAGGTCCTCAGCGATGTTCTGGTCTCCCAGGACCTGAAGTCCCCTTCTGCGCATGCGCGCCCGACGTCAATCATCGGGCACACACACAGAGGGGCTCAGGCCCTGGGAAATTCGAAATCCCTCTGCTCCTGGCTGCTATGTGTAATCAGGAGCATAGAGATGTCACTAGAGAGATGATCACTGTTATCCAATGGATAACAGTGATTATTTAAAGTCAAAAAAAGTGTAAAAAAAAAAAAAGTTTGAAAAAGTAAAAAAAAAGTTTAAAAAGCTAACGTTTCATCTCCCCTTGCGGATTATATCTGTGAGGGAGGATGAAATTACGTACCTAAGGGCCCCGGATTTATCCGCGGACCTTACCACAGCTTCTGCGTCGCCACAACGGCATGCGCAAAAGCCATGGATTGCCAGGGTAATTTAAAATCTTCCTGCTTTTGGCTACAAATTTAGCCGAGAGCCTGGAGCTTTCACGGGCGGCCGCGTTGAGCGGTTCCTGGTCACGTGTTCGCCGTTATCCAATGGATAATGGCGATCACGTAAAAGTAAAAAAAAAGTTTACGTTTCATCTCCCTTCACCGATGCGATCAGTGAGAGGAGATGAAACTTTTTACTGGAAGCCTCCGTATTTGAGGTGTTCCTCCTCCGTTGACCTTCCAGAAATTCTGCGCATGCGACCGCTGGCAAAATGCTGGACCCATGTGCAGGAGGCGGGGAGCCTAGGAAACTTAACATCTCCTTCCTCCCGGCGACCAGAGCCTGGAGCACTGAGTGGTCCCCGGTCACGTGATAAAAAAAAAACAATCTACCTTAGGTCGGTCTCCCATGATCGGATAGGAATTACAGATCCCGTATGCATCTGATCCGCGGTAATATGCAAATCAATCGCATTGGATTACACAGTTCCGCTCACATTAGCGGGTTGGAATTGTGTATTCCACTCACAGAAAACAGAACACAGCATGTTCTATTTTACTGCGGATATCCGCAGCATAGAGCCTATTGTGCTCCATGGCCACAGATATACCCGCAGCCCATACGCAACTACGTTGTGTACGGACTGCAGGGATCCGTGTCATCGCTAAGCGATGGTGCGGGAAATACAAACAAAAAAAGGTGTACTGTACATGACTGCCTGCGTGAGTAGGCAGTTATACGCAGTACATTACGCGCCACGGCCAGGCTCACAGCTGGGATCCGCAGTGGGCCTCCGCAAGCGAATTCCACATACAGCCGTGTGAGCCCAGCGTTATTCAGATCGCTGCCTGTAATACTTAATTTACAAGAAGCCCCGGGAACGCTCGCCTTTTTGCAGTTCCAGGAGCAGCTTGTTGAGCGCCTTCTGTGTGAGACCGCCGCACCTCCGCAAGATTACGAAGACTCACAGAACACCACTTTTTACACCCCGTCCCTGTCACTGGGTCAAGAAATACCCCCCCAAAAAGGATAAGAGGAGGGGGAATAACAGATTTTATTGCCCCATGTACCCATCCCAGCCAGGCCCCCGTAATTACCCCTGTCTTCGAAAAAAAACACACGGTTTACATTATTGCTTTTATCTAAGATTGGGGGAAGGCCAAAAAGGGCGCGGAGGTGTGTGTGTGGGGAATTATTTTTAAGGAGTCAATTTTTTTTTCCGCACAAGTGTTCTATGGGGCCTGGAATTTATTCAGTTGTGCCCTGCAATCCAACGAGTGTTCCCTCCATTATAGGCCTAGTCATGTGTCCTGTAAGTAGATTAGGGCCACAAAAGGTATGTTTCTGAACACGGAACAAAGGGGGGTATCCATTTTGGGGTGAACGTCTTCATTCCTATGTACGCTATACAAAAAAAACCTGTTTTTAAATTGACGCAATTCCCCCAAAAAATGAAAATCGTAATTTTTTTTCCTTCTGCTTTCCTTAGATTCATTCAAATACTGTGGGGTCAAAATATGCAGTAATCCCCTAGATGAACTCGTTCTTTATCGTTTTGGCTGCTCAATGGCTCTACAATTGGGCAATGGGGCCTAGAATTAATTCAGTTGTACCCTGAAATCCAACAAGTGTTCCTTCCATTATAGGCCTAGCCATGTGTCCTGTAAGCAGATTGGGCCCACAATGGGTAGGTTTCTGAATACGGCACCCACAGGGGTACCCATTTTGGGGTAAAAATTTTCATTCATATGTGTGCTATATAAAGAAAACAGTTTTTAAATTGACACAATTGCCAAACAAAATTAAACTCGCAGTTTTTTCCTACTTCTTTGCTTAGATTTATTCAAAAATTGTTGGGTAAAAATTCTCAGTAGACCCCTAGATGAATTCATTAAGGGGTCTAGTTTTCAAAATGGGGTCATTTGTGGGGGTTCTTTATGGTTTTGGCCGCTCAAGAACTCTACAAGTGGGCAATGGGGCCTAAATCACCTTCAAGCAAAATTTCTGTTCTGAAAGCCACCAAGTACTCCGTTCAGTTTGGGCCTCTTTGTGCATCCAGACATAAGATAGGGGCCACAATGGCTATGTCTCTGAACACGGGGGAAACAGGGGTATCCATTTTGGGGTGCAAGTCCTTATTCATGTGTGTGCTGTACAAAAAAAGCTGTTTTTAAAATGACAGAATTGCCTAAAAAACACAACTTTTCCTTCTGCTTTGCTTAAATTCCTTCAAAAACTGTGGGGTCAAAATACACAGTACAACCCTAGATAAATTAATTAAAGGGTCTAGTCTTCAAAATTGTGTCATTTGTCAGGGTTCTCTGTGGTTTTGGACACTCAAGGGCTCTACAAGTGTGATATGGGGCATAAAAGGCCTTCAAGCAAAATTTCTATTTTGAAAGCCACCTACTGCTCCTTTCATTTTGGGCCCCTTTGTGCTTCCAGACATAAGATTAAGGTCACAATGGGTATGTCTCTTAACACTGGAGAAACAGGGGTATCCATTTTGGGATGCAAGTCTTCATTCATATGTGTGCTGTTAAAAAAAAAACTTTTTAAATAGTCAGAATTGCCAAAAAAAAGGAAAATCACAATTTTTTACTTCTGCTTTTCTTGAATTCATTCAAAAACTGTGGGGTTGAAATGGGCAGTAAACCCCTAGATAAATTCGTTAAGGGGTCTAGTTTTCAAAATGGGGTCATTTATAGGGGTTTTCTATGGTTTTGGCCACTCAAGAGTCCTACAAGTGAGCTATGGGGCCTAAAAGGCCTTCAAGCAAAATTTCTGTTCTGAAGGACACTGACTACTCCTTTCATTTTGGGCCCCGTTGTGCATAGAGACATAAGATTAGGGCCACAATGGGTTTATTTCCGAATACAGAACAAACAGGAGTATCCATTTTGGGGTGTAAATCCTCATTTTCATGTAAACTATAGAAAACAAATATGTCTTTAAAATGACATATTTGCAAAAATATGAAATTTTATTTCTTCTCCTCTAAATTGCATTAATTCCTGAAAAAAAACTGTGGGTTCAAAGTACTCATGACCCCCTCAGTGAATACACTAAGGGGTGTAATTTTTAAAATAGGGTCATTTGTAGGGGTATCTATAATTCTGACACCTATGAGCCTTTGCAAACTTGGCTTGGTGTAGGAAAACAAAGTGTTCATCAAAATGCTGAAAAGTAATGTTAAACTTGTACGTCTCCTAAATATTAAAAAAAAAACGAAAGTTTTTCAAACTTGCATTTATAATAAAGTAAACAGATGGAAATATATATCTTAGCAAAAATTTGTACAGTATGTTTGCACATATTTGAGATATTACAGTTGAAAATGTGAAAAAAAATGACAATTTTTTCAAAATTTTCCCAATATTGGCACTTTTAATAAATATACACAAATTCTAAAGGTCTATTTTTACCACCTAAATGAAGTACAATATGTGGCGAAAAAACAATGTCAGAATCTCTGGGATATGCAAAGTGACACATGACAGATTTCAAAAATTTGGCTTCGTCACTAAGGGGTTAAAGCCAATGTGAAACACTTTAGGTTTTTTTTCACATGTGTGAAAATCTGAATTTCACATAAGTGTTATGATGCATTTTTTAATCAAAAACGCCTTGCATCACTGTGAAAAACGCATGTCGACAAGAGTGATATTGGGCCGTGCTTCTCAGCCACAGATCGCACTCACCTGTGTTAATAAGCCCAAGGCTTCCTTCATAGTACAGTCTCTTCATATTAGGAAGAGAGACCTTATGGGCATTCTAAGGCTCTAGGGTGTGACTACATCTTCTGCACCCACAATAGATATCTCTCTGGATTTCACACGTCATCATATTCTCAATAATAATAATAATACTGATTTGGTTTGTTTGTTTTCAAGTTACCTCTTCCCCTTTTAGGGCTCATGCCCACGGCCATGACGGATTCCACCAGCAGAATATTGCAGCGGAGTCTGCCATATTGCCTCCCAAAACCCTCATACCTACCACTCCGGATCCTCTGTACGCGACCCGCATGGATGCCTGGCGCACATGTGCAGTACAGCGCATGTAGCGCCAGCAGTGTCAGATGACGCGGTGGGCAGGGCTGAGTATTCACGCGATACTTCCGCTGTGCTACAGCGGAAGTATAGTGTGATGGCCAGCCTGGATTGACTACAATGGAAGCCGGTTGCGCGTATTCCCACGGTATTTAGAACATACAGCTGTTTATTTCGTGCTGCGGAATTCCGCAGCTTGAACATTGAGCTATTAGGTTCAATAGACCTTAAAAGCTGCGGGGCAACGCAGCGTAATTCAACCCCGTACAATGCGGCAGAAATCTGGCCATGGGCATTAGCCCTTAATGACATTTCTACCTGTGATGGTTTCATTTCAGCAATGACTCTCTGTTGCATAACTAAAATAACAAGGAAGGACAATGTTTATTTATTCATTGCCATGGAAATAACTTTGTGAAGAGTACAATAAATAAAGGCCGCTGTAATCTGTACTTTAACTACTTTTTTGAACAGTCTTTAGGGAAATGGATATAAGGAAAAATTTGTAATGCCCAGGCAGGTGATAAAGTCTAAAAGACAGTATACTCACTTGCCCTCCCCCCTTGGTATCCAGCTGTGCTGCTCCCGCTACCCCATCCTTTCCCTGTCTGCGGACGACTGCCAGAAGACAGGTGATGCTGCTGACAATCAGAGACCGCAGCATCACACTCCGAGCTCATGGCATTAGCGCTCACATCCTGAGCACCATGATGTCTCTCGTTCTTCCTACTTTCTATTTTCCATTTGTTTTATCAGTATTTCATTCCGGCCATTTCTGTAGAAGGGGCTGCGTCCCTGAAACGCGTTATTTTGCTGGCTATAATTTCATTAATAAAGAAGAATTTGGGTTAATCCCTTTGCTTTTATGTGCTTTATATTACAAGGGTTGCACCCACGGTCCATTATTTCTCCATTTTGCGATTAAGTATTTCTATGCCCCGTTACCTATGGTGACTGTTATTGGACGGGCAGCACCCTAATAACTATTCTACAAAAACTATTCTGAATATTAGGATCACATCCCTAATAGGAGTCACTCCACCCCTCTTCTCCTAAATTCTTAAAGGGCCTTTAAAATTAATCTTTCATTCAGATATTTCAGGATTGTGCTAAGGAATCCAATTCGATATAAAATTACCATTCCAGTCCATGTGATATTCCAGAGACCAATTGAAGGGCTTGGGAAAAGAACAATGATAGTCTAAGTTTTTGTGTTTTTAACCAGAACCTTCTATTCTGTAGATTAATATTGTAGAATTTGTTGGTGAAGGCAGATAAATGCAAAGAAAATGCAAAGTCCATTCCAGATCCGTGCAAAGAAAATACTGTTGCTAGAAGAACACCGATCTGCAGGCTCTAAAATAATCTGTGCTAGTGGAATGCCATGATTACTATGATCATTTGCCAAGATGCACTTCTATATTACGGACGCAAAACAGTGGCCAAAATACGGTAGTGTGCTCCCGGCCTAGGGTAAAGATAAAAACATTTTCTTTATACGGGGTGGGCATGGAAAAGTAGCCCTGCACTTCACTCTTATGAAAGCTGTCTGAAAGATAATCAGTCTTTATTGCCCACAGCAACCAATCACAGCACAGCTTTCATTTCTTATGCTGCTGAGGTATGCTACATAACTTTCAGCCATGTTTTCAGCATGTATTCAGTGTTCACAGATCCATCTCATTGTATACTTTAGGCTAGACGAGTTGAGAAACTTTCAGATTAAAATAATCAATTTTCATTTCAAGTGGACTTTGATCATTCTTTCCCGAGCCCCTCAAAAAATGTCAAACATTAATGGATATGTTTGTTTGCTTTCAGGGGACTGTGAAAGGACCTGTAATCCCACGGTTTACCGTACACCTGCCCAGTATAATCACCTGCTTACATCAGCTTACTCGAAGTCTGGAGACAATGGTTTTGAGATTGTGATGTCAAAGTCAGTGCAAACATATATAAAGGTGAGACAACATCTGCCTGTTCTTGCAATCACACAGGCAGTATATAGATCAGTTATCAATTTAACCAACATCCTAACTGCATCTGAAGGTTTCTGTACTTCATATATAAAACTTCACAAAGAGTAGAGCCCCATGACTATACAGCATGTTGGTTACTGTGAATGGTCTGTGAAAAGCTAGGCAGCTAATAGATTGGGACAGACAATCGCCTATCCGTGTCTTACTAAAACCATTACAGAAGAGACCGTCCATTGTAAGATTAACCCCTTAAGGACATGGACTATTTTGGCGTTGAGGACCAAGCGATTTTTGGTATTTTTCCATCTCCATTTTTCAAAAGCCATACCTTTTTTTTTTTTATGTCGACGCGGCCATATAAGAGGGTTTTTTTGCGTGGCGAGCTGTAGTTTTTATCGGTGCCAATTTTGGGTACATAGGCTATATCGTAAAACTTTTATTATTTTTTTTATGATAACAGGGAGAGAATACGCATCAATTCTGCCATAGATTTTTTTTTTACAGCGTTAATCGTGCAGCATAAATGACACACTAAATTTTTTCTGCGGGTCGGTACGGTTACAACGATACCAAAATTCTTATATTTTTTTTTAGGTTTTTACACTTTTTTGCAATAAAAACCCTTTTTTTGGAAATCTTTTTTTTTCTCTATAGCTGCATTCAAAGTCCTGTAACTTTTTTATTTTTCTATGTACGGAGCTCTATAAGGGCTTATTTTTTGCGAGACGAGCTGTAGTTTTTGTTGATTCCATTTTGGGGAATGTACGGCTTTTTTGATCACTTTTATTGCATTTTTTGGGAGGCAAAATGCTAAAAATTAGCATTTTGCCTCTGTTTTTTTAGCGTTTTTGTTACGCTTTTTGCCGTACAAAATAAAAAGCATGTTCAACTTTTTGTACACGTAGTTACGGACGCGTCAATACCCAATATGTGGGGTTTTAATTTTTTTTTACCTTCTTTTATGCTAATATTAGAAAAAGCATAAAAGAAGGGTTTTTTTACATTTTTTTTAACATTTTTTCTTTTTTTACATTTTTCTTTTCTTTTTTTTTACACAATTTGAGTCCCTCTGAGGGACTTGCAGCACTATGCCTATGATCGCTGTCATAAGGCATGGCAGAGCTACTTTTCTGCCATGCCTTATCGCTTATACAGCGATCATAGACATTGGCAATACAGGCCGCCAGTGTCTGGCATCCTGTTGCCATGGTGACAGGCCGGGCTGTCGCGATGACATCGCGAGAGCCGGCCGCAGACACAAAGGGAGCGCGCTCCCTCTGTGAACTCTTTCCCTGCCGCGATCTACTTAGATCGCGGCAGGGAAGGGGTTAACAGCGGGGGGCGTATCTCCGATGTCCCCCCGCTGTTGCAGCGGGACGCCGGCTGTGACTGACTCATTCATATGTGATCTTGCGCTATCCCCAGGACGTACCGGTACGTCCTGTTGCGGGAAGTACCAGGCTCCCAGGAGGTACCGGTACGTCCTGGGGCGGGAAGGGGTTAAAAAATAAAAATCTGCTATTGGACTTTGTTACGGATACATGGCAAAATTTGCAGTAAATTTGTTGTAAAGCCCACATATGTTGCATACAGATTTGCCACAGATTTTGGTGCAGATTTGTGTCAAGAGGGGTGTCATCTCTCCTTAAGGAGAGCACCCAAAAGTATGTGGAGACACCGAGGGGGTGAGTGGGTCAGTGGATGTCATCATCTCTCCCCAAGCAGAGTACCCAGTAGGGGTGTGAGAAGACACCTGAGAGGTGAGTGAGGAGACTTACACGGCCATGCAAGCCCCTCTGGGTAATTTGTGGAAGTAAGGAAGATGGAACAATACCTCTGCAGCGCCACCTACTTGATGGCAGCATTCCTTCAAATCAATGTCAGACCCTTTTTACAGGTCTTTATAACAATAATTGGGAATTAGATACCAAGCCAGAAAACCATATACTTATAGCTGTTTCAGGATGTTTGCCCCTCATCTGTGTGCAGTAGGTTTCTGGCTTGGCTTTTGAGAGGCCTGTGATGTGGGCCAAGAGGGGTGTTGTCTCTCCTTAAGGAGAGCACCCAAAAAGTGTGTGGGGACACCTACGGGGTGAGTGGGTCGGGGGATGTCATTGTCTCTCCCAAGGAGAGCACCCTGAAGAGGTGTGAGAAGGCACCTGAGAGGTGAGTGAGGAGACTTATATGGCCATGCAAGCTCCTCTGGGCAATTTATGCAAATACGGATGATGGGTGCAGATTTGCAACAGATTTCAACCCGCTTATTTCTGGGAGTGAAATCTGCAGTGAAAATCCACAGCATAAATTGATATGTCGCAGATATAAAATCTGCACTGCATATCACTTTACACTGCAGATTGTTTTTCTTGAAATCTCCCCCACGTGGCCTTTACTGTAATATGCTGCAGATTTTCTGCATCCAAATCCATAGCAAAAAAAAACACAGTATATTTCACCATGTGTGAACATACCCCAGAATCTTAGCTCAAACTATTTAGCTGTCATTCAAGCTCCACAATGCTGGATAGCATGAATGAAGAATAAATCCTCACGTAATTAAAATGTTTTTGCATTATTTTACTTGCATTGTATTCCCCTATATCAGAATACACTCCACATGTCAATACGGGAATTTCTTCTTTCTTAGCAGAGCAGCCTATTATTCTCTATCCTTTGTGTTATACCTCTTATATCGCTGTAATCACACTAGTTCTTTCTTTGACGTCCTTTGTTCTGCTTCCATATCATAACCATATTATTTATGTGTTACAGGTAAAGAAAAATCAGAACCAGGTTTGCTGGATGCTGCAGAAGGTCCCACGGAGCACTAATAGTCACCAGGGTTATACAACATTCCAGCAGTTCCTTGATAATCAGCAGTATTCCCGGAAAGGAATACTCAGATATGAGAAGATATTTGGGGATGGCTTTGTGAGCACCGGAGGGCTGGAAACGACTAAGGTAAGACATGTTCAGGGGAAGAAAGTTAGGGGTGTAGGACGTAATATTCTTCTTAAGAAGATGCAAGAAATATTCTCTTTTCTGTAAACACGCCAATTTTTCACTTGTAGGAGTTTATTGCCATGCTAAACCTTGTCCCTGGTCAGCGAGTCATTGATGTGGGCTGTGGCATTGGTGGAGGAGACTTCTACATGGCCAAGGTAGGTCCACATTGTCATAGTTATTTATCTACATAACACTGTTTATATTCTGTGGGAAAAATGTATTCTAAATAGATTGGCTTGGGCTTCCAAAAGGTTTCATTCATAATTGCAAGACCTACCTGTCACATTGTACTCCTGGGACATGTAGTTCTATTGGTTTCCAGGAGCACACTGTTGCAGATGTGGTTGATTTGGCTGAATGACGGTGTGGAGTTCTCCAGCAAGCCAATCGCCATCGGTTTGTGCACATAAATACTAGCCCCTCTTACTAGAGGGTGCTGGTCATTAATCCATTATCATCTTTTCAGTACTTGGTGTCATGTATGCTGCTATCTTGAGTTGCTTTCCCCACCTTCCTAGCAGACGGTCTGGACACCTGATCTCACTGTCTGCATGTTCTATGGGCCCCTGCTCCCTTCACTTTTATCAGGTGCGGCCTCCAGACATCTGATATCCTGTATGATGTCAGGTGGGTGATATCTGACAACATGTTTCCTTTTACGTCAGGTTGGTGTCTGACTCTGTAGTCCATTTCTTGGTGTGTGGACACTTGAACTAATTCCTGTTTTAGCTATGCATGCATGTGCTTCTGAGTGGGGTTTCCTTCTGTCTGTGAGGTGAGCAGACTTCAGGTGTGAACAATGACTTGTTCAGCGTATGTCTGATGGCATGGACTACACTTGGTGTGAACAACGACTTGTTCAATGTATGTCTGATGGTGTGGACTACACTTGGTGTGAACAATGACTTGTTCAGTGTATGTCTGATGGTGTGGACTACACTTGGTGTCAACAAGGTCTTGTTCTGTGTGTTGATCCCTTTATTTTGCAGTCACTTGGTGTGAACAGGGTTGTGCTCTGTGTATGTTTGTACGTGTTGACTGCACTAGGTGTAATCTGTCCTGTTTCAGTGTATATGTTATATCTCGCTTGTCTTGTGTTCCTGCCTGTTACCATCTAGGGCGAGCCAGGCCCCCTAGATTCCAGTCATTTCTATTGGGATTATTGCCCAACTTGTAGGCAGGGTTCCGTATTTGTGATTTTAGTTGTTTTGTTAGAGTAGGGAGTTTCACAGAGGCAGTCAAGGTCCAATTACTAAATTCACCACTGACTCTTTTGGACCAGCAGACTAATAAGCTTAAAATTAAAATTTAACTTTTATTTATTCACTTAAAAAGTATGAAATAGACAAACAAACATACACATATATGTAGTGGATTTGCTGTTAGCCCACCATCAGGGCTGACATGCTGCATCTCTGTTTTTTTATTTTCTGATATCTGCTTTTAAACGCTGTCTCTTATCTTAGAAACAGAGGGTGAATAACCAATTGTGGGTTGTCACTATTGACTCCTGAGAGAAGGTTAGGTAGATGCATTAGATATCCAAGGAGAACAACTGCTCTTTGAATGCTACTACCTTCCCTATAGTGAGTCACCAGTGAGGGATTAGCTCCTTAGAGGACAAGGCAGTGGTGTCAGGGTAATTCTAAGTACAGCACCAATCAGGCCCACCCCACTTGCCCCGCTGCCGGCCGTAAAGAAAGAAAACACCACACGGAGGTCTGGTATAGTTTCTCACACGGGACATGGCTCCGCTTTATTACAGATTACATGAGATCTTATACCCTTTGTCTCATCACCAGCAAGGGGTGATGGGCTCATAACCATATATGGGAAGTCCGGATTTCCGGCCTGAGACAGTGAAAACAGTCGTTATCGTGCTACGGCGCCTCTGGCTTATGTACAGAAAATCACGTATTCAATTAACTCCAGTGCAAAGAATCACCCACTCAATTCTAAGAAAACGGCCAAGCATGCATTCTCCATATATGGGAAGTCCGGATTTCCGGCCTGAGACAGTGAAAGTTATGTCGACGCTTGAACATCTTGATATGGGCTTCTGGGAAAACAGCCAAGTACACGTGGCCTTCGTGTCTGGTTCGGTATCATCTCTGAATTTCTAGAAACATCTCTCTCAGCCTTGCAAAGCCTTGGAATATCTGATGTTAAGGCGACAGATTAAGTTTTTTCTTATTTGGAATTGAATAGAACTTGCATATAGGTATAAAGCATAAAAAACATATGGCAATATATATATATACCCTCACAGTGGAAACCATAGAGGGACGTATTAATATCTTTTGGGGTTTCCCTGCCTATAATAACAATACTCCTGGGGGTAACTCCCAAAAAGATAATTTTTTTTTTTGTCCACGATTGTTTTTGTGGGAAGATTATACTAGCTAATCACTAACAAATAATCTTGAAACATACTAGCTGATCACTAACTAATACGTACGTGAGGGAGGTGATTTGACCTTCGCACGACATTCTTGTTCTCCATAACCACTTGCCAGAAACTGATTCCTGGTATAACTATTGGCCCCTGAGGAGCCCCTGTGTGGTTGGGGGTGAAACGCGTAGAGCACTTATTAAACACTTGTTGCGGTCAAAATATATCATACAAATCGACCGCCACTGGTGTGTTTGTGGCCGGGAGGGCCTGTGAATTATTCAGAATTGCCACTCTATAGGGCACGCATAAAATATACGCACTATATTAGCTTGCTAGTAATTGGACACATTAGTTGTCCGAAATCTTTGATTGAGGAATTTTGTTAGAGTAGGGACTCCCAAGACAACGAGGACCCTTGACGAGGGCTTATGAGCTTACAAATTCTGGCCAAACTACAAACCAATACCTCGTACCTACTTACCCATATTTCCATGTGTTTCAGCTGTAGTACATTTGGTAAGTATTTGGCCGCCTGGTGTTGGTATGCACATCTGGTTTATGTGGTTTGTGTCCGTTCTTGAGTGCGTACCCCTTTCTGTTCCGTTCAGTCTTCCAGTTTGATCTTTTTGAGAAGCCAAGGGATGAGTGGGAAAAGGGGAAATATGTAGGAAAGCTTGAAGTCATTCCATGGAATTGTGACAATATCCACCGTTCGAGCCTGGCGGTCTTAGGACCTGGACAAGAAGATTGGAAGTTTGCAATTGATTCAGGATGCCATGACGTCAACGTCTCGGCAACCCCAACCTCGGCAAAGTTCTTGAAACACATTGGGATGTAGTTGCCATTTTTCTGGATAGACTTTCTCCCCACTCAGGAAGTCGGCTATCTAGTAATCCACACCCAATATATGAACTGCCAAGATAGCTGAAAGGTGGGCTTCCACCCATGTCAGGATTTTAGCAGCTTTCTCCCATGACTGCTGTACTGTGAAGCTCCAACACATTTTTCGGGAGAGACGACTCCCGTACTAGCCACGCTTTTTGTGCTGTGAGATTGTGTTGTATATCCCCCCATCTGAGAAGACTGGCATCCATGGTGAGGACCAGCCACTGAAGTGCCCGAAATGATTGTCCCAGGTGAGCCTCAGGGAAGTCTAGGCATCACTGTAGGGAGCATCACAGTGTCGTGTCAAATGTAGATGGATCTTTCTATTGAGTAAGCGAGCAGATTTGTTCCACCTAGAGAGGATTGTCCACTGGAGAGGTTGGGCATGAAATTTGCTAGTGAAAGGGATGGGTAGAGAGTCCAGCAGTGTGCACCCCAGTGCTCACCTGCCTTTGAGAAGGGAGTTCTCTGGTTCTAGAGGGACACTATGGCTGGTGGGTCAGGGTCCAGTTAGCGGTCGACCATGCCTCCTGTTCTTCTGAGGGTAGGACAGGCAAAAGGATGGTTAACGCCACATTGTTCGGCCTCCTCAATAGGGTAACAGGGAAAGTCTAATGCCAGCCCTATATTCCGAGATTCAGAGAAAATAACAAACACTGAAGACTGGCGACATGTTTCTATGACTTTGGGAAGTGAGAGATTTAGATTATTACGTAAAATTTTGACGCTAATTGTTTTGCACTTACAATTGAATAATCGAATTGGGACCCATTAGCTTTTCCTATTTATGACATAACCAATGCTCGTGTCAAATTTCACGTTTGTCTGTCCCACTCATCTCTTAGCGTCTCAAAAAGATCAAACTGGAAGGCCTTTCAGTGATCCTTGTGGCTCCGGACACGCTTGACACACATGGTACTCTGTTGCGTCTACATCTTTGAGAAGATCTCCTTACAGGGACCCCACTTACATCCGAGTTTATCCACTCTTTGTTTAATGACATGGTGGTTGAAGCTGTGATCTTGGGACCCCGTGGTTTCACGGAACCTGTCATCCATACTATGATGGATGCTAGAAAACCCACATCCGCTCGTGTTTACCACTGTGCATGGAAGGCTTTCTTCTTCTGGTTCAAGCAATGACATTTACATCTCATGCATTTTTGTCTGTCCCACCTCCTGTAATTTCTCCAAGAGCGTCTTGACATGGGTTTGTGCCTCATTTCCTTAAAAGGTCAGGTATCGGCCTTGTCTATTCTTTTTCGGAGTCCTTTGGTGTCAAAATTGACTGCTCGCACGTTCATACATGGAGTCGCGCATGCCGCCCTTCTCTACCATTCTTCAGTTCCATCTTGAGACTTTAATCTGGTCCTAGATGCCTGGCAGTCACATCCCTTCAAGTCTTTGCATAACATTCTGGCTTGCTGCTTGGCCTGCAAGATATTGTTTTTGCTGGCTGTCACATCCATTCGCCAAGTCTCCGAACTTGCAGCCATGTCAGTCAAGTCCCCATTCACCGTATTGCATCAGGAAAAGTTGGTCCTCCCCCCTGTGCCCTCCTTCCTGCCGAAGGTGGTGTTGTCTTTCCACAATAATGAGGACCTTATTCTACCCTCTTTCTGTCCTTCATACTCATCGAAGGCACAAGCTCTCCATAGGTTGGATTTAGTTCATACTCTGTGAATTTACTTGTCTCAGACATCCACCTTCAAGTGTCCTGACCCTTTTTTTGTGATTCCTAATGGTACGAGACGTGACCTTGAGGCTACCGAGGGTGTCATTTCACATTCGACCTGAGCTGTGGGCGCCTCCAGGGCGGAACGCAACGGTGCTTCTGCTCTTCAAATTTGCAAGGCCGCCACATGGACCTCTATACACTTTTCAAAAGTTTTACAAAGTTCACAAATTTCATCAGCTGACACCTCTCTTCCTCGGTGTGTGCTGCAGATGGCTATATAATTGATTGCATGATTTCCTCTCTAAAATTACCACCCCTGCAGACTGCTCTAGAAAGCCCCTTGGTCTTCAGCTGTGTCCCCTAATGACATGGATGAGACTGTTTGCACTGCCATAAAATCTTTCTCACCTTGTTCATTTGGGAACACAGCACCTACGCAATTGGCTCTTTGTTGAAGTGTTTATTCTTGGTGACCCGCATGGTGTTCTACTGTTTATTGTTTTAATGTATCATTGTTTTCATCCTACTCTGCTTCTGCTACTGCTTGCATACAAACCGATTAGCTTTGTTAGTGTGGGCAACTAAGCACTAAGCAACAGACTGGGGAAAATGACAGTACTGGCATACAAAACGCGGAAGGGGAAACTGACCCTGTGCTAAAGGGAAGATGACTAGACTCTACCTAACAAGCAGAGCGATCGTCCCAATAAAGGCGGCCCCACGCTTGAACCTCGGCCCTGGCTCTCACAGAATTGCTGGTACACGGAACCAGGACAAGTATGACCAAACAAATGCACAAACTCACTTACCACAGCAGATGATAAAGCTGAATATAAAGACGAGGGATTGGTTTGTACATTGGCCAATGAACTTAAACTGCAAGGCCGCGATCAAAGCTCCTTGTGTCTTGCAGTCACTGCTCTAGCATGACACAAAACAGGCAGCACAGGACACCAAGCACTCAGCAAGCTGCAAGCTGACCAGACACTACACACACAGCAAGCTACAAGCTGACATGACACAGGCACAAAGACTGAGGAAATACAGCTTCCTCTTGCAGGGGGGCTGGGGTATATATCTACCCCCAAACACAGGGGATTGGCTGACCAATGGTAAGTGCAAGAAATCTCGTTTTTTGTCTCTGGGTTAGTTCCACTTTATTAATAGTAGCTCTTTTCTGAACACTTAGGCCACATATGCTTGTTTTTTTCTTTTACTGTTGACAGACGTATGGGGTTGAAGTCCTAGGGATGGATCTGTCATCTAACATGGTGGAAATTGCCATGGAGAGGGCTGTTAAGGAGAATGCTCCTGAGGTGAGTTATGTAACTAAGCCTGTTGGGTAGGTTGGAGAATTAGCAACACTGCTCGTAGCGGACTTCCATTTTACACGTCGCTTGCACTCTGCAGCTTTGTGCACCATCCCATTTGCCTGCATCCTCCATCATATGTGGCTAATTGGGGTTACTTGCATCCTAGATCGACGACCTCTCCGTCGGGAATGGGCACTTAATGTACAAACACTCCAGAGACAGGAACTTTTTAAAAATCTGGCACCTGCCAGTTTTATTTCACATCAAAGCATAGCAAAACTTGTGGTACATACAATATCCATGGTTCACAACCCCCAGAGTCCCCATCACAAACCTCCCACCTGGGGCATCTAAAGGGCATTCTTCTCTTTCAGATGGGTGACAGGCCCATACTGGTCCAAACTGGACCTTAGGCTCCAAGTTTCTGATGGCTGCTCCTACAGCCTGTCTCTATCTGGCTAGCAGCCAGCTTTGTTCCCCCTGTGTGTGGTAGGAGCTGATCTTTTTATCTAGTTCCTGCCACCCTCACAGATGTTCTCTTTCTCTCAGGTATCAGAATCGCTGTCTATCGCCCTCTCCAGGCCATATGTACACTGCACTCCTACAATATTTTCTATAGACCTCTAAGCATCCGTGTTCAGCCGCTGAGAGGAACCAACAGGCAGCACAGACAGATGAAGGGACACAATGCTCTGCAGCCCCCTCGTTTTAGCAACCAGTTGGTGTCTCAGCAGCAGAACCCCCACTATCAAAAATTTTAACATGTTCCTCTGACATGTCAAAAGTTTGAAAAAGCGCAGTTACTCTTTAATCAGTGCTAGAACCATCTGTTCTGGTAGACCTAACTAGCAGCATTTCCTCATCAAAAACCCTGTCAAAATGTGCACCATTGCTGCAGATTTTAAATCAAAATCAGCTGTGGATCTGCAGCTGATCTCAGCCTGCGCTACGCTCTTCTCATTTCCTAATACTGTGTGCTGCTGTACCCAGAGCACAGTATGCACTGGCAATTGCTGCTGAGCGCCACCACTGGCTTTCATGTGATAAGACAGTCCTGTGATGCCACTTTAGTATCACGTGATTAGTGATTGTGGCACTCATTAGCAGCTGCCCATATGCACTGCGTTCTGGGTACTGCAGCACGCAGTATTTTGAGATGAGAGGATAGCAGGCGAGGATGAAATCAGCTGCAGGCATGCACCTGATTTCCAGTCAAAATTGTACCAATTATATAGATTTTGATGGGGGTTGTGATGCGGAAATGATGCAGATTTGCTATGAGATTTTCTGCAGCATTTCTGCTATGTGTGAAGATGCCCTTCTAAGGTTTTATAAAACCTTTTCTTATTTTAGCAGGTGCAGTTTGAAATAGGAGATGCCACAAGAAGGATCTTCCCTGAAGCATCATTTGATGTGGTGTACAGCCGAGACACCATTCTGCACATCAATGACAAAGGAGCACTTTTCAGGAAGTTCTATGTAAGACCAAATGAAAACTTAAGTGACCTTGGGAGGGGGGCAGAAATGTCACTCCCCCATTTCCCAGTTTTCCTACTGTATTATCAGATAAAAGTGGTAGTGATTAGATACAGTATATGCAGTTATCTTTACCATCTATGCATAGCTTTTCCAAAAGTGGATCTTTATTTTTTCAATATTCAAAGCATTGCGTAAGGGAAAAATAACTTTTTAAAATTTTCTGTATAAACTTTTAGATGCCTTTAAAACGACACTAAAAGCACTGATAGAGCCGGAGCTACAGCCCTTTGAAGTAGAACGACTTGCGTTTGTCCAAAACTGTAATATCTCTCTTCTGCAGAATGAACAACACTCATTCTAAACTGTAGGGGAGTTAATGCTGAACAACCCCATTAAGGACTGTTGCATTTAATTTTGTCTTTTCTCTCAGGTGGCCTGCCTGAAGCACCATAAAGTAACTTATGATGCTGTTAGGCGAGGTGACAGGGATCTGAATGATGTATTTTTTGTACTCCCCTGCTTCCTTGTTCCCACGGTGCCCAGCGCGGAAGGCGTGCGGTACACAAAAATCTGACTTTTTTCAGTGCCTTGTGCATGCACTCACCCATACAAGTCTATGGAGGAGCATGTGCACCGCAATCTGAAAAGATTCAGATTTCTGTGCAAAGTGTGGACTTCAGTGGCAGGCACCGCAGGGAGCAGGTGAGTATAAAAATGCACCATCCAGCCACTGTCACCTTGCCTAACAGCACCATAAGTTAGTTATTGATGAATTAGAGCGGTGACAGGTTCCCTTTAAATGTGGTATGTTTTTTTTTCTTCTTTTCATTCTTTTACAGTCTTGGCTGAAACCAGGAGGGAAACTCTTAATAACAGATTACTGTTGTGGTGGACGGCCGTGGTCTTCAGTGTTTGAGGAGTATGTGAAGAAGAGGGGTTATGTTCTATACACACCTGAGCAGTATGGCAAGGTAATTCAAGAACACACGTAGGGCTGCTATGGGTGCTCATCTTTCAGTACATGGTAGCTATGATCTTAGTATTTCAAAGGTAAAAGACTTTTCCCATCTGAAGAACCACATTTCTTTTTAGTTTACTGAAAAGCAGGCAACTGGAATACATTTGTGCTAGAGGGGGGCAATATATAAATGGCTTTATGCTAGCTTTATGGTGCAAAAATTTGAACCTTTTTTAATTTTACACTGCTCTTGTCGCTAATCATAAAGTGTGTGGGGCCTGCAGAAGGTGGGGCCTTGACAGCCTTACAGATTTATTATAATTTATGCTAGAAATTGGCATACATTGTAAGACAAATTTAACTTCTTAGCTGTGCCATTGGGGGACACAGTGAAGACCTTGTGTATAGCTCCTGCCACTAGGATATGGACACTAAGCAAAGGAAGAGTGGACTCCTCCTACCAGCTATACCCCTCCCATAGTTAAAAAGGTGGTGGTCTTCACCACCGGTGAATGCTCCAGCGTCACAACTGTCCAAACGCAGTACCCTGTCCCTGGCAGATGCGTCATCTTTTAAAGAACAGCACGATAGACGACTGGAATCCTTTGCTAAATCGTCTTTCGAGACGACCAGGTCAGCCCTTCATCCCCTCAATGAGGACATCGTGCTGCCCTCATTCTGTCCAGAGCCTTGACATCCTAATGGAACATCATCTGCACCAGCTTGATGTTGTCTGCATACTTTGGATCTATCATTCCCGTACAGAATCCTTCCACTACTCTGATTCTTTGTTCTTTTTACGTTCTTGGATTAATAAAGCTCATTCTAACACTTTGTTGGATTCATGCAGTGATGTGCCATAGTAGACCGTCTACTTGTAACCTTTCACTTCTCTCCTCAGTTCTTGCAGAAAGTTGGTTTTGTCGGAGTTCAGGTTCAGGATCGGACAGAACAATTTGTACAAGTGCTGAAAAAGGAGCTTGCACATACACGAGAGATAAAGCAGGAATTTCTAGAGGTAATGGCCTAAAGTCCTGGGCGGTGTAATGTGCCTGACACAACACTCGGTAATGTCCAGTAATTGTCACTTCCTCTTCCATGTAGAGTTTCTCTGAAGAGGATTACAACTACATTATTGAAGGCTGGAAGGAAAAGCTTCATCGCTGTAGCCTGGGTGATCAGCGCTGGGGCCTGTTCCTGGCCGAGAAACCAAAGGACATCATATAATGACTGGCTTCTTTCAACTCTTAATACTCCAACAGTTTTTACCTGAATGTTTACTTTGTATTTTTGTAAAAATAGTAATGACACGGTTTGGCCATGTCCAAAAATGTTGCTGCAGGTTCTAATTTGTTGCAGGTCCTGGTTTTAGCCCAGTCAATGGGAAAAAATCTGCATGCAGATTCTGTATAAAGAAGAGGTTTCTTTTTTTTTTAAATCAAGGATGTAAATTGAAACATCTGCACTGTATAGACTAAGTAATGATTGCCAACAACTCAAGGACATGAGATTGTACAACATGGCTAGGTGCATCAATAACCTCCTTCTTGTACATATTGTAGCAACTCCTATCAAACTAGAAACCAGAACACACAATGGAGTCATACGCCATCCATTAAAGAGTAAGTATCTTTATTACAAAGTGTATAAAAATTATTTTCCAATAAAGACATTCAAATAAAGTACAAAATGATACATATATAGTACCCCAGTTCACCAATGGCTATCATAAATGTGTCTGTCGCATGCATAAAAGAGGTATAACGGTGTGTCGCACATGAATAGATCCCACCGCATGAATGTAATGCATTAGACATTAGTAAAAAACTATCCTAAACATGCTTGTCGCATGCATCCAGCCAGGCCGCTCAAAGGGATTTATTTCCTTTATCTTTCCACCTCATGGCAATGTATAGAATATAGATTAGTACGCTGCAGTGGCAACTAAAAGTGTATGCCCACAAACATGTCCAAGTAAACCCCACATAGTATATATATATATTATCTACTAGCAGTAATTAACCCAATATATACAAAATAGCAGCATTATAACACACTGCCCATATGCCAACTGCACACAGGCGAGAAAACCATGTTGATGAGCGCGATATCGCACTCGCCGGGTGAAGTTAGCCTTAAAAGAATTCAATCACATCAACAGACACAGGTAGTTCAATTATCCCTGCAGAACAAACAAACGTATAGGATAAAGAAGATAGCACTACATAATATGACCATACCCATTTAGTGAGCAGAAGTCCGGCACCAAACACCCCTCTAGCTATTTCCTAACATCTAATAGTGCTAGCTTACATGCATGCGGCATTTATGTGGGGCTCACATGGATCTGTCTGTGGGCAGCATACTCTGGCATCGCTTTAGTGCAGTGATTTTATATGTTGTGTATTCTATTATAACAACTTTTGGGATACACAGCGATGCCTCTATTATTCATGCGACAGGCACATTTATGATAGCTATATACTGATGTGTAAGTAAACATCAATGTCTTCTACCCATTGGTGAACCTGGGTCCTGTATATGCGTCGTTCTGTTATTTAATGTCTTTTTTTGAAAAATCATTTTTATACATATTGTAATCGTAAAGATATTTCCTCTTTAATGGATGGATTATGACTCCACTGTATAGACTATGGTGGGGATTCCCTTAAGAAATCAATGGAATACTTTAGATTTGAAGTCTGCTGTTTGGCTCTGTGTGCTGTCTGTGTTAATTGACGAACAGCACACAAACCCATTATAGCCTATAGGACTATGTACACTGCTGCTTTTGTCACATGGACAAAAAAAACCTCATTGCATGTCCTATAGACAAGAATTAGGACGTGCAAATACACATCTATATTCAGGCTGTTTGGATATTGGTTTCGGATGCAAGTTGTGCCCAAGCCTCTCAAACGCAACTGGGACACATGGCCAGTGGGTTGGAGGCTTTACAGGGAGAAAGGCTATAAAATCCCACATTGCATTAATATGTGGCAACTGCTGCTAAGCATGTATGGGAATTGAAAGGCCCTCATTCAGGAACACTGTACATCTGACATCTGACCCCTGTGGTGAAACTGCCATATCAGAACTCAGCCTAAGGGCGGCTTCACACAAGCGCGTTCATACTTTTTAAACTCCACGCAACAGCACGACCTTTATAACCCAAAAAGTCACGCTATTGCGAGCATTTCTACGCATGCGCCTGTGTGAAGCCACCCGAAAACATAGTTTTAAGTATGTTGGGTTAGGTTTATAGAAACTAGAGCATGTGCAAAGTGGTGCAGTTGCCCATGTCACAGTCCAGCTCCCATTTCTTAAGACACCCTTTTGAAAATGTAAGTAGAAATCTGGGTGCTCTGGGCAACTGTGCCAATTTTTCCCATGTACTAGTTTTAGAAGTTGAATATTTTAAAAATGTTTTAAATTGTGTATTATTCTGTTATTACAAATTACGGTATTGCAATCCAAAGACATGAACAAGTATTAATGGAAATGTATGTCAGCAATACACCTGTTCTAATGAAAATAAAGTTATTTTCTTACAAGTTCTGGTTGTCAGATCCTACATAGGATTAAGTCAGTCGTTAAAGCTCAATTAGCCATAGAAATAGGGGCTTGAAGTTTACCCATAAATTAATTTTACGGCATGTTTTGTTATTGACTTTTTAATTTTGTTACTGACCTTTATGATAGTTTTATCACACATAGGGATATTTGCACATAAAATATTCTTGAGTTCAATCTGATTGTTTTTTTAGCTGTGCTAATTCCATACATATCACAATTCACGTGAATGGGTTCATGTACGAGTGTTTTGTCAATCAGACTGATGGTCCGCGTTTGAAAAAATCACTGCGTGTCCCGTTTTTGTACAAGTATGAGAATAAAACATGTAATGTACAGTGTCCGACACATCGTTCAGCTATTGGGACAAGTATCCATGTGTTGTGCAATGCAAGTTGTTCACCAGAATCTAGGGCAAAACTTGTAATGCCTGTGTAAATACAGCCTTCCAGATGTGTCCACCATTACCTATTGCAGATATAGCTTTGATTGTGTTCTTGTTTTAAAGAAAAGACTCTTGGTTTTATCAGCAATGCATCCTGTGATATAGCTGAAGTAGGAGTTACATATGCCTGTAGCTCTCACTGTAGCCCCCACTTTCAACTGTAGTTCTACAGACAGTATCTCAGGCTGTATTACAGATAGCTTTGATTGTGTTCTTGGTAGTGATGAGCGAGCATACTTGCTAGGGGCAATTGCTCGAGCGAGCATTGCCCTTAGTGAGTACCTGCCCGCTCAAGAGAAAAAGTTCGGCCGCTGGCGGTGGGGGAGTGCGGGGAGGAACGGAGGGGAGATCTCTCTCTCCCTCTTTTCCCCCCTGCTCACTGCCACAACTCACCTGTCACCCGCGCCGGCAGCCGAACCTCTTCTCTCGAGCGGGCAGGTACTCACTGAGGGCAATGCTCGCTCAAGCAATTGCCCTTAGCGAGTATGCTCGCTCATCTCTAGTTCTTGGTTTAGAGATAATAAACAACAAAAATCTATGCTCTATCAGTAATACGACCTGAGATACTGTGCAGCAAGTAGAAGTTGATAAAGCAAGTTGCTATGGGTTTTAGGTGCAAATGCATAAAAAAAATTATTCCAGTTTCTCACGAAGTTCCATTAAAGGTGTTTTCGAGGGAGAATACTATTGATGACCTATCCTCACAGTAGTTCATCAATAGTTGATCTGCTTGGGTCCGTCACTTGGGACTCCAACCGATCAGCTGATTATGCGCCCACTGACAGCACCGCAAATTCACAGGGATTGGAACAGAAGCAGCGGAAGTCTCTGCTCCGACCTCTGTAAAGTGGCCTGCGCTTGTAACTACAAGTGCAGGTCTCACTGAAATCAATGGGAGACGGACTGTTATGACCTATTCCTCATTATTCCTCAGAAGAGGTCATCAACAGTAGATCATCAAGACAGCTGCAGTCACCATGTTGTCTATTCCCATAAAACACATAGGTATGGAAGATTAGTATGACTATTTTATATTTTAGGATTTGTCTGTACATATCAAAGGTGTCAAAATTGTCCTGGCAAAATGTCCAAAATCCTCTGACAGTAAAAGGGCTCTAATTTCTTATGAAGGGACTTGTTATTTGTATAGCGCCAACGTATTCCGCAGCGCTTTCAGGTAATTCGTTTATTACCCCCCCCCCCCCCCAACAAGCTGGGCACTCATTTTACCAACCTCAGGAGGATGGAAGGCTGAGTCAACCTTGAGCTGGCTACCTGAACCACGTGGGGATTGAATTTGCAACCTTCAGGACATGAGTTAGGGCTTAGGACTGCATTCTGCAGCCTTAACACTCTGCACCACACGAGGCTCATATGACACAAAGATGTAAAATTCTCATGTCAGTACAATTTTTTTTTAAAATTTGTGCTACACATTTCATATGTTAAGGGAGGATACATCTGTATTGTCATTCAATACAATGGTGAGAAGTTCCCCACTAATCAGAGTGTGACTTGTCTTAGGCTGGATTCACAGGAACATATCCATATTTATACACATTTGCTGTGCTTTTTTGTGGCATTGTTGTGGCGTATTTGTGCGTGCATAAAAAAAAACACACAACCATGGATCCAGTCATTGAAATGGCCAATTAGTCTAATGAGTTTAATATGTGCTCTTTGCCTGCATAAATGCGTAAGAAAGAAAAGTGTGCTGTTTTTTGGTGCGATTCAATTGCTCACACCAAATATGCGCCAGTGATCGAACTCATTGAAATCAATAGGGTTCTATTTTCTGTGTATTGCGCACCCAAATGTATGAATCTGGCCTTAGGCTGGGTTTTCATATACAGGTAATGGCGTCAAACTACTGTGTAGCAAAAAGGAACATATTTTACTGTGAATTGTGCTTATTAACCATACGTTCTTTACAGGTGAAAGATGGTATTTAACCTCTTTCACCTACAAAAAAACGTGTAGCCAACAACCACATCACAAAACAGTGGTAAAATGCATGAGTTTTTGCCACGCAGTAGCTGCCCAAACAGCACCCTACTGCCATGGAAACCCAGCCATTTCGAAATGTGGCAATAGTCAGTTAGGGGAAAACCATTCAAAGGCTTTGTTCACACACGTACAAAATAGCTTGTGGCGAAAGCCTGCCCAGCTGAGGTTGTCCACAGTCACACAATCCTGCGGACACTATTAGAAGGACTATGCTATTTATTCCATTAGAAACAGAAACCTAACAGAATGGAAGCAAACTGAAAGCTCAAAAATAAAACATTGACATCAATGGGCAAAAAATTGAATCGTTTAATTCCATTTCTCTGCTCCAAAAACGTAAAGTCTGAACACAGACTGAGTGCTGGTGCGAAAAAAAGCCCTTTAGACTTATTAAAGCATGGACTCCACAAGACCTTGCAAGGTGGTAACTGGTAGTAAGATAGTATGTTAGGCTGAGAAAAAGACAAATTTCCATCCATTTTTGCCTGTTTCCACTCTCCCCCCCCCCCCCCCTTGCTTGTTGATTCTAAAACTCTTTGAGGCAGAAGCCCATTTGCCCCATTTTGGGGGTTGGGGGGAATTCCTTCTCGACTCTATAATGGCAGTCAGAATAATCCCTGGATCAACCTCTGATAGTTCCTATGGGTCTGTAAGACCCGGATCAACAACCCTGCTGGTTATTTAATGTCTATATCGTGTAATATCATAGCATTCTAAAAAGACGTCTAGTCCCCTTTTAAACTCCTTTATCAATTTTGCCATCACCACGTCCTCAGGCAGAGAGTTCCACAGTCTCACTGCTCTTACAGTAAAGAACCCCCTTCTATGTTGGCGATGAAACCTGCTTTCTTCTAGACATAGGACGTAAACAGATCATGGAAGAGATGCTTGTATTGTCCCCTAATGTATTTATACATTGTTATTTGGTCGCCCCTTAGCTGTCATTTTTCCAGGGTGAAAAATCCCAATTTTGATTACATCTCTGGGTATTCTAGTGCTCCCATTCCATTTATTAATTTAGTTGCCCTCCTTTGAACCCCTTCAAGCACTGCAACATCTTTCCTGAGCACCGGTGTCCAGAACTGTGCGCAGTATTCCATGTGAGGCCTGACAATTGCCTTATATAGTGGGAGAATAATGTTCTTATCCTTCACCCCTATACCTCTTTTAATACACGCCAAGACTCTATTAGCTTTTGCAGCAGCTGACTGGCATTGGTTACACCAGTCTAATCTATAATCCACTAGTACCCCCAGGTCTTTTTCCATATCACTTTTCCCTAGCGGTACCCCATTTAGTGTATATTGGTGACATCCGTTTCTCCTGCCAATGTGCATAACCTTACATCTATCAACATTGAACTTCATTTGCCATTTTTCTGCCCAAGCTCCCAGCTTATCTAGGTCCTTTTGTAGCCGTACCTTATTCTCCGTTGCATTGATTATATTGTATAACTTTGTGTCATCTGCAAATATTGATATTTTACTGTGCAGCCCCTCTATCAGGCCGTTGATAAATATATTGAACAGAATGGGGCCCAATACTGAAGCCTGTGGCACCCCGCTAGTAACGGTGGCCCAATCAGAGTATGAGCCATTTATTACCACCCTCTGCTTTCTATCCCTGTGACAGTTTATTACCCAGATACACACATTTTCACCCAGACCGAGCTGCCTCATTTTATATATCACCCCACTAGCAACGGTGGCCCAATCAGAGTATGAACCATTTATTAGCGCCCTCTGCTTTCTATCTCTGAGCCAGTTGCAGCAGATCCTGTAAGTTGCGAAATAAGGCTCCTGTGATGCCAATTCAAGTCATTGGAGGAAGTTGGAAGTGAAATCATCCCCTTGAGATGTTTCTCAAACCATCCTCGAGCTATGTTTGCAGTATAGCAGGGCACATTATCCTGGTGAAAGAGGGAACTGCCTTTATGGAATGCTGCGGTAAAGGAGCGTACAATGGTCTGTACAAGGAACAGGTAGGTGGTACATGTCAATATAACATCCACATGAATGTCAGGACCCAAGGTTCCCAGCATAATGTTGCCCAATGTACAATGGAACATCTCACACAGCTCAGCAACTCTGTTTTGGTTTTCATCCCTCAATGAGGCTTAAAAATCAGTAAAGCCTTTAAACGTCAGGAAGCAATAAACCTCGTTTCTAGTCGATGGCATCCGCAGGTTATTCATGAGAATGTTTTTTTTTTTTCCAAACCACAATTCGACAAATGTGTTTTATACAGGCAGATGGCATTTCAAGCTCCCAACAATCAGGACTGACAGGAGATTCTGCGTGACATTAGACCTCAGTTCAGAATAAAATATATGGGATTGGTTTTCCAGCAAATGAATTCACAGCACACAGATATGTTCTTCTATCCTGGCAATACTTCCTTTACCTTCCATCAGCTTCTCACAGAATATATTGCTCTACAAAGAGAAAATCTATAGCATCCATACATCAGAATACACCAAAGTCATCCCAAATATAGAAGAAAAATTACACCCTAAGGCCACACTCACACAGACGGTTTTCCGTGATTACCGCAGTGTTTTGAACACCGCGGTATGACGCTGTTATTGATTCCAATGAAGCCTCGCAGACGTGCTCAAACGCGGCGCTGGATTTTCGAGCGTTGTCTGTTTTATTTTTTGCGTTTAGCTCTCCTCATCGATAATGGGGTGTGCTAAAGCCGCTGTCGGAGGCAGGAACCAAAGTAAAATCACAGCCTAGTGCCGTGATTGAAATCACAGCTCTTTGCTGGGGCCATGTGTGAGAGTGGCCTTAGAGAGTCAATGTAATGGTGGGGCGCATGGGCTAAGGCTTAATTTAAGTCATCACCTCTTAAAAGTGGATTAACCCTTTGCAATCCAATTTTGGATTCAGAGTTTACTAGGTAGTTTTCTCTTTCTGCCATTATACAACGGCACCATCTGCTGGCTAGAGCCAGTACTGCGGTATGGGACATGCTGGAGAGGCCCCCAACAACAGAGCGGGCCAGTAATATACAGTAAAAATACCCTGCCGGACGTGTTCCGACATCGGAGCTGTACATCCTTCAATCTGAATGTCTTTAGATGTCAGACAGCGGATTGGAAAGGGTTAAGGCTTTGTGACAGGCCAATGTATGTCCCGGTAATTTGTCATGTAATAGCCTGTGTGGAATCCAAATAATTGCTGATTAGTTTTATTACTGAGTGGCAGGGCTGTGTGATTTCTTGGATTATCATGTGGGGGTTTAGTGGAAAGAGAAACGCCTATGTATGTTGGTGTAGATTGATATAGTTGCATTTGGCATATGTACATTTAAAGGGGTTGTCTCGCGGCAGCAAGTGGGGTTCAGCACTTCTGTATGGCCATATTAATGCACTTTGTAATATACATCGTGCATTAATTATGAGCCATACAGAAGTTATTCACTTACCTGCTCCGTTGCTGGCGTCCCCGTCTCCATGGCTCCGTCTAATTCTGATGTCTTCTGGCGTTTTTAGACGCGCTTGCGCAGTCCGGTATTCTGCCTGGTGAATGGGGCCGCTCGTGCCGGAGAGCTGGTCCCGCATCGACATCGTAGCTCCGCCCCATCACGTGTGCCGATTCCAGCCAATCAGGAGGCTGGAATCGGCAATGGACCGCCCAGAGCCCACGGTGCACCATGGGAGAAGACCCCCGGTGCATCGTGGGTGAAGATCCCGGCGGCCATCTTGGAGAAGGAAGAAAGAAGTCGTCGCAGAGCGGGGATTCGGGTAAGTAATATATATATATTTTTTAACCCATCCCTTGGGTTTGTCTCGCGCCTATTGAAAAAAAAACAAAAAACGTTTCGGCGCGAGACAAGCCCTTTAAGGCTATGAACATTTACACATGAACCAAAACTCCACTCTGTGCTGCTTGTAGTAACACTTAACCGAAATGGGTGGCTCAGAATAAGAAAAAAAACCTTTGCTTTTCATTAGTGATAAAATCTTCTCTTCAGTTTATGGACTGTACCGGTTGTTGAGTTCAGCCCCATACAGTTGAACGGGAATGAGATGCAATACCAGATACCCCCCATGGACAAGAGTGGTGCTATTTCTGGAATAAAATTCAAACTTGCTTTTCTTAATCCCAGGCGACCCCTTTAAGTTTTTAAACTAAAAACCTACAGTGCCTTTTTTTTTTGCAAAGAACATCTTGGAAAGTTACATATGGCATTGGTTTTAAGTATAGACATAGTAAAGCTGAATGTGTCAATTAACTTTTGCAGCCGCCTTGTGCATGCACTGTAATAACTCTCCGAGTTAAAATATTGCAGTACAGTACAGATACCTGCACTCTTATGTAAAACAATAGATGGTATCACTATAATGACAAACCCCTCTTAGCTGCACCTGTATTTGAAGACATTTGCTCCTATTTGACTAAATACCAAGGAAACACATATGGTCTCCAGCGTCTAAACGGACCGACATAGAGGAGAGATGTTAACCTCTATTCTCTTCAATCGCAATTTTGGGGAAAAAATATAATGTTATAGTTTGCAAAAGGCACCCGTAAAGAGGTTTTCTGACTGGAAATGTGCTAAATATCACAGGCTGAGTGGGGAATGGCATGTCCTGAGTGTTGCCAGCTGTGTCCTTTCTCTACTGCGCCAACCCTGCTGACATTTAAGGCTGCCCATACACATTAGAGCGATGTCAGCTGAACCCACTGATTTTGGTGGGCGTCGGTAGCCATCTAATGTGTATGGGGGAGTCCCAACCTTCTCCCAATTGCAGAGGAGAAAAGGATCAGGCAATTGGATTTCAACATGCCCAACCCGATAAGCTGCTAAGAGGGATGTCTGACAGTGACTCTCCTCTTCCAATTCAGAACACATACACACCCGGACAAGCCAACGTTTCTATGAGGGGTCAGGATATATAGCTGTTAGAAAAGTATTTGGCCAACAGCCTTCTAAAATGTAAAGCCAACTTAAGACAGAGTAGTTGATAGGAAAATATTGCCTACAAGCTGCATCCTTTTACATAAGGGATGCCAGGCAACATAAACCAAAGCAACTAGTCTCCAATTATCAGGGCTTTATGCTAAAGAAAATTGGTACTAAGCCAAGGGCAGAGAAGGCACTAAGTGGCTTGTCAGTGCTGAAACCATACTTTTCACTATCACTTATTGCCATATTAATCAATACATTTAGATGGAGACCAAACATACATATATGGAAGGAGCAGGAGGGGGGGGGGAGGGTGTCGAAGGTTGAAAATTGGGCTCCCTTCTGGTGCTATTAGACCTAGACTGGACCTTTGGTTCCAGGACCCCATAGCTGCCTCTGTAGTATGTTCACCTTTGGATGGAAAACCTCTTTAAAAATTAGTACAGTAACCTTCATCTTCAAAACTCACAAAGCATGCATCTTCTGGTTGTAAGTCATTATCATTTCTTATAATTTACCCTACAGTCTCACATATCATAAGATGGTAACTGTTATAGTACGTCACTGACAAGTGTGGAAGAAATAACAACCCTTTTATTATGAAGAATGAATGAGTGCCTCGGACTCTGTATTTCACCTGTTTCCCACAGCGGTGGAGGTCTTCCAGTGGGAAAGCGTTTATGCTAAAGCAGCTCAAAACACAATTTAGAATGAAATGAACTGCCCCAGAAATGGTCTGATTGGTGACAATTAGGGACATGGAATGGACAAGTAATTCAATCTGATATCCAAGAATAAGTCTGAAATATTTACAAGTTTAGCTAAGAGCTAATTGTAGTCCGACATTCCTCCGTAAATGTAGCATAGGCTGTAGTGTAGTTTCATGGATAAATCTCAATTGCAGTTCACTTAAAATTAATTTTACTTAAAAGAGATGGCATCAAAGTCTATCAAACGTCTCTACAGAGGATTTACAGCTGACTCGCTGAGCCAACAGCTCCTCACAGTATCTCTTTGTCACACCTGGACTAGATCTCCAGACAATAAAGTCAACTGCATCTTCAAATAGCGGCTAGCTGCCCAAGAACCATCCTGAACTGCTGAGTGCTGTTGCTGAGGTCTTTGACTCTCTCCACCATATCCTTGGCTGCTGATGGAGATGGGTATTGAAGTGCTGCTGTTTTGGTGGAAAGAACTATCTCCTTGAGCTTGTCACACATAAGGTTGCTGTAGTGGGTGACTTTGTTTCGGATGTCCTGAGCTTTGGCTTGGCGTGACAATGTGTCCCCTATAAATACCAGCTTGTGGGCACTAAGGATAACAAATTTGCTGTGGGCCACAAAAATTTTGGGAGGTTGGTTGCTACTGATGGAGCTATAGAAGGCATCAATGGCATTGGTCAAAGTAGTGACGTTGGCCTCGCATTGTTCTTGGTAGAAGAGAAGCAGTTGCCGGTCTGAGTTGCTCAGGGTGCTACGAACTTGGCTGTAGTGTTGTGGTGGCGTCCAGTTTGACAGATCGTTCTCAATGGGCCGTGCAACCTCTTCTTCCAGACGTTCAAACTGCTTCAGCTGAAGTATTAAGACCAGAATAAATTAGAAAACTTTCTTAGTTGTAACACGTTTAGCTTATTATTTCTATCATTTAAAAAAACAGATACATCTTAGTCTTTTGAGAATCACAGAGGTGCGGGCAGTCACAAGGGTAAACTAAGCCATCAGTTACAGAGAGGCAATAATCCAGATGCAACATGTGGAAACCACTGAACAAACTGGTCTGTGGGTTGTCGCATTGCAAAAATCATTCTATTCATATTCACATCAAATTGCAGTAAGGATCATTCACACGTCACTGATGTGCTGAAAATGTTGTCACGGACTTTGGTGCAGATCTGCAGCATATTTCATCCCTTCAATTTGAATTCAATTGAGAAGGTAAAATCTGCTGCAGATCTGCATAAAAATGTGCAAGAAAATCCGCAGCAAATTAGTGACATGTGAACATAACTTAAGGGTTCATACACCCATCAACATCTTATGTAAGGGCCCAATACAACAACACACTGAATCTCTGCCGGTCACTGTATGGTGCCTTCTGTAATATAACATGCAGTAAGCATTGCACTCTTTTTTGGGGTGGATTTTCACAGAATCCACGAATAAAACCCCTGGTTTTAGCTCCATAATATGGCTATGAGCATGGATCCTTAGGGAAATTCTCTCATGATATCCTTTATACAATTGGAGTGATATAGCTCCATCTAGGTCTAATTTATTTATCTATTTGTTCGTCCATCCAATTATCCATCCATTATATTGATACTCAGGGCTAGACCATTCAATGACTGCAGCCGGTGCCTTATGAGTCCACTCGGCTGCTACAGTGAATTTGAAATTCCCTGGATCTCTATCTGTGATTCTATCAGACTCTCCTAAGGATTCATTCACAAGGGCGTGTGCGATTTCAATCCATGAAAAATGGACAAATTTCACTATGTGTGTATATGCTTGGACATATAGATGCGTTGTGTGCGCATTGTTTATGTGCCATCTGTTTTTTTATACATGCATAAAAAAACTGAACAAAGCCTAGCTTTCTTTCTAAAATTCCCTAGCAATTATCAGTGAAGAATGGAGTGCACTCGGATCTCATCCATGTGCGCTTCATTTGTTTTTTGCGCTCTTATTGAGGAGCGTTCACCATTCAAGGATTGTGGTAAGATGACCAATGGTTCTAGGCCACTACCACCAGCCTGTTGAACCCCAACAGTGCACCAGTGGGACACAGCTTTATGCAGTTTACGCCAGATGTGGACCTGGCCATCCATATGGTTCAGCAGAAAATGGGAATCGTCATTCCAGACGACTTCTGCCATATGTCCAAGGGCTATTGATATCTTTCCTATGCCCATGCAGGGCGTTGTTGACAATGACACTGGGTCATCAGGAGCAGCTATATTGGTCTTCTGCTATTGAACCCCAGTCAATGCAAGATATGATGCCACATGATCATTATAGAAATTTGTCTCTAACTTCACCGCTGTTCTACTGCTGGGTTGGTTGGTCCACTGTGGCATGTCATTGCTGAGATACCACATGCTCGCTTCCGGGATAAACCACCCGTGGCTTGGTACACTCTTGATATCATGGTTTAGGAGCAGCCAACAAGTCCGACTGCTTCAGAAATCCTGGCACCACACCTCTGGGCGCCAACAATCTGCCTGCAGTCAGTCACTCAAGTCCCCACTTTTATCCGTGACTGCCAAATATTTTCTTGTACTGCGCAGAGGAGATGTTGGCATATTATCTGAGAGTAGATCGTGACGCAGTGATACCGTGGCACCGTATTACTGATCACAAGATCACATACTAGCCGTTCCTAATGCATTGATTGTCCAGTTTACAGTGTACATATCTGTATCTTACCTGCTGCTGCTCTAGATGACCCTTTCCTTGTCGTATAATGTTTCCTTTTTCAAGCAGTTCCTTTTGAGTTTTTTCAAATTCTTCTTTACCCTGTATAAAAGACAGAGAGAGAATAATGCAACTTTTAATTCAATGTGATTTATCATATAACTATCGGTAATGCATGGTATCGCACATGAGCAGGGTATTGTACCACCCACACAATAATGAAAAGCTCTTGGGCTCACACGGGCAGACTGGATTCCGCATGCAGGAGACCTGCAGTGGTATTCCACCTGTGAGCCCGCCTGGCGACCCTGTGTACCTCACGGGCACATTTTGTATTGCAGATGACCGCAGCGGCTCACAGTCGGTCATGTGCAGAACAGGTTTTTTTAAATGTTTGTATTTTGCTGCTAAGCGATGACGTGGGTATTCGCAGCACACAATGTTAATTGCGTATGGGCTGCAGGTCAGATGGCCTCCGTTGACTTCAATGGATGCCGTCCACATGGAGTCCACAGCAAAATAGAGCATGCTGAGATTTTTCCACCGCTCGTGGAATATGCAATTTGTATCTGCAAGAGTAAGCGAAAAAGCAAAAGTACATGCCTTAGAATGGCTGCATTTTGCTGTGGATCCTCCACAATTGAAATCTGCCCGTATGAGTGAGGCCTTATTCTTGTAGCACTGAAGTATTTATTTCTCTTACAACTACAATCAGGAAGTATAACAGTTATTCTAGTCATCCAGAACTTAATTCCTTTTGTCCTCTTAGAGGTTCCCCCGTTCAATAAATCAGATGCTAATTTACAAGAAAACACAGTTTTGTCTTAACAGGGATAAGCAATTAATTGCTATTCAATATAGGGCTGCAGTTTTGTAAATCGCCACTTGGTGGCACAATTGGATAAGAAACTGCACACTTGGTTTAGCATTGAACCTCTTCATTTACAGAGTAGCTCTACTTTCAAAAAACTTTTGACATGTCAAAAGTTTTGATCAGTGGGAACCCGGTGCTGAGAACCCTACTGATTACTAGAATGAATTGGCAGAAGTGCTCAACCAAGCATTGTCACTGCCCACTAGCTGAAGACGGGCTCAACAGAGCAGAGTAGAGTCTTGGATGAGCACTTCTGCTGCTTTGTTCTAGCTATCAGTGCAGTCTCAGCACCTGAACCCCCAGCGATCAAAGCTTTTGATATCTCCCTATGACATGCCAAAAGTTTTTTGAAAGTAAAGTTACACTTTTAGAAAAAAAAATGCACGTAGAGACAATCTAAATATAAAATAACATCATAGTTAGCAATAACCAAATTCAGACACAGACTGCACTTTAGTTTGTGCTTACATTTAAGTTATTAAATGTAAAGGCTACAGTGCAGTCCGTGCTGAAATTGGTTATTGTTAACTTGCATGTTATTTCATGTTTAGACCGTTTTTACTTGTATACATTTTAAGAGGTTCAGCAATAAACTCTGTATGCAGCATCTTACCTAATAGTGCTGCCTAATGAAGATTTATAGAACTGCAGCCCCATACAGCATTATGGAAGGCCACAGACTCTCTTTCCTCAGTTGATGGATATTGATCAGCTGATCAATGCCAGTAAGCCAACCTTTCTACTGCATCAGCCATGTAATATGATAAATGTCTGCCCACGTAAGACCTTGTTCACATGGCAGAATTTTGCTGAGGATTTGGCCTTGCTGAAATCACACCACTTTGGCATTCTAGTGAATGCTATGCAGATCTGCACTGTAGTTCATATGGTGTACATTTTTCTGCATGTGGATTTTGGAATCTGCTTTGCAATCAAAAACAATTAACATGACTCATTTTACGTGTAAAATTCGCACAGAATCCGTGTCAGGCTCCACATGCATTTTCTCCATTTAATGAGGCTAAGTCCTTCTGTGAATCCACATGAAAATCCATGGCAGAATGCCGAAGCTCAGCCTCGAAGGCCTGCTGGGAGTGAACTGTCAGATCCACTGCGGAAAAATCTGACCGTTTAGGCGGCCATGTAAACAAGCCCTGCAGGTCTATTCACACATTGTGGCCAGATTGTGGCTTTTGCCAGGTCTTTCATAATAACAGAAAAAATGTGATAGTCACAACATGTGAGAAGCCTGTAATACAAGGACGGCTTGGCTCCACCTTAATGGAAGCAGTTCTGTGTTGTCTCATAGAATAGGGTATAATGAGGGGACCCCACTCTTTAACATCCAGCTGGGCATCTGTGCAAAAGTTGTCTTCTTGAGAAAGACCCTTTAATTCTTAAAGGTATTTTCTGGTTTTATGTGAATAAAACGTCCACATTTATAAGTTATATAACACAGCAAGATAGTATGCTAGGATGAATGAAGACAATGTCCACCTAGTTCAGCCTCTTTCAAACCTTCCCATCCTCCCCCATCCCCTTGTTGGTTCAGAGGAAGGCAAAAAAAAACAAATGAGCCAATTTTGCTCATTTGGAGGAAAAAAATCCTTCCTGACTCCATAATGGCAGCGAGAGAATATTCTCTGGATCAATATCTGAGATCAACCACCCCGCTGGTCGCCTAACGTCTATATCCTGTAATATTATAGCGCTCTAGGAAGACAGCTAGTCCCCTCTTAAACTCCCCTATCGATTCTGCCATTACCACATCCTCAGGTATAGAGTTCAACAGTCTCACTGCACTTACAGTAAAGAATCCCCTTCTGTGTTGGGGATGAAACCTTCATTCCTCTACACATAGAGGATGCCCTCTTGTTACTGTCGTAGTCCTGGGTATAAACAGATCATGGGAAAGATCTTTGTATTGTCCCCTCATGTACTTATACATAGTTATTTGGTCGCCCCTTAACTGTCTTTTTTCCAGGGTAAATAATTTTGATAGCCTCTCTGGGTATTCCAGTTCTCTTATTCTGTTTACTAATTTAGTTGCCCTTCTTTAAACCCCCTCAAGCACTGTAACATCTTTTCTGAGCACCGATGACCAGAACTGTACACAGTGTTCCATGTAGGGCCTGACAAGTGCCTTATATAGTGGGAGGATAATGCTCTCGTCCTTCGCCCCTATACCTCTTTTAATGCACCCCAAGGCTTTATTTGCCTTTGCAGCAGCTGACTGGCATTGGTTACTCCAGTCTAATCTATAATCCACTAGTACCCCAAGGTCTTTTTCCATCCCACTTTTCACTAGCAGTACCCCATTTAGTGTATATTGGTGACATCCGTTTCTCCTGCCCATGTGCATAACCTTACATTTATCAGTATTGAACCTCATTTGCCATTTTTCTACCCAAGCCCCCATCTTATCTAGGTCCTTTTGCAGCCGTACATTGTCCTCCGTTGCATTAATTACCTTGTATAATTTTGTATCATCTACAAATATTGATATTTTACTGTGCAGCCCCTCGATCAGGTCGTTGATAAATATATTGAACAGAATGGGGCCTAACACTGAGCCCTGTGGCACCCCACTAGCGACGGTGGCCCAATCAGAGTACGAACCACTTACTTTAATATTAACATTTTGGGAGAAATTTACAAAGCATTTTAGCCAGATTCTGGTGTATAAAAGTCTGAGAACTGGATCATGGAGCCATGGAGGAAGGTGGCCTGGTATGAGGAATCACATTTTCTCCTGTATTATCAGCATGGCTGGGTGCATGTGCATGACCTACCTGGGGAAGAAAGGGCACCAGGATGCACTATGGGAAGAAGACAAGCCAGTGCCATTTTTCAATGATGTTGTGGCAGCTGATTATGTACAAGTGACAAGAAGGTCTGCCCCATTGGTTGTCATCTTTGTATCAGCTTCACCAAAACTATTATTCTGTCATTATGTTTTAGTAAAAACAAAATGACACTTTTCCCATTAGTTTCCAAGAGGTTGTTTCCAAACTAACCACCAATATAGCTGTACTAGCTCTTGGCACTGATGCTAAAATGTCCAGCGCTACAAAACTGAAATCTCTAAAGAACTCTGATATGGATTGCAGGAAATCTAAAAGATGTTAAAGCTTTATTAAAAGTTTGCAAACATCGGAATGGGTTAGGATACACCGACGTTCACTAAAACACACAGCAGTGTTGGGTGGGGAGCCCAAGTTTCCCAGCCTTTATATTCTCTATAGACGTGCAGTTTTGTATCTCCGCCCATGTAATAAGATTATATCCCTCTTTTACCACTTATGTCATTCCCTTTATATGACAGACATTTGTAGAGTCATATCACATATCAAAGGCAGGGAAGAAGCACAACCCACTCACTGCGACCGAGTGCGCTCAATGATACAGTTGTTCCCAGGAATAGACATTTAAAGGGGTTGTCCCGCGCCGAAACGGGTTTTATTTTTTTTCAACAGCCCCCCCGTTCGGCGCGAGACAAACCCGATGCAGGGACCTAAAAAAAAATCCGCACAGCGCTTACCTGAATCCCCGCGCTCCAGTGACTTCTTGCTTACCGGTTGAAGATGGCCGCCGGGATCTTCTCCCTCGGTGGACCGCAGCTCTTCTGTGCGGTCCATTGCCGATTCCAGCCTCCTGATTGGCTGGAATCGGCACGTGACGGGGCGGAGCTACACGGAGCCGGCATCCAGCACGAGCGGCCCCATTGAGAAAAGAAGAAGACCCGGACTGCGCAAGCGCATCTAATTTGGCCATTAGACGCTGAAAATTAGGCGGCTCCATGGAAACGAGGACGCTAGCAACGGAGCAGGTAAGTGAAAAACTTCTTATAACTTCTGTATGGCTCATAATTAATGCACAATGTACATTACAAAGTGCAATAATATGGCCATACAGAAGTGTATAGACCCACTTGCTTTCGCGGGACAACCCCTTTAAGTTCATGGGTGTACAACCCAAACTTCAGATGTAGTGGAACGAGAAGGAAGTGGGCAGCTGCTCTATTGTCTGGTCTGTGGGAAATACTCCCAGTCTGTTCAGGAACAAGCTTTATCAGCCATAAGTAGACTGAAAGATGAATGTTCCTGGCCTTTGATGTGATGCTAGTCCTCCATATTCTGTAGAAACCTAACATCCTGTCACTTTTATTCAGAACTTGTCTCAAATATCCTCAAATTTTTTCGTAGACCTAAATTAGAAGTCGTGTAAATGTTGTGTTTCCTACTCTGAGTCTTCACGTAAAGATATTTTTCCAATAATGTTAGGATTTTTCCAGGAAAAAATGTCCACTTCTTAATAACGTGTTATTTGTAGGTCTAACAATTTGTTTTTTAATATATTCTTGTGGTCAGAGTTCCAATTTTCTTGATAGATAGTTATAAATGTTATAAGACATAAAGATAAGGCTCTGTAGACATCTGTGTTGGGGGCTCCGGGGCAGACCTGGCTCAAAATCTCAGATGAAATAGTGCAGCATTCTGCGCTATATTACTAGGGAGAATAGCAGGGAGCATGGCGGAAGCCCGACGGATACTTCTCTACTGTAGAAGCCCCGGACTTTTCACTGATGACTTCCTGTGTTCGTACCCACAAATGGCCGCAGTGGTCATGTGGTTGACCGCCTGCAGACAAGATAAACAGACTGCATGGAGGACTAGAATGGCAGCATGGGAGCAGTGCTTAGGCAGATAAGTGAGTAAATAAGTCTCAAGTGTGTAGTCGTAGCTGAGTGGTTAAGGCGATGGACTAGGTTCAAATCCTGACGATTACATTTGCTTCTTCTTCAATGGAAGTGTTCAAACAAGGGCTAAACCAATATCTGTCTGGGATGATTTAGGGCCCATTTAGATGCAAACATGATTGCTCAAACGACAGTTTGAGTGACAGCTTTGAGCAATCACTTTGCATAAACTACTAAGTAGCCACTCAGTGTGCGGTCCTGATAAGCAGGAACAACGGTTTTCAAGCTGGCTTGAAGTCAGCGATGCACGATGGGCACTCATTTAGACGCAGCAATTATCACTCAAAAGATGGCTTTTGAGTGATAATCGTTGTGTCTAAATGGGCCTTTAGTGAATCCTGCTCTGAGCAGGGGGTTGGACCCGATGACCCTGGAGGTCCCTTATGATTCTATGAGTATAAAATTTTATCTTAATATATGCTTCATCCCTTTCACTGTCACTAATGTACTGGAAAACTCCATTAAAGGGAGTCTGCCAGTTCAAACATGTCCAAATTGCAGACATCATGTTATAGAGCAGGAGGAGCTGAGCAGATTGATATATAGTTGATGGGGGAATATTCAGTATAATTTGTATTACATTCATTCATATCTCTGCTCATTCTCAACAGTCCAATGGGCGGAGCTATCAGTGATTGACTGCTATCTGTATATAACTTCACATACAGCTGACAGACTCCCTTTAAGCCCTGCCACAAGCTGCCATATAGAAGCTGAAGGGCACATCGCTATCATGTTGTGGGGGCGGGGTCATTGAGGAGATAGATGGAGCTCCGCCCCTATGTCAGGCCGTTTCCAGAATGGACATATCAATATTTCTTTTTCCTGTGATTTCAAATATGAATTACAGAGTGGATTCCTATTGAACTCAATGAGATACTAAACTGACGAAAATTCTGCCTTGACTCCACATCACAAACCTCGTCATAACAACTCCATGTGAACAGAGCCTACGGTGTTTGGATGAAAGGAGGAAAAAAATTCAGACTGGTGGTACATGTCCCCTTTAAGCCATTTTTGAGAACAGCTGTGCGCACCTTGCTCAATATGGAGATATTATTCAGTGTTTTACAGTGACAGACCTTTAACGGCACAATGTAAATATCATTAAATAAACACCCTCCCTGCCAACTAAACAGGATACACTGATTTTAGCAGACGCAGCATTTCAAGAACATGTCTGCAGTTATCGCCAGATGGCACGAAAGCCTCAGCTCCTTTATTGATGTGCGTGAGTTTGCAGAATGATTGAAATAATTAAAGTCTAGATTAATTAGACTTTACTGCCAGGGATGAGAAAATGTCTCCTATCATTTATAGAGATGGATGCTTCTATTTTCTCAGGCACTCATCATATTTATAGAGTTGATTCACATTTCTCAATCTATTAGTGGATTGTGCAGAGAAGAAACCCAATTCCAAAATTGCTTTCTGGACCAGTAAAATACTTAATTTTTACACTTATTCGTAGTCTTGGAATCCGAATATTCGATTGTCCAAAAAATGTCATATATCCAGAATTATGCTGCTAATGCCTATGGTGGAACATTGGAAATTAGCTGATAGAAATGAATCCGGTTTTATTAGGACCCCAGTTCTATTCATATATTTGGGATGCTCATGTTCTACCTCAGCAATGAAGGCCAGAGCCAATGGGCGACACCTCCTGTGGAAGAGTGGAACACAGATAGTCACTTTCTATACTAAAGACTGATATGCGCCCACTGCATGTCCAGACGCCGGTTTCCGTTTTTCCAGAGCAGGTTAGGAAATAAAAATAACTTACTCTAATTAGTTGGTATCGGCAGCAAGAATATTTTTGCTTAAAGACTTATACAGGAGGCCATATGTCTTACTGTCTGGGCCTGGGACACATTATGGTCTATAATGTCATCATTTTTCTGTACTTTCTGGATTAAATAAAATATATTGTACTGTTTAGGCTGCTGCCCTGAGGATATGTAATAGAAGCTGGTCACCTGAAAAGAAAAACATTTTAGCAACTTTAGAATTTTTTTTTATTAAAGGGGTTGTCCCGCGGCAGCAAGTGGGTCTATACACTTCTGTATGGCCATATTAATGCACTTTGTAATGTACATTGTGCATTAATTATGAGCCATACAGAAGTTATAAAAAGTTTTATACTTACCTGCTCCGTTGCTGGCGTCCTCGTCTCCATGGTGCCGACTAATTTTCGGCCTCCGATGGCCAAATTAGCCGCGCTTGCGCAGTCCGTGTCTTCTGCTGTCTTCAATGGGGCCGCTCGTGCAGAATGCCGGCTCCGTGTAGCTCCGCCCCGTCACGTGCCGATTCCAGCCAATCAGGAGGCTGGAATCGGCAATGGACCGCACAGAAGAGCTGCGGTCCACGGAGGGAGCAGACCCCGGCGGCCATCTTCAGCAGGTGAGTATGAAGACGCCGAACTGCCGGGATTCAGGTAAGCACTCTCCGGTTTGTTTTTTTAACCCCTGCATCGGGGTTGTCTCGCGCCGAACGGGGGGGGGGGGGGGGGGGTGTTAAAAAAAACAAAAAACCCGTTTCGGCGCGGGACAACCCCTTTAAGCTTAATGAGGACCAACTTAATCAGGTCCCATATTGACCTATCTTTTGACGAAAAATGCTGGCGGCTCCCATAGACTCCTACGGGAGCTGAAAAATAGGGAGGGGTAGGGAGTTTACCTGCATCCGCCGCTCGGAAACAAAGACAGCTGGCTCTATTTAAGAATTAGAAGTCATTCAGAGGATTTCTGCAATGGAATTCCTTGCTGAAACATATTTTACAAGTTATATGCCCTTGTAAATGGCCGAGAAAATGCTACCTAATCTCGTGACTCAATGGTGGCTATTCTTCATCAACGCAATTTTCGGCCATGATGCGGCACACTTAAAATTGCATTGCACATGTGAATGAGGCCTTAGACTGCACATATGCATTTGATAGTTGTTGACAGCAATCTTGCCCAACATCGCCATACACATGCATGCTTGAGTCAACCAATCGTGCATGCTGACAGCTCCTTACACATTGCATCGCTAAAGCAGGCACTGTTCCCATTGAATCTAATGCAAAAAGTGCCTGCAATTAAAACTGGGCCACTGCCAAGTATACAGAACTGTCAGCTTCTGACCTCATAAACACTGACAGCAGTCCAGCAAACTGCTGATCATCAGGGATCCCAAGCAACAGACCCTGCAGATCAACTGCTCATGCCCTTTCCTCATTACGTTTTGTAATTATTTATACTGGATTGTTACCATCCACTCCATAATATGGTTTGTGGTATAAGCCGCTTTACTGAATACCGTTATTGTATGGGGATTCAGGAGGTTTCATCCTGTTTTTAAATGTTTTTATATTCTTCTCTGTTTTGTACCTATATTTAAACATAATAAAGACTTTTTATACTTTTTGCATTGGAAGTGTGTGTCTTACTAGTTATAGGTCTGCTTGTTTATGAGGAATTCAGTTGTAGTTAGACACCTTATTGTTGTGTAGAGGTCCGGAAGGTCCTCCAGGGTAGCCACGCAATCATTTGTCCTGTAACACCTAGCTATGTGCTCCTAGGAGACATAGAAGGTGCTGTAATCCTGAAAAAAACAACTGTTTCCCCCTTTCTCCACAAGCTAAAGCTAACTGTCTGGCAACGGCTGGCTGCCGATAGGCTGCTTGTCATGCAAACCCTGATTGGTAGAGGGGAATGGTGTGAGAGTCCAGAGCAGGAAAATAGCAGGGCGAGGCAGGATCTTGGGAGGAGTGAGGAGAGAAAGTGCTTGAGTTAAGACAGGAAGTAAAGGAGGCGTTAGAGGGAGTCGGGAGGAGGCAGTCATCTGAGGAAGACGTGGAGGAGGTGTCCTGCAGTGTGTGCGGAGAACTAGCATTGCCTGGAGTTAGAAGCAAGGATTCCGAATCAAAAGTAATGTGGAGGAAAAAGTTTGGGACCTATCTTCTTAACAGTGAGTTACACAAAAACCGGATAAAAGTAAATTCAGGGAAAGTGAAAGAGGCCCATCTTAAATCAACTTCATTCTTCTGCCGTGTAATCTTCTAGCAAAGCCCTATCAAATAACTAGGACTGTGGGAATTCTACTGAGTAACCTCTAAATGCACATAGAGAGAGCGTTGAAGATTCATTTGTGTTGTACTGAACTGAACTGTGGAGCAACGTTACTTGTTAAATGCAAAGCAATACCTCTGCCATTACTGCAAGACTGTAATTGTCGTTTAGACTATTACTAAAAGCTGACGTAAACTGTGTACTTCCAGTTTGCTAATCAAAGCTAGCACGACACGTGTCAGTTATTTCATCATTAACTCTTGGAGTGCTGTAAAGAGTGACAAATCACTGTTAATAGTTGTTGACTATAATAACCCTTTCGCCATTGTGCGCGACCGAGCCGGGCACATTTGCCATGATCGGAGAGCCACCCGTGACATTCAGCTTGTTTACCTGTGGTCTCCCCCACATTGGTGCGCCCTGCTCGAACGCTGTAGTTGCACCTTGTTTAAATTTATTTGGGTGGTGCTAATTCTTTTTCTTCTTCTTCAATCTATCCTTAGATATTGATGGGTAATCAATAGTTGGGTAATCAACTATTGATGGGTAATCAATAGTTCAGAAATGGCCAACCCCTTTAATGTTGGTGTCATATTATCGCAAGTGCATATTGTCATAATTCAAGGCTTCTATGTTTGACCACGCAGAAGGAGATCCCAAGCCCAGTGTGTCTACCAAGCAAGTGGTTGGAGGCTACTAGCCTAAACAAGGAATCAAGGGCTGATTAATGAACAGATATGCACACATAGTAAAAAGGTCCATTTACACGGGACGACTGTCGGGCAAACGATACCTGACACTCGTCCCTGTGTTTCCTCACTCCCATACTGTTGCACAGAAGCTAGCAGAGCTGGCTCGCTCAACGGAGCGGCCAGCAGGGGGCGGGGCAGTGCAGGAGATTTCTCTCATCTTGCCCCCCGCCCCTCTCCATTGAGATAACACAGCAGTCGTTCACTACTGAACTGCCACTATTTAAACTGAACGATGAGCAATCAGCTGATCGTCCATCATTTATGCAGCATAAACAATGAACAATCAGCTCATCGTTCAGTTTAAATAGCGACTGTTCAGTAATGAATGGCAGCTGTGTTATCTCAATGGAGAGGGGCGGGGAGCGAGAGGAGAGAAATCTCCTGCACTGCCCCGCCTCCCTGCTGGCTGCTCTGTGAGCGAGCCAACACCAGTATCTCCTGTGTGACATTACGGGAGCGCGGACACACAAGGACGAGTGTCGGGCATAGTTTGCCTGAAAGTTGTCCCGTGTAAATGGACCCAAACTCTTTGGTGATAGATAAACTTTAACTAGTCTCACCTGTAAATGGACATAGTCATAATCTTCCATCCAGCCACTCTCACTGTTTTCATATTGGCCGTCAGGAGATTCTTCTGTTATAAATTTAGGTGGAGAAGGTAGAGGCCTTGATTGTATACTAGCCTTTTCTGTATGCCCAGTTTGACCAGCAGACAAGTTATTATTATTGACCAAGTGATTACTATTATCTTGTCCAGACTGAGAATCTCCAACTGAATGTTGTTGCTTGGTCCTTTTAAAGAGTAAAGAGGCATTTCCATGTAGAAATGACGCCAACTGTTTGGTGTCATCTGGTATTCCCCTTGAATACATGACAAAGCGGTCAAGGTCATCAGAGGAGCCCTGTTTATTGGTTACTAAGACATTCAAGGACCAGTTACAGCTGTCTAATGTCTGACCATGCTTAAGCAGTTGTTGGTAAACATCTTCCATCTTCTGTAGTTGTTTGCTTAACTTGGCATGAAGTGTCCGGTCAGATGCTTGTGCCGAATTTACTACTGCTCCTCTGGCAAATTCCAACAAATCCCTAACCGTGTTTTTAACTCCTTCTACCGCAGCCTGGATGCTCTGCACATTGACTTCCATCTGTTCTTGACTTCTCCAAGTGCTACTTATAAATGACATAAGATAGGATATTGAGCTATTTACACCATGTTGTAATTTTACCAAAAGCTCCATTGCCACCTCTAGATCAAGGTTCAGCTCCTTCCCCGGTGTCTTTGGTGGTATGACTGATGATTCTTTTACTGGGATAACATCGAGTGAAGAGGTTGAAATGTTGCTTCTGGTGCTACCAGTGCTTGAAGCTGACAGCCTCTTGAAGTTGCCTGTCAATTCATCAACTGCTTTGAATTCCCTATCTACCTGAGGAGGAACATCATATATGTAATCTGCCTCGGTCTCTAGTGATGCTTTTCCACTATGGAATTCTCTTGGAACATCATAAACATCATTGAAATTCTGTCCAGCAGTCTTTCTTAAGCTAGGAGGAACATCATATATCTCTTGGGAAAAAGTGGAATCATTGCCCTTGATAGCAGCAGGAGGAATATCATAGATATCTTCAGGAATGTATGGCTCTGGATCATGGATGTGAGTGGGAGCCTGAGGTGGAATCTGCATTTTCTGATTTGAAAAAGCGGGTGGGAAATCATAGGTTTCTTCTCTCTGAGGACCATCTGGTACATCTTTGCTTACAGAGGGTGGAATATCGTAAATCTGTAAGAACAAAGTCACAGTGTCACAATAACTTAAGCCAATGCTTCAGTTTTCATAAATTGCTCTGTCGGCAAGACATTATGGTTTTGTTTGTAAGTAAGCTTTGAGAAATTCATGATAATAGACCCAGCTGAAATGACTTGGTAAATCATTTTACACTTTAAGGTTCTGCTCACATTTCCATTTGGGGTCTCTGATTAGGGTTTCTGCTTCATGATGGAACAAAAAAAAAAGTCAGAAATATTAAACAGCAATCTAAATAGTCAAGTTATACAATTTTTCATAACTACCGTTTAAAAAGTTAGTATCATGAACGTAACTCACCGCGTTCTGACAAGGCTGTATAGTTGCGTAGCCATCTTATCCTGGTGACTAGCTAGGCTCTGCTATTCTTTCTGCTATCCTGACTCTGATATGTGACCACAGCCAGTAATTCCAGATTAGGTAATGCTCAACTCTCCTCTCTGCTCCTGGGTCAGTAGTCAATCAGCAGTTCTATATTAACTAATCTTGCAAGGCTATATATAACACAGCTTTTGCAGTCCCCCTGTTGTCAAGTTGAGTCTTACTATTCAGTGAAGCTTTGGTGCTACACATGTGATTGCCTTCTGAATATCTGACCCAGCTTGCCTTTGTCCCTGCTTCTGGATAAGGCCTCTTTCACACGAGCATTGCGATTTTCACATCACAGCCGGAAACCGCATGAGCAAGAAAAAGCCACGACCAGTGTATATACGCTGCCGCCCGGAATTCCTTTGGCTGGCATAAATGCTCAACATGGCTTCTTTTACTTAAATAGAGCCAGCTGATATGGTTTAGCAGCACTATCCGCTGCTAAACTCCCTTACCCCTCCCTTTGCCTGTAGCTCCCACAGAAGCCTATGGGAGCCACCAGCTGATCACAGCCGAAAGATAGAGCAAGACCTATCTTTCCGGCCGTGTCAAAACATCAGCTGGCGTATTTGGCCACTGATATCCTATCTCCCCCCAGGAGGATGTTTTTACTTGGCTAATAATCGCCCATATGAATGAATGCATTGGAATCCAATGGCTCACATGGTTGCGATTTTTAATCGCAGCTAAATTAGCCGCGTAAAAACACTCGTGTGAAGGAGGCCTAACCCTCGTTTTAATATTATGGAATCTTAAACCATACTGTTTCACCTTGCTGCTGCCTGTCATGCTGCTACCTGTACTACTTCTCTGGTGCTTTGACACGGCTTGTTTCTGACCAGGATTTGGTCTCCTGATTTGGCTTTGACCTTTGGCTTCCTTCGGTTCACATACTTCCTGTCTGCCTAGGTGGTTAGCAGTCTCTCTACAGACATAACCAGTTGGCTCCTTATAGCCAATTCCTACCCTCTAAGAGGGGGGATAGACACCTGGAACCCTAAAAACTCTTCTTGGTAGAACAACTTCTGCTTAGTCCGACCACTATGGCACTTTTAAGAGGATGAGCTGGCCCTTTTCTGTGACAGATTAACTGGCCACAACTAAAATGGATCATTTCCAATGGGTAGTTGATCAGATGTAAGGTCTGAGACAATTGGTCCAGAACCTTGCTGAGTGCCCTTAGCTACAGGAGACTGATCAAGCTGCTGCTGCACCTACCATCCAACTAGAACCTAAAATGAGAAAGTTGGGTATCCCAACATGGTTTCTTGGGACTTATTCACACAAGAATACACATGTTTTGCCTGCGAAACTCAGTTGCAATATGTATCAGACAGCAAATGGACACCCATCCTTGTGCTGTCCGATCTGTATGGACAATGTATATTGCATGTTCTATTCTTGTCCATGGATGACGATAAAATATGCTGGGATGTCTTTCACAATGGTCCATGTGAAATAAAGTGTGTCTGAATAGCCTCATAGGCTATTATGGGGTGGTGTGTAGTCCATGGAATACGCAGAGAACATGCCAGAATGTATGGCCATGTGAATAAGGTCATAAGGTTGCAAATATACACAGCCATTTTGGAAGCCCCACAATAATGATAGAACCCCTAGATGACATTATTAGAAAAGAAAATGGTGGATGGGGAAACTTATTTGGTCCTGCTGATTGCCTTTCTGTTCATTCTGCTTTTTATATTGATTTCAGTGGGGATAAGGTATGGAAAAATTGATGCGTTGGATGACAACTCTGCAAAGTTCACAAAGAAAATCACTGGATCATTGAAATGTGAACGATAAGGGGGGCTTCAGACGGGTGTATTTGCTCAGGTTTTTGCATGCACAAAATATACACGTGCAATACACATAGAATAGAACCCATTGATGTCAATGGCATCGGTCTCAGTTCACCATTTTGTGTGTGTGAAACAAATAAAGCATGCTCTATCTTTCTGCATATTTGCGCAGTACAGGTCTCCGTAGGAGTTTATGGGGGGTGCGCACATGTACACAAAAATTTGCAATGTGATGCACAAAGTACAGTGCAAACCCGCTGGGGACAGAACACACTGGGACCTCATTAGGCTTTATAGCCATTTAAATCAAGGTGGAGGGGAGCCTCTGCCCATGTGATCATGCCGTACCTGCGCAAATACATACAGTAAAGTATACAGGCACGCACGAAAACAAGCCTTGTTCACTGCACATTGCGCTGAGGTGAGCATATTTGTGCATACATTTGTCTGAAGTCGCCCTAATTGTTCAGTGTAAACACGGCCAAGGATTGAACAATGAATTTGTTCACTTGCCAGACATAGTTCATTTCATAAAGCATAAAAATCATTGTTGGCTCGTTCGCTAATCGTTCACCTTAAACACCGAGCGTTCAGTCGTTCTCATTCACTTGTAGACTGAATGAATGACTACATGATCCGGTAAAAAGGAAGAAAAACGATTTATCTTTGTCTTAAACTGCCCGCCCAGCGAATGACCAAACTGTGACGGAGTTTGCTCAGACGAACAATTTCTCGCTACGTGTTAAAGTAATTTGTTATCTCTTCCTATGGAATGAATGAAAGTAATTATAGCGCTGCCTAAAAAGGTTGTAAAGAAGCGCAATCTGGCGGTACCTACTATCTGAAGATTAAACCACTGCAGACAATACATCTGTGAGGCCTGTTGTGTGGAAGCAATGAATAATTACAGTACATTTACTTAATGAAATCAGTAGGCAGGTTACGCCACTTGTAGACCGACGCTCCAAAGTGATTAACCGACTTTACATCATCACATGAATATAAATGCAGTTCCAGTTATACAGAAATGAAATCACTCCGGCCTCTGATCAGGGGAAGCTCCAAATTTTTTTTAATTCATTGATTCCAATTCCAGGCCTGAAGCCTGAACACACAATATAATGTGACAGGGAGGGGTAATTTAGTCAAGATTGATCATAGGAGAACTGATCTGAATACCCAGCCAATCACACTACATGCATGTGTAAAGGCCCAGGTCACAGTGCAGTGGGATCAGCCCTATTCTTATTTGCATAAGGAAAGACTAGATGCAATGGGATGAAACTGAAAAGGAGGAGACACAAATTAGATATTAGAAAAAACTTTCTGACAGTGAGGGTGATCAATGAGTGGAACAGGTTGCCATGGGAGGTGGTGAGTTCTCCTTCAATGGAAGTGTTCAAACAAAGGCTGGACAAATATCTGTCTGTGATGATTTAGTGATCCTGCACTGAACAGTGGGTTGGACCCGATGACCCTGGAGGTCCCTTCCAACTCTACCATTCTATGATTTTACAAGGAACAATTTGTTTTTAAAAAATTGCTCATACGAGCGAAAATGAATGATAATCCTTCAGTGAAAACACAGCCAATGATCAAACGATGAATGATAAATTGTTCACTTTTCGTTCATCATTCATTTTATACAGGCATGAAAAAAATCATCGTTGGCTTGTTCACTAATTGCTTAAATACTGTCAGGAGGCCCCCATAGACATGTGAGAATCATCTGGTTTTGTCACAATCAGCGGGTTCGCACAACTATAGTCTGTTGTGTATGGGAGGCCGTAAGCCCAGGAGGCAGCAATGGTCTACATCACACTGAACTGTAGTGGATATTCCCCACATTGTTCAGTTCTGCTCAGCTCCTTGTGCTGTAAAATATGATGTCTGCAGGCAGGACCGCATTGTCAATGTAGCATATTTGTTTTAATTGTTCAGAACACTGAAATGATATACTGAGAAAACTACAGGCTGTGTAAAACAGGACAATACAATGACTTCAAGAAGTTTAATTAGAACTAATCCTAATTAAACAACATTCTAATTAGGCTGGGCTTTCCCCATGATTTTGGAAAACTGCAGCAAAAACTGCACCACTGCCAAAACGTTGCTGCTTCATAAGCTAGAAATGTTAAAGCCTGAATGTGTCATCGGAAAATGGCCTATATATAAATCTAATTTTTGTGTTAAACATGTTTTTAAAGAATTTTTGGGTTTTTTTTACATTTCTGGTCACAATCTGTTTAAAAAAAAAACTAAAAAAAATATTTTTTTACTCTGAAGACAGTGCTTAATAATAGTCAGATACTTCCTGATCTCTAAAGAAAGCATCTCACTAACGGCCCTTTTACATAAGCTGTCAGACGCAGGAATGATCCTCATGCTTTTACACCAGAACGATCGTTCCAACCCGTCCGCCCCGATTCACAGTAAACAGGCAGTCGTTTGCGCATGAATGACTGCCTGTTTACTTGGGACGATCTGTAGTACAAACTAAACAACGAATGATGTATTGTTCGAAGGTTCAGTTGGCACATGGCATTTACACTGAACAATAATCACATAATCTGAATGATATTTGGCCCGTGTAAAAGGACCCTAACATCACAGGCAGGATTATACTGAAAGGTAACACCTATATGCAGATAACACAGGATTCACCATTCACAATAGATGACTAGCTGTGACTATCTACCCCATTCTATTCCATCGTATAGCCCATGAGACCACTGTAAAGCATATCTCTAAATGCTCTAAATGTTGGTAAATGTAGCTCAGACAAGATGGTAGCCCCCATAGTCGTGTATAGACAACGGAATACAAAATTCTACAAATCAGAAAATTAAAACTGATTTGAAAAATGTTTCCTTATCTGACTTTAATTAATAAAAAACATTTTTGGTGATATAGTCCCTTTAAATCCTGATCCCTGGAATGGGTAGTTTTGGACTCTTACCATTAAATGGGACTGCAGATGGTCCGATAGGTTTTTTTCCACGCTGGGAGGGATGTCATAAATCTCTTGGGTTTGTTCTCTGCTGAGCGGACCTTTTACTGCCATTGGTGGAATATCATACACCTGCGCAAAACCAAAATTTAGTTCACCTGAATGCAGTAAAGACATTTTATTGACTTCAGACCTCAGTGCAGGGCAGCATGTTGTGACTACGTGGTGGCTGCGACATGACCAAAAACTGCGCGGCCATGGGATTTTCTAATTCATTGCTAGATATTGATTATTTATTGTTACCTATGACCTGTCACCGGGCGCTCTAGCATCGGAAGATAAAAGGGGCGGGTGCAGGTCTGGCCGCAACGTTGTGTTGTTACAGTGTAGATGCTGGACCACATGATGTGCCTGTCGGTGCAGCATCTCCCTTTGGGTCTAGTGCTGATAGCTGATAGGGTGGCTGGGGTGACTGACAACCCAGCAAGCCTATCAGCGCTATTGTTGAGATATTTTAACCATCTCTCATTTGCAATAGATGTCGGTTACGGTATATTACTGAGTTCAGTGGTGTACCAGGTCTCTGGTGGCTTGTAGAGTTTTTGTCCTGTCAGTGCATGGTGTGATCTTTGAGTTGTGCTATTTGTTCAGTGTTCAATGTCCATTTTAACCCTTGTGTCCTTGTGCGGTGTTTTTCTTGCTTTTATCTTCTGTGCTCCCCCTCTGTGTGTCTCCAGGTCTGCTTTATTTGGGTTATTCCCAGGTGCTTTCCTGTCTCCCTCATTTCATCTAGGCTCATAGAAGGGAAGCCCAGGTTTCTGTTGTAGGGTTGCCCTTGTAGGTGCAGATGCTCCGCTTGTTAGGTAGGATCAACTATTCTAACATCAGAGATAGATTCCTTACTTTCCTTTCCCGCCTTCCTGAAATGTATCCCTTCTCCCTGTTTTTAGTTGTCATTTTGGTTCCGGTTCTATCCAAAAACAGTCTTGTTTGTGTCCTACGTCTGGTTTGTGTGTACACCGCTAAACCTCTCACAGCATCCTTTTGCCAACTTTTGCACTGACAGGTCTGAGTAGACAAGGCATGGCCTTAATTATATTTAATCTCATGATTGTTTTAAAGTCCTCATGTTTTAATGTGATATTACAAACCTCTGGGCTGTAGTTGTTCACTAGACACCTGGTGGGAACGTCATAGATCTCCTGTGGTCCAGCAGGAAGGAGATGTCGAGGAATGTCGTACTCATCCTGTTGTTCTGGCTTGGGGGAATCATACACATAGACTTGTCCTTTGCGAGTAGGAAGAACAACCTGTGCAAAGAATATCGCATTAAAATGATATTTAGTCAAGAATCTCAAAATGTAATAATATTATACCATTTCATATAAAATAATCAGAGTACGTAGAATGTGGATGTCCGGGTGATAACTGGAGGCCAAAATAATTTTCAACATGAAGTTATCTCATTTGTATGGATGAGTGTGTTCGGTAATATCACTGCTACCACAAGATGGAGACAAATTACAAGACAGAATGAGAATACCAACTACATCTCGCCATTTGTTAGCATTTTAAATGGCTACTGTATGCAGAGGAATAGAAATCAGTCCTGCATTGCATCCTCTATGAGGATTTTACAAAGTGCTCTCGGTCCATATTGTTCATTCACCTTTTAGATTACATGGGAATTTATTAGACAGGGCCCCAGTATAATGTACCGGGTTATATGAGATAATTTAAACTAAATATTGTTTCATTTGAACCTGCGAAGAATGCTGAGAATACTGAAATAGCATGCTGTGTCCCTCTGAAAGTGTAACATTAGGCACGACCATAATACGATGACCTCGGTAAGTTTACTGCTAGCTTCTGTGACTCTGAGCGACTGCAGTGACACAAATACCTCAAAGCAGATATCAGAAACTGTCTGTATCTATGAGGGTTATATGCAATTTATACCTTATAGAAAAGGGAGGCGCCTGGCGTTGTGCCACACTGTAAGGCCGCGTTCAGACAAGCGTATTTTAATTCTGTATTTGGTTGGTGTTTTGCATACAGAAACATGGAGCTAATGTAGAGGTGTTTTTTTTTTTAAGCATTAATTTATGACCTATTTCTGTCCATTTTTGATTTCATATTGGTATTATCTTCTCTTGGGCAAATACGGATCAGTATTTGCTCAGTGGAATATGAAACCAGTGACAGTAAATATGGAGGCGAACACAGATCAAATACTGATGACATACGGTTGTAATGTCATCTGAAACATGTCCGTATTACTGATCTCTATTATACAAATGAGGTTTAGCACTGATAAATGTAAGGTTCTGCACCTGCGCAGGGAAGTACATGTCACCATTAGAAACTAAATGGGAAACCACTGGTAAACACTGACATGGAAAAGGACTTGGGGATTTTAGTTAACTGTAAACGTAGCTGGAGTAACCAGTGTCAGGCAGCTGCTGCCAAGGCAAATAGGATCATGGGGTGCAACAAAAGAGGTCTAGGGGCACATGACAACAACATTGTTCTTCCTCTTTACAAGTCACTGGTCAGACCACACATGGAATATTGTGTACAGTTTAGGCAACTAAAGTAATAAATGGAATGGGCGGACTACAATACCGAGAGAGGTTATCAAAATTGGGGTTATTCACTTTAGAAAAAAGATGGCTGAGGTGTAACTTAAAAACTGTGTGCAAATATATCAGGGGACAATACAGAGATCTCTCCCATCATCTATTTATACCCAGCACTGTAACAGTAACAAAGGAGCATCCTCTGCGTCTAGGGGAAAGAAGGTTTCTACGCTGACATAGAAGGGGGTTCTTTACTGTAAGAGCACTGACACTGAGAACGTGGTGATGGCAAATTCAATGAAACAGTACAAGAGGGGCCTGGACGTCTTTCTTAAGCGATACAATATTACTTCAGAATGGTTGTTGATTATTTTGATTGCTAGACTTGGAGTTGAGAAGGATTTTTTTCCCCTTAAATCAGGAAAATTGGCTTCTACTTCATTAGGATTTTTTTACTTCCTCTTGGTCAACATTGGGGGTTGTGGGGGGGAGGTGTAACAGACTCACCTAGATGGACATATGTCTTTTTTCAGTCCAACATAATATGTTTATGGACTTGTTACAATACACTCATGTGAAACTGACCTCAAAGTAAAGATTACAAACGAGAAGCTAGGGATTTTTTAGTAGCTGGCAAACTGGGCACCTTTTCCTAATGTGCCGCAAGGACTGAACCTCCACAAGAGTACAACATGTAAACCTTTACTGCTTGCCAAGGACTTTACTATTAACCCAATCAATGCCCTAGAATACCAGGGACTTTATTAACTGCTTCACTATTTAGGGATTGTAAGGCAGTATTATTTGGACACAGCTTTACTGGGAAATTGCATGACACAGTTGTGTGGGAAATGCTGTTGTTGTTAGTCGTTCAGTTGTTCACAACCCTCGGCGACCATAAAGGCTCCCTCCCTCCATGTTTTTTGGTTTTGCACTACTTCTTTCAGTTGTGTGATATCCATGCCCGTATCGGCTCTGACAGCATTAAGCCATTGTTTTCTTTGGTGGCCAGGTCTTCTTTTGCCACTGATCTGTCCAAGCATTATAGATTTTTCTAGCGACTCTGCTCACATTACATGGCCAAAATACGTGAGTCTGAGTCTGGGTCTTATACGATTCAGGACTTCTCTGTTTGTTACTCTCGCCGTCCAGGGTATACGCAGCAGCTTTCGCCAGCACCACAGCTCAAACGCATCAATCCTTGCTCTATCGGCTTTTTTCACAGTCCAGCTTTCACATCCATACATGGCCATGGGGAAAATGGTGGTTTGCATTATCTTGCGTTTGGCTGCTATGCCGATTTCCCTACTTTTCCAGATTCTGTCCATGTTAAGCATTACACTTTGCGCCAATGCTATCCTGCCTTTATGGCATGGATTCTCCAGCCTGATCAATTTTTAAGCCAAGTAAGATGAAGTCTGACACGCATTCTATGACCTCATTGTCGATTTTGATTTGAATTTGGCCATTTTTTGCAGTTCTCACAATTTTAGTCTTCTTTAAATTGGGTATAGGCCCATTTTTTCACTTTCAGTTTTAATCTTCCATATCAGCTGCTGCAGACCTGGTTCTGTTTCTGCAAGCAGAGTTGTGTCATCCGCATAATGGAGATTGTTGATGTTTCTGCCTCCTATTTTCACCCCAATTTCCAATGCATCTAGGTCCATTTTACGCATGATCACTTCCGTATATAGGTTAAACAAGTAGGGTGAGAGGATGCAGTCCTGTCGGACATCTTTGCTGATCCCACTCTGAGTCCCCATACTGTGTTCTAAGAGTGGCTTCTTGAGTGGTATAAAGTGATTTTATCAGCTTGACTAGATGTGCCAATATGCCCAGCTCTTGTATTGCCTGCCATAGCTTGTCACGGTCGACGCAGTCGAAAGCCTTGATGTAGTTGATGAAGCACATGCAGGTATTCTTTTGGTATGCTCAAGCTTTTTCCATGGTCCATCGTAGGTTTGCAATATGGTTGGGGGTGCCGCGTCCTCGCTGGAATCTTGCCTGCACATCAGGGAGTGCCGCTTCAACTACTGATCTCAGTCTTTCCTGTATAATTTTGAGAAGGATCTTGCTTGCATGCAGAATGAGGGCTGTTCAGTAGTTGGAGCAATTCTAGGAGTCGCCTTTCTTTGGTAGAGGGATGAAGACAGATCTTTTCCAGTCCTGTGGCCATCGTGTGGATGGTTTTCACTGGTACTGGCAGCAATGGCTCTGCCAGTATGTTATCTATGTTTGGCACTTTATTTTCGGCTAGTTGTTTTACTGCCAGACCCACTTCTGACTCCATAATGCAGGGTTTCAAGTCCACAAGCTCCACCTCATGGGAAATATGCAGCAGTGTTATTATGGTCTCTGTGTTTAAATACTGTATGATGTATTATTTAGGGCTAATGCCCACGGCAGGATTTCTGCGCGTTTCCCATGGCGAAAATCCACCGCGTTATGCCGCAGCTTTCAGGTTCTATTGAACCTAATAGCTCAATGTTCACGCTGCGGAATTCTACCGTGGAATTCCGCAGTGTCAAAAGAACCGTTGCACACTCTAATTGCCACGGAAAAATGCACGGCCGGCTTCTATTGTAGTTGTCACACTATACATCCGCTGTGAGAACAGTGGAAGTATCACGTGATTACGCTCCCCACCCACCGCCGGCCGCGTCATCCCACACTGCCGACGCGTCACACGCTGTACTGCGCTGGGTGCTGGCTCGGCAGGCGGGACGCACACGGCGGATCCAGAGAGGTGAGTATGGCATCTTTGGGGGGCGCTGTGACAGACTCCACTGCGATATTCCACTGGCGGAGTCCGTCACTGCCGTTGGCATGAGGCCTTAGGCAATGTACGGTGGCAGAATTTGGGAATTAAAGAAAAGTATTGTCTGGGTACTGCATGGAGTATTATTAGCACTGCATGGCAGTATGCAGTCACAAAGATTAGGGAAACAAGCACATATGTATATTTCAAGCATAAATTTTGTAATTATGAGTGTAACTGTCTAAATATAGTGAGCAGGAGGCCTACTTACTGGCTGCTCAGGTCGGCATTGCCTGTGAAAGCAGCCACAGACATAACCACTCTTGGAGATGTCAGTATAAAATTCATTTGAGATTCAGGGTGACATTCATAAAGCCTTTTATGCATGAAATAAAAACATTTTTGTGCTAGTGTGGATTTTCGCATAAATTTGTGACCTTTTGGCTATTTGCGACAGCACCCCATTTTTGTAGAAAGTGGTCCGGGCTTTTAGAAAGGGGATGTGGCTGCCTGGACTGATTTATGTGTAAATTATGCCAGAAATGTACATCAGGTCGGACTGGGCGGACATTTCTATGTAGGTAAATGGAGGTGACCAGATGCGACTAATGCATCAAGAGGCGTGTGTTTCTTCATGTATTGGGTGCATTGTGTGCTGGGGGAATGATATTAAGATCAGCGTCTTAAGAAATATCCCCCATGCTGTGTCAGGTATTGGTGTGATTGTAAGCTCCATTAGTTTGGGAGAACGTGTGACATTTACAGCAGAATAAATGGTGCAATAAACTAAGTAAATACAAAAACTAACAGCAGTGAAATGATGATCATGATTCACATTGCAAGGAGAAGGCGTCCACCCGCATCATCCGTATTTCCTTCTAAATACACCATGTAGAATTATATGTTCTTGGTGCAAAGGGAGGAATGCCCTTTATTTCACTCATGAACTTATTGCAGAAGAATGGCCTAGTGGTCAAATTACCCTAAAAAGGCAGCGAGGCGGACGCTTGCTTTCTAGCAATTCTAAACAAAGCATTTCTATCCTGTTATTCGAAGGGCATCATAAAATATTTATAGCAAGAGCATATAAAGGATCCTGGGGGGGATACAGATGACGGGCAGTTGTTCGGAGAACTCGGGTTCGTACTAGCAATGTGCCACTCTCTTGTCCCCAGCCTTCAGAGGGCACGGGCACCCTGTAAATCGCTGTCATGTGGACATTTCTATTATACAACTTGTCTTTATTAGGTTACCAGAACAAAGCAAAGTGCATTGCTAAATAGCTTGCAATTCCCATCAGCCGGCCCGCAGGTTACCATAGCAAACTCATCTAATTACACTGAAAGCCATAGGCATCACTATATGCACTGCAGTCATCCACACCGAAGGTTACTCAGGCCAAATTGTAGAAAAGCACATTTATCTCATGTAGACCGCACAGGATTATACAGAGATGTTGTTTAGAATTTGTAGGTATATAACATAATCGGCATAGTAGTAATGTGCAGGATTACCTAGGGCACACATGTCAAACAAAAGGCCAGCGGGTCAAATGCGGCCTGCCACTTCATTTTATGTGGCCCGCTGGCTGTGCATCAAACTTAACAGGCACTGCCATAACTATAGGGGATGCGGTTGCCCCCCGGGCCCAGGCGCCTTAGGGGGCCCATAAGGCCTCTCTTCTTCATATAGGGAGGCCAGTACTATGAATACAGCATTATAGTTGGGGGCCCTGTTACAGGTTTTGCATTGGAGCCCGGGAGCTTCAAGTTACGCCTCTGCGTTAAGGAGTTAAGAGAAGTTGGGGGGCCCAAAGATAAACTTTAGCACCCGAACCCATGAGACTTTAGCTATGTCCCTGTTCCACTCACCCAGCCGGCAGCTCCCATTCAGCTGCAAAAGTGCAGTCTGTTATCACTGACCTCTCTTCGAAACCCCCCACACTACCATTTTTCGGGCATTACGGCATGTGTTTCTGTGCACGTAAAAATACGCTCATGTGAACAAAGCCATTGAAATCAGTGGGTTCTATTCACTGCTTATTATGCACAAAAAAATTGTGCATCCAATACACTAAGTCAATACGCCCCTGTGAACGATCCCTTACTATGCAATTACAATCAGCCATTTGAAGGCAACCATAAGCATGATGTGCCCCTCGGTGAAAATGAGTTTGACACCCTGACCTAGAATAGCATATGATTAGAATATCTTCCATTAGCTGTTGGAGGAAGCTGATATCATGCAGGGATGTAGGTAAGAGACATCCTGTAGTCTAGTATTGACAGACCTCCATAAATAGCAACCTGTGGCGTGTCAATGGATTTGCAGGTAATTGGCTAGAAATTGGAAATCCATCGCAGTCCTATATAGTATGTTTTTGTTTAACCTGGGAGTAAGGGGGATCCTTCTTCTGTAAGGATAACCCCTCTTTGTAGCAGCTCTCCGATCTGGTTCATAAGGAAAGGGCTTGTAGATAATTTCCATCGAAAATGTGTACAGCTTCATTTATCTTGCAGCATCACTACAGGAGAGATGAAGACGAGCTCATAACACTAAGGCTCTACTGCCACATCTGGTCGCCAGTGAGTCACGGAAAAGTCTTAGCACAGAGGAAAAAGTCATAGACAATCTCAAGAATTTATACGTGGTCCAAATTCATCAGATGTCACAAATTGTCACTTTTTCCCTCCCAACAGCTGTTTATGACTGCCAACAGGCTATAGTGGGGGGGGGGGGGGGGGGCCTTCATTCATGTAAACAGGAGTTGTTTAATAGTTGAATTTCTACTTAAAGTAATTCAGTAATGTGGTTTGGTAAGTTCATCAAATGTGATGCTCTATTTTAACTTTAAAGGGGTTTTCTAGCTTTTCAAAATTGAAGAACTATCCACAGGAGAGATCATTAATAGCTGATCGATGAGGTCTGCCACCTGTGAAATCAGTTGTTCGCTGAGTCACCTACCACCCTGTATGGAGCAGGAAGCAGATAGCATATTATTTCTGATAAATGTGTTTTCTAACTTTTTGCAGTGTGGCCACTTACTGACCAGCAAAACTGTGTGTGTTTACTGTGAATTACTATGGTTTTGTAATACAGCTGTTTCACCTGTAAAACCTTTATGCCCAAACATTGCATCCCCAAACTGTCTGGGATGATTTAGTGAATCCTGCACTGAGCAGGGGTTGGACCGGATGACCCTGGAGGTTCCTTCCAACTCTACCATTCTAGGATTCTATGATCAGTAACTACAATCAGGAGGCTGGAATCGGCACACATGATGGGGCGGAGCTACGCGATGATGCGTAGAAGGGGGCGGAGCCAGAACGCCGCTGCTGCCGGACCGAGCCGAAGGCAGAAGACCCTTCTGCGCAAGCGCGTCTAATCGGGCGATTAGACGCTGAAGTTAGACGGAGCCATGGAGACGGGGACGCCAGCGCAGGGAAGGTAAGTGAATAACTTCTGTATGGCTCATATTTAATGCACGATGTACATTACAAAGTGCATTAATATGGCCATACAGAAGTGCTTAACCCCACTTGCTTTCGCGAGACAACCCCTTTAAGCAGCTGCTTAGGCCGCCTGCACACGGGTGGATTTGCATTGCGGAATCCGGAGTGGGTGCTTGCACCACGGATCCGTAGCAAATACCGCCCATAGCATGCTATGCAAAAATGATTCTTCCTGCATACAAGCAGAAACCAATTGTGGTTTTTACTCGTGGAGGAAAAATCGAAGCATGCTCCATCTCTGCGTGGATTCTGTGAGGACGGCTTCCATTGAAGTCAGTGGAAGCTGTCCGATCCGCAGCTCTTCCGCAATTGACATTGTGGAAAGGTCGTGGATTCCGTGCCATCGCCAGACGATGATGCGGGAAAAGCAGGAATTTAAAATCTGGGATGTTTTTTCACTCTGCATGTGAATTGAATTTTGCATTATACTGGAAGCTTTGGCAGATTGAAAATCCCCAACATAATCTACTGTGACTGAATGTGTCCTAAGACGTCTTCTTATATGACTTTGGTCGGATTATTTAGCAAAACAAGAAAATTTGGGTCTACGAAGGTGATTGGTCCTCACAGGTGGTAATCAAATTTTAAAGGCAAATACCTGAACAACCTTTCACTGACATTTCTTTTAAAGCTATTTGGCAACATTATTCATGCCACATCTCGTCCAAACTTGGACCTTGTCACATACATATAATTAAAGGATGGCAACAGTCCGAGGTACATTACTCTATACAACTTGGCTCCAGCATTCCCTCATAGGACACTTCTATGTGACGGGCCAGTCTTACCCAAGAACTTCTTCTTACTGTATGTGTTGATCTACATCGCTGCAGAATATGTTGGCGCTATATAGGTAAAGATTATTATTACTACAGTACTGTCTATGATATGAGAGAAATATCACATAGTGAAAGGACACAACATCTCAAAGAGCACCTCATCATCCTAATGAGCGAGGGGGTCCAAGCACCTAGTCCCCCACCCAACACCTACTATATTCCCACATGTTGAGTTCAACATATGATTTCTTTAATATTAGATTTTCTAAAATCTGCAATAAAACTGCCACCGGTGCGGATGCGTCATATGAGTCCTATCGCTGGTGTCCACACCCTCCCCACCCAGCATTGTGTCATATTTTACTTGGGATATAACTTTACACTGAGTACAATGGCAGCTGTTCTCTACATACAAAACACAGAATCCTTAATTAAAAATGTACTCCTGCCAACTACCAAGTGAGGATCCATGCTACATTACTAGGGACTAGAGATGAGCGAACGTACTCGTCCGAGCTTGATACTCGTTCGAGTATTAGCGTGTTCGAGATGCTCGTTACTCGTGACGAGTACCACGCGATGTTCGAGTTACTTTCACTTTCATCTCTGAGACGTTAGCGCGCTTTTCTGGCCAATAGAAAGACAGGGAAGGCATTACAACTTCCCCTTGCGACGTTCAAGCCCTATACCACCCCCCTGCAGTGAGTGGTTGGCGAGATCAGGTGTCACCCGAGTATATAAATCGGCCCCTCCCGCGGCTCGCCACAGATGCGTTCTGACAGAGATCAGGGACAGTGCTGCTGGTGCCGGAGCTGCTATAGGGAGAGCGTTAGGAGTATTTTAGGCTTCAAGAACCCCAACGGTCCTTCTTAGGGCCACATCTAACCGTGTGCAGTAGTGTGGAGGCTGCTTTTTGCAGTGTTGCACATTTTTTTTTTTTTGTATATCGGCCGTGCGGAGCATTGCGCCCTGCAGTAATTATACATAGTCCAGGGCTAGTAGTGGTGGTGAGGCAGGGACAGAAGACATATTTATTGAATATAGGCAGTGGGCCTTTCCAAAAACATTTGGGAAAAAAAATCTATTTGGGCTGCCTGTGACTGTCCTCAGTGTACTGGGTCTGTGCTGGGGGTAGTTGTCCTCCTAATTCATACGCAGCCAGCTAAGTGTTACAGCAGGCTTGCGCAAAATTATTTCCTGGCTCTGTGTTGGCTGTTACATCACCGCTGTATTCCAGTCCACAGTGCAACAGTCTGCAGTTATTTTACATACTCCAGGGCCAGTAGTGGTGAGGCAGGGACAGAAGACATATTTATTGAATATAGGCAGTGGGCCTTTCCAAAAACATTTGGGAAAAAAAATCTATTTGGGCTGCCTGTGACTGTCCTCAGTGTACTGGGTCTGTGCTGGGGGTAGTTGTCCTCCTAATTCATACGCAGCCAGCTAAGTGTTACAGCAGGCTTGCGCAAAATTATTTCCCGGCTCTGCTGTGCGTTCTGTAAGCGCAGTCAGCCTCCAACCACAGGCCAATAAGTGGCACATTTAATTACAGCGTTCTGTTTCTGCACTACTGGTAATACAGCATGCTGAGGGGTAGGGGTAGGCCTAGAGGACGTGGACGCGGATGAGGACGCGGAGGCCCAAGTCAGGGTGTGGGCACAGGCCGAGCCAGTGCGGTGGCCAGGGGTAGAGGCAGAGCCAGACTGAATAATCCACCAACTGTTTCCCAAAGCGCCCCCTCGCGCCATGCCACCCTGCAGAGGTCAAGGTGCTCTACGGTGTGGCAGTTTTTCACAGAGACGCCTGACGACCGACGAACAGTGGTGTGCAACCTTTGTCGCGCCAAGATCAGCTGGGGAGCCATCACCACCAGCATGCGCAGGCATATGATGGCCAAGCACCCCACAAGGTTGGACGAAGGCCGTTCAGCGCCTCCGATTTGCACCACTGCCTCTCCCCCTGTGCCCCAACCTGCCACTGAGATCCAACCCCCCTCTGAGGACACAGGCACTACCGTCTGCTGGCCTGCACCCACACCCTCACCTCCGCTGTCCTCGGCCCCATCCAGCAATGTCTCTCAGCGCAGCGTCCAGACGTCGCTAGCGCCACTGTTTGAGCGCAAGCGCAAGTACGCCGTCACGTGCCCGCACGCTCAAACGTTAAACGTGCACATTGCCAAATTGATCAGCCTGGAGATGCTGCCGTATAGGCTTGTGGAAACGGAGGCTTTCAAAAGAATGATGGCGGCGGCGGCCCTGCGCTACTCGGTTCCCAGTCGCCACTACTTTTCCCGATGTGCCATCCCAGCCCTGCACAACCACGTCTCCCGCAACATTGTACGCACCCTCACCAACGCGGTTACTGCCAAGGTCCACTTAACAACAGACACGTGGACAAGCACAGGCGGGCAGGGCCACTATATCTCCCTGACGGCACATTGGGTGAATTTAGTGGAGGCTGGGACAGAGTCAGAGCCTGGGACCGCTCACGTCCTATCCACCCCCAGAATTGTGGGCCCCAGCTCGGTGCTGGTATCTGCGGTGGTGTATGCTTCCTCCACTAAACCACCCTCCTCCTCCTACGCAACCTCTGTCTCGCAATCAAGATGTGTCAGCAGCAGCACGTCGCCAGCAGTCGGTGTCGCGCGTCGTGGCAGCACAGCGGTGGGCAAGCGTCAGCAGGCCGTGCTGAAACTACTCAGCTTAGGAGAGAAGAGGCACACGGCCCACGAACTGCTGCAGGGTCTGACAGAGCTTGCGCCGCTGAGCCTCCAACCGGGCATGGTCGTGTGTGACAACGGCCGTAACCTGGTGGCGGCTCTGCAGCTCGGCAGCCTCACGCACGTGCCATGCCTGGCCCATGTCTTTAATTTGGTGGTTCAGCGCTTTCTGAAAAGCTACCCACACTTGTCATACCTGCTCGGAAAGGTGCGCCGGGTGAGCGCACATTTCCGCAACTCCAAGACGGACGCTGCCACCCTGCGGACCCTGCAACATCGGTTTAATCTGCCAGTGCACCGACTGCTGTGCGACGTGCCCACACGGTGGAACTCTATGCTCCACATGTTGGCCAGGCTCTATGAGCAGCGTAGAGCTATAGTGGAATACCAACTCCAACATGGGCAGCGTAGTGGGAGTCAGCCTCCTCAATTCTTTACAGAAGAGTGGGCCTGGTTGGCAGACATCTGCAGGGTCCTTGGAAACTTTGAGGAGTCTACCCAGATGGTGAGCGGGGATGCTGCAATCATTAGCGTCACCATTCCTCTTCTATGCCTCTTGAGAAGTTCCCTGCAAAGCATAAAGGCAGACACTTTGCGCTCGGAAACGGAGGTGGGGGAAGACAGTATGTCGCTAGATAGTCAGAGCACCCTCCTGTCTATATCTCAGCGCGTTGAGGAGGAGAAGGAGGAGCATGAGGAGGAGGGGGAAGAGACAGCTTGGCCCACTGCCGAGGGTACCCATGCTGCTTGCCTGTCATCCTTTCAGCGTGTATGGCCGGAGGAGGAGGATCCTGAAAGTGATCTTCCTAGTGAGGACAGCCATGTGTTGCGTACAGGTACCCTGGCACACATGGCTGACTTCATGTTAGGATGCCTTTCTCGTGACCCTCGCGTTACACGCATTCTGGCCACTACGGATTACTGGGTGTACACACTGCTCGACCCACGGTATAAGGAGAACCTTTCCACTCTCATTCCCGAAGAGGAAAGGGGTTCGAGAATGATGCTATACAATAGGGCCCTGGTGGACAAACTGATGGTAAACTTCCCATCCGACAGCGCTAGTGGCAGAAGGCGCAGTTCCGAGGGCCAGGTAGCAGGGGAGGCGCAGAGATCAGGCAGCATGTACAGCGCAGGCAGGGGAACATTCTCCAAGGCCTTTGCCAGCTTTATGGCTCCCCAGCAAGACTGTGTCACCGCTCCCCAGTCAAGGCTGAGTTGGCGGGAGCACTGTAAAAGGATGGTTAGGGAGTACGTAGCCGATCGCACGACCGTCCTCGGTGACGCCTCTTCCCCTCTACAACTACTGGGTGTCGAAGCTGGACACGTGGCCTGAACTCGCGCTGTATGCCCTGGAGGTGCTTGCTTGTCCTGCGGCTAGCGTCTTGTCAGAGAGGGTGTTTAGTGCGGCTGGGGGAATCATCACGGATAAGCGTACCCGCCTGTCAACCGACAGTGCCCACAGGCTTACACTCATCAAGATGAACAAAGCCTGGATTTCCCCAGACTTCTCTTCTTCACCAGCGGACAGCAGCGATACCTAAGCAATACGTAGGCTGCACCCGCGGATGGAAGCATCGTTCTCTATCACCATCAAAAACGGGGACATTTTTGCTTCATCAATCTGTGTATAATATTCCTCCTCCTCCTCCTCCTGCTCCTCCTCCTGAAACCTCACGTAATCACGCTGAACGGGCAATTTTTCTTAGGCCCACAAGGCTCAGTCATATAATTTTTCTAAACAATTTTTATACATTTCAATGCTCATTAAAGCGTTGAAACTTGCACCTGAACCAATTTTTATTTTAACTGGGCTGCCTCCAGGCCTAGTTACCAATTAAGCCACATTAACCAAAGCGATTAATGGGTTTCACCTGCCCTCTTGGTTGGGCATGGGCAATTTTTCTGAGGTACATTAGTACTGTTGGTACACCAATTTTTTGGGGCCCTCGCCTACAGTGTAATCCAATTAATTTTTTGCCCACCTGCATTACAGCTGACGTTACATCAGCTGTGCTGGGCACTGCAATGGGATATATTTATGTACCGCCGGTGGGTTCCAGGGAGCCACCCATGCTGTCGGTCCACACGGAGTTGTAACTACATGTGTCCACTTCTAAAGAACCCCAGTCTGACTGGGGCATGCAATGTGGGCCGAAGCCCACCTGCATTAAACATGACATTACCTCAGCTGTGATAGGCAATGCTATGGGATATATTTATGTGCCGCCGGTGGCTTCCTGGCACCCACCCATGCTGTCGGTCCACAGGGACTTCACAATAGGGAGTTGTACCTGCCTGTGTCTATGAATTAAAAAGCCCGGTCAGGTTGGGGCATGCAGTGTGGGCCGAAGCCCACCTGCATTTAATCTGACGTTAGCTCTGCTGTCCAGGGCACTGCAATGGGATACATTTATGTACAGCCGGTGGGTTCCAGGGAGCCACCCATGCTGTGGGTGCACACGGAATTCCCATTGCGGAGTTGAGGATTCCCAGTTGTACCTGCCTGTGACTATTTATAAAAAAACGCGGTCTGACTGGGGCATGCAGACACCTTGACAGAATGAATAGTGTGTGGCACATAGGTTCCCCATTGCTATGCCCACGTGTGCAGCTCCTGATGGCGGTGGCACAGGATTCTATTTCTCATTGCTTCTGTACAGCATTGTGGGCTATCGCCCCACCCCTTTTAAAGAGGGTCGCTGCCTAGCCGTGCCAACCCTCTGCAGTGTGTGCCTGCGGCTCCTCCTCATGGCAGACGCACTTATAAATACACATGAGTGTGGCGTGGCATGAGGGCAGCTGAAGGCTGCGCAGGGACAATTTGGTGTGCGCTGTGGACACTGGGTCGTGCAGGGGGGGGGGGGGTTGGGCAGCATGTAACCCAGGAGAAGTGGCAGCGGAGTGTCATGCAGGCAGTGATTGTGCATTTTGTTGGAGGTAGTGTGGTGCTTAGCTAAGGTATGCATTGCTAATGAGGGCTTTTCAGAAGTAAAAATTGTTGGGAGGGGGGGGGGGGCACTCTTTCCGCTATTGTGGCTTAATAGTGGGACCTGGGAACTTGAGATGCAGCCCAACATGTAGCCCCTCGCCTGCCCTATCCGTTGCTGTGTCGTTCCCATGACTTTCTTGAATTGCCCAGATTTTCACAAATGGAAACCTTAGCGAGCATCGGCGATATACAAAAATGCTCGGGTCGCCCATTGACTTCAATGGGGTTCGTTACTCGAAACGAACCCTCGAGCATCGCGAAAATTTCGTCCCGAGTAACGAGCACCCGAGCATTTTGGTGCTCGCTCATCTTTACTAGGGACATGTCCCACTGGATAATAACTGTACAAGACATGTAGATAATACCTACAAACCACAAAATATCTGCCGCTATGATAAAAATGAATTACTTTTGTCAAAATTGGTCTATTATCACAATGCAATATTAGATACATGGAAATATACAATATCACACTATATTAGGCCATTAGCTATTTCTTCTTATATTCTATACAGTCAGACTAGAGTACCTAGCAACCACCAGTAAGATTCATTCTGGGGGCCCAAAAAGCAAATATTACTTGGAATATACTGTTCACCAGCTAGGTGTGGGATCCCAGAGGTAGCATTTATGATATATCATGTATAGGGTGAGATCACATGTAACAGCCATAATCTGATTGAAAACTGCACTGATGTAAGGGGTTACCGTAAAGGGATAAAGCATTGCTATGACAATGGACCGCGAGATACGCCGAAAATTGCACCAAAATATTATGTTCACCAGAAAGTGTGCCAAATTCCAGCATAGTAGGACTAGCTGACTCTGATTGGCTATTGCCTGGCAGATAAAAGGAAGTTCCTGCAGCAAGAAGAGCGCAGGGACTAAGACCACTCTCACGCATGAGCTTTTAACCACAGCGTTTTGAATGCTGCGGTAATCACAGTACAATGCTCCCATTGATTTTAATGCATTCAAATGCGTTGTTTTGCCATGATTTTCAAGTGCTGTCTGCTTTATTTTGGCGCGTTTCGCAATTTTTAATGCACCTTATCACTATTATGGGGTGCATTAAAAAAGGCTATCAAATGCAGTAACCTGCATTTGAAAACGCAGATAAGGATCACGGTAAAACGCCACAATCACAATCGCTGCGTTTTCCAACACCGCATGTGAGAGTGGCCTTAGTGACTGCACTGAAGTGCTGCTACTGGTTGAAAGAGAACGTGCCAAGCTGAGCCAAGTGCTGGACAGTGCAGAAAGCCCGGAGATCTGCTGTTGGTGTCAGGAGTAGAGATGAGCGAGCACCAAAATGCTCGGGTGCTCGTTACTCGGGATGAACTTTTCGCGATGCTCGAGGGTTCGTTTCGAGTAACGAACCCCATTGAAATCAGTGGGCGACCCGAGCATTTTTGTATATCGCCGATGCTCGCTAAGGTTTTCGTTTGTGAAAATCGGGCCAATTCAAGAAAGTGATGGGAACGACACAGCAACAGATAGGGCAGGCGAGGGGCTACATATTGGGCTGCATCTCAAGTTCCCAGGTCCCACTATTAAGCCACAATAGCGGCAAGGGTGCCCCCCCCCCCGCACTGTCAGCATAAAGATCGTTCTCCTCTGCCATAGCTGTAACAGCTGTGGCAGAGAAGAATGATGTTTGCCCATTGAATTCAATGGAGCCAGCAATACAGCAGGTTCCACTGAAAGCAATGGGCTGCCGGCGATCGCGGGATGAATTGTCGGGAAGGGCTTAAATATATAAGCCCTTCCCTGCAATTCATCCAGAATTGTGTTACAATAAAAATATATACCGGCGTATAAGGCGACGGGGCATATAAGACGACCCCCCAACTGTCACCTTATACGCCGGGAATACAGCGGAGCAAAGAATAAAAATCATTACTCACTTCCCCCGGCGTTCTGCGGTGCTCCTGCAGGCTGTCGCTCCCTCCTGGTCCCCGGCAGAGCATTGCTTTCTCTACAAAGGGCTTTAAATCCCCGCCTCCAGAAACACACGTGCCTTCAGCCAATCACAGCCAATGACAATGATGTCATTGAATGGCTCTGATTGGCTGAAGGCACGTGTGTTTCTGGAGACGGGGATTTCAACCACTGCGTCCAGAAAGCAATGCTCTGCTGGGGACCAGGAGGGAGCGACAGCCTGCAGGAGCACCGCAGAATGCCCGGTGAAGTGAGTAATGAATTTTATTCTTTGCTCCACTGTATTACCGGCGTATAAGGTGACAGTTGGGGGGTCATCTTATACGCCCCGTCGCCTTATACGCCGGTATATACGGTATATATTTTTATTGTAACACATTTCTGGATGAATTGCAGGGAAGGGCTTATATATTTAAGCCCTTCCCGACAATTCATCCCGCGATCGCCGGCAGCCCATTGCTTTCAGTGGAACCTGCTGTATTGCTGACTCCATTGAATTCAATGGGCAAACATCGTTCTTCTCTGCCACAGCTGTTACAGCTGTGGCAGAGAAGAATGATTTGTCTTCTATATGTTCTCAATGGGGTCGGCGCTGCTGCCGCCGGCCCCATTGAGCGCATATAGAGAAGAGAACAGAAATCGCAGATCGCACATAGGTGCGATCTGCGATTTCTATGGCCTAAGAAGGACCGTTGGGGTTCTTGAAACCTAAAATCACTCCTAACACTCTCCCTATAGCAGCTCCGGCATCAACAACACTTTCCCTGAACTATGTCAGAATGCATCTGTGGCGAGCCGCGGGAGGGGCAGATTTTAATACTCGGGTGACACCTAATCTCGCCAGCCACTCACTGCAGGGGGGTGGTATAGGGCTTGAACGTCGCAGGGGGAAGTTGTAATGCCTTCCCTGTCTTTCTATTGGCCAGAAAAGCGCGCAAATTTCTCAGGGAAGAAAATGAAAGTAACCCGAACATCCCGTGGTACTCGTCACGAGTAACGAGCATCTCGAACACCCTAATACTCGAACGAGTATCAAGCTCGGACGAGTATGCTCGCTCATCTCTAGTCAGGAGCCATCAGCCAGTGCAATGGCAGGAGCCAGCGTGGATGTCCAAAAGTAGAGAGCCTGCTACACAGCTCTGAGTTGGAGGAAGCAACTGGCCTGTGAGCACAGGCAGCAGAGGTAGACTCAGGTTCTTGACCTCCACAGTGTCTCAGGTCAGTAGAAGTGATGACTAGGGACTAGGTGAGGCTAGGGACAGTTGTTAGCAGGTCTTCTACATGAGGTAGGATTAACATTACGGACAGTGAATTTAGGCCATAAACCAGGTTTGAGCTCCTGAAACTGGACAGTGTTATTTAAAGGAACAGCACAGGAGTGTACGGGAACCGGTTTTCCCCAAAAGACTGAGTTGGGGCACTAATCACAAAAAGTGAAGTTGTGTTACTGTTATTACGTATTGTGCACTACTAAGTATTAGTAATCTTCAGATTCAGTTATCTCTAACTAGCGTTAAATCCGCAGTAAGGGCTCTCTCATACAGGCGTTCAAAATGCTATAGTATTCACGGTATAACCCTTCCCGCTGTTGGACGCAGGAACCTGTGTCCAAAAACGAAAGTAAAATTGTGGCAGAACGCTACGATCAAAATCACGGCATTTGCTGAGCGCATTTGTGAGAGAGGCATGAAGGTTGTTTGTTTACTTACTAATATACTATTATTTACTTGCAGTTTTCTGTTTGTAAATAAACATTTTTTGCTACTCTTTCTGCTGCATTGCATACTAAATTCGCATCCCTATACCGCCACTCACAACATTGACTCGCCATTTTATCGCAAAATAACACTGGGGTGGGGAGGGATCACACACTTTTTTCAGTAGTAGTCTGCTGCCTGTCCCTTTCTTCAAACCTTTTCTGTGCTAGCGGACCTGTCAGTAGCCTGTTGCTTGGCTCCTAGCTGGGACTAATAGCCCTCTCAGCCAAAGGCTCAGGGGCCCAGGTGCAAAAGTTCAGCTGCCCCCATCCATCTGTACCCATCTCAGTTCTGTGACACAAGTTATGTCAACTGTTCTACAGTGAGCCTACTGACCTATGTGCAGCTTGTGGGGGCTGGGGGCCCACTCCTGGATAAGGTCACATCAGGGAACTTATATGTTCCCTTGTGGGTAAATCTGAGCCTGATTATACAGGGTGTAGTTAAAAAGACTAGTCCTGCGGTATAAAATTGAAATCCATGTTCCTGGGCCCACAGGGACCTGTGCACCATACCATCATGTAGAGCATCCATGCCTTCCTATTCAAATACACTATTGTTATTTCAATATAGGACACCAGTACTGAGATATAGCTCTGGATCAGTCTTTTTGACTACACCATGTATGTGATAATTTTGTGATAGTTCCCAGCAAGAGAAACCAAGTAATCTTGTAGATATGATACCTTTTAATGGCTAACAAAAATACGTGATGTTATTGCAAGCTTTCAAACCTCTCAGGGTCCTTCCTCAGGCATAATGATAATTCTGTCATAGCAATCAAATATGGTATAAGATCAATGTCAGCGTCAAGTTCATGAGCCTACAGGTACAGATGAAAAAATTCAACAACTTTAACCTAATAAAATGCCATGATTTTACATGGCAGGAAGTAGTTACGTGGCAGTTGGCGATGACGCTAATAAAACAGGAAGTTCTAGAGATTAGAGACATCAATAAAACAGCATCACAAAGCTCAGCTCTGACTCAGTGATACGATGTAATTACATTTCCTGACAAGCAGGACATGTTGATACATTATAGCTACCAAATTTAATCTTATGTTTTGAGGCTAAGCACACATTACTGTCTTGCCAAGCAAACCTCTCCCGCTGTCCCTGAATGCCCCTTATCATAGTCAATCACAGAATTTGACAGTAAAAAGCTGGCCTAGTTGCATATAAAGGGAAACAGTTCATTTTTAGCATCTCTCTTAAAATATATCTGTTTATCTTTGTTCTTCCAAACAGATTGCTACTTGTGCCCGCGAATCACTACCATTAGAAAGGTGCACAACATGGGGTACATGGTTCAGTTTTCCATGCAATTTCAGTTGCATGACTATTTTTCCTTACACAAGTCAATCGTGACACTGTGTCTGATGACAGAAAATGATGCCTCCTGAACACACTGGGGGAAAGTTATCAAAATTAGTTTCATGACACAACTGAGTAATTGCCATTAGTAATCAGCTCTCATTTTTCCAAAGCTTTTTGGTGGCTATGGACAACTCTATCACTTTACCCTTTGTATTAGTTTTATAACTAATACTGTACATTGAGTCCTATATGTTGGTACATGGCAAACATTCTTGTGGAACACAACAGTTATTATGGCTACAGTCAATGTCTTACTCTACCTAAACTTATCCTACTACAGCCTGTCCAGTGATCAACTTTAAAGGCAACCAATTCAGGTCTTGCTTTAAGTCGATGTGGATTGACCATTCCGTCAACTGACCAGACCCAAAGTGACCAGTAGCCAAAAGGAGGCACGCAGCCCATCAGTCAGATGCAGCACTTAGTAAAATGTAAGTGTAGGGCATGCAACAGAAAAGTGCAAGAAATAAATGTTGCTCAAGCATTGTATGTTAATCCAGTCTTCACGTATTATATGATGGGTGTTGGTAAGGGGATATAACCAATATTGTCCTCTGGCTAAGAACACACTCAGTGCACTTCTCGTTACTCAAATCTAATAGGATCATCTAGGACATAGATATTGATAACCTATCCTAAAAATATCAGATCAATATCAGATTGGTGGGGATGTGTCTCCTGGCATCCCCGTTGATCAGCTGTTTAAAGGGACCATGATGCTTAGACGAGAGCTGCAGTCTCTTCATTGTATACCAGGCACAATGCCATGCATGCTGTATTGGCTGTGCCTGGCATTGCAGCTCAATCTCATTTACTTGAATGGGGCTGAGCAGAAGAAAGGTCATGCAACTGATGGACATGATGTCACTATCCAAGGAGGACTTTGCAGCTCCTATGGCCCATCAAACAGCTGAATGGCAGGGGTCTTGGGAGATGACCCTAAAGATAGGTCATCTTGGATAACCCCTTTAACTTAGAAAATGGGAAAATAGCATTTATGGTGTCCCAAGTTATCACTGAATAATTATCAAGAATATGAGCTGCTATCCTTATTGCGAGCTGGCATGTATACTGCGAGATGACTGGGCATAAAGCACTGAATAGGCCACCATCTCTGATTCGTAAAGTACCACTTGGTTTCGTACATGCTGCCATTTCCAATTAGTCTCCCTAAAAAGAGCTATTACGGTACTTTATTTTTTCAATATCGACTTTACCAAACTACAATACACTTGGCTTATGTTGCAGTCATACATACTACAATTGATATTCTGTACTTTTAGACATAAATGTTCACATACATAATGATAGAGCTCACCGGCTGTGATTGGCTAAGCAAGTCAATAAATGGATGTGATTGGTGCATCGAGTCAGTGCCGAGAACCAATCACAGCAATCTCTTGCTGGAGGTGGGGTTCTCAAACCTCGCTACCAGCAATAGATGATCTGTCAGTGTAGGGAAGCCTGGAGCAGCGCCAGGGATCAGCGGCCGGGACTCTGACGGCACCTGCAAGGTGAGTATTGCTTTTTTTTTTCAGCTTCCTTGGCTGCATTTTCCGCTGTCAAAATGCTGGCATAATCCATGCCAGCGCTGCTAAAGCCGGACTGCTGAAACCGCAGTAAACGCAGCATTGAAAAACGCTGCATTTCTACAAATGCCTATGTGAGAGAGGCTTAATGTTCCCATAGGCACAGCTTAAAGCTCCGGGACCCTAGTGCAGAATCTATACCTGTGCAATTGACCATAGTACCATGTGTGACATATGTATGGTAGATATCACATTGTATAGGATGGATTTAAAAATATCTGTTATTACATAGTAACATTATGTTAGGCAAAAACCACCAATGAGGTAGAAGCCAATTTTCCTCATTTTAGGCAAAAAAATTCCTTCCTGACTCCAAGTCTGGCAATTGGAATGATCCCTGGATCAACAACCCTTCTGAAGCCAACGTTTTATAACATGTAATATTATAACACTTAAGAAAGGCTCCCAGGCTCCTCTTAAACTCTTTTATCAAATTTGCCATCACCACGTCCTCAGGCAGAGAGTTCCACAGTCTCACTGCTCTTACAGTAAAGAACCCCCTTCTATGTCAGTGTAGAAACCTTCTTTCCTCTAGACATAGAGGATGCCCCCTTGTTACAGCAGTCCTGGGTATAAATAGATGATGGGAGATATCTCTGTATTGTCCCCTGATAAATATTACATATTATAGCCACTGATTACTTCAGAAGGGTCGATAATCCATATTTGGAGTCAGGAAGGAATTTGTTCCCTAAAATGAGGAAAATTGGCTTCTACCTCATTGTGGTATTTTGTCTTCCTCTAGATCAACAATGCAGGATCATAAGCTGACCTGGATGGATATGCTGTTTTTCAGCCTTACATACTATGTTGCTATGCTAGCACATGTCAATTTATGTGCAGTTTTCTTTCCTAGCGTATGAGATTTGTTTAAAGTTCAACCTTGCTGGCACTGTAAATGCTGCCGATTTTCTGTACAGAACATTCACAATGCACCCGCCCTGTGTGGCTATAAATTAGCTCTAGGACCTCGTAGCTGTCACCGTTCTGGCTATTTATTATGTGGCCTATTTAGACGCTGTGACCACAGTTCTAATAAAAGGACGGTAGCGTTCTCTCTATGGCAGCGTTCTACAGGTTTGATGCCATGCTTTATACACACAGAAAATACTTTCTGGCCTCTTTCACACAGGGACCTACAAAAATCACGTGCGTAAAAACTCAATGGTTTCCTATGGGAGTGTTCAGATGAAGGTATTTCAGATGCGCAAAAAACACCTGAACGTTCCTATAGGAAACCATTGGTTCTAATAGCCGCAAGTGTTTTTACAGGCCTCTATCTGTCGGAGAGAAGTCGTGTGTTGGCAGTGAAATGTTTCCTTCTTTTTAGTTCTTGTTATTACTACAGTTCCAAAGGTGAAGGGGTGGAAGATTTGTGCGCTGAAGTCTCAGTCGCACTGACGTCTTATACTATTGTCTGTCTGTGAATAGTAAACTATGGGATTTTCCACTCAAGTGTATGCAGAAGGTACAACCCTCCGCAGCACCTGCCAAAGTCTGAAGATTTTCCTATTTAGTGTAGCTGATTTATCCACCTATTGACTGCTTCATTTTCCTATCCTGTCCTGTCTATATAGCTGCATTCCAGTTAACATTTTCATTGAAGAACAAAGAAACAAGACTTTATTACTAGAGATGAGCGAACACCAAAATGTTCGGGTGTTCGTTATTCGGAACGAACTTCCCGCGATGTTCGAGGGTTCGTTTCGAACAACGAACCCCATTGAAGTCAATGGGCGACCAGAGCATTTTTGTATTTCGCCGATGCTCGCTAAGGTTTTCATGTGTGAAAATCTGGGCAATTCAAGAAAGTGATGGGAACGACACAGCAACGGATAGGGCAGGCGAGGGGCTACATGTTGGGCTGCATCTCAAGTTCACAGGTCCCACTATTAAGCCACAATACCGGCAAGAGTGGGCCCCCCCCCCTCCCAACAACTTTTACTTCTGAAAAGCCCTCATTAGCATGGCATACCTTTGCTAAGCACCACACTACCTCCAACAAAGCACAATCACTGCCTGCATGACACTCCACTGACACTTCTCCTGGGTTACATGCTGCCCAACCGCCCCCCCTCCCCCCCACAGCGCACACCAAAGTGTCCCTGGGCAGCCTTCAGCTGCCCTCATGCCACACCACGCTCATGTCTATTTAGAATTGCGTCTACCATGACGAGGGACCGCAGGCACACACTGCAGAGGTTGGCACGGCTAGGCAGCGACCCTCTTTAAAAGTGGCGGAGCGATAGCCCACAATGCTGTACAGAAGCAATGAGAAATAGAATCCTGTGCCACCGCCATCAGGAGCTGCACACGTGGGCATAGCAATGGGGAACCTATGTGCCACACACTATTCATTCTGTCAAGGTGTCTGCATGCCCCAGTCAGACCGGGCTTTTTAATTCATAGACACAGGCAGGTACAACTCCCTATTGTGAAGTCCCTGTCGACCCACAGCATGGGTGGCTCCCTGGAACCCACCGGCGGTACATAAAAATATCCCATTGCATTGCCCAACACAGCTGAGGTAGTAATGTCGTGCTTAATGCAGGTGGGCTTCGGCCCACACTGCATGCCCCAGTCTGACTGGGGTTCTTTATAAGTGTACAGATGTAGTAAAAACTCCGTGTGCACCTACAGCATGGGTGGGTGCCAGGAAGCCACCGGCGGTACGTAGAAATATCCCATTGCATTGCCCAACACAGCTGAGGTAGTAATGTTGTGCTTAACCCTTTCCAATCCAATTTGTATATGGTTTTCCTAGGGGGCTTACTCTTTTTCTGCCGTTATACAACGGCGCTATATGCTGGCTAAAGCCAGTACTGCATGAGCTGACACGTAGGATAGGCTCCGACAGCAGAGAGGCTGGCAATATACAGTAAGAGAACCCCGACGGACGTCTACCAACAACGGAGCTGTACAGCCTTAAACCCTAATGTCTTCACAGGTCACACAGTGGACTGGAAAGGGTTAATGCAGGTGGGTTTCGGCCCACACTGCATGCCCCAGTCAGACTGGGTTTCTTTATAAGTGGAAACAGATGCATTTATAATTCCCTGTGGACCCACAGCATGGGTGGGTGCCAGGAAGCCACCGGCGGTACATAGAAATATCCCATTGCATTGCCCAACACAGCTGAGGTAGTAATGTCGTGCGTAATACAGGTGGGCTTCGGCCCACACTGCATGCCCCAGTCTGACCGGGGTTCTTTACAAGTGGACACATGTAGGTTAAACTCCCTGTGGACCCACTGCCTGGGTGGGTGCCAGGAAGCCACCGGCGGTACATAGAAATATCCCATTGCATTGCCCAACACAGCTGAGGTAGTAATGTCGTGCGTAATACAGGTGGGCTTCGGCCCACACTGCATGCCCCAGTCAGACTGGGGTTCTTTAGAAGTGGACACATGTATTAAAAACTCCGTGTGCACCTACAGCATGGGTGGCTCCCTGGAACCCACCGGCGGTACATAGAAATATCCCATTGCATTGCCCAACACAGCTGAGGTAGTAATGTCGTGCGTAATACAGGTGGGCTTCGGCCCACACTGCATGCCCCAGTCAGACTGGGGTTCTTTAGAAGTGGACACATGTAGGTTAAACTCCCTGTGGACCCACTGCCTGGGTGGGTGCCAGGAAGCCACCGGCGGTACATAGAAATATCCCATTGCATTGCCCAACACAGCTGAGGTAGTAATGTCGTGCGTAATACAGGTGGGCTTCGGCCCACACTGCATGCCCCAGTCAGACTGGGGTTCTTTAGAAGTGGACACATGTATTAAAAACTCCGTGTGCACCTACAGCATGGGTGGCTCGCTGGAACCCACCGGCGGTACATAGAAATATCCCATTGCATTGCCCAACACAGCTGAGGTAGTAATGTCGTGCTTAATGCAGGTGGGCTTCGGCCCACACTGCATGCCCCAGTCAGACTGGGGTTCTTTAGAAGTGGACACATGTATTAAAAACTCCGTGTGCACCTACAGCATGGGTGGCTCCCTGGAACCCACCGGCGGTACACAAAAATATCCCATTGCATTGCCCAACACAGCTGAGGTAACGTCAGCTGTAATGCAGGTGGGCTAAAAATTAATTTGATTACACTGTAGGCGAGGGCCCACAAAAATTGCTGTATCAACAGTACTAATGTACATCCCAAAAATTGGCCATGGCCAGCCAAGAGGGCAGGTGAAACCCATTAATCGCTTTGGTTAATGTGGCTTAAGTGGTAACTAGGCCTGGAGGCAGCCCAGTGTAACGAAAAATTGGTTCAAGTTAAAGTTCCAACGCTTTTAAGCGCATTGAAACTTATAAAAATTGTTCAGAAAAATTATTTGAGTGAGCCTTGTGGCCCTAAGAAAAATTGCCCGTTCAGCGTGATTACGTGAGGTTTCAGGAGGAGGAGCAGGAGAAGGAGGAGGAATATTAGACACAGATTGATGAAGCAGAAATGTCCCCGTTTTGGATGGTGAGAGAGAACGTAGCTTCCATCCGCGGGTGCAGCCTACATATTGCTTACGTATCGCTGCTGTCCGCTGGTGGAGAACAGAAGTCTGGCGAAATCCAGCCTTTGTTCATCTTGATGAGTGTTAGCCTGTCGGCACTGTCGGTTGACAAGCGGCTACGCTTATCTGTGATGATTCCCCCAGCCGCACTAAACACCCTCTCCGACAAGACGCTAGCCGCAGGACAAGCAAGCACCTCCAGGGCATACAGCGCTAGTTCAGGCCACGTGTCCAGCTTCGACACCCAGTAGTTGTAGGGGGCAGAGGCGTCACCAAGGATGGTCGTGCGATCCGCTACGTACTCCCTCACCATCCTTTTACAGTGCTCCCGCCGACTCAGCCGTGACTGGGGAGCGGTGACACAGTCTTGGTGGGGAGCCATAAAGCTGGCCAGGCCCTTAAAGACTGTTGCACTGCCTGGGATGTACATGCTGCTCGATCTACGCACATCCCCTGCTACCTTGCCCTCGGTACTGCGCCTTCTGCCACTAGCGCTGTCGGCTGGGAATTTTACCATCAGCTTGTCCGCAAGGGTCCTGTGGTATAGCAACACTCTCGAACCCCTTTCCTCTTCGGGAATCAGAGTGGGCAGGTTCTCCTTATACCGTGGATCGAGCAGTGTGTACACCCAGTAATCCGTCGTGGCCAGAATGCGTGCAACGCGAGGGTCACGAGAAAGGCATCCTAACATGAAGTCAGCCATGTGTGCCAGGGTACCTGTACGCAACACATGGCTGTCTTCACTAGGAAGATCACTTTCAGGATCCTCCTCCTCCTCCTCCTCCTCCTCAGGCCATACACGCTGAAAGGATGACAGGCAATCAGCCGGTGTACCGTCAGCAGCGGCCCAAGCTGTCTCTTCCCCCTCCTCCTCATCCTCCTCATGCTCCTCCTCCTCCTGTACGCGCTGAGAAATAGACAGGAGGGTGCGCTGACTATCCAGCGGCATACTGTCTTCCCCCGCCCCCGTTTCCGAGCGCAAAGCAGCTGCCTTTATGGTTTGCAGGGAATTTCTCAAGATGCATAGCAGAGGAATGGTGACGCTAATGATTGTAGCATCGCCGCTCACCACCTGGGTAGACTCCTCAAAATTACCAAGGACATGGCAGATGTCTGCCAACCAGGCCCACTCTTCTGAAAGGAATTGAGGAGGCTGACTCCCACTGTGCCGCCCATGTTGGAGTTGGTATTCGACTATAGCTCTACGTTGTTCATAGAGCCTGGCCAACATGTGGAGCGTAGAGTTCCACCGTGTGGGCACGTCGCACAGCAGTCGGTGCACTGGCAGCTTAAAGTGATGTTGCAGGGTGCGCAGGGTGGCAGCGTCCGTGTGGGACTTGCGGAAATGTGCGCAGAGCCGGCGCGCCTTTACGAGCAGGTCTGACAAGCGTGGGTAGCTTTTCAGAAAGCGCTGAACCACCAAATTAAAGACGTGGGCCAGGCATGGCACGTGCGTGAGGCTGCCGAGCTGCAGAGCCGCCACCAGGTTACGGCCGTTGTCACACACGACCATGCCCGGTTGGAGGCTCAGCGGCGCAAGCCAGCGGTCGGTCTGCTGTGTCAGACCCTGCAGCAGTTCGTGGGCCGTGTTCCTCTTATCGCCTAAGCTGAGTAGTTTCAGCACGGCCTGCTGACGCTTGCCCACCGCTGTGCTGCCACACCGCGCGACACTGACTGCTGGCGACATGCTGCTGCTAACACATCTTGATTGCGAGACAGAGGAGGAGGAGGAGGAGGAGGAGGGTGCTTTAGTGGAGGAAGCATACACCTCCGCAGATACCACCACCGAGCTGGGGCCCGCAATTCTGGGGGTGGGTAGGACATGAGCGGTCCCAGGCTCTGACTCTGTCCCAGCCTCCACTAAATTCACCCAATGTGCCGTCAGGGAGATGTAGTGGCCCTGCCCGCCTGTGCTTGTCCACGTGTCCGTAGTTAAGTGGACCGTGGCAGTAACCGCGTTGGTGAGGGCGCGTACAATGTTGCGGGAGACGTGGTCGTGCAGGGCTGGGACGGCACATCGGCAAAAGTAGTGGCGACTGGGAACTGAGTAGCGCGGGGCCGCCGCCTCCATGATACTTTTGAAGGACTCCGTTTCCACAACCCTATATGGCAGCATCTCAAGGCTGATGAATTTTGCTATGCGGACGGTTAACGTTTGAGCGTGCGGGTGCGTGGCGGCGTACTTGCGCTCCAACAGTTGCGCAAGCGACGGCTGGACGGTGCGCTGAACTACACTGCTGGATGGGGCCGAGGACAGCGGAGGTGAGGGCGTGGGTGCAGGCCATGAGACGGTAGTGAAGGTGTCCTGAGAGGGGGGTTGCATCTCAGTGGCAGGTTGGGGCAAGGGGGAGAGGCAGGGGTGCAAACCGGAGGCGCTGAACGGCCTTCGTCCCACCTTGCGGGGTGCTTGGCCATCATATGTCTGCGCATGGTGGTGGTGGTGAGGCTGTTGGTGTTGGCTCCCCGGTTGAGCTTTGCGCGACAAAGGTTGCACACCACTGTTCGTCGGTCGTCAGGCGTCTTTGTGAAAAACTGCCAGACCTTAGAGCACCTCGGCCTCTGCAGGGTGGCATGGCGCGAGGGGGCGCTTTGGGAAACACTTGGTGGATTATTCGGTCTGGCCCTGCCTCTACCCCTGGCCACCGCACTGCCTCTTGCAACCTGCCCTGCTGATGCCCTTGACTCCCCCTCTGAAGACCTGTCCTCCTGAGTAAGCGTTGCACACCAGGTGGGGTCAGTCACCTCATCGTCCTGCTGCTCTTCCTCCGAATCCTCTGTGCGCTGCTCCCTCGGACTTACTGCCCTTACTACTACCTCACTGCAAGACAACTGTGTCTGATCGTCATCGTCCTCCTCACCCACAGAAAGTTGTTGAGACAGTTGGCGGAAGTCCCCAGCCTCTTCCCCCGGACCCCGGGAACTTTCGAATGGTTGGGCATCAGTGACGATAAACTCCTCTGGTGGGAGAGGAACCGCTGCTGCCCAATCTAAGCAGGGGCCCGAGAACAGTTCCTGGGAGTGTTCCCGCTCCTGAGCAGGTGTTATTGTAGTGGAGTGAGGAGGCTGGGAGGAAGGAGGAGCAGCAGACAGAGGATTCGGATTGGCAGCAGTGGACGGCGCAGAACTGCGGGTAGATGATAGGTTGCTCGAAGCACTTTCTGCCATCCAGGACAGGACCTGCTCACACTGCTCATTTTCTAATAACCGTCTCCCACGTGGACCCATTCATTGGGCGATGAATGTGGGGACACCAGAAACGTGCCTCTCTCCTAATCGCGCAGCAGTCGGCTGCGACACACCTGGATCAGGAGCTTGGCCTGTGCCCACACCCTGACTTGGCCCTCCGCGTCCTCGGCCGCGTCCACGTCCTCTAGGCCTACCCCTACCCCTCAGCATGCTGTATTACCAGTGATTTGATTTCACAGGCAGCTAATAAATTGGCGCAAGACTGCAGGCCAAATATAATTTTTTCCTTTTTTTGAAAACGAAAGGCCCCACTGCCTCTAGTGAATGAATAATCTAAGTTTAATAACTGTGCTGTTTTCCTGCTAATGTGTCACAGAACGTGAGGGTAGCAGAGTTATTAACTGTGGCAGAGCAGGTATTTTTTTTCCCAATTAAGGAAAGCAAATGGCGAAGCCAGGAGTAAAACGTAGCTGGGTGCGTCTGATTTTTACAGGTTGCACACGCAGCCGACACGTGTCCACCGGCGTTAGGACGGACAGAGGCAGGACAAATAGAATTATTTTCCGTTTTTTTGCACCAAAAGGCAGCACTGCGTATATTCTATGAACATGAGAAGTTTAATAACTGTGCTGTTTTCCTGCTAATGTGTCACAGAACGTGAGGGTAGCAGAGTTATTAACTGTGGCAGAGCAGGTATTTTTTTTCCCAATTAAGGAAAGCAAATGGCAAAGCCAGGAGTAAAACGTAGCTGGGTGCGTCTGATTTTTACAGGTTGCACACGCAGCCGACACGTGTCCACCGGCGTTAGGACGGACAGAGGCAGGACAAATAGAATTATTTTCCGTTTTTTTGCACCAAAAGGCAGCACTGCGTATATTCTATGAACATGAGAAGTTTAATAACTGTGCTGTTTTCCTGCTAATGTGTCACAGAACGTGAGGGTAGCAGAGTTATTAACTGTGGCAGAGCAGGTATTTTTTTTCCCAATTAAGGAAAGCAAATGGCAAAGCCAGGAGTAAAACGTAGCTGGGTGCGTCTGATTTTTACAGGTTGCACACGCAGCCGACACGTGTCCACCGGCGTTAGGACTGACAGAGGCAGGACAAATAGAATTATTTTCCGTTTTTTTGCACCAAAAGGCAGCACTGCGTATATTCAATGAATAATAACTGTGTTGTGGCCCTGCCTATACAATTCTTTCCCTGCAGTATCAATGGAGGGTGCAATGGTCTGCAGAGGCGATTTTGAGAAGCAAAAAAAAATGCAGCACAGCTAACAGCAGCCTGGACAGTACTGCACACGGTTAAATATGGCCCTAGAAAGGACCGTTGAGGTTCTTGAAGGCTACACTCACTCCTAACACTCTCCCTGCCTATGCAGCACTTCTGTCCCTAATGCCAGGTGCTCTGCAGAGCCGATTTTGAGGGGAAAAAAAATTGCCACTGCTAACAGCAGCCAACACACAGCTATCAGTGGCCCTAATAAGGACCTTTGGGGGGTCTTGAAGCCTACACTAACTACCAATTCTTTCCCTACAGCAGCTCCGGTACAAACAGCACTGTCCCTCATCTAACTCACACGGCATCTGAGGCGAACCGCGGGAGGGGCCGACTTTTATGTTCGGGTGACACCTGATCTTCCCAGCCACTCACAGCAGGGGGGTGGTATAGGGCTTGAATGTCACAGGGGGAAGTTGTAATGCCTTCCCTGTCTTTCAATTGGCCAGAAAAGCGCGCTAACGTCTCAGGGAAGGAAGTGAAAGTAACCAGAACACCGCATGGTGTTCGTTACGAATAACGAATATCCCGAACACCCTAATATTCGCACGAATATCAAGCTCGGAAGAACACGTTCGCTCATCTCTATTTATTACCCATGAAGAGGGGTTAAGCTCTGTGTTTTAGAACAGGCTTGTGGTTTGAGATCTGCCTGTACAGGCTGACGTTTAATGCTGCGCTGGCAATTGACGTTCCAAAAATACAGTCTCAGGGCAAAGACCCAGCGTACCTCCAGAGAGAAGCCGCCTGGAAAATTCCTGATGCAAGATCCTGTATCCCAGTCCCAAATGTGGGCTGGATATGTCTGGTGAGATTGGGTTTCTGCAATTGTTCATTTCACTATGAGATGCGAGTTTTACAAGGGTTCCTATCAAGCTATGCACATGGGGCCCTAATTGTATAATCCAGGTATTAAAACAGCTTCATTAAAGGGGTACTGTCACCATAGACAATCAATGGTAGATGTACAGCGGGGAATCCCCCCTCTGGATGACTCACCAGGCAGGACAGGAGTTGGGCGACCCGTTTTGGACTAATGCTCCTTTTACACTGGACGATAGACATCTAAACGATTGCACGAGTGCTGACATCATGGCTAAAGTCGTTAGCGCTCGTGCATAACATTTAAACAGAAAGACTTATGCTGGATCACGGGCTTCTCGCTTAGCGCTTCACCTTCTATGTGAGATACTGAACGGCTAGCATTTACACGTAATGAGAAGCCAGCGATCCAGTGATGTTTTTTTCCTGACTAAAAGTCAGCAATATGACAAGTAAACGAATAGTGAGCATTTTTCTTTTATTATTTTTGTTTGAACGAATTTTGAGCAATAATCGTTATGTGTAAATGGCCCATTATCTGTGAGTCCAAGATGATATATTCTGTGGATATGCCATAAATGTGTAAGGCAGGAGTACATCTTTGGCTGATGTCACACTTAGGCCACTTGCAGATATGCGTTCAGTTAAACGCTGCTTGGAACCGGGGCATTTTACCACAATTTCGAGCTGCATTTTTGAACACATGTGACAGCGTTTGACAGCGCTTTTCCCATTTTTTATCTACTTGTTTTTGTCACATGTCTTGTGGCAAAAAAATGCCACATCCAGATTTTAGCTGTAGGTCAAAAGTGAATTATTAAACGCACTACTGCAGAGTCCGAGGAGCGCCCCCCACCCCCCAGCCTAGGAGACAGCGGTGTAGAGTTTGGACCTTGTCACAGTGGCTCTACCGTCTCCCACCCAAAGGGTAACTAGTGACACATCCAAGGAGCCGCGGGCAGGCTATTAAACAGCGGGAACCCAATGATGGATTACCTTAGTCCTTTGTGTCATGCGTGATGCCACCGTTCCATCCTCTGCGGTGAATAGAGTTGTTGGTAATAAAGAGTCTCCACACATAGGGAGTTAACTTTCTGAGCCAAACTGGGAACGGACAGTGAGACTCTTTTTCTTGAAACAACTTGCAAATACACGCCAGCAGGAAAACAGTGCAAACTTCAAAGTGGTGTGACAGGGAGGATTCACGGGTGAACAGGAGAAACCACAGTCTTGTTATCTGTGGGTCCTGGTCCCGGTGGATTCACGGGTGAACAAGAGAAACCACAGCCCTGTTATCTGTGGGCCTTGGTCCCAGCAACACTTCTTTCTCTCTTCCAATTTGCACCAGAAAACTGTCATATTTTGAATAGTTAATAAGCCCAGGTGCTTTCATAGTGTTTTTTTCTTACTTTGGTGAATTTTTTTTGCACGCATTGGTACGCTCTGGGTATGGCATTTTTTTCATGCGTTTTCCCATTGGGACAAAAGACAGCCAAACAAAACAGCTATATGTGACTGTTACATGCACACCTTTCCAGCATGTGATGTGGATACAACGGTAAGAGCTTATACTGTTTCATTCAATCTTAGGCTGAAAACACATTCCTGTATGCGCAAATACGCTCGGCAGTAATGAGCATAATTGCATCTGAACGAGGGAGATTTTCTCTCCTTCGCCGGCACTTCAAATTCCACGCCAGAGTGCAGCAGTCTGAAAACAGAGCCGGGAAAGTAGCGGCTGCCCGTTCTTCCCTGTGGCATGTATTCACTACGTGCTGGAAAGATAAGCCATTTTCACTGCTGGAACTGCTACATAGAGTGACACATCATTATACAGCTTTCCAAATCAGAAACCATTTATGGACTTTGAAAGTACCACCGACACAGTACCGAGGGTGCCAGAGGTCGTTAGTGAGGAAGTACCTCAATAAAAACTAAGTGTGTGCACATGAGTATTTAGTGTCCAACAGTAAGCAGACCTGCTAGACAGAGACATTGAGAGAGACACCCCACTTTATATACAGATAAATATTACTCATCTGTTGGTTAGTACATGTAATAAAAGTGCAGTTTAGCAATCAGAGACAAGTCAGAACTCTGTTGCAACTTGTGCGTTGTGGACAAAAGCTACAGACAACTCCTTTGTCACATACAGACTGTGTATGGTAATCCACCATTCCTGGATTGGTACTTTCTGCAGAAACATAGTTTGCTCATGGTACAGAGTACTTGATTATAATTGTTATCATTATCTGTAAATTACCTAATGTGAATACTCAGTGCTGTGGTTAGTAGTTAGTGATAATTAGGGCTGTTTGACAAAATAAAAGTACATAACATTTCCTAAATTGTTTGTTAACCGTTTCTTAAGCATATTCTCCTACAGAATATGCAATTAAGAAATCTTTCTTTTTTATGTCCGGAGGCAGCCTTATATTCTGATCCTGTTACATCTACTATCCACCCTGCGACGTACTCATAGGTTCAAAGTTTTAACACAACGAGATACAGTGCTTACAAAAATATAAAAAGACGACAAATAAAAGGGCATACAAATACAAGCAAAAGAGTTTTGTAAAATAAAATGGAGAATGTACGGCAGATTTAAACTTACAGCAAGTTCTTAAAGGGGTTTTCTCACTTTTTTCTATTGATGACCTATCCTCAGGACAGGTCATCAGTAGATGACCATCGAGAGACCGCCACCTGGGATACCCGTCAATCAGCTGATTCCTGGCGTCTCTATCACTACAGAAAGCCCAAGAAGCAGAAAGCACTAATGATGGCGCAGCGCCCGGGTTTGTATTGCATTGAATTCAATGGGAGCTGAGCCTGCAATACCAACCTGAACGGCTGCACTATTGCCAGTGCTTTCTGCTTCTTGAGCTATCTATAGTGAGACTGGCACCAGGAAACAGCTGATCTGCGAGAATCCTGACGGAGGACACTGGCTGATTCTATTGATGACCTCAGGATAGGTCATCAATAGAAAAAAGTGAGAAACCCTGTTTAAAGGCTGGTGTTGAATAATGGAACATATTTGGTCAGACCTCATCTGGAATTCTGTGTCCAGTTCCGGACACCCCAATTTACAAAAGACATAGACAAGCTGGAGCACGTTCAGAGAAGAGTTACCAAGATGGTGAGCTGTCTGCAAATCATGTCCTATGAGGAAAGGTTAAAGGATCAGGGAATATTCAGCTTGCAAAAAAGAAGGCTGAGAGTAGAGTAAATATCATAGAAGTCTTAATATCATAGAGACTTAATATCATAGAAGTCACAGCAGTAATAGCTGTCTACAGATATCTGAATAGCTGACACTGTGCAGTGGGATCAGACCTATTCTCATTTGCAGAAGGGAAGACTAGAAGCAATGGGATGAAACTGAAAGGGAGGGGACACAGGTTATATATTAGAAGAAACTTACTGACCGTAAGGGTGCATTCAGACGACTGTATATTGGCCGCGTATTCACGCCGGCCGATATACGGCGTCTCTCTCTGCAGGGGGAGGAGGCTGGAAGAGTCAGGAGCAGTGCTCTGAGCTCCCCCTCTCTGCCAAATCTAGTTGTGAATGTCCAAATGTCCAACTAAGACAGGTGTAGATGTGTTACAGTGTATCAGCGCTATAATTTGTAATGGGCCATGCATATGTGCCAGTAGGCATTGACCAGGACAGGTTTCAGCCTCTGTATGTAATCAAGAACGTTTCCATTCCTTGACATAAAGCATAGGCCTTGAAAATGGTGAAAAACTGAAAGATAGTTCATTAGAAGCAGCAAATATATTTTATTTATGGGTCACAAAGACAAGCTCTTTTTGTCATGAAGCCTGGCCTAACGATCAACCAAAGTCGAACTTCTGAAAGTTGTGATCAGTCATACATGTAGCATTTCTGTAATTGGTGGCCCTGGCAGCAAATGCTGGAGCTGAAGGCTGTAGGGTTGGTGATCTGCATTTTAGAACCCCCTTTATGATGTCCAAATATCATGATAGAGCATATTGACAGATGTCTCAGCAGGACAGTGCTTTAAAAGGGTTATTCCCACCTCGGCCAAGCATGGCCAAGGTGGGAATACAGGCCATACACCACAATGGCTGGGAGTATGGGAACAGCCAAACTGACAATTTACACAGTTTTTTATAACTATCGTACTAGAAAAGTAAATGGGACAGAGATGGTGTAGCACAGTGAGCTCCCCTAGATGCAGAATAGTAGTAATAGTGTTGCTCGCTGTGCTATGCTGTTTTTATACTTCTAGTTCATGTCTATGGGAGTTATTGGATTGTTGTCTGGGACTATTTAGTGAATCCTGCACTGAGCAGGGAGTTGGAAGCGAGGACCCTGGAGGTCCCTTCCAACTCTACAGTTCTATGATTCTATGGAAGCAGCATAGAGCAGCCAGACCGCCTGTTTGCGGTACTCACAACCATTAGTAGCAATAGCGGGAGTCAGGATAGGATGAGACCTACGGCCCCCTATTCTGATGACAGGTCCCAGAGGTGGGGCTCGCACCTATCCTGTGAATATGGCATAAAATTTAAGTGATAGAGGGCTGAGCTTCAGCACTAGGCACAACCTATGGACAAGAGCGGTACTGTTTCACAAAAAAGAACATTTTTTAGTTTGTTCTAAAATGAAAATTTCTGGGCCATATAAAAGGCCACCAAAACCCCTTCCCTAATGGAGCACCCAACTTAACGATGTCATACACTTATTACAGCGTCTGTTGCTAGGCAATGGCCCTAACCTGTTCACATTTCTGCTTAGAAGATGATTAAACAATTATTCATCAGGACGTCTCCTATGAGAATCTCCGTTTTGAAAATTTATGCAATTTAAGTTTATTTCTACAAATTAGAAAATAGGTGACAAAATGGTCCTGAGTACTGCAATAATTTAAGTGAGTGGAGAGATAATACAAGGCATGTATGGTCACAAAGCAAACAGAAATCATTCTCCCCAGTCATTAGCATTGCAACAGTAGTATGATATATGGCGGTATATTAATATGTTATGCACTCACACTACATATATATTGTATATACCCATTTAGCATATGCAAGATGGCATTGTTGCTACATTGGACAGCTATTGATTTTGCATCACATTTGCAGTCCGATCTGTTTACTTTGGGGCTGGCAAACAATAGGGCAATGGGAGGCTACAGCTGGCATTGAAATCCGACTGACAAAGTAGATGGACGCTTCTGCAAACAAAGGGTTCAGAAATATCTGTGACACTCACATCTGTGACTGGGATTTTACATCTGTCCACACAAAGGTCAGTGTGAGCAGCTCCGGGCCCCAGAGCTCACACTCTAATTAATAAAATCCATAGGATTTCCATAATAGAGGTGAACAGCGATCCTGGGACTTAGAGGTATGGACATGTGTATTGTACAATTATTAGAGAATAATTTATAATATTACCATTCTTAGATTGATGCCTGCTGTTGACATTTTTTGCAGATATTTACAGATAGCTTTGGAAGATGGTAAAAGCAGAATGAAGCCAATATTTAATTTAGATTAATGTGTTCCAATATTGCATTTATGCATTTATGTTCGTGCACTCGCAGACGCCATTAAAATCCGCACAGCACCTTCCATTGACGGAGTCGATCTCTTGGGAGAAAAGCATTACATCATCTTCTATTTATATCACCAATCCCATTCACGGGGGTAAACAAGATGAGCATGTGTGCGAGCGTGAAGGGGGCGGTAGGGCAGGGGCACTGGGGATTGATAAGCAGGGAAGAGGGAGATGACATGATGCAAAATCTCAGCGCCTTTCCCTCTGACTGTCATGGAGCAAACTCGGCAGCTAATTAGTAGGAGCCAGATGTGAAATGCAATGTCTCCTTACAAGCGTGGCACAGACTGGAGAGGAGCCGCCCGGAATGGAAAGGGTACAATTTAGTAACAGCAGATACATGAAAGGCATGGGCATAAAGAACATTGGGTAGCATTTAGGGGGTTAATTAAAGAAAACAGTAGCCAAAATGTCAGATTTTGCATTTGTTTTGGACCTCTACAAAAGTAATAAGAGTGCAGGCTCTGAATCGAATCAATGATATACAATGAAGGGACATTTTTATAGCAAATAAAGCAAAGAAAAAAATGTTTCAATGAAAGGGGTTATACAATTGTAAACTACTGCAGAGGTATTGTTCCATCTCCCTTATTTGCATATTACCCAGAGGAGCATGAATGGCCTTATAAGTCTCCACACTCATTCACCTTCTAGAAGCTCTCCCTAAGGGAAAAAGGTAGCGTTCCTGACCCATATCACAGGCTTCCCGCTAGCCAAGCCAGAAACCTACTGCACACTGATGAGGAGCAAACACCCCAAAAAAGCTGTGTATGGATTTTGGCTTAGCTTTCAAATCCTGGTCATTGTTACAAGGCTTGTATAAAGAGTCTAACATTGACTTGCAGGAATGCTGCCTTCCAATATGTGGCTCTGTGGAGGTATTGTTCCATCTCCCTTATTTGCAGTTGTAAACAACAGGGGTCTCTCGATTAATGCTGCGTTTAGACAAAAAATTGTCAAAACAAGCGACAGTGAACGATAAATCATTCAGTCTAAACGCGAGTCAATGGTGAACGAGAATTGTTCAGTTTCTGCAGCATTAAAAACCATGGTTGGTTCATTTGTTTATTGTTCGGTTTAAACAGCAATGGTTCAGTCCCTTTATTGTCTTATACCAGGACTGAGTTATTCTGGTTTGAACGAGCCAATGATGCACTTGCCTGTCTAAACAGGTTGCATTAGTGTGAATGAGTTAACGGTGACATCACTTACTCATTCAAACGAGAATCGGCTCATCTAAAAGGACCATAAAGAGCACCTAAAAGATGTACCTATTCAAAAAAGTCCCATTTCATGTTGACTAAGATTGTTATAGAGTATATTATAGATATTAACATTATGGTCTAAAAAGTGTATGTATTAGGCCTCCTGCCCACGGCCGTGTCAGACTCTGCCAGCGATAATCGTTGTGTCCATTTACAGGGCAAGGTGATCGCTCAAATGTTGTTATACAGCCAAGCGCTCCGAGCTGGGGATGCAGAAGACAAGCAGGGTGGCCCCACTTGTCTTCTGCATCCAGCTGTTCTCTGCTTGGAGCGCCTGGCTGTTATACAGCCAAGCTCTCCAAGCGGGGTATGAAGAACGCAGCTGGACCGCTCTGTTCTTCATACCCAGCCTGTGTTCAGGGAGCAGGAGACAGCTGAAACAATAGTATTAGCTGTATCCCGCTGTGAATTCCTGATAAGGCTGATTGTCGTCTGTCAGCATGCTGAAAAACAACGATGAGCGCCGGCTTAATGAAAACTGCACATTGTCAGTGCAGTTAGACACAACGATTATTGCTCAAAAGACGGCTTTTGGGAGAATTTTGAGCGATAATCGTTGTGTCTAAATGGGCCTTTAGAGATCCACTGATTGTCGGGCCAGCCAGTAATCACCAAAGATCCATCTGTGGTTGAGGCGGTGATTCGCACTGTGTATGGGTGCCTTTACGCTAGTTAGTACCAATAATCCTAATAGAATTTTTCCCCCTAATTTTCTAAAGTTCACAGATGCCATTAGATGATTCACACTGAAGTGTCCTCTAGGCCACCTGTTATTCATCATCAGTGCTGCTAAACCGCTTAGGGTCTACAGCAAATTACTTGTTATCTTCTTCTTTATCATCCAAACCATAGAAAATTAGAACTTTGAACATCAACCGAGAAAGTTTCAGCTGCCGCTGTTATGTGTATGTCGTAAAACGCATAGTGGACAGTACAGAAAAGGAGGTGAAGCGACCCAAAATAAGGAAAAGGACATGAAGATTATATACTTTGTAGGGATGTTTAGGCTAATTAATGAAAGGAGAGAATTCTCTGTACAACATGTGCAACCAACTCCAAGGGACCATCATAAACGTCAGAGTGGACGTCTAATCAACAGATACCAAAAAGGTTTAACAAATTGGGTATAAGGCGCAACCTGGGAACATATAGGAATATACAAGGGTGTTTTAACGTAACTTCTCTGTTAATTATATAACCACCTTATATACGCGTTTTGAGGCTATCAAGCCTCAAGTTATATGTCGGTGGCAGACGTCATGCCTGGAGAGGAGTTAAGCACATAAAACCCATAATGACGACACTTTTTTGCCATTCAAGCATGATGTCTGCCGCATACCAAAAACAGAAACCAGCACACACCAAAAAGAACTCCAAAAGGAAAATCTATGAAGACTCGATGCCGAAGCGCTTGGATACATTTTTAGGTTCTCTTCTAAGCACAAACTCAATGGACCATTAAATATAGTAGTACATTCTCTTTATATAAAGGAGACACAGATCACATTCAGAAACATGCAGACTAGCATCTAAAGCAAAGCTTCACTATTGGAGCACCACTCTCATTCTGGGCTGGTATTGTCTAGTATGGCAGCTCATTCCAATTCAATTGAATGAGGTAAAACTGCAATACCGGGCAAAGTGGATATTTTAATTCAATTTTTAGCATGGGATTATGTTACCTTTCATTATGTTACCCTTTATCGTAAAGCTGACTGTGATGATAATAAGATAACTGCTGCAATGTTTCTTCAATAGAACATGAAGGCAGTGTATTATGAGACTCACTGGACTGAGTAAAAACTCAAAAAAGGTAAAAATGAATAACAAAAGTGTTGTTAATTATTAAAAAATAGGGAAATTCTATTGATGATGTAGCCCCAGGATAGGTCATCAATAGTCGATCAGCTGGGGTCTGCTGCTCAGGATACTGGCTGATCAGCTAATTTAGCGCCCACTGTTAGTGCCACAACACGCAGTGGAATGGAGTAGCAGCTTCTGCTCCACACCCCTGCTTATAACAGCGCTGATAGCAGGGAACCCCAGCTGATCAACTATTGATGACCTCTCCTGAGGATACATCATCGGTAGCAGTTCCCTGGAAATGCCATTTAACAACATTTAGAGATACAGCATGCTTTACAGCAGCTACATGAACAACAGGAACCTGTAGACTGAAGAAGTCTTGTTGACTACTATGGGAGAGTGTTGTAGGCATGCTCTGTGATCTGTGACCCTCAACTACTGTGAATGGTGGATACTGTGTTATCCATATACAGAAGTATTAGTTTGCTTTATTATCCTCTCTGTGATTATATGGAGATGAGTGATGAAAAGTTTTCTCTACAGAACAAGAAGTGTCAGACTATTGGACTTAAAAATTCCTGAAAATATGTTTAGCCTAAAAACTTGCCCTATACTATAGATCATTTTCGGATGACACATTCCCTTTAAACCACTGGAGGTTTGATTTGTTATCACTAGATTTATCAAGGTTACAATTTCCAGGCATGCCTAGAAGCAAAGATTAAGGGATTATTTGAAGTTAATTAAATAAACCCTGGTATTAGCCTGTATTCACACAGGATCACATTTGTGTGCATACTACAATACGGACCACTATGTAAATCTAGACAAAGAGATGCTAACATCATTTTTAGCAGTAGTTAGTGAGAGAATATATTTGTAACCATTTAAAAATGACCCACTGCCCACACTACAAGTAGTCTCCATCTACTGAAGTCCTTTTTTAACATGCCGCCTAAAAATCTTAGAAAACTGCCAAATGAAAGTTCGCCATCCATGGCAAAAAACCATCAATGATTAACTAAAAAAAATTGCACAGCCTTAGCTCTCCATAACATGGATACCCAGCTAGGGAAACCGGTGACAGCGGCAGGTAAACTGGGCAGATTCCAAAGTTTAGAGGGTCCCTCAAAATATGCTCTACACTGATCAAGCCAATACTAAAGTCCCTTTACACGGGACGACTGTCATTTACCCGACAGTCATCCCTGTGCCTCCGCGCTCCCATGCTCCTGCATGGGAGCTAGCCGAGCTGGCTAGTTCACGGAGCGGCCAGCAGGGGGGCGGGGCAGTGCAGTTGATTTCTCTCCTATCGCTCCCCTGCCCCAGTCCATTCACATAACACAGCAGCCGTTCACTACAGAACGCCTGTTATTTAAACTGAACGATGAGCGATGAACTTCATCGCTGATCCTTTATGCTGTATAAAAGATGAACGATGAAGCTCATCGTTCAGCTTAAACAGCAGCCGTTCAGTAGTGAACAGCTGCTGTGTTATGTGAATGGAGGGGTGCAGGGGAGCGATAGGAGAGAAATCAACTGCACTGCCCTTCCCTACCTACAGGCCGCACCGTGAACTAGCCAGCTCTGCTACCTCCCGTGCAGGAGCATGGGAGCGCGGAGGCACAGGGATGAGTGTCAGCCATCATTTGCCCGACAGTTGTCCCGTGTAAAGGGCCCTTAAGTTAAATGCCCATCGGTCTACATACATCCGGACCTGCCCTGGCTTACCCAGCATAGTCCATACCATTGGACAATGCTAGGCAAGTCAGTCATTTCCTTTTAATATACGTATAGTTTTAATAGGATTGAGTCATCATAAATCCATGTAATATGACAGCCAGGGCTGATTGCCAAAGATCTGACTCCCCAAAACCCCGGCCAACAGCTAATTTTGCCATGGATGGGGATAATACAGTCAGCTGCTCTTTTCCCCTGTAGCTGATATAGTATTGCAGTATTGTATGCCAATATTCAAACAAATGGATGTCGTAGAAGGGGGCTACCAACTTTGTTCTTATTGACCAGACATATGCTGTGTAATAATATGATGCTTATTTTATGTTTTACTGTTTCTTTAAATGCAAGACCATAACAGTGAGGTCAGATGTGTGCATAGTGCAACGAGTAAGGGTCTCTTTAGACCTGCCAATGTCAGATTTAGGGTGCATTCACACGAGCGTAGGCGTATTTACGTTCGCACGTCCGCAGCGTATAATCGCCGGAAAGAACGTTTTTCGGCGATCATGACCAGAGCTAGAAAGCGTATTATCGTTTGTTCCTCCTTTGCAAACTATCTTTTCGGCCATCGAATATGCGTTGGCGTGTATTTCGGTCGCGTATGTTCCGGTTTTTTTCGGGTTGCCGTTTTTACGCGCCGTAAAATCACCCGTGCGAACGAATACATTCGAAACCAACGCCTCAGATGGTCACGTATATACGATTGGGCGCAAAAACGCGACGTATATGCGCTCGTGTGAATGCACCCTTAGGGTGCGTTCACACGAACGTATATCGGCTTGGTTTTCACGCTGAGCCGATATACGTCCTCCTCGTGTGCAGGGGGGGGGAGGATGGAAGAGCCAGGGGCAGGAACTGAGGCTCCCGCCCCCTCTCTGCCTCCTCTCCGCCCCTCTGCACTATTTGCAATGAGAGGAGGTGGGACGGGGGCGGGGCTAAGGTCCACAAATTAGTCCCGCCCCCGTCCCGCCTCTCCCCATTGCAAATAGTGCAGAGGGGCGGAGAGGAGGCAGAGAGGGGGCGGGAGCTCAGTTCCTGCTCCTGGGCTCTTCCATCCTCCCCCCACCCCCTGCACACGAGGAGGACGTATATCGGCTCGGCATGAAAACCGAGCCGATATACGTTCGTGTGAATGCACCCTTAGCTTGTTCACTCGGGCAGCCTGTTTATATAGGCAGATACATCGTTGGTTCAGTTTGAACTAACAAAAAGTGAATGAGAAGATGCCCTTACATTCTAAAACTTGTGCTATTGAGACTAAAGATAAAAAAAATGACTGAATTGAAGAAAAGAAGAGCAAATATGTTCCCTTTTAATAGACTTGGCTCGCAGTCAACCACACATACTTTGATAATGATTTTACAAAAACTAATTTCAGATTTCACTTTCCATACATATGGGTTTTGTATTTGTTTCTCATGCTGGCAAGCAATGACCCTTTCATTTTTAGCACAAACCTCACATGTATCATTAAATCTCCTGGGAAAAAGATTAATCTCTGTTAATTCCTGTTGGCAAATCTCATTCTGTACAATGGTTTAGTCTACTTCCTCTAGGCAGAAACAGATCTTACATAAATTGTCTCATTTAAAGCTACAGATATGCCTCGTCCTTCCAGGATTCTCATAGTCTTTCTAGTTTACATTTTCAATCAAATTGAATAGTTATGTAGAAAAAATGTATCCACTTGCAAATTAACAACTTCTGGTAAAAAGAAAACCAAACAAAAATTGTATACAATGTATCGCAGGCTTAGCTGCCACATGTTGTACTGGAATCAGCCGTTCCTACATTTCATTATCTGGGCCACTAAAATGCTAATGTTCTATATTGCCCCATGCCACTAATCCACACTGCCTTCTGGAAAGTGATATGTAATCATGTGTAGTGCCCTTGAATGTGATGCATAATTGTGACGTTGTTCTATAGTTCTAAGTATTCATATCCCTATGTTCTGGAACATACGTTTGTGTTGGTTTTCCAGTTATTAGTTCTTTCTGGGCCTCCAAGTATGAGTGTGCCATTTTTTTGGCCCCTATGTATCATAGTTAGTATTTTGGTGGTCTTCAAGTATCAATCTGTCGATGTTTTGGGCCTGAAGGTATCACTATACCAATGTTGTGAGGCTCTATCAGTGACTAATATTCCACACTCTTAAGGGTCAGTATAATAATGTTGTAGGCCTTCCACTATCAGTATGCCAATGTATTAGGCCAACAGGCATCAGACTGCCAATGTTCTGGACCCCTGAACGTTAATGTACCAATTTTGAGAACCTCTCAGTATCAGTCTGCCAATGTTTTGGTCCATCAAGTATCAGCAAGCTAATAATCTGAGCTACAAAGTGTAATTATACTGCTATTGTAAATCCTAGTATGCATATCTTGGACCACCAAGTATCAGTTTGCCAATATTCTGGGAATCAAAGTATAAGTAAGCTAATGCTCTAAAACGCAAAGACTGGCTACACACCTTAGTTTTCGACTAAAGTCAAGCCGACAGCTATTCCTGCTGATTTGCCCCATTCATATGCATGCTTGGCTCATTTGCATCTAGTCCCTACAGCCTCAAGATCTCAGCAGCCACTGCCACATGAGAGAATACCAGCATTTGTTCCCCATACTGCAGCATTTCTATTTATTATGCTGTGACATCACTGTGTTTATACATGCATTATGACATCACTGTTACATTAGATATATACTATGACATAATTCTGCTTAGCTTTAACTGCAGTCTGCACAAGCTAAAGCTAATAATGAATTAAGGCTTGAAACAGAGGCCAAATGCAATAGAAAAGGATTTTGATGGTATTTGAAAAGCAAAAGAAGCTATAGGATGTTTACAGGATGAAAATGGTGAATTTGTAAAAAAAATAAGGTTGAGAAGGCTCAACTTTTAAATTCCTATTTTGTATCTGTTTTCTCTCAGAAAATAGATGTAACATCAACTGATCTTCCCTGTGCCATTGAAGGAATAAAAGAATGCAGGCTATCTATGAATAGAGATATGGTGAGGGATCACTTAGCTAACTTAAATTAATTCAAGTCTCCATGGCCAGATAAATACAATCCTAGGATACTAAAGGAAGCATTAGAGGTAATTGCTGAACCACTCGCTGCGATCTTTGAAAATTCCTGAAGAACAGAAGTCCCAGAAGATTGGATAAGAGCAAATGTTGTCCCTATATTCAAAAAGGGGAAGAATGTGGACCCAGGAAACTACAGGCCTGTGAGCTTGACTTCTATACTGAGAAAATACAAATTATTAAACAGCATGTATGCAACTATTTGGATGAGAATGGAGAAATTAACCCGAGTCAGTGTGGGTTTATAAGACGCAAGTCATGCCAGACTAATCTAATTTCCTTCTATTACAAACTCACCGATTGGGTATTTGACAAAGTATCTCATACCATCCTTATTGAAAAAATTACCAAATATGGGATTGACAAGGCAACTGTTAGGTGGATTTACAACTAGCTGAGTGAGCATACTCAAAGAGTAGTCATGAATGACTGCACATCGAACTGAAAGAATATCTCAAGTGGAGTAGCAAAAGGTTCTGTCCTGGTCCCAGTGTTGTTCAACATTTTTATAAATGATCTGGAATAGGGAATTGAGGGGAAACTGATCAAGGAGAAATGCAAGGTCCTACATCTGGACAAGAAAAAATGAAAAAAGCACATACAGAATGGGAGGAATTGGGCAAAGAAGCACATGGGAAAAATACAGGTATACTACTGGTAATAGATCACAGACTGAACATGAGTCCACAATGTGATGTAGCAGCAAAAGAGGCAAACACAATTCTGGGATGTATTAAGAGAAGCATAGAGTCGATATCACGTGAGGTAATTATTATCTTACTCTACTCTTCCATAGTCAGACCTCATATGGAATACTGAGTCTAGTTCTGGACACCCCAATTTAAAAAAGACATAGACAAACTGCAGCAAGATCGGAGAAACTTGCTCCACTTTGACTATATCTTCTCATCCTTCTTTTGTCCTCTCAGCCTTCTGCGGTGCTCCTGCAGGCTGTCGCTCCCTCCTGGTCCCCGGCAGAGCATTGCTTTCTGGACACAGTGGTTGAAATCCCCGCCTCCAGAAACACACGTGCCTTCAGCCAATCACAGCCATTCAATGACATCATTGTCATTGGCTGTGATTGGCTGAAGGCACGTGTGTTTCTGGAGGCGGGGATTTAAAGTCCTTCGTAGAGAAAGCAATGCTCTGCCGGGAACCAGGAGGGAGCGACAGCCTGCAGGAGCACCGCAGAACGCCCGGTGAAGTGAGTAATGATTTTTATTCTTTGCTCCGCTGTATTCCCGGCGTATAAGGTGACAGTTGGGGGGTCGTCTTATACGCCCCGTCGCCTTATACGCCGGTATATATTTTTATTGTAACACATTTCTGGATGAATTGCAGGGAAGGGCTTATATATTTAAGCCCTTCCCGACAATTCATCCCGCGATCGCCGGCAGCCCATTGCTTTCAGTGGAACCTGCTGTATTGCTGGCTCCATTGAATTCAATGGGCAAACATCGTTCTTCTCTGCCACAGCTGTTACAGCTGTGGCAGAGAAGAATGATTTGTCTTCTATATGTTCTCAATGGGGTCGGCGCTGCTGCCACCGGCCCCATTGAGCGCATATAGAGAAGAGAACAGAAATCGCAGATCGCACATAGGTGCGATCTGCGATTTCTATGGCCTAAGAAGGACCGTTGGGGTTCTTGAAGCCTAAAATCACTCCTAACACTCTCCCTATAGCAGCTCCGGCATCAACAACACTTTCCCTGAACTATGTCAGCATGCATCTGTGGCGAGCCGCGAGAGGGCAGATTTTAATACTCGGGTGACACCTGATCTCGCCAGCCACTCACTGCAGGGGGGTGGTATAGGGCTTGAACGTCGCAGGGGGAAGTTGTAATGCCTTCCCTGTCTTTCTATTGGCCAGAAAAGCGCGCAAATTTCTCAGGGAAGAAAATGAAAGTAACCTGAACATCCCGTGGTACTCGTCACGAGTAACGAGCATCTCGAACACCCTAATACTCGAACGAGTATCAAGCTCGGACGAGTATGCTCGCTCATCTCTATTAAAGATCTGGGAGTGTTTAGCTTGCAAAAAGAGACTTAATAGGGTGATCATAGAAGTCTATATGTAGCTCCAGCCTTAAAAGGTGTAGCCACTTTCTAGTAATAATTTTTACTGTGCCTTAAAGGATTGAGGAAGTTGTCCAGGGATTTGTGGGATATTTTCTATTGATGACCTATCCGTCAATGAGTGGAATAGGTTGCCATGGGAGTGAGTTCTCTTTCAAACTAAGGCTGGACAAAGATCTGTCTGGGATGATTTAGTGATCCTGCATTGAGCAGGGAGTTGAACCAGATGACCCTGGAGCCAACTACCGACTTTACCATTCTATGGTAACTGACATTTTTGTTTACTATTTTTCAGTGAAATCACAGTATTTATCATCCCTGTATTATGACATCATTGCCTTTGTACAGTGACATTACTATTAATTATCCATGCTCTACGGAATAACCATCTTTATTATGTCTATACTGTGACATCACTGTTTATTATTTCTATATGTGGATTTCACATTATTATTTCTCTATTATGATGGGTTCACACAGGGCGGAATTGCCATGGAGACTTTCTGCACGGAAATTCCCCAGGCAATTTTTATGCTAGGACAAAGCAGCAAAGTGGACAAGATTTGTAAAAATCTCTTCCATGAGTTGCGGAGAAGCCATTGTGGCCAATCCGTGCTGAAACTGACATGCTGAGCGGAAATCAAGGTCGCGGCATATCAATTTTATTGCTGTCTCCGCTGCGGCTTCTCTCCTCTCTATGGGGAGAGATGGCCATAGCAGAATGCAGGCGGCGAAGACACTTTAAAACCCGCACCAAATGTCGCGAGTTTTGAAGCAGCATTTCTGCCACAGAAATCGTGCGGTATTTCCGTGCAGTCTCGCTGCAGTTATTCTGCAAGATTTTCGCACTGTGTGAACCCAGGCTTAGGGATTATTCAGACAGGCGTATATCGGCTGGGTTTTCTCGCCCAGCCGATATACGCTGTCCCTCTCTGCAAGGGGAGGAGGCGGGCTGGGCTGGATGCTAGTGCACTGCTCCCGGCCCGCCTCCTCCCCTTGCAGAGAGGGACAGCGTATATCGGCCGGGCGTGAAAATCCGGCCGATATACCCCTGTCTGAATAAGCCGTTATGGTGGTGTGTTTATTGTCACTATCTGAGCATCACCAAAGTTGTGTCACTTTTTCTTTTGTGTTTATCACTGATACAAATTGGATGATAAATCCCTCCCATTTGGCTTTTTTTTCTCATAGTTCGTGTTTGTCATAAACAGCTTTTTGGATTCTGCTGAAAGTTTTACAGGACAGTAATGTCAACTCTGATTGTTACACAAAACTTTTGCTAGCGAAGAGAGCAGCAAAGAAAAGCTTATACTGTACAAAGGATATGAGAGAAGTAATAAAATAACCATTTCCTAATATGAAGTTATGGGAATTGTGCAATTAGGCTGAAGTTATATGGTGTAACTAACCCATGCCCACCGGCACTGGCCAACAGCCCAACAATTTTACAATGAAATCGTGTGGCCATTGGGGTCCGTGGGCGAATGAAGCTTCAGCTGTGTGCGGCACGCTGGGGAATGTGGTATAATAGATCTACATGGCCATTTAAACAAGGGGAATGACAGAGCACTTATTTTGTACTGGGCTGATTTGGAATTTCAGGTGATGATCACACATCTAATTTGTAACAGCCAGTGTTGCAGAAGTACGCGGCACCTCATCAATATCAGGGCAAGCTCAATGTGATGGACACCAGTGAAATGGGATCTAAATGGATTTTATGGACATCAATTAACCTGAGGTCATACAATTTATTCTTTGCCATCTAACAGCAGAATGAATCTTGTGTCCAATATCACATGAACAGTGGATGAACGCTGAAGGTATTCAGCCTCACAGCTTTTCTATTTCTGTTAAATGAGATTTTATAGATCACAAAGGCAATTGTGTGAATTTGGAGATATCATTGTATGTACGTAAAAGGCAGATATTTAACCTAACAGTAATGGCTTTTATGCATTTTACATTATAGAGGCAACTTGTCAGCTGCATAAAACGGCATAGTAAGCAGGTATCTGTTCAAACTGTAAGGGCTTACTCACACGGGCGCATATATGGCGCGTTTTTACGCCTGACTGTATATACGCGACCATCTGAGGCATTGGTTTCCCATGTATTCATTTACATGAGCGATTATACGACGCGTAAAAACGGCGACCCGCTGAAAATAGAACATAAGCGACGACGCATTTACGGTGGCCAAAAAAAAAGTTCTGAAAATATGAACAGGCAAGAATACGCTAACTAAGTCTGTCCGTGATTGCCAGAAAATGTCCATTCCGCTGCGGGAGCCGGCGCCTGGGAGCAGAAGCCAGCAAACGGATCTCCGCTGCCAGCCTATCTGACAGATAGACTCACCACGGACAATCACGGCAATTTGCAGCATGCTGCGAATTGCCAGCCGCAAGCGAAGAATCGCTATGATTCTCCGCTCGTAGACAGGGGGGTTGCGCTCTCCATAGCAACGCTATGAAAAGTGTTCACTGCGTTCCCTGCAGCCGGATTATTGCCGCTGGGAACGTAGTGAAAATTCACCCGTGGACAGGAGCCCTTAAGAGATATGGTAAAGGTGTGGAAGCTATGCAGCCAGCCCTGATAATCGGGGGACTAGAAGGGTCCTCTTCAAAACAATTATCTATGGGTAATAAGAACCAGCTATTTATTTTCTTCAACATGGACTGCTTTCATGCAGTGAGGCTACGACCAATGTCTCCAAATTATGTGAACTGTTTACTGTACTTGGAGTCTAAGATACTTTGATAAGACCCGCTTTCTTGTTAAAAGCCCAGGCTTTTGACTTCCTCCCCTGTATTTAAGGGCTCTTCCACACGAGCGTACATCGGCCGCCGTTTTCACAGCTGGCCGATATATGCTATGATCTGATGCATTGGATTCAAATACATCAGATCACATGGTTGTATTCCCGCGGCGTAAAAGCGCCTGGCTGGGCCAATATAGCGCCGGGCGCTTTCACGCTGGGCCGAAAAGATAGTCCTAAAACTATCTTTCTGGCCAGAATACATCGGCTGCTGCATGGGCTCTTATGGGAGCCAATGACAGCGGCCGGAGAAGGGAAGTTGGAGGGAGTTAAGCAGCGTCACTGCTAAACTCCCTCCCTCTTCTCTCCTCCTCTCTCCTCCCCTCTGGCTGTTTGCAATAGGCCTCCCATTGTTGGCTGCTGACAAGGGGCAGAGAGGGGGCGGTTGCTTAGCTCTGCCGCTGTCCAGCCCACTAACATTGCAAAGAGCCAGAGGGGAGGAGAGACCAGGTGAGCCGGCGAAGGGGAGAGAAGTGGAGGCAATGGCATTGAGGCCTTGGCGTATATGCGCTGGGACCCGTGCCATCTGAACGGGTGCACAAACGTTAGTTTTGTGGGTCCGTTCATGCATTTTTATGGCGCCAACGACCGTGCGTAAAAACGCCTATGACTACGTGAAAAAGTCGTTGTACTGCAGCTCTACTTTTAGGCTGCTGCTGATCATAATCAGTGCATAATAATATAGCATGTTTGTGAACTACAAGCAATTACCATTGAGAAAAAAAGATTATCAGGAAACTGTCACACACGAAATTTGGATAACAAGCCCGACCTAATGCATAGCACTATGTATAATACAGCTGTATAGTTATGGCATATCACAGCACAAAGCATTAAAAATAAACAAACTGCTTTACAAATCATAATCTAATGCACAAATGAAAAATACATATTTATAGTAACATGAACAAAACTATAATTTACCAGGAATGGAAAACCAAAAACTAATCATTAGCACAATAATAACTGTCCTATTGACGATCTCATCTTTGACATGGTTTCTCATGTTCACAGGATAACCTCATTCTTTTTCAGAAAGCTGAGAGTCATGGAGTGGAAGCATAGTTCTTGCCAGTCCCTTCGTAACCCATCTGTACGACTTGCATGTTAAATGAGCTGTAATTAGAGTTAATTTGTAATTATTGTTCTACCAGCTGCAACTTTTCTCTAAAAAACAGAGAAAACACTTATTATACATTGGTATATTTGACTGCTCACAGCTAGTAGTAGATGGCGATTTCTGACATGTGATGCTTTGCAAAGACTCCTTGCTGCAGTCTCTTTCTAATCGATGATACATTTACCAGTGAGTTGGGATAAGGGCTTATTCACACGAGCGTATATTGGCCGCCGTTTTAACAGCCAGGAAAAATACGCTACGATCTGATGCATTGGATTCTAATGTATCAGATCACACAGGCGTATTCTCGCGGCATAAAAGCGCCGGGAGCTTTTACGCTGGGCAGCAAAGATAGTCCTGGAACTATCTTTGTGCCTGGAATACGTCGGCCGCTGCATAGGCTCCTATGGGAGCCAATAACAGCGGCCGGAGAAGGGAGGTGGAAGGGAGTTTAGCAGTGTGACTGCTAAACTCCCTCCCCCTTCTCTGCTCCCCTCTCCCCTCCCTGGCTGTTTGCAATAGGGGACGGGACAGGGGCAGAGCCAAGCTCCGCCCCCTCCCATTGTTGGCTGCTGACAAGGGATGGGGAGGGGGCGGTTGCTTAGCTCCATCCCCATCTTGCCCACTCCCATTGCAAACAACCGGAGGAAAGGAGGTGAGCCGGAGAGGGAAGGGGAGGCAATGGCATTGTGGCCTCAGCCTATATGAACAGGCGCACAAATCTAACATTTGTAAAAATGCCTAAGCTCGTAGGAAAGAGCCCTTAGACTGGTGCATGACTTGTGTCACTAAAGGCCCATTTAGACACAACGATTATCGCTCGAAATTCACTCATAAGCAATCTTTTGAGCAATAATCGTTGTGTGCATTTACACAGCAAGATGATCGCTCAAAATTCGCTCAAACGGCAGTTTGAGTGACAGTTTTGTACATTCACTTTGCATAAGCTCTTAAGTATCTAATTAGCTACTTAAGAGCCTATTAGTGGGTAATTGAAGGCTCCTGCTGTAGACAGAAGACAGCAGGAGCGCTGTCTTCTGTATACAGCTGCTGTGTTCTCGAAGTGCTCAGCTGGTATACAGCTGAGCGTTCTGAGTGGGGTATGCAGAAGACAGCTGGAGCGCTGTCTTCTGTGTACAGCTCCTTTCTTCTCCGCTCTTTTAGCTGGTGTCCCACTGAGAACTGCCAGCAGAATACCAGCTGAGAGAATCTTAGCAGCGCTGCCGGCTGAGATATCAGCCTGCACCGCTGATAAGAGTCATCGCTCATTTTTAGAAAACTAGAGGTGAGCAATGGGCAGGCGTTTAGACGCAATGGTTACTGCTCAAAAGCGGTCTTTTGAGTAAATTTTGAGCGGTAATCGTTGTGCCTAAATGGACCTTTAGGGCCCTTCTACACTAAATGATATCGTTCAGATTCCCGCTGGATCACAGGAAACTGAACGATGACCTCTTAGTGTGAATGCCGTCAGTGAATGAATGAAAAATGATAATTCGTTCATCATTCAGTTTCTGCAGCATAAAAATCATTTTATCTATAAAGGACTGCCTGTTTACTGTGAACAGAGGTGGATGGCTGGAGTTATTTCCATTTGCATTCCCTGAGCATTCCTCACTCCTGTATGAAAGCACAGGAGCAATTATCACTCGGACGATTTCAGGCGCTGAAGTGCCCGATAGTCATCCCGTATAAAAGGGCACTTAGTGCCTTTAAAATGATATTATTTTCAATAAGGGAAACTTAAATAATCTGTAGATATAACTTTCAATGGCTGATACGGCTCACCAGCACATGCTGGTGTCATTTCGGCACTGGACGCTGAAATGAGCACTTTTCTGCTGGTGTGTAGATGGATTGGTTGGCTGGGAAACATGTGTCCTAGTTGTCCAATCTGTTCTTGGCTGTCCACATTTATTCCAACTCCTCTTCACAGAGGATGACAGTTATTCTTCAAGTTTGGAGAAGCTTCTGGTCAAGTTAGTGGCTTCTGTCCTGTTCCTCACTTCAGATAAGTCTGTTTGGATTTAAGTGTGATCTTGATGAGGACAGCCTCACCTGACGTGAGGTTGTCCTTATCAGGGTAAGTGCTCTACTTTTAAGTCGAGTCTTCTCATATTAGGAGGCTAGGCTCAGATTCCCCCGTTTCCGACTTTTTTTTGCTTCATTTTATACACATCTACAAATATATAAATATATATATATATATATATATATATAGTGTTATCTGTGCCAATATATTGTGTTTATATTAGAGATTAGCGAGCGTACTCGGAAAAGCACTACTCGCTCGAGTAATTTGCTTTATCCGAGTATCGCTGTGCTCGTCCCTGAAGATTCGGGTGCCGGCACGGAGCGGGGAGCTGCAGGGGAGAGCGGGGAGGAACGGAGGTAAGATCTTTCTCTCCCTCTCTCCCGCCCGCTCTCCCCTGCTCCCCGCTGCGACTCACCTGTCAGCCGCAGCGGCACCCGAATCTTCAGGGACGAGCACAGCGATACTCGGATAAAGCAAATTACTCGAGCGAGTAGTGCTTTTCCGAGTACGCTCGCTCATCTCTAGTTTATATACATTCTTATGGACTATATATTATGTCCAATCCGGATGCAGTGTTTTACAACCAGCTCTGACATAACACTAAGGGCTCCCTTACACAATCACATTGTAATTGCGTATTACCTTCGTGTAATTCACGTGCGTAATACGCGGTAGCAAGCGGCTATAGACTAACATTGTGCCGCTCACACATACTGCGCGAAACACACCCAAGATAAATCACAGAAGGCCCTCAATGTTCATTGCGCACTTGCGGGCGGCACATAACAAATTGCAGCTGTCTGAGTCTAGCCTAGCAAATAGAAATGATGTTACAGCAAGCTTTTAAGGCTACTTAGGCCTCTTCATCAGTTTGCTGCCTTTACATATTAACAAAGAATTACCCCATTGTGACTGTGGCAAAGGCGGCATCTGCCAACAGCAAGTTTTTCATCCAAAAAGATGTCACCATAGATCAGTCTAGAGTTGCATTGACTTCTGTGTAACTCAATTTGCCACCTGCCCCCTGCCTTTAGGACTCATAGCCGTGCTGTGGACTTTGTGTGCCACTGTGCGGGATCCATTTTGTTTACACACCACTGCCATGCCACGGGGGCCTTCCCTGTTCTACAATACTAATAAAGCACTCGGAAAAGCTTCATTCATGTGGACAGATCTATGCATACCCAGAGACAGACGTATAAGCTCGTATTCTTAGTTCTTCAGACTCCAGCATTATGTGTTTTCCTGGCAGACTGCAGTAATTACAAGCAGAGAGCCTGGACATAACATGAAAACCAAAGAAAAGAGACTTAAACACATCCAAAACCAGTTTCCATGAAAACTTCTTCAAAACAACTAATTTCTATGTGCTCCTCCCACACCCCTGTGTAATTATATAGTAAATTATTACCTTCTAGACTGACCAGCTGCTTCCAGTTACCTCTTGTTGTTGAGTTAAGGAATATTTAAAGACACAAAAGGAATTAGACGTAAAAGAACAAAAGTACTAAGGGCGTCCTTGAAAATCAATGAAAAGAAAATAGTCCTGTAACTACAGATCCTTGGTCCACTCTTATGTATCACAGTATATATTCAGATGTAGCGGTTATGCCATGGTTCTTGTCGCCTGGTTCTTTTCAGTAGTTTACTGTGAACTGCCATCCGTGATTCTTACAGACAGCACTTGTGAAGCCTATTAAAACTATAAAACAATAGCAATTTGCAGTAAAACTGTGTGCATTCTGGTTAAGCAGTTCTTGGCCGTGCAACAAGCACTGTGGCACAACTGATACGTCTGAAAATACCCTCTAGGCATTTATTTCTTAAAAGGGTTGTCCAGGACTAGGATTTTCATGACCTAACCTTTATGATGTATGGTGGTATCCCAACTCTTGTATTTCAACATGTTGAATCCTTTGTTCCCAGGGAAGATAAGCCACTGCCAGTAGTGTCTTGCATATTATAAGGACACCATTACAGAAGGTGTACTGGTGCATCTTGTCTCCACCGGATCTAGGGGTGGAAACATGGGTTTGGCCTAGAGCACTGACAGGGAACGGCCAGTTCACATCTCCATTTGTGGATTGGCTGCCGTGCTGGAGTACAGGTGTAGCCCCTGGTGCAGGACCAAGAGCAGTGCCGTGGATCGCCTTCCAAGGAGGCTGCAGAATGGTGCAAGGTGCCAGTGATCACACAGCCTGGCAGGACCAAGAAGGCAGCTGAGCGGCGTCTGAAGGAGCGGCTTTATGACCGAGGAGGCAGCAGACCGCTGGATGGCGGAGCAGCGTTCCTACTAGCCACTGTCACTGGTTGCTGGGAGGCGGAAGCGCAGCCTGTGCTAAGAGTGACAGCACAGCCACAAGCACAGTGTGAAGGCCGCCAGGGAGACTCACCACTTGCAAATCGCATGCTGCCGGTACCGAAAATGGGAGGGTGCCGGGGACAGTATCAGCGGGCTAGGAAGCGCTGATGGCAGTCAGCTGGGTAGCAGCACGGTGAGTTCCAAGTCTGAAAGCCGGCAGAGGGTCACAGTGGGACAGCGAGCAAAGGCGCCACAGATGCCTGGAGACTGGCAATGGGGGCATAGCGGGAACTTGACACCAGCATGGGGAGTGAGTTTTCAGTGCAAGCGGGGTCGCAGGCAGTGAAGATGGCAGCCGACATACTTACAGCAGCGGACTTGCAAGGGGAGATGCAGCAACCAATCACCACCTGATATACGCTGTGATTTGATGCATTGGATACCAATGCATCAGATCACATGGCTGTATTCCTTAGCCGTGAAAGTGCCCGGCCAGACAATAAAGTGCCGGGCGTTTTTACGTCAGGCCCAAAAGATAGTCCTGAAACTATCTTTTGGGACGGATTACGTCGGCCTCTGCATTGGCTCCTATGGGAGCCCATGACAGCTGCCAGAGGTGGGAGGGAGTTTAGCAGCGTGGCTGCTAAACTCCCTCCCTCTGCTCTCCACCCCCCGTGCAGACTCATCTCTGCTCTCCTCCCCGCTGGCTCTTTGCAATAGAAAGGGGTGGGATGGGGCGGATCTAAGCTCCCACGCTCTTCCCGCCCCTTGTTCATAGCCATCAATGGGAGGAGGTGGGACGGGTCATAACTAAGCTCCGCCCCACCCCTCCCATTGCAAACAACGAGCGGGGAGGAGAGCAGAGGTGAGCCTGCGATGGGGAGGGAGGGGATAGGGGCAACGGTATGGTAGTCTCAGCGTATATATGCCAGGACGCATGCCGTCTGAGCGGGCGCACAAACGTTTGCTTTGTGCGCCCGTTCACCAGTTTTATCTCTCCTAATGTAGCATATATTATCCGGCCATTAAAAAAATGGGGTCCGATGTACCCCGTGGGAAAGAGCCCTCATATTGCTGAATAACTTTGTAAATTAGCAATTTAGAAGAAAATGGGTAGCAACCAGCGCTACCGTAGTAATGGCACATGTTGGTTGTTGCTTTGAGTTTTGGTGCGCTAATTCTAATTAAGCAACACTCATGTGACTGCAGCTCCAATATGTTATTCCTGCACTAATCCATGAACACCAATGTATTTGCTGGAACAGGAAGCTAATTCTTGCATACTGTTATAATTTTTTTAATGTTGGAAGATATACAACATGCATAATTAAAGCAGTGTTGTCAGTAATCCTTTCGCCAAGATTTTTTCAGAGTTTTACAAGTTTGGGCTGAAAATATAACAATCTCGAGTAGAATGAGACGGTTGAATGTTATTTTCTTATGTACATTAGATACATAAGGCTTCAGTTATGTAAATGCATTCAAGATGGGACTATTTCTGGACTGTGAGAATGTCTTTACTATGGAAAAGCATTATGCTGATGCAGCTCTCTGTTCCATCAACTTCTAGTATACATTCTCGTGGAATTCACGTGTACTTCATTATTTGTTACATAGTATTATTTTTTATGTACTTTAGTTAATACAGCATTTTTGTTCTGTGGGTAAACTTTACATCATTATCAGATGGAAGGTCCTTGACTCAAGAGCATAGCTATAAGGGGAGGGTGGGTAAACAAAGGTAGCAGAGGCCACAAGGCCCTAGTGGATTTGGGGGCAGAAAGGTCCTTCTGCCCCAGTATGATTAATGCCACATGACAAGTGGGGGTCCTATTAAGAGGGTTTCTAGCACTACACTGTTGACGTCTTATCCTCAGGATAGGTCAGTAGTAGTTGATTGGTGGTGGTCCACCGCTTGGATTCTCTGGCAATCAGAACAGTGTATTGTATCTTTGCCTGGTATTGCAGCTCAGTCCCATTCACTTGAATAGGAGTAAGCTGCTCTCTGGCCATATGTCCGATGTACACAATGTCATAAGGTTCTAGCATTGAGGTGAGCACCGCAGACTCTTCGGTCAGCTCATCAGTGAGGATCCCAAACGGCGGTCAATTCATTTTGATCTGTATGGACATACTCTGCATTGTATAATGACTTTGGCTCATTAAGTAATTTCTTTTCTCTGTGTATGTCCTGGAAACATTCGAAATTCAAAATCCTATATTTTTAATTATTGATGTCCTGACCACAAAAGCAAACATATTTCAAAATGAAAGTTATTTTCCATTATATTTTATAATAAGCTAACAGGAACAAATAAACTTTTTGTAGACACAAAAATTGCGTTGCCTATAATTAGTAGGGGGTTTGTGGGGGGGGGGGGGGGGGAGGAAGGGAGAGAGTTCCCCCCTACAGTTACTCGAAAATAGCGATACTCGTTTGAGTAATTGCTCTAAACGAGCACATTCGCTCATCTCTAGTAAAATACATTTACTATAGTAACATTTGGCCCAGTATATGCTATTGAATACTTTAACTTTGAAACTGGAAATGTAATTGGTTCTACCAACTCTGACTCCATTCAAAACTGACTCACACTCCACAACTCTGACTCCACAACCCTTGTGACTATTCATACCTCTAAACTGCATAATTGAACTTTGAAGGGAATGGCCTAATGTTTAAATCAAGTTTTTAGATTTGTTTTTTCTTTTTAGTGACTTTTAAAAATGTTACCTGTCACAGTCTATATATAAAAAAATCCCAATACCTTGCAGTTTTAACACTGACCACTATACCTGAACTAAAACTTTTCAATAGTCATCCCAATATCATCACAGGTATGAATACAATGACAGGTAAAGGCCCATTTACACCAGACGAATGTCAGGCAAACGATGTCCGACATTTGTCCCCGCACATACTCGCTCCCGTGCTGCTGCACAGGAGCGAGTATCGCTGGTTTGCTCAGCAGGGGGGCCGGCTGGAGGAGATTTCACTCCTCGCTCTCCCCTGTCCCACTCTATTCATTTAACATAGCGGTCGTTCAGTACTGAATGGCTGCTGTTTCCACTGAACAATCATCGTTCAGGATTTTATGCAGCTTAAAATCCCGAACGATGATTGTTCAGTGTAAACAGCAGCCGTTCAGTACTGACGGCCGCTGTTAAATTGAGTGAAGAGGGGCGGGGGGGAGAGCGAGGACTGAAATCTCCTCCAGCCACCCCGGCCCCTGCTGGCTGATCTGTGAATGAGCCAGCGATACTCGCTCCTGTACAGCATCACGGGAGTGTGTACACACAGAGACAAGTGTCGGGTATCGTTTGCCGGACATTCATCCTGTGTAAATGGGTCTTTACACTCGGTTATCGTGTTCATGGTCCTTGAGGTGGCTGCACAGAACAGAAAGTGTCAGCCTATTATTAGGCTTAGTGACCAGAGTGAAAACTGCATATTACTTTTTTTAAAAAATATATACATAGTGGCATGCAAACTAAAAGATTAAAAAATCACCTAAAATGAAAAAAAAATGTTCAACATAAAAATGTGATTTAAACAGTAGGTCATTTTCTGATGACACATTCTTTTTATTTTTGGTGGGAGTCTTTAATAGCAAGTAGTATGTAAAAACTATTTTCACGTGTTTTTAACTATTCAGCTCCAATTCTGTATAAGGGCTCATAAATGTTCATGCAGTAATTGCATCATATCTATGTTTTCAATGTCCAACTAAACAGCAAGACCCTATTCAATCTGACTATCCAACAGAGTGGCCAATGGTGCAGCTTGCTTTCTGAACCCTGAACCCATTAAGAGTCAGGGTCTGGCAACTTTGTTTTGCTAACTGTATTGTTTTTACTACTTCTTTTCAAAATTCCTTGCAATTCATTTTTTTCTAATCAGGCCCAATGTCCATGGGCAACTTTGATTTGCAGAATCGCACAGGAGATCCATAAATCAAGCTGCCTATAGAGATGCATGGGCGTCCGCAAATTGAGTATAACATGTGGATTTTATTTGCGGACCTTTTGGTCTGGAAAACAAATCACAGCATGCTCCATTTTTGTGTGGTTCCCGCACAGATGACTTCCATTGAAGTCAATGGAAGCCGTCTGATCCGCCACACACCCGCAGCTGACACTGCAGACGTGCCACAGATCCGCAGGAAAGCAGGAGATTTAAAAAAGAAAAAACTGTGCTGTGCATGTCCGACGGCGAGCCGTGAGGATAGTGCGCAGCAGTACAGCGAACCCGGAAGTGGAGGGATCCGCACAGATGCCGCTACCAGGGAAATCAGGTAAGCAAGGCCCACTGGCCGCGGGCAGTGCTGGAATCCGTGAGGGACCCCCTGCACGAAATCCACATGTGACATGGACATGAGGCCTAAAAATGAGATTTTTCCACTTGAATACACCTTTATTAGAAAAAGTGAAGAGCTTCCTCTATGACCTTTTATAAATTATGGCTCTTGGTAGAAAAAAAACCTTCATGGCCTGTAAACACTGACCTATATGCAAAACCATTTATTTCAATATGCAGCTTGTAGCAGTGTAGTGGTATACATAAAAGTAATCATTCTGGCTCCACAGGGGCAATCCTAGCACCAATACCCAGTGAGGATCAGGATCTCTTCAACCTATACAGCCCCTTTAAAATGGTACTGCAGTTAATTGCAGCTAGAATGGTTCCATGACAAATGCACAGTTTATTTACTATGTAATTGCGTATGTACAGCGTGGATTACGCACTCATAGAGAGAAAATGAACTCTATCACGTGTAATATGCGGCAAAATAGACCACACTTTGTTCCTTTTTGTGCGCGTACTACGCGCAATGTATATTCGCAAGTGAGAATGGATCAATGAAAATTAATGTACTTCGTTGATTCCATTCACCGCGTACATCACGCGCATAATTTGTTGTGAAATTCCGCTCGTGTGAGCTCGGCCTAATACAGAAATAGACTATCATGGACATTGACTGGCGAATGTTTATAATGCGGAGCTTCAAAGTACTTGAGCATCAACAAACCTAAGGGTGCCTGCACACGAGCGGAATTTCCAGCGCGTTATTTTAGGCACATTATCTGCCCCAGACCGCAGCTAATATACTCCTATGAGGATCCGCAGTTGTCCCCAGACGGACGGATTTGTATCGCGTTTTTTCACGAGCGTGAAAAAATCTGCGACCTGTTCTAATTTGGGTCGGATTCTGCGCGTGAAGCCTCCAATACAAGTGAATGGGTGCGTTTTTTCACGCAGTACATCCGCAGTGCAGCTGCAGATGGAGTCACTGGTTGCTATGACTACAGGAAGTAGGCATGGTAGGAGGCGTCCCAACACACAGCACAGAGCTTCACAGGCAAATTTGTAGAGGGAGATAGGTAGTATTTCTTGCCAATGCAGGATCTAAGAATGCAAAATCTGTAGTAATGAATTCGGCCGCCTGCAGACGAGCGGGTCGGATCCGGCGGCGAGAATTCTCGCCGCGGGACCCGACCCAAGAGCCTGCAGTGACGAGCGCGTACTCACCCGCGCCTGGCGGCCCCGGCTCTTTCATGTGCCGGCTGCCGCGCAGCCGGCGCATGTGCAGACCGTAGCCGGCGGTCGGGTGAGTGCGAGCCCCGCACAAAAATAGGACATGCCGCGGTTTGTTTGCCGCGCGAGATTTCGCGCGGCCAAACCGCGGCCGTCTGCATAGGAGTGCGTATTGTAATGCACTCCTATGCAGACTTTCAGCGGCGGAAATCCCACGGGAAATACCGCCGCGGGATTTCCGCCCGTGTGCAGGCGGCCTTCCTCTTGTGAATTTTTTTGCAGTGACTGAAATAAAGTCACGCTGGAGAAGCGCCTGAAAAAAGTTACATGGATCAACCATGCCCACAAAGACATCAATAATTTAACGGTGCTCGCACAAGCAAGAGGGACAAAACAGAGTCTAGGTGTTGGTTTTTAAGCTGTTTTCCAAGGAATGGGCAGTTCTCTAGGGGTTGGGTTTACAATAAGGGGCGGCTGCTGGTTTTTCTGCGTGTTTTTTTCCGCAACACATCCAAGTATATCCGCGCGTGATTTTTCACGCATCCGCACCTATCCGCAAGCACATTTAGGTACCATACGCGCGTGAAAATCCGCTAGCGGAATCCGGAACGCTCGTGTGCAGGCGGCCTAAGAGTGTAATAATCACAAATGAAGAACAACCCCATAAACCAAGTAAAGCATCTCAGCACTGCTGATGTTGAGAGGAGAGTATACATTGAGGCAGTGGTATGAATAACAAGCTGCTGGTCTAGTAGACACATCACCAGCAGTGAGGTGCAAGGCACAGGTTAATTGTTTTAAATTTTCTTCTGCAATAAAGACAATTAAAACTGTATACATTTATGCAAACATAAAGCATCACATTTGCATTCGTCACATTTATTTCAATATGAAAACTAAACCCGTTACACCACATATACTTTTTTGTGAGAGCTAGTTATTCTGTCCTCCAAAAAAAGTAGAATGACATAAAGGTGGTCACACGTAGTCAAAAGTACATTCTTGCGGACTTGCTTTGGCCAATTAAAGTCTATGGATACACTGAGGAATATGTTTGAATACCTTTTTTTCATATTCAAACATAAAGGGGTTGTACCAAGATGCACGACCCTTCCCAGGAATCGGGATGGGGGACAATAGCTGCTCTTGGCACCCTTGGCAATCAGCTGATTCTGCCGAGGAAGCCGCAGTCAGTAATACTTTTTTTCAGCAGTGGTTGCTGCAAGGAAAATGTAGTATTACAGGCCGGCCATTCACATGAATTGCTATCCTGTAATACCAGGATCGTAGAAGGTACATTAGAACAGGAGTCTCTCTTAATGAGCAGCTCTCCGTTGTGGGTCATAAAGACAGGTTCTGAAGAGGGGACCCGCTCTATGACATTCACATGCCCTAACAGGATATACCATCTTGACACAACCTCTTAAAAGCAAAAATGTGAAGTGATTAACCAAGTCCATACACTTACTGATTAGCCATTCCTGTAATTATTAAATTGCAGTCACCATGTATAAATTAACTGTAGCTCTCAAGAAGACCGAGAACTAACACAGTTTTAAGTCTGGGCTGATTTTTTTCTTTAGCAAACATACATTCATCCCCTCCAGGCAGGAGATTATCAGACTGCAGCTCGATCAAAGCTCATTTTTGATGGATCAATAGCTAATGGATATCATTGAGTCACGCCATTTACAACTGTGTAAACTTTAATATGCTCATTAGTCTGACACAACATTTATAGGCAGACTGATTCCATTAGAGACATAGACATGTTGGCAGAGAGGTGGGCACAGAAGAACCGCTATCTATATTTTTTGTGTTTTATCTTTTAGGGTAAACCTGTTTTTAATATTGGTACATAAACTGGAGAATAAGAGGTCTGGTGGAAATAATGGGAAAGACAATTTCAGAGTTAAAGGATTACAGAACTTTCATCAAAGAAAAGTTGTTTAAAAAATAAAGAATTAAATACAGAATAAAGTGTGCTGTACCTTTCCTGGTGGCTTTCTGAGTTCTCCTCGCATATCCATGGATGGTGGCACTTGATAAATTTCTTGGGATGGGGTCATTGATGGTGGCACTTGGTAAATTTCTTGTCCAGTCCCTGCAGAAGGTGGTATTTGATAAATGTCCTGAGTATGAGGTGGGCTGGTGGATCCTATTGGCACCTGGTGCAGCTCCTGTGATTGATTCATGGATGGGGGAACCTGATATATGTCTTGAACTTGACTTGTGAATTGATGTTGGGGTAGCGGATTCTGATACAAGGTAGATTGCTTAGAAGGAGTTGTCTGACCAGGGTGCTGTGACCCCTGAGGGGTCTGGTAATGTGTTTGCTGTCCTTTAGGTGTAGCTGGAACTAAGTAAACACTATCTGCACTCTGGCTCTGGTAAGAGGAGTGCACTGGGGGGTACTGATTTGTGGAAAGAACATTATAGACACTTTGATTGTTATAAGGCAATGGAGTTTGAGGTGGCTGCTGCTGGGCTGGTTGCTGAGGTTTCTGTTGGCTTGGGTCACTTGTTTGTTTCTTGTCATACATTCCCACCAGAATTTTTAGCCTGTTTCCAGGGACAATTCCTTGCCTTCCATGCAGAGAGCAAAGCCACCAGCCTTCTAGACCTTGAGTGTTACGTTCCAGCACGGTCATGATATCCCCCTTCCTAAAGGATAATTCGTCTGGTGACTCCGCAACATTGTCATACAGAGCTTTGGCCAATACATTCTGCAAAATACACAGATACAAAAACATTAATGAAAATATTTTTGGAAGATTTTAACTTGATGAGTACAAAGTCAAAAGTGAATACCATTTAAAACTGCTTGATGAGTCAAAGGTTTGGAGCCACGTAGCTATCTACATAGCGATAATATTAGATGCATCTCATGATCATGTGGCCTCATTACAAAGTATAATGTTACAATCTAATATTACTTAAAGGAGATGCCCAGCTGTAAATTCCCTTCAGTTGTAACTATCTGTGTAGTCAAGCCACTGCTGTGGGTTCTAATCTATCAATTCCCATCAGCAAGACAGCAGCCCTGTGCATAGCTGATCTCCAGGGTTCGTGGGTGGCTGACTGCTAGCGATTTACTATTAATCCCCTAACCATTGATAGTTTACAGTTGAACAACACCTTTAATTAAAATTGCCAATTCTTGAATTTGGTCCTACCCCTTAAATTGGTCAGTTCACCCATGTACGACAATGCCAAATTTGTTTATACTGGTAGTCTGCAACCTGCGACTGTCCAGCTATGGTGAAACAACAACTCCTAACATGCCTTACCAACTTGAGGTTGAGAGCTGTGGTTGCATCAGAACTGGAGAGCAACAGCCCGCAGTATAAACACTGGTTTATATCATTGTAGAAGGCATTTAGAAATAAGACATATACTCTTGGACCTAAGTTGAATCCCAGTATAGTCAAAACCTACAAGTCGTAAACCTTGTATTTCAAAAACCTACTTCAGTATCTTCAGTTATAAGTAGTGTCCTATCTACATCTACATTGGGTATTCTGTTTTCCTGTTTCATCACATTTTACAAAAAAATAGCGCTATCTATTTTCTCTAGTATTTTTTCATAGAACGAAGCCTTCAATGCAGATATGCCCAGAGCCTAAATAAGAATTTTAATTATGCAGAAGGCAATGTCTGCAGTCTTCCCTTTTAACATAAATGCATCTGCAGAACAAATATTGAAACAACTCTGAAACTCCGAGGAGTAATGTAACTTTGTGAAATATTAATAGTTAAGCGGACTCCAGTTAAGGAATGTGAAGTATCTTACAACAGAGACAGAGAGGTCACAGTGGTCAAGTTCAAAGCTACCAGTGCTAATCTCTCTTGTGAGGGAAGAGTTGAAATATTCCCATCAACCTTAGAAGACACTCGTTAGCAAACCACCAAATTCCACCCAACAATTGTGGTTCTCTCTCCAATGATTCTCCCACGGAAAAAAGCCACATACTGCCAAATACGAAACAACGGAAGTTTCCATAGTTTCGTTACAGAAAGAATTTGACGTTTATCTGCAACTAGCTGATATACCCGGCTTCACCCGATTTAATTTGGTACTGGTTTTCATCTGGTGTTCCCACGGAAAATCTTATGAAGTCGTGGTTACTTTAGAGATACCGAGGAAAAAAATTTGTTCACCATTTTGCGTGGTTCTTTGCGTTACCCAGGAAACACCACGTGGAGGTAACCAAGCTACGTTTCCTTTATATAAAATGACATCAGGAAGTGAGAGAATTAGATTACGTACGTAAAATTTGGACGCTAATTCTTTTGCGCTTAGAATTGAATAATCGAGTTGGGACCCATTAGCTTTTCCTATTTATGACATACTCAATGCTCGTGAAAAAAATTTCAAATTTCTATGACATCGGGAAGTGAGAGAATTAGATTACGTACGTAAAATTTGGACGCTAATTCTTTTGCGCTAAGAATTGAATAATCAAGTTGGGACCCCTTAACTTTTCCTATTTATGACATAATCAATGCTCGTGCCAAATTTCAAGTTTCTTTGACATCGGGAAGTGAGAGAATTAGATTACGTATGTAAAATTTGGACGCTAATTCTTTTGCGCTTAGAATTGAGTAATCGAGTTGGGACCCATTAACTTTTCCTATTTATGACATAATCAATGCTCATGAAAAAAATTTCAAATTTCTATGACATCGGGAAGTGAGAGAATTAGATTATGTACGTAAAATTTGGACGCTAATTCTTTTGTGCTAAGAATTGAATAATCAAGTTGGGACCCCTTAACTTTTCCTATTTATGACATATTCAATGCCCGTGCCAAATTTCATGTTTCTACGACATCGGGAAATAAGAGAATTAGATTACGTACGTAAAATTTGGACGCTAATTCTTTTGCGCATAGAATTGAATAATCGAGTTGGGACCCATTAGCTTTTCCTATTTATGACAGAATCAATGCTCGTGCCAAATTTCATGTTTTTACGACATCGGGAAGTTGGAGAATTAGTGGTGAGTCAGTCAGTCAGTCACACAGTGAGGGCTTTTGTCTTTATATATATAGATAAAAAACGACCTGTAATGTGCTTTTTCATCAACTTTTTCATCAACTCAGCCATAATTTACCTAATTTATCTATGGATCGCAGCTTAAATCGCTGCCATTCCACAGGTAGTGATCCGTATCTCTGAAAATATCTGCTTAGTTTTCCAGTCATATACCTCTCATTTTGGAATCCGTATATAACTAAACAGCAGAGTTACTAATCTGATTTTTTCATTTTTCTGAATAACTTATCCAAAAATCATGGACAGCAAACATTATTTACAGACACATTGGAAAACTTTATTGTATAGTAAAGATTCGAAGTAAGATATGTTTATAGGTCAGACCTCCCTAACATCCATGAATGGTTTATTAAGATTTGCATAATAAATTAATTTTCAAGCGTTTCAGCGTTTTAAAATGCGAGGATTTGCCCATTGAAATAAATGGGGTGTGTTTTCAGTGCTGCTAAAAATGTGATAAAATATGGGTACAACATTTTTTACCGCATTTTTTTACCACGTTTTTTACAGTTCTGGCATTATCAGCTGGCTTGGCTGCGTTTATAACTGTGCTGAAAATTCAGTCAAACCTGTAAACGCAGCTGAAAATGCAGTAAACACTGCATTAAAAAATGCTGCGTTTTTACAAGCGTATGCATGAGAGTGAGATATTTTTACTTTCAGTTTCACAGCAATCTCATGATGCATCAGCACAGCTATAGCTATGGTTATACCTTTCTGCTTTCCAGGGGGACAGTTCAATTATCATTACCAGATTTGTTACTTTTAGTTTCACCTTTATCCCCTTTTGCGGTGAACCCAGCATTAGCTAGAGGCTATACTATTTCTGCCTGCAGGGAGACAGTTTAATTACCATTACCTTCTATATTCATTCTAAATAATGCTACAGACCATAATTATACAGTCAGGATGATGAGCTGAGAAGTCCTCTATTATAACTGTGAGACAGGAGCTGTGTGATCATCAGTAACTGTGACAGGAATGCCTGTGTTCTCATGTTGGAGGTTTCAGTGGTAGATGCATGTAACAGCATCACACAAACTGAGAATCTGACTAGAAAATGAATCCATGACTCCGAGTAGATCTGAGTTGGTCAGAACTAAGATCACATGATCATCTGAGGACCAAAAAGGCTGGAAGTTTCAGACAAAAAAAAAATTAACCAAGGTAACATCAGCTCACTTATATATACACAAGGGGATAACTACATAATGAATGAGAAAAAAAATCACTGGAGTGGCCCCTTAACATCCCAATAAAAACAAGTTAAAGTAGTTGTCATTTCAGAATTCAAGAGAGTCCCTATACAGAGACCATCATCTATCAGCCTGAGCAGAGTCTAGTTGTGAAGAGCAGCTCTGCTCCTGAGAACACAGCACATCTATGAATTACAGAAACAGCACTTATTTTAATGGGCACCATGTAATGCTTCATTTCACCTAAGGAGGCACTGCAGAGGAAATACATACTTGCCAACAGTCCTAATTTGCCCAGTGAACCCGACAACAAAATAGTGGGATTTATGCTAAACAGGGGTACATTTGGAACAGAGACTAAATGGTACCAGGATTTGGCATTCAAATGTTATAAAGTATGAGAAATATTGTTCGCGTATTTTATAGAACATATTTATATGTCTATTCAGAAACACGTATGGTGCGTTATACAGAACTATATAGCACAATGTGTAAAGCGCTGTATAGTATATCATTGGTAAAGAGTATAAGTAAGTAAACATAACATTGAGTACACAAACCCACATATGTTCTGTGTTTAGGCCATTGCTTGTTACACGGCTGAGTGCTTATATAAGTTCCCTACACATGTTGCTTGTGGTGTAAATACAGCTGTTGGTGAACGCACCTGTCTACTGATATGTTAAACATTAACTCCCTGAAATGTCTGTCCATTGTTTGTTTTATTACAAACTATATTTGAATTTCTACTACTGTGCTGCCCTGAAAGTAAGACCCTGTCTTATATTAATTTTTGCCCCAAAATTGGCACAGGGTCTTATTTTCAGGGGTGTCTTACACTTACCTAGCAGGTGCCATTCGGATCCCTCCAGCTGTGATTGGTTCATCGAGCGCTGCATTGATTGGCTCAGCCGAGGCGCTCGAGAACCAATTAGAGCCATCACCTTCCTGGAGGCGGGGTTTATGAACTCCATGACCAGGAAGCGATGTCCTGTTAGCTACTGAGAACTGCAGCAAGAGTGCCAGAGCTCTGGAGACCACCTGGAGGGACCCAGATGGCGCCTGCTAGGTCAGTATTGTTTTGTTTTTTTTGTTGTTTAATATTGTATAATTAGGGCTTATTTTTGAGGAAGGGCTTATATTTCAATCAGTGTAGGGCTTATTTTTATAGTAGGTTCTACTTTTGAGGAAACATGGTAGTTTTCTTCTCTACAGAGATACATGTAACTGAATGAGAGGTTCGTTTGACAGTTTCCTTAAATGAATAACATTTTTAATCATGTATATAATAAAAATGATTCAATATATGTGCAGTAATTAGAGATGAGCGAGCGTACTCGCTAAAGGCAAATACTCGAGCGAGTATTGCCTTTTGCAAGTACCTTCCCGCTCGTCTCAAAAGATTCGGGTGCCGGCGGGGAGCGGCGGGGGAGAGCGGGCAGGAACGGGGGGAGATCTCTCTCTCTCCCCCCACTCCCCCTTGCTCACTCCCACAACTCTCCGCTCCCAAATCTTTTGAGACGAGCGGGCAGGTACTCACAAAAGGCAATACTCGCTTGAGTATTTGCCCTTAGCGAGTACGCTCGCTCATTTCTAGTAGTGATGTATAAAACCAGGAGATTCACCTATCTTTGCGTACCAACCACTGTTTTCTAGTATCGACCATCCTTAACCCTTTAATGACGCGGCCCTTTTTCTTTTTCCATTTTCGTTTTTTCCTCCCCCCTTTAAAAAAATCGTAACTCCTTTATTTATCCATCGACGTCACTGTATGAGGGCTTGTTTTTTGCGGGACGAGTTGTATTTTTCAATGGTGCTATTTAAAGTACCATATAATGTACTGAAAAACTTTTAAAAAATTCTAAGTGGAGTAAAATGAAAAAAAAAACCGACATTTCGCCATCTTTTAGTGCGTCTTGTTTCTACGGCGCAGAAACAGCAACAAAAACGACATGATAACTTTATTCTATGGGTCAGTACGATTACTACGAAACCAAACTTGTATAGTTTTTTTTTTTACTATACTCCTCTTTTTTTTCAAAGACATTAAATTTTTTTCAATTATTTTCTGTCGTCATTTTGTGCGCACGATAACTTTTTTATTTTTCCGTCGACATAGTTTAGCAAGGGCTCATTTTTTGCGTAATGTGCTGTAGTTTCTTATAGTACCAATTTGGAATACATACGAATTTTTGATCGCTTTTTATTGCGTTTTTTTCTGGGAGACAGGGTAACTAAAAAAATGCATTTCTGGCGGTCTTTATTTTTTTTTCGGATGACATTCACCGTGCAGGAAAAATAATGCGCTACTTTGATAGATTAGACTTTTACAGACACGGCGATACCAAATACATATTTTTAATTTATTATTTAGATTTTTTAATAATAGATATGGCAAAACTTTTTTTAAACTTTTGCAACTTTTTTTTTTCAATTAAAAAAATCTTTATTGATTTTTTTTTCTTACATTACTTTGAAGTCCCCCCGGGGGACTTTAACATGCGATACTTTGATGGCTCCTGCAGTATGACGTAATGCTATACTGCTTTTTGACAGGCAGTCTATCAAGCCACCCCACGGAGATGGCTTGATAGGCAGTCTGTTAATGCAGCCTTGGGGCCTTTCATTAAGCCCCCTGCTGCCATGACACCTGCACGGCTCCCCCGATCTCACCGTGGGGGGGGGGGGGGGGGCGCGTGCGGGACCCCCGAACAATGTTTGGGGGATTTAAATGCCGCTGTCGGAATTGATAGCAGTATTTAAATGGTTAATAGCCGCGATCGGCCGCGCGGCTGCTCGCGGCTATTGCCCGCGGGTGTCAGCTGTTATAAACAGCTGACGCCCACACTGTATGAAGAGAGGTTGCCACGCAACCTCTCTTTATACATACCCCAACGCTCCATGACAAACCGATACGTCATTGGTCGTGAAGGGGTTAATCAGGACACTGGGTGAATTATTTGCAGGTCGGCAGGTATGCAATCTGTCACAAGCAAAGCTTATAAATTGGCATGTTAATTCGCACCTGAACAAGAGGCTTTTGATCCCATCATCCTATCTACTCCTTTATGAAAGACTAGCATGTCCTTAGTCCTATAATAATGAAGTTACCAAGAGGAGATATTGGTCTCCCTGTTTTCACAATCCACAAACCCCAGACGCTAAGTCTCTGAAATTAAATACTGCTATCAATCAAAAGATAAATTGATAACTGGGATTATGAATAGAGATGATCGAGCACCCAAATGCTCGAGTCCACGTTATTCGAGTCGAGCTTTTCGGAAAATTTGAGAGCTCTACTTGAGTAATGAACCCCATTGACTACAATGGGAGACTCAAGCATTTTTGTATGTGGGACGCCGGGTCCCAAGCTTTTTTTTTCTTGGTTCTCTCTCTGGGGCGGGGTTGAACACGGTGTGATGCTCGTTCGAGTAACGAGCACCATCGAGTACGCTAATACTCGAACGAGCATCAAGCTCGGCAGAGTACGTTCGCTCAACTCAAATTATGAGTCATCTGAAAGTTTTAGTCAACACCAATTGTATTTTCAGAATCGGGCATTGATTGTGAACTCAATGCATTCACTCCTATTGTTGTGCAATCCCTAGAACATGTGGAATTGTATACCTGCTAGACTACTCATATTCCACAAAGGATGCTTGGTATCTACTTGTAAATTGATGTTATGAAATATGGAGGCCATTGTTTCCCTCCCGGAGCACCTCCTGAGAAATGATGGTAAAAATATTACATTGTGTGTTCATCTGGAATATCTGCACATTCACTCAGGTGGCCTCTCCCTAATGTCATGGGGCAAAGTTGGTGGATTCTGTTTGGAGAAACCCTAAAACTATGAGGTTACACTCTCCAAACTCTCAGGATAGTCCATATTTCTGCATGCTCCTCGCAACCAGAACTATTCATACCAACTTCGGACTGATATTTTCTATTATTTTATACCTTGTTGTTTTCATAACTGCTTTGTGAGTATTTTGTATATTTCTTTACCCTTTTTGTAGATTATCCCTTTTTGTATATTTTTTATCTGAGCACTTCTAACCTTTTTGAAATAAAGCATAAAACGTTATAAGTCTGTCCTAAGGCTCTAAGCGATCCATAATCCTGAAGAACTGTAGCTGTGTTTGGGCTGCTGGAAACCGGAAAGGTCCATAATCCAGCAGGTGGGCAGAACTGAGGTGGCTGACTTGCCTGGCAAATAAACGGTCAGTAGTGGCAGCAAAGTGTTTTGGGGCTTGCAAGACTGTGCTGTGTGTGATTTAGGCTTCATCTTGAACTAGTGCCGGATCCAGAGAGCTAAGAATAAATCCACCCTGTGGTCTGCCCTTGGGTGCCATGAGTCACAGTTTGGTGATGTCGGTCTTGTTTCCGTTAAAGTATATTTGTCAAAATGGCAACATTTTTTTAAGGTTATACTGTACAGCTCGCTCAAGTAATAGTTACGGAATTGTAGATCTATTTGTTAGTAATCATAGAATTATTGCAATCTTCACTAATGCATTTTGTAACCCCACGACAGGCTCGGGGGGGCGGCGGGGGTGAGCGGGGGGTAGCGATGCTCATTCGAGTAACTGCCTTATCCGAGCGTGCTCGCTCTTCTCTAGTCTGAAGGAAACTTGGAGAATGCTCCAGGCACCAGAAGACTCTCCTACTCCAGACAAACAAGTCATTACTAGAGATGAGCGAGCACCAAAATGCTCGGGTGCTCGTTACTCGGGACGAAATTATCGCGATGCTCGAGGGTTCGTTTCGAGTAACGAACCCCATTGAAGTCAATGGGCGACCCGAGCATTTTTGTATGGGACCTATGCTCCGCTAAGGTTTTCATTTGTAAAAATCTGGGCAATTCAAGAAAGTGATGGGAACGACACAGCAACGGATAGGGCAGGCGAGGGGCTACATGTTGGGCTGCGTCTCAAGTTCCCAGATCCCACTATTAAGCCACAATAGCGGCAAGAGTGCCCCCCCCCCCCTCCCAACAACTTTTACTTCTGAAAAGCCCTCATTAGCAATGCATACCTTAGCTAAGCACCACACTACCTCCAACAAAGCACAATCACTGCCTGCATGACACTCCGCTGCCACTTCTCCTGCGTTACATGCTGCCCAACCCCCCCCCCCGCACGACGCAGTGTCCACAGCGCACACCAAAGTGTCCCTGCGCAGCCTTCAGCTGCACTCATGCCACATCACCCTCATGTCTATTTATAAATGCGTCTGCCATGAGGAGGAACCGCAGGCACACACTGCAGAGGGTTGGCACGGCTAGGCAGCGACCCTCTTTAAAAGGGGCGGGGCGATAGCCCACAATGCTGTACAGAAGCAATGAGAAATATAATCCTGTGCCACCGCCATCAGGAGCTGCACACGTGGGCATAGCAATGGGGAACCTATGTGCCACACACTATTCATTCTGTCAAGGTGTCTGCATGCCCCAGTCAGACCGCGTTTTTTTTATAAATAGTCACAGGCAGGTACAACTCCGCAATGGGAATTCCGTGTGCACCCACAGCATGGGTGGCTCCCTGGAACCCACCGGCTGTACATAAATGTATCCCATTGCAGTGCCCATCACAGCTGAGGTAACGTCCAAATAAACGCAGGTGGGCTTCGGCCCACACTGCATGCCCCAGTCACACTGGGGTTCTTTAGAAGTGGACACATGCAGTTACAACTCCCTGTGGACCCACAGCATGGGTGGGTGCCAGGAAGCCACTGGCGGTACATAAATATATCCCATTGCATTGCCCATCACAGCTGAGGTAATGTCATGTTAAATGCAGGTGGGCTTCGGCCCATACTGCATGCCCCAGTCAGACTGGGGTTCTTTAGAAGTAGACACATGCAGTTACAACTCCCTGTGGACCCACAGCATGGGTGGCTCCCTGGAACCCACCGGTGGTACATAAATATATCCCATTGCAGTGCCCAGCACAGCTGATGTAACGTCAGCTTTAATGCAGGTGGGCAAAAAATTAATTAGATTACACTGTAGGCGAGGGCCCCAAAAAATTGGTGTACCAACAGTACTAATGTACGTCAGAAAAATTGCCCATGCCCAACCAAGAGGGCAGGTGAAACCCATTAATCGCTTTGGTTAATGTGGCTTAATTTGTTACTAGGCCTGGAGGCAGCCCAGTTAAAATAAAAATTGGTTCAGGTGAAAGTTTCAACGCTTTAATGATCATTGAAACGTATAAAAATTGTTTACAAAAATTATATGACTGAGCCTTGTGGGCCTAAGAAAAATTGCCCATTCGGCGTGATTACGTCAGGTTTCAGGAGGAGGAGCAGGAGGAGGAGGATGAATATTATACACAGATTGATGAAGCTAAAAGGTCCACGTTTTTGATGGTGATAGAGAACAATGCTGCCATCCGCGGGTGCAGCCTACGTATTGTTTAGGTATCGCTGCTGTCCGCTGGTGGAGAAGAGAAGTCTGGGGAAATCCAGGCTTTGTTCATCTTGATGAGTGTAAGCCTGTCGGCACTGTCGGTTGACAGGCGGGTACGCTTATCTGTGATGATTCCCCCAGCCGCACTAAACACCCTCTCTGACAAGACGCTAGCCGCAGGACAAGCAAGCACCTCCAGGGCATACAGCGCGAGTTCAGGCCACGTGTCCAGCTTCGACACCCAGTAGTTGTAGGGGGCAAAGGCGTCACGGAGGACGGTCATGCGATCGGCTACGTACTCCCTCACCATCCTTTTACAGTGCTCCCGCCGACTCAGCCTTGACTGGGGAGCGGTGACACAGTCTTGCTGGGGAGCCAGAAAGCTGTCAAAGGCCTTAGAGAGTGTTCCCCTGCCTGTGCTGTACATGCTGCCTGATCTCTGCACCTCCCCTGCTACCTGGCCCTCGGAACTGCGCCTTCGGCCACTAGCGCTGTCGGATGGGAATTTTACCATCAGTTTGTCCGCCAGGGTCCTGTGGTATAGCATCACTCTCGAACCCCTTTCCTCTTCGGGTATGAGAGTGGAAAGGTTCTCCTTATACCGTGGGTCGAGCAGTGTGTACACCCAGTAATCCGTAGTGGCCAGAATACGTGTAACGCGAGGGTCACGAGAAAGGCATCCTAACATGAAGTCAGGCATGTGTGCCAGGGTACCTGTACGCAACACATGGCTGTCCTCACTAGGAAGATCACTTTCAGGATCCTCCTCCTCCTCAGGCCATACACGCTGAAAGGATGACAGGCAAGCAGCATGGGTACCCTCAGCAGTGGGCCAAGCTGTCTCTTCCCCCTCCTCCTCATCCTCCTCATGCTCCTCCTCCTCAACGCGCTGAGATATAGACAGGAGGGTGCTCTGACTATCCAGCGACATACTGTCTTCCCACGCCTCTGTTTCCGAGTGCAAAGCGTCTGCCTTTTTTGCTTTGCAGGGAACTTCTCAAGAGGCATAGCAGAAGAATGGTGACGCTAATGATTGCAGCATCGCCGCTCACCATCTGGGTAGACTCCTCAAAGTTTCCAAGGACCTGGCAGATGTCTGCCAACCAGGCCCACTCTTCTGTAAAGAATTGAGGAGGCTGACTCCCACTGCGCCGCCCATGTTGGAGTTGGTATTCCACTATAGCTCTACGCTGCTCATAGAGCCTGGCCAACATGTGGAGCGTAGAGTTCCACCGTGTGGGCACGTCGCACAGCAGTCGGTGCACTGCCAGATGAAACCGATGTTGCAGGGTGCGCAGGGTGGCAGCGTCCGTGTGGGACTTGCGGAAATGTGCGCAGAGCCGGCGCACCTTTCCGAGCAGGTCTGACAAGCGTGGGTAGCTTTTCAGAAAGCGCTAAACCACCAAATTAAAGACGTGGGCCAGGCATGGCACGTGCGTGAGGCTGCCGAGCTGCAGAGCCGCCACCAGGTTACGGCCATTGTCACACACGACCATGCCTGGTTGGAGGCTCAGCGGCGCAAGCCAGCGGTCGGTCTGCTCTGTCAGACCCTGCAGCAGTTCGTGGACCGTGTGCCTCTTCTCTCCTAAGCTGAGTATTTTCAGCACGGCCTGCTGATGCTTGCCCACCGCTGTGCTGCCACGCCGCGCGACACTGACTGCTGGCGACGTGCTGCTGCTGACACATCTTGATTGCGAGACAGAGGTTGCGTAGAAGGAGGAGGAGGAGGGTGCTTTAGTGGAGGAAGCATACACCGCCGCAGATACCACCACCGAGCTGGGGCCCGCAATTCTGGGGGTGGGTAGGACGTGAGCGGTCCCAGGCTCTGACTCTGTCCCAGCCTCCACTAAATTCACCCAATGTGCCGTCAGGGAGATATAGTGGCCCTGCCCGCCTGTGCTTGTCCACGTGTCCGTTGTTAAGTGGACCTTGGCAGTAACCGCGTTGGTGAGGGCGCGTACAATGTAGCGGGAGACGTGGTCGTGCAGGGCTGGGACGGCACATCGGGAAAAGTAGTGGCAACTGGGAACTGAGTAGCGCGGGGCCGCCGCCGCCGCCATCATACCTTTGAAAGCCTCCGTTTCCACCACCCTATATGGCAGCATCTCCAGGCTGATAAATTTGGCTATGTGCACGTTTAACGCTTGAGCGTGCAGGTGCGTGGCGGCGTACTTGCGCTTGCGCTCCAACACTTGTGCTAGCGACGGCTGGACGGTGCGCTGAGAAACATTGGTGGATTGGGCCGAGCACAGCGGAGGTGAGGGTGTGGGTGCAGGCCAGGAGACGGTAGTGCCTGTGTCCTGAGAAGGGGGTTGGATCTCAGTGGCAGGTTGGGGCACAGGGGGAGAGGCAGCGGTGCAAACCGGAGGCGGTGAACGGCCTTCGTCCCACCTTGTGGGGTGCTTGGCCATCATATGTCTGCGCATGCTAGTGGTGGTGAGGCTGGTGGTGGTGGCTCCCCGGCTGATCTTGGCGCAACAAAGGTTGCACACCACTGTTCGTCGGTCGTCTGCACTCTCAGTGAAAAACTGCCAGACCTTTGAGCACCTCGGCCTCTGCAGGGTGGCATGGCGCGAGGTGGCGCTTTGGGAAACAGTTGGTGGATTCTTCACTCTGGCCCTGCCTCTACCCCTGGCCACCGCACTGCCTCTTCCAACCTGCCCTACTGCTGCACTTGCCTCCCCCTCTGAAGACCTGTCCTCAGTAGGCGTAGCAAACCAGGTGGGGTCAGTCACCTCATCGTCCTGCTGCTCTTCCTCCGAATCCTCTGTGCGCTCCTCCCTCGGACTTACTCCAATTACTACTACCTGAATGATAGACAACTGTGTCTCATCGCCATCATCCTCCTCACCCACTGAAAGCTCTTGAGACAGTTGCCGGAAGTCCCCAGCCTCATCCCCCGGACCCCGGGAACTTTCCAAAGGTTGGGCATCGGTCACAACAAACTCCTCCGATGGGAGAAGAACCATTGCTGGTCATTCTGGGCAGGGGCCCGGGAACAGTTCCTGGGAGTCTGCCTGCTCCTCAGAATGTGTCATTGTAATGGAGTGAGGAGGCTGGGAGGAAGGAGGAGCAGCAGCCAGAGGATTCAGAGTTGCAGCAGTGGACGGCGCAGAACTCTGGGTGGTCGATAGATTGCTGGATGCACTTTCTGCCATCCACGACAGGACCTGCTCACACTGCTCATTTTCTAATAAAGGTCTACCGCGTGGACGCATTAATTGTGAGATGAATGTGGGGACGCCAGAAACGTGCCTCTCTCCTAATCCCGCAGCAGTCGGCTGCGATACACCTGGATCAGGAGCTCGGCCTGTGCCCACACCCTGACTTGGGCCTCCGCGTCCTCGCCCGCATCCATGTCCTCTAGGCCTACCCCTACCCCTCAGCATGCTGTATTACCAGTAGTGCAGAAACAGAACGCTGTAATTAAATGTGCCGCTTATTGGCCTGTGGTTGGAGGCTGACTTCCCTTATGGAACGCACAGCAGAGCCAGGAAACAATTTTGCGCATGCCTGTAGTGAGACGTAGGTGCGTAGGACTGAGCTAGTGGAATTCACAGCGCAGAAGCAGTCAAGTGGCCAAGGGCCAGTAGTAGGCCTTAAGTATTTTGCTTCTATTTTTTTTAAATGCTGAGCTGATACAGCAGACAGATACTGTAGGCAGCGTATAATATTATGTATACTGTTTCCCTCTGGCGGGATGACGGCGATCATGTAACAGAGACAGCAGATCCAGGAAACAAATTTGCGCAAGCCTGCTGTAACGCTTAGCTGCGTATTAATTAGGACTACAACCCCCAGCAGATAGATACTGTAGGCAGCGTATAATATTATGTATACTGTTTCTCTCTGGCGGGATGACGGCGATCAATTTTTTGGAAAAAGCCCACTGCGTATATAGCCTGAATATCTCTTTCCCTGCCTCACCAGTACTGCCCCTATACTCTGTACAATGACTGCAGACTGCGGACGCAATGCTCTACACGGCCGATATACAAAAAAAAAAAATTGTGCAACACTGCTAAAAGCAGCCTCAACAGTACTGCACACGGTTAGATGTGGCCCTAAGAAGGACCGTTGGGGTTCTTGAAGCCTAAAATAACTCCTAACGCTCTCCCTATAGCAGCTCCGGCACCAGCAGCACTTTCCCTGATCTCTGTCAGAATGCATCTGTGGCGAGCCGCGGGAGGGGCCGATTTATATACTCGGGTGACACCTGATCTCGCCAGCCACTCACTGCAGGGGGGTGGTATAGGGCTTGAACGTCGCAGGGGGAAGTTGTAATGCCTTCCCTGTCTTTCTATTGGCCAGAAAAGCGCGCTAACGTTTCAGAGATGAAAGTGAAAGTAACTCGAACATCGCGTGGTACTCGTCTCGAGTAACAAGCATCTCGAACACGCTAATACTCGAACGAGTATCAAGCTCGGACGAGTACGTTCGCTCATTTCTAGTCATTACTTAACAGATCAGAAGTTTTTGGAGAAAATTGGATTCTACTTTGTTGTTCTTTTTGCCTTCCTCTGGATCAAAATTTGGGGGTAATAGGCTGAACTGTATGGACATATGTCTTTTTTTGGGGCCTTACATACTATATTACTATTCAGGGCAAAATTGTCAGATGTTTGATGCGAAACTGTCCCTTCCAGTATGAGACTGCAAGTAATATAGAGGTCACTCATCTAAAATATTAGGATATAAGCTTTGCAGCTAGGTGACTTGCCCTTCAATGTGTGTATGTCTATATCTGGATTGGATTGAAAGGGTCTATAAAGCTAATAAGAACACTTCTTCTTCTCTCAGTATTAAGTTAGCTGCAGTTAAAGACAGTTGTGATATCACCATGGATAAGAGGTTGTCAGATGGTCCAAACAAAACTGGCAGCCAAAAGATTTTGATGATGTCTATGCCTAGATCACGAGGTAATGGTCTACAGGGTAGTAATATTCTTTCTATAGAAAATATATTATTCTTTTCACTGATAAAGCATTACAGATGTACATTTAGATCACATTCACACAGCAGTATTTGGTCAGTATTTTCCATCTGTATTTGTAAACCAAAATTGAAATGGGTCTAAAATACGAAAGAGATGCAAATCTTAATAAACTTTTTTTCTGTAGATTCAACTCCTGGTTTTGGCTTCCAAGTACTGATGTAAAATACTAACCAATTACTGCAATCTGAACCTTACTCTAATGCAAGGGTTCCTGCTTGCTCTCTGCATCCAGCTGTTTTCTGCACGGAGCGCCTGGGTGTTATACAGACGAGCGCTCCGTGCGGGGTATGAAGAATGCAACTGGACAGCTGCGTTCTTCATACCCAGCCTGTCATCAGGGAGCGGGATACAGCTGAAACAATAGTATCAGCTGTATCCTGCTGTGAATCCCTGATAAGACTCATTGTCGTCTTTCAGTATGCTGAAAGACAACGATGAGCGATGGTTTAACGGAAACTGCATGATGTCAGTGCAGTTAGACACAATTATTGCTCAAAAGACGGCTTTGAGCGATTTTTGAGCCATAATCGTTGTGTCTAAATGGGCCTTAGCATTTAGCTTCTATCCCACTTTTCATTAATGCAATTTACAATTAATATTATTAAAGGGTTAAACAGGTGAAAACATATTTTTCCATTCCTGTTGCCCTCATCTGACTGTCTGTCACACTTTGTATTTCAGCCATTTCTATGCAAAGCAGCCATCTATCAGCTACCATCTTGAGAGTCAGATTTGTTACTTTCAATTTAACATTTATGCTATTTTGCAGTGAACCCAGCATTAGCTAGAGGCTATACTATTTCTGCCTGCAGGGGGGCAGTTTAATTATCATTACCTTCTATATTCACCTAAAAAATAATGTACACCCCATAAGTATACAGTCAGGAGGATGACTCATGCTCTCCTCTGTTATAACTGTATGACAGGAGCTGTGTGATCATCATCAGTAACTGTGTATGCCTCCCCCTCAACACAGTTGCTGTGGTTGATCCAACTAACAACATCACATAGGCTGTGAAAATTGGTTAGAAAATGATTCCATAAACCCCAAGTAGACCCGATGCACACATCTATATATGACTGGTAATAACTATTTTTATAAGTAATTATTTTGTTTCATGCTCCTTTAAGTATTCCGGGACCGTTTTACGTACTGTATGTTGCCAGGTTCCCTTTAATTTAAAACCAAACACACCATACAGTAATGTCGACTGTACGGCTTAACATTAATGAAAAACCACTACAGAGCAGCTGCAATGCAATCACGGATTCTGGGTTGAGACTGGAGAGCCTGTTCAAATAAATAAATGACTAGTCTTTAAATTACATTCATCTGAAATTATTCAGTAGTTTCTTTCCTGCCAGAAGTCATTCAATGTCATATGTGGATAAAAGAGTAGTTACACAATATTTACTTAGTGGCTTAATCAGAGGGCAGTCAACCTTTTTCATAGCGCTTGTCCAACCTCTTACTATTGTTAGTATCACTGGTTTTTTGTCTCCTTCTTGCTCTTGCCATTCATACCTTTATAATTTGTGAAATCCTAGCAATGACAAGTGCTAATAGTACAACAAACCAACAAAATACAACAGGTGGTGTTAAGCCATTCTGATAATTAAAAATCAAGAGGTGTATTAAAGGGGTGGTCATGGCTGGCCTTAGCTACAAAGCATGAACCACCAGCTTGTATGGGAAGATCAGGGTAGGAGCGATCAACCACCTTAGGACTGCCCAGGCAGATGATTTTCTTCATAGATGAATCATCCTTCTCCTGGCTCTGTCTCCTCCCCTTTGATGTTTTGAGGTGCCATTGTGAGCCAGTTGATGCTCGTGCAATACAATCAATTAATTCTACAATTGTACATATTTGGTTCTCGTGCTGCATTTATGTTATGAGCTTGGTTCTGGTATTGTATTTATATACGGAGCTTGGTTCGGGAGCAGTATTTATTTCCTGAGCTATTCTGGTGTGAGTATGCTGCTATATTGCTGCTTTGTACACATGCAGAATATAGGCAGACTGACTATCAATGCAATACATTTTCTGCTATGAAGTGCTGGCACCCAAAAGAATTTCACACAGTGTCATCTAAACTAAGACCTGCACTAGAGGTACTGAAACCCAGTACCAGGTGGGAGCTGCACTATGCAGAGATTGATGGGGGCCGGTGTGATACCACTTACTGATCAGTAGGACACCAAACCACACTATCATCAATATTCTCTATTTAGGTGCTATTCAGAATAATCCTATTTATAAAGCTGCAACTATTGATGTTTCTTTCCTAGTAATCGGGCAGTAGATGCCATCTCATATGTACATGTATATAAGTCAACTAGATTATGTGAACCAGTGAAGATCTCAGACCATTACTTCTATTGTGCTTGTCTTTCCTGTGTATGTGTGATGTCAGGCAGCTTCACAGCTGGATCTCAGCAATACTCCATTCCATGAATAGCTCCCACTTCTCTACAGATTGAGTTGGCTTTTACTCTATGCCCGTTTGGAGAAGGAGACAATGGAAGCCTGAGTATTTCTTCTTCCTTGCACTGTAGCAAGACCAGAACTTGAATGAATGGGCAATTTATTGAATTAAACATGCTGTTTCCTCCAAGTGCACACCACAACATTACTTATTTTTTGACCAGAGACTTATTGTACGCCATTGAAAGTGTTACTTCCTGCCTGTGTTTGTTGTAATACAGAAACAAAGAACAGGGGAATTACAGAAAGTCTCCTACTTACGAACAGGTTCCAGGAAGCTGCTCGTAAGTGCATTTCTTCGTATGTCTGAACAAATGCTTCTATGGAGGAAGATCACGGGGTGATCTCACTCCATACAACATGGCTGCCGGCTGTTTCTTAGAGCCGACACCCACCTGCAACAGCTCCCATAAGCCGCGCCGCTTATCAGAGCTGATAAGACTTTAAATGCCACTGTCAGTGCGGGACCCCCGTAAGTCAGGTGCCAGCTGTTAGAAACAGCTGGCACCTGACTTACGGGGGTCCCGCACTGCCCCCCTGTGGTAAGATTGAGGGATGCCGTGCTGTTGCCTTGTGAAAGGCCCCAGGGCTGCTATGCAGAGTGCCTATCAAGCAGTGCTTATGGCATGGCTTGATAGAATGCCTGCTCGATCGCTGTACAGTATGATGTAATGCTATAGCATTACATCATAGTGCAGAACAATTATGTTCGTATCTTGCAGAGTTCGTAACTTTAACGTTTGCAAGTAGAGGACCATCTGTATTTACTATGCTCAGAGCATGGATTCTTCCTAGATATTATGTTTGTATTGGCTGATACATACCAGATTGAGAACTTCCTTGGTGGTCCTTTGCAGTTGTTGTATAATGGGGGCTATGGCTCACAGTGCTTTTTTACTGACTAATTCCCATACTACTCTATGAGACTGATAGTCAGTATGAGTTGAGAGTTATACTAGGCTAGGCTCATGACATGGCTTTGCATTCTGTCAATTCAATGCAACTTTTTTGGTGGTGGTGTTGGTGTGGGTGCGCTGAAGGGGTGTCAAGTCTACTATTAAAACAGGATGCAGCAGGAAACAAAAACTATGCAGGCTTCATTTTTTTCTTCTGCTGAACAACAGGATCCAGATGGTGTAGCATAAATGTCAAGGACGACATAGAAGTCAAGGACGACAGGATGCAACAGGGTACCTATCCTGATTCACTCTTTTTAAAGTGTACTAGTACTTTCAGATGTCTTATCAAAAGTTGCCCTGTGTGTTGATAAGAAAATAGCAGCATTATTGGATATTACATGACTTGTAGCTTACATTTTTTAGCAGTTATTCTCTTCTTCCTCACTGTCTCCCCTTCTCTCCCCCCCCCCACTCTCCTTTGCTCTCCATACACTTCAAGTAGCAGCATGAGTCATCCCAGTCCTTCACTTCCTGTATTAAATCTTCCTGTCTCTGTTACTAGAGATGGATTTCACTTGACAAAAGTAGAGAGCAAACTAGGACGAAGTGAGGCCCCAAGTGAACAGCATTTTAGAGTGATTTTTCAGAACAAAAGCACACAGCCTTAATCATAGAATGGTAGAATTGGAAGGGACCTCCAGGGTCCTCTGGTCCAACCCCCTGCTCAGTGCAGGATTCACTAAATCATCCCAGATATTTGTCCAGCCTTTGTTTGAACACTTCCATTGAAGGAGAACTCAGCACCTCCTGTGGTAACTTGTTCCACTCATTGATCACCCTCACTATCAGAAAGTTTTTTCTTATATCTAATCTGTGTCTTCTCCCTTTCAGTTTCAACCCATTGCTTCTATTCTTTCTTTGTGCAAATGAGAATAGGGCTTATCCCTCTGCACTGTGACAGCCCTTCAGATATTTGTAGACAGCAATTAAGTCTCAATATTGTTGTATTATGCCGCCACCGGAAGTAAAGGGTGACGACTAGAGATGAGCGAGCGTACTCGGAAAAGCACTACTCGCTCGAGTAATTTGCTTTATCTGAGTATCGCTTTGCTCGTCCCTGAAGATTCGGGTGCCGGCACGGAGCGGGGAGCTGCAGGGGAGAGCGGGGAGGAACGGAGGGGAGATCTCTCTCTCCCTCTCTCCCGCCCGCTCTCCCCTGCTCCCCGCTGCGACTCACCTGTCAGCCGCAGCGGCACCCGAATCTTCAGGGACGAGCACAGCGATACTCGGATAAAGCAAATTACTCGAGCGAGTAGTGCTTTTCCGAGTACGCTCGCTCATCTCTAGTGACGACATAATACAGCTGTCAGAAAATTTAGTAATGCACCCAGCTTCTGATTGGCTGCGGCCTGGCCTCTGAAGTTGCAGCACTCAGGGCTGTGGAACAGCCCGTCACACTCTGATGGCAACTCTGCTCCCCTGCCTTCAGCAGCTGTCATGGGCGCCGCTGCCAAGAGGACCATGGGGAGCACAGTAGCCATCTGCGGCCACATTCCCCCCGTGCCTCAGGGCTGACAGGCACACTCCGTTGGCCAATAGAGCGCAGGGTATAGTTGTGCAGGAGTTGCAGGCGGGAGGCCACTGGTGGGGGGGGGGGAGACTGTTGCCGTGAAATAGAGGGTTAGGGGTAGTTTCACAGTTAGGCGTACATTATTAGGTTTCAATGCTTCCATGTAAATGCCAGCCGACACTCACATGGAACCGTTAACAGCTAATAATGTAAGCCTAACACTGAAACTATCCCTAACCCTCCATCCCACGACAAAACTCCTTCCAGGCTGCTGTCAGGCCTCTAAGCTGTGCTGGGTCGCCAGCCAATCGGAAGCTACGGGTGTGACAGGGGCATTCCTCCATCTAAGCCCTGTCAAACCTCTAGCTTCTGGTGGCGTCAAGGTATAACAGTACCTTATGTCTCCTCTCAGCCTTCTTTTTTGCCAGCTAAGCATTTCCAAATCCTTTAACCGTTCCTCATAGAACATGATTTGCAGACTGCTCACCATCCTAATAACTCTTCTCTGAACTTGTTCCAGTTTGTCAATGTCTTTTTTAAAGTGGGGTGCCCAGAGCTAGACACAGTATTCCAGATGAGGTCTGACTAGGGAAGAGTAGAGGGGATAATTACCTCACGTGATCTAGACTCCATGCTTCTCTTAATACATCCCAGAATTGTGTTTGCCTTTTTGGCTGCTGCATCACATTGTTGACTCATATTCAGTCTATGATCTATTAGTAGGGCGCCCACCCACTGGCGTTTGCGATTTTCGTGCGTGAAAAACGCTGCGTTTTTTGCCGCGTTTTCGCGGCGTTTTCGCGGCTTTTCCATTGACTTTCATGGGTGCATTAGGAGAAAAATAAGGACACATATGCAACTGACAGTTCCTATGTTAAAAAACGCAACGCAACGCAAAACGCCAGTGGACAGGAGTACATTCAATTCTAATGGCTCTGCAGGAAAAACGCAAAACGCAAAGAAAAAAAAATCGCCAGTGGGTGGGCGCCCGTATACCCAAGTCTTTTTCACATGAGCTGCTGCTTAACCCAATCCCTCCCATTCTGTGTGTGCTTTTTTCATTTTTCTTGCCCAGATGTAGAACTTTGCATTTCTCCTTGTTAAATACCATTCTGTTAGTCGCCAACCACTGTTTCTAGATCTTTTTGAATACTCTCTCTCTTCCCTAGTGTTAGCTATCCCTCCAAGCTTCGTGTAGTTGGCAAATTTGAGCAGTTTCCCATCAATTCCCTCCTCCAGATCATTTATAAAAATGTTGGACACCAATGGGCCTAGGACAGAACCTTGTGGTACCCCACTTGAAACATTCTCCCACTTGGATGTGCCATTTATGACCACTCGTTGAGTACGATCACTCAGCCAGTTGTGAATACACCTAACAGTTGCTTTACTAAAATCAAGATATACTATATCCACCGCATTTCCCTTATCAACCCAGTCGGTGATTCTGTCATAGAAGGAAATTAGATTAGTCTGGCATGATTTGTTTGTTACAAACCCATGCTGGCTCTGCTTATGCTGGCCTATGAAATGCTGCTCTTAGTAAATGTGCCCGTATGAGTCCCAGTGGGTACAGAAGCTGATATTGGTACACTGTGTGTAGTATAGCTCTACATAATATGTTGGTGCTATACTACAAATAACAGTAATAAATACTCACCCCTCATTTGCACTTTCTAAAAACATCTGACATATCATAGGGACATATCAATAGTTTTGAATGCTGGAGGTCTGGCTGCTGAGACTCCAGCTCAGATCTCTAGTATAAGCCACATCACTGCTTGCTAAAGGCAGGCTCAATAAAATGTCTATAGGCTTATCTTCAGCTAACTACCCCGTTTCCCCGAAAATAAGACATACCCTGGAAATAAGACATAGCATGAAAATAAGACATAGCATGATTTTTCAGAATTTTTGAGGATGCAAAATGATTTTTCAGGCTTTTTGAGGATGCTTGAAATATAAGCCCTACTCCAAAATTAAGCCCTGCTAACAATTAATTTAAAAAGTCAATTTAAATAGTGTCCAGGCAGCTATACATGTAAAAAAGTTAAACCTTTTTGAACAAAAATTGATATAAGACACTGTCTTATTTTGGGGAAAACATGGTAGCAGTGACAGTGCTTCAGCTGGCTTGCTCTAGCAATCAGTGGGGGTCCGAGCAGCCAAACTACAGACTTCAAAACTTTTGACATCTCTCTATGACGTGTCAAAAGTTTTTAGGAAGTACAGCATCCCTGCTCAGGTGCCCCAGTGATCAGCTGTTCACCTTGCCCTCTGCAGAATTGTCTAGCTATAGAGTTTGACATTGACTTTGCCTCCATTGGCTGATCTGATGCAGTAATGCCCCAATCCTTTTATACATACTATGTGTACCACCATATACACAAAAAGAATGTCATGCTCCCTGAAACTGAAACAGAAAAATATCATATGTATATACTGAGCCAAGTGAAACCTCCATATTATACAAGCTGTTTTTCACTCCTAAACTGCAGGAAATTTGTGTAGTCATATGTCATCCATACAGAACACCATATGGTAGCTTACGGAACACCATATGGAAAGACATGGTAAAAAAGGGAGTACCATATGGATCTACACAAATGTACTTTGCACATACAAACAGAGTATTGTATGGTATAGATTCTTCATACTCTCGTAGTGGCCCAGAGTTAGCGGGGCCCCTCCATAAGTGTGAATGTGTTTTGTCTCGTGCCTTTGTATTGTCAGTGTCTTCAATGTGTATGCATTTGATGTGTATTGCACCATTGCAGCACTGAATGGGTTCATGTCTGGGTTATATCTGAGAAATGCATCATGTTGTAAGTCATGTGATTGTGCTATGTATATATGTTTGCAAGGATGCTGTGCAAGTCAATCTACTTCTAAGTTTAATCAGAAAAAGAGAAAGTGGCAGCATCAAGGTCGAAACGTCGCTGTCTTTTGGTTATGGGAGAATAAAGACTTGAAGAAAATTGCACCATTTGATGCTGCCACTTTCTCTTTTTCTGATTGTACTTTGGGACATGGTCCATGTCCTGGTGGCTGCTGCTTCTTAAAGTGAATCCCACCTATACAGGGTTATTTGTGTGCTGTTGGTGATATATCTGCCATAAGTCTAAGTCAGTCTGAGTATGCAAGAGTGCAAGCAGTGGAGCTTGTATTGAAGAGAAAAAGGAACTCTTAGTGAGTAGGAGAAGTTGTAGCTCGTCTTATGAGGATCCCCAGGATGGAAGCAGCTCAGCAATGGCCTGATGTCTGCCCTGGGCCCAATCCACCCAGGCTACCTCAGTGCTAGTATGGAGTACTGAAAGAGATAGAGTAAGATGAACTGCCATGCAGCACTGATTGCAGCTTCAAATTGTGAGTGTGTACCGGTACAGAGCTGGAGAGAAAGTGAAGAGAGTTGCCGGGAGCAGAACCCCACAGATAACTGTGACTGTGGATTCTTCTGCCATCCTGAGAATCTTCCCTGTCACACCACTATCCTGTTTGCCCCTGTGTTATGATGGCTGATGTAATGTTTGTGGACTGTTAATAGTTTATTCAAGTAAACGAGCTCTACCGACTGTTTCCAGTTTTGCTCAGAAAGTTTTCCCTGTGTGTGGACTATTTATTCCAACTTCTGTAATACAAGGTTGCAGTGTTTCTGCCCTATGGGCATTGAGTCCTCAAATGCATGGTGTGATAACGAGACCTGCGTATGAGAAAACTCTGAGTCTGCCCTTGTCTCACTTCCTTGAAATGGAACAGGACTTTAAGCCTAAATTAACCAGGTAATGACATTGTGGAACCCAGCACATGGGTACAAAGTTTAAAAGAACTTTGCAAAAACCTGATACAAGGATATAGGACTGATAGCGAATACAACTAAATTGGAACCCCTATACTAGCTGACCTGGTGAAGGTCGAGAAAACTGTGGGTGGTATTTAAAATGGCATTAAAATTTGGTGTTTAAAGCAGCAATGTTGTCCACAAGATCTTATGTGAGCTACCCATGGAACCAACGGGCTATTGTGAATATTACTGGTTGAGCTTACTTCCACACCTGGCCCTCTCCAGATCCGGTTTGGCCGACGTCTCTGCTAGCGCTCCTGCGATGGTCACTTTGAAAGAGTTGGGCCTGGCACTCCCGGCCTTGGAGATAGATTGGTTAATTCCGTCATAAGCCAAATCCCCACTGTCTCCAGAGCTTAGGCATGACCCTGAGTCTGATACCAGGGTCCTCTCTCACTGGTACAGTATTTATTCACTGACCTGTTCTGGTGTGGGGATGCTGCTATCTTGCACAAGCAGAATACAGGCAGACTGCCTATTAGTGCAATATGCATACTGTAGTTTTCTTCTTATGACAAAGGGTGGGGGAGCACCAAAAAGAATTCTGCACAGGGTGTCATCTAACCTACGGTCAGCACTGTCCACCATCAGCTCTATGAACTATTGCATTGTACTCATTACTGCGAAGCTAGCAATCAAAGCTGGATTAGGTATTTAGTCTTAATAACTTGAGATATATTTTTTATGAATATATTTCAAGTGTGCTGTTGTTTCATGTGGTGCCAGGACTTTGTCTGACTCCAAGTTCAGCGAACTCATGTGCTCGGAGCAGCTGCAAATGTGTTCAAGCATTCCAAACTTTTACACACGCAGTGTAATGGGCTGGAGACGTAAAAACCAGCAACAACTGAGATTATCCTTCCAGATATTTTCTGTTGGCCAGTTCCATGGCTAGTCATCCAGGTCTATAGCTATATAGCGGGTAAAGATCACATTCCTCAATAATATCTTTGTTGTATAGCATAAACGTACATTTTTGATTCACATTTGAATCCCTGGGAAATTGAGGATTAAATGGGGATGGCGAAAAAGTCCCTATGTTGGATTAGGGCTGAATCACACATTAATCTAGAATTCACCCATTGTTCAAGTTTGTATGAATCACCTATGAAGAATGTTTGTAGCCAGAGGACACACGCTGCCTCCAGTACACAGGAAATTCTATTTGCCCTACACAGCAGTGATTTGAAGGTTGTTATAAGCTTTCTGTGTAAAAATCAAATTAACTATATTGTGTTGAAAATTAAAGTCCATTCACCAGAGCTGAGCCCTGAAGACTAAATGGTGCCTGCTAAAAATCCACAGAGGTAATGATTTACAAAACAACCAAAAAATCAAATATGTAAAGTGAACTTGACTTGGATATTGCTTACCTTTTATTTATAGTTGTCGGATCTTGTACCTCGGTTGCTTTTTATCCCAATCCCATTATGACAGAACTGTGATCTGTGACTAAGGCTTCCTGCAGACGTCCGGGTCAGAACCCGCTACGAGAATTCTCGCAGCGGGATGCGAGCCGTGCCCCTGCAGTGACCCAGCGCTCACGTCCTCCCGGCGTCTCGTCTCCTCCCATGCACAGACCAGTGCTGGTGCGTCACTGGAAATAGAACATGCCGCGATTTGTTTACTGCATGAATTTTCACACAGTAAAATCGCGGCTGTCTGCATTGGATTGCATTATCTAATGTAATCCTATGGTAGCGGGCACAAGCGGAAATTTTGTGGCAAATCCCGCCAAGGAATTTCCGTCCGTGTGCATTTGGCCTACAGCTTAACTAGTATATCCACTGGCGTACCGATAGGGGTCGCAATTGTGACCTGGCCCCTTGACTAGGGAGGCCCATGGGGCCCCGTCATATGTTGTCTAACTGATACAGCCAGCAGGCCGGCTCCCGGTGGCATTACCCGGGGCAGCCAATTCCACACTGCAGACTCCCCCAATGTGCGGTCTTTCCTCCCACTGAGTGTGGTCCTTCCTTCCACTGACAGACTGCAGTTGTGATTCGTCAGTGGCTGATAACAGAAGAGGGGAGCAAACCATGCAATGTATCTTAGGTATGTAAAGCATGTAATCATATATGTATACCAGCTGTACATATAATTATATGCAGGAGATATCCAGGTTATATCACTATATACAGGGGGATGTACATCTCCTGTATATAGTGATATGGAGCATGCTGGTATAACCTGGGTATCTCCTGTATTATATATATATCACTATATACTGGAGCTGTATAATTATGTACAGGAGATATCCAGGTTATACCAGCATGCTCCATATCACTATATATAGGGCATGTGCATCACCCTGTATCCCTAGGTATTATTGTATCTTACAATAATACCATATATATTATATTAATATTACATATTCATAATACAGTATTTTTAATAATAAAAATAAGATCATGCTTGTCTAACCTGTGTATCTTCTGTATAAAATTATATATGTACAGCTGGTACATAGGTATACATTTCCCTATATATAGTTATATGGACCCTGCTGCTATTACCTGGGTATATTCTGTGTATAATTATATATGTGCAGCTAATATAAGTTATACATTCCGTACATAGTGATATGGGGAACTGGTGTATCTTGACGCCACCAGGAAGTACTGGTGGAGACCAGATTGCCAGGGGGTGACGCCCCCTGTACGTGATTGGCTGCACAGCTGGCTGGGTCCTGGCAGCTCACTAAGGATGCATGTCACATGCATACCGCAGCCCCGCTGCTGCCCCAGCTGCAATGGCGTTCCCTGCCGGCAGCCCACAAGGCGGCAACCCCGCTCTGCAGCTGTGATTGGTTTTTACTAAGGAAAACAAGTCCTTAATAAATTTCAATGTAATACTAATTTAATCTAATACTTTCATTGGCTTGGCTAAAGGGTACTTTACACAGGTGATTGTCGCCTGGATTCTCACTGGAAACAGCGAATTCGGGTGATAAGTGTCCTGTGTACATGCGGCTGTCGACAGGGCACTGAGCGAAAGAGAGGAGTGATAGTTGGACGGCAGTCTATGCGATACTGTTGGGCGCATATGTGTGCAACAGTCGGTAAGTGTAAAAGAACCTTAAAGGTTCATCATTATCACTTCTGGTCTGTGAGTTGGGAAGCTCACTACTGTTCTTAGTACATGTATGGTAGATACTGTACATAATAATGTACATTTTCTCACTGGTGTATTTTTAAAGTTTTTTTTATAATTCCTTGCTGTACTGAAAGTGATTTCTACATGCAGTGACTTCATTGAGGCATGAGGTGAGCTTGTGCTTATACACAGCAATCAATGCAAGTAAGCAGTGCTGCAGTGTAAAGCATCAAGGAGGGACAGAGTAGCAAACTGAGTCTTGAGAGTTGGATTTCAGTCCCTGAATAGAAATTACAGCTTTTTTTTTAGCAATTAGTACGGTAGTTTCACTTAGTTGTTGTGTATACTATCGGAATGACCCAAGTGTAGGCGGTTGGAATACTCCACCCCTCACCCCCCACCCCAGAAAAAGTAAGCCTTACTCAAAGTTACTGACTAATATTTTCAAATAAATTTGTCATCCAGTTACACAATTTTGTTTCATGCTTAAAACCACAAGGCAATCCAATATGCATAAAGCCTATAGCCCTACGTCATACCTACCAAACAGATCACTGCCATAATAGAAATGTGTGCATAATGACAGCGTAAAAAGGAGTGCTGCAGGCTAATCATTTTGGCAGAGTGCTGTTGATTTGTGGTCAGTGGCAGCCCGGGGCAGCACACTTCTAGAGCTCATTAACGCTGCCTGGGATATAGGTCTCCTGGACCGCGTCGGTCCTCTTGCTGAGATATGCTGGAATTCTTTTAATGTGTGCTGATGATGGAGTCAGGAATGCAGGGACAGATCAAGCCTGATCTTGTATTGTCTCCATCTGGCCCTGAGTCAGTGACATAATGAGTCACTGTGGTTGGAGTCCTCAGCATTCTGCATGTTATAGTAACCCTTTCTCAACTAGAAGAAGAATCAAAGTGCTTTTTGTATAATATGGAAGTGCTTCTGGTAGATTATGTCTTGGCCTGTAGCAATGTGGGAAGAGCTGGCTATCTTCCCAGTTCCAGTAACATCTGACCTATGATAGACCAGTCCTATAAAATCTGGCTCCTATGTTATGATGAGAAATAGAAGTAGTTAAGTCAGTGTATTTTCATGTACTAAGGTGTCCATACAACTTAAATAGCGGTCGGTCAAATGAGCTACTTCAGCTGACTGCTATTTCTCCAGAATCGCCCATACACAATACACATGCATACTCCATATGGCTGAATGACCATGTGAAAACTGTAGCCAGATAGTTCTGATGGCTGCTTATCTCCAGCATGGACAACAGGATCAGGTTTGGAATTTAACATGCCCAGTCCTTGTTACCCCTTACGAGAAATTCTACTGCTTCTTTTTGTCCTGCTTTCTAAGTTATTAGTGGCAAAGTTGGTAGGACTCGCTGGAGGGGATCAGCAGACCATAGTGCTGAGCCTCGTTACTGAAAAGAGTGCCTGATTGGTCAGCCTCTCTTTGAATATGTTTGGCTTGTGCAATGTGTTGTGGTTTATAGCTATGACAACATTGGCCCTATCAAGTATTTATTTTTCTAGTTCCAGTTCCCAGTACCAGATTCTAGCACAGTCCTGTGTGTCTTGTTCCTTGAAATTCCAAGTCAGTCTGCATTTTCTAGTCTGTGGTTTGTCTAATATTTCCTTGTTTGTCTTTATCTACTTTGGTTCATATTTCAGCATTTCTTGTTAGTTTCTTATCTGAGTCCTAGTGCCATCCTGTTCTCAGGGATAGTGTTTAGACTGGGTCATCCATAGGGACACCTTAGGGACAGTGGGGTCTAGTCTTCAGGGACAGTGTCAGGGAAAAGTTAGGGATAGGTGTAGGGAGAGACAGTGTTATAGTCAGCATTTCTTTGGTTGCTACTTTGGTTCCATACCATGTGGTTGGTCATCATCATCATCTTTATCATTTAGTTACTATCATTGTCTGCCGCTCTAATCTAAGGCTAATTTCACAAACAACATTAACTTTCCACTATGAATCCACACTGAAATTCTGCACAAAAATCCTCAATGAAATATTCACTCATTGTACTCAGGGGAGCCCCGTCTATTAAGCTGTCCCTCAGGTGGCCACTCCTTCCCGAATCCATGGGGCGGCAATCCCGGTGACTGCATTTAGGCTCATACTTTCAATCTGTCTGACCGGACAGATTCCCGGTGGGCTGTCCTGCGGCCCTCTGGTCCTCTTGCTGAATTTGAAGTTAGTTGTATCCGTGTCTTTAAGATGTAGATACAATTAACAGAGGTAGAGTTGGTGCTGGAAGCCACGCTGGGCTCCCTGCATCACTGCCCGACGTCTTCTATGAGATGCCGGATGTTAGTTGGAAGAGTTCTGGCGGAGGATGGAAGGCGCCGTGGGACTGTGGGTTTGATGAGTGACTATTATTTTACTATAGCAGAGAGGAGTGGGACAGCGCCTTAATGTATCATGTAATATAAAAGTACGCATAGTTTAATAAGCGCTGAAGAGGAACTTACCTGGTGCTTAGCCGGGGTCCCTGGTTGGGGTACAACCTGCTAGCACCCTGAAGTCCTGGTGGACGTTAATGGTCATGTAGTCCTAGGTTCTTGCAATGATCCGAGTAGAAGTCAGAAGGAGAGCGCATGGACAGTATTTAGTAGTAGTATTTATAAAACATACAGATGTGCCCTTGCGCTCATATTAATATATTACAGTTTGTAAAAAAAAAGTCTAGGCAGTTTTTTTTCAAACTATAATATATTTAAATGAAACATGTTCATTAAATAGTTTTCTTGGATAAATAACTATAGTAGTCCTGCAAAGTCTTGATAATACGAGTGCAAGGGCGCATCTTTATTTTTTCTAAATACTATTTTTTTACTATAGGGGACAGTATGGCTACAATTTCATGGGACAATATCTACAGCGAGCATTATGGCTACCACAGGGGACATTATAGCTTTTTATTACTACTTGGGGACATTATGGCTATATATTACTACAGAGAGACAGTGTGGCTATATCTTACTATAGGGACATAATATGGGTATATTATGGCTATATATTACTACAGGGGGATAATGTAGCTCCTTATTTACTACAGAGGGACAGTGCAGCTTGGGAATTTTCTACTACATCACATGACTGTGTATAAAGAGTATGTTAGAGACTCTCTGTCTGTTGGGTTGGAACAGATCCGGTTGTGTTTGATGGCCTGGCTGTAGACAATAGACCTTTTGATGTGCTTAGGATGGTAACTGAGATATGTGGGTCGATCAATTGGTTTCTGGTATAGGGATGTCTGTATTGAGTTGTTTGAAATTTTTATGGTGGTGTCCAAAAAGTTGATTTCTGTATACGAGTAGCTCAATGTCAGGTTTATGGTGGGGTGAAATGCATTGAATCTCTCATGGAATTTTATTAGTCCTTGTTCGGTGTTTGTCCAAATTATTATGATGTCATCAATGTAGTGGAAGTAGGCCAATGGTTTGTTGGGCCAGGAGGCCAGAAAGTCACTCTCCAGTTTTGCCGTGAAAAGGTTGGCATATTGCGATGCCTTTTAACTGCCCATGGCAGTTCTGGTAAGTTGCAGGAATATCTTTTTGCCAAAGGAGAAATAATTGTGTGTGAGGATGAACCTTGTGAGTTGTAACATGGATTCAGATGCGGCCCCCAATGGCCTCAAGGTGCGCCTGGCAGGCGGTCAGTCGATCTTCGTGTGGAATGTTGAAGTATAAGGACTCCACATCCATGGTGGCCAGGATTGCGCCATCTGGGAGAGGGACCTATGGTTGACAGTACTGCCCATGGTGGTTCGGGTTATCTACAAGATTGCTTGGTTTCTCTTACTGAGGACAATCAACACTTTACTCTACTGGCTAACTCGGTACCAAACCTTTTCTTCATTTTCTCATACATTGGGAACTTGACTCATTTAAAAGAGCAGAAAGTGACTCAACATTTATAAATCTCTATCCTCATTATATGTAATGCTGAAAAAACTGTTGTACATTCATATTTCAACTCAAAGGCAATTTTTGACTCTGTCCATGTGTAAGCACAAGCTTGCATGGATTTAATATAATATATATATATAAATTTTAGGACATTTCTGTTAAACACGCACAAACATTTCCTGCTTATTCCTTCACATCAAGAGGCTTCTGACAGCCAAAACCTCTCTCATTCATTACCACATAGTAAAGGAACGCACTCAATATCAACAAACATGAAGCACTTACTCTCACCACCTCCAGGAACCACCTAAGACGTTACCTCCTGAAAGATGCATTTTTGCAATTCCATTGGCAAAATCACAAAGAAATACAAATTAACCTCAAGATTTATCCTTCACATCTCAGCTGCTCTTTCTGGGAAGAAGGTAAAATTCATTGTAAATTCCTTCATACAATCTGCTAAAGGAAAGTTATGCTTTAAAAATAATCACTCCTGTAATTCATAGCTTAAGTATTATTGTAGTATATTACAAAAATTGGGCACATTTTCATACGTTCGCAATGTGATCAGGAGCACTACAGCAGCCTCTGTAGTCACATAATATAGGCTGCCCTAAGGCCTCAGACAAGCGCTGTTTTAGCGCACTATAGCCGTGAGAAAAGATTGCGGCTATAGTGGTGTAAAGATCGCGTGAACGGGCTACTTCAAGCTACTTGAAGTACCCCGTTCCCACGATCCAAGGTGCGTGTTTTCAAGGCTCCCTTAGGAGCCTATGGAAAGCACACAGCAATGATATGACATGTCCTATCTTTGTGCTCACCTCAGAGCTGACATGCGAGTTTGCACTCACATGTCCTATCTTTTGTTAGGTGCGCTGATTCAGTGCTCCTAACATTCTCTCATGTGAACGCTTCGCTAGGAACCTATTGGTTTCTATTAGAATTGCATTCTGTGCGCTCGTCTGAATGAGGCCTGAAGAGCATCTGTATTCTGCTGACAGCACCTGCTGTATATAAACACAAGCCTACCTCATGCCCATTGAAAAGTCATTGCATGGAGAGCAGACTTGATGAAAGGAATCATAACGAACTATAAAGAACACACCAGTGAGCAGTTGCTCAGGTTATTATGAGACTAGTACCAATGTTTCTGGTGGTGCAATGAGCTACTTACTAATACAATATAATTAAAGGGATTGGAGTTGGTCAAAATATTTCCGTGTGCTACACTTGATTTACGAACTTCAGCTGCTTGCTGAGGAGACAAGTTTGCTTGTTGCCTTCACATATGAGCTGCACGTGATTTACGAACTTTAGCAGTTTGCTGAGGAGACATTTCACTTGTTGCTGTCACATATGAGCTGCACAATATTTACAAACTTCAGCAGCTCAATGAGGAGACATGTTGGCTCATTGCTTTCACTTATCAGCTGCACGTGATTTACAAACTCTAACTGCTCGCTGAGGAGACAGGTTTGCTTGTAACTTTTGCATATGAGCTGCATGTGATTTACGAACTTCAGCAGTTCGCTGAGGAGACATGTTGGCTCATAGTTTTCACATAGCTGCATGAGATTTACAAACTTCAGCTGCTTGTCCATTGAACCCTCTGTGGTGACGTTTGCATGACAGATGGTTTGTTTCAACACTCGACAACGGTTCATGATTAGGTGAAGGCTCAACTGATGTTAGCACTTGAGATGACATGATATGATGTTCAGGAGATGTGAAGATAGTGGGGAAGGACTATGCTTCAGCATTGTTGGTCAATATGCACCACCAGCTATGTACGTGTACATTTGTGAGGTGTCATTTATTAGACTCTCTACACAGGTGTCCAGCTGTCTCACAACCAGCTACAAACTGCCAGACTGAGTACTGCTGTATCTGTACCAACTGAGGCCACAGGGGTTTGTGGAGGATGTAGTCTGCCCGTAATCCCTCATTCAGCACACAGGGATGAAGGACCTGTGATGAAGTCACCGTCATGTGATCAGTGGTGGAACTCAGAGCCCCAGTGACTGATCACATGATGGTGACATTATCAAATGTAACTCACGCAGTCACTCATCACACACAGACAGGTGGTCGTTAGTATGTAAAGCCCCATTTACACGCAAAGATGATCACTCAAAATTTGTTCAAAAGATAGAGAGAATGACAGTTTGAGTGATCATTTTGCATAAACTGCTAATAAGTACTAATGCCTATGGCGAGCGTCCGTGGTCATCCGCAGTCCAGAAATAGCAGGTATAGGTAGGTGGTGTCGCCGTCGGGGGTCACAGTTGGATTCTGTTGCAGGAGCCTGCAGGCAGAATCTGGATCATTCATGTGAGCCTGGCCTTACATTGGTTTCTATCCCTATGGGGGCTCCAAATCTATATTTAACTATGTGTATGTTTTTGGAGTGTGGGTGGAAACTGGAGTATCGAAAGGAAGCCCACACAAACATGGGGAGAGCATACAAACTCCATGCACATACTACCCTCTCTATATCATTTTAACTTCTTTGCCTACAATAATCCACATCAATATCTTTACCTTTAATGTTTTGAGCAGTGTTTTTTAAGCATCAAGCATAAGAAGCATACAGATAGATAGCAGTGCTAGTATTGCATATATGTGTAGACAGAGGCGTAACTTGAAGCTTCTGGGCCCCAATGCAAAACCTGTAACAGGGCCCCCAACTATAATGTTTTATTCATAGTACTGGGCTCCCTATATGGAGAAGAGAAACCTTATGGGCCCCCTAAGGCTGCTGGGCCTGGGTGCAACCGCATCCCCTGCATCCTCTATAGTTACGCCCCTGTGTGTAGATTTACTAAGCAAAATGCATTAGCATTCTGGTGTAATTTGCTTAAAATACACTGGTGTGCATGCCGTAAAGCAGGGCTATCAAGCTTTTCAGACACTTTTGTATCTCAGTAGACAGTTCTGAAAGTGTTTTAGAAAAGGGAAAGTAGTTAAAGAGGCAAGAGAAAACTTGTGCCACAGTGACAAATGTGGCCCCTCTTCTGTTTGACTTGTCAGACAGTAATAATAATCCTTATTTATATAGCGCCAACTTATTCCGCAGCGCTGAACGGCTGCTTATAAGCATCTGCTGAGCGGCTCTGTTCTGAAGCTTCTGAGCTGTATTTGAAGTGCAGTAAACATGTCCGTTATCGTCGTTGGCTAGTTGTGTTCTTGGAAGCTTCTGTAGGGCACAGTGTTTTTCAAATATTGCATTAACCAAACTGCATGTGACGTGGCGTGTACAGGATCCTATCAAGACAGAGGCCAGGTTATTAAACGTCTAGTCTTCTCCGCTGGTGTACATATTCACACAGCAGCAATAGGCCTTGGCATTTCCAGCCAGAATCAGTCCAAATAAGGTTGTTATGTCTGTGCTTCCCCGCTTACAAATCACATTGCGACCAAAGTGGGTCCCGCTGAGGGAGAAGGAGGAGCAGAGTTACTCTGGAAATATTAGTCAGGAGAATAAAACACTCATGCTGTACCCACCACCGACGCGAGACGTGAATGGAAATCACACCGCCCCCTTCTCTAATGATGACGACTCAGACATTACCCCTGCACAAGCTAAAACACAAATGGCCAGCTGGAGAATAAGCATTAGGTCATCTTCCTTCCCTGGTTTCCTTTATTCTTACCAACTTCAAAACTAAAGTTACGTTACTGAAGCAGCAGAAGACGTGAAATATTTGTCAGCAGATCCAGCAATGTCAACTATCTCATCTTTATAATGATACTGTAATTTCCATAGCAGGTGGAACAGAGATTGGATAGGTGGATTTTAATCCTTTTTGTCCCCACCAGATAAGTGGCACCAGAGGAATCTGACACCCGCTTATCGTACTCCTGCCATTAGAAAAAAAAATGCTAATTTGACCAAACCAAATGTCAAAGGTGGTGGTGGTCGGCGTGGAGACTTCCACTCCAAGTACACAGAGATCAGAGTGGAAGCCTCCACACCAACCTCCTTATAGTGGCCAGCGCTTGTAACTGCAGGCACTACTCCCATTGATTTCAATGACAGCTGTGCCTGCAGTTACAAGCACCGGCCACTACACAGAGGTTGGTGCGGAGGCTTCTGCTCCGACCTCTGTGTTACTGCACAGTTGACAGCATGCACCCGCTTAACTGATCAGTCGGGGTCCCGAGTGACGGACCCGGACGATCAACTATTAATGACCTATCCTGATGATAGGTCATCAATAGTATTTCACTCGATAACCCCTTTAATACAATTGTTTGGCCCTCATTAGCATGCATATTATCTGCAGCATATCCAAGGTTGCCAACCTGAATTTTTTTGTTTTCTCTCTGGACAACTTATCCAAAAATCAAGGACAGCCTATATATTTTTACGGACACACTGGAAAACTATAATGAATGATAAAGATTATAAGTAATATAAGTGTGTAGATCAGAAACTCATAGGAACTCATTACCCGCATTTGATGATAAATGGTAATAATTACTGCCATCATAACCTGCTCAAGTCCCAACTGCCTCAAAAAAATCATCTATTTTTTTCACGGACATTGGAGCTAGAGATGAGCGAACGTACTCGTCCGAGCTTGATATTCGTGCGAATATTAGGGTGTTCGGGATGCTCGTTACTCGTAACGAGTACCACGCGGTGTTCTGGTTACTTTCAGTTTCCTCTCTGAGACGTTAGCGCGCTTTTCTGGCCAATTGAAAGACAGGGAAGGCATTACAACTTCCCCCTGTGACGTTCAAGCCCTATACCACCCCCCTGCAGTGAGTGGCTGGGAAGATCAGATGTCACCCGAGTATAAAAGTCGGCCCCTCCCGCGGCTCGCCACACATGCCTTGTGAGTTAGCTGAGGGAAAGTACTATCGTGCTGGTGCTGCTGTAGGGAGAGCGTTAGGAGTCAGTGTAGGCTTCAAGAACCCCAAAGGTCCTTCTTAGGGCCACATCTACCTGTGTGCAGGCTGCTGCTAGCAGTGTTTTTTTTTCTCAAAATCGGCAGTGCAGAGCATTGTACCCGGCATTAGGGACAGAAGTGGTGCATAGGCAGGGAGAGTTTTAGGAGTGAGTGTAGCCTTCAAGAACCTCAACGGTCCTTTCTAGGGCCAAATTTAAGCGTGTGCAGTACTGTAATGGCTGCTGTTAGCAGTGTTGCATATTTTTTTTTTTCTAAAAATCGTCTGTGCAGAGCATTGCACCCTCCATTGATACTACAGGGACAGAATTGTGTAGGCAGGGCCACAACACAGTTATTGTTCATTGAATATACGCAGTGGGTCCTTCCCTTTGCAAAAAAGGAAAATAAATTATATTTGGCCTGCCTGTGTCAGTCCTAAGGTCTCCGTGTACGTGTGTGCTGCGTGGACAACGTACAAAAATCAGACGCAACCAGCTACGGTTTACTGCAGGCTTGCGCCATTGTCTTTCCTGACTGGCAAATACCTGCTCTGCTAGAGTTAATAACTCTGCTACACTAAAGTTGTGTGTCACTTTTTCAGGGCCACACTACAGTTCTAAAAGTTATTGTTCATTGAATATACGCAGTGGGTCCTTCCCTTTGCAAAAAAGGAAAAGAAATTATATTTGGCCTGCCTGTGTCAGTCCTAAGGTCTCCGTGCACGTGTGTGCTGCGTGGACAACGTACAAAAATCAGACGCAACCAGCTACGGTTTACTGCAGGCTTGCGCCATTGTCTTTCCTGACTGGCAAATACCTGCTCTGCTAGAGTTAATAACTCTGCTACACTAAAGTTGTGTGTCACTTTTTCAGGGCCACACTACAGTTCTAAAAGTTATTGTTCATTGAATATACGCAGTGGGTCCTTCCCTTTGCAAAAAAGGAAAATAAATTATATTTGGCCTGCCTGTGTCAGTCCTAAGGTCTCCGTGTACGTGTGTGCTGCGTGGACAACGTACAAAAATCAGACGCAACCAGCTACGGTTTACTGCAGGCTTGCGCCATTGTCTTTCCTGACTGGCAAATACCTGCTCTGCTAGAGTTAATAACTCTGCTACACTAAAGTTGTGTGTCACTTTTTCAGGGCCACACTACAGTTCTAAAAGTTATTGTTCATTGAATATACGCAGTGGGTCCTTCCTTTTGCAAAAAAGGAAAAGAAATTATATTTGGCCTGCCTGTGTCAGTCCTAAGGTCTCCGTGTACGTGTGTGCTGCGTGGACAACGTACAAAAATCAGACGCAACCAGCTACGGTTTACTGCAGGCTTGCGCCATTGTCTTTCCTGACAGGCAAATACCTGCTCTGCTAGAGTTAATAACTCTGCTACACTAAAGTTGTGTGTCACTTTTTCAGGGCCACACTACAGTTCTAAAAGTTATTGTTCATTGAATATACGCAGTGGGTCCTTCCCTTTGCAAAAAAGGAAAAGAAATTATATTTGGCCTGCCTGTGTCAGTCCTAAGGTCTCCGTGCACGTGTGTGCTGCGTGGACAACGTACAAAAATCAGACGCAACCAGCTACGGTTTACTGCAGGCTTGCGCCATTGTCTTTCCTGACTGGCAAATACCTGCTCTGCTAGAGTTAATAACTCTGCTACACTAAAGGTATGTGTCACTTTTTCAGGGCCACACTACAGTTCTAAAAGTTATTGTTCATTGAATATACGCAGTGGGTCCTTCCCTTTGCAAAAAAGCGAAAACATTATATTTGGCCTGCAGGCTTGCGCCAATTTATTTCCTGTCTGGGAAATCAAATCACTGGTAATACAGCATGCTGAGGGGTAGGGGTAAGCCTAGAGGACGTGGACGTGGCCGAGGACGCGTAGGCCCAAGTGAGGGTGTGGGCACAGGCCGAGCTCCTGATCCAGGTGTGTCGCAGCCGACTGCTGCGCGATTAGGAGAGAGGCACGTTTCTGGCGTCCCCACATTCATCGCACAATTAATGGGTCCACGCGGGAGACGTTTATTAGAAAATGAGCAGTGTGAGCAGGTCCTGTCCTGGATGGCAGAAAGTGCTTCGAGCAACCTATCGTCCAGCCACAGTTCTGCGCCGTCCACTGCTGCAAATCCGAATCCTCTGTCTGCTGCTCCTCCTTCCTCCCAGCCTCCTCACTCCACTACAATGACACATGCTCAGGAGCGGGAACACTCCCAGGAACTGTTCTCGGGCCCCTGCTCAGATTGGGCAGCAGTGGTTCCTCTCCCACCAGAGGAGTTTATCGTCACAGATGCCCAACCATTCGAAAGTTCCCGGGGTCCGGGGGAAGAGGCTGGGGACTTCCGCCAACTGTCTCAAGAAGTTTCTGTGGGTGAGGAGGACGATGACGATGAGACACAGTTGTCTTGCAGTGAGGTAGTAGTAAGGGCAGTAAGTCTAAGGGAGCAGCGCACAGAGGATTCGGAGGAAGAGCAGCAGGACGATGAGGTGACTGACCCCACCTGGTGTGCAACGCCTACTCAGGACAGGTCTTCAGAGGGGGAGGCAAGGGCATCAGCAGGGCAGGTTGCAAGAGGCAGTGCGGTGGCCAGGGGTAGAGGCAGGGCCAGACCGAATAATCCACCAAGTGTTTCCCAAAGCACACCCTCGCGCCATGCCACCCTGCAGAGGCCGAGGTGCTCTAAGGTCTGGCAGTTTTTCACAGAGACGCCTGACGACCGACGAACAGTGGTGTGCAACCTTTGTCGCGCCAAGATCAGCCGGGGAGCCACCACCAACAGCCTCACCACCACCAGCATGCGCAGACATATGATGGCCAAGCACCCCACAAGGTGGGACGAAGGCCGTTCACCGCCTCCGGTTTGCACCGCTGCCTCTCCCCCTGTGCCCCAACCTGCCACTGAGATCCAACCTCCCTCTCAGGACACAGGCACAACCGTCTCATGGCCTGCACCCACACCCTCACCTCCGCTGTCCTCGGCCCCATCCAGCAATGTCTCGCACCGCACAGTCCAGCCGTCGCTAGCGCAAGTGTTGGAGCGTAAGCGCAAGTACGCCGCCACGCACCCGCACGCTCAATCGTTAACCGTCCACATAGCCAAATTTATCAGCTTTCAGATGCTGCCGTATAGGGTTGTGGAAACGGAGTCCTTCAAAGCTATGATGGCGGCGGCGGCCCCGCGCTACTCAGTTCCCAGTCGCCACTACTTTTCCCGATGTGCCGTCCCAGCCCTGCACGACCACGTCTCCCGCAACATTGTACGCGCCCTCACCAATGCGGTTAGTGGCAAGGTCCACTTAACTACGGACACGTGGACAAGCACAGGCGGCCAGGGCCACTACATCTCCCTGACGGCACATTGGGTGAATTTAGTGGAGGCTGGGACAGAGTCAGAGCCTGGGACCGCTCACGTCCTACCCACCCCCAGAATTGCGGGCCCCAGCTCGGTGGTGGTATGTTCGGCGGTGTATGCTTCCTCCACTAAAGCACCCTCCTCCTCCTCCTCCTCCTCCTCAACCTCTGTCTCGCAATCTAGATGTGTCAGCAGCAGCAGGACGTCGCTAGCAGTCGGTGTCGCGCAGCGTGGCAGCACAGCGGTGGGCAAGCGTCAGCAGGCCGTGCTGAAACTACTCAGCTTAGGAGATAGGAGGCACACGGCCCACGAACTGCTGCAGGGTCTGACAGAGCAGACCGACCGTTGGCTTGCGCCGCTGAGCCTCCAACCGGGCATGGTCGTGTGTGACAACGGCCGTAACCTGGTGGCGGCTCTGCAGCTCGGCAGCCTCACGCACGTGCCATGCCTGGCCCACGTCTTTAATTTGGTGGTTCAGCGCTTTCTGAAAAGCTACCCACGCTTGTCAGACCTGCTCGTAAAGGTGCGCCGGCTCTGCGCACATTTCCGCAAGTCCCACACGGACGCTGCCACCCTGCGCACCCTGCAACATCGCTTTAATCTGCCAGTGCACCGACTGCTGTGCGACGTGCCCACACGGTGGAACTCTACGCTCCACATGTTGGCTAGGCTCTATGAGCAGCGTAGAGCTATAGTGGAATACCAACTCCAACATGGGCGGCGCAGTGGGAGTCAGCCTCCTCAATTCTTTTCAGAAGAGTGGGCCTGGTTGGCAGACATCTGCCAGGTCCTTCGAAACTTTGATCAGTCTACCCAGGTGGTGAGCGGCGATGCTGCAATCATTAGCGTCACCATTCCTCTGCTATGCATCTTGAGAAGTTCCCTGCAAACCATAAAGGCAGCCGCTTTGCGCTCGGAAACAGAGCCGGGGGAAGACAGTATGTCGCTGGATAGTCAGAGCACCCTCCTGTCTATATCTCAGCGCGTTCAGGAGGAGGAGGAGGAGGAGGATGAGGAGGATGAGGAGGAGGGGGAAGAGACAGCTTGGCCCACTGCTGACGGTACCCATGCTGCTTGCCTGTCATCATTTCAGCGTGTATGGCCTGAGGAGGAGGAGAAGGAGGAGGAGGATCCTGAAAGTGATCTTCCTAGTGCGGACAACCATGTGTTGCGTACAGGTAGCCTGGCACACATGGCTGACTTCATGTTAGGATGCCTTTCTCGTGACCCTCGCATTCAACGCATTCTGGCCACTACGAATTACTGGGTGTACACACTGCTCGACCCACGCTATAAGGAGAACCTTCCCAGTCTCATTCCCGAAGAGGAAAGGGGTTCGAGAATGTTGCTATACCACAGGACCCTGGCGGACAAGCTGATGGTAAAATTCCCATCCGACAGCGCTAGTGGCAGAAGGCGCAGTTCCGAGGGCCAGGTAGCAGGGGAGGTGCGTAGATCGAGCAGCATGTACAGCCCAGACAGTGCAACAGTCTCTAAGGGCCTGGCCAGCTTTATGGCTCCCCAGCAAGACTGTGTCACCGCTCCCCAGTCAAGGCTGAGTCGGCGGGAGCACTGTAAAAGGATGGTGAGGGAGTACGTAGCCGATCGCACGACCATCCTCGGTGACGCCTCTGCCCCCTACAACTACTGGGTGTCGAAGCTGGACACGTGGCCTGAACTAGCGCTGTATGCCCTGGAGGTGCTTGCTTGTCCTGCGGCTAGCGTCTTGTCGGAGAGGGTGTTTAGTGCGGCTGGGGGAATCATCACAGATAAGCGTACCCGCCTGTCAACCGACAGTGCCGACAGGCTAACACTCATCAAGATGAACAAAGCCTGGATTTCCCCAGACTTCTCCACCAGCAGACAGCAGCAATACGTAAGCAATACGTAGGCTGCACCCGCGGATGGAAGCTACGTTCTCTCTCACCATCCAAAACGGGGACATTTCTGCTTCATCAATCTGTGTCTAATATTCCTCCTCCTCCTCCTGCTCCTCCTCCTGAAACCTCACGTAATCACGCTGAACGGGCAATTTTTCTTAGGGCCACAAGGCTCACTCATCTAATTTTTCGAAACAATTTTTATATGTTTCAATGCTCTTAAAAGCGTTGAAACTTTAACTTGAACCAATTTTTCGTTAAACTGGGCTGCCTCCAGGCCTTGTTACCACTTAAGCCACATTAACCAAAGCGATTAATGGGTTTCACCTGCCATCTTGGTTGGGCATGGCCAATTTTTACTGAGGTACATTAGTACTGTTGGTACACCAATTTTTTTGGGCCCTCACCTACAGTGTAATCATAGCAATTTGTATGTTCTTCGCCTGCACTCATGGTACAGAAGTGTGTGTGGGGTTGGCCTACACTTTAGCTACATAAATGTAACTTGGGCCTTGGCTATACTAAGGCTACTGAAATGGAACTAAGACTGCGCTCCCACTATACTGCTGCTTCAGAATTGTTACTGGGGCCTGTCTTGAGTGCTACTATTGCTGACATGGAACGAAGACTGCGCTCCCGCTATACTGCTGCTTCGGAATTGTTACTGGGGCCTGTCTTGAGTGCTACTATTGCTGACATGGAACGAAGACTGCGCTCCCGCTATACTGCTGCTTCGGAATTGTTACTGGGGCCTGTCTTGAGTGCTACTATTGCTGACATGGAACGAAGACTGCGCTCCCGCTATACTGCTGCTTCGGAATTGTTACTGGGGCCTGTCTTGAGTGCTACTATTGCTGACATGGAATGAAGACTGCGCTCCTCCTATAATGCTGCTAGTGATATGTTAGTGGGGCCTGTCCTAATGCTACGGCTGAAATGTTACGAATTCTGGGCTCTGCCTATACCGCTGCTAATGGTATGTCTCTGGGGTGTGGAAACAGAGGCTTCCCAAAGACATGATGGCGGCGAGGCCATTTCCCACCAACGCGGTTACTGTTAAGGTGCATATAACCACGGACACGTGGAGAGGACACGTAGTGCCTCAAAAACATCCCCCTCCTCCTCCAACAGGGAAAACATTCTTGGCAAATGCCTTTGCATTGGTTCGTCTGGTGGCAGTCCAAGAATTTCACCTTTACCGACACTACAAGAGAGCCCCCCACCATCCCCCCGCCACGGCCCACTTAATCCTGGCCACATTCCGAAAACCAACAAAATAAAACCGCGCTACTAGGTCCGCAGTCACCACCACATTACCACCAACGCGGTTACTGTTAAGGTGCATATAACCACGGACACGTGGAGAGGACACGTAGTGCCTCAAAAACATCCCCCTCCTCCTCCAACAGGGAAAACATTCTTGGCAAATGCCTTTGCATTGGTTCGTCTGGTGGCAGTCCAAGAATTTCACCTTTACCAACACTACAAGAGAGCCCCCCCACCATCCCCCCGCCACGGCCCACTTAATCCTGGCCACATTCCGAAAACCAACAAAATAAAACCGCGCTACTAGGTCCGCAGTCACCACCACATTACCACCAACGCGGTTACTGTTAAGGTACATATTACCAGTCTGGCTGGGGCATGCAGAGACACCTTGACAGAATGAATAGTGTGTGGCACATAGGTTCCCCATTGCTATGCCCACGTGTGCAGCTCCTGATGGCGGTGGCACAGGATTCTATTTCTCATTGCTTCTGTACAGCATTGTGGGCTATCGCCCCACCACTTTTAAAGAGGGTCGCTGCCTAGCCGTGCCAACCCCTCTGCAGTGTGTGCCTGCGGTTCCTCCTCATGGCAGACGCACTTCTAAATAGACATGAGGGTGGTGTGGCATGAGGGCAGCTGAAGGCTGCGCAGGGACACTTTGGTGTGCGCTGTGGGGGGGAGGGGGGGCGGTTGGTCAGCATGTAACCCAGGAGAAGTGGCAGTGGAGTGTCATGCAGGCAGTGATTGTGCTTTGTTGGAGGTAGTGTGGTGCTTAGCTAAGGTATGCATTGCTAATGAGGGCTTTTCAGAAGTAAACGTTGTTGGGAGGGGGGGGGCTCACTCTTGCCGCTATTGTGGCTTAATAGTGGGACCTGTGAACTTGAGATGCAGCCCAACACGTAGCCCCTCGCCTGCCCTATCCGTTGCTGTGTCGTTCCCATCACTTTCTTGAATTGCCCAGATTTTCACACATGAAAACCTTAGCGAGCATCGGCGAAATACAAAAATGCTCGGGTCGCCCATTGACTTCAATGGGGTTCGTTATTCGAAACGAACCCTCGAGCATCGCGAAAAGTTCGTTCCGAGTAACGAGCACCCGAGCATTTTGGTGCTCGCTCATCTCTAATTGGAGCATATCCCTTGTTTACACTAGGAGATGTGCTATCAACAAATGATTATTTTTGCCCCACAATTGTGATCAGTCAGCAAATTAGTGTTTGCTCATTTGCTGGCTGATTGCTGCCTTTTTAAAATGGGGCAGAAATCGGGAACAAACCATGTTCTTGTGGACTCTCATTTGGCCAATTATTATCCCTTTATCAGCGACTGTAGAGAACATTGTGTTACTGCAGGCAATAGGCATGGTACTGCAGCACGTCATTTATCTGGAAACTGAAGCTTTGTTGAATAGTCTGAACGCCCATTCTCTCCAGTTCTGCTCTATTAAACACTGCAACTTCCCCAGCATGCACACCTCCCCCATACAGTAGTCAGAGGTGCACTCATGTCCCTCATTGTCTTACATAAAAAGCCATGTATAGCATTGTACAGTGGCGTCAGCGTCCTAGAATATTCAAAGGATTGCATTGTTTGATCGTATGGAAGCAAGGGATGCATACATCAAAGTGCGTTACAAAAGATGGCCACTATCTGGAATTACATTATTGTACTTACAATAGACCTTGTGTATAGCAGCTAGCATTCATTCTAAATAGTGCAGTTGCTCATTTCAACGATTTTCCAGTTTTTCAGCGCAGGTTAGGAAATAAGAAGCAGTCACTTTTCTTATCATTCAGTTTTTATCTGCCCTTCATCCCCCCCCCCCCCCCCGAGAATCTTTCTCTCTTCCTCTTGAAAAAAGTTTGCTTGAATTCATACACAACTTTTATGTTTGTTTTTGCATTGTTCTTGGCAGCGTTTTATTGGGCATTTTTATTCAGCCTAATGCCTCATGCCCACAGGCCCACACGGTGTTCCCGTGCAGAATCCTGCAGCGGATTCTACCCACCCCGCAGACATGAGGCCAGAAAATAAATTATACTCACCTGTCCAGACGCTGCGGGGCTCTTCTCCGTGGCGGCCGAATCTTCTTTCTTCTACGCGGCGCATGCGCCGTGACGTCTTTTTTTTTCTTTCCCGTGGTCCCGCGGCACGGACACCGTGACAGCTGCGATTCTACCACGGATCTGGACGGCTTCCTTTGGCTTCAATGGAAGCCATGGGAGCCTTCCGTGTGGGAAAACTTCACAAAAATGGAGCATGCTGCGGCTGTTTTCCTGGCCGTGCGATCCGTGAAAATAACATTTGCAGGTATTTAATTACCTGCGGGTGCCCAATCATTCCCTATAGGCGCGAAACACGCGTGCCGGAGACCCGCGTGGTTTTTAAAATTACACTTTGGCTGTGGACATGAGGCCTAAAAGGCTGTGATCAGATGTTTTCCTGTAAATTAATAGGAAAATAAGAACTTCTCAACAAACATTGAGGTAGCGTTATCAAAGTATTCATGCTGGTTTACTGGGGTAAATACAGTGAAAATATGTTTTTCAGACGAGCTTATTAATAAAGCCCTTGTGCCACTGAAGTGGAAAATGTTGTGCTTCAGACGACCGTATATCAGCCGTGTATTCACGATATACGGCATTCCTCTCTGCAGGGGAGGAGGTTGAAAGAGCGGGGAGCAGTGCTCTGAGCTCCAGCCCCCCCTCTGCTTCCTCTCCACCCCTCTGCACTATTTTCAATGAGGAGAGGCGGGACGGGGGCGGAGCTAATTCCTGGGACTTAGCACCACCCCGCCCCCTCTCATTTCAAATAGTGCAGAGGGGCGGAGAGGAGGCAGAGAGGGGCGATAGCTCAGAGCACTACTCCCGACTCTTCCAGTCTCCTCCCCCTGCAGAGACGCCGTATAGCGGCCAGCGTGAATACCCGGCCGATATACGGTCGTCTGAATGCACCCTAAGGGCGATTTTCGTGCGTGAAAAATGCAGCGTTTTCCGCGCGTTTTTCACGCCTTTTCCGTTAATTTCCATTAACATTCATGGGTGCATTAAGAGAAAAATAAGGACACATATGCAACTGACAGTTCCTATGTTAAAAATTGCAACGGACCGAAAAAAAAAACGCCAGTGGACAGGAGCACATTCAATACTTATTGCTCTTGAGAAAAAACGCAAAACGCAAAGGAAAAAAAATCGCCAGTGGGTGGGCGCCCTAAGGGTGACTTCCCACTAGCGTTTGGGAATTTGCTGCGTTTTTTTCCAGGTGTCTATGGGGCTTTCTAATGTTAAAAACGCATTGCGGCAAAAATCGCAATTTACCGTGAAATCGCGATTTTGCGCGATGTGATTTTAACATTAACAAGTCCCATAGACCCCTGGAGAGAAAAAAACGCTGCGAATTTCACAGTGAAAAAGAACTGTGGTGGGTAGTCACCCTAATAGTTGACTGAAATGACTGTTCACTCTTAAAATCCACCTAACAAACGATTGTTTTGGATTGTCATGAACTTTACACTGATGTGTATGGGGATATTTATGATTCAGGAAGGGCTGGGTGACAACTTCTATGTTATCTTTAGGGTGCTCATATTGTTTGTCACCCGGTTTGTCCAAATACAGATACAGCTATGAAATGGCTAAACAGAATGTGAAATAACTTGACAGAAAGGCACAACTCAAGGGGAATCGCTTTTTAAAGGGGTTTCACCATCAAAGACATTTGTCCCCTATCCACAGGATAGGGGATAAATGTCTGATTGCTTGCGGATCTGACCACCTGGACACCCAGGGATTCCAAAAACTGTGCCTCTGAATGCCCCTGTGTATGGAGGGGCAATGTGCATTCCCAACCCCTGCTCCAGTGACTTCTATGAGACAAGTGGAGATTTGTGTGCTTGTCAATCTCCGTCCATCCCATAGAAGTGAATGGAGCAGTAGTCACACGTGTGCCGCCGCTTCATATAGATGATGCATTTCGGGCATATGGATATTGGGATCACTAGGGGGCGTCACACAGGCTGAATCTCCAGCAATTAAACATTTATCCTCTATCCTGTTGGTAGGAGATAAATATCTTTGGGGGTAAAACCTCCAACAGAAGTCTCCAGGTATATGGAGCGGAGAGCTTAGTTTTGTGTCAAAATTTGTGTCAATAATTCAAGACTATCTTCAAATGAAAGAAGAAGTCGCTATTTCCATAAAAGGTTCCATATAAACCAGAATAAAGAGGGCTTTGTCATTCCGTCTACATTAATGGCAGTAGATTGATTCACTCTCAGGACTGAACATGTTCAGTATCCTGCTGACTTTTTCAATCCTCTCATCTAACAAGCAAACTGCTCCGTGCTGCGACCACTGTGTGCAGAGCTCCGACTGCGTCTTTCCACAACAGGATACTCTTCCTGTCAATTTTCCTATTTATCAGCCTCCTGAACTTTGTACAGAGCACCAGCTTAACCCTTCTCTGTCATCTTAAAGCCACAGTCACACAGGGCATGTGCTTGCTATTTTATGTGGGCTGGAGCCCGGAGTGATTGAGAAGGAGATTGTGGAGATGCTGCAGAGTGGTGCTCTTGGCAGACTCATAAGGCGAGAGCTATCATTGTGATATTGCATAGCAAGGCCTGGACGACATCGCTGAGAGAATATGAACATTTAAGTATTATGCAACGTAAGGAGTGGTTAGTAATGCCACTTAGAGTGTAGTGCAATCTTTAAGATTAAGCTTATGTGCCTTATATCGGTATTGTAACTATCAAGCGTTTTTTGTATGAACTGTGAGGGCTCCTGCCCACGGACGGATATTTGCCGCAGAATCTATGGCAGGCGTCCGCACCATGGATCCTCAGCAAATAGCGCTCATAGCATGCTATGGGAAATCGATTTTTCCTGCACACTTGCGGAAACCAATTGCGGTTTCCACAAGTGGAGGAAAAAATCGCAGCGTGCTCCATTTTTCTGTGGATTCCCTGCGGACGGCTTCCATTAAAGTCAGTGGAAGCTGTCTCATCAGCGGCCCTTCCGCAATGTAATTGCAAAAAGGTCGCGGATTCCACGGGAAAAGCAGGAGTTGAAAAAAAAATTCTGTACTGCTCATGTTTGGCGGCGAGCCGTGTGGACCATCCACAGTACAGATGAAACTGAAAGCCAGCAGGTACGCGTGGATACCACTGCTGGTAGGGCCGGATTCTGCATTTGTGTACAGCTGGCCTCAGGGTGTGCTGCTGGGATCTGTTGTTCTACATGAGTTTCCAGCAGTGCAGCCCCACAGGTGGGGGTTGATTGAGCTAGCTGGGTGTAGATTTCTCCAGCCAGCCAATCATCACTGGTCTGCTGCTCATACATACTAGCTCCTCTGCTAGAGGCTGCTGGACTTTCCCCTCTCTGTTCAGTGTGAACAGTGTCATGTTCCTACGTGTCGGTTCATGTGTCGTACATGTGGTGTGAACAGTCCTGTTCAGAGTGCATCGTGTTCGGTGTCGTGATGCCAGAACATAGCTCACTTTGTAGATAGAATACTGGAACCAAACATGCTACATCAATACTGTACCAAAACAAAGCTTACTACATAAATACAATTTTAGAACCAAGATTACTGCATAGATATGGTACCAAAACTGAGCTTACTACATACATACAGTAACAAAACCAATCTTCTTACGTAGATCATAGAATGGTAGAGTTGGAAGGGACCTCCAGGGTCATCTGGTACAACCCCCTGCTCAGTGCAGGATTTACTAAATCATCCCAGACAGATATTTGTCCAGCCTTTGTTTGAACACTTCCATTGAAGAACTCTTCACCTCCCATGGGAACCTGTTCCACTCATTGATCACCCTCACTGTCTAATATCCCTTTCAGTTTCATCTCATTGCTTCTAGTCTTCCCTTGTACAAATGAGAATAGGGCTGATCCCTCTGCACTGTGACAGCCCTTCAGATATTTGTAGACAGCTATTGTCTCCTCTCAGCCTTATTTTTTGCAAGCTAAACATTCCCAGATCCATTAACCGTTCTTCATAGGACATGATTTGCAGACCGCTCACCATCTTGGTAACTCCTCTCTGAACTTGCTCTAGTTTGTCTAAGTCTTTTTTAAAGTGGGGAGCCCAGAACTGGACACAGTATTCTAGATGAGGTCTGACTAAGAAAAAGTAGAGGGGGATAATTACCTCACGTGATCTAGACTCTATGCTTCTCTCAATACATCCCAGAATTGTGTTTGCCTTTTTGGCTGCTGTATCACATTGTTGACTCATATTCAGTCTATGATCTATTAGTATACCCAAGTATTTTTCACATGAGCTGCTGCTTAGCACAGTTCCTTCCATTCTGTTTGTGCTTTTTTCATTTTTCTTGCTCAGATGTAGGACTTTGCATTTCTCCTTGCTAAATGCCATTCTGTTAAGTCGCCTTCCATTGTTCAAGCTTTTCTAGATCTTTTTGAATAATCTCTCTGTCTCTTCCCTAGTGTTAGCTATCCCTCCTTGCTTTGTGTCGTTGGTAAATTTAATCAAGATATGATTCCAGAACTCAGCTTACTATATAGATACAGTTAAAAAGCCAGGGTTACAAAAGCTAAGGTTACTATATAGCCACGGTACCAGAACTAAAAAATAAACGGAACCATCAGACACAGCATATAGTTGTCATTCATTTGCGTCACCTTCCTTGGTAGTATACATGAATATTCTATCACATTGCCGGGTGCGGTGTATATACGCCGCAGCCCGGAATATCTTTGGCCAGCATAAATCCTTCATCTGGCTTAATAGAGCCAGCTGACATAGTTTCCCAACCCTTTCCTTCGTAGGCAGTTTCCATAAAATCTTATGGGAGCTGCCAGCTGATCGTGGCCGAAGGATAGGGCAAGACCTATCTTTTCAGGCCGCGTCAATACATCGGCCGGTGTATTTGGTTGCTGATGTCCTATCTTCACCGGCTGGGTGTTTTTATGTGACTAATTGGCTATGTGAATGAATGCATTGGAATTCAATGCTTCACATGGTCGCAATTTTTTATCGCAGCTAAATTAGCCACGTAAAAACACTTTTATGAATGAGGACAAAGGCTCACACTGGTGATCGATTTTGCGCCCGGAAATGTGCAATGTCCCTGCGGATGCACGGCATTTTTGTCTCAAACGCTTCACATCACTTCAGGGAAGTAGAAATCCTTTTCAATGGAAAACCTTGCATTGCAGTCTTGTGCACCACGCACGCTGTGCAATGTTTCTGCCGGCTCCATTGAAAACAATGGCTGAGGCGTTGCGAGGGAAGCCTAAACATAGAACATGCCGTGATTTTTTCCCTTAAGCCTCATGTCCACGGGCAAATTAAGAATTAAAATCCGGAGCGTTTTTCCCGCACGCGGATCCGCGCCCCATAGGAATGCATTGACCACCCGCGGGTAGATAAATACCTGCGGATGGTCAATAAAAGTGAATTTAAAAATTTATGGAGCATGAAAAAAATGGACATGCTCATTCGGTGCGGATCACGCGTGCGGGAGCTCATAGAGCACATAGCTCAGTTGATCTCCTGCATGAAAAATAAAAGACAATTACAGTGCATCCGCACTGCATCCGCAGCCCAAATCCGCGTTACAAATCCGCAGCGGATTTGATTTTCCCCGTGGACATGAGGCCTAAGGAATGGGGTTCATATTAATGCCCAATTTGTGCATCTTGCAACGCACAAATCTTGGGTGATTTTCTTGGCTGTGTGAAAGCGACCTTATAAGCCTGTACCCTGATCCTGCAGAAAATCTGTAGTGGCAAAAACTGCACCAAATGGTGCATTTTATATTGCATATTTTGATGTGAAAGGGCTGAAGATTTGCCATAGATTTCACCCATTGCATTGCAAAAGGTGAAATCTGTGCCGCAAATCCGCAGGATTTACTGACAAGCTGCAGAATTTCTGTTTTGTTTTTTCCCCAGTGTCTGCATGAGAGTTGTTTAAACACCATCCAGTTCACTGCAGCTATAAGGGCTCCTTCACATTCTTCACGGACGTATTTGTACATGTAAAATTTGTGCGCGCACTGCACAGAGAATAGAGTCTCGTTCCCACTTTCTGAGGATGCAGGAAACGCATCGTGCTCTATTTTTCGGCCCATAGAGACGTATGTGAGGTGCACACTCAATATGCATGGAATGCACAAAACGCTGTGCAATTCAAAAAAAAAGAACACATTTGGACCTCATCAGGCTAAATGTCCTGTGCTCAAAAACCCTGCCCATGCAAAAAGTTTAGTACAATGTGCTGATACAAGCAAAATCTACCTCGTTCATAGTGCAAATATTCTGCGCTGAAGCATGTGCATTTGCGTGTGCCCTTGTGTGAAGGAGCCCTAAGGGCATGGTCACATGGTGGAATTCACAAAATCTACGTCCGTCCGATGAGGTTTCTGGTACAGCTCCGCATGCGGTGTTAGCCCTGTCAAAATGCGTATGTGGAATTCTGGCGTGGAAAATAGCTCGATACTCCATCGTATTTCTGCACCCGGATTTTGTCCAGTGACAGGGCTAAATCTGCATGCGGATCTGCACCAAAAACTGTGACAGACAGACTTAAAACTTAGAAGAAAATCTCCCTCTTTGAGGTACAGCTACGCTCAGTACTGGCGAGCGTAGCTGCGCCTATGGTAGTGTGTTTTCAGCCTTGGGCCCAATGTCCATGGGCGGATTTTTGCTGCGGAATCCGGAGCGATCCTTCATGTCCACAAGCGGAAACCAATTACGGATAAAAAAAAATCGCAGCATGCTCCATTTTGCTGTGGTTCCCGCACAGACGTGGCCAGTCTGCAGTTGACACTGCAGACTGGCCGCGGATTCCGCAGGAAAGCATGGGTTTGGAAAAAACTGTACTGCGCATGTTCGCTGGCACTTCCGCACACATTGATGCAATGCAATAAAATGCTCCATAGTGATACATAGGTGATAAGAAAAGAAAAACGCAAAAAGATAGAGCGTGCCATGATTTTTTAGCCTTGCAACATCGCATGAGTGAACACAGTGGATTTTGCTGCGGAAATTCCGCAACGTTTACAGCACAAGCCGTGTGGAGGAGATTTCAGAAATCTCCGTTACATGCTGCAGAAACATTCGCAACAAATCTGCAGAATGTCTACTGGTGCCGAGTATTTCTGCTGGGCAATTCAGCACTTGAAATAGAAGACTTAAATCCCACAGCAGACCCACAATTAAAAACATGGCCAAACCCACATTATTTTGGTGTGGATTTGGCCGCTGTTGTGTACTTGTTGCGAGTTTTCCACGGTAGAGAGCCCACTGCGAATATGCCACGTGTGAAAGTGGCGTTACGATGGATCGCTGTGATGTTTGATGCTCAGTTCTGGACTGCGTGGCAAGAACAGCACGACTGCTATGTCTGAATATATATGTATGGAAACGTTCGTTTAGCCTCCTTAGAATGCGAGTGTTCCCCCTTAGTAGGGAAGTGGACTTCTGCTTTGGGCAGCTGCTGGGGGAGCTATTCCTGAATCTCTGACTATTTGGCTCAGCCACCCTGCTGGCACCACTGCAGATGGCAGACACAACCCTGGATGTATATTTAGGTTCCACACTACATGTGCCCGCTTCTCTGATAACTCATTAAACAGATGAATGCAAATTTGCCCAATGCAGTAATTAGCGCTTACAGGATAAGGAGTGTTAACCAAAATATATTAAGATATTTATTTTGAGTAGACCCTGGAAGCTATTTCTACAGGCCGGAGGCAACAACCATTTTTAGGACGTGCGACTGAGATTCACATCTCTTTCCATGCAGCCCCCTCCTGGAAACCTTCCACTGGGATTAATTTAAACAATGTACAGAGGCGATGTGTCTGGGAGCATTACTCTCAGTGCTGGGCTCCATGTGACTTTTATTTTATTTGCACAGCTCCGCAGATACAGCAATGCAAAACTGCATATATTAGAGGTGGCAAAAATAACAACATAATATTGAAAATCCTTTCACACGGCGTGGAATTACGCCGCAGGACGCAGCCAAATCCACAGTTGCGGAACTCCACATCGTTCTGATGCAGAATTGTAAGCAGGTTTTAAGCCATTTAAAATTTTGTATTCCCACAGGTAGCATTCGGAAATTTTTGTGTTCTTTACCGCGGCTTGCGGTGTGTAATGCGGCCATGTAAAACGTCCCATAGGGAACCTACATACGGCATGTATCTGCTTCTGGCTTCCTGAAGTGCAAAACCCGCAGCAAATATGCACCAAATCCGCAGTGGCCAAATCCATGGGTAAATGGTGTGTATTTGACGGCGTTTTTAATCGCGGAAATGCTGTGGATTTTGGGCCTTGTATTTTAAAAGTTAAAAACCGCAGAAATCCACAGCATGAACAAAATCCGCAGTGTTTTTTTTTGTTTTTTTTAAAGAGCTGCATATTTGTTGCGCCACTTTTCCACAATATGTGCAGGAAATTTTAGAAATGTCCTCCACGTGGCTTGTTCTATAAACGCTGCGTAATTTCTGCCTTAATTCCAGCACCGAAAATTGTGCAGCATTCTAGTTGCGTGTGAAGACGGTCTTAAAGGGGTTTTGTTATTAGAAAACAAAAATTCTATACTCACCTATTTCTCCCTCGCATCTTCTCCCCACCAATCTTCCCCTGGTTTCCTGCAATCCCCCGGGTCACCTCACCGCAAGCCGGACGATTCTTCTTCTTCCCATGAGTGCCCATTTTCTGCATTCTCCTTCCGGCAGGGCACTGTATGCTATGTCACTAGTGATGTAGCGTTCACAGCCTAGCAGGGAGTGCCGAGCTTCTGCCAAGACTTTGCATGTGCTCTGTCTTTCTGCAACAGTATATGAACTCTCGCGGTGAGACAACACACGTTCGCAATCTCTGCAATAGATCGGCATTCCTTCCTAGGCAGTGAACGTTATGTCACCAGTGAGAATGCAGAGAATGTACGCTCCATAACAGGAAGAAGAGGATCCGGATGGCTTGCGGTGAGGTGACTGGAGAAGATCAGTGAGGAGTAGATCTGGTAAGATGGCTGCCTGGGGAGGAATAGGTAACTATTGTTTCCTTTTTTTTTATGACAAAACCCCTTTAAGCTATGTTCACATCAGGTGGATTTGCTGCGGAAAATCCACAGCCTTTGTAGTACCAAAGTAGATGACATTTTCAAAAAGGAAAAATCTTTTGACATGCAGTACAGATTTAAAATTTGCAGCATGGAAATGGAATAACCACAGCAATTCCGCAGAAAATCTGCAGTGGCCTAAAATCTGCACAGCTGAATAGTTTGAATTTGGCTAAGTATACTATTGTGGGGCAGTTTAACCCTTGTATTTCGAGTGTTGCATTACACAGCACCATTCCGTAGGATAGATACTAGACATGCTGCGCATTTAGAATCGGCAGCATTTTTTTTTTAAATTATGCGGATTATGTGAATTTCTGCAGTATGTAATTTGTCAGTTTCAGGGGATTACTGAAATCTCCTCTACATGCCTTGTACTGTAAACGCTGTGAAATTTCTGCAGCAATTACGCTGGTGGAAATTCTGCAGCGTTTACTGCCTGTGTGAAGGGAGCCTAAGGGCGCCCACCCACTGGCGATTTTTTTTCCCTGCGAAATTCGCAGCATTTTTTTCTCTGCAGGGGTCTATGGGACTTGTAATGTTAAAATCGCAATCGCGCAAAATCGCAATTTACCGCGAAATCGCGATTTTGCGCGATCGCGATTTTAACATTACAAGTCCCATAGACCCCTGCAGAGAAAAAAATGCTGCGAATTTCGCAGGGAAAAAAAATCGCCAGTGGGTGGGCGCCCTAAGACTGCCTTCATACGGGAAGAAAATTCTGCAGAATTTCTGCTGCAGTAATTGCAGTGGATTCTATATAGACATGATGCGGAATCGTGCTGCGAAATTCAACCCTTGCAATACAAGGGTTAAATTCTGCAACTGTTCTGCAAGTAAAAACGCATCACTTAGGTGTGAATTGTGGAATTGCTGTGGGCATTCTGTTATAGAATAAGAACAGCGATTCTACCATGTGAGAGGCTACAGGGCCTGATCATGACCACTATAGTTACACCTCTGTAAATAAGCCGATGTCATTGGAGTCTATGTAGTAAATGTACATACTGTTTGCCAGATACTGGCTATATATAAGTTACATAATTTGTACTAAATAATAATCTTTATTTGTACAGTGCCAACATACTTTGCAGCGCTTTCAAAGCATGGGGGAACAGAAACAAGATTACAGTTATGTGGCATTCATCATTTTTTAGGGGGGAACAAACGGGGAGGAGGTCATACAGGAGGTATCAGGGCAGGAGATGTACACAGTAGGCAGAATGGACAATTTGGGGAGCCATAGGGAGTGGCAGTGGCATGTTGTTTTTGAGCCATAATGGCCATCATGAGATTGTTTGAAACTTTCGGTTGAGTGTATAGGGGAAGAAGCCTGAATGTAGGGGGTCGAGGAGAGAGTTTTCTGAGAGAAAGTGTGTGAGCCGGGAATAGACCAGACATTCAAGTAGTTTGGAGATGAAGGGGAGGTTGGAGATGGGTCGGTAGTTTGCAGCGTCAGTCAGGTCAAGGGTTGGTTTCTTTAGCAGAAGGGATATGATGGAGTGTCTGAATGAGAAGGAGAAGATGTTGGAGGTCAGAGAGAGGTTGAAAATGGTGGTGAGGTGGATAATGACAGCCAGGGAAAGTGACCAGTGGAGATATGAGGGAATAGGGTCGTTGGCGCAGGTGGTGGGGCGAACAGTGGAGAGCAGTCTGAAGACTTCTTCCTCTGTCGTTGGTTCTAGTATAGTTAGTGAGTGAGTGATAGATGCAGTGCTGGAGAGACCAGGATCGGGCTAGCCCTGTACTGTTCGGTGACTTCTTTTCGGATATTATTGACTTTTTTACTTTGAAATGGGCAGGTAACTCTTCAGCAGTGAAATCAGTCACAGGGGATCGATTTTTGGGGCTGAGGAGGGAGTAGAAGGTGTCGAAAAGTTGTTTGGGGTTGTGGGATAGTGAGGAGACAACAGAGGTGAAATAAATTTGTTTGGCATGGTGGATGGCAAGGTTGTAAGTTTGCAGCATAAATTTGAAGTGAAGGAAGTCTGCAGGCAGTAGTTTTGACTTTTTACTAAAGATACATAGCTGTCATTTGTATTGTCAACTAATGCCACTCTAGTGGACTCTGACCCTGCCTGAAAACTCCTTTGAAAAACATGGTGCCCTCAGCTCACACTTCTGCCACTACTACAGTGCTTCTAGACTATCATGGCCTTTGAGCATTGCTACAGCTAAAGTTCTGGTCTACTACTACAACTTCTGTCCTTAATATCGACCTTTTTCATGTACTCCTTTTCAGAGCCATAGCTTCAGTGAATGTTCCCACTCTTCAACCAGTGAGCTGCAGCACGCAGGTGAACATCAAGTATTGGTTTCTAATCCCTACATCCACAGGTATGAAATGATAGTGATCATATTTTATGGGTATATAAGAGCTTCTTCACACAGACAATTTTGCGCGTGTTTTTGCATGTGCAAACCGCAGAGAATAAAACCCATCGATTTCAATGGATTCTCTCACATTCTGCACTTTTGCAAAAAATATACGCAACATGCTCTATTTTTGTGCACTTTTGCGCACCCAACACACCAGAAAATCGCGTACCGAGCTGCATGATTTAGCAGTGTTAATCGATAACACTGGGGACTGCCCAGTTGGTTCAATCATGCCGTGGGTGTGTCCCATGCCGATTTGAACGGGCCTGGCTAAGCAGAAAAGTTTAGTAGAATGCGTTAGATTTGGTAGCCATAGCGCTTCCTTCACAGCACTATTACATCACGCTATCACAAGCATATCTTTGCTTGGTACAGTATCACATTTTATACATTCAGTCCCTAGGTTATATGGTTTGCATGGACCTAGTTTGAGACTATGTACAGGAATGAGACTAAGAACAGAGTTGAACAATAGCTGGCCACAAAAGTTACTGCAGAGAAACTAATTAGGTCTTCTGTCTGTTAGCACAAGTACTGAGACAATTGTGCATTGTCTGTAGCAGAGGAGTCTGGATTAGACTGCAGTTCGCACACAAACAGCCCTGTGTGCCTCTTCTGCCCAACTGCTCTGCACAAGATATATGGGACTAGTGCCAAGGCTCTCATCTAAACCTCACACTACATCCCAACTGAGCTGCACATTAAGTTCTCACATTGCTCTTCTCCATGGACAAAATATCTCTAAGGCTGTAATCACATGGCTGACAGCAAGTTGCGTCCAAGATTCTCTAGTGCAACTCGCATCACACAGCACACGGACACCTTGTCTGAGTGCTCTGCCAAGTGCGGGACTTCGCACATTACATGTCCTGCTATTTTGTGAGACTCGCACAAAAATAGGGTATGCAGTAATTTTTCAAACTTGAACCATTGGTTCAAGGGAAAAAACTGCTCATTTGCATGAACCTATTCAAATAAATGTGTTCATTTTCCGTGCAAGTTCTGTGCATCTCAGACACGGACAGAACACGTGTGAGAATATCGGCCATGTGAATATGGCCTAAGACTGCAATCACACATGCATTTTTTTTGCAGCTTTTTCAAGCCAAAGCCAGAGGTGGATCCAGGACGGAAAAGTATTAAAAGGGTTGTCCACTTATAAGCTATTGATAGGCTTTCCTTAGGTTGGGTCATAGATCAGTGGGGGTCTGACGGGACCACTACTGATCAACTGTTCTCTGAGCAAATTTCTGCAGGAAGCAGACAGCTCCGCTTTCACTGCAGTGGTCAGACTTGGTATTACAGGCCAAGTCCCCACTAAAGTAGGAACTTTTTCTATAATACCAGCTTGGCCACTGCAGTGGAAATGGAGCTGTCTGCTTCCTGCAGAAATCAACTAGAGAGTGCCAGTACATTGACCCAGAGATCAACTAATTAGCAGGAATCAGGAGCGGCAGACCCCTGCAGAGGATATCCTGAGGATAGGCCATCAATAGTTTGCAACTGGACAACCCCTACGGTGCCCATATAACTTCATTAACTGTTGGATGAATGATCATTCATCTAACAGCATTTCTTCCAGCATCCCCAAATAAATGAATGTTTTGCATCACCAGTCATTTTTTTAGGGAGTTAAAGGGGTTTTCGAGGAAAATTCTATTGATGTCCTATCATCAGGATAGGTCATTACTAGTTGATCGGCCGGGGTCCATCGCTCAAGACCCAGACCAATCAGCTGAACAGGCACAAGCCGTCATGATGGCGAAAAATGCTGATACCACCCATAGACTCCTATGGGAGCTGAAAAAAAAGGGAGGAGGAGGGAGTTTATCTGCATTTGGCGCTTGGAAAAGAAAGCAACTAGATCTAGTTAAGCATTAGAAGTCATTCTGAGGATTTCTGCAGACAGAGTATTTTTCACACAATATGCCCATGTGAATGGACGGGAAAACGCTAATTAATCTTGGGACTCGATCACGGCTCTGCCTCATTGATGCAATTTTCGTCCGCAATGTGAATGAGACCTTAGAGTGGGACAACCAGCCATCCTGCTATAGTCCAGGCTCATTTGTGGAGGAGTTCATAATTGGTTAACTTCTCGATAATTATTTCTGGCTTCTGCAGTGTGTTGCTGGTTACATGCACATGCATTGTGTGTTCAAATGAGTATCTATTGTTTGCTTCTACAATCTTATTCCCAGCCTAGCCTTGGGATTCTGTATATGTTTATAGCGTTTTCCTTCTAGCCTAGTTTGCTCCTCAGCTTTTCTAGTCTAGTCTTAGCCCTGTAGCTAGTTTGCTTTTCCCTGTTTGTATTTGCCTTGCCCTGCTTCTAGTACCCTCCCAATGTTTGTCAGTTACGTTTCAGATAGAATTTCCATTAGGGATATCTTAGGGTTACTAAGGGATAGCAGTATCTGATGTTAGGGTCAGATTTGGGCCTACTGTAAGTCCTGGGAGTATCTTAGTAACAAGGAAAGGCATCTGCTATATGTGAAGTCCAGTACTGTCGTCTTGTGTTCAGCCAGCATCATTATATCATATCAGTTGTTTCTTGCGCTGGACTTGTGAACAGGAATCAGTAGAAAAGCCTCAAGGTGAAATAGGTTCAATAAAATCAAGTCTTGCTTGTACACTTTGTCAAAAACATCAAGCACCTAGAAGGAGTTTTACAAAACCAAGCATGCAGCTACATCTCAGGTTGAAATGCAAATGATTAAAATTGTGTAGAACTTGTTGACCACTAGACACCTCTGTGACACAACCAAAGAGATTTTGATTAGAGTTAACAGAGTTTGAGAGGGGGCGCATTATTGGAATGTGAGAAGCTGGATGGTTCTATTATCGAATTGACCCCAACCTGGGCCGTTCTAATCAGACTGTAAGAGCTTTTACCCACTAGCATTTCTTAACGCTGCAATATTGCTGCGTTTTTTTTACTGCAAATGTCAATTTTCTAATGTTAAAATCACATCGCACAAAAATCCCAGAAGCGCAAACTTGCGATTTTTGTGTGATGCGATTTTAACATTAGAAAGTCCCATTGACATTTGCAGTAAAAAAAAACGCAGCGATATCGCAGCGTTAAAAAAACACTAGTGGGGAAAAGCCCTAAAGGTGCTGGGACCAGTGGATGTGTCAGTACACACACACAAGGCGACTGGGCTCAGGATGACTGATCACCAGTAGAGAGGCTCGTCCAACAAGAATGAGCAGATCCAACTGTTTCGTTGTCCTCCATCCAGAGACATGTATGGGACCATCTGGGGCACCAACTTCAGCAGCCTATACGTTTACACGATATAGAGGCTCAGTTACAGCAAATGTGCAGCAATATGCTGCAGAATACCATATGGAACCAGTATGTCTCCATTCCCGCCGATTGTATCTAAGCTAGAGGCAGTACAACAGGGTACTAGAGCCTCCATGCCTGTCTGTATCACATCTTTTATCGAAGCTAGGGGTGGTACAACAGGGTACTAGAGCCTCCATGCCAGCCCATATCACATCTTGTATCCAAGCTAGAGGTGGTACAACAGGGTACTAGAGCCTCTATGCCCACCAGTATCACATCTTGTAACCAAGCTAGAGGAGGTACAACAGGGTACTAGAGCCTCCATGCCAGCCCATATCACATCTTGTATCCAAGCTAGAGGTGGTACAACAGGGTACTAGAGCCTCCATGCCCACCCGTGTCACATCTTGTACACAAGCTAGAGGCGGTACAACAGGGTACTAGAGCTTCCATGCGCACCCGTATCACATCTTGTATCTAAGCTAGAGGCAGTACAACAGGGTACTAGAGCCTCCATGCCTGTCTGTATCACATCTTTTATCGAAGCTAGGGGTGGTACAACAGGGTACTAGAGCCTCCATGCCAGCCCATATCACATCTTGTATCCAAGCTAGAGGTGGTACAACAGGGTACTAGAGCCTCTATGCCCACCAGTATCACATCTTGTAACCAAGCTAGAGGAGGTACAACAGGGTACTAGAGCCTCCATGCCAGCCCATATCACATCTTGTATCCAAGCTAGAGGTGGTACAACAGGGTACTAGAGCCTCCATGCCCACCCGTGTCACATCTTGTACCCAAGCTAGAGGCGGTACAACAGGGTACTAGAGCTTCCATGCGCACCTGTATCACATCTTGTATCTAAGCTAGAGGCAGTACAACAGGGTACTAGAGCCTCTATGTCTGCCCCTATCACATCTTGTATCCAAACTAGGAGCGGTACAACAGGGTACTAGAGCCTTCCTTTAAGCGTTCAGTTTTCTGCAATAAATTCTCCTGTTGCTCTGAAATTGTAATCACTTATATCAATGTTACAATCACACAGAGAAAGTTTCATAAAATTTCGACAACTCCTTCTAGGTGTTTGTTTTTTTTAACAATGAGTCTATGGGTGCATTCACACAAACGTGTGTCGTACATAGGTGCGCACAAAACCGCGCACCCGCGTATGTGTACAAACGCGCGTGAATGCAGGTCCATGCAGCATTGCTTTCAATGGGGCCGCGGCTGCTGCTCGTGTGCATCCACCCTATAAGTGCAATGCAGTCCCAACCACCCCAGACTGGTAAATGTTAGAAAGCAATGTGTAGTAATTCTATTTGTATTTTTCCGCAGGGTCCACACAGCTGATCTGGTTCAATACACCAGAATTTGCATAGAACTGCAGGAGACCTTCCAGATCTGCCGATGACTGGACTGTGAGCATGAAAGAAAGAAAAAAGGCTGCATGCTGACCAGAGCCATTGTAAGGGGGTGAGAGATGCCTGAGACCCCCCTATCCAGTGGTTTGACTGCTGTTAGAATGAACCCTGGAGCTGCTGCGTTAAGCCCTGTCCCCTCTCACGGGATTCGGCTGGTAGGAGGAAAACGTCAACAAGCACTATTGAGTCGCACTGAGGCACTATATGCAGTTCCTTCTGCCGGCCAGGAAATAGAGAGAGGAAGCACTGCAGGTGCTGGTAAAAGGCTTCTCTCCTATGCTGTGGCAGGGGGAGGAAGGGATTAAGGACGTTCTGCCCCTATGTGATGTCATGGGAGAAATGTGTGCGGGCGCAGTGTGTGCTGCTTTCCACCTCAGACTCCCCAGGACTGTACAAGAGGGGGCAAAAGCAGGACCACACAGGAAGTGATGAAGGCCGTTGACTATTGGAGTCCCCATGCTGAGTCTGGATAGAAATAAGGGAGATGGAACAATACCTCTGCAGCGCAACCTATTGGAAGGCAGCATAATTCTAGCTTGGCTTTTAATTCCCAGTCATTGTTACAAGGCTTGTATAAATAGTCTAACACTGACTTGCATGAATGCTACCTTCCAATAGGTGGCGCTGCAGAGGTATTGTTCCATCTCACTTATTTGTATATTACCCAGAGGAGCATGAATGACCTTATAAGTCTACTCACTCACCTTCTAGGTGCTCTCCCTAAGGAGAAAAGATAGCGTTCCAGAGCCTGGATGGAGAACACCTACAGGAGAGACTGTGTAACCTGGCACTTAGAGTAAGGTGCTGGCCTTTGTAGAGGATGAGAGTGTTCTGCCCCATGTCCTGATGGGATGTCTGTGTGTATTGCTTATGATGAAACGGGAATGGGGTGCTAGGTGATGGGTGACTTGTAGATGTGACAGGGCAGCCAGGCACTTATGGTGATGATTATTGTTGATGGAGTAACGCTCTGTGTAATGTGCAGACTCTTGCACCTACAGAGCTGTTTGGATGCTGTAACGATGCGGACCTGGGAAGAATGTTGCTGACGATTATTAGTGAGAGTTAAAGTGCCTCGTCATCTGACATCGGAGTTCTCTTCGGCACATGTATATTACAGTATGCAGAGGAGAGAAGTCTGACATCCAACCTGTCATCTGCATAGTGTAATATACATATAATACATATAATAATAATTATATATATGTGTGTGATATACATATTAACTCATGCTTAATTTTCAAAAAATTGCTAATAAAATCATCATGTCAGGTCATTTTTATATGTTTCTGTTGAGTAATTTCAAGAAATCTACAAAGCGCTTTTCCACCCAAAATAAATAAGAGCTGGGGAGTGCAGGTGGCAGGAAAAGGGTTACTCCTAGGCGGAAAAAAAACTAAAACGCACTGCGAAACTTTGCAAAATGCTGTATGAATCCTGCTTAAAGGGTTGTACTCCAATGCTACATTCGTAATAGAGTTCTGCAGTTGCTGTAGTACCGGTATGGCCCCAAACAACTCAGAGTACAAGAAGCCTAACAAAAGATGGCCTCAGTCTTACTGTAATACACATCTTCTCATGGAAAAAGGCTTAATGTATTCAGTCCAAATATTCTACTGAAGTGGCCAACCTAATCCAATGTAACCCCCACACTGGACAAGTACCAACCATCATGAATATCCATATATCGTTATCACGCTTTTATGTCTTTAATTCTATATATAGATGGATGGAAAAGTATTGCTGAAGTTCATGAGTCAGGGAAACATCCACCAAGGTTAGACATGACCGCCTTTTTTCCTGTTCCACATCCACTTAGTTGTATTGAACACGTTCCAAACTATCCATCTCGGTAAAGATGTAAAGAGATATAAATCAGATATGGAGAAGTTGTCGTCAATGACCCAGTGTGACCTCTGTAAACCTACTTGCAGCATTAATAGGACACAGTGGGTCGTTTTACATTCACACATGCGCTAATCCCTTCAACAAAACTTCTAATAGAGAGAGCAGGATCTTCCATAGTAAAGCTGAAGCTATTTTCTGTTGGTGTAGTAATAGGAGCTGCATAGCTAGCAATCATAATCGGGTCTATAGACCCCTCCCCCTTGTATCACAGAAGAACAGCAGTATGGAGGAGCTATTGTACAAATCATAAATGGGTATAGGAACTCTGAGCTACACCTTTGACAGAAGTGATGTATTGATATGCTGCATAAACCCCGGCAGCACTGGTCTCACTAGGATTAGGTATGAAAGTATGAACACTTTTGTGGAATCCATAGCCTGGTGTGACTAATTTTTCATTATGCCATGCCCTTTTTCACTAAGCTCCACCCTTTTTGTCCACCTCAATGAGCCCCACATAGTAATAGTGCCCCTCTGTAATGCCCTCATTCCCAAGCAGCATGATCACATGATCAATTCCCGGCCTTATCGATGGCATGGCTGAGACCAGTGACTGGCCACAGTGGTCAAATGCTAGCACTACACTGAAGTTAGCAATGGATCATAGTGGCGTACATCGGTGTGGCAGAGAAACAAAGGGGGTAAGTAAAAGCTTCTTTTTTATTTTACTTCATTCTCAGCTCTTCGGTGGGACGTCTACCATTTCCTGGGAAGGCAGGACTGCCCCTAAGATCTGGGGCTTTCCTGCTGAATTCAGGACAGTTGGCACATATGATTAACCTATGTGGCTCATGAAATCATGTAGGCCCTCTCTTCTATAGTTTAAATTAGTTTACTACTATATGTAATGTCTGATTTCTCTGTTCATGTTCCCTCTGATTTGTAAAGTGCTGTGGAATATGTTGGTGCTATGGAAATAAAGATTATTTTTTAGATTTTTCCCAAGCTGCACCAGTCCTCTGGAATGTGCTGCATCTCTTTAGAAGCACCACTGGATATTGTTGAGTTCAAAGGGCTTGGCAAACTCTGGCGCTCTCATTGGAATTAATAGAGTGCTTGCAACCTCTGTTCCGGACCCCTGGTCTGTTAGAAACTAACGAGCCATTACTGCATAATGCCGAGCTCACATGACCAAATTTCTTCTCACGCGGCCATGCAGTAAATACGCAATGACATGCGTACTTGTTGAATCCCGCCAATCCCCATGCACTCACCATGTACGTAGGCATACATATGTAATATGTGCCAAGATAGAGCATGCTGTGATTTTATTCATATGAGTAATATATACGCAAAAAAAAAACCCCGTAGGTGTTAGTGGCCCAACAGAAATCAATGGGCTATTGGCATCACGTGTTGTTCACGGGAGAATTGCGCACGCAATGTGAAACCCTGGCTGATATACGCCCGTGTGCATCCAGCCTAATACTGTATGTAATATCTGGTCTTGTCTGTCTTACCTCTTGTGTTTCCGCTGTGATTTGTAAAGTGTGGCGGAATATGTTGGTGCTATATAAATTATTATGTTTAATTATTATTATATATAAGCAGTTTCACCCTATTTTCGCAAAGCTTAACAATAGCAAAAAATCAGCAGATGCAAATGTGATTTCATGTAACCCCTAAAGATATAATATCAGCAGTGATGACATGCAATTGAAACTCCCACACACCGCTAATACTATAACTGACATACATAATACCATTGTGGAGCCCAGATGTAAATGTAATTTTATTTTTATGAAAATTGCACATTAATTATCACTGCTAGGATACCAGTCTTTACTGTTATGATGGCATTCTATTCATGAACTTAGGGAAGCAGTATGAACAGTGCTCTCGTTTTGTGTGTGATGTGTTGTAGACTAGAGCCATGTACTTAACATGGAGAGTATTTGTGTCAGGCATCCAGGACTTTCCGGGAGAGCAGCTGGGAGTGGTGGAGGGGGTAGGGCATACATATATAAAGCTGACATCTCATCCACACTTGAATAAGGAAAAGGAAACGCATTCTGCAAAGGTCACCTTAAATAAACCACGGTATGAACCCTTTCTCTGCCTGGGCTGTAGACATTCCGGTTCTGCACTTCAGATTAAACCCTCTCAAGTACAATACTTACAAAATTTAGAATTTATTAACATTTTCTCATGTATAATAACCATAAATTTTTGTTTGCATCAGATCATGCAGGTAAATGAACTACCCAAAGACAAATAACTAGCAAGGGGCCCCACTGCTGAGGATCCATTTATCAACCCCATGTACTATGTCAAAAAAGCACATACCATAGTACATGAGAATATTTGTCCTTGTGCTAAGAGATATTTTATACTCACTGAAGGCACCGGCCCTTTCATGATTGGAGTTTCCCTGTATGGAAATTACACCCATGACCCTGAAGTGCAGCATAAAATCAAGTGAGCAAGCTTTCTGTGGATCAGTTCAAGTTTGGATCCACATTACAATGGGAAAATTGAGCAATCTAAGTGAGTTCCAACAAAGTCTGGTCATTGGTGCTAAAGTAGCCAGGTCCAGTATTTCAAAAACTGTCAACCTTGTGGGGTTTTCTCATGCAAAGGTGTTGAGGCATGAAGAGTATACCAAGAATCATGTGATTGAGGAAAGACATCCAAGGAAAGGACATCCTGTGGATGTAAAGAACTCAAGGAAAGGGGTCAGAGGAGGATGTGAAGAATCATTCTCATGAACATATGGTGCACAGTTAAGTAAACTGCAGCTGAATACAATGCTGGTGCCCCAATCGACATGTGCGAACGCAAAACTCATTTTTTAGCATTGGAATTATGGGCTATAACAGCAGACAACCAGAGGGCAGGAAAGTGCAAAAAGTGGATCACTGATCAATGTGAAAACAGCACCTTGTTGGATGAATCCAGATTTCTGTTGACCCATGCTGATGGCACAAGCAGCATAAATGAGTTAAACTTTCCTGCCTGGTGCCAACAGTTCAGGCTGGTGGAAGTAGGGTAATGGCGTGTTTTCTTGGCCCAATTTGGGTCTTCTGATACGTGTGGATGGACCCCACTACAAATTGCTGCAGCTTTGAAGGACAAAGGAGGTCCTATGTGGATGTGTGTAAAAATGGCCATTCAGGGCATATAATTGCAGTGCACTCAACTACTATTAATTCCAATGTTGATGTATCAAAATATATTCACAGAAGTGTTTCCAATGGACAATGTTATATTTCTGTTACCATGTATCAAAATAGTGTATATGATTACTGTGATTTTACAAAATGTGCTTGCCATCATTAAAACTAATTGGAGGATATATTTACAAAGCGGTAAAGAACATGTTGCTCTAATTAGGTCTCAACCCAACTTGGAGGTAACTTTGCAGATGAGGACAGTAATGTTGCTTGAATTGATTCTACTAAAAGAAAATCACAGAAGAAAATAAATCACAATAAAAGAAAATTGTGCTTTAATATATGTCCCCTGGTTAAAGTTAATATGGAAAAAAGTAATACCACCACCCCCAAGAATAGGGTTTGCTGCAGTGTGGAAAGAATTGTGGCAAGCTAAGTCTGCATTTACTTATATTGCTAATAGATAGAGATGAAGTCTATGCATGCATGATCAATTTTGATCCACTATTTTTGATCATCTGCACTTAAACTAACCAATAATTGTTAGTACTACTTGGAAACTAACGAGCCATTACTGTATAATGCCGAGCTCACATGATCAAATCTCTCTCACATGACCATGCAGTAAATACGCAATGACATGCATACTTGTTGCGTGCCGCCAATCCCCATGCACTATCTCGGCACATACGTAGGCGTACATATGTAATATGTGCCAAGATAGAGCATGCTGTGATTTTATTCACATGAGTAATATATACGCAAAAAACCGCAGGTGTTAGTGGCCCAACAGAAATCAATGGGCTATTGGCATCACATGTCATTCACAGGAGAATTGCGCATGCAATGTCAATATGCCCATGTGAGAGCGGCCTTAAAATTGTACAGATTCCAACGCGCGGACAGAATTCAAGAGCTTTTCACTCTAAAAACAAGTGAAGCCGGGCTCAGACGGCCATAATTCACTGGTGCCACCCATGGGAGACATGTGCGCGGCACGCTGCGAGTATGCAATGACATTGTGTACTTGACATACGCCGACAAACGCCATTCATTATCTTGTGTAATACATGCCACAATACAACATGCTGTGATTTTTCTTGCGCGTGTATTTCATATAATTTGTGTGGGTGACAACGTGTCCACATATGGGAGATTGGTACGGCGTATTCCGCATGCAAAACCTGTGCACATAATACGCTTTACCAACACGCTTGTGTGAACCTGGCCTTATAATAAGCCACAAACTCCTTTTTGTCTAATATTGTCAGTGCGGTTAGGTCAAGAGTTATGACAATTTATCTCTGGTCTGACAACAAAATATATGCGTGGTAGTATGCTAATGGGGACTCCAGAGAAGTACATGACACTACTGTGTTAAACATATGTACACAGTACCTTTCACTGTGGGAAAAAAGTTTGGAAGGTTAACCATGTCACTACCCAGAATCCATCTGCAACTCAACACTGTCAGGAATGAGAATTTATGAGCTTGCTCTTTAACAGCGCCTGGCAATGGCTATTCGGCACATTATGAAACACAACCTCCTCATTCAAATGGCATCACACATGTTAGGCTATGTTCACATCAACATTCAATTTTCCATTCTTCTCTTCCACAGTAGGAGCAGAAAAATTGAAAAACCGCATCCTTTTAAATCCTGATATTGATTTTTAGTTTTCTCCCTTCCTCCGTACCGCTTTGGTATCTGTCTTTTTGACAGAAAAAAAAGACTGACCTGCAACAATGTTTTTTAACCAAAGTAATGGAAGCCAAACAGAATGGAGCTTTCTATCTTATTTTTTAACATTGCTTTCAATGGGGAACATACACTAATGGAAACTATCCCCTCATATCAGTTTATGCTTCAGTTTAATGGACCTGTTTATTGCAACACAGCATTTGAAGTTGTAAAATAGACCTACATTGCAGAAAAAAGGATCTGTTAAAAATTTATAAAATTATAACGGATCTCTAACTGATGCAAATGGAAATTGTCCAAATCATTGTTAATTGGGATGGCCGATTCCAATTAGTGTAAATGGGAGTAAAAATTAGGTTCACTAATTTGCTCTCTAGAAGGTCCTCAATACAGCCAAGGCCCCCCAAATTGCAAGGTAATACAGCCACATGTCTGAGTGAGGGTGTGGGCAGACGAGCGCATAAACGGCGCGTTTTTGCGACCAAACGTATATACGTGACCATCTGAGGCAATGGTTTCAAATGTATTCATTCACATGGGCGATTTTACGGCGCGTAAAAACGGCAATTCGAAAAAAAACGGAACATATGCGACCGAAATACACGCCAACGCATATTCGATCGCCGAAAAGACCGTTTGCAAAGTAGGAACAAACGAAAATACGCTTTCTAGCTCTGGCCGTGATCGGTGAAAAACGATCGCTCGGGCGATTATACGTTGCGCTCGTGCGAACGTAAATACGCCTACGCTCGTCTGCCCGCACCCTGACACTGTACTCCTCCCAAAACTTGGTAAAAATAGTGTACAGTGGTGTGAAGGTCACTCATAGCACAGATGTGTCATTGTAAAGGAGAGAAGGCCCACATATGGTCACCTATATCAAAAATGACGCCAGTGATACATTCTACAAGATGAACAGAACACTGAAGCATGGACCTTCTCCAGGGAACAGCTGTAGAGATGCCAAAAATTAGGCTAAGCAAGACAGCATGTTTGGTGCTTTTTCTTTTAAAGCAATGTCATATATTTTGCAAAGGAGGAGTTTAGTCAAAAAGACTGGTAAAACAGCACAACCCTCAGGCTGCCTTCACACTGGCAAGAAAATTGTGAGGGATTTGTGCGTTACGAGACACACAAATGTTGCACAAATATGAAATCCATTCTTTTGAATGGGTTCATACACACATTAGCAATGTTTTCCCGCATGGTAACACAATGCGATGCAGTAAACAGATCACAGCATGTCCTATCTTTTTGCGAGATCGCCCATTGCTTTCAATAGGGATGGTGGCCTGCAGCTGTGATAGCCATGGCGGGGATTCCCTTCATCCCCGCAGTGATGCGAGGCTGTTTTCACATGAAAACGCCTCGCATCTACAGTGCTTTTACATCTAGGCAAGTGGGCGCTTCAACAGCTGAGAGGGAGCCCGGCAGTGGCGGAGGGTTCGCGCGAGCTCCGTCTCCCTGCAACGATGTAACCGCGTGCATGTAGTACATCTCCTGCCAAAGCAGCTTCAACTACCAGCATTACTCCACCAGTACAGCCTATGTAGCCCACACACGCTGATCTCTCCTCCATCATGCAGGTGGTAAGTAACCTACATGTGCATTCACACATTAGGTAGGTCCTTCCTCCCCCTTCCTTTTATCCCCTTTCACCACCATAATTATCACTATCAGTTAGCTATTACTGTGTGCCCTTCCATTACTTATTTACTTTGAGTATTTTCCTCATATTGCATAATGCATTGTACGAATGTTATCCCTGCTTATGCATACTCATACTCACAAACACAATTGATACTATACGATTGTAATTATTATTACATCTTTTTATATGTACTAGATTAGCATTTGAAATTGTTCCACTGCCCTTTTTGCATACACCACGTAAAGCACCCCTTACTCTACTATATTATTGTGTTTACCATGCAGCCATCATTTGCATTTTTAATATATTTTATTTAATTAATTTTAATATATGATTTATATTGATTAATGACTTCTGCATAATCCATAGGAAATACAAACGTACATATTTTATATATATTCATTTTCTCACTATATGCATTTGAATTATTCTCTCTATTTCTCTTGCCTTTTAGCTATGTATACCTATACTATACGCAAATTTTATGTTTTTTATACATCTTGCACAGTGTGTTTCCAGCACAACTGAGGAAAAAGCATTTTATTGCTTTGAAACGCATCCTGAGTATGTGCACATATATCTAAGGCCCCCTGTCCATGGGCGTGATTTACCGCTGGCGAATCATGCCGTCTAAAGCTTTCCATAGCGTTGCTATAAAAAGCGCCGACCCCGTGTCCACGATTCTCCACTTGCGAACGGCAATTCGCAGCATGCTGCGAATTGCCGCGATTCTCCGCGGTCAGCCTATCTGTCAGTGGGATACCACAATGCCCGTAGACAGGGGGCCTAAGGGTTGTGCCGCTTTACCTGTCTGTTTGACTAAATTCCTCCACGTATCACTTGTCAATCCAACAGGCTCTACAGTCAATCCAACAGGCTCTACATGTCTCTCTGACCACCTCACTACTTGGAACGTCTCATTTGTAAGAAGAACCACTTCGTCATCAATTCACCAGATCTTCGCTGGAGCAGGTCCACTCCTTTTATTTTCCACATCACACATTCCATGTATTTTGCAAAGGACTGATTCTACCAGGCGAACAGAACACCCAAACACGGACCACATCCAAGGAAAAGCTGTAGAGCTACAGCTGTTTTTTGGGCTTTCGAAAATGTTCATTTTGAGGAATGAGGAAAAGTAGGAAAGATGGTGGTGGTGCTGCTCTCCTCTCTCTACTACCAGCCGCAAAACCACCTTATGGGCACAATATGGTCTTTGATATAAATCTATGCTCAGTCATGTGTGAGTAAAAATTGCCAGTGTGCTACCTAATGGAATCTGCCATGGGGGTGCAAAATTCAGGTAAAATCCACACCTGGTTAATTTTTTACACGCGAATGTGTCTATCAGTTATCATACCCCCAGCTGTACCCTTTCTGGTAGCACACTGGCAGCGGGGCAGGCAAGCACCTCTAAAGCATGTTGTACAAGTTCTGGCCACTCATCCGGCTTAGACATCCAGAAGCCAAAGAGGCCAACATCATGTCTGAGTACATTCATGCGGGAACTGGCATACTCTTTGACCATGATGGATTAGCACTGCTTGTGTCTGTTAATCCTGTTTTGTGCTGTTGTTGCTGGCTGCGACAGGCTGAACAATTATGCCACTCCTCTGTTAAACTGCCCCTGCCACCGGTAGTGGTGCTGCTGTGGCGACTTCCTGCTCGTCTGACATGAGACACAAAGTTGCTATTCATTGCAGATGCATCACTGCAGCCAAATGCTCTGCTCAAGCTGCTTAACAGTCTGTCCTGATAGTGCTGCATTTTGAGGTCACTCTCCACTGCTGCAGTGAGATTTGTCATTTTGGCCTAGCGAGGATTAGGGAGGGTGGACATCCAGTAATGATCTTATGTTTTGTTGTGGGCCATGTGAAGGTTCTTCTACAAGCACTGCAGCATAAAAGCCCTCATATGTCTCAAAGTGCCGAAGGGTGATGGCCCACATTCCTGGTCCCACAATCCATGTAGAATAGCTGGGGATAGTGATGAATGGAAGAAATGTTGCACAGCCCCCTCCCCTGCCTCTGAACCTGTATAATCCCTCTCCTCTTCTTTTTTCACTTGCTCTTCCTCCTCTATACTTCTCCAATGGCTGGAGAAATGTGTTGAAGGAGATCAGGGGGGATCAAAATCAAAATCGATAACTACCCCAACTACCACTCCAGTGTGTCACAGTGTGTAGTCAGATTTAGTATGACCATCCCTGTTGTCTGCATGCTAAACCAGAGACTACAGTGCCTCAAGGACAGTAATGTGTTGTTGTCAATGAACGAAGAGTAGGAGGAAAGGACACCGATCTCCCAAATGTCTTGCCAGTCCGCCATTACTCAATACCACAGGGAGTGTGGCTTTGGGCAAAATCCCCCTAGCTGTGGGCCTGCTATTTGTACTACTAGTAGTAGCTAATGGTGACAGTACAGCCCTTATGTTTTTCTGTGACAGTCTACTCCCTGTCTTAGCAAGGTGCTGCCCCACATTATCCGCTTCTTCCTTCTTCCACTGTGAGCTGCTGTGATGACTCTCCTTGCTTGTCCATGTTGGGTCAAGTACCTCATCATCTTTCACCTCCCCTTACTTTTCTTCCTGACTGGACGCTATACTACAGTGAGCAACGGCAGCTGGCACCTCCATTTCCACATGGAAAAAATGGTTGGGCATCAGTGCATTCAGTGTCTTTGTTTTCTCCCTCTGCTTGTTTGGACTGCCCCGTTAACATCCATGAATATGAGAAAAAAACGAAAAAAGATCCAGCGCTCCAGAGAGACCTTTCTGACTCAATTAATCAAAGGCTCCTTGAATATCCAAAACATATAAATACTTTTATTGAAAGTCGCTGTTATGCGACAAAACGCGTTGGACATATTTTCAATAAAAGTATTTATATGTTTTGGATATTCAAGGAGCCTTTGATTAATTGAGTCAGAAAGGTCTCTCTGGAGCGCTGGATCTTTTTTCGTTTTTTTCTCATATTCATTTATGTAGTCGCATCCCTACCCAGTGGTGCGACAGATCCCTGCTTGCTCCTTGTGCTTTATCTCATTTTCCGGACTGGAGAGAGGAGTTCTAGGAAACTTGGATCAAGTTTTCCAGCAATATATACAACGCCTACCAGGACGTGGAGGTGTTAGGTGGGGGGTCTTACACCAGGCCCACCCACCTACACCGGGTAAGTCCCATCTCTATATTTACCACACCAATATCATATTACAGTGGGTGGAGCGCCGTCTCACATCAGTTTTCCGTTAACATCCATGACACTGAATGATCAAACAGTGTATTTTGCACAGGTGGAGTAGAGGGTGGATGCTCATCAGTGACTGATGCAGACTGACTGCTGTGTGCCTTAGACTGGGAGGAAGAGGAGGTGGTGGTACTTGAGGCATGCTGTGTCATTCACTCTACAACCTCTAGAATCAATTCTAAGGAAAGGCAGTGGGCTTGCCTTGCCTCATGCAGGACATGGAGCTGTTGCTTCAGTGGGAGCCAGTTGAAGTGCCAACTTGGTCTATCCACTACCATCTCCAACACCACTACTGACACGTTCCCTACCCCTTCCTTTTTTTTTTTTTGCTTTATTTTAAATTAGTTAATTTTTTTGGTTTACTTTTTAGTTTAATTTTATGTTACTTTTTATCTTCGTGTGGGATATTGGAATTTAAGGATTCCACGGATGGTGCCATCAGGGAAGGGACCTACAGTTGACAGTTTGTTCAGTAGGTCCGTGGTGTCCTGCAAGTAGCTGGTTGTATTTCTCACCAGTAGTTTGAGGACACCTTCTACCCATCCTGAGATTATCAGGGTTCGCAAGTTGTGCCTGGCTCTGGTGGCTGAAACGTCCATAGACTCCTCTGCCACATAAAAAGACAGTACTATATAAAAAGTGCTATATTTAAAGGCCTGTCCAGTTGTAAATTATTCATGGCCTATTCTTAGGACAGGCCATCAATAGTAAATCAGTGGAGGGCGGCAATCCGTGACTCCCTTTGATCAGCTGTTTACTGGGCCACTACATTCATTCACTGAGCTGGTTTCTGCAGGAGGCAGACAGCTCCATTCCCACTGCAGTGGCCAGGCCTGATATTATTATTGTTTCAGTAATAGAAGCTTCATTGGATTAGACAAAGAGTATAGAACAGTTTTTAAAAAAAAACTGTCGAGGGAAAAACACAATAACAAATATTCTACCAGTTTGGATGTTTCAAAGTATCTTGTTGGCACAGAATTAGTTAAACAAAAATCCTGTTTCCCGTAAGGCTTCCAGCTGGATGTCCTATAGCCATTTCCGTGGGTCATACAACTTCTGTTGGACCTTCCTTCCTAGCTGTAACGCTGTGCTATACATGTATAGACCAAGGTTATACGAATAAAAGAAAATATGTGGCTAAAGAGGAATGCAGGAACACGGCTTCAGATAGCATCTTGGTTGAGACTTGTCAGGAGACAACACCTGCATGATCATGTCTTCAAAGTACCCTGAGGACATGAAAACCAAACAACAATGTGTGTATATAGTAATTGTGTAGGATGCTGGAAGAGTTCTTCATTCCTCCAGGCAATGGTCAATGTCTTAAAAAAAAAAAAACAACAATCGACTGATTTACTAGAAGGATATGTCTGGTATGTAAGAAAATTAATCCTTAAATGAACAGTTTATCCATGTGTACTTTGCTAAAATAGCTACTAATATGATTCACACTGTAAGTGTAACGGAGGGAGAGTGTTTCTAGAGGTGTTGTGGTGGATGTAGGTGTGGGCCATTAGAGGAGTAACTTCGTGTGAGCAGCAGATGCATACAAGAAATCCTATAGATTACTGGCCATCAAGGAAGTGCAAGATGTTTTAACCTACCGGGTTAGGGTGCCCACCCACTAGCGTTTTTTTACTGCGAAATTCGCAGCGTTTTTTTTTTTCTGCAGGGGTCTTTGGGCTATGGGACATGCAAAGCTAAAATCGCGATCGTGCAAAATCGCGATATCGCGGTAAATCGCGATTTTTACATTACAAGTCCCATAGACCCCCTGCAGAAAAAAAAACCTGCGAATTTTGCAGTGAAAAAAAACGCCAGTGGGTGGGCGCCCTTACCCGGAAAGATATCTTGCCAACTCCCCCATTCATGCTCTGATAGCTATCCATGCAAACGTTCAAAGTTAACATTTAAACACTATTTTCAGTTGAGAACTGTATTTGGTTAAGATTTCAATTAAAAAGTTGCAAGTTTGCTATCATGATGTCTCAGCTTTCTCATCATACATATTCTCGGACTCTCTGATGCAGACCAAGCAGCCAAGCCCTATTCTTGACCAGGTCACTTGTAGGCCCAGTGTGGCCAAAGCTGGAACTAGAACTGTTTACTGCCGTGGCATCAGTTGCAGAGGAGAGGCTTTTAACAGTAAGCAGAGGTGAGCTCAAACCAGGGGCTATCACTTCCACATGGTCCAGCAAGCTTTTAAAAGGCCCAGGGCTGCCATGATAACCAAATAGTTCCTCGCAATACCATCAGGAGGGGGCTATTTAGGATGCTAATCGGGACATTTTAAGGCCACTGTCGGAGCTGAAAAATGTAACAACTGTGATCAGTGTCAGCGCTGATCCCAGCTGTTTCGGGTGGATGTCAGCTGTCAAAGATACCCGCCCGGCATACTTGTCTATGGAGCAGGATCCATCTTCATATAAACTCCACAGCCGGAACACATAACTGAATGTACTTTGGGGCTAAGGGGTTAATTCCTCAATTTTTCTACGATGGATTAATCCAATTTCTATTGAATTGAACTACAGTAATCATTTATTACACATTAACTATTACCATAAGGGCTCACTCACACGGGCTTATTATCATATATATTACGCACGTATTCTCCACGCGTACCATATGCGTACCATTTATTAAATCCCCATAGCCTATATTAGCATGTACTACACATGCAATAGGACATGCTGTGTTTTTTTCATGCTCATAATACAAGCGTGAAAAAAACAGAGGTGTGAGTGTCATAATAAAAATAAATGGGCTTTTAGCACCGTGTATTATTCTTGTGAAAAATATGTGCAGAGTATGTGGGCCACATATGCCCGTGTGAGCCCTTACTTGGGTGCCTTTACACGATAATCACAGATGGTCATAGCCCCTGGGGCATACAGTGTCAGCCAATCTTTGTACTGGTACTTTTATACCGTAAGTGGCGTAGTTTTCAGCCTGGCCTCTTAATACATTTGTCGCACTGCCACCCGCTGACAGTTTTCTTAGACCAGTGTGTGAAGTGCTGATACAACGTCCCAATGCATGCAGACTTATTCTAGCTACACTCTTTCTAAGTCTTTATGACGTCTGTCTGTCTCCTCTCCCCAACGCTCATTTTCTTTCCATATATTTCCTGTACTTAGCAGACTGTAGCTACAATCTGAGCCATTGTTTGGACAGTTTTCTGATTTGAGAATTACTGGTAGAAACTGACAGCACCACTCTGGGCACATTACCAAATGCAATATTGATATATTTGTATCACATTATTTTTACACAATTCTGGACAAAGTGCCAGAAAGAAGAACCCTACTCAGACGAACGTCTCCAAAATAAACGCTCCATATGTTTGTCTTCTATTGTTGTTACAATATTCCCAGAGGAAAGTGACAATAGGTTTTATGTGTTCAAAAATAGTTCATGCAGATGTTTGTAATATTTTGGAAAATTTGTTGCCAAACCAAGTTTCCTATTTGTCACTTAACTGTAATTCTCATTAAGTGTATTTACAGAAAGCATGTACAATTTAGTATCATAACATCCCCGCTGGAAAAACCCAGTTATGTGAAGTGTTTTCTCACCAAGGACATTAATGACATATCACTAGGATGTGCCCTCAATGTCTGAAAAATGAAAGTCCAACTACTGGGACTCTCGATGATCACTGGAAAAAAGTGGTAGTGTTGCCTGAACGTATGGTCGGCTCATTTTAGTCTATGGCTGACCCAATGCTCACAGAAAAACAATGGTACTGTTAGGAGGCGAACTTGCACATCACTTTCCTAGCACAGTAGGCACTTTATTCTTACAGCTATCAGACCTTCGCCAATCAGACACTGATGGTAAATCCTAGATAACCTTTTGCAAAGGCTGATTAACAGGCAAGAACGTTCACCTGACTGTGCCACGATCACCGATCATACAAGCAAACACTTGCTTGTCCTCATCCAGTGTAGAGGCCAGGCAGACAAGACCTGATCTCGTTGATCGGCACTCACTTACTGGAAGAAATTGCTCCATATAAAAGGATTAGAGATGAGCAAGCATACTCGCTAAGGGCAATTGCTCGAGAGAGCAATTGCCGGTAGTGAGTATGCTCGCTCATCACTAAAAAGGATCCTTAGACTCTGACTTGTCATCTTCTAACAATTAGATATATCTGTATTCAGGAAGGTAGTGGCTACCAAAATAGCTGCTATTACAGCTGACATAGAGGTTGTCACACATCTTTCTACCTACAGCATGAAAGTGGGGAATCATCTGTGTCATGACAGCCTATATGCATTTACAGTATTGATGTGTCCTCCATAGAATTTCTGTTTAGCTGCCCTCATGGAGGAGAAACATGTAAACAATCAATGACAATGCCCTTTGCCACCAACCCCAAATTACAACACACTCAAATAAGCAGACACATATTTGGCAGAAAAGGCTTATGAGTATGACCCAACCATAAATTCCATCCAAGTGATCAAAGGACAGAAGTTCCTATTGCAAACCTTTCCTATTGCAGAGGAAATTCCAGGCTTTCATTACTGTGCTGAAATAAGGAATACATGCTCTGTGACTTCACAGAATGTGAATAATTAGCCACCAATATAAGCTATCAGCTATATGAGATTGAGAAATACCTCATAGGGCAGGCTATAAAAGTACAACTCTTCCATCCGCCCACAAGTCCGGTTTCCTTGCTTGTTATCTGTTGGTAAATGATTAATGCTCGGCTTCGTCTATACAGTAATCAGCAGTGGGGCCCACTTGCTTCAAGAGGTTAAGCTATGCCGACTTTTCTATAATACCAAGATCCGGGCCAATTATTCACAGAGATTTGAGCTGGTGCCAAAAGGAAATTGACTCATTTTTAGCCTCAGTCTAGCTCTGCAATGTACAATCTGGATTTTCTAACCACTGTCTATTTTAGTTCTAAAATATGATTAGTATTAATGAAATCATAGTGATTTGTCTTAAGCGTTTGGAGGAGGCTTTTGTAGTAAAATGGAAAGTGCAGAGAATAGGTTTACTTTTGGAATTGTCTTCAGAATTAAAGGAATTATCTCTAAAAAACACTCATTGTCATAGACTCTGTTGGGGGGATCAAAGTTCCTAAAGTAGGTCCTATATTCGGGATCGGACTCCATTAGGCAGTGGGTTCACATACATCACTTGTGTCTGGCCAATGTTTTCATGACTGGATAAGATTAAACTGTTGCCATTTTGCTGCACTTTTTGTATCAGCCTGGCATCCATAGCTGGACATAAAGACACTGCATGCAACTTCTGTCCCGAGCAGTCAAAAATAATGTATCAGATGCCTTGAACTGTCCCACAGAAAACTATGGGATCAGTTCTACCTCAGTTTCTCTCCAGCGTTTCACTGCAACACTGAAAGAAAAAAAAAGCTGAAGGACATATGGAAACCCAGCCTTATCTAGAATGTGGCCTAATTATTACCATCGGCTCTCACTTTGGAAGACTAATCTCATGAACCTACTGTGATCGACTAATAGTCAGGGGCCAGTGGAGATTTTTTTTTAGTTGTATCTCGTATAAATAAAAAAACAAGAAAAAAATTAGAGCCAGAGCAATGACTATACTGACAGATGGGGGAAGGTTTCCAATAGTTTTTAATACTACTTTCTAGAGACATACTATATTCTGTATCTCTGTGGCTGGTTTTGTATATCAGTAGAGCAGCCCTGTATCATGGCCTCAGTGCGACATCAACATTTGCAGCTCCAACAGCTATGACACTGCCTCAGCTATCTCATCAGGACTGCTAGTTGATATGCATCTTGTCTATATCTATGGGATACAACCGTAAATTCACTTGCTAGGGACTATTCTATAATGCCTATAGTATGTACATTATACAAGTCCCTTACACTCAGACTCCATACAAGACCCAAGTCTATGGTGCTTAAAGGGGTTTTCTAGGTTATTTTTTATTGATGACCTATTCTCCGGATAGATCATCAATAATTGATCAGTTGGTGTTCGCCGCTTAGAACCCTGATCGATTAGCTGTTCTGTACGCACACTGTCACCAGCAAAACACACAGTATGAAGCAGAAGCAGTGTTCGGCGCTGGTAATTGCAGGTGCAGCTCCCATTAAAATCAATGAGAGCTGCGCCGTAATTACCAGAGCCAGCTACTACACAGGGGTCAGAGCAAGCTGCTTCTACACTGTGGGTGCCCAAACAGCTGAGCAGCCAGTTACAGCACCCCCAGCAGTGAGGAGGAGACTGAACGGAGCGCTGGTCATACAAGCACACCAGTGCTCCATTCAGTATCAAAGAAAGCTGAGTGGCACCCGCTCGGGTATTTCTGTCAGCCCCATTAAAATGAATGGGGCGCAGACCACTCATCCTCAGCCAGCGCTCCCTGCATGATGACGTCACTGAGAAGCGACCCCTACAGTGACAGGCAGAACGATATACGGGAGTCCCATTCTGGAGATCAGCAGGGATCTTAGCAGCCCCACCAACCAGAAAGTTATCCCCTATCCTTTGGAAAGTGGATAACTTGCAATCTTGGTACAATTCCTTAAAGTTCAGCTCATTTACTGCACCCAATAAAGTATATATAAAGAAACACCCTTAAAAGGTGGATGTAAGTGCAACAATTCAGCTGATCCTTCCAATAATAAGAGGATTGAATTATATAATTACTATTTATATTTATGGTGTTTTGCAACAACATTTTCTTGGATTATAGGTTAAAGGTAAGGATTCCCTAAAGGGGATTCTTTTTTAGTGGTTTCCTTGTGGTAAAAGGATTGAAATGTGTTCCTTCAAAAGAAAATTGATCAGCTCAGCTTTAAAGGTAATCTCTATTAGAGATCATGGCTACTTAACAACTGTCACCTGAGAATTAATTGGTCCAGTACTAATGTTACATCAGAATGATCTTTGCTACAATTAGAGTCCAACATTTTTCTGTTATATAAAAATGTATTTGGCAAATCTGTGGTTGTTGTATAACTAGGTCTTTATTTTATTCCCAGGTTTTCTAGAGCAGCTGATTAGAGTTCCCCCTACAAAGTCCTAAAATTCCTTGGACATCCTTAAAATATGCTGGTCTTTTGTTTCAAAGTGCTAGCGTCTAGTTCAACACTGGTCAGAAGTTTCATGGTTTCCCAGGAATTCTACTCTAACAACAAATCCTGGAGAGTTGTACAGAATTAATTACAGCACGTCAGAAGGTCAGGAAAGGTCTGGGTAAGAGAATCGAATTCTCAAGTGTGACTACAACAAAGATGTACGTATGGTTTTGTTTCATACAACTAGCTACAGTACAACAGTGGACTAGACCCACTGAGAAGCTGCTTGGTCCAAGTTAATCAAGTCATTTACAATAACAACTGTACATATATACAGGACATGCAAGTTTAAAAGATAGAAACTGAGAGTGTGAGATAACAACTTCCAGAAATGTTGGCCATAGATGTGGAGATAATTTGGCTGATACAGCAGCAATTAAGTGGTTGGGTTCTCTTCCGACAACTATCTGATTGTTTTGAAGTAATGAAAATATATTCCATTAGTCCAAAAATTTACCAAAACTACTGGTTTAAGTTTGCTGTTCATTATTGCTATGAAGTCATGAGATCTATCAAAGCTAGTGCAAGGAGAAAGTAAGTAGTCAAAGCAACTGGTTTGATTCCTCCTTTGATTTTTCAGAGGGTCTTTGGAAAATGAAAGCAGTAACACAATTGGTTGACAGGGAAGCTATCCAACTTTTACTTTTCATTGTTTCGCAAAACTCCCCCCTCCCCCCCACTACCCAGAAACATGTAGTGGTTTTCTGGGACTTATAAAAAGTCAAGCTTAAAATGGTGTAAAATAAAGAAAAAGTATATGCTCACATACTCCAATGGAACGTGGAAGAAGCTGATGGGCCGTTATGTGCTGTTCATTGTGCACATGACCACTCAGCCAGTCACAGGCTTCAGTGGTGATTCTTCATTGGCTGCTGAAGCCTGTGATTGGCTGAGTGGTCTCGTACTCAATGCATGGCGCATGACCGCCACTGGCTTCTTCCGGATTCCGAGCGCATGGGCTTCATCGCTGGATGATGAGCCACTGGAGTAGTTAAAGGGGTTGTCCCGCGCCGAAACGGGGTTTTTTTTTTTTCAACCCCCCCCCCGGTCGGCGCGAGACAACCCCGATGCAGGGAGGTAAAGAAAGCTTACCGGAGCGCTTACCTTAATCCCCGCGCTCCGGTGACTTCAATACTTACCGCTGAAGATGGCCGCCGGGATCCTCTGTCTCCGTGGACCGCAGCTCTTCTGTGCGGTCCGTTGCCGATTCCAGCCTCCTGATTGGCTGGAATCGGCACGTGACGGGGCGGAGCTACACGGAGCCTGCATTCTGCACGAGCGGCTCCATAGAAGACTGCAGAAGACCCGGACTGCGCAAGCGCGGCTAATTTGGCCATCGGAGGGCGAAAATTAGTCGGCACCATGGAGACGAGGACGCCAGCAACGGAGCAGGTAAGTATAAAACTTTTTATAACTTCTGTATGGCTCATAATTAATGCACAATGTATATTACAAAGTGCATTATTATGGCCATACAGAAGTGTATAGACCCACTTGCTGCCGCGGGACAACCCCTTTAAGTATACATTTTTTCTTTATTTTACACTAATTTAAGCCTTCAAATTTTTCTAAAGTCTCAAAAAACTCCTTTCATCAAAAATAATGAAAAATGTTTTATGATGTCAGTGCAAAAATGCAGCCAACATGATTTTTCTTATAAGCGAACAAATTTTCCATGGGGAAACTTTATATATTGTAACACAGTGTTACTGCATATATGACGTTATTAGATGAGCGATATGACACTAAATGAATATCATTTAGCTTTAAGGCCTTCTAAGAAATATACCAACAGACTCTTCTACATATCTGAAGGAAAGACCTGGATAGTAATAGTAATAACGGTAGCTCCATTATTTCCACTCATGTAAGCATATATAGTATTTCTGATACATGAAATCACTGTCTTAAAGGGGTTGTCCCGCGCCGAAACGGGTTTTTTTTTTTTCAACCCCCCCCCTGGTCGGCGCGAGACAACCCCGATGCAGGGAGGTAAAGGAAGCTTACCGGAGCGCTTACCTTAATCCCCGCGCTCCGGTGACTTCAATACGTACCGCTGAAGATGGCCGCCGGGATCCTCTGTCTCCGTGGACCGCAGCTCTTCTGTGCGGTCCATTGCCGATTCCAGCCTCCCGATTGGCTGGAATCGGCACGTGACGGGGCGGAGCTACACAGAGCCTGCATTCTGCACGAGCGGCTCCATAGAAGATTGCAGAAGACCCGAACTGCGCAAGCGCGGCTAATTTGGCCATCGGAGGGCGAAAATTAGTCGGCACCATGGAGACGAGGACGCCAGCAACGGAGCAGGTAAGTATAAAACTTTTTATAACTTCTGTATGGCTCATAATTAATGCACAATGTATATTACAAAGTGCATTATTATGGCCATACAGAAGTGTATAGACCCACTTGCTGCCGCGGGACAACCCCTTTAATGTTATTTTAATCCAGGAGGAGTCTCGATTCTATTCACATATTACTGGCTTCCTTCCTGACTGTGGTGTGCTAGTCACTAACATCCAAGTATTTCTTGGCTGTCTTCTATGTATGGTCGCCTGGCAGTTTTTGCTAAATCTTCCAAATTCTTTTCTGGCATATTCACTGTTCTTTATTGCAGGCCTTTATGAGGGTCTGTAGACTGATGACTCTGCCTGCAGTCTCTCCTGCTAGTCCTGTACTTCTTGGCCCTCTGTCAGGGTAATGACAGTCTTTTGTAGCCCATAGTAGTTAAAATTTCAGGGGACATCTTCTACATTTCATAACCCTATGTTTTTGCTGCACCCTAAATGTGATCATATGGGGTATGTTGTTTTAGGTACAATGGCAGGATCTCAGTTGTACAGCTGCAGTGTTGTTACATGTGTGGTGATAGAACAATCATGTCTTCCGATTGTTATAGCATCTTAAAGGCTATGGAGGAACAATGTTTTCCTTTGGAACAGAATATGTGTACATGTACGGTGTTCTTATGTGAATGTCTGAACTGGTATTATAGAGTATATGTCGATATCTAGGACGTACAATAGTTTTTGAAGCATATAGGAATAGGGTTCTTATTCCAGCAGACTTTTGATTAATGGCGATTCTGCAACCATTAGCTCAACCATATCTGAGCTTGGATACATTATCATTACATTTACGTCTTCATTTTAAGACTGTATTATAGCTCCAAAGTCTTTTTCGACAGTCTCTCATTTAAACCTTCCAGACATATCTGTCTAATTAGACTCTCCTCACTTTTACATTTATTCCTGCATTGAGTATATCACTTGGTTGCAACAAAGCAAGACAGGACATAAAAGGTTAATGCCAGTACTTACCAAATAGTTCATTGTTTCTGTTGTAGGGGGATCTACTTGTAATCCAGCTATTTAGTACCGATCTGCTATAATCCTGTCCCAAGGTGGTTATCAATACCAGATCTGGACCCCACAGACTTTTTCTGCTGCTTCTTACTTTATACCAAGCATTTCCCACCAGAGTGACTGTCACCAATCTTCTTTATGGATGGTTTATGCAATATTGCAAGGCTGGATATGACAGTATGTCCCTCTATTTCTCTTCTGCTGCTGTCTCGTTGTCTATAGCAATTGGTCAGTGAATTTGGTCACTGTTACCGGTCATCTTCACCCTGGCGGTCTGGTCAGTAGATAGAATCCCAGGACCTTGGTGCGACTCTCAGTCACCCAGTGTGATCTGCAGTATCCCTGTATCCAGAGCTGCTAATGCAATATTTCTGGCTTCCTTCCGGGCACTTCCTCTGTATTCCTATCCGGTTTAATATCCCTGGATGTCTCTTGATCCTCCAGGCTGTCTGTTTATAGGATTAAGTGCAGCTTCTAGCTCTTTGTGTCTCATGCAGTCTCCCTGTATTCCTGGCTGTCTCTCAGCAGCCTCTTTCCCTGTCTCTTACACAGATTGAGAGGAGAGAGAGGAGGAGATTCCGGGGGAGAGGTAACATTATCCCATCAATGCCTCAGCCCAGACCCATCTTTCCAGGAGCAGCTCTCATTGGTTGTCTCTGCTTGCTTATGCTAATGAGTACAGGGGGGAGGGTAGCACTCTCTTTCTCTCCCTGTGGTAAAGGAGGTGTGAGACTGCCACAGTCTGGAGCTCCAAGGCATGGGATCTCTGACAGGTTTATGACAGCATGGATGAATCAATGGAAGGAACATTGTAGGATTTTCGTCTTGGCCCTACAGCTAAGAAAAATATATACTATTGTCTTTTCTTAGCCAGGCGACTTTAAGGAAGACTCTTATAATCCTCCGGTGGTGGCTTAGATTTGGCTACAGAATTCTAGTTTTTTAATGGAATGAAGAAAAGCTACAGAAGACCAACAGGACTTTGCAGCATCAAGTCTCCATAAGTTGTTCCAGAGCTGAAGACAGTTTGCTGGCTTTTATCCCACTGACTTGGGGAAGATGCCCGGTGAGGAATAATTTACTGGCACAGAACGATCAACCATATGGAGAGCTCTTTATAGACATTCCAGCCACAGGGCAAATAAGACATAACATTTTTTTTTCCTAAAAATGATCCAATATTTTTTTTTGTCAGCAGAAGAGTTCATAAGTGAAATAACGATTTATAGCAATGTACAATATTATGTACACTCTTCATTCCGTACTGGAGAAGTACAGATTGTACATTCTTTAATATGCCCTAAAATACATTGCTATTCATGACCAGTCAAATTACCAAATACAATGAAAGTGATGTAATAGCTCTATAGTCTATTAGGTTACAGCTAAACTTGTGATGCATGGTTTTATGAATGGATGTGTAGTATTGTATAAATTCAATAATGGGTAAACTACATTTGGCTTTGCATATAATTTATGTATTATAATATTAAATCCTAACTCCACTTCTAGTCAGACTGTGGTGAACCCCATTATATTTCTTCTAAAACATTGTAGCAGCTATGAAGGATGAAACAAATGACTTCTTCATCTGAAAATTACTTCTCAATCTGCCACTGGTGAGCACAATATTGACTCCATGCAGGCACAGAGACAGCTACAGTAAGGTAAGCTCTAAAGAGTGAGGAATCAAGCATATTATTTCTTGACTAGAGGTAAGCCCTAAAACTCCTGCTTCCCCTTTTAAGCAATTATTTCAGAACAACTTAAACCCCTTAGGGCTAATGCCCATGGATGGATTATCACTGCGGAATTCGCTGTCAGACACCCGCCGTGAATTCTGCAGCAATGTCCGTCCATAGACATGCTGTGGTAAACGATTATCCCATGCCCACGAGCGGAAGACAACTGTGATTTTCCACTCGCGGGAGGAAAATCGTGGCATTTTCTATTCTATGCAGAAAATCGTGTGAACGGCTTCCATTGCAGTCAATGGAAGCCATCTGTCCCGCGATACTTCAGCTGTGAGCACAGCGGAAGTACTGTGAGAATCCGTGTCACCCACTGCACTGCGCATGAGCGCTGGCTCGCCAGGCGAGACACTTGTGACGGATCCAGAGAGGTAAGTATAGGGTCTCTGGGGGGGCGCTGGGTCTAATTCCGCTGTGAGATTTTACAGGCGGAATCCAACGTGGGCATGAGCCCTTATGCTTATCCAATATTCCTTTAGAAAGACCACAGAATGCTGGTTGATGATTAGAACTGCCCACAACAGCCTCCTTTTGTTGAAGAAATTACAGGTTAAAATATATAATATCATTTAACTTTAAGCAATATGACTTAAAGGGATTTTGTTATTAGAAAAAAAAATCAATAATTATCTATTCCTACCCAGGTAGTCTTCTTACCACAGCTTCTCCTCGACGATCTTCTACTGACTCCTCCAGTCCTCTGGGTCACCTCACCTCCAACCGGCCGGATCCTCTTCTTCCTGTTTTGGAGAGTACATTAGCTGCAGTTCACTTCCTGCAGGTCAGTTTGCACTACGAGTGACATAGCATTCACTGCCTAGCAAGAAATGCTGAATGCTCAGCAGCCTGCTTTAGCGCGATTGCACGATACATATCTCGCCGCTAGTGTTCTATATAGTATATGAAACACTAGCATCGAAACATCGCACATGCATATTCGCGCTAAAGCAGGCTACCAAGGATTCGGCATTGCCTGCTAGGCAGTGAACGCTACGACCTTAGTCACGTCACATACATTGCCCTGCAGGAAGCAGAATGCCGGCAATGTATGCTTCGTCACAGGAAGAAAAGGAAGCGGCTGGCTGGAGGTGACGTGACCCGGGGGACTGGAGGAGCCAGGAGAAGATCGGTGAGGTGAAGATCTGGTAAGGAGGCTGCCTGGGGCAGATTAGGTAAGTATTGATTTTTTTCTAATGATAAAAACTCCTTGAAGTCACATTGCCTAAACCTCTTTAATCACAGCATTAAAACAATAGCTAAAAACTAGAGAGGGTCACTTAGAGCACCTATTTCAGTACTGTAATTCAAAGGCTTTCCGCCAGAAGCAACACACTGATACAGGAGTGACAAATATGTCTTCGCATACTGCATACTCCGAGCTACAAGTCCCTAGGACCTATGCCTTAGGGAACACCAACTCTCCAATAATATCCATAAGTACAGCAGAGGGGTACCATATATCTGAGGGCATTTTCACCAAAACACATCTCCAGACTGCTCAGTAAAAAAGCATGGTTCCTTATTCATGTGAGCCCTGCCACACTTTCAAAGTTTTCTCAATCCCCTTCTAAAGACCCAAACTCTAAATGTCAATCCCCACATCAAGATGCACTCTGTCTTCCCCTCAGTGACCTTTTTGAGGAACTTCTTGGATTACAATGGCCCCATTGTGAGCCTTCAGTTTGCTAAGAAGCCAAAGAAATTCCAAAACAAGAAGCAACCTGTTCCACCGTACAAAGTAGTACTGAATTTCGAGGGCCAATGCACAGTAAGGCTAGTTCCATGCGGGCAATCACGATTATGCTGCGAGAAAATCGTGGCTTTGCTTCTGCGATTTTATCGCCTGTGTGAAACCACCTTAAGTCGTCAAGATGACATAAAATTGATCGCCACCCTGACATCTCCTTTACTACCCACTCAGTTGATAAAGCACTCAAGATAAGCCTAAGATATTGGATAGAGCATGGTTAGGCAATAATCAATAAATTATTGACCCTCACAATTGCAACCCAACAGGTGAAAGCAGTCTGGCTGCACTCATAAGAATTGGAAAGCAACTTCAATGTCTCTCTTTGCCATGAGGGCCCCATGGTCAAACTGATGCACACAGTCCACTGTACTATCAAAGGAAATATAAGAAATAGAGCACAAAAAGTCTTTGTCAATAACATTATTAACCTAATGGCCAGAAGGGTGACATAGTTGAAGTATTAACCTAAACCTGTTAGGTTCCCATTTTAGTATGGCTCCCATCAGAGATATGCATAGCTGGGGCCATGGCAGATGTGAAAAGGGTCAGCAATTCGGCCTAATGCAACTTTTTCCTGTAACTTGGATGTGACTACCTGGAAATTTTGCTTGGCTTACTTTAAATTGTGAGGATGAAAAATTAGTACATCAGGTGAAATGGAGATTCTAAAGCCATAACAAAATTTATCTGATAAAAAAACACATTTTTTTCCTGTTGGGTACTCATATAGATATGTTTGAATCACCATTGCCTTCACTGTTGTTGTCCCTCTCACTATTGGTATTGTTGGGCCTACCTCTAGAATTTTTATAACATTTTGTCAGACTGTGTGCTCCACTGCAATTTGAGCATTCATGTTTGAAGCAGCAGGTGTTAGGAAAACAACAATGCCCTTCATTGTATTGCCAACAGCATTCAGGTCAATGAGTGGTCAAGGCTGTTTGATCAAATGCAGGGTTATTGGCTCCTGTCCAAAAGGGCTGTGGTGGCAGCCAGGCCATTACATAGAATCGTAGATTTGAAAGGGGCCTCCAGGGTCATCAAGTCCAACCTCTTGCTCAGTGCAAGATTCACTAAATCATCCCAGGCAGATGTCTATCCAGCCTATGTTTGAAGACTTCCATTGAAGGAGAACGCACCACCTCCTGTGGCAACCTGTTCCACTCATTGATCACCCTCACTGTCAGAAAGTTTTTCTAATATCAAATCTGTGTCTCCTTCCTTTCAGTTTCCACCCATTGCTTCTAGTCTTTCCTTGTGCAAATGAGAATAGGGCTGATCCCTCTGCATTGTGACAGCCCTTAGATATTTGTAGACCACTATTAAGTCTCCTCTCAGCCTTCTTTTTCCCAGCTGAAAATTCCTGAATTCATAAACCATACCTCCTAGGACATGATTTGCAGACACCCATTATCCTGGTAACTCTTCCCTGAACTTGCTCCAGTTTGTCAATGTTTCTTTTAAAATCGGGGTGCCCAGAACTGAATACAGTATTCCAGATAAGGTCTGACTAAAGACGAGTAGAGGAGGGTAATTACCTCACATGATCTTGACTCTGTGCGTCTTTTAATACATCCCAGGATTGTGTTCGCCCTTTTTGCTGCTGTATCACACCGTTGACTATCCTTCCTAGCTTTGTGTAGTCGACAAATCTGCTCACTTATCCTCAATTCCCTCCTCCATATCATTTATGAAAATGTTGAACAACACTGGGCCCAGGACAGAACCTTGTGGTATCTCACTTGAGACATTCTTCCAATTAGATATGTAACCATTTATGACCACTCTGCAAGTAACAGTTGCCTTCTCAATCCAAAATGTGGTAATTTTTCAATAAGGATGGTATGAGATGGATTTGGGACAATCTTTATTAAATGGATACAGCATTGCATTATTCCCCGGTAGCCCGGACATGGACGAACACCCACATATCTAAACAGTTTTTCCTTGCTAGGGGAACGCACCAGAGCTGCCCTCTGTCCTCATCACTTTTTGCTATTGCAATTGAGCCACTTGCAATCCAAATTTGAACATGAACAGCAGGGTTCCACTTGAGAACCTATGAAGAGTGCGTGGTGTTATATGCGGACGATACCCTGCTGCTGCTATAAGACCTGGAGTAATCCTTTACCTCAGTGCTCTCTATTTTTGACACCTTTGGCGTATACTCTGGAGTGAAGGTCAACTGGGATAAGACTGGACTGTTGGCAGTTGATAGCCCTGCAGCCTCTCTGGCCCTACCTGCCCCCCTGAGGTGGACAGACAGTGTCACTTATTTGGGGATAATGGTACAGAGATCCACTGACTATTTTTACGTAGACAATCTAGCTCCACTCCAAGAATTGGCGAGAGATATGGTGACATGATGGGCTTCACTTCCATTGACACTAGTGGGTCGTATAAATCTAATTAAATTGAAGCTACTACCCAAATTCTTGTATATATTCCAGAACACTAAAGGTTTCTTCATAACAAAGCGCAAAATACTCCTTAATATATTGTGGCGAGGCTCCACCCCAAGAATTAAACTAGAGGTCCTTTGCTAGTCCGCAGAGGAGGGGCTGGACCTACCCTACTTTCACTGTTACTACTTAGATAGCCAGTTCATGTGCGCAGGGTGGTGGCTGTCATCTACTGACTATAATGCAGTGATAGGGCTTCAGCTTTTTGAAGATTGCGACAACATTTGTCCTTTTCCAATCTTCTGGGACTTCTGTTCTCCAGGAATTTTCAAAGATTACAGTGAGTGGTTCAGCAATTGCTTCTACTGCTCCCTTTAATATTTAGAATGTAATTCATCTGAAACTGGCGTTTTGAATTCATTTAAGTTAGCTAAGGGTTCTTTCACCATCTCTCTGTTTATAGATAGTCTGCATTCTTTTATTCCTTCAATAGCACATGGAAGATCAGTTGATGTTACATAAGACAGTATGAGAAAACAGATACAAAATAGGAATTTAAAAGTTTGGGCTTTTCAAATCGTTTTTAACCAATTCACCATTTTACCATTTCCAGTTAACATCCTATAGCATCTTTGACTTTTCATTTGCTTTTGAAATACCCACCAAACTCTTTTTTATTATTTTTGACCTCTGTTGCAAGCCTCAATTCATTATTAGTAGAGATGAGCGAACGTACTCGTCCGAGCTTGATACTCGTTCGAGTATTAGCGTGTTCGAGATGCTCGTTACTCGTAACCAGTACCACGCGATGTTCAAGTTACTTTCACTTTCCTCTCTGAGACATTAGCGCGCTTTTCTGGCCAATTGAAAGACAGGGAAGGCATTACAACTTCCCCCTGCGACGTTCAAGCCCTATACCACCCCCCTGCAGTGAGTGGCTGGGGAGATCAGGTGTCACCCGAGTATAAAAATCGGCCCCTCCCGTGGCTCGCCTCAGATGCGTTGTGACTTAGCTGAGGGAAAGTGCTATCGTGCTGGAGCTGCTGTAGGGAGAGTGTTAGGAGTTAGTGTAGGCTTCAAGAACCCCAACGGTCCTTCTCAGGGCCACATCTAACCGTGTGCAGTACTGTGGAGGCTGCTGTTAGCAGTGTTGCACTTTTTTTTTTTTTGCTATATCGGCCGTGCAGAGCATTGCGCCCTGCAGTAATACTACAGGGACAGAAGTGGTGGTTAGGCAGGGAGAGTGTTAGGAGTTAGTGTAGGCTTCAAGAACCCCAGCGGTCCTTCTTAGGGCCACATCTAACCGTGTGCAGTACTGTGGAGGCTGCTTTTAGCAGTGTTGCACATTTTTTTTTTTTTGGTATATCAGCCGTGCAGAGCATTGCGCCCTGCAGTAATACTCCAGGGATAGAATTGTGTAGGCAGGGCCAGAAGACATATTAGATTGAATATACGCAGTGGTCCTTTTGAAAAAAAGATTTAAAAAAAATCTATTTGGCCTGCCTGTCACTCTGCTCAGTGTTCTGGGTCCGTGTCTGCTGGGGGTACTATTTCTCAAAATAAATACGCAGGCAGCTAAATGTTACAGCAGGCTTGCGCCAAATTATTTCCTGTCGTTCCGTAAGCGAACTCAGCCTCCAACCACAGGCCAATAAGCGGCACATTTAATTACAGTGTTGTGTTTCTGCATTCCTGGTAATACAGCATGCTGAGGGGTAGGGGTAGGCCTAGAGGACGTGGGCGCGGCCGAGGACGCGGAGGCCCTAGTCCGGGTGTGGGCACAGGCCGAGCTCCTGATCCAGGTGTATCGCAGCCGACTGCTGCGGGATTAGGAGAGAAGCACGTTTCTGGCGTCCCCACATTCATAGCACATTTAATGGGTCCACGCGGTAGACCTTTATTAGAAAATGAGCAGTGTGAGCAGGTCCTGTCGTGGATGGCAGAAAGTGCTTCCACCAACCTATCGTCCACCCAGAGTTCTGCGCCGTCCACTGCTGCAACTCAGAATCCTCTGGCTGCTGCTCCTCCTTCCTCCCAGCCTCCTCACTCCATGAAAATGAGACATTCTGAGGAGCGGGCAGACTCCCAGGAACTGTTCTCGGGCCCCTGCTCAGATTGCGCAGCAGTGGTTCCTCTCCCACCAGAGGAGTTTATCGTCACTGATGCCCAACCATTGGAAAGTTCCCGGGGTCCGGGGGATGAGGCTGGGGACTTCCGGCAACTGTCTCAAGACCTTTCAGTGGGTGAGGAGGCCGATGACGATGAGACACAGTTGTCTATCAGTGAGGTAGTAGTAAGGGCATTAAGTCCGAGGGAGGAGCGCCCAGAGGATTCTGAGGAAGAGCAGCAGGACGATGAGGTGACTGACCCCACCTGGTTTGCTACGCCTACTGAGGACAGGTCTTCAGAGGGGGAGGCAAGGGCAGCAGCAGGGCAGGTTGCAGGAGGCAGTGCGGTGTCCAGGGGTAGAGGCAGGGCCAGACCGAATAATCCACCAACTGTTTCCCAAAGCGCCCCCTCGCGCCATGCCACCCTGCAGAGGCCGAGGTGCTCAAAGGTCTGGCAGTTTTTCACTCAGAGTGCAGACGACCGACGAACAGTGGTGTGCAACCTTTGTCGCGCCAAGATCAGCCGGGGAGCCACCACCACCAGCCTCACCACCACTAGCATGCGCAGACATATGATGGCCAAGCACCCCACAAGGTGGGACGAAGGCCGTTCACCGCCTCCGGTTTGCACCGCTGCCTCTCCCCCTGTGCCCCAACCTGCCACTGAGATCCAACCCCGCTCTGAGGACACAGGCACTACCGTCTCCTGGCCTGCACCCACACCCTCACCTCCGCTGTCCTCGGCCCCATCCACCAATGTCTCTCAGCGCAACGTCCAGCCGTCGCTATCGCAAGTGTTTGAGCGCAAGCGCAAGTACGCCGCCACGCACCCGCACGCTCAAGCGTTAAACGTGCATGTAGCCAAATTTATCAGCCTGGAGATGCTGCCGTATAGGGTTGTGGAAACGGAGTCCTTCAAAAGTATGATGGCGGCGGCGGCCCCGCGATACTCAGTTCCCAGTCGCCACTATTTTTCCCGATGTGCCGTCCCAGCCCTGCACGACCACGTCTCCCGCAACATTGTACGTGCCCTCACCAACGCGGTTACTGCCAAGGTCCACTTAACAACGGACACGTGGACAAGCACAGGCGGGCAGGGCCACTATATCTCCCTGACGGCACATTGGGTGAATTTAGTGGAGGCTGGGACAGAGTCACGTCCTTCCCACCCCCAGAATTGCGGGCCCCAGCTCGGTGGTGGTATCTGCGGCGGTATATGCTTCCTCCACTAAAGCACCCTCCTCCTCCTCCTCCTCCAACGCAACCTCTGTCTTGCAATCAAGATGTGTCAGCAGCAGCACAACGCCAGCAGTCGGTGTCGCGCGTCGTTGGCAGACAGCGGTGGGCAAGCAGGCCGTGCTGAAACTACTCAGCTTAGGAGATAGGAGGCACACGGCCCACGAACTGCTGCAGGGTCTGACAGAGCAGACCGACCGCTGGCTTGCGCCGCTGAGCCTCCAACTGGGCATGGTCATGTGTGACAACGGCCGTAACCTGGTGGCGGCTCTGCAGCTCGGCAGCCTCACGCACGTGCCATGCCTGGCCCACGTCTTTAATTTGGTGGTTCAGCGCTTTCTGAAAAGCTACCCATGCTTGTCAGACCTGCTCGGAAAGGTGCGCCGGCTCTGCGCACATTTCCGCAAGTCCCACACGGACGCTGCCACCCTGCGCACCCTGCAACATCGGTTTAATCTGCCAGTGCACCGACTGCTGTGCGACGTGCCCACACGGTGGAACTCTATGCTCCACATGTTGGCCAGGCTCTATGAGCAGCGTAGAGCTATAGTGGAATACCAACTCCAACATGGGCGGCGCAGTGGGAGTCAGCCATCTCAATTATTTTCAGAAGAGTGGGCCTGGTTGGCAGACATCTGCCAGGTCCTTCGAAACTTTGAGGAGTCTACCCAGGTGGTGAGCGGTGATGCTGCAATCATTAGCATCACCATTCCTCTTTTATGCCTCTTGAGAAGTTCCCTGCAAACCATAAAGGCAGATGCTTTGCACTCGGAAACAGAGTCGGGAGAAGACAGTATGTCGCTGGATAGTCAGAGCACCCTCCTGTCTATATCTCAGCGCGGTGAGGAGGAGGAGGAGGATGAGGAGGAGGGGGAAGACACAGCTTGGCCCACTGGTGAGGGTACACATGCTGCTTGCCTGTCATCCTTTCAGCGTGTATGGCCTGAGGAGAAGGAGGAGGAGGATCCTGAAAGTGATCTTCCTAGTGAGGACAGCCATGTGTTGCATACAGGTACCCTGGCACACATGGCTGACTTCATGTTAGGATGCCTTTCTCGTGACCCTCGCGTTATACGCATTCTGGCCACTACGGATTACTGGGTGTACACACTGCTCGACCCACGGTATAAGGAGAACCTTTCCACTCTCATACCCGAAGAGGAAAGGGGTTCGAGAGTGTTGCTATACCACAGGACCCTGGCGGACAAACTGATGGTAAAATTCCCATACGACAGCGCTAGTGGCCGAAGGCGCAGTTCCGAGGGCCAGGTAGCAGGGGAGGCGCGGAGATCAGGCAGCATGTACAGCACAGGCAGGCCAACACTCTTTAAGGCCCTTGACAGCTTTATGGCTCCCCAGCAAGACTGTGTCACCGCTCCCCAGTCACGGCTGAGTCGGCGGGAGCACTGTAAAAGGATGGTGAGGGAGTATGTAGTCGATCGCACGACCGTCCTCCGTGACGCCTCTGCCCCCTACAACTACTGGGTGTCGAAGCTGGACACGTGGCCTGAACTCGCGCTGTATGCCCTGGAGGTGCTTGCTTGTCCTGCGGCTAGCGTCTTGTCAGAGAGGGTGTTTAGTGCGGCTGGGGGAATCATCACAGATAAGCGTACCCGCCTGTCAACCGACAGTGCCGACAGGCTAACACTCATCAAGATGAACAAAGCCTGGATTTCCCCAGACTTCTCTTCTCCACCAGCGGACAGCAGCGATACCTAAGCAATAGGTAGGCTGCACCCGCGGATGGAAGCATCGTTCTGTATCCCCATCAAAAACGGGGACCTTTTCGCTTCATCAATCTGTGTATAATATTCCTCCTCCTCCTCCTGCTCCTCCTCCTGAAACCTCACATAATCACGCCGAACTGGCAATTTTTCTTAGGCCCACAAGGCTCAGTCATATAATTTTTCTAAACAATTTTTATACGTTTCAATGCTCATTAAAGCGTTGAAACTTTCACCTCCACCAATTTTTATTTTTACTGGGCTGCCTCCTGGCCTAGTTACCAATTAAGCCACATTAACCAAAGCGATTAATGGGTTTCACCTGCCCTCTTGGTTGGCCATGGCCAATTTTTCGGATGTACATTAGTACTGTTGATACAGCAATTTTTTTGGGCCCTCGCCTACAGTGTAATCAAATGAATTTTTAGCCCACCTGCATTACAGCTGACGTTACATCCGCTATGTTGGGCAATGCAATGGGATATTTTTATGTACCGCCGGTGGGTTCCAGGGAGCCACCCATGCTGTGGGTCCACAGGGAGTTGTAAATGCATCTGTTTCCACTTCTAAAGAACCCCAGTCTGACTGGGGCATGCAGTGTGGGCCGAAGCCCACCTGCATTAAACATGACATTACTACCTCAGCTGTGTTGGGCAATGCAATGGGATATATTTATGTACCGCCAGTGGCTTCCTGGCACCCACCCATGCTGTGGGTCCACAGGGAGTTGTAAATGCATCTGTTTCCACTTCTAAAGAACCCCAGTCTGACTGGGGCATGCAGTGTGGGCCGAAGCCCACCTGCATTAAACATGACATTACTACCTCAGCTGTGATGGGCAATGCAATGGGATATTTTTATGTACCGCCGGTGGGTTCCAGGGAGCCACCCATGCTGTGGGTCCACAGGGAGTTGTAAATGCATCTGTTTCCACTTCTAAAGAACCCCAGTCTGACCAGTCTGACTGGGGCATGCAGTGTGGGCCGAAGCCCACCTGCATTAAACATGACATTACTACCTCAGCTGTGTTGGGCAATGCAATGGGATATATTTATGTACCGCCGGTGGCTTCCTGGCACCCACCCATGCTGTGGGTCCACAGGGAGTTGTAAGTGCATCTGTTTCCACTTCTAAAGAACCCCAGTCTGACTGGGGCATGCAGTGTGGGCCGAAGCCCACCTGCATTAAACATGACATTACTACCTCAGCTGTGTTGGGCAATGCAATGGGATATATTTATGTACCGCCGGTGGCTTCCTGGCACCCACCCATGCTGTGGGTCCACAGGGAGTTGTAAATGCATCTGTTTCCACTTCTAAAGAACCCCAGTCTGACTGGGGCATGCAGTGTGGGCCGAAGCCCACCTGCATTAAACATGACATTACTACCTCAGCTGTGATGGGCAATGCAATGCGATATTTTTATGTACCGCCGGTGAGTTCCAGGGAGCCACCCATGCTGTGGGTGCACACGGAATTCCCATTGCGGAGTTGTACCTGCCTGTGACTATATATAAAAAACCGCGGTCTGACTGGGGCATGCAGACACCTTGACAGAATGAATAGTGTGTGGCACATAGGTTCCCCATTGCTATGCCCACGTGCGCAGCTCCAGATGGAGGTGGCACAGGATTGGATTTCTCATTGCTTCTGTACAGCATTGTGGGCTATCGCCCCACCCCTTTTAAAGAGGGTCGCTGCCTAGCCGTGCCAACCCTCTGCAGTGTGTGCCTGCTTTTCCTGTGGCAGACGCACTTATAAATAGACATGAGGGTGGCGTGGCATGAGGGCAGCTGAAGGCTGGGCAGGGACAGTTTGGTGTGCGCTGTGGACACTTGGTCGTGGGGGGGATTTGACAGCATGTAACCCAGGAGAAGTGGCAGCGGAGTGTCATGCAGGCAGTGATTGTGCTTTGTTGGAGGTAGTGTGGTGCTTAGCTAAGGTATGCATTGCTAATGAGGGCTTTTCAGATGTTAAAGTTGTTGGGGGGGGGGCCCACTCTTGCTGCTATTGTGGCTTAATAGTGGGACCTGTGAACTTCATATGCAGTCCAACATGTAGCCCCTCGCCTGCCCTATCCGTTTCTGTGTCGTTCCCATCACTATCTTGAATTGCCCCGATTTTCACAAATGAAAACCTTAGCGAGCATCGGCGATATACAAAAATGCTCGAGTCGCCCATTGACTTCAATGGGGTTCGTTACTCGAAACGAACCCTCGAGCATCGCGAAAAATTCGTCTCGAGTAACGAGCACCCAAGCATTTTGGTGCTCGCTCATCTCTAATTATTAGCTTTAGCTTTTCTGACACTTGCCCTACAGTTTCTGCAATATATTCTTCTGCAGATATTTTCCTCTCTTTCCATTTGTTAAACATATTTTTCTTCCCTTGTAGCATGTGTTTACGTTCTGTGTTCATCCATCCTGGTCTCTTTAAATGCTTCCCATTCTTCCTTCTATTAGGGACTGTTAATGATTGTGCTTTGAGAATCTCATTTTGCAATATATCCCAACCTTCTTGGACATTTCTGTCCTTTATAACATCCAGCCATTGGATTCTTCCTATCCTCTTTATGAGCCTATTAAAACCTGCCTTTCTGAAATCCAACCTTCAGGTCTGAGTCTTCTCAGGTCTTCATCCCCTTGTTATCCAAAATTCAAGGATAGCATGATCACTGCCTCCTAAGTTCCCAGCCACCCATACTTCCTCAACCATTTCCTCCCTGTTAGTAAAGCTCCATAGACAGGACGAATGTTGGGTGAATGATGCCCGACACTCGTCTCCACACATACTCGCTTGCGTGCTACTGCACAGGAGCAAGTATCACTGGCTCACAGCGAAGAGGCTGGAGGAGATTTCTCTCCTTGCGCTCCCCCACCCCTCTCCATTGACTTAAAATAGCGGCCGTTTAATACTGAACGCTGATATTTAGACTGAACGATGATCGTTCAGCTCACTGTCCATTGTTTATGCTGCATAAGCAATGGACGATGAGCTGGACGATCATCGTGCAGTATAAATAGCAGCCGTTCAGTATGGAGCGGCTGCTATGTGAAGTCAATGGAGAGAGGTGGGGAAGTGCGAGGAGAGAAATCTCCTGCAGCCTCCCCGCCCTCTGCTGGCCCCTCTGTGAGCAAGCCAGCAATACTAGCTCCCGTGCAAAAGCACAGGAGTGAGTGTATGCGGGGATGAGTGTCAGCATCGCTTGCCCGACATTCGTCCCATCTAAATGGGTCTTAAGAATTAGGTCCAAAATAGCAGATCCCCTTGTTTTCTCTTCTACCTTTTGTAAGATAAAGTTGTCAGCAAGAGCAGATTAGAATTTGTTAGATCCGTTACTTTTGCCTGAGAGAGATTCCCAACAAATGGCTGGATATTTAAAATCTCCCATGATCAATATGCCATGTTTTTTTTGAGAACTTGGCCATCTGATGCAGAAAGAGCTCATTCATATCTTCTAGTTGATCATCTATATCTTCTGCTTGGCATCCTATAATAAATGCCTACAACTGTGTCCTTTCTGTTGTTCTCTCCTTGTGTTCTTAAACAAACCGTTTTTGCAGAACTATCATTCTTTGAAGTTTGAATCTCTATGGAGATGTTTGCTTTCCTCTTTTATTAGGTCAGTCTCTTATAAAAAGGTTGTATCCTTCAAACCGAGTATTCCAATCATGTGTATCATCCCACCAAATTTCGGTGATGCCTGTGACATCATATTTCTCTTCCTGTGTTAGGAGCTTCTATTCCGCTTGTTTGTTTCCCATGCTCTGTGCATTTGTGTAGAGACATTTAAGTTTGTGGTCGTTGTCTCTTGCTACTTTACTTTCCTTCTGAATTTTTTGTCTTTGTTCTTTCTTTCCACTTTCTCAAATGTATTAATTAGCTGTATATTTTTATCTGGCCTTTCACTTCCTTTCCCATACTCTTCTAGTTTAAAGCTCTCCTGATGAGTGTATCAAGGCGCCCACCAAATATATGCTTACCTGTCTTTGTAAGGTGCAACCTATCTCTAGCAAGGAGTCCATCATAAAGGTTATTCACTTCATGGTTTAGAAATCCAAATCATTGCTGACTGCACTATCGACATAGCCAGTTGTTCATGTTACCATGCAGGGTGGCGCTGGGTCCCGCGCGCGGCGCGCGGCGCTCCGATGTCGGCTCCGGCGTCCCGGAGCTCTGCTGTCGGGGCTCTCCCGGCGGCGTGGAGCAGCCAGCGTGCAGCAGCGTGAGCGTGTCCGCCCGTAGGGTGCCGCCCGCTCTCCTCCACCTTCCATATGCAACAGTGGGAGAGTCGGCTCCTCCCACTCTCCGCCCCTGGGCGGAGGCTTTAAGTTTAAAGGCTGGCAGTGACCTGAGCTCACTGCCAGTTATTGGTTCTGCTAGCCTCTAGTCAGGTCTGTCTCAGTCTGCTCTAGTTGCTCGTCAGTATCCTGTCAGTTTGCCTGTGAGCTCCATCTCCAGCCTTACTCTGCTTTGTAAGTTTTGTTGGTCTGTTCCACCTGCCTCTTCTGTCAGCACTCTGTCCCCTGTTAGTAGTTCCATCTAGGTAGTCGCCAGGTCCCTAGCCAGCGCAGGGACCGCCGCCCAGTTGTCCGCCTGGGGTTAGCCAGGGCCGAGGCAAGTAGGCAGGGACAGTGGGGTGCGGGAAGATCAGGGCACCCCACCTGGCGCTCGGGGGGCAGAGTGCCGTAACAGTTCACCTATAGAATCCTGTTACATCTCCTTATTCCATGGCCATCCAGTGGCATAATGGACGAGAAGACTACTTGTGCTCCTAGTTCCTTCTCTTTCCTGCTGAGGTCTGCAAAGTCTCTGCAGATAATGACAAGGTCCTTTTTTGCAGTATTATTTGTCCCCACATATATTAGTAGGAATGGCTAGTTGTCTGTAGAACTGAAGAGTCTTGATAGCCTATCAGACACATCTTTGATTTGTGCACCTATGAGACAACACACCTCTAGTGAAGTTATGTTAGGTCTGCAGACAGCTGCCTCAGTTTCTCTCAAAAAAGAATCCTGCACAACCATCACTCTCCTCTTCTTCTTCACAACAGCACTTCTTTTTTTCCATCCAAGAGGACTTCGTGTGCTTACTACACAGTTTTTAGTCAGCAAAGTCATTTCTTGATGTACCTCTTCATTGTTCTCCTGCATTAGAGCCTTGTACCGATTCCTGACTCCTGATCCTCCTGCTTCCTTGGGTCACATACTTCCATTCCTCTGCTTCTGCAGAGACACTGAAAATTTATTTTCCTTCAACATTTTAAAGCCTAAAGGCCCATTTAGACGGGACGAATGTCAGGCAAACAATGCCCGACACTCGTCCCCGCAAGAAACCCACTCCCGTGCTTTTGTACAGGAACTGGTATCAATGCTTCACAGTAGTGTGGCTGCAGGAGATTTCTCTCCTCACGCTCCCCCGCCCATCTCTATTCACTTAACATAGCGGCTGTTCAGTACTGAATGGCTGCTATTTACACGGAAGATCAATGTTCAGGATTTTATGCAGCTTAAAATTCTGAACGATTATCGTTCAGTGTAAAATGTTAAGTGAATGGAGAGGGGCACTGGAGCTTGAGGAGAGAAAAATCCTGCAGCTGCCCCGCTGTGAAGCCCGATACTCGCTCCTGTGCAAAAGCACGGGTGCAGGTACTTGCGGGGACGAGTGTTGGGCATTCATCCTGTCTAAATTGGCCTTTACTACTGCTCTGTCAAGGAAATTCTCATCTTCTTTAATGAGTCTCCATATAGCTAGTCTCTCTTGAAGACTTTGCAAACCATGTCCTATGAGGAACGATTAAAAGTGTAGACTGCTCACCGTCTTGGTAACTCTTCTCTGAACCTGCTCCAGTTTGTCAATGTCTTTTTAAAATTGGGGTGCCCAGAACTGGACACACTTTTCCAGATGAGGTCTGACTAAGGAAGAGTAGAGAGGGATAATTACCTCACGTGCTCTAGACTCAATGCTTCTCTTAATACATCAAAGAATTGTGTTTGCCTTTGTTGCAACTGCATCACACTGTTGACTCATCTTCAGTCTGTGATCTATTAGTATACCAAGTCTTTTTCACACGTACTGCTACTTGGCTCAATTCATCTGTTTCTATGTAGACCTTTTTCATTTTTTTTTGCCCAGATGTAGTAGTTTGCATCTTCCCTTGTTAAATACCATTCTCATACTTGCCACCCACTGTTCAAGTTTATCCAGATCTTTTTGAATCCTCTCTCTCTTCTTCATTGTTACCCATCTCTCCTAGCTTTGTGTCGTTGGTAAACTTGATCAGTTTTCCCTCAGTTCTCTCATCTAGATCATTTTTTAAACATTTTGAACAACAATGGACTCAGGACCAAGCCTTGTGGTACCCCACTTGAGACATTCTTCACTTGGATGTGTAGTCATTTATGCCCACTGTTTGAGTACAATCACTCAGCAAGTTGAGCCCCATCCATAAGCTGATATCCTTACAATCTCAGTGTATAAATGGGCAAATGGCTTTTCACTGCAGGATCTCTTCAGACTGGAAAGCCTTGGACTTTGTGGAGGTCTGCAGTATTAGGCACAGGCACATGACCACATCAGCAGCTCATTAAATTGACCAGGCATTGGGTCATTGACAGCAAGCAGAGACTCCTCCTGCGGCCAAGCATCCTCTCTGGATGAGACTAGCCACCATAATTATGACTACAAGGCTTCTTCTTCTATTCCTCCATACTTCTTGTGATGTGCTCTAGGTTGTTTACTAACCCAGCGTGGAAGGGGACACGTCCTGGAGAAAACTAATATGGTGAGTTCAGTCCACTTTTTTGAGCCCTTTTGGTGCTTACAATACACAGAGCCTCTATTCCTTGCTGAAACCCTGTAATGTTGGGCTTCCATTGGTCTATACCTGCACTCTTAATCCTCATTTATATTTCAACTTCCTGCACCATCTGAGTGTGTCAAAGGGGAGGACAAATCTTGGATCACACCTAAAATGCAATGTTTCTGCAACTGAGCGGAATAGTTTACAGCAGTGGCATAGTTATAAGGAGGCACAGGGGTCACATATGCAACCCGGCCCCAAAGCCAAGGCCCCTTTGCCACACTGAATAAGCTGCACACTTTAAATAATATGCCATGGGCGCTAGTACCCTCCCCCGGCATCTGAACACACTGTGGGGTGCATTGCTAACCCAAGGGTCAGAGTCCAAAGCGTTCGTGGAAAAGAGAAACACATGTGCCACTTAGCAAGAATCAAAGCTGCAAGTACCATGAAGGTACATATATGTGTGTGGTGTACTCATATGTATAAAGCCCCATTTACACACAACGATTATTGCTCAAAATTCATTCAAATGATGGCATATTGAGAGATAATCCTTGCATGTAAATCCTACCATCGTTTACTCTTCAGCTAAATGATGATTTTAAGGTGAGCTTAAAATCCATCATTCAGCTGGAGATTAGATAGCATAGACTGCACACTGTATTCTCAGTGGGCTGTCGTAGATTACATTGTTTTCAGAGAACAGTCTGTGCAAGAACAATGGAGCTCTGTGGAGAGCTCACACCGCCTGCTGTGTTCTGCAAACAGCTACCGGGGGCTCATTTACTCGCAGATAAAGCTGATAAAGTGCTAATGGACATTAGTGTGCATTAGCACTTTATACAAAGTTATTGCCAAAACTGTCAATCTTTCAAGTTTGAAAGATTGTCTTTGTGTGTAAATGAGTCTTAATCGTATGTCTGTGTATGTCCAAATTTGTTTATGCACGTATGTTTAATAGCCTTCCTATGTGTCTATACTTATGTGTAAAATTGTGTCTATGTGTAAAATTTGTATATATGCATCCACTGTAAATATATATACTGTTAGAAAATACATGTGCTTGTCTATATATGTATGTGTATGTTTAACATTGTGTCTGTGTGTTTGTGGAAGGCTAACCACACTCTCTTTTTTAATCATATTCCTATTCACATTCCCACCATGGTTCAATCCCAATAAATCCTGTCTGCTCTTGTTGGCTATAATATTGGTGGCCCATTTAAGAGACCAACCTGGATGGCCTCGCTGCTTAAATCTTTCCACTGGCACAAACTCATGCTGCTCATAAAACCTATCATCTGTACAGGAACTTTTAATCCTCATTAATTTGCCAACCGGTATTGATTTTATTGTGTGCCGTGGATGTGAGCTCTCTGCATGCAAGATGTTATCACCTGATATTTCCTTCCTAAATAAAGATGTCATGACTCTTTTTCCTGGGAACCCCTGTAAATCTGATGTCAAGAAGGAAGATTTCTGTACTATGATAATGATGAGTGAATCTCAAATTAATATCATTTATGTTTGACATGAAATTCAGAATAATATGCGGATCACCCTTTCAAACCAGTAAATAATCATCTATAACTCTCCTGCACCATTGTATACTTGACAAAAAAACCTTATCAGAAGAAAAAAATATGTTTTTCCTCTCACAGCTTAACTTCCAAAACGTGTTGACCTTTTCCCCTATTGTATGTTGGTTTTCTGCCTGCTATCTGCAGTCTGCAATAAAACTTAGTAATTCTCCAGCAGCTGTCTAAGTCCATAGTTTCATTCAAAAGATCATCTGGTGATACTATGATCTACTATCCTGGCTATTAGGGGGTAGTATATGCATCAATACTCCCTTGTGGAAGGGTTACAGTACTATTTATTATTTATTGCTTCCCCTGATTGATGTTATAGGGGCACACATTCCTGAGTGCTGTCTTCATTTTCTTTCCTCTGGTACAGTCGTATCCTTGGTTTCTGTATCAAATCCTTGGAGTAGTCCTCTCCTCCTTTGATGGATGACCTTTGGCAAAAATGTGATTAACCTTCACTGTCACGACTATACACTGTTTGGCACAATGTGGTGCTGTAGGGGTCCTTTACAGTTCCCCTAGCATACATTTGTGGTGAGGTGACTTGCTTTTGGAGATACCTCCATTCGATCCATTTGGCTGTTTGGAGCATTGGCGTGTATCTTTTTTTAATACTTCTGCCTTTGTGCATGTAGTTCTCATATCTATGTAGTAAGCCTAATTCTGTTACCATACAATACAGTATCAACAATGTGATGCAGTAGCAAAAAAGGCAAGCACAATTCTGGGATGTATTAAGAGAAGCATAGAGTATAGATCACATGAGGTAATTATCCCCCTATATTCTTCCTTAGTCAGCCCTCATCTGGAATACTGTGTCCAGTTCTGGGTACCCCAATTTAAGAAAAACATTAACAAACTGGGGCAAGTTCAGAGAAGAGCTACCAGGATGGTAAGCAGTCTGCAAATCATGTCCTATGAGGAACAGTTAAAGGATCTGGGAATGTTTAGCTTCCAAAAAAGAAGTCTGAGAGGAGACTTAATAGCTGTCTACAAATATCTGAAGGGCTGTCACAGTGCAGAGGGATCAGCCCTATTGTCATTTGCACAAGGAAAGACTAGAAGCAATGGGATGAAACTGAAAGGGAGGAGATACAAATTAGATATTAGAAAAAAACTTTCTGACAGTGAGAGTGATCAATGAGTGGAACACATTACCACAGGAGGTGGGGAGTTCTTCTTTAATAGAAGTCTTCAGAGGCTGGACAGACATCTGTCTAAGATTATTTAGTGAATCCTGCACTGAGCAGAGGCTTGGACCAGATGATCCTAGATTGCCCTTGCAACTCTAGGATTCTATGAGCAAGCATGATTCTGTTACTGTATCTATGTATCTTGATTCTAGTACAGTATATATGTATTACGCATCAGATTATTTTTAATCTTCAGACTAGTGATGGAAGAGAAGTTGCGCATGTATGTGTGATGCCTGTTGCCCCTGTGAGTGTTCAGACCTAAGCTCCATGTCATGAGGTGGGTCCCACCAGTTTTTCCAGGCCTGCTGCATACAGACTGTCAGCTCTCTTTACTTACAAGCAGGGAGAGGATTTAACTCTTCAGATCTTGACTTTTTTCTCTTTAGTGTTGGCTATTATAACCATTAGCATGTCATAAGGAACTAATCAGCAAAAAAGAACTAAAGGCCTATCTTCTCCATATAGTAAGCCTAGTAGTAAGAATAAAGCATTATAGTTGGGGGTCCTGTTGCATATTTTGCTTTGTGGCCCAGAAGCTTCAAGTTACGCCTCTGGCAATGCACCCTTGTTTTATTGTAGAAACAGCAAAAACTCATATTCTTGCCCTTATTCATCTTGGCTAATGCAACTTACTACTGATCGGTCTTTCTTAACTAAACTCTCCCCTCTCCGATCCATCCTGCAGCAGCCAGGATTAATTTTCTGCCCCACAGCTACACCAATGCTTCTACCCTGTACCAGTCACTGCACTGGTTGCCAGGCCACTATAGAATACAGCTTAAACTCATCACTTATCCATAAAACTGTCCACAGTACTGAACCATCCTATATCTCCACCCTCATCTCTATCTACCACCCTGTCTGTGCCACCGCTCCAATAATACCAGACTAACTTTCTTCATAATCCAAACCTCCCACTCCCGTCTTCAAGATTGGTAGGGCACATCTTGCCCCGCAGAATGATGCCTGTTTTGGCATAAAAGGTGAGGTGTAGCACAATAAATGCTGTTGTGTTGGCCGTGATAGTGGAGTGAGCAGAAAGTGTGTGAGGTCGGTGTAAACTTGTGAATATGTAAAGAGACTGAGACTTTTTTCCACAAGGGCCATCATGCCGAGACAATGTTGCAAAGAAATATACCAGCACTGCCAAAGTATTTGAAACTGTGTTGCAATTTTCTGAAACTGTGTGACAAATTAAAGGGGTTGTCCCGCGAAACAAAGTTGGGGTATACACTTCTGTATGGCCATATTAATGCACTTTGTAATATACATCGTGCATTAAATATGAGCCATACAGAAGTTACTCACTTACCTGTTCCGTTGCTAGCGTCCCCGTCTCCATGGTGCCGTCTAATTTTCAGCGTCTAATCACCCGATTAGACGCGCTTGCGCAGTCCGGTCTTCTCCGTGTTGAATGGGGCTGCTCGTGCTGGGGAGCTGCTCCTCGTAGCTCCGCCCCATCACGTGTGCCGATTCCAGCCAATCAGGAGGCTGGAATCGGCAATGGACCGCACAGAAGACCTACGGTCAACCGAGGGTGAAGATCCCGGCAGCCATCTTCGCAAGGTAAGTAAGAAGTCACCGGAGCGCGGGGATTCGGGTAAGTACTATCCATTTTTTTTTTTCAACACATGCATCGGGTTTGTCTCGCGCCGAACGGGGGGGCTATTGAAAAAAAAAAAACCCGTTTCGGCGCGGGACAACCCCTTTAAGGTGACTGCACCATTAATTCAATAACAGTAAAGACTGATTGTTCACTTCAATGTGTGCTCCATCTCTTAATCCACCTGAAATGTAGGACACCCACAAGTAATGTATGGCATAGTATGATCATTTAATCCCATGATTTTTTTGCCTTCTTACATTTCACCGAGTCTACTGTATCTATTAAAGGGGTTTTCCAGGGAGAATACTACTGATGGCCTATCCTCAGGATAGATCATCAATAGTTGAGCGGCTGGGGTCTATCACTCGGGACCCCAACTGATCAGCTGAGTGAGCGCATGCTGTCAGCGCCGCAAATACAGAGATCGGAGCTGAAGCAGCGGATGTTTCTTTGCCAACCTCTGTGAAGTGGCCGGCACTTGTAACTGCAGGCACGGCTCGCGTTGATTTCAATGATACCTATCCCGAGGATAGGTCATCAGTAGTATTTTCCACAGAAAACCCCCTTTAAATCAGTCTCAGCTATCAGTCCATTATTTGTTTATATGGCTGGTAAATAATAATAATCTTTACTTATAAAGCGCCAACATATTCTGCAGCGTTTAATTGAGAATCCCTGCTATAGTTATATATTATACAGAGCTTCCACAACACAAATGACCTTCACAAACATTTAGCTTTAATTAATACCAGCTCAGTGACTGTGACCTGAGATGCTGGGCATGTCTCTCTACTTTTCACTATGACCCAGACGTCCTCTGCAGAATTTTCATTCAGCTATTCGTGGAATGTGCTGCAGTTTCACATCGCCCGGGGTCATGAAGCTTTTTTTTAAAGCAACATTTCCGCCTGCTGGTAAATAATGCCCTGGTAAACGTTGTTACAATACCCTGTTGTATTTAGTTATATACGCTATAAATCAAGGTGCACAACCTTTTTACAGTATAGGGCTCATTCATGGTAAGTATTACGCACGCGATGCACAGCGTGGTGACTCGTGGTGAATGTAGTCAGTGAACATAAATAGATTTTCATTGATCTGTTCACATTAGCGTGTAAACACTGCATATAAGTACAGCATGCTCTATTTCACAGCGTATCATGCAGCGTGAGCCCTATACTTTTGCATGGGTAGTGTATGCAACGCTATCCATACGCAATACATTGAGTATGTGCGAAGATACATATGCAACTCCACTATCAGAGGAATTTTTAAAAAAATACAAAACTCGCACTGCACATGACAGCTTGCGTGAGATACGCTGTTATGTGCAGCGCACTCACTATGGGACGGCAGCCGTTTCTCCGCCAGCTCACACAGAACTGGTAAAACGCTCTGTAACTCAAGCATTTAACGCATAAAACCAGGCTCACAGAAGTGTAATTTCATTGCTTATTTCACAGGCCATATATGTGCGCATAATAGGTGGTCAATCGAGTCAATGAAAGTACATTGCTTTCATTGATCCATTCAAACTTGTGTATATTCATTGTGTATAATATGTGCATGAAAAAGAACGCAGCATGTTCTATTTTACCATGTATTGCGCGACAGAGCCCTATTGTTCCCTATGAGTAATTACACACATTTTCATGCGTTGGTCGCGCAATGCGAGAGACGGTAAAATAGCAGATTGTGAAACCAATAATTTTTAATGGTTTCCTTCCCATCTGCGATGTTTTCACTGATGCAATGTTGAGAGAACAAAAAAATCTTTCTGCGATGTGCGATTTTTTTTATTTTTTTTTTATATCTCCTATGTTTCCCTATGGAGCCTCCTTTTTATCACATCGCAACACAACAAACTTGCAATGCAATGCAACTTTGACATTAGAAAATCCTATTGACTCTTGCAATAAAAAATTGTGGGTTTTTATCACGCAATTTTGTCACGGGTGGCTGCAATGCGATGCAAGATTATTCTTAAAAAAACAAAACATCGCTGACGCCCCAAAAACGCAGGAACAAAGACGCGATTTTGCCGCAATTTTCTCTTGGCAAGATCACGATCGCCTGTGTGAAACTAACCTTAGGGAACTTTTACACGAACATCGTTTTAACACTCATAGAAAGCCGCACTATGGCCGCACTAAAACAGAGCGGTTATCGGAGCATTAAATCGGGTGAACCAATAGCAGCTGTGAGCACATTACGGCTGCTATTATCGAGTATGCCAACCAGCATACATGTGTTAGAGATTTGTGCAAAGTTCATTTGTCAGATATCCACATAAAAAAAGGATCAGGTATATTGAATTTCTATTTTTTTTCCAATTCAGAAATGTAAGTATTGAAATTTGAATTTCCTTTCTTTCCTAAGTAGTTAAACCACCACCAAAGGTATCTGGCAGCAGCTTATTCCCCTGTCCTAATTGAAGACCTAAGCATGTTCAACTGAGCACATGTTGTGTATGGTCATGTTATGATGCTGTAAGAAACCTTTAACACTATTTATTTACTGAAGATGTAAAAAAAGTAGACATGTTTAAATTAGAATCATACAATCATAGAATGGTAGAGTTGGAAGGGACCTCGAGGGTCATCGGGTTCAACCCCCTGCTCAGTGCAGGAATCACTAAATCGTCCCAGACAGATGTCTGTCCAGCCTGTTTGAAGACTTCCATTGAAGGAGAACTCACCACCTCCCGTGGTAACCTGTTCTACTCGTTAATCACTCTCACTGTCAGAAAGTTTTTTCTAAAATCTATTCTGTGTCTCCTCCCTTTGTTTCATCCCATTGCTTCTAGTCTTTCCTCATACAAATGAGAAAAGGGCTGATCCCTCTGCACTGTGACAGCCCTTCAGATATTTGTAGACAGCTATTAAAGGGGTTGTCTCGCGGCAGCAAGTGGGGTTATACACTTCTGTATGGCCATATTAATGCACTTTGTAATGTACATTGTGCATTAAATATGAGCCATACAGAAGTTATTCACTTACCTGCTCCGTTGCTAGCGTCCCCGTTGCCATGGTTCCGTCTAACTTCGGTGTCTTCTTGCTTTTTTAGACGCGCTTGCGCAGATGCATCTTCTCCCTTCGGCTGGTCTTGGAAGCATCGGCGTTTTGGCTCCGCCCCCTTGTATGCATCATCGCGTAGCTCCGCCCCATGACGTGTGCCGGTTCCAGCCTCCTGATTGGCTGGAATAGGCACATGACGGGGGCGGAGCTACGCGATGATGCGTACAAGGGGGCGGAGCCAAAACGCCGATGCTTCCAAGACCAGCCGAAGGGAGAAGATGCATCTGCGCAAGCGCGTCTAAAAAAGCAAGAAGACACCGAAGTTAGACGGAACCATGGCAACGGGGACGCTAGCAACGGAGCAGGTAAGTGAATAACTTCTGTATGGCTCATATTTAATGCACGATGTATATTACAAAGTGCATTAATATGGCCATACAGAAGTGTATAGACCCACTTGCTTTCGCGAGACAACCCCTTTAAGTCTCCTCTCAGCCGTCTTTTTTGCAAGCTAAACATTCCCTGATCCTTTAACCGTTGCTCATAGGACATGATTTGCAGACCGCTCACCATCTTGGTAACTCTTCTCTGAACTTGCTCCAGTTTGTCTATGTCTTTTTTTAAAGTGGGGTGCCCAGAACTGAACACAGTATTCCAGATGAGGTCTGACTAATGAAGAGTAGAGGGGGATAATTACCTCATGTGATCTAGATTCTGACTTAGGCCTCCTTCCCACGAACGGATTTCCGCCGCGTAATTCGCGGCGAAAATCCGCTGCGTTGCCCGCAGCTATTAGGTTCTATTGAACCTAATAGCACAATGCTCACGATGCGTAATTCCACCGCGGAATTACGCACCGCGATTTCTCCCGTCCTCACCCGCAGCATGCTCTATTTTCTGCGGGTGAGGACGGGCTGTACGCACTGACGGCTTCCATTGCAGTCAATGGAAGCCGTCCATTCACGCTATCTCCCGCTGTAACCAGCGGGAGATAGCGTGAAAAAACGCTTTCCCGCCCACCGCCGAGCGTCATATGACGCCAAATGACGCGGTCCGGCCGCGTCACGTGACACGGCCGGCCGTGCACGTGACACGGCTGGTGACGCGAGGGCGGTGGGCGGTGACGGGCGGTGACGCGCGGCGGTGGGCGGGGAAGCGATTTCACGCTATCTCCCGCAGGTAAGTATAGGGGCTCTGGGGGGCGCCGTGACGGGCTTCACAGCGGAATATTACGCTGCGGAGCCCGTCACGCTCGTGGGAAGGAGGCCTAAAGGTCCATTTACACAGGACGAATGTCGGGAAAACGATGCCCGACACTCGTCCCTGTGTTTCCTCGCTATCGTGCTCCTCTACGGGAGCTAGCAGAGCAGGCTGGTTCATGGAGTGGCCAGCAGGGAGGTGGGGCATTGCAGGAAACAGTGGCTGTTTAAACTGCACGATGAGCGATCAGCTCATGGCTCATCGTGCAGTTTAAACAGCTGCCATTCAGTAGTGAACGGCCGCTGTGTTATCTCAATGGAGAGGGCGGGGGAACGAGAGGAGAGAAATCTCCTGCACTGCCCACCCCCCTGGCTGCTCTGTGAACCTGCCAGCTCGCTAGCTCCCGTGCAGGAGCACGGTAGCGAGGAAACACAGGAACAAGTGTCGGGCATCGTTTGGCCAACATTTGTCCCATGTAAATGGAGCTTAAAGGGGTTGTCTCGCGAAAGCAAGTGGGGTTAAGCACTTCTGTATGGCCATATTAATGCACTTTGTAATATACATCGTGCATTAAATATGAGCCATACAGAAGTTATTCACTTACCTGCTCCGTTGCTGGCGTCCCCGTTGCCATGGCTCCGTCTAACTTCGGTGTCTTCTTGCTTTTTTAGACGCGCTTGCGCAGATCTATCTGCTCCATTCGGCTCGTCTCGGCATCACCGGCATTTTGGCTCCGCCCCCTTGTACGCGTCATCGCGAAGCTCCGCCCCCATCACATGTGCCGATTCCAACCTCTGATTGGCTGGAATCGGCACATGTGACGGGGCGGAGCTTCGCGATGACGCGTACAAGGGGGCGGAGCCAAAATGCCGGTGATGCCGAGACGAGCCGAATGGAGAAGATAGATCTGCGCAAGCGCGTCTAAAAAAGCAAGAAGACACCGAAGTTAGACGGAGCCATGGCAACGGGGACGCCAGCAACGGAGCAGGTAAGTGAATAACTTCTGTATGGCTCATATTTAATGCACGATGTATATTACAAAGTGCATTAATATGGCCATACAGAAGTGCTTAACCCCACTTGCTTTCGCGAGACAACCCCTTTAAGGAAGAGTAGAGGGGAATAATTACCTCACATGATCTAGACTCTATGCTTTTCTTAATACATCCCAGAATTGTGTTTGCCTTTTTGGCTGCTGCATCACATTGTTGACTCATGTTCAGTCTATGATCTATTAATATACCCAAGTCTTTTTCACATGTGCTCCCATTCTGTATGTGCTTTTTTAATTTTTCTTAATTCATCATAATTCATCATGCCTAGACTGTCTTAGGCCGCATGCACACGGCAGAACCGGTTTCCGCATGTGGGAGCCTGCAGCGGAATCTGACCCTGAAAGCAGTGAAGTCTGGGCATACCTGTATTTTCGCTTCTTCATCTGTACTGTGGATGGCCTCGTCGGCTCACTGTTGGATATGCGCAGTACAGTTTTCTTTTTACATTTTTTTCCCTGCACCGTCGCTAGGTGATGACGCGGAATCCGCGATCTGTGCGCAATGTTAATTGCGGACAGGTTGTAGGTTAGACAGCTTCCATTGAATTCATTAGAATCCATCCACAAGGAATTCACACAAAAAAAGAGAATGCTGCGATTTTTGTTCCGTGAGCAGAAACCGCAATGGATTTCCGCTGGTGTGCAGGAAGAATTGATTTCCCATAGCATACTATGGATGGTATTTGCTGTAGATCCACAGTTACCCTCAACATCTGGCATCAAGAGAGTATTGGATTGCCCATACCAACCAATGGGTTGTTCTACTACATGTATTTGGTTTTGTAGTGACATGTGACAGGCCTCTAGTGTTAAAAATCCTTATAGGATTCCAGAATAGCATCTCATGCACAGAATATAACTGTAACCATGATAGAAATGGTTGCATTCAATTTACCTATTTTCTAATATTACACTTTTTAGCCTCCTTCAAGTGAATCCGGTAATTGGATTTTAGTCATTTAGCATATCCTGCCTCTACTAGACCTTATAGACACAAACCTCATATGGTAGGGGGAAGATCAACCAAGCTCAGATGTTATCTTATAACATGACTTGAAATACAAAACAGCCTCCAGGGATGTTTTTGCAAATAGAAATGGATCTGTGTTTGATCTGGTAGAAATGTCAGTGTGTTTTTGTGCTGCGACAGTGCAATCTCCTGTTTTACACACCGCGATAGCAGAGAGAATCAACAAGCCAGAGGTTATTATCCAGAAGGAACACAGAAGCATGGCTGAAGGAACGTTAATGGATTCATGACTGTTGTCCCCAGGAATAGACTGTGCTGTTTGAAGCTGACTGCGCAGTCCTAGACATTGCTACGTGTCATGTGAGCAGCCTAATGTATAGATCACTATAGGATAAGATTAGTACATTTGGATATGATTTAATTTGAATTGGCTTTCTATTAGGCTGCTTTTACAAGGGCGACAACAATCGCGGGATTTTCTTGCGATGCGACGGTGCTAGAAATCGCATGTATGTGAAGCCCGTGCTTTCCAATGGGTCACATTAGCAATGTTTTGTAGGCTGCTACATTGCCAGAAAAAAAATTGTGGCGTGTTCTATACAGGTGCGATTGGCGACGTTTTGTAGCCCAGGTTTCTCTATGAAGCCTTACTTTGTGTTGCATCGAAATCCCAGTTTTCGTGCAGTGAGATGCAACTTTTATAACTTTGCAACTTTTTTCCCTCAGTGAATACGTTAGGTGGTTTATTTTTTTAAATTAGGTCATTTGTGGGGGTATGTGTTATTCTGACACTTATGAGCCATTGCAATTTTGTCTTGATGCAGGAAAACAAAATGTTTCTCAAAATTTTAATAATCAATGTTACATTTGTAAGTCTCCTGAATGGTTAAAAAAAACATTAAGCTTTTCAAATGTGTTCCAGAATAGAGTAGACAGATAGAAATATACATTTCATCAAAGATTTGTACAGTTTATTTTCACATGTTTGACATTATGCAGTTGAAAATGTGAAAAAAAGAAATTTTTAAAAACATTTTCCCAATTTTGGCGCTTTTGGTAAATATATATACAAATTACACTACCGTTCAAAAGTTTGGGGTCACCCAAACAATTTTGTGTTTTCCATGAAAAGTCACACTTATTCACCACCATGCGTTGTGAAATGAATAGAAAATAGAGTCAAGACATTGACAAGGTTAGAAATAATGATTTGTATTTGAAATAACATTGTTTTTACATCAAACTTTGCTTTCGTCAAAGAATCCTCCTTTTGCAGCAATTACAGCATTGCACACCTTTGACATTCTAGCTGTTAATTTGTTGAGGTAAGCTTGTGAAATTGCACCCCACGCTTCTAGAAGCATCTCCCACAAGTTGGATTGGTTGGATGGGCACTTCTGGCGTACTATACGGTCAAGCTGCTCCCACAACAGCTCAATGGGGTTCAGATCTGGTGACTGCGCTGGCCACTCCATTACCGATAGAATACCAGCTGCCTGCTTCTGCTGTAAATAGTTCTTGCACAATTTGGAGGTGTGTTTAGGGTCATTGTCCTGTTGTAGGATGAAATTGGTTCCAATCAAGCGCTGTCCACTGGGTATGGCATGGCGTTGCAAAATGGAGTGATAGCCTTCCTTATTCAGAATCCCTTTTACCCTGTACAAATCTCCCACCTTACCCGCACCAAAGCAACCCCAGACCATCACATTACCTCCACCATGCTTAACAGATGGCGTCAGGCATTCTTCCAGCATCTTTTCATTTGTTCTGCGTCTCACAAACGTTCTTCTTTGTGATCCAAACACCTCAAACTTGGATTCATCCGTCCACAACACTTTTTTCCAGTCTTCCTCTGTCCAATGTCTGTGTTCTTTTGCCCATCTTAATCTTTTTCTTTTATTGGCCAGTCTCAGATATGGCTTTTCCTTTGCCACTCTGCCCTGAAGCCCAAAATCCCGCTGCCGCCTCTTCACTGTAGATGTTGACACTGGTGTTTTGCGGGTACTATTTAATGAAGATGCCAGTTGGGTACCTGTGAGGCGTCTGTTTCTCAAACTAGAGACTCTAATGTGCTTATCTTCTTGCTTAGTTGTGCAACGCGGCCTCCCACTTCTTTTTCTACTCTGGTTAGAGCCTGTTTGTGCTGTCCTCTGAAGGGAGTAGTACACACCGTTGTAGGAAATCTTCAATTTCTTAGCAATTTCTCGCATGGAATAGCCTTCATTTCTAAGAACAAGAATAGACTGTCGAGTTTCAGATGAAAGTTCTCTTTTTCTGGCTATTTTGAGCGTTTAATTGACCCCACAAATGTGATGCTCCAGAAACTCAATCTGCTCACAGGAAGGTCAGTTTTGTAGCTTCTGTAACGAGCTAGACTGTTTTCAGATGTGTGAACATGATTGCACAAGGGTTTTCTAATCATCAATTAGCCTTCTGAGCCAATGAGCAAACACATTGTACCATTAGAACACTGGAGTGATAGTTGCTGGAAATGGGCCTCTATACACCTTTGTAGATATTGCACAAAAAAACAGACATTTGCAGCTAGAATAGTCATTTACCACATTAGCAATGTATAGAGTGCATTTGTTTAAAGTTAGGACTAGTTTAAAGTTATCTTCATTGAAAAGTACAGTGCTTTTCCTTCAAAAATAAGGACATTTCAATGTGACCCCAAACTTTTGAACGGTAGTGTATGTCTGTCTATTTTTACCACCTAAATGAAGTACAACATGTGGCAAAAAAACAATGTCAGAATTATTTGGATATGCAAAACCTTGATGGAGTTAAAGTGACACGTCGGATTTCCAAAATTTGTCATGGTCATTAAGGCACAAATAGTCTTGGTTACTAAAGGGTTAATTGCCCATTTCACAGAATACTTTGTTATACTTATGTGTACCAATTGTAGAGTGTGAAATCTGTTTTTATGTGCTATGACTTTTAGTTAGACTAGCCTGGGTCAAAACACCAGTGTTAAAGTCATATAATATCTTCTACGGTTCCTTTTTACTTTACCTGCAGAACCAATATGCAGGGAACCACTAACATTAACACCCGAGCTAGCGCTTCTGTCCATCTCGCCAGGTGAAGCTCCATCACTCAAAAAAGGCCTACTAAGATTTTTCATTATGGCAACAAGGCAGGTGATACCGAGGTTCTGGAAACACAGCTCAGGTATACCCCGAAGCGCATGGGTGGGGGGTGATGGATGAGATAGAACACATGGAGCGGCTCAGAACAATGGAGGAGGTGTCAGGATACGACCAGTTCTACTGCACGTGGGCCACTTGGGCAGATACTCGAAACACCCCTGGATTCGTGAGATGGTTGGAGACAGGCTCCTATGAGTGACAAGGCTGGACCACGTGCAGTAGTGACAACGGAAGGCCTGCAACCTGGAGACCTTGCATATGCCCCCCCCCCTTTTTTTTCCTTTTCCTTTCCCCTCCCCTGTCCTCCCTCTTGTCTTGTGTACCCCACCCTTAGTTGTTTATGGTTATTATAAGTTACATCACAGTCAAAGAAACAAGAACTACAAGAATCTTTATTTGCTGTTCTATACAGTAAGATTGCAATGTACTTGTACAAGTTTAATTCACACAGTAATACTCAGGTTTCGTTTGTATCTGTAATGATTTTACCAGTATTGTTAACAAAAAAGCAATAAAAATACTTTGAAAGAAAAAAAATATATATATATATTTTTGTAAGCCTGGTGTCGCCTGCCCCTACCACGACACACCGATAGTACCGGAGTTACAACTGTTCGAAATGGAGGCAGGAAAACTGAATTTACAGTTGTCATTTCAGTCAGCGTTCAGAGCCAACGTGAGGGGAAGGAAGAAGGGATGGGTAGACAGCAGAGAATAGACCTGTTCTTTTCTCCATGTTATCACCCCCTTTTATCCATTCAGAAAACATATGTGCTCTCTGCCACATATAAGAGTCTTTTTTATCCCAGAAAAGGAAAGAGAAGCTCATCTAATCACTCTTCTATGCCACTTAAATAGTAACGTAGTATGTAAGGCCGAAAAAAAACATATGTCCATCCGGTTCAGTCTATTACCCCCCAATGTTGATCCAGAAGAAAGCAAAAACCCCAATGAAGTGGAAACCAATTTTTCTCATTTAAGGGAAAACAATTCCTTCCGGACTCCAATCTGGCAATCAGAATAATCCCTGGATCAACAACCCTACTGATGTAATTAGTGACTATAACATGTGACATTGTTACACTCAAGGAAGGAGTCCAAGCTCCTCTTATACTCTTTTATCAAATTCATAATCACCACGTTCTCAGGCAGAGAGCTCCACAGTCTCACTGCTCTTACAGTAAAAAAAACTCTTCCATGTTGCTGGAGAAACCTTCTTTCCTCTAGATGTGGAGGGCGCCCCCTTGTGACAGTCACAGTCCTGGTTATAAATAGATGATGGGAGAGATTCCTGTGTTGACCCCTGATATTTGTATACACATTTATTAAGTCACCCCTCAGCCGTCTTTTTTCTAACATGAATAATCCCAATTTTAATAAACTCTCATGGTATTGTAGTTCGACCATTCCTTTTATTACTTTGTTCCCCTCCTGTGAATCCGCTTAAGCTCTAATATGTCCTTCCTGAGTACCAGTGCCCAAAACTGTACACAATACTCCATGTGTGGTCTGACCAGTGATTTGTAAAGTGGAAGAACAATCTTCCCGCCATGTTCCCCTATACCTTTTTTGATGTACTCCATGATTCTATTTGCTTTGGCAGCAGCTGCCTGACACTATTTGCTCCAGTGTTTACAGTTGACTGAAATCCCCAAGTCCTTTTCCATGTCCTTTTTGCCCAGTGGTTTCCCATTTAATGTGACAATTAGAGTTGAGCGACGTACTCTGCGGAGCTTGATGCTCGTTCGAATATTAGCATACTTGATGGTGCTCGCTACTCGAGCGAGCATCACGGCCCAGTTTTTTGCCCCTCCCTGCTGTGACGTGTGAGTTTTGGCCCCTCCCCACGTCAACGGCAAATTTTTGGGCTCGCTGGGTGTAGGAGAGAGAGAGAGAACACACACGAACCACAAAAAAAAAAAAAAACTGCACCCAGTGGACCCCATACAAAAATGCTCGAGCCTCCCATTGTAGTCAATGGGGTTCGTTACTCGAGTAGAGCTCTCAAATTTCACAAAAGCTGGACTCGAATAACGAGGACCTGAGCATTTGAGTGCTCGCTCATCTCTAGTGACAATGTAAATATGTGACAATGGTGACAATGTATTTTCTCTGCCCAAGTGCATAACGTTACGTTTATTAGTGCTAAATCTCATTTGCCACTTTTTTTGCCCAATCTCCCGATTTATCCATTTGCAAACTTATTCTATCCTTTCTTGTCTTAATTACTTTGTATAATTTTGTATCATCTGCTATTTTAGGGTAGCTGCGCACGGGCGTGTTCGTGTGCGTGCATAAGTGCGCACAAAAACTCGCTTCTATTAGAACCAATGCATTCCCTATGGTGTGTTCACATGTCCGTGTTTTACAGGTGCGTACCTGTAAAGATAGGGCATGCGTGCACTATAGGAAATGCACGCATTGTCTTCAATGGAGCTGTGGCTGCTGCAGGCCGCTCCATTGAAGACAATAATCTGCCGCCACCCCTGAATTGTTTTTAGGGAAGAGCTTTACATATAAGCTTTTCCCTGAAAAATAAGAATTTTAGTTTAAAAAAAAAATACTTACCTGTCCGCCGCTGCCGTATCTCGGCGGGGATGAAGAACACATCTGCCGCATGCGGCAGATGTATCCTTCATCCCCACGAGGAAAAAGAATTCCTTGCTGCACCTGCCACATCTGTGACAGATGCAGCAAAGGAATTCTTCATCCCTGTGGGGAATAAAGAATTCCCTACCACAGCTGTCACAGATGACAGCTGTGGCAGGGGATCCAGCTGCCGGAATCCTGTAATTGTTTTTAAGGGAAGGACTTTAAATATAAGCCCTTCCCTGAAAAACAAGAACAAATGGTGATAAAAATAAAATAAAACAAACCCTCACCTTTCTCCAGACCGCGTCTAGCCGACTCTTCACCTGCACTGTTCTGAGGAGTATTCAGCAGGTGGGGATTTAAAATCCCCGCATGCTGAATGGGCTGCTCTGATTGGCTAAGCACTGTGACCAATCAGAGGCAGCTCTCAGATGTCATTCAATAGAGAGCTGCCTCTGATTGGTCACAGTGCTCAGCGAATCAGAGGCAGCCCATTCAGCAGGTGGGGATTGTAAATTCCAGCCTGCTGAATACTCCTCAGAGCAGTTTTCTTGTTTTTCAGGGAAGGGCTTACACCTAAAGCCCTTTCCTGAAAAACAATTACAGGATGCCGGCAGCTAGATCGCCTACTGCAGCTGTCATCTGTGACAGATGTGGTAGGGAATTCTTTATTCCCAACAGGGATGAAGAATTCCTTTGCTGCATCTGTCACAGATGTGGCAGGTGCAGCAGGGAATTCTTTTTCCTCACGGGGATGAAGGAAACATCTGCTGCATGCAGCAGATGTGTCCTTCATCCCCGCCGGGACACGGCAGCAGCAGATAGGTAAGTTTTTTTATTTTTTACACTAAAATTCTTATTTTTCAGGGAAGAGCTTATATGTAAAGCCCTTCCCTGAAGAACAATTCAGGGGTGCCAGCACTTCACATGCTCGTGGGAAGTCGCCCTGAGGCCTAAGTCACACGGGCGTTTTTTGCCGCGATTTGCGGATTGCATGACAGATGCGCACCCGCAAATCGCGTGACCAGGGCCGAAAAATCGCCCGAAAAAACTGCTCCTAGCCGCATTTCAATAGAAACGGGCCGGAGCTGTCCAGCGCATTGAATTCAATGGAGCCGGCAATACAGCCAGCTCCATTGAAAGCAATGCGCTGCGGGCGATCGCGGGATGAATTGTCGGGAAGGGCTTAAATATATAAGCCCTTGCCTGCAATTCATCCAGAAATGTGTAAAAATAAAAAATATATATATACTCACCTTGTGCCGGCAGACGGAGTTCAGCGCGGCCGGCCTGCAGTGGGTGTGAGTGAGAGCTGCCTCTGATTGGCTCAGCGCTGACCCAATCAGAGGCAGCTCTCACTCACACCCATTCATGAATTTATGAATGGGTATGAGTGAGAGCTGCCTCTGATTGGCTCAGCGCTGAGCCAATCAGGGGCAGCTCTCACTCACACCCACTCACGCCCACTGCAGGCCGGCTGCGCTGAACTCCGTCTGCCAGGACAAGGTAAGTTTTTTTAAAATTTTTTTTATTTTTACACATTTCTGGATGAATTGCAGGGAAGGGCTTATATATTTAAGCCCTTCCCGACAATTCATCCCGTGATCGCCGGCAGCCCATTGCTTTCAATGGAGCCGGCTGTATTGCCGGCTCCATTGAATTCAATGGGCAAACATCGTTCTTCTCTGCCACAGCTGTTACAGCTGTGGCAGAGAAGAATGATTTGTCTTCTATATGTTCTCAATGGGGTCGGCGCTGCTGCCGCCGGCCCCTTTGAGCACATATAGAGAAGAGAACAGGAATCGCAGATAGGTGCGATCTGCGATTTCTGTTCTATAATTTATCGGACGAGCGCATAAAAAGCGCTCATGTGTCCGATACCATTGCAAAGCAATGGTTTTAAAAAATCGCCGGACGCATGCGCATGCGCAAATCGCGCGAAAAAACGCCCGTCTGACTAAGGCCTTACTGTGTAATCCTTCTAATAGTCATTATTAAATATATTTACAAAGTACAGGGCGCAATACTGACCGCTGTGGGACCTGACTAGTAATTGTAATCCAATCAGATTGTATACCATTTATAAACACCCTTTGCTTTCTATTACTGAGGCAGTTACTTACCCACTTACATACATTTTCACCCAGACTAAGCATTTTCATTCTATATACCAACCTCTTTTGCTACACAGTATTAAATGCTTTGGAAAAGTCCTGATACACAAGATTCAATGAGTCTCCCTGGTCCAGTCTAGAACTTACCTCTTTGTAGAAGCTGATCAGATTGGTTTGGCAGGAGTGATTTCTCATAAACGCATGCTGATACAGGGTTATACAGCTAATTTCCTTGACGTACTCCAGGTTAGCATCTCTTTAAAACCTTTCAAGCATTTTACAATTGAAGTAAGACTTACTGAGCTTTAGTTTCCGGTCTCATTTTTTGCCCCCTTTTTGAATATTGGCACCACATTGGCTATGTACCAATCCAGTGGAACAGACCCCATCCCTATGGAGTCCTTAAATATAAGAAACAATGGTCTGTCTGTCACATTAATTATAGGATGAAGAAATAAAGAAATGCACGAAGCGCTCAAGGACAATCCTTCAGGAACAAACTGAAAAATAAGTTTTTCAGTTTGTTCCTGGTAAGTAACTTACCTCACCAGGGAGAAACGTCGGGACATGCGGACCTCTGACAACTCCTTGTGTCCAGAAAGGGAGTACCCAAATAACGTGTTGGAATGATTTTTAGACGTGGAAAAACTCTGAAGAGCATCTTGGCCTACTCCTTCCATGACGAGGAGTTGACACAAATGATATTGGCCAAATGGGAGTGGAGAAAGGTGCCTTTAACCCCTTAGTGACCACCCCATTGACTTTTTATGTCTTGACTGGCTGGGCTTTAATCCCCAGGGACGTAAAAACATGTTTCCTCTGTGGATTAAAACCCTGCTGGCTCTGGACGTGACAGCTCCATGCTGTCGGTGTCGGAGATAGCCAACAACCTGGAGCTGTCATGGGGGCCGCGGGAAGCTCCCTCGGTCACGTGATCACCGGTATTCACCGAATACTAGCGATCGCATTAAAGTCAAAGAAAAGTAAAAAAAAATTAAAGTTTCAGCTCCCCTTATGGAGGTAACTCACCCCAATTCTCCACGATGTCCTGCAGCATTCCTGTCCTCCAGGACCTGGCACCGGTGTCTGCGCATGCACGCCAGACGTTATTATGGCACAAACATGCGCAGAGAGCTGGTAGGCCTGGGAAATTCACAAACTTCCTACTCCCAGCTAGTATGAGTAGCCGAGAGCAGGGAGCTGTCACTGGGAGATGCTGTATGCGGTTCTTGGTCACATGATCGCTGTTATCAAATGGATAACAGCGATCATGTAAAAGTTAAAAAAGTATAAAAAAAGAAAAAAGTTTTATTACGTACCTAAGGCCCCTGGATTTATCCGTGAACCTTACTCCAGCTTATGCACACGCACCCATCGCCAAAATGACGAACGCATGCGCAAAAGCCAACGATTGCCGGGGTAATTTAAAATCTCTCTGCTTCTGGATGCTAAACGTAGTCAAGAGCCCAGAGATTTGAAGGGATACAGTGGTACGCAGTATCTGGTCACATGATCGCCGTTATCCAATGGATAATGGCGATCATGTAAAAGTCAAAAATAGTTAAGTTTCACTTCCCATCACAAATCCAATCCGTGAGGGGAGAAGAAATTACTTAGCTAAGGCCTCCAGCAATGTCCCCCAATGGGATCCTTATCTGTGGACCTTTCCTCAGCTTTGGCGCATGCGCCTATCGCCAAAATGGTGAACACAAGCGCAGAAGCTGTGGAGGACCCGGAAAATGTAAAATCTCTGTGCTCCTAGCTACTAAAGGTAGTTGAGAGCCTGGAGCAATGACGGGGGGCTGCGATGAGTAGTCCTCGGTCACGTGATCACCGTTATCCAATGGATAATGCTGATCGCGTAAAATGTAAAAGAGAGTTGAAGTTTGATGCTCTGTTCGGTTTGGGCCCTGTTGTGCAGCCAAACATAAGATTAGGGCCACAATGGGCATGTTTTTAAACACGGGACAAACAGGGGTATCCATTTTGGGGTGAAAGTCTTCATTTAAATGTGTACTGTACAAAAAAAAAAATCAGAGGCAGCTCTCAGCTTTCATTTAATAGCTGAGTGCTGCCTCTGACTGGTCACAGTGTTCAGCGAATCAGAGGCAGCCCTTTCAGCAGGCGGGCATTTTAAATGTTCGAGCCCCAGCAGCTGCAGAGAGGTGAGTAGATATATTTTTTTATTTTTTACACATTTTAGGGATCATTTAAAGCCCTTCGCTGAAAATCACTGCATGGCTTGATGGCAGCCATTGCTTTCAATAGAGCTGGCTGTAGCGCCGGCTCCATTGAATTCAATGGGAGAACATCACGCTTCTGTGTTACAGCTGTGCCAGAGGATCGCGATCTTCACTCTTTGTTCTCAATCGGCTCGGCACTGCTGCCGCCGGCCCCATTGAGCGCAAGGTGAAACATCCAAAAAAGACAGATGCCGCAGTTACCTGTGTTTTAAAATCCGCTACCCTATATTTACCGCTGCACATTTTTGTGCGCAGGTAAATATTGGGCATATGACCGCTGCCATTGAAAAGCATTGGTTCTTAATACATGGGGATTGCAAACGCAGGTAACAAATACCCAAATAATGTGGTTTGGAATAAATGGAACCGGCACTTGAAGAAGTAGAATCTTGACAGTGTGTTTACTGAAGATTACTCCTGTATCAAGCATCTTGATAAAGACCTATTATACACGCCGAAACGCGTTGGATCTAAACTGTATGGCTAATTTTTAAACTGTCTATTGGACTGTGTTTTTTATGGAGTTCACTTTTATGTGAATAATAAAAGCATTGTTGGATTCTATTTCTGGATTTGATTATATCGACTATTCCAGGGACCACAACACAAGCACATATAAGTTTTTTTTCCTATCAATTCTTAGTCTTTTTAAGGGGACTCTGCACTTCTTCTTGGGTTAAACTGGTGACATTAAGTAAAGAGTTTACCTAATCACTCTGCATCTCATCTGTCATTTTCTTTTCCTATGTGAATTAACTGGATAAAAACTATTTAATAGATTTGCTTTGTCTTCATCACCTGTTTTTCTTACATTATTCAAAGAGCCAATACTTTCAGTATTAATCTTTTTATTTATATAACGAGATTGACGCGATGTTTCCCAGCATGACATAGCATTGCAATGCTATGCAGGGTAAAGATCGCAGCATGTCCTTTCTCTTTGTGATATCGCCCATTGGCGGTGGCAGCAGCACTGGCCCAATATACAATGGGAGAACATTGTGATCCCCTGTTGTGACTGTGACAGCCGCGCCGGGGGATTTTTTCAGCCCCACAGGTATGTGAGGCTGTTTCCATGTGAAAACGCCTAGCAGCTAGGGGTTTCCACATGGATTGCGAGGGCAATATTGGCCCGTGATTCACAGCCCAATATCGCCCTCACCAGTGTGAAAGAGCTCTGACTCTCCCTAGCGGCGCTGTTGTGCTTAACATAAGCACTTTGACCTTATCTGACAGGTCACTCAATGGTTCAACTCAAATTTTATGATTTTACGGTGGTGTTGAGGATGTCACAAATCTAGTGACACCAAAATCATCCCCCAAAGGTCACGCAAAGCCTGAAGGCTTTTTATATTAGATTGTAGAACAGATTACTGTTAGTTTAACTTACTTTGGCAATGAGTCTCTGTCTCCACTTTTGCTGCTTTTATCTGCTTTTTACAGTATTTTTTATAGGTTTTTAATGCTTCTTCACTGCCTTCTTGTTTTAGTATTTTTAAATCACAGAGGTGAGAGGGAAAACAAAAGCATATTTCACTGGAAAAGAGCCAAAAATGCAGTACCTGATAAGGTGCAGAGCAGGCACAATCGACATAAGGCCGGCACAATCGCCGTAGGGCAGGCACAATGTCTGTATACCCTAACAAAATGCAGCAAGCCAGACTATAAACCAGAGGAGCTAAGCTGTCCACTACAGACCCATATGCAGCCACCCACTCAACCCAGCCCAGATTGGGGAGGAGTAACTGCAGACAAACCTAGTCTGCAATGTGAACGATACCATAAAAGCCAGCAAATAGATGGGTGTGTCCCACAATACAGGATTACAACTCACATTGACATAGCAGTGGGGTGCTCTGTATCTCAACAGTGGGCCACACTGGCTGACATTTTGGGCTCCCCCAGAAGTCTATAGCAAACTGCATAAAGGAAATATTGAAACACACTAATAAAATGCGGGTGTTAGTTCAGCATTTTGGCCAAGACGCATAAGCTGACGGGTGACGGCAAGGCCACCATGCGTCCGTCAGAACCTACACTATCTCACTGTTAACTAAATTAAAATCACAGAGATGAGAGGGAAACCAAAACCATATTCACTGGAAAGGAGCCAAAAATGCAGTACCTGATAAGGTGCAGAGCAGGCACAATTGGCATAAGGCCGGCACAATCGCTGTAGGGTAGGCACAATGGCTGTAGACCCTAAAAAAAAGCAGCAAGCCAGACGATTGTGCCGGTCTTATGCCTGCTCTGCACCTTATCAGGTACTGCATTTTTGGCTCTTTTCCAGTGAAATTTGTTTTAGTACTTTAAACCCTTTTTGTTGTTTATTGCCCCATTTGCATCTTTATTGAACAGCTTTTCTCGTATTCCTAACCCCTCTATTCTGTTAGTTATGAATTGCTCACAGTAAGTAATTAAGATGGTTTCTAAACATACCCCATTTATTGTCTGTACTCTCATTTTGGATCGAACCCAGGACCTCCTGTACTCCAGTTGGCTTTCCCTGATATGCTATCTGTTTGCTCGGTTTACAACACCAAACCAAATCCATACCACTTACAAAATAATCACGCCCAAAATGGAGTCTGTTACTGAGCTAGAAGAGTTTTGTGGCTCCTACCAGGAAAGGGTTGCAGGAATGCAAAGCGAATGTGTTCTTCATCCCCGCGGGGACACGGCAGCGGCGGACAGGTAAGTATTTTTTTTTTTAACACTAAAACTCTTGTTTTTTAGGGAAGAGCTTATATGTAAAGCCCTTCCCTGAAAAACAATTCAGGGGTCTGGCAGACAATTGCCTTCAATGGAGCCGCCGGCAGCAGCCACGGCCCCATTGAAGGCAATGTACGGACCTTCAAACACGTGTGTTTTTGCACATACATGGGTGCGCACCTATGGACGCACAAAAACATACTCATGTGTAGCCACCCTCAAAGAGATTCCTACTGCTGCACAAACTGCAGAATTGATGAGCAAAAAGATATTCAGGCTACACTGTATTCCTGATAGTGTAGCTTCTGATGGAGGGGTGCAGTCTACCTCAAGATTTTGGAAAAGCTTCTGTAATGCCTTGGTGATTACTATCAATTTGTCTTCCACCTTTCATCCCCAGTCTAATGGCCAGATTGAAAGAACCAACCAGACTCTTGAACAATACTTTTGTGTTTCTTCTCCTACCTCCAGGATGATTGGGTGGACTACTTGGCAACAGCTGAATTTGCTTATAATAACTCAAAGGATAGTTCCACATCTCTGAGTCCCTTTTTTGCCAACTCTGGTTTACATCTAGTATTCATTCCCGATCTTCTAGTAAATACTACTACACCTACGGTTGATCACAGGCTATCAATGTTACAGGAAACTCAGGAGAAGATAAAAGAGATGCTACATAAAGCCCAGGAAACTTATAAGGGGGCAGCGGATAGAGACTGCAAAGCTCTCCTTACCTTCCAGGACGGTGATCGAGTTTAGCTATCCATCAGAAAACTGAGAATGCCTTTGCCCTCTCCCAAATTGGGTCAAAAGTTTATTGGGCCTTTTCAGATGGCTGCAAAAGTTGGTCAGGTCGCCTTCTGCTTGGGACTCCCTAGCAGGCTGAATATACATCCCGTGTTTCATGGGGCACTGCTGAAACCATCCGTTAGTAACACTTTCTCAGGGAGAAACCAGCCACCTCCTCCACTGATGAGGGTCCAAGGGGAAGAAGAGTTTGTAGTGGAAAAAATCCTGGATTCAAGAATATACAGAAGTAAACTGCAATATCTCGCACAGTAGAAGGGGTTTGGGCCAGAAGAAAATACTTGGGAGCTGGTCCAGAATGTACATGCTTCAAGACTCACAGGAGAGTTCCACAGGAGGTATTTGGGTAAGTGATCCAGTGATACTCACTCCTGTGTATAGGGCCTTTAGTGTGGGCTTTAAATCGTATTTTACATAAAGACAAACCTCTCCTCCCTTCCAGTTTTTGCTATCACTTATAAACAGACTGTAACCCTGTCAGTTTTCTATCAATAGTCACAATGCAGTTTAGAGGTTTTTGGTTTGTTCTCCCAGTTCTCTCAGTACTAACCCCTCTCACGATCCACCCCCATTTTCATTAGTTAGTACAAAGATCTCTGTCTACACTATCTTCCATTCTATCTCTCTGGTTGCCCCCTGCCCCCATCCCCACACCACCACCTCCCCAGTCCCTAGTTTACACACTCATACAACCTTCTAGCCATCTAATCCCTTCAGCACAGTTCTCCAGCAACCTAAACCCCTCCTTCCTACACCAACTCTTGAACCACTTGTTTACCTCCCTAATATTCTGCTGTCTTTCTTGTGTGGCACATGGTACAGGTAGTATTTCAGAAAGTACTACTTTAGAGGTCCTTGCCAGAACCTCCTTGCCCTAAGCTTACATCCTTGTTCCCTAAAATCGTTTTAATAATTTTTGTACATACATGGCACATAGTGTACACTTGACGTTACTCTCAGATATATTAGATCAAAGTAATAAAATTAAAATAGACAAGCAGTAAATAATTAAAAGTGAGTCTTCCAAAGTCCCTGAATCTAAAGTCACCAATCTCAAGTCACACACTTTAGAAAAAAGCACACTTAAAATACAGCACGCACACTCATGCTCACACAATCACTTATAACTGCTTTATATAGCTCTTATCTACAATGCTTCTGCCCCTCCTCAGTTTGGAATTATGAAGTCATTTCTGACCACAGCATCAAAATGTTTTTACAGAAGAAAAAATGTAAAACGTTTTTTCTTCACTTAAGCAACACCACGAATATTTAAAAAATGAAACATATTTGATATTTCCAAATCTGTAGCAACCCATAATATTAAATATTATATTATCTATGCTGCATGGTAAATTCTGTAAAAAAAAAACTAATAAGGAAAAGCAAAATAGCCGTTTTTGGTCATCTCACCTCTTCAAAACAGGAAAAACAATCTGATCAAAAAGTCTCATATGCCTCAAGTCTCAATGTGTATTGCACAGCTGCAACAAGTGAGGAGTTAAAGGGGTTGTCCCGCGGCAGCAAGTGGGTCTATACACTTCTGTATGGCCATATTAATGCACTTTGTAATGTACATTGTGCATTAATTATGAGCCATACAGAAGTTATTAGAGATGAGCGAGCACCAAAATGCTCGGGTGCTCGTTACTTGTAACAAACTTTTCGCGATGCTCGAGGGTTCGTTTCGAATAACGAACGACATTGAAGTCAATGGGCGACGCGAGCATTTTTGTATTTCGCCGATGCTCGCTAAGGTTTTCATGTGTGAAAATGTGGGCAATTCAAGAAAGTGATGGGAACGACACAGCAACGGATAGGGCAGGCGAGGGGCTACGTGTTGGGCTGCATCTCAAGTTCACAGGTCCCACTATTAAGCCACAATAGCGGCAAGAGTGGGCCCCCCCCCCTCCCAAAAACTTTTACTTCTGAAAAGCCCTCATTAGCATGGCATACCTTTGCTAAGCACCACACTAGCTACAACAAAGCACAATCACTGCCTGGATGACACTCCGCTGCCACTTCTCCTGGGTTACATGCTGACCAACCGCCCCCCCTCCCCCCCCACAGCGCACACCAAAGTGTCCCTGCGCAGCCTTCAGCTGCCCTAATGCCACACCACCCTCATGTCTATTTAGAAGTGCGTCTGCCATGAGGAGGAACCGCAGGCACACACTGCAGAGGGGTTGGCACGGCTAGGCAGCGACCCTCTTTAAAAGGGGCGGGGCGATAGCCCACAATGCTGTACAGAAGCAATGAGAAATAGAATCCTGTGCCACCGCCATCAGGAGCTGCACACGTGGGCATAGCAATGGGGAACCTATGTGCCACACACTATTCATTCTGTCAAGGTGTCTGCATGCCCCAGTCAGACTGGTAATATGTACCTTAACAGTAACCGCGTTGGTGGTAATGTGGTGGTGACTGCGGACCTAGTAGCGCGGTTTTATTTTGTTGGTTTTCGGAATGTGGCCAGGATTAAGTGGGCCGTGGCGGGGGGATGATGGGGGGGCTCTCTTGTAGTGTCGGTAAAGGTGAAATTCTTGGACTGGCACCAGACGAACCAATGCAAAGGCATTTGCCAAGAATGTTTTCCCTGTTGGAGGAGGAGGGGGATGTTTTTGAGGCACTACGTGTCCTCTCCACGTGTCCATGGTTATATGCAGCTTAACAGTAACCGCGTTGGTGGGAAATGGCCTCGCCGCCATCATGTCTTTGGGAAGCCTCTGTTTCCACACCCCAGAGACATACCATTAGCAGCGGTATAGGCAGAGCCCAGAATTCGTAACATTTCAGCCGTAGCATTAGGACAGGCCCCACTAACATATCACTAGCAGCATTATAGCGGGAGCGCAGTCTTCGTTCCATGTCAGCAATAGTAGCACTCAAGACAGGCCCCAGTAACAATTCCGAAGCAGCAGTATAGCGGGAGCGCAGTCTTCGTTCCATGTCAGTAATAGTAGCACTCAAGACAGACCCCAGTAACAATTCCGAAGCAGCAGTATAGCGGGAGCGCAGTCTTCGTTCCATGTCAGTAATAGTAGCACTCAAGACAGGCCCCAGTAACAATTCCGAAGCAGCAGTATAGCGGGAGCGCAGTCTTCGTTCCATGTCAGTAATAGTAGCACTCAAGACAGGCCCCAGTAACAATTCCGAAGCAGCAGTATAGTGGGAGCGCAGTCTTAGTTCCATTTCAGTAGCTGCAGTATAGCCAAGGCCCAAGTAACATTTATGTAGCTAAAGTGTAGGCCAACCCCACACACACTTCTGTACCATGAGTGCAGGCGAAGAACATACAAATTGCTATGATTACACTGTAGGTGAGGGCCCCAAAAAATTGGTGTACCAACAGTACTAATGTACCTCAGTAAAAATTGGCCATGCCCAACCAAGATGGCAGGTGAAACCCATTAATCGCTTTGGTTAATGTGGCTTAAGTGGTAACTAGGCCTGGAGGCAGCCCAGTTTAACGAAAAATTGGTTCAAGTTAAAGTTTCAACGCTTTTAAGAGCATTGAAACATATAAAAATTGTTTCGAAAAATTAGATGAGTGAGCCTTGTGGCCCTAAGAAAAATTGCCCGTTCAGCGTGATTACGTGAGGTTTCAGGAGGAGGAGCAGGAGGAGGAGGAGGAATATTAGACACAGATTGATGAAGCAGAAATGTCCCCGTTTTGGATGGTGAGAGAGAACGTAGCTTCCATCCGCGGGTGCAGCCTACGTATTGCTTACGTATCGCTGCTGTCCGCTGGTGGAGAAGAGAAGTCTGGGGAAATCCAGGCTTTGTTCATCTTGATGAGTGTTAGCCTGTCGGCACTGTCGGTTGACAGGCGGGTACACTTATCTGTGATGATTCCCCCAGCCGCACTAAACACCCTCTCCGACAAGACGCTAGCCGCAGGACAAGCAAGCACCTCCAGGGCATACAGCGCGAGTTCAGGCCACGTATCCAGCTTCGACACCCAGTAGTTGTAGGTGGCAGAGGCGTCACGGAGGACGGTCGTGCGATCCGCTATGTACTCACTCACCATCCTTTTACAGTGCTCCCGCCGACTCAGCCTTGACTGGGGAGCGGTGACACAGTCTTGCTGGGGAGCCATAAAGCTGTCCAGGCCCTTAAAGACTGTTGCACTACCTGGGCTGTACATGCTGCTCGATCTCCTCACCTCCCCTGCTACCTGGCCCTCGGAACTGCGCCTTCTGCCACTAGCGCTGTCGGATGGGAATTTTACCATCAGCTTGTCCGCCAGGGTCCTGTGGTATAGCAACACTCTCGAACCCCTTTCCTCTTCGGGAATGAGACTGGGAAGGTTCTCCTTATAGCGTGGGTCGAGCAGTGTGTACACCCAGTAATCCGTAGTGGCCAGAATGCGTGCAACGCGAGGGTCACGAGAAAGGCATCCTAACATGAAGTCAGCCATGTGTGCCAGGGTACCCGTACGCAACACATGGCTGTCTTCACTAGGAAGATCACTTTCAGGATCCTCCTCCTCCTCCTCCTCCTCATCCTCATCCTCCTCAGGCCATACACGCTGAAAGGATGACAGGCAAGCAGCAGGGGCACCGTCAGCAGTGGGCCAAGCTGTCTCTTCCCCCTCCTCCTCATCCTCCTCATGCTCCTCCTCCTCCTGAATGCGCTGAGATATAGACAGGAGGGTGCTCTGACTATCCAGCGACATACTGTCTTCCCCCGCCTCCGTTTCCGAGCGCAAAGCGGCTGCCTTTATGGTTTGCAGGGAAGTTCTCAAGATGCAGAGGAATGGTGATGCTAATGATTGCAGCATCGCCGCTCACCACCTGGGTAGACTGCTCAAAGTTTCCAAGGACCTGGCAGATGTCTGCCAACCAGGCCCACTCTTCTGTAAAGAATTGAGGAGGCTGACTCCCACTGCGCCGCCCATGTTGGAGTTGGTATTCCACGATAGCTCTACGCTGCTCATAGAGCCTGGCCAACATGTGGAGCGTAGAGTTCCACCGTGTGAGCACGTCGCACAGCAGTCGGTGCACTGGCAGATTAAAGCGATGTTGCAGGGTGCGCAGGGTGGCAGCGTCCGTGTGGGACTTGCGGAAATGTGCGCAGAGCCGGCGCACCTTTACGAGCAGGTCTGACAAGCGTGGGTAGCTTTTCAGAAAGCGCTGAACCACCAAATTAAAGACATGGGCCAGGCATGGCACGTGCGTGAGGCTGCCGAGCTGCAGAGCCGCCACCAGGTTACGGCCGTTGTCACACACGACCATGCCCGGTTGGAGGCTCAGCGGCGCAAGCCAGCGGTCGGTCTGCTCTGTCAGACCCTGCAGCAGTTCGTGGGCTGTGTGCCTCTTCTCTCCTAAGCTGAGTAGTTTCAGCACGGCCTGCTGACGCTTGCCCACCGCTGTGCTGCCACGCCGCGCGACACCGACTGCTGGCGACGTCCTGCTGCTGCTGACACATCTAGATTGCGAGACAGAGGTTGAGGAGGAGGAGGAGGAGGAGGAGGGTGCTTTAGTGGACGAAGCATACACCGCCGAACATACCAGCACCGAGCTGGGGGCCGCAATTCTGGGGGTGGGTAGGACGTGAGCGGTCCCAGGCTCTGACTCTGTCCCAGCCTCCACTAAATTCACCCAATGTGCCGTCAGGGAGATGTAGTGGCCCTGCCCGCCTGTGCTTGTCCACGTGTCCGTAGTTAAGTGGACCTTGCCACTAACCGCATTGGTGAGGGCGCGTACAATGTTGCGGGAGACGTGGTCGTGCAGGGCTGGGACGGCACATCGGGAAAAGTAGTGGCGACTGGGAACTGAGTAGCGCGGGGCCGCCGCCGCCATCATAGCTTTGAAAGCCTCCGTTTCCACAACCCTATACGGCAGCATCTCAAGGCTGATAAATTTGGCTATGTGGACGGTTAACGATTGAGCGTGCGGGTGCGTGGCGGCGTACTTGCGCTCCAACACTTGCGCTAGCGATGGCTGGACTGTGCGGTGCAAGACATTGGTGGATGGGGCCGAGGACAGCGGAGGTGAGGGTGTGGGTGCAGGCCATGAGACGGTTGTGCCTGTGTCCTGAGAGGGGGGTTGTATCTCAGTGGCAGGTTGGGGCACAGGGGGAGAGGCAGCGGTGCAAACCGGAGGCGGTGAACGGCCTTCGTCCCACCTTGTGGGGTGCTTGGCCATCATATGTCTGCGCATGCTGGTGGTGGTGAGGCTGTGGGTGGTGGCTCCCCGGCTGATCTTGGCGCGACAAAGGTTGCACACCACTGTTCGTCGGTCCTCAGGCGTCTCTGTGAAAAACTGCCAGACCTTTGAGCACCTCGGCCTCTGCAGGGTGGCATGGCGCGAGGGGGCGCTTTGGGAAACAGTTGGTGGATTATTCAGTCTGGCCCTGCCTCTACCCCTGGACACCGCACTGCCTCTTGCAACCTGCCCTGCTGCTGCCTCCCCCTCTGAAGACCTGTCCTGAGTAGGCGTTGCACACCAGGTGGGGTCAGTCACCTCATCGTCCAGCTGCTCTTCCTCCGAATCCTCTGTGCGCTCCTCCCTCACACTTACTGCCCTTACTACTACCTCACTGCAAGACAACTGTGTCTCATCGTCATCGTCCTCCTCACCCACTGAAAGGTCTTGAGACAGTTGGCAGAAGTCCCCAGCCTCATCCCCCGGACCCTGGGAACTTTCCAATGGTTGGGCATCAGTGACGATAAACTCCTCTGGTGGGAGAGGAACCACTGCTGCCCAATCTGAGCAGGGGCCCGAGAACAGTTCCTGAGAGTCTTCCCGCTCCTGAGCATGTGTCATTGTAGTGGAGTGAGGAGGCTGGGAGGAAGGAGGAGCAGCAGACAGAGGATTCGGATTTGCAGCACTGGACGGCGCAGAACTCTGGGTGGATGATAGCTTGCTGGAAGCACTTTCTGCCATCCAGGACAGGACCTGCTCACACTGCTCATTTTCTAATAACCGTCTCCCGCGTGGACCCATTAATTGTGCAATGAATGTGGGGACGCCAGAAACGTGCCTCTCTCCTAATCGCGCAGCAGTCGGCTGCGACACACCTGGATCAGGAGCTCGGCCTGTGCCCACACCCTCACTTGGGCCTACGCGTCCTCGGCCGCGTCCACGTCCTCTAGCCCTACCCCTACCCCTCAGCATGCTGTATTACCAGTGATTTCACAGCCAGGAAATAAATTGGCGCAAGCCTGCAGGCCAAATGGAATTTTTTCCCTGCTTTTTACAAGGAACACCCACACTGCGTGTATTCAATGAATACTAAGTTTAATAACTGTGTTGTGGCCCTGCCAATTTGTCCCAGAACTGCAGTGATGCAAAGTAATTCGCTACCTACAGCAGATCAGGGATTTCCCATGCAGGAAAAAAATTGCCGCACGCCTGCGGTAAAACGTAGCTGACTGCGTCTGATTTTTTTCTGAACGTTCAGCGCACAGCACACACGTACACAGAGCGCTGAGTACTGTAAGAGGCAGGCCAAATAGAATTTTTTCCCTGCTTTTTACAAGGAACACCCACACTGTGTGTATTCAATGAATAATGTATGTCTTCTGGCCCTGCCTACACAATTCTATCCCTGTAGTATTAATGCCAGGTGCAATGCTCTGCACAGCCGGTTTTGAGAAAAAAAAAAATGCAACACTGCTAACAGCAGCCTGGACAGTACTGCACACGGATAGATGTGGCCCTAGAAAGGACCGTTGGGGTTCTTGAAGCCTACACTAACTCCTAACACTCTCCCTGCCTAACCCCCACTTCTGTGCCTATTGCAGGGCGCAATGCTCTGCAGATCCAATTTTGAAAAAAAAAAAAAAAAATACTGTGCTAACACAGTACTGCACACTAGTAGATGTGGCCCTAAGAAGGGCCGTTGGGGTTCTTGAAGCCTACACTAACTCCTAACACTCTCCCTACAGCAGCTCCAGCACGATAGTACTTTCCCTCAGCTAAGTCACAAGGCATGTGTGGCGAGCCGCGGGAGGGGCCGATTTTTATACTCGGGTGACATCAGATCTCCCCAGCCACTCACAGCAGGGGGGTGATATAGGGCTTGAACGTCACAGGGGGAAGTTGTAATGCCTTCCCTGTCTTTCAATTGGCCAGAAAAGCGCGCTAACGTCTCAGAGAGGAAACTGAAAGTAACCGGAACACCGCGTGGTACTCGTTACGAGTAACGAGCATCCCGAACACCCTAATATTCGCACGAATATCAAGCTCGGACGAGTACGTTCGCTCATCTCTAGAAGTTATAAAAAGTTTTTCACTTACCTGCTCCGTTGCTGGCGTCCTCGTCTCCATGGTTGCCGTCTAATTTTCGCCGTCTAATGGCCAAATTAGACGCGCTTGCGCAATCCGGGTCTTCTTATCTTCTCAATGGGGCTCCGTGTAGCTCTGTGTAGCTCCGCCCCGTCACGTGCCGATTCCAGCCAATCAGGAGGCTGGAATCGGCAATGGACCGCACAGAAGCCCTGCGGTCCACGGAGGGAGAAGATGCCGGCGGCCATCTTCACCGGGTAAGTAAGAAGTCACCGGAGCGCGGGGATTCAGGTAAGCGCTGTCCGGTGATCTTTTTTAACCCCTGCATCGGGGTTGTCTCGCGCCGAACGGGGGGGTTGAAAAAAAAAAAAAACCCCGTTTCGGCGCGGGACAACCCCTTTAAGTGTTTGCAAGAGACTGGGAGATGCTTGCAATGTATCAATTTGTCCTGTCATGTGGTATGAGTGAGTGTGTGAAAGTGAGAAAGGGTCCATTCTTCTGGTCCTCTGTTTTTATGGGTTCCTAAGAGAGAGTGCCAGCCATATGGGGGTGCCTTCAACTCCTATGTGATGAAGAATGGATGAGGACTAGCGGTTCCCAACTACCTGTGTGACAGCAACCGTAGCAGACTGAGTCCCTTTAGAAGAGAGAGCGTGAGAGCAAGAGAAGCTGCATACAGCCAGGCCTAGTGCAGAAGTACTACTGATTATTTTCCCTATGTGACCTTCCTGAAATCTGGGATCACCACATAGAGGTACACCTATTTGTTTTCACATCCGGCTGTCCTGAAGTCTGCAATCACTGGGTGGAGGTACTCTCAAGTCTGCTTCTTTACCTGCACTGTCAATTTGTGTAAACTGTGACAAGTTATGGAGTAGATGTTAAAGGGGTGGTCTCGCGAAATCAAGTGGGGTCATACACTTCTGTATGGCCATATTTATGCACTTTGTAATATACATCGTGCATTAAATATGAGCCATACAGAAGTTATTCACTTACCTGCTCCGTTGCTAGCGTCCCCGTCGCCATGGTTCCGTCTAATTTCGGTGTCTTCTTGCCTTTTTAGACGCGCTTGCGCAGATCCGTCTTCTCCCTTCTTCTCCCTTCGGCTCCGCTCGGCAGCATCTGCATTTTGGCTCCGCCCCTTGTACGCATCATCGCGTAGCTCCGCCCCCGTCACGCGCCGATTCGAGCCAATCAGGAGGCTGGAACCGGCACACATCATGGGGCGGAGCTACGCGATGATGCGTACAAGGGGGCGGAGCCAAAATGCAGATGCTGCCGAGCGGAGCCGAAGGGAGAAGAAGGCAGAAGACGGATCTGCGCAAGCGCGTCTAAAAAGGCAAGAAGACACCGAAATTAGACGGAACCATGGCGACGGGGACGCTAGCAACGGAGCAGGTAAGTGAATAACTTCTGTATGGCTCATATTTAATGCACGATGTATATTACAAAGTGCATTAATATGGCCATACAGAAGTGTATAACCCCACTTGCTGCCGCGAGACCACCCCTTTAAGTAAAGTTTTGCCAGGCCCTGACTGTTCCCAGGGACCTGAGGTATGTTACTTTGTCTGCGGCTCCATTATACCGGTGGGTAACGGAATGGTGGCATTACCCATGACATCTGCTATCCCTGTCCTCCAGTTTATTGGGCATTCCTATCCTAGGGTTCTCCGCAAGAGGCCTAGCACTGCTCTGGCCGAGGCTACGTTTGACCCTCCGGGAGGGAGCCTGGTGCGTGCCGCTGTGACAAGTGACCACTCTACCCTCTCAGCTCCTCAACATGTGCCTTGCGTCTGGGGTAACCCTACGGGACACTGCATGCCATTTTGTCTGTGATTTCCATGGTGCTTGACCTCGCAATGGAATAGAGATGGGCGATGCCACCAAAGCGGGAAGCCCCAGATATAAAAGACTCTGCATACATGCTGAAGTGAGAAGTAGGAACTCATGAGAGTGGGAGACAGTGTTGGTCTTAGCGTGACCACGAATAGAGAGCTGGCATTATTGGAAATTGCTGTGCTGAAAGAGAAGCAGTACTGAATAAAAGAATGCCAAAGCATATGCCATCTGCCATCGCCAGTTATCCCTGTACCATCTTTGTGTCTGTGAACATTAGCTATGTATACTGGTCTGTATGCAATTTAGCAAAATTACTGAAAGCATTTGTTCTACTTCTGCTTACTTACCACTGCACCCTTTGCAGCCTAAGAATCCCTGCAACCAACAAGACTTTTAGTGATTTCAATACTACAATGTCCTCCCTCCATACTAGTCCATTGCTGAACCTCACTGTGTAACTACATTGGCTGCATAAACATTAGTATTCTGTGTCATTTCTCCAGCAAGTGTAATATTTATCTGACTTTACTAGGTTATTCAATGGTACAATTTAATAAATATTAACCCCTTGGTGACCGTGTGTCACTTTAACATAGAATAACTCTGTAAAGGTTTTGCATATCCAAGTGATTCTGACATTGGTTTTTCACCACATATTGTACTTCATTTAGGTGGTAAAAATAGACCAGTAGCTCTTGTATATTTTTTTATTAGATGCACCAAAATTGGGAAAAGTTTGAAAAAATTGTCATTATTTCACATTTTCAACTCTAAAAATTTTTGATGAGATATATATGCCCATCTGTTTACTCTATTCTGGATGCACATTGGAAAACCTTGTTTTTTAACCATTTAGAAGATCTACAAATTTAGCATTGATAAATATTTTGAGAAACATTTTGTTTTCCCAAAACATATATTTTTGTTATTTAAAAAAAGGACTGTAGAGGAAAATTGGTTCTGCAGGTAAAGTAAAAAGGAACCGTAGAAGATATTATATGAATTTTACACTGGTGTTTTGACCCAGGCTAGTCTAACAGTCATAACACATAAAAACAGATTTCACACTCCACAATTGGTACACATAACCATAACAAAGTATTCTGTGAAATTGGCAATTAACCCCTTAGTGACCAAGACTATTTGTGCTTAATGACCAGGCCAAATTTTCAAAATCTGATGTGTCACTTTAACATAGGTTAAACATCAAGGTTTTGCATATCCAAATAATTCTGACATTGTTTTTCTGCTACATATTGTACTTCATTCAGGGCTCAGTCAGTCGGGCGTTTTAACGTGAAAATTTTTTGTGCGCAGAACACAAACGCACAAGATTTTGCATGACCGAAGCGGGTGTTATGCAGAAAAAAACGCACTTGACCGCGTTTTCTGCGCACATAAAGTGCACTGCCCGCTATCCTCTGCTGTGGCTGTGACAACTGCAGCAGGGGATTCTTTGAATATGAAACTCCTGGAAGCTGTCACATCCACGGGTTTCACCTTTGGTCAATGAGCCAGCGGCAGCAGCAGCAGCCCCATTGACATACAGAAAGCATTGCAATCCTCTGCTACAGCTGTGGCAGAGGATTTCTTCATCTCCGCGGGGAGTCCAGTGACAATCCTGTAGCAGAGGATCGCGATGTTCTCCCATTCAATTCAATGGAGGCAGCGCTACAGCCAGCTCTATTGAAAGCAATGGGCTGCCAGCATATTTAAAGCTCTTCCCCCGAAAATCACTGAAAAGCTTGCCAGCAGTCTATTTCTTTCAATGGAGAAAAATAGAAGTGGAGAGGAGCTGCTACCGTTAAAAAAAAAAAACATTCTTAATTAAATAAAAAGCATACAGCTCAATGGGAGAACATCGTTCTCTTCTGCCACAGCTGTGCCAGAGGATTGCGATCTTCACTGTATGTTCTCAACGGGGTCAGCGCTGCCATTGCCGGCCCCATTGAGTGCAAGGTGAAACCCCTCGATGTGACAGTATCCAGGGGTTTCACATCCAAAAAAGAAGGATGCCGCATTTACCTGTGTTTTAAAATCCGCTGCTCTATATTTACTGCACAAAAATTGCAATTTAGCGCTAAATTGCGATTTTTGTGCGATGTGATTTTAACATTAAAAAGTCCCATTGACATTTGGAAAAAAAATCGCTGCAATGTTGCAGCGAAAAAAACGCTAGTGGGTAAGCACCCTAAGGGCGCCCACCCACTGGCGATTTTTTTCCCTGCGAAATTCGCAGCATTTTTTTCTCTGCAGGGGTCTATGGGACTTGTAATGTTAAAATCGCGATCGCGCAAAATCGCAATTTACCGCGAAATCGCGATTTTGCGCGATCGCGATTTTAACATTACAAGTCCCATAGACCCCTGCAGAGAAAAAAATGCTGCGAATTTCGCAGGGAAAAAAAATCGCCAGTGGGTGGGCACCCTTAGGTGGTAAAAATAGACAGATATAATTTTTATATATTTATTAAAAGTGCCAAGATTGGGAAAATGTTGAAAAAAAAATCATTTGTTTCACATTTTCAACTGCAATATCTCAAATATGTGCTAATATACTGTACAAATTTTTGATGAGATATATATATATATGTCTCCACAAATTGCAAAGGCTTAAATTCCCACACCAAGATTGCAAAGGCTTATAAGTGTCAGAATGATAGATACCCCCACATATGACCCCATTTAAAAAATACATATTTGAATGTATTCACGGAGGGGGGTCAGGAGTATTTTGACCCCACCGTTTCTTTTCAGGAATTACTGCAATTTAGAGGAGAAAAAAATAAAATTTCATATTTTTGTAAATATGTCATTTTAAAGACAGGATTTTTTTCTATAGTGCACATGATAATGAGGATTTGCACCCAAAATGGATACCACTGTTTATTCTGTGTTCAGAAACATATCCATTGTGGCCCTAGTCTTATGTCAGTATGCACAAAGGGACCCAAACCGAAAGGAGCAGCCGGTGCCTTTCAGAACAGACATTTAGCTCGAAAGGTGTTTTAGGTCCCATTGCCCAATTGTAGAGCCCCTAAGCGACCGAAACAATAGAGAACCCCCACAAATGACGCCATTTTGAAAACTAGACCACTTAACAAATTCATCTAGGGATGTATGGCATATTGTGACCCCACAGTATTTGAATAAATGTAAGCAAAGCAGAAGGAAAATATTGCAATTTTCATTTTTTTGGCAATTGTGTCATTTTAAAACAGCTTTTTTTGTACAGCACACATATAACTGAAGACTTGCACCCCAAAAGTCATAGCCCCGTTTGTCCCGTGTTCATAAAAACACCTATTGTGGCCCTAATATTATGCACAATGGACCTCAAACTGAAAGGAGCATTTAACTTCAACTGTTTTACCTTTTACGTAATCGCCATTATATATTGGATACCGACGATCACGTGACTGTCAGGCTCTCGGCTACCTGTTCCAGATTCTCAGCTACCTATAGTACCCAGGAGTAAGGCGACCTTAAATTTCCCGGGCCCTCCCCAACACTTGCGTCCATCATTTTGCAGATGGGCGCATGCGCCGAAGTTGGGGAAAGATTCGCCAATAAAGATCCTGTCAGGGGACATCACTGGAGGCTTTAGGTAAGTAATTTTCCCTCCCCTCACGGATCGGATCTTTTTTTAACGTTTACGTGGTCACCGTTTTCTATTGAAAACGGTGATCATGTGACCAGGGATCATGTACCACGGCCCCCCGTGAAATCTACAGACTCTTTGCTACATTAGGTATCCAGGAGCAGGGAGATTTTAAATTACCCTGGCAATCCGCGGCTTTTGCAGATGCGTCCGCTATTTTGGGAGCGGGTGCATAAGCCGTGGTGAGTTCTGCAGACAAATACGGGGGCCTTAGGTAGGTAATTTCATCTGCCCTCCATGAATGGAGAAAAAACTTTTTTTTTTAAACTTTACATGATCACTGTTATCCATTGGATCATGTGAACGGGAACTGCATACAGCGGCTCCTGGTGATATCTCTCTGCTTTGGGCTACACATGTTAGTCGGGAGCCAGAGAGCTTTTAAATTTCCAGGCCCACGCGCCCTTCTGTGCTTTCGCCCGATGCATGACGTCTGGCACGCGCAGGAGGAGCCATTGGGACCGGGAGGCCAGAATGCAGAGGAGTAATTTCAGCTACCCTGTGACTATTATGTGACCTAGGGGGAAATCCCGCAGCCCGGGATGACAGCTCCAGGTTGTTGGCTACCTCTGGGAACCAGCATCATGGAGCTGTCACGTCCTCAGCTTGCAGGGTTTTAATCCCCGCAGGGAGCATATTTTTACGTCCCTGTGGATTAAGGCCAAGCAAGCCAGGACGTAAAAATACTATGGGGTGGTCACTAAGGGGTTAAACTAATAACATTATGGGACATGAAGTAAATTCCATACAGTTGGCCACAAACAAAATAAATCAGCACCTTGATCCATCACTACTGTGCACAAGATCACAGGACTGCCAGGCAACAAATTGCAAAATGTTTACTATTCATAACAGCAATACAGGGTCCATGCAAAATAAATCATGCTGTTTATTGAAGTAGATACATCCATTGAGAATGTGACATTTTGTCAGGTAAGGGCTCGATCATATCGGTGTTGGAGATTCCATTTGGAACTTCTGGCGCTGATTTCCACTAAAAAGCAGGACAAAATAGCACAGCAAGCTGCCAGACTACTGTCCGGAAATCGAATGGACCTTATTATAATCATTGGAGTCCATTTGGCACTGTTTGAATCAGTCATAAAATGGATCCATTTAGTCCCGAAGGAGCAGGAAAACAGAACTCATGAATTCTTATGTGAACATGCCCAAATACTGCCTTGTACCTGCTTCAATAAACACCCTTGTAATAAAAGATCCCTGTAATGCTTATATCATCTGTATCCATTTTATATACCTTTTGCCAATATCAGAAAAAAATATACTGTCAAGGCTGTGGCTAGGCTCTTAAAAGATCAGGGGCACAAACCACTAGGCATATGTCATGCTCTTCCCCAATAAAAAATTAGATAGTTACCATAACATTGCTGCCATTATACCAAGACCAAAAATTACCACCATATGGTAATTAAGGTGATAGTCAGGCCTTTTTTTCAACTAATGACTAGATAAGGCTTATCCATTCAACTGGATCGGTCATCAGTAGTTGATGGACAGGTACCCGCCGCTTGGGATCCCTGTCCATCAGCTTATTGGCCAGCCCACTGTCAGGGCAGCAGGGCTGGACCAAGATGTTGTTATCAGCAGACCGGCTTCAGTCCCATTGAAATCAATGGGATTGATGCCCTTCTATTGCACCGCCTGCTCCCATTACGGACAAGGAATCCTTTTTAATGTTCTCATCATATTGTTACTGAATAAAACACAATATACAAAGACCAACAATACCACCATGCCGGGCACAAATATTACTACCACACTATGACGGCTACCAAATACTGACTGAATAACATTACTATAGTGTTACTGAAGAAAAGCGCACTACAAAGACTAATATTACAAACACACTATGATCACTGCCATTATCATTGCATAGTAACTGAATAATGCTACAATACTGCTACTAAAGAAAAAACACTATACTGAGGTCAATATTACCATCATACAGTGGCCATATAGTCGTAGATAACAGCTCTAAACAAGTGCTCTGCAGACTGTATGTGATTACAGTACCATGATATCCGTTGATTACGGGCAATGTCTTCTCTGGTTGGAGTCCTTCACTTTTACCATCCTTTCTATACTGCCCAGATGACCATGAAGACTTCTTTGAACTAAGACTTGTCTCGTTGCAACACAGACATTTTTGGCTCCTCACTTTTCCAGCACCCTAAAAATATTTCCCCAACCTACACAAACTCTCCATCCTACTGATACCCCTAATTCTGTGCCTGTTACTACCCGATCTCCCTCTATTACTGTACCTGCTGTGTAGTACAATGCCCTCAAATACTGTACTTCAGAAATAATGTTATAACTATCCATTTCCCCAAAAAGTACCACACAAACAGCAGTACTAAAAATAATAGTGCCAAGCTCATAGTACCCCATATTGTCCTCCCATATGAGTGCCATCTTTTGAACTTCACTGAGTAAAGTAATCTTTTCAGTGCTCCAAAGAGTAATAGTACTGCTCTTAGTTCTCCTGTATAGTAATAATGCCCCCTTGTATTCCACTATAAAGCAATAATGCATGAGTCCTGCACTAGTCCATGTAGAAGGTAATAATGTGTAGGGCAGAAAGTAATAGTGCCCTCTTGGCAATAATAATGCCTCCTGAGAGTACTAATGTCCCATGTGTAACCCCTTCAAAAAAGAAACAGTGCCCACACTGTGCCCCCTTGAAGTCAATAATGCCCCCTTAGTGCTCCTACTCAGCAGTGGTGTCACTCAGCCCACCCACACTCAGCAATAGTGCCTCCACTCAGTATTGGTGCCCTACTTAGTGTCTGTAGATAGTCATTTGACTTGGTAGTGTAGTACGAGATTAGACAGGACACTCCAGGATCTCTCTTCAGGAAGTGGATAAGTTCATTTGTGTGCACACAGATCGGAGGGACTTCAGTCCAAATCTCTAAGTGAGTAGACAAAGAAATTCTCAAGCTTTATACCAAGTAGGCTGGCTTATTCACAGTTTTATAATTATTGGCTAACACTTCAAACATAAAAACAGAAAGAGAAAATCTACTTTCACTTTTGAACAAAGAACCAGAAAGAGAATGTAACTGAGGATTTTCTCAGCATCAAATTACAATAGTCTAAGGCCCATCTAGACAGAACAATTATCGCTCAAAATTCGCTCAAAAGCCATCTTTTGAGCGATAATTGTTGTGTCTAAATGTGCCCATCTTTCACTGTTTGACCGAACAACGTTTTTCAGTTCTGCTTTAAAACCGTCATTCGTAGAACAGCTGATAAGCAGGACTGCAAGCTGTGTTCTGCCTATGAAGAGCTGATTACAGCTGATAACATTGTTACAGCTGTTCCCAGTTCTCAGCCCCGCCAGGCAGAACAGCTGATAAGCAGGACAGCACGCTGAGTCTGCTGTCTATGGTGCTGAATTCTCCACGGGGAGCCCATGGCTGAACAATGGAGCTAATTACAGAGCTCAGACCTCCAGCTGAGTTCTGCAACAGCTCCCAGAAGCTCATTTGCAAGCAAATAAAGCTAATAAAGTACTAATAGCAATTAGTGCCTATTAGTACTTTATACAAAACGATCACTGATCTTTCAATCTTTTGAAAGATGTCTGTGTGTGTAAATGGGCCTTAAGGGTCCTTTTACACATAACGAGTGTCAGGCAAACAATGCCCAACACTCGTCCCTGTGATGCTTGCTCTGCACACGAACGAGCATTGCTGGATCGTTAACAGAGCGACCATCAAGGAGGCACAGTGGCTGGAGGAGAGTTCTCTCTCCCCCTACCTCTCTCCATTCACTGTAAGCAGCAGCCGCTCAGTAGTGAACAGCTGCTGTTTATACTGAACGATGTGTTGTTCGGATTTTAAGCTGCTTAAAAGTGAATGACTGGATGATTCTAGTCCAGTCGTTAAGTTTCTGCATGCTGTTACATGGGACGATTATCATTCAAAACCCTGTCTCGTGTTAGGTACAATTAACAGCTGTATGTAATAATTTTAGAAGGAAACATTTTAGTTAACTACATTTTAAATAAGTAGAAAAGAAGTTAATAAGGTAAAAGTTAATATGCAGTAGCAACATCCTATGTGTATAGAAACATTTAGAAAAAGCAGAAAAGTGTATTATATACTTTGGCTTTCTAGCTGGTAACAGAAAGCAATAGCAGTTGTTACAATATTACTTTTTCTATGTCCTCATACCACAGCCTCTTAGTCCCTCCCCCTCCACCCCCCCCCCCCCCCCAACTCATTTCTGGTGCCCTTAAAGCAGCAGTTAGTGTTTACTAACTGTTCCTAACACAGTAATATTGGGTACTGGTGCATCTTGTCTCCACCAGAAGAATGAATGGAGACATGGTGAATCAGTGTATCCGCCCTGTTAACGACCTCAAGCTCCAGATTGGCTAGGATAGTGGTCTGCCATGTCTGGAGGACTGAAGTTTGCCATGGTGGAGGGTTAGGCTTACAGGAGTAGCAGCAGCGGGACTGATAGACCCGGCTTTAGGAGCTCGCTGAGGAGCAGCATGAGGGACGACAGCGGGACAGAGGGAGGTGGATGCTGCAGTTGCCCCACCTGTAGCTGAGACTCACAGCGCAGTATCAGGGAGAGGACAAGGGAGAGCTGCACAGAAGGGAGAGTGGCACAGGAGGAGGACTGGAGGACACACATTCCAGCACTGATGGGATGGCAGCGAGGAGACTGAGAGTACAGTTGCCGGGAGGGGACAAGGGACAGCGGTGGGTGAGTGACAAAAGGCAGGAGGGGAACCGAGCAGGGAGCACACACAGAGCACAGGACATTGTTGCAGGCCAGCGGGGGAAAAGTCGCAGTGGTGTCCAGAAGCACACAACAGTTTTGGGAGCGGACATTGCAGGCCGCCTAGAGCAGACTCATATTGGTGGCCATATGAGCAGATCAACAGAGATGCCAGGGCAGCAGCGAGCACAAGATGGAGACAAGATGCACCAGTATTGTAATATTGCCTCAATTAAAACAAAATACTCATCTGGCCCCGTTTCCATGACAAACCCAGCTCAGCCTCTTTATGTCTGTGGCCTATGAGATGCCGGGACAGGATTCCTGCGTGTGTCGACGCAACGCAATGATGTCATCGGGCTGGCCTGTGCAGGACATCCTGGCATCTCATAGGTTGTTGCAGTGAGTAGCCAAGGCAGTGTTAAGCCAGACCTACAACAGCTGGGAAACAGGATGGAGGCAGAGGTCCAAAGAAGTTTGTCAACTACCTGGTGGAATGCTACACCAACTTTATTGATTGATAGACATCACATCAAAACAGATCCATTAAAATGAATGTAAATGCAGCAAAGAGAAACAAACTGATGGAAATGTTCCGTTTTCTTGAAGGCTTTGTCTAGCGGATCCATTAAAAAAACAAAACATGGTACAAAATGGTACCATTTTGCTATCCATCTCAGTTTTTAAAAAATGAATCTATTAAAAACGGAAAGACAAAAAAACACTGATGTGAATGAGCCCTTATTTGTAAAATTAACCCCGTAAACCACTTTAACATCCAAATCCTAAGGCCAGTGGAGAAATGAGACCCAAACAAGGTCACAGAAAAAGAAGTCATATACCAGACTTGTGTGATCCAATTAGGTCTCTGATGAAATATTACAAGGGACCCGAAGTATAACAACTTAACAAGATTATGACTTTAACACAGATTTTACAGATGTAAAATAGAGAAAAAAGGTAAAAATCATGATGGAAATATTCACAGGGAACTTCTATGAAAATGCCATTTGCTTCAGATTGGTTTAAAAGACAACTTGTCACACATCCTTAAACCAAGACAGGTTTCATATGAGGTGTAGATAACCAACATAAGTACAAGGATTAGAAATCACTCTATCAGATACATGCATGACCTGCATGACCGCTTAAGCTTCTGTGTGCATATCATAACGCGATAAATAAGTGGAAAGCATTTAGATTAAATCTATAACCAGCCTCTGGATGCCTCACATGGAATCTACATACTCATATCCACTAATTCCAGCAAAGCAGATTCCTAGAAAAAGATTGTGTTGTTTAGCATTAAAGTGTGACCATCATTTGATTTCTTTTTAAAGTACAGAATAGGCAATTCTAAGCATTTTTGCAATGCTTAATCAGCTATTCTGTACATTTTTAGTAGAAAACCTCCTATTCCGCTATGTGTAAAGGTACGAATGGATTATACTGTACTGCAATAAGTTCTGGACTACTTCCCTGAATGATTCCCATGCTGCTGTTTCATGCTCATTTAGGGTAGCATCAAACTCAGGATCGTTCATTAAGTCTCGAATTTGAGGGCCAACGAATATGCCAGAACTACAGGTGAGACTTTCTTAAGAATCTTGGCCAGTGAGGGAGGCAATCTCTGTACGATGATGAACAAAGCTCTGAGGATTCGCGATCGTGATGACTCGAACTCTCTGCTTTGTGCAGATACTGATTACCAATTCTCAGCTTTACAGCTCCATAGCTTGCATGGAACCATGCCGGATGCCAGAAGGGACAGTTTGAAACACATGGCTGCTTGCAAATGAACGTTACTTATTGAATGTTTATTTGTCTCACCCTTAACACAGATCACTCTGATACCTTGCTGCACACTAAGGCATGATGGGGCATTTTCCATATTTTTGAATCCTTTAAGGGTGAATGCCCACTGATGGATTTTTACCGTGTTTCCAGCAGCGGAAATCCGTGTGTGAATTCCACAGCTATTAGTGTCTATTGAACCTAATAGCTTTCTGCCTGCCAATGCTCACTTGTGGAATTCTAACGCAGATTTTCGCAAGCAGGAAAAAAACGCAGCATGTTCTATTTTCAGCGGATTTAAGCTGTGTGTGTGGGGGGGTCTCCATTAATATACCATTAATGGAGAACGTGGAAAACCGCGATCACTCACAGGAACTTTTTTGTTTTTAATCGTGATACTCCCGTGGCGTAAATCTGCGGGCGGGTCCCACGCCACTTGTGGGCTGAGACCTAAAGGGGTTTTGTCATTACAAAAAAATTCTATACTGGGGGGCGGAGCCTAACCGCTGAGCAGCATGGGGCTCCGTGATAGCGGCACTTACCGGGACCTTCTGTAGCTAGCTGACAGCCTCAAAATGGGAAAGATCGGCAGGGACAGGAGCAGTGAACCTCTAGAAACGCCAAGAAAGAACAAAGGGCAAGTAGATATGCAGCGCTACTTGAAAGACAGGAGTGCTCGGCCTCCGCAGGAGGCATCCAAGATGGCGCCCGCCCACGAGCCGAGCGGAGCAGGAGGAAGAGATAGAGAGGATGAGGTCTCATCAGAGGGGCAAGAGAACGAGCGCATATCCAAAAGATTTATGAAGGACCTTCTGACACGCACCATGAGACCTATACTCCTAGAACTCACAGAGATTAAAGAGGAGATGAAGCAGCTAGGAAGGAGAACAGAAGACCTCGAAACCTCCACAGCAGCCATCTCATCACATGCCCTAAAAGTAGAGAGAGCCTTAAAAGACCAGCACGCACAGATCAACAATGCCATCCTAATGCAGGAAGATATAGAAAACAGGAGCAGGCGCAACAACGTGCGAATAAAAAAGCTTCCAGAATCCTGGGCATCTGAGGTACTCGAAAAGGTAGCGAAAGAAATCTTCGCTTCGCTCTTAGGCGAAGAAAGAGTGTCATCCATTGCAATCGAAAGAGTACACAGGGCACTGAGGCCACCCCCTTCAGCAGCCGACCCACCAAGGGATGTCATCTGCAAGATGCTCGCTTTCCCTGACGCAGCCGCAATTCTTAAGGCTGCAAGGAATCACAACGACATCAAATATGGAGGCTCATCCCTACAAATTTTTCAAAATTTGGCGCCCTCTACATTGGCGAAACGCCGCCTCTTGCGACCCCTACTGGACGCTCTGAGGGAGAAGGACATTCGTTATGCGTGGTTGTTCCCCTTTGGACTGGGCATAACACATAGGGGCCGCAGACTAAATATACGCTCTTCAGACGACCTAGAAAAATGCTGGCAGACATTGGACTTAGACCCAATTGAGCTACCCTGCTGGCAGCCGACCCCGGATTTGCCTAAATTCATGATGCTGGATCCTCCGGAAAGATGGCAACTGTCAGGAAGCGCACAATCGCCCAAGGGAAAAAGAAAGAAACCCCGTGATGAGGTTGCTGGCTCCGAGACCTGAAGGAAGATATTGCCCAGGAGGGCGCCCCTCCTTTGCCAAGCGTCTGAGAAAATCCTTTGGATTACACCTCACCTACTCCAAAACTCCACAGCCACGTTTTTTATGTGGCAGTACTGGGGGGTAGGAAATAGAGGGTGTAGCAGCGCTTCCTTTATCATTAAGTAGAGTTTGCTGCTCCTATGTTATGTTATGCTATGTTTTGCTTATGCTTTGCTCATGCTTTTCTTCTTTTACTATAAGAATGTTCCTCCAATTTATTCGGAAGCGATTGGGGGTCACCCTTGATTAATATTGCATTTCGTGCAACCATATGACCCTCGGTCTTTCCCCACATAGTTTGGTCCCTTTTGTGCCGGTCAGGTTAGGCCGATATTAACACCCATTAGAGCGACTGTTGGCGCTCAACAGTTGCACCATTTTCTTGCCCACAAATAAAGGTCGGTCTCTGGTGAACAACGAGGCCGATCCGCACTGTTTTCTTTAACCTTATCTTTTAATACTATAATTCACGTTAATTTGATAGTGAAATAAGATTTATATAACCCTTCCTTCTCCTTCCTTTCCTTTCGTGTTCCTGTCTTATTCCCACACCTCAACCCCACCCCCTACTATCTCCCCCGTGGGATAATACTACTTGTAACAACTCACTGTGTGTATATCTCGTTTACAACAGGAGTCGGAATCTCAGGTGCCAGAGTTGGAGCATACGATAAAAGGCCCACGATGAAGAGTCTACGGGTTACATCCTTTAACGTGAGAGGCCTCAACTCACCCTCAAAAAGATACAACGTCTCCCTACTAGTAAAGAGGTATGGCACGAGTGTTCTTCTTCTACAGGAAACCCACTATAAAAAAAGTAAATGCCTGTCTCTACCAGGCAGATACTTTGAACAGGCCTTCCATAGCGCTCACCCCACCTCTGCCTCGAAGGGAGTCTCGATCTTTCTTCACAAATCCATAAATTTCAAATGTCAGGCCACCTTTGAGGACGGGTAGGGAAGGGCCTTATTCTTAAAGGGAACTTGCAACAATATTAAGATTACTATAGCTAACCTCTATGTTCCCAACTCGGACCAAGTCCCCTGGCTGATTAAAAACCTGACGATCTTAAAACACTTTGCAGAGGGCCAACTGATCTTAGGAGGGGATTTAAATATCACCCTACACCCGCTAAGTGACTCCTCAACCGGGCGCTCTCATACCTCACAAACAAAAATCAGGAGACTCCTTCGCAGCTTGCAGGATTTAAATCTGACCGATGCATGGCGCCTCCTGAATCCCACTCCAAAAAATTATACCTTTTACTCTAATGTACATCAATCCCATCAAAGACTGGACTATATATTTCTTAGTGCGGAGCTCCTTACACACCTGGAGAGAGCTAAAATTGATGTAACTACAATTTCGGATCACGCCCCGGTCCATGTGGACCTCCGCCTCCCCCAATCTAAACCCAAAGAATGGAGATGGAGATTCAATGCTTCCTTGCTTGACTCTCTAGAGGAAAAGGAACGTCTATCAACGCTACTGGAGGAATATTTCTCCATCAATTCTGAGGGGGATGCGGGGGTCCCCGTGGTATGGGAAGCCCATAAAGCTTTCATGCGAGGACTATTGATAGCCCTGGGTACTAGGACAAAAAAGCTTCTCCAAAAAGATATAGACGATAGACTAAGCAAAATAGCAAAACTGGAACAATTAACGAAACTGTCCCATTCTAAACTAGCATTAGAAGAACTGGAGGCCCTGAGAAGGGACCTTAAACAATGCTTAGACTCTCGCTATAACAAAAAACATTTATACCTTAAGCACGTGATCTACGCGCAAGGTAACAGAGGCAGTAAGTTTATGTCCTCCTTGATTAAAAAAGCACGTGCCAAAAATCACATTCATTCCATTAAAACCCCCAACGAATCCCAGGTCACCTCCTCGGAAGAAATTGCAAAAGCCTTCCATCAATACTATTCTAATCTCTATAATATAAGACAACAAAACCCCCTCTCCCCTGAAGAAGAAAAAGAAATAGAAAAAAAGACTGACACCTTCCTGCTTTAATCCCAGCTCCCTAAGCTAGATAAAGAACAAGCGGAATCCTTATTGGTCCCAGTCACCCGGGAGGAAGTTGACCTCCTACTAAAATCCTGTCCAAAGGGCAAAAGTCCTGGCCCGGACGGCCTAAATCTTTTGTACTATAACTCCTTTAAGCAAATCCTAGTGCCCAGAATCACTGAACTTTTCAACCCCCTCTTACAAGGAGCCCCCCTCCCCAAACAATCCCTTGAAGCCCACATAACCTTATTACATAAGGACAATAAAAACCCAGAATTATGTGGCAACTATCGCCCAATCTCTCTCCTAAACTTTGACTTAAAATTATGGGCTAAACTCCTAGCTAAAAGGTTAGAAAGCTTCCTGCCATCCCTGATCAATGAAGAACAGACGGGGTTTGTGGGTGGGAGAGAGGGCAGAGACAACAGCAGAAGAGTCCTCCATGCAATTCGGTACGCCCATAAATTTAAAATACCCCTGCTCCTGGTTGGAACAGACGCCGAAAAGGCTTTCGACCAGGTGGACTGGAGCTATATGAAAAAAACCTTACTTCATTTCAACATCCCCCAGGCCTTTGTCTCTGCCATCTTCTCCCTTTATACCTCTCCAAATGCTAGACTCAAAATTAATGAGATCCTTTCTCCAGCTTTTGACATAAAAAACGGCACCCGTCAACGTTGCCCCTTATCGCCCTCCCTATTTGTACTAGCGTTGGAGCCCTTTCTCCAGTCGATTAGACAGGACCCAGAAATCCATGGCTTGGAATGGGAGAGACACTCTCTCTCCTCCGCGGCCTTCGCCGATGACATTGTATTTCTAATTACTAATCCTGAGAAAGGCCTAGCTAAACTAGAAACCGCACTTAACAACTTCGGGATACTCTCCAATTTTAAAATTAATTTTTCTAAGTCCACTGCTTTAAATATCTCAATTCTAGAAGCGAACTTCCCCCCCTTAATTGGTCATATTAAAAATCTCCTAAGGAACTATGATGTTCCTTTTATATCATGGTTCGGGAGAAAAAATATCTTAAAGACCTACATTCTCCCAATAATCCTTTACAAAATCAGAATGCTCCCAGTCCATATCCCAAGAAGCTTCTTTAAAACACTACGATCAATCTTCTCTGGATTTGTATGGAGGAATAAAAGACCTAGATTAGCCTATAGCCTCATGATTAAAAGAAGAACAGAAGATATTGGATGGACCTGGCATCTCCAACAAGAGATAAAATCTTACCCACACTAGTAGAGGCTTCGGAAGGGAGATCATACTTGAAAGATCTATGGTTCCCCTCGAACAATAGATGCAGATCCAAGAGTTTCAATCCCCTCATCAGGGGCCTTTGCGAGATATGGTCGAATCTAAAGGACACTTTAGCACCAGTCCCATCTCCATGCGCCCCTATAAGGGCTATCCCTAGCCTACTAAATATCTCCGATGACCCTGCCTCCCACTCAATTTGGGAGAAATTTAAGGAGGTTAATATAGGAGCTCTACAAGCATTAGCCCACAAAAATACAGGCGAAATATTACAAGACCTCCTCCCTGGGCATAACTTCTCATTCCTGCAACAGATCTGTATTAAAAGAACATTAGATTGCTTCCTTAAAAAATTCAAATCGACCAGGCCCTCAACAAGCTTTGAAAAAATCCTATCAGATAATAACACCAAAACCAGGAAAATCTCATATTTACGTAAACAAGTCATCATTAAATCCTCTTATACAAAACCTAATTTCCTCATCTCATGGGAAAAAAAGTGAGGCATCTCTCTCTCCCCGTCCGATATTAAAACCATTCTGAATACCTCGTACGGCATCTCACCTTGCATTATAGCCCAGGAAAGCCACTACAAGCTACTAGTAAGGTGGTATAAACCCCCCCCAGTGGCTGGCCGCCTACAATTTAGCTCCACATGGGAAATGTTGGAGATGTGAGAACGACGTTGGGTCTTATACCCACTTGTGGTGGAGCTGCCCGATCTTGGCCCCCTTCTGGACAGAGGTGGAAGTGATACTAAAAAAATTCGCGCCCGGAATATCTATTTACCCGGAGATGTTATTCCTATGGAAACCCTCTAAAGAATTTCATCCTAAGAGGAACCCACTCATTGCCTTCCTTCTTGACGCTGCAAAAGCATTAATCCCATTACTATAGCTACAAAAGACTATAGTAAGAGGGCTTCACTAAACCAGTGGATGGAGAGAGTTGACTCCATCGCTAACTTAGAGGAGCTCTCTAGTTGGGCTACAGGATCTCATGAAAAATTCTGGAACACATGGGGCCCTTGGAGACAATTAAGAGCCACATGATCGGGACCTGATGAGTTGGGGCCTCTCACAAGGGGCTGGCCCACCCCAATTTATAGCATTTCACAACAGAATAGATCCCCCCCACCCAGGGGGCTCCCTGAAGCTCATGACCAGGAAGCGTATACCGATCACATTGCAGTTTGGAGCTGCTCATGCCCGACTAAGTCATAGCTAGTTAACTTAGGCACCAATTCTCCAAGTGGTCTGAACCAACCCTCTCACATCACCATAGATTATCTTCTAGGTAACCAACAACCCACTCGTCGCTGAGGTAGACCTACTATGCACGCAGTGTGCCCAGCTCCAAACTGGGAGTTTTACTCCAGCGATCTATCGATCCCACAGTACCCCCCCCTCAATCCTCCCCCCCTCTGTCTGCCCCTTCCTCCATCTAATCTCCCCCCCCCCTCCGTCTACCCAAAGATTACGTTGTTTTCTCTTAGTTAAGACAAATATGAGAGGTACGAGAATTCATTCACCGCGATATCTCAAAAGGACACAAGACCGTTCCAGCCCGCCTGCATCAGAACGAAGTGACAGGCCGTCCCCTCGGGACGAAAGAGAAAAATTCAACAGCAGTATTCTTATCGAACTTTCCTTTCGCCCGATCCTGATCTATTTGGATTTTAATGTTTTCGGTCTTATTACTCTAAGATGGAATTTGTAGCGGATGAATCTTATGATTGTCTCTGTCCTCTGTGTTAATTAATAACAAAAATGTTAATAAAAATTGATTTCCAAAAAAAAAAATTCTATACTTACCTATTCCTCCCTGTCAGGTTTCTTACTGGATCTTCACCTCGCCGATCGTCTCCTAGCTCCTCCAGTCCCCCGGGTCACATCACCTCCAGCCGGCTGCATCCTATTCTTCCTGTGACGGAGTGTACATTGCCAGCAGTCTGCTTCCTGCAGGGCAATATACGTGATGTCACTTGTGACGTAGCGTTCACTGCCTAGCAGGGAATGCTGAATCCTCAGCAGCCTGCTTTAGCGCGACTGCGCATGTGCGATGTCGCGCCGCTAGTGTTTCATATACTATATGAAACACTAGTGGCGAGATATCACGCGTGTGTGCTAAAGAAGGCTGCCGAGGATTCAATATTGCCTGCTAGGAAGTGAACAGTACATCACTCGCAATGTTCACTGCCCTGCAGGAAGTGAACTGCAGCTAATAGATGCTCCATAACAGGAAGAAGAGGATCGATTCGGCTGGAAGTGAGGTGACCCAGGGGACTAAGGAAGCCAGGAGAAGATCGGCAAGTAGAAGATGCGGTAAGAAGACTGACGGGGGAGGAATAAGAGGAATATTGATTTTTCTTTTTCTAATGACAAAACCCCTTCAAGGACACAGCTTATTTTGGGTTTAAGAAGGCAACGATTTTGGGAGGGATTTTCATCTCCAGTTTTCAAAAGCCATAACCTTTTTTATTTTTCCATCGACATGGCCTTAGGAGGGCTTGTTTTTTAAGTGACGAGCTGTAGTTTTTATGGTAACATTTTTTGGGCGCATATAATGCATTATATAACTTTGATAAAAACTTTTTGGAAGCATGAGAGAAAAAATACATCAATTCTGCCATTGTTTTTTGCGTTTTTCATTTTAAGCTGTTTTTACAGTATTAATCGTGCAGTATAAATGACATGATTAATTTCTTTCTGCGTGTTGGTACGATTACAACAATTCCAAAATTATATATTCTTTTTAGGTTTTTCTAATTTTGTGCAATAGAAAAACTTTTTTTTTAAAATTATTTTTTCGTCATTGCTTCATTTAAAGTTCCATAACTTTATTATTTTTCTATCAATGGAGCTCTATGAGGGCTTGTTATTTGTGTGATGGGCTGTGGTATTTATTGCTACATTTTTGGGGTATATGCAGCTTTTTTGATCACTCATATCTCCTCAATTCTTCCCCCGCATTCTTGTCCTAATGCTTCATTTACACAGGACGATTGTCAGCTAAATGACTGCACGAGCGCATGACGTTACCGCTAAGTTGTTTGCAGTCATGCAGGTCATTTAGACAGGCAGATTATTGCTGCCTATTGCTGGCTTCTCACTCAGTAGTTCACATATTATGTGACGCACTGAGCGGGGAACGTTTACACGCAGCGAGAAGTCAGCGATCCAGCGATGATTTTTATGCTGGTGAAAAGTTATTAATAATGAAAAGTAAGCAAATATTAAACAATGTTTTTCATTTATACGTAAGAATGATCGCGTATTTTTGTTTGTTTGAACTAATAACCAAATAACTATGTATAAATACATGAGGGGACAATACAAGGATCTCTCCCTTGATCTGTTTATACCCAGGACTGCAATGGTAACAAGAGGGCATCCTCTACGGTTAGAGGAAAGAAGGCTTCATCAACTACATAGAAGGGGGTTCTTTACTGTAAGACCAGTTAGACTGTGGAACTCTCTGCCTGAGGATGTGGTGATGGCAGAATTGATAGAGGAGTTTAAGAGGTTGACTAGATACCTTTCTAGAGCGCTATGATGTTACAGGATATAAACATTAAGTTGATCCGGGTCTTGGAGTCAGGTAGGAATTTTCAAACGTTGATCCAGGGATTATTCTGACTGCTATTATGGAGCCGGGAAGGAATTTTTCCTCCCAAATGGGCTACATTGGCTTCTGCATCATTTGTGTTTTTTTGCCTTCCTCTGGATCAACAAGGGAACAGGCCGAACTAGATGGACATCGTCTTCTTTCAACCTAACATACTTTGTCACTAATTTTGCGTGATAATTGTCCCATGTAAGTGACCATTAATGCAGGGCCACAGGTACCAGATACCTCCTCCTCTTTATGCCCTCACTCATTCATCACTACAACCCCTGGCACCACTGCTTCCTCACCATCCACCTTGGGCAGGGAGAATGCAATAAACATGGCCTCCAGCACACCTCTCCTCTCGACTTGATACCTCCCATGTTGTGTACCAACTCAAAGCTCTGCAGCGATTAGGGCTCTTAGTTGGCATAATAAAGCTATACCTACAAAGGAGGACATGGAGGTTTATATCTCGAGGTTGGAGAACCTGTATAAAACATAGCTGACCTCTGTTTGTACCAAGATACAACAAATGGACTCATTGGTCACCATCACAAAAACTTTCTCTGGCTGATCTAATAAATTGAGTGAACACACAGGAATTTTTACTAAATGCTCATGCATATCAAATACAACATATGATGGATTCCCTAGATGATGTGGAAAACATGGGGGAGGAGAAATAATATTAGAATACTGGATATTTTCGAAGAAATTGAGCAACAAAACTTGGAGGAAATACTCAGCCATATCTTTAACTCATTAACACCACAGTACGTAAGTTTATGTCATGGCTGCAGGGTACGTAATGCAACAGGACTTAAACTTATGTTCTGTTTCCGATAGCCGGCCTTCCACTGCAACAGCAGCGATACATAAGAACAGCGATCCCTGCCGTTAACCCCTTACATCCACATAGAGCGCTCTCCCTCTGTGACATCATTGGTCCCTTGAGAGGTAATCGCGGAGGACCAATAGGTTGCCATGGCAACAGGATGCCATATACTGGCATCCCGATTTGCCATTGTCTATGATCACTATTTTAAGCCATAGGTTATTGCAGTACAGAAATCCTATAATGCATTATCATAGCAATCATAGCTGTTAGGGATCAAGTCCTCTACAGGGATATAAAAAATGTAAAAAAACATATAAAAGTAGTATGAAAAATAAAAGAATAAAAAAAACAAAAAACCTCTTTGCCCATTTCCCCCTATTTAAATTTAAAAACTTAAATAAAAAAAAACAAAACACATATTTGGTATCATTGTGTCCATAACAACCTGTAAAATAAATTCAACACACTACTTTATCCTGCAGGGCAAAAACTGTAAACCCCCCCCCCCCACCACCACAAACAAAACAGTGGCAAAATTATTCTTTTGCTCATTTTGCCTCCCAAGAAATGCAATAAAAGTGATCAACAAGGCCTTATGTATTACAAAATGCTAAAAAATAAAAAGCACGGCTTGTAACCCAAAGACAAGCCCTTACACAGCTCTGTCCATGGGAAAATGAAAAAAGTTATGGAACTTTGAATGCAACAATGTAAAAATAATAGTAATAAAAAGGGATTTTTATTGTGCAAAAGTGGAAAAACCTAACAAAATTACAATAATTTTGGTATCGCCGTAATCGTTCTGACCCATAGAAAAAATGTATCATGTTATTTATGCTGTATCATTAATGCTATAAAAAACCAAAACAATGGCAGAAGGCTGTCTTCACACAAGCAGCAAAATCACACAAACATCTTTCGAATGGGATCATGCACATGAGTGACATTTTCCTGCATTACACCACAATGAAATGCTATGCATTAAGCAAATTTCAGCATGTTGTATCTTTCTGCGTGGTCTTGCATCACAGTGCCCATTATTTTCAATGGAGCCGGCTGCAGCATATCAAGGTCTCCCATGGAAAGCAATGGGAGAAACTCTACAACTGCAATGCCGGAGGATTGCTTCTTCCCTGAAGTGATGGAAGGCTGTTTTGACATGAAAACTCCTCGCATCCTCAGGGAATTCACATGATGGCGAGTGAAATATGGGGGCGGGATTCATATTAACATAGTATGCAAAGTTGAAAAAGAACATATATCCATCCAGTACAGCCTGTTACCACCCTCTTCCCCCACCCTTATTGATCCAAGAGACAGAAGAGCCAATTCACCCCATTTGGGAGAACAAATTCCTTTTATGATGACAGTCAGAATAATCCCTGGATCAACATTTGAATGTTACTATCTGACTCAAAGACCCGGATCAACAACACTTCTGGTTATTTAATGTCTATAACCTGAAATGTCGTAGTGTTCCAAAAAGACGTCTAGTCCCCTCTTAAACTCCTCCATTGATTTTGCCATAACCACTTCCTCAGGCAGAGAGTTCCATAATCTCACTGCTCTTACAGTAAAGAACTCTGTCTGTGTGGGTGATGAAACCTTCTTTCCTCTAAACACAGAGGATGCCACTTGTTACTGTCACAATCCCAAATAGTTATTTGGCCGCCCCTATCGCTGAATTGAATTATTTTCTACTGGGCCATTATGCCCTCTCCTGGCATCTTAAGGCCACTATTGGGGATATGATGTGGTTGGACCACGCTCCAATATTTTTAGCTCTCTCCATACCAGATCAAATAGAGTGCCAATGAATGTGGCGATTAAGTGATAATCTTTTGAAAGATACTATATGTGTAGCTGAAATACGGCAGCATCTTGATCTCTTCATAACAACTCACATTACAGATTGCATGTATGCCCCCATTCAGTAGGCGGCGCTGAAATGTGTTCTTAGGGGTATGTTAATCAAACATGGTACACCACTTAAGAAACAGGGGACAATTTAAATATCCAACCTTCTCCAAGAAATTCATATTTTAGAAACTTACACCACTTTTTTGAAATTTAGCATTTCCGCCAGGTAATACTCGAGATTGTTTCTTGGGATGGGAGATACAGGCAGTACACTGAGTTCTCCCCCTGTTCCATCCTTCCATGATCTTAGAAATAGATTTGTTGACCTCAATCTCTCTTGGTTAGAATACTACCAACTGCATCCTTTTCTATCTACCCGCAGAGATGATTGCTCTTTTCGTTCAGCACTAACATCCTTTGTTAGGAAAACAATTTCTCAGTCTCCTCCGATGCACACATTGTCTCTGATGTATGGCTTGCTGACCCAGGAGCCCTACAATATAGGTTATAGCTTTAAACAGGCATGGGAACAAGATTTGGTTGTTGTGAATCCACAGAGAGACTGGCAGAAGATGTTTATATTTATGCATAAATTGTCCATAGCCTTGGTGCTCAGGAAAAGCTGTAAGATACTATCAAGGTGGTACAGAAATCCTACTTATCTCCACCGTATATTCCCTTCAGTCTTGGATTTATGTTGGCATTGTGGAACTGATAGCAGCACTATGATTCATGTTTGGTAGAGTGGTGACATGACAAAACCTTTCTGAGATAAAGTATTTTCCACATATAATTTAATATGTCATAAGATGATAAATAACACTCAACAAGTCTCCCTCCTTTCTCTACTACAAGGCTCAATTAGATCGCAAAAGAGAGGCTTACTATGATTCTGCCAAGCAGTCATACCGCGCCATTGGTGGGCTACTCATGTTCCTTCTATATCTGAATGGCAACAGGAAATGTCACACTTTTGTCACATCTAGGAATTGTGGGTGGAACACTGAAGGGAAGCAAATTATTTTTTGTCAGTGTGGCAAGCTTTGATAAATTTTAAGTCGTCCAAAGAGTTTCAAAATTTGTTTTCTTAGGTGTGACTAAGAGCTAATGAACGAATACAAGACCCATTTGTAGGCCATCAGAACTGCAGGCCTAACAATATTATATTTACCTGCTTTCTCTTCTCCCTTCACTTCTTTTCTTCTCCTGTTAAAAATTATTTTACTTTTTTTTCCTTCTCCCCCCCCCCCCCCATATATTTCCATGTGTTTTTTAGTCTCTTTAAATAACTAAAGGACTAAACTCCTGCAAGAGTAACCTGCAGGAGTTCATCCAAATTTTTCTGTTTAAGGGCGCCCACCCACTGGCGTTTGTGTTTTCCGCGGGAAAAAAACGCAGCGTTTTCGGCGCGTTTTTCGCGGCGTTTTTTGCGGCGTTTTCGCGGCTTTTCCGTTAATTTCCATTGACATTCATGGGTGCATTAGGAGAAAAATAAGGACACATATGCAACTGACAGTTCCTATGTTAAAAAACGCAACGCAACGCAAAAAAAACGCCAGTGGACAGGAACACATGTTATCTCTATGCCTGTGCAGGAAAAACGCAAAACGCAAAACGCAGGTAAAAAAACGCCAGTGGGTGGGCGCCCTTAATGTATTCTTTTATATGTTTATTATTTTTACATTTGGCCCTTCGAGACCTCTTTGAAATGCTTATTTTATTTGAAGGATTTTTAATAAAACTGATCGAACATAATATAACCCACATTGCAGAATGTACAGGAAAAAGCCTAAGTAATTCTATAGTCCTGTTGTGTATTGAGTATGTGTATTATGTCTGTTGATAGAATGTAGGTACAGGTCTTGCATTTTCTGTTGTTGCTGTAATGAGCCAGGGCAGGAAGGTCTAATGTCACTGGACAATTATGAAACTACACTCTCACCCACCTGGCTACACTACTGTAAAAATTGGGGAACTTGATTTTACAGGCTGGTCTCTGCTACGTGGTACGGTGTTCTGGTGTAGTGCAGAGTGTGCTTCCAAAGAAGAGAAACCAAGGAAGCAGGAGGGGTTAACAGAAAACAACTCACTTTATTATGCATGCCGGCAATGTAAGTGGTATATGCTCTGATTAGGTTACCATTAGAGATGAGCGAGCATACTCGTCCGAGCTTGATACTCGTTCGAGTATTAGGGTGTTCGAGATGCTCGTTACTCGTAACGAGCACCACACGGTGTTCGGGTTACTTTCATTTTCTTCCCTGAGAAATTTGCGCGCTTTTCTGGCCAATAGAAAGACAGGGAAGGCATTACAACTTCCCCCTGCAACGTTCAAGCCCTATACCACCCCCCTGCAGTGAGTGGCTGGCGAGGTTAGGTCTCACCCGAGTATTAAAATCTGCCCCTCCCGCGGCTCGCCACAGATGCATTCTGACATTAGTTCAGGGAAAGTGGTATCTTGGTGGAGCTGCTATAGGGAGAGTGTTAGGAGTATTTTAGGTTTCAAGAACCCCAACGGTCCTTCTTAGGCCATAGAAATCGCAGATCGCACCTATGTGCGATCTGCGATTTCTGTTCTCTTCTCTATATGCGCTCAATGGGGCCGGCGGCAGCAGCGCCGACCCCATTGAGAACATATAGAAGACAAATCATTCTTCTCTGCCACAGCTGTAACAGCTGTGGCAGAGAAGAACGATGTTTGCCCATTGAATTCAATGGAGCCAGCAATACAGCAGGTTCCACTGAAAGCAATGGGCTGCCGGCGTGCGCGGGGATGAATTGTCGGGAAGGGCTTAAATATATAAGCCCTTCCCTGCAATTCATCCAGAAATGTGTTACAATTGAAATATATACCGGCGTATAAGGCGACGGGGCGTATAAGACGACCCCCCAACTGTCACCTTATACGCCGGCAATACAGTGGAGCAAAGAATAAAAATCCTTACTCACTTCTTCTGGTGTTCTGCGCCGCTGCTGCAGGCTGACGCTCCCTCCTGGTTCCCGGCAGACCATTGCTTTCTCTACGAAGGGCTTTAAATCCCCGCCTCCAGAAACACACGTGCCTTCAGCCAATCACAGCCAATGACAATGATGTCCTGCGTCCAGAAAGCAATGCTCTGCTCTGCCCCCCCCCCCTTATATATTTAAGCCCTTCCCGACAATTCATCCTGCGATCGCTGGCAGCCCATTGCTTTCAGTTGAATCTGCTGTATTGCTGGCTCCATTGAATTCAATGGGCAAACATCGTTCTTCTCTGCCACAGCTGTTACAGCTATGGCAGAGGAGAACGATCTTTACGCTGACAGTGCGGGGGGGGGGGGCACTCTTGCCGCTATTGTGGCTTAATAGTGGGACCTGGGAACTTGAGATGCAGCCCAACATGTAGCCCCTCGCCTGCCCTATCCGTTGCTGTGTCGTTCCCATCACTTTCTTGAATTGCCCAGATTTTCACAAACGAAAACTTTAGCGAGCATCGGCGATATACAAAAATGCTTGGGTCGCCCATTGACTTCAATGGGGTTCGTTACTCGAAACGAACCCTCGAGCATTGCGAAAATTTCGTCCCGAGTAACGAGCACCCGAGCATTTTGGTGCTCGGTCATCTCTAGTTACCATTAACAGTGGAGTACTACAGGGGTCAGTTTTGAAAGAAGTTAACACAAGAGAGGACACAAGGCGGTTGTAAATAGTTCTGGATAAGTTAGGGGCTTGGGCAGAAAAGTGGCACATGAACTTTTTACACTGATAAACGTCAGGTTATGCACATGGGCAGAGGAGATGCATGTGACCATTACACACTAAATGGGAAACTACTTGGCAAAACTAACATGGAAAAGGACTTGGGGATTTTATTTAACTGTAAGCTTAACTGGAGCAACCAGTGTCACGCTGCTGCCAAGGCAAATAGGATCATGGGCTGCATCAAAAGAGGTCTAGGGGTTCATGATGAGAACATTGTTCTTCCTCTTTAAAAGTCACTGGTCAGACCACACATGGAATATTCCCTTCACAGAAAAGAACAACTCCCTAAAACTAATTTTATTGATGAGTTTAACCCCTTAGTGACGAAGCCTGTTTGCGCCTTAGTGACGGAGACAAAGTTTGGAAATCTGACATGCGTCGTTCAACGTAGCACAACTCCGTAAAGGCTTTACATATCCAAGTGATTCTGACATTGTTTTTTTGCCACATGTTGTACTTCATTTTGGTTGTAAAAAGAGACCGATATAAATTGTGTATATTTATTAAAAGTACCAATATTGGAAAAATTTTGAAAAAATTATCATTTTTTCACATTTTCAACTGTAATATCTCAAATATGTCCAGACATACTGTACAAATTTTTGATAAGATATATATTTCCATCAGTTTACTTTATTCTGAATGCACACTTGAAAAACTTTTGTGTTTTTTTTAACCATTTATAGGACGTACAAATTTAACATTACTTTTCAGCATTTCGAGGAACACTTTGTTTTCCTGCAACAAGCCAAGTTTGCAAAGGCTCATGAGTGTCAGAATAATAGATACCCTCCCAAATGACCCCATTTTAAAAACTACACTCCTTAATGTATTTACTGAGGGGTGTCTTGAGTATTTTGACCCCACCAGTTTTTTCAGGAATTAATTAAATTTGGAGGAGAAAAAATAACATTTCATATTTTTGCAAATATGTCATTTTAAAGACATATCTTTTTCCTATAGTGCCCATGAAAATGAGGATTTACACCCCAAAATGGATACCCCCATTTCTCCCATGTTCAGAAACATACCTATTGTGGTCCTAATCTTATGTCTGGATGCACAACGGGACCCAAAATGAAAGGAGTAGTCGGTGTCTTTCAGAACATAAATTTTGCTTGAAGGCGTTTTAGGCCCCATAGCACATTTGTAGAGATCTTGAGCAGCCAAAATCAAAGAGAACCCCCACAAGTGACCCCATTTTGAAAACTAGACCCCTTAACGAATTTATCTAGGGGTATACTGCCCATTTTGACCCCACAGTTTTTGAATTAATTCAAGCAAAGCAAAAGGAAAAAAAATGTGATTTTCGTTTTTTTGGCAATTCTGTCGTTTTAAAAACTGCTTTTTTTGTACAGCACACACATGAATGAAGACTTGCACCCCAAAATGGATACCCCTGTTTGTCCCGTGTTCAGAGACATACCCACTGTGGCCCTAATCTTATGTGTGGATGCACAACGGGGCCCAAAATGAAAGGAGTAGTCGATGGCTTTCAGAACAGAAATTTAGCATGCCCACTTGTAGAGCCCTTGAGCGGCCAAAACGACAGAGAACCCCCACAAATGACCCCATTTTGAAAACTAGACCCCTTAACGAATTCATCTAGGGTTGTACTGCGTATTTTTACCCTACAATTTTTGAATAAATCTAAGCAAAGCAGAAGGAAAAAATTACAATTTTCATTTTTTTGACAGTTTTATCCATTTAAAAACTGTTTTTTTTGTACAGCACACATAGGAATGAAGACTTTCACCCCAAAATGGATACCCCTGTTTGTCCCGTGTTCAGAACCATACCCCTTGTGGCCCTAATCTACTTAAAGCACACATGGCTAGGCGTATAATGGAAGGAGCACCCGTTGGATTTCAGGGTACAACTGAATAAATTCCAGGCCCCATTGCCCACTTGTAGAGCCATTGAGCGTCCAAAACGATAAAGAACCCCCACAAATGACCCCATTTTTAAAACTAGACCCCTTATTGAATTAATCTAGGGGTGTATTGTGTATTTTGACCCCACAGTATTTGAATAAATCTAAGCAAAGCAGAAGGAAAAAATTACGATTTTCATTTTTTTGGTAATTTTGTCAATTTAAACCAGTTTTTTTTGTACAGTGTACATAGGAATGAAGACCTTCACCCCAAAATGGATACCCCTGTTTGTCCCATGTTCAAAAACATACCCCTTGTGGCCCTAATCTACTTAAAGGACACATGGCAAGGCCTGTAATGCAGGGAACACCCGTTGAATTGCAGGGCACAACTGAATAAATCCCAGGCCCCATTGTTCATTTGTACGGAATAAAAATTGACTCCCTAAAAATATCCCCCCGGCGTTCCCCAAATCTTAGATAAAAGTAATAATGTGAACTGTGTGGTATTTCTGAAGACAGGGGTAATTACGGAGGCTGGTTGGGATGCGTACATGGGGCAATAAAACCGTGTATCCCCCCTCCTCTCATGCTTTTTGGGGGTATTTCGTGACCTCAGTAGCGGGTATGGGGTGTAAAAAGTGGCGCTCTGTGAGTCTCCGTAAGCTTGATGAGGTGCGGTGGTCTCGCACAGAAGACACTCAACAAGGTGCTCCTGGAACTGCAGGAAGGCGAACGTTCCCGGGGCTTCTTGTAAATTGCGTATTACAGGTAGTGGTCTGAATAACGCCGGGCTCACGCAGCCGTAGGCGGAATCCGCTTGCGGAGGCCCGCAGCGGATCCCAGCTGTGAGCCCAGCTGTGACCCTGCGTACGGCCGAGTTATGTACTGCACATAACTGCCTACTCACACAGGCGGTCATGCGCAGTACTTTTTTTTGTTTGCATTTCCCGCACCGTCGCTTAGCGATGACACGGGTATCCGCAGCCCATATACAAGGTAGTTGCGTATGGGCTGCGGGTATATCTGTGACCATGGAGCACAATGGGCTCAATGTTGCGGATATCCGCAGTAAAATAGAACCTGCTGTGTTCTCCTTTCTGCGAGTGGATTACGCAATTCCGACCCATTAATGAGAGCGGAATTGTGTAATCCAATGCGATTGATCTGCGTAATACCGCGGATCAGACGCATGCGGAATCCGTAATTCCTATCCGGTCATGTGAGACCGCCCAAAGGTAGATCGCTACCTTTCTTTCACGTGACCGGGGACCGCTCAACGAGGCCACCCGTCACTGCTCCAGGCACTCGGTGACCGTTGGTCACTGGGAGCAAGGAGATTTTAAATTTCCTGGGCTCCCCGCCTCCTGCGCATGTGTCCGGTGTTTTGCCGGCGGTCGCATGTGCAGAATCCGGGAAAGTTCATGGAGGAAGATCGCGTCAGGGTTCAAATACGGAGGCCTCCGGTAAAAAGTTTCATCTCCTCTCACCGATCGCATCAGTGAGGGGAGATGAACCTTCATCTTTTTTTTAATTTTACGTGATCGCCATTATCCATTGGATAACGGCGAACACGTGATCAGGAACCGCTCATGACGGCCCCCCATAAAATCTCCAGGCTCTCGGCTAAGTTTTGTAGCCAGGAGCAGGGGGATTTTAAATTATCCTGGCAATCCACAGCTTTTGCGCATGCGCCTGCCATTGTGGCGACGGGCATGTGCGCAGAAGCTGGGATAAGGTCCGTGGATAAATCCGCGGGCCTTAGGTACATCATTTCATCCTCCCTCACGGATATGATCCATGGGGGGAGATGAAAGGCAACCTTTTTAAACTTTTTAAAAACTTTTTAAAACTTTTTTTAAAACACTTTTTTTTTTTACTTTACATGATCACTGCTATCCAATGAATAACAGTGATCTTGTCCGTGGTGACATCTCTCTGCTCCTGGCTACACATGGCAGCCAGGAGCAGAGGGATTTAAAATTTCCCGGGGCTCGAGCGCCTCTGTGCACGCGCCCGATGATTGACATCGGGCGCGCATGCGCAGACGGGGACTTCAAGTCCAGGGACATCAGGGAGGACTTAGGTGAATATTTTCACCTCCCCTCATGGATCCGATCCATGAGGGGAGGTGAAACTGACACTTTAAAAAAAACTTTTTAAACTTTTTCGCGATCGTCACTATCCAATGGATAGCAGCGATCGCGTGCCCAGGGACCGCTTACAGTGGTCCCCGGTAACACCTCCTGGTTCCCGGATACCTTCAGGAGCCAGGAGCCAGGAGATTTCAAATTTGCCGGGGGCTCCCGGGCTTCTGCGCATGCGTGTGACGTCATCGTCTGGCACGCATGCGCAGAAGGCTGGCGGCGGGTCCGGGAGGACCCAATCTCCTGGTGACACCGCGGACAAGCCAGGTGAGTATTTTCAGCTGCCCTGATGGATCCGATCCATCAGGGCAGCTGAATAACTAACTTTTTTGACAGTTTTATTTACTTTATTGCGATCGGCGCTATCCTTTGGATAGCGCTGATCGCAATGCCGGGGGTGACTGCCCGCATCCTGGGATGATAGCTCCATGCTGTCGGCTACCTGCGGGCACCGACAGCATGGAGCTGTCGCGTCCTCAGGCAAGTGGGCATTAATCCTAAGAGGATGCATAAAACTACGTCCTCTAGGATTAAAGCCCACTTTCTGAGGACGTAGAATCCTGATGGGGCCGTCGTTAAGGGGTTAAAATAAGGGCTACGGAACAAACATACGCACATTGAACTGAGGACACCCAATCACATCAATACAATTCTTTGATATAGGTAAGTGATAGGTACAAGACCTGGCTGCGTATCCCAGCCCGTGGTGAAATTCAAATCTCCTCCAAAGTTGAATTTGTGCTGGAATTACCTCAAAAAGAAAAGCAAAGTGCACATACTAAATAGTCTGGGACTATCTTAGGCAAGAATAGTTTCAGATAACCAGGCCATACAACAGAGTGCAAAAACCTGAATAAATAAGTAATGAGATGTAATGTCAAGTAAGCCAACCTCCAAAGGTGGAAATCACACTCAGAGAGTTGTGATACTGGTTACACCTGGTTACCTGGACTGACACTGCAGAATAGAAGTACTTTACCTGCAAGTTAAGAGCAACTGTTCTAACTACCAGTTCATTTAACAAATAGTTGTTATACTGGACTTCATTTATAAGAAGGGCGAGTCAGGAAACCAAAGAGTTAAGATTGTTTAGGTACCATCGTAAATCAGTTAGAGCTGAGTTATGACAAGCTCCCAGAGTGAGGAAAAAAGGTGGGGGTTCCGGCTCATTTCACATTGCAGAGTTAGAAATTATAACAGTTTTAGAAGATGGAAGTCAAGGGGGAGTGTGGAGTGAGGCAGTGAGCAATTCAGTCGGAGAGCTAGAGAAGAGCTGAGATGCACTTGGAGGAGGCTGGCAGCCATGTGAAGACCCAGCTTCCCCTTCTCTGTTCGGCTTTAATCAGAGACGCATTATGTAAAGGTTAAAGAAATCCTGTGTGCAGCAGCTCATAAATTACCCAGATGTTGAGAGAAACTGTTTTGTTTTTCCAAACCTTAGGTCTGTTCTACCGGACAGCAACACAGACACAAAGCTTCAGACAAGCAGTAGAGAACCTTCATAGGAATTTCGTGAGTGCACGAGAAAACTTGAGCACAGTGTTTCATGGCGGGCAATTTACTGTTAGCTGGAGGAAAGGGGTATTTTCTCGTCAATTCTCTCTATATAGCTCTCCCTTAGCTGAGATGCTGCCTCCTCAAAGTTTGCTTATCCATGTATAAAGTGTTAAACTGTGTATATGCAATTTCTGGTGCTTGATATCAAGGCAGGCAACCTTATGCCTAAAAAGAAAATGGTGTGCCTGTCGCTTACCTACATACGTGTGTTAAAGGGGTTGTCCCGAGGCAGCAAGTGGGTCTATACACTTCTGTATGGCCATAATAATGCACTTTGTAATATACATTGTGCATTAATTATGAGCCATACAGAAGTTATAAAAAGTTTTTTACTTACCTGCTCCGTTGCTAGCGTCCTCGTCTCCATGGTGCCGACTAATTTTTGGCCTCCGATGGCCAAATTAGCCGCGCTTGCGCAGTCCGGGTCTTCAGCAGTCTTCTATGGAGCCGCTCGTGCCAGAGAGCGGCTCCGTGTAGCTCCGCCCCGTCACGTGCCGATTCCAGCCAATCAGGAGGCTGGAATCGGCAGTGGACCGCACAGAAGAGCTGCGGTCCACGAAGACAGAGGATCCCGGCGGCCATCTTCAGCGGTAAGTATTGAAGTCACCGGAGCGCGGGGATTAAGGTAAGCGCTCCGGTAAGCTTCCTTTACTTCCCTGCATCGGGGTTGTCTCGCGCCGAACGGGGGGGGGGGGGTTGAAAAAAAAAAAAACCCGTTTCGGCGCGGGACATCTCCTTTAATCTTATTTAGCTACCAAGTGCTCTTAATCCAGGCACTAGTGTCACAATCACCTAATTCCATTAGTTGTCCAGATCCTGTTGTATACCTTCAACACTGCGCAAGGTTGCAAAGAGCATGATGCGTTAATTGCCACTGTGACATGGCTCCTCAGACATTTCTTAGAAGCTGCTCAGAGAGTGCAGGTCTCTTCCTGTTTGTCGCAAGTTGCAATAGGATCATTAAGTACCAGATTTTCCTACTAGCTTGTGCTGTAACCCTAAATAGGGTGCAGCCTGCTGGCCTAGACAGTAAATCTTTATCTGTTAAATTGTTAACTATATCAGACAAAATAAAGTTTCAATCCCAGGCAACCCAGTGCAGAGCAACAGGAATGAAAATGTCTTCAAAAAAGCCCACTGTTAAGGCCATGGACAATTCCCCAAAAATTATAAACAGAGCAATTGTCAGTCCTGATGTTGGACTGCCGGTATCAGAATGGCATAAGGTTTTGTTCTAAATGCTCAAGTTCAAAAAGACAAGATGAATCACCCTCCTACTCCAAGTGAAAGAGGTTGTATTGGTTGTATTGGTCAAAATGAATATCAGTTTATGTTACCAAGGCACCCATAGATTTCAACCTTTTATAGCCTACCAATGATTCACAAGGAGACTAATCCCCTTAAGGGATGACCAATAGTGTCAGGGATTGATAATATCTGTCAAAATTCAAGTGTTTACATCAACCGAATTCTGCGCCCATTTGTGGTGTCCCTCCCATCCTACACAAGGGACATGATGGACGTTCTCCATCATCTGGAGGGAATAAGTGTCAGGTCTTATGTAAAACTGGGGGGGGGGGGGGGGTGGAGCTGGATATTGAAGCCCTTTACAGTTCCATTGCACATGAGGGTGGTTTGAAGGCGGTGAAATTCTATATAAGCCAAAGAGGTGTACATCTTGACCAACACAATCAGTTCATGTTAGATCCCCTTGAGTTTGTCCTTACTCATAATTACTTTTTGTTTAATGGACACTTCTTCCACTAGTTCAGAGTACCACCATGGGGAGTCTGTGTACCCTCTCTTAAGTGAACTTATACATGGGCTCATGGGAGGAGAAATTCATTTTCTCTGAAATCTCTGGTGCCTGGACTGACAAAATTCTCATTTGGTTACTTTATATTGATGATGTGTCCATCTTGTAAGCAGATACATTACCTTCTTTTTATGAGTTTGGAAACATCTGAATACAAACGACCTGGGACTTCGAGTTACCTTTGAGATTAATGAAACATCTATTGCCTTCCTAGATATAGTTATTTAGAAGACTAGTGAGGGTTCTCTCTCATCTTTGATCTATTGGAAACCAACTGCTACTAATACCCTTTTAGCTTGGATGAGTCATCATGCATTACCCCTAAAAAGGAAGATACCAAAAGGGCAGTTCTTACGGGTGAGAAGGAACTGCTCTGAGGAATCCGAGTTTACCTCTGAGTTGTTCAAATTATGAGAGAGATTCCTGCACAGGGACTACCCTTGGGACACAGTTGACCAAGCCTTCTTATATCTAAAAAGAAAAGAAGGGAACTTCTTATACTGCGAATATGGGCAAAAACTAATAATAAAGTCATAGTTATTGGTACCATTGACAATCGGTCTGTCCAAGCAATAGTAAGAATTGGCTAGAAGAAGGTAATAAGTATCAGAAGAAAAATGGCTAGGACTTACAGTCAGTGACAGGTCTCCATACCCTAGGTCCAGGTAGGGTGAATATTCTCTGAAGTGAATTCTGCTGGATGGACGGCAGCCAGGAGAGCAGCAAGAGACCAGTCCGCCGACAGGATGCCTTGGTAATGAACAATGTAAAAAACACACAGGGTCACAGCATATACCTGAAAAAACAGAGTCTTGCACTAACTTGATATTAAGAAGAGGATAAAAAAGAAGTCTGACTTCACTGGAGGAATTTGCACAACATCCAACTCTCCCACAAATCCCAGTCAGCAGATGATAGTCAGAGGTCGCTGGCACCAATCATCATTCCAGATGTGTTACCATTCGGCAGTTGCAGCTCCTCCCGGGGCGGCGGAGTGCTGGGTCCCGCGGTCGGAGCGCGTCCCCCCAGCTTGTGGTCTGGCTGTTGGAGGCGCGGGTGCCTGGTCGGCGGTGTGCTGGTGGCTCGTGGTGCCGTGCGCACACGCACTGGTAAGTGCAGCTGCAGTGCACTAGCTTCCTATTTATATTGTCTGTTGGGAGTTGATTTCTCTCTCTCCGCCCCTGGGCAGAGGCTTTTGTTTATAAGTCTGGCAGTGACTTGCAATCACTGCCAGTTATTGGTTTCCCTCCGTAAGCTAGCTAGCCTGCCTCTGTCAGTCTCCTGCTCTTGTCAGCTTGTTTGCTATTTCTGCCAGGTTATTCCATCTGCCTCAGGTCTGCTTTGTATTTTCGTGTTGGTTTATTACATCTGCCTTTTCTGTCGTTATTCTGCCCTTTTCATCAGGTACGCCAGCGTCCCTTCTCGGTCCCTAGCGAGAGTAGGGACCGCTGCCTAGTTGCCCGCCTGGGGTTAGACAGGAGTGGAGGCAAGTAGTCAGGGACAGGGGTTGCGGGTGAGATCAGGGCAACCCGGGCTGGCGTATCAAGGGCAGTATACCATAACATAATAACTGGCCCTTAAAATTGCCCAGCGGGTTTTGGGGTTTTTTTGCTCTCCAATGGAGGCCATGAGTGCACTCGCAAGTCGGTTGCAGGGTTTAGTGGTCGTGATCCAGGACCTGTCTGGTCGTATGGTGGCCCAGGAGCAACAGTAGTTAGTGCATGTTTCTGCCGACCCTTCTGTTCCTGAGCCCAAGTGTCCTCTTCCTGAGGTGTTTTCAGGGGAGAGGAGCAAGTTTTTTGTTTTCCAGCATGCACGTAGATTGTACTTTCGGATGCGGTCTCGCTCATCCAGCTCAGAGTCCCAGAAAGTGGGATTGATTATGTCCTTACTTCAAGGTTTCCCCCAGACATGAGCCTATTCCTTACCTGAGAGCTCGGTTTGCCTGCAGTCAGTTGATTTATTTTTTCAGGAACTTGGAGGTATTTTTGATGAGCCGGACCGTGCGGGGTTGGCGGTCTCTCATCTCATGTCTCTACGTCAGGGGCAGCAGTGGGTAGAGGACTATTGCTCTAAATTTAGACAGTATGCAGGTTAAACCTTTTGGAACGATGGCACCCTTAGAGACGTGTTTTTGTTGGGGCTGTCTGACGCTGTCAATTATCTGCTTATTTCCCATCCCGCACCTGTAGCACTCAGTGATGCGATGGAATTGGCAGTCAAAGCTGACAGGAGGTTGAGATCTAGAAAAGAGGAACTCGCAAAGCTAGAGAATCCAGCAGACTTGCTACCACTTCTCCCATGCCACCTTCTGGTGCCAAGCCTATGCAAGTGGACCAGCTAAGTCCCGAGGAACGGCGACGGTTCTGGATGGCTCAGTATTAGAGATGAGCGAGCACCAAAATGCTCGGGTGCTCGTTACTCGGGACGAAAATTTCGCAGTGCTCGAGGGTTCGTTTCGAATAACGAACCCCATTGAAGTCAATGGGCGACCCAAGCATTTTTGTATATCGCCGATGCTCGCTAAGGTTTCCATTTGTGAAAATCTGGGCAATTCAAGAAAGTGATGGGAACGACACAGCAACGGATAGGGCAGGCGAGGGGCTACATGTTGGGCTGCATCTCAAGTTTCCAGGACCCACTATTAAGCCACAATAGCGGCAAGAGTGGGCCCGCCCCCCTCCCAACAATTTTTACTTCTGAAAAGCCCTCATTAGCAATGCATAGCTTAGCTAAGCACCACACTACCTCCAACAAAGCACAATCACTGCCTGCATGACACTCCGCTGCCACTTCTTCTGGGTTACATGCTGCCCAACCCCCCCCCCCCCCCGCGCGCACGACCCAGTGTCCACAGCACACACCAAAGTGTCCCTGCGCAGCCTTCAGCTGCCCTCATGCCACGCCAAACTCATGTCTATTTATAAGTGCGTCTGCCATGAGGAGGAACCGCAGGCACACACTGCAGAGGGTTGGCACGGCTAGGCAGCAACCCTCTTTAAAAGGGGCAGGACGATAGCCCACAATGCTGTACAGAAGCAATGAGAAATATAATCCTGTGCCACCGCCATCAGGAGCTGCACACGTGGGCATAGCAATGGGGAACCTATGTGCCACACACTATTCATTCTGTCAAGGTGTCTGCATGCCCCAGTCAGACTACGGTTTTTTATAAATAGTCACAGGCAGGTACAACTCCGCAATGGGAATTCCGTGTGCACCCACAGCATGGGTGGCTCCCTGGAACCCACCCGCTGTACATAAATGTATACCATTGCAGTGCCCTGGACAGCAGAGCTAACGTCAGATTAAATGCAGGTGGGCTTCGGCCCAAACTGCATGCCCCAGTCAGGCTCAAGTTTTTTATAACTATACACAGGCATGTACATCTCCCTAATGGGAAGTCCATGTGGACCGACAGCATGGGTGGGTCCCAGGAAGCCACTGGCGGTACATAAATATATCCCATTGCAGTGCCCAGCACAGCTGATGTAATGTCAGCTTTAATGCAGGTGGGCAAAAAATTAATTGGATTACACTGTAGGCGAGGGCCCAAAAAAATTAGTGTACCAACAGTACTAATGTACCTCAGAAAAATTGCCCATGCCCAACCAAGAGGGCAGGTGAAACCCATTAATCGCTTTGGTTAATGTGGCTTAATTGGTAACTAGGCCTGGAGGCAGCCCAGTTCAAATAAAAATTGGTTCAGGTGCAAGTTTCAACGCTTTAATGAGCATTGAAACGTATAAAAATTGTTTACAAAAATTATATGACTGAGCCTTGTGGGCCTAAGAAATATTGCCTGTTCGGCGTGATTACGTGAGGTTTCAGGAGGAGGAGCAGGAGGAGGAGGAGGAGGAATAGAATACACAGATTGATGAAGCAAAAAGGTCCCCGTTTTTGATGGTGATAGAGAACGATGCTTCCATCCGCGGGTGCAGCCTACGTATTGCTTAGGTATCGCTGCTGTCCGCTGGTGGAGAAGAGAAGTCTGGGGAAATCCAGGCTTTGTTCATCTTGATGAGTGTAAGCCTGTCGGCACTGTCGGTTGACAGGCGGGTACGCTTATCTGTGATGATTCCCCCAGCCGCACTAAACACCCTCTCTGACAAGATGCTAGCCGCAGGACAAGCAAGCACCTTCAGGGCATACAACGCGAGTTCAGGCCACGTGTCCAGCTTTGACACCCAGTAGTTGTAGGGGGCAGAGGCATCACCGAGGACGGTCGTGCGATCGGCTACGTACTCCCTTACCATCCTTTTACAGTGCTCCCGCCAACTCAGCCTTGACTGGGGAGCGGTGACACAGTCTTGCTGGGGAGCCATAAAGCTGGTAAAGGCCTTGGAGAATGTTCCCCTGCCTGCGCTGTACATGCTGCCTGATCTCTGTGCCTCCCCTGCTGCCTGGCCCTCAGAACTGCACCTTCTGCCACTAGCGCTGTCGGATGGGAATGTTACCATCAGTTTGTCCGCCAGGGTCCTGTGGTATAGCATCACTCTCGAACCCCTTTCCTCTTTGGGTATGAGAGTGGAAAGGTTCTCCTTATACCGTGGGTCGAGCAGTGTGTACACCCAGTAATCCGTAGTGGCCAGAATGCGTGTAACGTGAGGGTCTCGAGAAAGGCATCCTAACATGAAGTCAGCCATGTGTGCCAGGGTACCTGTACGCAACACATGGCTGTCCTCACTAGGAAGATCACTTTCAGGATCCTCCTCCTCCTCCTCCTCCTCCTCAGGCCATACACGCTGAAAGGATGACAGGCAAGCAGCATGGGTACCCTCAGCAGTGGGCCAAGCTGTCTCTTCCCCCTCCTCCTCATGCTCCTCCCCCTCCTCCTCAATGCGCTGAGATATAGACATGAGGGTGCTCTGACTATCCAGCGACATACTGTCTTCTCCCACCTCCGTTTCCGAGTGCAAAGCGTCTGCCTTTATGCTTTGCAGGGAACTTCTCAAGAGGCATAGCAGAGGAATGGTGACGCTAATGATTGCAGCATCCCCGCTCACCATCTGGGTAGGCTCCTCAAAGTTTCCAAGAACCTGGCAGATGGCTGCCAACCAGGCCCACTCTTCTGTAAAGAATTGAGGAGGCTGACTCCCACTACGCCGCCCATGTTGGAGTTGGTATTCCACTATAGCTCTACGCTGCTCATAGAGTCTGGCCAACATGTGGAGCGTAGAGTTCCACCGTGTGGGCACGTCGCACAGCAGTCGGTGCACTGGCAGATTAAACCGATGTTGCAGGGTCCGCAGGGTGGCAGCGTCCATCTTGGAGTTGCGGAAATGTGCGCTGACCCGGCACACCTTTACGAGCAGGTATGACAAGTGTGGGTAGCTTTTCAGAAAGCGCTGAACCACCAAATTAAAGACATGGGCCAGGCATGGCACGTGCGTGAGGCTGCCGAGCTGCAGAGCCGACACCAGGTTACGGCCGTTGTCACACACGACCATGCCCGGTTGGAGGCTCAGCGGCGCAAGCCAGCGGTCGGTCTGCTCTGTCAGACCCTACAGCAGTTCGTGGGTCGTGTGCCTCTTCTCTCCTAAACTGAGTAGTTTCAGCACGGCCTGCTGACGCTTGCCCACCACTGTGCTGCCACGCCGCGCGACACCGACTGCTGGCGACGTGCTGCTGCTGCTGACACATCTTGATTGCGAGACAGAGGTTGCATTGGAGGAGGAGGAGGGTGGTTTAGTGGAGGAAGCATACACCGCCGCAGATACCAGCACCGAGCTGGGGCCCGCAATTCTGGGGGTGGGTAGGACGTGAGAGGTCCCAGGCTCTGACTCGGTCCCAGCCTCCACTAAATTCACCCATTGTGCCATCAGGGAGATATAGTGGCCCTGCCCGCCTGTGCTTGTCCACGTGTCCGTTGTTAAGTGGACCTTGGCAGTAACCGCGTTGGTGAGGGCGCGTACAATGTTGCGGGAGACGTGATCGTGCAGGGCTGGGACGGCACATCGGGAAAAGTAGTGGCGACTGGGAACCGAGTAGCGCGGGGCCACCGCCGCCATCATGCTTTTGAAAGCCTCTGTTTCCACAAGCCTATACGGCAGCATTTCCAGGCTGATCAATTTGGCTATGTGCACGTTTAACGCTTGAGCGTGCGGGTGCGTGGTGGCGTACTTGCGCTTGCGCTCAAACAGATGCGCTAGCGACGTCTGGACCCTGCGCTGAGAGACATTGCTGGATGGGGCGGAGGACAGCGAAGGTGGGGTGTGGGTGCAGGCCGGTAGGCACTCGTGCCTGTGTCCTCAGAGGGGGGTTGGATCTCAGTGGCAGGTTGGGGCACAGGGGGAGAGGCAGTGGTGCAAACCGGAGGCGGTGAACGGCCTTCGTCCCACCTTGTGGGGTGCTTGGCCATCATATGCCTGCGCATGCTGGTGGTGGTGGCTCCCCAGCTGATCTTGGCGCGAAAAAGGTTGCACACCACTGTTCATCGGTCGTCAGGCGTCTCTGTGAAAAACTGCCACACCTTAGAGCACCTTGGCCTCTGCAGGGTGGCATGGCGCGAGGGAGCGCTTTAGGAAACAGTTGGTGGATTATTCGGTCTGGCCCTGCCTCTACCCCTGGCCACCGCACTGGCTCGGCCTGTGCCCACACCCTGACTTGGGCCTCCGCGTCCTCGCCCGCGTCCACGTCCTCTAGGCCTACCCCTACCCCTCAGCATGCTGTATTACCAGTAGTGCAGAAACAGAATGCTGTAATTAAATGTGCCGCTTATTGGCCTGTGGTTGGAGGCTGACTTAGCTTACGGAACGCACAGCAGAGCCAGGAAAGAATTTTGCGTAAGCCTGCTGTAACAGTTAGCTGGCTGCGTATGAATTAGGACAACTACCCCCAGCAGAGACCCAGTACACTGAGGACGGTCACAGGCAGCCCAAATAGATTTTTTTCCCTAATGTTTTTGGAAAGGCCCACTGCCTATATACACTAAATATGTCTTCTGTCCCTGCCTCACCACTACTGGCCCTGCACTATGTAAAATTACTGCAGACAGTTTCACTGTGGACAGGAATACAGCGGTGATGTAACAGGCAACACAGAGCCAGGAAAGAATTTTGCGCAAGCCTGCTGTAACACTTAGCTGGCTGCGTATGAATTAGGACAACTACCCCCAGCAGAGACCCAGTACACTGAGGACGGTCACAGGCAGCCCAAATAGATTTTTTTTCCCAAATGTTTTTGGAAAGGCCCACTGCCTATATACACTAATTATGTCTTCTGTCCCTGCCTCACCACTACTGGCCCTGGACAATGTAAAATTACTGCAGGACGCAATGCTCTGCACGGCCGATATACAAAAAAAAAAAAAAGTGCAACACTGCAAAAAGCAGCCTCCACACTACTGCACACGGTTAGATGTGGCCCTAAGAAGGACCGTTGGGCTTCTTGAAGCCTAAAATAACTCCTAACACTCTCCCTATAGCAACTCCAGCAAGATAGCACTTCCCTGAACTATGTCAGAATGCATCTGTGGCGAGCCGCGGGAGGGGCCGATTTATATACTTTCTATTGGCCAGAAAAGCGCGCTAACGTCTCAGAGATGAAAGTGAAAGTAACTCGAACATCGCGTGCTGCTCGTTTCGAATAACAAGCGTCTTGAACACGCTAATACTCGAACGAGTATCAAGCTCGGACGAGTACATTCGCTCATCTCTACTCAGTATCTATGTTTCTATTGTGGCAAAGCCGGACATCGGGTAGTGACCTGTCCTCAGAAGCGGATGCAACATCAGCCTGAACCGACGGAAGACCGACTGTCGGGAGGGTCGCCTAGGATCACAGGTACTCCCTAAGTTGTTGGTGCCTCGTCAGATTGGCTTCTGGAAATTTACTCGATCCAGTTAGGCTTTTATTGATTCGGGTGCTGCCGCCAATTTGATTAATTTAAATTTTGTCAGACCTCTGATAACTGAATTCTCAGCGTTAAAGATCCCCATACGCTTTACTAGTATTGATTCTACCCCTCTGTCTGCAGGTGTTGTACAATGGAGGACTCCCATTTTCCAGGTCACCGTGGGTGGTTTCTATTCAGAAAATCTGTCATTCCTCGTAATGGAAAGGATGTCTGTTGATGTAGTGCTTGGTATGCCCTGGTTGGCACTGCACAATCCCCGATTTGATTGGTCCACTCGGGAATTGACACATTGGGGGTTGTCCTGTCATAGTCACTTAAAGGGGTGGTCTCGCGAAACCAAGTGGGGTTATACACTTCCGTATGGCCATATTAATGCACTTTGTAATATACATCGTGCATTAAATATGAGCCATACAGAAGTTATTCCACTTACCTGCTCCGTTGCTGGCGTCCTCGTCTCCATGGTTCCGTCTAAATTCGCTGGCAGCTTGCTTTTTTAGACGCGCTTGCGCAGTCCGGTCTTCTCCTTCCAGCACGAGCCGCTTCAGTGTGCTCCCCGCTACAGCTCTTCTGCGCATCCGCAGACGAGCTGTCACTGCTCGGGACCGCGCTGGAGCGGCCATTCTGTACCTTCCTCTGTTAGAGGAAGGTGCAGAAACTGGAGCTGCCCAGCGGAGAAGCCCAGCCCAGCCCAGCAGAGCAGAGAAGCCGCCCAGGTAAGTGATGGGTCGGGGAGTGATCTTGACTAACAGGTGAAGGTCCCGGGCCACAGCGGTAGGCCCCGGAGCCCAGCGCTGGGCTCCGGAACCTAGCGCTAGGCCCCGGAGCCCAGCGCTGGGCTCCGGAACCTAGCGCTAGGCTCCAGAACCTAGCGCTGGGCTCCGGGGCCTTCACCTGGGCTCCGGAACCTAGCGCTAGGCTCCGGAACCTAGCGCTGGGCTCCGGGGCCTTCACCTGGGCTCCGGAACCTAGCGTTGGGCTCCGGAACCTAGCGCTGGGCTCCGGGGCCTAGCGCTGGGCTCCGGGGCCTTCACCTGGGCTCCGGGGCCTAGCGCTGGGCTCCGGGGCCTTCGTCTGTTGTCAGGGTCTAGCGCTGGGGAGCCGGGAGCGTAGCGCTGGGGAGCCGGGAGCGTAGCGCTGGGGAGCCGGGGGCTAGCGCCGGTTACCTGCTGCCTGGCGGTGGGTGACTGGTCGGCGGCTGCGGTAGGTCCGGTCGGCGGCTGCGGGGCGCCTGGCTGCCATGGAGACACAGCTGGCAGCGTCTCGGGAGCGCGCACGTCGGGCTGCAGCAAGCGAAGGGAAAAGAGCCGGCGGCCATCTTGGGGAAACTTTTATAAGTTGCTGAAACGCTGGAACGGTAAGTACGAACCAGCTAGAAAAGTCATTTACAGGGGGGCTTAGTTATGTATGCTTAATTAGGGGGACTGGACAAAAAAAAAAATTCACTGCTTCCTCGAGACATCTCCTTTAACTACAATACCTATGTGTTCAACAAATGCCATACTTATTCCGGAGTATTTGTCTGATTTTCATGATGTATTTTGCAAGAACCTGTCTGAGACTTTGCCTCCCCATAGGGAGTGGGACTGTGGCATTGATTTGATCCCCGACAGTCGCATCCCTAAGGGAGCCATTTTCAATTTGTCGGGGCGTGAGCACAAAGCCCTTAAGTCCTATATCTCAGAGTCTCTTGCCAAATAACATATCACGCCGTCCAGGTTCCCTGCCGGGGTCAGTCTCTTCTCTGTAGAGAAGAAGGATGGGACTTTGAGGCCTTGTGTGGATTATCGGGCTTTGAATAAAATTGCAGTGAAGAACCAGTGCTCCTTGCCCCTGATTCCTGACTTATTGAATCAAGTGGTAGGGGCTCACTGGTTTTCCAAATTGGACTTAAAAGGGGCTTACAATTTAATTTGACTCCGAGAGGGAGATGAGTGGAAGATCACGTTCAACATCACGTTAGGACATTTTGAATGTCTGGTCATACCCTTCGGACTTTGCAATGCCCCTGCTGTGTTTCAGGGATTTGTGAATGCGGTCTTCCACGACTTCCTGGGGGTATTCTTGGTCATATATCTCGATGACATTCTGGTGTACTCCCCAGACTGGGATTCTCATGTGCAGCACCTGAGGCTGGTTCTGACCCGTTTGCGTGAGTACCAACTTTTTGTCAAGTTGGAGAAATGCAATTTTGGCACTAAACAAGTGTCTTTCCTGGGTTATGTGATTTCACCCACGGAGATCCAGATGGAGTCTGATAAAGTGACAGCAATCTCCCAATGGGTCAGATCAGATAACCTGAAAGCTCTCCAGCGGCTTTTAGGTTTCACAAATTTTTACCGTAAGTTCATTAAGAATTATTCCGTTATTGTGCAGCCCCTGACCAATCTGACCAAGAAGGGGGGCAACTTGTTAAGATGGTCGCCAGAGGCCCTAGAGGCTTTAGTCATCTGAAGAGGGCGTTTACTGCTGCCCCGGTACTTGTACAGCCTGACGCGCGGTGACCGTTCTTCATTGAGGTTGATGTGTCTGAGGTAGGGGTGGGGGCTGTACTGTCTCAGGAAATCAGCAGGAGATCTGGTTATAGCCCATGTGTTTTCTTCTCGCGGAAGTTCAGTTCGGCGGAACGTAACTACGACGTGGGTAATCGTGAGTTATTGGCGATTAAGTGGGCTCTAGAAAAGTGGCGTCACCATCTTGAGGGGGCAAGGCATCCCATTACCGTGTATACTGATCATAAAAACTTGGTATATCTCGCCAATGCTAGGAGACTCACAGCACATCAAGCCAGGTGGGCATTGTTTTTCGCCAGGTTTAACTTCATTGTTATATATATTTCATGGGAGAAGTTTCAGCTCGCCGGAAAGTGAGACAGTGGCTCCCGAGAATACCTTCGCACCTGGGGTAGTGGTGGCAGCTGTAGAATCTGATCTCGTTCCTCGTCTAAGGAGTTGTCAGCAGGAGGCTCCCTCTGGGGTGCCGGAGGGCAGATGGTTTGTGCTAGAGACCTTGCGTCTCAGGGTCATTGAAGAGTCTCACTCATCTATTCTCGCAGGTCATCTGGGGGTTCAGGGGACTCTGGATCTTTGTTCTAGACACTACTGGTGGCCAGGCATGTCTAGGGAGATCCACGACTTTGTTAAGGGATGCTCTGTCTGTGCACGCAGTAAAAGTCTTCGGCGTCCGGAGGGTCCACTGAGACCGTTACCGGTGCCATCTCATCCGTGGTCACAGTTATCGGTAGATTTTATCACCGATCTATCGGAATCTCAGAAGTTCACCACTATCTTAGTGGCTGTCGACCGGTTCTCAAAGATGGCACATTTTGTGGCATTAAAGAAGCTACCTTCGGCAATAGAATTTGCCAAGATGTTTGTAAAATAAATCATTTGTCTACATGGGGTTCCCAAGAACATTGTATCTGATCGCGGGGTTCAGTTTGTTGCGCAATTCTGGTGAGCCTTCTGTAGGAACCTGGGAACATCGCTTTCCTTCTCGTCAGCATTACACCCACAAACTAATGGTCAGACTGAGGGGAAGAACCAGGATTTAGTGCAATATTTACAGTTGTTTGCTATCGAAAAGGCTCATCCGTGGGCAGAATTCCTGCCGCTGGCAGAGTTTGCGCTAAACAACCGTACTTCTTCCTCCACTGGGGTGTAGCCATTCCGTTACGTATATGGTCAGCATCATCGCTTCCTTACAGCTATTTCTACTTCATCTGCCTGTCCTGCAGCTGATGTTGCCCCAGATGCGCTGCAGGGAGTATGGAAAGAAGTACAGAAGAATCTGGAAGCAACAGGGGCTCATATGCAGTTGTGTAGTGGGAGGAGTCTGTCAGTATCTGAACCATACAGGGTGGGACAGAAGGTATATTTGTCTTCTAGAAATCTCAAATTGAAGGTTCTGTCGTTGAAACTGGCACCACATTTCGTGGGTCCCTTTGTCATTACACGGGTAGTAAATCCGCTCGCTTATGAACTTGATTTGCCAGCTACATGGAGGGTTCATAGGGTTTTTCGCAAGTCATTATAGAAACCTTTTGTCCCTTCGGTCTCCTGCTCTTGTCAGCTTGTTTGCTATTTCTGCCAGGTTATTCCATCTGCCTCAGGTCTGCTTTGTATTTTCGTGTTGGTTTATTACATCTGCCTTTTCTGTCGCTATTCTGCCCTTTCCATCAGATACGCCAGCGTCCCTTCTCGGTCCCTAGCGAGAGTAGGGACCACTGCCCAGTTGCCCGCCTGGGGTTAGCCAGGAGTGGAGGCAAGTAGGCAGGGACAGGGGTGGCGGGTGAGATCAGGGCAACCCGGGCTGGCGTATCAAGGGCAGTATACCGTAACATGATGTTTTGTTATAGGTAAGGACAAAGCAATAATAAACAACGCGTTTTGAGGTGTCAGGGATACCTTTCTCAAGCCTAATAGACAGGAAACTTGAACTCACTTAAATAACGAAACCAAAAGTTTACTCCATACAGCGTCAGGGCACTCCAGAGCGTCAGAGGACGCACTGGAAGATCCTGCATGCCATTTGCGTTCTATGGAAATGTACAGAGTACCTCGGCATCGGTCAACTCCACAGAGCGTCATGTGCTCCAAATGTGTTCCACCTGACATTGGCGTATTGACACAGTCAAGCATCATACGTTATTACGCCGGCTATCATAGGTTTACATAACAGCAAATAAGCGCATCGTCTATATAATTCAAAGGGGGGTCATTTTGAATCAAGGAACATAGTTATAGGAAAAAAAACAATACTGGTTAAAAATATATAGATTCTTTTAGGAAATTTTGTAGACTTTACATAATCTACATCATTTCGTAAAAGAAAAATAGATAGATTGTGTTTCTATACCAATATGGAATAATAGTTCTTAAGGCAAATAGTAATTAATCCAAACATAAAAACATAATCTATGAAGTATAAATATACAGACCCCCTACAGTCTGGCTTCCGACCTCAACACTTGACAGAAACTGCCCTTACAAGGGTATTTAATGAGCTACTGAGAGCCAAATCGAGGGGCGATTACTCCCTACTGATCCTCCTCGACTTTTTTGCAGCATTTTACACTGTTGACCACAAACTCCTCCTCAGTATGCTTCGCTCCATCGGCCTAAAGGACACAGCTCTCTCCTGGTTCTCCTCCTACTTATCTGACCGCTCTTTCAGCGTCTCCTTTGCTGGCTCTACCTCTCCTCCTCTTTCCCTTGCTGTTGGGGTCCCCCAGGGCTCGGTCCTTGGCCCCCTCCTTTTCTCTTTCTACACAGCCCCTATTGGACAAACCATCAGGAGATTTGGCCTCCAATACCACCTGTATGCTGATGACACCCAGCTATACACTTCTTCCCGTGACATCTCTGCACCTTTCTTTCAAAACATCACCAACTGTCTGTCCGCTGTCTCTAACACTATGTCCTCTCTCTACCTAAAACTAAACCTCTCTAAAACTGACTTACCCTCCACTAACTGACCTCATCCTGACATCTCCATCTCTGTGTGTGGCGCCACCATAACTCCTAGACAACATGCCCGCTGCCTTGGGGTCATATTCAACTCTGATCTATCATTTACCCCCTACATCCAATCTCTCGCCCAAATATGTCAGCTGCACCTCAAGAAAATTGCAAGAATCCGCTCTTTTCTCACTGTGGACACGTTAAAAACGCTTACTGTTGCCCTCATCCACTCTTGGCTAGATTATTGCAACTCGTTGCTGATTGGCCTCCCCTGCACCAGACTCTACCCTCTCCAATCCATCCTGAATGCAGCAGCCAGGCTCATCTTCCTGTCCAGCTGCTACTCGGAGGGCTCTGCCCTGTGCCGGTCACTGCACTGGCTGCCCGTTAAATACAGAATTCAATTTAAACTTGCTACCTTCATCCACAAAGCCCTCCACAGCGCAGCGCCCCCCTATATTGCGTCTCTCATCTCAATCCATCACCAAGCCCGGGCTCTCTGCTCTGCTAACGAAACCAGACTGAGTGCCCCTTTAATTCGAACTTCTCATTCCCGCCTCCAAGACTTCTCCAGAGCAGCACCGGTCCTCTGGAACGCACTACCAAAGGCTACCTGACAGCAGATACCACTAGAACTAGGGGGATGCTTCCCTTTTGTCCAGACTGGGGTACCGCCCATTCGAGTTGGGTAACTTATTTATTAACTAAACAATTTTTTGTTGGTGTGTACAGCATCACAGTACCGACCATCGGAGGTGGATAATTTACTCAGCTACTTACATTAGATTGAATTCTATGGCCAAGCCCCTACCAGGAGAGCGGTTCATGTGGGCTATTTAAACTTGAGCATTTAGAACAAGACCATATGCCATTCTGATACCGTCAGTCAAAGATCAGGATTGAAATCGCTCTGTTTATTATTTTTGAGGAATTGTCCGTGGCCTTAACAGTGGGTTTTTTTGAAGAAATTTTAATTTCTGTTGCTCTGCACTGGGTTGCCTGGGATTGCAACTTTATTTTGTCTGTCATAGTTAACAATTTAACAGACATGGATTCCCTGTCTAGGCTGTGAGGCTATATGCTATTTATGCAGCATGAGCTAGTAGACAAATCTGGTATTTAATGTTCCTATCATATATCTATATCTCTTCTATTAGGGATTTTTTGGGGTGCAATATATCTGGATATTTATTCAGCTATATTAGGTTCCTGATGAATTAGAAGCAGCCTACAGAAACGCGTCAAGCCATTTTAACCTTTTTTTCTGGGCTTATTTACACCAAGCCAAGGCTTATATATTTTCTCATTTGGCTTATTTACATGGAACCACTTTGAAAATCTTTTTGAGTTTATCTAGAATATTATTATAGATAGATTCTTTCATCTGTTGAGCTACAATTATCATGTATGAGGTTCTTTGGATTTAATGGACAGTGCTTCCTTAAAATTTTTCAGCCTCTTTTGAGCCAAAGCTCTGGCTACAATTTGATATATTCACTGAACCCCAATAAGGTTTCTATCATGGTTGCAGATGCCTACTTTGAGCCGGCCCATTTCCAATAATGAGGTATCACATTTCTCTGAGTGTGATTTCCCGTTTAGAGGTTGGCTCGCTTGACATAACATCTCTTTTATCATGGGTATACATGCCTACTTTGAGCTGGCCCAATTCCAATAATCAGGTATCACACCTCTGATTGATTGTGATTCTCCCATAGAAGGTTGGCTCGCTTGACATTACATCTCATTGCTTATTTATTCAGGCTTTTGCATTCTGTTGTACGGCCTGGTTTCAGTTATCTGAAACTATTCTTGGCTAAGATGGTCCCAAACATTTAGTATGTACACTTTGCTTTTCTTTTGACATATTCGCAACACAAACACAACTTTGGAGCAGACTTGAATTTCACCATCGGCTGGGATTCACAGCCAGGTGTTGTACATATCTCCCCACTAGATTAAGAATTATATTGATGTGGTTGGGTGTCCTCATTCTATGTGTGTATGTTTGTTTCGTAGCCCTTATTTTAAACTTGTCAATAAAATTAGTTTAGGGAGTTGTTATTTTCAGTGAATAGCTTTTTGATATATTATTTAGATCCCTGTCCCTCAGTGACTTGTGTATAGATGGAATATTGTGGACAGTTTTGGGCAGCGGTACTCAAGAAGGACATATAAGAGCTTGAGTGGGTACAAACGCAGGCAACTAAAGTAATAAACAGAATGGGTGGACTAATGGGTGGGCTACAATACCCAGAGGGGTTATCAAAATTGGGATCATTTAGTTTTGAGAAAAGACGGCTGAGGAGTGATCAATAACTATGTATAAACATATCAAGGGGCAATATAGAGGTCTCTCCCATCTTCGGTTTATACCCAGGACTGTGACTGTAACAAGGGGGCATCCTCCTCATCTAGGAGAAAAGAAGATTTCAACACTGACATAGAAGGGGGTTCTTTTCTGTAAGAGCAGTGAGACTATGGAACTCTCCGCCTGAGGATACGGTGATGTCAAATTCGATAAAAGAGTTCAAGAGGGTCTAGATGCATTTTATAGCTATTACAATATTACGTATATGTTATAATCATTAATAATTTCAGAAGGGTTGTTAATCCAAGGATTATTCCAATTGCGTCATTACGTCACGCGCACGCGCAATGGCCCAGGGAAATTAAAAACTCCCTGCTTCCTGCTAGTATGAGTAGCTGAGAGCAGGGAGCTGCCACCGGGAGCTGCTTTATGCGGTTCCCAGTCACATGATCGCCGTTATCTAATGGATAAAACCGCTCATGTAAAACTTAAAAGAAGTTTTAAAAAGTGTAAAAAAAAAGAAAACAGTTTTGTTTTATCTTCCCTCATGGATCATATCCATGAGGGCAGATGAAATTAGGCACCTAAGGCCCCCAGATTTCTCCGCAGACCTTACCCCGGCTTCTGCACACGTGCCCATTAGAGATGAGCGAGCACCAATATGCTCGGGTGCTCGTTACTCGGGACGAACTTTTCGCGATGCTCGAAGGTTCGTTTCGAGTAACGAACCCCATTGAAGTCAATGGGCGACCCGAGCATTTTTGTATTTCGCTGATGCTCGCTAAGGTTTCCTTGTGTGAAAATCTGGGCAATTCAAGAAAGTGATGGGAACGACACAGCAACGGATAGGGCAGGCGAGGGGCTACATGTTGGGCTGCATCTCAAGTTCACAGGTCCCACTATTAAGCCACAATAGCGGCAAGAGTGGGGCCCCCCCCTCCCAAAAACTTTTACTTCTGAAAAGCCCTCATTAGCATGGCATACCTTTGCTAAGCACCACACTACCTCCAACAAAGCACAATCACTGCCTGCATGACACTCCACTGCCACTTCTCCTGAGTTACATGCTGACCAACCGCCCCCCCTCCCCCCCACAGCGCACACCAAAGTGTCCCTGTGCAGCCTTCAGCTGCCCTCATGCCACACCACCCTCATGTCTATTTAGAAGTGCGTCTGCCATGAGGAGGAACCGCAGGCACACACTGCAGAGGGTTGGCACGGCTAGGCAGCGACCCTCTTTAAAAGGGGCGGGGCGATAGCCCACAATGCTGTACAGAAGCAATGAGAAATAGAATCCTGTGCCACCGCCATCAGGAGCTGCACACGTGGGCATAGCAATGGGGAACCTATGTGCCACACACTATTCATTCTGTCAAGGTGTCTCTGCATGCCCCAGTCAGACCGGGCTTTTTAATTCATAGACACAGGCATGTCCAACTCCCTATTGTGAAGTCCCTGTCGACCGACAGCATAAGTGGCTCCCTGGAACCCACCGGCGATACACAAAAATATCCCATTGCATTGCCCAACACAGCTGAGGTAGTAATGTCGTGCTTAATGCAGGTGGGCTTCGGCCCACACTGCATGCCCCAGTCAGACTGGGGTTCTTTACAAGTGGACACATGTAGGTTAAACTCCGTGTGCACCTACAGCATGGGTGGCTCCCTGGAACCCACCGGCGATACACAAAAATATCCCATTGCATTGCCCAACACAGCTGAGGTAGTAATGTCGTGCTTAATGCAGGTGGGCTTCGGCCCACACTGCATGCCCCAGTCAGACTGGGGTTCTTTACAAGTGGACACATGTAGGTTAAACTCCGTGTGCACCTACAGCATGGATGGCTCCCTGGAACCCACCGGCGATACACAAAAATATCCCATTGCATTGCCCAACACAGCTGAGGTAGTAATGTCGTGCTTAATGCAGGTGGGCTTCGGCCCACACTGCATGCCCCAGTCAGACTGGGGTTCTTTACAAGTGGACACATGTAGGTTAAACTCCGTGTGCACCTACAGCATGGGTGGCTCCCTGGAACCCACCGGCGATACACAAAAATATCCCATTGCATTGCCCAACACAGCTGAGGTAGTAATGTCGTGCTTAATACAGGTGGGCTTCGGCCCACACTGCATGCCCCAGTCTGACTGGGGTTCTTTACAAGTGGAAACAGATGCATTTATAATTCCCTGTGGACCCACAGCATGGGTGGGTGCCAGGAAGCCACCGGCGGTACATAGAAATATCCCATTGCATTGCCCAACACAGCTGAGGTAGTAATGTCGTGCTTAATGCAGGTGGGCTTTGGCCCACACTGCATGCCCCAGTCTGACTGGGGTTCTTTACAAGTGGAAACAGATGCATTTATAATTCCCTGTGGACCCACAGCATGGGTGGGTGCCAGGAAGCCACCGGCGGTACATAGAAATATCCCATTGCATTGCCCAACACTACTGAGGTAGTAATGTCGTGCTTAATGCAGGTGGGCTTCGGCCCACACTGCATGCCCCAGTCAGACTGGGGTTCTTTACAAGTGGACACATGTAGGTTAAACTCCGTGTGCACCTACAGCATGGGTGGCTCCCTGGAACCCACCGGCGATACACAAAAATATCCCATTGCATTGCCCAACACAGCTGAGGTAGTAATGTCGTGCTTAATGCAGGTGGGCTTCGGCCCACACTGCATGCCCCAGTCAGACTGGGGTTCTTTACAAGTGGACACATGTAGGTTAAACTCCGTGTGCACCTACAGCATGGATGGCTCCCTGGAACCCACCGGCGATACACAAAAATATCCCATTGCATTGCCCAACACAGCTGAGGTAGTAATGTCGTGCTTAATGCAGGTGGGCTTCGGCCCACACTGCATGCCCCAGTCTGACTGGGGTTCTTTACAAGTGGAAACAGCTGCATTTATAATTCCCTGTGGACCCACAGCATGGGTGGGTGCCAGGAAGCCACCGGCGGTACATAGAAATATCCCATTGCATTGCCCAACACAGCTGAGGTAGTAATGTCGTGCTTAATGCAGGTGGGCTTCGGCCCACACTGCATGCCCCAGTCTGACTGGGGTTCTTTACAAGTGGAAACAGATGCATTTATAATTCCCTGTGGACCCACAGCATGGGTGGGTGCCAGGAAGCCACCGGCGGTACATAGAAATATCCCATTGCATTGCCCAACACAGCTGAGGTAGTAATGTCGTGCTTAATGCAGGTGGGCTTCGGCCCACACTGCATGCCCCAGTCAGACTGGGGTTCTTTACAAGTGGACACATGTAGGTTAAACTCCGTGTGCACCTACAGCATGGGTGGCTCCCTGGAACCCACCGGCGATACACAAAAATATCCCATTGCATTGCCCAACACAGCTGAGGTAGTAATGTCGTGCTTAATGCAGGTGGGCTTCGGCCCACACTGCATGCCCCAGTCAGACTGGGGTTCTTTACAAGTGGACACATGTAGGTTAAACTCCGTGTGCACCTACAGCATGGATGGCTCCCTGGAACCCACCGGCGATACACAAAAATATCCCATTGCATTGCCCAACACAGCTGAGGTAGTAATGTCGTGCTTAATGCAGGTGGGCTTCGGCCCACACTGCATGCCCCAGTCTGACTGGGGTTCTTTACAAGTGGAAACAGCTGCATTTATAATTCCCTGTGGACCCACAGCATGGGTGGGTGCCAGGAAGCCACCGGCGGTACATAGAAATATCCCATTGCATTGCCCAACACAGCTGAGGTAGTAATGTCGTGCTTAATGCAGGTGGGCTTCGGCCCACACTGCATGCCCCAGTCTGACTGGGGTTCTTTACAAGTGGAAACAGATGCATTTATAATTCCCTGTGGACCCACAGCATGGGTGGGTGCCAGGAAGCCACCGGCGGTACATAGAAATATCCCATTGCATTGCCCAACACAGCTGAGGTAGTAATGTCGTGCTTAATGCAGGTGGGCTTTGGCCCACACTGCATGCCCCAGTCTGACTGGGGTTCTTTACAAGTGGAAACAGATGCATTTATAATTCCCTGTGGACCCACAGCATGGGTGGGTGCCAGGAAGCCACCGGCGGTACATAGAAATATCCCATTGCATTGCCCAACACAGCTGAGGTAGTAATGTCGTGCTTAATGCAGGTGGGCTTCGGCCCACACTGCATGTCCCAGTCAGACTGGGGTTCTTTACAAGTGGACACATGTAGGTTAAACTCCGTGTGCACCTACAGCATGGGTGGCTCCCTGGAACCCACCGGCGATACACAAAAATATCCCATTGCATTGCCCAACACAGCTGAGGTAGTAATGTCGTGCTTAATGCAGGTGGGCTTCGGCCCACACTGCATGCCCCAGTCAGACTGGGGTTCTTTACAAGTGGACACATGTAGGTTAAACTCCGTGTGCACCTACAGCATGGATGGCTCCCTGGAACCCACCGGCGATACACAAAAATATCCCATTGCATTGCCCAACACAGCTGAGGTAGTAATGTTGTGCTTAATGCAGGTGGGCTTCGGCCCACACTGCATGCCCCAGTCTGACTGGGGTTCTTTACAAGTGGAAACAGATGCATTTATAATTCCCTGTGGACCCACAGCATGGGTGGGTGCCAGGAAGCCACCGGCGGTACATAGAAATATCCCATTGCATTGCCCAACACAGCTGAGGTAGTAATGTCGTGCTTAATGCAGGTGGGCTTCGGCCCACACTGCATGCCCCAGTCTGACTGGGGTTCTTTACAAGTGGAAACAGATGCATTTATAATTCCCTGTGGACCCACAGCATGGGTGGGTGCCAGGAAGCCACCGGCGGTACATAGAAATATCCCATTGCATTGCCCAACACAGCTGAGGTAGTAATGTCGTGCTTAATGCAGGTGGGCTTCGGCCCACACTGCATGCCCCAGTCTGACTGGGGTTCTTTACAAGTTGACACATGTAGGTTAAACTCCGTGTGCACCTACAGCATGGGTGGCTCCCTGGAACCCACCGGCGATACACAAAAATATCCCATTGCATTGCCCAACACAGCTGAGGTAGTAATGTCGTGCTTAATGCAGGTGGGCTTCGGCCCACACTGCATGCCCCAGTCTGACTGGGGTTCTTTACAAGTGGAAACAGATGCATTTATAATACCCTGTGGACCCACAGCATGGGTGGGTGCCAGGAAGCCACCGGCGGTACATAGAAATATCCCATTGCATTGCCCAACACAGCTGAGGTAGTAATGTCGTGCTTAATGCAGGTGGGCTTCGGCCCACACCGCATGCCCCAGTCAGACTGGGGTTCTTTACAAGTGGAAACAGATGCATTTATAATTCCCTGTGGACCCACAGCATGGGTGGGTGCCAGGAAGCCACCGGCGGTACATAGAAATATCCCATTGCATTGCCCAACACAGCTGAGGTAGTAATGTCATGCTTAATGCAGGTGGGCTCCGGCCAACACTGCATGCCCCAGTCAGACTGGTAATATGTACCTTAACAGTAACCGCGTTGGTGGTAATGTGGTGGTGACTGCGGACCTAGTAGAGCGGTTTTATTTTGTTGGTTTTCGGAATGTGGCCAGGATTAAGTGGGCCGTGGCGGGGGATGTTTTGGAGGCACTACGTGTCCTCTCCACGTGTCCGTGGTTATATGCACCTTAACAGTAACAGCGTTGGTGGGAAATGGCCACGCCGCCATCATGTCTTTGGGAAGCCTCTGTTTCCACACCCCAGAGACATACCATTAGCAGCGGTATAGGCAGAGCCCAGAATTAGTAACATTTCAGCCGTAGCATTAGCGACAGGCCCCACTAACATATCACTAGCAGCATTATAGGGGGAGCACAGTCTTAGTTCCATTTCAGTAACAGTAGCAGCCTACACAGGCCCCAGTAACAATTTCGAAGCAGCAGTATAGTGGGAGCGCAGTCTTCGTTCCATTTCAGTAATAGTAGCAGCCTACACAGGCCCCAGGAACAATTCCGAAGCAGCAATATAGGAGGAGCATAGTCTTAGTTCCATTTAAGTCATTGTAGCAGCCTACACAGGCCCCAGGAACAATTCCGAAGCAGCAGTATAGTGGGAGCGCAGTCTTAGTTCCATTTCAGTAGCTGCAGTATAGCCAAGGCCCAAGTTACATTTATGTAGCTAAAGTGTAGGCCAACCCCACACACACTTCTGTACCATGAGTGCAGGCGAAGAACATACAAATTGCTATGATTACACTGTAGGTGAGGGCCCCAAAACATTGGTGTACCAACAGTACTAATGTACCTCAGTAAAAATTGGCCATGCCCAACCAAGATGGCAGGTGAAACCCATTAATCGCTTTGGTTAATGTGGCTTAAGTGGTAACTAGGTCTGGAGGCAGCCCAGTTTAACTAAAAATTGGTTCAAGTTAAAGTTTCAACGCTTTTAAGAGCATTGAAACATATAAAAATTGTTTACAAAAATTAGATGAGTGAGCCTTGTGGCCCTAAGAAAAATTGCCCGTTCAGCGTGATTACGTGAGGTTTCAGGAGGAGGAGCAGGAGGAGGAGGAGGAATATTAGACACAGATTGATGAAGCAGAAATGTCCCCGTTTTGGATGGTGAGAGAGAACGTAGCTTCCATCCGCGGGTGCAGCCTACGTATTGCTTACGTATCGCTGCTGTCCGCTGGTGGAGAAGAGAAGTCTGGGGAAATCCAGGCTTTGTTCATCTTGATGAGTGTTAGCCTGTCGGCACTGTCGGTTGACAGGCGGGTACGCTTATCTGTGATGATTCCCCCAGCCGCACTAAACACCCTCTCCGACAAGACGCTAGCCGCAGGACAAGCAAGCACCTCCAGGGCATACAGCGCTAGTTCAGGCCACATGTCCAGCTTCGACACCCAGTAGTTGTAGGTGGCAGAGGCGTCACGGAGGACGGTCGTGCGATCGGCTACGTACTCCCTCACCATCCTTTTACAGTGCTCCCGCCGACTCAGCCTTGACTGGGGAGCGGTGACACAGTCTTGCTGGAGAGCCATAAAGCTGTCCAGGCCCTTAAAGACTGTTGCACTGCCTGGGCTGTACATGCTGCTCGATCTCCGCACCTCCCCTGCTACCTGGCCCTCGGAACTGCGCCTTCTGCCACTAGCGCTGTCGGATGGGAATTTTACCATCAGCTTGTCCGCCAGGGTCCTGTGGTATAGCAACACTCTCGAACCCCTTTCCTCTTCGGGAATGAGAGTGGGAAGGTTCTCCTTATAGCGAGGGTCGAGCAGTGTGTACACCCAGCAATCCGTAGTGGCCAGAATGCGTGTAACGCGAGGGTCACGAGAAAGGCATCCTAACATGAAGTCAGCCAGGTGTGCCAGGGTACCTGTACGCAACACATGGCTGTCCGCACTAGGAAGATCACTTTCAGGATCCTCCTCCTCCTCCTCCTCTCCTCCTCCTCAGGCCATACACGCTGAAAGGATGACAGGCAAGCAGCATGGGTACCGTCAGCAGTGGGCCAAGCTGTCTCTTCCCCCTCCTCCTCATCCTCCTCATGCTCCTCCTCCTCCTCCTGAACGCGCTGAGATATAGACAGGAGGGTGCTCTGACTATCCAGCGACATACTGTCTTCCCCCGGCTCTGTTTCCGAGTGCAAAGCGGCTGCCTTTATGGTTTGCAGGGAACTTCTCAAGATGCATAGCAGAGGAATGGTGACGCTAATGATTGCAGCATCGCCGCTCACCACCTGGGTAGACTGCTCAAAGTTTCGAAGGACCTGGCAGATGTCTGCCAACCAGGCCCACTCTTCTGAAAAGAATTGAGGAGGCTGACTCCCACTGCGCCGCCCATGTTGGAGTTGGTATTCCACTATAGCTCTACGCTGCTCATAGAGCCTAGCCAACATGTGGAGCGTAGAGTTCCACCGTGTGGGCATGTCGCACAGCAGTTGGTGCACTGGCAGATTAAACCGATGTTGCAGGGTGCGCAGGGTGGCAGCGTCCGTGTGGGACTTGCGGAAATGTGCGCAGAGCCGGCGCACCTTTACGAGCAGGTCTGACAAGCATGGGTAGCTTTTCAGAAAGCGCTGAACCACCAAATTGAAGACGTGGGCCAGGCATGGCACGTGCGTGAGGCTGCCGAGCTGCAGAGCCGCCACCAGGTTACGGCCGTTGTCACACACGACCATGCCCGGATGGAGGCTCAGCGGCGCAAGCCAACGGTCGGTCTGCTCTGTCAGACCCTCCAGCAGTTCGTGGGCCGTGTGCCTCCTATCTCCTAAGCTAAGTAGTTTCAGCACGGCCTGCTGACGCTTGCCCACCGCTGTGCTGCCATGCCGCGCGACACCGACTGCTGGCGACGTCCTGCTGCTGCTGACACATCTAGATTGCGAGACAGAGGTTGAGGAGGAGGAGGAGGAGGGTGCTTTAGTGGAGGAAGCATACACCACCGAACATACCACCACCGAGCTGGGGCTCGCAATTCTGGGGGTGGGTAGGACGTGAGCGGTCCCAGGCTCTGACTCTGTCCCAGCCTCCACTAAATTCACCCAATGTGCCATCAGGGAGATGTAGTGGCCCTGCCCGCCTGTGCTTGTCCACGTGTCCGTAGTTAAGTGGACCTTGCCACTAACCGCATTGGTGAGGGAGCGTACAATGTTGCGGGAGACGTGGTCGTGCAGGGCTGGGACGGCACATCGGGAAAAGTAGTGGCGACTGGGAACTGAGTAGCGCGGGGCCGCCGCCGCCATCATAGCTTTGAAAGCCTCCGTTTCCACAACCCTATACGGCAGCATCTCAAGGCTGATAAATTTGGCTATGTGGACGGTTAACGATTGAGCGTGCGGGTGCGTGGCGGCGTACTTGCGCTCCAACACTTGCGCTAGCGACGGCTGGACTGTGCGGTGCGAGACATTGGTGGATGGGGCCGAGGACAGCGGAGGTGAGGGTGTGGGTGCAGGCCAGGAGACGGTAGTGCCTGTGTCCTGAGAGGGGGGTTGGATCTCAGTGGCAGGTTGGGGCACAGGGGGAGAGGCAGCGGTGCAAACCGGAGGCGGTGAACGGCCTTCGTCCCACCTTGTGGGGTGCTTGGCCATCATATGTCTGCGCATGCTGGTGGTGGTGAGGCTGTTGGTGGTGGCTCCCTGGCTGATCTTGGCGCGACAAAGGTTGCACACCACTGTTCGTCGGTCGTCAGGCGTCTCTGTGAAAAACTGCCAGACCTTAGAGCACCTCGGCCTCTGCAGGGTGGCATGGCGCAAGGGGGCACTTTGGGAAACAGTTGGTGGATTATTCGGTCTGGCCCTGCCTCCACCCCTGGCCACCGCACTGCCTCTTGCAACCTGCCCTGCTGCTGCCCTTGCCTGCCCCTCTGAAGACCTGTCCTGAGTAGGCGTTGCACACCAGGTGGGGTCAGTCACCTCATCGTCCTGCTGCTCTTCCTCCGAATCCTCTGTGCGCTCCTCCCTCGGACTTACTGCCCTTACTACTACCTCACTGCAAGACAACTGTGTCTCATCGTCATCGTCCTCCTCACCCACTGAAAGGTCTTGAGACAGTTGCCGGAAGTCCCCAGCCTCATCCCCCGGACCCCGGGAACTTTCCAATGGTTGTGCATCAGTGACGATAAACTCCTCTGGTGGGAGAGGAACCACTGCTGCCCAATCTGAGCAGGGGCCCGAGAACAGTTCCTGGGAGTCTTCCCGCTCCTGAGCATGTGTCATTGTAGTGGAGTGAGGAGGCTGGGAGGAAGGAGGAGCAGCAGACAGAGGATTCGGATTTGCAGCACTGGACGGCGCAGAACTCTGGGTGGATGATAGCTTGCTCGAAGCACTTTCTGCCATCCACGACAGGACCTGCTCACACTGCTCATTTTCTAATAAAGGTCTCCCGCGTGGACCCATTAATTGGGCGATGAATGTGGGGACTCCAGAAACGTGCCTCTCTCTTAATCGCGCAGCAGTCGGCTGCGACACACCTGGATCAGGAGCTCAGCCTGTGCCCACACCCTCACTTGGGCCTACGCGTCCTCGGCCGCGTCCACGTCCTCTAGGCCTACCCCTACCCCTCAGCATGCTGTATTACCAGTGATTTCCAAGCCAGGAAAGAAATTGGCGCAAGCCTGCAGCCAAAATAGAATTTTTTCCCTTGTTTTTCAAAGGACAAGCCACACTGCGTGTATTCAATGAATACTACTAAGTTTAATAACTGTGTTGTGGCCCTGCAAATATGTCAGAGAACTGCAGTGATGCAAAGTTATTCGCTCCAGCAGATCAGGGATTTCCCATGCAGGAAAGAAATTGGCGCAAGCCTGCAGCCAAAATAGAATTTTTTCCCTTGTTTTTCAAAGGACAAGCCACACTGCGTGTATTCAATGAATACTACTAAGTTTAATAACTGTGTTGTGGCCCTGCAAATGTGTCAGAGAACTGCAGTGATGCAAAGTTATTCGCTCCAGCAGATCAGGGATTTCCCATGCAGGAAAGAAATTGGCGCAAGCCTGCAGCCAAAATAGAATTTTTTCCCTTGTTTTTCAAAGGACAAGCCACACTGCGTGTATTCAATGAATACTACTAAGTTTAATAACTGTGTTGTGGCCCTGCAAATGTGTCACAGAACTGCAGTGATGCAAAGTTATTCGCTCCAGCAGATCAGGGATTTCCCATGCAGGAAAGAAATTGGCGCAAGCCTGCAGCCAAAATAGAATTTTTTCCCTTGTTTTTCAAAGGACAAGCCACACTGCGTGTATTCAATGAATACTACTAAGTTTAATAACTGTGTTGTGGCCCTGCAAATGTGTCAGAGAACTGCAGTGATGCAAAGTTATTCGCTACAGCAGATCAGGGATTTCCCATGCAGGAAAAAAATTGGCGCAAGCCTGCAGTAAAACGTAGCTGGCTGCGTCTGATTTTTTTTAACGTTCTGCACGCAGCACACACGTACCCAGAGCCCTGAGGACTGTCAGAGGCAGGCGAAATAGAATTTTTTCCCTTGTTTTTCAAAGGACAAGCCACACTGCGTGTATTCAATGAATACTACTAAGTTTAATAACTGTGTTGTGGCCCTGCAAATGTGTCACAGAACTGCAGCGATGCAAAGTTATTCGCTCCAGCAGATCAGGGATTTCCCATGCAGGAAAGAAATTGGCGCAAGCCTGCAGCCAAAATAGAATTTTTTTCCCTTGTTTTTCAAAGGACAAGCCACACTGCGTGTATTCAATGAATACTACTAAGTTTAATAACTGTGTTGTGGCCCTGCAAATGTGTCAGAGAACTGCAGTGATGCAAAGGTATTCGCTACAGCAGATCAGGGATTTCCCATGCATGAAAAAAATTGGCGCAAGCCTGCAGTAAAACGTAGCTAGCTGCGTCTGATTTTTTTTAACGTTCTGCACGCAGCACACACGTACCCAGAGCCCTGAGGACTGTCAGAGGCAGGCGAAATAGAATTTTTTCCCTTGTTTTTCAAAGGAAAAGCCACACTGCTTCTATTCAATGAATAATGTATGTCTTCTGGCCCTGCCTACACAATTCTATCCCTGTAGTATTAATGCCGGGTGCAATGGTCTGCACAGCCGGTTTTGAGAAAGAAAAAAAAATATGCAACACTGCTAACAGCAGCCTGGACAGTACTGCACACGGATAGATGTGGCCCTAGAAAGGACCGTTGGGGTTCTTGAAGCCTACACTCACTGCTAACACTCTCCCTGCCTAACCACCACTTCTGTCCCTATTGCAGGGCGCAATGCTCTGCAGATCCAATTTTGAAGAAAAAAAAAAAATTTAGTGCTAACACAGTACTGCACACTATTAGATGTGGCCCTGAGAAGGACCGTTGGGGTTCTTGAAGCCTACACTAACTCCTAACGCTCTCCCTACAGCAGCTCCAGCACGATACCACTGTCCCTCAGCTAACTCACAAGGCATCTGAGCCGAGCCGCGGGAGGGGCCGATTTTTATACTCGAGTGACATCTGATCGCCCCAGCCACTCACAGCAGGGGGGTGCTATAGGGCTTGAACGTCACAGGGGGAAGTTGTAATGCCTTCCCTGTCTTTCAATTGGCCAGAAAAGCGCGCTAACGTCTCAGAGAGGAAACTGAAAGTAACCGGAACACCGCTTGGTACTCGTTTACGAGTAACGAGCATCCCGAACACCCTAATATTCGCACGAATATCAAGCTCGGACGAGTACGTTCGCTCATCTCTAGTGCCCATCCCAAAGATGGCGGACGCATGTGAAAAAGCTGCAGACTGCTGGGCTAATTTAAAATCTCGCCACACCTGGCTACTAAATGTAGCTGAGAGCTTGGAGATCTCACTGATGGCTGCAGTACACGGTTATTGGTCACGTGATTGCTGTTATCCAATAGATAAAGGCGATCATGTAAAAGTAAAAAAACGCTTCACAAATGATGCGGGGAGGTAAAATTACTTACCGAAGGCATGCGGCGATGTCCTCTGATGGGATCCTTATCCATGGATGTTACCCCAGCTTTGGTACATGCGCCCATCACTAAGATGGCGGGTACAAACGCAGAAGCTAGGGAGGGCCTGGGAAATTTAACCCCTTAACGACGGCCCCATCGGGAAACTACGTCCTCAGAAAGTGGGCCTTAATCCTAGAGGACGTAGTTTTATGCATCCTCTTTGAATTGATGCCCACTGGCCTGAGGACGTGACAGCTCCATGCTGTCGGTGCCCGCAGGTAGCTGACAGCATGGAGCTGTCATCCCAGGATGCGGGCAGTCCCCCCCGGTATTGCGATCGGCGCTATAAATAAAACAGTGTAAAAAAGTAGTAATTCAGCTGCTATGATGGATCGGATCCATCACGGCAGCTGAAAATACTCACACGGCTTGTCGGCGGTGTTCCCCGGAGATCTGGTCCTCCCGGACCCGCCGGCGGCCTTCTGCGCATGCGCGCAAGACGATGACGTCACGCGCACGCGCAGAAGCCCGGGTGTCCCCGGCAAATTTAAAATCTCCTGGCTCCCGGCTTCTGAAGGTAGCCGGGAACCAGGAGGTGTTACCGGGGACCACTGTGAGCGGTCCCCGGGCCCGCGATCACCGCTAACCATTGCGATAGCGGTGATCGCGAAAAAGTTGAAAAAGTAAAACAAAAGTAAAGTTTCACCTCCCCTCATGGATCGGATCCATGAGGGGATGTGAAGATACTCACCCCCGGTCCTCTGCGATGTCCCGATGTCCCGGGACCCGAAATCCCCGTCTGCGCATGCGCGCACGATGATTGACATCGGGCGCGTGCACAGAGGGGCTCGAGCCCCGGGAAATTCAAAATTGCTCTGCTCCTGGCTGCCATGCGTAGCCAAGAGCAGAGGGATGTCACTAGGGACATGATCACTGTCATCCAATGGATGACAGTGATCATGTAAAGTAAAAAAAAAGTGCAAAAAGTTAAAAAAAAAAAAAAAAGGGGTAAAAGGTAAAAAAAAAAAAAAGTGCAAAAAGTAAAAAAAAGTTTTAAAAAGTTTTAAAAAGTTAAAAAAAACCTTGCGTTTCATCTCCCCCCACGGATCATATCCATGAGGGAGGATGAAATGACATACCTAAGGCCTGCGGATTTATCCGCGGACCTCACCCCAGCTTCTGCGCACGTGCCCTTCGCCAATGTGGCAGGCGCATGCGCAAAAGCCGTGGTTTTTTAAAATCTCCCTGCTCCTGGCTACAAAACTTAGCCGAGAGCCTGGAGATTTCACGGAGGGCCGCGGTGAGCGGTTCCTGATCACGTGTTCGCCGTTATCCAAAGAATAATGGCGATCACGTAAAAGTTAAAAAAAGGGGAAGGTTCATCTCCCCTCACCGATGCGATCGGTGAGAGGAGATAAAACTTTTTACCGGAGGCCTCCATATTTGCACCCCGACGCAATCTTCTTCCGTGAACTTTCCCGTATTCTGCGCATGCGACCGCCGGCAAAACACCGCACACATGCGCAGGAGTCGGGGAGCCCAGGAAACTTAATATCTCCTTGCTCTCGGCGACCAACGGTCGCCGAGAGCCTGGAGCAGTGACGGGTGGCCTCGTTGAGCGGTCCCCGGTCACGTGATAAAAAGGTAGCGATCTACCTTTGGCCGGTCTCACATGACCGGATAGGAATTACGGATTCCGCATGCGTTTGATTAGCGGTAATACGCAGATCAATTGCATTGGATTACACAATTCCGCTCACATTAGCAGGTTGGAATTGTGTAATCCACTCGCAGAAAAGAGAACGCAGCATGTTCTATTTTACCGCGGATATCAGCAACATAGAGCCCATTGTGCTCCATGGTCGCGGATATACCCACACCTCATACGCAACTACGTTGTATACGGGCTGCGGGTACCCGCGTCATCGCTAAGCGACGGTGCGGGAAATACAAACAACAACAACAAAAAAAAATGTACTGCGCATGACCGCCCGTGTAAGTACGCAGTTGTGCGAGGTACATTACGCGGCCGTACGCAGGGTCACAGCCGGGCTCACAGTCGGGATCCACCTACGGCTGCGTAAGCCCGGCGTTATTCAGACCGCTACCTGTAATACGCAATTTACAAGAAGCCCCGGGAACACTCGCCTTCCTGCAGTTCCAGGAGCAGCTTGTTGAGCGTCTTCTGTGTGAGACCGCCGCACCTCGTCAAGCTTACGGAGACTCACGGAACGCCACTTTTTACACCCCATCCCCGCCACTGAGGTCAAAAAATGACCCCCAAAAAGCATGAGAGGAGGGGGGATACCCGATTTTATTGCCCTATGTGCCCATCCCAACCAGCCTCCATAATTACCCATCTTTGGAAATACCACACAGTTCACATTATTACTTTTATCTAAGATTTGGGGAACGCCGAAAAGGGCATGGAGGGGGGGGGGGGATTTTAGGGAGTCAATTTTTATTCCATACAAATGAGCAATGGGGCCTGGAATGTATTCAGTTGTGCCCTGCAATCCAACGGGTGTTCCCTCCATTACAGGCCTTGCCATGTTTCCTGTAAGTAGATTAGGGCCACAATGGGTATGTTTTTGAACACGGGACAAACGGGAGTATCCATTTTGGGGTGAAGGTCTTCATTCCTATGTACACTGTACAAAAAAAAACTGTTTTTAAATTGACAAAATTGCCAAAAAAATGAAAATCGTAATTTTTTCCTTCTGCTTTGCTGAAATTTATTCAAATACTGTGGGGTCAAAATACGCAGTACACTCCTAGATGAATTCGTTAAGGGGTCTAGTTTTTAAAATGGGGTCATTTGTGGGGGTTCTTTTTCGTTTTGGACGCTCAATGGCTCTATAAGTGGGCAATGGGGCCTGGAATTTATTCCGTTGTACCCTAAAATCCAACGGGTGCTCCTTCCATTATAGGCCTAGCCATGCGTCCTTTAAGTAGATTAGGGCCACAAGGGGTATAGTTCTGAACACGGGACAAACAGGGGTATCCATTTTGGGGTGAAAGTCTTCATTCCTATGTGTGCTGTACAAAAAAAACAGTTTTTAAATTGATACAACTGCCAAAAAAATGAAAATTGTAATTTTTTTCCTACTGCTTTGCTTAGATTTATTCAAAAATTGTAGGGTAAAAATACACAGTACACCCCTAGATAAATTCGTTAGGGGGTCTAGTTTTCAAAATGGGATCATTTGTGGGGGTTCTCTGTCGTTTTGGCCGCTCAAGGGCTCTACAAGTGGGCAATGGCGCCTAAATCACCTTCATGCTAAATTTCTGTTCTGAAAGCCACCGACTACTCCTTTCATTTTGGGCCCCGTTGTGCATCCAGACAAAAGATTAGGGCCACAATGGGTATGTCACTGAACACGGGAGAAACAGGGGTATCCACTTTGGGGTGCAAGTCTTCATTCATGTGTGTGCTGTACCAAAAAAGCAGTTTTTAAAACGACAGAATTGCCAAAAAAACGAAAATCACAATTTTTTCCTTTTGCTTTGCTTCAATTCATTCAAAAACTGTGGGAACAAAATGGTCAGTACACCCCTAAATAAATTTGTTAAGGGGTCTAGTTTTCAAAATGGGGTCACTTGTGGGGGTTCTCTTTGATTTTGGCTGCTCAAGAGCTCTACAAATGTGCTATGGGGCCTAAAACGCCTTCAAGGAAAATCTATGTTCTGAAAGCCACCGACTACTCCTTTCGTTTTGGGCCCCATTGTGCATCTAGACATGAGATTAGGGCCACAATGGGTATGTCTCTGAACACGGGAGAAACAGGGGTATCCATTTTGGGGTGAAAGGCTTCATTCATGCGTGTGCTGTACAAAAAAAGCTGTTTTTAAAATGACAGAATTGACAAAAAAACGAAAATCACAATTTTTTCCTTTTGCTTAGCTTGAATTCATTCAAAAACTGTGTGGTCAAAATGGTCAGTACACCCCTAGATAAATTCGTTAAGGGGTCTAGTTTTCAAAATGGGGTCACTTGTGGGGGTTCTCTTTGGTTTTGGCCACTCAAGAGCTCTACAAAAGTGCTATGGGGCCTAAAACGCCTTCAAGCAAAATTTATGTTCTGAAAGACACCGACTACTCCTTTCGTTTTGGCTCCCGTTATGCATCCAGACATGAGATTAGGGCCACAATGGGTATGTCTCTGAACACGGGAGAAACGGGGGTATCCATTTTGCTGTGTAAATCCTCATTTTCATGGGCTCTATAGGAAAAAAATATGTCTTTAAAATGACATATTTGCAAAAATATGAAATTTTATTTTTTCTCCCCTAAATTGAACTAATTCCTGAAAAAAACTGGTGGGGTCAAAATACTCATGACCCCCCTCAGTGAATACACTAAGGAGATTAGTTTTTAAAATGGGGTCATTTGTGGGTGTATCTATTATTCTGACACTTATGAGCCTTTGCAAACTTGCCTTGGTGCAGGAAAACAAAGTGCTCCTCAAAATGCTGAAAAGTAATGTTAAATTTGTACGTCCTCTAAATGGTTAAAAAAAACACAAAAGTTTTTCAAGTGTGCATTCAGAATAAAGTAAACAGATGGAAATACATATCTTATCAAAAATTTGTACAGTATGTTTGGACAAATTTGAGATATTACGGTTGAAAATGTGAAAAAATGACAATTTTTTCAAAATTTTTCCAATATTGGTACTTTTAATAAATATACACAAATTATATCGGTCTCTTTTTACAATCTAAATGAAGTACAACATGTGGCGAAAAAACAATGTCAGAATCACTGGGATATGTAAAGCCTTTACGGAGTTATGCCACGTTGAACGACGCATGTCAGATTTCCAAAATTTGGCTCCGTCACTAAGGCGCAAACAGGCTTCGTCACTAAGGGGTTAAATCTCCTTGCTCCTGGCTACTAAAGGTAGCGGAGAGCCTGGAGCAGTGACCGAGGTCCGCGGTGAGCGGTTTCCGGTCAAGTGATCGCCATTATAAAAGTTAAAAGACAGTTAAAGTTTGATGCTCCGTTCGGTTTGGTCCCCGTTGTGCATCCAGACAGAAGATTTGGGCTATAATGGGTATGTTTTTGAACACAGGACAAACAGGGGGAACCATTTAGGGGTGAAAGTCTTTATTCATATACATGCTGTACAAATAAAAATATTTTCTAAATGACACAATTACCAAAAAGATGAAAATCATAATTATTTTCTTCTGCTTTGCTTAGATTCATTCAAAAAACTGTGCAGTACACCCCTAGATGAATTCTTTAAGAGGTCTAGTTTCCAAAATGGGGTCATTTGTGGGGGTTCTCTGTCGTTTTGGCTCAAGGGCTCTACAAGTGAGCAATGGGGCCTAAATGACTTCAAGCAAAATGTCTGTTCTGAAAGCCACCGGCTGCTCCTTTCGGTTTGGGCCCCGTTGCGCATACGGACATAAAATTAGGGCCACAACAATTATGTTTCTGAACACAGGACAAGCAGGGGTATCCATTTTATGGTGCAAATCCTCGTTTTCATGTGCACTATAGAAAAAAATCCTGTCTTTAAAACAACATATTTGCAAAAATATGACATTTTATTTTTTCTCCTCTAAATTGCATTAATTCCTGAAAGAAAAAGGTGGGGTCAAAATACTCACGGCCCCCCTCAGTGAATGCAATAAGGGGTGTGTTTTTTAAAATGGGGTCATTTTGGGGGGTATCTTTCATTCTGACACCTATGAGCCTTTGCAATCTTGGCTTGGTGCAAGAAAACAAAGTGTTCCTCAAAATGTTGAAAATCAATGTTAGATTTGTATGTCTCCTAAATGGTTAAAAAAAAACAAAAGTTTTTCAATGTGCAACCCGGAAACAGCTGTATGCTGTATGTACATGGAGTCTGGCTTTGCTTTTGATTCCCAGTCATTGTAACAAGACTTGTATAAAAAGTCCCACTTTGACTCGAAGGAATGCTGCCTTTCAATAGGTGGCACTGTGGAGGATTTATTCCATCTCCCTTATTTGCATATTACCCAGAGGAGCGTGCGTGGCCATTTGAGTCTCCTCACTTAGTTTATAGTATATAGTTGCTCTCCCTAAGGAGAAAAGAGCGTTTCTGACTCCAGAATAACATAAACAGATGGAAATATATATCTTATCAACAATTTTTATGTTATGTTTGCACATATTTGAGATATTGCAGTTGAAAATGTGAAAAAAATGACAATTTTTTTCAAAATTTTCCCAAATACACACAAATTCTATCGGTTTATTTTTACTGCCTAAATGAAGTACAATATGTGGCGAAAAAAAAAAAAGTCAGAATCACTTGGATATGCAAAACCTTTACGGTGTAATTCAATCTTAAAGTGACACGTCAGATTTCCAAAATTTGCCCTGGTCATTAAGGTGCAAACAGGCCTGGACAATAAGGGGTTAAGTAGGGAAAATTGGATTCTACCTCATTGGGTTTTTTTCTGCCTCTTTTTGGATCAACATTGAGGGGTAGTAATCTGAAATGGATGGACCTATATTTTTCGGCTTTACATACTATGTTATTATATTACTAAGTGTTAACATCCCAGCAGCCCTAAAGTCAATCCCTCAATATTCAAGTTGCAGGTAGTGGCTGGAAGTACTGCTGCTGAAAATCCTGTAATGCTTGGGACAAGTCTTGCAACCTGTACTCAGATACTAGAAGATTAGTTGAAAATGAGGAGGTATGTTCCCTCGCCACAATGCACCCATTTTTTCTCTCTTCTGAAACTTCTGGAACTCTGCAAGTACTTATAACTTTTACCCCTCATCTCAGCTCCATGCTAATTGGCTGAGAGGCTGACTCAGTTCTATCACCTTCCAACCACCAGCTTCAGGCACATACATTTATACAGCCTACATAACCAGGGTAAACCAGATAGAATTATTACAGTATAGAAACAGTTTAAGAACACTTTTGCAAAAAACACATTACCTCTTTTCCAGAACTAAACTGACACTATGTGGTGACTGTTCTGGGTCACGACTTTACAAAGGAAAGTGCCAGTTTATGATGGTAATCAGACGACACTTGTGAGTTTCCTTAGAATTGGTGGCTATTTGTATGTAAGCAGAGGTATATCTGGGAATATTTTCTTTAGTCTATTGTCTTTGTGGAGTATGGGTTGCAGTTTAGCAGTAATTGTCTTCACGATATTAATCTGTGGGTTGTATGTGAACGCTCGGGCCACGCTACTATACTTCTGTTTGTATTCCAAGAGGCTGCTCTTTGTCATTCTTCTGGCTCTGTGGATCTGTTCATCGATAACCAGTGAATGGCATCCCTGTTGCAGGAAAGTATTCCTCAAAAATGACCGATGTTTTCTGTCTTCCCTGTCTGCGCAGATCCGAATGTATTTCAGAGCTTGACTGTAGATGATGGACTTCTTCATTTGTTGAGGATGAAAGGTGCTCTATCTTAGATATGCTGGATAGCCTGTAGGTTTATGGTAGATTAAGGTTTGTAGGGGTGAGACCTGCACAGACAAAGATCACAGTGTCCCACAAGCAATGAATGTAAATGTGATCACATTGTGGCTCAACTTTAAACACACTTACAGGTTTCAATCATATCCCTCATTTTCTCTTCTTTTCATGAGGCTATAGGACAAATTTAACATTGGAAAGGAGGCATAATCTAAATGTGCCATTGTGTGCCAAAATTTACGCCATAAGAATTGGTACAATTTTTGGTGTAAACTAAACCAAATAATATGTGGTATAAAATGAGACAAAGGTGTCCAAAGATGTGCCACTGCGATAAATCTGTCATAGTCTAAGGTCTCCCTCATAAAGCCGCTTCCTTCTGCGAATGGCATGGCATTTTCAGTGCTTCGCTAATCGAGGTGTAATGATCCCATTGCTTTCAATGGAGCCTCTCAGACAGCCGCTCAATTGTGATGCTTTCCAGCGCTGCGATTTTTGAGCATAATCTGTTCTATTTTGAACGTTTAGCCCACCTCATCAATGATGAGGTATGCCAAACTCCGCTGTTGGCCGCGGCCGAAAGTGAAAGTAAAATCCCAGCAAAGCACTGCTATTCAAATTGCGGCGCTTTGCGGAATGCCTGTGTGCGGAAGGCCTTAGACTTTATAGTCACCGGGTTCATTCACATCAGTGTCAGAACGTCTGATGCTGATTTTCACTAGCAGCACTATTTCATACTGTAAATTACGGTAAAATGCCGGACTGCTGGACATAAACAGGACCTCCTTTATACTCAATGGGGAGCTATTTGGCACTATTTGGTTCCATCAAAAGACCATTTTGGCCAAGTGGTGCCATTTCCCTGCTCCCCGAACAGAGCAGAAACACGGAATCTCCTAATGCTGATGTGAACAAGCGTTAGTCTGCACTGTCTAACTATTAGACAGGATTAATAAATCTGCTCCAATATTCTAGATGAGGTTTGCATAATAATAACAATGATAAAGGCCCGATCTATCTAAGTATTGCATTATTTACCACGTCAGAAAAAAATAAAAAAAGAACACCAGAATTGCGCTTGTTTGTTCAATTTCTCTTCAAGTTAAAATGAAATAAAAAGCGATCAAAAAGTTGTATGTATTCCAAAATGGTAGCAATAAAAACTAAAGGACGTCCTGCAAAAATGTTGATGAAAAAATAAAAAAGTTATGGCTGTCAGAAGATGGCGGTAGAAAATAATCTTCAAAAATGAAATATCTTTGAAGAAAAATAAAAGTAGTACAGCCGAAAAAAAACTATATAAATTTGGTATTGTACTGACCCATAGAATAAAGTTATCATTTCATTTTTGTTGCAGTGTGTACTCCATAGAAACAAGACACAACTGAAGATGGCGGAAATTAGTATATTATATGGTACATTAAATAGTACTTTGGAATAACTGGAATCGACAATTAAACTGGTATAAAAATTAAACTGGTAGAAGACACAGGGCTCATCCATGTCTTCTCCTGCTGTCCCCTGCACTGTGGTGCTGATCTATCAGCAGGCAGGGATTTAAATTCCCCGCCTGCTGAAAGGGCTAAATGTTATTGGCTGAGGTGCTCAGACAATCACAGACAGCTCTGGCCCGTCATTCATTCGGGGAGAGCTGCCTGTGATTGGCTGATAGATCAGCACCACAGTGCAGGGGACAGCAGGAGAAGACACGGCTGAGCCCCGGCAGCTGAAAGGAGGTGAGTATCTATCTTCTTTTGTTTTTTAAACCACTTTTACTTGATTTTCAGGAAAGGGCTTATATTTAAAGCCCTTCCCTGAAATCAATTGCTGTCAGCAGAATCCTCTACCGCAGCTGACGTGTCACAGCTGCTGTAGAGAATTAAAGAATTCCTCTGCTGCATCTACCACAGATGTGGCAGATGTAGCAGCAGGGAATTCTTTTAACTAGTGGAGATGAGGGAAACATCTGCCGCATGCGGCAGATGTGTTCTTCATCCCTGCGGGGGACACAGCAGCGGCAGACAGGTAAGTAATTTTTTTTTTTTTAATCTTTAACACTAAAATTTTTCTTTTTCAGGAAAGAGCTTATATGTAAGCTGTGTTAGCAGACCATTGCCTTCAATGGAGCCACCGGCAGCAGCAGCGGCTCCATTGCAGAGAATGCCTGCATTTTTTTTTTTAACACCAAAATTTTTCTTTTTCATGAAAGAGCTTATATGTAAAGCTCTTCCCTGAAAAAGAATGCAGGAAGCCGGCAGACCATTGTTTTTAATGGAGCGGCCAGCAGCAGCCGTGGCTCCATTGAAAACAATGTGTGCATTCACTATGGTGCACGCATGTCCTATCTTTGCAGACAGGCATGTGAACACACCATGGGAAATGCATTGTTGCAAATTGAAGCGTGTTTTTGTGCGTGCGTATGTACGCACAAAAACACACTTGTGTGAACGCACCCTTAGGCTTGATTTTTCCCCTGGTATCTGCCAAACATGCAATATACATTAGTTAGTCAGTTTGTCCTGCTGAAATCGTCAGGTTTGGCTCACTTTAGTGTAATGTGCATGGCCATCCTTATATGTTAATCATATATAAGCCTGTCTGTTTACTGTGCTGTACTGACCATTGATGTCTTATGGTGCATGCAAAAAGGTGATAGATAGGATTGTGTCAATATCTATAACCTCTGGTTGAAAAATAATTCCAAGTTATTTAAAGCCCAGACATCAGTCTTAACTCTGTAGTTCCAAGAGGGAATATTCATCTTCTCTTTCCAATAGATCAGTGTCTTAAAAGAGTTACATAGTACAACCTTGTCTTTCCCAAAGTCACCATGCCAACAATTCTAAGTTAATAAGATGGTGTCAGAGGCCATGTCGGGATAAACGAAGGATCTCAGCTTTCTGTAAGACTTAAACCCCTGAAGAGCTCAGTTTAAGAATAGAACAAATTGAACAGAGAGAAAATGCTTAGAATGCTGAGATTATTGCAGGCCGCTCAGCTCATCGGTAGAATTGGATATAAGGAAAGATAGGAACATCACATCTTGAGACTGCTGCAGAGAACTATACAACAAAATAATATGCAGCATCCAATGTGAGACTGGGATTTATAACGGTGTGCAATCATGTATTGCCTGTCATGATCAGCTTGGCCCCTGCCAAGTGCTGTTAGTTACAGTCATCTTATTTTCTAGCGCTAATATTTTGGTGTATTACAATGTCAAAATCACCAAGAGAGAAGATCCACCCAGATATCGACATTATAGCGGTTTGTAGTCTAGCTTTAGCAGAATAAAACATAGTAAGAAAGCAGAGAATGGATATTACTATTGGTAGATACAATATATACAGTAGCATGTAAGCACCAAGATCAGCTACTATGATGCCCATTAAAACAAGGACAAACAGCTTACCGTAACTCAGTCTCCTTCTTCATCACTAAATATGAACCTGCATGTGGTTCTCCTTCCAAAATTAAAAAGCATTCACCGCTCGATCTCTATAATATGGAGTGTGAGGTCACTTAGCTTTAGGCTTTAAGGGGTTTTTACATTTAGTAGTGTATTTTGACAATTTAAAGCAGTTACAGAATTTTTTTAAATTACCCTCCAAGTTCATTTGCTGATTGTTGGGGTTCTCACCGCTAAGACCCCCACTTTTTCCGCAATTGGAGGCCCTGTGTCCCCTGTCCTACTCACTGCCGGCTTCCTGTTCCCCTCCGCAGTGAGGAGGAGACTAAATGGAGTGCTGGTCACACAAGCAAGTTGCCGCTACAGTTACTTTCAATAGGACTGCTGGAAATGGGCAAGCAGCAAGTGCTCAGGTATTTCTGTCAGCCCTACTGAAATAAATGGAGCGGCAGCCGTGCATGCTCAGCCAGTGTTCCATTTCTTCTGATCTTACTGTGGGTGGTGATGTAGCCCCATAGTAAAAGGCAGAGGGACCTCGTCCTTGAGATCGGTCAGGGTCTCAGTTGTAAGAAATGTATCCCCTGTCCTGTGGATAGGAGACAACTTTTGATCCAGGGAACAGCCCCCTTTAAAACTCTTGTATAAAAAAGATAAAAGTACTATAGAGGTGATACTTTTATTGGTAAGCAAGAAAAGCAAGAAGGCTGAATATAATTAGTAAGGCCCATTTGTGAAAACTCTACGGTCATTTGCGGACTAAGCAGGATACCAGCACTCCCTACTTAGTGTGAACTATTGTGAACATATGAAAGTAGCTAAGTGTCTACAATTTCAGTCACTCAGCGAGTCGGAGATATGGATTCCCCCCTCACATAGTAATTGAGCTGCTAATTGAGTTTAAAAGTAATTGAGTTTTAAAAAAAAAGAAACCCCCCAAAATGTTTCGCCCGACAGACTGGCGTCCTGTTAGATACACTGTTCAGACTAATTTCTCTGCTGGCAGATGCGGGTGTCATCCTACTCTCCTTGTAACTTAAGTTTATACTTACCTTCTTCCAGCACTTCTATGGTTAACCGCTCTAGGGCTTTCAGCTTAGCTGTATGACCTTTGCTAATTACCACCCTGTATAGCTGAGCTGGGACTTCCTTTCAGTGCTTCAGTGTTGTTGTGAGTTCTGCTCTCTTACTTCATGTTTAGCCCCTGCTTCTGCAGTGATTTTATTAGCATCCAGTGTCCTGCACTTTATTGTTCTTGCGTCCTTGAATCCTTCTGTCTAAAGTCTTCCCCTGTTCCTTAGTGTTATCCTTGTAAGTCTGTTTCTGCCTTTGTTTCTTTACTCCTCCTAGTCCTGTTCTATCTTTTGTTTTATAGGTGTTCTGTCCTGTCAGGCTCAGCTAGCTCCTAGAGGAAGACTGCAGGGTTTCCTGAGGGTCAGCTGTTAGCCTTGCTGGACTGGACATCACCTACCTGGTGGGTTGACAAAGTGGATCCATGGAATGAGTCACACTGCAGCGCTGAGATCCCTGGTTCTAATCCCGCCAGGGATGCCTCCCACGTGCTTGGTATCTGTGTGGGGAAGAGAAGGAGGTGGAAAATGTATTTGCACACATACAGTGCAGTATTTATGTTATTTAGTAGAACATTTTAATTAATCAGAAAAGGATCAGTGGAAAAGAGAAATGTGGGAAGTATAAACAAAATTCAATGCAATATAATAATAGTCACCTTTTACAGAAATTCATCTTATTCTAGGTATTATTTACAGAAAGGCTGCAAATGAGAAGACCTCATTTTATCCTTCTGGTGCTTTTACTTTTTAGTCACAAAATCCACCTTGACTCTTCCTTTAAGCATCCAAATTCCCTTGACGAGGGCCAAGGGAGAGTTGTGTTAGCCCCCAAAATTTAAGCGTCTCAATTTTACCTCCATGGATGGTATTCATATGTCCAGCAATGAATATATCTGCATTAGTGCCTGACTAATTATATGCAGCCCTGTATTTTATTTGTTTTTCCTCACATTTGGACCCACATTATGTAAATATACGGAGTGCACAACCCCATTTGAGATGCAACATTGCCATTGTTGGTTTATTGTTTTCTGATTATGTACCAGAAAGAAATGATGTGTTGGAGGAGTTGCAAAGCAGGGTGCCCAAATACATCAATGCATAGAGTTAAAAGAATTTCATCCTAAGGGCGCCCACCCACTGGCGATTTTTTTTCCCTGCGAAATTCGCAGCATTTTTTTCTCTGCAGGGGTCTATGGGACTTCTAATGTTAAAATCGCGATCGCGCAAAATCGCGATTTCGCGGTAAATTGCGATTTTGCGCGATCGCGATTTTAACATTACAAGTCCCATAGACCCCTGCAGAGAAAAAAATGCTGCGAATTTCGCAGGGAAAAAAATCGCCAGTGGGTGGGCGCCCTTATAGTCTATGCATTGACGTATTTGGGTACCCTGCTTTGCGGCTCCAACACATCATTTCTTGCTGGACTTTATAGGAGTCACGGATCCAGACTCCTTTTGGCAGCTCGCAACACACCGAAAGGAGCCTCCCTTATGTGAGAAGGTAGGCACAAGTTCTGTTGTGTTTGCGTTATTTGGTTCTACCCTGATTATGTACCATGTACTTTTTTTAAATCAAATCTTTATTTGAAAAACATTGCAGTACAGTGCAATAATGTAAGATTATAGGACTGAAACAATATGAGTGTATATAAGTATATGCACCAATATAGTGATAGGAAATAATGCTAGGTCAGACATAGGAAATAACATAACCATCATAGGTGTTGTCAAGTTGCTATCATAGTGCAAAGTAGTTATAAGATTTATATTAAATAGGCCAGATAAGATCAAAAGGAAGAGCTGACTGTTGAGTTTGCTGATGAATTTGGAAATAGGACTGAAACCTGGACTTCAAAGGGGAGCAGATATTGAGAAAGTAATTATGGTTTTGGCCCCAACTGCAGAGTTCTTCTAAGGGCTCGGTCACACGGGCGTTTTGACACGCAAATTTTGTACGCATAACTGATGCGTTCAAAAATTCACATGACCGAAGCAGGCGTCACAGACGAAAAACTGCACCTAGCAGCGTTTATCTGCTCAAAAAGAGCGCAGCCCTCTCTACCCTGCTGCAGGGGATTCCTTGGATGTGAAACACCTGGATGCTGTTACATCCAGGGGTCTCACCTGTGGTCAATGGGGCCGGCGGCCCCATTGACATACAGAGAGCATCGCGCTCTTCTGCTACAGCCGGCTCCACTGAATACAGCCGGCTCCATTGAAAGCAATGATTTTTCGGGGAAGGGCTTAAAATATAAGCCTTTCCCAGAAAATCAATCCAAAAATGTGTAAAAATTTTAAAAAAATGTATACTCACCTCTGCTGCTGCCGGGGCTCAGCCACGTACAGCTGACTCTTCTCCTGCACTGCTATGAGGAGCTTTCAGCAGGCATGGATTTCAAATCCTTGCCTGCTGAAAGGGCTGCTTCTGATTGGCTGAGCACTGTGACCAATCAGAGGCAGCTTTCAGCTATTAAATGACAGCTGAGAGCTGCCTCTGATTGGTCCCTGCACTCAGCCAATCAGAGGCAGCACTCACCCATTCATGAATTCATGAAACACTGGTTTGCGGCAGTTACATGTGTTCTGCGAACCGGTGTTCTATAATTTTAGCTGCGGGCATTTTTCCACATGTAAAATTCACACATGTGACCGCTCACATTGAAAAGTATTGGTTCTATCTAGTGCAATTTTTTTTACATGCGGAAAAACGCCCATCAAAACGCCCGTGTGACTGAACCGTAAGTGAGCAATTTGTGATACTTTAGCTAGCCACAATGCAGGGTCTGGGAGGCCAACAAATGGGAATTAGGAATTTGGTAGCCATTATAAGGCGAGTAGAAAGAGATCTGTTACCTGAGGGACAACCCTCTGAGGGGAGGTTTTAAAGAACTAGTTCAGGGGTGAGTTCAATACGGAAAGAGCAAATCTCGTTTATTTTGCCTTCCATGTTGCGCCAGAATGGCATTAATAAAGGGCAACTCCACTATAGGTGGTATAAGGTATCTGGTTCTTGTTCGCACCTTCAACACATCTCAGAGAGATCTATATGCATAAATGCTAGTTTCTTAGGAGCTTCCCAAACCACCTGGTAACCACTTTTAATGTATTCTCCTGGGTGGTAACCCACCGTGAAAATCCATGGCATCTGGACAAAATTTGTGTGACCTTGTGTACCTAAAGGCCCATTTAGACACAACAATTATCACTCAAAAGGTGTATTTTGAGCGATAATTGTTGTGTCCATTTACAGTGCAAGATGATCACTCAAACGTTGAGTGATCACCTTGCGCTCCGAGCGGGGGATGCAAAAGAGAAGTGAGGCTGCTTGTCTTCTGCATCCAGCTGTTCCCCGCTCAGAGTGCCTGGCTGTTATACAGCCGACCGCTCAGAGTGGGGTATGAAGAACGCAGCTGGACAGCTCTGTTCTTCATACCCAGCCTGTGTTCAGGGAGGGGGATACAGCTGAAACAATAGTATCAACATGCTGAAAGACAACTATGAGCGATGGCTTAATAAAAACTGCACAATGTCAGTGCCAAAGATGGCTTTTTAGTAGAGATGAGCGAGCGTACTCGGAAAAGCACTACTCGCTCGAGTAATTTGCTTTATCCGAGTATCGCTGTGCTCATCCCTGAAGATTCGGGTGCCGCTGCGGCTGACAGGTGAGTCGCAGCGGGGAGCAGGGGAGAGCGGGCGGGAGAGAAGGAGAGAAAGATCTCCCCTCCGTTCCTCCCCGCTCTCCCCTGCAGCTCCCCGCTCCGTGCCGACACCCGAATCTTCAGGGACGAGCACAGCAATACTCGGATAAAGCAAATTACTCGAGCGAGTAGTGCTTTTCCGAGTACGCTCGCTCATCTCTACTTTTGAGCAAATTTTGAGCGATAATCGTTGTCTAAATGGGCCTTAATTTATTCTCCCACTCTGCCAAATAATACGGTTTTATCAAAGCTTGCTTTGAGAGAAGCTTGTTGTAAAGGTGTGAGATCAGGCATTTGGGCATAAGTGACATTGCCAGGAGTGTCTCGTACCAGGTTAGGGCTCTCATACGGTTAAAATGACGGAGCTTTTTTGCTGTTTTCCATTTTCGTTTTTTCCTCCTCCCTTTTAAAAAATTGTACCTCCTTTATTTGTCCATCGACGTCGCTGTATGAGTTGTATTTTTCAATGGTACTATTTATTGTACCATAAAATGTACTGAAAAACTTTTTAAAAATTCTAAGCGGAGAGAAATGGGAAAAAAACGACATTCCACCATCTTTCGGTGTGTCCTGTTTCTACGGCGCACAAACCGCAACACAAATGAGCCAATAACTTTATTTTATGGGTCAGTACGATTACTACGATACCAAACTTATATAGTTTTTTTTTTGCTGTACTATTTAATTTTTTAAAATTATTTTGTGTGTCCATTTTCTGTGCACAATAACTTTTTTATTTTTCTGTCGACATAGTTATGTGAGGGCTCATTTAGCTTGGTATGTGCTGTCATTTCCCTTGGTACCATTTTCGCATACAATTGACTTTTTGATCACTTTTTATTACATTTTTTCTCGGAGATAGGGTGACCAAAAAAGTGCATTTTGGACGTTCTTTATTTTTTTTCGGACCACGTTCACTGTGCGGGGTAAATAATACATTACTTTGATACATCGAACCTTTACGGACGCAGCTATACCAAACACATATTTTTGATTTATTATTTTGATTTTCTTTATTGCAAATATGGCAAAAGGTTTTTTTAAACTTTTTTTTTAATAATTACTACAACTTTATTGATCTTATTTTTACACTTGCTTTTAGTCCTCCTAGAGGACTACAACCAGCGATGCTTTGATCGCTCCTGCAGTATGACGTAATGCTACAGCATTACGTCATACTGTTTTTTGATAGGCAGTCTGCTAAGGCAGCCCTGGGGCCTTTCAGAAGGCCCCCAGCTGCCATGACACCTGTACGGCTCCCCCGATCCCACCACGGACATCCACCAATCTCACCGGACATCGTTCGGGGGATTTAAACGCTGCTGTCAGAATTGACAGCGGCATTTAAAGGGTTAATAGCCACGATTGGCCGCGAACGACTGATCGCGGCTATTGCCCGCCGGTGTCAGCTGTAATAAACAGCTGACGCCCGCGCTGTATGGAGGGAGATAGCGGCGCTATCTCCCTCCATACACGTCCTGCAACAGCAGGAAGTAAAAACACTATAGGGCCGTCACTAAGGGGTTAAAGGACCTAAGACAGCCTGTGCATATTGAGACAAAGTGGCTATAGTACGAACGGGACCATCTGAGAATATTGTAGTTGGTCTGAAGTTGTCTGATGGATGGAATATTTTGGTTTCCAAATAGTTCTCCAACTGGGATTGTATTGAAGCTGTTCTATATACCTAAGGGTTCAAAAAAATCTGTTGTTACAAGGATTGTGATTAGGTGGGCTGGGGTAAGTGGGGAAATTGCTTAAAAAAGGGGAGTTTATGTGTTGATTTTGTTCTAAGTCTGTATCACATCCCCAAATGCAGAGCCTAATTGTGCTGGGACTGCATTGGACAGTTTCCATAGGATATTAGGTCGGAGGTTTTAAAATTGGATTGGGCCATCTGAATTTGAAGTTGTGTATATGAAGAGTGGAGAAGTTCTGTGCAAGCGTAGCTGGAATGACTGAAAGTATAGCTGTAGATATGGGACGCTGAAGCCTCCCAAACACTGGGAGTTAATGAATTATATGACAGACATGATTTTGAAGACTTCCATGGAAAGAAGGAAAAAAGTTCTCTGATATTCCTGAAAAATGAAGCCGGAATTTCAATAGGCATGGTTTGGAGAAAGTAAATTAGTTTACCGGTACGAACAATATAAGTTTTAATCAGGTTCTTTCTTCCCATCCAGAAGATCATTGGTGTATCTAATGTTTTTAATTGGGATGTAATTTCTTCTAGGACTCTTAGATAAGGAAAAAGATGGTGGCTATGTTAGCTGAAAGTTTGATCCCTAGGTAGGTAATACACCAGGATTGCCATTTGAATAGAAAATTTATAGATGGTCTTTCTTTCTCCGCCGCCGGAATGTTTATGCCCAAGATCTAACATTTGGGGAGATTAATTTTAAAATTGGAGACCTTATGGAAATGTTCTAATAGTTGTAATAAGAGCAGAAAGGCTCGTGAGGGATTCCTGATAGAGATGAGCGAACGTACTCGGTAAGGGCGATTTCGCAATCGAGCACCGCGATTTTCGAGTACTTCACTACTCGGGTGAAAAGTACTCGGGTGCGCTGTGGGTGAGCGGGGGGTTGCAGCGGGGAGTGGGGGGAAGAGGGAGAGAGAGAGGGATCCCCCCTGTTCCCCGCTGCTACCCCCCACTCCCCTCTGCAACCCCCCGCCCCACAGCGCACGTGAGTACTTTTCACCCAAGTAGTGAAGTACTCGAAAATCGCGGTGCTCGATTGCGAAATCGCCCTTACCGAGTACGTTCGCTCATCTCTAATTCCTGAGCATAAGTAGAATGTTATCCGCAAAGGCTGCCACGTGACGGGTTAACCTGCCTATAAGGAAAACTTTGATTACTGGGTGATACTGTATTGTCTGGATTAATGTTTCTAGGGAAATAATGAAGAGGAAGAAGCAGAGAGGGCAGCCATGGTGAACACCATTACTTATGTCAAAAATGGGGGAGAGAATAGCATTCATTTTAAGTCCCTCACGTGAGGATGAAAAAATAGCTAAGGTGAGATTAATACATTTCTGGGGAAATCTAAATTTGACTAGAGCCAGTCTATCCTGTCAAATGCTTTTTCGGCGTTAGTGATTAGTAAAGTTAGTTGGAGGATTATACCTTTTGGCATATTCAACAACATACAGAACTAGCTGCGTGTTATGTCTGTTCTCTTATTTTTTGATAAATCCACATTGTTCAGGGGCAACAAATTTTGGAAGTAGGGGGCAATTCTATTAGCTATAAATTTGGACCAACGTTTTATATCAGTGCTGAAAAGGCAAATGGGCCTATAATTGCTGCAATATAAAGGGTCTTTGCCTTGTTTGTGGAGAATGGCGATATGAGCTTCAAGGAAATGAGAGTTGGGCAAGGCACCTTCAAGGAGGGTTTTAAAATGGGATGTAAAAGGTTAGGCCAGGACATCAAATAATTTTTTATAATACACGATCAGAAAGCCATCCGGGACTTGACTCCATTCATTGGGAATGGTTTTTGGAACCTCTTTGATTTTTGTGGTCATGACTGGCAACAGAAGAGACTCAGATTCCTCAAGAGAGAAAAGAGACAGATCAATAGTGTTCAGAAAGGACTCGATAGCTGCCAGCCTAGAACTGCATTCCACTGGACTCTTCCTGGAACGTATGTTTTATAAATTATGGTAAAAGGATGAAAAGCATCAGGCAATCTCCCTGGTATCCGCCAAGAGGTTACCTTGAAGGGACTTTATTTGGGAGATCATGGTAGAGTTTTTGCTAATAAAAGCTGATATACCTGGTCTTGAAATGTGTTTCCTGTAAAAACAGAATGTCTGTATTAACTTTTGGTATTAAGGAAAAAATGCTGTTGCGTTTCGCAGGAACACTGCAGCTGTTAACATTAAGGGAAGCAAATTTTAGATTAAGTCCCGCCATAATGGAAAGTGGAGGGCAGAATAGCAATTCTGACAAGTACCTAAGAATAAACAAGCACTTCTCAAGCGTTATCAATATAGTATGGCCTATGCATGAGTTGAAATACAAAAAGATTAACAGCACATAGGTCAGGGGAAGGAAGGTGATATAAAAAGGTAGCTGAAGAGGGGGAGAAAAGGAGGAAGAAAGGAGGGTGAAAAAACAAGATGGCAATCCTGATTGAATGAACTACCCAGAAAAATTAGTTATAACATCAAAGCCTAAGGTTAGATCTGGTGAGGTGAGAAGATGAGAAAAAAAATTGTTCATGAGGATCCATTATAGCTCAGTCAAACTTATTAGGTAATGTCACTACGTAAGAAATTTGAAAAATGGCATTTGTCAACGAATCCATAGCATGCTTATTTATGTTGCGGATACTGCGTGGAAAGGCAGTGGATTTTTGCCATACTGATCAATGGAGAACATAAAAGCTACACCAATTTCTGCAAATCCACTTTTTTTGCGACTATTGAAGCGTTTACTCTCCAGAAATGCACTGAATCTGCTTGGAAAATTGCATTTGTTGGTTTATGAAAATTAGGTTTGCCAGTGTGAACTCGGTCCACAAGCTATCGCTGTCAGAAAAAGGCAACACATTCCTCACATAAATGCATATACAAAATCTTCAAGGAAACCCTTAGCAAACTGCGCAAAGCTTGTTACGTCTGGCCATCTGCAGCAGAGTTTCCGCAGTTTAGACATCTTGCGTGAAGATAGTTTAAGGCTGCCTTCATATGGTCAAGATGCATTGAGGAATTTCCGCTAGCGGAATTACTGTGGAAATTCCACTGCGCTTATAGTACAAGTCATGAGGAGGGGATTTAAAACATCCCCTTCACGTAGTATGGAGAACTTCTGCACCAATTTTGCAGTATTTTTATTACACGCTGTGGATTCTGATTCTACAGCATGTCTAATTTATGCTGCAGAATCGCACTGTGAAATTCAGCCCTTGAAATGCAAGGATTAAATTCCGCAGCTATTCCACAAGTGAAAATGTGGCAAATCTGCACCATTAAGGTGTAGGTTTGGCCACTGTGGAACTCTTGCAAAATTGCTGCAGATATTCAGTTGCGGAAGGTCCATGGCAATTCTGCCATGTGAAAAGGCAGCCTCAGAGCGGCTTCACGCAGATGTATTTGCGCACGTATTTGTGTAGATACACAGTGAATATGCAGCGTACCATTTGCCACCTAGATATAAAGGCCACACTGAAGAGCTGGAAGGGTAGAGTTGGCACTTGTCACTGTGGCTCTTACCAGACTCCTCCCTGGAGGGACGCACACAAACTCAGCCCAAGTACCGCTAGACCTCTTCCAGGCATTGCTTGGTCAGCGGTTACCTGTATATGTGTGGTGGACTTGAGACTTGTCACGCGTGATGCCACCGTTCCTTCTCACCGTAGCTTGTACCCGGCGGATAAATGAAGAGAATCCACACAGATGGTTGAAATTTGAATACCTCAATCACTGGGAATGGACAGTGACTGGAAACCTTTACTTGCAGCTTGTCAGGTTACACGTTATGCACGCCAGTGCAGGAAAAACAGAGACTGTGAGGTCAAGGAGGAGACACAGGATGACAACGGTCCTACAATCCATATTATCTGTAAGGTACTGCTCCTGGAAGGGGAACACTTTGGAGGAGGATGGGGGTAGGATCACTCCACAGACACTCACTGAGCATTTGAAGACACTCTGCACGGTGGACTCTCCACTTCAGTCACTCCTTAAAAGTGGTACCTAGAATAGACTGCCTCAGCATACCTCTCCTCTTCCTCCATCACTTCACCACATGAGGCCGGCACTCCACTCCTCTCTCAACTGTTGAAGATCTAGAGCTCCTCAACCACACCCCAATCACTCACATTTATAGAGTTCAGACATCATGTGACTAGACAGATTTTGATACTTTTCCAGACATATCCCAGCCACTTTCTGACATTAACCTCTCATATGCTGCAGCTGTACAATACAGATAACAAGAGACTAGACAGTTTGCACAGTGCATCTACACAAAAGACATTACATGTATGACAATTATGGAGGAGCCAGAAATAGGTAAATAGGTGTTTCGGGCCACTGCAAATAGAATCCACAGATTTCAATGGGTAAGTTCACATGCACATATTTTGTGTGCACATTTTCGGCCGTGCAAAAAAAAACATAAAACATGCTCTATCTTTCTGTGCATTTGCGCACCAAAAGTCCCATGGAAGTGAATAGAAGGGTGCGAAAATACGCGCACAATTTGCAAGGAGATGTGTGAAACACTGCGCAATTCCACTGGAAGAACATATCTGGGACTGATTAGCTATTTCAATCATTGCGTTTCCTTGCTGCGCGCAAATAAACATGCCCTGTGGGAGGAAAAAGTGCCGTAAAATACACTGGAATGCACACAAAATAGCCTCGCTCGTAGAGCAAAAAGATGCTGTAAGGCATGCGCAATTGCGCTTACACTCTTGTGAAGCTGGACTTACATTTCTAAAATAACCTGCAGTTGCTAATGGGTGATAGAGAAATAGCGCACATTTTAATATCCCATCACCTGCGAATTTTTGTAATGCCCCAGCTGTAAAAGAAGGAAATCTGATAATGTTTCTGCATTAGACCCTTTTTATTGCACGAGTCTTGTGTGTTGCAAGGCATACAAAACCTGCACAAAAATAGAACCAAATATTTGCAATGAGACAGAAAAATCGCAGCTAAACTCCCTCTGCTAAACCCCTACCCCATCCCCTTGCCGGCAAGGGGCGGATGGGGGGCAGGATTTTAACACACAAGCTCCTGTACCCTCCCCCCCTTACTTTGCTGGCCGCCGGCAAGGGGCGGAGAGGTGGAGGGAATGCGGAGAAAGTTTACTGCCCGAGAGTAATCCTGCCGTCTCAATGGGCGTTAAAATGGGGGATGCTGCCGTGACCTGCTCATGGCTGCCTGTTGTGCATGTGATTTGTGGCTGCGCCGAGCCGATATACGTCTTCCTCATCTGCGGGGGGGGGGGGGATGGAAGAGCCAGGAGCAGGAACTGAGCTCCCGCCCCCTCTCTGCCTCCTCTCCGCCCCTCTGCACTATTTGCAATAAAAGGAGGTGGGACGGGGTGGGGCTAAGTTCCAAGAATTAGCTCCGTCCCCGTTCCGCCTCTCCCCATTGCAAATAGTGCAGAGGGGCGGAGAGGAGGCAGAGAGGGGGCGGGAGCTCAGTTCCTGCTCCTGGCTCTTCCATCCTCCCTCCCCCCCCCCTGCAGATGAGGACGACCTATATCGGCTCGGCGTGAAAACCGAGCCGATATACGTTCGTGGGAATGCAGCCTAAAGGTGAACTTGTGCTTTATATGGCAAATTGATTCCTAAAGTTCTTCGATCCTGAAAATGAGTAAAGTTAGTCAAATCACCACTAATTTTCTGATCACCAACTCTGTGCTGCTAACTTTGCAATTAAAGCAAAAACTTCAGTAGAAATAAATGGATTTGTTTGATCTCCCTGACTGCAGAGTAGAACAAAGACATTTGTCAATGAGATAAACGAGTCAGAGTCTCTGGCTTTATCTGCACCAGACAGAATGTGTTTAGATCAAACAGAACACTTGAATTGCTACTGATTAGCCTTCCAAGTAAAGATGGCAAGATTCCTGTGGTTTATCGGTTTTCCTCCCCCCCCCCCCCCCCTTAATTTTGCAGAAATACTTATTTTTCCCAGCTAGCCCATCTTGCTGGATATTTGCATGCTGCAACAAATTGCAGGATTAGCAGATGGCAAATGTATGTTTGTGCAAAGGCAACTCGGAGAAATGCAAGACATTTCTTGACTGAGAGGAAATCAATATGTGAAGAACGACATATTAGAAATCTTCTTGTTTACTGACTGGGAATAGCCATAAAACCATAGTAGTCGGCCACACACACACACACACACATCCAGAATGCTGAGGTGTTATGTTTAGGTGATGTTGTCTGAAATATAGATCATTATCAGTTCTTTCAAGAGTTTAGTTAAAGCCACATTCACATCTCTTTTAGGAGTACCTGTCACACATTCCATCCAAAATGCCAGACAAACTAGCATAGCATGTCCAGTAAAATGACAGACACCATGACAGAAACCCGATAGAACCCATTACAGTCGAGTGCCATTGGTGAACGTTATGTGACGGATTCGACACTGCCGTCATTAATGTTGTTCTGCTCCTAAAACAATTTTGCAATATACTTTCTGCTCCAATTCCAAATGGTTTCAAGACCTTGATCGCTGTAATCACTAGAAACAATTATTGTTGGATGACAATATGTCCTGGTCTTGTGATGAAGACTGGAAGCAGTTCTCACTAAAGTGGCTTGGCATGGTATTACACACAAAGTTTCCATTTACTTTAAAGTTACAATGTGAAGTGGGCAGGGCCTTGATGTCAAAATCGTGTATTTATTAACAAAAAAGGCTCCTCAATAGGAGGAAAAGGACTTACCTGGTTTTACCAAAGGATGTGTTTGAAATCCAGTAAAGCTTGAGGAAAGTGTTCCTAATGCACTGAAACGCATTGCTTGTTTTTTTTTTGTTGTCAATAAAAAAATGACTTTGCTGGATTTCAAGCAGATCCTAGGGAGGGGGCTTTCTTAAAGGTTGCCTGTGAACCCCCCCCCCCCCCCTCCTCCCCTCCTCTTTCACGTAAATGTTGAACTATAAAATCCTGTTCCGTACAAATGCAGATTTTTCTATATACATCCTCACTACATTTACTTCAAAGGGAACTTTGTGCATAATGTAGGAGGACTACCCTATTGGGATGTGTGAAAAATGCACAGATAATAGTTATGGCTGGCAAATTTATGAAGGCTATTAAAAAATGTGATGTTACAATGAAATCCAGTGGGTCGTGCATACCTCTGGATTGCTTTACTCTGGATGATTTTCTGATTTGTAGTATTCAGGTCACCTGACGGAGAAGGAATGAAATGGAAGTTGCAAAGCATGCTCTAAAAGGACTACTGATGCAGTTAGTTCAGGAAGAATGAGCATGAGTACCCCAAGTCTACCCTACTGGCAGAAAGAGACAGCTACCTAAGTTGAAAGGAAGCTGCTAAAGGCCCTTTCACAAAGAAGGATTATCTTTTGAAAATGAACAATCGTTCAGTGTAAATAGGTCAATGATTGAAAAATAATTTGTTCACTTATCGTTCATTGTGCATTTCATGCAAGCATTTGAGGCCTTTGATCCAAAAAGAGGTGTCTAAGGCCGCCTGCAGACTGGCGGGTCGGATCCGGCGACAAGAATTCTCGCCGCGGGACCCGACCCGAGCGCCTGCGGAGAGCAGCGCGTACTCACCCGTGCCCGGCGGCCCCAGCTCTTTCATGTGCCGGCTGCCAGGCAGCCGGCGCATGCGCAGACCGGAGCCAGCGGCCGGGTGAGTGACGTTTCTGTGCGAGGCTCTGCAAGCCCCGCACAGAAATAGGACATGCCGCGGTTTGTTTGCCACGCGAGATTTCGCGCGGCCAAACCGCGGCCGTCTGCATAGGAGTGCGTAGTGTAATGCTCTCCTATGCAGGCTTTCAGTGGCGGAAATCCCGCCGGAAATCCCGCCGCGGGATTTCCGCCCGTGTGCAGGCGGCCTTAGAGTTAGGTACCTGTCAAATAAAGTCCACCTGGATGTAGCAGATGGGCCCACATGCTTTAATCAAAATATGTGTTAAGAAGAACCTTGCATTTTTGTTCGGTTAGTATAAACAACAGATGCACAATTTTATTCAGATATTAAATGTGTGAAAGTGCTGAGGCAAGTGTTTCTAGTATTGTATTTGTTGCAACTGTAGCCTACATGCACCTTCAAATTTAATGTATTTTCTGGAAATGCTGGCTTTTGTTTTTTGTATGCATATTCTTCCTACACTGACAAGACACTGTTTATTATTGCTATATCAATCCCTATACTGTGATATTGTGTTAATCATTCCTGTTTTGTAAGATCTCTGTTTAGTAGTAAACTGTAACCATGATCACTAAGTGTGTCACTCCTGCAGTGACATCACTGTGACTTATTATTCTTTTTCTCTTACTTTACTTTGGTCATTGTTCATGCGCTTTGGCATCACTATCTTTATTATCCCTGCATTGTGGCATCATTCTATTTATTCTCCCCATAATAAAATTATAGATGTGTCCCATTATTATGTCATGTTATTGTGTGCCATAGCCAGCTTCTGTGATATAAGATTCTTAGCCTGCTCAGTGACACCACTGTGTGCATTTGTCAGGTCAATGGGGTACAGAGGTTGCACTTGGGAAATAATTGTACATTGTAATAAAATAATACATATATTAATGAAAACATTTCCTCTGTAATTCATGTAAAATTTGGCCCGTCTGACCTTATGAAACATTTTACTCTACAAGATTATATTTTCAGACTTTCAAATTAACCAAATCTTAGCTGACAACCACTAGATCATGACTGGTCCTGATATATAGCTATTGTCAGTGACTATAATGTTACAGAGATTTTTCGCTTTATTCTCGAATTATAACATTAGAGTTTATGAAGTGATATATACACATCAAGCATCTATTAAATATGGCAAACATTTAATATGACAGGTTGATTTATATCCCAGGCAGGATATCTTTCAGTATTGCTACAAATCTAGGTATTGTATGAGCTCTTCTTTTCTCGCTGTCAGCGTTATCTGCAGTGTGAGCACAGCTACTGTACATAACAATTTTGCATATAAGATTACCAGTAATTCCATCAAAATGATTATTTTGGTATTCACTGGGGCACGTAACAGGCAGAGGCATGTTAGGAGTGTGATCTACTTGATTTTCGTTACTTCTGTAAGTAAATTTGTAGGTCCCCACTAGAGATGAGCGAGAACCAAAATGCTCGGGTGCTCGTTACTCGGGACGAAATTATCGCGATGCTCGAGGGTTCGTTTCGAGTAACGAACCCCATTGAAGTCAATGGGCGACCCGAGCATTTTTGTATATCGCCGAAGCTAGCTAAGGTTTTCATTTGTGAAAATCTGGGCAATTCAAGAAAGTGATGGGAACGACACAGCAACGGATAGGGCAGGCGAGGGGCTACATGTTGGGCTGCATCTCAAGTTCCCAGGTCCCACTATTAAGCCACAATAGCGGCAAGAGTCCCCCCCCCCTCCCAACAACTTTTACTTCTGAAAAGCCCTCATTAGCAATGCATACCTTAGCTAAGCACCACACTACCTCCAACAAAGCACAATCACTGCCTGCATGACACTCCACTGCCACTTCTCCTGGGTTACATGCTGCCCAACCCCCCCGCACGATCCAGTGTCCACAGCGCACACCAAAGTGTCCCTGCGCAGCCTTCAGCTGCACTCATGCCACACCACCCTCATGTCTATTTATAAGTGCGTCTGCCATGAGAAGGAACCGCAGGCACACACTGCAGAGGGTTGGCATGGCTAGGCAGCGACCCTCTTTAAAAGGGGCGGGGCGATAGCCCACAATGCTGTACAGAAGCAATGAGAAATAGAATCCTGTGCCACCGCCATCAGGAGCTGCACACGTGGGCATAGCAATGGGGAACCTATGTGCCACACACTATTCATTCTGTCAAGGTGTCTGCATGCCCCAGTCAGACCGTGGTTTTTTATAAATAGTCACAGGCAGGTACAACTCCGCAATGGGAATTCCGTGTGCACCCACAGCATGGGTGGCTCCCTGGAACCCACCGGCTGTACATAAATGTATCCCATTGCAGTGCCCATCACAGCTGAGGTAACGTCCGATTAAATGCAGGTGGGCTTCGGCTCACACTGCATGCCCCAGTCAGACTGGGGTTCTGTAGAAGTGGACACATGCAGTTACAACTCCCTGTGGACCCACAGCATGGGTGGGTGCCAGGAAGCCACCGGCGGTACATAAATATATCCCATTGCATTGCCCATCACAGCTGATGTAACGTCAGCTTTAATGCAGGTGGGCAAAAAATTAATTGGATTACACTGTAGGCGAGGGCCCCAAAAAATTGGTGTACCAACAGTACTAATGTACGTCAGAAAAATTGCCCATGCCCAACCAAGAGGGCAGGTGAAACCCATTAATCGCTTTGGTTAATGTGGCTTAATTGGTAACTAGGCCTGGAGGCAGCCCAGTTAAAATAAAAATTGGTTCAGGTGAAAGTTTCAACGCTTTAATGAGCATTGAAACGTATAAAGATTGTTTACAAAAATTATATGACTGAGCCTTGTGGGCCTAAGAAAAATTGCCCGTTCGGCGTGATTACGTGAGGTTTCAGGAGGAGGAGCAGGAGGAAAAGGATGAATAGAATACACAGATTGATGAAGCAAAAAGGTCCCCGTTTTTGATGGTGATAGAGAACGATGCTTCCATCCGCGGGTGCAGCCTACGTATTGCTTAGGTATCGCTGCTGTCCGCTGGTGGAGAAGAGAAGTCTGGGGAAATCCAGGCTTTGTTCATCTTGATGAGTGTAAGCCTGTTGGTTGACAGGCGGGTACACTTATCCGTGATGATTCCCCCAGCCGCACTAAACACCCTCTCTGACAAGATGCTAGCTGCAGGACAAGCAAGCACCTCCAGGGCATACAGCGCGAGTTCAGGCCACGTGTCCAGCTTCGACACCCAGTAGTTGTAGGGGGCAGAGGCGTCACCGAGGACGGTCGTGTGATCGGCTACGTACTCCCTCACCATCCTTTTACAGTGCTCCCGCCAACGCAGCCTTGACTGGGGAGCGGTGACACAGTCTTGCTGGGGAGCCATAAAGCTGGCAAAGGCCTTGGAGAATGTTCCCCTTCCTGCGCTGTACATGCTGCCTGATCTCTGTGCCTCCCCTGCTAGCTGGCCCCCGGAACTGCGCCTTCTGCCACTAGCGCTGTCGGATGGGAATGTTACCATCAGTTTGTCCGCCAGGGTCCTGTGGTATAGCATCACTCTCGAACCCCTTTCCTCTTCGGGTATGAGAGTGGAAAGGTTCTCCTTATACCGTGGGTCGAGCAGTGTGTACACCCAGTAATCCGTAGTGGCCAGAATGCGTGTAACGCGAGGGTCTCGAGAAAGGCATCCTAACATGAAGTCAGCCATGTGTGCCAGGGTACCTGTACGCAACACATGGCTGTCCTCACTAGGAAGATCACTTTCAGGATCCTCCTCCTCCTCAGGCCATACACGCTGAAAGGATGACAGGCAAGCAGCATGGGTACCCTCAGCAGTGGGCCAAGCTGTCTCTTCCCCCTCCTCCTCATGCTCCTCCCCCTCCTCCTCAACGCGCTGAGATATAGACATGAGGGTGCTCTGACTATCCAGCGACATACTGTCTTCACCCGCCCCCGTTTCCGAGCGCAAAGTGTCTGCCTTTATGCTTTGCAGGGAACTTCTCAAGAGGCATAGCAGAGGAATGGTTACGTTAATGATTGCAGCATCGCTGCTCACCATCTGGGTAGACTCCTCAAAGTTTCCAAGGACCTGGCAGATGGCTGCCAACCAGGGACACTCTTCTGTAAAGAATTGAGGAGGCTGACTCCCACTACGCCGCCCATGTTGGAGTTGGTATTCCACTATAGCTCTATGCTGCTCATAGAGTCTGGCCAACATGTGGAGCGTAGAGTTCCACCGTGTGGGCACGTCGCACAGCAGTCGGTGCACTGGCAGATTAAACCGATGTTGCAGGGTCCGCAGGGTGGCAGCGTCCGTCTTGGACTTGCGGAAATGTGCGCTGACCCGGCGCACCTTTCCGAGCAGGTATGACAAGTGTGGGTAGCTTTTCAGAAAGCGCTGAACCACCAAATTAAAGACATGGGCCAGGCATGGCACGTGCGTGAGGCTGCCGAGCTGCAGAGCCGACACCAGGTTACGGCCGTTGTCACACACGACCATGCCCGGTTGGAGGCTCAGCGGCGCAAGCCAGCGGTCGGTCTGCTCTGTCAGACCCTGCAGCAGTTCGTGGGCCATGTGCCTCTTCTCTCCTAAGCTGAGTAGTTTCAGCACGGCCTGCTGACGCTTGCCCACCGCTGTGCTGCCACGCCGTGCGACACCGACTGCTGGCAACGTGCTGCTGCTGACACATCTTGATTGCGAGACAGAGGTTGCGTTGGAGGAGGAGGAGGAGGACGAGGTTGGTTTACTGGAGGAAGCATACACCGCCGCAGATACCAGCACTGAACTGGGGCCTGCAATTCTGGGGGTGGGTAGGACGTGAGCGGTCCCAGGCTCTGACTCTGTCCCAGCCTCCACTAAATTCACCCAATGTGCCGTCAGGGAGATATAGTGGCCCTGCCCGCCTGTGCTTGTCCACGTATCCGTTGTTAAGTGGACCTTGGCAGTAACCGCGTTGGTGAGGGCGCGTACAATGTTGCGGGAGACGTGGTCGTGCAGGGCTGGGACGGCACATCGGGAAAAGTAGTGGCGACTGGGAACCGAGTAGCGCGGGGCCGCCGCCGCCATCATGCTTTTGAAAGCCTCCGTTTCCACAAGCCTATACGGCAACATCTCCAGGCTGATCAATTTGGCTATGTGCATGTTTAACGCTTGAGCGTGCGGGTGCGTGGCGGCGTACTTGCGCTTGCGCTCAAACAGTTGTGCTAGCGACGTCTGGACGCTGCGCTGAGAGACATTGCTGGATGGGGCCGAGGACAGCGGAGGTGAGGGTGTGGGTGCAGGCCGGTAGGCACTCGTGCCTGTGTCCTCAGAGGGGGGTTGGATCTCAGTGGCAGGTTGGGGCACAGGGGGAGAGGCAGTGGTGCAAACCGGAGGCGGTGAACGGCCTTCGTCCCACCTTGTGGGGTGCTTGGCCATCATATGCCTGCGCATTCTGCTGGTGGTGGCTCCCCAGCTGATTTTGGTGCGACAGAGGTTGCACACCACTGGTCGTCGGTCGTCAGGCGTCTCTGTGAAAAACTGCCACACCTTAGAGCACCTTGGCCTCTGCAGGGTGGCATGGCGCGAGGGGGTGCTTTGGGAAACAGTTGGTGGATTATTCGGTCTGGCCCTGCCTCTACCCCTGGCCACCGCACTGGCTCGGCCTGTGCCCACACCCTGACTTGGGGCTCCGCGTCCTTGCCCGCGTCCACATCCTCTAGGCCTACCCCTACCCCTCAGCATGCTGTATTACCAGTAGTGCAGAAACAGAACGCTGTAATTAAATGTGCCGCTTATTGGCCTGTGGTTGGAGGTTGACTTCGCTTACGGAACGCACAGCAGAGGCAGGAAAGAATTTTGCGCAAGCCTGCTGTAACACTTAGCTGGCTGCGTATGAATTAGGACAACTACCCCCAGCAGAGACCCAGTACACTGAGGACAGTCAAAGGCAGCCCAAATATATTTTTTTCCCCAAATGTTTTTGGAAAGGCCCACTGCCTATATACACTAAATATGTTTTCTGTCCCTGCCTCACCACTACTGGCCCTGGACAATGTAAAATTACTGCAGACTGTTTCACTGTGGACAGGAATACAGCGGTGATGTAACAGGCAACACAGAGGCAGGAAAGAATTTTGCGCAAGCCTGCTGTAACACTTAGCTGGCTGTGTATGAATTAGGACAACTACCCTCAGCAGAGACCCAGTACACTGAGGACGGTCACAGGCAGCCCAAATAGATTTTTTTCCCAAATGTTTTTGGAAAGGCCCACTGCCTATATACACTAAATATGTCTTCTGTCCCTGCCTCACGACTACTGGCTCTGGACAATGTAAAATTACTGCAGGACGCAATGCTCTGCACGGCCGATATACAAAAAAAAAAAAAAAAGTGCAACACTGCAAAAAGCAGCCTCCACACTACTGCACACGGTTAGATGTGGCCCTAAGAAGGACCGTTGGGGTTCTTGAAGCCTAAAATAACTCCTAACGCTCTCCCTATAGCAGCTCCGGCACCAGCAGCACTTTTCCTGAACTATGTCAGAATGCATCTGTGGCGAGCCACGGGAGGGGCCGATTTATATACTCGGGTGATACCTGATCTGGCCAGCCACTCACTGCAGGGGGGTGGTATAGGGCTTGAACGTCGCACGGGGAAGTTGTAATGCCTTCCCTGTCTCAGAGATGAAAGTGAAAGTAACTCGAACATCGCGTGGTGCTCGTTTCGAATAACGAGCATCTCGAACACGCTAATAGTCGAACGAGTATCAAGCTCGGAAGAGTACGTTCGCTCATCTCTAGTCCCCACTAGAATGTGCTCCATGGTTGACAACGCCATCCAGTGTGCTGCTTGTGCAATGTATGCGGTCCTTGATCAGCCGATCGAGGGTGCATACTGTTGCGCAAGACGCATGCACGTCGCACATTTGGAAGCCCAGATCCTGGATCTAAACGAGCGACTGGCAACACTAAGATTCATTGACAATATGCAAAGGAGTCTGCTGCTCACTGAGCAGGCACTCACTTGGGGGTGGATGGTAGTTCGGGAGAAAGGGACAAGCAGGCAGTTAGCTGGGTAACAGTTAGAAGGGGTTGAGAGAAGAGAACCAGGCAAGCTAGTCCTGAACTGGTACACCCCAACAATTTGCAAAGTTGGCAGATGAGTGGGATGCCATTACAGGGTCAGCACCACTTTTCAAATCAAAAAGAATGGAGAGCAATATACCTTGCTGGCTCTCCTGCAGGATGCACAAAATCCTTGGATTTAAGCGTGTTAAAGATAAATCAATTGCTGACCATGATTTTCAGTTTTTCGTTAATAGTTACGGAAATCATGAAAATAGACAAAAAGAACGGGTTGTACAGCAGAAACCAATATTGGTAATTGTAGAAAAAGAAAAACCCATTCCTTTCCTAGGACTCTGCTCAGGAGGCTGGAGTTGATGGACTGGCTGAAGGTAAGATTGTAGTGCCTGCACCGATTTGAGGTATGCTTTTGGAATCACATTAGATTTCACACCCTTGTGGCGCAGTGGAAATTTTCTTGAATCATTGGATAAACCAATCCAGAATGCAAAAGCAGTGTATTTGTTGTACAATGCTTTAGCTCCTTCTAAACAGGTAGGGTATACGCCTGTACTTTCCCTGCATGCTCTACTCTAGGATGTCCCACCTGAGCAATAAGCCAACCCATCAATCCAAGGAGGTAATGTGTAGTATAGTGTCTTCTGCTTGGCTTGCCCCAATGTTAACACTGCTGTGACGCGGTTTGTATAGGGATGCATGGTATGCACCTGTCACAACCCAGGTCAATTGGTCAAAGTATCTACTTGCCATTGATATAAGGGCAGACCATCTGTTTCAGCAACTGTAGATTGACTGCATATCAATGTCGATTTACATAGACCTCTTCTCACATTAACTAGAGGCGTGGATTGTAAAAAATAAATAAATAAAATGCCGATGCCAAGACTATGGCTAAGAAATTGCTGAATGTAGTAATTTGTATATATGATGTACCAGAAATCATAGAGGTACACGTTTTATGAGCCTTCTCCTCCATCAGAACTGTGCCTAATTGTAAGACTAATCAGATGGTTTTTTTAGTAGGGCCCCATAACAGGCCTATACTTTCTTCAGTCCCAGCATAAAAAACTCCCTTTTTATGCTAGTGCTTCATATCAGGAGTTACTTCACTAACAGCATTGTAAATTATACCCTGATAACCTCTACAAGCTGACCATCTGATTCCCAAGAGATAACGGCAGGGGGCCACGGACAATGAGACGACTGCCCTGCTGTGACAACACTTCTGGAAGCTGGTCATTCAACACTGAAGCTTCAGGATCTGCACTAGTGGAAGAGGTAGATCTTCAGCCCTACTCTAGTCACTCTGGAGGCTAATTAGTCTACGTATGGCAGAAGAATGAGGATTGTATTTCTATTATGTATAATTTCAAAGAAAGATGCGTGAAAGAGACTAAGTGTGAGGACACTCGCTCAGAGCAGGTAAACACAACGACCTTAGTGTATCATACAGATTATGTGAGGGACAACATAACTTGGTAGAAAGTTGGGCCAGAGCGTAGAATGTTCTGCTCTTTGGATGACAAGTTGTCTGGAGTCCTAGATGATTTTTGTGTTACTGCATGATGGTCTGTCATAAATGGAAAGCCCAGAACACACATTTTTTAAGAGAGCTGCGGATAATTGGCCAAGACCAAATGGTGAGTCTCAAGTATTGTCTATTGGCATGGCTAACAAGATGGTTTATTTGCCCACTCAAACTATGAATGGGGATTAGTTATTAAAAGCTACAGACTGACTAGATTATCAAATTTTCACAGTATTGGGTCTGGTTAATCAAACTAATGCAGTTCAAGATTGATTGACTAATTGAGGTTACTAACCAATACACAATAGTGCAAGATTATTTTACAGTTGCCCGGGGTGGAATGTGTCAATTAATAGGGCCCATCTCCTGTCATTATATAAATCCAGAGGAAAATATGCAGGCATACACATATAGACAGACAGGGAAAGTATTCCACAAGAAACAACAAGGTACACTTCTCCGAACAGTTATCCAAATTAATCTTAGGGGAATGTTATTTGTTGTGATGTATTTCCTTGTCCTGGATTTCACCTAACTATAGGAAGGGATAATGCAGGCGATAGGGACAGGGTGCATCCTCGCGGAAATAATCCTCATGGTGAAGGTGACAGTTAGGGTTCCCTATAGAGGTTAGGGAAAGATTCATATATGCTGAATCATATAATTAGAATGCAGGCAGTCATAGAGATTATAACCAATAAGACTGAAAAAGCTTTGAAAATACATGCAAAACAAAATAATCAGATACGCTCTGCAATATATCAGAATTAGGGATGAGCGAGCATACTAGTCCGAGCTTGATACTCGTTCGAGTATTAGGGTGTTCGAGATGCTCGTTACTCGAGACGAGCACCACGCGATGTTCAAGTTACTTTCACTTACATCTCTGAAAAATTTGCGCGCTTTTCTGGCCAATAGAAAGACATGGAAGGCATTACAACTTCCTCCTGTGACGTTCCAGCCCTATACCACCCCGCTGCAGTGAGTGGCTGGGGATATCAGGTGACACCCGAGTATTTAAATCTGCCCCGCCCGCGGCTCGCCACAGATGCATTCTGACATAGCTCAGGGAAAGTGCTGCTGATGCTGGAACTCCTATAGGGAGAGTGTTAGGAGTGATTTTAGGCTTCAAGAACCCCAACGGTCCTTCTTAGGGCCACATCTAACCGTGTGCAGTACTGGTGAGGATTAGAGATGAGCGAACGTGTTCGTCCGAACTTGATATCCGTGCGGATATTAGGGTGTTCGGGATGTTCGTTATTCGTAACGAACACCATGCGGTGTTCGGGTTACTTTCACTTCCTTCCCTGAGACGTTAGCGCGCTTTTCTGGCCAATTGAAAGACAGGGAAGGCATTACAACTTCCTCCTGTGTCGTTCCAGCCCTATACCACCCCCCTGCTGTGAGTGGCTGGCGAGATCAGGTGTCCGCCTAATATAAAAGTCGGCCCCTCCCGCGGCTCGCCTCAGATGCCTTGTGAGTTAGATGAGGGACAGTGCTGTTTGTACCGGAGCTGCTGTAGGGAAAGAATTGGTAGTTAGTGTAGGCTTCAAGACCCCCAAAGGTCCTTATTAGGGCCACTGATAGCTGTGTGTTGGCTGCTGTTAGCAGTGGCAATTTTTTTTCTTTCTCAAAATCGCCTCTGCAGAGCGTTGCACCCGGCATTAGGGACAGAAGTGTTGCATAGGCAGGGAGAGTGTTAGGAGTGAGTGTAGCCTTCAAGAACCTCAACGGTCCTTTCTAGGGCCATATTTAACCGTGTGCAGTACTGTGCTGGCTGCTGTTAGCTGTGCTGCATATTTTTTTTCTTCTCAAAATCGCCTCTGCAGAGCATTGCACCCTCCATTGATACTGCAGGGAAAGAATTGTGTAGGCAGGGCAACAACACAGTTATTATTCATTGAATATACGCAGTGCGGCCTTTTGCTTGTAAAACAAGTGAAAAAAATTCTATTTGAGCTGCCTCTGTCCGTCCTAAGGGCTGTGGACACGTGTCGGCTGCGTGTGCAACGTTTAAAAATCAGACGCACCCAGCTACGTTTTACTGCTGGCTTCGCCATTTGCTTTCCTTAATTTGGAAAAAAAATACCTGCTCTGCCAGAGTTATAATAACTCTGCTACCCTCAAGTTCTGTGCCACATTAGCAGGGCCACAGCACAGTTATTAAACTTCTCATGTTCATTGAATATACGCAGTGCTGCCTTTTGGTGGAAAAAAACTGAAAAAAATTCTATTTGTCCTGCCTCTGTCCATCCTAAGGGTGGTGGACACGTGTCGGCTGCGTGTGCAATGTTTAAAAATCAGACGCACCCAGCTACGTTTTACTCCTGGCTTCGCCATTTGCTTTCCTTAATTTGGAAAAAAAATACCTGCTCTGCCAGAGTTATAATAACTCTGCTACCCTCAAGTTCTGTGCCACATTAGCACGGCCACAGCACAGTTATTAAACTTCTCATGTTCATTGAATATACGCAGTGCTGCCTTTTGGTGGAAAAAAACTGAAAAAAATTCTATTTGTCCTGCCTCTGTCCGTTCTAAGGGCAGTGGACACGTGTCGGCTGCGTGTGCAACGTTTAAAAATCAGACGCACCCAGCTACGTTTTACTCCTGGCTTCGCCATTTGCTTTCCTTAATTGGGAAAAAAATACCTGCTCTGCCAGAGTTATAATAACTCTGCTACCCTCAAGTTCTGTGACACATTAGCAGGGCCACAGCACAGTTATTAAACTTAGATTATTCATTCACTAGAGGCAGTGGGGCCTTTCGTTTTCAAAAAAGGGAAAAAATTATATTTGGCCTGCAGTCTTGCGCCAATTTATTTCCTGCCTGTGAAATCAAATCACTGGTAATACAGCATGCTGAGGGGTAGGGGTAGGCCTAGAGGACGTGGACGCGGCCGAGGACGCGGAGGGCCAAGTCAGGGTGTGGGCACAGGCCAAACTCCTGATCCAGGTGTATCGCAGCCGACTGCGGCGTGATTAGTAGAGAGGCACGTTTCTGGCGTCCCGACAGTCATCGCACAATTCATGGGTCCACGCGGGAGACGGTTATTAGAAAATGAGCAGTGTGAGCAGGTCCTGTCCTGGATGGCAGAAAGTGCTTCGAGCAACCTATCGTCCAACCGCAGTTCTGCGCCGTCCACTGCTGCAAATCAGAATCCTCTGTCTGCTGCTCCTCCTTCCTCCCAGCCTCCTCACTCCACTACAATGACACCTGCTCAGCTGCGTGAAGACTCCCAGGAACTGTTCTCTGGCCCCTGCTCAGATTGGGCAGCAGTGGTTCCTCTCCCACCAGAGGAGTTTATCGTCACTGATGCCCAACCATTGCAAAGTTCCCGGGGTCCGGGGGATGAGGCTGGGGACTTCCGCAAACTGTCTCAAGAACTTTCTGTGGGTGAGCAGAACGATGACGATGAGACACAGTTGTCTTGCAGTCAGGTAGTAGTGAGGGCAGTAAGTGCGAGGGAGGAGCGCACAGAGGATTCTGAGGAAGAGCAGCAGGACGATGAGGTGACTGACCCCACCTGGTTTGCAACGCCTACTCAGGACAGGTCTTCAGAGGGGGAGGCAGGGGCAGCAGCAGGGCAGGTTGCAAGAGGCAGTGCGGTGTCCAGGGGTAGAGGCAGGGCCAGACCGAATAATCCACCAACTGTTTCCCAAAGCGCACCCTCGCGCCATGCCACCCTGCAGAGGCCGAGGTGCTCTAAGGTCTGGGAGTTTTTCACAGAGACGCCTGACAACCGACGAGCAGTGGTGTGCAACCTTTGTCGCGCAAAGCTAAGCCGGGGAGCCAACACCAACAGCCTCAGCACCACCAGCATGCGCAGACATATGATGGCCAAGCACCCCACAAGGTGGGACGAAGGCCGTTCACCACCTCCGGTTTGCACCGCTGCCTCTCCCCCTGTGCCCCAACCTGACACTGCTATCCAACCCCCCTCTCAGGACACAGGCACTACCGCCTCATGGCCTGCACCCACACCCTCACCTCCGCTGTCCTCGGACCCATCCACCAGTGTAGTTCAGCGCACCGTCCAGCCGTCGCTTGCGCAAGTGTTTGAACGCAAGCGCAAGTACGCCGCCACGCACCCGCACGCTCAAGCGTTAACCGTCCGCATAGCAAAATTCATCAGCCTTGAGATGCTGCCGTATAGGGTTGTGGAAACGGAGTCCTTCAAAAGTATCATGGAGGCGGCGGCCCCGCGCTACTCAGTTCCCAGTCGCCACTACTTTTCCCGATGTGCCGTCCCAGCCCTGCACGACCACGTCTCCCGCAACATTGTACGCGCCCTCACCAACGCGGTTACTGCTACGGTCCACTTAACAACGGACACGTGGACAAGCACAGGCGGGCAGGGCCACTACATCTCCCTGACGGCACATTGGGTGAATTTAGTGGAGGCTGGGACAGAGTCAGAGCCTGGGACCGCTCACGTCCTACCCACCCCCAGAATTGCGGGCACCAGCTCGGTGGTTGTATCTGCGGAGGTGTATGCTTCCTCCACTAAAGCACCCTCCTCCTCCTCCTCCTCTGTCTCGCAATCAAGATGTGTTAGCAGCAGCATGTCGCCAGCAGTCGGTGTCGCGCGGTGTGGCAGCACAGCGGTTGGCAAGCGTCAGCAGGCCGTGATGAAACTACTCAGCTTAGGAGATAGGAGGCACACGGCCCACGAACTGCTGCAGGGTCTGACAGAGCAGACCGACCGCTGGCTTGCGCCGCTGAGCCTCCAACCGGGCATGGTCGTGTGTGACAACGGCCGTAACCTGGTGGCGGCTCTGCAGCTCGGCAGCCTCACGCACGTGCCATGCCTGGCCCATGTCTTTAATTTGGTGGTTCAGCGCTTTCTGAAAAGCTACCCACGCTTGTCAGACCTGCTCGTAAAGGCGCGCCGGCTCTGCGCACATTTCCGCAAGTCTCACACGGACGCTGCCACCCTGCGCACCCTGCAACATCACTTTAAGCTGCCAGTGCACCGACTGCTGTGCGACGTGCCCACACGGTGGAACTCTACGCTCCACATGTTGGCCAGGCTCTATGAACAGCGTAGAGCTATAGTCGAATACCAACTCCAACATGGGCGGCGCAGTGGGAGTCAGCCTCCTCAATTCCTTTCAGAAGAGTGGGCCTGGTTGGCAGACATCTGCCATGTCCTTGGTAATTTTGAGCAGTCTACCCAGGTGGTGAGCGGCGATGCTACAATCATTAGCGTCACCATTCCTCTGCTATGCATCTTGAGAAATTCCCTGCAAAGCATAAAGGCAGCTGCTTTGCGCTCGGAAACGGGGGCGGGGGAAGACAGTATGCCGCTGGATAGTCAGGGCACCCTCCTGTCTATTTCTCAGCGCGTACAGGAGGAGGAGGAGGAGCATGAGGAGGAGGGGGAAGAGACAGCTTGGCCCGCTGCTGACGGTACAACGGCTGATTGCCTGTCATCCTTTCAGCGTGTATGGCCTGAGGAGGAGGAGGAGGAGGAGGAGGAGGATCCTGAAAGTGATCTTCCTAGTGAAGACAGCCATGTGTTGCGTACTGGTACCCTGGCACACATGGCTGACTTCATGTTAGGATGCCTTTCTCGTGACCCTCGCGTTGCACGCATTCTGGCCACCACGGATTGCTGGGTGTACACACTGCTCGACCCACGCTATAAGGAGAACCTGCCCACTCTCATTCCCGAAGAGGAAAGGGGTTCGAGAGTGTTGCTATACCACAGGACCCTTGCGGACAAGCTGATGGTAAAATTCCCAGCCTACAGCGCTAGTGGCAGAAGGCGCAGTACCGAGGGCAAGGTAGCAGGGGAGGTGCGGAGATCGAGCAGCATGTACATCCCAGGCAGTGCAACAGTCTTTAAGGGCCTGGACAGCTTTATGGCTCCCCACCAAGACTGTGTCACCGCTCCCCAGTCAAGGCTGAGTCGGCGGGAGCACTGTAAAAGGATGGTGAGGGAGTACGTAGCCGATCGCACGACCGTCCTCCGTGACGCCTCTGCCACCTACAACTACTGGGTGTCGAAGCTGGACACATGGCCTGAACTAGCGCTGTATGCCCTGGAGGTGCTTGCTTGTCCTGCGGCTAGCGTCTTGTCGGAGAGGGTGTTTAGTGCGGCTGGGGGAATCATCACAGATAAGCGTACCCGCCTGTCAACCGACAGTGCCGACAGGCTAACACTCATCAAGATGAACAAAGGCTGGATTTCGCCAGACTTCTCTTCTCCACCAGCGGACAGCAGCGATACGTAAGCAATACGTAGGCTGCACCCGCGGATGGAAGCTACGTTCTCTCTCACCATCCAAAACGGGGACATTTCTGCTTCATCAATCTGTGTCTAATATTCCTCCTCCTCCTCCTCCTGCTACTCCTCCTGAAACCTCACGTAATCACGCTGAACGGGCAATTTTTCTTAGGGCCACAAGGCTCACTCAAATAATTTTTCTAAACAATTTTTAAAAGTTTCAATGCGCTTAAAAGCGTTGGAACTGTAACTTGAACCAATTTTTCGTTACACTGGGCTGCCTCCAGGCCTAGTTACCACTTAAGCCACATTAACCAAAGCGATTAATGGGTTTCACCTGCCCTCTTGGCTGGCCATGGCCAATTTTTGGGATGTACATTAGTACTGTTGATACAGCAATTTTTGTGGGCCCTCGTCTACAGTGTAATCAAATAAATTTTTAGCCCACCTGCATTAAGCACGACATTACTACCTCAGCTGTGTTGGGCAATGCAATGGGATATTTCTATGTACCGCCGGTGGCTTCCTGGCACCCAACCATGCTGTCGGTCCACAGGGAGTTGTAAATGCATCTGTGTCCACTTCTAAAGAACCCCAGTCAGACTGGGGCATGCAGTGTGGGCCGAAGCCCACCTGTATTACGCACGACATTACTACCTCAGCTGTGTTGGGCAATGCAATGGGATATTTTTGTGTACCGCCGGTGGGTTCCAGGGAGCCACCCATGCTGTAGGTGCACACGGAGTGTAACCTACATGTGTCCACTTGTAAAGAACCCCAGTCTGACTGGGGCATGCAGTGTGGGCCGAGGCCCACCTGTATTACGCACGACATTACTACCTCAGCTGTGTTGGGCAATGCAATGGGATATTTTTGTGTACCGCCGGTGGGTTCCAGGGAGCCACCCATGCTGTCGGTCGACAGGGACTTCACAATAGGGAGTTGTACCTGCCTGTGTCTATGAATTAAAAAGCCCGGTCTGACTGGGGCATGCAGACACCTTGACAGAATGAATAGTGTGTGGCACATAGGTTCCCCATTACTATGCCCACGTGTGCAGCTCCTGATGGCGGTGGCACAGGATTCTATTTCTCATTGTTTCTGTACAGCATTGTGGGCTATCGCCCCGCCCCTTTTAAAGAGGGTCACTGCCTAGCCGTGCCAACCCTGTGCAGTGTGTGCCTGCGGTCCCTCGTCATGGCAGACGCACTTCTAAATAGACATGAGGGTGGTGTGGCATGAGGGCAGCTGAAGACTGCGCAGGGACACTTTGGTGTGCGCTGTGGGGGGGAGGGGGGGCGGTTGGGCAGCATGTAACCCAGTAGAAGTGGCAGTGGAGTGTCATGCAGGCGGTGATTGTGCTTTGTTGGAGGTAGTGTGGTGCTTAGCAAAGGTATGCCATGCTAATGATGGCTTTTCAGAAGTAAAAGTTGTTGGGGGGGGGGGGGGCACTCTTGCCGGTATTCTGGCTTAATAGTGGGACCTGTGAACTTGAGATGCAGCCCAACATGTAGCCCCTCGCCTGCCCTATCCGTTGCTGTGTCGTTCCCATCACTTTCTTGAATTGCCCAGATTTTCACACATGAAAACCTTAGCGAAAATCGGCGAAATACAAAAATGTTCTGGTCGCCCATTGACTTCAATGGGGTTCGTTATTCGAAACGAACCCTCGAACATCGCGGGAAGTTCGTTTCGAATAACGAACACCCGAACATTTTGGTGTTCGCTCATCTCTAGTGAGGATGCTTTTTGCAGTGTTGCACTTTTTTTTTTGTATATCGGCCGTGCAGAGCATTGCGTCCTCAGTCTGCAGTAATTTTACATAGTATAGGGCCAGTAGTGCTGAGGCAGGGACAGTGAAATTCGTGAAAGACATATACTGTCTATATAGGCAGTGGGCTTTTCCAAAGAAATTGGGGACAAAAAAATATATTTGGGCTGCCTGTGACCGTCCTGACTGTACTGCGTCTCTGCTGGGGGTAGTAGTCCTAATTAATACGCAGCCAGCTAAGTGTTACAGCAGGCTTGCGCAAAATTCTTTCCTGGCTCTGCATTGCCCATTACATCATTGCTGTCATCCTGTCCAGAGGGAAACAGTCTGCAGTAATTTTACATAGTATAGGGCCAGTAGTGCTGAGGCAGGGACAGTGAAAAAGGTGAAAGACGTATACTGTCTATATAGGCAGTGGGCTTTTCCAAAAAAATTTGGGAAAAAACATTCTATTTGGGCTGCCTGTGACCGTCCTGGGTGTACTGCGTCTCTGCTGGGGGTAGTAGTCCTAATTAATACGCAGCCAGCTAAGTGTTACAGAAGGCTTGCGCAAAATTCTTTCCTGGCTCTGCGTTGCCCATTACATCATTGCTGTCATCCTGTCCAGAGGGAAACAGTCTGCAGTAATTTTACATAGTATAGGGCCAGTAGTGCTGAGGCAGGGACAGTGAAATACGTGAAAGACATATACTGTCTATATAGTCAGTGGGCTTTTCCAAAAAAATTTGGGCTGCCTGTGACCGTCCTGACTGTACTGTGTCTCTGCTGGGGGTAGTAGTCCTAATTAATACGCAGCCAGCTAAGTGTTACAGCAGGCTTGCGCAAAATTCTTTCCTGGCTCTGCGTTGCCCGTTACATCATTGCTGTCATCCTGTCCAGAGGGAAACAGTCTGCACTGCAGTAATTTTATATAGTATAGGGCCAGTAGTGCTGAGGCAGGGACAGTGAAAAACATGAAAGACATATACTGTCTATATAGGCAGTGGGCTTTTCCAAAAAAATTTGGGACAAAAAAATATATATTTGGGCTGCCTGTGACCGTCCTGACTGTACTGCGTCTCTGCTGGGGGTAGTAGTCCTAATTATTACGCAGCCAGCTAAGTGTTACAGCGGGCTTGCGCAAAATTCTTTCCTGCTCTGCTGTGCATTCCGTAAGCGAAGTCAGCCTCCAACCACAGGCCAATAAGCGGCACATTTAATTACAGCGTTCTGTTTCTGCACTACTGGTAATACACCATGCTGAGGGGTAGGGGTAGGCCTAGAGGACGTGGACGCGGGCGAGGACGCGGAGGCCCAAGTCAGGGTGTGGGCACAGGCCGAGCTCCTGATCCAGGTGTATCGCAGCCGACTGCTGCGGGATTAGGAGAAAGGCACGTTTCTGGCGTCCCCACATTCATCTCACAATTAATGGGTCCACGCGGTAGACCTTTATTAGAAAATGAGCAGCATGAGCAGGTCCTGTCGTGGATGGCAGAAAGTGCATCCAGCAATCTATCGACCACCCAGAGTTCTGCGCCGTCCACTGCTGCAACTCTGAATCCTCTGGCTGCTGCTCCTCCTTCCTCCCAGCCTCCTCACTCCATTACAATGACACATTCTGAGGAGCAGGCAGACTCACAGGATCTGTTCCCGGGCCCCTGCCCAGAATGGGCAGCAATGGTTCCTCTCCCACCGGAGGAGTTTGTCGTGACCGATGCCCAACCTTTGGAAAGTTCCCGGGGTCCGGGGGATGAGGCTGGGGACTTCCGGCAACTGTCTCAAGAGCTTTCAGTGGGTGAGGAGGACGATGACGATGAGACACAGTTGTCTATCACTCAGGTAGTAGTAATTGGAGTAAGTCCGAGGGAGGAGCGCACAGAGGATTCGGAGGAAGAGCAGCAGGACGATGAGGTGACTGACCCCACCTGGTTTGCTACGCCTACTGAGGACAGGTCTTCAGAGGGGGAGGCAAGTACAGCAGCAGGGCAGGTTGGAAGAGGCAGTGCGGTGGCCAGGGGTAGAGGCAGGGCCAGACCGAATAATCCACCAACTGTTTCCCAAAGCGCCCCCTCGCGCCATGCCACCCTGCAGAGGCCAAGGTGCTCAAAGGTCTGGCAGTTTTTCACTGAGAGTGCAGACGACCGACGAACAGTGGTGTGTAACCTTTGTCACGCCAAGATCAGCCAGGGAGCCACCACCACCAGCCTCACCACCACCAGCATGCGCAGACATATGATGGCCAAGCACCCCACAAGGTGGGATGAAGGCTGTTCACCGCCTCCGGTTTGCACCACTGCCTCTCCCCCTGTGCCCCAACCTGCCACTGAGATCCAACCCCTCTCTCAGGACACAGGCACTACCGTCTCCTGGCCTGCACCCACACTCTCACCTCAGCTGTCCTTGGCCCCATCCACCAATGTCTCTCAGCGCACCGTCCAGCCGTCGCTAGCGCAACTGTTTGAGCGCAAGTACGCCGCCACGCACCCGCACGCTCAAGCGTTAAACGTGCAAATAGCCAAATTGATCAGCCTGGAGATGCTGCCGTATAGGCTTGTGGAAACTGAGGCTTTCAAAAGCATGATGGCGGCGGCCCCGCGCTACTCAGTTCCCAGTCGCCACTACTTTTCCCGATGTGCCGTCCCAGCCCTGCACGACCACGTCTCCCGCAATATTGTACGCGCCCTCACCAACGCGGTTACTGCCAAGGTCCACTTAACAATGGACACGTGGACAAGCACAGGTGGGCAGGGCCACTATATCTCCCTGACGGCACATTGGGTGAATTTAGTGGAGGCTGGGACAGAGTCAGAGCCTGGGACCGCTCACATCCTACCCACCCCCAGAATTGCGGGCCCCAGCTCGGTGCTGGTATCTGCGGCGGTGTATGCTTCCTCCACTAAACCACCCTCCTCCTCCTCCTCCTCCTCCTACTCAACCTCTGTCTCGCAATCAAGATGTGTCAGCAGCAGCACGTCGCCACCAGTCGGTGTCGCGCGGGGTGGCTGCACAGCGGTGGGCAAGCGCCAGCAGGCCGTGCTGAAACTACTCAGCTTAGGAGAGAAGAGGCACATGGCCCACGAACTGCTGCAGGGTCTGACAGAGCAGACCGACCGCTGGCTTTCGCCGCTGAGCCTCCAACCGGGCATGGTCGTGTGTGACAACGGCCGTAACCTGGTGGCAGCTCTGCAGCTCGGCAGCCTCACGCACGTGCCATGCCTGGCCCACATCTTTAATTTGGTGGTTCAGCGGTTTCTGAAAAGCTACCCACGCTTGTCAGACCTGCTCGGAAAGGTGCGCCGGCTCAGCGCACATTTCCGCAAGTCCAACACGGACGCTGCCACCCTGCGCACCCTGCAACATCGGTTTAATCTGCCAGTGCACCGACTGCTGTGCGACGTGCCCACACGGTGGAACTCTACACTCCACATCTTGGTCAGGCTCTATGAGCAGCGTAGAGCTATAGTGGAATACCAACTCCAACATGGGTGGCGTAGTGGGAGTCAGCCTCCTCAATTCTTTACAGAAGAGTGGGCCTGGTTGGCAGCCATCTGCCAGGTCCTTGGAAACTTTGAGGAGTCTACCCAGATGGTGAGCGGCGATGCTGCAATCATTAGCGTCACCATTCCTCTGCTATGCCTCTTGAGAAGTTCCCTGCAACGCATAAAGGCAGATGCTTTGCGCTCGGAAACGGAGGCGGGGGAAGACAGTATGTCGCTGGATAGTCAGAGCACCCTCATGTCTATATCTCAGCGCGTTGAGGAGGAGGAGGGGGAGGAGCATGAGGAGGAGGGGGAAGAGACAGCTTGGCCCACTGCTGAGGGTACCCATGCTGCTTGCCTGTCATCCTTTCAGCGTGTATGGCCTGAGGAGGAGGAGGAGGAGGAGGATCCTGAAAGTGATCTTCCTAGTGAGGACAGCCATGTGTTGCGTACAGGTACCCTGGCACACATGGCTGACTTCATGTTAGGATGCCTTTCTCGAGACCCTCGCGTTACACGCATTCTGGCCACTACGGATTACTGGGTGTACACACTGCTCGACCCACGGTATAAGGAGAACCTTTCCACTCTCATACCCGAAGAGGAAAGGGGTTCGAGAGTGATGCTATACCACAGGACCCTGGCGGACAAACTGATGGTAAAATTCCCATCCGACAGCACTAGTGGCCGAAGGCGCAGTTCCGAGGGCCAGGTAGCAGGGGAGGCGCGGAGATCAGGCAGCATGTACAGCGCAGGCAGGGGAACACTCTCCAAGGCCTTTGCCAGCTTTATGGCTCCCCAGCAAGACTGTGTCACCGCTCCCCAGTCAAGGCTGAGTCGGCGGGAGCACTGTATAAGGATGGTGAGGGAGTACGTAGCCGATCGCACGGACGTCCTTCGTGACGCCTCTGCTCCCTACAACTACTGGGTGTCGAAGCTGGACACGTGGCCTGAACTCGCGCTGTATGCCCTGGAGGTGCTTGTTTGCCCTGCAGCTAGCGTCTTGTCAGAGAGGGTGTTTAGTGCGGCTGGGGGAATCATCACGGATAAGCGTACCCGCCTGTCAACTGACAGTGCCGACAGGCTTACACTCATAAAGATGAACAAAGCCTGGATTTCCCCAGACTTCTCTTCTCCACCAGCGGACAGCAGCGGTACCTAAACTATACGTAGGCTGCACCCGCGGATGGAAGCATCATTCTCTATCACCATAAAAAACAGGGACCTTTTAGCTTCATCAATCTGTGTATTATATTCATCCTCCTCCTCCTGCTCCTCCTCCTGAAACCTCACGTAATCACGCCGAACGGGCAATTTTTCTTAGGCCCACAAGGCTCAGTCATATGACTTTTGTAAACTATGCTGTCGGTCCACACGGAGTTGTAACTGCATGTGTCTACTTATAAAGAACCCCAGTCTGACTGGGGCATGCAGTGTGGGCCGAAGCCCACCTGCATTAAACCTGATGTCACCTCAGCTGTGCTGGGCACTGCAATGGGATATATTTATGTACCGCCGATGGGTTCCAGGGAGCCACCCATGCTGTCGGTCCACACGGACTTCACATTAGTGAGTTGTACCTGCTTGTGTCTATGTATTAAAAACCCCGGTCTGACTGGGGCATGCAGTGTGGGCCGAAGCCCACCTGTATTTAATCTGACGTTAGCTCTACTATCCGGGGCACTGCATTGGGACAAACTACAGGAGCAATACAGCGCTAATGAGAACTGCACAGCTACGCTAGCATAGGAGTCCGCTGTAGGCCCGCGATTGCTGAGGGTTTGTGCAGAGGCCTATGTCCTGGGTGCAGTGAAAGTCCGCTTCCTGCCTAGGATTGCTGAAGCTGGGGGCCGAGGCCTATGTCGTGGGTGCGGTGCAAGTCTGCCATGTTTTGCCGCTCAGATCAATTTTTGGTTCATGTCTTGGGCTTCCTAGGACCCCCCTATGCTGTTGGTGCAAACTTAGTTCCCATCGCGGTGTTTGACCTGTCTGGCACAAAGACACTGACTGACTTGGGTAGAGGGCAGAGCGCTGACGGCTTTCCCCTTGCAGTGTGGATTGAGCTACGCAACACCTTGACAGAATGAATAGTGTGTGGCACATGGATTCCCCATTGCTATGCCCACGTTTGCAGCTCCTGATTGAGGTGGCACAGGATTGGAGTTCTCATTGCTTCTGTACAGCATTGTGGGCTATCGCCCCGCCCCTTTTAAAGAGGGTCGCTGCCTGGCCCTGCCAACCCTCTGCAGTGTGTGCCTGCGGTTCCTCCTCATGGCAGACGCACTTATAAATAGACATGAGGGTGGTGTGGCTGTGAGGCCAGCGTGTGGCATGAGGGCAGCTAAAGGCTGCGCAGGGACACTTTGGTGTGCGCTGTGGACACTGGGTGGTGCGGGGGGGGGGGGGGTTGGGCAGCATGAAACCCAAGAGAAGAGGCAGGGGTGTGTACCGCAGGCAGTGCTTGTGCTTTGTTGGAGGTAGTCTGTTACTTAGCTAAGGTGTGCCTTACTAATGAAGGTTTGTCCAAAGTAAAAATTGGTAGGGAGGGGGGGCCCACTCTTGCCACTATTGTGGCTGAATAGTGGGACCTGGAAACCTGAAATGCAGCCCAGCATGTTGCCCCTCGCCTGCCCTATCCGTTTCTGTGTCGTTTCCAGCACTTTCTTGGGTTTTGCAGATTTTCACAAATGAAAACCTTAGCGAGCATCGGCGATATACAAAAATGCTCGGGTCGCCCTTTGACTTCAATGGGGTTCATTACTCGAAACGAACCCTCGAGCATTGCGAAAAGTTCGACTCGAGTAACGAGCACCCGAGCATTTTGGTGCTCGCTCATCTCTAATCAGAATCACTTGGGTTTAGATTACCTGTTAGATCTGAAGGAGGTGTATGTGGAAAATTGAATTTTACAAATTGCTGTCTCCAGATTGATGCTGGAGGAAAAATTATTGAAGAAATAACAGATAAAATGCAAAAAGTAATGCATGTCCCAGTACAGATCTGGAATGGATGGAACCCTAATGTTCTGTTTAGGGCAGTGATGGGCAACCTTTTGAGCTCGGTGTGTCAAAATTCGCCAAAAAAACTAGCATAACTCAGGTGTTGTGTCACTTCGAGAAAAAAACATAAATTTGTGATATTTATAGTTTAAATAACAAAAATGTATAATTGTAATGTATAACTGTATTTAATAAACCCAAAACACCCATAGCACAGGCCCTCGCCTCTCGCTGCCTCCCCCTCACTTATCTCAGTAATGATGAGCCCCCAGCGATGACAGTGCCCCCACAGCAGCCCCAAGCAGTGACAGTGGCGCCCCACAGCGGCACCCAGGAGTGACAGTGCCCCCCACAGCGGCCCCCAACAGTGACAGTGCCCCCCACAGCGGCCCCCAGCAGTGACAGTCCCCCACAGCACCACCCCAGCAGCAACAGCGGCCCCCAGCAGCGACAGCGCCCCCCACAGCAGCCTCCAGCAGCGACAGCGGCCCCCAGCAGTGACCCCCAGCGGTGATAGTGCCCCTTACATCGGCCCTTAGCAGTGACAGCGCCCCCCCCCACAGTGGACCCCAACAGTGAAAGCGACCCCCACAGCGGCCCCCAGTAGTGACAGCGCTCTTCACAGCGCCCCCGAGAAGTGACAGCGGCTACAGCGGTGATAGTGCCCCTCACAGCAGCCCTAAGCAGTCACAGTGCCCCCCACAGTGGCCCCCAGCGGTGATAGTGCCCCTCACAGTGGCCTTTAGCAGTCACAGTGACCCCCACAGCAGCCCCCAGCGGTGATAGTGCCTCTCACAGTGGCCCTTAACAGTGACAGTGCCCCCCAGCAGTGACAGATCCCCCACAACGGCCCTTAGCAGTGACCCCCAGCGGTGATCGTGCCCCTCAAAGTGGCCCTTAGCAGTCACAGTGACCCCACAGCGGCCCCCAGCAATGATAGTGCCCCCAAGCAGTGACACTGCCCCCCGAGACCCATGCACTTACCCTCTTCACGTCCTGGAAGCTCCGCTCCTCCTCTGAAGTCCGCGCCCTCCAGCAGCGATGATCTCCAGCGCACACTGTGTCAGTGTGCTGCTGGGTGCCTCCTCCCCTGGACGCTCTCGCGGAACCAACAGGTAGGAGACGTCAGGGCAGGGGGAACGAGGATCCTGGCAGCACACTGACATGACAGTGTGCGCTGGGATCAGCGCTGGTAGTAGTGCTGGTTAGTGAGTACTAGCAGGGGAGCCGTGGCCCCTGCCAGTATTCACTAACAGGGTGATCGGCCGCGTGTCAGCGACTATCGCTACACGTGTCAGTGCTGACATGCGTGTCATAGGTTCACAATCACAGGTTTAGGGGGTGGTTCTTAGTTTTTGGGGGTTTAAGACCTTAGTGGGCATAGTGTTGCTTATTCTGGCAGTATGTACTCTCCCGCCCTTGCTTACTACTCCTACTGCTCATGTTATGACCTTATGGAAACATAAACCCCCTAGACAAAATGATGATGCTCTATAGATATATTGAGTATCAAAAGGGGAATATAGTAGCCAGGATCTGTATGAGAAAGGGTTAATGCAAGTAAAATGGCAGATTCCATAAAATAGAGGACGGAGGTATGCCTATTTATGGGTGAGGAAATGAGACAGCAGCTTGAATGAGGAAAAAGTTTAGTACGCTTGCGTAGCAATGCGGCAGAATGTGATGAATCAGCATATATTTAGATAAGAAAGGAATTTCTTTTGTGTAAGTTGTATAAAAAGTGTACGCCCTCTGTGTTCACGGTTCAAAATACGAGATTTTTCTTTTGAATCTGCTTTGATGCAGTTAAAGAAGCTATATTTTCAGAAGAAACTGCCTCAGTGTCTTGGAATCCCACTACACAACTCCGTTTAAGGGTGGTTCCACGCATGATTTTCATGTGATGCGAGAGTCAGAAAAAAAGCAGATTATGAAGCCAATGGTTTCCTTCTCATTAGTGATGTTTTCACTCAGGTGATTTTGTGAGAGCAAAAAATCGTGGCATACTATATCTTTTTGCGATGTGCATTTTTTTTGTATCTCCCATGTTTCCCTATGAAGCCTCCTTTTTATCGCATCGCAGGGCAACAAACTTGCATTGCAATGCAATAACATTATAAAAGTCCTATTGACTTCCACGAAAAAAATTGCATGTTTTTATTGTACGATTTTATGACGGCGGCAGCAATGGGATGCGAGATTAAGCTAAAAAAAGCATTACTGGCGCCCAAAAATCTTAGCAAAATCGAGCACTATAGGGGTAACTATTACTATAAAGGGACACTATGATGGCCATTATTACTGTATGGTGCACTATGGGGACCTATTAATGTATAGGGGCACTATTAGTGAATGGGACATAATGCGGCACTATTCATGTATGCAGGGAAACATGGGGGCACTATTAGTATATGGGGTCACAATGTAAGCACAAATAGTACATGGGGGAACAATGGGGTTACTATTACCAGAGAAAGGAACAATGCAGGCCACTATTACAATGTAAGGGTACAATGGTTTCACCATTACTATATGGATACACAATGGGGCAAATATTGCTGTATGGGGGCATAATGAGAACCATTATCATTATATGAGGGCATTAATATATACAGTATATATACCATCAATGCCACCAGAAACTGTACATCTAGGCAACTGGCTGTGGGGGCAGGTCTGAGATTTGCTCTGGGGCCCATTCAGCTCTAGTTTCGCCCCTGGGTGCGAATATTGTTTGACTTTCATGGGAAAATGGGGAAAACAAAGTTATTCTGCCATTGTTTTGCAATTTTTTTCACAGTATTCCCAAGAGGGGAAAAAAAAAATATATATATATATATATATATATATATATTTATTTATTTTATTTTATTTTTTTTTCTTGGGAGAGGCTTTTTTAACTTTATTAAAATGTAAATGTAAACTTAAAGAAATTGTACCAGAAGAATTTCCCAGCCCATATTACTCGGAAGGAGCCTCTGCAAAGTGAATGAACAAAAGAGAAATCTAAATCAAATCAGTGTTTGGTGGCACCACCCTTTGCCTTCCAAAAAGAATAAATTCTTCTAGGTACACTTGAACACTGGATTTGAAGGAACTCGGCAGGGAGGTTGTTCCAAACATCTTGGAGAACTTTTTTTTTTTTATTAGACATGCGGATTTGCCTTAGATCTGCTCCTCTACAATTGATCCCATCTCTTATGCTGATCACGTGATGCTGCATGCCTCACTGGCATCCTCAACAACTTTAGCCAGACCTTGGCACTGGCACTTAAATGAGTCTCTATTGCATGATATAACTAATAGTGAGACTATTCGAGCTGACCTAATCCACTACTTTGAAGAGAACCCATCGATGAACACTTCTTCCCTCACAGTTTGGACAGCTCATGTGTTGCTCGAGGGCTGTTCGTATGACATGGGACTCAGTGTAAAAAATAAAGATCCCATGAAATAGTGGCCCTTATACCTAAAATCAAAGCTGTGGAAAAAACGCATACATGGTCTCATGCAGCTTCCGTCCACTCTGCACTTATCGCAACCTATAAATGCCTGAAAAATTAACAAGCCTTCCAAACTAAATCCCTATTGGGCAGAAGATGTTGCCATTTCTTTGAGTTTAGAAATAAATGTAGCAGAACTATAGCGAGATCTCTGAGAGAACAGAGGTCCCGTAATTTCGTACCAGGAATCTCATCCCGTAATGGTTCTCTCACTAGTGATCCTGAAAAATTGTAGATGAGTTTGCACAACCTGACATCTGATCTGGGATCACAATTTGATACCTCCCTGGGCTCCCAAATTCAGCAGTACCTGGATAAATCTTGCCTGCTATTCCAATCAGAGGAGCAATAGAAGTGCTAAAGCTAAGTACTATTTTAATCCATCTCTTAAAGGAGATGTCCCGAGGCAGCAAGTGGGTCTATACACTTCTGCATGGCCATAATAATGCACTTTGTAATGTACATTGTGCATTAATTATGAGCCATACAGAAGTTATAAAAAGTTTTATACTTACCTGCTCCGTTGCTAGCGTCCTCGTCTCCATGGAGCCGACTAATTTTTGGCCTCCGATGGCCAAATTAGCCGCGCTTGCGCAGTCCGGGTCTTCAGCAGTCTTCTATGGAGCCGCTCGTGCCAGAGAGCGGCTCCGTGTAGCTCCGCCCCGTCACGTGCCGATTCCAGCCAATCAGGAGGCTGGAATCGGCAGTGGACCGCACAGAAGAGCTGCGGTCCACGAAGGTAGAAGATCCCGGCGGCCATCTTCAGCAGGTGAGTATGAAGACGCCGGACCGCCGGGATTCAGGTAAGCGCTGTGCGGGTGGTTTTTTTAACCCCTGCATCGGGGTTGTCTCGCGCCGAACGGGGGGGGGGGGTTAAAAAAAAAAAAAACCCGTTTCGGCGCGGGACATCTCCTTTAATGAGTGTGCAAGCTAAATGAGTGTGCGTGGCTGACATAACTGTACTGTGTTCTAAGTGTACTGTGTCCTAATTGTGACTTGGAATTAGTGACTTTGGATTTGGGGACTTTGAAAAAGTCACGGGCATTTAATTACTGCTTATTTGTTTGAATTATTGCATATACTGCTTTCCTCTAATGTATCTGTATGATCCCCATTTAGAATGTGCTCCATGATTGACAAGGCTGTCCAGTGTACATCTTGTGCCATATATGCAGTCCTTGAACAGCCGCTGTATAAAATGTGAGTGTGTTGCACATTTGGGAGCCCAGATCCTGGATATAATTAAGCAGCTTGCAACACTGAGATCTACTGGCAATATGAAAAGGAGTTTGCTACTCACTGAGAAGACACTCACTGGAGTAAATGTGGGGGTGGATGGTAGTTTGGGAGAGCAGAACAAGCAGGCCATTAGCTTGGTGACAGTTAGAGAGAGGGGTAGAGGGAAGAGATCCAGGGAGGTTAGTCCTTAACTGGCACACCCGCAGACGTTTGCAAAGTTGGCATATGAGGGGGATGCCATAACAGGATTAGCATTGCTGAAGCACGACATGCCCTCTGACCGCCAGGGGAATGTCTGCTCCAGTAAGAAAGGGAATGGGAACGCAGGGCAAGCCACACAGGTCCTGGTAGTGGGAGAATTAAATATTAGAGGGACAGACAGGGCAATCTACCACAAAGACCCAAAATGTCAAACAGTGTGTTGTCTTCTTGGTGCTCGAGTTTGACACATTGTGGATTTGGTTGACAGATTACTGGGAGGGGCTGTATAGGATCCAGCAGTCATGGTACACATTGGCACCAATGACAAATTAGAGGTAGGTGGAAGGTCCTTAAAAACAATTTCCGGGAACTAGGTTGTAAGTTTAGGAGTAGGACCTCCAAAGTAGTATTTTCTGAAATACTACCTGTACAGCGTGGCACACAAGAAAGGCAGTGGGAGATTAGGGAGGTAAACGAGTGCCTCCAGAGTTGGTGTAGGAGGAAGGGGTTTGGGTTCCTGGAGAACTGGGCTGACTTTGCTGTTGGCTACAGGCTCTACCTTAGAGATGGGCTGCATCTCAATGCGAGGGTGCAGCTGTGCTGGGGGAGAAGATGTCTAGAAGGTTGGAGAAATGTTTAAACTAGGGACTGGAGGGGAGGGCAACGAGAGAGATAGGTGGTAAGTCAGTGTAGACAATGACCTGGGACTGAGTAATGGAAATGGGGGTGGAATGTTGGGAGGGAATAGCACAGTTAGAACTGGCAAAATAGTTAATAGGGATACACGTGATATAAAAAATAACCAAAACATTCTAAACTGTATGGTGAGTAATGCTAGAAGTCTGACCAATAAAGTAGACAAACTAGAAGTAATAATATCTTAGGAGAACTACGAAATAGCAGGAATAATGAAGACCTAGTTGGATGAAAGCTGTGATTGGGCGGTGAACTTACAGGGTTACAGTCTGTTCAGAAGGGATCATAAAAAACAGGGGGAGGGGTTTGTCTTTACATAAAATCCTAATAAAAGCCCACATTACAGGAAGATACATGGGAGGGAGATGACCATGTGGAATTTCTAAGGGGGGTAATACATGGAGGGAAAAGCAACAATAAAATCCTCATAGGGGTTTTCTATAGACCACCAAATATAACAGAAACTACTGAAAATCTATTATTGAAGCACATAGATGAAGAAGCAAATCACAATGAGGTAATTATTATGGGGGACTATAACTATCCAGATATAAACTGGGAAGCTGAAATCTGCGGATCTTATAAAGGTAACAACTTTCTATCAATTACTAAAGATAATTACTAGAGATGAGCGAACACCAAAATGTTCGGGTGTTCGTTATTCGTAACGAACTTCCCGTGATGCTCGAGGGTTCGTTTCGAACAACGAACCCCATTGAAGTCAATGGGCGACCAGAACATTTTTGTATTTTGCCGATGCTCGCTAAGGTTTTCATGTGTGAAAATCTGGGCAATTCAGGAAAGTGATGGGAATGACACAGTGACGGATAGGGCAGGCGAGGGGCTACATGTTGGGCTGCATCCTAAGTTCACAGGTCCCACTATTAAGCCACAATAGCGGCAAGAGTGGGCCCCCCCCCCCTCCCAACAACTTTTACTTCTGAAAAGCGCTCATTAGCATGGCATACCTTTGCTAAGCACCACACTACCTCCAACAAAGCACAATCACTGCCTGCATGACACTCCACTGCCACTTCTCCTGAGTTACATGCTGCCCAACCGCACCCCCTCCCCCCCACAGCGCACACCAAAGTGTCCCTGCGCAGCCTTCAGCTGCCCTCATGCCACACCACGCTCATGTCTATTTAGAATTGCGTCTGCCATGACGAGGGACCGCAGGCATACACTGCAGAGGTTGGCACGGCTAGGCAGCGACCCTCTTTAAAAGTGGCGGAGCGATAGCCCACAATGCTGTACAGAAGCAATGAGAAATAGAATCCTGTGCCACCGCCATCTGGAGCTGCACACGTGGGCATAGCAATGGGGAACCTATGTGCCACACACTATTCATTCTGTCAAGGTGTCTGCATGCCCCAGTCAGACCGGGCTTTTTAATTCATAGACACAGGCAGGTACAACTCCCTATTGTGAAGTCCCTGTCGACCCACAGCATGGGTGGCTCCCTGGAACCCACCGGCGGTACACAAAAATATCCCATTGCATTGCCCAACACAGCTGAGGTAGTAATGTCGTGCGTAATACAGGTGGGCTTCGGCCCACACTGCATGCCCCAGTCAGACTGGGATTCTTTACAAGTGGACACATGTAGGTTTAACTCCCTGTGGACCCACTGCCTGGGTGGGTGCCAGGAAGCCACCGGCGGTACATAGAAATATCCCATTGCATTGCCCAACACAGCTGAGGTAGTAATGTCGTGCGTAATACAGGTGTGCTTCGGCCCACACTGCATGCCCCAGTCAGACTGGGATTCTTTACAAGTGGACACATGTAGGTTTAACTCCCTGTGGACCCACTGCCTGGGTGGGTGCCAGGAAGCCACCGGCGGTACATAGAAATATCCCATTGCATTGCCCAACACAGCTGAGGTAGTAATGTCGTGCGTAATACAGGTGGGCTTCGGCCCACACTGCATGCCCCGGTCAGACGGGTTCTTTAGAAGTGTACAGATGTATTAAAAACTCAGTGTGCACCTACAGCATGGGTGGCTCCCTGGAACCCACCGGCGGTACACAAAAATATCCCATTGCATTGCCCAACACAGCTGAGGTAACGTCAGCTGTAATGCAGGTGGGCTAAAAATTAATTTGATTACACTGTAGGCGAGGGCCCACACAAATTGCTGTATCAACAGTACTAATGTACATCCCAAAAATTGGCCATGGCCAGCCAAGAGGGCAGGTGAAACCCATTAATCGCTTTGGTTAATGTGGCTTAAGTGGTAACTAGGCCTGGAGGCAGCCCAGTGTAACGAAAAATTGGTTCAAGTTAAAGTTCCAATGCTTTTAAGCGCATTGAAACTTATAAAAATTGTTCTGAAAAATTATTTGAGTGAGCCTTGTGGCCCTAAGAAAAATTGCCCGTTCAGCGTGATTACGTGAGGTTTCAGGAGGTGGAGCAGGAGGAGGAGGAGGAGGAATATTAGACACAGATTGATGAAGCAGAAATGTCCCCGTTTTGGATGGTGAGAGAGAACGTAGCTTCCATCCGCGGGTGCAGCCTACGTATTGCTTACGTATCGCTGCTGTCCGCTGGTGGAGAACAGAAGTCTGGGGAAATCCAGCCTTTGTTCATCTTGATGAGTGTTAGCCTGTCGGCACTGTCGGTTGACAAGCGGCTACGCTTATCTGTGATGATTCCCCCAGCCGCACTAAACACCCTCTCCGACAACACGCTAGCCGCAGGACAAGCAAGCACCTCAAGGGCATACAGGGCTAGTTCAGGCCACGTGTCCAGCTTCGACACCCAGTAGTTGTAGGGGGCAGAGGCGTCACCAAGGATGGTCGTGCGATCCGCTACGTACTCCCTCACCATCCTTTTGCAGTGCTCCCGCCGACTCAGCCGTGACTGGGGAGCGGTGACACAGTCTTGGTGGGGAGCCATAAAGCTGGCCAGGCCCTTAAAGACTGTTGCACTGCCTGGGATGTACATGCTGCTCGATCTACGCACATCCCCTGCAACATGGCCCTCGGAACTGCACCTTCTGCCACTAGCGCTGTCGGCTGGGAATTTTACCATCAGCTTGTCCGCAAGGGTCCTGTGGTATAGCAACACTCTCGAACCCCTTTCCTCTTCGGGAATCAGAGTGGGCAGGTTCTCCTTATACCGTGGATCGAGCAGTGTGTACACCCAGTAATCCGTCGTGGCCAGAATGCGTGCAACGCGAGGGTCACGAGAAAGGCATCCTAACATGAAGTCAGCCATGTGTGCCAGGGTACCTGTACGCAACACATGGCTGTCTTCACTAGGAAGATCACTTTCAGGATCCTCCTCCTCCTCCTCCTCCTCCTCAGGCCATACACGCTGAAAGGATGACAGGCAATCAGCCGGTGTACCGTCAGCAGCGGGCCAAGCTGTCTCTTCCCCCTCCTCCTCATCCTCCTCATGCTCCTCCTCCTCCTCCTGTACGCGCTGAGAAATAGACAGGAGGGTGCCCTGACTATCCAGCGGCATACTGTCTTCCCCCGCCCCCGTTTCCGAGCGCAAAGCAGCTGCCTTTATGGTTTGCAGGGAATTTCTCAAGATGCATAGCAGAGGAATGGTGACGCTAATGATTGTAGCATCGCCGCTCACCACCTGGGTAGACTCCTCAAAATTACCAAGGACATGGCAGATGTCTGCCAACCAGGCCCACTCTTCTGAAAGGAATTGAGGAGGCTGACTCCCACTGCGCCGCCCATGTTGGAGTTGGTATTCGACTATAGCTCTCCGTTGTTCATAGAGCCTGGCCAACATGTGGAGCGTAGAGTTCCACCGTGTGGGCACGTCGCACAGCAGTCGGTGCACTGGCAGCTTAAAGTGATGTTGCAGGGTGCGCAGGGTGGCAGCGTCCGTGTGGGACTTGCGGAAATGTGCGCAGAGCCGGCGCGCCTTTACGAGCAGGTCTGACAAGCGTGGGTAGCTTTTCAGAAACCGCTGAACCACCAAATTAAAGACGTGGGCCAGGCATGGCACGTGCGTGAGGCTGCCAAGCTGCAGAGCCGCCACCAGGTTACGGCCGTTGTCACACACGACCATGCCCGGTTGGAGGCTCAGCGGCGCAAGCCAGCGGTCGGTCTGCTGTGTCAGACCCTGCAGCAGTTCGTGGGCCGTGTGCCTCTTATCGCCTAAGCTGAGTAGTTTCAGCACGGCCTGCTGACGCTTGCCCACCGCTGTGCTGCCACACCGCGCGACACCGACTGCTGGCGACATGCTGCTGCTAACACATCTTGATTGTGAGACAGAGGAGGAGGAGGAGGAGGAGGGTGCTTTAGTGGAGGAAGCATACACCTCCGCAGATACCAGCACCGAGCTGGGGCCCGCAATTCTGGGGGTGGGTAGGACGTGAGCGGTCCCAGGCTCTGACTCTGTCCCAGCCTCCACTAAATTCACCCAATGTGCCGTCAGGGAGATGTAGTGGCCCTGCCCGCCTGTGCTTGTCCACGTGTCCGTAGTTAAGTGGACCGTGGCAGTAACCGCGTTGGTGAGGGCGCGCACAATGTTGCGGGAGACGTGGTCGTGCAGGGCTGGGACGGCACATCGGGAAAAGTAGTGGCGACTGGGAACTGAGTAGCGCGGGGCCGCCGCCTCCATGATACTTTTGAAGGACTCCGTTTCCACAACCCTATACGGCAGCATCTCAAGGCTGATGAATTTTGCGATGCGGACGGTTAACGTTTGAGCGTGCGGGTGCGTGGCGGCGTACTTGCGCTTGCGCTCGAACACTTGCGCAAGCGACGGCTGAACGGTGCGCTGAACTACACTGCTGGATGGGGCCGAGGACAGCGGAGATGAGGGTGTGGGTGCAGGCCATGAGGCGGTAGTGCCTGTGTCCTGAGAGGGGGGTTGCATCTCAGTGGCAGGTTGGGGCACAGGGGGAGAGGCAGGGGTGCAAACCGGAGACGGTGAACGGCCTTTGTCCCACCTTGCGGGGTGCTTGGCCATCATATGTCTGCGCATGGTGGTGGTGGTGAGGCTGTTGGTGTTGGCTCCCCGGCTGAGCTTTGCGCGACAAAGGTTGCACACCACTGTTCGTCGGTCGTCAGGCGTCTCTGTGAAAAACTGCCAGACCTTAGAGCACCTCGGCCTACGCAGGGTGGCATGGCGCGAGGGGGCGCTTTGGGAAACACTTGGTGGATTATTCGGTCTGGCCCTGCCTCTACCCCTGGCCACCGCACTGCCTCTTGCAACCTGCCCTGCTGATGCCCTTGACTCCCCCTCTGAAGACCTGTCCTCCTGAGTAAGCGTTGCACACCAGGTGGGGTCAGTCACCTCATCGTCCTGCTGCTCTTCCTCCGAATCCTCTGTGCGCTGCTCCCTGGGACTTACTGCCCTTACTACTACCTCACTGCAAGACAACTGTGTCTGATCGTCATCGTCCTCCTCACCCACAGAAAGTTGTTGAGACAGTTGGCGGAAGTCCCCAGCCTCTTCCCCCGGACCCCGGGAACTTTCGAATGGTTGGGCATCAGTGACGATAAACTCCTCTGGTGGGAGAGGAACCGCTGCTGCCCAATCTAAGCAGGGGCCCGAGAACAGTTCCTGGGAGTGTTCCCGCTCCTGAGCAGGTGTCATTGTAGTGGACTGAGGAGGCTGGGAGGAAGGAGGAGCAGCAGACAGAGGATTCGGATTGGCAGCAGTGGACGGCGCAGAACTGCGGGTAGACGATAGGTTGCTCGAAGCACTTTCTGCCATCCAGGACAGGACCTGCTCACACTGCTCATTTTCTAATAACCGTCTCCCGCGTGGACCCATTAATTGGGCGATGAATGTGGGGACGCCAGAAACGTGCCTCTCTCCTAATCGCGCAGCAGACAGCTGCGACACACCTGGATCAGGAGCTTGGCCTGTGCCCACACCCTCACTTGGCCCTCCGCGTCCTCGGCCACGTCCACGTCCACGTCCTCTAGGCTTACCCCTACCCCTCAGCATGCTGTATTACCAGTGATTAGATTTCCCAGGCAGGAAATAAATTGGCGCAAGACTGCAGGCCAAATATAATTTTTGCCCTTTTTGGAAAACGAAAGGCCCCACTGCCTCTAGTGAATGAATTATCTAAGTTTAATAACTGTGCTGTGTCCCTGCTTATGTGTCACAGAACGTGAGGGTAGCAGAGTTATTATAACTCTTGGAGAGCAGGTATTTTTTTTCCCAATTAAGGAAAGCAAATGGCGAACCCAGCAGTAAAGCGTAGCTGGGTGCGTATGATTTAGCAATGTTTTTCACGCAGCTCACACGTCTACACAGGCGTAAGGACGGACACAGGCTGGACAAATAGATTTGTTTTCAGTTTTTTCCCACCAACAGGCAGCACTGCGTATATTCAATGAACCTGCGAAGTTTAATAACTGCGCTGTGTCCCTGCTTATGTGTCACAGAACGTGAGGGTAGCAGAGTTATTATAACTCTTGGAGAGCAGGTATTTTTTTTTCCCAATTAAGGAAAGCAAATGGCGAACCCAGCAGTAAAGCGTAGCTGGCTGCGTATGATTTAGCAATGTTTTTCACGCAGCTCACACGTCTACACAGGCGTAAGGACGGACACAGGCTGGACAAATAGATTTGTTTTCAGTTTTTTCCCACCAACAGGCAGCACTGCGTATATTCAATGAACCTGCGAAGTTTAATAACTGCGCTGTGTCCCTGCTTATGTGTCACAGAACGTGAGGGTAGCAGAGTTATTATAACTCTTGGAGAGCAGGTATTTTTTTTCCCAATTAAGGAAAGCAAATGGCGAACCCAGCAGTAAAGCGTAGCTGGGTGCGTATGATTTAGCAATGTTTTTCACGCAGCTCACACGTCTACACAGGCGTAAGGACGGACACAGGCTGGACAAATAGATTTGTTTTCAGTTTTTTCCCACCAACAGGCAGCACTGCGTATATTCAATGAACCTGCGAAGTTTAATAACTGCGCTGTGTCCCTGCTTATGTGTCACAGAACGTGAGGGTAGCAGAGTTATTATAACTCTTGGAGAGCAGGTATTTTTTTTCCCAATTAAGGAAAGCAAATGGCGAACCCAGCAGTAAAGCGTAGCTGGGTGCGTATGATTTAGCAATGTTTTTCACGCAGCTCACACGTCTACACAGGCGTAAGGACGGACACAGGCTGGACAAATAGATTTGTTTTCAGTTTTTTCCCACCAACAGGCAGCACTGCGTATATTCAATGAACCTGCGAAGTTTAATAACTGCGCTGTGTCCCTGCTTATGTGTCACAGAACGTGAGGGTAGCAGAGTTATTATAACTCTTGGAGAGCAGGTATTTTTTTTTCCCAATTAAGGAAAGCAAATGGCGAACCCAGCAGTAAAGCGTAGCTGGCTGCGTATGATTTAGCAATGTTTTTCACGCAGCTCACACGTCTACACAGGCGTAAGGACGGACACAGGCTGGACAAATAGATTTGTTTTCAGTTTTTTCCCACCAACAGGCAGCACTGCGTATATTCAATGAACCTGCGAAGTTTAATAACTGCGCTGTGTCCCTGCTTATGTGTCACAGAACGTGAGGGTAGCAGAGTTATTATAACTCTTGGAGAGCAGGTATTTTTTTTTCCCAATTAAGGAAAGCAAATGGCGAACCCAGCAGTAAAGCGTAGCTGGCTGCGTATGATTTAGCAATGTTTTTCACGCAGCTCACACGTCTACACAGGCGTAAGGACGGACACAGGCTGGACAAATAGATTTGTTTTCAGTTTTTTCCCACCAACAGGCAGCACTGCGTATATTCTATGAATAATAACTGTGTTGTGGCCCTGCCTATACAATTCTTTCCCTGCAGTATCAATGGAGGGTGCAATGCTCTGCAGAGGCGATTTTGAGAAGCCCAAAAAAAATGCAGCACAGCCAACAGCAGCCTGGACAGTACTGCACACGGATAAATATGGCCCTAGAAAGGACCGTTGAGGTTCTTGAAGGCTACACTCACTCCTAACACTCTCCCTGCCTATGCAGCACTTCTGTCCCTAATGCCAGGTGCAACGGTCTGCAGAGGCGATTTTGAGAAAAAAAAAAAAATCCCACTGCTAACAGCAGCCAACACACAGCTATCAGTGGCCCTAATAAGGACCTTTGGGGGGTCTTGAAGCCTACACTAACTACCAATTCTTTCCCTACAGCAGCTCCGGTATAAACAGCACTGTCCCTCATCTAACTCACACCGCATCTGAGGCGAGCCGCGGGAGGGGCCGACTTTTATATTAGGCGAACACCTGATCTCGCCAGCCACTCACAGCAGGGGGGTGGTATAGGGCTTAAACGTTGCAGGGGGAAGTTGTAATGCCTTCCCTGTCTTTCAATTGGCCAGAAAAGCGCGCTAACGTCTCAGGGAAGGAAGTGAAAGTAACCAGAACACCGCATGGTGTTCGTCACGAATAACGAACATCCCGAACACCCTAATATTCGCACGAATATCAAGCTCGGACGAACGCGTTCGCTCATCTCTAATAATTACTTTACCCAACTTGTACAGGACTTAACTAGTGGGATGGCCATTTTGAACTTAATACTAATCAACAGATTTGACAGAATTACAGGGGTGCAGGTTGGGGGGCACCTGGGAAATAGTGACCATAAAATTATACATTTCAACTTGTCCTTCAAGAGAGTTTTATAGGGGAGCTATGAAAATACTAAACTTTAGGAAGGCCAAATTTGATCAGCTTAGTGATGCCCTTAACCTTATTGACTGGGATAATGTCCTCAAAAATAAGAGTACAAACAATAAATGAGAGGTTCATACCTTATATGAATAAAAGACTTAGTAAAAGGAGAAAACCAATGTGGCTCAATAAAGATGTAATGGGAGCAATAAACAGCAAAAATAAAATGTTTAAACTAGAAAAACAAGAAGGCAGTGAAGAAGCACTAAAAACCTATAAGCTAAAAATAAATGATGTAAAAATCAGATTAAGGGCGAGCACCCACTGGCGTTTTTTTACCTGCGTTTTGCGTTTTGCGTTTTTCCTGCACAGGCATAGAGATAACATGTGTTCCTGTCCACTGGCGTTTTTTTTGCGTTGCGTTTGCGTTTTTAACATAGGAACTGTCAGTTGCATATGTGTCCCTATTTTTCTCCTAATGCACCCATGAATGTCAATGGAAATTAAAGGAAAACGCCGCGAAAAACGCGCGGAAAAAACGCGGGAAATGCGGCGAAAACGCTGCGTTTTTTTCCCGCGGAGAACGCAAACGCCAGTGGGTGCTCGCCCTTAAACAGCAAAGATGGAGACAGAAAGACTTATTGCCAAACTAAGTAAAACTAACCCTAAAGTATTTTTTAACTATATAAGGGTGGGGTCACACGAGCATGTTTTCGCACGTACATAGGTGCGCACCTACGTACGAGCAAAAACACATGTGTATGCAGTTGCGTGCTTGCTTTCAACTGAGCCACGGCTGCTGCCGGCGGTTTTATTGAAAACAATGCTCTGCCAGCCCCCTGCATTATTTTTCAGGGAAGGTCTTTACATATAAGCCCTTCCCTGAAAACGAAACATTTTAGTGTAAAAAAAAAAAGAAAACCTCTCCGCCGCTGCCGTGGCCCCCGCGGGCATGAAGAACACATCTGCCGCATGCGGCAGAAGTTTCCTTCACCCCCGCTAGTTAAAAGAATTCCCTGCTGCTACATCTGCCACATCTGTGGCAGATGCAGCAGAGGAATTCTTCAATACTCAACCGCAGCTCTCACACATGACAGCTGCGGTAGAGAATCCTGCTTCATATGCCCTTCCCTGAAAATCCATTTCAAATAGTGTAAAAAAAAAATTCAATACTCACTTGGCAGGGCTCAGCCGCGACTTCTGCCGCTGTCCCCGGCTCTGTAGTTCTGAGCTATCAGCAGCCGGAGATTTTAAAATCCCCGCCTGCTAGTAGCTCTGATTGTGATTGGCTGAAGCCCTTCCCTGGAAAGCCATTGACGGCAGATGTGTTCTTCATGCCCGCGGGGGTCACGGCAGTGGCGGAGAGGTAAGTTTTTTGGGGTTTTTTTACACTAAAATGTAGTGTAAACGTAGCAGCCGCGGCTCAATTGAAAACTATGCGTGCATTCCCAATGGTGCACGCATGTCCTATCTTTGCAGGCACACACCATAGGGAATACAATGCTGCAAATACAAGCGTGTTTTTGTGCGTGCGTATGCACGCACAAAAAAACGCTCTTGTGACCCCACCCTTAGTAGTAAAAAGATTAATACTGAAAGTGTTGGTCCTTTAATAAAAAATGTAGGAGAAATTGTATGGTGTGATGAGGAGAAAGTAAATCTATTAAATAGCTTTTTCTCCAGTGTATTCACAGAGGAAAATGAAATTTCAGATAAGATGCAGAGTGATAAAGTAAACTATCCACTAAATGTCACCAGTCTAACCCAGGAAGAGGTGCAGAGCCATTCTAAAAAGATTAAAATTGACAAATCACCGTGTCCTGATGGCACCCTCCCCCGGGTTTTAAGACAATTAAGTAATGTGACATACAGGCCATTGTTACTTATATTTGCATGTTGTGTGTATGTTGTACCTGGAGGATAGAAACATGCTGGAAATGCAGTATTAGAAATCAACTCAGTATTTAACCCCTTAATGACGTAGCCCTTTTTCTTTTTCCATTTTAGTTTTTTCCTCCCCCTTTAAAAAAATCGTAACTCCTTTACTTATCCATTGACGTCACTGTATGAGGGCTTGTTTTTTTGCGGGACGAGTTGTATTTTTCAATGGTGCTATTTAAAGTACCATATAATGTACTGAAAAACGTAAAAAAAAATTCTAAGTGGAGTAAAATGAAAAAAAAAAGACATTTTGCCATCTTTTAGTGCGTCTTGTTTCTACGGCACACAAATGGCACTAAAAATGACATAACTTTATTCTATGGGTCGGTACGATGGCTACGATACCAAACTTGTATAGTTTTTTTTTACTATACTCCTCTTTTTTTTTCAAAGACATTAAATTTTTTTCAATTATTTTCTGCCGTCACTTTGTGCGCGCGATAACTTTTTTATTTTTCCGTCGATGTAGTTGAGCAACGTCTAATTTTTTGCATAATGTCCTGTAGTTTCTTAAAGTACTAATTTGGAATACATACGACTTTTTGATCGCCTTTATTGCGTTTTTTCTGGGAGACAGGGTAACTAAAAAAGTGCATTTCTGGCGTTCTTTATTTTTTTTGCGGCCGACGTTCACCGTGCAGGAAAAATAATGCGCTACTTTGATAGTTCGGACTTTTACGGACGCAGCGATACCAAATACATATTTTTAATTTATTATTTAGATTTTTTAATAATAGATATGACAAAAGGGGGGTGATTTAAACTTTTACAACTTAATTGATTTTTGTTTTCATTACTTTGAAGTCCCCCTGGGGGACTTTAACATGCGATACTTTGATCGCTTCTGCAGTATGACGTAATGCTATAGCATTACGTCATACTGCTTTTTGACAGGCAGTCTATCAAGCCACCCCACGTGGATGGCTTGATAGGCAGTCTGTTAAGGCAGCCCTGGGGCCTTTCATTAGGCCCCCGGCGGCCATGACACCTGCACCGCTCCCCCGATCTCACCGCTGGGAAGCCATACGGGACCCCCGAACATAGTTCGGGGGATTTAAATGCCACTGTCAGAATTGACAGCAGCATTTAAATGGTTAATAGCTGCGAGTGGCCGCGAGCGGCTATTGCCCGCAGGTGTCAGCTGTTATAAACAGCTGACGCCCGCACTGTATGAAGAGAGGTTGCCACGCAACCTCTCTTTATACATACCCCGACGCTCCATGACGTACCGGTACGTCATGGAGTGGGAAGGGGTTAAAGTTAATGTGTTGGAAGCAAGAAAATTGGGAATGCGTAATCTGTGATTTTGATAAGGGCCAAATTTCAATGCCTAGACAACTAAGTCAAAACATCTCAAAAATGGCAGATCTTATTGGGTGCTCCAGGTATACAATGGTTATTACTTACCAAAATTGGTCCAAGGAAGTATAACTTGTAAACCAACTACAGGGTCATGTGAGCCCAAGGCTAATTGACGCATGTGAGGAGCAAAGGCTAGTCTGTCTGGTCTAATCCCACAGTAGAGCTACTAAAAAAGTTATTACTGGCTATTGTAGAAAGGCGTCAAAACATACTGAGTATTACAGCTTGCAGACCAGTGGGAATGTTCCTGCTTAGTCCTGTTCACCTTTGAAAGTACGTACAATGGGTACATGAGGATGAGAACTGACCCATGGAACAATAAAAGAAGGTGCCTGGTCTGAGGAATCACATTTTTGCATACATAATCTGGACAGTTATGATTTTGGCAATAACGTTCTAGGGAAACGTCGGTCCTGACATTCATGTGGATGTTACTTTGACATGTACCACCTATCTAAGCTTTGGTGCAGAGCAAGTATTCCGATGCATGGCAGCTGAATCTTTTAGTAGAATAAGGCGCAACACTGCACAGCAAAATGTGTTCATAGTTTGGGGAACATGACAAAGTTCAAGGTGTTGACTTGGCTCCCAAATTCCCCAGATCTCTGTGGCAAAAAAGCGTGGGTGCCAAACCTCATATTTTACAAGTCTTAAGGGATCTATTACTAACATCTTGGCACCAGATACCACAGGACACCTTTGGAGATGTTGTGGAGTCCATGCCTTGATGAGTCAGAGCTATTTTGGCAGCATTAGAGTGAACCTCAATATCTGGTTTTAGTTTTATGGCTGATTTATATAGGTTAGAAATGTACGAGGCATAGGTAAGGGTATAGTTGTTAAATGATTTTGGTAGCTTTGGCATTGTTGTCCAGATCCATATAGTAAGAGGTACAGTGCTCAGTAGCTAGATTTTCTCTGTAATAGCATAGGAATGTGGCTTCGCAGAAAAGGTCTTTGTCATAAGGATACAAACAAAACTGAAGTAACTATGTGATAATGCACTTTACATAAATTAATCAGCGCTGGGTCCCTTTTCAATAAAAAAAGGGAAAAAACTGCACAGCTGGAATTATGTTTTCCCACTTGAAATTTGCATGATTGACATTGCAATATGTGAGATATGCAAATTTATACTCATTTAGTGCAAATGTAGGCCGACAGTTCTAACAATGACATAGATCGCCAGGTCCAATATACAACTACAAAGCAAGCTTTTGTTATAGTGTTGATTCTCTTTGTTCCATAGGGACTGTTGTTTGTGTGAATGTACTGGAATGTATTAGCAATTAAAATACTTTTCTTTAAAAAACAGCTGCCATTAAAAGTATTAGTTATTAAAAATGTACAATGGCTTATACAATGCAGGACACTAAAGATCACCTTGTTGGTTATTTCAACACGGTATAGATAAAATCTATAAGTCTTGTTAACGCAATGTAATGCTTTTATATTCTTTCTGTTTAAAATTCAAGCAGCTCCTAAAATCCTTGACATGTCACACAGTACTTGTGTGAATTGCAAATTATTCAATTTATTTGTCAAACAGCCAAAGAATCTATAGTCCTTTAAGAAAAATACATTGAAGTCAGGTGACCAAAAGTCACCTGATTTAACATATGCATAACTTGTTACGTTTTTTAGCCTATACAGGGACGTCAGCTTCTTGGTCACTTGGTCACCCGCTGTCTGAGATCATTAATTGGTAATCTATAAGTACTCTTAAACTTAGTCAAGGTCTAAATGTATAGAAGACCAAATAAAGTAAAACAGATAATAAAAAGTTCTATTTACTAATACATTTCTAAAACAGTCCACATTTGGCAAGCTGTCTGGCTACACGTTTGTGTGCGAAGCTTTGTTTCTTCTTCAGGTCTCGGAATCTTCCGAACAAAATACATGTGTCACTTAAGAAGATTGAGGCAATGGAAGAGAGACAAGATTATGATCAACAGACACTTTGGTTTCTCTCACAGTCTGAATACTCAAACTCTGGATTTTAAGAGAACCTGTCTGGAGATTCATGCTGCCCAAACCACAGGCAGCACAAAATATCTACAAGCTTATTTTTACAAATGGCTGTGTTTTACTCTGCAACGCAGCAGCACTGACTGCCCATATAACTATTCTCCCAGTGCCTTGCTTCTTTTTAAATAAATTAGTTTACTTTATTTTATTGGACAATTGGTGGAAGTCAACAGCTAGGACCCCCATCGATGATGAGAAATGGGGTCCCAAAGTTTGCTGAATAAATAAAACAGTGCTCACACATACAAACCACTGCTCCACTCATTTCAATAGGATTGTCAACTATAGCTAAGTTCAAGTGCCAGCTTTCTCCAGCAATGCTATTGAAATTAATGTAGCAGTGAAGCGCATGCATGACCACGACCTATGGGTATTTTTTGCCTTTGGCAAAAAGAAGTACATGCATGACCACCATTCCATTTGGGGATTTTTGGGACCCCTGTACACATGATCGATGGGAGTCCCTCACCAATCAGCAGTTTACGCCTATAATGTGAATAGGGGATAATTTTATATTGTGCGGTAACCCCTATGAGCTATGTTTTCTCTGAAATGCTCTGGAATTTCAAAGTATAACATAGCTATTTGTAATGAGGGAGGCTTTCAGTATTTAATGCTACCAGTGGTTGGGACAGCATAAATCTCTAGATAGATCCCCTTTCAATAGAATAGCTCTTGTATTTAAATTTTGTTTAATTATTTAGATGTAAATATGTACAAAAGAAATAAAAGTCACAATGTTAAGAAAAAGTTTTTAACAAAATCCTGATTTAAATAATGTCATTTTCTGAAAACCCTTTAAGTGGTTTTCCAGGATTTATAAATAAGCTTTAATATGCCTAAAATAGTATGGTAAAGCAAGTAAAGACCTTGCTCCATGTCCCTGAATTTCTGCTACTTTAAATTTATCAGCTGTTTGCAAATGATGCAGCATTTAAAATCTGTCACAGTTTAAACAAATCATGCTGTATGAGGTCACTGGCGTAAGTATAGGGGATGCAGTTGCACTCAGGCCCAGGAGCGTTAGAGGGCCCATAATAAAGCATTATAGTTGGAGGCCCTGTTACAGGTTTTGCATTGTGGCCCAGGAGCTTCAAGTTATGCTTCTGTGTTAAGGGGCTAAGAGAAGTTGGGGGGGCCCCAAGATAAACTTTTGCCCCCGGGCCCATGAGACTTTAGCTACGACCCTGGTGTAGGTGATATGCCATCGTGGCGGATCTCTGGCTGCTGCAATTCCATCACATTAGTTCTCCTGGAGTCACCTCATCAACTAGCGCTGGTACACAAGAAAGACTAGAAGCTATTGAGGATCTCCTGTGATGTGCTAGCGAAGATTGTATGTATATTGTTTTCTTTTCCCATTTTTCCTTATTAACCCTTTGCAATCCATTTTTGGATTCAGGATTTCCTAGGGGACTATCTTCTTCTGCCATTATACAATGGCGCCATCTGCTGGCTTGAACCAGTACTGTGGTATGTGACATGCTGGAGAGGCCCCCGACAACAAAGCAGCCAGTAATCAACAGTAAGAATACCCTGCCGTATGTCTTCCGACATCGGAGCTGTACAGCCTTAAATCAGAATGTCTTTAGACGTCAGACAGTGGATTAGAAAGGGTTAAGGGCTTATTCACACAGGCATATTTTCTGTCCATGTGCTGTCTGTGTAGGTTACTAACAGTACATGAACCCGTTATAGCCTATGAGGCTATACACACGAGCAAGTTTTCATACCAACTGATGGTCCTTATGGAAAAAAACTGCTACATTGCCTATGCTTATCCTTATCAACAGATGAGAACAGGGCATGCAATGTACACTGTGCCCACAGATTGGGATGTTCTGTGCGATGCGAGTTGTGGCCATGTGAATAAAGCATTAAGCTTATTTATAAATCTACAATAACCTTTTTCCCCCCTGAGTTACAGAGAGGAACACCTCATGAATAGAGATGAGCGAACGTGCTCGTTTAGAGCAATTACTCGATCGAGCATCGCTTTTTTCGAGTAACTGCCTAATCGGGCGAAAAGATTTGGGGGGTGCCGGGGGTGAGCGGGGGGTTTGTGGTGGTGAGTGGGGGGAGGGGGGAGAGAGAGAGAGCTCCCCCCTGTTCCCCTCTGCCACCCTCCCACCCCCCGAATCTTTTCACCCGAGTAGGCAGTTACTCGAAAAAAACGGCCCTAGATCGAGTAATTGTCCTAAACGAGCACGTTCGCTCATCTCTAATCATAAACAATTGAAGTTTTACATGCAGTCAATGGGGGAAATCACTATTAATAGGACATGGTGAGGTTTTAAAAAATAATAATAATAAAAAATAATAAACTTTATTTGTATAGCGCCAACATATTCCGCAGCGCTTGTATAGACAGGGGGAATACAGAAAGACAAAATACAAAAATTACAGAACCACAGTTACATATAGTAATCAGTTGATTGATACAATAGGGGTGAGGGTCCTGCTCCAACGAGCTTACATACTACGAATAGTGGGGTGATACAGAAGATAAAGGGGCTGGAGATGTGCACGGTATGGCGAAGTGGAAGAATGAGCGATGTTATACACATAGACAATGATCAGACATTTAGCCGTGTGACTGCAGGAGCGGTTTATGATGGCTAGCAGGGATTGCAGTCAGTAGGTCAGGGAGCATGTTATCAGGCGGAGTACAGAGAGGTTTGTTTAGGGAATGCGGTTTGCCTCCCTGAAGAGGTGCGTTTTTAGAGCACGCCTAAAGTTCTGCGAGTCTTGGATTGCTCGGGTAGCCTTTGGTAGTGCGTTCCAGAGGACAGGTGCTGCTCTGGAGAAGTCTTGGAGGCTGGAATGATAAGTTCGAATTAAAGGGGTGCTCAGTCTGGTTTCATTAGCAGAGTGGAGAGCCCGGGCTGGTTGATGGATTGAGATGAGGGAGGCGATATAGGGGGGCACTGCACTGTGGAGGGCTTTGTGGATGAAGGTAGCGAGTTTAAATTTAATTCTGTATTTAACAGGCAGCCAGTGCAGTGACTGGCACAGGGCAGAAGCGTCCGAGTAGCGGCTGGACAAGAAGATGAGCCTGGCTGCCGCATTCAGGATGGATTGGAGAGGGTAGAGTCTGGTGCAGGGGAGGCCGATCAGCAACGAGTTGCAATAATCGAGCCGGGAGTGGATGAGGGCGACAGTAAGCGTTTTTAGCGTGTCCACAGTGAGAAAAGAGCGGATTCTTGCGATGTTCTTGAGGTGCAGCTGACATGTTCAGGCCAGAGATTGGATGTAGGGGGTAAATGATAGATCAGAATTGAATATGACCCCAAGACAGCGGGCATGTTGTCTAGGAGTTATGGTGGCGCCACACACTGAGATGGAGATGTCAGGATGAGGTCGGTTAGTGGAGGGTGGAAATACCAGTAAGTCAGTTTTAGAGAGGTTTAGTTTTAGGTAGAGAGAGGACATAGCGTTAGAGACAGCAGAAGACAGTCGGTGATGTTTTGGAGGAAAGGTGCAGAGATGTCACGGGCAGAGGTGTATAGCTGGGTGTCGTCAGCGTAGAGGTGGTATTGGAGGCCAAATCTACTGATAGTTTGTCGAATAGGGGCTGTGTAGATAGAGAAAAGAAGGGGGCCAAGGACCGAGCCTTAGGGGACCCCAACAGCAAGGGGAAGAGGAGAGGTAGAGCCAGCAAAGGAGATGCTGAATGAGCGGTCAGATAGGTAGGAGGAGAACCAGGAGAGAGCAATGTCCTTTAGGCCGATGGAGCAAAGCATACTGAGGAGGAGTTTGTAGTCAACAGTGTCAAACGCTGCGGAGAGGTCGAGGAGGATCAGTAGGGAGTAGTCACTCTTCGATTTGGCTGTCAATAGGTCATTGGATACCCTAGTAAGGGCAGTTTCTGTCGAGTGTTGAGGTCGGAAGCCAGACTGTAGGGGGTCTAGGAGAGAGTGCTCTGATAGATGGCTTACAAGGTGGGAGTAAATCAGGCGTTCTAGTAGTTTGGAGATGAAGGGGAGGTTTGAGATGGGTCGGTAGTTGGCAGTCGTGTCCAGAGTCAGCTTCTTTAGCAGTGGGGATATGATGGTGTGTTTGAAAGAAGAGGGAAAGATGCCAGAGGTCAGAGAGAGGTTGAATATAGTGGTGAGATGGGAGATGACCACTGGGGAGAGGGATCGGAGGAGGTGTGAGGGAAGGGGGTCGCTAGCGCAGGTGATGGGGCAAGCAGAGAAGAGCAATTTGGAGACTTCTTCCTCTGTCGTTGGTCTGAGTACAGACAGTGAACAGGAGCTAGATACAGTGCTGACAAGACTAGGGTCAGGGCTAGTCTGGGATTGGGAAGTTATTTCCTGACGGATGTCATCTATTTTCTTTTTGAAGTAAGCAGCCAACTCCATAGCAGTGAGATCCGTCACAGGGGGCTGCGGTTTAGGGCTGAGAAGGGAGTGAAAAGTATCAAAGAGACGTTTAGGGTTGTGCGATAGTGAAGAGACTAGAGAGGTGAAATAGACTTGTTTGGCGCAGTGGAGGGCGAGGTTGTAGCTTCTGAGCATAAATTTGTAGTGGAGGAAGTCTGCGGACATTTGCGACTTCCTCTACAGCCGTTCAGCACTTCTAGAGCACCGCTGGATGAAGCGTGTTTGAGGTGTGAGCCAGGGATGCTGCGTTCTACATCGAGTGGCTTGGGTCCTGGGGGGCGCCGCTTCATCCAGGGCATGTTTGTGAACAGTGTTGTAGTGAGCGGCAGCCAGGTTGGGGCAGGCGAGGAGAGAGATAGGGGACAGAGAGGACTGTAGGGATTCAGCAAAGTCCTGGGTGTGAATGGCCCTAAGGTTCCTGTAATGTCAACATTCCTCCAAAACTCTCTACAATGTAACATCTGGCCTCTAATTAAAATTTACATAAAGCTGGATGACAACCATAATGGCCCTTAATTATTGTTTCTACAGTTTCTTCACCCAGCTTTCCCGAAATCAGAAATGTAAATCCTTGCAAATAAGGCAGTGATATACTTGTTATTCTCATATGGCTGCATATCTTAGATTTGCCTTTTCAGAATTTGGCAAAGCTGGGTGGTAGCCACTGTTGATGCTGTGATTGTAGATATATTGGTTGCCATCCATCATTCCCATTTATGTATGCGGACAAACATTTTATTCAAGGGGAAATATTCTTTCAAAATAAGAAATAGTAATAGCTTTTTGTATATTATTATTAAAAAAAATAAGAATTTGCCGACGATTTTAGAAGAAAGGAATAAAGAAACTAATTGTATTCATACATGTAAAGAGAAGTAGGTAGCAATTCCGGCAATGACAGAAGGTACTAGCCCAGTATACTTATCAATCATTAATCTTGCTAGCTGAGCCCAGGCGGCCCTGTCACTGGCTGATATTTCTGAAGTGGACTCCAGGCACTATTTTAATTCTACAATTAAGAAACATGATGACTAGGAGGAAAATGTGTGGCATTTTCTTCACACCTTCAATAATGTGAGAATACCAACCTTTCCACAGATCTGCTGACAGTGCTGCACGTTTACAGGAAGAGTATCAGCAGTGAAAGTCTTTCAGTTCATGTCTCATGGATGCACTAGTCAATAATGATGAAAAGAAAGACAAATGGGTACAAATACTGCAAATACTACACAGTTAAAGGGGTTGTCTCGTGAAATCAAGTGGGGTTCAGCACTTCTGTATGGCCATATTAATGCACTTTGTAATATACATCGTGCATTAATTATGAGCCATACAGAAGTTATTCACTTACCTGCTCCGTTGCTAGCGTCCCCGTCGCCATGGATCCGTCTAAATTCGCTGTCTTCTGGCGTTTTTAGACGCGCTTGCGCAGTCCGGTCTTCTCCCTGGTGATGGGGCCGCTCGTGCCGGAGAGCTGGTCCTCGTAGCTCTGCCCCGTCACGTGTGCCGATTCCAGCCAATCAGGAGGCTGGAATCGGCAATGGACCGCACAGAGCCCACGGTGCACCATGGGAGAAGACCCGCGGTGCATCGTGGGTGAAGATCCCGGCGGCCATCTTGGTAAAGGAAGAAAGAAGTCGCCGCAGCGTGGGGATTCGGGTAAGTAATAAACTTTTTTTTTTTTAACCCATCCCTTGGGTTTGTCTTGCACCGAACGGGGGGCCTATTGAATAAAAAAAAAAAACATTTCGGCGTGAGACAACCCCTTTAAATATATTAAGCTACACTATATTAGGTTTTGTTGTGTGGCCTTTCTTGATGTATTTGCATTAGAGATGAGCGAGCACCAAAATGCTCGGGTGCTCGTTACTCGGGACGAAATTATCGCGATGCTCGAGGGTTCATTTCGAGTAACGAACCCCATTGAAGTCAATGGGCGACCCGAGCATTTTTGTATATCGCCGATGCTCGCTAAGGTTTTCATTTGTGAAAATCGGGGCAATTCAAGAAAGTGATGGGAACGACATAGCAACGGATAGGGCAGGCAAGGAGCTACATGTTGGGCTGCATCTCAAGTTCCCAGGTCCCACTATTAAGCCACAATAGCGGCAAGAGTGCCCCCCCCCCCCCCCGCACTGTCAGCATAAAGATCGTTTTCCTCTGCCACAGCAGTAACAGCTGTGGCAGAGAAGAACGATGTTAGCCCATTGAATTCAATGGAGCCGGCAATACAGCAGGTTCCACTGAAAACAATGGGCTGCCGGCGAGCGCGGGATGAATTGTCGGGAAGGGCTTAAATATAGAAGCCCTTCCCTGCAATTCATTCAGAAATGTGTAAAAATAAAAAAATATATACCGTATATACCGGCGTATAAGGCGACGGGGCGTATACGCCGGGAATACAGCGGAGCAAAAAATAAAAATCATTACTCACTTTCCCCGGCGTTCTGCGGCACTGCTGCAGGATGTCGCTCCCTCCTGGTCCCCGGCAGAGCATTGCTTTCTGGACGCAGGGCTTGAAATCCCCGCCTCCAGAAAACACACGTGCCTTCAGCCAATCACAGTCAATGACAATGATGTCATTGAATGGCTGTAATTGGCTGACGGCGTGTGTTAGCTAATCACAGTAGCTTTCTCGAGGCGGGGATTTCAAGCCCTGCGTCCAGAAAGCAATGCTCTGCCAGGGACCAGGAGGGAGCGACAGCCTGCAGCAGCACCGCAGAACGCCGGGGGAAGTGAGTAATGATTTTTATTTTTTGCTCCGCTGTATTCCCGGCGTATAAGGTGACAGTTGGGGGGTCGTCTTATACGCCCCGTCGCCTTATACGCCGGTATATACTTACCTTGTCCCGGCAGACGGAGTTCAGCGCGGCCGGCCTACAGTGGGTGTGAAGGGGGTGTGAGTCAGACCTGCCCCCTGATTGGCTCAGCGCTGAGTCTGACTCACACCCCCTTCACACCCACTGCCGGCCGCCGCGGCTGAACTCCGTCTGCCGGGACAAGGTAAGTATATATATATATATATATTTTTTTTTTATTTTAACACATTTCTGGATAAATTGCAGGGAAGGGCTTATACATTTAAGCCCTTCCCGACAATTCATCCCGCGCACGCCGCCAGCCTATTGCTTTCAGTGGAACCTGCTGTATTGCCGGCTCCATTGAATTCAATGGGCAAACATCGTTCTTCTCTGCCACAGCTGTTACAGCTGTGCAGAGAAGAATGATTTGTCTTCTATATGTTCTCAATGGGGTCGGCGCTGCTGCCGCCGGCCCCATTGAGCGCATATAGAGAAGAGAACTATGGCCTAAGAAGGACCGTTGGGGTTCTTGATGCCTAAAATAACTCCTAACGCTCTCCCTATAGCAGCTCCGGCATCAACAGCACTTTCCCTGAGCTATGTCAGAATGCATCTGTGGCGAGCCGCGGGCGGGCAGATTTTAATACTCGGGAGACACCTGATCTCGCCAGCCACTCACTGCAGGGGGGTGGTATAGGGCTTGAACGTCGCAGGGGGAAGTTGTAATGCCTTCCCTGTCTTTCTATTGGCCAGAAAAGCGCGCTAACGTCTCAGAGATGAAAGTAAAAGTAACTCGAACATCGCGTGGTACTCGTCTCGAGAAACGAGCATCTCGAACACCCTAATACTCGAACGAGTATCAAGCTCGGACGAGTACGCTCGCTCATCTCTAATTTGCATTTCTTTTATCTTGTGCATATTCTGCTTTGAACTCTATATATCTTTTCCTTTTTTATTTTTTTTAATAACCTTGAGATGTTTTTATGTAAATATGTAAAAATTATTCAAGATAACATCCTTTTTATATTATTACTACTTGCTCGGGTGCTCGTTACTCGAGACGAACTTTTCGCGATGCTCGAGGGTTCGTTTCGAGTAACGAACCCCATTGAAGTCAATGGGCGACCCGAGCATTTTTGTATATCGCCGATGCTCGCTAAGGTTTTCGTTTGTGAAAATCTGGGCAATTCAAGAAAGTGATGGGAACGACACAGCAACGGATAGGGCAGGCGAGGGGCTACATGTTGGGCTACATCTCAAGTTCCCAGGTCCCACTATTAAGCCACAATAGCGGCAACAGTGGACCCCCCCCCCGCCCCTCCCAACAATTTTTACTTCTGAAAAGCCCTCATTAGCAATGCATACCTTACCTAAGCACCACACTACCTCCAACAAAGCACAATCACTGCCTGCGGGACACACCGCTGCCTCTTCTCCTGGGTTACATGCTGCCCAACCCCCCTGGCACGACCCTGCATCCGCAGCGCACACCAAATTGTCCCTGCGCAGCCTTCAGCTGCCCTCATGCCACGCCACACTAATGTCTATTTATAAGTGTGTCTGCCATGAGGAGGAACCACAGGCACACACTACAGAGGGTTGGCACGGCTAGGCAGCGACCCTCTTTAAAAGGGGCGGGGCGATAGCCCACAATGCTGTACAGAAGCAATGAGAAATATAATCCTGTGCCACCGCCATCAGGAGCTGCACACGTGGGCATAGCAATGGGGAACCTATGTGCCACACACTGTTCATTCTGTCAAGGTGTCTGCATGCCCCAGTCAGACTGCGGTTTTTTATAAATAGTCACAGGCAGGTACAACTCCGCAATGCAATGGAATTCCGTGTGCACCCACAGCATGGGTGGCTCCCTGGAACCCACCGGCTGTACATTAATGTATCCCATTGCAGTGCCCATCACAGCCGAGGTAACGTCCGAATAAATGCAGGTGGGCTTCGGCCCACACTGCATAACCCAAACCTGACCGGGCTTTTTAATTCATAGACACAGGCAGGTACAACTCCCTATTGTGAAGTCCCTGTGGACCGACAGCATGGGTGGGTGCCAGGAAGCCACCGGCGGTACATAAATATATCCCATTGCATTGCCCATCACAGCTGAGGTAATGTCATGTTTAATGCAGGTGGGCTTCGGCCCACACTGCATGCCCCAGTCAGTCTGGGGTTCTTTAGAAGTGGACACATATAGTTACAACTCCCTGTGGACCCACAGCATGGGTGGGTGCCAGGAAGCCACCGGCGGTACATAAATATATCCCATTGCATTGCCCATCACAGCTGAGGTAATGTCATGTTTAATGCAGGTGGGCTTCGGCCCACACTGCATGCCCCAGTCAGACTGGGGTTCTTTAGAAGGTGACACATGTAGTTACAACTCCCTGTGGACCCACAGCATGGGTGGGTGCCAGGAAGCCACCGGCGGTACATAAATATATCCCATTGCAGTGCCCAACACAGCTGATGTAACGTCAGCTGTAATGCAGGTGGGCTAAAAATTAATTGGATTACACTGTAGGCGGGGGCCCCAAAAAATTGGTGTACCAACAGTACTAATGTACCTGCGAAAAATTGCCCATGCCCAACCAAGAGGGCAGGTGAAACCCATTAATCGCTTTGGTTAATGTGGCTTAATTGGTAACTAGGCCTGGAGGCAGCCCAGTTGAAATAAAAATTGGTTCAGGTGAAAGTTTCAACGCTTTAATGAGCATTGAAACGTATAAAAATTGTTTAAAAAAATTATATGACTGAGCCTTGTGGGCCTAACAAAAATTGCCCGTTCGGCGTGATTATGTGAGGTTTCAGGAGGAGGAGCAGGAGGAGGAGGAGGAATATTATACACAGATTGATGAAGCAAAAAGGTCCCCGTTTTTGATGGGGATAGAGAACGATGCTTCCATCCGCGGTTGCAGCCTACGTATTGCTTAGGTATCGCTGCTGTCCGCTGGTGGAGAAAAGAAGTCTGGGGAAATCCAGGCTTTGTTCATCTTGATGAGTGTAAGCCTGTCGGCACTGTCGGTTAACAGGCGGGTACGCTTATCTGTGATGATTCCCCCAGCCGCACTAAACACACTTTCTGACAAGACGCTAGCCGCAGGACAAGCAAGCACCTCCAGGGCATACAGCGCGAGTTCAGGCCACGTGTCCAGCTTCGACACCCAGTAGTTGTAGGGGGCAGAGGCGTCATGGAGGACGGTCGTGCGATCGGCTACGTACTCCCTCACCATCCTTTTACAGTGCTCCCGCCGACTCAGCCTTGACTGGGGAGCGGTGACACAGTCTTGCTGGGGAGCCAGAAAGCTGTCAAGGGCCTTAGAGAGTGTTGCCCTGTCTGTGCTGTACATGCTGCCTGATCTCTGCGCCTCCCCTGCTACCTGGCCCTCATAACTGCGCCTTCGGCCACTAGCGCTGTCGGATGGGAATTTTACCATCAGTTTGTCCGCCAGGGTCCTGTGGTATAGCATCACTCTCGAACCCCTTTCCTCTTCGGGTATGAGAGTGGAAAGGTTCTCCTTATACCGTGGGTCAAGCAGTGTGTACACCCAGTAATCCGTAGTGGCCAGAATGCGTGTAATGCGAGGGTCACGAGAAAGGCATCCTAACATGAAGTCAGCCATGTGTGCCAGGGTACCTGTACGCAACACATGGCTGTCCTCACTAGGAAGATCACTTTCAGGATCCTCCTCCTCCTCCTCCTCCTCAGGCCATACACGCTGAAAGGATGACAGGCAAGCAGCACGTGTACCCTCAGCAGTGGGCCAAGCTGTCTCTTCCCCCTCCTCCTCATCTTCCTCCTCCTCCTCACCACGCTGAGATATAGACAGGAGGGTGCTCTGACTATCCAGCGACATACTGTCTTCCCCCGACTCTGTTTCCGAGCGCAAAGCGTCTGCCTTTATGCTTTGCAGGGAACTTCTCAAGAGGCATAGCAGAGGAATGGTGACGCTAATAATTGCAGCATCGCCGCTCACCATCTGGGTAGACTCCTCAAACTTTCCAAGGACCTGGCAGATGTCTGCCAACCAGGCCCACTCTTCTGAAAAGAATTGAGGAGGCTGACTCCCACTGCGCCGCCCATGTTGGAGTTGGTATTCCACTATAGCTCTACGCTGCTCATAGAGCCTGGCCAACATGTGGAGCGTAGAGTTCCACCGTGTGGGCACGTCGCACAGCAGTCGGTGCACTGGCAGATTAAACCGATGTTGCAGGGTGCGCAGGGTGGCAGCGTCCGTGTGGGACTTGCGGAAATGTGCGCAGAGGCGGCGCACCTTTCCGAGCAGGTCTGACAAGCGTGGGTAGCTTTTCAGAAAGCGCTGAACCACCAAATTAAAGACGTGGGCCAGGCATGGCACGTGCGGGAGGCTGCCGAGCTGCAGAGCCGCCACCAGGTTACGGCCGTTGTCACACACGACCATGCCCGGTTGGAGGCTCAGCGGCGCAAGCCAGCGGTCGGTCTGCTCTGTCAGACCCTGCAGCAGTTCGTGGGCCGTGTGCCTCTTATCTCCTAAGCTGAGTAGTTTCAGCACGGCCTGCTGACGCTTGCCCACCGCTGTGCTGCCACGCCGCGCGACACCGACTGCTGGCGACGTGCTGCTGCTGCTGACACATCTTGATTGCGAGACAGAGGTTGCGTTGGAGGAGGAGGAGGAGGGTGCTTTAGTGGAGGAAGCATACACCACCGCAGATACCAGCACCGAGCTGGGGCCCGCAATTCTGGGGGTGGGTAGGACGTGAGCGGTCCCAGGCTCTGACTCGGTCCCAGCCTCCACTAAATTTACCCAATGTGCCGTCAGGGAGATATAGTGGCCCTGCCCGCCTGTGCTTGTCCACGTGTCCGTTGTTAAGTGGACCTTGGCAGTAACCGCGTTGGTGAGGGCGCGTACCATGTTGCAGGAGACGTGGTCGTGCAGGGCTGGGACTGCACATCGGGAAAAGTAGTGGCGACTGGGAACTGAGTAGCGCAGGGTCGCCGCCGCCATCATACTTTTGAAGGACTCCGTTTCCACAACCTTATACGGCAGCATCTCCAGGCTGATAAATTTGGCTATGTGCACGTTTAACGCTTGAGCGTGCGGGTGCGTGGCGGCGTACTTGCGCTTGCGCTCAAACACTTGCGCTAGCGACGGCTGGACAGTGCGCTGACAGACATTGGTGGATGGGGCCGAGGACAGCGGAGGTGAGGGTGTGGGTGCAGGCCAGGAGACGGTAGTGCTTGTGTCCTCAGAGCGGGGTTGGATCTCAGTGGCAGGTTGGGGCACAGGGGGAGAGGCAGCGGTGCAAACCGGAGGCGGTGAACGGCCTTCGTCCCACCTTGTGGGGTGCTTGGCCATCATATGTCTGCGCATGCTGGTGGTGAGGCTGGTGATGGTGGCTCCCCGGCTGATCTTGGCGCGACAAAGGTTGCACACCACTGTTCGTCGGTCGTCTGCACTCTCAGTGAAAAACTGCCAGACCTTTGAGCACCTCGGCCTCTGCAGGGTGGCATGGCGCGAGGGGGCGCTTTGGGAAACAGTTGGTGCATTATACGGTCTGGCCCTGCCTCTACCCCTGGACACCGCACTGCCTCTTGCAACCTGCCCTGCTGCTGCCCTTGCCTCCCCCTCTGAAGACCTGTCCTCAGTAGGCGTAGCAAACCAGGTGGGGTCAGTCACCTCATTGTCCTGCTGCTCTTCCTCCGAATCCTCTGTGCGCTCCTCCCTCGGACTTACTGCAGTTACTACTACCTCACTGATAGACAACTGTGTCTCAATGTCATCGTCCTCCTCACCCACTGAAAGGTCTTGAGACAGTTGGCGGAAGTCCCCAGCCTCATCCCCCGGACCCCGGGAACTTTCCAATGGTTGGGCATCAGTCACGATGAACTCCTCTGGTGGGAGAGGAACCACTGCTGCCCAATCTGAGCAGGGGCCCGAGAACAGTTCCTGGGAGTCTGCCCGCTCCTCAGAATGTCTCATTGTAATGGAGTGAGGAGGCTGGGAGGAAGGAGGAGCAGCAGCCAGAGGATTCTGAGTTGCAGCAGTGGACGGCGCAGAACTGTGGGTGGACGATAGATTGCTGGAAGCACTTTCTGCCATCCACAACAGGACCTGCTCACACTGCTCATTTTCTAATAAAGGTCTACCGCGTGGACCCATTAATTGTGCGATGAATGTGGGGACGCCAGAAACGTGCCTCTCTCCTAATCCCGCAGCAGTCGGCTGCGATACACCTGGATCAGGAGCTCGACCTGTGCCCACACCCTGACTTGGGCCTCCGCGTCCTCAGCCGCATCCACGTCCTCTAGGCCTACCCCTACCCCTCAGCATGCTGTATTACCAGTAATGCAGAAACAGAACGCTGTAATTAAATGTGCCGCTTATTGGCCTGAGGTTGGAGGCTGACTTCGCTTACGGAACGCCAGGAAATAATTTTGCGCAAGCCTGCTGTAACACTTAGCTAGCTGCGTATGAATTTGTAGAACTACTACACCCAACACAGACCAAGTACACTGAGGACAGTCACAGGCAGCCCAACTAGATTTTTTCCCACAAATTTTTTTGCAAAGGCCCACTGCCTATATTCAATCAATAATATGTCTTCTGTCCCTGCCTAAGCGCTTCTGGCCCTAGGGTATGTCATAGAACTGCAGAGTGTTGCACTGTGAACTGCAATACAGCGGTGATTTCAGAGCCCAGACAGAGCCAGGAAATAATTTTGCGCAAGCCTGCTGTAACACTTAGCTAGCTGCATATGAATTTGTAGAACTACTACACCCAGCACAGACCCAGTACACTGAGGACGGTCACAGGCAGCCCAAATAGATTTTTTCCCACAAATTTTTTTGCAAAGGCCCACTGCCTATATTCAATCAATAATATGTCTTCTGTCCCTGCCTAAGCGCTTCTGGCCCTAGGGTATGTCACAGAACTGCAGAGTGTTGCACTGTGAACTGCAATACAGCGGTGATTTCAGAGCCCAGACAGAGCCAGGAAATAATTTTGCGCAAGCCTGCTGTAACACTTAGCTAGCTGCGTATGAATTTGTAGAACTACTACACCCAGCACAGACCCAGTACACTGAGGACGGTCACAGGCAGCCCAAATAGATTTTTTCCCACAAATTTTTTTGCAAAGGCCCACTGCCTATATTCAATCAATAATATGCCTTCTGTCCCTGCCTCGCAATATATGTCTTCTGTCCCTGCCTCACAATATATGTCTTCTGTCCCTGCCTCACAATATATGTCTTCTGTCCCTGCCTCACAATATATGTCTTCTGTCCCTGCCTCACAATATATGCCTTCTGTCCCTGCCTCACAATATATGTCTTCTGTCCCTGCCTCACAATATATGTCTTCTGTCCCTGCCTCACAATATATGTCTTCTGTCCCTGCCTCACAATATATGTCTTCTGTCCCTGCCTCACCACTACTGGCCCTGCACTATGTCTAATTACTGCAGGGTGCAATGCTCTGCACGGCCGATATACCAAAAAAAAAAAAATGTGCAACACTGCAAAAAGCAGCCTCCACAGTACTGCACACAGTCAGATGTGGCCCTAAGAAGGACCGTTGGGGTTCTTGAAGCCTACAATAACTCCTAACACTCTCCCTATAGCAGCTCCAACACGATAGCACTTTCCCTCAGCTATGTCAGAACGCATCTGTGGCGAGCCGCGGGAGGGGCCGATTTTTATACTCGGGTGACACCTGATCTCGCCAGCCACTCACTGCAGGGGGGTGGTATAGGGCTTGAACGTCGCAGGGGGAAGTTGTAATGCCTTCCCTGTCTCTCTATTGGCCAGAAAGCGCGCTAACGTCTCAGAGATGAAAGTGAAAGTAACCCGAACATCGCGTGGTACTCGTTACGAGTAACGAGCATCTCGAACACGCTAATACTCGAACGAGTATCAAGCTCGGACGAGTACGTTCGCTCATCTCTAATTATTACCTTCATATTGTTGTTTTTTCCTGCAGCCAGGATCAGGTTTCCATCCAAAACGTCACTAAGACTACCAGTTGTTTCACATATTATGTGCTTATTCTCCTACTCTGAAATCCATTTAAGTTTACATGTACTGGATCTCAAGCACTATGAATTAAAGTTGTTTACATCAAGCCAGAAGTGTGGTTCTCTCTTTCGGTTGTCTCTAGTTAAAAATGATGAACAGAAAGAAAAAGGTACAAATATTGCATACATCACATAGTTATATACTGCATATTAGATACATTGTATATTGTTTTTTTATGTGACTTAGGTATTGTTTTTGCATTAGGTTGAATAATATTATCTGCAGTAAATAAAAAATATGTATTAAAGAATGAATAGCACAAAAGCACTAATGAAAATAAATTAGGTACAAAGTAAAAACTCTTTTACATGGTCCAGTTGTTGGTCATGAAAATTCATCTAAACATCTGTTAGCCCGATTATTGGGCCATGTAAAAGAGCCACTGGTTAGCCAATCACTTCATCAGCTGATCGATGACTTCCAGCAAGCATTTAAATGAATGACGCAGATGTACAGCCAGCCTATAGAGAAGAACGATTGTCAGTACAACTGTTCATCCACATGACATAGTGTGCTAGGTTGAAAAAAGACAAATGTCCATCCAGTTCAGCCTGTTCTTTTAAATTAATTATTTATGTTTATTAAATTTTATCTACATAGAAAAACCAGCAGTATATGTGGGGAGTAGAGAAGGATGGAAACTCTGAGGAAATCAATGAATTTAGCAAGGGAAGTGAAAATCGAAGAGAGGGGAGGAACAGGGGAAAAGGCAACGGAAGAGGAAATCAGGTGACACAAAAAAGACACCAAAACAGGTCGGGTAACACTGGGGAAAGGGGGCAAAGGGATAGTGGTCTTACCAACCAAGTAGCAAATTCCACAGACTCCTTGAACACCAATGCTGATAAGTTTCTAGTTAGAGAATGCCAGATGAATGAAAGAATATAAACAATTATTGACTAAAAATATTTAATGTGCGTTTAAACAGATTACAAGTTAATATCCTGGTTAATGCATGAAAGCAACATAACCAGTGATGGTTTCTCACCCAGCTAACCAGAACTCTGCTGTGCACTGATAAGGGGCAAGAACCAGCTGTATGTATGTGATTATTCTGGTTTCGCTTACATCCCTCGCCATGTAACAAGGCCTATTAAAGGGTTGGCTATTATGTGATAGAGTAGCTATTATCCAACAGGTGGCACTGTGGGGGAATTATTCAATCACTGATTTGCATGGCTTTTCCCCAGGAAACATTGCATGGCCTATAAAAGGGACCTTTTATATAGCACAATTATCATTTAGATTCTAGCTGGATCGTGGTAATCTGAGCGATAATCGCTCAGAGTAAATACTGCCAGTGACTGAATGACGAACAATAATTTGTTCACTTATTGATTGTTATTCAGTTACAGCAGGCATACAAATGAAACGATGATTGGACCATGTAAACAGGGCCCATGTAAAATGACAGCTTGTTTCCCATGAATGGAGGTGGGCAGCTGGTAGCGATCTCTGGCTTGTGCCGCCTCCATTCACTAAGCAAACATTGCTCCTGTTTAAAAGCACAGTAACAATCATCGTTGGGACAACAGTCATGGGCTTCAGTGCCCAACAATTGCCCCATGTAAAACTGCCCGAGCACTCGATACACCCTTCTGCAGCTCTCTCCTGTGGTGCTTTTCACAAAGGAGGACTCCCCTCTTTCCCCCACACAAACTTACTATACCAATGAGTATTATATGTACTCGTGATAAAATGGCCAAATTCAAATCAAAATCAATATCCAGGCCATAGTGTGCAAAACTTCATCTTTCTTAGCTCAAAAATTGACCAGGATGGAGAATCTTTGCCAAAGAGAAAACGTAGGATAGCACTGGGGCGAAGCTCAATGCTTAACATGGACAAAATCTGGGAAACCAGGGATACTGGCATAGCAACTAAACGCAGGATAGTGCAAACAATTGTTTTCCCCATAGCCATGTATGAATGTGAAAGCTGAACTGGGAAAAAGCTGATGGAAGGAGGATTAAATGCATTTGAGCTGTGGTGCTGGCAAAAGCTGCTGCGTATACCCTGGATGGCAAGAGTAACCAACAAAATAGTCCTGAATCATAAAAGACTCGATATATCACTGGAGGGGAAGATGACCGGACTCAGACTCACGTATTTTGGCCATGTAATGCGAGCAGAGTCACTAGAGGAATCTATAATGCTTGGACAGATCAGTGACAAAAGAAGACCTGGTGCCAAAGGATACTGTGGCTGATACTGTCAGAGTCGATACTGGCATGAATATCACACAACTGAAAGAAGCAGTGCAAAACCGAAAAACGTGGAAGGAGCTTGCCTTTAGGGTCATCAAAGGTTGTGAATGTCTAAACTGCTAATAACATGTTCTCCTAAATGTTCCTGTATTATATTAACCCTTTCCAATCTACTGTCTGACGTCTGAAGACATTATGATTTAAGGCTGTACAGCTACGATGTTGGAAGACGTTCGTCAGGGTTCTCTTACTGTATATTGCCAGCCTCTCTGCTATCGGAGCCTATCCAACCTATCACCTCATGCAGTACTGGCTTTAGCCAGCAGATTGTATAATGACAGAAAAAGAGTAAGCCCCCTAGGAAAACCAGGATACAGATTGGATTGGAAAGGGTTAAATGCCCCTCCATTATGTAGAAAATTGTTCAAATCGGGTAAACAATCGTAGCCAATATTACCATTATTTAAATGAATATTCCACTTACTGAATGATCCATTATTAACTGAATGTTACACTAGTACACTATTCCACAGAAATATACAGTATATATAGTATTTAAATATTTATACTGTGTTTAGATCATATGTAATACAGTACACATTATCATGTCTAGCAGCATATGACCACATTGGTGGTTTAGTGATAGTTTTTGGATCAAGATCAAGAAATATAACCTGCAACCCTTGTACCCTTCTATTATTTCCTCATATGCTATAAAAAGAACATTTCTTTCCATGAATACACAAAATTAATGATAATATAAATCTGATTTAGCAAAACTGTAATTAGTGTGAATTTGACGCCTTTGTAAGGCTGCACTTGACACATACCTGGCACACTGCATTATGCTGATGACATTATTAGTCTCTTCTTTCATTCTCTATTCCTCTAGATTTGCTCATTTATATGCACACATAACATCAGAAATCTGACTATGAATAATTCTCTGTTAATATCAACACTCAGATGTTCCTTCATGTTTTATATCAAATTTAATGTTGGATATAAGTTTTTATTTTTTGAAACTTTCTCTGGCACTAACATCTGTCGCATAAAATCCGCGTTCCCTAACCTGTTAATGTCTGAAATAAAGAAGAAATGTAAGATCAAAGACTTTGGAAAACATGCAATATACATAACTTTGAGAAGCAATACCGGGAGTTATGCTAAGATCTGGGGCTATGCAGTCTATGTTTGTGATTGTATAGAATCTTTCATAGAATCTGCGGAAAGCAATTTAGATTCTTGTGATCAGTGCAATAGCTATAAGCAACAAGATTCTGTTCAACAAAATGTATTGTAACCATGTCCTGTCATGATACAGAGATGGACTAAACTAGTGATGAGTTAAAGAGGACCTATCATAGTGTCATAGGATAAAGTAAGTGGGGCTGGCTGTATAGCTCTGCAGCATGGCCCTGCTGACTCTATCACTGTTTCTTTTTCCTTCATATTCACCTTCCTTTGCCCAGATGGGCTCTTCTTAGGCTCTTCTTCTTAGCTCTTCCAAGTGTTGTCAATGTGTCAAGTGGGTGATTCCCCGTGCTCACTCTTAATGGGTGATGTCAAACTGTTAGCCAAGTCCTACATCACCCTTCGACAGTGAGTGGTGGGCACTGCCCATTTGACACGCTATGTGAGGAATTTAAAAAAAAGAAACTGGTGGATAGGCGTGACTCTACAAAAAAGGTAATAGGACGGTGGGATATAATAACCAACTCCTTTTTTATTAAATAGATTAAAAAACAACATAAGATATGCATTTCGAGGTGAACCCCTTCATCAGTCAAGCTGGGTAAAACTAATCCTCAAGAGATATATGGTAATGGAAGTAGTTGTAACGTACAATGGATGTGTTACAAGAGTAAAGACAGGACAGGAATAAAAATATTTTTTTTACAACTCATAAACAAATGAATAAATAATTAGTATAAGCAGATAAATAAATAAATAAATGAATAATTAATAAAACGGCACATCATATCAAGTGAAGAATGACTGGTCAACACTGGCACCGAGCCAATTTACAGCAGCCACAAAACCCTCTTGCCGCAGTTTTTTCCTCTTTAATGGGCTGCTATTAGAGATGAGCGAGCACCAAAATGCTCGGGTGCTCGTTACTCGAGTCGAACTTTCAGTGATGCTCGAGAGTTCGTTTCGAGTAACGAACCCCATTGAAGTCAATGGGCGACTCGAGCATTTTTGTATATGACTGGTGCTCCACTAAGGTTTTCATTTGTGAAAGTCTTAGCAAATCACCAAAGTCATGTAAAAAACACAGAAATGGATAGGGCAGGCGAGGAGCAACATGCAGGGCTGCATTTCGGGCTCCGAGGTCTCACTATTAAGCCACAATAGTGGCAAGAGTGAGCCCCCCCCCCCCCCCACTGTCAGCATAACGATCGTTCTCCTCTGCCACAGCTGTAACAGCTGTGGCAGAGAAGAACGATATTAGCCCATTGAATTCAATGGAGCCGGCAATACAGCCGGCTCCATTGAAAACAATGGGCTGCCGGCGAGCGCGGGATGAATTTTCGGGAAGGGCTTAAAAATATAAGCCCTTACCTGAAAAAGAAAGATTTTAGTGTAAAAAAGAATAAAAATGCAGGCATTCTCTTCAATGGAGCCGCTGCTGCTGCCGGCGACTCCATTGAAGACAATAGTCTGCTGGCACACCTGAATTCTTTTTCAGGGAAGGGCTTTACATATAAGCCATTCCCTGGAAATGAATTAAAAGTGATTTAAAAAACAAAAAAAATAGATACTCACCTCCCTTCAGCTGCCGGGGCACAGCCGCGTCTTCTCCTGCTGTCCCCTGCACTGTGGTGCTGAACTGCTGTCATTCAGCTGAGACTTGCGCTGAGCCAATCAGAGGCAACACTCACTCACCCATTCATGAATTCATGAATGGGTGTGAGTGAGATCTGCCTCTGATTGGCTCAGCGCTGAGCCAATCAGGGGCATGTCTGACTCACACCCCCTTCACACCCACTGCAGGCCAGCCGTGCTGAACTCTGTCTGCCGGGACAAGGTGAGTATATATATATTTTTTATTTTTACACATTTCTGGATGAATTGCAGGGAAGGGCTTATATATTTAAGCCCTTCCCGACAATTCATCCCGCGATCGCCGGCAGCCCATTGCTTTCAATGGAGCGGGCTGTATTGCCGGCTCCATTGAATTCAATGGGCTAACATCGTTCTGCCGGGACAAGGTGAGTATATATTTTTTTTATTTTTACACATTTCTGGATGAATTGCAGGGAAGGGCTTATATATTTAAGCTCTTCCCGACAATTCATCCCGCGATCGCCGGCAGCCCATTGCTTTCAATGGAGCCGGCTGTATTGCCGGCTCCATTGAATTCAATGGTCAGTGCTCGTTTAATCGTGGTGCTCATCTCGAGTAACGAGCATTTCGAGCACCCTATTACTCGAACGAGCATCAAGCTCGGACGAGTATGCTCGCTCATCTCTATGTCTATGGCAGAAGAGATTGTAATTGCTGTGCGATTATCTGTAATGGGAAGAAAACGTTCAGCAGCTACATGACCATAGAAAGTTTCCCAATTAGTTTTTTTTTAAAGTGCTCCTCAAACTTTGTCATCTATATACTTGAATTCCCCGGCTATCTGCAATATGTTGGCTGAGCCCCCAAGGCTCTGAGAAGCAGGCAAGGGAAAACCATCAGTTTTGACCAGCCCCCTCATTAGCCTTGATTCTGTCCGGCATTTAATTGTGATTCCTCTCATAAGAACATGAAGAACAAAAAGAAAGTTTCTTCACTTTTGCGCTGAGCCCTTTATAAAATAAAACAGATGAGGCTCCATCTATATCTGGAAGAGAATGTTCTGAGTTGTAACCAAAAAGACTCACTGGAGGGGAAGAATAAACATCACAGAGAGTGAGAAAAGAAAACAACAGAACAGCATTTCTAACTAAATATAGCAATAAACATATGAATATTAGAAACATTATAACAAAACATTGGTTCATTTTACAAAATGATCCATTTCTTGATCTCACCAAAGAGAACCTGAGAATAATATATAGAAAAAATAAGTCACTTCAAAATATTTTATCCCCCTCCTGTCCAGGTAAAAAACTAAAAAAGAAAAGAACTGTAGGGAAACATCCACTAGAGAAAATACCAGAAGGAATATACAAATGTGGGAAAAATAAATGGAAATGCTGCCAATTTATAACGCATAAAAGAAAGTAAATTACCTTAGGAGACAGAAAGCCTGTAAAAATTAAACAGAGGATGAGCTGTGAAACAAAATACGTTATTTATTTAATAGAATGTCCATATGGACTTAAATATGAAGGACAGACAAAAAACTCTTTACGAACAAGAAGTAATACACAGAGATTGAATATAAAAAATGGTTTTAAGAATCGCAGCGTATTGCGGCATTTCATGGAAGTCCACAATTGTCAAAGTAGTGGAATGCTAGTTACTCCACTTGAACAGGTACTATCCAAATCTGTTAGTGCTTTCTGGAAAAAGTAGATGCTTTGGATATACCATTTGAAAACACTAGTTTAGAACTGTTTGGATGAGATTTTAGAGAAAATATGACATCTCATCATCTCATCATTCTTAGAGTATATTTCACATTTTTGGCTCTTTAGCCTGTATTTTTTAAAATATAATAATCTAATCTTACAGTAGATAGCCTCTAATAGATATTTGTTCACAGTATCTTTTTAGAAAGTAATGATACATTTTTATGTGTCTTTTAGACATTCTGCAGAAGACCCTGTGTGGGTACTGCAGTTACATCATCCCATTACATTGATAGCGCACGTTGCGCTCCAACAAACTTGGGATGAATGTGGATTGCACGATGCGTTCCACCCCTCGGACCGCATGACTTATGTCAATTAGATCACATGACTTACATCAATCAGAAGGAAGAACCTTCCCCTCCGAATGACGTCACGGCAAGTACCCCGGCAAAGTATTTGTATACATATTGTATACTTGAAAAAGGCATTTAAAAATGCCAAAATGCGTTACATATGATTGATTAAAGCTGATTTGTTATAACCACAGGACCATTTGGTCATTAACTCAATACACCCCGCACCCGTGGAGTGCGGAGCTTTTTCTTTTTTTTTTTCACATTTGGAACTCTCATTTTCCTTGATTCTGTCCCGCATTTAATTGTGATTCCCCTCATAAGAACATGCAGAACAAAAAGAAAGTTTCTTCACTTTTGCGCTGAGCCCTTTATAAAATAAAACAGATGATGCTCCATCTGTATCTGGAAGAGAATGTTCTGAGTTGTAACCTATAGTGAAATATAACCACTCGGGCAGCATCGATTTCTCATTTGCTACGAATGTAATGGATCCGTTTAATTTTCTACAGCAGCCAAAGTCACACTAGGCCTGCCAGTGATGTGCCAGTTTGATAGTACCGGAACAACCATTTTCTTTGTCAGTTATAAAATGAAGCAATTACGAACTTGTGCACCCGACAGTGAATTCTCAGTATAGCTTAAGCGTAGGGCCGCAATAACATTAATGCTGCATTGAGTAGACACTCATCATGCTCTGTGTGAGATGAAGGCGCACCCTGTCATGTCTCTTTTAAAACATTCCTAATCTGCAGCTGAAGAAGGACTAAAGTAATGGACAGAGAGATTTAAGTAATAGTGGAAAATGCACAGAAAAATTACCAACTCTTGGAACTGAAGGTAAATTGTTTGACTATTTTAATTTGTCTGCTCATAACCAGGTGTGATCGATACTTCAATATCACCTCTCCTCTCTAATCTATGCTTGCAGGGTTCATCTTCCTTATCAGCATTTTGTGCTAAACCTAAAAAAAAGGAGGGTAATCCCAAAATTTTACCTTAGTCTAACTATACAGAAATCTTGAGGGTTTCATCTCCCTGCATTAGCATCTCTGATTCTTGAGTAGTAAGTAAATTAGCATCCGTGGTGGTCTGCAGCATTTAAGAGGTAAATAGTAATAAACCTGGTGGTCTACAATGGCAAAATGGTCAATATTCACCTCTCTAACATTAAAAGGTTATGCAGCCTCCAAAGCCTGCTTTTTTAAACCAGCCCTGGGTGGTGGAATACTTAAGAAGTCATACTGACTTCACCCAATTCCCCAACATTCCTGTTCTGACAGTGCTTTTATGGAAGCTCTTTAGTAAAGTTTCATTTATTTACTTCATGGATGCTGGATTCCCTTAGTCTACATGCACCTTGGTACTTGCCTGAACATATTTGTGCATCCAAATTGGGTAGGAGAACTGGCTAATTGTTCTTTGCTATGGTGCAGGAGATGGAGCAGCCAAAGTCTACAATATGTATTTAAGAACACAAAAATAAAAGTAAACAATGGAATGGTAATGATTAAGTGATTAAGTAATTGAACTTTTATCTTCGAGTACCTAGACGCTATCTAGTGATAACTTAAATGCAGAAATGGCATTATCTTGTGAGTAATCCGTAGTGACAGTAAAGGCCCATTTAGGCCTTAGTCAGACGGGCGTTTTTTCGCGCGATTTGCGGATCGCATGACGGATGCGCATCCGCAAATCGCGTGACCGGTGCCCGAAAATCTGCTCCTAGCCGCGTTTCATTAGAAACGGGCTGGAGCTGTCCAGCACATTGCATTCAATGGAGCCGGCAATACAGCCTGCTCCATTGAAAGCAATGCGCTGCGGGTGAGTGTGGGATGAATTGTCGGGAAGGGCTTAAATATATAAGCCCTTCCCTGCAATTCATCCAGAAAAGCGTTAAAATAAAAAATATATATATACTTACCTGCTCCCGGCAGCCAAAGTTCCGCGCGGCCGGCCTGCAGTGGGTGTGAAGGGGGTGTGAGTCAGACCTGCCCCCTGATTGGCTCACAGTTACAGCTCCTGTACTCTTTAGTCTGGCATACTCTTTGTCCACTGCACAGCAAGAAATTGTCAGTTTTATAACAGGAAATCCATCAATCACCATAGGACCAGTGAGCATGCTCAGTTCTGCTGCACCAAAATTTGGTGGAAATTTTGTCACACAGTAATTTTGGTGCACTTTTAGGTGCATTTTTCAAGTCCATCTTTGCGACATATTTTATTCCTTGGGGTGAGATCCTTACAGTTTAAGATACTGAAAGATTTAACAGTAGCATCCCTGGTATCAGAATGTTTTACTCAGGTATCGAAGCTCTACTGTTGGAATGAACTGTCTTCCTCACTTAGACTGATCGCATTTAGCTTCCTTTTTTGTGTCAGAGAGATCAGTGCATGTCATGAGATTGAGCAGACTATGTAGATGTTAAATTATGGGTCTGGGTGGAACAATGAAGCCCTGTTCCACTGGCAGCCCTGGCATTGGGTGTTATAAGATGTAAGAAGCAGAAAAGAAGAATTCCCAAAATTTCCTGAGACAGAGATTAATAAGATTTGCAAGGGTTGAGACTAAAATGTTACACAGATCTGCGACTAAAAAGCTGTTTGATTGTTTTCAACTAATTTCCATGTATTTTTGTGTGCTAAAACCAATAAAAAAATTTGAAAAAATTCTAGATGTCAGGATTTACCAAAAAATGCCAAATTCTCTTCACATTTAGCTAATTTTTCTCAATTTTTGGTATTTTGTTTTTAGGGTTTTTAACTAAATTTAAAGTGAAAATTACTATTAATTAAATCCCATCAGTGCATTTAAGCTATACAATGCCAAAATAACATAACTTTAAAAAAAAAGAACTTCCAGAGTGAGCTAACGGAAACCAGCATCAACATGTCGCAAGCTGACCACACAAGCTCTGACATGCACGGGCTTGATTCAATTTTTTTCTCGGTTCTCGGCTGTGGTACTTTTGCATCCCGAGGCCACCGGAAGTAAAGTGGAGACAAGATACAGGGTGCTCGACAGGGCGATGAGGCCCCAAAGAGCTGATTGGCTGCCATGAGCAAGGTCCTAGCATGCCCCAGCAATCACTCTCCCCAGAGCAGCCGTCCCCCTTGCTTCTCCCTGTGGCAAACCACTAGGCGACACCTGTGCTGACAGTGTGATACTGTAACCGCTCTAGGAATCCCCCTGCTGTGAGGCTGTGCCCTCCCATCATACCTGGCGAAGCCCTTGCGCTATGACTTACGAAGACGCAGAGCATCTCCCTTGGCCATCTGCTCCCTCACACCTCCCTCCACAGACGTGTCTGTGACGCTGTGCCACCTCTCAGCTCTGTCCCAGATGCCAACTTTCTGCTGCTGTGGCCACTGACAAACGGAAAGAGAGGGAGTAACTCCCACAATCTCTTTGTGTTGGCTCAACATTCTTAAATCATGTTTCCCCAAGTTAGCGTTATGGCTCCGCGGAAGTGTATTAATTCGCCTGTCAGTTTTATTTGTGGTGAATATACAGTGTTGAAGTAACAGCTGAATATTACAGACTTTGTGAAAAAAGTATACTTTGCATACTTCAGACTAAAACTTGGAGATCAAGATAAAGTTTGGGCGCCTCATAAAGTGTGCAAACGGTGTGTTGAGAACCTATGAAATTGGTTCAAGGGTAAAAAAAAAAAAGCTTTCCGTTATGGGATTACTATGGTATGGTGAGAGCAATAGAGCCATAGTGATGACTGTTACTTTTGTTCATGCGATGTGAAAGGATATAATTCCAAATGGAAGCATTCCATTTCATACCCCAATCTTCACTCAGCAATTCGCCCCATTCCCCATGGTACATATATACCAGTACCCAAGCCCCCTGCTACCTTGGAAGAGATACCTAGTTCCGATGAAGGTGGAGTCATACCTGAACCAGATGACGACTCAAGTTCTGACTTTGAAGATGATACAAGACCAAAATTTGTTTCCCAGGAGTAGATGAATGATTTGGTAAGAGACTTGAATCTTCCCACAGATGCTGTTGAGTTACTCGGTTCAAGGCTCAAAAGCAGGAATTTATTATTGCTAGGAGTGCCTTTTTCATGGTTCAGACAACGTGAAAAGGAGTTCGTTCCTTACTTTGCCCAGGAAGACAAGTTGGTTTATTGCATCAATTTCGAAGGCTTGATGGGTCAATTCAAAATCCAATATGATTCAACGCAATGGCGTCTTTTCATAGATTCTTCAAAAAGAAGTCCCAAACCAGTTTTGCTCTACAACAGCGGTTTTTATGCTTCCATCCCTGTAGGTCATTCCATACACTTTAAGGAAACCTACAAGAACTTGGAATTGGTTCTTTGTAAAGTTAAATATGAAGACCACAGTTGGCAACTGTGTGGGGATTTAAAGGTCTGGTGCATGCTGCTCGGGCAACAAGCTGGATATACCAAATAGCCTTGTTTTCTGTGTCTATGGGACACTCGAGACTCACAAAATCACTGGACCAAGAAGAGTTGGCAGCTGAGGGTGCTCACAGTCGGTCAAAAAAATGTCCTCTGAGAAACTTTGGTACCTCCACATAAAGTTCTTCTACCACCACTCTATATAAAATTGGGATTGATGAAGCAATTCCTGAAATCACTTCCAAGAGATGGAGAATGCTTCAAATATTTCGTCACCAAATTTTCAGGCCTCTCAGAGGCAAAATTGAAGGAAGGCATGTTCGTCAGACCAGACATTAGACATTAGCTGATCAAGAGTTTGTCAATACCTTGACAGATTCTCAAAAAGAACGGTGGGTTGCATTTAAAGAGGTCTTAGAGAAATTTTTAGGCAATAAGAAAGATCTTGACTACAAAAAGATCGTCGGACGAATGTTGAAAGGTTTTGGTTGCCTGATGAGTTTGAAAGTGCATTTCCTCCAATCCCACCTTGACTACTTTCCTGAAAATTGGGGAGCAGTGAGTAAAGAACAAGGTGAATAATTCCACCAGGACATTAAAGTGAGGGAAAGAAGACCCCAGGGAAAATGGAGCATTATAATGATGGCAGGCTACTGTTGGATGCTTCAGAGAGACATTCCAGATGCTACTTACAAGCGTAAATGTACCAAGAGGAGCCTCACAGAGAAGAAGAAACGATTTTAGTGGGTTTTAGTGGGCTCAAAAATGATTTTCATGTAGAATTTGTAATTAAAAATTATTTTTATAACTCTATTTTCATTTATTTTGAGGTATTGCCTTATTTAACATAGATAACTGAATTGTCAGAAAACGTGATGTCCTTTGACAAAACGAAGGCCATTTTTGGATTCAGCGAATTGAAAAATATAAAGATTACGCGGAATAACCCAAACAGCTCTAAAAAAATTTTTTGGTCAATTCAAGCAGTTTCAATGGATTTCTAAATTAATAGGTCTCCACTGGTCCATACTAGTCATCAGAAACACACTGAATTTGGCACCGTTTGCTACCATCCAGGTAACATAAATAGTAAGCATGTCTTTTGTTATTATTACTCTTTACATGTACGATCGACAACCAAAGACTCTTTTGGAGGAAGGAGTAAAAATATCAGCAGGGCTGCAAACAACACAATAATTTTTTATCAGCTTCAAGACCAGTCATGCTAAATAAGGGTGCTTTTACACAGAATAATTAACTTTCACAAAATTGCTGGATCATGCAAATTTGAACTCTAATCGTTCAGTGTAAACCACGGCCAATGATTGAACAATGAACGATAACTCATTCGCTTATCATTTATCGTTCATTTTATGCAAGCATAATATTTATCGTTGGCTCGTTTGCTAATCGTTCAGTTTAAACACTGATCATTTAGTCATTCACTAAACGACTGAATGATCCTATTTAAAAAACTGTGACATTGTTCGCTCGGATGAACGATTTTTTACAATGTGTGAAAGTATCCTAACACAAAGTACTTCATGAAATGTTGTACAAGCACAGTTCTCTGGGTACATTGCACTCCATAGATAAGACTTATCTAGCAAATTTAGAACAAGCTCTTTGCAAGGGGCTTTGATGCTGTGAGGACAATTCCCTCTGAGTTTTCTCTTGAAAGTTGACAAGGTTAATTGACAATTAATTCCCCTGAGAGATTAGAGCTTGTCACCAAATGAGCCACAAGAAAATTCAGAGCTTAGTGCTGTGACTGGAATAATTTCCTAGTCCTTTCCGTGTCGTGAAAAGTGACACATCTCATCAGCACATTGTAGAAAGGTGGAAACTTTGTAATCTGTCATATCTTTTAATGGATGAATATATTTTTATAGTTGCTCGTCTGCTCCGTCTGGTGTTATATATGACATTCTTTATCAAGGTTTAACTGGTATGAAAAGGTAGATGATTGAGGTGCTCTCTGATCTACTCACATTATTGTTAAGTTTGGGGAAATTTATAACGGATACAGAGAAGCATACGACTGTTTTATAGATAATTATGAACATGAGGAATCGCAATTATCCATTCTAAATTCATTTTGTGGACTTAAAGGGGTTGGCCACTTTACAATAAATTTTCCTAATGTCATAAATTATGTTCTGTCACACTAAAGTGTTTAAAGGGGTTGTCCCGCGAAACAAAGTGGGTCTATACACTTCTGTATGGCCATATTAATGCACTTTGTAATGTACATTGTGCATTAATTATGAGCCATACAGAAGTTATCAGAAATTTTTCACTTACCTGTTCCGTTGCTAGCGTCCTCGTTTCCATGGAGCCGTCTAATTTTCAGCGTCTAATCGCCAGATTAGACGCGCTTGCGCAGTCCGGGTCTTCTTCTTTTCTCAATGGGGCCGCTCGTGCCGGAGACCGGCTCCTGGTAGCTCCGCCCCGTCACGTGCCGATTCCAGCCAATCAGGAGGCTGGAATCGGCAATGGACCGCACAGAAGCCCTGCGGTCCACCGAGGGAGAAGATCCCGGCGGCCATCTTCAGCAGGTAAGTAAGAGGTCACCGGAGCGCGGGGATTCAGGTAAGCGCTGTGAGGTGTTCTTGTTTAACCCCTGCATCGGGGTTGTCTCGCGCCGAACGGGGGGGCTGTTGAAAAAAAAAACAACCCGTTTCGGCGCGGGACAACCCCTTTAATACTGCCTATTTCTTACCTGCTGTCCAGGAACAGGAAATGTAGACAATGGGCAGTGATACCTTCCATGTCTATAGGCTATAAGTGGCAGCAGTCAGGTCATTTACCTATATGATACATCCTTGGCCTATTGACGGCATCCTCCCTGCACAGGGACTGAACATGTTTAACACATACACAGGTACAGAAGATTTTGCTGCCTGCTCTGGACGTATTCATTTACTGTTCAAACGTAGCAAGGGAAAGTCAAAGAAGCATTCACATGTGGTTGCAAGCATCTTACCTTATATATTTTACATTTGACCTGTACATATTCGTTGCATCCTAAAAGGACAAATATGCATACACTCAGTATAAACAAAAATAATATAAAAATTGAAAAAGGAAACACAAAACGGGAATTGTAACCCTAAACCTTCTAATACAACAAGACCCTACCTATGAAAACCTATAATTAAAAAAAATATATTTTTAAAAAGCAGATAAAAGCAGCAAAGGAAGAGACAGAGAGATTTATTGTCAAAGCAAGTAAAACTAACCCTAAACTATTCTTCAATTACATAAATAGTAAAAAGATTAATACTGAAAGTATTGGCCTTTTATTAAATAATGTAGGAACAATTGCACTGGGTGATCAGGAGAAAGCAAATGTATAAAAAAGTTTTTTTTCTCCAATGTATTCACAGAGGAAAATGAAATGTCGGATGAGATGCTGAGTGATAACATAAACTCTCCACTAAATGTCACCAGTTAAACTCAGGAGAAAGGGAAGAACTGCCTTAAAAAGATTAAAATAGACAAATTACCAGGGCCCGATGGCATACATCCCAGGGTTCCAAGAGAATCAAGCAATATGATATACAGACTATTGTTTATTATATTTAAGGACTAGAGATGAGCGAACGTGTTCGTCCGAACTTGATATCCGTGCGGATATTAGGGTGTTCGGGATGTTCGTTATTCGTAACGAACACCATGCGGTGTTCGGGTTACTTTCACTTCCTTCCCTGAGACGTTAGCGCGCTTTTCTGGCCAATTGAAAGACAGGGAAGGCATTACAACTTCCTCCTGTGTTGTTCCAGCCCTATACCACCCCCCTGCTGTGAGTGGCTGGCGAGATCAGGTGTCCGCCTAATATAAAAGTCGGCCCCTCCCGCGGCTCCCCTCAGATGCCTTGTGAGTTAGATGAGGGACAGTGCTGTTTGTACCGGAGCTGCTGTAGGGAAAGAATTGGTAGTTAGTGTAGGCTTCAAGACCCCCAAAGGTCCTTATTAGGGCCACTGATAGCTGTGTTTTGGCTGCTGTTAGCAGTGGCAATTTTTTTTTTTTCTCAAAATCGCCTCTGCAGAGCGTTGCACCCGGCATTAGGGACAGAAGTGTTGCATAGGCAGGGAGAGTGTTAGGAGTGAGTGTAGCCTTCAAGAACCTCAACGGTCCTTTCTAGGGCCATATTTAACCGTGTGCAGTACTGTGCTGGCTGCTGTTAGCTGTGCTGCATATTTTTTTTCTTCTCAAAATCGCCTCTGCAGAGCATTGCACCCTCCATTGATACTGCAGGGAAAGAATTGTGTAGGCAGGGCCACAACACAGTTATTATTCATTGAATATATGCAGTGCGGCCTTTTGCTTGAAAAACAAGTGAAAAAAATTCTATTTGACCTGCCTCTGTCCGTCCTAAGGGCTGTGAACACGTGTCGGCTGCGTGTGCAACGTTTAAAAATCAGACGCACCCAGCTATGTTTTACTGCTGGCTTCGCCATTTGCTTTCCTTAATTTGGAAAAAAAATACCTGCTCTGCCAGAGTTATAATAACTCTGCTACCCTCAAGTTCTGTGCCACATTAGCAGGGCCACAGCACAGTTATTAAACTTCTCATGTTCATTGAATATACGCAGTGCTGCCTTTTGGTGGAAAAAAACTGAAAAAAATTCTATTTGTCCTGCCTCTGTCCGTCCTAAGGGCGGTGGACACGTGTCGGCTGCGTGTGCAACGTTTAAAAATCAGACGCACCCAGCTACGTTTTACTCCTGGCTTCGCCATTTGCTTTCCTTAATTGGGAAAAAAATACCTGCTCTGCCAGAGTTATAATAACTCTGCTACCCTCAAGTTCTGTGCCACATTAGCAGGGCCACAGCACAGTTATTAAACTTCTCATGTTCATTGAATATACTCAGTGCTGCCTTTTGGTGGAAAAAAACTGAAAAAAATTCTATTTGTCCTGCCTCTGTCCGTCCTAAGGGCGGTGGACACGTGTCGGCTGCGTGTGCAACGTTTAAAAATCAGACGCACCCAGCTACGTTTTACTCCTGGCTTCGCCATTTGCTTTCCTTAGGGCGCCCACCCACTGGCGTTTGCGTTTTCCGCAGGAAAAAAACGCAGCGTTTTCGCCGCATTTTCCGCGATTTTTCCGCGCGTTTTTCGCGGCGTTTTCGCGGCTTTTCTGTTAATTTCCATTGACATTCATGGGTGCATTAGGAGAAAAATAAGGACACATATGCAACTGACAGTTCCTATATTAAAAACGCAAACGCAACGCAAAAAAAACGCCAGTGGACAGGAACACATGTTATCTCTATGCCTGTGCAGGAAAAACGCAAAACGCAAAACGCAGGTAAAAAAACGCCAGTGGGTGGGCGCCCTTAATTGGGAAAAAAATACCTGCTCTGCCAGAGTTATAATAACTCTGCTACCCTCAAGTTCTGTGACACATTAGCAGGGCCACAGCACAGTTATTAAACTTAGATTATTCATTCACTAGAGGCAGTGGGGCCTTTCGTTTTCAAAAAAGGGAAAAAATTATATTTGGCCTGCAGTCTTGCGCCAATTTATTTCCTGCCTGTGAAATCAAATCACTGGTAATACAGCATGCTGAGGGGTAGGGGTAGGCCTAGAGGACGTGGACGCGGCCGAGGACGCGGAGGGCCAAGTCAGGGTGTGGGCACAGGCCAAACTCCTGATCCAGGTGTATCGCAGCCGACTGCGGCGCGATTAGTAGAGAGGCACGTTTCTGGCGTCCCGACAGTCATCGCACAATTCATGGGTCCACGCGGGAGACGGTTATTAGAAAATGAGCAGTGTGAGCAGGTCCTGTCCTGGATGGCAGAAAGTGCTTCGAGCAACCTATCGTCCAACCGCAGTTCTGCGCCGTCCACTGCTGCAAATCAGAATCCTCTGTCTGCTGCTCCTCCTTCCTCCCAGCCTCCTCACTCCACTACAATGACACCTGCTCAGCTGCGTGAAGACTCCCAGGAACTGTTCTCTGGCCCCTGCTCAGATTGGGCAGCAGTGGTTCCTCTCCCACCAGAGGAGTTTATCGTCACTGATGCCCAACCATTGCAAAGTTCCCGGGGTCCGGGGGATGAGGCTGGGGACTTCCGCAAACTGTCTCAAGAACTTTCTGTGGGTGAGCAGGACGATGACGATGAGACACAGTTGTCTTGCAGTCAGGTAGTAGTGAGGGCAGTAAGTGCGAGGGAGGAGCGCACAGAGGATTCTGAGGAAGAGCAGCAGGACGATGAGGTGACTGACCCCACCTGGTTTGCAACGCCTACTCAGGACAGGTCTTCAGAGGGGGAGGCAGGGGCAACAGCAGGGCAGGTTGCAAGAGGCAGCGCGGTGTCCAGGGGTAGAGGCAGGGCCAGACCGAATAATCCACCAACTGTTTCCCAAAGCGCACCCTCGCGCCATGCCACCCTGCAGAGGCCGAGGTGCTCTAAGGTCTGGGAGTTTTTCACAGAGACGCCTGACGACCGACGAGCAGTGGTGTGCAACCTTTGTCGCGCAAAGCTCAGCCGGGGAGCCAACACCAACAGCCTCAGCACCACCAGCATGCGCAGACATATGATGGCCAAGCACCCCACAAGGTGGGACGAAGGCCGTTCACCACCTCCGGTTTGCACCGCTGCCTCTCCCCCTGTGCCCCAACCTGACACTGCTATCCAACCCCCCTCTCAGGACACAGGCACTACCGCCTCATGGCCTGCACCCACACCCTCACCTCCGCAGTCCTCGGCCCCATCCACCAGTGTAGTTCAGCGCACCGTCCAGCCGTCGCTTGCGCAAGTGTTTGAGCGCAAGCGCAAGTACGCCGCCACGCACCCGCACGCTCAAGCGTTAACCGTCCGCATAGCAAAATTCATCAGCCTTGAGATGCTGCCATATAGGGTTGTGGAAACGGAGTCCTTCAAAAGTATCATGGAGGCGGCGGCCCCGCGCTACTCAGTTCCCAGTCGCCACTACTTTTCCCGATGTGCCGTCCCAGCCCTGCACGACCACATCTCCCGCAACATTGTACGCGCCCTCACCAACGCGGTTACTGCCAAGGTCCACTTAACTACGGACACGTGGACAAGCACAGGCGGGCAGGGCCACTACATCTCCCTGACGGCACATTGGGTGAATTTAGTGGAGGCTGGGACAGAGTCAGAGCCTGGGACCGCTCACGTCCTACCGACCCCCAGAATTGCGGCCACCAGCTCGGTGGTTGTATCTGCGGAGGTGTATGCTTCCTCCACTAAAGCACCCTCCTCCTCCTCCTCTGTCTCGCAATCAAGATGTGTTAGCAGCAGCATGTCGCCAGCAGTCGGTGTCGCGCGGTGTGGCAGCACAGCGGTGGGCAAGCGTCAGCAGGCCGTGCTGAAACTACTCAGCTTAGGCGATAAGAGGCACACGGCCCACGAACTGCTGCAGGGTCTGACACAGCAGACCGACCGCTGGCTTGCGCCGCTGAGCCTCCAACCGGGCATGGTCGTGTGTGACAACGGCCGTAACCTGGTGGCGGCTCTGCAGCTCGGCAGCCTCACGCACGTGCCATGCCTGGCCCATGTCTTTAATTTGGTGGTTCAGCGCTTTCTGAAAAGCTACCCACGCTTGTCAGACCTGCTCGGAAAGGCGCGCCGGCTCTGCGCACATTTCCGCAAGTCCCACACGGACGCTGCCACCCTGCGCACCCTGCAACATCACTTTAAGCTGCCAGTGCACCGACTGCTGTGCGACGTGCCCACACGGTGGAACTCTACGCTCCACATGTTGGCCAGGCTCTATGAACAGCGTAGAGCTATAGTCGAATACCAACTCCAACATGGGCGGCGCAGTGGGAGTCAGCCTCCTCAATTCCTTTCAGAAGAGTGGGCCTGGTTGGCAGACATCTGCCATGTCCTTGGTAATTTTGAGCAGTCTACCCAGGTGGTGAGCAGCGATGCTACAATCATTAGCGTCACCATTCCTCTGCTATGCATCTTGAGAAATTCCCTGCAAAGCATAAAGGCAGCTGCTTTGCGCTCGGAAACGGGGGCGGGGGAAGACAGTATGCCGCTGGATAGTCAGGGCACCCTCCTGTCTATTTCTCAGCGCGTACAGGAGGAGGAGGAGGAGCATGAGGAGGATGAGGAGGAGGGGGAAGAGACAGCTTGGCCCACTGGTGAGGGTACACATGCTGCTGGGCTGTCATCCTTTCAGCGTGTATGGCCTGAGGAGGAGGAAGAGGAGGAGGAGGAGGATCCTGAAAGTGATCTTCCTAGTGAGGACAGCCATGTGTTGCGTACAGGTACCCTGGCACACATGGCTGACTTCATGTTAGGATGCCTTTCTCGTGACCCTCGCGTTACACGCATTCTGGCCACTACGGATTACTGGGTGTTCACACTGCTCGATCCACGGTATAAGGAGAGCCTTTGCACTCTCATTCCCGAAGAGGAAAGGGGTTCGAGAATGATGCTATACCACAGGGCGCTGGTGGACAAACTGATGGTAAACTTCCCATCCGACAGCGCTAGTGGCAGAAGGCGCAGTTCCGAGGGCCAGGTAGCAGGGGAGGCGCAGAGATCAGGCAGCATGTACAGCGCAGGCAGGGGAACATTCTCCAAGGCCTTTGCCAGCTTTATGGCTCCCCAGCAAGACTGTGTCACCGCTCCCCAGTCAAGGCTGAGTCGGCGGGAGCACTGTAAAAGGATGGTGAGGGAGTACGTAGCCGATCGCACGACCGTCCTCCGTGACGCCTCTGCCCCCTACAACTACTGGGTGTCGAAGCTGGACACGAGGCCTGAACTCGCGCTGTATGCCCTGGAGGTGCTTGCTTGTCCTGCGGCTAGCGTCTTGTCAGAGAGTGTGTTTAGTGTGGCTGGGGGAATCATCACGGATAAGCGTACCCACCTGTCAACCGACAGTGCCGACAGGCTTACACTCATCAAGATGAACAAAGCCTGGATTTCCCCAGACTTCTCTTCTCCACCAGCGGACAGCAGCGATACGTAAGCAATACGTAGGCTGCACCCGCGGATGGAAGCTACGTTCTCTCTCACCATCCAAAACGGGGACATTTCTGCTTCATCAATCTGTGTCTAATATTCCTCCTCCTCCTCCTGCTCCTCCTCCTGAAACCTCACGTAAACACGCTGAACGGGCAATTTTTCTTAGGGCCACAAGGCTCACTCATATAATTTTTGTAAACAATTTTTATATGTTTCAATGCTCTTAAAAGCGTTGAAACTTTAACTTGAACCAATTTTTCGTTAAACTGGGCTGCCTCCAGGCCTAGTTACCACTTAAGCCACATTAACCAAAGCGATTAATGGGTTTCACCGGCTGATTGCCTGTCATCCTTTCAGCGTGTATGGCCTGAGGAGGAGGAGGAGGAGGAGGAGGATCCTGAAAGTGATCTTCCTAGTGAAGACAGCCATGTGTTGCGTACTGGTACCCTGGCACACATGGCTGACTTCATGTTAGGATGCCTTTCTCGTGACCCTCGCGTTGCACGCATTCTGGCCACAACGGAATACTGGGTGTACACACTGCTCGACCCACGCTGTCCTCCGTGACGCCTCTGCCACCTACAACTACTGGGTGTCGAAGCTGGACACATGGCCTGAACTAGCGCTGTATGCCCTGGAGGTGCTTGCTTGTCCTGCGGCTAGCGTCTTGTCGGAGAGGGTGTTTAGTGCGACTGGGGGAATCATCACAGATAAGTGTACCCGCCTGTCAACCGACAGTGCCGACAGGCTAACACTCATCAAGATGAACAAAGGCTGGATTTCGCCAGACTTCTCTTCTCCACCAGCGGACAGCAGCGATACGTAAGCAATACGTAGGCTGCACCCGCGGATGGAAGCTACGTTCTCTCTCACCATCCAAAACGGGGACATTTCTGCTTCATCAATCTGTGTCTAATATTCCTCCTCCTCCTCCTCCTCCTGCTACTCCTCCTGAAACCTCACGTAATCACGCTGAACGGGCAATTTTTCTTAGGGCCACAAGGCTCACTCAAATAATTTTTCTAAACAATTTTTAAAAGTTTCAATGCGCTTAAAAGCGTTGGAACTGTAACTTGAACCAATTTTTCGTTACACTGGGCTGCCTCCAGGCCTAGTTACCACTTAAAGGGGTTGTCCCGAGGCAGCAAGTGGGGTTATACACTTCTGTATGGCCATAATAATGCACTTTGTAATATACATTGTGCATTAATTATGAGCCATACAGAAGTTATAAAAAGTTTTATACTTACCTGCTCCGTTGCTGGCGTCCTCGTCTCCATGGTGCCGACTAATTTTCGGCCTCCGATGGCCAAATTAGCCGCGCTTGCGCAGTCCGGGTCTTCTGTAGTCTTCTATGGAGCCGCTCGTGCCAGAGAGCGGCTCCGTGTAGCTCCGCCCCGTCACGTGCCGATTCCAGCCAATCAGGAGGCTGGAATCGGCAGTGGACCGCACAGAAGAGCTGCGGTCCACGAAGAAAGAGGATCCCGGCGGCCATCTTCAGCAGGTGAGTATGAAGACGCCGGACCGCCGGGATTCAGGTAAGCGCTGTGCGGGTGGGTTTTTTAACCCCTGCATCGGGGTTGTCTCGCGCCGAACGGGGGGGGGGGTTTAAAAAAAAAAAAACCCGTTTCGGCGCGGGACATCTCCTTTAAGCCACATTAAGCAAAGCGATTAATGGGTTTCACCTGCCCTCTTGGCTGGCCATGGCCAATTTTTGGGATGTACATTAGTACTGTTGATACAGCAATTTTTGTGGGCCCTCGCCTACAGTGTAATCAAATAAATTTTTAGCCCACCTGCATTAAGCACGACATTACTACCTCAGCTGTGTTGGGCAATGCAATGGGATATTTCTATGTACCGCCGGTGGCTTCCTGGCACCCACCCATGCTGTGGGTCCACAGGGAGTTTAACCTACATGTGTCCACTTCTAAAGAACCCCAGTCAGACTGGGGCATGCAGTGTGGGCCGAAGCCCACCTGTATTACGCACGACATTACTACCTCAGCTGTGTTGGGCAATGCAATGGGATATTTTTGTGTACCGCCGGTGGGTTCCAGGGAGCCACCCATGCTGTAGGTGCACACGGAGTGTAACCTACATGTGTCCACTTGTAAAGAACTCCAGTCTGACTGGGGCATGCAGTGTGGGCCGAAGCCCACCTGTATTACGCACGACATTACTACCTAAGCTGTGTTGGGCAATGCAATGGGATATTTTTGTGTACCGCCGGTGGGTTCCAGGGAGCCACCCATGCTGTCGGTCGACAGGGACTTCACAATAGGGAGTTGTACCTGCCTGTGTCTATGAATTAAAAAGCCCGGTCTAACTGGGGCATGCAGACACCTTGACAGAATGAATAGTGTGTGGCACATAGGTTCCCCATTGCTATGCCCACGTGTGCAGCTCCTGATGGCGGTGGCACAGGATTCTATTTCTCATTGCTTCTGTACAGCATTGTGGGCTATCGCCCCGCCCCTTTTAAAGAGGGTCGCTGCCTAGCCGTGCCAACCCTGTGCAGTGTGTGCCTGCGGTCCCTCGTCATGGCAGACGCACTTCTAAATAGACATGAGGGTGGTGTGGCATGAGGGCAGCTGAAGGCTGCGCAGGGACACTTTGGTGTGCGCTGTGGGGGGGAGGGGGGGGCGGTTGGGCAGCATGTAACCCAGTAGAAGTGGCAGTGGAGTGTCATGCAGGCGGTGATTGTGCTTTGTTGGAGGTAGTGTGGTGCTTAGCAAAGGTATGCCATGCTAATGATGGCTTTTCAGAAGTAAAAGTTGTTGGGAGGGGGGGGGGCCCACTCTTGCCGGTATTCTGGCTTAATAGTGGGACCTGTGAACTTGAGATGCAGCCCAACATGTAGCCCCTCGCCTGCCCTATCCGTTGCTGTGTCGTTCCCATCACTTTCTTGAATTGCCCAGATTTTCACACATGAAAACCTTAGCGAGCATCGGCGAAATACAAAAATGTTCTGGTCGCCCATTGACTTCAATGGGGTTCGTTATTCGAAACGAACCCTCGAACATCGCGGGAAGTTCGTTTCGAATAACGAACACCCGAACATTTTGGTGTTCGCTCATCTCTATTAAGGACCATATAATATCGGCTCTATTCTACTGGATTGATTCATAGTCAGATACTCAAAAGCGGGTCAAAAAGTGAACCCAAAAACTACAGGCCAGTAAGTCTGGTTTCTATTGTGGGTAAAATGTTTGAAGGGTTTCTAAGAGAAGCATTCCTGGAGAACCTCAAGGTAAATAACTGTATAATTCCATAACAGCATGTGTTTATGAGATACAGCTCCTGTCAAACCAGTCTGATCAGCTTCCATGAAGAGGTAAGATCTAGACTGGGTCAGGGAGAGTCATTGGATCTTGTGTATCTGGACTTTTGCAAAGTGTTTGACACTCTGCCACATAAAAAGTTGGTATATAAAATGAGAATGCTTGGTCTGGGCAAGAATGTGTGTAACTGGCTCACTGATAGATAGCAGGGGGTGATTATTAATTGTATATACTCTAATTGGGTTACCATTACTAGTGGAGTACCACAAGGGGTCTGTACTGGGCTCTAATCTTTTTAATATATTTATTAACCCCTTAAGGACATGGCCTATTTTGAGCTTAAAGGGGTTGTCCCGCGGCAGCAAGTGGGTCTATACACTTCTGTATGGCCATATTAATGCACTTTGTAATATACATTGTGCATTAATTATGAGCCATACAGAAGTTATAAAAAGTTTTTTACTTACCTGCTCCATTGCTAGCGTCCTCGTCTCCATGGTGCCGACTAATTTTCGCCCTCCGATGGCCAAATTAGCCGCGCTTGCGCAGTCCGGGTCTTCTGCTTTCTTCTATGGAGCCTTTCGTGCAGGATGCCGGCTCCGTGTAGCTCCGCCCCGTCACGTGCCGATTCCAGCCAATTAGGAGGCTGGAATCGGCAATGGACCGCACAGAAGAGCTGCGGTCCACGGAAGAAGAGGATTCCGGCGGCCATCTTCACAGGTAAGTATAGAAGTCACCGGAGCGCGGGGATTAAGGTAAGCGCTCCGGTAAGCCTTCTGTACGTCCCTGCATCGGGGTTGTCTCGCGCCGAACGGGGGGGGGGGTTGAAAAAAAAAAAAACCCGTTTCGGCGCGGGACAACCCCTTTAAGGACACAATGATTTTTGGTGGATTTTCATCTCCATTTTTCAAAAGCCATAACCTTTTTATTTTTCTGTTGATGAGGCCGTACAAGGGGTTGTTTTTTGTGTGGCAAATTGTAGTTTTTTGAGTACATACACTATATTGTAAAACTTTTATAAATTTTTTTATGCTTGCAGAGACAGAAAACGTATCAATTATGCCATAGATTTTTTTTTAACAGCATTAATCATGCAGCATAAATGACAATACATTTTTTCTGTGGATCAGTATGATTACAACGATACTAAAGTTCTTATAATTTTTTTAGTTTTTTCCACTTTTCCGCAATAAAAACCCTTTTTTTGGAATAATTTTTTTTCTAAAAATCGCTGCATTCAAAGTCCTATAACTTTTTTATTTTTCCATGGACGGAGCTCTGTGAGGGCTTGTTTTTTGCGAGACAAGCTGTAGTTTTTTGGGATACATACGACTTTTTTGATCACTTTATTGCAATTTTTGGGAGGCAAAATGCTAAAAGTTAGCATTTTGCCTCAGTTTCTTAAGTTGCTTTTTTTTACGCTTTTTGCCATGCAGGATAAAAAGCATTTGCAATTTATTGTATGTGTCATTATGGATACGACGATACCAAATATGTGAGATTTTAATTTTTTTTTTATGCTAATATGAAAAAAGCACAAAAGGGGGTTATTTTATTTTTTACATTTTTCTTTTTATTCCTTATTTTTATCTTTTTTTTACACATTTTATGTCTCTGTGGGAGACTTGCACCATACCAGCTCTGATCACTATTATAGAGCATTGCAGGACTTCTGTCCTGCAATGCCTTATCACTTGTTACAGCGATCACAGACACTGGCAATTATATTGCGATAGTCCGATGACATCACAGAGGGAGTGCTCTCCCTCTGTGAACCCTTCACATGCTGCGATTTACATAGAAGGGGTTAACAGAGGGGGTGGGGTCGCTGCTCCGATGCACCCCCACTATTGCAGGGGGAGCCCGGCTATCAGTGATAGACAGCTCCCGCTGCCAGATAGCACGAGTTCTAGTATTATCTCGCGTTATCCCCAGGGCGTAACTGTACGCCGTGTTGCACTAAGTACCTCCCTACCAGGACTTGCAGTTACACCCTGTGGCGGGAGAGGGTTAATGACCCAGTAGAAAGATTGCATAGTAGAATAGTAATATTTGCGGATGATACAAAACTAAATAAAGTAATTAACACAAGACAGGATAGAATGCAGTTGCAAATGGATTTGGGTTAGTTGGGGGCTTGGACAGAAAAGTGACACATGAGGTTTAACACTGATAAATGTAAAGTTCTGCACATGGCCAGTGAAAATACATGTCACCATTAAACACTAAATATGAAACCACTAGGCAAAACTGACATGGAAAAGGACTTGGGGATTTTAGTTAACTATAAGTTTAACTGGAGCAACCAGTGTCAGGCAGCTGTTGCCAAGGCAAATAGGATCATGGGGAACAAATCAGGTCCAGGCCGCATGATGAGAGCATTGTTCTTCCTCTTTACAAGTCACTGGTCAGACAACACATGTGTACAGTTTTGGATACCAGTACTCAAGAAAGACTTATCAGAGCTTGGGCAGGTTCAAAAGTGGGCAACTAAATAAATGGAATGGATGGCCTACAATATCCAGAGAGGTTATTAAAATTGGGGTTGTTTACTTTAGAAAAAAGACAACTGAGGGGCGACCTAATAACTATGTAAAAGAATGTCAAGGGACAATACAGAGATTTCTCCCACAATCTATTTATATACAGGAATACAACTGTAACAAGGGGGGCATCCTCTATGTCTAGAGGAAAGAGGGTTTCTGCACTGACACAGAAGTGGATTCTTTACTGTTAGAGCAGTGAGACTGCGGAACTCTCTGGCAGAGGATGTGGTGAATGTAAACTCAATAAAAGAGGGCCTTTCTTGAATGTTACAATATTACATGTTATAGTCACTAATTACTTCAGAAGGGCTGGTGATCCAGGGATTATTCTGATTGCCAGACTTGGAGTCTTTTTTCACCCTAACTATGTTACTAAGCGGAGTGCACACCCTGATGAGGTGACCCAAGGTCAGGAACCCTAACTTTCTTTAGATAGTGACAGGAAAAGTGGCAAAAGTTGGATGACACTAAATGTATATTAAACCACTAAAGCACAGGGACACAGATGCACAAATGCCGCAGATAAATAAATAGATCACCAGCAGAGTTATCTTAATTGTGAGGCAGGTCAAATTCAAGATCCAGAGACAAAACCAGAAACACCTTCTGTGTATAACCAGCACCTTGTTTTCAGAAGAGGTTGTTTAAAGGGATTACTTTTTTATTTTTGCTATTGATGATTCCCGCAAATCAGCTAAATCTTGGGGCCACTGTCACTGCAGAAGTACAGGATGCAGAAAGCACTGAGCATAGCGTAGCAGCCCGGGTTGGTATTGCAGGCACAGCTCCAACTAAATTCATTGAATTGGGAGCTGGATTGCAGTACAGACCTGGGGTATATGGTGCATCAGTTTGGCCGGGACTGACGCCACAATGCCATCCTGGACCCACGACCCCTGGCCAGGACCATTGAGGTCTATTGTTTATATTTTCCCATCGGCACCGTCAGCTGAAAGGCTAGTGTAAGGAATAGGCTCAATGACACAAAATAACAATTAATGACACTAGAAAATTTTACTGTAAAGTCGCTAACACAGGCTTCGCATGGCACACCGAGTTGCCGGTGAATTCCCAGTGAGACCTTGTACCAAAAAGTGGGCCTCACACTTTAGAAGCTCCCTTGCAACCCCTGCCAGCAACACTGCACGACTTCACTAAACCTGTCCCAAACAGTATTTGTAAAAGATAATTGCTCACGGAAAAGCTGGAAGTTAAAGGTCATGGTTAAATTTGAAAAACACATCCTGAATGCTATATAAAATTAGTGAGATACTTGGTATTTAAAATTCATATATAAAATAATGTTAAACGAGGACTGTGTGCAGTGCTGACTAAAGTACAACTTCCATGTAGAGGCAGTGGCGTAGCAAGGTCAGGTGGTACCGGATGCAGAAATTTTTTTTTCACCCGCTACCCCTCAATTTTGAAATTATTCAAAGAAGGAAAAACTCTTCTCTGATGTCTCTCTGCTCTCATTCTGAGCATGTCAATCTTTCTATCCTCTCTGTCTCATTCCAGTCATGTTTCTCTTGTCTGCTGTCTTTTTCTACCATGTCTCTCTCCTCTCTCATTTCTGTCACCTCTTTTTTGTCAATCTGTCTCACTTGTTATGTCTTTCTTCAGTCATGTTTTTGCTTCTGCAGTCTCTTTCCTGTCATGTCTCTCTCTTCTCTAATGTGTCTCTCTCTATTCTCTCCTTTGCTTTCTTTTCTGTCTCCTGTTTCTTAGCCATCAGGTTTCTTTACTCTGTTTTCTCTCCTGTCCTCTTTCTTATGCAATGTTGCTTTCCTCTGCTGTCTCTATTTTGTCATAGTTCTCTCCTCTGCTGTCACTGTCCTGTCATGTCTCTCTGCAGTCTTTTTCTTGTCGTGTCTCTCTCTCTGCACTCACTTTCTTATCATGTCTCTCTCGTGTTATATTTCTCTGCAGTTTCTTTCCTCTGCTTGCTCTACTGTCTCTCTTTCATCTGTCTCTTCCCTGCCATGTTGCTTTCCTTTGCTATCTTTCTCTTGTCTTTTTTCTGTTGTCTCTTTCCTCTGTTGTCCCTTTCTCTCCTGTCATGTCTCTTTCATGTTATATTCCTCAGCTGTTTCTCTCCTCTCATGTCTCTCTCTGTAGTCTCTTTCCTGTCATATTTATCTCCTCCGCTGTCTGTGATATCCTGTCATTTCTATTTTTCTCATATCTCTCCCCTTGGTCGTCTCTCTCCTGTCAGTCTAAGCTCTTCTCTTTCCTCCATCTGCAGCAGGGCGGCCCCGGTCCTCCTCCGAGGGAGGCTCCTCTGTGCCTCGCTCCTCCTCTGGTCTCTTCGGCATGGCTCCTTGCAGTGGTCGCCGAATGCTGCTGATGCTGCGGTGAGTAGGGGAGGAGTACAGGGATGTACAGAACTACAGCTGAGCTGTCACCCCCCTCACTGATAGCACCAGGAGCGGGCTGCCCCTGCCGCACGCATCTTCCTACGCCACTGGGTAGAGGTCATGAAGGCCAATGAATCAATGATATAACAACATGATACTAGGAACAGCACTTGAAATAGAATAAAAATGTCTGCCAAATGAAGTCCATACAGGAAAGATTGTCTAAAAAGTTTCAGGACATTGCGTCCAATTTTTGTCGTCCAATCCATAGATTTTGTCCATTGCTTTCCTCGTCCACTAGCACATTTCGTCCAATTTCTTTTGTCCAGTCCACATTTCACCTAAATGCTTTCCTTGTCCAGTAAGACATTTGACATTTTGCCCACCACCTATGTGTGTGTGTCCCCACCCCTGTGTCGGCAAAATGGTGAGTGCAGATGCAGTAAGGCTAGAGCCACAGGGGCAGATTTTTGTTGGAATATCTGCAGTGGACATTCTGCCAAAATTCTGCAGCGGCTTCCCTGCCTCTGTGTACGCACCATGTGGTGCGGAAGTAGAGGCAGGAAAGACCTTGGAGGAATCCCCTCCCCCTCAATGCCAGAGCATTGATAGGGGGGGATTCCACAGCGGAGTCATCATACAAATTATACCACCTAAATGAAGTACAGTATGTGGCTAAAAAGAATGTCAGAATTTGCGGAGTTATTCTATGTTAAATTGACACGTGAGATTCCTAAAATTTGCTTGGTCATTAAGGTGCAAACTAGCCTGGTCACTAAGCAGTTAAAACAAGTGGCTCAGAATCACTTTTGTGTTCCCAATGCTAAGTGGATAAAATCTAGGTTGGACATAGTGATACATAGGAAATTTACAAATTTACATTGGACGCAATGTCCGCCGGGACGAGTTTTTCCTTAGACAAACTTATGAAAGGACAAGAAATCTTGGACCAACTGCCCTCAAACCGTCTGAAAAGGAAAAGCTGGAGTGGGGGAACAAGAAAATGGTACTAACAAAGCAATATCAAAAAACAAAAGTTAGTGTCATATAACTATGGAAATAAGTGGCAGAGCATGTGAGCAAAGTGAGAGAGGACATACTAAATAGAGAAATCATAATAGAAGGTAAATGAGAGACTGTTCAATTTTGGTAGGTTTGAGAAACGGATGAATCAAAATTTATCTCACCATGGAATATGTGGAAGCGAAATTATATCACTATATAAGGATAAATGTAAAATTTACTGCAACATTATAGTATCCATGGAAACAAGAAAAGATGACGTCAGTTGTCTCTACTAAGATAGAATAAGGACATGAGTAATGTGAATCCCAAGCTTAATGAAAGTGTATGAAGTATAAAAATGATGAATAGAGAAATAGATTGGGCCTGTGGAAATAACGCTGCAACAAAGCATATGTGTATGTATGTTTATAAAAATGTCCAGGGACACTATGTTGATAAACCATATATAGATAGAGAAGTTAAAAAACTACTATTTTAAATTAGATGTCTCTGTGATTTTATTGAGGTCATTGGGGCTCATGCATAAACTTCAGTATCTGTTTGGACGGTCTGTGGGTATAAAGTCAATCAGTATTACACTGTAGCATTTGAAATCTTGAAGCCTTAATGTGCAATGTGTCCAGAAGCTATCTTGCATACATTTTTGGTACAGTTTTGATACAACTTGGGCTTATTAAGGGTCTTCTTACATGTCAAATTCCCAGCCCAGTATAGTGAGCGGCATTCAACAAAGCATGCAAATCGGCGCATATTTAGATTTCTTTTACATCGGCCAAGAATTATAACCTCTATCGTTCATTCCCATAGGGCTGTCATTGATTGGCTTTACATCTGCTCAGTAACACAGGGAGATACCAAATCAGCAAGCAAGCATTTGTATGCTTACAAATGCTACATTCAGATGGAACGATGTTAAAAAAATTGTTCAAATGAGTGAAAGTGAATGATAATCAGCTCATCTAAAAGGACCCTAAAAAGCACTTATCAGCTGACGAATGAGCAATCACATTTACACAGCACAATGATCAGGCAAACAAGCGTTTGGGCGACGTTTTGTATCATTAATAGGGCTGTATAAAAAGCTCCTAAGTCAGTGATAGAGTTGCTGGGGGGCACATTCAACATACTGTGCACCACAAATGCAGTTATTGAGCTCACACATTCCAACCTTCAAGTTAAAGGGGTTGTCCCGTGAAATCAAGTGGGGTTAAGCACTTCTGTATGGCCATATTAATGCACTTTGTAATATACATCGTGCATTAAATATGAGCCATACAGAAGTTATTCACTTACCCACTCCGTTGCTGGCGTCCCCGTCTCCATGGCTCCGTCTAATTTCAGCGTCTAATCGCCCGATTAGACGTGCTTGCGCAGAAGGGTCTTCTCCCTTCTGGTCGGTCCGGGCACGAGTGGTGTTCTGGCTCCGCCCCCTTCTACGCATCATCACGTAGCTCCGCCCCATCACGTGTGCCGATTCCAGCCAATCAGGAGGCTGGAAACGGCAATGGACCGCACAGAGCCCATGGTGCACCATGGGAGAAGACCCGCGGTGCACCATGGGAGAAAACCTCGGTGCATCCCTGGGAAAGGACCGGCGGCCATCTTTGGAAGAAGTTTTATAAGTTGATGAAACGCTAGAATGGTGAGTAGAAACCTTCTTTAAACCTTCTTTACACGTGTACATTGTAATGTTTGATTTAGAAGGGGGACTGGGCAGAAAAAAAAATGTCACTTTTGCCTCGGGACAACCCCTTTAATGCACACTTGATTTTGAGCATTACCTTCATTGTGTTGGAAAAAAAGGACCTATGAGTATCATAAATAGCACTTCAATAGCATAAGCACCCGATATTTGAAATCTGAAGCCTGTTAATTCGTCCCACTAAGCTACTCAGGTAGTAGGAAGGCAATCCAACATGTCGCAGTCGCCTTCCCACATCCTGGACCTAAGCTTCAGAGCAGGGCAGTGGGATCTGTGTCGCAAGGACTGTTACTTTCATAGCAGAGCTCCAGCAACAAAAAAGGTGGGTTGACTCCAGCATTGCAGCTCCGTCAGTCACCGGCCTCAGCGGTCTCATGTCATATACCAATGAGTTCAGTAATCACGGTGCGGAGGATGAAAGCAGTAGTAGTCATGGGCTTGACCTGGTAAGTATAGTTACTTTAGCACATTTCCCGCATTTACCTCAATGTTTTATACCTTGGACAATCCTTTTAATGGCGAGTTTTCAACACTCATGCTGGGAGATGCATGTAATAATTCTGTAGGACCTATAGACCAAGGAGGAAGGGAAGAGATAGCAGAGGATGCAATCTGTTTCTGATCTGCAACCTGAGACAAATTTGGAACCGGGAACTCTATCAATGGCCTTGCATAGCTGTGGAACATCTTGGTGTCTTATCCATCTTGGTCAAAGAATGCTTGGTCAAAGAACCCACTGTTTGGTGTTCACTAATAACTATCACTTGACCAGTACAAAAAAAAATGTTGGTTTGCAGCCAAAATAGCAAAAAGAAAACTTAACTTTAGAGTTCAGATGAACAGATTTGCAAGTATTTCAGTCACCCGATGCTGGGAATCATAAACAAGAAGTGCAAGGTTTGGCTGACAATCTGGGCTCTCCACTCCGATTCTGCTCTATTTCACCTTACCATGGCAGCCACTCAGTATTACTTTCAGTAGAAGACTTTTGTCATCCTACATCGCCTTCAGTGAATGAATGGATCTCTCGAACACCTTCGCTGAAGAACCAGAGAATTATGGCTAGTTTTCCATGCAGGCCAGCAACAACATATGGCCAGAACACATGCAATGTTCTGAGCTATGCTCTATATAAATCCACTCCCTTCCATAGCAGAACTTTTATCAACTACTGTTCTCAAAATACCCAGCCCTCCACTTCATGCCACTCTGTCCTGTACCCTGCCGGGTGGGGGCCCGCGGAATTTAAAAATCGGTTACATCTTTAAGAGTATGAAACGTGCATTACTTTGCAGGGCCTATTCAAAACCCAGTTAAACGTTGATTGCATCTGTGTGAAACCTCTGCCTTGAATTATGCCTGCCCCTAACTGGTACATTAATCCCTATTAGCAAGTTTTTAACAACATGATCCCACAACAAAAATTTTAATGGAACCCGCTAATGGTCATAGTTCAAGTTACCACATCACTAGATTCCCCAATGTTGTTGTTTTTGCTGCTCTTTCAGTACATTGAAGAAGAGAAAGGTGATGTGGTCCTCAAGTAGATTATCTACTAACAGTATAGTGCATGTAAAGAAGGTAACCATTGAGAAGTTTAGAAAATAGGTCCTATAGCACCAGCATAGTCAGCAGGGTTGAACTGATCGACTAGAGAATCATCCAGTTAGACACATTTATGGACCCCATCATGAACCATTTGGAGCTGACTTTGGAGTCACTAATTTACCGATAGGGTTGATTCACAGATAACCTATCAGACCAAGTCGATAGATATGTCCTGTATATGTACAGTGATAACAAAGTTTACAGTGCAAATAAAAGTGAACGTGTTCTATAGGCGGCGGATGGACCTTCAGAATCATTTCCTCTGGTGGGCCCCAAAACATCAGCTTGACATTGATGTGTCCTAATGGTTTATACACCTGTGTGCCAGATAAAGAGCAACTCACAAGATTTGAAGTGGTGTGATATCTTAACTGTCTTAGCTGTAATGTCACCCACACTTTTTATCTGTGTTATGATAGAGTTGACAATATTGATGTTCAGAACGTACGTGCTTCTGACAATGTGTGTGGGTCTGTGAAGACAATCTCTAGGGATCATTTTTTTTATCCACTACTTGTCGAAAACTAATTACAAATGTCTTATCGCACATGATATTTATAATTAATGCATAGAAAGAAAAAACAGCATTCCAGCTCACAGCACAGGCAGGAAGACGATAATCCTGGATTAGGTTTCTAAATGAACAGCAGGAGATTTCTTGTGCAAACATTGGTTAGCAAATACTTGGGCATTTGAGAGAAATATCTATTATGGTATGATAAAAGAAAAAAACATCTTCTATTGTGACAGGTATTCCACAATGAATCTAAAAATGTAGTATAAATGTAAAAAATGTGTGCATACCAAATTTTCAACAAAACGAGATGTGGTGCAACAGGTGTGAGATATGATGCCGTGAATAGAAAGGCTTTACACGGTGTTAGGCCTAGTGCCCACGGCCGTGACAGGCTCCGCAAGCGGAATTCCGCAGCGGAGTCTGTCACAGCGCCCCCCCCCCCCAGCGTCATATGACACTCCCACAGCATCACATGACATGCTGGCCGCGTCATATGACACGGGCATCAGTGGGCGGGGAAGCATTTTCACGCTATCTACCGCTGTGCTACAGCGGAAGATAGCGTAACGGACGGCTTCCATTGACTGCAATGGAAGCCATCCGCACGTATGCCCGTGGCAAATAGAACGTGCCGCTGGTGATTACGGGTGATTTCATGGGGCGGAATTTCACGGTGGAATTCCGCATCGTGAGCATTGCGCTATTTGGTTCAATAGAACCTAATAGCTGTGGGAATTAGGCCTTACCGAGTAAACAATGTTTTACTAAAACCTGGATAATGAAATTACTTTAAGGATAATTGGTATTTTTCTATAACAGGAAATATAATATGCATATACATGTGTAGCACCCCAGAGTTGGGTACTCAAGCACTTTCCATGTTGACTATGGTCTTAAAATCAGGTCCTAATTAGAGATGAACGAGCACCAAAATGCTCGGGTGCTCGTTACTCGGGACGAAATTTTCGCGATGCTCGAGGGTTCGTTTCGAGTAACGAACCCCATTGAAGTCAATGGGTGACCCGAGCATTTTTGTATATCGCCGATGCTCGCTAAGGTTTCCATTTGTGAAAATCTGGGCAATTCAAGAAAGTGATGGGAACGACACAGCAACGGATAGGGCAGGCGAGGGGCTACATGTTGGGCTGCATCTCAAGTTCCCAGGTCCCACTATTAAGCCACAATAGCGGCAAGAGTGCCCCCCCCTCCCAACAATTTTTACTTCTGAAAAGCCCTCATTAGCAATGCATACCTTAGCTAAGCACCACACTACCTCCAACAAAGCACAATCACTGCCTGCATGACACTCCGCTGCCACTTCTCCTGGGTTACATGCTGCCCAACCCCCCCCCCCCTGCACGACCCAGTGTCCACAGCGCACACCAAATTGTCCCTGCGCAGCCTTCAGCTGCCCTCATGCCACGCCACACTCATGTCTATTTATAAGTGCGTCTGCCATGAGGAGGAACCACAGGCACACACTGCAGAGGGTTGGCACGGCTAGGCAGCGACCCTCTTTAAAAGGGGCGGGGCGATAGCCCACAATGCTGTACAGAAGCAATGAGAAATATAATCCTGTGCCACCGCCATCAGGAGCTGCACACGTGGGCATAGCAATGGGGAACCTATGTGCCACACACTATTCATTCTGTCAAGGTGTCTGCATGCCCCAGTCAGACCGCGTTTTTTTATAAATAGTCACAGGCAGGTACAACTGGGAATCCCCAACTCCGCAATGGGAATGTGGACCCACAGCATGGGTGGCTCCCTGGAACCCACCCACTGTACATAAATGCATCCCATTGCAGTGCCCTGGACAGCAGAGCTAACGTCAGATTAAATGCAGGTGGGCTTCGGCCCAAACTGCATGCCCCAGTCAGACTGGGGTTCTTTAGAAGTGGACACATGTAGTTACAACTCCGTGTGGACCGACAGCATGGGTGGGTGCCAGGAAGCCACCGGCGGTACATAAATATATCCCATTGCATTGCCCATCACAGCTGAGGTAATGTCATGTTTAATGCAGGTGGGCTTCGGCCCACACTGCATGCCCCAGTCAGACTGGGGTTCTTTAGAAGTGGACACAGGTAGTTACAACTCCGTGTGGACCGACAGCATGGGTGGGTGCCATGATGCCACCCACTGTACATAAATGTATCCAATTGCAGTGCCCTGGACAGCAGAGCTAATGTCAGGTTAAATGCAGGTGGGCTTCGGCCCAAACTGCATGCCCCAGTCAGACTGGGGTTCTTTAGAAGTGGACACATGTAGTTACAACTCCGTGTGGACCGACAGCATGGGTGGGTGCCAGGAAGCCACCGGCGGTACATAAATATATCCCATTGCATTGCCCATCACAGTTGAGGTAATGTCATGCTTAATGCAGGTGGGCTTCGGCCCACACTGCATGCCCCAGTCAGACTGGGGTTCTTTAGAAGTGGACACATGTAGTTACAACTCCGTGTGGACCGACAGCATGGGTGGCTCCCTGGAACCCACCGGCGGTACATAAATATATTCCATTGCATTGCCCATCACAGCTGAGGTAATGCCATGTTTAATGCAGGTGGGCTTCGGCCCACACTGCATGCCACAGTCAGACTGGGGTTCTTTAGAAGTGGACACATGTAGTTACAACTCCGTGTGGACCGACAGCATGGGTGGGTGCCAGGAAGCCACCGGCGGTACATAAATATATCCCATTGCATTGCCCATCACAGCTGAGGTAATGTCATGTTTAATGCAGGTGGGCTTCGGCCCACACTGCATGCCCCAGTCAGACTGGGGTTCTTTAGAAGTGGACACATGTAGTTACAACTCCGTGTGGACCCACAGCATGGGTGGCTCCCTGGAACCCACCGGCGGTACATAAATATATCCCATTGCAGTGTCCAGCACAGCTGATGTAGCGTCAGCTGTAATGCAGGTGGGCAAAAAATTAATTGGATTACACTGTAGGCGAGGGCCCCAAAAAATTGGTGCACCAACAGTACTAATGTACGTCAGAAAAATTGCCCATGCCCAACCAAGAGGGCAGGTGAAACCCATTAATCGCTTTGGTTAATGTGGCTTAATTTGTAACTAGGCCTGGAGGCAGCCCAGTTAAAATAAAAATTGGTTCAGGTGAAATTTTCAACTCTTTAATGAGCATTGAAACGTATAAAAATTGTTTACAAAAATTATATGACTGAGCCTTGTGGGCCTAAGAAAAATTGCCCGTTCGGCGTGATTACGTCAGGTTTCAGGAGGAGGAGCAGGAAGAGGAGGATGAATATTATACACAGATTGATGAAGCTAAAAGGTCCACGTTTTTGATGGTGATAGAGAACAATGCTTCCATCCGCGGGTGCAGCCTACGTACTGTTTAGGTATCGCTGCTGTCCGCTGGTGGAGAAGAGAAGTCTGGGAAAATCCAGGCTTTGTTCATCTTGATGAGTGTAAGCCTGTCGGCACTGTCGGTTGACAGGCGGGTACGCTTATCTGTGATGATTCCCCGAGCCGCACTAAACACCCTCTCTGACAAGACGCTAGCCGCAGGACAAGCAAGCACCTCCAGGGCATACAGCGCGAGTTCAGGCCACGTGTCCAGCTTCGACACCCAGTAGTTGTAGGGGGCAGAGGCGTCACGGAGGACGGTCGTGCGATCAGCTACGTACTCCCTCACCATCCTTTTACAGTGCTCCCGCCGACTCAGTCTTGACTGGGGAGCGGTGACACAGTCTTGCTGGGGAGCCAGAAAGCTGTCAAAGGCCTTAGAGAGTGTTCTCCTGCCTGTGCTGTACATGCTGCCTGATCTCTGCGCCTCCCCTGCTACCTGGCCCTCGGAACTGCGCCTTCTGCCACTAGCGCTGTCGGATGAGAATTATACCATCAGCTTGTCCGCCAGGGTCCTGTGGTATACCATCACTCTCGAACCCCTTTCCTCTTGGGGTATGAGAGTGGAAAGGTTCTCTTTATACCGTGGGTCGAGCAGTGTGTACACCCAGTAATCCGTAGTGGCCAGAATGCGTGTAACGCGAGGGTCACGAGAAAGGCATCCTAACATGAAGTCAGCCATGTGTGCAAGGGTACCTGTACGCAACACATGGCTGTCCTCACTAGGAAGATTACTTTCAGGATCCTCCTCCTCCTCCTCCTCAGTCCATACACGCTGAAAGGATGACAGGCAAGCAGCATGGGTACCCTCAGCAGTGGGTCAAGCTGTCTCTTCCCCCTCCTCCTCATGCTCCTCCACCTCCTCCTCCTCCTCAACGCGCTGAGATATAGACAGGAGGGTGCTCTGACTATCCAGCGACATACTGTCTTCCCCCGCCTCCGTTTCCAAGCGCAAAGCGTCTGCCTTTATGCTTTGCAGGGAACTTCTCAAGAGGCATAGCAGAGAAATGGTGACGCTAATGATTGCAGCATCGCCGCTCACCATCTAGGTAGACTCCTCAAAGTTTCCAAGGACCTGGCAGATGTCTGCCAACCAGGCCCACTCTTCTGTAAAGAATTGAGGAGGCTGACTCCCACTGCGCCGCCCATGTTGGAGTTGGTATTCCACTATAGCTCTACGCTGCTCATAGAGCCTGGCCAACATGTGGAGCGTAGAGTTCCACCGTGTGGGCACGTCGCACAGCAGTCGGTGCACTGGCAGATTAAACCGATGTTGCAGGGTCCGCAGGGTGGCAGCGTCCGTCTTGGACTTGCGGAAATGTGCGCTGACCCGGCGCACCTTTCCGAGCAGGTATGACAAGTGTGGGCAGCTTTTCAGAAAGCGCTGAACCACCAAATTAAAGACATGGGCCAGGCATAGCACGTGCGTGAGGCTGCCGAGCTGCAGAGCCGCCACCAGGTTACGGCCGTTGTCGCACACGACCATGCCCGGTTGGAGGCTCAGCGGCGCAAGCCAGCGGTCGGTCTGCTCTGTCAGACCCTGCAGCAGTTCGTGGGCCGTGTGCCTCTTCTCTCCTAAGCTGAGTAGTTTCAGCACGGCCTGCTGACGCTTGCCCACCGCTGTGCTGCCGTGCCGCGCGACACCGACTGCTGGCGACGTGCTGCTGCTGACACATCTTGATTGCGAGACAGAGGTTGCGTAGGAGGAGGAGGAGGAGGGTGGTTTAGTGGAGGAGGCATACACCGCCGCAGATACCACCACCGAGCTGGGGCCCGCAATTCTGGGGGTGGGTAGGATGTGAGCGGTCCCAGGCTCTGACTCTGTCCCAGCCTCCACTAAATTCACCCAATGTGCCATCAGGGAGATATAGTGGCCCTGCCCGCCTGTGCTTGTCCACATGTCTGTTAAGTGGACCTTGGCAGTAACCGCGTTGGTGGTGCGCGTACAATGTTGCGGGAGACGTGGTCGTGCAGGGCTGGGACGGCACATCGGGAAAAGTAGTGGCGACTGGGAACTGAGTAGCGCGGGGCCACCGCCGCCATCATACTTTTGAACGCCTCCGTTTCCACAAGCCTATACGGCAGCATCTCCAGGCTGATAAATTTGGCTATGTGCACGTTTAACGCTTGAGCGTGCGGGTGCGTGGTGGCGTACTTGCGCTTGCGCTCCAACACTTGCGCTAGCGACGGCTGGACGGTGCGCTGACAGACATTGGTGGATGGGGCCGAGGACAGCGGAGGTGAGGGTGTGGGTGCAGGGGGGTTGGATCTCAGTGGCAGGTTGGGGCACAGGGGGAGAGGCAGCGGTGCAAACCGGAGGCGGTGAATGGCCTTCGTCCTACCTTGTGGGGTGCTTGGCCATCATATGTCTGCGCATGCTGGTGGTGGTGAGGCTGGTGGTGGTGGCTCCCCGGCTGATCTTGGCGCGACAAAGGTTGCACACCACTGTTCATCTGTCGTCTGCACTCTCAGTGAAAAACTGCCAGACCTTTGAGCACCTCGGCCTCTGCAGGGTGGCATGGCGCGAGGGGGCGCTTTGGGAAACAGTTGGTGGATTATTCGGTCTGGCCCTGCCTCTACCCCTGGACACCGCACTGCCTCTTGCAACCTGCCCTGCTTCTGCCCTTGCCTCCCCCTCTGAAGACCTGTCCTCAGTAGGCGTAGCAAACCAGGTGGGGTCAGTCACCTCATTGTCCTGCTGCTCTTCCTCCGAATCCTCTGTGCGCTCCTCCCTCGGACTTACTGCCCTTACTACTACCTCACTGATAGACAACTGTGTCTCATCGTCATCGTCCTCCTCACCCACTGAAAGGTCTTGAGACAGTTGCCGGAAGTCCCCAGCCTCATCCCCCGGACCCCGGGAACTTTCAAAAGGTTGGGCATCGGTCACGACAAACTCCTCCAGTGGGAGAGGATTCGGAACCCTTGCTGCCCATTCTGGGCAGGGGCCCGGGAACAGTTCCTGGGAGTCTGCCTGCTCCTCAGAATGTGCCATTGTAATAGAGTGAGGAGGCTGGGAGGAAGGAGGAGCAGCAGCCAGAGGATTCAGAGTTGCAGCAGTGGACGGCGCAGAACTCTGGGTGTTCGATAGATTGCTGGATGCACTTTCTGCCATCCACAACAGGACCTGCTCACACTGCTCATTTTCTAATAAAGGTCTACCGCATGGACCCATTAATTGTGAGATGAATGTGGGGACGACAGAAACGTGCCTCTCTCCTAATCCCGCAGCAGTCAGCCGCGATACACCTGGATTAGGAGCTCGGCCTGTGCCCACACCCTGACTTGGGCCTCCGCGTCCTCGCCCACGTCCACGTCCTCTAGGCCTACCCCTACCCCTCAGCATGGTGTATTACCAGTAGTGCAGAAACAGAACGCTGTAATTAAATGTCCCGCTTATTGGCCTGTAGTTGGAGGCTGACTTCGCTTACGGAACGCACAGCAGAGCCAGGAAATAATTTTGCGCAAGCCTGCTGTAACACTTAGCTGGCTGCATATGAATTAGGAGGACAACTACCCCCAGCACAGACCCAGCACACTGAGGACAGTCACAGGCAGCCCAAATAGATTTTTTTTCCCAAATGTTTTTGGAAAGGCCCACTGCCTATATTCAATAAATATGTCTTCTGTCCCTGCCTCACCACTACTGGCCCTGGAGTATGTAAAATAACTGCAGACTGTTGCACTGTGGACTGGAATACAGCGGTGATGTAACAGCCAACACAGAGCCAGGAAATAATTTTGCGCAAGCCTGCTGTAACACTTAGCTGGCTGCGTATGAATTAGGAGGGCAACTACCCCCAGCACAGACCCAGTATACTGAGGACGGTCACAGGCAGCCCAAATAGATTTTTTTTCCCAAATGTTTTTGGAAAGGCCCACTGCCTATATTCAATAAATATGTCTTCTGTCCCTGCCTCACCACCACTACTGGCCCTGGAGTATGTATAATTACTGCAGGGCGCAATGCTCTGCACGGCCGATATACAAAAAAAAAAATGTGCAACACTGCAAAAAGCAGCCTCCACACTACTGCACACGGTTAGATGTGGCCCTAAGAAGGACCGTTGGGGTTCTTGAAGCCTAAAATACCCCTAACACTCTCCCTATAGCAGCTCCGGCACCAGCAGCACTTTCCCTGAGCTATGTCAGAATGCATCTGTGGCGAGCCGGCTCCGGTTTGCACCACTGCCTCTCCCCCTGTGCCCCAACCTGCCACTGAGATCCAACCCCCCTCTCAGGACACAGGCACTGCACCCACACCCTCACCTCCGCTGTCCTCGGCCCCATCCACCAATGTCTCTCAGCGCAGCGTCCAGACGTCGCTAGCGCAACTGTTTGAGCGCAAGCGCAAGTACGCCGCCACGCACCCGCACGCTCAAGCGTTAAACGTGCACATAGCCAAATTGATCAGCCTGGAGATGCTGCCGTATAGGCTTGTGGAAACGGAGGCTTTCAAAAGCATGATGGCGGCGGCGGCCCCGCGCTACTCGGTTCCCAGTCGCCACTACTTTTCCCGATGTGCCGTCCCAGCCCTGCACAACCACGTCTCCCGCAACATTGTACGCGCACCACCAACGCGGTTACTGCCAAGGTCCACTTAACAACGGACACGTGGACAAGCACAGGCGGGCAGGGCCACTATATCTCTCTGACGGCACATTGGGTGAATTTAGTGGAGGCTGGGACAGAGTCAGAGCCTGGGACCGCTCACATCCTACCCACCCCCAGAATTGTGGGCCCCAGCTCGGTGCTGGTATCTGCGGCGGTGTATGCTTCCTCCACTAAACCACCCTCCTCCTCCTCCTCCTCCAACGCAACCTCTGTCTCGCAATCAAGATGTGTCAGCAGCAGCAGCACGTCGCCAGCAGTCGGTGTCGCGCGGCGTGGCAGCACAGCGGTGGGCAAGCGTCAGCAGGCCGTGCTGAAACTACTCAGCTTAGGAGAGAAGAGGCACATGGCCCACGAATTGCTGCAGGGTCTGACAGAGCAGACCGACCGCTGGCTTGCGCCGCTGAGCCTCCAACCGGGCATGGTCGTGTGTGACAACAGCCGTAACCTGGTGGCGGCTCTGCAGCTCGGCAGCCTCATGCACGTGCCATGCCTGGCCCATGTCTTTAATTTGGTGGTTCAGCGCTTTCTGAAAAGCTACCCACACTTGTCATACCTGCTTGGAAAGGTTCACCGGGTCAGCGCACATTTCCGCAAGTCCAAGACGGACGCTGCCACCCTGCGGACCCTGCAACATCGGTTTAATCTGCCAGTGCACCGACTGCTGTGCGACATGCCCACACGGTGGAACTCTACGATCCACATGTTGGCCAGACTCTATGAGCAGCGTAGAGCTACAGTGGAATACCAACTCCAACATGGGCGGCGTAGTGGGAGTCAGCCTCCTGAATTCTTTACAGAAGAGGGGGCCTGGTTGGCAGACATCTGCCAGGTCCTTGGAAACTTTGAGGAGTCTACCCAGATGGTGAGGGGGGATGCTGCAATCATTAGCGTCACCATTCCTCTGCTATGCCTCTTGAGAAGTTCCCTGCAAAGCATAAAGGCAGATGCTTTGCGCTTGGAAACGGAGGCAGGGGAAGACAGTATGTTGCTGGATAGTCAGAGCACCCATATGTCTATATCTCAGCGCGTTGAGGAGGAGGAGGAGGTGGAGGAGCATGAGGAGGAGGGGGAAGAGACAGCTTGGCCCACTGCTGAGGGTACCCATGCTGCTTGCCTGTCATCCTTTCAGCGTGTATGGCCGGAGGAGGAGGAGGAGGATCCTGAAAGTGATCTTCCTATTGAGGACAGCCATGTGTTGCGTACAGGTACCCTGGCACACATGGCTGACTTCATGTTAGGATTCCTTTCTCGAGACCCTCGCGTTACACGCATTCTGGCCACTACGGATTACTGGGTGTACACACTGCTCGACCCACGGTACAAGGAGAACCTTTCCACTCTCATACCCGAAGAGGAAAGGGGTTCGAGAGTGATGCTATACCACAGGACCCTGGCGGACAAACTGATGGTAACATTCCCATCCAACAGCGCTAGTGGCAGAAGGTGCAGTTCTGAGGGCCAGGTAGCAGGGGAGGCGCAGAGATCAGGCAGCATGTACAGCACAGGCAGGGGAACATTCTCCAAGGCCTTTGCCAGCTTTATGGCTCCCCAGCAAGACTGTGTCACCGCTCCCAAGTCAAGGCTGAGTTGGCGGGAGCACTGTAAAAGGATGGTGAGGGAGTACGTAGCCGATCGCACGACCGTCCTCGGTGACGCCTCTGCCCCCTACAACTACTGGGTGTCGAAGCTGGACACGTGGCCTGAACTCGCGCTGTATGCCCTGGAGGTGCTTGCTTGTCCTGCGGCTAGCGTCTTGTCAGAGAGGGTGTTTAGTGCGGCTGGGGGAATCATCACGGATAAGCGTACCCGTCTGTCAACCGACAGTGCCGACAGGCTTACACTCATCAAGATGAACAAAGCCTGGATTTCCCCAAACTTCTCTTCTCCACCAGCGGACAGCAGCGATACCTAAACAGTACGTAGGCTGCACCCGCGGATGGAAGCATCGTTCTCTATCACCATCAAAAACGTGGACCTTTTAGCTTCATCAATCTGTGTATTATATTAATCCTCCTCCTCCTGCTCCTCCTCCTGAAACCTGACGTAATCACGCCGAACGGGCAATTTTTCTTAGGCCCACAAGGCTCAGTCATATAATTTTTGTAAACAATTTTTATACGTTCCAATGCTCATTAAAGCGTTGAAACTTTCACCTGAACCAATTTTTATTTTAACTTGGCTGCCTCCAGGCCTAGTTACCAATTAAGCCACATTAACCAAAGCGATTAATGGGTTTCACCTGCCCTCTTGGTTGGGCATGGGCAATTTTTCTGACGTACATTAGTACTGTTGGTACACCAATTTTTTGGGGCCCTCGCCTACAGTGTAATCCAATTAATTTTTTGCCCACCTGCATTAAAGCTGACGTTACATCAGCTGTGATGGGCAATGCAATGGGATATATTTATGTACCGCCGGTGGCATCCTGGCACCCACAAATGTTGTGGTTCCACAGGGAGTTATAACTGCATGTGTCCACTTCTACAGAACCCCAGTCTGACTGGGGCATGCAGTGTGGGCCGAAGCCCACCTGCATTTAATCGGACGTTACCTCAGCTGTGATGGGCACTGCAATGGGATACATTTATGTACAGCCGGTGGGTTCCAGGGAGCCACCCATGCTGTGGGTGCACACGGAATTCCCATTGTGGAGTTGTACCTGCCTGTGACTATTTATTTAAAAAAAACGCGGTGTGACTGGGGCATGCAGACACATGCATGATGGCGGCGAGGCCATTTCCCACCAACGCGGTTACTGTTAAGCTGCATATAACCATGGACACGTGGAGAGGACACGTAGTGCCTCAAAAACATCCCCCTCCTCCTCCAACAGGGAAAACATTCTTGGCAAATGCCTTTGCATTGGTTCGTCTGGTGCCAGTCCAAGAATTTCACCTTTACCGACACTACAAGAGAGCCCCCCCATCATCCCCCCGCCACGGCCCACTTAATCCTGGCCACATTCCGAAAACCAACAAAATAAAACCGCGCTACTAGGTCCGCAGTCACCACCACATTACCACCAACGCGGTTACTGTTAAGGTGCATATAACCACGGACAAGTGGAGAGGACACGTAGTGCCTCAAAAACATCCCCCCGCCACGGCCCACTTAATCCTGGCCACATTCCGAAAACCAACAAAATAAAACCGCGCTACTAGGTCCGCAGTCACCACCACATTACCACCAACGCGGTTACTGTTAAGGTACATATTACCAGTCTGACTGGGGCATGCAGACACCTTGACAGAATGAATAGTGTGTGGCACATAGGTTCCCCATTGCTATGCCCACGTGTGCAGCTCCTGATGGCGGTGGCACAGGATTCTATTTCTCATTGCTTCTGTACAGCATTGTGGGCTATCGCCCCGCCCCTTTTAAAGAGGGTCGCTGCCTAGCCGTGCCAACCCTCTGCACTGTGTGCCTGCGGTTCCTCCTCATGGCAGACGCATTTATAAATAGATATGAGGGTGGTGTGGCTATGAGGCCAGCGTGTGGCATGAGTGCAGCTGAAGGCTGCGCAGGGACACTTTGGTGTGCGCTGTGGACACTGGGTTGTGCGGGGGGGGGGGGGGGTTGGGCAGCATGTAACCCAGGAGAAGTGACAGCGGAGTGTCATGCAGGCAGTGATTGTGTTTTGTTGGAGGTAGTGTGGTGCTTAGCTAACGTATGCATTGCTAATGAGGGCTCTTCAGAAGTAAAAGTTGTTGGGAGGGGGGGGGCCCACTCTTGCCGCTATTGTGGCTTAATAGTGAGACCTGGGAACTTGAGATGCAGCCCAACATGTAGCCCCTCGCCTGCCCTATCCATTGCTGTGTCGTTCCCATCACTTTCTTGAATTGCCCAGATTTTCACAAATGAAAACCTTAGCGAGCATCGGCGATATACAAAAATGCTCGGGTCGCCCATTGACTTCAATGGGGTTCGTTACTCGAAACGAACCCTTGAGCATCGCAATAATTTCGTCCCGAGTAATGAGCACCCGAGCATTTTGGTGCTCGCTCATCTCTAGTAACCATCATATCTTCTATGTTGTGTCCATGACTAGAAAAATGCTCAGGCATAGGTAAATCGATCGGTCGGTCTTTCTTTAATTATGTGGGACCTCAACCTCGCTTTCAGTTTTTGCCCTGTTTTTCCAACATAAAGACCCCCAACTGAACATTTACTGCACAGGATCAGGTACACAACATCAGACGTGGAACATGTGAATGTCCCCAGGATCTTATAGTCCTGCTGTGTGTTGGGGATTTGTATCTCGCTCACGGTCAGTACATGTGAGCAGGTTTTGCAGCTCTTTACATTGCATTGATAAGTTCCTTTTTGTGTCAGACAGTCTTCTCTGTGTTGGGTATGATGGAGTTTCTGTGCGGTTTTCCTTAGTACCTCTAGCTGCAAATTGTGTCTTCATACTAGAGGCCCACAATCATTTTCTTCTTCTCTGTGTATTGGAGTGGCTGACTTCTGGGTATCCTGGTGGTTTTGGTGATTTGATCACCAATTTAGGTGGAATGGTAGCCTTGGTTTAACAATGTTCTGATTTAAAAGTGTTCCATAAAGTGATGGACCTGTGCACAGCCTGATCTGAGGTTGAAGGAAAGACAGTAATGATAAGAACATGCCTGGAAACGCTAACATGAACCCTTGGCAGTTCAGAGGCTTTAAGGTTAATAGATGTGCCAAATGATGACAAATAACAGAAGTAGATAATTTCATTTGGTGCACATAATTCACCAGAAATAATTTAGGCATTAAAGTGCACATACACATTAAACTAATGTCAGAGAAATCTGCCTATTTCATCAACACCAGCTAACCATCTAACCTGTACAGGAGTCAGATTCCATCATACTTCTGATTCTTAGTTCTGATGGGAGATAAGTCACCACTGGCAGTGGCTTATTCCACTTTCTGAATTGAGAGCACATGCACACTCGGCCAAGTGTGCATGTGCTTGTGGCTTCAGGTGGATTCACTAACTATTGATCAAGAACTCGCCTGACAGTTATCTATGGTGTATGACCACCTTTGCAAAGTTTCAGATATCTGGACCTTGCCATAGACATGAAATATTTATCTGTGGATCATTGGCAGATCAAGCGTATTTTAAGATGGCCTTTCACTTTAATTAACTTGTACAAAAGTTTGCTTTAGCAGTTATTTTTCCTACTCACCCACTTACACATGAACATTCAGGCATGTTATCAATAGGGAAGGGGGAATAAGTCGCTTTCAGAGACTTCTGGTGAGAGCTTATTTCCCTGCAGAACAAAGGATTGGGCACGTTGATCCATATTGCCCCAGACATCTACCGTCAGGGAAGGTTGGGACACCATCATAGATATTAGATGTTCATGAAAATGTAATCTCATTTAGTGACTTCTCCTTGTGTTATAAGAATTATCTTCTAGACATCTGGTCAATGCTGCTGGAGGCTTTATTCCTAATTTATGGAAAGATTGCAAATCACCAACCGTGAGACAATGGTTTGAGAGAATGAATGACATCATGTGCATGGAAAAGCTGACCTCATCCATTCACTCCTTAAGGACATGGCCTATTTTGGGCTTAAGGACGCAATGATTTTTGGCGGATTTTCTTCTCCGTTTATCAAAAGTCATAACTTTTTTATTTTTCCGTCGACGCGGCCGTATAAGGCCTTGTTTTTTGCGTGGCGAACTGTAGTTTTTATCGGTGCCACTTTTGGGTACATTTGACTATATTGTAAACCTTTTTTTTATTATAGCAGGGAGAGAAAATGCATTAATTCTGCCATAGTTTTTTTTTATTTTTTTTTACAGTGTTAATCATGCAGCAAAAATGACACAATCCATTTTTTCAGTGGGTCGTTATGGTTACAACGAACACTTTTTTTTAAAAATCTTTTTTTTTCTAAATCGCTGCATTCAAAGTCCTGTAACTTTTTTATTTTTTTATGTATAGAGCTCCATGAGGGCTTATTTTTTGCGAGACGAGCTGTAGTTTTTATTGGTACCATTTTGGGGTACATATGGCTTTTTAAATAACTTTTATTGCGTTTTTAGGGAGGCAAAATGCTAAAAATTAGCATGGACGCAACAATACCAAATATGCGGGGTTTTAATTTTTTTTATGCTACTATGAGAAAAAGCATAAAATTTTATTTATTTTTTTTCTACACTTTTTTTAAATTCATTTTTTAAATCTTTTTTTTTTTACACAATTTGTGTCCCCCTGGGGGACTTACAACACTACATTGATGATCGCTGTGATAAGGCATGGCAGGGCTACTAAAATACTGCATTCTCATTTCCCACATCTAAAAGTGGGAAATGAGAATGCAGTATTTTAGATTATGAAGTGTTAGGATTGTTTATTCTCTTCTTTTTTGTTTGCCTCTATGAACACATGATTGTATGTGTGGAAATGTTCACTGCAATACAAAAAGATATGCTCAAATTGGGCTTATATTTGATTTGCTCTGGTTAAATAAGCATTAAAAAATGTTATTTTATGTCACATAATTATATTTTTGTCACCAAACATCTTAATTAGAATCTTCATTAGACTGTGCTGTTTTGGAATACAAAATGGTATTCTCTGTAACAAAATGAACATCTGGTTGATAGAATTATATGTTATACATCTCCTTGTATGTATTGTACACTTTACACACAATTACAAAGCGCATCAAAAACACATGCGGTTTTTAATAGTGTATGCAGTTTCTTAAAAACATATATGGTTTTTGAATACCGCATGCAGTTTTTTAAATGTGTTTTTCTTTATTGCGGTTCAAAAGTACAACAAAAAACAGAAATACACCTTAAGGCCTCATGTCCACGGGGAAAATCAGATCCGCTGCAGATTCTACATGTAGAATCTGCAGCGGGTCCCTCCTGCCCCGCGGACATGAGCGCCGAAAATAAGAATTTAAAAGTATTTACCATCCGGCGCGGGCGGAGAAGATCAGCTGTTCCTCACGGCCGGATCTTCATTTTCGGCCGGCGGATGAATTCCTGACGCCGGCGGCACGTCGCCGGCACGTCGCCGACGTGCCGCGCGCATGCGCCGGGCACATCCGCCGAGCCGAAGCAAGGAAGATGCGGCCGTGAGGAACAGCTGACCTTCCCCGCCCGCGCCGGATGGTAAATACTTTAAATTCCTATTTTAGGTCTCCCGCGGATCCGGACGGCTTCCGTAGGCTTCAATAGAAGCCCGCGGGAGCCGTCCCCGCGGGAGACCCGCACGAAAATGGAGCATGGTCCGGATTTTTCCATGCTCCATTTTTTTTAAAATCCCTTTTATTGACGATCCGCGGGTATTTATCTACCCGCGGGTGGTCAATGCATCCCTATGGGATGCGGATCCGCATGCGGGAGATCCGCTGCGGATCTTAAATCATATTTTGCCCGTGGACATGAGCCCTAAGGGCTCAGTCACACAGGCGTTTGTATGCGCATATGACAGCTGCGTTTGTGATGCGCATCTATTTAGACCCAATGGTTTGCAATGGGAGCGGTCACATGTGCGAATTTTTCATGCGCACAAATTATAGGACACAATGATTCGCAGAACACATGTAACTGCGTTCTGCGGAAAATCATTGTGTTCTGTGTATGTGCGCTCAATGGGGCCGACAGCAGTCATGACCCCATTGAGAACATATACTAAAGATCGATGTTCTCCCATTGAATTCAATAGAGCCGGCAATACAGCCGGCTCCATTGAAAGCAATGGGCTGCCAGCAAGCACTGTATTAATCTTTGGGGAAGGGCTTCAAATATAAGCCCTTCCCTGAAAACCATCCTAAAAAAGTGAAAAAAAATTTTTAAAAATCTATACTTACCTCTCTGCAGCTGCCGAGGTTCAGCTTTGTCCAGCTGGCTCTTCTCCTGAACTGCTTTCAGTAGTATTCAGCAGGCGGGGATTTAAAATCCCTGCCTGCTGAATGGGCTGCCTCTGATTGGCTAAGCACTGTGACCAATCAGAGGCAGCTCTCAGCTATTGAATGACAGCTGCAGAGAGGTGAGTATAGATTTTTTAAAATACTTTTTTAGGATGGTTTTCAGGGAAGGGCTTATATTTGAAGCCATTCCCCGAAAATTAATACAGCGCTTGCCGGCAGCCTATTGCTTTCAATGGAGCTGGCTGCATTGCCAGCTCCATTGAAATCAATTGGAGAACATCGCTCTCCTGCGCTCTTTTTGAGTGTACAAACGCTTGTGTGACCGAGCCCTTCGGGCAGATAAACGCTGCTAGCAGCGGTTTTTTTTTTTTGCCAACGCGATTTTTTTGAGTGCATCAGTTATGCGCACAAAAAATTATGCGAAAAAAACGACTGTGTGACTGAGCCCTCAGGCCACTCACACATTTGTTCAGAAAACGCAGCTTGAAACTGTGGCATTTTCACTGCAATTTCGAGCAGCGTTTTCGAACGCATGGTAAAATGTTTGACGACACTTTTCAATGCCGTTAGAAACACCGCATTCAAGCGCAGATCTGAGTAACCCCATTAAAATCAGTGGGAGCATTGTACCGCTTTGAGCATGGCACTCGGGACGCCACACTAATAACAATAAAAAGTGTTGTGTGTGTGTGGAGTGGCCTAAGGGGCTGCAAACTAATTTTCATGTAGTGCAGGAAATGAGTCATGTGTGGAAAGATTACGTCAAGGCGCTAGTTCGTGTATGGAAATTCGTTTTGTGCTGTATGCAGCACGATTTAGGTATGGGTAGGGGCGAAAGAAGGTAGGGTGAAGGCCTGGGGGGTAGGGGGCCTGAGCTGAACTTTTGTACCCGGGCCCCTGAGCCTTTAAGTACACCCCTGGTAAGGAGCATTGTACATATGACTGTCTGGCCATGGAAATATGGTGAGGCTGGACTTGATTAAGTATACCATACACATCATGAGCAGTATATATATTTGCATACAGCTATTGCATACACTTTTGCAATAATTTCTAGCAAAGGTTGTTGTTATTGTTAGCCATTTAGTCGTTTTTAGAGATGAGCGAGCACCAAAATGCTCGAGTGCTCGTTACTCGAGTCGAACTTTCAGTGATGCTCGAGAGTTCGTTTCGAGTAACGAACCCCATTGAAGTCAATGGGCGACTCGAGCATTTTTGTATATGACTGGTGCTCCACTAAGGTTTTCATTTGTGAAAGTCTTAGCAAATCACCAAAGTCATGTAAAAAACACAGAAATGGATAGGGCAGGCGAGGAGCAACATGCAGGGCTGCATTTCGGGCTCCGAGGTCTCACTATTAAGCCACAATAGTGGCAAGAGTGAGACCCCCCCCCCCACTGTCAGCATAACGATCGTTCTCCTCTGCCACAGCTGTAACAGCTGTGGCAGAGAAGAACGATGTTAGCCCATTGAATTCAATGGAGCCGGCAATACAGCCGGCTCCATTGAAAGCAATGGGCTGCCGGCGAGCGCGGGATGAATTTTCGGGAAGGGCTTAAAAATATAAGCCCTTACTAGAGATGAGCGAACGTGTCCGTAACGGACACATCCGCACCCGGACACCGGCTTTAGCGAACACTGGAGTGTTCGCGCGTAAGTGTCCGGGTGCCGCCGGGGGGCGGGGAGATGCGCGGCGGCGCGGGCGGCAGTAGCGGGGAACAGGGGGGAGCCCTCTCTCTCTCCCTCTCCCCCCCGCTCCCCGCCGCACCCCCCCCGCGCTGCCACGGCGGCCCCCGAACTTTTTCGCCCGAACACCGAGGTGTTCGCAAAGTTCGGTGTTCGGGCGAAAAAGGGGCGGGGCCGAACGTGTTCGCTCATCTCTAGCCCTTACCTAAAAAAGAAAGATTTTAGTGTAAAAAAGAATAAAAATGCAGGCATTCTCTTCAATGGAGCCGCTGCTGCTGCCGGCGACTCCATTGAAGACAATGGTCCGCTGGCACACCTGAATTCTTTTTCAGGGAAGGGCTTTACATATAAGCCATTCCCTGGAAATGAATTAAAAGTTATTAAAAAACAAAAAAAATACTCACCTCCCTTCAGCTGCCGGGGCACAGCCGCGTCTTCTCCTGCTGTGCCCTGCACTGTGGTGCTGAACTGCTGTCATTCAGCTGAGAGCTGTGCTGAGCCAATCAGAGGCAGCATTCACTCACCCATTCATGAATTCATGAATGGGTGTGAGTGAGATCTGCCTCTGATTGGTCAGGCTGTGACCAATCAGAGGCAGCTTATTCAGCAGGCGGGGATTTTAAATCCCCGGCTGCTGAATACTACAGAGAGCAGTTCAGGAGAACTGCCAGCTGGCCGCAGCTGAACTCCGTCTGCCGGGACAAGGTGAGTATATATATTTTTTTATTTTTACACATTTCTGGATGAATTGCAGGGAAGGGCTTATATATTTAAGCCCTTCCCAACAATTCATCCCGCGATCGCCGGCAGCCCATTGCTTTCAATGGAGCCGGCTGTATTGCCGGCTCCATTGAATTCAATGGGCTGACATCGTTCTGCCGGGACAAGGTGAGTATATTTTTTTTTACTTTTTACACATTTTGGGATGATTTTCAGGTAAGGGCTTATATTTTTAAGCCCTTCCCGAAAATTCATCCCGCGCTAGCCGGCAGCCCATTGCTTTCAATGGAGCCGGCTGTATTGCCGTCTCCATTGAATTCAATGGTCAGCGCTCGTTTAATCGAGTCGAGCACCGCGCGGTGCTCGTCTCGAGTAACGAGCATCTCGAACACCCTAATACTCGAACGAGCATCAAGCTCAGACGAGTATGCTCGCTCATCTCTATTCATGATCCTTGGCGACCCTAAAGGCGAGCTACCTCCATGTTTTTTGGTTTTGCACTGCTTCTTTCAGTTGCGTGATATCCATACCAGTATCAGCCACAGTATCCTTTGGCATCAGGTCTTCTTTTGCCACTGATCTGTCCAAGCATTATAGATTTTCCTGGTGACTCTGCTCACATTGCATGGCCAAAAAACGTGAGTCTGAGTCTGGTCATCTTGCCCTCCAGTGATATAATGGGTTTTATACAATTCGGGACTTCTCTGTTTGTTACTCTCGCTGTCCGGGGCATACGCAGCAGCTTTTGCCAGCACCACAGCTCAAACACATTAAGCCTTTATCTGTCAGCTGTTTTTGCTATTTAGTTTTTACATCCATACATGGCTATTGGAAAAACGGTAGTTTACACTATCCTGCATTTAGTTGTTAAGCTGATATCCCTACTTTTCCAGATTTTGTCCATGTTTTGCATTGCACTTCGCCCGAATGCTATCCTACATTTTTATCTCTGGCATAGATTCTCCATCTGGTCGATTTTTGAACCAAGGAAGATGAAGTCTCGCACTCATTCTATGGCCTACTTGTCAATTTTGGTTTGAATTTGGCCATCTTTTGCAGTTGTGCTAATTTTTGTCTTATTGAAATTCATTTTTTCACTTTCAGTTTTAATCTTACATATCAGCAGCAAAGTTAACTACTTATTTACTAAGGGCTGTTACAAGCATCATTTTGTCTGATCTCTAGTTGGGAAAGTGCTAGCGAAGATATACACAGCTTACGACTAAATTGGGGCTCCCCAGCCTATTTTATACTCAAACCAAGTGCTCACATATCAATGCTAATGTGTTGTTTACCGAAACCATCACTCCTGGTAGTGGCCAATCACCAGTTACAAGGGAGTCAAGATCACAAGTCTCAGACAAGAATGGTACTATGCCCACATTGCCCAGATACTTTCATGGTACTGTGGATCTACAACAACCTACCTAAAAAGCATTGTTTATAGAAAGTATATGCATGGCTGAAACTATACAAAATGGAGGCTACAAATAACCATCTTAACTACTGTTATCACAATCCACCCTTGGCTACTTGGGCCCATACATAATATAGCTCAAAGGTATCATTTCTGGAGTACGTTTGCATATTCTATAGGCTATACAGCAATTCCATGTAGTAATATACATAATATTATATTATTATGTTTGTTCAAAAGATTAGCTTGCATTGCTTGTGCTGGACACCAGAATGTTGCCCGCTCGTTGCTGACTTCTATGTAATAATTCTATCCAGTCTACATATATTATAAAGATGTATTTCCATCTTGGCTTTTCACGGCTGAGATGGGAAAACTGGCTGCTCTATGCCGACCACCTGTTGGAAAGAGCTGAGCGCTTCAGCCGAGTGCTGCTTCTGTAGCTCTCTTTAAAGTGAATGGGAGCTGTGGAAAAGCATAGCACAGCATGCTACGCTGTTTCTGTTACTCGAGGAGTTATGGAAACAGTGTAGCGTGCTGTAATACACTGCTTCCACAGCTCATATTCACTTCAATGGGAGCTACAGAAACAGCGCTTGGCTCTGTCCGTCGGCTTATGGCAGGAAAAAACACCCCTTTAATATTCACTTATATTATGGTGCTTTTATGAAGTTGCAATACTGTAGAATTACTCAATCACAGTATGCTAGTGTTCAGTCGTGGTATGATGTGTAGAACAGTTATGGTATGGGAGTTTTGTTAGTGTACTCTACATGCATAAGTGAATCATGATAATAATTGGACCTTTAATGGAGGTGTATTAAGGCTTAGCGCCTAGGGCAGCCTGAACTGTAAATACAGCCCTGATTAACCCCACTAGGGCCAAGCGCGTTAAATATACTGCGCTTAGACCTGGGCTTTAACCTCTGCTGATAGCAAAAATATGGCACAGGATTAAAGGCTCTGCTGCTACAATCAGGTAGGAACAGTTCGGGTCTCCAGCTGTTAGTTACTAGAGATGAGCGAACACCAAAATGTTCGGGTGTTCGTTATTCGTAACGAACTTCCCGTGATGCTCGAGGGTTCGTTTCGAACAACGAACCCCATTGAAGTCAATGGGCGACCAGAACATTTTTGTATTTCGCCGATGCTCGCTAAGGTTTTCATGTGTGAAAATCTGGGCAATTCAGGAAAGTGATGGGAATGACACAGTGACGGATAGGGCAGGCGAGGGGCTACATGTTGGGCTGCATCTCAAGTTCCCAGGTCCCACTATTAAGCCACAATACCGGCAAGAGTGGGCCCCCCCCCCCTCCCAACAACTTTTACTTCTGAAAAGCCCTCATTAGCATGGCATACCTTTGCTAAGCACCACACTACCTCCAACAAAGCACAATCACTGCCTGCATGACACTCCACTGACACTTCTCCTGGGTTACATGCTGCCCAACCGCCCCCCCTCCCCCCCACAGCGCACACCAAAGTGTCCCTGCGCAGCCTTCAGCTGCCCTCATGCCACACCACGCTCATGTCTATTTAGAATTGCGTCTGCCATGACGAGGGACCGCAGGCACACACTGCAGAGGTTGGCACGGCTAGGCAGCGACCCTCTTTAAAAGTGGCGGAGCGATAGCCCACAATGCTGTACAGAAGCAATGAGAAATAGAATCCTGTGCCACCGCCATCAGGAGCTGCACACATGGGCATAGCAATGGGGAACCTATGTGCCACACACTATTCATTCTGTCAAGGTGTCTGCATGCCCCAGTCAGACCGGGCTTTTTAATTCATAGACACAGGCAGGTACAACTCCCTATTGTGAAGTCCCTGTCGACCCACAGCATGGGTGGCTCCCTGGAACCCACTGGCGGTACACAGAAATATCCCATTGCATTGCCCAACACAGCTGAGGTAGTAATGTCGTGCTTAATGCAGGTGGGCTTCGGCCCACACTGCATGCCCCAGTCTGACTGGGGTTCTTTATAAGTGTACAGATGTAGTAAAAACTCCGTGTGCACCTACAGCATGGGTGGGTGCCAGGAAGCCACCGGCGGTACATAGAAATATCCCATTGCATTGCCCAACACAGCTGAGGTAGTAATGTTGTGCTTAACCCTTTCCAATCCAATTTGTATATGGTTTTCCTAGGGGGCTTACTCTTTTTCTGCTGTTATACAACGGCGCTATATGCTGGCTAAAGCCAGTACTGCATGAGCTGACACGTAGGATAGGCTCCGACAGCAGAGAGGCTGGCAATATACAGTAAGAGAACCCCGACGGACGTCTACCAACAACGGAGCTGTACAGCCTTAAACCCTAATGTCTTCACAGGTCACACAGTGGACTGGAAAGGGTTAATGCAGGTGGGCTTCGGCCCACACTGCATGCCCCAGTCAGACTGGGGTTCTTTACAAGTGGACACATGTAGGTTTAACTCCCTGTGGACCCACTGCCTGGGTGGGTGCCAGGAAGCCACCGGCGGTACATAGAAATATCCCATTGCATTGCCCAACACAGCTGAGGTAGTAATGTCGTGCGTAATACAGGTGGGCTTCGGCCCACACTGCATGCCCCAGTCAGACTGGGGTTCTTTACAAGTGGACACATGTAGGTTTAACTCCCTGTGGACCCACTGCCTGGGTGGGTGCCAGGAAGCCACCGGCGGTACATAGAAATATCCCATTGCATTGCCCAACACAGCTGAGGTAGTAATGTCGTGCGTAATACAGGTGGGCTTCGGCCCACACTGCATGCCCCAGTCAGACGGGTTCTTTAGAAGTGTACAGAAGTATTAAAAACTCAGTGTGCACCTACAGCATGGGTGGCTCCCTGGAACCCACCGGCGGTACACAAAAATATCCCATTGCATTGCCCAACACAGCTGAGGTAGTAATGTCGTGCGTAATGCAGGTGGGCTTCGGCCCACACTGCATGCCCCAGTCAGACTGGGGTTCTTTACAAGTGGACACATGTAAGTTTAACTCCCTGTGGACCCACTGCCTGGGTGGGTGCCAGGAAGCCACCGGCGGTACATAGAAATATCCCATTGCATTGCCCAACACAGCTGAGGTAGTAATGTCGTGCGTAATGCAGGTGGGCTTCGGCCCACACTGCATGCCCCAGTCAGACTGGGGTTCTTTACAAGTGGACACATGTAGGTTTAACTCCCTGTGGACCCACTGCCTGGGTGGGTGCCAGGAAGCCACCGGCGGTACATAGAAATATCCCATTGCATTGCCCAACACAGCTGAGGTAGTAATGTCGTGCGTAATACAGGTGGGCTTCGGCCCACACTGCATGCCCCAGTCAGACGGGTTCTTTAGAAGTGTACAGAAGTATTAAAAACTCAGTGTGCACCTACAGCATGGGTGGCTCCCTGGAACCCACCGGCGGTACACAAAAATATCCCATTGCATTGCCCAACACAGCTGAGGTAACGTCAGCTGTAATGCAGGTGGGCTAAAAATTAATTTGATTACACTGTAGGCGAGGGCCCACAAAAATTGCTGTATCAACAGTACTAATGTACATCCCAAAAATTGGCCATGGCCAGCCAAGAGGGCAGGTGAAACCCATTAATCGCTTTGGTTAATGTGGCTTAAGTGGTAACTAGGCCTGGAGGCAGCCCAGTGTAACGAAAAATTGGTTCAAGTTAAAGTTCCAATGCTTTTAAGCGCATTGAAACTTATAAAAATTGTTCAGAAAAATTATTTGAGTGAGCCTTGTGGCCCTAAGAAAAATTGCCCGTTCAGCGTGATTACGTGAGGTTTCAGGAGGAGGAGCAGGAGGAGGAGGAGGAGGAATATTAGACACAGATTGATGAAGCAGAAATGTCCCCGTTTTGGATGGTGAGAGAGAACGTAGCTTCCATCCGCGGGTGCAGCCTACGTATTGCTTACGTATCGCTGCTGTCCGCTGGTGGAGAACAGAAGTCTGGCGAAATCCAGCCTTTGTTCATCTTGATGAGTGTTAGCCTGTCGGCACTGTCGGTTGACAAGCGGCTACGCTTATCTGTGATGATTCCCCCAGCCGCACTAAACACCCTCTCCGACAACACGCTAGCCGCAGGACAAGCAAGCACCTCAAGGGCATACAGGGCTAGTTCAGGCCACGTGTCCAGCTTCGACACCCAGTAGTTGTAGGGGGCAGAGGCGTCACCAAGGATGGTCGTGCGATCCGCTACGTACTCCCTCACCATCCTTTTGCAGTGCTCCCGCCGACTCAGCCGTGACTGGGGAGCGGTGACACAGTCTTGGTGGGGAGCCATAAAGCTGGCCAGGCCCTTAAAGACTGTTGCACTGCCTGGGATGTACATGCTGCTCGATCTACGCACATCCCCTGCAACATGGCCCTCGGAACTGCGCCTTCTGCCACTAGCGCTGTCGGCTGGGAATTTTACCATCAGCTTGTCCGCAAGGGTCCTGTGGTATAGCAACACTCTCGAACCCCTTTCCTCTTCGGGAATCAGAGTGGGCAGGTTCTCCTTATACCGTGGATCGAGCAGTGTGTACACCCAGTAATCCGTAGTGGCCAGAATGCGTGCAACGCGAGGGTCACGAGAAAGGCATCCTAACATGAAGTCAGCCATGTGTGCCAGGGTACCTGTACGCAACACATGGCTGTCTTCACTAGGAAGATCACTTTCAGGATCCTCCTCCTCCTCCTCCTCCTCAGGCCATACACGCTGAAAGGATGACAGGCAATCAGCCGGTGTACCGTCAGCAGCGGGCCAAGCTGTCTCTTCCCCCTCCTCCTCATCCTCCTCATGCTCCTCCTCCTCCTCCTGTACGCGCTGAGAAATAGACAGGAGGGTGCCCTGACTATCCAGCGGCATACTGTCTTCCCCCGCCCCCGTTTCCGAGCGCAAAGCAGCTGCCTTTATGGTTTGCAGGGAATTTCTCAAGATGCATAGCAGAGGAATGGTGACGCTAATGATTGTAGCATCGCCGCTCACCACCTGGGTAGACTCCTCAAAATTACCAAGGACATGGCAGATGTCTGCCAACCAGGCCCACTCTTCTGAAAGGAATTGAGGAGGCTGACTCCCACTGCGCCGCCCATGTTGGAGTTGGTATTCGACTATAGCTCTACGCTGTTCATAGAGCCTGGCCAACATGTGGAGCGTAGAGTTCCACCGTGTGGGCACGTCGCACAGCAGTCGGTGCACTGGCAGCTTAAAGTGATGTTGCAGGGTGCGCAGGGTGGCAGCGTCCGTGTGGGACTTGCGGAAATGTGCGCAGAGCCGGCACGCCTTTACGAGCAGGTCTGACAAGCGTGGGTAGCTTTTCAGAAAGCGCTGAACCACCAAATTAAAGACGTGGGCCAGGCATGGCACGTGCGTGAGGCTGCCGAGCTGCAGAGCCGCCACCAGGTTACGGCCGTTGTCACACACGACCATGCCCGGTTGGAGGCTCAGCGGCGCAAGCCAGCGGTCGGTCTGCTGTGTCAGACCCTGCAGCAGTTCGTGGGCCGTGTGCCTCTTATCGCCTAAGCTGAGTAGTTTCAGCACGGCCTGCTGACGCTTGCCCACCGCTGTGCTGCCACACCGCGCGACACCGACTGCTGGCGACATGCTGCTGCTAACACATCTTGATTGTGAGACAGAGGAGGAGGAGGAGGAGGAGGAGGGTGCTTTAGTGGAGGAAGCATACACCTCCGCAGATACCAGCACCGAGCTGGGGCCCGCAATTCTGGGGGTGGGTAGGACGTGAGCGGTCCCAGGCTCTGACTCTGTCCCAGCCTCCACTAAATTCACCCAATGTGCCGTCAGGGAGATGTAGTGGCCCTGCCCGCCTGTGCTTGTCCACGTGTCCGTAGTTAAGTGGACCGTGGCAGTAACCGCGTTGGTGAGGGCGCGCACAATGTTGCGGGAGACGTGGTCGTGCAGGGCTGGGACGGCACATCGGGAAAAGTAGTGGCGACTGGGAACTGAGTAGCGCGGGGCCGCCGCCTCCATGATACTTTTGAAGGACTCCGTTTCCACAACCCTATACGGCAGCATCTCAAGGCTGATGAATTTTGCGATGCGGACGGTTAACGTTTGAGCGTGCGGGTGCGTGGCGGCGTACTTGCGCTTGCGCTCGAACACTTGCGCAAGCGACGGCTGAACGGTGCGCTGAACTACACTGCTGGATGGGGCCGAGGACAGCGGAGATGAGGGTGTGGGTGCAGGCCATGAGGCGGTAGTGCCTGTGTCCTGAGAGGGGGGTTGCATCTCAGTGGCAGGTTGGGGCACAGGGGGAGAGGCAGGGGTGCAAACCGGAGGCGGTGAACGGCCTTTGTCCCACCTTGCGGGGTGCTTGGCCATCATATGTCTGCGCATGGTGGTGGTGGTGAGGCTGTTGGTGTTGGCTCCCCGGCTGAGCTTTGCGCGACAAAGGTTGCACACCACTGTTCGTCGGTCGTCAGGCGTCTCTGTGAAAAACTGCCAGACCTTAGAGCACCTCGGCCTCCGCAGGGTGGCATGGCGCGAGGGGGCGCTTTGGGAAACACTTGGTGGATTATTCGGTCTGGCCCTGCCTCTACCCCTGGCCACTGCACTGCCTCTTGCAACCTGCCCTGCTGATGCCCTTGACTCCCCCTCTGAAGACCTGTCCTCCTGAGTAAGCGTTGCACACCAGGTGGGGTCAGTCACCTCATCGTCCTGCTGCTCTTCCTCCGAATCCTCTGTGCGCTGCTCCCTGGGACTTACTGCCCTTACTACTACCTCACTGCAAGACAACTGTGTCTGATCGTCATCGTCCTCCTCACCCACAGAAAGTTGTTGAGACAGTTGGCGGAAGTCCCCAGCCTCTTCCCCCGGACCCCGGGAACTTTCGAATGGTTGGGCATCAGTGACGATAAACTCCTCTGGTGGGAGAGGAACCGCTGCTGCCCAATCTAAGCAGGGGCCCGAGAACAGTTCCTGGGAGTGTTCCCGCTCCTGAGCAGGTGTCATTGTAGTGGAGTGAGGAGGCTGGGAGGAAGGAGGAGCAGCAGACAGAGGATTCGGATTGGCAGCAGTGGACGGCGCAGAACTGCGGGTAGACGATAGGTTGCTCGAAGCACTTTCTGCCATCCAGGACAGGACCTGCTCACACTGCTCATTTTCTAATAACCGTCTCCCGCGTGGACCCATTAATTGGGCGATGAATGTGGGGACGCCAGAAACGTGCCTCTCTCCTAATCGCGCAGCAGTCGGCTGCGACACACCTGGATCAGGAGCTTGGCCTGTGCCCACACCCTGACTTGGCCCTCCGCGTCCTCGGCCGCGTCCACGTCCTCTAGGCCTACCCCTACCCCTCAGCATGCTGTATTACCAGTGATTTGATTTCACAGGCAGGAAATAAATTGGCGCAAGACTGCAGGCCAAATATAATTTTTGCCCTTTTTGGAAAACGAAAGGCCCCACTGCCTCTAGTGAATGAATTATCTAAGTTTAATAACTGTGCTGTGTCCCTGCTTATGTGTCACAGAACGTGAGGGTAGCAGAGTTATTATAACTCTGGCAGAGCAGGTATTTTTTTTCCCAATTAAGGAAAGCAAATGGCGAAGCCAGCAGTAAAGCGTAGCTGGGTGCGTATGATTTAGCACTGTTCTTCACGCAGCTCACACGTCTCCACCGCCCGTAAGGACGGACAGAGGCTGGACAAATAGATTTGTTTTCAGTTTTTTCCCACCAACAGGCAGCACTGCGTATATTCAATGAACCTGAGAAGTTTAATAACTGTGCTGTGTCCCTGCTTATGTGTCACAGAACGTGAGGGTAGCAGAGTTATTATAACTCTTGGAGAGCAGGTATTTTTTTTCCCAATTAAGGAAAGCAAATGGCGAACCCAGCAGTAAAGCGTAGCTGGCTGCGTATGATTTAGCAATGTTTTTCACGCAGCTCACACGTCTCCACAGGCGTAAGGACGGACAGAGGCTGGACAAATAGATTTGTTTTCAGTTTTTTCCCACCAACAGGCAGCACTGCGTATATTCAATGAACCTGAGAAGTTTAATAACTGTGCTGTGTCCCTGCTTATGTGTCACAGAACGTGAGGGTAGCAGAGTTATTATAACTCTTGGAGAGCAGGTATTTTTTTTCCCAATTAAGGAAAGCAAATGGCGAACCCAGCAGTAAAGCGTAGCTGGCTGCGTATGATTTAGCAATGTTTTTCACGCAGCTCACACGTCTCCACAGGCGTAAGGACGGACAGAGGCTGGACAAATAGATTTGTTTTCAGTTTTTTCCCACCAACAGGCAGCACTGCGTATATTCAATGAACCTGAGAAGTTTAATAACTGTGCTGTGTCCCTGCTTATGTGTCACAGAACGTGAGGGTAGCAGAGTTATTATAACTCTTGGAGAGCAGGTATTTTTTTTCCCAATTAAGGAAAGCAAATGGCGAACCCAGCAGTAAAGCGTAGCTGGGTGCGTATGATTTAGCAATGTTTTTCACGCAGCTCACACGTGTCCACAGGCGTTAGGACGGACAGAGGCTGGACAAATAGATTTGTTTTCAGTTTTTTCCCACCAACAGGCAGCACTGCGTATATTCTATGAATAATAACTGTGTTGTGGCCCTGCCTATACAATTCTTTCCCTGCAGTATCAATGGAGGGTGGAATGCTCTGCAGAGGCGATTTTGAGAAGCCCAAAAAAAATGCAGCACAGCCAACAGCAGCCTGGACAGTACTGCACACGGATAAATATGGCCCTAGAAAGGACCGTTGAGGTTCTTGAAGGCTACACTCACTCCTAACACTCTCCCTGCCTATGCAGCACTTCTGTCCCTAATGCCAGGTGCAACGGTCTGCAGAGGCGATTTTGAGAGAAAAAAAAATCCCACTGCTAACAGCAGCCAACACACAGCTATCAGTGGCCCTAATAAGGACCTTTGGGGGGTCTTGAAGCCTTCACTAACTACCAATTCTTTCCCTACAGCAGCTCCGGTATAAACAGCACTGTCCCTCATCTAACTCACACCGCATCTGAGGCGAGCCGCGGGAGGGGCCGACTTTTATATTAGGCGAACACCTGATCTCGCCAGCCACTCACAGCAGGGGGGTGGTATAGGGCTTAAACGTTGCAGGGGGAAGTTGTAATGCCTTCCCTGTCTTTCAATTGGCCAGAAAAGCGCGCTAACGTCTCAGGGAAGGAAGTGAAAGTAACCAGAACACCGCATGGTGTTCGTCACGAATAACGAACATCCCGAACACCCTAATATTCGCACGAATATCAAGCTCGGACGAACGCGTTCGCTCATCTCTATTAGTTACACATAAGAACCCAGAGGATAAGGGAGAAGCATTTTTTAACTGCTTCTGCCTTCTCCTTTCCCAAGTACATAGCGCTCATTGAACGCTAAGTACTAAGTAGTGAAAGTGGAAGTGTTTCTTCCACTATGCAACCTGGTGATCACGTGACTGCCAAGAGTTCCCTGGCACAGCAGAGCTGCAGTGTCCTAGCAGACCCTGATCAACTGTTAGTGACTGATATCACTACAGGGAGATATTTTCCCCTGTGACTGGGGCTCCTATAGATGCCCCAGCTACAAAGGAAAAGTGTGAAATAAAAAAAAAGACCATGGGATTGACCCCCAGAGGTCTTATCACATTTTATTATGGGGTCATAATAGAAACTAATAGCTGCGGAATTCATGCACGGATTTCTGCCACGGGAAACGTGGTGGAAATCTGTTTTTGGGCATTCACCCTTAGTTATGGGATCTGTTCCACAGGATTGATGTATAGTAAATGTGATTATAATTAGAGATGAGCGAACGTGTTCGTCCGAACTTGATATCCGTGCGGATATTAGGGTGTTTGGGATGTTCGTTATTCGTAACGAACACCATGCGTTGTTCGGGTTACTTTCACTTCCTTCCCTGAGACGTTAGCGCGCTTTTCTGGCCAATTGAAAGACAGGGAAGGCATTACAACTTCCCCCTGCGTCGTTCAAGCCCTATACCACCCCCCTGCAGTGAGTGGCTGGGGAGATCAGGTGTCCGCCTAATATAAAAGTCGGCCCCTCCCGCGGCTCGCCTCAGATGCCTTGTGAGTTAGTGAGGGACAGTGCTGTTTGTACCGGAGCTGCTGTAGGTAAAGAATTGGTAGTTAGTGTAGGCTTCAAGACCCCCAAAGGTCCTTATTAGGGCCACTGATAGCTGTGTGTTGGCTGCTGTTAGCAGTGGCAATTTTTTTTTTTCTCAAAATCGGCTCTGCAGAGCGTTGCACCCGGCATTAGGGACAGAAATGTTGCATAGGCAGGGAGAGTGTTAGGAGTGAGTGTAGCCTTCAAGAACCTCAACGGTCCTTTCTAGGGCCATATTTAACCGTGTGCAGTACTGTGCTGGCTGCTGTTAGCTGTGCTGCAAATTTTTTTTCTTCTCAAAATCGCCTCTGCAGAGCATTGCACCCTCCATTGATACTGCAGGGAAAGAATTGTGTAGGCAGGGCCACAACACAGTTATTATTCATTGAATATACGCAGTGCGGCCTTTTGCTTGTAAAACAAGTGAAAATAATTCTATTTGTCCTGCCTCTGTCCGTCCTAAGGGCGGTGGACACGTGTCGGCTGCGTGTGCAACGTTTAAAAATCAGACGCACCCAGCTACGTTTTACTCCTGGCTTCGCCATTTGCTTTCCTTAATTTGGAAAAAAAATACCTGCTCTGCCAGAGTTATAATAACTCTGCTACCCTCAAGTTCTGTGCCACATTAGCAGGGCCACAGCACAGTTATTAAACTTCTCATGTTCATTGAATATACGCAGTGCTGCCTTTTGGTGGAAAAAAACTGAAAATAATTCTATTTGTCCTGCCTCTGTCCGTCCTAAGGGCGGTGGACACGTGTCGGCTGCGTGTGCAACGTTTAAAAATCAGACGCACCCAGCTACGGTTTACTGCTGGCTTCGCCATTTGCTTTCCTTAATTGGGAAAAAAAATACCTGCTCTGCCAGAGTTAATAACTCTGCTACCCTCAAGTTCTGTGCCACATTAGCAGGGCCACAGCACAGTTATTAAACTTCTCATGTTCATTGAATATACGCAGTGCTGCCTTTTGGTGGAAAAAAACTGAAAATAATTCTATTTGTCCTGCCTCTGTCCGTCCTAAGGGCGGTGGACACGTGTCGGCTGCGTGTGCAACGTTTAAAAATCAGACGCACCCAGCTACGGTTTACTGCTGGCTTCGCCATTTGCTTTCCTTAATTGGAAAAAAAAATACCTGCTCTGCCAGAGTTAATAACTCTGCTACCCTCAAGTTCTGTGCCACATTAGCAGGGCCACAGCACAGTTATTAAACTTCTCATGTTCATTGAATATACGCAGTGCTGCCTTTTGGTGGAAAAAAACTGAAAATAATTCTATTTGTCCTGCCTCTGTCCGTCCTAAGGGCGGTGGACACGTGTCGGCTGCGTGTGCAACGTTTAAAAATCAGACGCACCCAGCTACGGTTTACTGCTGGCTTCGCCATTTGCTTTCCTTAATTGGGAAAAAAAATACCTGCTCTGCCAGAGTTATAATAACTCTGCTACCCTCACGTTCTGTGACACATTAGCAGGGCCACAGCACAGTTATTAAACTTAGATTATTCATTCACTAGAGGCAGTGGGGCCTTTCGTTTTCAAAAAAGGGAAAAAATTATATTTGGCCTGCAGTCTTGCGCCAATTTATTTCCTGCCTGTGAAATCAAATCACTGGTAATACAGCATGCTGAGGGGTAGGGGTAGGCCTAGAGGACGTGGACGCGGCCGAGGACGCGGAGGGCCAAGTCAGGGTGTGGGCACAGGCCGAGCTCCTGATCCAGGTGTGTCGCAGCCGACTGCTGCGCGATTAGGAGAGAGGCACGTTTCTGGCGTCCCCACATTCATCGCCCAATTAATGGGTCCACGCGGGAGACGGTTATTAGAAAATGAGCAGTGTGAGCAGGTCCTGTCCTGGATGGCAGAAAGTGCTTCGAGCAACCTATCGTCAACACGCAGTTCTGCGCCGTCCACTGCTGCAAATCCGAATCCTCTGTCTGCTGCTCCTCCTTCCTCCCAGCCTCCTCACTCCACTACAATGACACCTGCTCAGGAGCGGGAACACTCCCAGGAACTGTTCTCGGGCCCCTGCTTAGATTGGGCAGCAGCGGTTCCTCTCCCACCAGAGGAGTTTATCGTCACTGATGCCCAAAGTTCCTGGGGTCCGGGGGAAGAGGCTGGGGACTTCCGCCAACTGTCTCAACAACTTTCTGTGGGTGAGGAGGACGATGACGATCAGACACAGTTGTCTTGCAGTGAGGTAGTAGTAAGGGCAGTAAGTCCGAGGGAGCAGCGCACAGAGGATTCGGAGGAAGAGCAGCAGGACGATGAGGTGACTGACCCTACCTGGTGTGCAACGCTTACTCAGGAGGACAGGTCTTCAGAGGGGGAGTCAAGGGCATCAGCAGGGCAGGTTGCAAGAGGCAGTGCGGTGGCCAGGGGTAGAGGCCGGGCCAGACCGAATAATCCACCAACTGTTTCCCAAAGCGCCCCCTCGCGCCATGCCACCCTGCAGAGGCCGAGGTGCTCTTAGGTCTGGCAGTTTTTCACAGAGACGCCTGACGACCAACGAACAGTGGTGTGCAACCTTTGTCGCGCAAAGCTCAGCCGGGGAGCCAACACCAACAGCCTCACCACCACCACCATGCGCAGACATATGATGGCCAAGCACCCCACAAGGTGGGACGAAGGCCGTTCAGCGCCTCCGGTTTGCACCCCTGCCTCTCCCCCTGTGCCCCAACCTGCCACTGAGATCCAACCCCTCTCTCAGGACACGGGCACTACCGCCTCATGGCCTGCACCCACACCCTCATCTCCGCTGTCCTCGGCCCCATCCAGCAGTGTAGTTCAGCGCACCGTCCAGCCGTCGCTTGCGCAACTGTTGGAGCGCAAGCGCAAGTACGCCGCCACGCACCCGCACGCTCAAACGTTAACCGTCCGCATAGCAAAATTCATCAGCCTTGAGATGCTGCCGTATAGGGTTGTGGAAACTGAGTCCTTCAAAAGTATCATGGAGGCGGCGGCCCCGCGCTACTCAGTTCCCAGTCGCCACTACTTTTCCCGATGTGCCGTCCCAGCCCTGCACGACCACGTCTCCCGCAACATTGTACGCGCCCTCACCAACGCGGTTACTGCCACGGTCCACTTAACAACGGACACGTGGACAAGCACAGGCGGGCAGGGCCACTACATCTCCCTGACGGCACATTGGGTGAATTTAGTGGAGGCTGGGACAGAGTCAGAGCCTGGGACCGCTCACGTCCTACCCACCCCCAGAATTGCGGGCCCCAGCTCGGTGGTGGTATCTGCGGAGGTGTATGCTTCCTCCACTAAAGCACCCTCCTCCTCCTCCTCCTCCTCTGTCTCGCAATCAAGATGTGTTAGCAGCAGCATGTCGCCAGCAGTCGGTGTCGCGCGGTGTGGCAGCACAGCGGTGGGCAAGCGTCAGCAGGCCGTTCTGAAACTACTCAGCTTAGGCACACGGCCCACGAACTGCTGCAGGGTCTGACACAGCAGACCGACCGCTGGCTTGCGCCGCTGAGCCTCCAACCGGGCATGGTCGTGTGTGACAACGGCCGTAACCTGGTGGCGGCTCTGCAGCTCGGCAGCCTCACGCACGTGCCATGCCTGGCCCACGTCTTTAATTTGGTGGTTCAGCGCTTTCTGAAAAGCTACCCACGCTTGTCAGACCTGCTCGTAAAGGCGCGCCGGCTCTGCGCACATTTCCGCAAGTCCCACACGGACGCTGCCACCCTGCGCACCCTGCAACATCACTTTAAGCTGCCAGTGCACCGACTGCTGTGCGACGTGCCCACACGGTGGAACTCTACACTCCACATGTTGGCCAGGCTCTATGAACAGCGTAGAGCTATAGTCGAATACCAACTCCAACATGGGCGGCGCAGTGGGAGTCAGCCTCCTCAATTCCTTTCAGAAGAGTGGGCCTGGTTGGCAGACATCTGCCATGTCCTTGGTAATTTTGAGGAGTCTACCCAGGTGGTGAGCGGCGATGCTACAATCATTAGCGTCACCATTCCTCTGCTATGCATCTTGAGAAATTCCCTGCAAACCATAAAGGCAGCTGCTTTGCGCTCGGAAACGGGGGCGGTGGAAGACAGTATGCCGCTGGATAGTCAGGGCACCCTCCTGTCTATTTCTCAGCGCGTACAGGAGGAGGAGGAGGAGCATGAGGAGGATGAGGAGGAGGGGGAAGAGACAGCTTGGCCCGCTGCTGACGGTACACCGGCTGATTGCCTGTCATCCTTTCAGCGTGTATGGCCTGAGGAGGAGGAGGAGGAGGATCCTGAAAGTGATCTTCGTAGTGAGGACAGCCATGTGTTGCGTACAGGTACCCTGGCACACATGGCTGACTTCATGTTAGGATGCCTTTCTCGTGACCCTCGCGTTGCACGCATTCTGGCCACTACGGATTACTGGGTGTACACACTGCTCGACCCACGCTATAAGGAGAACCTGCCCACTCTCATTCCCGAAGAGGAAAGGGGTTCGAGAGTGTTGCTATACCACAGGACCCTTGCGGACAAGCTGATGGTAAAATTCCCAGCCGACAGCGCTAGTGGCAGAAGGCGCAGTACCGAGGGCAAGGTAGCAGGGGAGGTGCGGAGATCGAGCAGCATGTACAGCCCAGACAGTGCAACAGTCTTTAAGGGCCTGGCCAGCTTTATGGCTCCCCACCAAGACTGTGTCACCGCTCCCCAGTCAAGGCTGAGTCGGCGGGAGCACTGTAAAAGGATGGTGAGGGAGTACGTAGCCGATCGCACGACCATCCTCGGTGACGCCTCTGCCCCCTACAACTACTGGGTGTCGAAGCTGGACACGTGGCCTGAACTAGCGCTGTATGCCCTGGAGGTGCTTGCTTGTCCTGCGGCTAGCGTCTTGTCGGAGAGGGTGTTTAGTGCGGCTGGGGGAATCATCACAGATAAGCGTAGCCGCTTGTCAACCGACAGTGCCGACAGGCTAACACTCATCAAGATGAACAAAGGCTGGATTTCCCCAGACTTCTGTTCTCCACCAGTGGACAGCAGCGATACGTAAGCAATACGTAGGCTGCACCCGCGGATGGAAGCTACGTTCTCTCTCACCATCCAAAACGGGGACATTTCTGCTTCATCAATCTGTGTCTAATATTCCTCCTCCTCCTCCTGCTCCTCCTCCTGAAACCTCACGTAATCACGCTGAACGGGCAATTTTTCTTAGGGCCACAAGGCTCACTCAAATAATTTTTCTGAACAATTTTTATAAGTTTCAATGCGCTTAAAAGCGTTGGAACTTTAACTTGAACCAATTTTTCGTTACACTGGGCTGCCTCCAGGCCTAGTTACCACTTAAGCCACATTAACCAAAGCGATTCATCTTGGTTGGGCATGGCCAATTTTTACTGAGGTACATTAGTACTGTTGGTACACCAATTTTTTGGGGCCCTCACCTACAGTGTAATCATAGCAATTTGTATGTTCTTCGCCTGCACTCATGGTACAGAAAGGTGTGTGGGGTTGGCCTACACTTTAGCTACATAAATGTAACTTGGGCCTTGGCTATACTAAGGCTACTGAAATGGAACTAAGACTGCGCTCCCGCTATACTGCTGCTTCAGAATTGTTACTGGGGCCTGTCTTGAGTGCTACTATTGCTGACATGGAACGAAGACTGCGCTCCCGCTATACTGCTGCTTCGGAATTGTTACTGGGGCCTGTCTTGAGTGCTACTATTGCTGACATGGAACGAAGACTGCGCTCCCGCTATACTGCTGCTTCGGAATTGTTACTGGGGCCTGTCTTGAGTGCTACTATTGCTGACATGGAACGAAGACTGCACTCCCGCTATACTGCTGCTTCGGAATTGTTACTGGGGCCTGTCTTGAGTGCTACTATTGCTGACATGGAACGAAGACTGCGCTCCTCCTATAATGCTGCTAGTGATATGTTAGTGGGGCCTGTCCTAATGCTACGGCTGAAATGTTACGAATTCTGGGCTCTGCCTATACCGCTGCTAATGGTATGTCTCTGGGGTGTGGAAACAGAGGCTTCCCAAAGACATGATGGCGGCGAGGCCATTTCCCACCAACGCGGTTACTGTTAAGGTGCATATAACCACGGACACGTGGAGAGGACACGTAGTGCCTCAAAAACATCCCCCTCCTCCTCCAACAGGGAAAACATTCTTGGCAAATGCCTTTGCATTGGTTCGTCTGGTGGCAGTCCAAGAATTTCATCTTTACCGACACAACAAGACAGCCCCCACACCATCCCCCCGCCACGGCCCACTTAATCCTGGCCGCATTCCGAAAACGAACAAAATACAACCGTGCTACTAGGTCCGCAGTCACCACCACATTACCACCAACGCGGTTACTGTTAAGGTGCATATAACCACGGACACGTGGAGAGGACACGTAGTGCCTCAAAAACATCCCCCTCCTCCTCCAACAAGGAAAACATTCTTGGCAAATGCCTTTGCATTGGTTCGTCTGGTGGCAGTCCAAGAATTTCACCTTTACCGACACAACAAGAGAGCCCCCACACCATCCCCCCGCCACGGCCCACTTAATCCTGGCCGCATTCCGAAAACCAACAAAATACAACCGTGCTACTAGGTCCGCAGTCACCACCACATTACCACCAACGCGGTTACTGTTAAGGTGCATATAACCACGGACACGTGGAGAGGACACGTAGTGCCTCAAAAACATCCCCCTCCTCCTCCAACAGGGAAAACATTCTTGGCAATTGCCTTTGCATTGGTTCGTCTGGTGGCAGTCCAAGAATTTCACCTTTACCGACACAACAAGAGAGCCCCCACACCATCCCCCCGCCACGGCCCACTTAATCCTGGCCGCATTCCGAAAACCAACAAAATACAACCGTGCTACTAGGTCCGCAGTCACCACCACATTACCACCAACGCGGTTACTGTTAAGGTACATATTACCAGTCTGACTGGGGCATGCAGACACCTTGACAGAATGAATAGTGTGTGGCACATAGGTTCCCCATTGCTATGCCCACGTGTGCAGCTCCTGATGGCGGTGGCACAGGATTCTATTTCTCATTGCTTCTGTACAGCATTGTGGGCTATCGCCCCGCCCCGCCCCTTTTAAAGAGGGTCGCTGCCTAGCCGTGCCAACCCTCTGCAGTGTGTGCCTGCGGTTCCTCGTCATGGCAGACGCACTTCTAAATAGACATGAGGGTGGTGTGGCATGAGGGCAGCTGAAGGCTGCGCAGGGACACTTTGGTGTGCGCTGTGGGGGGGAGGGGGGGCGGTTGGTCAGCATGTAACCCAGGAGAAGTGGCAGCGGAGTGTCATCCAGGCAGTGATTGTGCTTTGTTGTAGCTAGTGTGGTGCTTAGCAAAGGTATGCCATGCTAATGAGGGCTTTTCAGAAGTAAAAGTTTTTGGGAGGGGGGGGGCCCACTCTTGCCGCTATTGTGGCTTAATAGTGGGACCTGTAACCTTGAGATGCAGCCCAACATGTAGCCCCTCGCCTGCCCTATCCGTTTCTGTGTCATTCCCATCACTTTCTTGAATTGCCCAGATTTTCACACATGAAAACCTTAGCGAGCATCGGCGAAATACAAAAATGCTCTGGTCGCCCATTGACTTCAATGGGGTTCGTTATTCGAAACGAACCCTCGAACATCGCGGGAAGTTCGTTTCGTATAACGAGCACCCGAACATTTTGGTGTTCGCTCATCTCTAATTATAATATTTTAAAAAAAAGGGTCACAAGTGAACCTCAAAACTACAAGCCGATAAGTTTAACTTGTGTTGTGAGCGAAAAGGTTTGAAGATTTTCGATGAGATTCCATGCTGGGCTCCCTGCAATGCCACCTAGTGTCTTCTATGTGACGCAAGCGTCATAATAATGCACTCACATTGCCTGCGTCATTCCGCAGGAAGTCAACTGGTTGAAACCAGGCAGAAAACGGAAAGTTCCAAGGGGTCATGGGGGAGGTGAGTAAGTTTATTATTTTAATATGAGGGACATTATGGCTACTGCAGTGGACAGTATGGCTATTACTAAAGGGGACATTGTGGTGACTAAAAGTGACATTATGGCTATTACTGGATGGGATGTTATGGCTACTACAGGGGACAGTATGGCTACTATTGAAAGCGGTATAATGGCTACTAAAGTAGATATTATGGATATTTATTATTACAGGAGGACATTATGGCTAATATTACAAGGGGACATTATGGATACTACAGGGGATATTATGACTATTTATTATTACATGGAGACATTATGGCTATAACTAAAGGGGACATTATGGCTTTTACTAAATGAAACATTATAGCAAATACTAAAAGAGACATTGTGGCTATTTATTACTAAAGAAGGACAATATGCATATTTATTACTATAGAGGGATATTATAGCTATTACAGGAGACATTATGGCTACTACAGATGACTGTATGGATAGCAAATACTGCAATTTTCTTTACACAGACCATCGGTCCATGATAAAAAAAAACACCTGTCTGAGTAGCCTATTTAGCTAGAATGGGTCTGTGTATTGTCCATAAAATCCACAGACTTGAATGGGAAAAATCTCCAGCAAATCCACACCAAAAATCTATGTTGAAATCTGCACCTTTTGGAACAAATTTTGAAACACATTTTTGTGTGGATATGCAGCAGATTTCACGTCTTCAGAGGTTGGTTTTGGACCCTATTCTGTTTAATATATTTATTAATGACCTGGTAGAAGGATTGTGCAGAAGAATATAATGCGGTCTGCAGAGACTGTAGGGCAAGTGTCATAAAGATAAAGCTAATAATGAATTGAAGCTGGCAACAGAGGCCAAATGCAATAAAAAGGATTGGGGGGTATGACAAAAGCAAAAGAAAAGTCAAAGATGCTATTGGATGCTTACAAGAGGAGCAGAGAAAGGGGACATGGCTAGCAGGGAAAGAGAGCAGGGCTGGAAGGGACTCCCTGAGGGAATCCCCCATAGGGGAGGAGTGAGGGGCAGGGTTAGAGAGGGGGTGTGACTAGAGAGGGACAGTGCTAGAGGGGACACTCCCAGGTATTCCCCCATAGGAAGTAGAGAGGGGGCAGAGCACACATCTAGCACCACCCTCTTTTTCCCTGCTTTGGGAGATTCCCTCAGGGAGTCCCCTCTAGACATGCGGGTACTAACAGGAGCTAACAGCGGGATATTTAAAACTTGCAGTAAGGGACTACGGGGCTGCCACGATCTCTCACTCACCCCTGAACTCCTGAACAGAAGCTGTGAATGGGTGATTCTAGTGCTAATTAAGCTCTGGACTTTTGTGCACAAAAATCATCCATGCACACGTTTTTTTGGCGTAATGAATTTTGGCACGCATAAAATTTAGAATTTTGTAATAGAATTTTGGCACACTCGTGTGAAAAAGCCCTAAAAATGATGCTTCTCACCGGGCAAAGAGGCTGCGAGGATCATTAGGATATAAATATCTAAAGGCCCTCTTGTGGGAAGGCATTTGCACATAGACACTTGTAAAAACACGCGTTTGCCCATTTGTCGACTCGTATGAAGCTGCATCCGATCAGCTGACAAACCAGGAAACACAGTCATGGCAATGAGCCGATCACCAGATTACCAGACCAGCATTGTTGCAAAATGATTTGTCAGGGTGCAATAACCTCTTGAAATCACAGTCTACAATCATGCTTAGAAGATGTTCCAAGACACTGAGAAGTGTAGGCGTAGTCTACACAAAATAATCTGGAATCTTGAGAGCACCACATGCCATGCAGTGTATCTATCAGAAGGCACAGAAGTTCTTTTAATGCTCAATACAAATTGCAATTACTCTTATCTCTCCAGATAAATAGCATTAGAGTCTCTAATAGCAAGGGGCAGGCAGCCAAATTAATTAAGAAATTAATTTAAGACTTGGCAGATTTACATTCTGAAGAATGTATCAAACAGGTAGCAAAGAGACAACATGGGAGGGTGAGTATAAACATTGCAATAGACTTCATAAAACACAAGTTATATTCAGGCTGTGTCAACTATTCAGACAAGACTGAAAACTTTTAAATTTAGAGTTTAAATGTTCACTTATGGATTGTGGAAGGAGATATGCAAATCATTTTTATGTGTCCCACAAAGACAACTATTCATCCAAAACTACTGTTTAATGGCACAGTTGTAACTATGCCTGTAGATTCCAATTGCTTGCAGCTGTGTGCAATATAGTAGCACTCATTGCAAAATATGGAGTAACTAGATCAGAGTCAGGCTTTATTCACAAGAGCGTCTTTACGCGTCTATTTAGCTGTGTTAAAACGCCGACTGAAAATCACGGCCATCTGAAGCATTGGATTCCAATACATTCATTCAAATGGGCGGGGTTTAGTGGTGCAAAATCAGCTGACCAAAAAAACATAGAACATCCATGACCGAATTTGGCAGCTGATTTTACGCACGGAATTTAGAAGCCTATGGGAGTTGCCAGCAAAGGAAGGGGGAGGTAGGAAAAGGGAGTTTAGCAGCGGCTAGCGCTGCTAAACTGTGTAAGCTGGCTCTATTAAGCCAGTTGAAGGATTTATGCCACCCGAAGGAATTCCGTATATACGCCACACCCAGCCATGTGAATGGGTGTGAAAACGTGAGATTTGGTCACAACATTCTTTCGTTCATGCATTTTTCAGCCATTTTGCCCGTGGCCAAAACAACGCATCGCCCGTGTGAAAGAGGCCTCATTAAAAAAAAGCTGTTAAAAGCAATGTGAGATGGTACAATTAATCAAAGAGCATCACTACATATAATTATTGTGCCAGCTTTTTTCACATGTATCAGAAAATCCACAGCATTTTACCATAAATGGTACCAGCAATATGGATGATAATTCAAAAAATTTAATCCACACACTACAGAAAAGAATCTGCAAAGTAAATTGACCTGCAGTACAGATGCTAAATCCACAGCACGTCAGGGTTACATATAGATGCACAGTGGATTTTACACTGCAGAAAATGTGGTACATGTGAACGTAGCCTAAAAGTGGCATGTGGGCGGCTCGTCTTCTGTTTCACAGCAAAAAAATACATTTGGTTAATACAGACACTCCCATCCCAAGATACAGCCGTTTCTATCAACCTCTAACTATGAGCATACTATAGTAGGTACAGAGGCACCCATGTCTTGCTACCTTAGGGGACCCAAAAACACCAACGCTACTAAGAGTTCCAGAGCTTCAAAGTGCAGCTCTGCCTTTAATCCAGATAGCTTCATGGTATTTGGGGATCAAATGTAACTTTAGTAGATGCATGACTTGCACTGATAACTAGACGTTTACTTTGTCAAGCTGCTTGGCAGAGTACCCATTTCTGAATGCTATATTCCAGACAGCTACATTGCTGTGTATCTCTGCAACGTAAGTATGTGACCGCCCAGGTGATGGCACGGTATGTTCAACACAGTCTATTTATGAGTAGTGCTAATTTGTTAAGCACCAGCCAACATAATTCCAGGCCAATGCTTAACAACAAAGAACGGCTACCTTGGAGATGAAGGGCTGAAGACATATAATTCCTATGGCTGAGCTTGCCAAGACTGAACAAGATGGCAATAAACACCAAACATTTGGCTGATAGACTTCTTTTGGTTTGCTTTTAGCACTTGTAGGGGACTACACTGGAACAGGCAGAGTGAAGTGCAATTCAACTTTTTATACATATTACTTTTATATGTATTACAATACACATAGACAGGATTTTTTACATGTTGTTATGTTATGTTGTGGCCTTGTGCAAATTAGGGCTCAAGTCCACAGGCATGGATGGCAGCCTACAGGAAGAGTAGGTGAGCAAGGGAGACTGTTCATCGAGGGCGAAGTAAAATAGCTATGGAATAAAATGTCCTTAAGATTCTGACCTAGTCTAAATGTTAAATACCCTGTGGTTTGGCTAGATGAAGATCAGATCTCAGCATTGGCCAGTATTTGCTTAATAACTTGCAAATTTACCCATCATATGTTCCAATGCATCAGATGGTTATGATTAGAGATGAGCGAGCGTACTCATCCAAGCTTGATACTCGTTCGAGTACTAGGGTACTCGAGATGCTCGCTACTCGTGATGAGCACCACGCGGTGTTCGAGTCAATTCCATTTCCTTCCCTGAAAAATTTGCGCCATTTTCTGGCCAATAGACATGCAGGGAAGGCATTACAACTTCCTCCTGTGACGTTCCAGCCCTATCCCACCCCCCTGCAGTGAGTGGCTGGTGAGATCAAGTGACCGCCGAGTATATAAAGTGGGGCCGCCCGCGGCTCGCCACAGACACACGCTGGCAGAGATTAGGGACAGTGCTGCTGCTGCTATAGGGAGAGTGTTAGTGTCTACAAGAACCCCAACGGTCCTTCTTAGGGCCACAGCTCACCTAGTGCACTACTGTTTTGGCTGCTGGGAGCAGTTGTGCACTTTTTTTTTTTTTTTTTGTATATCGGGCGTGCAGCCCCATTACAGCTATAGCGTTCTCAGGCTGCAGTCTGTACTATGTAGTATAGGGGAAGTATTGGTGAAGCAGGGACAGTGTTAGTGTGGGATCCTGTCTACAACAATCCCAAAGGTCCTTCTTAGGGCTACCTGCGACAGTGTGCATTTAACTCCATGGTTGCTGGGAGTTGTAGTACCTCAGTATTGCACAGCAAGGCCTGCATTCAGCCTTCAGTAAAAAAATTTCCTGGGTGCAGTTAGTGTAACGTAAGCGCTGTCTGCCTCCAAGTGCACGCCAAGAAACCACAAATTTTTTTCAACGCTCTGTGTTAGCCGTCAGCTGCCTGCACAGTGTATGGGGACAGACACCCATAGAGGGAAAGTCCAATACACGGTCCATAGCCTGCATTGCATTGAAAAAAACATAATTTAAAAAAGAAATCCTTTTTACGGCTACCTGTAACCCAGTGCTTTTCACTGCGTGGCCTGTAAGACTTGAGGTGCATCACAATCGCATATTGCACAGCTAGTCCTGCTTGCATCCTTCCTTATAATTTATCTCTGGCTTCATTTTCCGTTATATACCCGCTGGCAGCCAACAACTGCGCGGCAATAATTCACAAAAATTTTTACACCGCTCAGTGTCTGCTCGATTCTTAATCCACCATGCTGAGGGGTAGGGGTAGAGGACGTGGACGCGGTCGAGGACGCGGAGTTCCACGTGAGGGTGTGGGCATAGGCCCAGTTTCTGGTGAATCGCAGCCGGCTGCTGCGGGATTAGGTGAGAGGAAAGTTACCGGGGTCCCCAGCTTCATATCACAATTTTTGGGTCCACGTCGTAGACCTTTATTAAAAAATGAGCAGTGGGAGCAGGCCCTGTCGTGGATGGCAGAAAGTGCATCCAGCAATCTATTGACCACCCAGTCTTCTACGCCGTCCACTGCTGCAACTATGAATCCTCTGGCTGCTGCTCCTCCTACCTCCCAGCCTCCTCACTCCATGAAAATGACATATTCCGATGAGCAGGCAGACTCCCAGGAACTGTTCTCGGGCCCCTGCCCAGATGGGGCAACAATGGTCCCTCTCCCACTGGAGGAGTTTGTCGTAACCGATGCCCAACCTTTGGAAAGTTCCCGGGGTCCGGGCGATGAGGCTGGGGACTTCCGGCAACTGTCTCAAGAGCTTTCAGTGGGTGAGGAGGACAATGACGATAAGACACAGTTGTCTATCAGTGAGGCAGTAGTAAGGGCAGTAAGTCCGAGGGAGGAGCGCACAGAGGATTCGGAGGAAGAGCCGCTGAACGATGAGGTGACTGACCCCACCTGGTGTGATAAGCCAACTGAGGACTGGTCTTCAAAGGGAATGGCAATTGCAGCCGCAGGACAGGTTGGAAGAGGCAGTGGGGTGGCCAGGAGTAGAGGCAGGCCCAGAGCGAATAATCCACTAGCTGTTTCCCAAAGCACCCCCTCACACCAAGCCACCGTGCAGAGGCCAAGGTGCTCAAAGGTGTTGGAGTTTTTCACTGAGACCACGGACGACCGACGAACTGTGGTGTGCAACCTTTGTCACGCCAAGATCAGCCGAGAAGCCACCACCACCAGCCTCACCACCACCAGCATGCGCAGGCATATGATGGCCAAGCACCTCACAAGGTGGGACGAAGGCCGTTCACCGCCTCCAGGTTGCACCACTGCCTCTCCCCCTGGGCCCCAACCTGCCACTGAGATCCAACCCACCTCTCACGACACAGGCACAAGCGTCTCCTGGCCTGGACCCACACCCTCACCTCCGCTGTCCTCGGCCCCATCCAGCAATTTTTTCTCAGCGCAGCGTCCAGCTGTCGCTAAGAGAATCATTGGAGCAAAAGCGCAAATACGCCGCCACGCACCCGCACACTCAAGCTTTAAATATCCACATAGCCAAATTGATCAAGCCTGAAGATGTTCCCGTAAAGGCTTGTGGAAACAGAGGCTTTCAAAAACATGATGGCGGCCCTGCGCTACTCTGTCCCGAGTCGCCACTTTTTTTCACGGTGTGCCGTCCCACCCCGGAACGACCACGTCTCCCGCAACATTGTACGTGCCCTCACCAACGCGGTTACTGGCAAGGTCCACTTAACAATGTACACATGGACAAGTACAGGCGGGCAGGGCCACTATATCTCCCTGACGGCACATTGGGTGAATTTAGTGGAGGCTGGGACCGAGTCAGAGCCTGGGACCGCTCACGTCCTACCCACCCACCCCCAGAATTGCAGGCCCCAGATCGGTGCTGGTATCTGCGGCGGTGTATGTCACCTCCACTAAACCTTCCTCCTCCTCCTACGCAACCTCTGCCTAGCAATCCAGATGTGTCAGCAGCAGCACGTTGCCAGCAGTGCATGTCGCGCGGCGCGGCAGCACAGCGGTGGGCAAGCGTCAGCAGGCCGTTCTGAAACTACTCAGCTTAGGAGAGAAGAGGCACATGGCCCACGAACTGTTGCATGGTATTACAGAGCAGACCGACCGCTGGCTTTCACCGCTGAGCCTCCAACCGGGCATGGTCGTGTGTGACAACGGCCATAACCTGGTGCGGGTCTGCAGCTCGGCAGCCTCACGCACGTGCCATGCCTGAAAGGCTACCCACACTTGTCAGACCTCCTCGGCAAGGTGCGCCGGCTCTGCGCACATTTCCGCAAGTCCCACACGGACGCTGCCACCCTGCGCACCCTGCAACATCGGTTTAATCTGCCAGTGCACCGACTGCTATGCGACGTGCCCACACGGTGGAACTCTACGCTCCACATGTTGGCCAGGCTCTATGAGCAGCGTAGAGCTATAGTGGAATACCAACTCCAACATGGGCGGCGCAGTGGGAGTCAGCCTCCTCAATTCTTTACAGAAGACTGGGCCTGGTTGGCAGACATCTGCCAGGTCCTTGGAAACTTTGAGGAGTCTACCCAGATGGTGAGCGGCGATGCTGCAATCATTAGCGTCACCATTTCTCTGCTATGCCTCTTGAGAAGTTCCCTGCAAAGCATAAAGGCAGACGCTTTGCGCTTGGAAACGGAGGCGGGGGAAGACAGTATGTCGCTGGATAGTCAGAGCACCCTCCTGTCTATATCTCAGCGCGTTGAGGAGGAGGAGGAGGTGGAGGAGCATGAGGAGGAGGGGGAAGAGACAGCTTGGCCCACTGCTGAGGGTACCCATGCTGCTTGCCTGTCATCCTTTCAGCGTGTATGGACTGAGGAGGAGGAGGAGGAGGATCCTGAAAGTGATCTTCCTAGTGAGGACAGCCATGTGTTGCATACAGGTACCCTTGCACACATGGCTGACTTCATGTTAGGATGCCTTTCTCGTGACCCTCGCGTTACATGCATTCTGGCCACTACGGATTACTGGGTGTACACACTGCTCGACCCACGGTATAAAGAGAACCTTTCCACTCTCATACCCCAAGAGGAAAGGGGTTCGAGAGTGATGCTATACCACAGGACCCTGGCTGACAAGCTGATGGTATAATTCCCATCCGACAGCGCTAGTGGCAGAAGGCGCAGTTCCGAGGGCCAAGTAGCAGGGGAGGCGCGGAGATCAGGCAGCATGTACAGCACAGGCAGGGGAACACTCTCTAAGGCCTTTGACAGCTTTCTGGCTCCCCAGCAAGACTGTGTCACCGCTCCCCAGTCAAGGCTGAGTCGGCGGGAGCACTGTAAAAGGATGGTGAGGGAGTACGTAGCTGATCGCACGACCGTCCTCCGTGACGCCTCTGCCCCCTACAACTACTGGGTGTCGAAGCTGGACACGTGGCCTGAACTCGCGCTCTATGCCCTGGAGGTGCTTGCTTGTCCTGCGGCTAGCGTCTTGTCAGAGAGGGTGTTTAGTGCGGCTGGGGGAATCATCACGGATAAGCGTACCCGCCTGTCAACCGACAGTGCCGACAGGCTTACACTCATAAAGATGAACAAAGCCTGGATTTCCCCAGACTTTTCTTCTCCACCAGCGGACAGCAGCGATACCTAAACAATACGTAGGCTGCACCCGCGGATGGAAGCATCGTTCTCTATCACCATAAAAAACGGGGACCTTTTAGCTTCATCAATCTGTGTATTATATTCATCCTCCTCCTCCTGCTCCTCCTCCTAAAACCTCACGTAATCACGCCGAACAGGCAATTTTTCTTAGGCCCACAAGGCTCAGTCATATAATTTTTGTAAACAATTTTTATACGTTTCAATGCTTATTAAAGCGTTGAAAGTTTCACCTGAACCAATTTTTATTTTAACTGGGCTGCCTCCAGGCCTAGTTACAAATTAAGCCACATTAACCAAAGCGATTAATAGGTTTCACCTGCCATCTGGGTTGGGCATGGGCAATTTTTCTGAGGTACATTAGTACTGTTGGTACACCAATTTTTTGGGGTCCTCGCCTACAGTGTGATCCAATTAATTTTTTGCCCACCTACATTAAAGCTGACGTTACATCAGCTGTGCTGGGCACTGCAATGGGATATATTTATGTACCGCCGGCGGCTTCCTGGCACCCACCCATGCTGTCGGTCCACAGGGAGTTGTAACTGCATGTGTCTACTTATAAAGAACCCCAGTCTGACTGGGGCATGCAGTTTGGGTCGAAGCCCACCTGCATTAAACATGACATTACCTCAGCTGTGCTGGGCACTGCAATGGGATATATTTATGTACCGTCGGTGGGTTCCAGGGAGCCACCCATGCTGTGGGTGCACACGGAATTCCCATTGCGGAGTTGTACCTGCCTGTGACTATTTATAAAAAACCGAGGTCTGACTGGGGCATGCAGACACCTTGACAGAATGAATAGTGTGTGGCACATAGGTTTCCCATTGCTATGCCCACGTGTGCAGCTCCAGATGGAGGTGGCACAGGATTGGATTTCTCATTGCTTCTGTACAGCATTGTGTGTTATCGGCCCGCCCCTTTTAAAGAGGGTCGCTGCCTAGCCATGCCAACCCTCTGCAGTGTGTGCCTGCGGTTCCTCCTCATGGCAGACGCACTTATAAATAGACATGAGGGTGGTGTGGCATGAGGGCAGCTGAAGGCTGCGCAGGGACACTTTGGTGTGCGCTGTGGACACTGGGTCGTGCAGGGGGGGGGTTGGGCAGCATGTAACCCAGGAGAAGTGGCAGCGGAGTGTCATGCAGGCAGTGATTGTGCTTTGTTGGAGGTAGTGTGGTGCTTAGCTAAGGTATGCATTGCTAATGAGGGCTTTTCAGAAGTAAAAATTGTTGGGAGGGGGCCCACTCTTGCCGCTATTGTGGCTTAATAGTGGGACCTGGGAACTTGAGATGCAGCCCAACATGTAGCCCCTCGCCTGCCCTATCCGTTTCTGTGTCGTTCCCATCACTTTCTTGAATTGCCCAGATTTTCACAAATGGAAACCTTAGCGAGCATCGGTGATATACAAAAATGCTCGGGTCGCCCATTGACTTCAATAGTGTTCGTTACTCGAAACGAACCCTCGAGCATCGCGAAAATTTCGTCCCGAGTAACGAGCACCCGAGCATTTTGGTGCTCACTCATCTCTAGTCATATACAAAAATGCTCGAGTCGCCCATTGACTTCAATGGGGTTCGTTACTCGAAACGAATTCTCGAGCATTTTGGTGCTCGCTCATCTCTAGTTATGATGTTTTGTATGTCTTTTGAAGTTTTTGGAAAGAAAGTATTTTGTTCTATATTTTGGCCTTATTACATGCTTTCTGTAAACAAGAGGGGGACAGCCACGTTGGCTAAATCTTTGCTGTAGGGTTGAACATTCAGATTCAAAGGTATATATATCAGAGCAGTTCCTTATCGCTCTAAGATATTGGGCCAGCAGTATTCCTCTTTTAAGTGCTAACTGGTGCCAGCTATTCCAAGGCAATACGTTTTTAGTTAATGTTTCCTTTATGATAGATTTTAGTTTGTATTTTGCACTCCATGTCTAAACATATGTTAAGATCCAGAAATTGGATAGATGACTCATTATATTCATGGGTGAATTTCATATTATTGTTCTTGTCTTTGAGAGTTGCCATGAAACAATGAAAAGAGGGACCATAACCCTGCCAAAACACCAGAATGTCATCTATAAATTGTGCCCAAAGTAATATCTGGCTATTGTATTTTTCCATTTCTTCCATGAATACCATTGCGGCCTCCCACCACCCCAAAAAAAGATTTTCATAGGTGGGCGCACATGCAGTGCCCATTGCAGTCCCAATTTGCTGTAAATAAAAGGCATTGTCAAAAAAAAATTAACTGTGACGCAAAATAAATGACAATCATATCAAAAGGAAATCATTATGTGCATAAAAGTGTAAACCTCATCATGATGAAAGTTGCTATATAACCTCACAGTGTCTATGGTAGCCAATAGGATCTTATCAATAATACCAATGGCATGTATGCGTCTTATTGTATCTCTGGTATCTTGTAAATAAGTAGGGCCTGTACAAATAAGAATAATATTTTGTCAACATATTGGCTGGCATTACCTGGCAAGTTATTGTTTCCTGACACAATTGGGCGACCAGGTATGGGTAATGTTTTTTATGGAGTTTGGGAAGTGTATAGAAGATAGCTGTTGTAGGGACTAGATAAAGGCAAATTCTTTACTGGGGATTAATTCTCTGTCTTTCACCTCAGAAAGAAGGGCCCGTAATTCCTCCACAAATACTGTTGTGGGGTTTTGGCGAAGAATTTTATGTGTGTTCCTATTGCCCAAAATTCCTCTACAGTAGTCAAAGACATCCATCACAACAATGTTTCCCTCCTTATCAGATGGTTTTATAACAATTTCCTTGTTGGATTTAAGTTCTTTTAGTGCTAGCCTGTCTTCAGGGGAAAAATTAGAATGAATCTTGTTTTTGCTATGTCGAATTTTCATAATTTCATTTCATACCAGTTTAGTAAAGGCCTTGATGTTTCCAAATTGTTAGAAGGGGGAAGTAGTTTTTGATCTAGGACGTAGGTCAGTGAAAGGTGTTTTGATATTATAAATGCCACTTTTATTCTCCTCTAAAAGAGTGTTAATAATTTTAAAGGCTGGAGTATCAGACATAACTTCCCTATGTGAAGCTGTTCTCTGTCTTATTGTGTAGTGTTTAAGCCATGACAATTTTATAGAGTTGTATTTGACCCAATCATTAATAGACATTGTTTTTGGAAAGGACTCGCTTTGTCTCGTTTGCTCAATTGCGTATGTGTCTGCCCCCCACCGCCCAAAAAAATGAGGCAGTGAGTGTATGAGATGAATTTATAACAAAACTGGCCTCAGTCTTCACAATATTACATTGAGCAACATTTTCTTGAACTTGTTCTACAATTTTTAGCCACAATTTTTCACAGTCTAGTGAACCTCCGACAATCTTTGTTTCTAAGAGACTCTTCCTCTCTAACATGCACTTTCTATACACAGTTATAATACTTATTAGAAAATTGACCCTTTGGCTGTTTGTTTTTTTTTAAACTCGTTTTATTGAGCAGTATATATTTTGTACATTGCATGAATAAACAACTTTTTAAACAGTGTGTATTACATACACTAACAAATAATTTAACTTTGCATACATCAGAAAGCTCTTTGGTATCAGTGTTCGGTACTCAAATACGTTACATTTTCTCTATATTTACCCAGCATATCTTAATACATACATCTGTAATGTTCGTAGCATTGTTACTCGTTTTACCTGCCGAGCCTGGGTGTGGTTTGTCTTAATAAATTTTGGAACATTTCTTGCGTGAAGTTTGTGTTTGTTGTCCCGCACCAAATCCCCCATACCTTGTCGAATTTTTCAGGATATTTCCTGTTTTTGTAAACTATTTTCTCGTATGGTAGGATGGTGTTGATAATACTCTGCCATTTTGTAACTGTCGGAGGGTGCCTGTCCATCCATCGTAGCGCTATAACTTTGCGGGCATAAAATAATACTTTAGTAAGGAATATTTTATCATAGTGTTGCCATTGTTCCTCATCTATGATCCCTAGCAGACACATCGCTGGATCCAGCGGTACTGGTATTCCCATCAGTTGGGTTAGGAACTCTGTGACCTCTTCCCAATACATGTATAACATCGGACATCCCCATATTAGGTGGTTAAAGTTTGCGTTTGTTGCGCGGCATCGGTGGCACTGACTGGTCACTGATCTGTTCATTTTATGGAGTCTAGTTGGTGTCAGATAACATTGATGCAGGATATATAATTGGGTTAGTTTGTTGTTCGCTGCTGGTGAGACCCCGGTGTACGTGGCCATTGCGATCTCCCAGTCCTCGTTAGTCAGTGTTGGGATAAGTTCTCTCCATCTTTCCAGTACCACCATTTGTGTATTGGGGATCTTAGAGTATAGCAGATGGGTATATAACGTTGAGATTAGGCCCCTAGGGCCCTGTGTGCGCAGTATACCTATTAGTGGGTATGCGGAGAAGGGTCTTCTGGGTTCTGGGAATTGCGCTGTCAATGCGTATCTGAGTTGTAGATATCTAAAAAATCCTGTTCTAGGTACCTGGTATATTTGCTGCAATTGCTCAAAGGAGACTAGTGTCCCATCAATATATAGGTGTTCCAGTGTGGTAATTCCCAGATTTAACCAAAATTGTCTGTCTGGTAGGTTCAATAAATGCGGCAGCGCTCTGTTATTCCATAAGGGGGTTTCCAGGGGGGTGTCTTCTCGCCCCGTCAGTTTCTTACATGCCCTCCAGACACTTGTTGCGAGTCTGTGAATGGGCAGCATTGGTTTCGTCAACAGTCCTGGTTTTTCCAGGATAATCCAGACGGATGCCTCCGAAAGGAAGTACATCAGGTGGTGCTCGGAGTTCGGGAGAGAGGCGCCCGACAGCCAATAGCGTATATATCTGACTTGTCCTGCCAGGTAATATATTTTGATGTCCGGTAGTGCCATTCCCGCTAGTTCTTTGGGTTTTTGTAGGGTTTCCATACGGAGTTTGGCTCTAGCTTTCCCCCAAACAAACGATGTTATTAATGAGTTAGTTGTTTTGAAGAATTTTTGTGTTATAGTTATTTCTGCATGTTCTAGCCGGTATAGATATTTGGGGAGAATTATCATTTTAATAAGATTTATTCTTCCTGCTACAGATAATGGCAGGGGGCTCCAGGCTTTCAGTTTTAATTGCAGGGTTGTTATTAGGGGTGCGATGTTTAGATCAAAGCTTTGGGTGTGGTCTCTAGTAATGTAGACCCCCAAGTATTTAAATTGAGGGACAATTTGCAGGTTGTGGTATACCTCCCCCGTCCTCCACTCCTCCTCTCTCAGTGGCATAAGGGTAGACTTCTGCCAGTTGATACGTAGGCCTGAGAAATTCCCGAATTCGTCTATCTGGGAGATGGCCAAGGGCAGGGTGCTTTGGGGTTCTGACATGTAGAGTATTATGTCGTCCGCATACAATCCTATCTTGTCTTCTCTGGGTCCAATCTGGATCCCTCTATATAGTGTGTGTTGTCGAATTTTTAGTGCTAGGGGTTCTATGGCAATCGCGAATAGGAGGGGGGAAAGTGGGCAGCCCTGTCGGGTCCCCCTGTGGAGTGGGAAGGAGGTGGAGATCAGGCCATTTGCCACTACTCTCGCGGTTGGTGCACTATATAGGATAGAGACCCACCTGATGAACGGCTCCCCAAACCCAAATTTTCGCAGAACCTCCATCAAATATGGCCACTCCACTGAGTCAAATGCCTTGGCAGCATCCAATGAGGCCAGGGCCCAGTTTTCTCTCCATCTCTGTCCCACCTGTGTGATTACCTGCGTCCTTCTAATGTTGTCTGATGTGGACATTCCCGGAATAAATCCGGATTGGTCCGGGTGTATGATATCCTTAATTGCTTGGTTCAGCCTGGAGGCCAGTACCTTGGTAAGGATTTTATAGTCTGTATTTAAGAGGGAGATAGGTCTATACGACCCACACTCCTCTGGGTTCTTTTCAGGCTTTAGTATAAGGACTATATTGGCCTCTAACATCGACTCTGGAAGGTGTCCTTTCTCAAATATATCCTCATATAGTGAGAGTAGTTGTGGTGTTATTCCCTCTCTGTACTGAAGATAAACTTCTACTGGTATGCCGTCTGTACCCGGGGTCTTATTTTTTGCCATGCCCTCCATTGCCTCCTTTATTTCTTCCATTGTGATAGGGCCATCTAATAGGGATCTATGTGTTTCTTGTATTACTGGAAATGTTATGTTGGTTAGGTAATTCTCTAGCTCTGTTGGGGTGTAGTTAATCTGGGACTGGTATAGGTCATGGTAGAATTGTTGAAATCTTTCTAGTATATCTTTGGGGTCTGTGAGTATTGTGCCCTCGGTTGATTTAATCCTTAATATAGCCGGGGAAGTAGTCTCTTGTCGGGCCATATATGCTAGCAATTTACTGGACTGATTACCTAGCTCGAAAAAGGACTGGCGGGTGAAGAATAGTCTCCTCTGAGCCTTTTCCTTCAAATGCATCAGATACTCTCTACCTACCTGTAGCCATTTATCTTTTTTAGCGTTTGAGGGATGGGCTATAAATTCTTTTTCTAGTTGTTGGCATTGTTGCGCTAACTGTTCTTCCTCTTTAGCTGCGTTTTTTTTAATGAAGGAGATTGAGGATTTAAAGCATCCTCTAAGGTATGGCTTAAAGGCTTCCCACACCAGCATCCTATCCTGGCTTGCTTCGTGTGCCTCGTAGTATATTTGAATTTGGTCTACTATTCGGTCATTTGGGCCAAGCAGCGAAAGCCAGAACGGGTGTATTCGTTGCTTCCTAATTACAGGGGGGCCTGGGTTTTTGAGAACCATGCGGATCGGTGAGTGGTCTGAGACCCCTCTTGAAAGAAATTCTATGGACTCTATTTTTGCAAATAATAAGGGGGATCCGAATATATAGTCTATTCGGCTCAATGCATGATTATGGGCTGCATGGCAAGAAAACTCCTGCTGGTGGGGGTGGAATGTTCGCCATAGATCCAGCCATCCCGCCACCGAGATCATAGAGGCCAGGCGGGTCGGGCCTCCGTCTCCCGTCCCCCGAGCACCCCCTCCAAATCTGTCCAGGTGTGGGTCCATGACCATATTCATGTCTCCCATACAGATAATTGTTGCATCTGGTGTAAATGAGGCAAATTGTATGCCTTCTGCCAGAAGGGCTGTTGACGTTGTTGGTGGATTATAGTAACATAGTAGTACATATGATTCATTGTTTATTTTGGCTCTTACGAAAATGAATCTGCCCTCTGGGTCTCTTTTCAATTGTTCTACCTCCCATCTGAGGGACCTTTCTATCAATAGAGACACCCCCCTGGAGTATGATGTGTGGTATGAGTGTGCTGACCACTGGACCCACGGCTTCGACAGGCATTTAGAGGTTTCGGGCGTGAGGTGGGTCTCCTGTAGGCACAATACCTGTGGTTGCCAGGAGCGTATTAAGGAGTTTATTATGGCTCGCTTCCTGGGAGATCCCATGCCTCTGACGTTCCAGGACACAAAAGTTATCTCAGTCATTGGCAAAGATGGTTTAATTGGGTCCGGATGAAATTGTTTATGTCATTCTGTCCGCTAGGAGACCCCCCATCACGCCCCACTACATCCCCATTACCTGCTATGCAATCGCACTTCAGTACATTTATAGAAAAAACATTAAACATCTGATGCATACACTCTAGAAGCATTATGGTAGCGTACTACCAACTTATAACTCTTACAACAACTTGTAACTGAACAGGTTTTGAATACTGATTATTGCCTCGTTGTGTTAGTATTCGTGGCTAATTTTAACTCTGGGTAACCAACTTAGCATAGCTTCATCGTCGCTATACTTGTGGTTTTGTTTAATTATTGGCACAGTGGTGTGAACCGACCATGTCATATTGTATTTTAGTTAGGTGGACTCCCTTTCGGGAAAACGGAGGGGAACAAGAAAATTTGGGGGGGGGGGGGGGGTAGGGAGTAAGGGGGGGGAGGGGAGAGGTGAACGTGGGGCGGTTATTGCCAGGGGTAGCCTGGAGGGGGTGTTTCCCCTCCAGGTTAGCGGCTTGCAGCACAATTAGGCGGCTTTGATGGGCCCTTTATATTTGGTATGGAAGTCCCGTCACCTAAAGGAGGACAAAAAATGGTTAGGTTTTGGTATACGTTACAGTCTTTCTGGTCGTCGTCTGGTGGTTAGCCATTCTTCTGCTTCGGTTGGTGAAGTGAAGAAACGGGTGCGGTCTCCATCAATCACTCGTAGTCGTGCTGGGTACACCATGGAGTACGGGAGCTGCAGATCTCTAAGTTGCCTTTTAATGTTGAAGAATGAGGCTCTTTGCTTTTGGAGGTCTGCCGAGAAGTCCGGAAAGATGGACACTGTGGCGTTATCGTGGCGTAGGGGTCCTCCTTTTCTGGCAGCTTGCAGTATGATATCTCTGTCACGGGAGTTGAGTAACTTTGCTAGTAGAGGTCTGGGTGGGGCACCGGGTATGGGTGGCTTCATTGGCACTCGGTGAGCCCGTTCGATGACAAAGACCTGCGATAGTTCTGCATTGGGGAGAAGTTCGCGGAGCCATTTCTCTAGGAATTCTTCCGGTCTCTGTCCCTCAGTTCGTAATGGTAAGCCGACTATGCGCAAATTGTTGCGTCGCGAACGATTTTCGAGGTCGTCCGCTTTTTGTCTCCAGTAGTCGGCTTTCTGCGTAAGGTCTCTTATTGCGGCTGACATTGGGGAAACGGTGTCATCTAGTGTGGATATTCTATCTTCCGTAGTTGTGACTCTTTCTCTCAGATTTTGAAGGTCTTGTCTAAGAAGGCTTACATCCATTTTTACTTCATCAAATTTACTGGTAACAGTGGTCGTGGATATCTGGATTGCTGTCAGTAGCTGTTCGGATAGCTGTTGTAGGGTTTGAACTGTCCCCTCTGTTAGGTTTGGATTGGTGTTCTTTGTCAGAGGGGGTGAGCCCCCCGGGGCCGGCGGCGTGGGATCGGAGCTTATGTCCCTGCAATTTTCGCTTCTGGCAAATGCCTTTAATTTATCTGCTGCAGCGTTTTGCCTGGTAGGCCCCATGCTGTTCTGTCAGAGGTATTTAGCGGCGTATTCGGTTGCCTGCCTATGTTTTATGACCCTTTGGCTGTTTTTGATTAGCACTAGAGATGAGCGAACGTACTCGTCCGAGCTTGATACTCGTTCGAGTATTAGCGTGTTCGAGATGCTCGTTACTAGAGGCGGGTACAACGCGATGTTCGAGTTACTTTCACTTTCATCTCTGAGACATTAGCGCGCTTTTCTGGCCAATAGAAAGACAGGGAAGGCATTACAACTTCCCCCTGCGACGTTCAAGCCCTATACCACCCCCCTGCAGTGAGTGGCTGGCGAGATTAGGTGTCACCCGAGTATATAAATCGGCCCCTCCTGCGGCTCGCCACAGATGCATTCTGACAGAGATCAGGGAAAGTGCTGCTGGTGCCGGAGCTGCTATAGGGAGAGCGTTAGGAGTTATTTTAGGCTTCAAGAACCCCAACAGTCCTTCTTAGGGCCACATCTGACCGTGTGCAGTACTGTTGAGGCTGCTTTTAGCAGTGTTGCACAATTTTTTTTTTGTATATCGGCCGTGCAGAGCATTGCGTCCGCAGTCTGCAGTCATTGTACAGAGTATAGGGCCAGTACTGGTGAGGCAGGGAAAGAGATATTCAGGCTATATAGGCAGTGGGCTTTTTCCAAAAAATTGATCGCCGTCATCCCGCCAGAGGGAGACAGTATACATAATATTATACGCTGCCTACAGTATCTATCTGCTGGGGGTAGTAGTCGTAATTAATACGCAGCTAAGCGTTACAGCAGGCTTGCGCAAAATTGTTTCCTGGATCTGCTGTCTCTGTTACATGATCGCCGTCATCCCGCCAGAGGAAAACAGTATACATAATATTATACGCTGCCTACAGTATCTATCTGCTGGGGGTAGTAGTCGTAATTAATACGCAGCTAAGCGTTACAGCAGGCTTGCGCAAAATTGTTTCCTGGATCTGCTGTCTGTTACATGATCGCCGTCATCCCGCCAGAGGGAAACAGTATACATAATATTATACGCTGCCTACAGTATCTATCTGCTGGGGGTAGTAGTCATAATTAATACGCAGCTAAGCGTTACAGCAGGCTTGCGCAAAATTGTTTCCTGGATCTGCTGTCTCTGTTACATGATCGCCGTCATCCCGCCAGAGGGAAACAGTATACATAATATTATACGCTGCCTACGGTATCTATCTGCTGGGGGTAGTAGTCGTAATTAATACGCAGCTAAGCATTACAGCAGGCTTGCGCAAAATTGTTTCCTGGATCTGCTGTCTCTGTTACATGATCGCCGTCATCCCGCCAGAGGGAAACAGTATACATAATATTATACGCTGCCTACAGTATCTATCTGCTGGGGGTAGTAGTCGTAATTAATACGCAGCTAAGCGTTACAGCAGGCTTGCGCAAAATTGTTTCCTGGATCTGCTGTCTCTGTTACATGATCGCCGTCATCCCGCCAGAGGGAAACCGTATGCTTAATATTATATGCTGCCTACAGTATCTATCTGCTGGGGGTAGTAGTCCTAATTAATACGCAGCTAAGCGTTACAGCAGGCTTGCGCAAATTTGTTTCCTGGATCTGCTGTCTCTGTTACATGATCGCCGTCATCCCGCCAGAGGGAAACAATATACATAATATTATACGCTGCCTACAGTATCTGTCTGCAGTATCAGCATTTAAAAAAAATAGAAGCAAAATGCTTAGGGCCTACTACTGGCCTTTGGCCACTTGACTGCTTCTGCGCTGTGAATTCCACTAGCTCAGTCATACGCACCTAGGTCTCACTACAGGCGTGCGCAAAATTGTTTCCTGGCTCTGCTGTGCGTTCCGTAAGGGAAGTCAGCCTCCAACCACAGGCCAATAAGCGGCACATTTAATTACAGTGTTCTGTTTCTGCACTACTGGTAATACAGCATGCTGAGGGGTAGGGGTAGGCCTAGAGGACGTGGACGCGGGCGAGGACGCGGAGGCCCAAGTCAGGGTGTGGGCACAGGCCGAACTTCTGATCCAGGTGTATGGCAGCCGACTGCTGCGGGATTAGGAGAGAGGCACGTTTCTGGCGTCCCCACATTCATCTCACAATCAATGGGTCCACGCAGTAGACCTTTATTAGAAAATGAGCAGTGTGAGCAGGTCCTGTCGTGGATGGCAGAAAGTGCATCCAGCAATCTATCGACCACCCAGAGTTCTGCGCCGTCCACTGCTGCAACTCTGAATCCTCTGGCTGCTGCTCCTCCTTCCTCCCAGCCTCCTCACTCCATTACAATGACACATTCTGAGGAGCAGGCAGACTCCCAGGAACTGTTCCCGGGCCCCTGCCCAGAATGGCCAGCAACGGTTCCTCTCCCACCGGAGGAGTTTCTCGTGACCGATGCCCAACCTTTGGAAAGTTCCCGGGGTCCGGGCGATGAGGCTGGGGACTTCCGGCAACTGTCTCAAGAGCTTTCAGTGGGTGAGGAGGACGATGACGATGAGACACAGTTGTCTATCACTCAGGTAGTAGTAATTGGAGTAAGTCCGAGGGAGGAGCGCACAGAGGATTCGGAGGAAAAGCAGCAGGACGATGAGGTGACTGACCCCACCTGGTTTGCTACGCCTACTGAGGACAGGTCTTCAGAGGGGGAGGTAAGTGCAGCAGCAGGGCAAGTTGGAAGAGGCAGTGCGGTGGCCAGGGGTAGAGGCAGGGCCAGACCGAATAATCCACCAACTGTTTCCCAAAGCGCCCCCTCGCGCCACGCCACCCTGCAGAGGCCGAGGTGCTCAAAGTTCTGGCAGTTTTTCACTGAGAGTGCAGACGACCAACGAACAGTGGTGTGCAACCTTTGTCGTGCCAAGATCAGCCGGGGAGCCACCACCACCAGCCTCACCACCACCAGCATGCGCAGACATATGATGGCCAAGCACCCCACAAGGTGGGACGAAGGCCGTTCACCGCCTGCGGTTTGCACCGCTGCCTCTCCCCCTGTGCCCCAACCTGCCACTGAGATCCAACCCCCCTCTCAGGACACAGGCACTACCGTCTTCTGGCCTGCACCCACACCCTCACCTCCGCTGTGCTCTGCCCCATCCACCAATGTCTCTCAGCGCACCGTCCAGCCGTCGCTAGCACAAGTGTTGGAGCGCAAGCGCAAGTACGCCACCACGCACCCGCACGCTCAAGCGTTAAACGTGCACATAGCCAAATTTATCAGCCTGGAGATGCTGCCATGTAGGCTTGTGGAAACGGAGGCTTTCAAAGGCATGATGGCGGCGGCGGCCCCGCGCTACTCAGTTCCCAGTCGCCACTACTTTTCCCGATGTGCCGTCCCAGCCCTGCACGACCACGTCTCCCGCAACATTGTACGCGCCCTCACCAACGCGGTTACTGCCAAGGTCCACTTAACAACGGACACGTGGACAAGCACAGGCGGGCAGGGCCACTATATCTCCCTGACGGCACATTGGGTGAATTTAGTGGAGGCTGGGACAGAGTCAGAGCCTGGGACCGCTCACGTCCTACCCACCCCCAGAATTGTGGGCCCCAGCTCGGTGGCGGTATCTGCAGCGGTGTATGCTTCCTCCACTAAACCACCCTCCTCCTCCAACGCAACCTCTGTCTCGCAATCAAGATGTGTCAGCAGCAGCACGTCGCCAGCAGTCGGTGTCGCGCGGCGTGGCAGCACAGCGGTGGGCAAGCGTCAGCAGGCCGTGCTGAAACTACTCAGCTTAGGAGAGAAGAGGCACACGGCCCACGAACTGCTGCAGGGTCTGACAGAGCAGACCGATCGCTGGCTTGCGCCGCTGAGCCTCCAACCGGGCATGGTCGTGTGTGACAACGGCCGTAACCTGGTGGCGGCTCTGCAGCTCGGCAGCCTCACGCACGTGCCATGCCTGGCCCACGTCTTTAATTTGGTGGTTCAGCGCTTTCTGAAAAGCTACCCACGCTTGTCAGACCTGCTCGGAAAAGTGCACCGGCTCTGCACACATTTCCGCAAGTCCCACACGGATGCTGCCACCCTGCGCACCCTGCATCATCGGTTTTATCTGCCAGTGCACCAACTGCTGTGCGACGTGCCCACACGGTGGAACTCTACGCTCCACATGTTGGCCAGACTCTATGAGCAGTGTAGAGCTATAGTGGAATACCAACTCCAACATGAGCGGCGCAGTGGGAGTCAGCCTCCTCAATTCTTTACAGAAGAGTGGGCCTGGTTGGCAGACATCTGCCAGGTCCTTGGAAACTTTGAGGAGTCTACCCAGATGGTGAGCGGCGATGCTGCAATCATTAGCGTCACCATTCCTCTGCTATGCCTCTTGAGAAGTTCCCTGCAAAGCATAAAGGCAGACGCTTTGCGCTCGGAAACAGAGGCGGGGGAAGACAGTATGTCGCTGGATAGTCAGAGCACCCTCCTGTCTATATCTCAGCGCGTTGAGGAGGAGGAGGAGGAGTTGGAGGAGCATGAGGAGGAGGGGGAAGAGACAGCTTGGCCCACTGCTGAGGGTACCCATGCTGCTTGCCTGTCATCCTTTCAGTGTGTATGGCTTGAGAAGGAGGAGGAGGATCCTGAAAGTGATCTTCCTAGTGCGGACAGCCATGTGTTGCGTACAGGTACCCTGGCACACATGGCTGACTTCATGTTAGGATGCCTTTCTCGTGACCCTCGCGTTACACGCATTCTGGCCACTACGGATTACTGGGTGTACACACTGCTCGACCCACGGTATAAGGAGAACCTTTCCACTCTCATACCCAAAGAGGAAAGGGTTCGAGAGTGATGCTATACCACAGGACCCTGGCGGACAAACTGATGGTAAAATTCCCATCCGACAGCGCTAGGAGCCGAAGGCGCAGTTCCGAGGGCCAGGTAGCAGGGGAGGCGCAGAGATCAGGCAGCATGTACAGCACAGGCAGGGGAACACTCTCTAAGGCCTTTGACAGCTTTCTGGCTCCCCAGCAAGACTGTGTCACCGCTCCCCAGTCAAGGCTGAGTCGGCGGGAGCACTGTAAAAGGATGGTGAGGGAGTACGTAGCCGATCGCACGACCGTCCTCCGTGACGCCTCTGCCCCCTACAACTACTGGGTGTCGAAGCTGGACACGTGGCCTGAACTCGCGCTGTATGCCCTGGAGGTGCTTGCTTGTCCTGCGGCTAGCGTCTTGTCAGAGAGGGTGTTTAGTGCGGCTGGGGGAATCATCACAGATAAGTGTACCCGCCCGTCAACCGACAGTGCCGACAGGCTTACACTCATCAAGATGAACAAAGCCTGGATTTCCCCAGACTTCTCTTCTCCACCAGCGGACAGCAGCGATACCTAAACAATACGTAGGTTGCACCCGCGGATGGAAGCATTGTTCTCTATCACCATCAAAAACGTGGACCTTTTAGCTTCATCAATCTGTGTATAATATTCATCCTCCTCCTCCTGCTCCTCCTCCTGAAACTTGACGTAATCACGCCGAACGGGCAATTTTTCTTAGGCCCACAAGGCTCAGTCATATAATTTTTGTAACCATTTTTTATACGTTTCAATGCTCATTAAAGCGTTAAAACTTTCACCTGAACCAATTTTTATTTTAACTGGGCTGCCTCCAGGCCTAGTTACCAATTAAGCCACATTAACCAAAGCGATTAATGGGTTTCACCTGCCCTCTTGGTTGGGCATGGGCAATTTTTCTGACGTACATTAGTACTGTTGGTACACCAATTTTTTGGGGCCCTCGCCTACAGTGTAATCCAATTAATTTTTGGCCCACCTGCATTAAAGCTGACGTTACATCAGCTGTGCTGGGCACTGCAATGGCACCCACCCATGCTGTCGGTCCACACAGAGTTGTAACTGCATGTGTCCACTTCTAAAGAACCCCAGTCTGACTGGGGCATGCAGTGTGGGCCGAAGCCCACCTGCATTTAACATGACATTACCTCAGCTGTGATGGGCAATGCAATGGGATATATTTATGTACCGCCGGTGGGTTCCAGGGAGCCACCCATGCTGTGGGTGCACACGGAATTCCCATTGCGGAGTTGTACCTGCCTGTGACTATTTATAAAAAAACGCGGTCTGACTGGGGCATGCAGACACCTTGACAGAATGAATAGTGTGTGGCACATCGGTTCCCCATTGCTATGCCCACATGTGCAGCTCCAGATGGCGGTGGCACAGGATTATATTTCTCATTGCTTCTGTACAGCATTGTGGGCTATCGCCCCACCCCTTTTAAAGAGGGTCGCTGCCTAGCCGTGCCAACCCTCTGCAGTGTGTGCCTGCGGTTCCTCCTCATGGCAGACGCATTTATAAATAGACATGAGGGTGGTGTGGCATGAGGGCAGCTGAAGGCTGCGCAGGGACACTTTGGTGTGCGCTGTGGACACTGCGTCGTGCGGGGGGGGGGGGGTTGGCAGCATGTAACCCAGGAGAAGTGGCAGCGGAGTGTCATGCAGGCAGTGATTGTGCTTTGTTGGAGGTAGTGTGGTGCTTAGCTAAGGTATGCATTGCTAATGAGGGCTTTTCAGAAGTAAAAGTTGTTGGGAGGGGGGTGGCCCACTCTTGCCGCTATTGTGGCTTAATAGTGGGACCTGGGAACTTGAGATGCAGTCCAACATGTAGCCCCTCGCCTGCCCTATCCGTTGCTGTGTCGTTCCCATCACTTTCTTGAATTGCCCAGATTTTCTCAAATGGAAACCTTAGCGAGCATCGGCGATATACAAAAATGCTTGAGTCGCCCATTGACTTCAATGGGGTTCGTTACTCGAAACGAACCCTCGAGCATCGCGATAATTTCGTCCCGAGTAACGAGCACCCGAGCATTTTGGTGCTCGCTCATCTCTATTTAGCACCATTTACTTTTCCACCCTTTTGATAATCCTGTCACAAGTTTTTAGAGATAATTAATTTCAGAAATTAATTCTCAAAAAATTTCTAAATTAATTATATTTTTTAAATAAAAGGGAGAAATGTCTTACTTTCAAAGTGTGATGTGTTCTATTGTGAATATAATATGGTTATATAAGATATGAAAATATTTTTTTTTCAACATTTATTGACATTTTACACGGTGCCCCAACTTTAGAATTGGGGTTGTAAATAGCCACAATGTCCCCTGTGGTAATAGCCATCATGTCCTCCTCTGTAATAACAGCCACATTGTCCCCTTTAGCAATTTCCATAATGTACCCATTAGTAATAGTCATATTGCCTTGTGTGGCGCAGAGTGTAAGTTCCCGTTCACAACCTGAAGGTTGCAGGTTAGAGATGAGCGAACCTACTCGTTTCGAGTAATTACTCGATCGAGCACTGCGATTTTCGAGTACTTCCGTACTCGGGTGAAAAGATTCGGGGGGTGCCAGGGGGAGGTGTGGCGGAGCGGGGGTAGCAGCGGGGAACAGGGGGGAGCCCTGTCTCTCTCACCCCCACTCTCCGCTGCAACCCCCCACTCACCGACGGCGCTCCCCGAATCTTTTCGCCCGAGTACGGAAGTACTCGAAAATCGCAGCGCTCGGGTGAAAAAGGGGCGTGGCTGAGTAGGTTCGCTAATCTCTATTGCAGGTTCAACCCCCGCGAGGGGGTGAGTGAGAGCTGCCTCTGATTGGCTCAGTGCAGGGACCAATCAGGGGCAGCTCTCACTCATACCCACTCACACCCACTGCCGGTCGCGCTGAACTCCGTCTGCCGGGACAAGGTAAGTATATATATTTTTTTTTATTTTTACACATTTCTGGATGAATTGCAGGGAAGGGCTTATATATTTAAGCCCTTCCCGACAATTCATCCAGCGATCGCCGGCAGCCCATTGCTTTCAATGGAGCCGGCTGTATTGCCGGCTCCATTGAATTCAATGGGCAAACATCATTCTTCTCTGCCACAGCTGTTACAGCTGTGGCAGAGAAGAATGATTTGTCTAGTATATGTTCTCAATGGGGTCGGCGCTGCTGCCGCCGGCCCCATTGAGCGCATATAGAGAAGAGAACAGGAATCGCAGATCGCAGATAGGTGCGATCTGCGATTTCTGTTCTATAATTTATCGGACGAGTGCATAAAAAGCGCTCATGTGTCCGATACCATTGCAAAGCAATGGTTTTAAAAAATCGCCGGACGCATGCGCATGCGCAAATCGCGCGAAAAAACGCCCGTCTGACTAAGGCCTAAGAGCAGTGAGACAGTGGAACTCTCTGCCTGAGAATGTGGTGATGGCAAAATCCATAGAGGAGTTTAAAAGGGGACTTGAAGTCTTTCTGGAGAGGAAGGACATTACAGGATATAAATCTTAGGTTAATTGGTAATCTGGGTATACAGGCAGGTAGGAACTATTAGGGGTTGATCTAGGGATTAGTCTGATTGCCATTAGGGAGTCGGGAAGGAATTTTTCCCCAAATGGGCTAATTGGCTCCTGCCTCTTGGTTTTTTTTTTTTGCCTTCTTCTGGATCAACAACATAGGAGCATAAAGAGGCTGAACTAGATGGACATTGTCTTCATTCGGCCTTACATACAATGGTACTATAATTTTCTGTTTTAAAGGAGCAGCACCTGAATAATGAAGACGTTAGCAACACATGGCATAAACTTAGAAAACCTAATATAACATGGAATAGGCCAACAGTTAGTTCTACTGGCACACCACAGTCCAATGATACATTATATAGGAAGCTATGCAAATTAATGCTCTGACTGTCCCTACTGGATTAACCCTTTTATAAATTTCTATATACCATCACCTGTAGCTTGAAAAAAAGGTTTGGTAGCGTGTAACCCATAGGGCAAAATGTGATTCTTCTCAGTAAGAGAAACCAAGTAATCCTGCAGATATGATACCTTTTAATGGCTAACAAAAATACATGATTTTAATGAGAGCTTCCGACCCACCGCAGGGCTCTTCTTCAGGCTTTAGCTTGAGAATTGGGCTAAGAAAACTGACTGTCGTATGTTTGTATGCCTTGTTCATGGTGTAAAACAATTTTGCCACACAATTCTCACTGCGGAAGAACGTGCGTGAATTCCGCGGCTATTAGGTTCTATTGAACCTAATAGCTTTCTGCCTGCCAATGCTCACATGTGGAATTCTACTGCAGATTTCCACAAGCGGGGAAAAAACACAGCATGTTCTATTTTCCGCAGATTTATGCCGCGGGAGGTCTCCATTAATGTAGCATTAATGGAGACCGCTGAAATTCGCGATCACTCGCAGGCACTTTTTGGTTTTTAATTGCGGTACTCCTGCGGTGTAAATCCGTGGGCTGATCCCGCGACGGCCGTGGACATGAGCCCTAACGCTAGTTTAGATCTTACATACTAAAGTGCTCCAGAAAAAAAAAAGATAAAGGCCGCCTGCACACGAGCGGAAATCCTGCCACGGGATTTCCCGCGGGATTTCCGCCGCTGAAAGTTTGCATAGGAGTGCATTACAATACGCACTCCTATGCAGACGGCCGCGGTTTGGCCGCACGAAATCTCGCGCGGCAAACAAACCGCGGCATGTCCTAATTTTCTGCGGGGCACGCACTCACCCGGCCGCCGGCTCCGGTCTGCGCATGCGCCGGCTGCGCGGCAGCCGGCACATGAAAGAGCCGGGGCCGCCAGGCGCGGGTGAGTACGCGCTCGTCCCTGCAGGCGCTCGGGTCGGGTCCCGCTGCGAGAATTCTCGCTGCTGGATCCGACCCGCTCGTCTGCAGGCGGCCAAACTTGGAATGATTTTCATTTCCACATTCCTCATGTGGCAGGATAATCTACTTGCTAGCATTGCTATTGCAGAGTATATGTTGGGAGAAGGAGTTTGCGGCAAGGAAAATATTGTGCAGATGTGCCTGAATTAACCTAATCAACTGATAACAGCATGTGTCTGTAGAGGAAATAACATTACGGGGTCACCGTGTGCTCAGCAAATACCCAGAAATGCATCAGAATATGATGTGCTATTTACACACACGTTGCCTGGTACAAGGCTGCTGCTAGACTTCATTTTACAGTAAAGCTTCATTTTGGAACCACTTTGAAGGGAATGTATCAACAGAAAAAGACATTTAAATTGGGCTTATTATAAACATATTTTTAAAATATTGGTGCTGTTTTTGTCTTTTAATTTTTTACTATCCACATAAAAACAAACTTTCCATGCTGGTGACTAGCGCCGTAAACTGACACTTGTATCCTGACACTCACTTATGTTACTGGCTATGTTCATTTAGTTCAGGGGAGGGGATCCGGGAAGTGTATGGAGACTTAGGCCGGGTGCACACGAGCGTGTCTGTACAGCATATGCTACGCGGGGGTCTTGAACACAAAATACGCTGTACCAATCTGCCCTAGGCGGCCATGTTGCTCATCACAAGACTTGCGTGAAATATGTGCGCAAAAAAAAATCGCAGTATTTTCTATCTTGGCGCATAATACACACGCATACGTGCCAAGATAGCACATGGCTATGGGCATGTCATTGCACACAGGCTGCGTGCCGCACGCGTTTATCTTGAAGCATGCCAGATACGTTCGTTTGAGCCTGGCCTTTTTCTCAGGCAATGGGAAGAAGTATTTAAATTAGCACAAGCTAGCCAAACCAATCGTTTTAGATCACTAATTTGCACACTACATAGATCTAGAAAGGGTGGGCAGAGTCATCTCATTATCATTAGATGCCAAGGAATTGGATGATATTCTAGTTGTACTGCTGGAGGCCTTCAGACATATCTTACTTATGAAACTTAAATTATGTACTTGAGACATTCCTTTTTAAAAGCTACAAAGTGCCTGCAAGTGCAGAGAAGTAACCCCGTCCTTAGAATTTACTTTTAACTTGTTTTTTCCGGGACTGTACTATTGATGACCTATCCTCAGTATTACAGCTGCCAGCAACTGTTGCAATCAGAGTTAGCTTTAGGCCTCCTTCACACGGGCGACACCGCATCGCTGCGAGAAAATCGCAGCGATATCGCATCGCTGCACCGTATGATATCACTGCGATTTTCTCGCAGCAGTACTGCGATTTTGTAGTGCTACAAAGTCGCATGTGACGCTACAAAATCACGCGACTTTGTAGCATCTGCTACTGTCAAAGTTGCATCGCATCGCATGCAAACCGCGTTTTCGTGCGATGCAACAGAGAGGAAGGCTCCATAGAGAAACATGGGCTACAAAACCTAGCGTGTCGCGGGCATATCTCTGGACCTGCGAGGTTTGTGTGTCGTTTTGTAGCATGCTACAAAACATCTCATGTGTGAAGGAACCCATAGGAAAGCATGGGCTTCTCATACATGCGATTTGTAGCAACGTAGCAATGCTACAAAATCGCACGACTTTGTCGCCCGTGTGAAGGGGGCCTTAATCATGGCAGTTAACTATTTAGATGCCGTGGTCAAAACAGACTGCCCATCTAATAGCATTGACCCACAAAATAGTGCACCATAATTGACATTATTGTCTTTATTGTTACAATGAAGAGATTTGCAAATTATAACCAGCCACATACTATGCTTTGAGCTCCTACAGTAGTTCTATGGCCATAGTGATCTGCCATGTTGCAAATAGGGGCCATCGTAACAACCAATGTTTGTGTTATTAGCGGCCCCCTGTAGGCCTTCTTCACACGGGCGACACCGTATGATATCGTTGCGATTTTCTCGCAGCAATACCGCGATTTTGTAGAGCTACAAAGTCGCATGTTACGCTACAAAATCACGCGACTTTGTAGCATCTGCTACTGTCAAAGTTGCATCACATCGCATGCAAACCGCGATTTCGTGCGATGCGATGCAACAGAGAGGAAGGCTCCATAGAGAAACATGGGCTACAAAACCTAGCGTGTCGTGGGCATATCGCTGGACCTGCGAGGTTTGTGTGTCGTTTTGTAGCATGCTACAAAACATCTCATGTGTGAAGGAACCCATAAGAAACCATGGGCTTCTCATACATGCGATTTGTAGCATCATAGCAATGCTACAAAATCGCGCAACTTTGTCACCCGTGTGAAGGAGTCCTTAATGATAAATTTCATCATGTGTATATACTAAGTAAATAGCTACGAAACAGTGTTGTTAACCCTTTCCAATCCACTGTCTGCCGTCTAAAGACATTATGATTTAATACTGTACAGCTCCTATTTTGGAAGACGTACGTCTGGGTTCTCTTACTGTATATTGCCAGCCTCTCAGCTGTCGGAGCCTATCCAACGTGTCACCTCATGCAGTACTGGCTTTAGCTAGCATATAGAGCTGTTGTATAACAGCAGTAAAAGAGTAAGCCCCCTAGGAAAACCAGGATACAAATTGGATTGGAAAGGGTTAATGTTTAGTAACAATAAGTACAAACCAAGGATTAGTTTCCAATGTTGAGTGAGAACATAATGTGTGTCTGATTATATACTATAATTTTTATTCCTATTATTTTTTTTTGGAGCAATAGACATATTAACATTTTTGTTACAATGTAAATACAAACATTTTTTCTGGTTTTATGTACAAGAAATGGAACTTAGGCCCAATGTCCATAGGCGAATTTTAATTATAAAATCCGCACAAGTCTCCTGTGCGGGAGATCCGCAGTTCTAGTCACCCATAGGCTATTAAAAGCATGCAGATGTGATTTTTTTTCCCCTGGCGTGCAGATCGCATGCGCGGGAAGAGATCGAAGCATGCTCGATTTTTCTGCGGATCCCGCAGGTCGGCTTCCATTGATGGCAATGGAAGCAATCCGTTTTGTGGCACAGACACTGTCACTGTGGACGTGCCACTGCGCATACGTCTGGCACGTCGCTGGCATGTCTGGATGCATCTGCTGTGCTGAAGAAAGAAGATCCAGCCAGCACAGAGGAGACCGTCGCTGGATCTGGACAGGTAAGAAAATCTATGCATGCAAGTGGATATTGGGCCTAACACAATATTATTTTTTTTAAAAAGGTTGGTTTCTTGGTGTTAACACAGAGGAAGATTGTCTTCAGTAGACCGCCTACACAGGAGTATTGCAAGACAGCTTCAGTAATCTAGAAGTAGTCAGCAAAGAGGTGTTGTACTTGTGCACACAAGTTGCACAAACTACCTGAATCCCAGCTAACACGTGTTAACACCTGGTTGCAGTGTTTCCCCATCTACCACTGGCAAAAAATCCCAGCAATAGTTATGAAGAACGCAGCTAATTTAAAGGGGTTGCCCGGCCAGAAACATTGCATGTCATTACTTCTGTTTGCCCATTTCCATGCACTTTGTAATATACATTGTGCATGGAAAATGAAGCAAACAGAAGTTTTGGACTTACCTGAAGGGGTGCCCCCCCTGTGTTGCTCCTCCGTCGTCCCTGGTTGCAACAAGAATCTTCTCTTCTTCTTGTCGGGCCGCAGCAGCTCTTGTCGGCGCGGGAACGAGCCTCTTCTCATCCGCGCATGCGCAGTTCTTCTCTCTGCAGCCGGGACCGATATACGATCTCCTTGTGTGCAGGGGGAGGAGGATGGAAGAGCGAGGAGCAGGAACTGAGCTCCCGCCCCCTCTCCGCCCCTCTGCACTATTTTCAATTAGGAGAGTCGGGATGGGGGCGGGGCTAATGAGTGTGCCTTAGCCACGCCCCCATCCCGCCTCTCCTCATTGAAAATAGTGCAGAGGGGCGGAGAGGAGGCAGAGAGGGGGCGGGAGCTCAGTTCCTGCTCCTCGCTCTTCCATCCTCCCCCCCTAAACACAAGGAGATCGTATATCGGTCCCGGCTGCAGAGAGAAGAACTGCGCATGCGCGGATGAGAAGAGGCTCGTTCCCGCGCCGACAAAAGCTGCTGCGGCCCGACAAGAAGAAGAGAAGATTCTTGTTGTAACCAGGGACGACAGAGGAGCAACACAGGGGGGGCACCCCTTCAGTTAAGTCCAAAACTTCTGTTTGCTTCATTTTCCATGCACAATGTATATTACAAAGTGCATGGAAATGGGCAAACAGAAGTAATGACATGCAATGTTTCTGGCCGGACAACCCCTTTAATCCCCGAATCTACGATGTTTGGTACAATTGTATGGTAGTAGTTAACACTCTCCACTGACTAAACATTATCAAACACTATCGTGAAAGGTGCATTTCACGATTCTTCCTGCTCAGCCGATAATTAAAAATTCTCTTTCGGGCATCAAGTCCCTTTCGTGGGTATGGGCGCAGCAGGTTGGACATTATTTGAAAAGCCTCACCTGATACCATCACAAAGGGAATTGGAAGCGTTCTCCTCTGTAAAGGTATTAGGCACTTGTAGCATATCACCATCTCAATAGGTGACATTCACAGCACCCGAGAGTCCCCAGTGCTCCCATAGGTGCCAACATCAATGGCAATAAATTTGAAATTTGTGTAGTGGCTCAAAACACCCATTTCTGGCCCCTTCATAATTGTCATACATATCATGTCTTTAATGTGGATGCACTGTGCAAAGTGTCTTGTCTGCTGTTATGCGTATTGCACACTTGCAGCATGTGAGAGGTTTATGTCTGAAAGTGGCTGGGATATGTCCCGGCCACATGAGAGTACCTTCAACCCTCATGTGGCGAAGTGATAGAAGAGGAAAGGTATCCTGAGGCCTTCCATGCCAGGAGCCACCTCTAAGGAGAGGGAGAAGTGAGGCCTTATGTCCACGGGGAAAAGAAGAATTAAAATCCGCAGCGGATTTTAACTCTTCACCCGCACGCGGATCCGCACCCCATAGGGATGCATTGACCACCCGCGGGTAGATAAATACCCGCGGATGGTCAATAAAAGTGAATTTTAAAAAAATGGAGCATGAAAAAAAATGGACATGCTCCATTTTCGTGCGGGTCTCCCGCGGGGACAGCTCAGCTCAGCTCAGCTGCAGGTTCAACCCCCGCGAGGGGGTGAGTGAGAGCTGCCTCTGATTGGCTCAGTGCAGGGACCAATCAGGGGCAGCTCTCACTCATACCCACTCACACCCACTGCCGGCCGGTCGCGCTGAACTCCGTCTGCCGGGACAAGGTAAGTATATATTTTTTTTTTTATTTTTACACATTTCTGGATGAATTGCAGGGAAGGGCTTATATATTTAAGCCCTTCCCGACAATTCATCCCGCGATCGCCGGCAGCCCATTGCTTTCAATGGAGCCAGCTGTATTGCCGGCTCCATTGAATTCAATGGGCAAACATCATTCTTCTCTGCCACAGCTGTTACAGCTGTGGCAGAGAAGAATGATTTGTCTAGTATATGTTCTCAATGGGGTCGGCGCTGCTGCCGCCGGCCCCATTGAGCGCATATAGAGAAGAGAACAGGAATCGCAGATCGCAGATAGGTGCGATCTGCGATTTCTGTTCTATAATTTATCGGACGAGTGCATAAAAAGCGCTCATGTGTCCGATACCATTGCAAAGCAATGGTTTTAAAAAATCGCCGGACGCATGCGCATGCGCAAATCGCGTGAAAAAACGCCCGTCTGACTAAGGCCTAAGAGCAGTGAGACAGTGGAACTCTCTGCCTGAGAATGTGGTGATGGCAAAATCCATAGAGGAGTTTAAAAGGGGACTTGAAGTCTTTCTGGAGAGGAAGGACATTACAGGATATAAATCTTAGGTTAATTGGTAATCTGGGTATACAGGCAGGTAGGAACTATTAGGGGTTGATCTAGGGATTAGTCTGATTGCCATTAGGGAGTCGGGAAGGAATTTTTCCCCAAATGGGCTAATTGGCTCCTGCCTCTTGGGGTTTTTTTTTTTGCCTTCTTCTGGATCAACAACATAGGAGCATAAACAGGCTGAACTAGATGGACATTGTCTTCATTCGGCCTTACATACAATGGTACTATAATTTTCTATTTTAAAGGAGCAGCACCTGAATAATGAAGACGTTAGCAACACATGGCATAAACTTAGAAAACCTAATATAACATGGAATAGGCCAACAGTTAGTTCTACTGGCACACCACAGTCCAATGATACATTATATAGGAAGCTATGCAAATTAATGCTCTGACTGTCCCTACTGGATTAACCCTTTTAAAAATCTCTATATATCATCACCTGTAGCTTGAAAAAAAGGTTTGGTAGCGTGTAACCCATAGGGCAAAATGTGATTCTTCTCAGTAAGAGAAACCAAGTAATCCTGCAGATATGATACCTTTTAATGGCTAACAAAAATACATGATTTTAATGAGAGCTTCCGACCCACCGCAGGGCTCTTCTTCAGGCTTTAGCTTGAGAATTGGGCTAAGAAAACTGACTGTCGTATGTTTGTATGCCTTGTTCATGGTGTAAAACAATTTTGCCACACAATTCTCACTGCGGAAGAACGTGCGTGAATTCCGCGGCTATTAGGTTCTATTGAACCTAATAGCTTTCTGCCTGCCAATGCTCACATGTGGAATTCTACTGCAGATTTCCACAAGCGGGAAAAAAACACAGTATGTTCTATTTTCCGCAGATTTATGCCGCGGGAGGTCTCCATTAATGTAGCATTAATGGAGACCGCTGAAATTCGCGATCACTCGCAGGCACTTTTTGGTTTTTAATTGCGGTACTCCTGCGGTGTAAATCCGTGGGCTGATCCCGCGACGGCCGTGGACATGAGCCCTAACGCTATTTAGATCTTACATACTAAAGTGCTCCAGAAAAAAAAAAGATAAACTTGGAATGATTTTCATTTCCACATTCCTCATGTGGCAGGATAATCTACTTGCTAACATTGCTATTGCAGAGTATATGTTGGGACAAGGAGTTTGCGGCAAGGAAAATATTGTGCAGATGTGCCTGAATTAACCTAATCAACTGATAACAGCATGTGTCTGTAGAGGAAATAACATTACGGGGTCACCGTGTGCTCAGCAAATACCCAGAAATGCATCAGAATATGATGTGCTATTTACACACACGTTGCCTGGTACAAGGCTGCTGCTAGACTTCATTTTACAGTAAAGCTTCATTTTGGAACCACTTTGAAGGGAATGTATCAACAGAAAAAGACATTTAAATTGGGCTTATTATAAACATATTTTTAAAATATTGGTGCTGTTTTTGTCTTTTAATTTTTTACTATCCACATAAAAACAAACTTTTCATGCTGGTGACTAGCGCCGTAAACTGACACTTGTATCCTGACACTCACTTATGTTACTGGCTATGTTAATTTAGTTCAGGGGAGGGGATCCGGGAAGTGTATGGAAACTTAGGCCGGGTGCACACGAGCGTGTCTGTACAGCATATGCTACGCATGGGTCTTGAACACAAAATACGCTGTACCAATCTGCCCTAAGCGGCCATGTTGCTCATCACAAGACTTGCGTGAAATATGTGCGCAAAAAAAATCGCAGTATTTTCTATCTTGGCGCATAATACACACGCATACGTGCCAAAATAGTACATGGCTATGGGCATGTCATTGCGCACAGGCTGCGTGCCGCACGCGTTTATCTTGAAGCATGCCAGATACGTTCGTTTGAGCCTGGCCTTTTTCTCAGGCAATGGGAAGAAGTATTTAAAGGGGTTGTTCCGCGCCGAAACGGGTTGTTTTTTTTTTCAACAGCCCCCCCGTTCGGCGCGAGACAAACCCGATGCAGGGACCTAAAAAAAAATCTGCACAGCGCTTACCTGAATCCCCGCACTCCGGTGACTTCTTACTTACCGGTTGAAGATGGCCGCCGGGATCTTCTCCCTCGGTGGACCGCAGCTCTTCTGTGCGGTCCATTGCCGATTCCAGCCTCCTGATTGGCTGGAATCGGCACGTGACGGGGCGGAGCTACATGGAGCCGCTCTCCGGCACGAGCGGCCCCATTGAGAAAAGAAGAAGACCCGGACTGCGCAAGCGCGTCTAATCTAGCGATTAGACGCTGAAAATTAGACGGCACCATGGAGACGAGGACGCTAGCAACGGAACAGGTAAGTGAATAACTTCTAATAACTTCTGTATGGCTCATAATTAATGCACAATGTACATTACAAAGTGCATTAATATGGCCATACAGAAGTGTATAGACCCACTTGCTTTCGCGGGACAACCCCTTTAAATTAGCACAAGCTAGCCAAACCAATCTTTTTAGATCACTAATTTGCACACTACATAGATCTAGAAAGGGTGGGCAGAGTCATCTCATTATCATTAGATGCCAAGGAATTGGATGATATTCTAGTTGTACTGCTGGAGGCCTTCAGACATATCTAACTTATGAAACTTAAATTGTGTACTTGAGACATTCCTTTTTAAAAGCTACAAAGTGCCTGCAAGTGCAGAGAAGTAACCCCGTCCTTAGAATTTACTTTTAAATTGTTTTTTCCCGGACTGTACTATTGATGACCTATCCTCAGGATTACAGCTGCCAGCAACTGTTGCAATCAGAGTTAGCTTTAGGCCTCCTTCACACGGGCGACACCGCATCGCTGCGAGAAAATCGCAGCGATATCGCATCGCTGCACCGTATGATATCGCTGCGATTTTCTCGCAGCAGTACTGCGATTTTGTAGTGCTACAGAGTCGCATGTGACGCTACAAAATCACGCGACTTTGTAGCATCTGCTACTGTCAAAGTTGCATCACATCGCATGCAAACCGCGTTTTCGTGCGATGCAACAGAGAGGAAGGCTCCATAGAGAAACATGGGCTACAAAACCTAGCGTGTCGCCGGAACCCATAAGAAACCACGGGCTTCTCATACATGCGATTTGTAGCATCATAGCAATGCTACAAAATCGCGCAACTTTGTCGCCCGTGTGAAGGAAGCCTTAATGATAAATTTCATCATGTGTATATACTAAGTAAATAGCTACGAAACAGTGTTGTTAACCCTTTCCAATCCACTGTCTGCCGTCTAAAGACATTATGATTTAATACTGTACATCTCCTATTTTGGAAGACGTACGTCTGGGTTCTCTTACTGTATATTGCCAGCCTCTCAGCTGTCGGAGCCTATCCAACGTGTCACCTCATGCAGTACTGGCTTTAGCTAGCATATAGCGCTGTTGTATAACAGCAGTAAAAGAGTAAGCCCCCTAGGAAAACCAGGATACAAATTGGATTGGAAAGGGTTAATGTTTAGTAACAATAAGTACAAACCAAGGATTAGTTTCCAATGTTGAGTGAGAACATAATGTGTGTCTGATTATATACTATAATTTTTATTCCCATTATTTTTTTTTGGAGCAATAGACATATTAACATTTTTGTTACAATGTAAATACAAACATTTTTTCTGGTTTTATGTACAAGAAATGGAACTTAGGCCCAATGTCCATAGGCGAATTTTAATTATAAAATCCGCACAAGTCTCCTGTGCGGGAGATCCGCAGTTCTAGTCACCCATAGGGATGCATTAGCATCTGCAAGGCTATTAAAAGCATGCAGATGTGAATTTTTTTCCCCTGGCGTGCAGATCGCATGCACGGGAAGAGATCGAAGCCTGCTCGATTTTTCTGCGGATCCCGCGGGTCGGCTTCCATTGATGGCAATGGAAGCAATCCGTTTTGTGGCACAGACACAGCTGTCGCTGTGGACGTGCCACTGCGCATACGTCTGGCACGTCGCTGGCATGTCTGGATGCATCTGCTGTGCTGAAGAAAGAAGATCCAGCCAGCACAGAGGAGACCGTCGCTGGATCTGGACAGGTAAGAAAATCTATTTTCCTGTCCATGTCCGTGCGCACAGCTGGATTCTGCTGCAGGATTCAGCAGTGGTATCCATGCATGCAAGTGGATATTGGGCCTAACACAATATTATTTTTTTTAAAAAAGGTTGGTTTCTTGGTGTTAACACAGAGGAAGATTGTCTTCAGTAGACCGCCTACACAGGAGTATTGCAAGACAGCTTCAGTAATCTAGAAGTAGTCAGCAAAGAGGTGTTGTACTTGTGCACACAAGTTGCACAAACTACCTGAATCCCAGCTAACACGTGTTAACACCTGGTTGCAGTGTTTCCCCATCTACCACTGGCAAGAAATCCCAGCAATAGTTATGAAGAACGCAGCTAGCTTAAAGGGGTTGCCCGGCCAGAAACATTGCATGTCATTACTTCTGTTTGCCCATTTCCATGCACTTTGTAATATACATTGTGCATGGAAAATGAAACAAACAGAAGTTTTGGACTTACCTGAAGGGGTGCCCCCCCCCCCCATGTGTTGCTCCTCCGTCGTCCCTGGTTGCAACAAGAATCTTCTCTTCTTCTTGTCGGGCCGCAGCAGCTCTTGTCGGCACGGGAATGAGCCTCTTCTCATCCGCGCATGCGCAGTTCTTCTCTCTGCAGCCGGGACCGATATACGATCTTCTTGTGTGCAGGGGGAGGAGGATGGAAGAGCGAGGAGCAGGAACTGAGCTCCCGCCCCCTCTCCGACCCTCTGCACTATTTTCAATTAGGAGAGCCGGGATGGGGGCGGGGCTAATGAGTGTGCCTTAGCCCCGCCCCATCCCGCCTCTCCTCATTGAAAATAGTGCAGAGGGGCGGAGAGGAGGCAGAGAGGGCGCGGGATTGCACACTTGCAGCATGTGAGAGGTTTATGTCTGAAAGTGGCTGGGATATGTCCCGGCCACATGAGAGTACCTTCAACCCTCATGTGGCGAAGTGATGGAAGAGGAAAGGTATCCTGAGGCCTTCCATGCCAGGAGCCACCTCTAAGGAGAGAGAGAAGTGAGGCCTTATGTCCACGGGGAAAAGAAGAATTAAAATCCGCAGCGGATTTTAACTCTTCACCCGCACGCGGATCCGCACCCCATAGGGATGCATTGACCACCCGCAGGTAGATAAATACCCGCAGATGGTCAATAAAAGTGAATTTTAAAAAAATGGAGCATGAAAAAAAATGGACATGCTCCATTTTCGTGCGGGTCTCCCGCGGGAACAGCTCCCGCAGGCTGCTATTGAAGCCTATGGAAGCCGTCCGGATCCGCGGGAGACCTAAAATAAGAATAAACAGATCTTCCCTTCTTCGCGGCCGGATCGTCTTTCTTCGGCCCGGCGGATGTGCCCGGCGCACGCACGCGGCACGCCGCCAACGTGCCGAGCACATCCGCCGGCCGAAGAAAGAAGATCTGGACGCGAAGAAGAGAAGACACGCACAGACCCCTGCGGGTAAGTTTATTCTTATTTTCAGCCCTCATGTCCACGGGGCAGGAGGGACCCGCTACGGATTCTCTATGGAGAATCCGTAGCGGGCCTGATTTTCCCCGTGGACATGAGGCCTGAGGAGTCCACTGTGCAGAGCTGTCTACGAGAATTCAGAGTGAGTGTAAGTGGAGTGTTCCCCTTCCCCGTCCTCCTCCAGAGTGTTCCCTGTGCAGGAGAGGAGCACTGCAGATAACTGAGACTGCCAGCCCGATATCATCCTGTTTTATCCTCCCTGACCTAGCACTAGCAACTTGACCTAGCACTAGCAACTTGTCCTTCCTGCACATGCGAGTAAGCTGCATTCTACAGTAAAGTTTCTAGTCACTGCATGTTCCCAGTGACTGAGGTATTCAAGTTTAACAGTGTGTGGACCCTCTTTATTGATTCGCCAGATAATCTACAATGAGAAAGGAACGATGATGTCATGCATGACAACTTCACGTCCACAACGCTTATACAGGTAACCACTGTCCCAGCATTTCCTGGAAGAGGTCTAGTAATGCCTTGGCCGAGGTTCCATGCATCTCTCTGGGGAGGAGTCTGGTAGAACCACCGTGACAAGTACCAACTCTACCCCGCCAGCTCCTCAGTGTGGGCCTTGTGTCTTGGTCACCACGGGATGCTGCATTTGCATCTCCTTTCACCATAAGGACCACAGAGAAATACTTTATATTATAGTTATAAAAACGAAATTCTGAGTACGGCGGCTGGAACACTCATACATGCTTGCCATCGACCTCACCTATGCAGTTAGGGAATTTGGCCACTTTTTGAAAACCTGCTGCTTTCTGTAGCCATGTCTGCTTGGTAAGTGAAGGCATCACAATGGGCTTCAACTTCTGGCAGATAATGTTGCATGTGCACCTAACAATTCCGAAACTGGGGGTGCAGGTGTAGCTCCCTCCTGCAGCCCAAAACCTGTAATAAAGAAAAGATATGTATATTAGCTTTGATAAAACATGATACTCCTAAATATACTTTACATATATGTGTTTCCATTTTGCAATACAACTCTTCATGTTATTAGCTAGGCCTTTACGGCTGCATTTTATCGTACGTAATCTGGACATTTGTTTATGTGTAACTACGAACATCAAATGGAAATATAATGGTTGTAGTTGAGGAAATTAACCCCTTAGTGACCACGCTATAGTCTTTTTACGTCCTGCTAAAGTGCTGCTACCTCCTTCCATACATCGCAGGTATCAGCTGTCGACCTGTGGGCAACAGCCCCATTCGGACGCCCCGGCTGATCAGGACTGTAAACCCTTTTAAATACCGCGGTGAGATCGAGAGGCCCGTGTGAGTGTCATGGCACTCGGGGTCCTTCTGAAAGACCCCAGGGCTGTCATGGCAGAATGCCTATCAAGCCATCCCCATGGGCTATGGCATTACATCATACTGCATAAGCGATCTAAGCATCGCTAGCTGTGGTCCCCCAGGAGGACTGAAAGAAAAAGTAACAATAAGAACAACAAAGTTTTATAATTTTTTTAAATAATAAAAGTTTTTAAAAAAAAACCCTTTTGCCATATTTACAATAAAAAATCTAAATAATAATCCAAAAATACATATTTGGTATTGCTGTGGTTGTAAAAGTCCATTCTATCAATGTAATGCATTATTTACTGTGCACGGTGAACGTCGTCCAAAAAAAAAATAAAAACAGCCAGTAATGCGCTTTTTTTTGTCACACTGTTGCCAAGAAAAAAATCTAATAAAAAGTGATGAAAAAGCCCTATGCATTCCAAAATGGTACCAACAGAAACTGCAGGACGTACAGCACAGAATCAGTCCTCATACAACTATATTGACAGAAAAATTTGTACAAAAGTTATTGTACGCAGAAGATGGAGACAGAAAATAATGTAAAAAAAATTAAATATCTTTAACAAAATATATAAGTAGTACAGCAAAAAAAAACCTATACAAGTTTGCTATCGTAGTAATCATACTGACCCATAGAATAAAGTTATCGTGTCATTTTTGTTGCAGTTTGTGCGCCGTAGAAACAAGACGCACTGAAAGATGTCGTAATGTTGTTTTTTTTTCCATTTCTCTCCACTTAGAATTTTTTTAAACTTTTTTCAGTACATTATATGGTGCATTAAATAGTACCATTGAAAAATACAACTCGTCCCACAAAAAACAAGCCCTCATACAGCTATGTCGATAGATAAATAAAGGAGTTATGATTTTTTATGATGCAGAAATACACCCAAAATATGCTATTCAGAAACCATCCTATAAAAATCATATCGCAACAATCATAGTATTGAGTACCGTATATACTCGAGTATTAAAGGGGTTGTCTCGTGAAAGCAAGTGGGGTTAAGTACTTCTGTATGGCCATATTAATGCACTTTGTAATATACATCGTGCATTAAAGGGGTTGTCCCGCGCCGAAACGGGTTTGTTTTTTTTTCAACCCCCCCCCCCCCGTTCGGCGCGAGACAACCCCGATGCAGGGACGTACAGAAAGCTTACCGGAGCGCTTACCTTAATCCCCGCGCTCCGGTGACTTCTATACTTACCTGTGAAGATGGCCGCCGGAATCCTCTTCTTCCGTGGACCGCAGCTCTTCTGTGCGGTCCATTGCCGATTCCAGCCTCCTGATTGGCTGGAATCGGCACGTGACGGGGCGGAGCTACACGGAGCCGGCATCCTGCACGAAAGGCTCCATAGAAGAAAGCAGAAGACCCGGACTGCGCAAGCGCGGCTAATTTGGCCATCGGAGGGCGAAAATTAGTCGGCACCATGGAGACGAGGACGCCAGCAACGGAGCAGGTAAGTAAAAAACTTTTTATAACTTCTGTATGGCTCATAATTAATGCACAATGTATATTACAAAGTGCATTAATATGGCCATACAGAAGTGTATAGACCCACTTGCTGCCGCGGGACAACCCCTTTAAATATGAGCCATACAGAAGTTATTCACTTACCTGCTCCGTTGCTGGCGTCCCCGTCTCCATGGCTCCGTCTAATTTCGGTGTCTTCTTGCTTTTTTAGACGCGCTTGCGCAGATGGGTCTTCTCCCTTCGGCAAGGCTCGGCAGCAGCGGCGGTTTGGCTCCGCCCCTTGTACGCATCATCGCGTAGCTCCGCTCCCGTCACATGTGCCGATTCCAGCCTCCTGATTGGCTGGAATCGGCACATGTGAGGGGGCGGGGCTATGCGATGACGCGTACAAGGGGGCGGAGCCAAAACGCAGCTGCTGCCGAGCGGAGCTGACCTGACTACAGGCCGAGCCAATACATTTTACCACAAAAAACTGGTAAAATTTTACTATAAGCCTAGCTAAACTCGAGTATATACTAGATTTAAAAAAAAAAAAAAAATGTAATACTCACCTCCCAGACAACGTCTGTGTCCCCGGGGTGATGGTCTCCCTGGCGGTGCGACAAGCTGCTTGAGAATTCTCCCCGCTGTCATCTCCCTGCTTGGCTTTGAATTCCCCCGCCGTCAGTGCTGTGTAAGTAAGCGCTGTGATTGGATCGAGCGCCAGCCAATCAGCGAAGACAGACAGACAGACACACACACAATCTTACATTTACTGAGCTCCTCGTGGCCATCTGATCCATGACTCCTCCCACACAGGGTATCACATGACATGACATCATCGGAGATCCTGGAAGTTGCCGACTCCCAGGTCTGTGTTTCCCCTGATTTCAGGATTGCTGGAGGCCGGAGGAGGGTTAACCTGCACTAGTGCAGGCTCTGAAAATACCAGCCTGTAAAAGGGCCGGTAAAAAAAAATACAAGCATGGGCCTGACAGAAAAAGTACCTGCCAGGCAGGTGGTTTACTGGCCGGATGGCAACCCTGTTCATTAGTGACTGAAAAAGTTGGTTGAAGACAGCAAATGTTAAAGGGGTTTTTCAGGGAGAATACTATTAATGACCTATCCTTAGGATAGGTCACCAATAGTTGATTGGCTGGGGTTCGTCGCTAGGGACCCCGACCGATCAGCTGAGCGTGCGCATGCTGTCAGTGCCGCAAGAGGTCGGAGCTGAAGCACCAGAAGTCTCCGCACCGACCTCTGTGTAGTGGCCGGAGCTTGTAACTGCAGGCACAGCTCACATTAATTTCATTGAGAGCCATGCCTGCAGTTACAAGTGCCAGCCACTACACAGAGATTGGCGCGGAGACTTCCAGTACTTCAGCTCCGACCTCTTGCAGCACTGACAGCATGCGCCCGCCTAAATGCAGGCAGCTGTCAATTCACTGGAGCTCAATGTTTGGTGTGGACCATTATCCAGGGCTTTAATTGGACCATTCTTTTTTGAAGACATAGTCACTGGCCCAATGTACATCAACATGCTTTGCACATCCATTTTACCGGCCATTTATGTGCTTTACACAGATGAATCATAAGAACTAGAGATGAGCGAACGTACTCGTCCGAGCTTGATACTCGTTCGAGTATTAGCGTGTTCGAGATGCTCGTTACTCGTAACGAGCACCACGCGATGTTCGGGTTACTTTCACTTTCATCTCTGAGATGTTAGCGCGCTTTTCTGGCCAATTGAAAGACAGGGAAGGCATTACAACTTCTCCCTGCGACGTTCAAGCCCTATACCACCCCCCCTGGCTGGCGAGATCAGGTGTCACCCGAGTATAAAAATCGGCCCCTCACGCGGCTTGCCACAGATGCGTTCTGACATAGAGAAGGGAAAGTGCTGTCTTGGTGGAGCTGCTATAGGGAGAGTGTTAGGAGTATTTTAGGCTTCAAGAACCCCAACGGTCCTTCTTAGGGCCACATCTAACCGTGTGCAGTACTGTGGAGGCTGCTTTTTGCAGTGTTGCACTTTTTTTTTTTTGGTATATCGGCCGTGCAGAGCATTGCACCCTGCAGTAATACTCCAGGGCCAGAAGCGCTTAGGCAGGGACAGAAGACATATTGATTATTGATTGAATATAGGCAGTGGGCCTTTGCAAAAAAATTTGGGGAAAAAAATCTATTTAGGCTGCCTGTGAGTGTCCTCAGTGTTCTGGGTCTGTGCTGGTTGTAGTAGTTCTCCAAATTCATACGCAGCCAGCTAAGTGTTACAGCAGGCTTGCGCAAAATTATTTCCTGGCTCTGTCTGGGCTGTGAAATCACCGCTGTATTGCAGTTCACAGTGCAACACTCTGCAGTTCTTTGACATACTCCAGGGCCAGAAGCGCTTAGGCAGGGACAGAAGACATATTGATTGAATATAGGCAGTGGGCCTTTGCAAAAAAATTTGGGGGAAAAAATCTATTTGGGCTGCCTGTGAGTGTCCTCAGTGTTCTGGGTCTGTGCTGGGTATAGTAGTTGTCCAAATTCATACGCAGCCAGCTAAGTGTTACAGCAGGCTTGCGCAAAATTATTTCCTGGCGTTCCGTAAGCGAAGTCAGCCTCCAACCACAGGCCAATAAGCGGCACATTTAATTACAGCGTTCTGTTTCTGCACTACTGGTAATACACCATGCTGAGGGGTAGGGGTAGGCCTAGAGGACGTGGACGCGGGCGAGGACGCGGAGGCCCAAGTCAGGGTGTGGGCACAGGCCGAGCCAGTGCGGTGGCCCGGGGTAGAGGCAGGGCCAGACCGAATAATCCACCAACTGTTTCCCAAAGCGCCCCCTCGCGCCATGCCACCCTGCAGAGGTCAAGGTGCTCTACGGTGTGGCAGTTTTTCACAGAGACGCCTGACGACCGAAGAACAGTGGTGTGCAACCTTTGTCGCGCCAAGATCAGCTGGGGAGGCACTACCATCAGCATGCGCAGGCATATGATGGCCAAGCACTCCACAAGGTGGGATGAAGGCCGTTCACCGCCTCCGGTTTGCACCACTGCCTCTCCCCCTGTGCCCCAACCTGCCACTAAGATCCAACCCCCCTCTGAGGACACAGGCACTACCGTCTCCTGGCCTGCACCCACACCCTCACCTCCGCTGTCCTCGGCCCCATCCAGCAATGTCTCTCAGCGCACCGTCCAGACGTCGCTAGCGCCAGTGTTTGAGCGCGAGCGCAAGTACGCCGCCACGCACCCGCACGCTCAAGCGTTAAACGTGCACATTGCCAAATTGATCAGCCTGGAGATGCTGCCGTATAGGCTTGTGGAAACGGACGCTTTCTAAAGCATGATGGCGGCGGCGGCCCCGCGCTACTCGGCTCCCAGTCGCCACTACTTTTCCCGATGTGCCGTCCCAGGCCTGCACGACCACGTCTCCCGCAACATTGTACGCGCCCTCACCAACGCGGTTACTGCCAAGGTCCACTTAACAACAGACACGTGGACAAGCACAGGCGGGCAAGGCCACTATATCTTCCTGACGGCACATTGGGTGAATTTAGTGGAGGCTGGGACAGAGTCAGAGCCTGGGACCGCTCACGTCCTACCCACCCCCCGAATTGCGTGCCCCAGCTCGGTGGTGGTATCTGCGGCGGTGTATGCTTCCTCCACTAAACCACCCTCCTCCTCCTCCTCCTACGCAACCTCTGTCTCGCAATCAAGATGTGTCAGCAGCAGCACGTCGCCAGCAGTCGGTGTCGCGCGGCGTGGCAGCACAGCGGTGGGCAAGCGTCAGCAGGCCGTGCTGAAACTACTCAGCTTAGGAGAGAAGAGTCAGACGGCCCACGAACTGCTGCAGGGTCTGACAGAGCAGACCGACCGCTGGCTTGCGCCGCTGAGCCTCCAACCGGGCATGGTCATGTGTGACAACGGCCGTAACCTGGTGGCGGCTCTGCAGCTCGGCAGCCTCACGCACTTGCCATGCCTGGCCCATGTCTTTAATTTGGTGGTTCAGCGCTTTCTGAAAAGCTACCCACATTTGTCATACCTGCTCGGAAAGGTGCGCCGGGTCAGCGCACATTTCCGCAACTCCAAGACGGACGCTGCCACCCTGCGGACCCTGCAACATCGGTTTCATCTGCCAGTGCACCGATTGCTGTGCGACGTGCCCACACAGTGGAACTCTACGCTCCACATGTTGGCCAGGCTCTATGAGCAGCGTAGAGCTATTGCGGAATACCAACTCCAACATGGGCGGCGTAGTGGGAGTCAGCCTCCTCAATTATTTACAGAAGAGTGGGCCTGGTTGGCAGCCATCTGCCAGGTCCTTGGAAACTTTGAGGAGTCTACCCAGATGCTGAGCGGGGATGCTGCAATCATTAGCGTCACCATTCCTCTGCTATGCCTCTTGAGAAGTTCCCTGCAAAGCATAAAGGCAGACGCTTTGCACTCGGAAACGGAGGAGGGGGAAGACAGTATGTCGCTGGATAGTCAGAGCACCCTCATGTCTATATCTCAGCGCGTTGAGGAGGAGGAGGAGGGGGAGGAGCATGAGGAGGAGGGGGAAGAGACAGCTTGGCCCACTGCTGAGGGTACAGATGCTGCTTGCCTGTCATCCTTTCAGCGTGTATGGCCAGAGGAGGAGGAGGGGGAGGAGCATGAGGAGGAGGGGGAAGAGACAGCTTGGCCCACTGCTGAGGGTACACTTGCTGCTTGCCTGTCATCCTTTCAGCGTGTATGGCCAGAGGAGGAGAAGGAGGAGGAGGAGGAGGAGGAGGATCCTGAAAGTGATCTTCCGAGTGAGGACAGCCATGTGTTGCGTACAGGTACCCTGGCACACATGGCTGACTTCATGTTAGGATGCCTTTCTCGTGACCCTCGCGTTACACGCATTCTGGCCACTACGGATTACTGGGTGTACACACTGCTCGACCCACGGTATAAGGAGAGCCTTTCCACTCTCATTCCCGAAGAGGAAAGGGGTTCGAGAATGATGCTATACCACAGGGTGCTGGTGGACAAACTGATGGTAAACTTCCCATCCGACAGCGCTAGTGGCCGAAGGCGCATTTCCGCGGCCCAGGTAGCAGGGGAGGCGCAGAGATCAGGCAGCATGTACAGCGCAGGCAGGGGACCATTATCCAAGGCCTTTGCCAGCTTTCTGGCTCCCCAGCAAGACTGTGTCACCGGTCCCCAGTCAAGGCTGAGTTGGCGGCAGCACTGTAAAAGAATGGTGAGGGAGTACGTAGCCGATCGCACGACCGTCCTCCGTGACGCCTCTGCCCCCTACAACTACTGGGTGTCGAAGCTGGACACGTGGCCTGAACTCGCGCTGTATGCCCTGGAGGTGCTTGCTTGTCCTGCGGCTAGCGTCCTGTCAGAGAGGGTGTTTAGTGCGGCTGGGGGAATCATCACAGATAAGCGTACCCGCCTGTAAACCGACAGTGCCGACAGGCTTACACTCATCAAGATGAACAAAGCCTGGATTTCCCCAGACTTCTCTTCTTCACCAGCGGACAGCAGCGATACCTAAACAATACGTAGGCTGCACCCGCGGATGGAAGCATCGTTCTCTATCACCATCCAAAACGGGGACCTTTTTGCTTCATCAATCTGCGTATAATATTCCTCCTCCTCCTGCTCCTCCTCCTGAAACCTCACATAATCACGCCGAACGGGCAATTTTTCTTAGGCCCACAAGGCTCAGTCATATAATTTTTCAAAACAATTTTTATACGTTTCAATGCTCATTAAAGCGTTGAAACTTTCACCTGAACCAATTTTTATTTTAACTGGGCTGCCTCCAGGCCTAGTTACCAATTAAGCCACATTAACCAAAGCGATTAATGGGTTTCACCTGCCCTCTTGGTTGGGCATGGGCAATTTTTCTCAGGTACATTAGTACTGTTGGTACACCAATTTTTGGGGGCCCTCGCCTACAGTGTAATCCAATTAATTTTTAGCCCACCTGCATTACAGCTGACGTTACATCAGCTGTGTTGGGCACTGCAATGGGATATATTTATGTACCGCCGGTGGGTTCCAGGGAGCCACCCATGCTGTGGGTCCACAGGGAGTTGTAACTGCATGTGTCCACTTCTAAAGAACCCCAGTCTAACTGGAGCATGCAGTGTGGGCCGAAGCCCACCTGCATTAAACATGACATTACCTCAGCTGTGATGGGCAATGCAATGGGATATATTTATGTACTGCCGGTGGCTTCCTGGCACCCACCCATGCTGTGGGTCCACAGGGACTTCACAATAGGGAGTTGTACCTGCTTGTGTCTATGAATTAAAAACCCCGGTCAGGTTGGGGCATGCAGTGTGGGCCGAAGCCCACCTGCATTTAATCTGACGTTAGCTCTGCTGTCCAGGGCACTGCAATGGGATACATTTATGTACAGCTGGTGGGTTCCAGGGAGCCACCCATGCTGTGGGTGCACACGGAAGTCGCATTGCGGAGTTGTACCTGCCTGTGACTATTTATAAAAAAACGCGGTCTGACTGGGGCATGCAGACACCTTGACAGAATGAATAGTGTGTGGCACATAGGTTCCCCATTGCTATGCCCACGTGTGCAGCTCCAGATGGAGGTGGCACAGGATTGGATTTCTCATTGCTTCTGTACAGCATTGTGGACTATCGCCCCGCCCCTTTTAAAGAGGGTCGCTGCCTAGCCGTGCCAACCCTCTGCAGTGTGTGCCTGCGGTTCCTCTGGCAGATGCACTTATAAATAGACATGAGGGTGGCGTAACATAAGGGCAGCTGAAGGCTGGGCAGGGACAGTTTGGTGTGCGCTGTGGACGCTGGGTCGTGGGGGGGGGTTGGGCAGCATGTTACGCAGGAGAAGTGGCAGCGGAGTGTCATGCAGGCAGTGATTGTGCTTTGTTGGAGGTAGTGTGGTGCTTAGCTAAGGTATGCATTGCTAATGAGGGCTTTTCAGAAGTAAAAGTTGTTGGGAGGGGGGGGCCCACTCTTGCCGCTATTGTGGCTTAATAGGGGGACCTGGGAACTTGAGATGCAGCCCAACATGTAGCCCCTCGCCTGCCCTATCCGTTGCTGTGTCGTTCCCATCACTTTCTTGAATTGCCCAGATTTTCACAAATGGAAACTATAGCGAGCATCGGCGATATACAAAGATGCTCGGGTCGCCCATTAACTTCAATGGGGTTCGTTATTCGAAACGAACCCTCGAGCATCGCGAAAAGTTCGTCTCGAGTAACGAGCACCCGAGCATTTTGGTGCTCGCTCATCTCTAATAAGAACCTATCTCAATGACATTCTACCAGGACACTAGATGGGGCAAAGAGGTGCTGTTGAATTCCCCCCTTATTACTGATTTAACACCCCTCTACCTGTGGAAAGCTCTACAAGATTCACCAAAATCAGAAGGGTCTGAATGTTAATGCTAATGAAAAATGAGAGGAAAAAAGAAGGAGCGGAGCATGTACTTGAGAGTTTTAAAGTCTATAAACTAATGTTTTGGTTTGGAAATTTTATTTTATTTTCTCCTCCTTTTATTCTATATATGGGAGTGAGATTGATCAATTCCTGATGAGTCTGAAAGGGTGCAGCGATTCCATAAAGTGTCACACCTTCCCAAGAGGACGTGCAAATACATTATTCCCTATTATTTGTACAGTGTGTCCTCAGCTAAAATACTGACAAAGGGGCTCAATGTGTCTATTGTATGCTGGATTCATTCTTAACCCCTTAAGGACCAGGTTGTTTTATACCTTAAGGACCAGACACTTTTTAGGGATTTTACCCATGTGGCGGTTTTACTGCTCCATTTTTTTTTCCTTCAGCTACCAAAATTATTTTTGCTGCGTTTTGTTTTCCCGTGACATATAGGACTATTTTTTTAATATCTTTTTCACTGACTTTTTTTCGCGTTTTTTAGTTTTATTGGGGGTAAAAGCTAATAAAAATGATTTTTTTTTAACATTTATAGTTTTTTTTTTTATTATTTTTATATTTACACTAAAATAAAGTATGGAAATGGGTTCCTCTATTTGTTTCAGACGTTTTGATATATACTATGTATGGTTTTGGTTTACAGGGCGCATACGGCGACGGTTTTTGTTGGCGTCGGTTTTGTGTTATTTTCTTTCTTTTGTATGTATTGTTGTTTTATTCTGTTGTTTTGTTTTACTTATTTATGTAATTGTGTTTTTTACTATCTATGTCCCCCATGACGTCATATAAGACCTCTGGGGGACATTCACTTTTTTTTTTTAACTTTATTTGACACTTTCCCTCTATAGCCAGGGAGTCCATAGGAGCCCCAGTTATAGGGGAAAGCAACCCCTGTGGTGACATTAGTCACCTGCAGAGCTGCCAGGGTCTAGTCTGACCCTCCAGCTTTGCAAAGCAGGGAATCCCGGGAGGTCACTTGACCCCCCGAGGCTCCCGTAGTGAAAGTACTTCTTACTTTCACTTTGCCCATACAGTGCTCACTGTATATCAGGGAAGCAGAAGGCAGGAAGGGTTAAAAACCCCTCCTGCCTTCTGCTCCGGGTTATCAGCTGTCACTAACACCTGATAACCCATTCCTTCCTCTGACTGATTGCAGAGGCAGGAGACTTAGAGCACCGCCGTATTTTTACTATCGGCGGTCCTCTAAGCCCAGGACCAGCAGCCGTATATATACAGTGGCTGGTCCTAAATGGGTTAAAGAAGTTGTCCGGCCACGCAGGGTGACATTTTTTTATAATAATAATGCTTTCCTTTCACTAAGCATTGTAAAACACAGCATACATGGGTTCAAAACGCCAGGCACATTAGCTATAATGTCTGCTTATTACTTTGTAATCTGATGTTGTAAGCAGCTCTCAAAGATGGCGCCGTTGTGCTGCCTTCCTACAATGCCCTGCGCTTTCCTACTCTGTGCGCGTGCTCCCAATGATGGCAGGACACACTGACTTGAAAAGCAGTGTCGCCTGGCCCCGCACAGCTCCTGCCCAGGCTCTGCATAATGGCCCGCCCACCTCCATTTAACTAAAGGTCAGTCTCTCCTGGCCCTGCCTAAGCACTGCCCACCTCCATTGCGTTAGCAGCACTGCCCATTCTTAGCAATGTTGACCATTTAACTTTAGTACCACATTTCCGACTGCACCCAAACCAACAGTGCCCCAGCAGTAAGTGTCCCAGCAGCAACAGTGCCCCCCAATAGCATCTCCAGCAGCAGCAGTGCCCCAGCAGTAATAGTGACCCGCAATAATTGTCCCAGCAGTAATAGTGACCCCCAATAGTTGCCCCAGCAGTAATAGTGACCCCCAATAATTGCCCCATCAGTAATAGGGACCACAATAGCTGCCCCAGCAGTAAGAGTAACTCCCAATAGTTGCCCCAGTAGTAAGAGTAACACCAACCACCCCCAACACAGCCCCCAGTAGTAAGAGTAACACTATCCACCCTCCGACACTGCCCTCAGTAGTTAGAGTGACACCACCCGCCCCTGACACTACCCCTAGTAGTAATACTTACCCTTCAGCTGAGGACAGTCGGCCGGGGGACGCTGCTGTCAGCATCAGTTCAGCACAGACTTCTGACTGAACTGCGCATGCGCGAAGAGATTCGTGTTCCCAAGAGCCGACAAGCGCTACTGCCTGCGTGCAAAGAAAAGAAAGAAAAGAAGACCGGCCGAAGAATTTGTCGTATCCAGAGACGATGGAATGCTAAGCATGGGGGGGGGGGGCACTCCCATAGGTAAGTATATGAGTTCCACATGGCTCATTTACAATGCAGATTGTATATTACAGAATTGTATTGTATATTACAGAAGTGCTTACATACACTTCTCATAGCCGGACAACCATTTTAATAAAAACAGAGGAGTCGAGCTAAGAAATATATCTCATGCCTCTTTAAGAAAAGGGATTGGGCCTACAGCCACTTTTTTCCTTATTTATTCTATGGATGTTAATGCTGACCCCATTGAGTACCTAATGTGATTGCAGAACTGAAACATGACTCACTGCCAGCCTTTGATGTCCATATAAATGCTACGTTCATCCTGAACTGCTAACAAAACCCTGACATAACTTTGTACTGGAGTAGCCAGAGCTGACGTGTTTGCTTGCTACACAGGTGGCTAGACGCAGGAGAAGAAAGAAACAAGAGGTACCGATCAGAGTGGGGCGCTCTAATCTCCTCCAACAGAAACCACCTCACAGCGGAGCACCTGTCCCGAAAGGGACAACTCCACTACTCCCACGAGGACAGGTCCAAGGTCAGAGTAGTACCAGAGTACAGTAAACCAGAGGCAAACAGACACTGACAAATAACAGACGAGAACACAGGAGCTGGACACACAGGCGCTCTGAGCAAGCTTACTTGATCAGGAACATTGAAATATAACCAGCTCTCCCAACAAGTAAGAGCTGGGTTGATATAGGGAGAAACTGATTGGCTGACACAGCTGTCAATCACCAGCCACTACCTCAGCTAACAGATGCAGGACTAATTAACCTAACTAGACAGAACCGAAGACATTAACCCTAGCTAGTCAGGATAGAACCCACAGAAGCAAAAGTGGCAGTGACGTGACAATAAATCTAGTAATAAAGCCTTTATTCGGATATTTTTCATGTTGGCGTGTGTGTGTGTATGCATTTTTTGAGCCACCATATAGATGCAGCAAAACTTTCTATGCCTAAAAGGGACTATAATGTTGATGGCTTATTCTTAAGATCCAACTCCTGGCACCCCGGCCATTCTGCAGATTGAAGGGGTCATAATCGGTTTACCAGGCACAGCTTCATACATTATTTAGTGGCTGTGCCCGCTATTGCAGTTCACTGAGAAGCATAACAAATTTACAAAATATTATTGCAAAAGGTCATGCTTGTACAAGGGCAAGTTAAAGCACTAGAGCTTAGAATACTAAGTAAAATCACAGAAAAATATATACAGACAAAAATAATCACAGAAATAGGCCATATACCTACTGATATACTAATACAACAGGGCAGGTTGAAGCACCACATCCCTCAACATGCAGACAGCCAAACTGCTAAATGGAGGAGCAATTACACCGGTGCAAGGTACTGATGAACAAACACTCACACACCTTCCTTATATTGAGGCAGGGCTGTTTAGTACCATTCTTGCACACAAATAAATCATATAGAGGGTGTCAGGCCACATAGTATGTGTAGTTAGGCTGAAGGGAGACAATGTTCATCTAGTTCAGCCTGTTTCCACTCCCCTTGTTGATCCAAAGGAAGGCAAAAAAAAATAATGAGGCAAAAGCCAATTGGCCCCCTTGGAGGAAAAAATTCCTTCCCGACTCCATAATGGCAGTCACAATAATCCCTGGATCAACGTTTGAAAATTCCTACCTGAATCCAAGACCCGGATGAACAACCCCGCTGGTTATTTAATATCTATATCCTGTAATGTCATAGCGCTCTAGAAATGCATCTAGTCCTCTCTTAAACTCCTCTATGGATTTTGACATCACCACGTTCTTACGCAGAGAGTCCACAGTCTCACTGCTCTTACAGTAAAGAACTCCCGTCTGTGTTGGTGATGAAACCTGCTTTCTTCTAGACATAGAGGATACCCTCTTGTTACCGTCACAGTCCTGGGAATAAACAGATCATGGGAGAAAGCCTTGTATTGTCCCCTAATGTATTTATACCTAGTTATTTGGTCGCCCCTTACCTGTCTTTTTTCCAGGGTGAATAATCCCAATTTTGTTAGCCTCTCTGGGTATTCCAGTCCTCTCATTCCGTTTATTAATTTAGTTGCCCTTCTTTGAACCCCCTCAAGCACTGAAACATCTTTTCTGAGCACCGGTGTCCAGAGCTGCACACAGAATTCCATGTGAGGCCTGAGAAGTGCCTTATATAGTGGAAGAATAATGTTCTCGTTCCTCGCCCCTATACCTCTCTTAATGCACCCCAATACTTTATATGATTTTGCAGCAGCTGACTGGCATTGATTGCTCCAGCTAAGTCTACAGTCAACTAGTACCCTCAGCTCTTTTTCTATCTCACTTTTCCCTAGCAATACCCCTCATGAACCCAAGCTGATGAGAAGTTATACCATTGTTTTCCTTGAGGTATTCCAGGATGGCATCTTTCAGAAACCCCTTTAAAATTTTTTAATTATTGAAGTGAGACTTACCGGCCTGTAGTTGCCAGGCTCCCTTCTTGGCCCCTTTTTATATAATGGAACCACGGTAATATGCCTCTCCAGTGGTACAACCCTGGTCTTGATAGTGTCCCTAAATATAAGAAATAGCGGTCTGTCTATCACGTCACTTAATTTCCCTTAGAACCCTTGGGTGTATTAGTGATGCCATATTTCAATTCAGCAGGCTCCCCCAGTGTTCAAAGCCATACTGCATGTTACTGATATGTATTGATAAATATGAGGTATTAGTTAATATTTTGGATAAAAAAGCACAAGCTCACAAGCCCACATCAAGGGTCCTCATTTTCTTGTGAGTCCCTACACTAATATCAATCAAAATCATAGGAAAAGAGAATATATACAAACAAGAAAAAAAAATCACAGAAAGTGTCCATATACTTACTGATATACTAATACAAGAGGGCAGGTAGAAGCACCATATCCCTCAACATGTAGATAGCCAAACTGCTATATGTAGGAGCAATTGCCCTCATGGATGATAGCCATCTAAATAGATGTTCAACAGTATTTTGCACTTGTGTGACCTCCTTGAGGGTGGCCTTCTTCAGTGATTCATTTTTGCGCTTCATGTAGGGATTCATAAGACAATAAGGACCTTTGTCGAGAGGTGTGTACTTGTATATATTAGCCAAATTATCAACTAATACCCTATGTCTATTATTATTGCAGCAGTCTGGCCTTGTGATTGTTGGGTGTATTTTGAAGGTGCTAACCAGCCTATCTGATGTAATAGTATACCGTATGTGTGACCATTAGGCAGCACAGTGCATTACATGTAATTGTGTAACTGTTACCTTATAGAAGATTTACCTATGTGCAAGTATAATACCAAGATGACACTCCCATTATGGATGATAGTTATGGGAGTAGATGTTCATCAGTATTGTGCACCTGTTCGACCTCCCTCACATGAGATTGTGGCACATCTTCACCTTGCTGGGAATTGGTGTTTTACCCTTCCCTTCTTTCAGTAAATATGGCCTTTCCAGTGGTATATTACAACTCAGATCCATTCACTTAAATTGAAATGAACATATATGAGCTGCAGTACCAGGTATAGCCATTAAAAATGTATGGAGCTGTGCCTGGTAAACAATGTATTGGACTCAATCAGCTAAGTGGCATGGCTGACAGGAGCCAGATCTCCACTGTACTGTACATCTAGCTGAGTTGGTAAGGGAGTCTAGCAGTTATGCTGTGTTCTATATTTTTCACAAGGAGAAAACTGTTGATTCTACTCCATAACTATCTGTAGCACACACAGAGAAACTACATAATCACGGAGGACACTAGAGAAGCAATGAGCAGTGTAGATGTGATTTCAGTACTTCTAAATCACTAAACATTTAGCTGCAGCCATATCTGTCTGTTAGCATCCCTCCCTCCCTCCCTCCTCTTCCTCCCCATCCCCACTGCTCTACATAGACATCTATGGGTAGCATGAGTCATCATCATCCTTTACTTCCTATTCTCTGTCTTGTTACCTTACAACAGACAAAGGGCAGCTAATTAGGAGGAAATGAGACCCCTAATGTCCAGCACTTTAAAGTGATTTTTCAGTACAAAAACATAATTTTAGATAAATAAAGTAATTAGATTTTTTGCTAGTTATCACACTGTTTATCATATAAGCACAAGGTATTTGAAAAGTCAGTGAACATTTAAGAGTTCCAAAAAAAAGTACATGAATAAAATGAGCAAAAAACTGTTCCAAAAATAATAAACAGAAAAGAACTGAAAAGTCCAATCAATACTTCTCAATTCTCTGTGGTAAAATTCTTCGTCAGCTGCAAGGTACATTGGCATTAAAGGATGTACACAAATCTAATTGCATTGGGTTCACAAGCTGTATCATTTGATGTCAATTTAGGCTATCATTTTTACATCATTGGGCACAGGTACATACAAAGGTTTGTTGTCCTCCTTCCTTGGGTCAGTCTAATGGAAGGGCACTTCATTAATAATAATAATTTCTATATAGTGTCAACATATTCCACAGTGTTTTGCAAATTGGGGGAAACATACACAAAACGGGTCATAGTATACAGTAATAAACCAATAGGGGTGAGATTCCTGCTTACATACTATAAGGAAGTATACATATGTGAGAGGATCAACAGCTGTGTTTGTGCATAAACAGAAAAGTATATTGGAGAGGAGAGAGTTTAGTAAGGGGCAAGTCTGATCAGTAGCAAGTTGCAGTAAGCAAGCTAAGACTGGATCAGGGCCACAATAAGAGTTTTTGATGTCCCCACAGTGATGAAAGGGCATGAATATGAGAAAGTAACTGAATATGCGGAGTGAAGGAAAGGTCAGAATCAAATATGACCACAAGACAGCGAGAGAGCTGCTAAGCAATTATGGTGGCACCACAGACTGATGGAGATGTCAGGTTTAGGTCGGTTAGTAGATTGCAGAAATACAAGAAGTTCAGTTGTTGAGATATTTTGTTTTAGATAGAGAAACGACATAGTGTTAGAAACAATACACAGTCACTGGTGTTTTGCAGTAGTGAAGGTGTGATGCCACAGGAAGAAGTATACAATTGGCTATTATCAGCATAAAGATGGTATTGAAACCCAAATCTACTGAGAGTTTGCCCAATAGGGGCCATGTAGATGGCAGAGAGCAGAGTCTGGCTGTCAAGGTCGAGTCCCGAAAGAAAGTCGGGGCGTCCGCATTACCCGCCAGCGGAGTGAAAGCTCCTGGTAGAGATATCAACCTCTCTTCGGTGGCAGGGCCAATCCAGGCTCCAGGTAGATTGTCCAAAAAAGGGGATATCCCCAGATTCCTGTGCTTTTCACTTCCTGTCAGCCAGAAACAACCAAGCCCCCTAAATGGGGCCAAATCCTGTCCAGCTTCTACCCATAGTTTACATGCCCTACTGTGGAATAGATCTAAAATGCATGTGGTCACCGAGGCCCTATAGTATAATGCAAAATTTGGTAGTCCCATGCCTCCTGACTCCTTGGGGCAGGTAAGGTCCTTCCATCTTTACCTTGGCCTGCTGTTACCCCAAGCAAACCTAATCACTTATTCGGGGCTAAGAACGACCCTGAGAGTTTTATGGGCACCATCTGAAAAATGCACAGGAACTTAGGCAAGGAATTCATTTTGACCGCATTAACCCTTCGAAACCAAGACAGGTCCGTCTCAAGAGCCGTCAGGAGAGGTCTATAGTTTTTCTCAAAGAAATTTGTCAATCCACTGTGATCACTGTCCCCAAATATTTGATCCCTTCCTCTCTTCAAGAGAGAGGAAATGCTGGCTGAAGTGATTCTACCTCTGATTTCAAAAGAGTCACATTAAGTACTTCGGGCTTATTTAAATTCACCTTAAAGATGGATAGCCTGCTGAACTGTTCAAACTCTGTCAAAATACATGGGAGTGCTACTCAGGGGTTGGTAACATTATCCAGGAGGTCGCCACATAGAGGGCGACTGTGCTCTACTTGCCCTGTCTTTACCTCCTGTATATTAGAATTTGCTCTCAACGCATTCTCCAAGAACTCCATTACTAATATATATAGGGAGGCAGACAAAGGACAACCCTGCCTAGTGCCATTGCTGATGTTAATTGCGTGTGATAGTTGTCTGTTTACACGGACCCTTGCTAAAGGGCCGCGAGATAGAGGGCCATGACCTAGCTTTGGAATCTGGGGCCTATGCCTGTCCATCTCAAGGTACCCTTAGTCCACCCTATCAAACACCTTCTCAGCAAAAAGCCTATTTTGTCGACCCTTCAGGGTCTATATGGTCAAGTTCAGGTGGCATCTTCCTTTCCTCTGCAACAATCTCACTGCCACCTAGGCTGAGCTGTCTGCCACTGGTCTTGGGGAGCATGCGTGAGCAGAGATGGAAACGTAGGCAACTCGAGGAGCGCAATCATGGCAATTCAAACACCCTCTGAAATTTGGGGGGATCACCCATGTGTGGGAGACTGCTGTTCTACCATCTTTTTCAGCCGACAGGGCGAACGGAAAGCCCCAGTGGTACTGTATTCCCCGTTCTTTAAGTGCTGACAGGAGGGGCCTCAGAGCTTTCCACAATTGGAGTGTGTAACGCGCCAAGTCCTGCAAGATAATGACTGATTTGCCTTCATTAGTAAGGAACTCGGGTATTTCTCTGGCTTTGTGGAGTATGGTGTCTTTATCACTGAAAAAATGTATCCTGCATATTACGTCTCTAGGGTGGTTGATATCAGATGATTTGGTACCTAGTGCCCTGTGGATCCTGTCAATTTCAATGAGACAATCAGGCGGACGGCCCAGCAGGCGCAAAAAGAGAACTTGTGCCCAAGATTCCAGCTGGTTCATCTCTACTTCCTCTGTGAGGCCACTGATGCGCAAATTATTTTGTCTATGTCTATTTTCCAGGTCATCCAAATGCATAGTGAGGCCTGCGATCTGATCTGCCTGTATCTGTATGGGTTGTTTATGGGACTCCAAAATAGCCACCATCTCCTCCTGGGCCTCCTCTCACTGGTAGAGCCTATTGTGAGGGTATATGTATATATTGCCATATGTTCTTTATGCTTTTATACCTGTATGCAAGTTCTATTCAAAGTTAAAATGAGAAAAACTGTATCTTGAACAAAATGTATTTTAAACACAGCAAAGAAGAATCGGACGAAGGACGCGTACTTGGCTGTTTTCCCGGAGGCGCCAGTATTAAGATAACGACTGTTCAACTATGTACATAACTTTCACTGTCTCAGGCCGGAAATCCGGACTTCCCATATATGGTTATGAGCCCATCACCCATTCCTGGTGATGAGACCAAAGGGTATAAGATCTCATGTAATCTGTAATAAAGGGCAAAGCGCAGTCATGTCCCCGTGTGAGAAACTATACCAGACCTCCGTGTGGTGTTTTCTTCTTTCCGCCGGCAGCGGGGCAAGTGGGGTGGGCCTGATTGGTGCTGTACTTAGAATTCTACCCTGACAAATGGCGCAACCAACTGGGGCGACAAAACCGGAGCTTACAATGCATTCCACCCGGATCCACGCCACGGAGAAGCCGTCCTGCTGCAAACCGAGCCTGATCAACTCACAGAACTCCAGGTAAGACCAGCATATATTTATGTTGTGTTTTACGCTGAGAGTCTTGCAGCGGGACTGACTATCTGTGGTTTGTGACCGGACGGGTTGGGTTAAGAGTTCTACACGGTAACTCGTGGGCTTCGGGTTTGCCGTCACGGACCACTGACCGTGATATGCGCACCAATCGCTCACCCAGAAACTAGTCTGTAGTCTATTTGTACTTTGAAGTCTGTAGTGTTTTAACGATAGTGAAGGTTGTTTGTTGTATCTGCAGAATTTTTTTTTCTCTTTCTTTTCATTTAGTCTCATAAGAGAAGGGACCCTCGGTTGTTTTGCCATATATATATATCCCGGGCTAACAATTTGAAAATTAAGAGGGATGCATTTTGTGAGACAGGCTTCATAGGAGAAGGGACTCTCAGTTGTTTTGCCTTATATATGGGGCTAACGATTTGATTTCAGAGAGATGCATTCTGTGAGGCTGGTTCCATAGGAGAAGGGACCCTCGGTTGTTTTGCCGGTATATAAGAGGCTGACAATTTGAAAATTAAGAGGGATGCATTCTATGGAGCGTGTTATTATCATTGTTGTTCTAATATGCGTAAGATCTTATTAAAGAAGACAGAGCCCCTCAAGGGCTGCCGCCGTGCGGATCAATTGATGGAGGAGAGACAGTAGGAGAAACAAGAGTTCCAATTTGTAAAATGTAAGAAAACTTTTATGAAAATGTGTGACATCGACCCGCACGGTAGATTACAAAAATGGTGTCTGGGATGAGGTCTTTAGGACCAAGAGGCGCCTTGAAAGACCAAGGTTTGCTAGAAAGTGCTGGAGTGAGAAGCAGAGAGACAGTCAGAGAAAGTTAGATATGTACACATTATTTGTTTAAAGGGGTTGTCCCGCGGCAGCAAGTGGGTCTATACACTTCTGTATGGCCATATTAATGCACTTTGTAATGTACATTGTGCATTAATTATGAGCCATACAGAAGTTATAAGAAGTTTTTCACTTACCTGCTCCGTTGCTAGTGTCCTCGTTTCCAAGGAGCCCGTCTAATTTTCGGCGTCTAATGGCCAAATTAGACGCGCTTGCGCAGTCCGGGTCTTCTTCTTTTCTCAATGGGGCCGCTCGTGCAGGATGCCGGCTCCGTGTAGCTCCGCCTCGTCACGTGCCGATTCCAGCCAATCAGGAGGCTGGAATCGGCAATGGACCGCACAGAAGCCCTGCGGTCCACCGAGGGAGAAGATCCCGGCGGCCATCTTCAGCAGGTAAGTAAGAAGTCACCGGAGCGCGGGGATTCAGGTAAGCGCTGTGCGGTGTTCTTTTTTAACCCCTGCATCGGGGTTGTCTCGCGCCGAACGGGAAGGGGGTTGAAAAAAAAAAAACCCGTTTCGGTGCGGGACAACCCCTTTAAGAAAGTATCCGTAAGTGAAATGTTGAAAAGTACAGTAAGTGATCAAGAGGGTGTCGGGAGAGTGTCTATTGAAGGTTACATTGGCAGTTAGGTAGGGAGAAAGTGCTGAAGGAACAAGCAAAGTCGAGAAGAAAGTTACAATGCATGTGATTTGTTGGCAGAGAGAAAGAAGAAAAGGTGTATAATACAAGATAGATAATAGATATGGATATATACAGTATGTGTGTGTATATATATATATATATATATATATATATATATACACACTGTATGTGCAAATAGTTAACTGAGCTTGCTTTTAGATGAGAAGGCTTGTTTATGTAAAGCTAGAGCTTGTGTTTAGTTTTCAAGGTCAAGCGATAACAAAGCAGAGAAAGAATGCAATAATAACCCTGGATAATATCTCTGCTTGCTTAAATGGAACGGAGGCTTGAAATGAATTTAATTAATTATACCGTCTTAGTAGGCAGGAAATATAGCAATTTCTAAGGTATATTCTTACTTATACAGGGGTTGAAAATGAATGTTGCAAGATCCTAGGATATGTGTTAATTATGAGTTCAAATGCAGGGAATAGTTAAACTAAAACAACTTATTCAGTCTGTGTTTCATATTCGTAGAGAGATAACAGTTGGATTTACAAAGGTGGGGGCTTTCAGATTCACTCCAAACTCAGGGTCACGCATTCTAAAATACTTCAGTGTTTAATATAGCATATAATAGCTTCAGTAAATAAGAAAGATAGAATGTCTCAGTCACTCAGCAAACTTTTTTCACATAATTTGTCAAAGATAGCGCTCATTCACAATCTCATCTCAATAGAATCATGTAGTTTATAACATTATAGCACTCACCTCAATGTTTTTCAACTGATGTATGTTTGTTTGTCAGACTTTTTTTGTCTGTGCATCTGTATGTACTGGGACACCTTCAAAGGGGGTGACGGAGCAGACTTGAGAGCATGGATGGATGAGAGTTAGTGACCCGTGTTCGGGCTGTGGTGAGTGTGTGATGCAGGTAATGACTGGGGATAAAAGTCCCCCCCCATGCATGGGACTTTGCTTGGTTGAGTTGTGGACGTGTAGACTGTTAAGCTGAAATGAGCTGTGAAAAAAGACGCACGCAGCCAGTATCGAAGGGGTGGAACTAGATGATGTAATAGTACATAATGTTTCATCCCTCTTCTCGACAAGGAAGGGGGTGAGGATCTTGAGCAGCTAGTAAAAGTTTTTGTTTTGTTTTTTCTCTCTCAAATTTGATAAGACATTGCAGGCAGGATCAGACTAATAATGAATTTGCTTAAAGGAATATCACATTTCAAATATTAATAGAGGTTTGTAGATTATTCTTCCCCGGTGTAACTCATGTCTCTGTTATTGGTGCTAACATTTTACAGGCCTTATCTGCATCCATCAAATCTTTTTACAATGTTATACTACCTTGAAACCTGGTACTCTTGTTGCAATTGAGTACCCTGTTTCAAAGGGGGGGAGGAGAAAGCATAGGTGATCTAGGTATTGCAAATCAGCCATTTTTAAATTTTTTGCAAGCCATTTTTAAATTTTTACATTTTTTTTGCAACAAGAGTCTGATCTTTTTGAAATAAAATATCAGCCTGATTGTCTAGCATTGATGCAACAAGAAAATTTAAGTTTTTAAAAAAGTTACTGAAAGCCCTTGTTAACAATGCATATTTTGAGTTGTTTTTTATAGATGGTCCCAGGGTGATTGACGACTCCACACTGGATATGCAGTGGTCACACAACAAGATGTCCTAAAAACAGAATGCCTCCGCATGTCGCAGTACAAGAAGCGGAACTAAAAAAGCCCTCGCTGAGGCGTGTAGAGTGGAGGAAGGTAAGACGGCAAACATTTACACTGACTCCCGGTATGCATTTGGCATAGCTCATGATTACGGCCCAACAGGGAAGGCCAGACAGTTTTTTACCTCAGCAGGACAACCAATTAAGAATGATGCAGCGGTGCAGTCTCATGGAGACCCTACTTCTACCTGACAAGGTGGAAAGCTCACACCAATTCCTACACCAGAGAAGCAAGAGGCAACGCCATCTCAGACCACACAGCAAAGGCAGCGGCCCTCAAGCCGTGGAAGAAAAGAAGAAAAGAAGAATTTAACAATTACTTTGGAATTTGACTACACTTTGGTCTTTGATAAAAACTTGGACTTTGATAATAACTTTGGACTTTAACCATAAACTTGGACTTTGATAATAACTTTGGACTTTGATACACTAAGGACTTTACAGTTACAAGCCAGCAAGGAAGAAAAGGAAAAATGGACTAAAAAGGGACGGCATATGGTGAACAGTCAACAGCACTTGCCCACCACAGTCCCTGTGCCCCATGATGGCCCAGCTGATGCACGGAAAGACGCACCTCTCAAAGCAGCAATGATGTCGGTGCTTGAACGAGGACAGGTGGCTCCTTGGTTTTCTGTAGCTGCTGCATCCTTTGTCCAATTTTGCATGATCTTTGCCGTAAAGCAACAGGGCAGAAGTAAATTTGCCACATAACACTTGCCTAGACCACTCTACCCATTTCAGGGATTGCAAATTGGCTACACTCAGCTCCTACTTGTTGGGAAGCATGAATATGTGCTTGTTGTTGTTGATGTTTTTCAGGTTGGAGACCTACTCTGTTACCAAAGTAAATAAGCAGGTAACCGCACAGAAGCTCATGAATGAGGTAATCCGCAGATATGGGGCACCGGAAGTGATTGAATCAAACAAAGGTACGCACTTCACAGGTGAAATAATGCAACACATCATGTCTGCTTTGGGTATATTCCAGGCTTTTCACACACCCTACCGTCCGCGGAGTAGTGGGAAAGTAGATACAAAAGACAATGGAGGAAAATGGGCAAATCTTGAATTGAGTGTCTCCCATTAGTTTTTTCTTTTTCTCCGGAGGGTACATGCCACAGTAGCAGAGTTTGGGGAATGATTTTCTTGTTAATGTTGTCACAGGTCTCTCCAAGGAATTGTCAATAATGCATTCTGCAGTCTCTGCTTTTCTCCCAGGTCCTACAGATGAGTGTCACAATCTGAAACCAGGTGACAGGGTCTATGTGAAAAAGTTTGAGAGAGAAACCCAGTTTAAAGGTCCTTTACCAGATGTTGTTCACCACCCCAACTGCAGTCAAGCTCGAAGGAAAGCCCACTTGGATCCGCACTTCGCACTGAAAAAACTAATGATCCTGCATATCCTTTACATGCTATAATGTGGTACAATTCCTCTAACACACACCTTTGACTACTGTACACTAACCCCCGTTTCAGAACAAATTAATACAATCCAATGTGCAATATAAAGACTACACTGAGGGTAAGAATCCAACACCGCATCGTGCTAAGAGGGAAGTTGACGCTCCAGGTGGTAACTTTGATCCACATGTACACATAGATGCAATAGGAGTGCCAAGGGGGTGCCAGACTAATTTAATTCTTGAGATCAGGTTAAGCAGGTTTTGAGTCCTTATTTGCTATTGTCACTGTTAATAATAATGTAGATTGGATGAATTATATCTATTACAATCGGCAGAGGTTTGTAAACTACAACAGGCATGCTTTTGCAAGGGTTAGCTGACCAGTTAGGGCCCACTGCATCCATGGCGTTCCAAAATAGAGTGGCCCTGGATATGATTTTAGCAGAAAGAGGTGGGGTATGTAACTTCCTGTATGTGTATTATCCCTTTGATCAAAAAGAGTATGAGTAAGGGACTGGATAATGTGACACCAACGTTTCCCTTGTTTGAAAAAGATGAAGAGCCAGTTCCGATAATGCCAACCACGTACGTTACCAGAAGAATGGAGAGATGTACTAGTACTGCGCCGCCTCGGTCTCCTAAGATGGACTGTCAGTGGAATTCCCATTTGCCTAGGGTTACTGCAGAAGACCTTAGGTTCCGGCGAGGGCACACCTTGCGGGGTGTTAACTTGTACAGATAGAGGGTATGGATGCCCGGAAATAAGCCCAGGGAATCCATGGCCTCCTTCTGAGGTGAGGTAGGGATCCCCCCCTTTTAGGAGTAGGGACTTACGGGCAAGTGGAGAAACCCTGACGCAAGGGAGAGACGACCGAGGAAGAGTGCAAGGTCTGATGCTTGATCTCCATATAAGTTTTTAGGGGGGTTTGTGAGGGTATATGTATATATTGCCATATGTTCTTTATGCTTTTATACCTGTATGCAAGTTCTATTCAAAGTTAAAATGAGAAAAACTTATATGTCGCCTTACATCAGATATTCCAAAGGCCTTGCAAGGCGAAGACAAAATGTATCTTGAACAAAATGTATTTTAAACACAGCAAAGAAGAATCGGACGAAGGACGCATACTTGGCTGTTTTCCCGGAGGCGCCAGTATTAAGATAACGACTGTTCAACTATGTACATAACTTTCACTGTCTCAGGCCGGAAATCCGGACTTCCCATATATGGTTATGAGCCCATCACCCATTCCTGGTGATGAGACCAAAGGGTATAAAATCTCATGTAATCTGTAATAAAGGGCAAAGCGCAGTCATGTCCCCGTGTGAGAAACTATACCAGACCTCCGTGTGGTGTTTTCTTCTTTCCGCCGGCAGCGGGGCAAGTGGGGTGGGCCTGATTGGTGCTGTACTTAGAATTCTACCCTGACACTATGACCTATCTGGTGCACCTCACTATGGATCGCATCAAGAGCCTGTTTATTAGAGTCCTCAAATTTCATGAATAAAGCGCCCAGTTCATCCTTTGTCAGGATCGCCATAATGCGTGCCTTGCAAGCTTCTTCCCTTTGAGCACTGGGGCCATTGTAGCCTTGCTATTCACTGTGGTATGTGCAGATGATCCCATAGGGGGTGATATGTACTCTTGTCTTTCTGTATTTCCCCTGTCTATGTAAGGCGCTATAGATATAAAGATTATTATTATATGTGATATGTCCCAAGAGGAACTACAACATCTCTCAGGTGTCTGGTGTTGCATTGCCTGGGGGAGGAAGGGTGAGTGCTCCTGGTGTGCAGAGTGGCTTCTGCCTGTATTACTCACTGTTTTCCTTAGCTGGGCACCGACATAGTCTCTGGAGCTGCTGATCTCTGTAGGTCCCTGTGTGTGAGATCCCCTCTCTTCCTCTGCACTGGCTGCCACTACTAGAGAGTGCTCCGTTGCTGGCCTCTCTGCTTGTGCCTCCTGCACACGCTGTCATAGAGGATCCGGTGCCATCTTGGATCCTACTGCGTCTGAGCGCGGGGCACCAAGGAAGCGCTCCAACACCCCACTGTCTCCTGCATCTGCTGCTATGTCAGGCTTACCCGTTTTTCGTAGTCCCATCCTGTCTTCATGGGTTTCTTTTGATGGTGCTTGCCAGTGCTATGGAGCTGTTATCGGGTAGGTGCAGCGGAAGCTTTCAAAAGCCACATCCTATCCCGCCATGCGCTAGCCATGCCCCACCAAATGCATTGTATGTAATATTATATAATGTTATGCCACCACAGCTACCAAAATAGTCATCCTTTTGTGGATCACATTAGCTCTGGAGAATCAGAAGCTTAGTAAACTTGACCTAAATAATCATCACAGATTAAGTAATGAGGAGGTACTGTTTCTTCTAATAGAAATCCTGCTGGTGTGAGAAATCTTAAAGGTAATCAGTAGCTATAGATGTCACAGGAGTCACAATTGCAACCTGCCCCTGAGTACTCACAGGACCTATCCTTCTCTATGTAATTTTTCTTTCTCATGTTTTTGTTTTGTCATCATTATTAACTCCTTAGGGACCAAGCCTGTTTGTGCCTTAATGACCAGCCCAAATTTTGGAAATCTGACATGTGTCACTTTAACATAGCATAACTCTGTAAAGGTTTTGCATATTCAAGTAATTCTGACATGATTTATTTCACCACATATTGTACTTCATTTAGGTGGTGACAATAGTCCGATAGAATTTGTGTATATCTATTAAAAGCGAAAAAAATTGGTAAAAAAAGGGGTTGAAAATTGTCATTTTCCACATTTTCAACTGCAATATGTAAAATATGTGCAAACATACTGTACAAATTTTAATAAGATATATATTTCTATCTGGTTACTTTATTCTGGAAGCACACTTGAAAAACCTTTTAGTTTTTAGAAGACATACAAATTTAAAATTAATTTTTAAAATTTTGAGGAACATTTTGTTTTCCTACACCAAGCCAAGATTGCAAAGGCTCATAGGTGTTAGAATGATAGATACCCCCAGAAATGACCCCATTAAAAAAATTACACATATTAATGTATTCACTGAGGGGTGTCATGAGTATTTTAACACTACAATTTTTTTCAGGAGTTAATGCAAAATAGAGGAGAAAAAAATAAAATGTCATATTTTTGCAAACATGTTATTTTGAAGACAGTTTCTTTTTATAATGCACATGAAAATGAGGATTTGCACCCCAAAATGGATACTCCTGTTTGTTCTGTGTTCATAAACATACCCATTGTGGCCCTAATCTTATGTCTCTATGCACAACGGGGGCCTTAAACTGAAGTCGTCATTGCAGTGGATCCTAATACCACATGCAGTTAGGTTTTAAGTCAACAGGCTGTCTAATGACCTTCTGCTGATAACTGAAAGACCAAAGAAAAGCTCCACACGGTAGAGCCGCTCACGTGGAAGCGAGACTGGTAGAGAAAAATAATTAAAAAGCCATGCTACCCACTAAGGCGAGCTGGATAACGCCTCAGAACTCGAAAAACATTCGGCTGTAACCTAAAATGTCCCACCAACACAGGGTAGTCCCTTCCATCTTTTTTTTTTAATGAGGAGTATCTTCCGAGACGTTCCTAGATTGAACGGCAGGATTTATATAAGTCCAAACTGTAAATAGCGCCCTCACAATCCCGCCTTCAAGGAGGTAAGGAATAGATGCAGCGCACCCCGACAACCCCTGTATAAGACATCAAGCCAGATAGTGTAGTATCCCAGAATAACATCCTGGTCCCCTCCATAAATGTCATACATGTCTGTCTTATGTGGATTCACTGTGCAAAACTGTCATGTCAATTTTATGTGTGTATGTTGCACAGCTGCGGCCTCTGGAGGGTTAACTCCCCTAAAATCATTGCCTGTCAGCTCTGCTGCTGAATGTATCTTTCCTACTGTGTCATGTGGTACAAGTGAGGTTATAAATGTGAGTGTCTGAGAGCTGGAAGAGGTTCTTCTTCAATCTATGTTAGAGTAGGGTTCCATCTTACCTGCTGCTGGGGACTAACTCAGAGTCGCATGGAAGCACCTTTAGCTTCCATGTTGGTGAAGATGGAGGAAGAGGAACGACTACCCGAAGCGTATGGAGAATGGATGTGAGAGGAGTGAGTCCCTTCCAGAGAGAGAGCGCACAAATCTCAGTTGACTAAAATAGGTACCCATTCACATCACAGGCATATTTTTCCTGTGTGGCCGTCCGCCATTAGGATCACCACACAGAGGTACGTAATTGTGACACCCACACGGATAGTGTGCGGGGTGCATCTAGGCTAAGCCGTCTCCTTAATTAATTTCTGCCACCAGTGTATATGTGGAGTGATTCCTGTCTTTTATCTCCTCCAGGAGTATACTCACTGTCCAGGACCGGTGACATATAGATAACGTGGACTATAGGGACATATTGTGCCTGTTTTTCCTCCAAACCTCTGAGCTTCTGCCTGTAACGTCTATAAGTGAATGATGCCTGTAACTGCCTGTTATATCAAGTTTAATGCAAGTAAAGTTTTACCAGGCCTCAACCATTCCTAAGTACCCGAGGTACGATACACAAGTCTCTGTGTTGTTACTCCGCCACATAGATTAACGGTGTGTAGGAATGGTGGCGTCATGACGTGACATCTACTACTACCCCCCTCATCCTGAGGACTACTGACCCTATCCTCTGCTGCGGTAACTCCCTCCGGGACCAAGAGTTGTAAGTGCCACCGTGACAGGTCCACGCACTACACCCTCCCAACTTCAGCTGTATGCTTGGGTAGAGAGTCATTCCCTGCAGTATCCCATGCATGGGTGTTGCAGAAGCTGCAGTGGCCTCAGTTGCATTAATTACAAAAATCCCCGCCTGTTGCAATATTGTTAAGACGAAAGGGACTTGAGCCTAGAGACAGGCCGTCGAAATCGACAGCACTTATGTCAAAGGGCTAGGAGGAAGCATCCCTGACGATGCAAGGGAGCAACTGCTACCAGAGCCACTGGGCAAAAATAGCATTAGTACTAATACACTCAGACTGTGACAACAGCCACAGTATCCCTTTCTGCATGAATACTACGAAATTTCAAAGAAGTCTAGCCTTGGAACTGGTGACTCTCTGAATCATCCACCAGAGCTGGCTTCTTAACTAGGCACATGAATGCTTAGCGACACTACAAGTACGTACATCATGCAGGTCCATGTGTGAAAAACCCAGGTATAGGGAGAGACAAACGCTAAGAATTGAAAGCAGTATAAGTGTGTACTGTTTCATGGTCTCCTGCAAGCAATATTGTAGGAGGAATAGCACAGGAGGACCGCAGCGTGCTCCTGGGTCCGCCTGATTAAGCGTGTAGTCCGAAAATTGAATCAGACATGATATAAGGAAACGCTGACCGCCAGCATCTGACAGCCATACTGGACGCAGAACCATAGAGAGCAAATTGACTTTTGCCAAACGAGACACTAGAGGATGCATGACATCCCAACTCTTCAGTTTAGCAAAGCAGCCATCGGACAGGCTCCAATGTTGGACCAGAACCCTATGCATGGTATTTGCGTAGGCAGGATCCACAAGAGCACTCTAGGAGTGCAGTAGGAGACTGCTCTGATCTTACAGAGTACTCCTTATGGCAACAATCCAGCCATCCACAATAGTGGAGGATTTGAGTCCCATTCTGCTGCCAAAGCAGGGTCGGCAGGGGACTCCATCCAAAAGAGTTTCACAGACAACATGAGGACCCACGTCAGCATGGACACAGCTGACTGAACTCGCAGTGCAGTCTATATAGACAGCAGTAGCTGGCGCTCTGGTTCTGAGACCGCCTAGAGGGGGACCAGACCCATAGTAATTCAGCATCTCCCATTGCTGACCGGAGGAGTGGCAGTAGCCAGGCCCCCTGTCGGAGGATGGGCCCCCGGACTACCACTATACTAAGACAGAACTATACTGTTCATAATACGAGCTATTCTCTGACCGGATATAAATCTCGTACTGCGGTGGGAGAGCACATAGAACATGGCTCTGGACGGCCCCAGCCTGTGTCTCATCCTGTAACCGGAGATCGTGCCAAGCTGCCTCCAAGGAAACTGCAGGCGGGCCATAATAGGGAAGCCAGCTGTTAGGTAAGGCTTACCCGTTCCGACGCCGAATTCCTGTGGATAGTACTCTCTTCGGGTGGAATATACCACAGGTCTCAGCAAGCCTGGAGCAATGCTGGCAACCAGTTCAAAAAATGTTGTTCGTGAGGCAAAATATTCTCTGGCCGTAAATCTCGTATCGTAGAGAGAGCACACATAGTATGTGGCTCTGGCCATCCCCTTCCGTGTGTCATCATTAACTCGGACACTGCGCTAGAGTCCAGAGAATCCCTGTGCAAGTACTCTTTCCATATGGAAGGTACCACAGGTCTCAGCAAGCCCCGAGTATTGCTGACAAGAGTTCAAACAATATGTCCATAAGACGAGATATTCTCTGCTGGATATAAATCCTGTGCTGCATTGAGAGCGCACCTAGTATGTGGCCCCTGTCCGCGTGTCGTCCTGGACACAGCGGTAGGCTGCCTGCAGGAAACTGCAGGAGGGGCAACAGGGGAGCTAGCCGTTAGGCAACGCTGAACCTGGTCCAGAGCAGAAATGAGCTATGAGTCCAGAGAATCCCTGTGCAAAGTACTCTTTCCAGTATGGAAGGTACCACAGGTGTGAGAAAGCCCAGAATCACGCTGAGGTAAATTGGGCAGCGAGTATGCGGGGCTATGGTGCCTAGATCATTTGGGCACAAAAGTACAGTGATACCTTGGGTTAAGAGTTCCTCAACTTACAAGCTTTTTGACTTGAGTGCAGGCTCTCTCCTGAATTTTTGCTTTGACTTAAGAGCAAAAATTTGGGTTAAGAGCCTTGCTCTCAATGGGGCCGCCGCTGCTGCCGGTGGCCCCATTGAAAGCAATGGCCTGCCGACAACCCCTGCAGTGATTTTTTGGGGAAGGGCTTTAAATATAAGCCCTTCCCTGAAAATCATCCCAGCTGTAGTAAAAAACATATACTCACCTGTCCGCTGCTGCTTGGGCTCAGGCATGTCTAGCCGCCGCTTGTTCTTCCCGCATTTTTAATCCCCGCCTGCTGAAAAGTTTCAGAGCAGTGCAGGGAGAACAAATGGCAGCTAGTCGTGCCTGATCCCCAGCAGCGGCAGACAGGTGAGTATATATTTTATTTATTTTTTTACTGCAGCTAGGGATGATTTCAGGGAAGGGTTTATATTTAAAGCCCTTCCCCGAAAAACACTACAGGGATGCCGGGGTACTATTGCTTTCAATGGGGCAACGCCATCCCCATTGAAATCAGTGGGAGAGCTTCACGTCATTAATTGTTTTTCCAATCATTTCAATGGGGAAACTGGTTTTGAGATAAGAGTGTTTTGGGTTAAGAGCTCCATCACGGAACAAATTAAACTCTTAACCCAAGGCACCACTGTATTCGGAGAGGGGGAGGCCGAGCTGAGCATGGAGTGGGCATACAGGCCTTATGGTGTTAGTGTTACCCCCTATGAATCAGTGCCCATCATAGGTTGCAACATCACCCATAGACCACCTCTCGGCCACAGTACCGCCACATGGCAAAAAACTTGTGCGCGAAACACCGCCCGCCTTACAGGCCCCAACAGGCCTACTTGCGCTGCAGCTGCAACAGACGGCAGCCCTGAACCACACAGCAGCAAAATACTAAACCAGCTGCATGGCAGCAATGAACCAAAGCAGCTCCATACATAATCCGCACAGCTGCAAAAAGTATCGGGCACGTGAAAAAACGCAGCAGCAGAGTCGCATACTTGCCGCATGGGGCTACACATACAAGCAGTGAGCCAGCTACATATTCCTGCCACGTGGCAGCTACCTAGACCTGCTGCGTGTGGAGCTGCCTTATATATACACACACACACACACACACACACACACACACAGAGATATTCCGCATGGTGGCTATATGTACGCATATTGTATACAGTGATCCCTCGCTATATCGCGGTTCAATGATTGCGGCTTTAGTGCATCACGGATTTTAGATAGCCCATATATAATTCTGTTTTCGCAGAGTTTTTTGCTATATCATGGAATTTTGCAGTACATACAGGAAATACAGTACGCCACTAGCAGTTGCCAACGCGAGATTGTACACGGCACACTACTGGCTAATGGAATGTGCTCTGTATCCTGGACACTGATCGTAGTATCGGTCTATTTGTTCACTTTTGAGATTGTTTAGCAGTTCACCCGACGGATTCATTTGTGTAAATATAACGTCACTAGTTTGCTGGTTTTCACGTATCGTGGGGGTCTCTGGAACGTAACCCCCGCGATAGATGAGGGATCACTGTATATCTACATGCTGCGTGGAGCTATATATATACATATATATGAAAACAAAAAAGCACAAACAGCGCAAAGGACGACCTTATCAACATGGCAGCTAACGGCCATATAAAAACATGGTGACCGGTGGCAACAGCGACCATGGCCATATAAAAACATGGATACTGGCTGCAACAGCGACCGCGGCTATACAAAAACATGGCGGCCGGCAGCAGCACCAGCCGCGGCCATACAAAATATGGCGGCTGGCGGTGACACTGGCCACAGCCATATCAAACATAGCGGCCAGCGGCAACACAGGACGTAGCCATGTAAAACATGGCAGCCTGGCAAAAACATGCCATTCCGCAGTAAAACAATCTGGCACCCGGCGGCGACACATGAATATGCCGGCCGGTGGCAATGCAGGGCACGCAGCAGCACCTACCTAAATATGTGCCCACAACCATGTCTCCTACAGACACTAAGCTAAAAACTGGGCTAGCTTGGTGCGTGCAGGGGGATATAGCTAGTAGGAAGAGTTAACACTTTTATGCTTAGTGTTGCCTCCTACTGGCAGAAGCTATACAGATGAGAAAGCACTTTTTAATTTAATAATGTTAAAAAAGAACCAACAACCGGAACCACTTAAGCGTTTCAGACTAATAACTACACCAATCTTTACCCAGTTCCCAATATGAACCAAAAATATACTGTGTACGGCTATTAAATGCTGCACCAATGCAATAAACTACACAGACCAAATGCATTCAGGAAAGTGTGGTTCAGGTACATTCTCTAATGAAGAGGTTTGGGACGCATTAGTGGATATGGTGCATGAAAAATATGGAGGCAGCCACCGCTCTAAATATGTAAATATATTGAAAAACAGATTTAGTCCGCACTTCCTACAAACAAATTGAATTCGCAGGTTCATATATGCCGTGGCTGCAACAATACAAGCAAATACAAGTGGCTGCAGCATTACTGCAAGCAATTAATATCTTAATTTAAGTGACATTATTATTATATTTAGGCCACTTCCATACAGGCGACTTTATCAGATGTTGTTGCAATAAGACAGTGTTACAAATCACCATGTTTCCATGAAAATAAGACCTACCCCAAAAGTAAGCCCTAGCATTATTTTTCTGAATTTTTAAGGATGCAGAATGATTTTTCAGGATTTTTGAGGATGTTTGAACTATAAGCCCTACTCCAAAATTAAGCCCCTAGCTACAATTAATAAAAAAGTCAATGTTAATAGTGTCCAGGCAGCTATACATATAAAAAAGTAAAATCTCTTGGAGCAAAAATTTATATGCATTCCTATGGGTTCTTCCATACGAGTGATACAATGTCCTGTGACATTGCAAGGCTACAAAATTGTGGCATGCTCTATACAGCCGCGATTTGCGATTCTTTTTTTTGTAGCCCATTTTTTTTGGTAGCTTCCTATGTGTTTCATCGCATCGCACTAAATGCGGTTTTCCTGCATTGCGATGCAACTTTTACTAGGTACATTAATAAAAAAATAAAAAATATGTCACCTTTCCAGCGCTGTCACATGCCGGCGCGTCTTCTTTTCAGCCCCAGACTCCAGTCTTCTGTCAGCCCTTCCTGCATTGGAGGTTGAAATCCCCACCTCCAGAAAGGGCTGGCTGTGATTGGCTGAGCCACGGCGCTCCACAACCAATAAGAGCCAGTGCTTGATGAACCAATTACAGTTATTCAATAAATGAACAGCGCTTAAGGACCAAACCACAGCCAGCTCATCCTGGAGGCATGGATTTCAACCTCCAATCCAGGAAGGGCTGGTAGATGACTGAAGACTAGGGTAAAGGGGTGATGTCCCTGAGCCTGACAGTGCCAGAGAGGTAATGTATTCTTCTTTTTTGGTGCACGTAAGGCTTATTTTCGGGTTAGAGCTTATGTTTCAAGCCTTCCCCCTGAAAATCCTTACATGAAGAATCTGACCCACCCGTGTGCATGCAGCCCAAATCGTTGCCTGGTACTGTTGATATCGAGCTGTCCCTTTGACTGCAGGAGTTGTTCCAGGTCTCCGCAGCTCAGATACTCCAGTCCAAGTAGAAGGTGTGTCTGTAATGTAGAAGAGGCATATAAGGAGGTTGGTTAATATGAATTTATACTACAAAGTCCACATATGGTGCACATAGTTGTAGATTTTGGAGATGTGTGATAACAACTATACCTTGGACTGAAATGCAAATTCTGCATGGATGAGGAAGGGACTCCCAGACGTGAGTTGCAACACGCGGTGCTCCACCATCACATCCGCCAGCTCCACTTCCGCTAGCAGGGCTTTCTTCCTGATGACCTTCACTGCGAATTGCTGGCAGGTAGCAGTGTCTTCTGCCAGCACAAGTTCCCCGTCGGCTCCCCAGCCGATCACATGATGGAATCGTAGTCTTTCTTGGATGGTCATAGAAGTGGTGGTTCCTGAGCCAGTTGGCCGAACACCACTGGGTCCTCCTAACAGGGAACAGAATAGTAGAAGTGATGATGTAACATCCGCTGCACATTATTCACTCTGATGGGAATAATGTACAAGTGTAATATATATGTGGTGTAGATATGTTACCTTGAGGATAACTTCACACGGCTGTATGTATAAAAAAGAATGACCGAGTACGCCATAGTTTTGCATGAAGTAAATTGTTGAGGTTAATTTACACACGTTTCTGAGCACAGTACTGTACTTTTTGCGCACGTGGAGCCAGTTCACATGCATTCCATACACTCCCTTATGTGGATTAAAAGGCCATTTAGCTTAATGAGGTCTAAATGTGTTCTTCTTGCGTTTGGTGCAGTGTTGCATGCATCGCTTTGCATCTTTGCATATCTCCCATAGACTTCTATGGGGACCTTTGCTGCACAAAATGGACAAAGATAGAGCGGGACCTAATTTTTTGTGTGTGCAAGAAATGAGTGCACAAAACACGTTCATGTGCGTTACACGGATAAGCAGTTTTACTTCCAGCAAGATGGCGCACCACCGCACTACCACTGAGCCGTGAGAGCTGATCTCCAAGACATTCTGCCAGGATGCTGGATAGGATAGTGATGTGCTGCAATCCCTCCTCATTCCCCTGACATAACACCCCTCAATGTCTAACCATAAAGGATATGGTGTACCATAGAAAACCAGCTACACTGGCTGCATTGTGGGAGGAAATTGAAACGTCATGCAGATCAATCCCTGCGAAAACTGTAACTAATATTCTTCATGCAGAACTTCCCCGAATCAGAAGTGTCTGGATGTTAATGGTAGACCATGAAAGGAAAGACAAAATCTGGTAGCGGCGTAAACTTCCACAAAACGGATATTAGACTAGAGAGAATTAGTCCAAACTTCTCTTTTATTGGGGAACACCCAGCAAGCAGAATGCGTTTTGGGGTAAATGACCCCTTCCTCAGCTTAGCTGGGGGAGTACTAAAAATTACATGAATAGATTAACAACTGGGAGAGATATAATTGATCAAAAGGAAAGGAGAAGAGGAGAAAGACAAAACAGAATAATAGTCAGCTACATGATATTGAGTACATAAAATATTGTCCATGAGAGCTAGACATAATAATTTCATGTATGTAGTAGATGATGCAGGAATATAACACACAGCAGTTTTGCGCACATCATTCTGCCATAGATGGATATATGAGGTGTGACTGCTGCTGTAGTGGCCCAAAGTCACCGGGACCCCTCCTGAACGAATGCTATATGTAGATTGTATTATCTTGTACTTTGTCTGGATAGCGTCTTTAACGTGGAACGAATCAGTAATTGTATTAATGTCTGCAGGAATAAAAGGGTTAATGTCTGCAAATGTGTTGTCTGTGTCTCAAAAATGTATTCTTTTATGTTGTGAGATTGGCAGTCATGTCATCATGCTTCATATATGTGTTTGCAGTTAGCAGAAGAAGGGAGTTGTTAATGGAGTGTTGTCAAAAGAGTAAGGGTGGCTTCACACCAGCGTGTTTTTGTGCGTGCATATGCATGCACAAAAACACGCTTCTATTTGCAACAATGCATTCCCTATGGTGTGTGCACATGTCCATGCTTTACATGCGTGTGCCTGCAAAGATAGGACATGCATGCACCAAAGTGAATGCACACATTGTTTTCAATGGAGCCACAGCTGCTGCTGGCGGCTCCATTGAAAACAATGGTCTACCTGCCCTCTGCATTCTTTTTCAGGGAAGGACTTTACATATAACCCCTTCCCTATAAAAGAAAGATTTTAGTGTAAAAAAATATATATATAAATATATATCTACATATATAAAGATGAAAGCCCTCACTGACTCACTCACTGACTGACTCGCCACTAATTCTCCAACTTTTCGATGTCGTAGAAACATAAAATTTGGCACAAGCATAGATTATGTCCAAGATAGAAAAAGTAAAGAGGTCCCAACTCGATTGTTTAATTCTAAGCTCAAAAGAATTAGCGTCCAAACCTTACGTACGGTATCTAATTCTCTCACTTCCCGATGTCATAGAAATTTGAAATTTGGCACAAGCATAGATTATGTCCAAAATAGTAAAAGTTAATGGGTCCCAACTTGATTATTTAATTCTAGTGCAAAAGAACTAGCGTCCAAATTTTATGTATGAAATCTAATTCTCTCACTTCCCGATGTCATAAAACTTGAAATTTAGCACGAGCATTGATTATGTCATAAATAGGAAAAGTTAATGGGTCCCAACTCGATTATTCAATTCTAGCGCAAAAGAACTAGCGTCCAAATTTTACGTACGTAATCTAATTCTCTCCCTTCCCGATGTCATAGAAATTTCAAATTTGGCACGGGCATTGATTATGTCATAAATAGGAAAAGTTAATGGGTTCCAAGTCAATTATTCAATTCTAACCACAAAAGAATTAGCGTCCAAATTTTCCGTACATAATCTAATACTCTCACGTCCCGATGTCATAGAAACATGAAATTTTGCAGGAGCATTTTTTATGTCATAAATAGGAAAAGTTAATGTGCTCCAACACGATTATTCAATTCTAAGCGCAAAAGAATTAGCGTCCAAATTTTCCGTACGTAATCTAATACTCTCACTTCCCGATGTCATAGAAAGATGAAATTTGGCTGGAGCATGTTATGGCACTCTGCCCCCCGAGCGCCAGGTGGGGCGCCCTGAACTTCCCACACCCCACTGTCCCTGCCTACTTGCCTCGGCCCTGGCTAACCCCAGGCGGACAACTGGGCGGCGGTCCCTGCTTTGGCTGGGGACCTGGCGACTACCTAGATGGAACTTACCTAAAGGGGGACAGAGTGCCGACAGAAGAGGCAGGTGGAACAGACCAACAGAACTACAAAGCAGAGTAAGGCTGGAGATGGAGCTCACAGGCAAACTGGAAGGAAACTGAATAGCAACTAGTGCTGACTGAGACAGACTAGACTAGAGGCTAACAGAACCAACAAGATAAAGACTGGGCAATAGATAATTAGAAGGAGCTGACTGGCAACTAGGGACTGGCTGAGGGTAACTGCAGACAGACTGGCTAGATGTAAGTAGAACCAATAACTGGCAGTGAGCTCACTGCACTGCCAGTCTTTTAACCACAAGGCTCCGCCCAGGGGCGGAGACAGGGAGGAGGCAACTCCACCCACTGCTGTATAAGAAGAGCGGAGGAGTGCGGGCGGCACCCTATGGGCAGACACGCCCACGCCGCCCACCGGCCACCCCAAGCCGCTGGGAGAACCCCGACACAGAGCTGCAGGCCGCCGGAGCCGACGCCATAGCGACGCGCGCCGACCGCGGGAGCCCGTGCCGCCCCGCATGGTAACAGAGCATTTATCTATATATATAAAATTGAATGTATGTCTGTATGCGTGCGTGCGTGTCTGTCTGTCTGTCTGTCTGTCTGTTTGTCCTTTATGCGCTACTACACCATTCATCCGATCGCCATGAAACTTTGGGAAGTTGTTGAGTACACTCCTGGGAAGATTATAGGCATAGTACAACTATCCTACGATAAATGGCGCGCGCGCGAGCGTCGTCGAAAGTTACGACCCCCCCCACATAGATCGAATAAGTAAGCCACCTGCTATTGTGATGTCATCAACATCGGACGCCCTTGAACATGCCCCAACATGTTCTATAAAGCTGCATTGTGATGTCATTAAGGCAGTCAGTTCTATGGCGACATGTAAAGAAATTGACTTTGAAAACCAATATGCGTGTTCAACTACAAAATGATGCATCCGCCGAACGCTTCGCAAAACAATTGCTGTATATTGGAAATGGGAAAATGCCTATCGACAGATCTACACAATGTATCACATTGCCAACAAACTTTGGAAAGATGACATCAACCAAAGACGAATTGATCCAAAAGGTGTTCCCAAATATTGCGCGGAATTACCAAAATCATCAGTGGCTCAGCGCACGGGCTATATTAGCAGCTACCAACAACGATGTCAATGCCATCAATTTCAGCATTCAAAACGGAATACCAGGTGAAGCGACAACGTATAAGTCCATCGACACTGTGATGAATCAAAATGAAGCTGTCAATTACCCAACAGAATTCTTGAATTCACTCGATTTTCCAGGTATGCCACCGCACATTTTAACATTGAAAATAGGTGTGCCTATCATTCTTCTCCGAAACATCAACCCACCACGACTTTGCAACGGTACAAGACTTTCGGTGAAAAAGATGATGAACAATGTCATCGAAGCTACAATTCTGAATGGGAAATTCAAAGGGGAAGATGTTCTGTTACCACGTATTCCAATTATCCCAACAGACATGCCATTGGAATTCAAACGTTTACAGTTTCCGGTGCGACTCACTTTTGCAATGACCATCAACAAAGCACAAGGACAATCGCTGCAAGTGTGTGGGCTAGATTTGGAGAATCCGTGCTTCTCACATGGACAACTGTATGTGGCCAGCTCACGCGTCGGAAAACCTTGGGATTATTCGTCTACGCACCAGACGGAAAAACAAAAAATATTGTGTATCCACAAGCACTTGATTAAATACATAGAATTAAAACAACACTTTGTGTCTTCTTTTCATATGGAAAACATTTCAATGTAAATTCAATGTTATAAGAACGAGTTTCCTTGATTTTCCTTTCTTCTGATGTTGCAGCAACGTTTAAAAACGAATGTATGTATGTCTGTCTGTCTGTCTGTCTGTCTGTCTGTCTTCGCAGCAACGCGCGACGACCCCTAGAATAATCCACGGCACGCAGGCAGACAAGCAAAGTGTAAATAACTGGATTGGATAGCTGCGCTAAAATTCTTGCTTGGTTGCTATTTCTTATACTGAGGTAACATGAAAGCTGCTGTGCTGTGATTGGTTGTTATATATTATACTGCTGAGGTAACATGAAAGCTGTGCTCTAATTGGTTGCTATTTCTTATACTGCTGAGGTAACATAAAAGCTGTGCTGTGATTGGTTGTTATTTCCTATACCCCTGAGGTAAAATAAAAGCTGCACTGTGATTGGTTGCTATTTCTTATACCGCTGAGGTAACATGAAAGCTGCTGTGCTGTGATTGGTTGTTATATATTATACCGCTGAGGTAACTTGAAAGCTGCGCTGTGATTGGTTGTTATCTAGATATATAAAAACGAATGTATGTATGTATGTCTGTCTTCGCGGCAACGCGCGACGGGTACGCTAGTTATGTCATAAATAGGAAAAGTTAATGGATCCCAACTTGATTATTCAATTCTAAGTGCAAAGGAATTAGCGTCAAAATTTTACATACAGAATCTAATTCTCTCACTTCCCGATGTCATAGAAACTTGAAATTTGGCATGGGCATTGATTATGTCATAAATAGGAAAAGTTAATGGGTCCCAACTCGATTGTTTAATTCTAAGCGCAAAAGAATTAGCGTCCAAACTTTACGTATGGTATCTAATTCTCTCACTTCTTGATGTCATAGAAATTTGAAATTTGGCACAAGCATAGATTATGTCCAAAATAGTAAAAGTTAATGGGTCCCAACTTGATTATTTAATTCTAGTGCAAAAGAATTAGCGTCCAAATTTTATGTATGAAATCTAATTCACTTCCCGATGTCATAAAACTTGAAATTTGGCACAAGCATAGATTATGTCCAAAATAGGAAAAGTTAATGGGTCCGAACTTGATTATTCAATTCTAAGTGCAAAAGAATTAGCGTCCAAATTTTATGTACGTAATCTAATTCTCTCACTTCCCGATGTCATAGAAACTTGAAATTTGGCACAAGCATTGATTATGTCAGAAATAGAAAAAGGTTATGGGTCCCAACTCGATTATTAAATTCTAAGCGCAAAAGAATTAGCGTCCAAATTTTATGTATGCAATCTAATTCACTTCCCGATGTCATAAAACTTGAAATTTGGCACAAGCATAGATTATGTCCAAAATAGGAAAAGTTAATGGGTCCGTACTTGATTATTCAATTCTAAGTGCAAAAGAATTAGCGTCCAAATTTTATGTACGTAATCTAATTCTCTCACTTCCCGATGTCATAGAAACTTGAAATTTGGCACAAGCATTGATTATGTCAGAAATAGAAAAAGGTTATGGGTCCCAACTCGATTATTAAATTCTAAGCGCAAAGGAATTAGCGTCCAAATTTTACGTACGTACTCTAATAGGCCTTAGTCACACGGGCGTAAATACGCGCGTACATACGCGCATAAAAACGCACGGGCGTTTTTACGCACGTATATACGCGCGTAAAAACGCACCTACAAAAGATAGAACATATTGGTGGCAATGGACATGGTCATGCGGTTTTTTTACGCGTGTATATATGCGCGTATTTACGCCCGTGTGACTAAGGCCATACTCTTAGTTCCCGATGTCATAGAAACATGAAATTTGGTACGGGCATTGATTATGTCATAATTAGGAAAAGTTAATGTGTCCAAACTCGATTATTCAATTTTAAGCGCAAAAGAATTAGCGTCCACATTTTACATACCTAATCTAATTCTCTTACTTCCTGATGTCATAGAAACTTGAAATTTGGCATGACCATTGTTTATGTCATAAATAGGAAAAGTTAATGGGTCCCAACTCGATTATTCAATTTTAAGCACAAAAGAATTAGCGTTCTTACGTGCGTAATCTAATTCTCTCACTTCCTGATGTCATTTTATATAAAGGAAATGTCACATGGTTACCTCTGCGTGGTGTTTCCTGGGTAACACAAAGAACCATGCAAAATGGTGAACATATTTTTTTCCTCGGTATCTCTAAAGTGACCACGACTTCATAAGATTTTCCGTGGGAACACCAGATAAATACCAGTACCAAATTAACTCGGGCGAAGCCAGGTATATCAGCTAGTATACTTATATATGTACCTGTCCGCCGCTGCCTTGACCCCTGTGGGGATTAAGAGCACATCTGGCGCATGCAGCAGATGTTTCCTTTATCCCCGCTAGTTAAAAGAATTCCCTGCTGCTACATTTGACAGATGCAGGAGAGGAATTCTTCAATTGTCTACCGCAGCTGTCACACATGTTAGCTGCGGTAGAGGATTTTGCTGCCGGCAACCCCTTCAATTGATTTCAGGGAAGGGCTTTAAATATAAGCCCTTCCCTTAAAATCCAGTAAAACTGCTGTAAAAAACGAAAAAAATAGATACTCACCTTGCTTCAGCTGCCGGGGCTCAGCCGCGTTTTCTCCTGCTGTCCCCTGCTCTGATGTGCTGATCTATCAGCAGGCGGGGATTTTGAATCCCTGCCTGCTGCAAGAGCTGAATGTTATTGGCTGAGGTGCTCAGCGAATCACAGGCAGTTCTCCCAGAATGAATGACGGCAAGAGCTGCCTGTGAGCACGTCAGCCAATCACAAACAGTTCTTTCAGCAGGCAGGGATTTTATATCCCTGCCTGCTGATAGATCAGCACTAGAGATCCGGGTACAGCCAGGAGAAGACGCGACTGAGCCCCGGCAGCCGAAGGAAAGTAAGTATGTATTTTTTTTTGTTTTTTTAAAGCAATTTTTCTGCTTTTTCAGGGAAGGGCTTATATTTAAACCCCTTCCCTGAAAAAGAAAGCAGAGGTGCCAGCAGACCATAGTTTTCTATAGAGCCGCCGGCAGCAGTCGTGGCTGCATTGAAAACAATGCACAGACCTGCATTCACGCGTGTTTTTTTACGTACATGGGTGTGAACCTATGTACGCACAAAAACACACTCGTGTGAAGCCACCCTTAAGGCTAATGCCCATGGATGGATTTATGCAGCGTTCCCCGCAGCATAAATCCGTGGCGGAATAACACAGCTATTAGGTTTTGTGGAACCTAATAGCTTAGTCCTCACATGTGGGATTCTGCTGCGGATATACACCGTGGGGAAAAAATCATGGCATGTTCTATTTTACTGCGTTTTTCCGCAGTGGTAGGTCTCCATTAATATAGTATTAATGAAGACCGCTGAAAAACACGGTAAAAAGCGCATTTTTCTGCAATCACCAGCGGGGACTTTTTTCTTTATCCCTGCAAGATTCATGCAGATATATCCTGCTCCTTCTGTGGGCATGAGCCCTTAGTCTGCAAGAGTGAGAGGTCCAGGTGCTTTTGGATCCACACAGACACTGATCGGTCTCTGCATGGATAATGGAAGAGGACGAGCGATTTCCCCAGAGTTGCCCAGGGACTACTACCCCCAGGAGTTCTTCCCACTAAGCAGAGGAAAGGAGATCACCATGCAGCGCTGAGAGTCAGCTGGAAGTGTGAGTGTTGACGGGTTGAGAGTCCGGCGTAAGGAGTATGTTTCCAGGAGCGGAGCTGCACAGATAACTGGGACTGTGGGCCCGAGAGTCTTCCTGAGTTTTGCCTCCCTGTCACAGCACCAACTTTGCCTGTGCGGATGCTTTTCTCTGGCCTATGTACTGTTGAGCTATTTAGTGTTGGCGCTTCAAGTAAAGCAACATTGGACAGTAGTTCGCAACATTATTTAGGAGGGGGCAACAAAGAACATCCCAAAGAAAAAGAAAACCAAGAAAGCAAGATGGTTGTCTGCTGAGACACTGGAAGTAGCCCAAGAAAAAAGGAAATCTAAAGGAAACAGTGATAGGCGGAGATATACCCATTTAAATGCACAATTCCAGAGGTTAGCCAGAAGGTATAAGGAACTATTTCTAAACAAGCAATGCATGGAAGTGGAAGAAGACAATAGAATAGAAAGGACGAAAGACCTCTTCCAGAAAATTAGAAACATAGGAGGTAAATTTCAGGCAAAAATGGGCATGATCAAAAACGAAGATAGCAAGGATCTTACAAAAACGGAAGAGGTCAAGAGAAGGTGGCAAGAATATAGAAAAGATCTGTATAGGAAGGGTAATAATATCGAGGATAGGTTCGACAGTGTGGTGAGTGAATTGGAACCAGAAATCCTGCGAAGTGAGGTTGAATGGGCCCTAAGATGCATTGCTAATAACAAGGCAGCAGGAGATAACGGTATCCTAGTTGAACTGTTTAAAATCTTGAAAGATGATGCTGTCAAGGCAATACTCAAGAATGGCCATCAGATTGGAAAAAATCAACTTATATCCCAATACCAAAAAGGCAGACACTAAAGAATGCTCTAACTATTGCACAGTTGCCCTTATCTCACATGCCAGTAAAGGAAAGCTCAAGATCCTGCAAGGTAGACTCCAGCAAATCATGGAGAGTTGCCAGCTGTACAAGCTGGCTTCAGAAAAGACAGAGGAACTAGAGACCAAATTGCAATACCCGCTGGATAATGGAGGCAGGGAATTTCAGAAAATCATCTATTTCTGTTTTATTGATTATTCTAAAGCCTTTGACTGTGTGGATCATAATAAATTGTGACAAGTTCTTGGTGGTATGGGGATACCAAGTCACCTTGTATGCCTCCTGAGGAATCTGTATAACGACCAAGTAGCAACGGTAAGAATAGACCATGGAACAACAGATTGGTTTAAGATTGGGAAAGCAGTATGGCAGGGATGTATACTCTCACCCTACCTATTCAACTTGTATGCAGAACACATCATGTGATGAGCAGGGCTTGATGAATCCAAGGCTGGAGTTAAAAATTGCTGGAAGAATCATTAACAATCTTAGATATGCAGATGATACATCTTTGATCGCTGAAAGAGTGAGGTGCCTTATTACCAAGGTGAAAGAAGAAAGTGCAGGTTGCAGTTAAACAATAAAAAACAACATTATGGCAACCAGATTGACAACTGGTAAGTAGAGGGAAAAAATGTGGAGGCAGTGACAGACCATATTTCTAGGCGCAAAGATTACTGCAGACACAGACTGCAGCCAGGAAATCAGAAGACGTTTACTTCTTGGGAGGAAAGCAATGGCCAATCTCAATAAAATAGTTAAACATCACACTTGGTGCGGGATGATATTTGGGGGCAGCATTCACATACTTACAGTTTGTTTTTCTTTCTGCCATTTACTATTATTTTCCACAATATCATGAAACTGTATCAAAACGTGAATCTGTCCACCGTATTAGGCTTCTCATAGAGATGAACATCTGTAATAATCCGCTGTACGGTTGTGTCATTGTTTGGCAGGTTTTCCATTCTGTTACTATTTTTCCCCATATGACATGATGATAGCTGAAATCCAGGCCGGGTCTCCTGTATGGATATGGTGATTAATGATAATATCTTTTTACAAGGTGCCTCAATAGTTCTACTTGTAATTGGCGCACACATTTACTGGGTCTCCACATCTGCCTTCTGGATGTATGACAGCTGAAATTGTACCAGTATGTCATCAGTAACCGGATGCAGAAGAAGCCGCCGTGTGTATCAACCATCCCTATACACCCATAATAGTAATGTCAAGAAATAATGAAAATCACAACGTTTATTAAACATATAATCATATGTACACACCACTAAAAACAATTTTAAAAAGTGTAAAAGAACACTAAAAAACATTGATCTAGAAGGTCCCCACAATATGTCACCAACTCACCGCTAAACCCCTATATAGAGAATAACATAACCTGCCTTCCATGTGTATGTATGTATAAGACACTATGAGCGTCCCAAGCCACAAACCCCTCCAGTATATCCTTATATATGTCCACTTACAGAGATGGTAATTCAGAACATCATCTATTATCAGGGAGAGAACCAGAAAAGTAGCATCAGTACACAATGTCAAAGAACTTAAAGGACTCTGAAAACCTCATCAACATAAAGCCTATAGAATCTACAGAGAAGAAATCTCTGCAATAGTAGTAGTCAAAGAAGGGGGATAGGGGTGGAGAAAGCCCACATGTATCACCACCTCACATTGGGAGGGCTTCCTCAAGGGTAACTCACAAAGGACACTGTACATATAATGCAAAATTACTAAGGCTAAATTTCACACACCTGCTCCGCAATGCGGCTGCTCAGAAACGGCAACCTAGGTGCAGCCATTGAACAAGCTGCTGAACACGCACAGTGAAAACAGCCTTGCATCCATGTGGGGATTCCCTTCATCCCATTGCTTCCAATGAGGCGGCAGCAGCACCTGACCCATTAAAAGCAAAAGGAGAGAGAACTCCCCAATCCTCTGTGACAGCAGCAGCGGGGAATTCCTTCATCCTTAGGGCGCCCACCCACTGGCGTTTTTTTCCCCTGCGAAATTCGCAGCATTTTTTTCTCTGCAGGGGTCTATGGGACTTGTAATATTAAAATCGCGATCACGCAAAATCGCAGGGAAAAAAAACGCCAGTGGGTGGGCGCCCTTAAGGGGAATCTCTTCATCCCCGCCACATTTGAAGGGATTTTCTCACTGCGTTTGAAGGGATTTCCCATGGGGATAAAGGAATCCCAGGATGCTGCTGTCCCCTGCAGCAGCAGCAGAGGATCGCCGGCTCCATTGAGAGCAAAGGGTGATGTCGCAGGAAGATAGAACATGCTGCGATATGTTTCTCTCATAGTATCAGATCGCGGTGCTATGCAGGAAAACATGGCTCATGCGTATGACCCCATTCAAATAAATGGGGTTCATATTTGTGCATCTCACAATGCACAAATCTCGTGCGAGATAGTTGCCCATGTGAAACCAGCTTTAATGTACGTTATCTCTAGTCATTTAAAGGCTCTTTTATATGGCACCATCATCCTACTAACTGCTTAGTAGATTAAACGGTTTGCATTATAATTGTGCAGTGAAAGACCAATCACTGATCGGATCTTTCCTGCAGACTATAAAATTATTGTTGGTCTGCCGCTGTATTTGCCATGTGAACAGGCAGTCTTTCATCTATGAACAAATGCCTATATGCTGTAGATGGAGGCAGATGGGTCAGAGCAATCCCCAGCCCTCTCGGACACCATTCACTGGCCGATGATTGCTGCTATTACTGTCCTCACTGGGATGGCTGTTGGTCGGTCATGTAAAATATGCTAGGTTATTATCGTCCCGGATTCTGGTGATTTCTACAATTTTGATCTTCCAGCAATACATTGTGTTTTCCTCTGGAAACGTTGCATTATATTTGGTCCCAAAGGAGGGAGCCGCCCTTCTATCACCAGCACACTACAGCCAACAATGCTGCCACCAGGACATTGATGGGCTTCCTATATGGGATAGATTTCACCAATTATGGACCCTTCAGTGGAAGCCTTCAGCATTTGTTGCTGATGGATTATTTGAACATATTTAGTTTGGATGGTAATGCTGATGATGATTTGCCTTCCTTGCCACTGTAGTGCAGCACCCGGGAGAAAGCCACATCTGCCCCTCCCCCCCCCCCCCCCCCCCAGCATCTCCAGGCTGTTATGTCATGATAAGTACTCAAATCATTCCCCAGTAGTGTGTTCTCAGTGCAGACCAAACTAGTAGAGGAGTGGAGCGCTAAGCTACAGCGTTAGACGGTAAGGCCCAGAACTGGAAGATGTGACAACTTCCATGCAGATAACAGCCTGGAGGTGCGGTACGTGGGAGGCAATATGGACCATGCTGGTGTAACCTTGGTATTTTCTGTGTATAGTTATATATGTACGGGCGGTATAAGCTATACATCTCCGATATATAGTCATACAGTTGTGTAGCTTTAGCTGTCACAGGCCCCCTCACTATACTAGTACTCAGTCAATAGATAGTTTAATGTTATGATCAGGTCCTCGGCGTGGGCAGCTTCTTCTGCTTGTTGATAGATGGCGTCCACTTATCGTCACAACTCAGTCTCCTCCCTTTTCTAGATTTCCTCCACTCAGAGCATCAAAGTGGGGCAGACTGAGCTGAGCCGGTGATAAAGCACTGTCTATCATTAGGCAGGTGAAGATGCCCGCGCCATGCCATGGACCTGATCATAGTGTGGTCAGTCAGAGAAGTACTTTCTTTGTATTCCCCATTGGTCTGCACACTGCAATGACTTGTTAGCCCTGCGTGTCAGGTCCAATCATGGTGCAGCGCTCACATCACTCAGTCATATACGAAAAGAGGATGCTAGACACTGCAGTTGCAGTGTAACATGAGGGAAGGCGAAGCACAATAAAGTGGGATGAGAGGTAAGTGGTGGCAACAGTAACATTCCAAGTGTCAAGGTGACTGGAGAATGAGGGGGGGGGGGACTATTAGGGTATGCTGTGTAATAAGAGGGGGAAGAACTACTAGGGAGATACTGTGTGATAAGGGGGTGAGCACTATTATGGAATACTGTGTGATAAGGGGGGCAAAACTATTAGGAGCATACTGTGGGATAAGGTGGTGAGAACTATTATGGGTACTGTGTGATAAGGGGGAAGAACTATTAGGGGTATACTGTGTGATAAGATGGGGGAAGAACTATTGGGGCATACTGTGTTATAAGGGGGGAAAACTATAAGGGGTATACTGTATGATAAGGTAGTGAGAACTATTAGGGGGATACTGTGTGATAAGGTGGGAAGAACTATTAGGAACATACTGTGTGATAAGGGGGGAAGAACTATTAAGGGACTACTGTGTGATAAAGGGGGAAGAATTATTAAGGGGATACTGTGTGATAAGGGGGAGAGAACTATTAGGCGCATACTGTAAGATAGGAAGGGAAAACGTTTAGGGGCATACAGTGTGATAAGGGGGGGGAAGAACTATTAGGGGCATACTATGTGTTAAGAAGGGAAAAACTGTTAGGGACATACTGTGTGATAAGGGGGAAGAACAATTAGGGGCATACTGTGTGATAAGGTGGTGAGAACTATTAGGGAGTATTGTGTGATAAGGAGGAATAACAATTAGGGGCATAGTGTGTGATAAAGGGGGACGAATTATTAAGGGAACACTGTGTGATAAAGGGGGAAGAATTATTAAGGGAATACTGTGTGATAAGAAGGGAAAACTGTTAGGGCCATACTGTGTAATAAGGGGGGGGAGGAGAACTATTAGGGGCATACTATGTGATAAGAAGGGAAAAACTATTAGGGACATACTGTGCTATAACAGGGAAGAACTATTAGTGGTATACTGTGTGATAAGGGGGTGAGAACTATTTGGGGCATAATGTGTGATAATGGGGGAAAGAACTGTTAGGGGCATATTGTGTGATAAGGGGGGAAAGCTATCAAGGGAATACTGTGTGATAAAGGGGGAAGAATTATTAAGGGAATACTGTGTGATAAGAGGGAAAGAACTATAAGGGGGAAATTGCGTGATAAAGGGGGATGAATTATTAAGGGAGTACTGTATGATAAGGTGGAGAGAATTATTAGGGGCATACTGTGTGATAAGAAGAGAAAAACTGTTAGGGGCATACTGTGTGATAAGGGGGGGAGAACTATTATGGGCATACTATGTGATAAGAAGGTAAAAACTGTTAGGGGCATACTGTGTGATAAGGCGGGGGGATTTTTAGGGGTATACTGTGTGATAAGGGGTGAAAACTATTAGGGGGATACTGTGTGATAGAACTATTAGGGGTATACTGTGTGGTAAGGAAGGGGGAGAACCATTAGGGGCATACTGTGCGATAAGGGGGTGAGAACTATTAGGGGATACTGTGTGATAAGAAGGGGAAGAACTATTAGGAGCATACTATATGATAAGTAAGGAAGAACTATTAAGAGAATGCTGTGTAATAAGAGGGAAAGAACTCTTTAGGGACATACTGTGTTATAAGGGGTGAAGAACTGTTAGGGCAATACTGTGTGATCAGGGGGTGAGAACTATTAGGACATACCATGTGGTAAGAGGGGGAAGAAATATTAGCAAACGGCTCACTGCAGCCCCCATTGACACCTCCTTGCTCTCGACTATCTTTAGTAGCCGGGAGCAGAGAGATTTTTAATTTTCTGGGCCCCCCGGCCTTTTGCGCATATGCCTGACATTTTGCCATCTGAATGTGCAGAAGGCAGTGACAGGTCCTTACAGGACCAGATTGCTGCAGGACATCGTGGAGGCTGAAGGTGAGTAATTTCAGCACTCCTTATTGATCCAGTCCGTAAGGGGAGATGACACTTTTTAAAACTCTTTTTAAACTCTTATGCGATCAGCATTATCCATTGGATAATGGAGATTGCGGGACTGGAGGTTGCACACCGTGGCCCCCCATTACAGCTCCCTGCTATTGGCTAGCTCTGGCAGCCGATAGTGGGCAGCTGTCACACACACAGATCATGCAGCTTTAATCTACAGGGCTGGTGTATTTTTACGGCAGATTAAAGCCCAGACACCCAGGGCAGGAAAAGACATATGTCTGGTCACTAAGGGGTTAAGATTTCTTTTCCATGGTGTTCTAAATTTTGTTCAGTATAACTGTGGAGGTTCTGGGCCTTTTGACCATAAAATGATGGTGTTTCCGCTATCCAGCCAATCATGCACATTGATTATGTATTTATTCCATCCTGGACCGTCTGAGGGCAACAATCATTCTCCTGTATTTCTGATGTGGGCATGCATGCACGCTGTCCTGCCTATTCCATCCATTCAATGGGTGTTGTCAGATGCCTGAACTCTTCATCCAATGGGTGTTGTTAGATGTTTGAACCCTCTGTCCAATGGGTGGTGTTGGATGCCTAAACCCTATCTAGTTTGAATTATGTCATGCCCCAGGTGTCTGTTGTGGCAGTGGTCATCTGCAGCTCAGTATTGGTGGCTTATTCATCTTTACCTAGTTCTATAATATATACACATAGTGTTTCATCTGCTATGTATTCTCCCCATCCATCCCCATCTAAGGACAGACTAGGTTCAAGATGTGGGGCCGTCCCTATCAGGACAATTGTCCCACTTTTAGGCAAGAACGCCTCCCCAAAGTATGTTAGGGACATTGTTCCATTCCTGTTATTTTCCCTGTTTTATGAACCTCATGTTGGTACTAAACAAATTAATGCATACATTTGTGGTGATAGTTCTAAAATACTACATCTTTGTAGGATGCTGTCCACACATCCTTCACGAATGTAACCCATCCTACAGAGCTTATAGTAAACTTTTCAGTCAGGGGCAATCTCCAACGCAACATTTAGGAACAAAGCGCCAATAATTTCTGTGATGTTTTGCTCTAAATCTTGTGTCAGATCTATGACCTCGGTAACAGTTTATTGTGGTTCTCTCAGATTTATTTCTTCCTCAGTGTTTTTCCTCTTACCTCTTAGGCTTTTTGTTCCAGGGACTGAAATTGTTTGTGCAGAACAAGTCTGGTTCATTAGCGTAGAACGATTACTTCATCTTCATGCTTGGATAATCTTTAATATAACAAGTGACCTTTCAAATATGAAGTGTACAACATTCTCATTATGATGAAAGTGGCACACTGATGTGTGCACCTCATATAGCGGCACAAGTCAAGAGGAACAGAGGTAATATATGAATTTGGGAAGACAGTTTATCTTTGGAATGAAGTTTATGTGTATAGCACTGCGTCTTCTTCTTTTTTTTTTCCCTGCACTATGGCACACTATCCAAATGGACAAAGCCAGCTGTAGTTTTTTGCACAGTTTGGTGGCCAGATATACCACTGCACAGGTAGATTTTAGAAACAAGCACAACGCTAAACCATTGCTGCGGCCCTGTCATTACCAGAAGTTTGACCCACAGCTTTCATAAAGTTATAAAATATCTTACCAATATGTCAACACATTCTTAGGTGGCAAAACTTCTTTAATAGTAATAACACTCATGTACATTATGTTCAGAGCTGGAATACCCATTTCCAGAGCTCTGAACTGATTAGTGAGATTTATTTCTAATGATATGAATTTCAATTAAAGTGATTTGTCGTCCCCCCCCCCCCCCCCCCCTTCCCCTACATACACACCGAAGACAAAATTCTGATAGCCCTGATAGCTTTGGCATTTACCACTGCAGTAGCAAAAAACTGTGTCCAGCCTCCCACTTTCCCAGTAGTCACAAAAGACCTTTTTCCCCTCAGCAAGCAGTCACAAAAAGTTTTCTTGCAGATGCTGCTTGTAGTTATTAGTATAAAATGGGTTGTGCCAACATGAAAAGTGCGGCTTGGGCTGTTTTGCTGCTGAAACTAGGGCTATAGTCAAGGTGGCAGGAATAATGAATAGTTCAAAATATCAGTCCATTTTGGCACAAAACCTTCAGGTCTCTGCTGAAAAGCTGAAGTTAAAGAGGAATTTCACCTTTCAGTGCAATAATGACCCAAAGCATACCTCCAAATCAACAGAAGAATGGCTTCTCCGGAATATCAAAGTTTTGGAATGGCCCAGCCAAAGCCTAGACCTAAGTCTCATTGAAAATCTGTGGATTGACCCGAAGAGGGCAGTAGATGCCCTCACAATCTGACAGATTTGAGGAGCTTTTGCAAAGAAGAGTGGGCAAAGATTGCCAAGTCAAGATGTGCCAAGTTGATAGACACCTACCCCAAAAAACTGAATGTTTTCATAAAGTGAAAGGGCACATCAAGAAAGTATTAGTTTTAGGGTGTGCATATTTATGCAACCACATTATTTTAGAGGGTTTTTTTCCACCCTCAAAGATTTCAGTTTGTTTCTCAAAATAATTTGTCGGATTTTCTTACATGAAAAAAACATGTCATCCTAATAAGAGTGTGTATATTTTTTATATTCACTGTATGGATATTAATGAGTGGATAAACATTGTGCTAATTATACGAGTCATACATTGACCATAAGGGATATCACTTCATCAGTTAATAAATCAAACCTAAAAATCGTATATACAATGGTACTATTCCTATGAGAGAAAGGTGTCCAAACACCTACCAAGGCAAATAGGATCATGGGGAGCAGCAAAAGAGGTCTAGGGGCACATGACAACAACATTGCTCTTCCTCTTTACAAGTCACTGGTCAGACCACACGTAGAATATTGTGGACAGTTTGGGGCACCGGTACTCAAGAAGAACATATCATAGCTTGAACGCAGGTACAAAGGCGGGCAACTAAAGTAATAAATGGAATGGGTGGACTACAATGCCCAGAGAGGTTATTAAATTGGGGTTATTTAGCTTAGAAATAAGGCTGCTGAGGGGCGACCTAATAACTATATATTAATGTATCAGAGGACAATACAGAGATCTCTACCATGATCTGTTTATACCCAGGACTGTGACTGTAACAAGGGACAGCATTGTGTTAGGTGACTGAAATATTCTGTGCAGGGCAAACAGGTCAGAAGCAGGGAACTTAAGAAAACAGCAACAAAAGGTTTAAACATTTAGGACCGGTACCAGGTTAACTACAACTATACCACAGTATTTGTAAAATCAACTACACTCACACACATATATATATGTGTGTGTGTGTCTATATTCCCTCACAATACACACATTGTGTGTGTGCCTATATTCCCTCACATAAAATCCACTATATATATATATATATATATATATATATATATATATATATATATATACCTATATTCCCTCACAATACTGCTTGAACCTCATCCAAGCCGCGGGGCTCACGTCTGTGTTCACTTCAGGCATGCTTTGGTCCTGCTAGTCTCCACACACAAGCTAAGGCTCCCTTAAACATGCATTAGCAGAAATTGAAATCACTGCCTCCAGCAAGAGATTGCTCTGATTGGTTTAGGAGCGCCGACTCAGCCATTCAGAGACGGCATTCGATGAACCAATCACAGCCATTCAGTGATGTCATTCAAATGAATGGCTGTGGTTGGTGCATCGAGCGTTGTCTCTGATTGGTCGGTGCTCCTGAACCAATCACAGCAATCTCTTGCGGGAGGTGGGGATTTCAATCCCTTTCACCAGCAATAGATGGTCTATCAGAGCTGATAGGTGCTCGGCAGCCTGCTCGGAGCTCCAGAGAACAGTGGCGGGGACCCAAACGGCACCTGCTAGGTAAGTATTACTTTTTTTTTAGGTCGTGCAGCTAGCCCTGGCGTTTAGCATTGTCAAAAATGTGATACCAAGTTGTGCCACATTTTCAGTAGCGCTGAAACCACTGCCCATTCATTTCAATGGGCGATGCAGGGCTGAAAACAGCCAAAGATAGAACATGCATCGCTGTCAAAGGGCAGCGTTTTGATGCATGTGTGAGCAGCTCCATTGAAATGAATGGGAGTGTTGTACAGCGATTAGCGCAGCGCTAAACACTGTAGAAAAACGTCTGTGTGAGGGAGACCTGAGGCTCCTTTAATGGCTGGTAAGAATCCTGCAGCTTTGGGTGCTGTATGCTGATTATGAGAGGCAGATGGGCTGGTTTCTATCTTGCTCAACTTACTACATTCTCTGCTCACACCAACACACACACTACACTGACCCAAACAGTGTATTAATTCCCTTCTAGAATTTTCTGACTTCTTCTGGTTCAACCCCTCCTCTGGCATATATAGCTGCCAGTCAGGGCTGAGGCAACATAGAGGGGCTGACTGACAGTAGGGGATTTCCCAGTTTCTAAAGCAAGGCAAAGATCCAGGAGATCCAGATATAAACTAATACAGTAATATATATATATATATATATATATATATATATATATATATATATATATATATATATATATATATATCTGTTTCACAGAACAGTCTCCCTTAGATGTTAACATTACTCAGTAGGTCCAGTACTGTGTCAGTACACACACAAGTATACCTGAATATACTGGATGTGCAGAGATTACATTGGACACAATAGAAAAATAGAACTTCTAATAAAAATGAATAAAAATACTATTCTTTAATTCACATGTTGCCTTTCAGCAATTGTCAGCCCTCATTCCTTTTACTTATTATCAGTGAATACATTTATTACTAAAGAATTTTCCCCACATATGGTACCATCTTTCAGTACTAAATGGAGGAAACTACGCCACCTGGTGGGTTTTGTGTATATGACATACTTCGATTATAATCTTATGACATAAAGAACTTTCCTCCAAAATAGTAAGCAAAATAAAGTGTTAGGATTGTAACTTTCCTCATCTCAATGGATTTCTCCTGTGAAGTGTATTTTTTAATAATTAAGGTAAATTGCTTAGAAATTATTTTTTTATTTATTTTTTCAATTTCAACTTGTAATCATTGTTTTTTTCAATCAGTTTTTTTAAGTTGCAGAGCGAAACAAAGTCAAAATGGTCAACCCAGACTTTAGAACAGCAATACATGCAGCCATATTAGGGGCGGATCACTATATCAAGAACTTACATTTTGCACTTGTGATAATCTATATGACATATTTTCTACTGGACTTATCCCTCCCATTTCCTCTTTCTAAGAGCTCATTCACACAGGCATTCGCAATTTTGGTCAGTCAAAAACACGCTATTTTTAATGTGTATGTATGTGAGTTTTTGGTGTGTATTTGGTGCACATTTGTGTTATGGCATCTGTGTTTACTGCATTTTTCATACATGCAAAAAAATCAAAGTAGGCCCAAGTGATGCCAATCTTGTAACAACCCACAGAAAACAGGGTACCCCAAAAAAACGCAGTGAATATGGATTGCGGCAAGGCGGTACACAGAACTGCCTGCAGGGGGCTGTAAACAGGCCTTCTGTTTACTGGAAACTGCGCTAATCAGCAGGGACAGCTGTGCGGGTGTGTCTGGAGGAGCTAAAATCTCCAGATACATTCTGTCCCTCGCTGAAAGCTGAGGAAGGGCTACTGCCAGAGCAGCACTGCTGCTGAAAACTAGAGCCAAGCAAGGCTCAAAGAGAGAGCCGGTGCTACTCCCCGAGAGGGAGGCTGAAAGCCTGATGTCTGTTGGAGACCAGGATGTGGTATTGCCATGAGTCTGAAGGGGAAGGACGCCCCTAGTCTGACACCCTGATGGGCACGTGTAGTTGCACCAGGCCACTGTGTTTGTAGTGAGTGTGGAAACTACTGTTTAGTTAGTACCTTGACAGCAAGTGTTTGTTATGTTTATAGAATGAATGTATGTGCTGTCAGTGGCTGCTGTGTTTCAGCTGGATTTCCGTATTATTGCTGAATATTCAAGAAAATAAAGTTATTTAGACTTTTACATGGACCGAGTGAGCCGCTATGTCATCGCCAACCCTACTCCCTGCGCAAACATTGCCACAGGAGGTTAATGTATATTGCCTGCAGTTTCTTACACACCAAGGGACTTTAACGGGCGATTTTGGTTCGTGAATATGCACCAAAATAGTATATGCAGCGATTTAATTCAATTCTGTATTCTGTCCATATTCAGTCAGTTAATCATATGGACTGAATACAGACAGAAAATATACCCTTGTGAATGGGCCCTTAGTGGGTTTTTAAAAAATCTTTCATATTACCCATTGTGTTCTTCTGGAGAGCACCACAAGGGTATAGAGCAGTGATGGCAAACCTTTTAGAGACCGAGTGCCCAAACTGCAATCACAGGGGTCCCCCAGCAGTAATAATGCCCCCCCTTCCCCAGCGGTCCCCCAGCAATAATAATGCCCCCCCCCCAGCAGTAATAATGCCCCTCCCCCCAGCAGTCCCCCAGCAGTAATGACCCCCCATTCCCCAGAGGTCCCCCAGCAGTAATAGTGCCCCTCCTTTCCCCAGCGGTCCTCCAGCAATAATAATGCCCCCCCCCCCCCAACAGTACCCCCAGCAGTAATAATGCACACACCTCCAGAGGTCCCTCCCAGCAATAATAATGTCCCCCTTAGCAATAATGCACCCCCCCCCCCAGCAGTTAAAATGCCCCCCCAGCGGTCCCCCAAGCAGTAATAATGATTGCGTCCTTTGGGCCAAAATAGGCTGTGTCCTTAAGGGGTTAAAGGGGTTGTGTGGTTACAATATCATTTTTCAATTACAGCTGCATAGGGCTTACAATAACAAAATGAGCTGTATTTACATGTGCTCACCTCTAGCAATTCAGCACTGCAGCCCAGTGGGTCTCCTGGTCCTTATTTTAGAACGTGACTGCTGTAGCCAATCAGAAGCTGCATTGTCTCTGCCCATGCTCCTGGCATCAGTGCTCACACCTTGGGCATCATAATGCTAGGAGTTTTGAGTGGTGATACTGTGGAATCTGATTGGCTGCAGTGGTCACGTGCTCTCCATTCCATAACAAAGACCAGTAGGACCACAGGGCTGCAGCAATGGATCGCCAGGGTTAAGGATGGGTAAGTACCAGAGATGAGCGACTATACTCGCCCATCTCTAGTAAGTACCATTCGTTTTGTTATTTTAAATTTTGTCCACTTGTCATTAAAAAATTATGTTGTAAGCGGACAATGCAGGATTGATTGACAGTAGAGGCTGCCATAAAAGAGCAGACTGTGTGATATAGAGACTGGTAGGCCATCAGCCATTTTGTGTGTGTCAGGCCTTAGGCCTATCTCAGCTTCCATTGTATATTAGCTCATTCAGGCCTAGCTATATCCTCATCCATTTCCTGTGTAGTTAGATTGCTTGTCTAATTTTTCAGGCCCCTCACCTGTTTCCTCCCCTCTGCCTGCTGGAAGTTTGCATTTAGAAAGGTAATTGTATTACCTCAGCTTAGAGGTGATGTAAATAAGCCCCTCCAGTCTCCTGGCTCCACATGTCTGCTTAGTTAGAAGTAGCATGAGGACACCGCATTGTTTAATTGCTTGCCTGTTAATGAAGTCTCAGGAAGCTCATTTATTTAGGAGCTGAGTGCTCCCAGATGTTTAGGCACCGACAGTCAAATTAAAGGAAAATTTGCTAATAAAGATTCTTGGCCATGTGAAAGTCCCAGCCCGATATGAAATATATGTTCAGAAATGGGCGGACCAGCTGAATAAAACACACCTAGACACATTGAGGTCCAAAGCCCAGAACATTAATTTACGTGTCATGCTTAGTATCGCTGAATAGATAAAATCATGACCAGAAATATTCCAGGCACAAATTCCTGATCGGAGGATCTCTGCGAAGATAGGGGGAAAATGGGGAATAGGGAATTATGATTTTTCCAGGAGAGATGCATGGCACCACCCATGCCCTCTTGAATGACATCAGAGGGAGTGGGAGGAGGTGTGTTCTGAGGGATCCTTTATAATTCGGGGCTCAACAGACCCCTGTTGTCAGACTTCAGAGATATGCCTTGGCGTAAGGCTGCTCCCATTGCTTCAGTGACTGTGCATGGATCAGAATCTTGGGCCGGACATCCCAAATCTGGTATGTTTCTTTTACTTTTCTACTTGTTTTACATTAAAATGCTGTCTTGTTGTATATACTTATATCCCCTTATACTCCCATGTAACAACCCTTTTGTATGTCTGCACTGCTGGTCTTTTTTCTAGAATAAATCTGCAATTTATTAGTCAAGCCTTGTTTGTTTTAAAATAAACCATAACTCCAAAGATTGTGTTCATAATTCATATTCTGGGTCCCCGTTTCACTTAACAGCTGGTGGTGGAAGAGTTTGTATGTGAGTGGCATTGTAGCATGCTGGAGTGTGTTAGGCCAGATCAGGGTGTGATTTGTGCTTTCAGTCTGCATGCGGCAGGACCCGTGAAAGCTGGTTACAATTCCACCTGTAGTCTGGCAACTCTGGACTCGCAATCTTGTTAGAGCGATCGATCGAGGCTCTGCCGTGATACGTGGTCATAGTGGCGAGGCACTTGGAACAGTCGATCTGTGATAAATAGCGGGTAATAGAAGTGGGAACTGTTGGGTCTCCCCTCACCCATCCATTACAGACTGTACTGTACAAACAGGACTTTCACATTCCCTGCAAGCAGTCATGTTATTAAGGGAACACTTCTAAGGCTTCAGGAAGAAAGTACATTTCTTAAAAGGAATTGTTTAAATCAAATTTCATGCTTAACATATTAACATTATTTTTGTTGATTTCTTTTTTACATTTTCCATATCATATCAAAAAATCTGAAATCTTGCAATTTTCACTGGCCACTCAGACTCATAAGTTAACACTTCCCATTCTGTAAAAATCACTTTCTATTTATCATCTCACTATCATCACAGACACATAAATCATATATATATATATATATATATGTAGTGTCCCGAAACACCTATTTCTGGCGCCTCCATAATTGTTATACATGCCATGTCTTTAATGTGGATACATTGTGCAAAGTGTCTTGTCTGCTGTTATGTGTATTGCACAGCTGTAGCATGTGAGAGGTTAATGTCTGAAAGTGGCTGGGATATGCCTGGAAAAGTATCAGTATCTGTCTAGTCACGTGATGTCTGCACCCTATGAATGTGAGTGATTGTGGTGTGGTAGAGAGTCTTTCATCATCTTCTACAGTTGGAGTGGAGTGCCGGCCACATGGGGGTACCTTTAACCCTCATGTGGTGAAGTAATGGAAGAGGAGAGGTATCCTGAAGTTTTCCATGCCAGGACCCGCCTCTGAAGAACGAGTGAAGTGAGGAGTCCCCTGTGCAGAGCTGTCTTCAAGTACTAAGTGTCTGGAGTGTTCCTACCCCCCATGGAGTGTTCTCCTTTCAAGGAGCGGTACCTTACAGATAGCTTGGCCTGTGGGAGTGTGTGTGGGAGTGTGTGTGTGTGTGTGTGTGTGTGGGAGTGTGTGTGTGTGTGTGTGTAAACACACACAGTTCCCGCTTCCCACTCTCTGAACAGGTGGTTAGGGAGCATACCCAAAACCCTCTCATAAAGGTCAATGAACGTCCTTTGTACATTGTTTCCATGGACCAGATGACTACTGAATGTGTCAATAATCAATGATGTACAGGGAGATTTTTTTTTTTTTATTCTACGAGAAAATAAAACTAATTTGAAAAATATGTTTCAGTATATGATTTTAATTAGCAAAGCAAAATACAGGTGATACATTCCCTTGAGGCGGCTTTCACGTCATTCAAAATGGTGCGTTTTTCTCGCAATGCGACAGTGCTACAAATCACATGTATGTGAAGCCTATGCTTTCCAATGGGTTCTTCACATTAGCCATCACATTGAATGGCTGTGATTGGTTCATCAAGCACTGCAGTGATTGGCTGAGTCATGGCGCTTGAGAACCAATCAGAGCCAGCGCTTCCTGGAGGCGGGATTCATGATCCCTCTGACCAGGAAGCAGTGGCTGACAACTACAAACAGGTGCAGCAAAACTGGCGGAGGGGAAGTGCGGCTGAGTAGAAAGCGCCTGTTAGGTAATATATATATAATTTTTTTTTATGTAGCTAGGGTTTATTTTCAGGCTAGGGCTTATTTCAGGACCGCAAAATAATCTTGGCAAAAGAGTGTCACAAAATCGCAATATCACCATGATAAAACACAGCAATATTGCACAGAACACAGCTGTGATCTTACTGCAATGTTCTTGCGGCAATATTGCTGTCGCCATGTGAAAGAGACCTGAAACCGATTGCAAAATGTAGAGCTCCACTTTACCTAATGAACCTTGCTCTGGAAGTACAATGATACAAATGAGAGCAGCCACTCAAATGTTAATGCCCTCCAAGGAAGAGGGTTCTCAGAAATACATCATCCTCAAATGCTTGCTGTTCAAAAGCCTATAAATAATGATGAAACTAAGGTGAGTAGAGCCTGTCAGTATGACCTCTGCTGCTTGTATCTGTCAGCTTTTCAATGCATGTTCTGTTCGGAGTGATTTGTTGTGCAAAGGCAGAGCCGAGCAGAAAATTTGGAAGTCAATAACAACTTCCTTTACTTAACCTTGAGCTGCACATATCTCCCATCTCTACATGGCAGGAAATTAGGAAAGTTTAGTGAAAAAAAGCAAGCATCTAAAATTGGCATATACCTTATAACCCTATGTTGGTAAAGAAAATTATGATGGACTGATCCAGTGGATGTAGGCCATATGGCTTCTACTGGGGTCATGGAAGAAGGGCGCACAGCCATGAACTGTTTCTACTGCTTCTTGAAATGTTTTCCTGCAGTTGCCACAGATAATTTTTTTCATTTTTACTTGTACTATAGAAGCTGTAAAAATCTATATGCACTGAGCTCCCCCTAGTGGAGACTGCAGGCAGCCAGTGCTTTTACTATTTTATATGGGGAATTTGGAGCTCACTGGAGATTTATCAATTTATGGCATATTGTGTTTGGGCTAAAACCGTATTTCTGTGCAAATGTCAGAAAAGACTGCCCTTCAGAGTCATACAAAGTGTTAATCTCCATCACTATTATAAAAGTAACAGCAAAACAATGCCAGGTCTAACCATGCCATACTGACAAACACTATGGGGTGGGCCAATTCCAAACATTGCCATGGAGCCATATGATTCCTGTGTATGTCTATTGACCTATGCATTAAACCTACTACTGATTACTCCAAGCACAAACACAGCTCAGGGGACTGAGACTTCCAATAGGGGCCGCTACTAAGAGCTATAAGTTCAGGCTAGAGCTTTGAATCTTGGCTTTAAAACAAGACCAGAAAAGAACTCTAGCTGTAGTCTACCTTGAGCTACATCAGGTTCAAGCCAGAACTTCATATACTCTACTTAAAGCTTACGCTTCAGGCTGTGCAAAGGAAGAGAGAATGGCAGAGGAGGACAAGCAGACAGCATGCAGAGAGACGAGAAAGATCACAGATGCTCCTGCTGTCCCTGTATGGCTTTTGATTATCTTGGAGGGAGGGGTAACAAGGAATTTTGTTCACATTATTACCCACTATGCAACCTTATCAGTTAAAGGGGGTGGTGCTTTAATTTTTTTTAGAAACTGAGAGAAAGTCACCTTGTGCCCAATTAGACAGTTTATTTACTCCATGACCCTTCAAGGAAATGAAAAAAGAAAATATCTTCAATGACCAATGTTAGAAAATTAGTACATTATTTAATCTTTATGGTAAATAGCAGTAGAGAAAAAAAAAAGCTACAAAAAAAAAACTACCAGAAAAAGTTATAGGGAGTCAATTTTTTCTTTAAAGTAGTAAAACAAATTGCATACGTTTTCATATCACTTTAATTATACTGACCCACGGAATAAATTTAAAAGGGTTGTACTAGAATTTCAAGTTATCCCCAACCAATAGGATATGGAATAACAGGTGCATTAACTCCGCAGTGAGGACAACGGATGACAGCAGTGATCAACAAGTGATATGCATAAGAGAAATTCTGGTAAATTCGTTTAGCATGTAATTTTAAGGCACAGTGAATGCCATAAAAATGTAACCCAAAATACAATAGTGCAATTGCAACTTTCGCCACTCCATTTTTAACGTTTTTAAATGTACCCAAGAGTTGTTGTTTTGCTGAAAAATCTGGCATCCCGTTACATCTCAAGCAGATATGCAAATGATTAGAATTGTTATGGGATTATACGAATGGTCTCGCCATCTGAGGCCTTAAAAGAGATTTCACCCTTTGCTTCTAAGAAGGCTCTTGACTCTACTTGTGTGGTGGATCTCTTTTTCTGCTTGTGTAGAGCTTGTTTACCACTAGACATGCCTCTATGATTTTACCCCGTTTACAGAGTTTTAGATAGGGTGCATTACTGAAATTCCAGAAGCTAGATGGTATTGACGAATTGCCCGCTACCTGAGCCGTTCTGACCAGATGAAATCAGTGGATGTGTGAGACAAGGCACACGAGACGACCAAGCTCAGGACTCTCTCGACAGACCACCAGTAGAAAGGATAGTCTAACCGTCTGCTGTGCACAAACAGCTCCAACTGTTTTGTTGTCAGCCATACAGAAACAAGTGGCACCATCATTACAGGCCCTGTTTCTATTGGAACCATTTCCAAGCACTTGCCTGAAGAACATTTAGTATCGCTGCGCTTATTACATTTACTGCCTTTGACACCCACCGTCATCTCTACTTGCAGTGGTGTCATGAACAACGAACCTGGACTGCTACGGAGTGGAACCGGTTTGTCTTCAGCAACTAATCCAGGTTTAGCCATGTGTGTCTGAAGACATGGGGATGAAAGCCTGAATCCTGCCTTTGCTGTGTGATGATCTGAAGTGGGAGCCATCACATATGAGTCAGTCATAGTAGTGGTACGAGGGACAATGGACGGCTTGGCGTTCTGTTCAGAACATCCTGTAACCATATGTGCTGCCTCTCATGGCAGGGCTTCCAAGAAGCATTTACTAGCAGGATAACGCTCAGCCGCGCGCAGCAAGGCTTTTAAAGGAATGTCTCCACAACAATGCCACACTTCCATGGCTTTCCCGGTCACCAGATTTATCACATGTATGGGACCATCTGGGATGCCAATTTCAACAGCCTACGAGTTTGTATGATCTAGAGGCTTAGTTACAGCAAATGTGGACAGATATGATACAGGATACCATACGGAAGCTGACTGCCTTCATGTCCGACCATATCACATCTTGCATCCAAGCTAGAGGCGGTACAACAGGGTACTGGAGACTCCCTTCAAGTGTTGTTTTCCGCAGTAAGTTAGACTTTTGCTCCGATACTGTAATACCTTAGTTATATAAAACGTTACAATCACAGACATAAAATTTCAATTGATTCTGACAAACATTTAAACATAGTATCCATTTCGAAAGTAATCTCATGACGTTTATGCTGCAGAAATTCTACTACATGTGAATGCAGCTCAAGGCTCAATTCACAGTCCTTCATGGCTCTCCTGTTGGCTTTGCTTCCATCTCAGTGCAGTTTATAGCTTTTGAGACAGTATCCCAAGATGGAAGCAAATTGTGAACTCAGCCTAGGCAGCTTTTTGTAGCTAGTTTTCTACTCTGTTTAGCTATACTAAAATGGATTGTAATAGAGAGTTTAAGCTTATGACAAAGCCATGTAAAATAAAGAGAATGGTTGAGTTTATTCCTTTATGTGGCTTCAAAACTCCAAGTGCTCAAATCTCAGATATTTAATCCACAATTATGGGGATTTTTGTACTATTAGAATGGTCTTAACGTTATATTAAAGAAATGAATTAAAGGTTACGTTTTAATTAATTCCTTTTAAGTACCCATCAGTGAAAACTATTAAGACAGCAAAAGAATTTCAGTGAATTGCCTAAGGCCTCATGTCCACGGGCAAAAGAAGAATTAAAATCCGCAGCAGATTTTAACATTTCTCCCGCACGCGGATCCGCACCCCATAGGGATGCATTGACCACCCGCGGGTAGATAAATACCCGCGGATGGTCAATAAAAGTGATTTTTAAAAAAAATGGAGCATGAAAAAATCTGGACCATGCTCCATTTTCATGCGGGTCTCCCGCGGGCTTCTATTGAAGCCTATGGAAGCCGTCCGGATCCGCGTGAGACCAAAATCAGAATTTACTTACCTGCTCCGGATCTTCCCTTCGCCGCGGCTTCATCTTCTCTCCGTCGCGGCCGGATCTTCTTTCTTCGGGCCGGCGCATGCGCGAGGCATGCAACCGACGTGCCCTGCGCATCCGCCAGGCCAAAGAAAGAAGATCCGGCCGCGACGGAGAGAAGATTAAGCCGCGGCGAACGGAAGATCTGGAGCGGGCGAGAGGTAAGTTAATTCTTATTTTAAGCGCTCATGTCCGCGGGGCAGGAGGGACCCGCTACGGATTCTACATAGAGAATCCGTAGCGGACCTGATTTTCCCCGTGGACATGAGGCCTAAAGCTAAAATTTGAAGTTGTATTATGAGATCAAACATTTTGCACCCACATAAAAAGTTCAGCAGCTTTGAAAATGCATTGTATAGATAATCCTATACCAGTCCTGAGATAAAGCATGTATTTACAGATCACAGTTGCACTCACAATTCTGCTGGTTTCTACTGTAGTCGGTCAACGTGTGTTTAGGGGCTATAACTGCTACTGCAGTTTAGTATAGCCACTGCTCATATTCTATGCCCTGTTAAAAGGGTTATTCTGATCTTTGCAAGTTATTACTCATCAACAGGATAGAGGATAACTTGCAGATTGTTGGTGGTACGACTGCTGAGACCGCCACAAATTCTGAGATTCCAACCCAGATTGTCCTGAAGTTTTGGCAGCAGAGGCCAATGCTCCTCTCCATTCACTGTAGTGTGTCGAAGAGTCCCATTGAAGCGAATGGAGGGAGCAGCCTCCACTGCCAAACTTTAGGACACTACGAGGCTGAAATTTCTGAATAGGTAGAGATCCTTAGGGTTCCCTGTAGATAGGAAATAACTTGCAGAAATGGGAATAACCATTTAACAGCTTTCTTCCCTTTTACAAAGGTAGTGATTCTAATAGAAGCCAACACCTGTATGATTACAATATATGCAAATTCCATAAGAGAATGTTCAGATTTGCCATCATGAGACTACACAAACATTCCGGCCTACATCTTTTATTTAGTTTACACCACGTTGGTGAAAATTGCAAAGGTTAAGAAGTTGTAATTAAATTGTGCCATATTTACAACTATTATCTTCCAGGGTGTTATGAATCTTTATATAAGGCAAAAGTTAAAAAAGACACAAACTGGTGGTGCAAATGTACAACTGGTGGTTGTAAGTTTAAAAAAAAATTGAAAACAAGACAAATTTCAAATTTATTAAGATGCGCGTGTTAATTTCACCAAAATTTTCTATACTTACCCTTCTCCAATTTCAATAAATGCCAAATACAGTATGATTATTAAATGGTGACCAATAATTTACATACATACAAAATTCTGCAGCACCATCATCAATTACACAGGGACTCAAACTATTAATTCACAAAGAAATTTATTATTCCAAAGTCACTGAAACCCCTCAGTGCCCAAAAAAATATACAAAGACTTAAAAGAATTTAAAATGTTCACATTATAGCTCAAATATACAGATATTTAGACTAACAAACACGTTCTCTTTTCTTCTGTGCAGTACTCTTAGTCATCACATGATGGCCGTCCATAGGATTTATTTTAAAGTCAAATGTTAAACGTTATGGCTTCATGTTTTTTAGTCTGATTTCTCTCTCAAGTTCGAATTGACGATAATCAACTCGCTCCAAGAAGGCTTTCCTGTCAATGTACCTGAAATTAAAAAAAAAAAATTAAAAACCATTCAAATAAAATACTAAAATTAAATTACAAATCAAGGAGTTTTCCCACTTAATACTTTTACAGACACTACTTCATATCAAAAGCTGGGATGTCCTGGCCCCATTTAAACCAATGTCCACCGAAATTAGCTAAAATGGTCCAGGAAAGCAGCTGGCGAATGTCCAAAGGGTTGTGCCAAGATGATATCCCTTGTTAATGTCCTATAGTGCAGGTATCTTCACTCAGGACTCACTCTATGCCCAAGAATGGAGAAACACTTAGTAAGAGCAGCTCCCATCCCTACAGACCTTCTGCCATCCTGGTATTACAATTTGTAAATTCTGCCCACAGCTTCTTCCAGCAAAACCAGCTGTTTGCCAGGGTGCCAATGTGATCATTTCAAGCCCTGCATTCTTAATAGGTAGCCAGCACTCCAGAACCAATCAGAGCAATCTCTTGCTGGGAGCCGGGAATTTCAATCCCTGTCACTAACAATAGATGCTTTGTTGGTTTGACAGCTGCACAGCAGCCTGCGGCAGCTAGGTGAGTATTCCTTTTTTTTTTAAGGAAGTGCACCTAGCGCTTGCGTTTAGCGCTGCCAAAAACGCGGTACCAAGTTGTGCTATGTTTTCAGCAGCACTGACACAGCTGCCCATTCATTTCAATCTGCCATGCAGGGCTGGAAACAGCCAAAGATAGGACATGTATCGCTGTCAAAGCCAGTGTTGAAGACTCTGTGTTTTGAAGCTTGTGTGAACAGCCGCAGTGTAATGAATGGGAGCGTTCTACAATGTTTAGCGCAGTGTTAAAAAGGCAGCGCTAAACACTGTACAACAACGTCTGTGTGAGGGAGGCTTTAGGTTGTGTTTATCTATAGTTGTAGCTTAGATAAGAATCAGACCTCATTGTATAAGTAATTGATGCAGAAATCCTGGTAATTCTGAGGGGCTCTTACTTTTTCTCACAACTGTGCATTCTGACAGGGCATGTGCAAAGAGGATGTCAAAAGGCAGAAAGTGAAAAACATACGGAAACAACTCCCCTATTAAGGGGAACAAAACGGATTTCTTTTGATACAAAGTAAACATTTTTCCATCCCAAACTATTTATTTGTGTGGAAATGGGAGTTCAGACGGACTTCCTCAAAATTACTTAACATGGTTGCTCCTATCTGACCCTCAGTGCAGGACACTTGTTCTCACAATGCTATGAGAATCATTAAGAAAAAATGTGAACTTGTAGTGTCCAGGAGGGTTACATAAGACGATCCCATGCCAAGAATACAGCAATAACTTCCCCCTCAGGCAAGAAGAAACTAGCTAGGACAAGAGCGTGCTGAGTCAGGTCAGCAAAGCTGTACAGTGTTCAATAGAGGAGCTGTGCCAGCTGCTAACATGGCACAATCCAGTGCCAAGGTTAGACCAGCCTGCCTCTTTTGTGCAGTTAATATGGAGCACTTATTTTGCATTATTGTTAGTTGGAGGCAATACTTTGTACTTGATCCTTTCATAATTTAAAACCTACTTAAAATACAAGTAAAAGTCAGCACTTCATAGTCCTAGATGGTGAGAAAATTCGTATGTGAGCAGCACAGCCAGGGATGTGTTAGGGGACAAAATATTCAAATTATCAGGATTTCCACACCATTAGGTACCAAACTAAATGGGCTTTGTGACATTAGACACTACTTAAGGTAAAGTCCCCCGATGCAAGCACCGAGTCATGACCGACTCCTAGGGCGACGTCACACTGTGAGGTTTTCTTGGCAGACTTTTTGCAGGGAGTTTTGTCATTGCCTTCTCCAGACACTACTTAGGATCGCAATTTTCTCCATTTAAGATGGTTAGCGCCACTGTCTAGAAGATACTTTTGTAACCGGAACTTCTTCAAGACTGTGGTTTTTAGTTTTGTGTGTTCAGGCTTTTTTGAAGCAGCACAAAGAAATGGGCAATGTTGAGTAATCAACCAAAGAAACCAAGTGCAGCAGATGGCAGACACATCATGCTAACTTCCCTTTCAAATCAGAAGATATCCAGCACTGCCATAATCTCAGAACTGGCAGAATCCAGTAGGACCCAGGTGCTTGTAGACATCTGGCCAGAAGTGGTCTTCATGGAGGAATTACAGCCAAAAAGCCATTCCTTTAACATAGAAACAAGGCCAAGCAACTCAACTATGCATACAAAAGTAGGAACTAGGAAGCAGAAAAATGGCAGCAGGTGCTCTGAACCGATGAGTCAAAACGGGAAATATTTGCCTTCTAAGAGAAGGCAAATTGTTCACCAAAGGGCTGGAGAGCGGTACAATAATGAGTGCCTGCAGGCAACAGTGAAGCATGGTGGAAGTTTGGGGCTGCATTTCTGCAAATGGAGTTGGGAATTTGCTCAGGATTAACGGTTTCCTCAATGCTGAGAAATACAGGCAGATATCAATCATGCAGATATCCATCATGCTATACCATCAGGGAGGAATCTGATTGACTCCTAATTTATTCTGCAGCAGGACGAGGACCCCAAACATACAGCCAATATTATTAAGTTGAAATGAAACCACTGATTTCAATAGTTTTGTTTTCACTAGCAGGATTTTCACACGTTAATACCATGTTTTTCTACGTGTGAAAAAGATAGGGCAGGACCATCCTCCTGTTTTTTGTTGTTTTTTTTTTGTTTTTTTTTTATAGTAAACCCACCCCCTCCCCCCCCCCAAAAAAAACAAAACTATACACTGTTTCATGCACTAATGCGCTCTGTAGTGCCAAGTGTATTCGCGCATGTGCCTGTCTGTTTAAGCCCTAACACTGCACTGGTCTCTTTGTCAGGCCATGTATATGTGAATGGTGTGTATATGACCTGCTGCAAAACACTAAGATTTGCACTGAGAGCACTGGCCCTTTAACAAATAAAACCGGGGGGAATCCTAGAAGATGATGGGAAGAGTGCGGCGAGAGGGAGGAAAGGTGAATCTGTTAATTATTTTTTCTCAGGTATATTCATGGGAGAAAAAGAAATGTCACACAATATGTATAAAATGAAATACACACACACACACACACACACACAATGCCACGGAGGACAATATACGACTGCAAATAGTCCTAGATAAGCTGGGAGCTTGGGTAGAAAAATGGCAAATGAAGTTCAGTGTTGATAAATGTAAGGTTATGCACATCGGCAGGAGAAACAGATGTCACCAATATACACTAAATGGGGAAAAGTGATATGGAAAAACACCTGGGGGTACTAGTTGACTGTAGACTCAATTGGAGGAACCAATGCCAGTCAATGCTTCAAAGGCAAATAAAATTATGGGGTGCAATAAAAAAGTGGTATAGGAGCAAGAGACGAGAACATTATTCTTCCACTATTCCATTTGTCAGGCCTCACATGGAATACTGTGTACAATTCTGGACAACAGTATTCAGAAAGGATGTTGCAGTGCTTGAGGGGGTTTAAAGAAGCGCAAGTAAATTTGTCATCACCACTTCCTCAGACAGACACTGTGGAACTCTCTGCCTGAGGAAGTGGTGATGACAAAAATCGAGGGAGGGGTTTAAGAGTGGACAAGACGTCTTTTTAGAGCACCACGACATTACAGGATATAGACATTAAATAACCAGAAGGGTTGTTGATCTCAAATATCGATCCAGGGGGGGGGGGGGGGGGGGGGCGTGGCCAGCGACCAACATGGCGAGTGACAAGTGAGGTGAGCTCACAAGGGGAAACCTCAGAATCCGAATAAAATCCTGGCCTTACCAGACTTTTAAGATCCAGAACAACGCTCATGGACCCATAGACCCTGAGGGAAGTTTCGGACCGCAGCCTGAAACAAATATAACCTCCCAGCACCCATAACAGGAGCGCGGGCGGCAACGGAGGAAGAGCGCCGCCAACGCCCTTGTCGCCTTCCCTCTCTTTGCCTGGCGCCGATCTCCCTGAACCCCTGCCGGAGGGCCGGACCGAGGCTCGTGCTCCTTCTCCACCCAGACGCGGCTTGCCCGGCGGGGTCCCCTTGGGGACGCGGGACCACCCGGTCACTTCACCCGAGCCAGGCCGCTGCTCCCCCTCGCCGCCGCTGACCGGACATGCTCCGATCGGGACTCACCTATCGCTCCGGCCGTCCCGCTGCCTTAAAACCCGCTGCCGCTGCTTGCCAGCGGCGCCCTGCACTCGCGACGGGAGGAACCGGAGCCGAGAGATTTACCCTCCTATCCTCGGCGAGAAATACTTGCCGCGGGGTCCTGGCTGGAGCCGCGGTCGCTCGGCCGCTCGCACTCTGTCTGCCCGGCGCTCTTCTGTCTCCGCCGAGCGTCTAACCCTCTCCTGAGCAAGGGACGCTGCTCTTCTCCCGGCTGTCAGAGCCCATCCTTGCCGCTCTGCAGCATCGCTCCGCAGCATCCTGCCGCCACTTGCCGCAGCGCCAGACGCCCCGTGGAGCGCCGGCCGTCACTCCAAGTCAAGGCAGCCGCGGAGAGCTACACCACCCCACTCTATAGTGGGAACGCAGACCCCGGCTAAAAACACCCGACGACCACCCGACCGCACCGACTGCTGCATACTCCTAATCTACCACAGAACGGCCGGACTGCGGTGCTCGGCGACCCAGAGGACCCTGAACGGGAAGGAAAACTTACCATCCAGCCCCGGCCCTGCGGAGCCGGCTGCAAAAACCGTGAGTAACTAATAGAGGCGGGGGGACAACACATCGCACCAGCGACACAGTCCCCTGGAACTTTAACCCGGGCAAACAGCCCACAACAACAGAATCCCCCTCACCGCTGAGGAAGCACCCTGTATTGCCCATACCATCATATAAAAGCACCCAAGAGGGGAAGCAGGAGACGGACTGTCCCAGCACACAATCCCACACGGGCCGTGATCTGCTGACCAACAAGTGGCTTCCCCCATAGGAAACTAGGGCGCTCTCTACATCTTAAACTGCGCCACTGGAGCGCTGGAACGGAGGCATATTGTCCACAGAAGGCTGTGTGACCACGTGGGCCCAGCGTTCCCCCCCCCCCCCCCCCCCCTTTCCGCCTCTCCATTACGACTAATCCAAGAGCTGGATAAATCATCTACAACAGCTAGCTAGGCTGCGGACCCTCTATTCCCTAACAGTCATTGTAACCGCATAATTATAAAGACCCTATAGCTAACAACATCTAAATACTGCAAGAGTTGCATCAAATTGCCAGACTGGATATCTGGCCTTTCCCCCACAAACAATAGTCTCGATACCGTTTACAACACACCGCAACAGGCGGGAAAGGGAGCAGACCTCTACTCTCCCTAACAGTTGCTGTAACCTGTATAACTATAAAGACTTTATAGCCAATAATACCTAAACCCTCTGGCGAGGAAAAACGAAGAAAAATCAACTATTTCTACAAATTACTACATTAACCTAACGCTTCTCGCAATGAGCACACGCGCTAAAAGCGGCTCGGCAGCTGAAAAGCTAAAAGAGTTTGCCCGAACTGAAACCCCTGACCACACCCCGCGAGCAGCGCGACCCTCCCAAATGAGAGAACCCGAGGACGAAACTGTACATCCCCCGGAACCGACCATGCGACAACTCTTAGAAGCTATTAACGCCTGTAAATCCTCTCTCACCAACAAGATAGAAGAGATAAAATCTGACGTCTCCTTGCTAAGACAAGACCTACAGAACATGCGTGGCAGAATGCAGGAGATGGAGGGCCGCATCTCCAATGCAGAAGACTCCTTACGTCCACTAACTGCAGCGGTTAAAAAAGCCATACGAATAACAGAATTTTGCCAGTCCAAAACAGATGATCTGGAAAACCGATCACGCCGTAATAACGTGAGAATAATAGGCCTGCCCGAGAAATCAGAAGGCTCCGACCCAGAAACATTTGCCGAAACCTGGCTGAAATCACTATTGGGCGATGATGCTTTCTCCGCCCACTTTGTAGTGGAGAGAGCCCACCGGGTCCCAGCAAAACCACCACGACCGGGAGCCCCCCCGCGCCCATTCCTAGCAAGGATCTTAAATTGTAGAGACCGAGATGCCGCGCTCCGTCAGGCTAGGCTAAAGGGCCCACTAAAGTACAACAACGCAGCAATTTCCATATTTCCGGACTTCTCGGCCGAGCTACAAAAACAAAGAGCCACCTTCACAGAAGCAAAGAGGAGATTCAAGGAGAGAAATATCCCCTATTCAATGGCATATCCAGCTCGCCTGCGTATCGTAGCCCAGGGAAAGGTGACCTTCCTCCAATCTCCCACTGAGGCCCTGGAATGGCTGGACATGCACCCGGAACCACCGAAGGACGATTGACCCCACTATTTTTACGGCAGGACTTTAAATTCAGTCATAATTAATGTGACCAATACCCCTTTGACCTATGGACGGTGAAACGCAAGAACGCGACACCTCCAAATTGCTATAGGGACTTGACGGATGTCCATTGCCCTCAATAGGCCAACGGGATATTCCCCCCCCCAACAGAGTAACATCTGCTACTTCCTGATAGACAGTAGCTAAACTGCTTTTTAGTTCTCAATTTGTTGTTGTGACATCTACGCTGAAATTTAAGCAAGATGTCAAAGGTTAAATGTTTAAATTGTTGTAATCTGTTCTGTATTATTAATATTTCCAACAAGTCTACACTGACACAACCCCTCCCCCTACACTTGTCAATACCCTCCCCCCCCTCCCACCCCAAGGATAGAGACACACTATTTAAACTACATATTTGCATATCCAGTAATGACCCTAAAATGTCTTAGCCGGAATGTCCGGGGTCTCGGTACCGCGCTCAAACGGAGAGCGGTCTTTTCATATATCAGGCAAATCAACCCACATATTATAAGCTTGCAGGAAACCCATCTTATCAAAGATAAGGCTGACACTCTCGCGAAACCATGGGTGCAGTGGACAGCCCACTCCTTCCACACCTCCTCCTCCAGGGGCGTCTCGGTGCTTATCCACAGGTCGCTACGTTGGAACCCCATTAATGTCCGCAGGGATCCCGAAGGAAGGTCCATATTCATATATGCCGAAATAGACTCCAAACCTTATGTTATCCTATCTATTTACAACCCGCCCCACCACAACCTCCATCTTTTACAAACCGCTATAACATACGCACATCAATACCCCTCGGCAGGGGTGATCTGCTTAGGCGATTTCAATATGGTAATGGACCCTACCGAAGACAGATTCCAGACACCCCCCCCCACGCGGCCCCCACTTCAGCTACCTCCCTAAAACAGTTAATTGAAAGCGTTGGCTGGATTGATCTTTGGCGATTCCGACACCCCAGCACGCGAGAATTTACTTGTCACTCCCCGGGACATAATGCACTGGCAAGGATCGATTACATATTTAGCTCTGAAGAGCTGGCAATATTTTTATACAACATAACGCACTGTCCGCGAGGCATATCAGACCATAGCCCTGTGCTACTAACCTTGAAATTCCCTCAACAAAACATAATCCCCACCTGGAAACTCCACCCATTCTGGCTGAAACTAATCGGACCGGATGATCAAACACCTTTCCACATTTCCTTATTTTTAGATGCCCATAATGATAATACCCACCCCGCCCTGAAATGGGACACTCTCAAGGCTTACATCAGAGGGTGTCTCAAATCAGCCATCTCGTACATTAAAAAGACGACAGCCCAGACCGACAAAGAATTAGAAAACCAGACAATGGAAGCTGAAAAAACATATACATCTAACCCTACAGACGCCAATAAAATAGCCTGGCTTAGTCTATTTCGCCTTCACAAACACCAAATACATGCTAAAGCCAAACGTAAACTATTCTTTACCAAACAACATTATTTCGAAGTAGGGAATCAGTCCAGCCACCTGCTTGCAAACCTTATCAGACGTGAAAATAACACTAACACGGTCCTTAAGATCCAAAGTCAGAGCGGAATGGAGCTGACTGATGCCCCATCCATCACAAACTGTTTTAAAGATTTCTATACTAATCTTTACAGTTCGTCCTCTCAGAACACTGTGACAGATATCCTAAACTACTTGAGCGACCTAAATTTTCCAACCCTCTCCGCAGAACAGGTCGAGCTCTTGGAAGCGCCAATCACCCTGGAGGAGATTCAACAAATAGTAGAAGACATGGCTCTTAACAAATCACCCGGTCCTGATGGCCTCCCAATTGAGACATACCGTAAATATAGCGAGCATCTAACTCCATTACTACTTGAGACCCTTAATCAAGCCCAAACAGACAAAACACTCCCGCCTTCATTCTACAAGGCCGCCATAGTAGTAATACTGAAACCCGGGAAAGATTCTATAGACTGTAGCTCCTATCGTCCAATTTCACTGGTAAACGCAGACTACAAGATTCTAACTAAAATCCTAGCTACCAGATTAAACCAGGTAATTCTCTCCATTATTCACCCAGACCAGACGGGTTTCATGCCAGGGAAATCTACGACAATAAATATTTGCAGAGTCCAAACAGCTATCCAACTAGGCAAGAAATACAATATGCCCAGGGCTTTGGTCTCGCTCGACATGGCTAAGGCCTTCGACTCGCTAGAGTGGGCCTTCCTGGAGGCCTGTCTGATCCGCTTTGGATTTGGACCTAAATTTCAACAATGGGTCAAAACTATATATAAATCCCCAAGGGCAAATGTAATTGTAAACGGTATCCCATCAACCGAATTCCAATTAGCCAGAGGCACCCGACAGGGATGTCCTTTATCCCCGGCCCTATTCGCCATAGCCATCGAGGCATTAGCAATCCGCTTGAGAAGCGCCCCTAACGTGACCGGTATCAGATGGGCTGACCATGAAAGCAAAGTGGGACTGTACGCGGACGACACAATCCTCTTTTTATCAGACCCAATAAACTCCTCCCAAGCTATGATTCACATAGACAAATTCTCCCGTTTCTCAGGGCTATACGTCAACTGGTCCAAATCAACAATCCTCTACACAGACCCCAATCCAAAAAACGACCCCTGCGTCACCAGGTACGGATTAAAACCGGTCCAAACATTTAAATACCTAGGGATGTTTATGTCATATGACCACAATAACGCAATAGCAGAAAATATAAACCCACTAATAGAAACTATAAAACACAAGCTGAAGAGTTGGGCTAAGCTACCGCTCTCTGTGGCCGGGCGAGTTAATCTCATCAAAATGGCAATTCAGCCCAAATGCTTGTACATACTGCAACATATGCCAGTAAGTGTCCCCAAACGCTTTTTCCAATCCCTAAATTCGCTTATCATTACGTTCATATGGAACTCCTCCCGCTCCAAACTAAGCTTGTCTATATTACAAAGGCCCAAAGAACAAGCGGGAATGGCCCTTCCGGATCTTCGACTATTACTTAGCAGGGCAACTGAGGAACATACGAGCCTGGGTCTTAGATAAAGAACTGCCCATAGCGGACAAACACCTCACAAAACAGGTAAAAGGTAACAACCTTTTAAGCTTCCTAGAATTTCCAGAATGCACTAACCCCGCCGACATACTCCCGCTTCACAAACTAGCTATTGGTGTGTGGAGGGAGGCGAAGACACTGCAGCGATACCAGAACATAATACCTGAACTTCCCCTCTGGAACAATCCAGGTCTCACTGCGCTACAATCAATACCAGACCCACAGTACTGGATGACTCGGGGAGTACACACACTAGGCGACATATACACGAACGAAACACTTCCCACATTTATACAACTGCGTGACAGGTTGCAGTTCCCACATCTTCAATTATTTAGATTTTTCCAGTTAAGACATGCACTGAACTCACAATTCCCACCCACCTCAACTCGTATATCCAAGTTCCCCACAATTGGCATCCTCAAGTCTCAAGGACCTAAAGGGCTGATCTCAGCCCTATACACACACCTCCTCTCAGCTAAAATAGACCTTAATCCACCCCCAGCATATGATAAATGGAAACAAGCCATTCCATCTCTCACACCCGAAGAGTGGCAAGATATCTCTGAGGCCCATTTGTCAGTCTCCCCGGCCGTAAATAACAAATTGATTCAGTTATATATAACACACCAAGCCTATCTCACCCCTAGCCGCCTATACAAAATGGGCAACACCTCCTCAAATTTCTGCCACAGATGCCACCAACCAGAGTCAAATTTCTGGCACCTAATATGGGAATGCCCACCAGTCAACGCATATTGGTCGGAAATTGTCGACCTTATTAATTTACTACTACCGCCCCAATTATCTATCGCCCTGGACCCTAAGGTGGCGCTGCTTGGCCTGCTGGAGGAGGAGGTGTGGCCATACTATATTCGCACCTTCCTCGAAAAGGTGCTGTTTCTGGCCCGAAAGGTAATAGCCATGAAATGGATGGCGATAGAAACCCCCTCAGTCCCACATTGGATTCAACTGGTAAACACTGTAACCTCCTACGAGAAAATCATTTACCAGAATCGAGGGTGCCCGGCCAAATTTCACAAAATATGGGGAACGTGGTTAGACTCCCACTCAACTCTATCTATGGAGTGAGTCTCGAGACACGACAGATACATGCTCACCCACAATCCCCCTCCCTCTCTCCCTCTTTAATCCTTCTCTCCCCTTCCGATCCCCTTTTCCCTCGACAACGGTCTGTAGATTTGTAACTGTTTATCTATTTACTACTATGTCCGAAACAAGTCAGAACAGAACTGTTCAAAAGTTAAAAGTTTAACGTTGTAATTCTTTATTCAAGTAATCCTCGGAAAAATTGTAACAGAACTCGAAATGATTTTTCTGCAATGTAGTACTCATAGGTGCATAACCACATATCCATCGAGAGTTCTTATTCTTGTATGTTGTATTTTTCTATCTTTTCACCAATAAATAAAACGAATTTTAAAAAAAATATCGATCCAGGGATTATTCTAACTGGCATTAAGGAGCCGGGAAGGATTTCCCCCACCCCCAGAATGAGGGTAAATTGGCTTCTGCCTCACTGGGATTTTTTTGTCTTCCTCTGGATCAAGAATGGCGGTGGGAGGATGGGGGCGAGAGTGGTGGGTGGTAACAGGTTGAACTGGATGGACATTTGTCTTTTTTCAGCCTAGCATACTAGGTTACCAGTAAAGTGTTGAGATGTGTAGCCACTGAAGCTTGTTTAGCTACACACCTGGGACTTTAGACTGCACCAAAAGTGCGTATCGCTCCTCTTTTATTCCTACGCTCTTCTCTACAACATGTACAAGGGCACAAGAAGCAGCTGCATACGGGGCCAGAGCCAGCACCCGTCAAATCTAGGCAGGTACTGGGGCCCAATGCATCTGGGGGGTGCTACCTCTGTGAAAGGTTCCATTCTCTACAGCTCTCAAGCAATGCTGGAAGCTGTGAAGAAGATGTAATCGGTAAAAGATAATGAGCATTTTCCTGGAAATGCTCACATGTCAGGAAAGTCATGTGATGATGTGACATCACCACCTCCCAGGAGACAATACACTTTAGAAGCTTAGCATTTGTTAAGGGCTAGAATGTATTACCTCCTGGGAGGTAGCGATGGCACATTATGTGACTTTCCTGACATGTGACCATTGCTTGTATTTTCATGTCCAGAAGCCCGTGGAGCAGCATTTTGTCTTGTGTACAGCTGTGGGAAGGAGCAGCTAAATGGTGGGTTTGCAGTGGAAAGGTTCGGGAGTCAGTTCTGTACACGGCTGCTGTGTGAACAAGCACCTTTCCTTCATCCTCTGCATCCATACTAAAAAGTAAGCAGGCTGCACCAATAGTAAACCCTAAGCTGTGTGTATAAGGCTTGTTTTTGTGGGAATTTATTTTCTTTTTTGGGGGGGTCTACACTGAATATTGGGTATGATTTGGGGGGGCTGTACCTTGAAGATTGGAGATATTCTAGCATCAACCTTCATCCCTCTGTAGCCTCCCGCTCTCCACATTGTGCACAGGGCCCAGAAACTGTGCAACTTCAATACATCAACCATTAACTCCTCCTTTCTAGTTCCTTTTACTTTGAAGTGCTGGAACGGAGGAGTTGAGAGGGTAGCGGTACAGAAGTTATACGCGCTGCTGGCCCCTGTGGAGAGCTGGAGCCTACAGAGTGATCAGCCGTGTCCCAGTAAGCGGAAGATGCTCGTTATTCTTGGTTGCATGGTTTGTCCTTGTGAAAGGTCGCATGTACAAGCTGGTTTTAATGAACTCAATGACTAGACTGGTCAGTGCAACCGCTCACGAAAACAAACGCGCACAATTGACAGCTCCCTGCGCATGCTGTAGCTGCTTGCAGAAGGAGACATCTAATACAATGTATTTTACAATTTCTTTATCAGTAGTTTTACTGGCTACGCTTCCAAACTTTTTTCTTTTTAACAGTAGTCTCACACCTAGCATTTATAGGACAAACACTGCATCCTTTTGCAGAGCTTTCCCTGGTGTTTTCTTGTGCCCCTTCACACATCTATCTTATGGCTGGATTAGCAGGACTACCTTCATACCGATGGACTTGAAAAGATAGATTGATTCACTAGTGTTGAAAGGTGGCATCTTGCTGGTCAAGTAGACTAAATGCTAAATGACATGAAAACACGGCAATGTTACAGAAAAAAAGGCGGATATATGGCAATCTAAGTTGGCACAGAGTTGCTCTTACCCATCTTTGCCCCTGTTGTGGAGAGCCAATTCTTCTCCAATACCCTCTTGCACTTTAAAACTTTCCCAGTCCAGCTTGGATTTCTCCAGCGTGCTCATCTTCTGCTTTTTGGAGCCAAAGTTTCCTAGTATACTGCTCATACCTGTGGGTCTTTTTACACTGTAATGACACAATGGAAATACAAGGATCATACTTACTACCATCTTCATAAATAAGACTGGATCCCAAAGCAGTTGTATGACATTAGAAGATACAAACATCACCACTGAGAATCAAATCACTCTGTGCCAAACCTTGTCCTGGGACTTAATAGCTTCTTCATGTACAATCTTAAAACATAGAGATAACTTTCTTATGTAGCCTTGGATGGTGATTTTAAAGCTATAGATTTATAACCTGTCCATAAAAGTACATATCATAGATTTCTTATTCCCATGTGTTAAATAATCATGACAAGTCCTTAAAGGAATTGTTCCCTTTATATAAGATACCGTACCATACACACGAGTAACATTTAAAAAAATATTCTTTTTTTATTATAATCTCATATAAATAGAGATGAGTGAACGTACTCGGTAAAGCACTACTCGTCCGAGTAATGTGCTTTATCCGAGTACCTCCCCGCTCGTCCTGAAAGATTCGGGGAGCGCCGCTGCTGACAGGTGAGTTGCGGCGGGGAGCGGGGCAGAGCGGGCGGGAGAGAAGGAGAGAGAGATCTCCCCTCCGTTCCTCCCCGCTCTCCCCTGCAGCTCCCCGCTCCGCGGCGCTCCTCGAATCTTTCAGGACGAGCGGGGAGATACTCGGATAAAGCACATTACTCGGACGAGTAGTGCTTATCCGAGTACGTTCGCTCATCTCTACATATAAACCTTTACATCCAATAGGAAGGATTTATCAAAAGAAGCGCAATGGAAAAGTGGTATAATTGCTCATTGATCTTTTGATTTGCATAGCCACAGAGAAAGTCACCAGTGACCGTTATGTCCCCTAAATGTCCAATGACATTCCACCATCTTTCAGTGCGTCTTGTTTCTACGGCGCACGAACTGCGACAAAAATGGCATGATAGCTGTATTCTGTAGGTCAGTAGGATTACTACGATACCAAACTGATATAGTTTTGGTTTGTTTGTTTTTTTGCAGTACTACTAAAAAAATTTTTGAAAGACATTTAATTTTTTAAAAATTATTTTCTGCCATCTTCTGCGCACAATAACTTTTTTATTTTGCCGTGGACGTAGTTGTGAAAGGGCACATTTTTTGCACGACATCCTGTAGTTTATGTTGGTACCATTTTGGAGTACATACGACTTTTTGAACGCTTTTTATTGCATCTCTTCTGGAAAGCGGGAATACCAAATATGTATTTTTGTTTTAGGATTAAGATTTTTATTATAGATATGGCAAAAGGGGGGTGATTTAGACTATTACTTTTTTTTTTTTTTTTTAGCCCCTCTAGGGGACCACAACTAGCAATGCTTTAATTGCTCTTGCGGTATGATGTAATAGCATTATATCATACCGCAATCTGACAGGCAGTCTATCCCACAGGGATGACTTGATAGGCAGTCTGTCGAGACAGCCCTGTGGGCTTTTTAGGAGGACCCCGGCTTCCATGACACCTGTACGGCTCCCTGCGATCTCACCGCAGGGGGGCCGTACGGGACCCCTGAACATCGTTCAGTGCATTTAAAGGGTTAATAGCAGTGATCGGCCACGCGACTGATTGCAGCGATTGACCGCGGGTGTCAGCTGTAAAAAACAGTTGATGCCCGCGCTGCATGGAGAGAGGTCACCCAGCGATCTTTCTTCATACATACCCCGACGCTGCATGACTTAAATGTACGTCATATAGCGGGAAGGGGGTTAACTAACCTGATAACTTTGGGTCCTTTTGTATGGTCCGAAAATTGTTTGGATTTCCACGATCCAGTGAGAATCTGAAGATTATAGTTCAGTGTATCGTTCAGTCGGGACATGAATATAAATGAGAATTTGTTTGCTTCTCATTTGCTGTTCAGTCTCTGCATGGGGAGAACAATAGGTGGGCCCGTGTAAACAGTCACTAATGAACAACTCCATGCTTACTGTGAATGGAGGCGGGTGGTCTAGAACGATCCCTGGCCCGCTTTTACTAGTGATGCTCATCCCTATCTAAAAGCACAGGAACAATTATCACTGGGACGACCTATCGGGCATCTGTACCCAACAGATTGCCTCATGGAAAAGCAGTCTTATTTCATGAAGTCTTTAAGGTAAAAAGAATGGTAAGCTCCAGTAAAAGAACAGCTTTCCATAGTAATGATGCACTTGTTTTTCAAACTCCTTTTTGAATGGTTATTTAGCCCAAATATATTGGGCTACATAGTGGCAACAGAAGATGCAGCAGTGATTGTAATAGTTACATATAAATAGGATGAAGTATAAAACATGTGGATACTTGGCTCTAGGGAAGCACAAGCATGTTCCTTGCATATGCAAATAAACTCCTTCCAGAAAAGAGGGAAGCCATTTCTGTAGTGCTACCTATTGGAAGGTACATATACAATAAGTTAATGCCTGACCCTTCAAAGGAAACCTGTCAAGCCCGCTAAGCTGCCCAAGCTGTGGGTAGCAGGGCATAGTGACAAACAGATAGATTTCAGCGGTCCGTCACTTATACCGATCGGTTTAGTGATTTTGCAAATCTAACTTTTAAAACTTTGTAGCATTGAAAAGGAAATTAGTCCAATAAAGCCTGTGTATATTCATATATGCACACTTGTGGTCCTTGTGTGTTATTGTGCCCATGGAGGGACCTTTCAATCAGGGTCTGGAGGGAGGAGGGCAGGCATATATGAATATGCATGAGCTTCACTGGACTCCTCTCCAGTCTGGTGCTGCAAAGGTCCACAAGTTAAGATTTGCAAAACCACTAAACCAATCAATACGGCTGAGATCAGGGTCTATCACTAAACCATGCTGCCTACAACCTGGACATCTTAGGGGGCCTGACAGATTCTTGCAACATAAGTAATGTTATAAGCCCAACAAGAAGCCTCTCCATGAGGAAAACATGTCCATTTATAGACAAGACGTTTCAGGGTTCTTGCCCCTCATCGGTACAAGCAGAGTACCGGTTGGCTGGGGGAGCAGACCTTGTCCCTTGGACCATAATGTTATCCTATCAATTTAATGAAAATATAAAATCAGATAAATACCAAAAGAATGTTTCCTACCAAAAATATATGATGGCCACTGCAAGGCTTGGAAGGAGGAGGGGGGGGGGGGGGCGGGGATTACATAGACCCCAATTTGTAGAGCCTGGTTAGAACCCGATGCTACGTCATCATGCAATGATTAGCCATAAGATTCAAACCGCCTGCTCATACTGTGTTGGTCTCCACAAGACCTCTGAAGGCATCCTCTGGTATCTGGCACTAAGATGTTATCAGCAGATCCTTTATGCCATAGATTGTACTTGTATATCCAGTACATCTTGCAGATGATCGATTTGATTAAAGGGATTCTGTCACCTCCAAACAGCACAGTAAATAAGCTTATGGTGCTGTTCGGGGAGGTGACAGACAGACAAGGGATTTTTTTCTTAGTTTTTTTTTTTATACTTCACTGGTGGACAGCACAGGAACATTAAAAATACATCCCCTGGCTCCCTGTCACCTCCCCGAACAGCACCATAACTTAGTTTATGGTGCTCCTCGGAAGTGGCACTTTTTTGAGGATATGGTGAATTTAAAGCCAAGTAATCACATGGAACGCTTTCATGTCCCTCAATCCATTCCTGAACAATTTTTGTAGGAATCAATATCCTGCTGAAAAAGTCCACCACCATTACGGGATATGGTTGACATGAAGGGGTGTATGTGATCTACAGCTGAAGGCTGGCCATCAATTCCCATTCACATGACTGTCACTAGATCACAGGTCGTCCTTCCGTAGACCACTTTTGGTAGGTACTAACCGCTGCATGGGAGGTACACCCTTTTGATTCTAGGCACAGGGCAGATGCAATCTGTGAATCTCCATACTGATCAGACACAGATAAATACTCATTTTGCCATCAATATTGTCAAACCCTATTAGTTTTTTTTAGATATAGTAACAGAGTATGTTTTGCTGAAAAAAAGACATATGTCCATCTATTTCAGCCTATTACACCCACACACACCCTCCATATGTTGATCTAGAGGAAGGTGAAAACCCCCACTGAGGTAGAAGCCAGTTTTCCTCACATAAGGGAGACTTAACTTCCTGGCTCCTATCTAGCAACTGGAAAAATTCCTGGATCAACAACCCTTCTGAAGTAATTAGTGATTATAAAAACGTAATATTGTATCGCTCAAGAAAGGCGTCCAGGCTCCTCTTGCACTCTTATCGAGTTCGCCATCACCAAATCCTCAGGCAGAGAGTTCCATAGCCTCACTGCTCTTACAGTAAACAACCCCCTTCTATGTCGGTGTAGAAACCTTCTTTCCTCTAGACGTAGAGAATGCCTCCTTGTTACAGTCACAGTCCTGGCTATAAACAGATCATGGGAGAGATCTCTGTATTGTTCTCTGATATATCCATACATAGTTATTAGGTTGCCCCTCAGACGTCTTTTTTTCAAAACTAAAAAACCCAATTTTGATAACCTCTCCAGGTATTGTAGTCCAACCACGCCATTTATTAGTTGCCCTTGCTACACTATATATATTTTTTTTTTTTTTAATTGGGACTGGCTCCAGAGTTCTACATTTTGCTTTCTTGCAATCTGTATTCACAGTCAGACCCTGAAGATTTCAGAGACTCCAGATTCTGAAGACATTTTTTCACAGATCCTGGAGCACGGAGATATCTAGAGCTGGCTGCAAAAACTTTCCCTCTTCTATTTAATATTAAAACCTTGAAAATGTTTCCGCTAAAGTGAACACCAAGAGAAAAGAAGAAGCTTCTAAACTTCACGCTCTCTTGTGCAACTCATCTGCTTTCACCTCTGCTGATGTGGTGTCATTTCAGGCAAGCTTAGCAAAATGCAATGAATGATAATGAGAACTTTCTCCCTGCAATGCAACACTGCACTGCCCTCCATAATATCCCTGAATTGTACTTGCCCTTGATCCACGCTTGGAAATAACATTTTTATTGCTGTGGCTGAATGCCATTGGCACATACTTAATACCATTTCAGATGAAGGAAAAACAACTGAAGCAAAAGGAAAAAAAATCTGAATATTTCTGTAGCCGGCTGAAATAAATACAGGTTTGTGTTTCATTTCAGAAGGACAACAAGAACATCAAGTGGCTGCTGAATTTGTTTGTTCTGATACTTCTACCACTACAGCTAGGCCTCCGTCACACAGACGTTCTTTGCATCTTGTCTTCTGCATCTTCCACTTAGCGGGAAACAGCTGGAGCGCAAGGTGATCGCTCAACGTTTCAGCGATTATCTTGCACTGTAAATGACAACAATTATCACAAAAGACATCTTTTGAGCGATAATCGTTGTGTCTAAATGGGCCTTAACCCTTTGCAATCCAATTTTGGATTCAGGGTTTCCTAGGGGGCTCTCTCTTTCTACAATTTTACAATGGCGTCATCTGCTGGCTGGAGCCAGTACTGTGGTATGGGACATGCTGGAGAGGCCCCCAACAACAGAGCGGCCAGTAATATACAGTAAGAATACCCTGCCGCATGTCTTCCGACATCGGAGCTGTACATCCTCCAATCAGAATGTCTTTAGACGTCAGACAGTGGATTGGAAAGGGTTAACTCTTGTCCAACGTCAATATGCATAAAAGTGCCCCAGGGGGCTGCCTCCATGATACAATCATCCATTCAATGTACTGCAAAATATTAGCAGGTTTTTACCTCCAGGGAATGAAAACAGTCACATTCAAGTTAAAACACAATTGCATTTAACCCCTTGAGTGGCACGCCCGGAAAATTTCCGTGACGAGCTCCACTGCTCATAGCAACATAGCCCGGAAGATTTCCGGGCTATGTATCACTATGGGAGCTGCAGAGCACAATGCCACAAGCTGTGACAGTGTGCTCTGCCTGCACAGACCCACAGAGAACAAAGCAAGGGCTTTGAAAAACCAGCAGAAGATATTGCCGATATGTCGGCAATCTCCTGCTTTGTTTACAGGTTGCCATAGAGACCATCGGCTTGTCAGAAGCAAGCCGATGGTCTCTGTGGCAGAGAGAGCTGGTTGTTAGCTGTCAGAGGACAGCTAGGTACTAGCTCTTACAGCAGAGATCAGAGAAAACCTCCGATCTCTGCTGTGTTAACCCCTTACATGCTGCAGTCTATGTGACTGCAGCATGTAAAGGGCTGTCACTGCAGCATGTAAAGGGCTGTCACCATCGAACCCCCGAAATGTGATCAGGGGTCCTGATGGGTCCCTGTGGAAGTCCCCTAAAGGGACAAAAAAATAAAAAGTTAAAAAATTATTAAAAAAATAATAAAAACACTAGTCTCCCTTTACTTTGTAAAAAAATCAAAAATACAATCACACATGTGGTATCCATGCGTCGTAATGACCCAGAGAAGGAAGTTAATACATTATTTAACCCCTTAATGACATGGCCTCTTTTTTTTCTTTTTTCCCCATTTCTGTTTTTCCTCCCTCCTGTTTAAAAAATCACAACTTGTCCCGTAAAAAACAAGCCCTCATATGGCCGTGTCAATGGAAAAATGAAAAAAAGTTATGGCTCTTGAGACGCAACTGCAAAATTAGTTGAAATTCAATGATTACACCATTTTAAAAAACCTGCCCTGGTGGGCACGACAGGGTGGTAGGAAACCCGCCACTCAAGGGGTTAACCCATGTGGATTTTGCTGTAATATTACGCAAAAATGAGCAGCAGAAACACTGCAGTATGTGGATACAAGTGTGCAGTAATGAATGCCGGGTCTTGTAACAACCGATCATCTGTGTTCATCGCTGGTAGATCAGGCATTATCTACTCTTCTACTTGTACACAGAGCAATCTCAGTAAAAGTAATTATGAAGTCACCTTATAGAACTTTTCTATAGAAAACCCATATTTTAAGTCTAGCTGCACCTCTGAACATCAGGTTTTAAGGTTCAAAATAGTGATGTCATATCTTTATAGGGGTTGAAGCTCCATGTCTACTAGAGCAACATAATGCTATGGAATGAGATCTGTGGGAGAATAGGCATATTTCCTGCTGTGCATAGGCAGGTTTCCGTTCCTTTCCATACAGAATAGTCTAGTAGACTACGCTATCTAGAAAAGAAGAGAAACCTGCTCAAAAGGGAGATGATCTTGGTCTCCATCAGAGTAATGAAAGCCTATTGTTCCACTCAGATGCCAATTTGTGGAGATTTAGATGGAACCCCCCCAGACGGAAAGGCTGAGCGGCACATGACCATGGTGTGAACCCGCCTAAGCCAACACGTTGTCAACATTAAACTAACAGTCTACAATGAATGCAGATCGTTTGTTACTCATGCAAAGGCTTGTGTTTCCAACACTCCCTAAAGATTACTTATTTGTATTTAGTTATCACAGAATGGTAGAGTTGGAAGGGACCTCCAGGGTCATCTGGTCCAACCCCCTGCTCAGTGCAGGATTCACTAAATCATCCCAGACTGATGTCTGTCCAGCCTGTTTGAAGACTTCCATTGAAGGATAACTCGCCACCTCCCGTGGCAACCTGTTCCACTTATTGAATTCCATTAATTGTGTTCAAGAGCTAAGAAGCTCTTAATTGTCCTCTCCAGAAATAATTTAGAGCTTTTGCAAATATACTGAGATATGCAAATTCTGAGTGGTGAACTTGCCAGGAGAAAGGCTGTCAAACACAGATTCTGCATGCCTAGAGTCACCAAGGTTCTCTAAAAGTTATGGACTGAACTGTAAACTGACAGATTGCTGGTGACATGAGGTTGTAAGGCCCCGGGCTGAGGAGATGCTACTAGTCCGCTCTGATGAGCTGTGATGAGACCTGAATCTTACCTCCCTGCCAGCAGGGCATTCAGCTGTAAGCACAGCACTCTGTTCAATCCAAGGTCGCGTTAAAACATGTAATTTCATTCAGTACAATTTTATCTTATAGACCTTAAAAAGGATTTTCTTCATTCAGGAAAACTGGCACATGTTCAGCCATTAGATAGGACTCATATGTCGATAATGGCCATATTTACACTAGATATTTTATGCTGCTCTATTTAGATTGGTTTCCAAAGGATCACAAATTGTATATAAAATTATTTTAATGACAGCTGCAATGAATTTATTTTCTCAGCGATAGTAAATGGCATAATTAAAAAGAAATTTAAATTTTGGACAGCATGTTAAATATGTCAGATTCACTTTATAAGGTGTTTACTATTGATGATCTATCTTCAGGTCATCAATAGTAGATCGGTGGGGTCCCACCAAATTCCAATCAATCAACTGATCCTTTGTCCTCCGCCATGGCAGCAGGGATCGATCTCAAAGTTGGGGTTGTAGCTATAAGTCTAACAGAAAGGCTTGGCTTCCACTGAAATCAATGCAGGCAAAGCCTTCCGTTACACTTCCAGCTTTGACCCAAATGCAGACGTTGGGCTTGGCTGCACTGACAGTGGGCTGAAGGATCATCAAACCTTCAAAAGGATAGGTCATCAATAGTAAATGCCTGGAAAACCTCTTTAAGACCAAAACTGGCTCAGAGGTTTTCCATGCTTTGGCACTTTTACATCATCTGTATTGGCAGTATAATACTAGAAAACCAGCAATCGGCCTCTGAAATCTACAATGCACCCCAGTTATTTCAAGACTTGCTGTGAGTCTAAACGACACACAAAAGGGCATCACCAACAAATGGCAAAACTGTCTTAATACATGCTGAAGAGGTTTTGGGAACTAAAATAGTGTAGAATAATGAAAAAGGCATACTCACCTACTCTAAATGCTCCATGTCCAGTGCTGGAGCCCTGCTGCCACTGCTCGGAACTCAGAAGAAAGGATAAGCAGTCACGTACATTGTGCATGTGACCATTCAGCCAATCACAATTATCAATAGCCATGGAACAATCACCACTAAAGCCTGTGATTGGCTGAGACCTCGCATGCACAAATAATGGCATATGACCGCCCGGGTACTGAACAGTGGACATCATGGCTCTACCACTGGACAAGGAGCCGCTGGAGTGGGCGAGTATGCAATTTTTCTTTATTTGACCCCATATCAAGCTAGTAATTTTTTTTAAAAATCCCACGAAACCCCTTTAAAAAAAGAGCCTCTTGTAGCAGGTTTGGGCACTATAAACTACGTTATGGAGCTCAAAGCTGAGGGAAAGGGGGGTCCGAGGAGGCAAGTTTCAGTTATCCGATCCCCCGTTCCTGACTCTTCAGATGGCTCTGTGGGTCCACTCTCCCATTCAGGAGTAGAAGCAGGAGAGAATGTGCGCTGAGACGTCTGTGTGTGCACTTCAAGTCCATAGAGACAAAGTGCAGGAATGGGGTAAAACATACCTCCCCAGTCTCCCAGTTCCCAAAGCTTTGAGCATCCTTAAGTGTTAAAAAATAAAAATAAATGAATGAATAGGTTTAGTAAAAATTCCATTTTCAGTGTTTTGCTGCAAGTTGTATTAAATTTCTTAGGAAAAAAAAACTGTCCAGAAGTCATCTGGATCACATGTCAAACTCAAAGCTTGCAGACTAAATCTGGCCTGTCATGTTATGTGGTCTGCGAATTCTGGACACAGAAGAGCCTTTTCTGGATTGGAGGGTCCTGAGGTGTGCTGGAAAGACCATTTGGCGCACTGTAGACTCTAGGACAGAAAGCAAACACTAAAGAAGAGAGAGAGGATTCAAAAAGATCTAGAAAAGATTGCACAGTGGGTGGTGACTAATAGAATGGTATTTAACAAGGAGAAATGCAAAGTCCTACATCTGGGCAAGGAAAATGAAAAAAAGCACAAACGGAATGGGAGGAATTCAGCTAAGCAGCAGCACGTGTGAAAAAGACGGGTATACTAATAGATCATAGACTGAACATGAGTCAACAATGTGATGCAGCAGCCAAATAGGCAAACACAATTCCGGGATGTATTAAGAGAAGCATAGAGTCTAGATCACGTGAGGTAATTATACCCCTCTACTTTTCCTTAGTCAGATTTCATCTGGAACACTGTGTCCAGTTCTGGGCACCCCACTTAAAAAAGACAGACAAACTGGAGCAAGTTCAGAGAGGAGTTACCAAGATGGTGAGCGGTCTGCAAATCATGTCCTATGAGGAACGGTTCAAGGATCTGGGAAGGTTTAGCTTGCAAAAAAGCTTGAGAGGAGACTTAATAGCTGTCTACAAATATCTGAAGGGTTGTCGCAGTGCAGAGGGATCAGCCCTAATGTCATTTGCACAAGGAAAGACTAGAAGCAATGGGATGAAACTGAAAGGGAGGAGACACAAATTAAATATTGGAAAAGACTTTCAATGAGTGGAACAGGTTGCCACAGGAGGTATCGAGTTCTCCTTCAATGGAAGTCTTCAGAGTCTGGACAGACATCTGTTTGGGATTATTTAGTGAGTCCTGAGCAGAGGGTTGGACCCAATAACTCTGGAGGTCCATTCCAACCCTACTATCTATGATTCTGAGGGTGAGAGGAAAGTGCTGGAGCTACTCCGTGAGTGTATGTATAAAGTTTGTTGATGAATAGGGGTACAAGTGGAGGTAGGAGGTGCTACCGGCCAGACGTGTACAAGACAGGTCAAGGAGTACACAATGGGAGTGAGAGAAAAATGGCTCAAGGCAGAACGACTCCAAAAGATGATGATGATTTTATTATATGTGGAGTAAAATCAGCAGAACAAATGCGTTTTCAGAAAAAACCTCTTCTTCAGTAATTGCTGGGGCATGACATGCTGCAGGGAGTACAAAATACAAGTTTAAAAGTACTGATGAAATAGGATAGAAGTAGAAAATCAGAAAAAAACTCACCTGGATGGCTACGGTGAGTATTTTGGTTGCCATGTCTGAACGGACTAGAGAAAGTAGAAATAGGATTGGAGGGTGAAAATGGAAGAATGTTGGACATAAAAGTAGTAATAAACTTAAGAAATGTGTCTATATAATTGCAGATAATGAAAGAAGAGGCATTCACCAATAGAGAAACTATAGGGAGAGGACCAGGCTGCAGGTGTGGCTCCTGGTGTCTGAAGTGTAGATAAGAAATGTGCCTACCAGGCAGCTCTCATAAGTTTTACTATTTGTATGTCCAACATTCTTCCATTTTCACCCTCCAATGCTATTTCTACTTTCTTTAGGTCGTGCTGGCATGGCAACCTAAATACTCACCGTAGCCATCCAGGCGAGTCATGGCCCCTGACCACCCTCTCTACCCCACCCCCCACCCACCTAATAGAAATACTTCACAGTCCCCATTTATGATATTCATTAGGTGTTTGGTTATACATCATTTCTGAGATTTATGTACTATTTTATATCCCTGGGTATGATTTACATGCCACGGCACCATTATTAAACCGGATAATATTCACATTTTATTTCAGCAATTTTAGTTTTTTTCCTTACTTTTTTTGTAGTATTGTAGTGTTGTTTTAGGTTTTGTTAGGCCTTTTCAGTTATCAACATTTCCCCATGGGTCACTCTCAGATTTACTGACTTCTAATTGACTATGCGACACACTTTTTACTATACTCCTACACGGAGACATGGTTTGTTCCATAGTAACTATGTACTATTTAATCCATTACTATTATTGCTAACATGATTTTTATTTGTGATTGTATGACTACAATTACTTTTACGACTATCTCTTGATTATATTTTAGGTTTCCTCCCCACCTTTCTTCTGATTTTCTACTTCTACCCATTTTATCCATACCTTTAAACTTGTATGTTTTTCTATGCACTGCAGCATGTCATGCCCCAGCAATTACTGAAGAGGTTTTACCTCAAAACGCGTTTCTTCTGCTGGTTTTACTCCCCCCATAATAAAATCTTTATATCTTACCATCATCATTTTTTGGAGTCGTTGCGCCTTGAGCCATTTTTCTCTCGCTCCCACTGTGTAATCCTATGATTCTGACTCATTTGCATTGTTTTTATCTAGTATACTAGTGAGATTCACTCTATGAGTGTTATACGCATTGCATGCTCCAGGACACGTACAGTAGTTATGTTTTCACTCCTCATTGTGTAGTATTTACTATATATTTATTGATGGGCACATAAAACATTTTCGCGCTATCCTTGGTGTTCTCGCAGACTTCTATTTCCCCATGGACCTCCACAGAGAGAAGTGGAAGCGTAAAACACGCGTACAATTTTGCAGGACGTTTTTCCTATCCTGCACAGCATTTCTGCTACCCTGACAGCATCTCCCCACTGAACGTGTGATCTCATAGTAATCAGCCTCATAAAACAACCTCAGCTCACCGGAAAGTATTATGAAGATGAGGCGTCAAGACTGGCAGTCGATTAGTTAAGCAGTGCTGGCGAGAGACGAGTACTGGACAAGACTGGGTGTAAAGCTCATCGCAGAATGTATTATTCATCATATCATTTAATAACAGGCTTGTGTATCCTTGCAGATTAATGGTGGCTGCAAAGCACTTCATTAAGTCAACCTCGGGCTGTAATGTGCTGTCATTGGAAAGCATGTGGTTTTCCTTTAAAGCGTGCACTTTAATCAGTTCTGCCACTGAGCACAAGTAGACAACTTAACTACTTGCTGACCTGAGAATATACAAACGCTGAAGTAGCGGGGTGTTCGATGGTCCACAAAGTCGGCAAACCCCTTCCCCCACACTACAAGTGGGGGGGGGGGGGGGAGAGGCTTTAATCATATTGTGGAGGAGGAGGATGTGGGGGAAGGGGTTCAATTCCCACAGTTACTTGTGAAAGTCCGTTCACAGGTGGCGGTTTTCTTGTTGATTTTTTGCAGCAAGTCCATACCAAAAATTGGATTTTGACACAGATTGTGGTGCAGATCTGCATTAAAATTCCTACCAAATTATTTGGATTTTGGCATGGATTTGCTGCAGAAAATCCACCAAAAAATTTTCCACATCCCAAGTCGTATCAAAACATTACATAATTTTTTTGGATTTTGGCGACTTGAATTTTATTTTGTTTTTAAAATTTTTAAGGTTATGAGCCAGTGGCTCCTGAGGAAGGTTTTTTTTTGAAGTCTTGCATAGTACAGCCATTTTACTGCAATTACCGTGGCGTTTTGAACACTGCACTAATTGTGATATAATGCTCCCATTGATTTCGTCATGGTGTTTTCTAGTGCCGCGATTTTGGAGCACATCATCCCCCATTATAATGATGGGGTGCGCTAAAGTTTGCTGTCGGAGGTAGGAACCTGCTTCCGAAAACGAAAGTAAAATCGCGGCAAAACGCCTCGATCAAAACTGTGGCGTTTTGTCAGCTGCATGCATGAGCGTGGCCCTAGCAAAGACGATTGGCACAGCTGGTAACACTACTTAGTAGTCTCGGCATGCCAACTTCCTTCTGAGGAAGCAGGTTAGAAGAGGTGCAACAAGAAAACCCGACCATCGAGTAACCCATACAGTCACTTTAAGGAGCAGTCAGACATACCTTACATAGATAATCTTAAATATCCCACTTCAGTCACTGATGTCTTGCTCTTGGCACTAACTAGAAGGGTTTATGGTTACTGCTTCCTCTCAGACTGAAGTAATGGCATTTAGCAGCAATTACCTAGTACTGTGAAAATAAAATGTCAAGTTGACTTTTACTATTCAGACCTCCTTTCTTCTTAATAAGGAACACTTAAGCCCTTTCCAGACAGGGAGGCACTTCTTTTAAAAAGTGCATTATTTTTTCAACATGCTGCGATGACAAGTGCAGAACTCACCCTGAGCTGGCGGCTGCGGCGGTCCTTGATGATGCAGGACTCGGTTCTAGTTGTCCTTTATCTTCTTGCTGCTTGATAAATGTTTTGGCTTCCTTGGATGAGCAATCCACCTCTTTTGTTATCCTGATGAAAAAGCACAAAAACAACTAAAGATGCCGCTTTTTGTTAAAAATAAAAAAAGTCTATTTAGGGTAAAAACTTACAGACATTAAAGGGGCTTTTCAGTTTTTACAAACTGTGTATGAATGGTACTGTCGCCTGTTTTTGGACCACTTTGCTGCCTGGCTCCCCCACTTCCTATCCTGCAAAATTTCAACCCTCATCTTGGGTGATTTTAACTTCCCCACTAATTACTCCATCTCCCCATCTGCCTCTCAGCTTCTATCGCTCAGCTCCCCCCTTAGTCTCTCTTAAAACTATAATATTTTATTTCAAATATCTTAAAAAACACATTGGGCTCGATCATCAGCTGATGAAATAAAGGACAGAGACAAGACAACAACAAACAAAAGACACGTGCTCATAAATGTCAGTGTTGCCACGCAAGGGAAGTTTCAGAGTGAGACTAAATTCATATGTCTAGGATGTAGCTACGTAAATCTCATGCTAAGAAAACGTCCCATTAGAAAAACCAATGTTTCAAACCGTATCTCATATAGATCTGGGGTGTTGTAGTGTGATCGTTTTGGGGTCACACCTCCATATAGATCTGGGGTGTTGTAGTGTGATCGTTTTGGGGTCACACCTCCATATAGATCTGGGGTGTTGTAGTGTGATCGTTTTGGGGTCACACCTCCGCACAATATATTGTCCCAGTTTATTGTTGGTTTGGTTGAGCACTTTCGTTTATTGATTCAATTTAATGGACTGACCAAACACTTTTTACTGTTCATATGAAATTAGCCTAAATGAACAGATAGTTCCAGACCTTCATAGGTTAATGTAATCAACAACTAGATCAGTTCAGAGTTCAAGGTTAAGAATTCAAGGTTCAATGCATTTCAGTCGGACCCTCGACTTTTCAAGAACCAGGTGGTCAATGGTCTAAAATGTATTCATAGGTCTGTCCATGTACAAGCTTGACAGACATATGACTAATGACATCAGGATAGATTTATCTAGATAATTGATTCTTTTGTGAAGGAGCAAAGGTAGTTACTAATATATCCTGATCTCAATGGATAGAAGATTTGAGACCTCAGGATAGTTATTCCATACTAGATGGTACTAATCACAGCTCCCTTGATTTGGCAGATATCAATCAAAATATATGACCCGTTTCCTAATATCTAGAGATTGGTCAAAGCGATTTGATAATATCGGTAGCTAAGGCAAGGTCCATTTACCATGACCCCATTGCCCTGATATCAAAGCCAAAACTTTCAAAGCTCAGCATAAAACAGGGGGCAATACCACTTAGCCTAAGTCTAGACCTGCAAAAGTAATCAATCGACCGGCTTGCTAAACTAGCTCAAGCCTTGGTCAGATAGTCGTGACCGCATTAGCTAACTGTGTAGACTAAAATAGGAACGCTGAGTAGAGAGCATCTTTCCATTAGCCTAAGTTTAGATAGAGAGTTGTGTAGCCTCCTGCCCTGATGGTGGGTAGTTGGCCATCGCTTTGACCAATCTCTAGATATTAGGAGATGGGTCATATACCTACTGTAACTATAGGAACCTTAAGGCCATTCACATCCAGGACTTTTCTGAGACCCTACAGTCCTCTCTGTCCCCCCCCCCCCCCCCCCCATCCCTCTCCTCTCCTGCCCCAACCTGGCTGCCGCTCACTACAACACCGCTCTCAAACATGCCCTGGATGAAGCAGCACACCCCCGTGACCCAAGCCGTCCAATATAGACAGCAGCATCCATGGTTCACGCCTCAAACATGCTTAATTTGGCGTTTTGCTCCAGAAGTGTTCCTCCAGAACGGCTGTGGAGGAAGTCGCAACTGTTCGTGGACTTTCTATACTACAAATTAATGCTCAGAACCTACAACCTCGCCCTTCACCATACCAAACATGTCTACTTCACCTCTCTCATCTCCTCACTATTGCACAACCCTAAACGGCTCTTTGATACTTTTCACTCCCTTCTCAGCCCTAAACCGCAGCCCCCGGTGACGGATCTCAGTGCTGAAGAGCTGGCTGCTTACTTCAAAAAGAAAATTGATGACATCCGTCAGGAAATAACTTCCCAATCCCAGACTGGCCCTGACCCTAGTCTTGTTAGCACTGCATCTAGCTCCTGCTCAATGCCTGCACTTTAGACCAACGACAGAGGAAGAAGTCTCCAAATTGCTTTCCTCTGCTCGCCCCACCACCTGCACTAGCGACCCTCTCCCCTCACACCTCCTCCGATCCCTCTCCCCAGTGGTCATCTCCCATCTTACCACTATATTCAATCTCTCTCTCTGACCTCTGGCATCTTTCCCTCTTCTTTCAAACACGCCATCATATCCCCACTGCTAAAGTAGCCGACTCTAGACGCGGCTGATGCTGCCAACTACCGACCCATCTCTAATCTCTCTAAACTACTAGAGCGCCTAGTTTACTCCCACCTTGTAAGCTATCTATAAGAGAATGCTCTCCTCAACCCCCTACAGTCTGGCTTCCGACCCCTACACTCGACAGAAACTGCCCTTACAAGGGTATCAAACGCCCTCCTCACAGCCAAATCGAGGGGCGATTACTCTCTACTGATCCTCCTCGACCTCTCTGCAGCATTCGACACTGTGGACCACAAACTCCTCCTCAGCATGCTTCGCTCCATCGGCCTAAAGGACACTGCTCTCTTCTGCTTTTCCTCCCACCTATCTTAGCGCTCATTCAGCATCTCCTTTGCTGGCTCTACCTCCCCTCCTCTTCCCCTTGCTGTTGGGGTCCCACAGGGCTCGGTCCTTGGCCCCCTCCTTTTCTCCATCTACACAACCCCTATTGGACAGACCATCAGGAGTTTTGCATCCAATACCACCTCTACGCTGATGACACCCAGTTATACACCTCTTCCCGTGATATCTCTGCACCTTTCCTCTAAAACATCACTGGCTGTCTGGCCACTGTCTCTAACACTATGTCCTCTCTCTACCTAAAACTAAACCTCTCAAAAACTGACCCACTGGTATTTCCACCCTCCACTAACCGATCTCATTCTGACATCTCCATCTCAGTGTAAGAAATAAATCAGGAATGCGCCAAGTGAAGGAACAATAGATGTACAATAGAACTCAGATTGGAACTCACCTGGTGCCAAACGGGGAAATCAGCCTGATAAACCCCGTCGGCACCGATGTCCACGAAGGCTTTTAAACAGGTTCTTTCAATCCCACATCCGCAGCAAAACGGAGAGCAGCAAAAGTATGCTGCATGCAAAGCACCCGTAGGTGCTTAGTAAACAATGTAGTAAATAAAAAAGAAAAAGCTACTTTTGCGCTCGTCGGGAACAAAAGATGACAGATGTAATTATAATGAATTTAATCATATAGGTACGAGCGACGCGTTTCAGCGAAAACAATCGTCTTTTTCAAGCTCCAAATAGATATACTAACAAGCATAAATGACACATATATATATATATATATATATATATATATATATATATATATATATATATATAACCAATTATTGGCTTACTCACATGTTTCTATTTGTCATATAGACACCAGCGAGGCAGTCAATACTGCTCCGGACAGAGCACGAGGAACGCTCCTCCCGTCCATGTGACGTAGTCTTAGTTGACACTATTGATGACGTAACTGCCTGACGGGAGGAGCGTTCCTCGTGCTCTGTCCGGAGCAGTATTGACTGCCTCGCTGGTGTCTATATGACAAATAGAAACATGTGAGTAAGCCAATAATTGGTTATTTATATATATATATACATACATACACACACTACCGTTCAAAAGTTTGGGGTCACATTGAAATGTCCTTATTTTTGAAGGAAAAGCACTGTACTTTTCAATGAAGATAACTTTAAACTAGTCCTAACTTTAAACAAATGCACTCTATACATTGCTAATGTGGTAAATGACTATTCTAGCTGCAAATGCCTGGTTTTTTGTGCAATATCTACAAAGGTGAATAGAGGCTCATTTCCAGCAACTATCACTCCAGTGTTCTAATGGTACAATGTGTTTGCTCATTGGCTCAGAAGGCTAATTGATTATTAGAAAACCCTTGTGCAATCATGTTCACACATCTAAAAACAGTCTAGCTCGTTACAGAAGCTACAAAACTGACCTTCCTGTGAGCAGATTGAGTTTCTGGAGCATCACATTTGTGGGGTCAATTAAACGCTAAAAATGGCCAGAAAAAGAGAACTTTCATCTGAAACTCGACAGTCTATTCTTGTTATTAGAAATGAAGACTATTCCATGCGAGAAATTGCTAAGAAATCGAAGATTTCCTACAACGGTGTGTACTACTCCCTTCAAAGGACAGCACAAACAGGCTCTAACCAGAGTAGAAAAAGAAGTGGGAGGCCGCGTTGCACAACTAAGCAAGAAGATAAGCACATTAGAGTCTCTAGTTTGAGAAACAGACGCCTCACAGGTACCCAACTGGCATCTTCATTAAATAGTACCCGCAAAACACCAGTGTCAACATCTACAGTGAAGAGGCGGCTGCGGGATTTTGGGCTTCAGGGCAGAGTGGCAAAGAAAAAGCCATATCTGAGACTGGCCAATAAAAGAAAAAGATTAAGATGGGCAAAAGAACACAGACATTGGACAGAGGAAGACTGGAAAAAAGTGTTGTGGACGGATGAATCCAAGTTTGAGGTGTTTGGATCACAAAGAAGAACGTTTGTGAGACGCAGAACAAATGAAAAGATGCTGGAAGAATGCCTGACGCCATCTGTTAAGCATGGTGGAGGTAATGTGATGGTCTGGGGTTGCTTTGGTGCTGGTAAGGTGGGAGATTTGTACAGGGTAAAAGGGATTCTGAATAAGGAAGGCTATCACTCCATTTTGCAACGCCATGCCATACCCAGTGGACAGCGCTTGATTGGAACCAATTTCATCCTACAACAGGACAATGACCCTAAACACACCTCCAAATTGTGCAAGAACTATTTACAGCAGAAGCAGGCAGCTGGTATTCTATCGGTAATGGAGTGGCCAGCGCAGTCACCAGATCTGAACCCCATTGAGCTGTTGTGGGAGCAGCTTGACCGTATGGTACGCCAGAAGTGCCCATCCAACCAATCCAACTTGTGGGAGATGCTTCTAGAAGCGTGGGGTGCAATTTCACAAGCTTACCTCAACAAATTAACAGCTAGAATGTCAAAGGTGTGCAATGCTGTAATTGCTGCAAAAGGAGGATTCTTTGACGAAAGCAAAGTTTGATGTAAAAACAATGTTATTTCAAATACAAATCATTATTTCTAACCTTGTCAATGTCTTGACTCTATTTTCTATTCATTTCACAACGCATGGTGGTGAATAAGTGTGACTTTTCATGGAAAACACAAAATTGTTTGGGTGACCCCAAACTTTTGAACGGTAGTGTATATATATATATGTGTGTGTCATTTATGCTTGTTAGTATATCTATTTGGAGCTTGAAAAAGTCGATTGTTTTCGCTGAAAGGCGTCGCTCGTACCTATATGATTAAATTCATTATAATTACATCTGTCATCTTTTATTCCCGACGAGCGCAAAAGCAGCTTTTTCTTTTTTATTTACTCCATCTCAGTGTGTGTGGCACCATCATAACTCCCAGACAGCATGCCCGCTGTCTTGGGGTCATATTCGACTCCGATCTCTCTTTTACCCCCCTACATCCAATCTCTTGCCCGAACATGTCAGCTGCACTCTCGGCTCAATTATTGCAACTTGCTGCTGATCTGCCTTCCCTGAACCAGACGCTATTCACTCTAATCCATCCTGCATGCGGCAGCCAGGCTCATCTTCCTGTCCAGTCGCTACTCGGACGCCTCTGCCCTGTGCGGGTCATTGCATTGGCTGCCCGTTAAATACAGAACTCAATTTAAACTCACTACCTTCATCCACAAAGCCCTCCACAGCGCAGCGCCACCCTATATTACCTTCCTCATCTCAATCCATCACCCAGCCCGGGCCCTCCACTCTGCTAACGAAGCCAGACTGAGCGCCCCTCTAATTCGAACTTCTCAATCCCGCCTTCAAAACTTCTCCAGAGCAGCAGCAGTCCTCTGGAACGCACTACCAAAGGATACCCAAGCAATCCAGGACTCACAGAACTTCAGGCGTGCTCTAAAAACGCACCTCTTCAGGGAGGCATACCGCATTCCCTAAACAAACCCCTCTGTACTCTGCCTGATAACATGCTCCCTGACCTACTGACTGCAATCCCTGATAGCCACCATCAACTGCCCCTGCAGTCATACTGATTCTGCCATCACACGGCTAAATGTCTGACCATTGTCTATGTGTATATCACCCCTCACTCTCCACTTCGCCATACCGTGTACATCTCCAGCCCCTTCACTTTCTAGATCACCCCATTACTTGTAGTATGTAAGCTCGTTGGAGCAGGACCCTCACCCCTATTGTTTCCATCAGCTGATTACTATGTAACCGTGGTTCTGTAATTTTTGTACTTTTGTCTTTTTGTATTCCCCATGTCTATGCAAGCGCTGCGGAATATGTTGGCGCTATACAAATAAAGATTATTATTACTGTCTGTAGCTAAGAGGCATGCAGACATATGACCGTGCCCCCATTGTTTATTCCCTGTTGGTATTAACACCTTGTGTTCATAGTGCTGGACATCTCCAGTGGATGTCTCACTTTCTGTCCTCTTCTATGCCTGCTATCTCCACAACTCCCTTGCTGGGCAGTACGGCAATGTATATTATGAAGTTCGTAAATACACCCTTCAATACAGGGGCATCAAAGCAGCTGAAAATAGAAAATAAAAATAGAGAACCTAAATATGCTCTAGATGAGCAATAACGACACAAGCTAAAAAGTAGCTAGATTTCATTTTTGTATAGAAAGGAAGCATTGCTAGGGTATACCTGGCTAAATAAGCATAATTCCTAAAAAGTTGCCAAAGGCAAAAAGATAGACTAAGGGCTCTTTCATACGGCCGTTGCCGTTTTTACGTGCGCTCGCTGGCGCCGAAAAAGGTGCACAAATCTAACATTTGTGCACCCGTCCAGACAGCACAGGCCCGTCGCATATACGCCAAGTCCGCAATGCCGTTGGGCAGGGGAAGGCCATTTAGCTCTGTTAAGTTTTTCCCCCCCTTACCAGCTTTCTGCAAGGGGAGGAGGTAGGATGGGTCGGGAGCTAGTGTGCTAAGCTCCCACCCCCTCTCGGCAGCCATCAATGGGAGGGGGCGGGACAAGCGGAGCTAAGTTCCGCCCCCTCACATTACAAACAGCCGGCAAGGGACGGAGAGGAGGAAAGAAGGGGGAGAGAGTTTAGCAGTCACACTGCTAAACTCTCTCCCACCTCCCTTCTCCGGCAGCTGTCATTGGCTCCCATAGGAGTCTATGCAACGGCTGTATTCCGGCCGTGAAAGATAGTCCCAGGACTATCTTTCTGGCCCGGCGTAAAAGCGCTCGACGCTATATTGGCCAGCCGGACGCTTTTACGCCAGGGGAATACGCCTGTGGGATCCAACGCATCAGATGGTAGCGTTTATCGGCTGGCTGTGAAAACTGCGGCCAATATACTCTCATGTGAATAAGTCCAAATGGTTATATACTACCAAACTTCTGACACTACCTTCCCTGCTGCATTGTCTTACAATGGCCTGCAGTTTTCCCATACCCCAAGACCAGAAAACAGGCTGGGTGGAGGAGTAGGTGCTCTTCTCTCCCAGCAATGCACCTTCCAGGTTATTCCCCCGATACCCTCACTCACTTTCCTATCGTTTGAGGTACATACCCTATGACTTTTCCATCCGCTGTCCATGCGAGTAGCAGTCATGTACGCCCCCAGGTCCTCCCCACCTGTTTCTGGATCACTTTGCCGCCAGACTCCCCTACTTCCTCTCCTGCCAAATCCCAACCCTCATCTTAGGCGACTTTAACATCTCCACCAAAGACCCCATCTCCTCATCTCCCCCTCAGATTCTATCGCTGCCCTCTCCCTTGGTCTCTCACAACTCACAGACTCTCCCACACACAGAGACGGTAACACTCTGGATCTGATCTTCCTCAGTCTCTGCTCTGCTTCTCACTTCACCAATTCCCCTTTCCCGCTCCCAGACCACAACCTCCTCTTTCTCTGTCAAGCACCCTAGAATCTCCCTAGACCCTCCTACCTACCTACCGTACAGGAACCTTCAGGCCATTTACACCCAGAACTTTGCAGAGACCATAGAGTCCTCTCTGTCCCCATATCTCTCTCCTCTCCTGCCCCAACCTGGCTGTCACACATTACAACATCATCCTCAAACATGCCCTGGATGAAGCAGTGCCCCCCCCCCCCCCATGACTCAAGCCATCTGTGACTCTTTGACACTTTTCACTCCCTTCTCAGAACGCCACCAACTGTCCGTCCACTGTCTCTAACACTATGTCCTCTCTCCACCCAAGACTGAATCTCTCAAAAACTGACCTACTGGCGTTTTGCCCTCTGCTAACCGACCTCATCCTGGCATCTCAGTGTGTGGCACCACCATAACTCCGAGACAGTATGCCCGCTTCCTTGGGGTTATATTCGACTCTGATCTCTCCTTTACCCCCTACATCCAATCTCTTGCCTGACCATGCCACCCGCAGCTCAAGAACATCACAAGAATCCGCTCTTTTCTCACTATGGACACACGAAAAACACTTCCTGTTGCCCTCATCCACTCCCAGCTTGTTTATTGCACTCGCTGCTAATCGGTCTACCCCGCACCAGACTCTCCTTCCTCCAATCTATCCTGAATGCAGCAGCCAGGCTCATCTTCCAGTCCAGTAGCTACTCTGATGCCTCTGCCCTGTGCCAGTCATTGCACTGGCTGCCCATCAAATACAGAATACAATGTAAACTTATTACCTTCATCCATAAAGCCATCCACAAGACTGCGCCACCCTTTATTGCCTCCCTCATCTCAATTCACCACCCAGCCCGCGCCCTCTGGCTCCACTAACAAAATCAGATTAAACGTCCCTTTAACTCGAATCTCTCATTCCCGCCTCCAAGACTTCTCCAGAGAAGCACCAGTCCTCTGGAACGCGCTAACCCAAAACTATCTGGGCAATCCCTGACACACAAAACTTCAGACGCGCTCTAAAAACGCACCTCCGTCTGATAACATGCTCCCTGTCCTACTGTACTGACTGCAATCCCTGCTAGCCGTAATCAACCACCCCCTGCAGTCATATCGATTCAGGCCACTAAATGGCTCAATTTCACCATTGTCTATGTGTATAGCATCCCACACTCTCCACCTCACCATACTGTGCCCATCTTCAGCCCCTTTACCTTCTGTATCACCCTATTATTTATAGTATGTAAGCTCATTGGAGCAGGACCCTCACCCCCATGGTTTCCATCAATTGATTACATAATGTAACCGTGGTTGTGTTTCTATTCCCAGTCTTGTAAGCGCTGCGAAATATGTTGGCGCTATATAAAGATTATATATGCTCTCAAAACAGACAGACACTTTTAAATTAAAGAACGGGTGGCTGAACCAAATCCTTACTGAGTCCATAAATGATCTAAATATATATTGCTAGGCAGGCTGTGAGGGACGTTGTCTTTAGTCATTAATATAGTCACACAACATGCAGTATTTGGGGTAATGACGCAAATGTTGGCAAACAATAATGGGAAGTGCAGGGTGTCCGTTAATAGAGGCGATATATAAGTAGCCGAATTATAAGCTTCCAATGAACGGATGTGCTGATTAGACATCAATCACAGTTGTGACAGAGGCTAGAGATGTGAGAGAGGTCTCTGTCAGACCACAAAAGACTGCCCACAAAAGACTGCCTCAACACCCCCACCTCTGTTAGCATCCTCTACAGCCCGAACCAATTATGAGATGGAGAAGTGTCTCAGACTACTTCAGATTAAGCACTGGAGCTAAACTATATTCTCAGATCACAGTTCTGTCCTAATAGAGCAGAGTTAAAAGGCAGTCAAGGACCAAGGCCTGAGGAAAAACAAAGAGGTAATAATAACCCGTAGGTACTGACTTACATACCAATTATTTTTTTTAATAATTTAACCCCTTAGTGACTAAGCTTTTTTTGCTTTTTTCCCCATTTTCGTTTTTTCCTCCCCCCATTTAAAAGAATCGTAACTCCTTTATTTATCTATCAACGTTGGGCTTGTTTTTGCCGGCCGAGTTGTATTTTGCAATGGTGCTATTTTCTATACCATATAATGTACTGAAAAACTTTTAAAAAATTCTAAGTGGAGAGAAATGTAAAAAAAACGACATCCCAGCATCTTTCAGTGCGTCGTTTCTACGGCGCATAAAATGTAACAAAAATTACATGATAACTATTCTATTGGTCAGTACGATACCAAACTTGTATAGTTTTTTTTTTGCGGTACTACTTATATTTGTTAAAGATATTAAATTTTTTTCATTATTTTCTGTCTCCATCCTCTGCGCAGAATAACTTTATTTTTCCGTCGACATAGTTGTGCGAGGGCTCATTTTGTGCGGTGTGTCCTGTAGTTTCCATTGGTAACTTTTTTGAATATATAGGACTATTAGATTTTTTCTTGGCAACAGGATGACCAAAAAAAGCGCATTACTGGCAGTGTTTATTTTTTTCGCATGACGTTCACTGTGCATGGTAAGTAATGCATTACTTTGTTAGATTGGACTTTTGCAGACGCAGCGAAACCAAATATGCATTATTGTTTTATTATTTCAATTTTTTATTGTAAATATGGCAAAAGGCGGGTTTTTTGAACTTTTATAACTTTTTTTTAAATTAATAAAACTTTATTATTCTTATTTTTACATTTTCTTTTAGTCCCCAGGGGGGCCACAACATGCGATGCTTTGATCGCTCCTGCAGTATGATGTAATGCCGTAGCATTACATCATACTGTGATCTGACAGGCAGTCTATCAAGCCACCCTACGGGGATGGCTTGATATGCATTCTGCCATGACAGCCCTGGGGCCTTTCAGAAGTAAGAAACAGCCGACACCCGCAATGTATGGAGGGAGATATATGTAAGCAAGAATACATGACAGCTATGTAAACCTTCTTTAGGCCCCATACTGCAATGGCATCCCATTGGCACCACACGATTATGTTGCATGGGGGACATGGGGCCCCTCCCTCTAACTGCTTAGATGCCACAGTCAACATTGACCCGGTATCCAAGTGGTCAAACGGCCACGAACTGAGCTAGCTCAAATTGTGGCCATTTCCGGTAGATGTTTGCTTTTAAACACATCTGATACCCACCAAGTATGGAGCTTGCTCAGGAGCCAAACCTGCTCCATACATCCCAGGAGAATTAGGGCTTACATGCATATTCTTGGTCTTGAAGAGGAAAGTGGCACAGTTATAAGCCGTTACAGGCAACAGTGATAGATTTTTCTATTGATAAAAATATTCATAGATTGCCAACATGTAACACACAAGTAAAATGACAAGTTAGGGTTGCTTCACATCTACAACGGAACCTCCAGCCGGAGGTTCTGTCACAGATCTGTCTGAAAATACCACATAGGGCTTTTTCGTTCGTCCAAAGGCTGGTTCCATCCAGAAGTGGAACCGTTCAACCACAGGGATTTCCCCTTCCTGCTCCCTAAATGGAGCAGGAAAGTGGAATCCCCAGCGCAAGTGTAAAACCACCCTAATTGAGACAAATGAAGACTGAGACAAAAGGAGAGCAGCCCCTGCACAAAGGGAGAGCTGACAATCTAAACCTATTACACAGCGTTGATAAACTAACCCCAATGTTGTCTCTCCAGATTATTAGCGTTCCAGATATACATAATTGGTAGCTAGTAGAGATGAGCGAGCGTACTCGGAAAAGCACTACTCGCTCGAGTAATTTGCTTTATCCGAGTATCGCTGTGCTCGTCCCTGAAGATTCGGGTGCCGCTGCGGCTGACAGGTGAGTCGCAGCGGGGAGCAGGGGAGAGCGGGCGGGAGAGAGGGAGAGAAAGATCTTACCTCCGTTCCTCCCCGCTCTCCCCTGCAGCTCCCTGCTCCGTGCCGGCACCCGAATCTTCAGGGATGAGCACAGCGATACTCGGATAAAGCAAATTACTCGAGCGAGTAGTGCTTTTCCGAGTACGCTCGCTCATCTCTAGTAGCTAGTAGATACAGGCAAAGCCTAAACAAGCAGCAAGTCCAACCTTTACACAACTCGGAGATTCCTTACCCAAAACAGAAAATAAATGTTTATTGATTTTCCTAGTGTATCACGTCACTGGCAAGTCTGCCGAGCGTCCCCGGGGATTATATGTCTTGCGAGAGCCACACTCTCAATGATCTCATCAACTGGCAATAGGGCTGAGCTCTCTCATTACAGCTGGCCCCCACAGAAGACAACTCCCAAAAGCAGGAGGTGAAAATTAACATTACAGCAGACAGAATACAAAAAGGGATTGTTAGAAGAGGCCCCAAGCATCTGCCAGGACGGAATGAGCGGATTTTTACCAAGCAGTTCCTATAAGAGGCCTCTGCAGTTATATCATGGCCAAAGTCAGGAGGACTGGATGTTTGACAAGACTGATGGTGCAACTGCTACATCTAGTGGCCAATATACAATCACACAATGGCCCGACGAATAGAGGAGAAAAAACATTAAAAACTAACATATACAATTCTACCTTCCCAAAAGACCACCAATTTGGGAAGACCATCCCCTTATGCATACCATTTCTCTTGTGACAGATTTCCAGTTCCAGTATATATTACATAATGGCCATCTTCCCTGAAAATATCACCCTGATCATTACCCCAGGTATTGTAGGTGGTTGTCCCAAAGAGGTTCCACTGTAGATTAAACAATAATTCATTTTGTTGTGGACATCTTTAATAATAAACTGCAGGACCTAATGACTTCCCGTATCACTTCTTCTCTGGGGACGTTCTAGAACTTGGGCGTCAAACTCACCGAGGGCCACATCAGCTTTATGATTACCTTTAAAGGGGTTCTGACGTGAATAATGTTTTTATGCTTTAGCAGCCATTGTTCCCTGGTCTGCCTAATGGACACAGGGAACCCACGGATTAATGGCTGCTAAAACATAAAAACAGAATACTTACCTTGTCTCCTGTTGTTGTTGACATCGGGGGGGGGGGGGGGGGGTCATCTCCCAGCAGGCGCTGCTCTTCCTCTTCTTCCTCCACGAGCCGCGCTGCTCCGGGATCGCGCGCATGTGCAGTGGAGAGGTGCCCTCTGACAGGAGTCAGGACGGGCCGCGTCTCCACTGCACACGCGCAGAATCTCGGAGTTCAGCAGGACGGACGGGCCGCCCACAGCAAGCACTGCTTGTGACGTGCTTGCTGTGGGCAGCCCGTCCGTTCATCTCGGAACTGGCTGACGAACGGAGCAGAGCCAGAAGCGGTCATTTTGACCGCTCCTGCTCTGCTTCTACAAGCCACAGAAAAAGATGCGGGCTGGAGGGGACATGCCTGGCCAGGCAAGGTGAGTACAATTTTTTTTTTTTAATGTCAGAACCCCTTTAAAGGGACGATTGTAATTGTAAGATTGTATAGTAATAATTACCTCAGTAGTGGCCGCAGCAGTAATAGTAACCCCAGTAATCATAGTGATCCCAGTAGTAACACAATCCCCCTTAGTGGCTCCAGTAATAATAGTGACCCCAGTAGTGACAGTGACCACTCATAGTGGTCCCAGTAGTAATGGTGACCTCTATAGTTACCCGGGTAATAATAGTAACCCTCATAGTGGCCCCAGTAATAAAAACAACCCTTCATAGTGTTTCCAGTAGTAATAGTGTGCCCTATAGTCGCCACAGTAGTAATAGTCACAACGTGAGTGGGGCAGTGCCTTGACGTTAACCCCGTAGTGACCGCCCATATGCGTTTTCACATCCTGGGTGTCTGGGCTTTAATCTACAGAGCCGTAAAAACACGACAGAGGTAGCCAAGAGCCTGGAGCCATAACGGGGGGCTGCGGTGTGCGGTCCCCAGTCACGCGATCGCTGTTATCCATTGGATTGCATAAAAGTTAAATAAAGTTAAAGTTTCAGCTCCTCTCCCTGAGAAAGGCGCTCCTAATGCAGCAAAAAGCGTTGCACAATTCTTTTGTTGCTACTAAAAAATTAACTTTACTGGATTTAAAGCGGATCCTTTGGTCCCAGGGAGGGGGTTTCTTAAAGGCTGTCTGAGAACCCCCCTTTTCAAGTAAGTAACGAACTATTAAATCCGTACGAGCACAGAGGGATTTTTCCATATACATTCTCACTCCAGTAGTAATGGTGACACCCATAGTGGCCCCAAGTAGTAATGGTGCCCCCCCCTCACATATTGACCTCTAGCTGACAAGCATCCCTACAGGCATTCCACTCACCCAACCTGCAGTTGTGACCTAGTGTCGGCAGCTGTTCCTGCATCTGCAACCGCTGACCATTCACTGCTACTGCAAGCTGGGAGAGTGGAATGCTGCACAGGCGGCATGCCACATAAAACGAGGTGGTGGGCCAGATTCAGCCCTGCGTTTGACATGCATGTTCTAGATTATTTTTTCTTTCAAATAACTTTAAATCTGCAGTCCTTTTTGCTTTCATTTTCATTTTTTCATTACTTTTTTTAAAAAATGTAAGGCTTTATTTACAGAGGTGAGTTTTCCGTGTGAGTTTTGTGCGTTGCAAGATGCATAGAAATAGAACCCATTATTTCAAATAAGTCCCCTGGTGCAAGCACCGAGTCGTGACCGACTCCTAGGGTGATGAGCATTAAACGTGAGCATTAAACTGTATTTTGGGGGGTGGGGTGGCTGTTCAGGACATTTAAATCCCTTCAATCAGAATTGACAGCAACATTTAGAGGGTTAAGAGCCACAATGGGAGGCATGTCCAATCGCGGATGCTGTGGGCGGGTGTCGACTACCAAAAATGTCCAACACCCGCTGTGTATGGTGAGAGCTCAGCTCCCATAAAATGTGGGACAGAGTGCTAAAACTAACTATATTGTACAACAGATCCTCCCCTTCAGAAATATCTTCTTTTCTGTATGATATGCAAAGTGCTAGTAAGCGGTGTGATAGATAGTACATCTCTTGAACTCAGCCAGGCTCTACCCCCATACTTTCACTAAACGCACTAATCCTCATGTTCATTGATGTCTCCTGTTCAAAGAGACATCATGTATTCCAGAGAGACTGCACCACACTTGGGGTTCTGGCACATGCACAATGACATACACTCACCCATTAATGGTCCTACATCACGTCACACGCATGCGCCGTCCTCTCAGCAGCACCCCAGCTTGTCAGGCTGCAGCTGAAGAACGCCCCAGTCTATCTGGAACACAGACGGCATCTGCAGTTCCCTGTTGCGTTTCTTTCTTTAGCAAGAGTTACGGGGCACACTTATTATTTATGGCCACATTCACACTTGTGTTGGAGGCTCTGTTAGGAGCTTCCAGCATGGATCTGTCAGAAACTCCTGCACGAAGTGTAGAAATGTACACCATCTCAACCGGGAAAATGCCGCACGGCATAATAGAAGGCGGATGGACCCCATTATAGTTAGTGCTTTTGGTTGTACACCGAATGCCGTTTTCAGTGTTTCGTTATTGAGTTTGAGTAAGTATTCCATAGAAACCCTTACCTGACTTCTTCCCCAGCGAAATCAAACAATTTAGTAATGGTTACTTTTTTAGAATCATTCTTCATCTCAGAATCCACCTTTGAAGACTTGTGGGAATCTTGGCTAGATTTCTTGTTTTTTTCTTCCTCCTAAACGCAACATGAAATAAATCATGTTAAAAAGAGTGAAAAAAAAACATGCAACTTTTTGAACACTTTTTTTTTTATTACATTTTTTCTTGGAGACAGGGTGACCAAAAAGCACATTTGTCATTCTTTATTTATTTATTTTTCTGATGATGTTTACCGTGTGGGGTAAATAATGCATTACATTGACAGATTGGAGTTTTACGGATGCAACTATAGCAAATATGTTTTTTGTTTTATTATTTAGATTATTGTATGATAAATATGGCAAAAGGGGTTTTTTTTGTTTTAAACTTTGATTACTTTTTTTAATAATTAGTAAAAATTTTTTAAACTTACTTTTTTCTTTTTTAAGTCCCCAGATGGGACAAGAACTTGTGATGCTTTGATCGCTCTGCAGTATGATATAATGCCATAGAGTTACATTATACCACGATCTGACAGGCATTCTATCAAGCCATGCCCTGCGCTCCCCCTCCATACATACCCCAAACCTTCAGGACATAACTGTACACCCTGCAACATTAAGGGGTTAATCAGGAAGTGCTGAACTTCAAATGAGTATACAAGTAGGTTGTATATACGTTTGTTTCCCACACATTTGTAAAGACTATATATAAAATGATTTTCCTTAGCAAAGGTCTACAGCTGTACAGTGGAATAGAAGGGGGCAAGCTCTGAAGTGGGATTTTCTATTAGGGCGAGTTCACACACAGCAGATTCACTGTGGAATTAAGACTGAAAAATGTGGGCCAAAAATCCACAGCAATATACAGTACAATGTAAGCGATGGGGCTTTAGCAAATCCCATTCACCTACAACGAAAGATAGTCCTGCTGCGGATTAATTTACTATAATGATCCCTTAACCCGTTAAGGACCAACCACTGTAAAGTTACGGCGCTTGGTCCCGGGCTTAAAGCCCAGCCTTATTTAAAATTACGGCTAGGATTAAAGCCTCCTGCTTTTGCAATCAATCAGAAGCAGGATGGGTTATCAGCTGTTAGTGACAGCTGATAACCTGGAGGAGTGATAAGTGGGTTATAACCCTTTCTGCCTCCTCCTTTCTTTATTACACAGTGCTCAATGAGCGATATGTACTAAAAAAGGGAAAAGGGAAAGTGGAAGTGTTTCTTCCACAACGCAAGCCCCGGGGGCACGCAACCACCAGGATTCGTGGCTACAGCAGAGCTGCAGGGTCCTAGAAGCCTCTGACCAGCTCTGCAAGTGACTAATGCCACTACAGGGGATGTTTTTCCCTGTAACAGTTTACAGTGGAAAAATGTCATATAAGACCCCCCAAGAGGTCTTACATGACGTCATGGCGGACATAGATAGTAAAAAGAATAATTACATACATGAGTAAAAAAATTACAGAGTAAAGTAATATATACATAAGAAAGAAAATAATCCAAAGACAACGCCAACCAAAACCATCGCCGTAAGCGTCCTGTAATCCAAAACCATTCATATTATACATCAAAACATCTGAAAAAAAAATGAGGAACCCGTTCCCATTCTTTATTTTAGTGTAAATATACTAATTAACAAAAAACAACAAACTATAAATGTTAAGCTTTTCACCCCCAATAAAATAGAGAAAAAAATAAAATTAAATTAAAATTAAAAAATAAATCGCCCTATATGTCACGGAAAACAAAAATGCAGCAAAAATTATTTTGGTAGCTAAAGGAAAAAAAATAAGGGGCAGTAAAACCGCCACATGGGTAAAACCCCTAAAGCCTCAGGTCCACGGGGTAAAAAAGAATTAAAATCCGCAACGGATTTTAATTCTTCACCCGCACGTGGATCCGCACCCCATAGGGATGCATTGACCACCCGCGTGTAGATAAATACCCGCGGATGGTCAATAAAAGTGAATTTAAAAAAATATGGAGCATGAAAAAATCCGGACATGCTCCATTTTCGTGCGAATCCGCGGGAGACCTAAAATAAAAATAAACTTACCCGCAGCGGACCGTGCAGATCTTCCCTTCTTCGCGGCCGGATCTTCTTTCTTTGGCCCGGCGGATGTGCCCGAAGAAAGAAGATCCGACCACAAAGAAGAGAAGACACGCACGGACCGCTGCGGGTAAGTTTATTCTTATTTTCAGCACTCACATCCGCGGGGCAGGAGGGACCCGCTACGGATTCTCCATGGAGAATCTGTAGCGGGCCTGATTTTCCCTGTGGACATGAGGCCTAAAAGTGTCTGGCCCTTAAGGTACAAAACAGCTTGGTTCTTAAGGGGTTAGGATTGTCCAGAATCTATTAAACATAATGAAAAGAGGTTTAAAAAAAAAAAAATCACATCTTAACATTAAGAGACAATTGAGTGACACACATGAAGAAGGGGAAATGCAGTCAGAATAGGTTTCTGGCGAGTACAGGATCTCTGATTATGTTGGGCCATGGGGAGCATTAACCCTTTGCAATCCAATTTTGGATTCAGGGGTTCCTAGGGGGCTTTCTCTTTATGCCATGATACAATGGCGCCATCTGCTGGCTAGAGCCAGTGCTGCAGTATGGGACATGCTGGAGAGGCCCCCAACAACAGAGCGGCCAGTAATCTACAGTAAGAATACCCTGCCGGATGTCTTCCGACATCAAAGCTGTACAGCCTTCAATCAGAATGTCTTTACACGTCAAACAGTGGATTGGAAAGGGTTAATTACAAAATAACTTGGACAACCCCTTTACATTTCTATAAGCTACATATATTCTAAAACTGAAAAACGTGTATTTGTAGAGGTCTGGGTGTTGTGCTTTCTGTACCAACGATACCTGATTGTGCTGGGCTACCGGAGGTTGACTCTTGGTCTGCTTTCCTACATCAGAAAGAAAACTTGACCAGAGATCGTCTTCTCTCTTCTTTTTCGCCTCTTCCAATTTCTGTTTTTTCAACTCATCAAAGGTCCCTACATCGCCGTCCTCTGCGTCGTCATTATTGTCCTCCTTCTCCAAGGGGCCTTCTTCCGAGGTCAAGGACAGCACACCTTTCTTCCGTTTTCTAGGAGAAGAATATAGTAAACGACTTACAAAGGGGCGACGGAAGGTGCAGCCGAGGCTCTGAACATCACCCAACCAATGTCAGAAACAGGTTCAGTTACTGGGCTTATAGGAGGTGCTCCCCAAATCCTGCAACAGATTGTCAGCTACTCCAATGGCTTCCTTACATGTTTTGTGAAAGAAGTAATACAACATGGCGTAACTGCAGCTCTAGGGCCCCCTCACACAGAGGCTTTTTTCAGTGATTAGTGCGGCGCATTCAGCACCGCGCTAATCGCGGTACAACGCTCCCATTGTTTTCAATGAGACCGCTCACACAAGCGCAGACAGACGCCTGAAAAGCGTCGTGATTTTCGAGCGGCGTAGGTGCTATTTTTGGGCATCCCAGCGTTTTTAAACGCTGTTGGACATGCGTCACAACTTGGTGCCGTGTTTTTGACAGAGCTAAAACGCCCTAGCTACACTAAGTGAAAAAAAAAAATACTTGGGTTGCCCGGCGTTCCGGACAGGCTTGCTTTAGTTGTCAGCGCCGACAGAGCATCTGTTGCTGGTAACGGGGATTGACAACCCCGCCTCCAGCCAGAGATTGACTGAGCCAGTGCAGAAGAACCAATCACACCCCTTCATTCCCCTGTTTTCAATCCCCATTACCAACGAGAGATGCTATGTCGGCGTTGACAACTGCAAGCAAGCCTGTCTGGAACGCCGGAGAGCAGCGGAGGGCCGGATGGCAGCTACTAGGTGACTTGCTTTTTTTTCCTTCAGCTTTCTTGGCTACATTTTTAGCTGTGCTGAAAACTCAGCTGAAAATGCAGCCAGAACGCTCGCAAAACATGTGCCAACGCTGCGGAGACCGCAGTAAACGCAGTGTTGAAAAATGTTGCGTTTTTGCAAATGCCTGAGTGAGAGAGGCCTAAGGCTGGTACTGAGCAGAATCAGACTCCTGTGCGGTCGCAGTTTGTACGGAGGGGGGTCGGTAGAATACTCGTCAATGTAACAGAATGGTATTACACTATATTGCAAGTACAAGTCCTCTTGGGGTGACTAAAAATAAAAAGACAAACAAAACATACAAACAAACCCTTTTCTTATTATTTGTAATAAAGCAAAAACAACCAAAAAAAAAGACGAAAAATCAAACCTCTAAAATTCAAATACAGATTTGGCATTGCTGCGTCCATAAAAGTGTGATCGAGCAAAGTAATGCATCATTTGTCCCGCACGGTGAACATCATCAGAAAAAAAATCACGCCAGAATTGCGGACTTTGGTCACCCCCATCTCTAAAAAATAATCCTATTAAAAACTACCAGTAGAAGCTACAGGACATCCCGCAAAAAACGAGCCCTCACATACCTATATTGACAGAAAAATCAAGCTATAGCGGTCAGAAGATGGCGGCAGAGAATTATTTTTTTTCCTTAAAGCAAGAGAAAAAAAAAATGTATATATGAATATAAAAAAAAATTCCAGTACATAACATAGCACATTAAGAGTACCAATAAAAACTCGTCCCGCAAAAAACAAGCCCTCGGACTGCTACATCGATTGATAAATAAAAGGGTTACGATTTTTTGGAAAGTGGGGAAGAGAAAACAAAAATGGGGGGGGGGGGGAAGGAGGATTGGGCGTGGGGATTGAATGGCAATTTACACCATGCTTGCAAGGGGAGAGAAGCAGACTGTGTCCCCCTTTGTAAAAAGGACCTATGGTAAAAGATATACACTGATCAACTGTAATATTAATGGGTGAAGTAAATAAGATTGGATTATTTTGTAATCCTGTCAAGGGATGACATATATGAGGCAGCAAGTAAACAGGCTGTTCTTGTAGTTGATGTGTGGAAAAGCAGAAAAAAAATGAAAATGGGCAAATGTAAGGATCTCAACAACTTTGACAAGACACAAATTGCGATTGACATAGACATAGACAAACTAGAGCAAGTTCAGAGAAGAGCTACCAAGATGGTGAGCGGCCTGCAAATCATGTCCTATGAGGAACGCTTAAAGGATCTGGGAATGTTTAGCTTGCAAAAAAGAAGGCTGAGAGGAGACTTAATAGCTGTCTACAAATATCTGAAGGGTTGTCACAGTGCAGATGGATCAGCTCTATTGCCATTTGTACAAGGAAAAACTAGAAGAAATGGGATTAAACTAAAAGGGAGGAGACACAGATTAGATATTAGAAAAAACTTTGACAGTGAGGGTAATCAACGAGTGGAACAGGTTACCACGGGAGGTGGTGCGTTCTCCTTCAATGGAAGTGTTCAAACAGAGGTTGGACAGACATCTGTCTGGGATGATTTAGTGATCCTGCATTGAGTAGAGGGGGTTGGATGACCCTGGAGGTCCCTTCCAATTCTACCATTTTATGATTGCTAGACAGCAGGATGAGAGCATCTCCAAAGCAGCAGATCTTGTGAGGTGTTCCTGGTATACAATCATTAGTACCAATCAAAAGTGGTCCATAGAAGGACAACCAGTGAACCAGTAAAGCGGATTTGCCGTGGAATTTCCCTGTGGAATTTTTCTGCGGCAAATCCGCCTGCAGCCGCTAATCCCGGAATTAACCAGCCATGTGGACGAGATTTGTCAAAAATCTCATCCACACGGGCAGACAATCCGTCGCAGTGAAGCTGGCATTAGCCGGCACAGATTCCCGGGTTGCAGCATGTCATTTCTTTTTCGTTGTGGCCTCACTGTTCTCTATGGTAGAGCCGGCTGCAATGGAAAAGCATGCAGCGAAGCCGCTCCAAAATCTGCGTCTGAGTGCCGTGGGTTTTGAAGCTGCGCTTATCCTGCGGAAATGTCACGTTTTTTTCACTGCGGCAAAACCGTCCTGTGGGAACCCAGCATAAGAGGGTCCTGGGCGTCCAAGACTCAATGATACGCATACGGAACAAAAAAATAACTTGCCTGGTCCAATAGGGTATGCGCACATGGCGGAATTCACCCCTGACCTTTGTGCAATGAATTCCGCCACAAAAACGGTGTCAAAAATCTGTGGCTTTTTTCATGCAGTTTTTGGCACAGATCCGCGATTGGAATCTGCCCTTACAATGGGCAAAAAATGCAGCCAGAATTCAGACACGGAAAATCCCGCTTCGGCATCAAGAAATGATATGTCAAAGAGACAAAATGCTTTTTTGGTTCATGTGTACTCCAAACTGATAACAATAAGAAACTACTACAGCTACTCGTGCAAAAACAAAGCCATCGCAGTGTTCAAACGATGGAAAAAAAAGGGTATGGGTTTTTGAATGCAACAATGCAAAAACAAGATTTTTGTTCTTACCATAAAAATCGCTCTTTCTCTAGCTACTGCCACTAGGAGGCGGAACCGAGCAATAGAAAAAGTGTAGCTCCTCCCACTAGCTATATTTCCCTTGCAGACACCAAGCTAAATCAGTGTGTATGCAAGCACAAGGAGAAGCCAAGTAGGTATAACATAACAGTGTCCCTGGTCCGTGACCTATGGAACAAACTAGAACTAAAGGAATGGCAGAAAAGGTCTTTGGAGAACACCTGGGGAGTCTAAAGAACGAGACCTCAAGGACTGCGAGATCATAAAGGGGGATTATTATTTAGTAGAGGGCACATTATGGGAACGATTACTGTGTGGGGAGCGCAGCAGGATTGGAAGGGTGTGTACAAACTAGTTGGGGCTGGAAGAATTCTTCATAATGGTCTGGTCCGGATGGAGAAGAAAAGATACTTGATTTCTGGGGTGACAGTGTGTAGTATAAGCTACATCAGGGCACAGTGTAGATTATTATTTATTTCTGGGGGCCAGTGAGTAGCCCTATTTTCAGGTGACACAGTTTATGGTGCTATTATTTTCAGAGGAGCCAAAGACATGTAGGTCCCATACATCTCAGAGTCAAAAAATTATCTGGAGAAGTCATGAAGGTCTGGGAACTCAAAATAGACTAAATCAAAGGGTTTAGGGCTCCTTCACACTGGCGATTGCGATATCGCTGCGTGAAAATCAATTTTTGAAAGTCAGAACTGCTTTTTCTTACAAAAACATGGTTGCCACATGCGACTTTCTCGAGCAATTTTGCAGCAATTTTTTAGCGTGCAAGTCAATAGGAGTTTCTAATGACAAAAAAAACCCAAAAACACAAGTTCCTGCTTTGTGATGTGATGTGATAAAAAGGAGGCTCCATAGGGAAACATGGCAGATAAAAAAAACTGCAAAATGCAGAAAGATGGGGTATGCTGTGATTTTTCTTTCTCGTAACATTGCAAACGTGAAGGAAACCATTGAAAATCATTGGTTTCATAATTCTGCGTTCACTCATTCTCACATCGCTCAAAAAATGTGCGATTTTCTCGCAAGTGTGAAGGCACCATTATTGTTTTTTATATATATACAAAAATAATAAAAGACACACCCTGCTAAGTCGAGCTATTACCAGTTATATATATATATTTTTTATTTAAAAAATCCCCAACCATGAGAGGCTTAAGAAAAACTTCAATATCTGAAATATATTTTGTATTTTTAAGACTGAGTATTGAGATTAGTGTGTGTTTTTAGTTCTGTTTATGCAAAACAATTACTTTATTCCTTTGGCCTATAGTGTTAAACACAATACTGGATCGTAATGGAATAAAGAAATTGCTTTGGACAAACATAAGACACACAACAATTATAATTACTCAGAAAAAATTCCATGACAAAAAAAAAACAAAAATCCATGACAAATTAGAAAATTCCATGACAAATCCAGGTATTCCATGTCTTTCAGCAAATTCCAGGTTTTCCGGGTTTTCGATGATGCGTATGAGCCCTGCTGATGGAATATCTTTAGGATGCGCTACAACAAATCCAATCATGGATCATCCAACAATTTACAGAAGTTAGAGGAGCGGTAAGTCTTGGCACGCTGTACATAAGGAGCCATCGGACGGCCGTCTCTGCACCCAAGTCTCCTTACCTTGATAAGATAGAATTCTTATTTTTCTTTTCATTCTTATTTTTGTTTGCCTTTTTTCCTCCTGCACCTTCCTGCTCTTCATCATCGTCATCTTCCTTCACCAAGTCATTCACATCATCTTCACTGTATTCTCCTCCTAAGACAAAACAAACTTTTTTAGCACCTTGGTGAGATCCGCTATATATGTACGTCAGATGGGCGCAGGTCTGGAGCCAAGCCTACTCCATGCACGTGGGTATTGGCTGGTTTTGACAGCTGAAACCCGGCTGCAGCAGCGAGGATCAAAGAGCCGTGGACCGCAGCATTTAAATGGCCTGACAAAGGAGCCCCCTCTTCCGTGGCAAGATCAAGAGTTGCCATGGATTGTTCCCTATTAGGTCTATTTGTGGGACTGCTTAAAGGGGTATTCCAGTGATAAGACTATTTTCAGTTTTCACCATGCACTTGAAGATACACTGTCCCATTTCTGCAGCGCAGTAGGTAATGGAGCTGCTGGTCGCACATGTGCAGCAAAGCTTCATTCCTCTTGATGGTGCAAACAGATGCTTAACACAAGCGTGTTTATGTGCGCACAAAAACACGCTTCTATTAGAAATATTGGTTCCCTATGGTGTGTTCACATGTCCGTGTTTTACAGGCGTGCAAATCCAGAAGAAGTTACTTTACAAATTTACAGGCGTGCAAACGCACATACCTGCAAAACATAGGACATGCGTGCATCATAAGTCCATGGTAATCAGTGCCAAGAGGACGCCCCGAGGGGATTAAAGGATTTCTTCATCTCTGTGCGGGGTGTAAAGAATCCCCTGCATGGAGATGAAGAAAGTCCTTCCCCGAAAATCCCTGCATGGCTTGCCAGCAGCCCATTGTTTTCAATGGGATTGCAGAAGTGCCGATCCCATTGAAAGCAATGGGAGAACATCGTAATCCTCTGCCACAGCTGTCACAGCTATGACAGCTGTGGCGGGAGATTCTTTACTCCTCGCAGAGATGTAGAAATCCCCCACCACAACTGTGATAGCTGTGGCAGGGGATTCTTTACTCCCCGCGGAGAGTCCTCTCGGGACTCCCCGTGGGGAATATTTACACAGCATTTTCTCTTTAAAACACAAACAGGGATGATTTTCAGGAGAAGTTTTATATTTAAAGCCCTTCCCCGAAATTCACTGTAGGGGTTGCTGGCAACCCATTGCTTGCAATGGGGCCGTCGGCAACAGCTGCTGCCCCATTGAAGGCAATGGGCACGGACCTGCATTCACACGTGTTTGTGCACGTTCATGGGTGCGCACCTATGTACAGCACATGCACACGCTCGTGTGAAGCCACCCTAAACGCTGTGCTCAGTTTGACTATTTCTGTCTGACTCATTGACAAGAATATAGCGGTTCCACTCCATTCATTTTAACGCAGCAGACAGAAACAGTCGAGCACAATGCTTGTCTATTCCTGACTGCCCCATTGAAATGAATGGAGCAGTCAAGAGAGAGTGCTGTGTGTAGCGCATGTTAGCGGGATGTCCAGGGCTGAGAGAAGGAGGGTAGAGGGCTGTACTGATGGGGAGAGGGCAGGATGGGAGAGTTATAGGCATTATTAGAACTAGAAAGCGCAGCAGGCAGACTAGCTCACCCGCTGCTACCAACGCATCCCATGGTGAAGCAATGGTGGTCTGTCTCCTTTCAGCCTCCTATGTGGTTGGGCAGTGAAATAAGGAACTCCTCACATTGCTGGTAGTAGGGTATAGAATGAAGAAAAACAATGTAGGAGGTGAAGAATGAAACACAAACTGGAAAAACAGGAAAAACTATAAGTGACAGACATGAGGTGGTGGAGTATGACAAGGAATGCCAAGCACACAGATGACCCCGCTGCCCATCTGCTGTGCTAGGCTGGCATGATGCTGCTGCCAGTTAGAGCTGGGTACAGGTAAAGTCAGGTTAGAAGGAGCGGACATAGATAGTCAAGCGCTGCACTCAGCTATCTGTCTGCCCAGTGAAAAGTCTAGAGCGGCAACGCTCCATTCATTTCAATGGGCAGGCAGAAATAGCCGAGCGCTGCACCACTGAGAGGAGTGGAACCGATGCTGCGCGGGTGCAACCAGCAACTTCATCCCCCACTGAGCTACAGAAATGGGACAATGGAACTGTGAAACAGGGCAGACATGCGTCCCTCTCAGGATCGGCAAGATCCCAAGATAAAATCTCTTAGAATTTTTTCTTCTTTTAAAGTAAGGCCTAATTCCCACGGGGGCGGAAATCCGCGGCGTTGCCCCGCAGCTATTAGGTTCTATCGAACCTAATAGCTCAATGCTCATGGTGCGGAATTCCACTGTGGAATTCCGCCCTGTCAAATCACCGGCGGCATGTTCTATTTGCCGCAGGCGTACACGCGGACGGCTTCCATTGTAGTCAATGGAAGCCATTCGTCACGCTATCTTCCGCTGTAGCATAGTGGTAGATAGCGTGAAAACACTTACCCGCCCACCGACGCCCGTGTCATATGACGCAGCCGGCGCATCATGTGAAGCTGTAACCGTGTCATGACGCTGCCGGCGTGTCACATGACACTGCCAGAACGTCATGCGCGCCGGCATTGGATGCGGGACATCGGGCAGCGGATGCGGGGACATCGGGCAGCGGTTCCGGAGGTAAGAAATTGGGGGGGGGGGGGGGCTGTGGAATTCTGCTTGCAGAGCCCATCACGGCTGTGGGCACTAGGCCTAACACAGCAAAAAAAAAAAAAAAAACACTATATACACCAGAGGAACAATGACTTTTTTTTCATTTCCCTCCACTTATATTACTGAAATTACAATAAATCGCATCACTGAACTATACAAGTCATCCCCCAAAAAAGGGGAGAACTCCTCAGCTACGGTGATGGATAAATAAAAGAGTTTATTTTAAAGTGGGGAGGAAAAACCTGAAAGTGAGAATTAAAATAACAAAAAAAGGCTCCATCCTTAAAAAAAAAACTGTAAAAATCAGTTTAAAAATACCAAATTATTAGATAAAAATTAAAACACTTTTCCCATTTTTAATGTAAAAAAAAAAACCTGCCATCTGGCATTGCCACATCCATAATAGTCCAATGTATTAGAATAAGGGTGAATGCAGACGGCCGGGTCAGATTAGATCCTCGCGGCCCTGCAGTGACCCGCGGCTCACCCGTCCGGCGTCTTCGCTCTGCGGATGTGTCGGCTAACACACAGCCGCAGTGCAGAGGTGGCGCATCAGCGATGATGATGCTCGCTATGAAGTAGGACATGCCGCGATTTTGTTATCGCACGAGTTTTCTGCTATCAAAATGGCGGCTGTCGGCATAGGACGCCATAAACCAATGCAGTCCTATGGAATCTTGCCACAAAATTTCTGCTCGTGTGCAGGAGGCCAAAGGGTGACGGAAACGTACCAACAAAAACTACAGGCGGTCCTGAGAAAACAACCCCCAGGCCCAGTAAACAGCGCAGGACTTTTCTGCGTACGGCTCACCCTGGAATATATATGAGACACTGAGGCTGCAGTCACACAGGCCAGCGCAATTTCAGACTTGCCAACGTGCGATTTTCCCGCCGACGCCAAGCGTTTTTGGATTGAAGAGAAAAAATTAAATAAAAATCGCATCACTTCTGTGAGATTGCGATCTTCAGGCGCATGAAACGGTCGTAAGCACTTCCATTGACTTCAATGGGACACATCGCCCCGCACTGCTCACACGGCGCACGCACGGCAGCGCCAGGTCTCTCAACAGACCATTGAAAACAACGACGATACAACGTGCCGCCATGCTTTTCCTGGCATCGTCACTCATGTGGTGAATCCATCCAGAAGAATGGATGTTCCATTAGTGCCAGTTTTGTACGCATCGCACACAACCTGCGCAGGAATACGGTTAGTGTGAACGCGCCCCGAGGACTCCTGCCCAGCTAACTACATGGAGGGCTCACCTAGTCAGCGCTCCTAACTATCAGTAATCCGGCTTCACCTCCCCCGTGGACATCCTCACGGATCTACATTGTTGGCCATTGAAGATGAAACACCTACAATCTGGGAGGTTGGGGCTGCTGAGACTTGTTGTTCCACAACGACTGTATGCACTGCACTGATCCGTTCTTCGGAGTGCACGTACCTGAGGGGACGTAGTCTTCATCCTCTGAGGAAGAGTAGTCCTCGGAGTCACAGTCAGACATAACCGTATAGCACACCGGGGTCACCGTCCAAAACTGCAGCGCAAGCCCGGTACCCAGCCGGGTCTACTGAGCATGCGCGATGAGACACCTTAGAGCGCATGTTCAAGCTACTCAGCGACTTCCTGTTGCGCATGCGTACAAGATTCCAGCGCTTCTGGAGTCTGTAACCAAGGAAACACTGTCAGAGCAACATGCGCTCCTTCCAAAGAGCGCTCAGTATTGCGTTCACCGATGCAGCTGTTCACCGATGCATCTCACTGTACATTACAGGAAATAAAACAGAACGTACATTGTGTTTATCTGTGTTCTCCACCAGTCATCTCTGTAGTTACTGTTAGGCCCCACACATGGGCGGATTTGTGCTGCGGAATCCGGATCTGGCATTCCACTCAAGATTCCGCAGCAGTAACCCGCCATAGTATGCTACGAAAAAATGCTACTACGTGCACACGAGCGGAAACCGCAGGAAAAGCAGGGGTTTAAAAGAAAATCTGTACTGCGCCAGTGTGCCAGCCGGCAATGCCACACACATCCGCAGCGTAGAACGTTAAGACACGGGCAGATACACAGGATCGCGGGCACAGGCGTTTTTTATGCGGGATTCCCCTTGTGCGATCTGTGTGTGCCCGTGGACATGAGGCCTTACAGTGTGATTTACATTGTACCCCGTTTCCCTGAAAATAATACCTAGCATTATATTTAAATGGTGTCCAGGCAGACTTGTAAAAAAGAAATATTTTAGAGCAAAAATTAATATAAGGCCCTGTCTTATTTTCGGGGAAACGCGGTAGTTGGTAGCTTTTTAGACCCCGCTCAGCAATGCATTCAGTCGCTCCGTATCCGTGTAACATTACTGGAACTGGGGAAAGAAATGACATCCGGTAACGGGCGACAGGAAAGATGGCGCCAGCGCTGGACAACATGGCACAGCATTTCAGGCCCCTTGTAAAGCTGGGAACCAGTGAGTCTGTGGCCCCACTGATGGGCCGGTTTCACACAGGCAAGAAAATTGCACGATTCGAGAGTGAGTAAAAAAGCTGAATTATGAAACTAATGATTTTCGATGGTTTCCTTCGTATTAGCGATGTTTTCACTTATGCAATGTTGCAAGAAAAAATCGTTGCATGTCCTATCGTTATGCGATGTGCGATTTTTTTTATCGCCCATGTTTTCATATGGAGCCTCCTTTTTATCGCATCACAACAGACAAATCTTGTGATTTTCGTGCAATGCCTTTTTCATTTTGGAAAGTCTTACTGATTTTCGCAATAAAAAAATCGTGCGGTTTTGTCGTAAGCGGTCGCGATGCGATGCAAGATTATTCTCAAGAAAAAGTATCATCAATGCCCAAAAATCGTGGGAACAAAGATGTGATTTTCCCGTGATTTTCTCACAGCATAATCACGATAATTTCACACTATTGATTTTCTCGCACAATATCGCCGTAGCCAGACCATTCACGGCCCAATATCGTCCTCGCCATCCATGTTAAGTCCCCGAGGATGCAAGGCGTTTTCATGTGAAACCAGCCTCGCATCACTCCAGGGATGCATCGATCCTCGAGGTTTATGGAGTTTCTCCAATTGTTTTCACTGGGAGACGGCACATGTGAGATGGCATCGTGTGCACCTGGCACATGGCGTGATGCTGCTGCTGCCAGCCCCTTTGAAAACAATTGGCAGTGCGATGCGAGAGCACACACAGGATAGGACATGCCGCGATTAGATTCCTGCATCGCAGTAGTATCCGGGGAAAAATCACTCATGTGTATGGCCCCGTTCACAAGACTGGGGTTCATATGTGTGCATCTCGCAACACACAAATCTTCCACAATTTTGTCGCTCGTGTGAAGGCGGCCCAAGGCTATGCTTACACGCGTGGATTAGCCATGGATTTTCCATGTGGATCCTCTGCACAGAAAATCCATGGCGTTAAAAGCCCATTTACACAGGAGTGAGGATCGCAGACAGCATGGAGGTGGGGCGTCTGGGGGAGAGTTAACTCACCCCCCTGTCCTCTATTCACTGTAAGCAGCGGCCGTTCAGTACTGAACAGCCGCATTTTACAGCGAACAATAGTCATACGGATTTTAAGCAGCTTAAAAGTGAGCGACTGGACGATTCTCGCTCCGTCATTCCGTTTCAGCAAGCTTTTTCACAGGACGATTAGCGTTTGAAACCCCGCGGGTGCGCAGGATCGCAGGGTGTTGAACGATCAGAACGATAATTGTCCCGTGTAGTTTCAAAGTGGGAACGAGATTTTGATGTGAAAATGATATCACATGCGGATTTTCTCCATTGAATTCTGCATGTGGATCTGCATGAAAGGCTGCATTTAAAAAACGTGGATTTAAGAGGTGGAATTCAGATGGAATTCTTCCATGGTGAATTCCGCCGTGTGAACACACTCTTATAGCACTAGATTTTTGGTGTGGGTTCAATCTCCTCAAACGCAGTGAATTCCGCCCCACAATCCGCATTACAAGCTGCACAAAATTGTGTGGTTTTTGCTGCGGATTTACAGCTACCGATCTGTCCCATGTGAACATAGCCTCGGGGTATTACACGGTGTGGATTCGCAGCCTCTTCTGCACAGTGGATTCTGATGTGTTTTCGCTGCGGATTGCACTTCAGATCTGCAGCGCAGCTCCATTTACTTTGCAGGTTTTCTCTACAGCTTGTAGATGGAATTTCTAGACTCCACAGTGCTTGTACTGTAAAAGCTGCAGATAATTCTACTGTAGAGAATCCACAGCATGTCTACTAGCTGTGTGATTATACTCCGGGTGACAATCACCCGAGAAAAAGAGCGATTATGGGCGACTGTTAACCCTTGTAAACACAGGGCATGACAGGGCAAGTGAACCAGAATCAGTCACTTGGTGCTCCAAGCTCACCTACCAACCAAGCGACTGTCAGTTCATTTACTCTGAATGAAGTGGGCAGCCGGAGGAGATCTATTGCGCACCATAGATGTTGCCAGCAAGGGGCATCTGGGGCACAAGCCAGAAAGTTTGGCCCAGTGTCCCAAATCTCCAAGTAACTGTCACTTTCAACTACTTCAGCATCTCCAGGATGCAGATACAGTACAAGACTCTGGTGGGGAGAACTATTAACTCCCAGCTCCTTCATAGGTATACACTTTAGGCATCAGCGATGCCACGATGGGACTCCTGCTCCGGCTGCCAAGATGACGTTATTGCATCATCTCAGCCCGCACAGGGATCCCATCCTGACATCTCATAGGCTGCAAGACTACAGAGATTAAGCAGCTCCGCTCATCACGCAAACAAGGCTAAGGGTGCATTCCCACGAACGTATATCGGCTTGGCGTGAAAACCGAGCCGATATACGTTCGTGGGAATGCAGCCCACGTGAGTAGTTTTTTTCTACAGAGGCACTAAGAGAGCAGCATAATTAATCAGGGCCACTGAGGGGTACTATTAATGAGTTGGGGTCATCATAACTTAATGGAGTCCAGGACTCCAAGGGGGCAGCATAACTCATGGCACTGAGAGGCATCATTATTGAGTGGGGACGCCAATAGTGAATGAGGAGCAACACTAATAATAATAATGATAATAAACTTTATTTGTATAGCGCCAACATATTCCGCAGCGCTTACATAGACAGGGGGGAATACAGAAAGACAAACAAATACAAACATTACAGAACCACGGTTACATATAGTAATCAGTTGATGGAAACAATGGGGGTGAGGGTCCTGCTCCAATGAGCTTACATACTACGAATAGTGGGGTGATACAGAAGGTAAAGGGGCTGGAGATGTGCACGGTATGGCGAGGTGGAAGAGTGAGCAATGTTATACACATAGACAATGGTCAGACTGCAGGAGCGGTTTATGATGGCTAGCAAGGATGGCAGTCAGTAGGTCAGGGAGCATGTTATCAGGCGGAGTACAGAGGGGTTTGTTTAGGGAATGCGGTATGCCTCCCTGAAGAGGTGCGTTTTTAGAGCACACCTGAAGTTCTGTGAGTCCTGGATTGCTCGGGTAGCCTTTGGTAGTGCATTCCAGAGGACCGGTGCTGCTCTGGAGAAGTCTTGGAGGCGGGAATGAGAAGTTCGAATGAAAGGGGCACTCAGTCTGGTTTCGTTAGCAGAGCGGAGAGCCCGGGCTGGTTGATGGATTGAGATGAGGGAGGTAATATAGGGTGGCGCTGCGCTGTGGAGGGCTTTGTGGATGAAGGTAGCGAGTTTGAATTGAATTCTGTATTTAACGGGCAGCCAGTGCAGTGACCGGCACAGGGCAGAGGCGTCCGAGTAGCGGCTGGACAGGAAGATGAGCCTGGCTGCCGCATGCAGGATGGATTGGAGAGGGTAGAGTCTGGTGCAGGGGAGGCCGATCAGCAACGAGTTGCAATAATCGAGCCGGGAGTGGATGAGGGCAACAGTGAATAAGGGGTGCTAAGGGGACATTACCTTCAAAGGGGCACTCATGGGGCATTATTATTTGTTAAGGGGGCACTAGGATGGCATAATCCTTGTTTGGGGAGCTGGAAAGGGGAATCCCTGAGACCAAACGACTCCGTCGCAGGATGCAACCGAACAAGGTCAAATAGATCCCATTGACTATAGGCTCCAATGCAGATGTAACACCAGGCATACTTTTGGCACTGATATGCATTGTTAAAAAAATAGTATATACCACACAGTATTCATCTTTTTTGTGTAAGCCCCGTGTAAGAGTGAATGCGCACAGGTGAATTTGAATCACGGAATCCAGAGCGGACGACCGCCTCCGAATTCCGCAGCAAATACCCCCCATAACATACAATGCAAAAATAATTCTACCTGCACACGTGCAGAAACCAATTGCGGTTTCGGCTTGCAGATTAAAAAATTTTTTTTTTAAATCGCAGCATGCTCCATTTTCCTGCAGATTGAAGTGAATGGAAGCCATCCGACCCGCGGACCGTCCACAATTTACATTAACGCAGGAAAAGCAGGAATTTAAAAAAAAAATCTGTACTGCACATGTCTGACGTCAAATCGTACAGACCATCTACAGTACAGAAAGAAGGAAATGAAAGCAGGTACGTGCAGACGCCACTGCTGCCAGGGCCGGATTCCGCATGCAAATACCTTCAACAGCAGACTATGGGAAAGCATTTTTTCCTGCACACGAGCGGAAATCAATTGTGATTTTCTGCTCGCGAAGGAAAAAAATTGCAGCATGCTCTACTTTTAGGCGGATTCTGTGCGGACGGCTTCCATTGTTGATGGCCCTTGCGCAGTCATCATTGTGGAAAGGTCGCGGAATCTGTGTCATCGCATAGCAACGGTGCGGCAAAATCTGTACTGCGCTGGCCAGCACATCCACAGTACAGAATAAGAAGAATCCAGACAGGTACGCGGGGTCAATGGTTGGGCACAGGGTTAGAATCTGACTTGTGTGCAGGCAGCCTAGTAATACTAAGTACTATCCAACGCAGATGGGAAAGCACCCTAAATTATCTATTATAGAGAGTCCCCAAAAGTTGCCCCACACTAAGGTCCCTGGAATACTGATAAATGGACATTTCCTTTCAGCATTTACTTGTGCGCTTTGTAGAAGTTCTACAACTAAAAAAACGTTTCTAGTGAGCGGTTTGCGGACTACGCATGCGCACAACCATGTGCCCCACATAAAAATGGCTTCTCAAGAGCTCCACGGCTGCACTGCACGTACCGAGGCACGTCACTAACCCAAATAATACGTCAGCACCACGATACACAGCCATAAGACGCCTCCCATTGGCTGAGCGGTTGATGGACATCATTTCTGTCTACACACAAGCTCCTTCCCCCTTTCTCTGATTGGCTGAGAGCTTCCAAGTTGTCTGAGCTGACAGTCCCGGGATGGAGGGATGACAGGCCCGGGCAAGTTGAGTTGGGAAACACGGAGAAGGTGCTGCGGCCTGTGAGACTGTGGATGGCGGCAGTATGGACAGCAGCAGCGGAGGAGGGCTGGGCAGCGACACCGGCCTACTGCAACAGATCCTGAGCCTCAGCTTAGTACCGCGGGTCGGAAATGCGACTGTGTGCCCCACGTCCACAGCCCTGTGCTCCTTCCCGGGTGAGCGGTCACATATCCTGCATGACTGCGGCCATCTAGCGCCCAGTGTACCGTAGTGCTGCGGCTATACAGGCTGCTGGAATGTAGTCGTCACGTGACTGACCGACTGTAGTAGGCAGATGATTGGTCCTGTATTGTGCAGGTCACGTGCTTCTATAGGCTGCTGCAGGGTCATGTGATGCTGGAGGCTTCCATACTGCAGTGCTGGTGGGCTGAAGTACTTCAGTAGTGACTAAGATCACCCCCTTAAAGGGACAACTTGCCCTCCTCTGCCATCACTTCTGGTCACAGCAACCGTTTAGATTTTCGTTAATCCATTCAGATTGGCGAATATTCATTCCGTGTAATACGGGTAGAAAAAAAGAACACATTCTGTTCTATCATACCGCGTACCACGCACGATAGAGCTTATTGTTCTGTAGGGGTGCGTAATAAACGCTGCATGGTCCCAATTACATGGAGTATGTGCATCGTTTAAGGAACCAGGAAGACTGCGCATGATGGCGTCTGTGAGACACGCTGTCAAGTGCAGTGCAAAATTGCCGCCATACACAGCGATAGGCAAAAAAGAGGGATCCGTTTTGGTTCCGTTTTTTGACCTGGAGGTCGGAGCGCCGCGGGCTGCGCTTTTCCTTCAGCTTTACAAACGGAATCGTGATGGAAAGCTGAAAGATTCCATGAGTCTCTCTGAAGTGGTTTATTCCCGTGTAGCTGCTCCCACGATGGGACAGTAAGGCAGAGACAGCCTGCTAGTGTGAACATAGCCCGATCCCCACAGTGTGCGGCGTCAGGCTGCGCTCATCATCAGCAGCGGCTAATCAAAGAGCAGTACATTGGCTTGATAGCAAACAGCAGCGGCCATCCTGGATGCAGGACTGGTGGATTAGATGGGCGGTAGAGTAGAACACATGCCGTAGTAATACCGCTATCTCCTGCTCCAGATACTGCAGGGTCGCTATACAGAGGTTTTCCACTGACTTCAATGAGAGCCGTGGCTGTAGTTATAAGCGCTGGACACTACACAGAGGTTGGTGTGGAGGCTTCTGCTCCGACCCCTGTTATTGCGGCGCTGACAGCATGTGCCCGCACAGCTGATCGGTCGGGGGCCCGAGCGACGGACCCTGGCTGATCAATTATTGACAGGTCATCAGTAGTATTTCCCTGGAAAACCCCTTTAAGGCTCTGGTCAGTTGAACCCTAGAGACTTATGTGCCACTCCCATCTGACAGTACGCAGACACAAGTCCGTGTGCCATCTGATATACATGGTCGCACTGGCACGTCCTATATCTCTTCCATGAAATGAGCAGAAATGGGACCATCCATGTATAGTCTGATAGGATATACCAGGGAATTACAAGGACAGCACATGGCCCCAAAATAAACTAATGAGCCCCTGGCCTAAAGGGGTACTCACGGCTCAGCTTTCATGGCTGAATTGGCAATACCCGTCTGTACAGGTGGCCAGGAGGATGGGAACAGCCAAGCTGGATGTGTTATTTACACAACTTTCATCCACCTCTATGGGAAGTGCCCATTCAGCCGTTCCCATAACTTCTGGGCGCTGTAAACAGCAATCGAGGGGCGGTTCTTGAGATGGCACCCATATCTATCAGGCCTCTACGGCATGTCCTGTGAATATACCGTAAAGACAGCTGGGAATACCCCTGTAAAGTGGATGTCCAGTAACCAGATAACATCCCTTCCATAGTTCCCACTGTAGTAATATAGACTGAGCAGTCCTTCCCCGCCATCAGCCCGCTGTGGTCCCAGTGTCTATTGTGACAGCTGATGTCACTGGAAGTCATGTGACTGCTGCAGCCCCGCTGTGGTCCCAGTGTCCATTGTGACAGCTGACGTCACTGGAAGTCATGTGACTGCTGCAGCCCCGCTGTGGTCCCAGTGTCTATTGTGACAGCTAACGTCACTGGAAGTCATGTGACTGCTGCAGCCCCACTGTGGTCCCAGTGTCCATTGTGACAGCTGACGTCACTGGAAGTCATGTGACTGCTGCAGCCCCACTGTGGTCCCAGTGTCCATTGTGACAGCTGACGTCACTGGAAGTCATGTGACTGCTGCAGCCCCACTGTGGTCCCAGTGTCCATTGTGACAGCTGACGTCACTGGAAGTCATGTGACTGCTGCAGCCCCGCTGTGGTCCCAGTGTCTATTGTGATAGCTGACGTCACTGGAAGTCATGTGACTGCTGCAGCCCCACTGTGGTCCCAGTGTCAATTATGGATTATCTGGATGAGATTGTCAAATCTCACCCACTTTTCTGCTGCTGTATTCAGCTGCGGTAAGACCATATGTCCGCGGCACGCATGGATTCCACATGGAGAATCCCACCTGCGACCCTGCGTAGCTGTCTGTCTTTTTTTTTTTTCTGTACTGCGGAAGTGCCGTCCGCTGCACATGCGCAGTACAGCTTTGTTTTTTTTTAAAATCCTGCTTTCTCGCGAAATTAGCGGCCCATCTTCAATGTTAATTGTGAACGGGGCGCGTAATCGCAGTGAAATGGAGCATGCTACGATTTTTCATCCGCTTGCGTACATGAAAACTCATTTTTTCATAGCATGCTATGGAGGATTATTGCTGCGGAATCCAGAGCGGAACAGCCGGCGCCAGATTCCACAGCAAAAATCCACCCGTGGACATTGGGCCTAAGTGTGACCCGCAGACCTAATACCAACTCTGTGATGAAAGGGTTCTACGGAAGCGGATTCTTCGGGTGACTGTCATCCAGCGGTTCTTCAGGGCTCTATTAGTTATGTCTGCTCCACCTGATGGTTCCCAATCCGCTAGCAGCACTTCAGGACCTGCGGAGGATGATGGCAGCCGGATTTCTTGGTGCTTTATGGGGACTGCGCTCTTTACAGTCTTCCCCTGACAGCTATACGGTTGGTCCTATATATATATATATATATATACTTTCTCACACTGTTTTCTTATTTGCAGAGATGTGGTATGGCGTATTCCTGTGGGCACTGGTCTCCTCACTTTTCTTTCACATACCTGCGGGACTGCTTGCACTATTTACGCTTCGTCATCACAAATATGGAAGGTTTATGTCAGTGGGAATCCTGCTGATGGGGATTCTGGAGCCGTTATCTGCAGGGATATTAACAAGTAAGGGCATTGAACATGGATAATGCAATGAATTAATTGTTGAACCCATATCCTAATGCTGCGCCTTGTTTTTCACGTTGCACATTTAGGTTCGGGCTACATGGCAGCTTTGGCCACAACACTCCTCGCATGGATAAAGATGGCCGTGTCGCCTTGCCTGCGTTGCAAGTAGTGTGTCTGGTTGCGTTACGACTCGCATATTGCTGTAACCTGACATTTGCAACGCAGTCACATTTACTTGCAGCGCAGGCAAGGCAACCCTGTAAACCTTGGTTGTAATCGGAGTTGCCGTTTAGCCCCAGCCTGAAGCCAGTGTCCCACTGCTAAATTGCCATATATTGATTATACGTGATAGGGTGCTTTCACATCTGCGTCTGTCCTTTTATAAAAAGCAAACTGGACCCATAGAGAGCAATACATTCCTTCTGTTCTCAGCTTGGGTTCAGTTTGACTCCGCCCCATTGCCTATTTGTTTCCCTGAACAGAAAAAAAGCACAGCTTGCAGCGTTATTGTTCCCATCCCAAAAACCAGAAAGCACCTTTCCATATTGTCTTTTGCATTAAAGTCAGTGACAGTGGGAAGCAAACTGAAGCACTGGTGACTGTCTTCAGTGTTTAATGGATCCTGTTTATCAGTACACTGTAAAGCTAAACAATAGGTGACTTCAGAGGGGCGAGGGAGAAGACCAGGGAAGAGGATGGAGGGGGAGAAGGCCAGGAAAGAGGATGGGGGAGGGAGAAGGCCAGGAAAGAGGATGGGGGAGGGAGAAGGCCAGGAAAGAGGATGGGGAGGGAGAAGGCCAGGAAAGAGGATGGGGGAGGGAGAAGGCCAGGAAAGAGGATGGGGGAGGGAGAAGGCCAGGAAAGAGGATGGGGGAGGGAGAAGGCCAGGAAAGAGGATGGGGGAGGGAGAAGGCCAGGAAAGAGGATGGGGGAGGGAGAAGGCCAGGAAAGAGGATGGGGGAGGGAGAAGGCCAGGAAAGAGGATGGGGGAGGGAGAAGGCCAGGAAAGAGGATGGGGGAGGGAGAAGGCCAGGAAAGAGGATGGGGGAGGGAGAAGGCCAGGGAAGAGGATGGGGGAGGGAGAAGGCCAGGGAAGAGGATGGGGGGAGGGAGAAGGCCAGGCGAGAGGATGGGGGGAGGGAGAAGGCCAGGCGAGAGGATGGGGGGGAGGGAGAAGCCCAGGCGAGAGGATGGGGGGGAGGGAGAAGCCCAGGCGAGAGGATGGGGGGGAGGGAGAAGCCCAGGCGAGAGGATGGGGGGGAGGGAGAAGCCCAGGCGAGAGGATGGGGGGGAGGGAGAAGCCCAGGCGAGAGGATGGGGGGGAGGGAGAAGCCCAGGCGAGAGGATGGGGGGGAGGGAGAAGCCCAGGCGAGAGGATGGGGGGGAGGGAGAAGCCCAGGCGAGAGGATGGGGGGGAGGGAGAAGCCCAGGCGAGAGGATGGGGGGGAGGGAGAAGCCCAGGCGAGAGGATGGGGGGGAGGGAGAAGCCCAGGCGAGAGGATGGGGGGGAGGGAGAAGCCCAGGCGAGAGGATGGGGGGGAGGGAGAAGCCCAGGCGAGAGGATGGGGGGGAGGGAGAAGCCCAGGCGAGAGGATGGGGGGGAGGGAGAAGCCCAGGCGAGAGGATGGGGGGGAGGGAGAAGCCCAGGCGAGAGGATGGGGGGGAGGGAGAAGCCCAGGCGAGAGGATGGGGGGGAGGGAGAAGCCCAGGCGAGAGGATGGGGGGGAGGGAGAAGCCCAGGCGAGAGGATGGGGGGGAGGGAGAAGCCCAGGCGAGAGGATGGGGGGGAGGGAGAAGCCCAGGCGAGAGGATGGGGGGGAGGGAGAAGCCCAGGCGAGAGGATGGGGGGGAGGGAGAAGCCCAGGCGAGAGGATGGGGGGGAGGGAGAAGCCCAGGCGAGAGGATGGGGGGGAGGGAGAAGCCCAGGCGAGAGGATGGGGGGGAGGGAGAAGCCCAGGCGAGAGGATGGGGGGGAGGGAGAAGCCCAGGCGAGAGGATGGGGGGGAGGGAGAAGCCCAGGCGAGAGGATGGGGGGGAGGGAGAAGCCCAGGCGAGAGGATGGGGGGGAGGGAGAAGCCCAGGCGAGAGGATGGGGGGGAGGGAGAAGCCCAGGCGAGAGGATGGGGGGGAGGGAGAAGCCCAGGCGAGAGGATGGGGGGGAGGGAGAAGCCCAGGCGAGAGGATGGGGGGGAGGGAGAAGCCCAGGCGAGAGGATGGGGGGGAGGGAGAAGCCCAGGCGAGAGGATGGGGGGGAGGGAGAAGCCCAGGCGAGAGGATGGGGGGGAGGGAGAAGCCCAGGCGAGAGGATGGGGGGGAGGGAGAAGCCCAGGCGAGAGGATGGGGGGGGGGAGAAGCCCAGGCGAGAGGATGGGGGGAGGGAGAAGCCCAGGCGAGAGGATGGGGGGAGGGAGAAGCCCAGGCGAGAGGATGGGGGGAGGGAGAAGCCCAGGCGAGAGGATGGGGGGAGGGAGAAGCCCAGGCGAGAGGATGGGGGGAGGGAGAAGCCCAGGCGAGAGGATGGGGGGAGGGAGAAGCCCAGGCGAGAGGATGGGGGGAGGGAGAAGCCCAGGCGAGAGGATGGGGGGAGGGAGAAGCCCAGGCGAGAGGATGGGGGGAGGGAGAAGCCCAGGCGAGAGGATGGGGGGAGGGAGAAGCCCAGGTACCACCCACCAGCCAGGAGTGTGTTTATTGTGTGCATTGTGCTGGCTTGGAGGAAGAGCTCTGGTTGACCTGCATATCCAATAATTACCTCAACTAGAGGCCCTTTAACACAGGACGAGTGTCTGGCAAATGATGCCCAACACTCGCCCTCATGTGTCTTCGCTCCCATGCTGTTACACGGGAACAAGTATCGCTGACAGGGTGGCCTGTGGGGAGGCGGAACGACTGGAGGACATTTCTCTCCCCCACCCCTCTCCATTTCAGTACTGAACGGCTGCGGTTTACACCGAACGGTGGTCGTTTGGATTTTAAGCTGCTGAAAACTGAATGACTGGAAGATTCTCTTCCAATCATTCAGTTTCTGAAGGTTTTTACACGGGACGATTATCGTTCAAAACCCTGGGGCAGCCTGAACAGTCAGAGCGATAACCGCCCCGTGTAAAAGGGCCTTAACCCAAAAAAGGTATTTGCATGCATCAGTTCTGCCTCAGTTTGTGATCAGTCCACATTCAGTTAAACATTGATCGGTTTTAAAAGGACTGCAAACGCCGGTGTGAAACCACCGTAAGGCCGCTCTCACACGTGTGCTTTTTACTGCGATCACCATGGCATTTTGAATACCGAGCTAATCGCGGTACAACACTTTCATTGTTTTCAATGGGGCCTCGCAGACCTGCGTTCTAATGATTTTCGAGCGCGCTCTGCTTTATTTTGGCATGTTTTCCCACTTTTTAACGCACGTCTTGACCCATCAGATTGATGGGGTGCGTTAAACGCTGTAAAACCTGCGTTCAAAAACACCGGTAAAACTAGTTTTGTCAACACCATGTGTGAGAGTAGCCTTACACTGGCTTATGATGGCAGGATCAGAAAGCTGCATCTTTGATGCCTTACTGGCGAAGGAGAGCTCTTCCGTCTAGAAGGAGATGAGCTGCTATACTTTGTCTGCAGTGGGCTAGAGATCTCTGTGACCGATGAGAGAGGAATGGTGAGCTGCTGTGGTCGCCAAGATGTATAGCGTGTCGATGGATCTTGGAAGAGGTGTCTGTATCAATTATTTGGTTGCCTTTCAGTCATCGGATTTCTAAACCTAATAACCCTAATTTTGATTCTTTCTGGATACATTATATTTATTACGTGGGTTGTCTGTCTTTCTATCCACTCTACAGTTTGTTTGCTTTTTTTTGTCTTTGTTTTAGTGTGCCTGTGCAAAAAACAGCAGACTGTGCGACAGATTTACTATTGGAAAATATACAAGTTTCTGATACAAATTGTGCTAACAAAATGTGTGTGGCCTAAATGGGTCATTCCATGTCAACTGGACCAGGGGTCCCCACTCAACCATCTCTAATTTTGCTGAAAATTTACATGGATGGACATATATGTTTGAAACGAGGTTCTGTAAAGTTTTAGCTCCAGATAACATATACCTGGAGCACCACAACCCTAAGTGTGGAGGTCCCACCAACCACATCATACTGGCAGTCACGTCAGCCCTGGAGACCTTCAGAAGGCCCAAGGCTTTCATGGAAACTAAATGGCACCTCGTGATCTTATTGTAGAGAGGCCGTTTGGGACCCTTGAACACCAATTCAGGAATTTAAATGCCAGTGTCGGAATTGACAGTGACATTAAAAAGGCTAACAGCAGCGCTCGGTGTTCAAGCTGTTCGCTGCTGTTGTTGCGGGTGGGCGTCAGATGTCAGACAGACGACACCCGCCATGTATGGTGTGAAGTTGGTCCCCAGTGCCTCTGCATACAAACCCTGCATCCAGGATGTAATTGTAAACCCTGGGTTGTGAAGGGGTTAAAGGGAACCTCATACTAGCTTTTTCTTTTTTTTGTTATTAAACCAAGGGCAAGGTGCAGTAGGACTTTCAAGCCATATTCCAACCATATTCTCGTTATCAAGAATCCAGAAGAATACCTGTAAGGAGAGCCTGCACTCTAGGCAAATATATCTGCAGTCGACAAAGTGGTGCAGAGTCAGTTAGAGCTGTGATCACACCACTTCCTCTGTGATTGACAGTCCAGTTGTGTCTGACATCGGAGCTAGCTGCTGAAACCCCATGCATGTGCTGTTGTGCCCCCTTCAGTAGTGCCATCTGATGAGAGCCACTTCATTGGCTCTCTGTGCATGCCTAGTAGGTGTCACTCCACAGGAACGAGTATGATTCCATGATTACATCACCCTGCCCGGCTTTAAAGGGGACCCTTAGTGACGTTTTTTAAAATTTATTTTATTTTTTCCTTGAAAAAGTCCAGCTGACAGTTTGGTAGAGAACCTGTCACCGGCTATGAGCACCATAGTCTAGAGTTATGGTGCTCATAGGGCAGGAGCCCATGGGGTATTTTGTATATTAACCCGCCTCCTGGTGCCTGCGCTGTCAGCACGTGGATCGTGATGCGGACTCCAAGCCCCAGGCTGTGTGCGCACACTGACATTGATCTCTGCGCATGCACAGCCTGCAGTTTTGAATCAGCTGCATGGATAACATTCCACATTTCAAGTCTGACAGCGCAGGCATCGGGAGACTGGTAAATAGGAAAAAAATACCTCCCTGGGAACCTGCACTTCAAGCACTGGAATTTAGATTATGGTATAAAGTTTTGGGCACCGATGCTCAAGAAGGACATATCAGAGCTTGAGTGGGTTCAAGGGCGGGCAACTAAACTAATAAATCGAATTGGAAGACTACAATACCCAGAGAGGTTATCAGAACTGGGATTATTTAGTTTAGAAAAAAGATGGCTGAGGGGTAACCTAATGACTATGTATACATTTATCAGGTGACAATACAGAGATCTCTCCCATGATCTGTTTATACCCAGGACTGTGGCAGTAACAAGAGGGCATCCTCTATGTCTACAGGAAAGAAGGCTTCTACACTGACATAGAAGGGGGTTCTTTACTGTAAGAGCAGTGAGACTATGGAACTCTATGCCTGAGGATATGGTGATGGCGCATTTGGTGAAAGAGTTCAAGAGGGGCCTGGGGGCCTGGATGCCTTTCTTGAATATAACAATATTATACGTTATAATTTATTAAAACCTTCAGAAGGGTTGGTGATCCAGGGGGTTTTCTGATTGCCAGATTGGAGTCAGGAAAGAATATTTTCCCTTATGGGGGTTGTCCCGCGCCGAAACGGGTTTTTTTTTTTTTTTTCAACCCCCCCCCCCGTCCCCGTCCCCCCCCCCCCCCGTCCCCCCGTTCGGCGCGAGACAACCCCGATGCAGGGGTTAAAAAAGAACACCGGACAGCGCTTACCTTAATCCCCGCGCTCCGGTGACTTCTTACTTACCCGGTGAAGATGGCCGCCGGGATCTTCTACCTCCGTGGACCGCAGCTCTTCTGTGCGGTCCATTGCCGATTCCAGCCTCCTGATTGGCTGGAATCGGCACGTGACGGGGCGGAGCTACACGGAGCCCCATTGAGAAGAGCAGAAGACCCGGACTGCGCAAGCGCGTCTAATTTGGCCATTAGACGGCGAAAATTAGACGGCAACCATGGAGACGAGGACGCCAGCAACGGAGCAGGTAAGTGAAAAACTTTTTATAACTTCTGTATGGCTCATAATTAATGCACAATGTACATTACAAAGTGCATTAATATGGCCATACAGAAGTGTATAGACCCACTTGCTGCCGCGGGACAACCCCTTTAAGGGTAAATGCACAGGTTTTTTTTTGCCTTCCTCTGGATGACCATTGGAGGGGTAAAAGACTGAAATGAATGGACATATGTCTTTTTTTTGGTTTACATACTATGTTAGGGCTTATTCAGACGACCGTATATCGGCCGGGTATTCACGCTGGCTGATATACGACGTCCCTCTCTGCAGGGGGAAGAGGCTGAAAGAGATGGGAGCAGTGCTCTGAGCTCCAGCCCCTCTCTAGCAACTCTCCACCCCTCTGCACTATTTACAATGAGGAGAGGCGGGACGGGGGCGGAGCTAATTTCCAGAACGTAGCCCCGCCCCATCTTGCCTCTTCTCATTGCAAATAGTGCAAAGGGGCGCAGACGGGGTGGAGAGGAGGCAGAGAGGGGGCGGGAGCTCAGTGCACTGCTCCCGTCTCTTCCAGCTTCCTCCCCCTGCAGAGAGGGACGGCGTATATTGGCCAGTGTAACCTTCTATGCATGCTTATTTAGAAATGGATCTGTTAAATGGGCATCAGAAACGGAAGTAAACAGGAGCATTTCCTTTCGGTTCCGTCACCCGTTGAGTATAATGTAAATAAAAAAGTAGGTCAGTTTGTTTTTTAAAAACAGATATAATTTCATACCGCTGTGCGTTTGTTTCTGTGAAAAAACGTAAATCAAAGAGAACGTAATTGAACTGAGCATAACTGAAGATAATAAAATCTCACTGAAGTCAATAGAACTTAAAATGACACTTTTTTCCTCGCCGTTTTGCAGCTCCTCTGACGGAAATGCAAAGGGGAAATCAAAACCCGTGCTGTGAACCTCCGTATACCTTTATTATCTCTCTGCTTGTCTCATAGGTGCCGCTATCGCTGGGGTTTATAAAGCCGCTGCCAAGGAAATGATTCCATTTGAAGCTCTTGTTCTTGGTGTGGGACAGACTTTTTGTGTGCTTATTGTTTCCTTTTTAAGGATTTTAGCGACTTTGTAACCGAATCCACGTTGACCTTATGGACCTCAGAGGATGCACATCTTGGGTTGAAGGATGAATGCTCCACATCCAGAGCCTTGCAGCCATGTCTATATTACAATGGAATTGAAGATTGTCACATTGCCTTTACACACAAATACTTCTAGAAATCCAGTCTTAGCCGTGTAACTGGATGATCCAATGCCAGCAAGCTCAACAAAGAGTTCCATTAGTTTCAGATTAGATAGTGACCAGGTGGTGGTTCCAGCCATTCATACAATACATTGTGGAGTCATGACTCTAGGGGAGAATACCCATAGGCATGGGGACACTGTAGAGGGGCCGGGCATGCAGCAGTGAGTTGTGAGCCCTAGAGGCTTCTGTCCAGTGACTACTGCTGTGAAAGCACAGTCATTGTGCATTGAACCACTAACTGACTGCACCATGACCCAAGTTTCACAGCAGTTACAATCATCCATAGATGGGTTCTTCCGCTGCATAGTAGGTAGATGGCTGTTACTGGGACAGCAACTCGCCATGTAGGGTTTATACACTACTTAAATATCTGTGCCTCCCTTTTTAATCTCTGGGGAGCTTTTCTTATGTTGTACATTAACCCTTTCTAACACAAATTCTGTTAATTTCCTTTCCTCAGAGCATAGTCATTTTGAAGCTATGTTAATCAGATTTTTTTTACTTTAGGGCTCATTCACACGAGCATATGAGAACAATGCTGCGAGTCTTGCAACGTTGTACTCATCGCAGGCCCTGCCGGCAGAGATTGCATACGGCTGCGATTGGCACTGCGCAGACTCGGGAGCTGACATCACAGACATTTGCAGTGTTAGTTGTTTATTTTGCAACACCCCCCCACCCCCCCCCCCGCTCTGTGCAGAGCACGGCTGCGTATTAAACGCTGTCCATTCGCACGAATGGTGAAGGAGCAGTGCTTGAACATGCAGCCCGTCTAGGAGAGCAACAGAGCATGCTGCGATTTATTTATGATGTCCCAACGCAGGTGTGAATGTAAGTCCATAGACCTTCATTGCCTGTTGCGCACGGGAAATGCGCGTCTTAATGCTGCACAGCATGCACACATTCTTATTTTACTGGGTTTGCAAAGACACAGGAAGTGCATTTTGTATTGAATCTCTTTCCAAGTGTTTATTGCTGTCCTATGACCTCTAAAGCTATCCATTAAAATTCATTATAGTTTCTAAATATGTTGTTAAAAAAAAACGAAAAACTCCCAGGTTGATTCTGGACAGACAAGTAACGTTATTTTCTGTATTGACTGGTGTGTGTGAAAGGGACACTGACTGTAAAGTGCTGGTTTATACAACATTGGAAGCTATAGCTGCCCATACACATTAGACGAATTTTGATGAACATGGACAATTTTAACCAAAACAATCATTTATTAGGCAAAATTTAACAACAAACTATTGTTTTAGCCAACACAATGTCATCGTCTGGGAAGAAGTCTTTGAAAGAACATTCCTCATTTGTGCTATGGCTGTATCTGTGAACGGATCCTTCAGCAAACAGTCAGCCTACTGCCGTCTGGCATGTATGGCTACCTTAAAGGCCGTGAACACCTTTGCTGGCTTTTGTTTTTCTTTAAGACCATGTCATTTAAAAAAAAAATAATAATTTCTAATTGGATGTTAAGTTTTAACTAGAGATGAGCGAACCTACTCGGCCACGCCCCTTTTTCGCCCGAGCGTCGCGATTTTCGAGTACTTCCGTACTCGGGCGAAAAGATTCGGGGGGCGCCGTGGGTGAGTGGGGGGTTGCCGCGGGGAGTGGGGGGGAGAGGGGGAGAGAGAGAGGGCTCCCCCCTGTTCCCCGCTGTTACCCCCTGCTCCACCACACCTCCCCCCGCCCTCCGTCGCCCCCCGAATCTTTTCACCCGAGTACGGAAGTACTCGAAAATCGCGGTGCTCGATCGAGTAATTACTCGAAACGAGTATATTCGCTCATCTCTAGTTTTAACAGTTTATTTCCATGTATCCCGATACAGTGCAGGCTGATTGATCCGCTCCCAATCCATTCCTCAATCTGCGATGCTACACAGGAACGATTACCACTGGGCCGACCTCTCAGGCATCTGTTGCCCAACAGATCGTCCCGTGTGAAAACAGCCGTAGGCTCTTTTTAGGCGAACCGATTCTTGTTTGAATGAGCGAGTGGCGTCATTGCTAACGCGTTTGCTCTCCTGCAGCCTGTTTAGACAAACCATTGCATAGTTGGCTCATTCAAACAAGAATTGTTCAGTTCTTCAGATTTGCTGTATCTGTTAAATGCAGTTGGGATTGATTTGTGGTATACACCAGGTGGGGGAAGGAGATGTTATGGGACACGATCTAATTTTATTTTAACTATCTAATGATAATTTTATGATACTGACCAAAGTGCGAGGGAGTGGGAGCAATGAGGCTGCTAACTAGTGATCACAAGCACTGTGTTGGCTCCGTACTGTGAACAAGGGAGTTGGGGCTTTTTAGAGTGATAACTCATTTTCTTTTATTGCTGTAGACTCTAATTTATACCCCTCAGCCCTTATCCATTTGGGTAGCGGCATGAGCAGTACAAGAAAATCTCCCCTCGTTCAAGATACGGAGCCGTCTCTCAGTGTTTAAGAACTGGTTGTGATTACAAAGCGGTTTGCCCAGGCAGTCTGCTTACTGCATCTTATCCTTGCTGTCTTATCTTCTCCAGTCCCCTGGGTAACCTCACCTCCAATCGGCTGGATCCTCTTTTTCCTGTTATGTAGCATCCATTCTCGGCATTTTCCTTCCGGCAGGTCCGTGTAGGTTATGTCACTAGTGACGTAACATTCATTGCCTAGGAAGGAATGCCGATCTATTGCTGAGACTGCGCATGTGTACTGCCTCGCTGCAAGTGTTTATATACTATTGCAGCGGGACAGCGCGCATGCGCAGTCTGGGCAATAGCTTGGCACTCCCTGCTAGGCTGTGAACACTACATCACTAGTGACGTAGCGTATATTACCCTGCAGGAAGGAGACTGACGAGCATAGACGCTTCGTCACCGAAGAAGAATCGGCCGTCTGGAGGTGAAGTGACTCGGGGGACTGCAGGAGCAAGGAGAAGATTGTTGGGTGGAAGATGCGGTAAGAAGACTGACTGGGGAGGAATAGAGAAGTAGGATTTTTGTTTTCTAATGACAGAACTCCTTTAACCTTCACTGCTGCAAATTAGGGTAATTGTCATAAGAATCATGATTAGTTAGCCCCCCCACCCGCAGCATTTTTTTTCTGCCTGACTGATGAATTTTCCAAGAACTCAGACCTCCAGCTTGCAGTGTAATGGGATACACCAAGCATAGAAAATAAACTGATGAAAATATTTAATATCCAATTACAAATGATTATGTTCAACTACATTAATCTAAAGGGGGAAAAGGCTAGCAAAGGTAAGCATAGCCTTGAATCTGTGTAATTTACAGAAATGTGTTGGGTTAAAGCTTCCTATATCTTAGCAGAACATGACTGGCTCGGTATAGTGTTTACATTTAGCCTACAAGTATATATACGGTGTATATATATGTTCATGAATGTTATAAGTTGATCCTGTTTTATAAACTTGCACTTTACGAAGAGTTGGCCTTTTCTGAAAATGCATTTTTTTCACACTTTGGTTATTCTCTCTGTAAATGCATGTAACTATATGAACTTTTCTATAATTTATAAATTGTAATATTTGACTTATTAAATATGCAATTCCTAATGTGAAAAAATGAACTCTAACCATAGCTGCACTGTTTATAGTCCTAATCCATATGCATTTGTGCCCTGAAAGAGATGTATATTCTGTCCGTGCTTCAATCTAATCTGGGAGGAGGTGAGACTATTCCACCTACACCTCATGTGTTTACAGTTTGTGGCTATTGATACAGACCCAACCATGTTCTGCTCGGGAGTCATTTGCTGCATGAGCAGATTCTTCTGAAAGTCCTCCTGTTCACTAAACAGGCAGGGCAAAACCTATCTGATGTGAGAACATGCTGAAGATTGTAAAATCTACAATTTGCTGTGTTCTGGTGGATCTGGTCACAATCTGCTGCAGATTATACCTAATCGTGTGCAATGGGTACAGTCTGCAACAATCTGCATGTACCTCTTGTGGGTTTTATGCCATCTGAGTTGTTGGACTACCCAAGTTACGGGGCACATACTTCATTATTCCGTTCAGCTGTATCACCTCTGACTGAGCCGGCCCGCACACAACAGAGTCGGATTCGGCATGCGGGTTCCGGCTCTGACCACGGACAGCGATCTTGCCAACCTGTATTTTCTCTTCTTCCGCGTCATCGCCTAGTGACTGCACAGGAAAAATAAACATTTTCAAATGTTTTTTTTTATCTGAGACCTGTCTGCAAAGTCAATTGCAGAGGGACCGCGGGTTGGACGGCTTCCATTGGTTTCAATGGAAGCCGTCCATGCGGAACGTACTGAGAATTTTTTCCTTCACAAGCGGAAATCGCAATTGATTTCTGCTCATGTGCAGGAAGAATTGATTTCCTATAGCATGCTATGGACGATATTTGCTGCAGATCTGCAGCAAAAAGCCACCAGTGTGCAGACGGCCTGACTCTCTTTAAGGCAGGTGCTAAGGACTGTTCTAGTTCTGATGTCTACCATTTGGATAGTTGAAGGTCACATATAAAGAACATAGTTTTCATTTCATTGGTAAAACTGTGTAAATGACTCCTGCAAATGTACAGAATGGCTCCAGCATCTATATTGTCACTTCACACACCTTTTATGTCATACTTTGACCAATTGTCCCTGTAAATTAGATGGATTGTTTCAAAAGGTAAAAAAGTTTTATTTTTCTACTAATATTTCTAATATTGGTGTTTACTGTGTTTATATAATTATTAAAATGTTTGAGTAATAAGTGTGTGTGTGCTCTTTTTCTTATTACTAAACTGGTTGTTATTTAACATGACCATTTAACATCTGCCTGGTGCCGCTTACACTACAAGCAAAACATGCACCTCCGTATTTATACACATTTAATATCTGAAAAAATTTGCGCAACTGTTATATTTACTAACCTCATAAAATTGCAAGGCTTTTAGTACATATTTTGATCAAAACATGTGGGCCCAATTGCCATGTCCAGGCAACATTTATACAGATGGGAGTTTACTCTAACCACTCACTTCTCTTTGGGTCTAAGCCTCCAAAGCATTCAGGGACAGTAGAATCCAGCTACATACTCTAATTACAAGGCTTGGCACATATATGAAGGCAGCCACAGCTCCACTAAGACAGTACAAGTAAGAACGTGTGCCTCACAACTCATACTGTAAATAGCTAAATAAGCTGTTGTAACAAAGTGCCAAACTACACTTCCCACCATTCCTTAACAGCCTGTGATTTTTCTCATATTTGTGGTCTTTCATAGAGATGAGCGAACGTACTCGGTAAGGACAGATACTCGAGCGAGTATCGTCCTTACCGAGTACCTGCCTGTTCGCCCGCAAAGATTCGGGTGCCAGCGGGAGTGAGCGCTGTGTTGCGGGTGTGAGAAGGAGGGATCCGGGAGGAGAGAAAGAGAGATCACCCTCCCGTTCCCGCCGGCACCCGAATCTTTGCAGGCGAGCAGGCAGGTACTCCGTAAGGACGATACTCGCTCGAGTATCTGTCCTTATTGAGTATGCTCGCTCATCTCTAGTCTTTCGGCGTTCCTCTGTTGAAACATACAATTGCAACATGGAACCAAATTACAGGCATTCCTAATTTTATAACACCCTTTATTGATTGGTCTGGAATATGCTCACATGTAATTGGTTTTCCTTTTGCTTGTGCTGCAGTTGGTGGAGGGGATGGGGAGCCTATTGTAACAGGGGTGGTGCCTCCTAGGCCCTCCAACCCCTCCGCAAAATTTCCCAATATGGTATTCAGCAGATCAATGCTATGGAAAGAGGCGCGCCTAACTAACACTGACATATTATTATGCATTCAAGAAACGTACTTAAATAAAGAAGACTCCTTTAGATTAGCCACAAATTACAGGCATTCAAACAAACCTTTATTACTTTAACATCCCCCTAAGCAGGTTGTATAGAGGAGTTAAAAACAAAGTTGTCCACTCTCCTTACGCTCCAAAAAAGCTCAGTACAACATCACTCTTGCTCATAGGTAGGTTTTATTCCAGACATCCAGTACTACCTGACAGCCAATATGTAAAAGGGTCATTGTTCCCTGAATAATTCATCTAAAATATATGGGTAATCTCTGTAAAAAATCTTTTTCTAATGTATCACAGTAAGTAAATCATTTTCTGTTAAGTCTTATTTTCAGAGTTCACCAAGGAAGGATTTTTCCTTCCAAATCCACAAAAGTGCCACTCTGGTCTTTGTTGAGAGTTGAGATAATTTTCATCATGCTGCTGACACTGGCTTCTGTTGTTAGAGGTGCCTGAAAATAAGACGCACAAATATACTTTCATCTATAGGTTAATGTAAAGCTCCAGCTTTGCTAGCAATTTTTTTCACAGCCTAATATCTCCCTCACAATCCTTCTGAAATCCCCTGGATGCAAGGCGTTTTTACATCAATACAGCCTTGCATCACTGTGGGGATTCCCTTCATCCCCACCGCGGCATACCGATGGTTTCTGGCGGTGCTGCGGCAAGCTGTAGTGTCCTCCGCGCTGACATATCAGTTTCTTTCTTGTGATGGAGCTTTGAATACCCCACCTCCTGCAAAGTAAGCGCTGTGATTTGATCGAACGCCAGCCAATCACAGCTGGCGCTCAATCATTCACAGCCATTCAGTGAATGACATCCCTGAATGGCTGTGATTGGCTGGCGATCGATCCAATCACAGTGCTCGCTTGGCTGGAGGCGGGGTATTCAAAGCCCCGTCACTAGAAAGAAACTGATATGTCAGCGTGGAGGACACTACAGCTAGCTGCAGAGCCACCGGAGACTATCCCGAGGTACCGGCATGCCGCGGACCAGGTGAGTATTGATGGGTTTTTTTCATGTAGGTTAATTATGGCTTATATTTCAAGCCTCCCCCATATTATTTAGATATCTATCATTCTTTCAGTTCAGGTCCTGACACCATCGTTTGAGCTAGAATTTGCACCCGTATTACACTTGTGTAAAATTAGCTTTATTGCAGATTTGGTTAATATTTTGCATCTATCTTCTTGGCCAAAATGAAGTATAAATATAGTGGTCCTATTTTTTCTTAAGATCCACTCCTAATTTTAATTTTAAAAAAAGGATGCAAAATACTACCAGAATGAGGTGCACTGTGTGAACATGAACTAAACCTTTAACTGCATTTGTTTTGTAGTTTCACACCTCAATGCTTTCTTACCTGATCACCTCCCAAGTTTGTCTGAACCCAGCCAGGATGAATAGCTATTGATATGATGCCATCCTGCTTGTATCCCTCTGCCTGGCATCTTGACAGCATGTTTAGAGCAGCCTATAAGACACATTATGAGATGGTCAGCAATACTTTTTCATGGTATGTAAGTTGTAACCACAAAGTAATCAAAAAGAATGAATATAATGTTTTTGTAAGATGTAATGTCAAGTATTTATTAGGTTCCAGTGCTCAATACAGAAGAGGAGCTTGAAGCTCTTGGGCTCTGTCCAAATACAATACTTTATCAACAGCCACAATCAAATATTTTCTGTCCACTGAATAGCACTGAGCTGTGGGGTTTCTAGAGAAACTTACCTTACTGCAGCGATAGGAAATAACTGGAAAAGCCGAGAATAAAACAGGGACTTTGGTAAGCGATCCGAGCAGCGCTGAGATATGGACAACACCTGAGTTTCCCAGGCCTTCTGCTCTTTTCAGCAAGGGATGGAAAGCCTAAATGGAAAGACTATAGCTTTAGTAATAACACAGTTTGCCATATACATACTCACTGTGAGCCATAAGCTTCTTTAAGGCTATGGTTACATTGACAAAAAGGAGATTCCTTAAGGCGCCTCCGTAGCAGATTTTGTGGCAGGAAAAATAATGCTGCGTACAGACAATATATTCACAGAGACAGATTGGTGATAACCCCTTGTGAACTTTTGGAATTCCATAGAAAGTTGCCACTTGTGGATATTTAGGACAGAGGATTTCAAATTCTTTAAGGCTGATCAAGTGATTGTCTCTAGCTACCACCAGTAGCATGTGGGGTTCTTTGAGGTATTGATTGGTCGGGTCCTTTTCAAGCCTTCCATAAGTGGATGCATCCCTAAGTAATGAGGCACATTTCTCTATACATTGTGTCATCCATGATCACTATATTTTCCCCTTTGTCGGAGGGTTTTATTATAATTCATTTATCATTTTCAATTGCAAGTAGGGCCTTCTTTTGTTGATGGTACTCTTGTTGATGGAACTCTTTCTCTTTTTTTGAGAGAGAGCTAATAATTCTACATTAATGAGCATTTCGAAGATGTCGATATGTGGGCAGTCACAGGCTGGTGGTAAGTTGGTGTTTTTGATTTTCAAATCGGTAAAAAGAACCTCTCCCAAAGGCCTTTTCCCTTCTCTTGACAATTCTTCCAAATCATTCAGAGCATTAATCTAACGGCCCTTTGTACGCATGCGTCCTACCCCGCTATTACTGAGAGACATAGCTGAGTAGGTACGGTAGCATACGTTCTATACACATGCGCGGCATCAGCAGGATTTCAGTTGATATCGCGAGACTTTGCGTTGTCGTCGCTGAATGATTCTCCCTTCCCTCTGTGCATGTGTGGGACTTTACAGCTACCACGAGAGTACCGTTGATGGCTGTAGCTGTAATGACGCTGAGTATCGCAAGAGTGTGGATATGGGCTGGCAAGTATCCCAGCTACACACTCATTGGTGCTTAAGAACGATCCCCCCACCCCACCATGAGTGAGCAGAGCCCAACCTATTTAAACGGAGACATGGTTAATGCCTACTAGGTCTGTCAGTTTACAGTGGGGCATTATACCCAGAGGTTTGGCGCCGTTATGGCTGTATGAAAGCATGTTAGCCCTCCATCTTGACTACGTGCTAGTTTTGCGTTGGTTTGCCAGTATGAAAGCATGTTGGCCCTCCATCTCGGCTACATGCTAGTGTGAAAGTAAGGCGAAACTATCCTGATGAATAATCAAAGTATCATAGCTGTAGAAACACGTTGATAGTACCAACAGGGAGTTAGTAACAGTTTTAGAGAACTTATCACCTAGTGATCTAAAAGTTGTAGATAAGACTTTATCAACAGCCTCATAATAAGCTGGTATATATCTGAGCTACATATTGGCAAATCAATAGTTATTAGGGATGAGCGAGTATACTCGCTAAAGCACTACTCGCTCGAGTATCATCCTGGGTAAATAACTACGTATTACTCCTCACCCCAAGGTTATAACTTTGAGAGGCATCTATTTATAGAAGTACCTGATAGGTCACGTGCCGACCTATATATTTGTACATCATAGTTGGTCTTTTTGTGAGCCATGGTATCTGTTAGTGATATACGGTATTAACATTACACTGTATCTATGGGTCTATAAATTACAAATCTGGTGACCATATAGAACACCGGATTCTATTTCATGTTTCTGTGTTTTCATAGTGGATTTCATGTCGGATATTTTAGACTAATTATTAAAAGTTCTATTTTACATAGTGGATTCTCTGCATACAGACTACCTTTAAACTAACAATCATTAAATGTCTATGTCTATTAATAATTTGTTGCAGGTTCAGCTTTGAAAAGAAAAAGGAAGAAAAACAACACAAAATATCTTAAATGTATACCTAGGTAAATAAAATCTAAAATAAATCTGCTTATAAAATCCGGACATTATAGACCGTACCTGGGTGACGAGCATAGGGCCCACCACGTTTACGTTGTAGACATGTAACATGTCCTCAGATGTCTGTGAATCCAGGGTGACGGGTGTTTGAATCCCCGCATTGTTGATCAGCAGATCGAGTTGCTTTCCCTTCAGATGCTTTTCTACTTCTTTTACAGAGGCATTTACACTTGCAAGTTCGGTGGTGTCTATGGAACATTTAAGACATGTGCAGCATGTTTATAATATCTTACTTTGCTAAAATAAAATGAATTGCTTAACGTTACAGCTACAAAGCATGAAGAGAGAATCTGATCACTATATTCCTCTCTGATTTTTGCCACTTGCAGCAATTAATAAAAATATATCTTACAATATCTACTTTCTGCTTAGCTTGAATAGAAGCAGTTATGCCTATGTGACGCCATCTAGAGATTCTTTCTGATGACTCTGAGCGCAGCCCCAGGCCTTAGACTAAACAGATTCACCCATTACCCTAAAATATAACTTTTATAATAAATATATTAAACCTACAACCGCTCTCACACCGGCTGCTTTTTACTGCGGCGTCCCAAGCGCTGCGCTTATGGGGATACAAGGCTCCTATTGATTTTAGTAGAGCCTCGACGACTTCGTTGTCTGGCCTATTTTTCAGCATTTTCATGGGGTTTTTTTGTTATAGATGATAAGGTACATTAAAAAGCGCTGTCCAACGCTTTGTCATGCGTTAAGAAAATGCCACTCTAAATTGCGGTAAAATGTTGTGGTTTCAAGCAGCATTTAACTGAATGCATGTGTGAGAGCGGCCTAAGGAGGCTAAAAAAAAACGACTAGGACAAACAACGCATGACCAATATGCGGAGGGAACACCAGTTCCTATTAGAATCCCTGGCCCATACCTTCATGCGAATAAAAGGGCATGTTACTCTTCCATTAACATCTATGCTGTCTAATATAGCTTCATTATATGATATAAACTTAGACTGGAACTATTGACAGCTGCAGTGACATGGAGAAAGGCTATTCAGATACTGTCACCCACTAACGAGCAGGGATCTACCCTATGGTGTCCCCTGCAAAAATTCTATAGGCTCACAATTGAAGATGGCATTAAGGCCAACATATTGAGTAAATTTCTTAAACAATATTACTCAAAATTACTACTCGATGCTTTTCTTTAGCCTTGAGGATAGGTCATCAAGCGCAGGATATCTGTATCCAAGACTGACAAGTAAATCGATGTAATTACTGAGAACTATAATGGTGGTCTCCAACCCTTACTTCCAATAATGCTCCAATGCTATATTAAGAAAAGCAGGCTGCCCCTGATATATAATAGACTGACAACTATAGTGGTCTAGCTTAAGCACCTTGACCCTTACAGCAAGAGGCATAGGTATTTTATTTATAAGATCCACGCATGGCCCCCGCACAGGAGATCTGTGAGTCTTGCTGCCCATAGGGATGCACGGACGGGAAGAAATCGCAGCATGCTAGATTTTTCTGCGGGTCCAGCTGTGTTCTGCTGTCCGTATCCAAGGCACAGCCACAGCTGTTTTTGTGCTGTGCCGCAGATCCGCAGGAGAGCAGGAGATTAAAATTAAAAAATAACAGCTGTGCACGGCACACTGCCGGCATGCCAAGCACATCCGCCAGCCAGAAGAAAGAAGATCCGGCCTGCATGTAGGATAGCCCCGCAGCATCCGAAGAGGTAAGAAAAATGTATTTTTCCCCTCCATGGCCATGAGCATGCACGGATTCCGCTGCGGGATTCAGCAGTGCTATCCGAGCGTGCAAGTGGACATGAGGCCTAACTAAAATCAATAATATAAGGTTTAGCGCCAAACTAGCTGTAAAGAATCAGAAACGCAAGATGTAAGTAAATCAATATACGGTAATTACTGAGAAACGTTTACTTCTAGTTGTACTCAAATGATCTACTTAGAGAGCAAACTGACATTGATGCATACTAAACTGGCAATTATAGTACACTAACTAAAGCACCTTGTCCATAACTGCTCATTCACACAGGCGTATTGTCACCGCGTATTACACACGCGTATTTCCCATGCACAACACGCTGTCAATGGAGGCAATGAAAGTCTATGAACTTTCATTCTTCCATTCACATCTGCGTTTGAACTGCAAATGGACACTGCGCATAATACACAGGAGAAATATATTGTGCATGCTCCGTTTTTCCACATATCATACGCAGGCCTAGAAGGGCTGTCTAGGAAATGCTGTCCATTCGCAGGCATTGCATATTTGGTCATTTTTTCAATAGGTATGGTATGATATACTTTGTCAAATGCTTTACTAAAGTCAAGATATACTATATCCACTGCATTTCCCTGATCAACCCACACACACCCACTTCAGATTATACATAGTAACATAGTTCGTAAGGCCGAATGAAGACAATGTCCCTCTAGTCCAGCCTGTTTATTCTCCTGTGTTGTTGATGCAGAGGAAGGCAAAAAACCCCAAGAGCAGAAGCCAATTAGCCCTTTTGGGGAAAAAATTCCTTCCCGACTCCCTAATGGCAATCAGACTAATCCCTAGATCAACCCTAATAGTTCCTACCTGCCTGTATACTCGGATTAACAATTAACCTAAGATTTATAACCTATAACATCCTTCCTCTCCAGAGAGACATCAAGTCCCCTTTTAAACTCTATGGATTTTGCCATCACCACTTCCTCAGGCAGAGAGTTCCACAGTCTCACTGCTCTTACAGTAAAGAACCCTTTTCTGTGTTGGTGATGAAACCTGCATTCTTCTAAGCGTAGCAGATGCCCCCTCGTTACTGTCGCAGTCCTGGGTATAAACAGATTGTGGGAGAGATCCTTGTATTGTCCCCTCATGTATTTATACATAATTATTTGATTACCGCTTAGCAGTCTTTTTTCCAGGGTAAATAATCCCAATTTTGATAGCCTCTCTGGGTATTTCAGTCCTCCCATTCCATTTATTAATTTAGTTGCCCTTCTTTGAACCCCCTCCAGTACTGTAACATCTTTCCTGAGCACCGGTGACCAGAACTGTACACAGTATTCCATGTGGGGCCTAACAAGCGCCTTATATAATGGAAGGATAATGTTCTCGTCCTTCGCCCCTATACCTCTTTTAATGCACCCCAAGACTTTATTTGCATTTGACATGAGGATAGTGAGCTTAGCAATGCCCAATATCTGGTGGTGAGCTGCTGCTATTTTTATTTACATACCATAGTGTTCAGCTACATTATACCAGCTTCCTCTGTTAACAACTCACCTAGCGGGATCACTATGACATTTGGGTTCTTGGTGGATAAATTCTTTAATTCCTACAATAGAAATCACATAATTGTTAGCTGCAATGCACAACAATATAGGTCATTTTTTTATCCAATAGTACATCTACATACGATTTTAAATGTCCAGACAAGACAACCTGCAAACTTCTGTGTGATTATGCAAATACCGCATGTCATATCTAACACAAGCCAACTTTAACTTTAATGGGGCTTCTCAAACGAGCGTTAGAAACGTCTCGATTTTCGAACAGGGTCTGCTCTATTTTCATGCGTTTCAGCGCTTTTAAAACACACCTCATCACCCATTCTAATGATGATGTGCGTTAAAAATGCTGTAGAACACGTTTGAAAACGCCATTTGAAAACCCGTTAAAACGCTGCGTTTAAATAAACGGTGTATGTGAGAGTGGCCCTAAGTGTTCAGTTTTGCAAGACCGCCATTTTGAGTGAGTGCTTTGTTTTTCTGGTATCAGCCTCATGTATTTGTAGTGTTTTTACAACCTGTTCTGATAAACAGCAGGTAACAGGATGAAGCTTAACTGGATGATACCTCTTGAAAGCATAGCTTTAGTTAACAATATAACACAAAACTGACTAAAGGCCCATTTACACCAGCCGATGATCGCTTAAAAAAAACCCAAAAAAACCCACACTAATCGGCTATCATTTTAGCAATAATCAGTACATCTAAATGTGCACCCATTGTGCGCTTTTCGGGTACTGCTAGCTGATCGTTAAATTCAGGCTAACCTAAAAATCGTTGTTCACTCTTATCAGCAGTTCTCCACAAGGAGTGCTGATAGCATTGTTTTCCCGAGGAGAACAAAGGATCTGAATGCAGATAATAGGCCTAGGGCTATTAACTGCATTCAGAAAATTGCATACAAAATTGCTCTTAGGTAGCTGAGTAGCTACTTAATAGTTTATGCAAAATGATCCTCAAAGCTGTCACTCAAACCTTCATTTGAGCGATCATCGGCCCGTGTAAACCAGCCTTAACTTCTATTTTTTGTAGATGTCACCTTGTCTACCCAAATCCCTTTTTATGTTAATACTAGCTGATATACCCGGCTTCGCCCGAGTTAATTTGGTACTGGTGTTTATCTGGTGTTCACACGGAAAATCTTATGAAGTCGTGCTTACTTTAGAGATACTGGAAAAACATATGCTCACCATTTTGCATAATTCTCTGCGTTACCCAGGAAACACCACGTGGAGGTAACCCTGTGACGTTTACTTTATATAAAATGACATCAGGAAGTGAGAGAATTAGATTACGTACGTAAAATTTGGACACTAATTCTTTTGCGCTAGAATTGAATAATCGAGTTGGGACCTATGAACTTTTCCTATTTATGACATAATCAATGCTCGTGCCAAATTTCACGTTTCTATGACACCGGAAAGTGAGAAAATTAGATTCCGTACGTAAAATTTTGGACGCTAATTCTTTTGCGCATAGAATTGAATAATCGAGTTGGGACACAATAACTTTTCCTATTAATGACATAATCAATGCCCGTGCCAAATTTCATGTTTCTATTACATTGGGAAGTGAGAGATTTAGATTATGTACGTAAAATTTGGACGCTAATTCTTTTGCGCATAGAATTGAATAATGGAGGTTGGACCCATTAGCGTTTCCTATTTATGACATAATCAATGCTCGTGCCAAATTTCCTGTTTCTATGACATCGGCAAGTGAGAAAATTAGATTCCGTACGTAAAATTTTGACGCTAATTCTTTTGCGCATAGAATTGAATAATGGAGTTGGGACCCATTAGCTTTTCCTATTTATGACATAATCAATGCTCCTGCCAAATTTCCCGTTTCTATGACACCGGAAAGTGAGAAAATTAGATTCCGTACGTAAAATTTCGACGCCAATTCTTTTGCGCTTAGAATTGAATAATCGGGTTAGGACCCATTAGCTTTTCCTATTTATGACATAATCAATGCTCGTGCCAAATTTCCTGTTTCTATGACACCGGAAAGTGAAGAAATTACATTCCGTACGTAAAATTTGGACGCTAATTCTTTTGCGCATAGAATTGAATAATGGAGTTGGGACCCATTAGCTTTTCCTATTTATGACATAATCAATGCTCGTGCCAAATCTCCCGTTTCTATGACACCGGAAAGTGAAAAAATTACATTCCGCACGTAAAATTTCAACGCCAATTCTTTTGCGCTAGAATTGAATAATCGAGTTGGGACCCATTAGCTTTTTCTATTTATGACATAATCAATGCTCGTGCCAAATTTCCTGTTTCTATGACATCGGGAAGTGAGAAAATTAGATTCCGTACGTAAAATTTGGACGCTAATTCTTTTGCGCATAGAATTGAATAATGGAGTTGGGACCCATTAGCGTTTCCTATTTATGACATAATCAATGCTCGTGCCAAATTTCCCGTTTCTATGACACCGGAAAGTGAGATAATTAGATTCCGCATGTAAAATTTGGACGCTAATTCTTTTGCGCATAGAATTAAAAAATCGAGTTGGGACCCATTAGCTTTTCCTATTTATGACATAATCAATGCTCCTGCCAAATTTCGAGTTTCTATAACCCCGGGAAGTGAGAGAATTATATTCCGTACGTAAAATTTGGACGCTAATTCTTTTGCACATAGAATTGAATAATCAAGTTGGGACCCATTAGCGTTTCCCATTTATGACATAATCAATGCTCGGGCCAAATTTTAAGTTTCTATGACATTGGAAAGTGACAGATTTAGATTCCGTATGTAAAATTTCGACGCCAATTCTTTTGCGCTAGAATTGAATAATCGAGTTGGGACCCAATTACTTTTTCTATTTTGGAGATAATCTATGCGTGTGCCAAATTTCATGTTTCTACGATATCGGGAAGTTGGAGAACTTTTGGCGAGTCAGTGAGTCAGTCAGTCAGTCAGTCAGTGAGGGCTTTCGTCTTTATATATATAGATAATATTGCTTGCTATCTGACAACATATGTAATGACTTGGATAGGCACATGTCTGATGTACTATAAAATGATTAACCCCCTTGTGCTCGGGTCTCAGAACTTTTGTGCGAGAAGCTATTCCCTTCCAAGCAAAGGAAAAGTAAATGACAATGGCGTCCCCAGGCTTCACGGTGCCCCACTGTCAGCATCGCGGATGTGACACTATTCCCTAAATCCACCACAGTCCCACAATCCTCCCATCCTCTGCATGACTTCCACTCAGAACCCTTTACATGCCGCAATCTACATAGATTGCGACATATAGGGGCTTAACAGTGGGGATCGCTGTCCTCATGTACCCCCGCTGTTGCAGCAGGAGGCCGGTTATCAGTAACAGACGACTCCAGCTCCTGGATGGCATGGGCTCACTTCTGATCCCGTGCCATCCATGTGACATAAGGTTACGTCCTGTGGCGTTAAGTGCTATGCTGCCATGATGTAACCCTACGTCCTGTTTAGTTAAGGGGTTAATGTTTAGAAATCATGGCCCACACCAAACCATCTTGGAAACCTGTATTTCCAGTAACGAAGACTTGAGTTTGGATAGGTCAAACCCCCCACTGCTCCTCATCCACTCTAGGGGTTTGGAAAGGGGAGTATAACTTTATTTTATTATTTTAAATCCTTCTCACCCTTTTTAAAAACCATCTCAATCAGCCGCACATCACCTTTAGTTGCACCAGACCCCTCAAACATCATATGACACAATTTTTAAATTTTTCATTTGCTCAGATTAAAAGGAAGCCGTCACTGGGTTCATGCTGCCAGAATAAAGTGCAACATGAACCCGGGGCAGATATGCACAATGCCCCATGTAAAATGTTATTATGAAACTGCAGAGTTTCAGAATAAACTAGTTTGAAATTAGCCTGTTTGTTTTGAGAAAAGAGCTCCTGAGGCGAAGAGTGGGCGGCGCTGGGCTCTCCCCATCTACAGCATGTTAACCGACAACTCTCTCCCTGATTGTATATACAGAGAGACCTGTTAGTCAATATGCTGCATGTGAGGAGCTCTGTCCCCGAGCTAGGGGGGTTTCACACCTGCGCTGGGGATTCCCCTTTCCTCATCCATTTGGAGCAGGAAAGGGGAACCCCCGCGGTGGAACGGTTCCGTCTCTGAACAGAATCCAACAGTGCCACGCAGACCCCATTGACGATATGGGGGCCACATGCTTTCCACCCAGCAGTCCGGCTTTTGGACAGAAGAAGCGCTGCATGCAGTACTTTTTCTTTCGGTATTTCCAGTTGGACCCGTGACAGAACCTCTGGCGCAAATATGAAAGTGTCCTTAAACAGGCAAACTTTAAAGTGTGGTAAATCAGAAATGCCACAGCATTTCAGAATAAGACTTTCTTTGCGGCACTGTGCATATTTGTCCTGGATTCATGTTGCCTGTGGCTTAGGTGTGAGAGAATTCATAGTGTAACTTATCTGACACACGTACTCAGATATTTTGGCACATGAACAGAGCAAATAGAGGTTTACAATGTAAAGAAAAGCTGCGATTGACCTTCGCCCACATAAATGTGTAGCCTGGGGGATAAGATTAAAGCTGGACTTTGCTTGTGTCCCTTTTACACGGGATGACAGTCAGGTAAACGACTACATGAGCGCCGATATCACCGCTAAGGTCGTCAGCGCTCGTGCAGAACATTTAGACTGGCAGAGAACAGCGCTAGATCGAGTTTTTTTGCTGATTGCAGTCAGTGATAAGAACCTGTGAACGAATAGTGAGCGGTTTTCTTTTTTGCATTTACAGGTCGGTTGCCCACAGCAGAATCAGACAGTGCCCGGCTGGCGTCCGCACATACCTGTCATGCGCAGTACACATTTTTCCTTTTAAACTCCTGCCTTTCCCGTGTGTCATCACCTAGTGATGATGCGAAATCTGTGACTTTTCTGCAATTTAAATTGCGGAAGGGCTGTGGGTCGAATGGCGTCCCTTGACTTCAGAGGAAGCCGTCCGTGCAAAAATGGAGCATGCAGAAAATTACAGTTGCTGTCCACTCGTGTGAGCAGATATGCAGATGCTCCATTGGTTTAAATTGGTGCGGAATACCGTGGATCATCCCTGTGGTAGATGATGACGAATTCCGCAATTTATGCCTGGTCGTGTTCAAGCCGGCCTTACACTGCACAATTATCGCTCAAAAAAGTTTGAACGAATTTTGAGCAATAACCATTCTGTTTAAATGGGCCATTAGCAAATTATCAATATAATCAGTCTGTGTGATCAGTCTGTTTAGTAGTTAAATAGGTGATAGAGTTTTTTATTTGCTCTTCTATATTGAGCCTTAAACTAAGCTCAGGTAAATGATTAATGATCATCAAACACTACCAGCTACAAGCTCAGGAATGTCTACAGATTACCAATTAATGATCCCAGAAACAGTAAAGGCCCATTTAGACACAATGATTATTGTTCAAAAATCTTTTGAGCGATAATCGTTGTGTGCTTTTTACAGCGCAAGGTGATCACTCAAACGTTGAGCGATCACCTTGCACTCCGAGGGGAGGATGCAGAAGACAAGCGGGGCCGCTTGTTTTCTGCATCCAGCTGTTTTCTGCACGGAGCTCACAGCTATTATACAGCCGAGCGCTCCGAGCGGAGGATGTCGAAGACAAGCGGGGTGTCCCCGCTTGTTCTCTGCATCCAGCTGTTCTGTGCTCGGAGCGCCCGGCTGTTATACAGCTGAGCGCTCCGAGCGGGGGATGCAGAACACAGATATAATCGTGTCCGTAACGATGTATACAGTAAGTTGCACATGCTTTTTATCCTTCATGACAAAAAGCGTTTAAAAAAACGCTAATTTTTAGCATTTTGCCTCACAAAGAACACAATAAAAGTGATCAAAAAAGCTGTATGTACCCCAAAGTGGTACCAATAAAAACTACAGCTCATCTCGCAAAAGATAAGACCTTACAGAGCACCGCACATAGAAAAATAAAAAGAATCACAGGACTTTGAATGCAGCGATTAAAAAAAAAAGATTTCTAAAAAAAAGGTTTTTATTGCAGAAAAGTGGAAAAACCTACAAAGAATATTAGAATTTTGGTATCGTTGTAATCGCACCGGCCTGCAGAAAAAATGTATTGTATCATTTATGCTGCACAAAAAAAAATGTATGGCAGAATTGATGCGTTTTCTCTCCCTATTATCATAAAAATATAATGCAAGTTTTACAATAGAGTCTCTGTACCCCAAAATAGCACCAGCAAAAACTACATTTCGCCACGCAAAAAACAAGCCCTTAAACGGCCGCGTCGACGGAAAAATAAAAAAGTTATGGCTTTTGCAAAATGGAGATGAAAATCTGCCAAAGAGCGTCCTTAAGCCCAAAATCGGCCATGTCCTTAAGGGGTTAAAGCTATTTACGGTATTTCTGGTTTTGTTTCATACAGTTACAATGCATCTGTAATCACGAGGCCAGCAGCTCCTCCACAAATCCTTCTACTGGGTATCTGAGCTCAGTGGTTACCTGGCTTTGAGGAGATTCTGGATCCCTGCAGGTGGCAAATATCTTTTCGGGAGGATTTGGAGATTTCAGAAACTGATGAATAAATTCCAAGCCTATTCCCCTGTTTGAGCCGGTCACCAGAACAGAGCGAACCTTAAACCCAGCCATGGCCGCTCCGAGATCACAGTGGGGGCGCAGCTTTCCTGGCTGCTCTTTAGTCTTCTGCAGGAAGTACATGTATTGCACTAACAAGAAGGGAATTCTGTCAGCATTAACACTTCCCTGGCCGTGACTACAGTGTTGTTATCCGTGTCTCTTCCACAATGAAAGATTTATTAAATAATTGCTAATAACCTGCCATTTTGGATCCTTTTCTCTGGTAAGAGATCTCTTCTTTGTGATTTTTCAAAGTGCAGCAAAAATACAGATCAGCCAGACTTCATTCATTCGTTTCGATGCAATATGCAGCGGGATTTAGAAATATAATATTATTCACACATGAATTGTCACATTACCGCCAGAAGACATGAAAAGTCTTCAGGTTTGTAACGTACAGATGTTGGATGTGGGCGCTGTTGGTGACACGGCAGATGTCAAGTCGGTAGTCGTGTTTTGTCCTGACACATCCCAACATATCCTCCGCTGTTGATTCCACTGGAGCAGTGAGGCATTGCTTCAGGTCGTCTAGTGTCACCAACGGCGCGCTCAACAAACATCTGTAGGGACAGATTCACACGAGAGCATAATAAAACCCGGCGTTTTACCAGTGTGTGGAGCTGCAATCACCGTAATTGTACCGCCGTGCAACGGCATCCTGGTTTCTTCTTTTTTTTTCTGCCTTCTGTTTTGTTTCCTAGCAATATGTGTAATTACGTATGTAGAGCGTATTTATATACACCCAAGGAGAACAATAGGCTCCATCGTAATACGTGATGAAATAGAATATGCTGCGTTCTTTTTTACGCACATCATATACGCAATGTAATGTACTTTCATTTACTCCATTCACTGCGTATTATGTGCGTACATTGCGTGCGTACTGACTCGCTACTAATTCTGTAACTTCCTGATGTCATACAAACATGAAATTTGGCACAAGCATTCTTTAGGCCCTAAATAGGAAAGGTAAAGGGGTCACAACTTCATTATTCAATGCTAAGTGCAAAAAGTAAGTGCACCCATATGTAACGTATCTAATCTAATTCCCTAACTTCCCTGTCTGATACAAACATGAAAGTTGGCAGGAGCATTCTTTCGTTCCTAAATAGGAAAAGTAAAGGGGGGGGGTCATAGATTGATTATTCAATGCTAATTGCAAAAGTAAGTGCACCTCTATGTAATGTAACTTCCCAGGGTCATACAAGCATGAAATTTGGCACGAGCATTCTTTATGTTCTACATAAGGAGAATGGGAGGGGTAGCACATTCTGCAGAGGGACATCAGTACATGCAGACTGAGGAGAATCTAACGCTCATCTATGTGTATACATATTTTATTCCTCGGTTCCTCTAAAGCAGTGTTTTCCAACCTTTTCAGCCTTGGGGAACCTCTGGGAAATTTATTTTATGGCGCAGTACTCCTTCCAAAAGGAGGTGTGGTTAGGGGTGTGGCTGTGGTGTGGTCAGGGACGTGGCTAGGGTGTGGCTTAGTAAAGGGGGGGGGGTCATAGATTGATTATTCAATGCTAATTGCAAAAGTAAGTGCACCTCTATGTAATGTAACTTCTCAGGGTCATACAAGCATGAAATTTGGCACGAGCATTCTTTATGTTCTACATAAGGAGAATGGGAGGGGTAGCACATTCTGCAGAGGGACATCAGTACATGCAGACTGAGGAGAATCTAACGCTCATCTATGTGTATACATATTTTATTCCTCGGTTCCTCTAAAGCAGTGTTTTCCAACCTTTTCAGCCTTGGGGAACCTCTGGGAAATTTATTTTATGGCGCAGTACTCCTTCCAAAAGGAGGTGTGGTTAGGGGTGTGGCTGTGGTGTGGTCAGGGACGTGGCTAGGGTGTGGCTTACTAGGACATATAATTTTTTACCTCCATCATTATAAAAAGGATAGGGTTGTTTAAAAAACACACAGGGAAGAGCGCTGGGTGGGCTATTGATATACATTATATTTAAAATTAACATGCTACAGAATTGAATCACACACCACATGTCAGTGTCCGCACGGGTTTTGTGCAGATTGTTTCCACACCGTGTGGATGATTTTCAAAATCTCATCCACTTTGCTGCTACAGCTACTATGGATTCCACAACTAATCCGCCCCCTGTAGTAATTGTGTCCCACCCATGTTGGTGGCCCCACTAGTAATAGCGACTCCCTATATTGGTGGCCCCACTAGTACTAGCGTCCCCCTATATTGGTGGCCTCACTAGTAAAACCGACCCCTATATTAGTGGCCGCAGTAGTATTGCCAACTCCATATATTGGTGGCCCCGGTAGTAATGGTGACCCCCACAGTGGCCTCGGTAGTAATTATTGCAGCCCCAGCAGTAACAGGTGACCCCTATTGCGGCCCCGGCAGTAACAGATGACCCCTATTGTGGCCCTTTGGCAGTAACAGGTGACCCCTATTGCGACTAGGCGATGATGCAGAATCTGCGACCTTATCACAGTATCATTGCAGTAGGCTGCAAATCGGATGGCTTCCATTGACTTCAATGAAAGCCATCCGTGTGGAATCTGCACAGTAACATGTAGCATGCTCCGATTTTTCCTCCACTAGCGGAAAAGTGCAATGGATTTCCGCTCGTATAGAGAGAAAAGCGTTTTGCCATAGCATGCTATGGGCGGTATTTGCTCCAGAATCCAGAGGCAGACGCCCGCTCCAGATCCCACAATGCAAATCCGTGTGCAGGCGGCCTTTGACACATTTTATATACTATATCTCTTCACAGTATGTTTTGCAGTTCATGCGAACACCTGATCCAAGAGATCCATTCTTTCAAAATATGTTTATTGGTTTTCAAAACAGCATTGCAGTATTGAGTACGGTTGTAAAAATGGGACCGTATAACATATTGCTAAACGTGCCAAGGACGAAGACGGCCACCATGGGGACCCCCTCCTGAGATTCTAGAAATATAAACTTCATAAATTGGTTGTGGTTGGACTAAGGTCGTCTGGGGACCAGGGCCCCTGCTCCGTTCTCAGGGGGTGCGGCCTGCTCGACTACAGGCCGGCTCAACCTCATTCTTTACTGAATATTAACCCCCTGTCCTCCACCATTAGATTAATTATTACGGGGGCCCCCGGTAACCCCCACACCCCGTCAGGTATTAAATGGAAGCTATTCATTTACTCCCAAGGCGTTGGGGAGATGCATTGCAGGTATTTTATTTTATATATAACACAAGAGATCCATTCTAATCAGTTCTAATCATTGTTTGTCCTGTTAGCCCTCCTGCATACTGGCGAGAGCGATATCGCTCTCGCAATGCTTCTGAAAAGCCTGGATGTGAGGCGTTTTTGCAGGAAAATAACCTCGCATCACAGTAGGGCTGAAGGAATATCCTGCCGTGGCTGTCGCAGCCCCGGCAGGAGATAGCAATCTTCTCCCATTGATTGCAATGGGGCCAGTGGCAGCCCCATTGAAATCAATTGGACAAGATCGCTGGAGGAATCCCCTGCTGCAGCTGTGACAGCTGCAGCAGGGGATCATGTAGCAGATCGCAATCCTCTGCAACTGCTGAGCAGGGGATTCTTTCATCCCTGCGGGGAGTCCCTTCATCAATGAACACTGTGACAGCACTGTCTATTTTGCATCCTCGGCCAGAAGAGATGCTGCAAGAAGACACGCCGGAGATGACAGCGCTTGTATTATTTTTTTTTCTACAGCTGGGGATTATTTTCGGGTAGGGCTTATATTTTAGAGGATCGCGATCATCTCCCATTGCTTTCAATGGAGCCGGTAGTGCTACCGTCAGCCCTATTGGAAACAATGGGTGAGATCGCAAAAAAAAAAGGACATGCTGTTATTTTGTTTTCACGCTGCATTGCAAGTGTTAAAACATTGCACATGTGAAGGGAGCCATTGGAAGCCATTGCCTTCATAATTTTGCGATTTCTCGAAGAGCTGGGAAATCATGCGATTTCATCGCCAGTGTGAAGGCACCCTTAAAGTCAATGGTAATTGATTAAAAAAAGATTTTTAGAGGGGGCGTGGCTAGCCGATGGAGAAGTAGCACGCACCGAGGCACAGCTCCCGCTACTGACCCGCTTTAAATCACCCCGTGGATGACCCAGACCCGGCTTTGTGGCATTATGGCAAAGAAGAAGCAGAGAGGAACACCCCGAGCAACTCCGGAGGATCCAGGGAGAGGCATATCGGCTTACCTGAGTCGGCCGCCGAGAGAGGAGCCCCGCACGGATCCATCCAAGATGGCGCCGACGAAGCTTCCGGCCGCCCGCCCGAGCTCCGCCGCGAGTAAAGACCAGCCGCCAGCAGAGAAAACGAGGAGAGCAGACAGCGGCAACCCCCCGGGCACGGCTCCTGAAGACATGCGAGCATGTGACCGCAGAGCGGAGGCAGAGGAAGGAGAGAGGAGAGAAATGTCAGACCGCAGCAGCGGCAGCGCAGGGGGAACGGAGGGGGAGGAGGGAGTCACCAGACAGGAGAGAGCGGCGAGTGCCGAGGGGCTTATTGGAGCAGGGGAAAAGGGAGCCAGACCGGAGCCAGTGACTGGGGGCGAGGAGGAAGACCCCACACCACCCCACATACAGAAACGGCAGGACAGCCAGGGACCCATGAGTCCTGAGCTCCACATGAGAGGCTCACCCCAGGAGACCCAGCAGCAGCTCCCCCCTACCAAGGTTCCATCAGCACAACTAGCTGCAACAGCAGGCATCAGGGACCCAACAATAAGCCCGGGCCACCTCACAACAAGGAGGGCAAGAGGAGAGTCCCCAAATCAGAAGCCCCCCCGAGAGAGCAGCTATCCCCCTCCCCCACAAGAACACACAGCTCCCAGTGAAACAAATGAGAGCCCACAGAGAGCAATAGGCAGCTCCAGCGATAATATGCCGAGGGCCCCAAGGCACGTGCCACAGCACCTCACCCCTCTACCTCAAAGACATGCAGACCTGAGGAGAACCAAAACAATCGATCAACGGACCCCAGAAAAACATACAGAACCAGGAACCTATCCTAGCAAGTCGAGCCAGTCACCACACAGTCCCGACAACCCGGACAGCTGCGAAAGGCAAGTAACCGACAAAAGACCTACCAACCTAAACCCGCCTTCCAGCCCCCGTGCAGCCGCTGAAGATGAAGACGACTGGGACTGGAAAAAACATTTAAGATCCATGCCTACTCAGAGCTACATCGACTCCCTGTTCCAACAATTCGAATCTGCACGTAAAAGAGATGTGGCGGCTCTCCAAAGCGAAATACGACAAGTAGGACAGAGAGTCGAGACAGTGGAGGATGCCCAGGAGAAAATCGTCAAGACCCTCGAAACCCATAACCAGGAAATGCAAGCCCACTCTCAACAGATCATGGAGCTGTATACTCTCCTAGACGACTTAGAAAACCGCCATCGTAGAAATAATCTTCGAATCAGAGGGCTCCCTGAAGATGTCGAACCTTCCAACCTAGAAGCATGGGCCCAAACTTTCTTTAACAATATACTAAAAAGGACGGAGGACTCTACCTTGGAAATCGACAGAATCCACAGGTCCCTAGGCCCGAAATCAACCGACCCCAGCAGACCCAGGGATGTGGTCTGCAGAATACATTTCTATAGGGACAAGGACTTAATAATACAAAAAGTACGTCAGTTAAAAAACCTAACATTCAAAGGCTTCCAGATCCAGATCCTGCCAGACCTCTCACAATGCACCTTACAATTACGTAGAGCCCTGAAGCCGCTATTATCCCTAATGCAGGAAAAAGAGATCCGCTACAGATGGGGATATCCGTTCCAACTCCACGCATCCAGGAATGGCAAAACGGCGACCTTCAGAGGACTGGGAGACCTCCCGAACTTTCTGGACGCCCTAGAACTCCCTCAGGTGCAACTTCCAGATTGGCCAACCTCGGGCCCCTCTCCAGTACTGCCACCACGAAACCCCTGGCAGACTGCAACGAAGAGAGCCAGACGCCGCAGAGCCCCTCACCAAAGAGAAGGAAGCGAGGATAGAGGCGGAACAGGAGAACGAGCTCGAGAAGACATCCGTTAAATCCTTCTCTCTGCTTCAAGCTTCAACGCCTCTCCCCTCTGGCGTTTTTTCTCCCCTTCTCTTCCCTCTTCTTTCTTTTCCCTCCTTCCTAGACACGACAACGAGCATCAAACTGATCCAAGGAGGGAAACAAGACTCAGGCCGGGTCTGGAAATCTCCACGGGCAACATGAGCAGTTGTACAGAGCAACTGGACACTAAGAACCGACGGGTGACCGGGGAGCGGGAGGATGTCTACTTCCCACGAGCCTCCACCCTCCCACTTAGGGCTTACAGCTAATTTAAGCTGTAGATTTCTGCCTTTGGGCAGACCTTTAGCACTCGGGGGCCACTAGGGACCCCCCAGATTCTGCATTTGTTGTTCTATATTAGTTTGGTTTCCTTTAAGGAGACGATGTCACATTTTGTTCGTTACCAGCGTATGTGTTCCCCCCGTGTGTTTTCCCTCTCCCCACTCTCCCCTCTATCGCCCAACCTAGGGAGGAGTAAAAGGCATACAACCCCCCGCATTTTAAAACCCAAATGGCGAGATTGACATTTAGCACCTATAATGCCAAGGGCTTAAACAACCCTCAGAAAAGGAGACAAGTCCTATACCACCTACATAAAAAAAAGGTAATGGTAGCGATGCTTCAGGAAACCCACTTTAAAGCGGGAGGCGTGCCGAACTGCTCCTCCCAGTACTTCCCGACCTGGGTCCATGGCCCGGACCCTCTGAGAAAGGCAGGGGGGGTCTCCATAGCTCTACATAGAACTTTACAAAACCAACATATCGATTCCCTAGTAGACTCGGATGGTAGATACGTTTTTCTCAAACTTGAAGTACTGGGCGTTGTGATTACTTTTGCTAATGTGTATCTCCCCAACCAGAACCAAGTCCCCTATGCAATAAGAATGTTGAACACCCTGGCCACCTTCGCAGAAGGATCGAAAATCATCATGGGAGGAGACCTCAACCTGACCATGGATCCCAGCCTGGACTCCTCATCGGGTAAGTCCTCCGTCTCCCGAGCGGCAACGCGAGCACTCAGGAAAAAATTAGGCACACTACACTTAATAGACCTCTGGAGAACCCTACATCCAGAGACAAGAGACTATACATTCCACTCAGCAACACATAACTCCTACAGTAGGATCGACCACCTCCTGATTTCCCACGGCCTACTAGACGGGACCCCCACGTGCTCCCACGGTGACTTCCTGTGGTCAGATCACGCTCCAGTTTTTGGAGGACTGGAGAATTGTGGAGCGGCCGCAGGCGGCCACTCGTGGAGGTTTAACGACAATCTTCTTAGGGACCCCATATGCATAGCAGAAATTAGAAAAACAATAAAAGACTTCAAGGCGATCCACGCTACAGATCAGACCCCGGCCCCAGTAAAATGGGAAACACTTAAATGTGTACTGAGGGGCATACTGATCTCGCAGGGAGCTAGAATCAAGAGGGAGAGAGCGGCGACCCTCTTGAATCTCATGGCCACCCTGAGACTGAAAGAAACAGCCAACAAACGCCAACAAAACGACGTCTTGCGCGCGGAAATATCCGCCACCCGTCAGCGGATCCTCGAGATACTGGACCAACGCTCACTAGCACTCAGAGATAAACTCAAAAAGGGTTCCTTCGAATATGGTGACAAATGCAGCAGCCACCTAGCTAGGACACTACACCCCAGGACACCGCTCACATACATCCCCAAAATTCAAACCAACAGAGGTCAAATAGTACACAGTACCACGGACATCCTAAAGGAATTTAAAACCTTCTATAACAAACTATACAATATCAAAACTGACTCTCTAACACCCCCACCAAGCCACAAAGACGAGATAGATGCCTACCTGACAGATCACGCCCCCAGACGCCTGACCCCCGCGGAGATCGAAGACCTAGAACTAGACTTCGCCCCCCAGGAACTGGCAGACATAATAAAAAATTTGAAAATAAATAAGAGCCCGGGCCCGGACGGGTATACAGCCAGATTCTACAAACTCTTCGCCGAGGAGCTATCTTCTATGGTATTAGAGGCATTCAACATGATAAACAAAAACTGCCCCTTCCCACAACAGGCCCTTCAGGCCCACATATCGGTCATACTCAAACCAGACAAGGATCCCTCGGCTTGCGGGAGCTACAGACCAATTTCACTAATAAATATTGACATTAAAATGTTCGCCAAATTGATCGCCAACAGACTGCAGAGCGTGATCCCGCGACTGATCCATCTGGAGCAGGTCGGCTTCGTCCCAGGCAGAGAGGCAAGGGACAACACTATCAAAACGATGTCCCTAATAGCCAGGGCCAAACAATCCAAGACCCCTTTATGCCTCCTGTCAATTGATGCAGAGAAGGCTTTTGATAGGGTGAGTTGGTCCTTCCTCTCTGCCACGCTGGGAAAAATCGGAATGGGCCCATGGATGCTCCAGAGGGTCATGGCGCTATACCACGATCCTACAGCAAGAATTAGGGTGAACGGGACACTGTCAGAACCCTTTAAAGTGAGAAACGGAACGAGACAGGGGTGCCCGCTTTCGCCCTTCCTGTATATACTGACAATGGAAACCATGGCAAATGCAATCAGGAAAAATGACTCAATTAAAGGTCTAAAGGTAGGCTCAGAGGAGCATAAAATGTCACTTTTTGCAGATGACTTGCTACTTTACCTATCGAACCCCCGGGTGGGCATGCCCGTCCTATTGAGAGAATTCGAAAAGTTTGGAAGGGTCAACAATTATAAAATCAATGCCCAGAAGTCGGAGGCCCTAAATGTCTCCCTCCCGCAGGCCGAGGTCTCCCATCTAGAGTCGGTACTCCCATTTCGCTGGGTCAACTCTCATATCAAATACTTAGGAGCCCGGATTCCAACAGACCCCACACAGGCTTTCAAACCAAATTACACACCCTTTGTCGAAAAACCGGAAAGAGACTTAGACAGATGGAATCCTCTATATCTATCCTGGAATGGGCGAGTAAACGCCATAAAAATGGACGTACTACCCCGTTTCCTCTATATATGTCAAACAATCCCGATTAGACTTCCAGGCCTCTACCTTAAAAAAATTAGGTCCCTAATCACGGATTTCGTTTGGAGGGGGCGCAAGCCTCGCCTGCGTTTCTCTTTGCTGACAAGGGAAAAAGAGAGGGGGGGAATGGGTCTCCCAGACTTCTCCCTATATTATAAAGCTAATATCGCAACTTGCGCCCTAGACATACTTAACCCTTTCCAATCCACTGTCTGACGTCTGAAGACATTCTGATTGAAGGCTGTACAGCTTCAATGTTGGAAGACGTCCAGCAGGGTATTCTTACTGTATATTACTGGCTGCTCTGTTGTCGGGGGCCTCTCCAGCATGTCCCATTCTGCAGTACTGGCTCTAGCCAGCAGATGACGCCAATGTATAATGGCAGAAAGAGAAAGCACCCTAGGAAACCCTTAATCCAAAATTGGATTGCAAAGGGTTAAAAGTGGGAGCTCTAGACTCTGGGTGCAAATAGAGCACTCAGGCGACATAGACGGCCTAGAGGGAGCCTTCTGGATCCCACCAAAGGGAATCAGATCCATCCCCAACATTTCCCCCTTCTGCCTCCAATTAATCAAAACATGGGCAAGCTTTGCGCCCAATTACGGCCTCGTTAATATACCAGGCCCACTAACTCCGCTCATAGCAAACCCCTTATTTGAAACTACGCTACAACACCAGAAAATCCTATCGCTCCCGCTTTCGCCAATTTCCAGACTAAGAGACGTAGTGTCACAGACGGGCCTAAAACCCATGACAGAAATCCTAGGACAGAATCCACCACAACCAGGATCTTGGCTCCAATACCTCCAATTAAGGGGTTTTGTAAGCTCATTGACCCCGAAGGAAAACCTAACAGCCCCACTCACGGCGTTCGAACAATTATACCTATCACGCACGAACCACAGGCACATGATCTCCAGGTTGTATAAGATGTTGTTGGCTCGGGAGGCGGAGAACGAAATCCCGAGATACAGAGAGGCCTGGGAACAAGAACTGGGAGGTGGTTTCTCAGAGGAAGAGTGGTCTAAGATTTGGACATTAACCCATAAACTTTCTTCAGCGGGTAAAGTCCAAGACCTCAACTACAAAATACTATCACGATGGTATAGAACCCCTGACCAGCTCCAGAAGATTTTCCGTGACACCTCGCCCTTGTGCTGGAGATGCAGTGAGAGCAGAGGCACAATGGTACATATATGGTGGGAATGCCGACCAGTAGCCTCACTATGGAAGGACATATCATTCAATCGAATTCACCATACGAGGGTGACCATGTCGCCAAAATTGGCTCTGCTTTCGCTCTTCCCAGGATCGGTGAGCGAGGCCAAATCAGGCCTGTTAAGATTCTTTATAATAGCAATGAGGAGACTCATTCCGAGGTTCTGGCGCTCCCCATGTGCTCTCACCAGGGGTATGTGGGTAGAGGAGCTCCACACCCTCATGAGGTACGACGAATTGGGAGCGGAGGACCCCAAGACCTGGGAAGCCACTCACAGGACGTGGCAGCCGTGGGTAGCGTTCAGGGTCTCTGACAACCTCAAGAGCTGGGTTGAACAAGGCCAATTCTGAGAGATATAGAACAATACTCAAGAGACAGGGAGGAGCCAGCAGATGACAATCCTCCAAGAGCCCGCCAAAGATTCAGGACCCCTAGATAATGGCGATTTCCTCCCCCCCACCCATTCTTCCCCCCCCATCCTCCCTCGTGTTACCAAACAGGTTAAGTTTTGTCTCCCCTTTTTCTTTTATGCATCTAAAATTGTTAAATATATATTGTTCATATCGCGGGTTCACATGACCGTGTTGAAAAATCATTCTGTTGTCAACCAAGTGATATGCACAATAAAAATTTATTTGAACCAAAAAAAGATTTTTTTAAAATTATAACAATTGATTAACTGACGAAAGATGGTGAGACATTCTGTCTTGATTTCAAAATCAAATGCTTGCAAATGTGCACCCCCTCCTTACTGAAATCCTGTGTGATAGCCGTCAGATGGACAGTTGTTCCCCTAGTACTCAGGCCGGGTCCAGACATGGCAAGCATCTGAAATATAGGCCCTACACTGAAAATAAGCCTTAGCTACACTGCACGGAAAAAAAACAATACTTGCCTAGCAGGCACCGTCTGAGTCTCCCACTAGGCTGCAGCACTCCGTCCTCAACACCGACACAGCATCTCTTGCTGGTGAATACCCCGCCTCCGGCAAGAGATTGCTCTAATTGGCTGATGGGGTGCTCCTGAACCAATCAGAAGTGGCACTCAATAAACCAATCACAGCCATTCATTGAATGACATCATTGAATGGCTGTGATTGGTTCATCGAGTGCCAGATCTGATTGGCTGAGGTGGTGCTCCTGAACCAATCAGAGCAATCGCTTGCTGGAGGCGAGGTATTCAAGCCCTGTCCCCAGCAAGAGATGCTTCGTTGGCATTGAGGACTATACAGAAGCCTGCAGGAGTGCCTGCCCAGCGGGAGGGACCCAAATGGCGCCTGCTAGGTAAGTATAAGACATCCCCCGAAAATAAAACCATGTGCCTCTTTTTGGGCAAAAGTTAATATAAGACATGGTCTTATTTTTGGGGAAACACGGTAGACAGATTTTTATGAATACGAGATTTTGTGTGTTGTATTTTAAACATTCTTTACAAATGTAGATATTGTTCCACTCAGGATAATATCTGCAGAATCCCAACAATGCTGCAAATATGCTCCACAAACTGCTGTATGTCCAGAGAAGGAAATGTGTAATATACAAGTGTATCTAATCATATGCACAGTATGTAAAGCCCATGTAATAGATCATTCCAACAGCAAAGTCTCAATTTTTTCTTATCAAACCTGTTTTTATTCAGTGATTTCCAAAAACTTGTATTAGGCCGCCTGCATGCAGAATCCGGCCCTGGCAGCAGCAGCGTCTACACGGCTCGCCGTCTGACATTCGCAGTACAGATTTTCTTTTTAACTCCTGCTTTTCTCGCATCATCACCTAGCGATGATGCGGAATATGCAACCTTTCCACAATGTCATTGCGGAAGGGCCGCAGATTGGACGGCTTACGTTGACTTCAATGAAAGCCATCTGCACAAAAATAAAACATGCTAAGATTTTTCCTGCGCAAGCGGGGAAAAAAAGAAATCGCAATTGATTTCTGCTCATGTGGAGGAAAAAGTGTTTTTGAATAGTATGTCATGGGCAGCATTTGCTGTGGAATCAAGAGGCAGATGCCCGCTCTGGATTCCGCAATGCAAATCCGCCTGTGTGCAGGCAGCCTTAACCCTTTCCAATCCACTGTCTGACGTCTAAAGACATTCTGATTGAAGGCTGTACAGCTCCGATGTCGGAAGACGTCCGTCAGGGTATTCTTAACGTATATTACTGGCCACTCTGTTGTTGGGGGGTTCTCCAGCATGTGCCATACTGCAGTACTGGCTCTAGCCAGCAGACGGCACCATTTTATAATAGCAGAAAGAGAAACACCCCTAGGAAACTCTGAATCCAAAATTGGATTGCAAAGGGTTAACTGACTAACCATAGTGATCATATATCCGAATGCCTAGCAGGATATCGGTTATTAAACATGGCAAAAACCAACCACTGTATCTGAACAACTGCAAACAACTAAAGTAAGGCCACTTTCACATGGGCGAGAAAGTCGCTCAAGATTTGCGCATTACAAAACGCACGAATCTCGCACGAATATGAACATTCTTTTGAAAGGAGTCATGTACAAGAGCCAAAAAATCGTGGCATGCTCTATCTTTGGCGTTCCTCGGAATGCATTGCCCATTGCTTTCAATGGTACAGGAAAACACATTGTGGATTTGCAGGAGATTTGGTGCCGAGTTGCAGCAGAATTTACCCTCTACATTGGGGGAAATCCCAGGCGGACGTTGATTTGAAATGTGCATCACAGGTTCATTCGCATTCTGTATTTTTGTCACAGCAGTTGGATGAAATGTTATGAAACCTCCAATTGGCCTCCAATACCACCTGTATGCTGACGACACCCAGCTATACACCTCTGCCCGTGACATCTCTGCACCTCAACTCCAAAACATCACCAACTGTCTGTCCGCTGTCTCCAACACTATGTCCACTCTCTACCTAAAACTGAACCTCTCTAAAACTGACTTACTGGTATTTCCACCCTCCAGTAACGGACCTCATCCTGACATCTCAGTGTGTGGCGCCACCATAACTCCTAGACAACATGCCCGCTGCCTTGGGGTTATATTCGACTCTGATCTCTCCTTTACCCCCTACATCCAATCTCTGGCCCGAACATGTCAGCTGCACCTCAAGAACATCGCAAGAACCCGCCTTTTCTCACTGTGGACACGCTAAAAACGCTCACTGTTGCCCTCATCCACTCCCGGCTCGATTATTGCAACTAGCTGCTGATCGGCCTCCCCTGCACCAGACTCTACCCTCTCCAATCCATCCTGAATGCGGCAGCCAGGCTCATCTTCCTGTCCATCCGCTACTCGGATGCCTCTGCCCTGTGCCAGTCATTGCACTGGCTGCCCGTTAAATACAGAATTCAGTTTAAACTCGCTACCTTCATCCACAAAGCCCTCCACAACGCAGCGCCCCCCTATATCGCCTCCTTCATCTCAATCCATCACCCAGCCCAGGCTCTCCACTCTGCTAATGAAACAAGACTGAGTGCCCCTTTAATTCGAACTTCTCATTCCCGCCTCCAAGACTTCTCCAGAGCAGCACCGGTCCTCTGGAACGCACTACCAAAGGCTACCCGAGCAATCCAGGACTCACAGAACTTCAGGCGTGCTCTAAAAACGCACCTCTTCAGGGAGGCATACCGCATTCCCTAAAGAAACCCCTCTGTACTCCGCCTGATAACATGCTCCCTGACCTACTGACTGCAATCCCTGCCAGCCATCATAAACCGCTCCTGCAGTCACACCGTTTTTGCCGTCACACGGCCAAATGTCTGAGCATTGTCTATGGGTATAACATCCCTCACTCTCCACCGCGCCATACCATGCACATCTCCAGCCCTTTACCTTCTGTATCACCCCACTATTCGTAGTATGTAAGCTCGTTGGAGTAGGACCCGCACCCCTATTGTATCAATCAACTGATTACTATATGTAACCGTGGTTCTGTAATGTTTGTACTTTTGTCTTTCTGTATCCCCCGTCTATGTAAGCGCTGCGGAATATGCTGGCGCTATACAAATAAAGTTTATTATTAAAGTTTATTATTATCACTGCGTTTCTAATATAAATGCCGCAGATGTTCCAGATGCAATTCCATTGCGGAAATCAGCAGTGTGTATGCTCCATGTGAATGTACCCTGAGAGGGAGCATCAGCGTGTCGAGGACAAGGGAAGAAGGACTGGAATGGACATTGTCACAGTGGTTACATTCTGTGGAGAGGGGATAACTTTCTAACCTTGTAGATACTGCTGTCAATGCTAACTGCAACGTCTAACTAATTATATGAAGGGAGGGAGACTCTTTGTCCCGACACCCTTTCCCATGTGACGCAGGGTACTGAACGGTTGTCATGGCAGCTGGAGCAATATTAAAAATGTCAACTTTCAATATTTTCCTTTTAAAAAATGAAATAAATAATTAAAAGTTTAAATATTAAAGTTATGGTAAAAACGTAATGAAAAAAGAAAAAAGAAGCCGTGCCAGAATTCAATTTTTTTCGCTTCTGCTTTCAAAATTAGTGGAATAAAAAAAAATGAAATGTTATATGCACCACAAAACAAAAATACCATTAAAAACTTTGGTTCTCTCCAACATACACAAGAAAAAAACCCTCACACTGCTCCATCTATGGATTTCTTTTTAAAAAGTTCTGAGTGTCAGAAAGTGGCAAGAAAAAAAATGTTTGTTTGTTTTTTTAAAAGTAAAGCATATTGTGGGTTTTTATTTATTTTTTATTTCACCCCACTCAGGAATGTTTTACGAGTTTTTTTGTACATTTTAAAGTACAATTAAAAACAACTTGTCTCATAAAAAAACAAGTCCTAATATGGCTACGTTGATGGAAAAATTAAAAAAAAAAGTTAAAAAGTTTTTGGAACATGAGGATGAAGAAAACTAAGCCAAAACTGTTTGCCAGGAAGGGGTTAACTATTGCATAAATACCAATTCCTGAACAGTATCAGCAGAATGCAGGATTCACTTTATAGCTGCGATTGAAATAGTCTGCCCTGCAGGGAGCCATTCCACTCATCACACTTTCTTGGAGAACTCTTTGTTGGGCTGTCTCCTACAGCAGGAAGGGGTTAACGTGTCACGTGGTGTGTGTTATTGTCTACAGAAGGTAGGTCCTGTCAGGTATGTAAACTAGGTAAGGAAGGTTATCGTATATTAAATGCCTCACTCATCTACGTCATACTAGTTTTGGTAACAATACCTCAGCTGAATAATAGATACTAGAATGAAAATGTATTCTCCGACCAGCGTAATGATATAATAAGTCTGTTTACGGAGCTGCCAGGACCTGGAGACCTGCAGCCATGGCGACAGAGCTCACGTGTCATGTGTCAGCCTATCAGCATCGCCCTCTGTTTCACGTGACCCGGCAAGACTTGAGCACGGAGACAAAGGCCGGTGATCCAGCAGGTATGAGCGCCCCTTCGTGTACATATGGCGTATCATTCGGGAGGGAGGACTCGGTCTCGTCCTCGTCAGGCTTCTGTTATGACCAAATGGCCTTAGGAAGTGAGAGCAGTGATGAGGTCTGCTGTCATGACAGCTCCATTCTTGTATTGTATTATAAGCCCCGCCCCTCCTGCCACGTGACGCCTTTGTAGGGTAACCTGGATATTGGATGGTCCTAGATCTGTAAAAGGCGCCTGGTACTGACGTTGGCCTGACAGCGGACTGCGGTGTGCCGCCATCTTTATAGTGGCTTTGTTTCCCACAGATTTCCTGCTGCACCCCGATGGCGGTTGTAGTGAGACGTGTGTTTTATGTTGCTTTCCTCATCTTGGAGGCAGTTCTAGTTTCTTGAGTAACTTTAATCCTCGTACAGCGCGCTGAGCTTTGGCATTTTTTTCAGGCAATTTTCTTAGAATTCTTCATAGAGTGGGAAAAAAAGCCTAAAAAATTGAATGTGACCCCCACTAATCAGACTATGGATGGGTAATAAAAGTTGATTGCGGTACAACCCTTTTAAAGGGGATGTCCAGTTGTAAACTATTGATGCCTATCAATAGTAGATCAGCGGGGATCTGCCACCTCGAACCCCTGCTGATTAGCTGTTCGCCAGACTGGTGTGCTCGTGCCCTGAGCTGATTTCTGCAGGAAGCGGACCACTCCATTCCCACTGCAGTGGCCAAGCTTAGTCTTGCAGGTTGTATCCCCATTCACCTCAATGATAACTTTGCCTGTAATACCAAGCCTGGCCACTGCAGTGGGAACAGAGCTGTCTGCTTCCTGCAGAAATCAGCTCCGTGCACAAGAGCACCAGCCCAGCAAATTGCTGATTTGCGGGGGCCCTGTGTGGCAAACTTCCACTCATCTTCTATTGATGCCTATCATGTGAATACGCCATCAATAGTTTATAATTAGACAATCCTTTTAAAGATGATCTAATCATAGCTGATCTAAGAAGTTTTCTTAAATGTTAAGAGTATTCCCGTCTTAGACTTTCATAGCACAGTTCTTGAGCCAGGGTGCTCCCCACTGTGCTGGAGTGCGGCGGTCAGGAGGATAGGAATAGTCGCACACCTTGTGCTACCCTGTTGTTGTAACTCCCATACAATGCTCGCCCTGCTACGCTGTTGTGTAACTCCTATTGAGTTTTATGGGCGTTACGGAAACAGTATAGCTGAATCGAGCTCCACTGTTAGTGGTCTCCATCAGCCATGACTTGCTAAGGTGGGGACACCCCTTTGCTATATAATGTGGTTGGGAACCTTGGTCATAATTAATTTCCCACTGCTTGCAGATTGGCGACCTCCATGGCAGCCGTGGACAGCTTTCATCTCCTGTACAGAGAAGTGGCCAGGACCTGTCACAACCATGTGGAGTTCTTGGCTGTAGTTGGCGCCCTGTACACCGCTAAGAAGGGCCTCTGTATCTTGTATGATTGTTATAGTCTGATGAGACTCCATGTTACCCTGTGCCTGCACAGTCGGAGAGACCTCGTCCAGCAGTACGGAGAATGGGCTGTAGTGACCGGTAAGTAGACACTTAGTGAACTGTGCTGCGAGAAATCTCTAAGATCTCACTTAGAATTTAATGGGGTTGTCTATAGACTAAGGAGGAACAAAAAAAGTAAATACACACGGGCGGATATGAATTGCGGAATCCAGAGCGGGCGTCTGGATCCCGCAGCAAATACCGCTCATAGCGAGTGTTGGGAAAGTGATCCTTCATGAACACAAGTGGAAACCAATTGCGGTTTCAGCTTGCAGAGGAAAAATCGCAGCATGGTCTATTTTCCTGCAGTGTCCACACAGACGACTTCCATTGAAGTCAATGGAAGCAGTCCGACCCACGGGCAATGTCAATTGTGGACGGGCTGTGGATTCCACGGGAAAAGCAGGAGTTTTAAAAAAAAATCTATACTGCACATATCTGACGGCGAGCCGTGTGGACCATCTGCAGTACAGAGGAAGATTCAAGAATGAAGGTACGTGTGACCGCCACCGCTTGGGCCGGATTACACATGCAGAAACCGTCTCTACTGTGTGCATGCAGCCTTATACTCGCCTTCCTGACATCTCAGGGCCTTTGTTCCCCTCAGCTGTGGACCCCTGCTATCCTGCTTCCAGATACCGCGGTCACGTGCCATCCTGCCTCCTCCTGCTTCCAGATAGCTCAGTCACGTATGGTATAAAACCTGGTTTAGAAACAACGATTATCGCTCAAAAAATGTTTTTAGCGATTTTTGAGCAATAAGAGTTGTGTCCTCCGAGCGGAGGATGCAGAAGACAAGTGGGGCCGCTTGCCTTCTGCATCCAGCTGTTCCCCGCTCGGAGCGCCCGGCTGTTATACAGCTGAGCGGGTTATGGGGAACACAGCCTTTGTTCAGGGAGCGGGATACAGCTGAGACAATAGTATCAGCTGTATCCTGCTGTGAATCCCTGATAACTGATTGCTGATCTTTCAGCATGCTGAAAGATTAACGATCAGCAACGGCTTAACGTAAATTGCACGATGTCAGTGCAGTTAGACACAACAATTATCACTCAAAAGACGGCTTTGAGCGATTTTTTTTTTCTTTTTTTTTTTTTTTTTTTTTTTAGCGAAAATTGTTGTGTCTAAATTGGCCTTAAGCGATTAACCACTGTGACCAGTTACTGGAACTGGAAGCAGGCGGTAGGCCAGCAGCAGACCGCAGCACGGTGACTGTTTTATGGTAGGTTACACGGCCTCACATACACACAGGCCAAATAATAATCAAGTTTACTTAGTAGGTAAATGTGCAAAATATCGAGAAAGAAAACGAAGATACAAGCAGGACATGCAGATATGAGAAAGCAGCACAATATTATATTTAGCATTCATCACGGTGGTTTCAGGCAAAATCAACCTGGAGGAAGGGAGACAATGTTCAACCCCAGAGGTCGAGAGTAGACCTTCAGCACCATCCCATGATGGATTCCCACCTCCCTTTGTCTGTAGTAACTTACATACCATTAAAAAATGAAAAGGGGACACAAAGCAACAAAAACTGGCCAGATACTTACTATTGTTCTAAAACAAGATAATCCAGAACATCCCCCAGCATGCAGACGGCCAGACCGTTTTCACATCCTCCCTATATACAGGGGGCAGCTGCCCAGCACCATGGTTACACATAGGTAAAGCATACATAGGGTATCAGGCCACATGATACGTGTAGTGCACCATGCAGACTTACAACGTATAAGTGATGCCATATTTCAAACCAGCAGGCTGCCCACACCTCACAGGTGAACCACACTGGCACTCTTGGCTCTCCCAGTGTTCAAAGCCGCACTATATGTTACTGATAAATACGATGTATTGGTTAATATTTTGGCCAAAATACACAATCTGACAAGCCCTTGTAGTGGTGTACTACACGTACCATGTGGCCAGACACCCTGTGTATGCTTTACCTATGTGTAAAGGCCCATTTAGACACAACGATTCTCTTAAAAGCCGTCTTTTGAGCAATAATCATTGTGTGTAACTGCACTTAAATTGTGCAGTTTTCGTTAAGTCGTCGCTCATCATTGTCTTTCAGCATGCTGAAAGACAATGATCAGCCTTATCAGGGATTTACAGCGGGATACAGCTAATACTATTGTTTCAGCTGTATCCCGCTCCCTGAACACAGGCTGGGTATGAAGAACAGAGCAGTCCAGCTCTGTTCTCCATATTATACCCTGCATGGTGCGCTTGGCTGTATAACAGCCGGGGGCTCCGTGCAGAAAAAAATCTGGATGCAGAAGACAAGCGGGGTCACCCCACTTGTCTTCTGCAACCTCCACTTGGGGCACTCGGCTGTATAACAGCCGGGTGCTCGGAGCAGAGAACAGCTGGATGCAGAAGACAAAAGGGGACAACCCGCTTGTCTTCTGCATCCTCCGCTGGCAGCACAAGTTGATCGCTCATCTTGCACTGTAAGTGACACAACGATGATCACTCAAAAGTTGCTTGAGCGACATCTTTTGAGCGATAATCATTGTGTCTAAATGGGCCTTAAGCATGGTGCTGGGCAGCCACCCCTCTATATAGGGAGGATGTGTGAGCGGTGGTTATCAGTGGTGGTTACCTGCCCTCTTGCATTTCTACAATAGTAAGTATGGGGCCAGTTTTTGTGTTTTTTAATATACCATTGATGACACTACATGATATTTTTACTAATTTATCCCGTAAGACATTTTATAAACACTGTGTCAAGTGTAGAAAAGTTTTTTAATTCAGCTCAAACCCCTAAGTGTGCGTCTGCAGTGCACAAGATCATTACATGATTAATTAGGAATGCTTTTTCATTATTAGCCTGAATACCTCTAGGTTTCTGTTTTGTATTTAAAGGCATTTAAGAGTCAAAATACTCTCCCTCCATACACAGTTGGTAAGGGACCTTTTACATGTCTGGAATATTTCTGCAAGATGCACCTAAAGATGCAGAAACTTCTGCACCAGAATCTGCATGTATACATGTGAGTTATGGGGCAGAAATCCACAGCAGGTGAACCTTGCAGAGATATACCACGTGTGTGAAAGGTCCCTGAAAGGGAGAGCTGTAAGGCCGCTTTCAAACGGGTGACAAAGTCCTACAATTTTCTCGCGATGCGACAGCGCCACAAATCACAAGTTTGTGAAGCCTATGCTTTCTAATTGGGTTCCTTCACATTCGCCATGTTTTCTCTGATGCGATGTTGCAAGGAAACAAATCGTGGCATGCTCTATATAGGCGTGATTTGTGATTTATTTCTTTTTTCTTTTATTTGTAGCCCATGTTTCCCTATGGAGCTTTCATTTGTGTTGCACTGCATCACACAAAATCACGGCTTTTGTGCGATGCAATGCAACTTTAACATTAGAAAGCCCTATACTAAGTCTTCAGTATTTTCGGGGGGGTGTCCCAGCAAGAGAAACCAAGTAATCCTGTAGATATGATACCTTTCAATGGCTATATGGATGTTTGTATTGAGTTGTTTGAAATTTTTATGGTGGTGTCCAAAAATTGATTTCAGTATATGATGAGCTGATATTAAGCTATGAATAGCTGACATTAAAAAGGGGTTGTCCCGCGCCTAAAGAGAAAATTTTTTTTTTTGCCTAGTCCCCCAGTACCTGTAAAGGAATACTGCTGGCAGGTGTTATTAAAAAAAAAAAATTCCCTTACCTGAATTCTTGTTCAGTAACTTTAAAAAATCTTCTTTCCAAGATGGCTGCTGCTGGTCTTCTCCCATGGTGCACCGCGGGTCTTCTCCCATGGTGCACCATGGATGTTCTTCTGCTATCTGAGCTCCACTGCCCATTACAGCCACCTCATTGGCTGATCGGCACCACGTGACGGGGGCGGAGCTACACGATGATGCTGAGAAGGGGGAGGAGCCAGGACACAGCTCGTGAGCCCGGACCATCCAGAAGAAGATTCCTCTCTGCGCAAGCGCGACTGTTCCGGCGACCAGAGAAGAAGTTTGGTCGTCGCCATGGAGACGGGGACGCCAGCACCGGGAGGGGGTAAGTATATAACTTCTGTATGGCCAATATTTAATGCACGATGTATTTTACAAAGTGCATTAATATGGCCATACAGAAGTGCATAACTGCACTTGCTTCTGCAGGACAACCCCTTTAAGCTACTCATATACTGAAATCAACTTTTTGGACACCACCATAAAAATTTTAAAAAACACAATACAGACATCCCTGTACCAGAAACCTATTGATCGGCCCGCATACCTCTGATGGGACAGTTTCTATCCCTCATGCATCAAAAAGCTCATTGTCTATAGCCAGGCCATCAGATACAACTGGATCTGCTACAACCCAACAGACAGAGGAACATTTCCACAATCTCAAAAAGACATTTTTACATTAGCGCTACCATCCCATCTCAATTGATGACCAAATCAAAAAATCCCCCCAAAATCATTGCATCCTTATGCCCAAAATAGGCTATGTCCTTAAGGGGTTAAATTGGCATTGATTGGCTGAGCCATGGCACTTGAGAACCAATTAGAGCCATTGCTTCCTGGAGGCAGGGTTTATGAACCACGCAACTAGGAAGCAATTTGCTGAGGACTGCAAGCAAGTGTGCTGGAGTGAAGGAGACCAGCGAGAGGACCCTGACCTTGCATGTTAGGTAATGTATTGTGTGTGTGTGGGGGGGGGGGGGGGGGGTTGTTTGTTTTCTTTTCAATTTAATGCAGCTAGGCATTATTTTTGGGGGTTGAGCTTATATTTCAAGCCCCCCTGAAAATACTGAAAAATTAGGGTAGGTTTTATTTTCTTGGAAAAGAAGACCTACCCCAAAATTGCGAGAAAGCACTGAAATATCACACACAAATCGCGGGAACACAGCTGCGATATCGCTGTCGCTTGTGTGAAAGAGGCCTAAGGCGGAGGCAGCCTGGTTTTATAGGGACAACACTAAATATTTTTTCTGTATTCTTCTAGGTGCCACCAATAGCATTGGCAGGGCATATGCCGAAGAGCTGGCAAAGTGCGGTATGAATATCATCCTGATCTGCAACAAGCGACAGGAGTTACACAGCATGTCAGAGGCCATTGCTGGAAATTATGGAGTTAATACCAGTTTTATTGATGTAGATTTGAGTCGGGGCCAGGAGGTGTACCTGGCCGTTAAGGAAGCATTGAGGGATTTGGATATTGGTATTCTAGTGAATCATGCTGGAGTGTACGATGAGTTTCCGGAAAGTCTTGTTGAGGCTGCAGAGGATAAAGTCTGGGAGATCCTTCATGTTAACGTAGCTGCAGCCGTAGTGATGGCCCATCTAGTGGTTCCCGGAATGGTACAGAAGAAGCGAGGAGCCGTTGTCAATGTGATATCTGGATCTATCGGCAAAAGTGATGCTCAGACAGCTGCCTCTAGGGTTAAGTATTAATGCATACATTAGTGCCTGTATAGAGTATACAAGAGCATTGTGATGTCAGAAACAACATTTGTGTCCTAATGTAACCATAATCATTTTGCTTAAATAGGGCTAACAGAATTGCTTCGTGTAATGACGTTTTCACACCGACATTACAGACTCTGTTACAGATTGTCATTGAAATCCAGCATGAAATACTGCAACATGCAGCGCTATTAAATCTCGGAAAATAACAGAAGCCGGACCCCATTTAGGTCAATGGCGTACATTTGGTTTCATCATAGAACGGATCTGCTTCAGCCATAAGTTCAATCGCAGGGGGCTGATGGGTTGCCATAGCAACAGGGTGCCAGGTATAGGGGTCCCGGCCTGCCATTGCCTATGATCGCTATTATAAGCAATAAGGCATTGCTAACAAAAGTCCTGCAATGCTTGATCATAGTGATCATTGCTGCTATGGTACAGGTCCCCTACAGGTATATAAAAAGCGCTTACCCCTATTTGTATTTAAAAAAAAAAAATTAAATCCCACATATTTGGTATCCTATCTATAACAAGCGGTATAATAAATTGAACACTTTATTGATCTTGCACAGCAAAAGACGTAGAAGAAAAACGAAGGCAAAAGTGATCAAAAAAGCCATATGTACCCCAAAATGGTACCAATAAAAAGCAAGCCCTCAAAGAGTGCCGTCCACGGAAAAATAAGAGTTTATATGACTTTTAATGCAGTGAGGTAGAAAAAAAATTCAGACAAAAAGGGTTTTTATTGTAGTAAAACCTTCAAAAAAAAGAATTTTGGTATTGTCGTAATCGTACCGACCCGCAGACAAAATGTTTCATGTCATTTATGCTGCATGATTAATGCTGTAAAAAAAAAAAAGAAACAGTTACAGAATTGATGTGTTTTCTCTCCCTGTTATAAAAAAAATAAATAGGTTTCACAATATGGTATATTTACCCAAAAATGGGACCAAATAAAACGACAGTTCGCCACGCAAAAAACAAGTCCTCATACCAACATGTCCATTGAAAAACAAAAAAGTTATGATTTTTGAAATTGGAGAAAAAAATCCCCCAAAAATCGTTGCATCCTTATGCCCAAATTAGGCCATGTCCATAAGGGGTTAAAAGAAATCTGCCAAAACACAAACCTCTTTAAGGCCCATTTAGACACAACGATTATCGCTCAAAAGCCATCTTTTAAGCAATAATTGTTGCGTCTAAACGCACTGCCATTGTGCACTATTCGTTCATCGCTAACTTTTAGCAAGCTAAAAATCAGCGATAAGCACGCTAAGTTCTCAGCAGGATACCGCTGATGGTATTTTTTCAGCTGGTATCCCGCTCGGAGCTCTCAGCTGGATACCAGCTGAGAGCTCTGAGAACAAAGCAGCTGTATGCAGAAGACTGTGCTCCAGCTGCCTTCTGCACACCAGCGGGAGCCTTCATTTACACACTCCTAAGCTCTTAAAGGGGTTGTACCGCAAATCAAAGTAAAGTTAAACACTTCTGTATGGCCATATACATGCACTTTGTAATATACATCGTGCATTAAATATTGGCCATACAGAAGTTATATACTTACCTACAGGGGGTCCCTCCCTGTGTTGGCGTACCCGTCTCCCTGGCGCCGACCAAATCCTTCTCCTGGCTCGAATAGACGCGCTTGCGCAGTCTTCCTCTTCTGTCCCGTGGACGCGCCGCACAGGTCGTCTGCGCATGCACAGAGCAGCTGTGTGGCGCGAGCACGCTGGAGCGGCGCATCCACGGGACAGAAGAGGCAGACTGCGCAAGCGCGTCTATTCGAGCCAGGAGAAGGATTTGGTTGGCACCAGGGAGACGGGGACGCCAACACAGGGGGGGGACCCCCTGTAGGTAAGTATATAACTTCTGTATGGCCAATATTTAATGCACGATGTATATTACAAAGTGCATTTATATGGCCATACAGAAGTGTTTAACTTTACTTTGATTTGCGGTACAACCCCTTTAAGTAGCTAATTAGCTACTTAAGAGTTTATGCAAAGTGATCGCTTAAAACTGTTACTCTGCCGTTTAAGCGCATTTTGAGGTATCATCTTGTTGTGTAAATGCACCTTCAGGAAAGAGCTGCTATTAGATTCTCTTTATAATTTATATGATCAGTTACTACTTCACCCACTGCCCTAATTCCTCATTCAGCGGACAGTTCTCCAGCAGCATGCTAATTAAGGTGTTTCTCTGTGTAAGGGCTCACATAGGAAATCATTGGTTCTAAAAAGCTCGTGATTTTTGCATGCCTACCTTCCCATGTGAAAGAGGCTTAAAAAGAAGACGCAAGTCATTGTGCCTTTTGGCTAATTAGCTGTGGGAATGTCTTGATTTGCACACAAATCAAGAAATCGCGAAACACCTTTAAAGTTGCGTTTTAAAGGTATTTTGCGATTACTATGAAATATTGGCGGCAGTGGGAAGGAGGTTGTGATTTAAAAAGAAAAACATCCCACAATCCCGCAATGCTCACCTCCTAAGGACTGCTGCTTTCCCACTACCAGCTATCCTTTCTCCCAGTCTTTGTGTACATTGGGTTCAAAGCGACCACCTCTGTAGACGGTGTCATATAGCAGGCCCCCTGGATAGAGTGTGAGGTCTTGTAAACAAGGCTAAAGGCCCATTTACACGTAACGATTATTGCTCAAAATTCGTTCAAAGAACCGAAAATGATCGTTAATCGTTACATGTAAACGCAGGCATCGTGCAGTTTTAGTTTGAATGATGATTTTAAGGTGAACTTAAAAATCCATCCTTCAGCTAGTAAGAGATAAAGTATCTCTCAATAGACCGCAATCTCTTATATCAATGGGAGGCGGCAGATAGCATTGTAACCTACTGGCAGCCACAAGGAGAACAATGCAGCTGTGTGCACAGCTTGGCCTGTGATTAATCACATGCTGGGCTCTACAAACAGCTCCTGCAGGCCCATTTACATGCAAATGAGGATGATAATGTGTTATTGGCCATTAACACTTTATGCAAATAGATCGCAAAATCTTTTAATCTTTCAGTCATTTAAAAGATTATCTTTGTGTGTGTAAATGAGCCTTTGGAGCAGATAGTCCTGACCCATGTAACCTGCTTATGGGATGTCACTGGGCCAGGAGCTGGTGGTTACATTGCAAAAAATGTCACACACTGCTGAAACACAGAAGAGGAGCATTGTCAGACAGGTCAGTATATTGGAGAGGGACTGTGGACAGTAGGGAGCTATTAGTAAAAAAAAAAAAAATGGCAGAAAACCCCCTTAAGAGAATCTGTCTTCAGGCTCTGTTCCAAAGGCTGTGCAGACCTTGGTAATTAAAGTGTGCCTACATGTTTTTTGTTGTTTTTTTTTTCATTTTGAATGATTTCATGAACTAAAATAGTTCCATTTATACGCACCATTAGCCAAGCGGCATATTTTTGTGATATTTTGGCTACTAGGGGGTGCGCTTGTCCATGTTCTGCTGCCCTTACATAGGACGGCATAGCCTGATGACAGATGTACTTTATCTCCTTCATGACCAGCCTATTTGTGCCTTGACGACCAATAGATTTCATTGTCGCATTGCAGGAGTTATGACTTGTTGACGTAGTTGTATGGGGACTTGGTATTTTGGGATATATATATATATATATATATATATATATATATATTTTGCTATGTTGTGGGGAATAGCAGTATTTAACCCTTTCCAATCCGCGTCTGACCTATGAAGATATCATGATTTAAGGCTGTACAGCTCTGATTTTGGAGCCTATGTCGGGGTTCTCTTACTGTATATAGCCAGCCTCTCTGCTGTTGGAGCCTATCCAACGTGTCACCTCATGCAGTACTGGCTTTAGCCAGCAGATAGCGCTGTTGTATAACAGCAGATAAAGAGTAAGCCCCCTAGGAAAACCAGGATTCAAATTGGATTGCAAAGGGTTAATAAAACAGATATGTCAAAGGCGCTAACGGGGGTCCCCATCAATGTGTGACGAAGCACACAGCTGCACAGGAGGCCTTGTTATATTGCAGTAGCCACTTCATATACTTCTGCCTTATTCTTCTCCATACAAATGTCTCATGAAGGTGGAGCCATCTTTCATCTAGAAACTGCTTCTGCCTAACTTTGTATTTTTAATGCTTTCCTCTATCCAAAGTGTGATTGTTGTCAGTAAGAGAAACCGAGTAATCTTGTAGACATGAGACCATTTAATGGCTAACAAAAATACATGATGTTATAGCGAGCTTTCCAACCTACTCAGGGTTCTTCCTCAGGCTTAATGCTCTACTGGTTAACACGGTACTAAACATTTTTTGTTTTTCCTGCATCCAGGCTTATGTGGAAACCTTCAGCAGACAGCTGGGCTGTGAGGTGTCGTCCAGCGGAGTATTTGTGCAGTGTTTAACTCCTTTGTGTGTAGGAGGCAAACGTCCGTCCTCTTGTGGATTCTTACCACTGTTTGCTCCATCTCCGGATGTTTATGCTCGCCATGCTGTGAGGACGTTGGGGGCCTCCACCAGGACCACCGGATACTGGGCTCATGCGTTGCAGGTAGTGTATAACTCAATAGCCAGGCATACTTGTTTGTACTAACATTTTGCATTTCTTTTCGTTTCAGTGAACAGAGATGTTGGGTCTCGCTCCGATGTACCCTCAGATATCAGCATTGAGTTGGGATTAGCTATGTTCAGAGGTGGCACAGGCCTTGTAGTTGACCATTGTCTTGGTATACTCCACATATTATGGTGGTTGCTTTCCAGATAACTTTAGATTAGGTTTTCTTGTGTAATGATCATTTCAGATATCCATAGTTCCAAAGTTTGATGGTGGTCAGTAGAAGGCGACGCGTTTTATTTATGTTGGAAATATTACTGTATAAAATCCCCTGTGTGTAGGGAGCACATCTTTATAAACATGCCAGTGATGTCACACACATGCAGGAAAGTATCACAGTGCTCCATCAGTTCCTGGGGATTGGAAGCGGGGTCCCACACGAATGGATTCCAATTGCGGAATCTGCATCCCCAGCAAAATGCAGGCATTGAAAGGTGTGAACTTTTTGCTTTTTTGTTCACACTGGCAAATACGAATTGCATATTCTGTGAGCAGAAGAAAAATCACAGCATGCTCTATTTTGCCATGGACCCTACGTGGACGGCCTGCATTGAAGTCAATGGAGGCCGTCAGACCCGCAGCCCATACACAATTAACATTGTGTATAAGCTGTGGGTACCCACATCAGTGCTTAGTGACGGTGCAGGAGATACAAACATTACAAAAAACAAAGCTGTACTGCGCATGACCGATGGCGAGCCGCCGCAGTCATCCACATTACAGAAAAATCAGGTACGCAGGGTGACTGGCCGCGGCCAAAGCCAGATTCGGACAAAGCAACCCATTCATGGGAGCACAGCCTTCAGGTCTCTATAAACCTTCAATAGCTGTTAACCAAATGCTCATTTAGCTGACAGCTGTTTCTCCCAGCTCTCCCATACAGATGAATGCTCGGTCTGGCCAAGCTGTGTGTTATACATTGGGTCTGTTGGGTGAAATTTAAGAGACCCGTAACTACACTTGCAAGAGTCACCTGGTCCCGCCTCAGTGTAAAGTTTTGGGGTCCTTAAGGTTATCTTCACATGGTCAGGATTTGCACTAGGCAAATCCAGCAGTGATTTTCAGAATTACCCAAAGCAGAAATCTGTAGCTGAATATTAGATCTCTGCTGCAGATTTGCATGTGGCTTATGCCTGGTTTAGACACAAGATGTCTTTTGAGTGATAATCGTTGTGTGCATTTACAGGGCAAGGTGATCGCTCAGTGATCACTTTGCGCTCCAAGCGGGGTATGCAGAAGACAAGCGGGGCAGCTTGTCATCTGCATCCAGCTGTTATACAGCCGGGCGCTCTGAGCGGGGTATGCAGAACACAGAGGAGTGCTATGTTCTTCATACCCCGGCTGTTCAAGGAGCACTCAGCTGTTATACAGCTGTGCACTCCGTGCGGGGTATGCAGAACACAGCTGGACCGCTGTGTTCCTCATACCCCGGCTGTGTTCAGAGAGTGGGATACCAGCTGAAACTCCTGATAAGACTCATCATTGTCTTTCAGCACGCTGAAAGACAGCTATCAGCGACGGCTTAACGAAAACTGCAGGATGCCAGTGCAGTTAGGCCCAACGATTCTCGCTCAAAAGACGGCTTTGAGCAATTTTTAAGCGATAATAGTTGTGTCTAAAACAGCCTTTAGCTTCACTGAAGTTCAGCGGATCATATCTGTGGCTCTGAAGCACAAAACTCGTGCGCTGAAAAGGAATCTTTTAGCAGTTTTGAACGTACAGAACTGCTGACAGTGCTAATTAGCACCCATGCAAAGGGGTGTGAATATACCTGTGTTTATTGTTTTAGAACTTTTTTTTTTTTTTTTCAATCTCTTCTCAATTTTTGACTATATTCTTGATTTTCTCCTTTTTTTGTTTTTGTTACTAAGCAATAGAGATGAGCGAACGTACTCGTCCGAGCTTGATATTCGTGCGAATATTAGGGTGTTCGGGATGCTCGTTACTCGTAACGAGTACCACGCGGTGTTCCGGTTACTTTCAGTTTCCTCTCTGAGACGTTAGCGCGCTTTTCTGGCCAATTGAAAGACAGGGAAGGCATTACAACTTCCCCCTGTGACGTTCAAGCCCTATACCACCCCCTGCAGTGAGTGGCTGGGGCGATCAGATGTCACCCGAGTATAAAAATCGGCCCCTCCCGCGGCTCGGCTCAGATGCCTTGTGACTTAGCTGAGGGTAAGTGCTGCTGCTGGTGCTGCTGTAGGGAGAGCGTTAGGAGTCAGTGTAGGCTTCAAGAACCCCAACGGCCCTTCTCAGGGCCACATCTACTAGTGTTCAGTACTGTGTTAGCACAGTATTTTATTTATTTTTTTGTCCAAAATTGGATCTGCAGAGCATTGCGCCCTGCAATAGGGACAGAAGTGGGGGTTAGGCAGGGAGAGTGTTAGGAGTTAGTGTAGGCTTCAAGAACCCCAACGGTCCTTTCTAGGGCCACTTCTATCCGTGTGCAGTACTGTCCAGGCTGCTGTTAGCAGTGTTGCATATTTTTTTTTTTTTCTCAAAACCGGCTGTGCAGAGCATTGCACCCGGCATTAATACTACAGGGATAGAATTGTGTAGGCAGGGCCAGAAGACATTTATTATTCATTGAATACACGCAGTGGGGTCTTCCCTTTGCTAAAAAGGAAAAAAATTATATTTTGCCTGCCTGTGTCAGTCCTAAGGTCTGCGTGTACGTGTGTGCTGCGTGTACAACGTACAAAAATCAGACGCAACCAGCTACGCTTTACTGCAGCCTAGCGCCATTGTGTATCCTGACTGGCAAATACCTGCTCTGCTAGAGTTAATAACTCTGCTACACTATACTTGTGTGACACTTTTTGAGGGCCACACCACAGATATTAAACTTCTTGTTCATTGAATATACGCAGTGGGGTCTTCCCTAAGCTAAAAAGGAAAAAAATTATATTTGGCCTGCCTGTGTCAGTCCTAAGGTCTGCGTGTACGTGTGTGCTGCGTGTACAACGTACAAAAATCTGACGCAACCAGCTACGGTTGAGTGCAGCCTTGCGCCAATTTCTTTCCTGCCTGGGAAATCAAATCACTGGTAATACAGCATGCTGAGGGGTAGGGGTAGGCCTAGAGGATGTGGACGCGGCCGAGGACGCGGAGGGCCAAGTGAGGGTGTGGGCACAGGCCGAGCCAGTGCGGTGGCCAGGGGTAGAGGCAGGGCCAGACCGAATAATCCACCAACTGTTTCCCAAAGCGCCCCCTCGCGCCATGCCACCCTGCAGAGGCCGAGGTGCTCAAAAGTCTGGCAGTTTTTCACTGAGAGTGCAGACGACCGACGAACAGTGGTGTGCAACCTTTGTCGCGCCAAGATCAGCTGGGGAGGCACCACCAACAGCATGCGCAGGCATATGATGGCCAAGCACCCCACAAGGTGGGACGATGCCCGTTCACCGCCTCCGGTTTGCACCACTGCCTCTCCCCCTGTGCCCCAACCTGCCACTGAGATCCAACCCCCCTCTGAGGACACAGGCACTACCGTCTCCTGGCCTGCACCCACACCCTCACCTCCGCTGTCCTCGGCCCCATCCAGCAATGTCTCTCAGCGCAGCGTCCAGACGTCGCTAGTGCCACAGTTTGAGCGCAAGCGCAACTACGACGCCACGCACCCGCACGCTCAAGCGTTAAACGTGCACATTGCAAAATTGATCAGCCTACAGATGCTGCCGTATAGGCTTGTGGAAACGGAGGCTTTCAAAAGCACGATGGCGGCGGCGGCCCCGTGCTACTCGGTTCCCAGTCGCCACTACTTTTCCCGATGTGCCGTCCCAGCCCTGCACGACCACGTCTCCCGCAACATTGTACGCGCCCTCACCAACGCGGTTACTGCCAAGGTCCACTTAACAACGGACACGTGGACAAGCACAGGCGGGCAGGGCCACTATATCTCCCTGACGGCACATTGGGTGAATTTAGTGGAGGCTGGGACAGAGTCAGAGCCTGGGACCGCTCACGTCCTACCCAGCCCCAGAATTGCGGGGCCACAGCTCGGTGGTGGTATCTGCGGCGGTGTATGCTTCCTCCACTAAACCACCTTCCTCCTCCTCCTCCAACGCAACCTCTGTCTCGCAATCAAGATGTGTCAGCAGCACGTCGCCAGCAGTCGGTGTCACGCGGCGTGGCAGCACAGCGGTGGGCAAGCGCCAGCAGGCCGTGCTGAAACTACTCAGCTTAGGAGAGAAGAGGCACACGGCCCACGAACTGCTGCAGGGTCTGACAGAGCAGACCGACCACTGGCTTCCGCTGCTGAGCCTCCAACCGGGCATGGTCGTGTGTGACAACGGCCGTAAGCTGGTGGCGGCTCTGCAGCTCGGCAGCCTCACGCACGTGCCATGCCTGGCCCACGTCTTTAACTTGGTGGTTCAGCGCTTTCTGAAAAGCTACCCCCACTTGTCGGATGGAAGCATTGTTCTCTATCACCATCAAAAACGTGGACCTTTTAGCTTCATCAATCTGTGTATAATATTCATCCTCCTCCTCCTGCTCCTCCTCCTGAAACCTCACGTAATCACGCTGAACGGGCAATTTTTCTTAGGGCCACAAGGCTCACTCATAATTTTTCTAAACAATTTTTATGTTTCAATGCTCTTAAAAGTGTTGAAACTTTAACTTGAACCAATTTTTCGTTAAACTGCGCTGCCTCCAGGCCTAGTTACCACTTAAGCCACATTAACCAAAGCGATTAATGGGTTTCACCTGCCATCTTGGTTGGGCATGGCCAATTTTTGGGATGTACATTAGTACTGTTGATACAGCAATTTTTGTGGGCCCTCGCCTACAGTGTAATCAAATGAATTTTTAGCCCACCTGCATTACAGCTGACGTTACATCCGCTGTGTTGGGCAATGCAATGGGATATTTTTGTGTATCGCCGGTGGGTTCCAGGGAGCCACCCATGCTGTAGGTGCACACGGAGTTTAACCTACATCTGTCCACTTGTAAAGAACCCCAGTCTGACTGGGGCATGCAGTGTGGGCCGAAGCCCACCTGCATTAAGCACGACATTACTACCTCAGCTGTGTTGGGCAATGCAATGGGATATTTCTATGTACCGCCGGTGGCTTCCTGGCACCCACCCCTGCTGTGGGTCCACAGGGAATTATAAATGCATCTGTTTCCAGTTGTAAAGAACCCCAGTCAGACTGGGGCATGCAGTGTGGGCCAAAGCCCACCTGCATTAAGCACGACATTACTACCTCAGCTGTGTTGGGCAATGCAATGGGATATTTCTATGTACCGCCGATGGCTTCCTGGCACCCACCCATGCTGTGGGTCCACAGGGAATTATAAATGCATCTGTTTCCACTTGTAAAGAACCCCAGTCTGACTGGGGCATGCAGTGTGGGCCGAAGCCCACCTGCATTAAGCACGACATTACTACCTCAGCTGTGTTGGGCAATGCAATGGGATATTTTTATGTACCGCCGGTGGGTTCCAGGGAGCCACCCATGCTGTGGGTCCACAGGGACTTCACAATAGGGAGTTGTACCTGCCTGTGTCTATGAATTAAAAACCGCGGTCTGACTGGGGCATGCAGACACCTTGACAGAATGAATAGTGTGTGGCACATAGGTTCCCCATTGCTATGCCCACGTGTGCAGCTCCTGATGGCGGTGGCACAGGATTCTATTTCTCATTGCTTCTGTACAGCATTGTGGGCTATCGCCCTGCCCCTTTTAAAGAGGGTCGCTGCCTAGCCGTGCCAACCCTCTGCAGTGTGTGCTTGCGGTTCCTCGTCATGGCAGACGCACTTCTAAATAGACATGAGGGTGGTGTGGCATGAGGGCAGCTGAAGGCTGCGCAGGGACACTTTGGTGTGCGCTGTGGGAGGGAGGGGGGGGGGGGGGTTGGGCAGCATGTAACCCAGGAGAAGTGGCAGTGGAGTGTCATGCAGGCAGTGATTGTGCTTTGTTGGAGGTAGTGTGGTGCTTAGCTAAGGTATGCCATGCTAATGAGGGCTTTTCAGAAGTAAAAGTTTTTGGGAGGGGGGGGGGCTCCACTCTTGCCGCTATTGTGGCTTAATAGTGGGACCTGTGAACTTGAGATGCAGCCCAACATGTAGCCCCTCGCCTGCCCTATCCGTTGCTGTGTCGTTCCCATCACTTTCTTGAATTGCCCAGATTTTCACACAAGGAAACCTTAGCGAGCATCGGCGAAATACAAAAATGCTCGGGTCGCCCATTGACTTCAATGGGGTTCGTTACTCGAAACGAACCCTCGAGCATCGCGAAAAGTTCGTCCCGAATAACGAGCACCCGAGCATTTTGGTGTTCGCTCATCTCTACTAAGCAAGCTAAAAATACCAAGGCACCTTTTTACATAGGGAATTCCTGTATATGTGATTTACTTAACATATAATAAATTATCAGACTTGTAGGGGACAAATCAGTACTTATCTAGGAATTGCTGTACATGTGACTCCTTTATGTAGAAGAATGGGATATCAACTTTTGTTACATGAAGAATGGGGTTTCCCCTGCCCCCATGTACTTTGCACACACCCCATCATATCCTCCATATACTGTCCTCTCCTCCTTTATCACAGTCTCCATGTACTTTCTCCCACTTATCACAGCCCCACTCCCCAGCACTTTCCCCAGCCAATTAGCCACACCCACAATTGGGCAGGGCTAACATCAAAAATTAATATTGTGCATCAGCAAATTGGTGTTAAATCAAATTTGATTAATTGCCCAGCCCTACCTGTGTAAATGCTTTTATTAGCAGATCTGAGAAAATGATTTCTTATTGCAGCTCCCCACAGGCGGTCCTTGTCCCCGAAGTGCAGGTAGCTCTCTGCATTGAGCTGCTCGGATTGACAGAGGTCTCCTGGCCACCTGTGAACATGACCTAATAATTATGTTTCTCCATTAACTGACCTCTCATTTTAGATATATGCTGCCCTAGCGATACCAACGGGAGGAAGTCGGTGAAACTAAAACCAAATACATGAGATATTCCCTTTAATGAACCCTGTGATCAGCTCATAGACCTCCACCAAATTTATCTTCCATCATGCCTCTTTGTCATAAACTGCCTACATGGGTGAATGTCCCTTCTAAGACGTCTAATCTGTGTATTACCATACGATTTGGATTTGAGTTAAACAATTTTCTCTTTTTCCATACAGCTCCTGGCATGTCGGTGGATCCCTGGCTGGTTGTGTAGATCAGTTGGCAGACTGTCCCAGCAGTGATAGATGGATGTGATTTAATGGCTACGACGATGTATTTCATATTTGTTGTACTGTTTATACTGTGGTGACAGTTCTTGAATTTTTTTACCAGTTTTCTTGAAATATAGATTTTGCTATATGTTAGATATAGACAATGTTCTAAAATACAACTAGTTATGTTATTTCCTTCTTTACTAGCTTCTATTACTTATTAATTGAATGTCACTGACAATGGAGGACACAGAATGTATATGTATGAAATATATTCTAAATATCCCATTGGATGGATGTTGGGTGTCAGTAGTAATCTAGCATTTTTTTCTAGAAATCAAATGCTAATTTACACATCGATCTCATGTGATTCATGTTCACGGAGTATCCGGGAGGCTGTGCTTTTGAAGGGAATCTGTGACCTACCTACAGCACCATAGATGGAGCCTCAGCGCTGGCCGGCTCACAAGCTCTATGCATGCTGGGATTTGTAGGGAACAGTCTATTGCTGTGCTTACTTCGAAAGTGATGCATGTAAACACAGCGGCAGGTTAGCGGCTGCATGGGATGAACAAGAAGGTTCGGGGCAGTAGATAGAAGGTTGCCGTTACTTTGCTGTACCTCCTACATCTCAACATTTTCAGAATTTCCAGTTTGTGCCTGGAAAATCCCTTTAAGAAAGAGAACCAGAAACTGTTACCCACTACTTAAAGGGGTTGTCCCACCAAGGAACTTATCACCTGGCCAGAAGATAGGTGACCAGGTACCTGATCGCTGGGCGTTCCATCTGTGGGCGTTTCATCTGATTATGAGAACAGGGTCTTGAGGCCCCCCTATATGAATGGAGCAGCTGTCATGTATATGCATTACCACTTTGTTCCCTATGTGACTGCCAGAGATCATGTTTGTACTTGGCTTTCCATAGCCCTGAATGGAGCGGTAGTGCACACGCATGATTGCCTTTCCATTTATATGGGAGGACTTGGGACCCCGGAGATCAGACACTTATCACGCATCCTGCAGAAACGTAATGAGAGTTATGCCAGCAACAGAACCTGTACCAGGAACCTGGCAGTAGTTTCAGGCCAAGCGGTTTACCGGCAGCATGAGATACGAATAGGCTTCCTAATGCAAATAACTATATTTTACCCTGCAAAGGCAGACAGCTGTACTGTGAGTTGTGAGCGCAATTCGCATTTGACAGCACACTCGTCCGTGCGCTGTCCGACCTACGTGGGCCGTGCGCTGTCCGACCTTTCATGTCCTATTCTTATCTGGGATTAAAGTACAGCACATGCCTTGAACTACGACCGTGTTGTTTTTGCTTTAAGAGGTTTTCCCACAACTTGAAATTGTTTCACAGCCACTCTGTCCGTCCTGGTTGCTGCTGACCAGGACCCAATCACTGGCCTTCTGTATTTCAGGGCTCCTTCACACTGGCGATCGCAAAATCACCGCCAAAAAAATCACGTCAAAATCGCAACTTTTTACCGCAATTTTTTAAAAGTGTCAGCCATGCTTTTTCTTGCAAAAACATTGCTGACACTTGCGATTTTCTCGCACATTTTGTTAGCACGAAAGTCAATAGGACTTTCTAATGTTGAAATCACATCGCACGAAAATCGCAAGTCTATGCTTTGCCATGCGATAAAAAGAGGCTCTATAGGGAAACATGGGAGATAAAAAAAAAAGGAAAACGCAGAAAGTTAGAGCATGATGCAATTTTCGTTTTTCTCCCAGCATCGCAGGAGTGAAAACATCGCGAGTGTGAAGGAAACCATTAAAAACCATTGGTTTCATAATTCTGCGTTTTCACTCACTCACATTGCTCAAAAAACGCATGATTTTTTTGAAAGTGTGAAGGCACCGTTAAAGTTCAGATTACACTTTAAAGAGAGTTCAACAATATGGAAGGTTTAACAATATTAATTTATTCAAATTAACTGATAATCCAGCATAGTGGTGAATACTTGTCCTACTTTTGTAAATTCTCCCCTTAGGCCTAATTTCCACGGGCGGTAATCCGCAGCGTTGCCCCACAGCTATTAGGTTCTATTGAACCTAATAGCGCAATGCTCACGGTGCGGAATTCCACCCCGTGAAATCACCCGTAATCACCCGCGGCATGTTCTATTGCCGCGGGCGTACATGCGTACGGCTTCCATTGCAGTCAAGGTTTTTGTGTCGGGTTCTTGCATGCTAAAAAAAAACCATTGCATGTGTGAAGGAACCCATCAGAAAGCATGAGCTTCACATACATGCAATTTGTAGCATTGTAGCAAAGCGACAAAATCGCATGACTTTGTCGCCCGTGTGAAGGAGGCCTTCTTAGCTAAGAGGTTACAGCTTACATGTTCTTAGGAACATCAATCTGAACCAGCAACCCGGCGAATCCAAACAGTAGTAAGACAGAGTATCTTCTCTAGTAGACAGACAGGCATGACACCTCCTAATCCCGTCACCAAAGGTTCCCCTGAATTCTAAGGGTTCGACAGATATGACACATCCTCATTCTGCCTCCAAAGCTTCCAAGGCTTCCTAAAGTTCCAATGTATTCAAAACTTCCAATTTGACTTGAGAAGAATGGGACTTCCTCTACTATTCTAATACAGATGACTACATAACCACATTCCAGACTTCTGAACAGAAGTGGAAATCAAATAGTAGCATATCATAAATGTTGACTCCTCTTTATCTGTATGCAAACTAAAAATACATCCTCCCTGAAATAAACATTTCTCGTCTGTATCATTGGGGGATACCGTTTGGGTATAGCTACTGCGACTAGGAGGCGTCACTAAGCATAAAAAGTGTTAACTCCTCCCACTAACTATATCCCTCCTGCAGGCATCCAGCTAATTCTGTTTTTAACTTAGTGTCTGTAGGAGGTGGACGGTCTCGCCAGTAAGACCAATTTTTCCGGATGGACCAGGGCTAACTGGAAGGTAGGACTCTCCCTGTTAACCCAATCGAGGAGGGCGAACAGAATGGGACCAACTTTCTGTTGTCGGCCCTGTCCCCTTAGAAGAAAAGGAGGCACATCCAGGTACTCTTGCATGTGTTCCGCCAGCCATAGAGCCCCCCTTTCTTCCGGGCAGTCCGCATCCCTTCCCCATGCAAGCGCAGGCAATGGTGGGGGAGAGCTCTGCTGGAGTTGAAGAGCCATTCTACCTAGGAGAAAGGTAAGTATCCACCGTAGTCCCTCCACACCTTACCCCCCCCCCCCCCTCATTGCGGCTCTTCTGTGGTGTGGTCTTTTACACCTCTGTGCTGAGGGTGCCCGGCCTGGAAGGCCAGTACAGGGCCTTCCCTTGTGCTGGGGCAGGTTCCTTGCAGGCGTGAGTCTCTCCCTTTGCCCTCCATGATGGCCTCCACTGTGCTGGCGTCCTGGGCCGGACTCTGATGGCGTTTCTTACTTTGTGACCGATGCACCTGCGAGCGGTATGTTTGCCAGGAGGCAGGATGGTACAGTGGCAATAGGGGCCTGCTGCTATTTTTTTCTGTGGAGCAGCTGACCGCTGTGCTCTTTCATATTATGCTTAGCCACTGTGCGGCAATATTGGTTGACTGCTGTGCAGGATTATCTTGGTCGCGGTGTGGCGTTATTTCTGGCCACTGAGTGGTGTTATTTCTGGCCACGGTGTGGAGGCATTTCTGGCCACGGTGTGGCGGCATTTCTGGCCACTGTGCGGCATTGTGCTTAGCCGCCATGCAGCATTATTGCTAGCCGCCGTGCGGCACTATTGCTAGCTGCCATGCGGCATTATGCTTAGCTGCTGTGCAGCATTATTGCTCAGACGCAGTGCGGCATTATTGCTCAGGCGCTGTGCGACATTATACTTAGCGGCGGTGCAGCATTATGCTTAGCCACTGTGCGGCATCATGATAGCGCCAGGTGGCATTATTAGTTAACCACAGTGCGGATTTACTGGTTAGCCGCAGGGCGGCATTATTGTTAGCTGCAGTGAGGCAGGTGCGCACACAGCCTGGTATATGTAGCCAGGCGGCATGTGGTTACTGCTGCAGTAACAGATCTTTTGCGCGCAGATGGTCCTGTGGGACAGGGACTGTGAATGAAGGTGCTCCCCACTTCCAGAATGGCAATGTGCCCTATTTCGAGGCGCCAATCAACCTAGGATTGGTTTCTGGCTCGGGTTGAAGCCTTGCCTAGAAGCTAGCTCCCCTCTTGCCCCTCCGGCAGTCCCCTGCAGGCAGCCTTGGTGTAGTGCCCGTGTCCAGGACGATGTGGGGACAGGGGCCTGCCAGATCCACATACAAGTGCAGCATTACTCCGGACTTGCTGACTCCTGTCGGATTCTATGAAATTATCGCTCCTCGTGTCTTCTCCGGACCAGGTTGAGCCTTACCTGTCAGTAGCTCCCCTGTTGCCCCTCCTGCTATTCCCTTCAGTCAGCTTCAGTCCGTATCCAGGATGACACATGGATGGGGCAGCCAGATCCACATACTATGTGCGCTCTCGCTATGATACGACGTGTACATCCAGCAGAGAATATCTCGTCTTATGGACGACAGTGGTCAGACTAATGGTCAGCATTACTTAGGGTTAGCTGACTCCTGTAGTAGCCTCCATAGAGAAGGAGTACTTGCACAGGGAGTCTCTCGACTCATCGCCCCTCATGTCCGCTCCACACCGGGTTGAGCCTGGTCTGTCGGTAGCATCCCTGTTGCCCCTTCTGCAGTTCCCTGCAGGCAGACGTACTGCAGTGTCAGAGTCCAGGATGACATGCGGACGGGGGCGGCTAGAGTTACGTACTAAGTGCGCTACAGTACGAGATTTTCATCCAGCAAATCTCGTATTATGAACAACAATGTTCTAAACAAGTGTGCATGGCAGTACTGAGACCTGTGGTACCTTCCATGGAAAGACTACTTGTACAGAGATTCGCCAGATTCATCGTTTCTCATGACTGCCCCGGTCCAGGTTGAGCCTTGCCTAGCGGCTCACCGGGGGGTGGCCAAATTCTAGTCTCTGCAGACAGTCTTCGTGCACTAACCATGTCCGGGAGTACAGACGGAAGACGTGCTATGTCCGCTCTCGCTCGAGCGTTACATCCAGTAAGAAAGTTTTTTTTCTGAACAAACTGGCTCGAGCTGGTTATCAACAATACGCTGGCCTTTCTGTCACCGGTGGGACCTTCCATATGGAAGGCGTACTGTGCACAGAAAGTCTGTGGTTACATTGCTTCTCTTCTCTGCTCCGGAACGGGTGAACCTTAACTAACTTTTAGCCCTATGATGGCCCGCCTTCAGTTTCCCTGTAGGCAGCTGTAGTGCGATCTCCAATTACAGGATGAGATGCAGGCTGGGGACACCCAGAGACGCATACTATGGGCGCTCCACTACAGTACGAGACTGACGTCCAGTCAGTCGAAGAATATCTCGTCTTTCAGACAGTCTGGTTATCCAAGTACAGCGGGAGTCCAGGGATCTAACCTCCGACAGGGAGTCTGGATGTGGTAGGTCCACCTCCGGTCAGCTCTAACGTGGACTGCTCTGGGTCCGGTCCCTCTCCAGGCGGCCTCAGAATCAATCCAGCATCTAGTGCTTTCTAGGAACACTGGACTGCTAGCTCAGCAACCGTGTCCATGCGGATGTGGGTCACTCATGTCATCGGTGACAGAGTAAGTAGTACTCTGTAGCAGTCCTAGAATGTTTCTTCATGGATCCTTTATACACAGATACTGCGCATTAAGGTAGGGTCCAAGCTGAAGCTTTTCCGACAGCAGCCTTGCTATGCCGAAAGGATGGAGTGTCCTGCATCCTCATTTTGGCGGGAGTCAATTCGCTCTATGGCCGACGCGCCTCCTTTTAAATGGAGCTTGGCGTCAGTGGAGTATGGCCAGAGGTTTCTCAGTAAGGCTGCCTGTCCATGGCCAGGATGAAATATTGCTAGCGATACTCTGCCACGGGGGAGGAGGTGGGAGCACTGACAGGTCTCCGTGATGAGCCGATCTAATAGATTGGCTCCCTGCCGAGAATCGCGACATACCGCAATTTGAATCCCACAAGCAGAGAATCGCTGTGATTCTCTGCTTGTGGACGTCCGGCTGCACTTTCCATAGTTAGCCTATGAAAACCATGCCATGCGAGGTCTGTGGGCTATTTATCATCACAATGAAAACTTGCCCGTGGACAGGCAGCCTTATGATTCAGGTGCCATTTTCTTTCCAGGGTCTTCTCATTTGCGCAGGCACTCTGAAACCAGTTTGGCTAAAAGTCATTGGTAGTGAGTTTTTGTTCTTTCAAAAAAAAAAAACATTTCTGGGTCAGTGCTTGGTCTTCTAGGGCGCAGGCGGGAGTCAAGGCGTTTTATTCACGTGGATCCAGAAGCACGCTGTGATCCTCTGGCGCATGTTCTGCCTGCATGGTGGCGTGCAGGAGACCATGAAACAGTTTACATGGATACGGATTCCAATTCTTAGCGCTCACCCCTCGGATGTTGTTTCCGCAAAGACAGACGAGATCCACACCCATTTTTTTCTGGACATCCAAAAGGGACACCATTTATAAGGCTAGACTTCGTCAAAAAAGCCACAGACTTTCTGCAAAGGTGGATGCTGCGGCCATGTCACAGGCTCAGAGGCTGATACTGATGGTATTTTTGAGCCATGCATTTACAGCTCCTGGTTTTCCTGTTTACACATCTGGTGGTCACATGTCGGGCAGTTACACATCTGATGGTCACACGTAAGACGGTCACAGATCGGACTGTCACACATCAGGCTGTCACACAACGGGCAGGTGTTAACACATCTGGCGCTCATACATATGATGGTACACATATGGCGGTTAAATATCTGGCGGTCACACATCGGGTGGTCATACATCAGACAGTCACATCCGGGGGGGGTCGCACATTGGGCAGTTACACATCTGGCAGTCACAGATTGAGGGGATCACACAACGGGCGGTCAAACATCAGGAGGTCATCTGGCGGTTAGAAATCTGATGGTCACACATCGGATTGTCAAACATCTGGCGGTTACACATCAGGCGGTCAAACATCGGGTGGTTACACACCTGGCGGATACACATCTGATGGCCACACATCGGGGGGCTCACACATCTGGCAGTTGTACGTCTGATGGTCACAGATTGGGCTGTAACACATCTGGCGGTCACGAATGAGGGACCACACATCGGGTGGTCAAAAATCTGGTGGTTACACATCTGCTGGTCACACATCTGGCGGTCACAGATCGGGAGGTCACATCAGAGCGGTCACACATCACACAGGGTGGTCAAAAATCCAGGGGTCAGACATCAGGCGGTTAGACATCGAGGGGTCACACATCGAACAGTCACACATCAGACAGGCGTTTACACATTGGGTGGTCACACATCAAGGGGTCACACATTGGGTGGTCAAACATCGATTGGTCACACATATGGCGGTTACACGTCTGATGGTCAAACATCGTGTGTTTACACATCTGGCGGTCACATCAGGAGGGTTACACATCTGGCGGTCATACATCTGGTGGTTAACCATCTGATGGTCACACATTGGGCGGTCACACATTGGAGGGGGTCACACATCTGGCAGTGACACATCTGGCAGTGACACATCGGGTGGTCACAGATTGGTGGGGTCACACATCTGGGCGGTCACACATCAGGTGATCACACATGCATGCAACATCCATCAATTGCAAAGGGACTGCTGGGAGGAGCTGAGTGTTTGAACTCATCTATCTCCAGCAGCTTCATTGACATGCGCTGAGAACATGCGGCCATTGCTGCAGTCATTCGTAGCACCACACCCCGTTCTCAGGAGTCCCAGCAGTCAGACTTCCACTGATTAGCAGTATCCTGCGGATAAGGGATAACTTGCTTGTGTAGGACAAACTCTTCCAGTCCTCATATTGGCCTTTCTTGCTATCTCTGTGAGTTCTGATAATCCGCCATGGATCAGGATGCCAAAATACTGGCTAGAGGGAATAAGGATTGTATTTGTGAGGTTCCCATTAGAGATGAGCGAGCATATACTCGTTAAGGCAAATTACTCGAGCGAGTATCGCCGTTTTCGAGTACATGCCTGCTCGTTCGAAAAGCTTCGGGGGGTGAGCGGTTAGTTGCGGGAGTGAGCAGGGGGGAGAGAGATCTCCCCCCGTTCCCCCCTGCTCTCCTCCGCCGCCCCCCGAATCTTTTCGGGCAAGCAGGCATGTACTCGAAAACGGCGATACTCGCTCGAGTAATTTGCCTTAACGAGTACGCTCGCCCATCTCTAGTTCCCATCCTTTGATTCCTCCTTTAACAGTCAGCTGACATTTTTTTTAGTTTGTTTCTATAAAATTTGGCCCTTTGGCCCCTGAAAATATGTAAACCAAAAAAGCCCTGGAAAGTATTAATAAAAAAACCTAAACCTTTATGCTTCATACTCTATACTCTGCATCATGTTTGCTTATAATGTTACTGTTTGGAAGTCTCGTGACAAACAATGACAAAAGCGCTGCAGTTTTTGTTTTGCTGTTTATTGCAGTAGAATAAAAACGTGGAAAAACGTAAATGAAGAGAAATTCTGTCATTCTCTGCACCAATTTCTTGGACTCGGTGGCACTCACAAGGCTTTGTTCTCCGCATGATTTCAGGATGCATCTGGCCCACTCTTTAGCATCTCCTGGAAAGCGAGGGCTATCTAAGGCCCAATGACCACGTGCGGATTTTAATTTAAAAATCTGTGCATACCTCCTATGCGGGGGATCTGCACCTCTTCTTGCTCATAGGGATGCATTAGCATCCGCACTGCAAGGAGAGGCATGCGGATGAGATTTTTTTTTTCTGGCGTGCGGATTGCACGCATGGGAAGAAGTCGCAGCATGCTCCATTTTCCTGCGGGTCCTGCAGCAGCGGCTTACATTGAAGTCAATGGCAGCCATCCACGCTGCGGCATACCCACAGCTGTCACTGTAGAGATGCCGTGGATATGTGGGAAAGCAGGGGATTCTAAATAGAAAAAAAGTGGTGCATGCGTCGGCCAGCGCGCCCGGAGATATTCGCTGTGCTGAAGAAAGAAGATTCGGACTGCACAGAGTGGACCAGCACTGGATCCGGAGAGGTAAGAAGCTGCCTTTCTCCTGTCATGTCTGCGGGCACGCACGGATTCCACTGCGGGATTTATCAGTGGAATCTGTGTGTACAAGTGGACATGATGCCTAACAGAAGACAAATACACACAGGGAGGCAGTGGCACAGAGTGTAAGCAGCATGAAAAGGATGGCACTTGCCTGCCCTGCAAACATGATTGGTCGCTGCCCCATGGCATGAGTGTCACAAATGTTCACCTTGATGACCTCACTGAACGGCACCTTGATTCCCTATAGAAGAAACACATCACAAGATCAGAGTCTCATATAAATTGCAGTCACCTTAAAAATCTCAACCACTGTTCATCCGGAGCTTCATGGTTCATGAATAGCATACAAGAAGCGCATAACTACTGTCACAGGAAGAGCTGCAGTAGAGAACGAGGCGAAATGAAGTTGGATGATTGTCCCCATACGGCCACAGTAATCTAAGCTGATATAGGTGTCACACGCTCTATAGTAATGCCGCCACCCCCAAACACCACGCTGCTATATCCATGTGTGAGTAAATTCCCAGCTCGAACACATAGCAAAAAGAACTGAAACTTTATTAAGAACGAGTCTGGGACTTTCACGGGTTTTGTTTTAAGCATTTACAAATCCGACAGATGTGGTTCGCTCTTCAACTCCTCAAATAACTAGGGATTGTGCGCAGCCAACCGCGATTACTAGTTTACCAGTTGCTGTTGAAGTATTGCCTGCTTTATTTCTGATGTGCATTACTACTACTGTTTATATTTGTTACACTATAGAATGCATAGAATAATCGTGTCATTCCATTCCTAGTTAGTGATAGTCAGGTTTGTGCAACGGAGCAAAAGAATTTCTTTATTTTCTCAACTGTTTGCTGACAATTACATAACCATTCTCCTTCTGCAGTTTATTAGTTATAATGACATTCATAATTTTGTAACTCCGTTATTGGCTTCTTATCCCGGTACCTGTATCCCCTACCATCTACCGTGACATCTGCAATCAAGCTGTGACCCAGATAATAAGGCAAAAAACTGAAAACTTTAATATGCAAGTCAATACTTTGTGGAGCCACCTTTTGCTGCAATCACAGACGCTTGGGGTTTGTTTCTGTTAGCACATCTAGACACTGGGGTATCAACCTATTCTCCTTGGCCAAGCTTCTCCAACTCCTTCATAGACGAGTTGTGTTGGTTAGCAGCAGTCTTCGTCCTGCCACAGATTCTCAGTTACATTTGGGTCTGGGCTTTGATTAGACTATTCTTAGACATCTCCATGTCTCCCCTTAGACCCCTTCAATGTGGCATTAGCAGTATGTTTAGGGTCAATGTCCTGCTGGAAGATGAACATCCCAGTCTCACATCTCTGGCACATTGAAACAGATTTCCCTCAAGGCCTTCTCTGTATTTACTGCCATCCATCCTTCCTTCCATCCTGACCAGTTTTCCAGTCCCTGCAATGAAAAGCCTCCCTGTGGCATGATGCCACCACCATCATGCTTCACTGTGAGAATGCTGTTCTTGGGGTGATGGGAAGTGTTGGGTTTACATCACACAGGTGTTTCCCATGATGGCCAAAAAGTAGAATTTTAGGCCTCTTTCCCATGGGCGACACTGATATCGCTGCTAGGTACACATGATTTTGTAGTGTCAGTGATGCTTTTTTCTTGGGAAAAATGTAGCATTGTGTCACTGCTACCCACGAGTTTATAGTGAGAAAGTTAATAGGACTTTCAAATGCTGAAATCGCATCACACGAACATCGCAAGTTCGTGCTATGTGATGCAATGCACAAGGAGGCTCCATAGGCCACCTGCACACGAACAGGTCGGATTCCAGCTACGAGATCTCACAGCGGAATCCAACCCTGTGCCTGGCTTCAATGGAAGCCGTCTGTGCGGAGTCTGCACAGAATCACAACATGCTGCGATTTCTTTTCCACGAGGGGAAAATCACAATCGATTTCTACTCATGCAGATGAAATCGCGTTTTGCCATTGCATGCTATGGGCGGTATTTGTTGCGGAATCCGGAGGCGGACGCCCTGCTATCTGGCTAGACATCATTGCTAGAGAAATCTGTATTCACCTAACTGCACAGTAGAAGAAGGAGATTTGGCTTTTTAAGAGCCATCTCTATACTAACGATACCCAGCTATACACCTCCTCCCGGGACATCACAGCAACATTCCTCCAGAACATCACCAACTGTCTGCCTGCTGTCTCTAACACTATGTCCTCTCTCTACCTAAACTGAACCTCTCAAAAACTGGCCTTCTCCTGTTTCCGCCCTCTACTAACAGACATAATCCTGACATCTCCATCTCAGTGTGTGGCACCACCATAACTCCTAGACAACATGCCTGCTGTCTTGGGGTCATATTCGATTCCGATCTTTCCTTCACCTCCACATCCAATCTCTCGCCCGAACATGTCAGCTGCACCTCAAGAACAGTGCTAGAATATGCCTTTTCTCACTGTGGACATGTTAAAAATGCTCACTGTTGCCCTCATCCACTCTCGGCTCGATTACTGCAACTCGCTGCTGATGGGCGTCGCCTGCTCCAGACTCTCCTCCCTTCTTTACCTTCTGTATCACCCCATTATTTGTAGTATGTAAGCTCGTTGGAGCAAGTCCCTCATCCCTACTGTTTCCATCAACTGATTACTTCATATAACCGTGGCCTTTTTTTATTTCCCCTGTACTGTAAACACTCCGGAATATGTTGGCGCTATATAAATTAAAATTATTATTATTATATATCCTTCTGGTGTTGAACTATTTTATTTGTCTAGGAGATCCACTCTGGGAGAAGGAACATCACAAGTGACAATTGGACTTAAGGTAACCCCCGGTTACTATCCCTGTAATCTCCCCCAGCGGCGAGGGGGTTGGGTCCCGAGCTACCCTCAGAGAAGATGGTAGAGCCCCGTGACAAGGATAACATCTCTACCTGAGGGCCTGCTCCTCAGACGCTGCACCTACACTGATGTCAGGGTCTCGGTGCATCAGGATTGTACAAATGATGCACTGACACCCAGACAGTGCATCACGTCTGTCGGGGAATGAGTGCTGTGAAGGGGAGAAGCTGTCTGCAGCACAGAACAGCTTCTCCATACACAGCATGCTGCCGGGGGAAGACAAGCGGAGGCAAGAGAATAATTAACACAGCGCTGGGGACAGATCCTGTGGCACAGAAGCAATAAAATATATAAAGCAGGCTTTATTAATAAAGTGTTATATGGGAAATGCTGTGTCTACAGCTGCACTAGAAGGAACACTGCAGGCATAGCTGGAGCGCCCTCTTCTGCTATGCAGCTATGTGAATATGGATTTCCCTAGTAACAACTTCGAACTGCATAGCAGAAGAGGGGGTTTGAATAAATAATGTACAGAATAGGCTAAAGAAAACTATTGCTAAATGCTTATAATCACCTATCCAGTACATAAAAAAAGTTAAATGACAGTTACACTTTATTGCTTTCTTTGCTCAGCCTATGAGTTTTGGCCGGCAGCCTTCTCTTATCAGGTTTGTAGTTGCGCCATATTTTTTTTCATTGTGATGTAATGGAGCTCCGGGGGATATTCAAAGTTTGTTATATTCCTTTATAACCAAACCCCAAATCTATACTTCTCTACAATGTTGTCTCTGAACTGTTTAAAGAGCTCCTTAGTCTTCATGTACTTTGCAGTAAATATATATATATATATAAATGGGGGAACTACATATAAATAGGATGAATACATACGCACTCACAACTTTTGGATTTTTACTTATTTCTTAACCTCTTAAGACCGGCTACACATGGGTGAGAAAATTGTGCACAAATCTCACATGAATATGAACCCCATTCTTTTGAATGGGGTCATACACGTGAGCGATGCCTTCCCGCATCGCACCACACCGTGATGTGGGAAACAAATTGCGTCAGTCATATTTTGGAGCATGCTCTCGCATTGCATCTTCCATTTTTCTCAATGGGGCCGGCAGCAGCATCGCACCATATGCTAGGCGCACACAGTGTGATGCAAGGTTTCCCCATTGAAGACATTGGGAGAAACTCCGCGATCCTCTGCCGCGGCTGACAGGATCGCTACTTCCCTGAAGTGATGCAAGGCAGCTTTGAGATAAGAACACCTCACAACGGTGGGGAAATCACATGTTGACAAGCGTGATATCACGCTCACCTGTGTGACGTTAGTCTAAGGATGAGGCCAAGTTGGATACGAAAGGATGAAAAGATTGTTTGAAATTTTCATCTCCAAAAGCCATAACTTTTTTTATTTTTCAATCGAAATAGCCATTTGAGGGCTTGTTCTTTGTGTGGCAAACTGCCATTTTTATAGATACTATTTTATTGCATAACTTTTTTTTTTTTTTCAGGAGGAGGGCAGGGTGAAAAAAAACACATCAATTCTGCCTTAGTGAATGCAATAAAATATCCAAAAAACTGCGTGGTATAAATGACATGATAACTTTTTTGTGGGTCAGTGCAATTACAAGGATGCTAAAATTATATCTTATAGGGTTTTTTCCACTTTTGCACAACAGAAAACCCTTTTTTGGAGGCAAATATATAGTTTTTGCATTATTGCATTTAAAAACCAAGAACATTTTTATATCTCCATGGAGCGAACTGTGTAAAAATGTTTTACTTGTGTGACAAGCTGTATTTTTTAATGGTTTATATATGGTTTTTTTTTGTTACTTTTATTGCGTTTTTTTAGAAGGCGAAATGAATTAAAAAAAGCATTTTGGCTTAGGTTTTTTGCTTTTTTTTAACAGCATTTGCCATGCAGGATAGAAAGTGTGTTAAATTTATTGTACGGATTGTTATAGATGCAACAATATAAAGCAAGGGTTTTGCACAAAAAAGAATTAAAAACATTTTTTTTACCGAAGAATATTTTTTACTATTTTTTTCACCTTTTTATCTTCCTGCAATCTTATGATAGCTCAGATAATACACTGTATTACTTGTTTACTGTAGTGTATTATGTGATTTTACTTGCCAGTGACTGCTATGGCAGACCCAGAGGCTACTGAAGGCCTCCAATTGCAAATGGCAACCCATATGCAATGAGCTGCGGAGCAGCTGTGACTGATAGCTGCTGCATCCAACCAGGAGGCCCCAGCAGTTGTCAATCACAGCTGTTCCACAGCTCATTGTGCATAGAAGAAGAGTACTGGAGGTAGAAGGTCTGCCCCCAAAGCACAACAGTGGGTAGTGTAGGTATGTCTGAACCATGCTTCTTATATTCTTTATTAGTCCATAGGAAAAAAAACGCGACGTTTCAACCTGTCAAAGGGTCTTTATCAAGCTTGGTTAGTATAGACAATATGGCACATATATATACAAAAGTTAAAAATAACAAAATCAAAACACCTGTGAAAAGGTAAATTGCTATTGATCCTTAACCTGCCGGTGATTAACCGGTTCAACACCAAAGTATTACCTTATTCAGTATTACATAAAGGAGCCGTCCCTGCTGGACACCCAAGTAGGGTTAATCAAAGTGTACCGGAGCCAGCGCGTACTCGCTATCAAATGCGCATGCGCAAGATAATCAGAACATAACACGATATCATGGAGAACATATGTCCAACTATTAGCTCCTCAGCCATAAAGGGCGCATGCGTCAGTGACGCGGAATCACATGATCGTCTGACAACCAATTATGTGTATGTCATGTGTCCAAATAAGACGCGCCTACGCACAAATTCAATATCATTCCGGCAAGTCACCTCTACATCAGAGGAAAGTGCACATGCGTACAGATGTAATGTTAATCCAATACATATGCAAAGTGACTATAGCCCACAGCACATATATATATACACCTCCCAAGCCCTCCATGATGTCACAACACAATCATTCCATGAATAACCCAATAGATTGCAATTTAGGAGGTCTTTAAAAAATTGATCATCGCATTAGTGCCACTAGTGGAATAACCATCATAAGGAACCCATGATGTTATATTCTAAATATATGACCAAAGTGCACCGTGGACTTATTAACCAAGTCACAAGATGGATGCACAAAAGATACTCAAGATGTAATCTAATAGTCTGTATACGAGGGGGTGCTGATAAGTCTTTGGCTTTACCCAGAAAGAAACAAGATAGGAAGATGAAACTTTACATTTATTGCACATACTCTCTACTGATGTCAACACACTTCTTAAATCGGTATTCCAAGTTCTGTAAGCCTTGTAAAAAGAAGGATTTCGGTTGTGCCTCAAACCAGTCATCCGTAGCAGCCATGGCATCAGAAATGGTGTAAAATTTGGTACCCTTGAGGTGTTTCTTCAGGTTTGGAAACAGATGATAGTCAGAGGGAACTAGATCTGGTGAATAATGTGGGTGGTCAACCAGCTGGTAGCCTAGCTCCACCAGTTTTGCCGTGGTCGCTTGTGCTTTGTGAGCGGAGGCGTTGTCTTGCAGGAACAAGATTCCTTTGGACAGCTTGCGGCGCCTTCTGGCCTTCAGAGCTGCCTGCAATTGGTCCAAAAGTTCAATGTAATACCTTGCATTGATGGTGGAACCATTTTGAAGGTAGTCCACTAGCAGCACTCCCTCCTTATCCCAGAACACAGACGCCATCACCTTAGTGGCTGATTTTTGCACCCTGAACTTCTGTGGACGAGGAGAACCACTGTGCCTCCACTCTTTTGACTGCTCCTTGGTTTCAGGGTCATACAAATAAATTCAGGTCTCATCCATAGTGACCAGTCGATCCCGGAAGTTCTTATCAGTCCAGAAACGCTGACAAATGGATGGGGAAGTTTCCAATCACATGCTTTTCTGATCTGTTGTAAAACATTTGGGGACCCACTTTGCAGATCGCTTCTTCATGTTCAAATGTTCATGGATAATGACACAAACCCATTCACAAGAAATTCCCATGATGTCTGCTATTCCTTTCGCTGAAATTTGCCGATTCTCCAGTTTGAGGTTGTGCATGGTATCGACGATCTCCGGAACAACAACCTCTCTCGGTCGTCCAGATTGTTCCTGATCATTGGTGCTAAAGTGGCTAAAATTTTGAAAACATATATTAGACACATAAGGCTTTCATGTGATGTAACATTCGTTACCATAGAAACAAAAAAGAACACAAAACCAAAGACTTATCAGCAGACCCTCGTATTATCAACCAAAATAATCACCCATAATCAACAAACGCCAAACTGTCTAAAATTAACCATTAAGCAACCATGGCAAAACATCCATACCCAGAAATATCTTTTACCATTCAATAAGAGGTAACCTTATGAACAATAAGGAGATGATAAATATGTGAATATAGAATCCATTTTATTGGACTATCCAATTTAATACAGATGAATCAATGCATGACAAGTTACGTGAGAAAATATGAGAAATTCATATATGTATTTTTTATTAATAATCACTAAATATCACGTTCACCACAAATAACTTGATTTAGCAAAAAATCAAGGGAATATCCAGCAGAAACGGCATCCAAGCATGGTAATGATCTTCCTAGCAATTCACCTAAAAAATAACAAATCAACATATAAAACATACATAAGAAATATAAAAATATGAGACATATTCAATCCATATGGTAACACATTAGAAGAGACGCCAGATCATAAAATCATAGAAAACGTGTAATCTGATACTCTATATTCATACCACTAGGTTGTAATGTGTCAAGAGTATAACTCTACTGTAATTATTTCTTTTTTTAATAATCTTAGCCTACCCACCCTTTCCAGAATTGGTACATGATCAATAATCTTAAAGCGTAGTTGACTAATGGAGTGCTTGAATTCTAAAAAATGTTTGACAACAGGTAAGTCCTTAACTGCAGTTCTAATTGTGCTCTTATGTTTAGTTATTCTCTGTCTGGCTTCTTGTGTTGTCTCCCCTACATAAGCTATACCGCACGGACAGGTTATCAAATAAATAATAAACGTAGATTTACATGTATAATGTTCCTTGATTTTCTTTCAATATATTTTATTGATTTTACAATATATATATATAACTTTATCTTGTCAAAAGCGATAGAGTCGTGATTTCGCTTCTCCATCGTCTTATTGTAACCATTAAAAGAGAACTTATGAAAACCAACAAGATATAATTGTTACATTCAGTTACTTGACAGACAGAGGCAAAGGGGAGGGTGGAAAGTAGAGGTTGGGATGGAGGAGGGGGGTGTCAGGGGGGGGGTGCTCCAGGTTGGACCCCTTGTCTAGTTTTACCACTTGTGGCGTCGTTAGGTCAGTCATAATTGCCATTCTGCAGCCACCTAGTGAATGAGTGTGAGTTACGTGCGTCTATCCAGACCGCCCAGGTGTGGTAAAAGCTCTCATGTCTGGTTATGTCATCCTGTGTCCTCAGTTTCTCTAGTCGTTCAATCTCGTCCATCGCCCCCACCCACGCACCTCTGGAAATTTCAGTGTCCTGCTTCCAGAATCTGGGAATTACTTGTCTTGTGGCCATAATGAAAAATTTCAGTAGGCCTTTTTTAAATGAGTGGGTGCCGGGTGGCGGGATAGACAAGAGTGCCACCTCAGGTGTCAGAGATAGCGGCTGCCCGCTCACCTTCTCGTATAGCTTCTCTGTGTCTTTCCATATGGGTGTAATCATGGGACACTCCCACCATATGTGTAGCATCGAGCCCACTTCCCCATGGCACCGCCAGCAGGTGTCTGGCGTCGCTGGAAAGAGAGAATGGAGTCTTTCCGGTGTCCTGTACCACCTTGACAAGATTTTAAAATTCAGTTCTTGTAACCTACTGGACACCGACATCTTGTGGGTGTGTTGGAATGCCTTGTTCCAGAGCTCTCCGGGGATGGGTCGACCCAGCGCCTCCTCCCACGCGGCAATCCACCTGGGGGTGTGGTCCCCTAATCGCTCTTCTAGTAGTTGACCATATAATAATGACACAGTATGTCTAGGTGCCTCTTCCATGTCACATAGTTTCTCGAATGGTGTGAGCGTTAAGTTCCACCCTCGTTCGGGTCTTATCTTACTCAGGTAGCTGCGAACCTGCAGATATTGCATCCATGAGCCCGGGGGAGTCCCCCCATTCCCCTGTAAACTCGCCATGTCACGGATGCCCTGCGCGTCCAGCACCTTCCCCACCCTTGCTTCAGTCCCAGAGGGCAAAAATCCCAGACTACGAGTGTCCAGCGTTGCCGGGATCTGTGGGTTTCCTGCTAATGGGGTGAGGGGACCCGGGATGGATGTCCGGCATCCCCCCTTCCATGCCCCTAGGAGCGTGACCATCAGGGCCGAGATCTCCACCCTTAATGTTCCTTGATTTTAAACGTCCGCCCAGTAAGAGGATGTTGAAATGTGTCTCCACGCTCCAGATTACCGCAGCAAGAGCAGTTTAGGAAAGCATAATTTCCAGGTTTTTTAGGACATAAGGTTTTCTGACTGACAACAGATATAGGTCTATAGTAAGGGTTCACCAACGTATCACGAAAGTTGTGTCCCTGTCTATAGGCCATCATTGGTAAGTTCACCAGTTCAGGGATTTCTTGGCAAGTTCTAGCTACAATAGACCAATGTTTATATAGTATGTTCTTAATTGAACCACTAGTATCACAAAACGTGGATACAAAGGGAATTCTCTTGGGTTTGGGTTCTTTAGAACCCGGTGCTAGAAGTTCATTTCTAGATTTAGACAAGGCTCTATCTCTCATAGTCAGTGTCAGATCAGTTGGATATCCTCTATCTTCAAACTTTCGACACATTTCATCCAATCTTTTTTCCTCATACATATCGTCAGTATTATGTCTCACCCTTAAAAACTGACTGTAAGGTAAAGATTCTAACATCCGCCTCGGGTGATAACTGTCAAATCATAATATGTTATTTCTGTCGGTCGATTTGACAAAAAGGTCTGTAATTATTGTACCCGATTGTTTTTTAATCAGAATGTCTAAAAATTGAATACTCTGATTAGATATCGTTAATGTAAACTGAAGGCTAGTGTCAATGCCATTCAGCCAGTCCCTGAACATAAAGAGTTCAGATTCCGAACCATCCCAAACAACAAAGATGTCATCCATAAAATGTAGCCAACACTTAATCTTCTCAAAATGATGTGAACTATAGATGTACTGTTCTTCAAAATACCTCATGAAAGTGTTGGCGTAAGTGGGCGCGACATTTAACCCCATCACAGTGCCCTGTCGCTGCCGGTAATATCGTCCATCAAAGACAAAATAGTTTTTACTAAGAATAAATTCCAGTAGCGACACGGCAAAGGATTGGCTGGCAGGGGAGAAATCAGACTCTTCAAGGTAGTACTCGACTGCTTCAAGACCCTTGTGGTGTTTTATAGATGTGTAGAGAGCAACAACATCAAGTGTGACCAAAAACATAGAATCAGTTTTCGTGAGGTCGTTAAGTTTAGTTAGAAAATGGCTAGTATCTCTTATGTAAGAGGCTGCATCAACAGAAAATCTCCTCAAGATCTTATCGAGATGGCTGCTCTAGAAAAAATAGAATCACACCAGGAGACAATTGGCATCCTGGGTGGATTAATCAAATCCTTAATGTTACCATGTGGTGGTTGCTGGTCCTCCTGGGGCGGCGGTGTGTGGGGCCCCGCGGTCAGGGCGCGTCCCCCTGGCTTGTTGTCTGGCTGCCAGGGGTGCGCGGCACCGTGCGCACCTGTGAGTGCAGCTGCCGTGCAGGAGCTCCCTTTTTGTTACGGTGTACTACCCTTGATACTCCAGCCCGGGTGCCCTAGATCTCACCCACAACCCCTGTCCCTGCTTGCTTGCCTCCACTCCTGGCTAGCCCCAGGCGGGCAACTGGCCGGCAGTCCCTACTCTCACTAGGGACCAAAAAGGGATGCTGGCGTACCTGGATGGAAAGGGTAGAATACCAACAAAAAAGGCAGATGAAAATAACCAACACGAACAATGCTAAACAGAACTGAGGCAGATGGAAAAACTTGGCGGACAATAGCAAAGTATGCAGACAAGATGACAGAGGCAAGAGACCAACAGAGGCAGACTAGCTAGCACACTGAGGGAAACCAATAACTGGCAGTGATTGCAAGTCTCTGTCTGACCTTTAAACAAAAGCCTCCGCCCGGGGCAGCGAGAGGGAGACAGCCAACTCCCAACAGAAAGGGGACAAAAGGTTTCAATAATGACTTATGAAAAACCCTATGAACCCTCCATGTATCTGGCAAATCAAGTTCATAAGCAAGCAGATTTACTACCCGCGTTATGACAAAGGGACCCACGTAACGCGGTGCCAGTTTCAAAGACGGAATCTTCAATTTGAGATTTCTAGAAGACAAATATACCTTCTGTCCCATGCTGTAAGGTTCAGATACTGACAGACTCCTCCCACTATGCAACTGCATACGAGCTCCCGTTGCTTCCAGGTTCTTCTGTACTTCTTTCCATACCCCCTGCAGCGCATCTGTGGTGACATCAGCTGCAGGACAGGCCGACAGAATAGAAATAGCTGTAAGGCAGCGAGGATGCTGACCATATATGCAAAAGAATGGAGATACCCCAGTGGAAGAACAAGTACGGTTGTTTAGTGCAAACTCTGCCAATGGCAGGAATTCTGCCCACTGGTGAGCCTTTTCGCTAGCAAACAACCGTAAATATTGCACTAAATCCTGGTTCTTCCGCTCAGTCTGACCATTAGTTTGTGGGTGGAATGCTGCCGAGAAGGGAAGCAACGTTCCCAGGTTTCTACAGAAGGCTCGCCAAAATTGCGCAACAAACTAAACACCGCAATCAGATACAATATTCTCGGGAACCCCATGTAGACAAATGAATTCTTTTACAAAAATCTTGGATAATTCTATCACAGAAGGTAGTTTCTTTAACGCCACGAAATGTGCCATCTTTGAGAAACGGTCTACAACAACTAAGATGGTGGTGAACTTCTGAGACTCAGGTAGATTGGTGATAAAATCTACCGATAAATGCGACCATAGATGAAAAGGCACCGATTACGGTCTCAGAGGCCCCTCCGGACTCTGATGCTGACTTTTACCACGTGCACAGACAGAGCATTCCTTAACAAAGTCGCGGATCTCCCAAGACATGCCTCGCCACCAGTAGTATCTAGTACAAAGATCCAGAGTCCCCTGAGCCCCTGGATGGCCCGCGAGAACAGATGAGTGAGACTCTTCAATGATTCTGAGACACAAGGTCTCTGGCACAAACCATCTGCCCTCCGGCACCCCCGAAGGAGCATCCTGCTGACAATTTTGTAGATAAGGAACGAGATCAGATTCTACAGCTGCCACCACCACCCCAGGTGCCAAGATATTCTCGGGAGCCACTGTCTCACTTTCCGGCGAACTGAAACTCCGTGAGAGGGCATCTGCCTTCACGTTCTTCTCTCGTGGAATATATGTAACGACGGGGTTAAACCTGGCAAAAAACAACGCCCACCTGCCCTGACAAGCCGTGAGTCTCTTAGCATTGACGAGATATAGTTTTTATGATCAGTATACACGGTAATGGGATGCCTTGCCCCCTCAAGAGACCATTTAATCGCCAATAACTCACGATTACCCACGTCATAGTTACGTTCCCCTGAACTGAACTTCCGCGAGAAGAACGCACATGGACTATACCCAGGTCTTCCACTGACTTCCTGAGACAATACAGCCCCCGCCTCCACCTCAGACGCATCAACCTCAATGAAGAACGGTCGCCGCGCATCAGGCTGTACAAGCACTGGGGCAGCAGTAAACGCCCTTTGGAGACGACTAAAAGCCTCTAGGGCCTCAGGTGACCATCTTACCAAGTCAGCACCCTTGGTAAGATCGGTCAGGGGTTGAGCAATAACAGAATAATTCTTAATGAATCTACGGTAGAAATTTGCGAAACCTAAAAACCGCTGGAGAGCTTTCAGGTTTTCTGGTCTGACCCATTGGGAGATTGCAGCCACTTTATGAGACTCCATTTGAATCTCCGTGGGTGAAATCACATAACCAAGGAAAGACACTTGTTTAGTACCACAAATGCATTTCCCCAACTTGACAAAAAGTTAGCACTCATGCAAACGGGTCAGAACCAGCCTCAGGTGCCGCACATGTGAGTCCCAGTCTGGGGAGTACCCCAGAATGTCATCGAGATATATGACCAAAAATACCCCCAGGAAGTTGTAGAAGACCGTGCTCATAAATCCCTGGAACACAGCGGGGGCATTACAAAGTCCGAAGGGCATGACTAAACATTCAAAATGTCAGAGGTCTTCCACTCATCTCTCTTTTGGATGCAAATTAAATTGTAAGCCCCCTCAAGTCCAATTTGGAAAACCAGTGGGCCCCTACCACCTGATTCAATAAATCAGGAATCAGGGGCAAGGAGCACTGGTTCTTCACTGTAATTTTATTCGAAGACCGATAATCCACACAAGGCCTCAATGTCCCATCCTTCTTCTCTACAAAGAAGAGACCTGCCCCGGCAGGGGAACTGGATGGCCTGATATGTTGTTTGACCAGAGACTCTGAGATATAGGACTTAAAGGGGTTGTCCCGCAAAAGCAATTGAAGTTAAACACTTCTGTATGGCCATATAAATGCACTTTGTAATATACATCGTGCATTAAATATTGGCCATACATAAGTTATATACTTACCCCCCCCCCCCCGGTGTTGGTGTCCCCGTCTCCATGGCGCCGACCGAAGCCTTCTTCTGCCTCGATTAGACACGCTTGCGCAGTCTGCTCTTCTGTCCCGTTGAATGGGGCCGCTCCGGCAGAAGAAGGCTTCGGTCGGCGCCATGGAGACGGGGACGCCAACATCGGGGGGGGGGGGGGAATAAGTATATAACTTCTGTATGGCCAATATTTAATGCACGACGTATATTACAAAGTGCATTTATATGGCCATACAGAAGTGTTTAACTTCAATTGCTTTTGCGGGACAACCCCTTTAAGGGCTTCGTGCTCACGCCCAGACAAATTGAAAATGGCTCCCTTAGGGATGGAACTGTCAGGGATAAAAATCAATACCACAGTCCCACTCCCTATGGGGAGGCAAAGTCTCAGACAGTTTTTTGGAAAATACATCATGAAAATCGGACAAATACTCAGGAATAAGTATGTTATCTGCTGAACACATGGATATAGTAGCTAAGTGACTATAACAGGAGAACCCCCAATGTGTCAATTCCCAAGTGGACCAATCAAATCAGGGATTATGCAGTGCCAACCAGGGCATACCAAGCACTACATCAACAGTCATCCTTTCCATTACCAAGAACGACAGATTCTCAGAATGGAGAACACCCACAGGGAACTGTAACATGGGAGTCCTCCATTGTACAACCCCTGCAGACAGAGGAGTAGAATCAATACTAGTGAAGCGTATGGGAATTTTTAACGCCGAGAATTCAGTCATCAGAAGTCTGACAAAACTTTAAACTAATCAAATTGGTGGCAGCACCTGAATCAATAAAAGCTTGACCGGACCGAGTGAAATTCCGGAAGCCAATCTGACAAGGCACCAACAATTTAGGGAGTACCTGTGATCCTAGGCATTCCTCCCAAAGATGGCCTAGGATCTGAAGTTTTCCGCCAGTTCAGACTGATGTTGTAGACGCTTCTGAGAACAGGTCACTACCCGATGTCCAGCTTTCCCACAATAGAGGCAGAGGCGATGAGGTAGAGGCGATGAGTCATCCGGAATCGTCGCCGTTCCTCGAGACTTAGCTGATCCACTTCCATAGGCTCAGCACCAGAAGTTGGCATGGGAGAAGAAGGAGCGGGCCTGCCGGATTCCTTAGCCTTACGGGCCTGACGTTCCTCTTTTCTAGATCTCAGCTTCCTGTCAGCTTTGAGCGCCAATTTCATTGCATCATTGAGTGTCACAGGAGCAGGATGAGAAATGAGTAGATCCTTGACAGGGTTAGAAAGACCCAACAAGAACACATTCTTAAGGGCGCTATCGTTCCAAGAGGTTTCACCTGCATACAGTCTAAATTTAGAGCAATAGTCCTCAGCCCACTGCTGCCCCTGACGTAGAGACATGAGATGAGATACCGCCAACCCCGCACGGTCTGGCTCATCAAAAATACCTCCAAGTTCCTGAAAAAACAAATAAACTGACTGTAGGCAAGCTGAACTCTCAAGCAAGGAGTAGGCCCATGTCTGGGGGGAAACTTGAAGTAAGGACATAATTAATCCAACTTTCTGGGATTCTGAGCCGGAGGAGCGGGCCGCATCTGAAAATACAATCTGCATGCCTGCTGAAAAACAAAAAACTTGCTCCTCTCCACTGAAAATACCTCAGGAAGCGGACACTTGGGCTTGGGAATAGAAGGGGTGGCAGAAACATGCACTAACTCCCCCTGCTCCTGGGCCACCATACGACCGGACAGGTCTTGGATCACGACCACTAAATCCTGCAACTGACTTGCGAGGGTACTCATGACCTCCATTGGAGAGCAATTTTAAGAGACAGTTATTATGTTACGGTGTACTACCCTTGATACGCCAGCCCGGGTGCCCTAGATCTCACCCACAACTCCTGCTTCTGTTTCAGCTACGCAGTACTCACCTGCCGGTCTCCCTGTCCCTCCTTCTTGGGGTCCCTATCACTAGTGCAGCACAGGAACCGTCGCCCAGTTGTCGCTCTGGGGCCTAGCCAAGGGGGGCAAGAAGGTAGGGACACGGGAAAGGGCTGGCTTAGGGATCCCCTGTCCATCTGCCCCTGCCAGTCCTAACAGAAACACTGGCCGATATTACTGCTGGGTACCCATTGCGACCTTCCCGCTTGACCCCTGATATGGAGGCAATGGCTGCTCTTGCCAATCAAGTGCAAGTATTGACAGGTATGGTGGAAGACCTGTCCACTTGGCTCCAGCAACAGGAGCAGACCGCTCCCAGTACTTCGGTCACAACTGCTACAGCCCCGGGGTCGGGGGTCGAACCTAAGATTTCTCTACCTGACGTTTTCTCTGGTGACTGTAGGACGTTTTTCTGTTCCCGGGAAGCGTTCAGGATGTATTTTGAGGAGCTGACGTAAGACTCGGACCGAACTGCCCGTGACCCGATCTGAGTATCTGTCCATGACCTCAGCTACCGACGAAGTCGAGTCAATGGAAGTGGGCTCTATGTCCCCATGAGAACGCAAGGAATTCCAGCTCAGGAACCGACTATGCCTTTATTGCAGAGGTCCAGGTTATCGGGTCGCCAACTGCCTCAAAAAACAGCCGTCGGAAAACTTCCGCTCTTAGGGCGCCTACCCACTTGCGATTTTTTTTCCTGCGATGTTTTGCGGTTTTTCTCAAGAGCAATTAGTATAGAATGTGTTCTTGTCCATCTGGGGGTTTTTTCCGTTTCGTGAGGTTTTTTCACATAGGAACTGTCAGTTGCATATGTGTCCTTATTTTTCTCTTAATGCACCCATGATTGTCAATGGAGGGCTGCAAAAAACGCGCAAAAAAGCCGCGAAAAATGTGCAAAAAACGCGCAGAAAACGCACAAAAACGCCGCATTTTTCACGCACAAAAATCGGCAACGCAAGTGGGTAGGCGCCCTTAGGCAATGTCCAGAGGGATCGCCTAAGAGCTCAGGTACTTCCGGAATGTTCGAAATTGTTTGTGCCATTCTCTATTTCGTATAATGCTCATCACCTTAACGGTCGGGCCTTCATTGATTTGGGGGCTGCTGCGAACTTCATTAATTTTGAATTTGTCAAGTGCATGTCTGCATGCCTTTTACCATTGAATCCTCCAATCCAGGTCTCGGGTATTGATTCTACTCTGTTGTCTGCCAGGTTAATCAGTACGAGGACTCCTGAGCTAGCTTCTTCTGTAGGGGCGCTACATTCTGAGGTGTGTTCTTTTCTTGTGATGGAGAGCCTCTCATTGGATTTAGTCCTTGGGTTACCCTGGCTCTGGCTTCACAATCTCCAGATTGATTGGTCCACCTCTGAACTAGTGCAATGGGGGCAGGGGTGCAGTGAGCATTTGGTCTCAGTCCAGGTGCATTCCACTGAATGTAAGGGAGGGGGGCTACCTCCATATATTGAGGATTTTTCTGACGTTTTTTCGAAACAACTTTTTGAGACATTACCTCCACACCGTGAATGGGATTGCAAGATCGATCTTATTCCCGGGAGCAAGATCCCCAAGGAGGGAATATATAATGTAACAGTCTCTGAACGCAAGGCGATGAAGGAGTATATTACGGAGATTCTCGCCAAGGGACATATACGTCCTTCCAAATCACCCACAGAGGCAGGGTTATTTTTTATGGAGAAGAAGGATGGTGGCCTTCAGCCCTGTGTTTATTATAGAGCCTTAAACAAGATAACCATTAAGAATCAGTACTCTTTACCCCTGATTCCTGACCTCCTCAACCAGTTTATAGGAGCCCGTTGGTTCTCTAAGCTCGATCTTTGGGGAGCCTATAATCTCATTCGCATCAGAGAGGGGGAAGAATGGAAACGGCGTTTAATACTCCTTTAGGGAATTTTGAATGTCTAGTCATGCCATTTGGGTTATGTAACGCGCCAGGTATTTTTCAAGGTTTTATGAACACCATATTCCATGACATCCTGGGCACGTTCATGGTTGTATATTTAGATGACATTCTGATATTCTCTTCTGAGTGGGAGAGCCATTTCAAGCATTTACGGACAGTTCTTTCCCGCCTTCGAGACCATCATTTGTATGCTAAGCTGGAGAAATGCCTTTTCGGAGTACAGGAGATTGTTTTTCTTGGATATGTCATTTCTTCATCAGCCATTCAACAAGGTCAAGGCCATCACCGAATGGGTGCAACCCGCTAACTTAAAGGCATTACAACGCTTTTTGGGGCTCGCAAACTTTTATCGAAGATTTATTAAGAACTTTTTGGTGGTGGCTGAACCTTCGACTGACCTGACCAAGAAGGGGGCTAGGGTGGATTCCTGGTCGGAGGAGGCTGTGAAGGCCTTTACACTTCTTAAGAAGGCTTTTTCCACAACACTGGTTTTGGCTCAGCCGGATCTAGATCGCCCGTTCATCACTGAAGTGGATGCCTCAGAGTATGGTGTGGGGGCTGTCCTCTCGCAGGAATCTCCTGTCCGATCTGGTCTCAACCCCTGTGCAGTCTTTTCCAGGAAGTTTAATCAGGCAAAACACAACTATGATATTGGCAACAGGGAATTGTTGGCCATAAAATGGGCATTTGATGAATGGAGACATTTCTTAGAGGGCGCTCGTCATACTATACGGTCCTCACGGACCATAAGAATTTGGTTTATCTAGAGTCCACTAAAAGCTTAAACGCTCGTCTCGCAAGGTGGACATTATTTTTTTCGCGCTTCAATTTTGTAGTTACATATGTGCCTGGGTCCAAGAATGTCAAGCTGATGCTTTCTCACGCAGCTTCGGGGTTCCTGAGGTAGAGGAACCTCAGCTGGAGAGTATTCTGGGCCTGGGCGTGGGGTTAGCTGCCCTTAAGTCCGACACCTGTGCTTTACTCCTGGCGGCTCAGCAGTCCATCCCCGAAGGCTTCTCTGAGGGGTGGTTATTTGTTCCCAGTGCCTTGCGGCTTCTCATACTGGAGGAAGTTCATTCATCAATCTTAGCAGGTGATCCAGGAGTCAGAAATGCCCTGGAGCTGTGTGGCCGTTTGTATTGGTGGCCACAAATGTCTCAGGATGTCAGGGAATTTGTCAAGTCCTGCCCTATTTGTGCCCGAGTGAAGAGAGTACAGAGACGGCCGGAAGGTCCGCTTCATCCTTTTCCCGTACCAGAGAGGCCATGGACCCATCTGTCGATGGATTTTATTACCGACTTGCCCGAGTCCCAGGGGTGCTTGGTCATCTTGGTAGTCGTCAACAGATTTTCCAAGATGGTGCATTTTACTGCTCTTAAGAAGTTTCCTTCTACTCCTGAGTTAGCCACCATATTTATCAAGGAGATTGTGTGCCTGCATGGGGTCCCTAAGGATATTGTTTCCTACTGGGGAGTCCAATTTGTTGCCCGGTTTTGGAGGGCTTTTTGTAAGAATATCGTTATCAGGTTGTCTTGGTTAGGAAATGGAGAAAAAAACTTCCACGCTCGTGTGGAATAGATCATGGTATTCAGTCGCTTAGATATCTCTTAGTAAATCGCAATTATTTTATTTAAGAACTATGAGCAATGCGTTTTGGCTAGTGTAGCCTTTTTCAAGCTCTATAATACATACAGTAAAACAACATGGGTATATATAGCACTTACATGTTCTATGATTTTGCTGCGAGAGGACGCCGTGAGTGGTCCTCTGACGTCACAAGGGAAGGAGAATCCCGCTGCGAGGAGTGCCACGTGATCGTACGTCATATGGAGCGCACGTAGCGTTCCAAATTTTAAACAAGCTTTATTACACTTTGACTTAAAAGACAAGGTGTCCGCAAAATATTGTATCTCGAGAGCTAGTATACATCTATATATATATATATATATATATATATATACCTGTTAAAACTAACAACTTTAAACAAATACTAAAACGTCTTTTTCTACCAACATTCATCTACTATTATGTATGAATAAATATTACAAATAATCACTTGAAAAATATAAAGATCGCCATATGCGAATAAAAATTAATTAAATATCCCAATATCGTTTAACCATATTGCTTGGTATTCATTACTCATATCTAAAATTAATATAATTATAGCCATATAGACATTTAGATAATATATTTTGGCTGGATTACTATAAAAACACATTTAAATTTTTTCTAAAATTTCATTTAACCCATTGGGTACCAAGGTGTTCAGTCTATGAATTCAAAACATCTCCTTTCGCCGTAGGCTGATGATGGAATTGGAAGGCATATATTCCAATGGGGTCACCTGCAGCTCACGGTAGTTGGAATCATGATGGTCATTGAAATGTCTTGACACGCTGTGCAGTCGGAAGTTCTTTTTGATGTTTAGTCTATTATTATTAATAGGAGTTTTTAGTTTATTTTTTGTTCTTCCGAACGAATGGGCAGACGGAACGTATGAACCAGGAACTGGTTACCTCAGTAACCTCAGTATTCTCAGTACCTCAGAATGTACGTGAGTGATTGTCAAAGTCTCTGGGTCAATTATTTAGCGTTGGCTGAATTTGCTATCAATAACCATACACATTCAGCGTCTGGCGTGTCTCCCTGCTTCTGTAATTTTGGTTTTAATCCCAGTTTTGCGATGTCTTTCCTCTCTTCCTCTAACAATCCTTCTGCAGACACTCTGGTACAGGACCTGCGGGAGGTATGGGAGAAGGTGTGTGGCAACTTGGAGCAGTCCAGAGGTGCGGTGCTTGGGAGGAGCAGAGGTACACATAGCATTTCTGAACCTTTTTCTGTGGGCTAGTTGGTATACTTGTCTTCCAAGAATCTGAAGTTAAAAGTGCCTTCCTTGAAGCTGGCTCCACGATTTGTGGGCCCTTTTCCAGTCAGCAGAGTGATTCCATGATTAAAATACAAGGCTTGAGGGATATATCTTTTTATAAGAAACAGACTTAATAAAAGGGACGGAGGTATTGCATTGTATGTTAGGAAAACATTCAACTCTACAGAGATTCAAGCTTCAGAGCATGGTAGTTTTGTAGAAACTGTTTGGGTAAGAATACAAGGAGAGAACAACACAAGGGACACCATTGTGATGAAGCAATGGAATGAAACTGAAAGGGAGGGGACACAGATTAGATATTAGAAAAAACTTTTTGACAGTGAGGATGATCCATTAGTGGAACAGGTTGCCACGGGAGGTGGTGAGTTCTCCTTCAATGGAAGTCTTCAAACAGAGGCTGGACAAACATCTGTTTGAGATGATTTAGTGACCCTGCATCGAGCATGCGGTTGGACCTGATGATCCTGCCATCTCTACCATTCTAGGACTTGTTTGTACCTGCTGTTCTATGGGGCTCATGCAACACTCTCTCAAAGAGCCCTTTATAGCCATAGCAATCAAACTTTAGATATTTGGTTTCAAATATAAACAACAAGAGCACTTTTTCTGAGATTGATTAGGTAATATGACGAGGTGGAAAAGCATTTATCCCAGGTCACTGTCCCAGCTGATTGCTCCAATTTATGCCAATGCCATTTTCTCCGTGTATCTCTTTCTATCTATAGTCAGAGAATGACAACTTCTCCGGAATCTCTGCATAGCTGTGATGATTTCTTTGAACCATTTGAAGCTGATGACCCTCTATGTGTAGTCTCTACAACACATCAGTATACTAATATTGTATTCCTTTCCTATTCCAGACTGAGGAGTTGATGATGGCCACCCAACTTAATGCAACTGCCATGCCAATTCATTGTGTAAGTGCTAACCATGTTGCAATTTTTACTGTATAGCGAAGCTTTCCTAGTAATCTTCATTTTTTGGTCTGTTTGTAATTTCCATCCAGCAGATAGATTTGTAGTTACATTTTCTTTCTTCTTTATCAGCTTTGTTTCTGTTTCCTCAGTTGTACCATAGGACTGCACTCCAAATCAAGCCATCTCTTCACTGTGGTCTGGAAGTCACTACATATATGCTTATGAGATTCCCACCGATACAATGAAGAGGCTGCTTGATTCAGGGAGTCTGAGTGCTGTCATATGGTGCAACTAAAGGAAAGGAGGTTGGTAATTCAAGACGAAAACCATCAGTAAGACAATTGAATGGATCTTATCATCAGAATTTTGCATTAAAAGCTTCCAACAGTGCGTTATCAAGGCCATGGAACACTCACTGGCTTGAGAGTAAAGGCGTATTTAGACTGAAAGACGTTCACTCAAAAATTGCTCAAACTACAGTTTGAGTGACAGTTTTGAGTGATCATCTTTGCATAACTCTTAAGTAGCTAATTGGCTACTTAAAGAGTTATGCAGGCAGAGTGGGACACTGCTGGTAACTTCGAGAACAAAGCAGCTGTTTTGTATATGCAAACAGCTGCTTTGTTCTCGCTGTGTCCCGCTGAGCCGATAGCTCTGAGAAACAGCAGGAGCGCTGACAGCTCCCTTGTTCTTGGCGCTTTAAGCCGGTATCCCACTGAGAAGTGCCAGCGGGATACCAGCTGAAAGAATGCTATCAGTGCCGCCCACTGAGAAAATCAGCGTGCGGCACTGATAAGATTCATTGATTTCTAGCTTGCTAAAAATCAACTATGAACGAGTAATGCATGAACAGCGCATGATGGCAGCGCATTTAGACACGATTATTGCTCAAAAAAATGGATTTTGAGCGAATTTTAAGCGATAACCATTGTGTCTAAATGGGCCTTTATGAGAGCCATTGCAATACTGTTTATGGGAGCTAAATGCACAGTTACCGCAGGAAGTTATGTTACTCTGATTACAGCAGATAAATGTTTGCAGGTCATTGACACGCAAAGTCATTAAATATCCTAAAAAACGGTCTTAAAAAATCATTGATGAAATAATCCCCCTGTAAAATATACCTTCTCCTCTGGGTTATCGGCTGTGTCTGACAGCTGAGGACCCAACCTACTAGATTGCAGGTGCAGGAGCTTTAATGCTGCTCTATACTTTTGCAATTAGGGATATGACCAAGAAAAAAAGTAAAAAAAAAGAGGGGTGGAGGAAAATCCATAGGAGTGTGTTGGTGAGGAAAATTGCAGGTTTAAGGAGTGCGATAGTACTATAAGTAGTAGAGGTACCGCCTATCAGATACCGCACCACCTGAGTGGGCGTTAGCGAACAAGAGAATAAGACTAAAAGAACTGGTGGTGATGGCGTAACACTTCTCCTGCTCCTGCCTGACCATCACTACACAGACAAACAGGATCTCATTAACTCTTTTGGGACCCACCAATTGCTTGTATGTTTTAAACACCAGCTGAACTGATGAAGGGGTTTTCCGAAACGCTTTTTCATAAGCTGATCGCGTACTTTATTAAATAAAAGAAGATTCCCAAACGTTTGGTCACTTCTAGAGATGAGCGAGCATACTCGTCTGAGCTTGATGCTCGTTCGAGTATTAGGGTACTCGAGATACTCATTACTCGGGACGAGCACCACGCGTTACTCGAGTCAATTCCATTTCCTTCCCTGAAAGTTTTGCGCCATTTTCTGGCCAATAGACATGCAAGGAAGGCATTACAGCTTCCTCCTGTGACATTCCAGCCCTATCCCACCCCTCTGCAGTGAGTGGCTGGTGAGATCAAGTGATCCCTGAGTATTTAAAGTGGGCCCGCCCGCGGCTCGCCTCAGACACACACTGGCAGAGATTAGGGAATGTGTTGCTACTGCTATAGGGAGAGTGTTAGCGTATACAAGAACCCCAACGGTCCTTCCTTGGGCCACAGCTGACCTAGTGCATTACTGTTGTGGCTGCTGGTAGCAGTTTTGCAAATTTTTTTTTTATATCGGGCGTGCAAGCCATAGCGTTCTCAGGCTGCAGTCTGTACTACATAGTATAGGGGCAGTATTGGTCAGGCAGGGACAGTGCTAGTGTGGAATCCTGTCTACAAGAACTCCAACGGTCCTTCTTAGGGCTACCTGTGACCGTGTGCATTTAACTCCGTGGCTGCTGGGAGTTGTAGTACCTCACTATTGCACAGCTAGGCCTGCGTGCATCCTTCCGTATAATTGTTTTCTGGCTGCAGTTTGTGTAACATAGGCGCTGTCTGCCTCCAACTGCACGCCAATAGTTCAAAAATTTTTTACACTGCTCTGTGTCTGCCGTCAACTGCACGCACATCGTACGGCGACAGCCCCTGATAGAGAGACAGTCAGATACACGCTATATAGCCTGCATTGCATTTCCAAAATTTAAAAAAAACAACAAACTTCTTCTTACGGCTACCTGTGACCGTGTGCATTTCACTGCGTGGCTGCTGGGAGTCGAGGTGCATCACTATTGCATATTGCACAGCTAGGCCTGCTTGCATCCTTCCGTATAATTTTTTTCTGGCTGCAGTTTGCGTAACATAAGCGCTGTCTGCCTCCAACTGCACGCCAATAATTAAAAATTTTATTACACCGCTCTGTGTCTGTCATCAACTGTACGCACAGCGTACGGCGACAGCCCCTGATAGAGGAAAAGTCAGATACACGCTATATAGCCTGCATTGCATTTCCAAAAAATTTTTTTTAAAAACCTCCTTCTTAGGGCTACCTGTGACCGTGTGCATTTAACTGTGTGGCTGCTGGGAGGTGAGGTGCATCACTATTGCATATTGCACAGCTAGGCCCGCTTGCATCCTTCTCTATAATTTTTTTCTGGCTGCAACTTGCGTAACATAAGCGCTGTCTGCCTCCAACTGCACGCCAATAATTGAAAAAATTTTTACACCGCTCTGTGTCTGCCGTCAACTGCACACACAGCGTACGGCGACAGCCCCAGATAGAGGGAAAGTCAGATACACGCTATATAGCCTGCATTGCATTTCAAAAAATGTTTTTTAAAAAACTTCTTCTTACGGTTACCTGTGACCATGTGCATTTAACTGCGTGGCTGCTGGGAGTTGAGGTGCATCGCTATTGCACAGCTAGGCCTGCTTGCAGCCTTCCGTATAATTTATTTCTGGCTGCAGTTTGCGTTACATAACCGCATCAGCCACCAACTGCGCGCCAATAATTCACAAAATTTTTTACACCGCTGAGTGTTTGCTCTATTCGTAATCCACCATGCTAAGGGGTAGGGGTAGGGCTAGAGGATGTGGACGTGGACGCGGAGTTCCAAGTGAGGGTGTGGGCATAGGCCGAGTTCCTGGTCCAGGTGAATCGCAGCCCGCTGCTGTGGGATTAGGAGAGAGAAAAGTTTCTGCCGTCCCCAGCTTCATACCACAATTTTTGGGTCCACGTCGTAGACCTTTATTACAAAATGAGCAGTGTGAGCAGGTCCTGTCATGGATGGCAGAAAGTGCATTCAGCAATGTATTGACCACCCATTCTTCTACGCCGTCCACTGCTGCAACTCTGAATCCTCTTGCTGCTGCTCCTCCTTCCTCCCAGCCTCCTCACTCCATGAAAATGACACATTCTGATGAGCAGGCAGACTCCCAGGAATTGTTCTCGGGCCCCTGCCCTGATTGGGAAAAAATGGTTCCTCTCCCACCTGAGGAGTTTGTCGTGACCGATGCCCAACCTTTGGAAAGTTCCTGGGGTCCGGGTGATGAGGCTGGGGACTTCCGGCAACTGTCTCAAGAGCTTTCAGTGGGTGAGGAGGACGATGATGATGAGACACAGCTGTCTATCAGTGAGGCAGTAGTAAGGGCAGTAAGTCCGACGGAGGAGCGCACAGAGGATTCAGAGGAAGAGCCACTGGACGATGAGGTGACTGACCCCACCTGCTTTGATAAGCCAACTGAGGACAGGTCTTCAGAGGGGGAGGCAAGTGCAGCAGCAGGACAGGTTGGAAGAGGCAGTGGGGTGGCCAGGGGTAGAGGCAGGGCCAGAGCGAATAATCCCCCAACTGTTTCCCAAAGCACCCCCTCGCGCCAAGCCACCGTGCAGAGGCCAAGGTGCTCAAACGTGTGGCAGTTTTTCACTGAGAGCGTGGATGACCGACGAACAGTGGTGTGCAACCTTTGTCGCGCCAAGATCAGCCGAGGAGCCACCACTACCAGCCTCACCACCACCAGCATGCGCAGGCATATGATGGCCAAGCACCCCACAAGGTGGGACGAAGGTCGTTCACCGCCTCTGGGTTTCACCACTGCCTCTCCCCCTGTGCCCCAACCTGCCACTGAGATCCAACCCCCCTCTCAGGACACAGGCACGAGCGTCTCCTGGCCTGCAGCCACACCCTCACCTCCACTGTCCTCGGCCCTATTCAGCAATGTCTCCCAGCGCAGCGTCCAGCTGTCGCTAGCAGAAGTGTTGGAGCGAAAGCGCAAATACGCCGCCACGCACCCGCACGCTCAAGCTTTACACGTCTACATTGCCAAATTGATCAGCCTGGAGATGCTGCCGTACAGGCTTGTGGAAATGGAGGCTTTCAAAAACATGATAGCGGCGGCGGCCCCGCGCTGCTCGGTCCCCAGTCACCACTATTTTTCACGGTGTGCCGTCCCAGCCCTGCACGACCACGTCTCCCGCAACATTGTACGCGCCCTCACCAATGCGGTTACTGGGAAGGTCCACTTAACAACGGACACGTGGACAAGCACAGGCGGGCAGGGCCACTATATCTCCCTGACGGCACATTGGGTGAATTTAGTGGAGGCTGGGACCGAGTCAGAGCCTGGGACCGCTCACGTCCTACCCACCCCCAGAATAGCGGGCCCCAGCTCGATGCTGGTATCTGCGGCGGTGTATGCCACCTCCACTAAACCTTCCCCCTCCTCCTCCTACGCAACCTCTACCTCGCAATTAAGATGTGTCAGCAGCACGTCGCCAGCAGTCGGTGTTGTGCGGCAGTACAGCGGTGGGCAAGCGTCAGCAGGAGAGAAGAGGCACACGGCCCACGAACTATTGCATGGTCTGACAGAGCAGACCGACCGCTGACTTTCGCCGCTGAGCCTCCAACCGGGCATGGTCGTGTGTGACAACGGCTGTAACCTGGTGGCGGCTCAGCAGCTCGGCAGCCTCACGCACATGCCATGCCTGGCCCACGTTTTTAATTTGGTGGTTCAGCGGTTTCTGAAAAACTACCCACACTTGTCAGACCTCCTCGGCAAGGTGCGCCGGGTCAGCGCACATTTCCGCAAGTCCAACACGGACGCTGCCACCCTGCGGACCCTGTAACATCGGTTTAATCTGCCAGTGCACCGACTGCTGTGCGACCTGCCCACATGGTGGAACTCTACGCTGCACATGTTGGCCAGGCTGTATGAGCAGCGTAGAGCTATAGTGGAATTCCAACTCCAACATGGGCGGCGTCTACCCAGATGGCGAGCGGCGATGCTGCAATCATTAGCATCACCATTCCTCTGCTATGCCTGTTGAGAAGTTCCCTGCAAAGCATAAAGGCTGACGCTTTGCGGTCGGAGCAGGAGACGGGGAAAGACAGTATGTCGCTGGATAGTCAGAGCACCCTCATGTCTATATCTTTGGAGGAGGGGGGGAGCCTGAGGAGGAGGAGGGAGAAGAGACAGCTGGGCCCACTGCAGAGGGTACCCATGCTGCTTGCCTCTCATCTGTTCAGTGTGTATGGCCTGTGGAGGAGGAGGAGGATCCTGAAAGTGATGTTCCTAGTGAGGACAGCGATGTCTATTCTGGCCACTACAGATTACTGGGTGTACACACTGCTCGACCCACGGTATAAGGAGAATCTTTCGACTCTCATTCCCGAAGAGGAAAGGGGTTCGAGAGTGATGCAATACCACAGGGCCCTGGTGAGCAAACTGATGGTAAACTTCCCATCTGACAGCGCTAGTGGCAGAAGGCGCAGTTCCGAGGGCCAAGTAGCAGGGGAGGCGCGGAGATCAGGCAGCATGTTCAGCGCAGGCAGGGGAACACTCTCCAAGGCCTTTGCCATCTTTATGGCTTCCCAGTCAAGGCTGAGTCGGAGGGAGCACTGTAAAAAGATGGTGAGGGAGTACGTAGCCGATCGTATCACCGTCCTCCGTGACGCCTCTGCTCCGTACAACTACTGGGTGTCAAAGCTGGACACGTGGCACGAACTCGTGCTGTATGCCCTGGAGGTGCTTGCTTGCCCTGCCGCTAGCGTCTTGTCAGAGAGGGTGTTTAGTGCAGCTGGGGGAATCATCACGGATAAGCGTACCCGCCTGTCAACTGCCAGTGCCGACATGCTTACACTCATAAAGATGAACAAAGCCTGGATTGCCCCAGACTTCTGTTCTCCACCAGCGGAGAGCAGCGTTACCTAAAGATTCTTTTCGCTGCAACCGCGGATGCAAGCATTGTTCTCTATCACCGTAAAAAAGGGGACATTTACCTTTGTCAATCTGTGTATGATATTAGTCCTCCTCCTGCTCCTCCTCCTGAAACATCATGTCATCACGCTGAACTGCCAATTTTTCTGCGGCCCAAAAGGCTCATATAACTTTTTTCAAACAATATTTCTACGTTTCTAACTAAAGCATTGAAACTTCAACATGAACCAATTTTTTTAACAGGGCTGCCTCCAGGCTCTGTTACAAATTAAGCCACAGTAAGGTAAAATATTAATGGGTTTCACCTGCCCACTAGCTTGAGCAATTTTTCTGGGGTACATTTGTACTGTTGGTACACTAATTTTTTGGGCCCTCGCCTACACTGTAATCCAAGTAATTTTTCTGGCCTTCGCCTACACTCATGGTACACCAATGTGTCAGGGGTTGGCCTACACTCTTGCTACAGAAATGTAACTCGTGTCTGCCTGCCTATACTTCTGCCACAGTAATGCTACAGGGGTCTGCCTATACTTCTGCTCCTGAATTGTTACTGTGGTCTGTCTATACTGTTACTGCTGAAATGTTACTAATACTGGGCTCTGCCTATACTGCTGCTATGGAAATGTTACTGGGGTCTGTCTATACTGTTACTACTGAAATGTTACTAATACTGGGCTATGCCTATACTGCTGCTGCTGAAATGTTACTGGGCTCTGCCTATACTGCTGCAACTGAAATGTTACTGGGGTCTACCTAGACTTCTGCAACATAACTGTTAGTGGGGTCAGCTTATACCTTTGCTACAGGAATATTACAGGGGTCTGTGCATAGTATGGGTGCACTAAGTTTTCCCATTGCGGTGTTCTACGTATCTGGCCCCAAAAAAACTCAGCCTGACTAGGGCATGCAGTGTGGCCCGAAGCCAACCTGTACTTTATCTCACGTTACCTCAGCTATCCAGGGCACTGCAATGGGATTAATTTATGTACCGTCGGTGGATTCCTGGGACCCACCCATGCTGTGAGTCCACACAGACTTCCCATAGCGCAGTTGTACCTGCCTGGCACTATGAAAAAAACCCAGCCTGACTAGGGCATGCAGTGTGGGCCGAAGCCAACCTGTACTTTATCTCACGTTAGCTCAGCTATCCGGGGCATTGCAATGGGATTTATTTATGTACCGTCGGTGGGTTCCAGGGAGCCACCCATGCTGTGGGTGCACACAGACTTCCCATAGCGGAGTTGTACCTGCCTGTGACTATGAAAAAAACCCAGCCTGACTAGGGCATGCAGTGTGGGCCAAGGCCAACCAGTATTTTATCTCACGTTACCTCAGCTATCCGGGGCACTGCAATGGGATTTATGTATCTACTGTCGGTGGCTTCCTGGGACCCACCCATGCTGTGGGTCCACACAGACTTCCCATAGCGGAGTTGTACCTGCCTGGCACTATGAAAAAAACCCAGCCTGACTAGGGCATGCAGTGTGGGCCGAAGCCAACCTGTATTTTATCTCATGTTACCTCAGCTATCCGGGGCACTGCAATGAGATTTATTTATGTACCGTCGGTGGCTTCCTGGGACCCACCCATGCTGTGGGTCCACACAGACTTCTCATAGCGGAGTTGAACCTGCCTGGCACTATGAAAAAAACCCAGCCTGACTGGGGCATGCAGTGTGGGCCGAAGCCAACCTGTATTTTATCTCACGTTAGCTCAGCTATCCGGGGCACTGCAATGGGATTTATTTAAGTACCGTCGGTGGGTTCCAGGGAGCCACCCATGCTGTGGGTGCACACAGACTTCCCATAGCGGAGTTGTACCTGCCTGTGACTATGAAAAAAACCCAGTCTGACTAGGGAATGTAGTGTGGGCCGAAGCCAACCTGTATTTTATCTCACATTACCTCAGCTATCCCCCATGCTGTGGGTCCACACAGGCTTCCTATAGCGCAGTTGTACCTGCCTGGCACTATGAAAAAAAACCAGACTGACTAGGGCATGCAGTGTGGGCCGAAGCCAACCTGTATTTTATCTCACGTTAGCTCAGCTATCCATGGCACTGCAATGGGATTTATTTATGTTCCGTCGGTGGGTTCCAGGGAGCCACCCATGCTGTGGGTCCACACAGACTTCCCATAGCGGAGTTGTACCTGCCTGAGACTATGAAAAAAACCCAGCCTGACTAGGGCATGCAGTGTGGGCGGAAGCCAAACTGTATTTTATGTCACGTTACCTCAGCTATCCGGGGCACTGCATTGGGACAAACAAGAGGAGCGATACAGCTCTAATGAGACGTTCACAGCTTCGCTAGCATTGGAGTCCGCTCTAGGCCCGCAATTGCTGAGGGTTTGTGCAGAGGCCTATGTCCTGGGTGCAGTGAAAGTCTGCTTCCTGCCTACGATTGCTGAAGCTGTTGGCCGAGGCCTATGTCCCGGGGGAACTGCAACTGCGCCAGGTTGGGGCTGTGCAACTTTTTCCTGGCTAATCCAGTCATTGGAGCGGTGAAAGGAAAGGTAACTGATTTACTGAGCCCGTCGCAGATGAACTAGCATCGAAGTCCGCTTCATGCCCGCGCTTGCTGAGGGTGTGGGCTGAGGCCTATGTCCCGTGGGAAGTGCAAGTACGCCAGGTTGGGGCTGTGGAGCTTTTTCCTGCTAATCCAGTCATTGGAGCGGTGAAAGGAAAGCTAACTGATTTAATGAGCCAGTCGCAGATTAACTAGCATCGAAGTCCGCTTCATGCCTACGATTGCTGAAGCTGTGGGCCGAGGCCTATGTCGTCAGCGTGGTACAAGTCTGCCATGTTTGGGTGCTCTGATTTATTTATTGTTCATGTCTTGGGTTGCCTAGGACCCACCTATGCTGTTGGTGCACACTTAGTTCTCATCTCGGTGTTTGACCTGTCTGGCGCAAAGACACCGACTGACTTGGGTAGGGGGCTAGTGCAGATGGCTTTCCTCTTGCAGTGTCGATTGAGCTATGCGAAACCTAGACAGAATGAATACTGTGTGGGCACATGGATTCCCCATAGCTATGTAACTCATGCCCACGTTTGCAGCTCCTGACGGAGGTGGCACAGGATTGGAATGATCGAACGTCAATTTCTCATTGATTCTCTACAGCATTGTGGGCTATCGCCCCGCCCCTTTTAAAGAGGGTTGCTGCCTGGCCCTGCCAACCCTCTGCAGTGTGTGCCTCCGGTTCCTCCTCATGGCAGACGCACTTATAAATAGACATGAGGGTGGTATGGCTATGCAGCCAGCGTGTGGCATGAGGGCAGCTGAAGGCTGCGCAGGCACGGTTTTGTGTGCGCTGCGGACGCAGGGTAGTGCAGGGGGGTTGGGCAGCATATAACCCAGGAGAAGAGGCAGCGGTGTGTCCCGCAGGCAGTGATTGTGCTTGGTTGGAGGTAGTGTGGTGCTTAGCTAGGGTGGGCCTTGCTAATGAGGGTTTGTCCGAAGTAAAAATTGTTAGGGGGGGGGGGCTCACTCTTGCCGCTATTGTGACTTAACAGTGGGACCTGGGAGCCTGAGATGCAGCCCAGCATGTTGCCCCCTCGCCTGCCCTATACGTTTCTGTGTTGTTTCCATCACTGAATGAAAACCTTAGCGGAGCATCGGTCATATACAAAAATGCTCGAGTCGCCCATTGACTTCAATGGGGTTCGTTACTCGAAACGAACTCTCGAGCATCGCGGAAAGTTCGACTCGAGCAACGAGCACACGAGCATTTTGGTGCTCGCTCATCTCTAGTCACTTCCTATTTGCTTTCACCTGGAGTGTTGCGCCTTCTCCACTGCCAGTTTTTTAGTCCTATTCTCTTGCTCTGTCACGTCCACTCAGGTGGTGCGTCATTTGGTCAGGCAGCACCTCCACTACTGAAGTCACCACTTCACTCTCTTCACCACATATATAGTATCATTGTTCACAACAAACACAACTGTACGGGTTTTGCTCCACCCCTCTTTTTTCTCCTCATCCACATAATGAGATATATGTCCATTTTCATATTATTCTTTTAGAATATGGCTTCTTTCTTCCAGAAACAGCACTTGTCTGTTTGCCTTATCCGCCTGCTCTGGAAATTATATCTTCGCTGGATTGCAAGCAATGCCATTTCTTGCAGAGTTTAGAACTTAGCGGGATCCACTTCATACAATACAAATGAGGGAGATTCAACAAACCACTAGTAGAAGTGGTGGCCCAACTCACTCACATAATGACTAGAGGTAGAGAGGTACAGGTACTATTGTACATTGCTCACTGTGGGAACCTGGAGGCGCTGGAGGAATCCCCCTGCAGTGAGGCAGTGCCTCTGCTCCCTCACTGCTTCAGCTCTGCTGTCGCCGCTTTCTGTGTGTCTCCTGCTTCCACTCCCAGCCTTGCCGCTGCACTTGTGGGATTAAACATGGCTGTGCGTCTCCTGCTGCCTCTGGATCTTCTGTCGCTGTTGCCGGTGGCGCCGCCACTGCTCCCACGCTTGCCACGGTCGTCCCCTGCTGCCGTTGGCTCTGGATCTTTTGCATCTCCTGCTGCCGTTGCCACCGCTCTGTCAATCTTGTCTCAACCGCTACTTCCGGTGGTGACAAGATACAATAATACCAGAGGCACAAGGAGAAGGGTGCAAAAATACACTTCAAAAAATGAAAGAGATTTCTCTCCTCCCACTTCCCAGAAGCGGAAATATCCTCAATAATAACCCCTTTTAGATATACAGAATGGTACCTAATGGAGGAACTGAGGGGAGCGCTGGGCAGGCTAGTGGTAAGCGAAGAGCAAGCAAGGGGCAGGGAACCCCAACCATAAGGCAAAAACAGCTCCTGGTCTGTCTCTTGTAGTAAATGTGCCGCAATTTTTTTTTCCACTCCAGATCACAGGAGTGAAGACATCGCAAATGGGAATGACACCATCGAAAATCATTGGTTTCATAATTCTGCGTTTTCGCTCCCTCTCGCATCGCTCAAAAAACGGGCAATTTTCTCACGTGTGAAGGCCCCCTTAAAGGGAACCTGTCATCAAGTTGTTACAATGCAATCCACGATGAACCTTAAGGCCTCTCACACAGTGGTTTGTGATAATGCAGCGTTTTTCACGCACCCCATCACTGCGATCGGTGATGCGGTGCATCAATACGCCGAACGCACGAAAATACATGAAACATTCAGCATTCGTTTTAACGCACGTTAGAAATACTTCGCTAAAACGCTCACCTGAGAAGCCGCATTGAAATCCATGCTCAGTACGGCGGTTTAGCGAGCGTTACAGATGGACACTAAACGCTGTAAGACCGCCTGTGTGACAGCGGCCGGCGCAGCGGAGACTTCCTTGTCGCTATTTGGTTTTGTACTGCGGATTTTAATGCAGAATTGAAAATCACTTAATTCTGATGGCAATTCTTCATCAAAATCCGTGATGAGACGTGCAGGTTTTGGGGTGGAATAAGTGGAGGATTTGGTGCATAATGTGAGCTAATTCTGTGTAAAAGCACCCTAATAGTAAAGCAAATGTGACTACAATGTGGAGCCGTTGCCCCTAGCAACTAGATCCCAGCTCTCCTCTTCCTGCAGCCCTTTCAGGAATGGTTGTGATGAAGCCAGCTGTATCGGGGTGTATCTGCCGCTTTCTCCCGTTCACTGAGCCTACTCAACGAAAATCTCTACATCCCTATTTGTGTGCGTACTACGTGGACAATAAAACTTTTCTTGTTCAAACCAATAAAAAAAGTCCAATCCCCAGAAGCCCTCTCTTCTTCCGGTGACGTCACGTAATATTATACATACAGAGAAGGAAATTGAAAAAAAAAGACAAGATGGTGAAGATTGGCGACCGGATCTGAGTCGGAGGAAGTAGTGAGCGGCTCCCGGTATCCCGTGTGAGTGCCCGGTGTGGGGGCGGCGGGCGGTGGTTACACGAGGACCTGCAGCCGCCCTCCATTACTCTGCGCCCTTGTCAGACGTTGGTGGAGGGGTATGAGGTAACGAGGACTGCACGACATGCTGGTACTTGTGGTTCCACCACGGCTGCTGCCGGCGCCTGGTTAGACTTACGGTGCAGCTGTGGTGTGGGGCTCTCCCCGGGCTGTGGTTGGTGTCTGCAGCCCTGATAGTGGCTGCAGGCGGTTGTGTACGACCGCCGGCCGGGGGGTGTGGGTGACAGGCAAGCCGCCGGCCGGGGGGTGTGGGTGACAGGCAAGCCGCCGGCCGGGGGGTGTGGGTGACAGGCAAGCCGCCGGCCGGGGGGTGTGGGTGACAGGCAAGCCGCTGCAGGCTGCCCCCCTGTACTCTGTGCTGCCGGTCCTCCCGCCACAGTGTTTGTGCAGCTTCTGCTGCCCCCTGCTGGCTGAGGCCGCGGCTCACAGGGGCTCCTCTGAGCAGCACGCCACAGCTGCATTAAAAGCCCCACGGTTTTCAATCTCCGTCCGCTCTTTTAGTGCTTGCTAACGCCCCTCTTCACCGCCACAATGATGGCAGCGGTAAAACTCTGCAGTGCCGGACATGGCGGTTTGTGAATGCATGTGAGAGCAGCCTAAGCCTGTGGGGGGCGCTACTAGCTGCGCTCACACTGCGCAGCTGAAGACCGGTGTGTGACCGCTACAGCAGGCCGCATATTGTGATGTATGTATGTATGTGGTATATAGGGCCCATGTGGGAGGCAGGAGGCTTCTAGGGCTAAAACCTTCTTTAGTCTTGGAGAAGCCATGACAGAGCAGTAGTGGCGGAGCCGGATGCTCCCTGACAGCTGCTCTGTCGTGTGTTTTCCCTGAGACTAAAGCAGCTCTTCGCCCCAGGAGCCCCCTGGCTCTCTTACATTTGCCTTGTTACCGGCTGAAGCTGCCGGTTTTCTGGTCTGGGCTCCGTCTAGCATCGCCCGGCTGTGAGGGCCCCACTATAAAGGCTCAGCTCGATTTTGTCTTTCTTACCGCACACTTGACGGTTTTTAAGGACAGCATATCGTCTGCGCGGAAGAACGCGTGCCAGCAGGGAATGGCCTCACAAGGTATCCCAGCCCCCTGGGCACACTCGTCTTTCGCTGAGGTGATATTCTCTTGCGTTGTCGTGGTGAGAGCAGTTCAGAGAGCCTTTGCGGCGGGCCGGTGCCCTGTGGGGCGCCGCTGGTTCATACTACTTTAAAGGGGTTGTCTCGCGGCGAAATCGATTTTTAAATGGACCCCTGCATTATGCCCTGTGAAAAAGAAAGCATGTGTTAGTTTTTAAAAAGCACATTGCACTTGCCTGCATCAGCGTTCTGCAGCTTCTTCATTTCTTCTTTTAAAGATGGCGCCGCTGGTCTTCTCCCATGGTGCACCGCGGGTCTTCCCATGGTGCACCGTGGAGTTTCTTCTTCTGTCTTCCGCGTTCCACTGCCGATACAGCCACCTCATTGGCTGATCGGCACCACGTGACGGAGGCGGAGCTACGATGACGACGTGGTGACCAGCTCTCCGGCGCGCGTGGCCCCATTCACCAGGCAGAAGACCGCACAGCGCAAGCGCGTCTAAAAACGCCAGAAGACAGCGAAATTAGACGGAGCCATGGAGACGGGGACGCTAGCAACGGAGCAGGTAAGTGAATAACTTCTGTATGGCTCATATTTAATGCACGATGTATATTACAAAGTGCATTAATATGGCCATACAGAAGTGTATGACCCCACTTGCTGCCGCGAGACAACCCCTTCAAGGCTGCCTGTCCATGGGCGATGATCCGCTTGCAATAAATCTCACACAGGTCACGCTATGAAAAGCGCAGAGAATCATGGCACTTCTACGCTCGCGGAATTGATATCGCGGCATGCTGCGATTTGCTGTGATTCTCCGCAGTGAGCCTATCGCTAGCGATATTCCGTCACGGCCGTGGGCAGGCAGCCTTACTTGTGGAGGAAGAGCCCAGAAGAACAAGCGGAGGTTGCAGACGGCCCGGGCGGCTTGCTGCTCTGCAGACTGCCCACAAGTTCCTGCTGTCTTTATACATTTGTTATCTGGTCTTCTAGCAAAGTGCGTACGAATCCACACAATGTTAATCGGTATGCACTGCGGACCGGATGCATCCGTAGAGATTAATGGAGTTTATATGCCCGGAATCTGCTGTAAAATGGAGCATGCTGCGGATTCTGCAATTTCTACCTGCTCCCCTAACTCTCCAAATATGGAGAGATCTCTAGGAGATCCCCTGTAGCTCCCCCTCTCTGTCTCTCCCTGCTATGGGGGATTCTCTCACAATCCCACGGAAATTTCACAGCTTGACTGCACCGAAAAACCGCAAGATTTCCGCGGGGGAGCCGCAGCTTCAAACCCCGCGGCATATAGCCCTGGGTTTTGGAGTGGTTCGGCCGCTGGCATTCTGCTGCGGCTTTCTCTACCCATAGAGAGGAGTGAGGCCAGAGTGGGGAAAAAAATCGTCATGCCGTGGAATTGAATTCCGCGCCGCATGACCGTTTCCTCCTGGCTTTGCCGCAGCGGATTGGCCGCCCTGTGTGGACGAAATTTTTGCAAAATCTCATCCACATGGCTGGCTAATCCCGGGATTAGGAGCTGCGGGCAGAATTGCTGCACGGAAATTCCACGGCAATTCCTTCCCGTGTGACCCCAGCCTAAAGGCCCATTTACAGAAGGCACAGGAACGGCTCAACAACTCTTTTTGCTTTCAGATGGTGATTGTTTACACATAAGATAAACCCAGAAGAACAAGTGGAGGTTGCAGGCGGCCGGCTGGACGGATTGTTGCTCCCCAGACTGGCCTGCATTGTCTGCCCACAAATTCCTGCTGTCTTTATACCATTTGTTTGAAATCCTCGCCATTTCCCTGCTTTGCTGGGTTGTTTGGTAGTGTTTATAGGGACATTGATAAGATAAGTGGACGATTTTGTGTGTGTGAGACCCCAATCTCTAGGTCAGTGGTTCACAAACTTTTACAACTATGTAGCAGTTTTTGAAGCAAAAGTTTCTCAAAGCCCCAATGTGTGGTCAGGGGAGGGGTTACAGGCGTGGCTTATCACAACATATGATTTTTACCTCCATCATAATAAAAAGGACAGGGCCGTTTAAGAAAAACAAAAAAAAAAACCAGAGTAAGGCCGCCTTGCAGATGGCCGGTCAGATCCCACTGCGAGAATTCTCAGACCTGCAGCTCACCTGCTCCCGGCATCTCCTCTGCTCTGTGATGTGCTGGCTGCCGCCCAGCCGGCGCATGTGCGGAGTCAGCCTGTCACCACTGACTTTTCTGTGCGGGCCTCTGCGAGATCCGCACAGAAATAGAACATGCCGCGATTTGTTTTCCGCACGTGTTTTCATGTGGACAAATCGCGGTTGTCTGCCTAGGATTGCGTTATGTAATGCAATCCAATCCTATGCAAGCGGGCACAAGCGGAAATTCTGTGGGAAATCCCCGGGTGCAGGGGGCCTAACGCTGGAGCACTGGATGGGCTATTGATATACATCCATATTTAAGATTAACATGCTGTGGAATTAAATCCCCCACCACATGTCAGTGTCTGCACCGTTTTTGTGCAAACTTTTTCCACATTGTGTGGATGGGATTTTCAAAATCTCATCCGCTCTGCTCCTACAGCTACTGTAAATTCTGCAGCAAATCCACCTCTTGTAGTAATAGTGACCTCCTATATTGGTGGCCTCAGTGGCGGTGGCATCCTCCCCCAGTGGCGGTGGCATCCTCCCCCAGTGGCGGTGGCATCCTCCCCCAGTGGCGGTGGCATCCTCCCCCAGTGGCGGTGGCATCCTCCCCCAGTGGCGGTGGCATCCTCCCCCAGTGGCGGTGGCATCCTCCCCCAGTGGCGGTGGCATCCTCCCCCAGTGGCGGTGGCATCCTCCCCCAGTGGCGGTGGCATCCTCCCCCAGTGGCGGTGGCATCCTCCCCCAGTGGCGGTGGCGTCCCCCATTGTTGCTATGCTCTTCTAATCAAGGAAGAGGTTTGGCAGTAAAGATTACAATAGGGGCGATTGGGACGGCCGTGGGCCCCCTTGGACTCTCAGGCCCGGCAGTCGCCCAATTGCCTCTATTATAATCCGCCATTGGTCCCTGCTCTGCTCACGGCTGTAGCAGTATCCGGAAAGCCTGTTCTATCGTACCTTACGCACGACTTATGATTTCACAGTTTGTGCACCTTACGTATGACTTCAGTTTGCACAGTTCTTTCGCACCTAGCGCACGATTTCTGACTGCACGTTCGCGCACCTTACGCATGACTTGAGTTTGCACAGTTCGCACAATGTTATTGCACCTAGCGCATGATTTCTGACTGCACGGTTCGCACAGTTCTATCGCACCTTTCACGATTTCACAGTTCGCACAGTTCGACGCGTCTCCCTGTCAGTCAGTTGTTGACTAAGCTCTTGATTATTCGAACCCTAAAATTGTCTGGCTGCAGTGCATCAGAGAAACAATATGAGACGATGCCCATTAGCCACCAGGATAACTGGCGTGTATTGAGGATAGAGTGCTTGTTAATGGAACTCGGGCCAGAAGCGACTATTTTTCTAGGAATGCGTACTTTTTAGCACTCCACACTTTAATGCCGGCCTTTCTTAAGGTCAGTGAACACAGTGGCATCCATTCTGACTAAGGGTTTAATATTTCAAACATATTGGAGAAAGTAGTTTGTCATGTTGGATCAGAAAGTTGCATAATGCAGATGTGTGGCAATGGGCCAGGAGTGTCTGGAATTGGAGGCCGTTGACTGGATACAGATCGTCTGAATTACAAGATGAAGTGCAAACAATGGGGTTGGACAGACCGGACCTGCTTGACAGATGGAATGGAAACTGAGCTTCTGGATACACTCGATTCTAAAGTGATTACCCGTCATCATTGTACAGCAAAAGCACAATCTCACTATATGAAGGAACTGAAAGTCTGCCAGACTCAGAAATAATAGTGGAACATGACTCTTCAGAAAATGATTCAATAGTAATTTAAAATATGAAACAAGGATTTAATTGGGCAAGTGCTCAGGTCACACGTCATCCTTTCATAATATATTTTTTTATTTTTCCCATGATGACACCAGAAGAGGGAGAGGCTTCTCCCCAAAGACAGGAGACCTGCCTATAAAGGTGGCTCCTCTGATCTCATCCTTGGAGAGAGACCTGGTAGGGTGAAGATACCTGGAGTGAAAGCAGTGTCCTTCCATGGATGTTCTATAGTTTTTATTGGTACCATTTTGGGGAATGTACGGCTTTTTGATCACTTTTATTGCATTTTTTGTGAGGCAAAATGCTAAAAAGTAGCATTTTGCCTCTGTTTTTTAGCGTTTTTTTTACGCTTTTTGTCGTACAAAATAAAAAGCGTGTTCAACTTTTTGTACACGTCGTTACGGACGCGTCAATACCCAATATGTGGGGTTTTTAATTTTTTTTCCCTTTTTTTATGCTAATATTAGAAAAGGCATAAAAAGGGGGGTTTTTAACTTTTTTTTTTTTACATTTTTCTTTTTTTTTTACACTATTTAAGTCCCTCTGAGGGACTTGCCGCACTATGCCTATGATCGCTGTCATAGGGATGGCAGAGCTACTGCTCTGCCATGCCTTATCGCTTGTATAGCGATTATAGGCATAGGCAATACAGGACGCCAGTGTCTGCTATGGTGACAGGCCGGGCTCTCGTGATGACATCGCGAGAGCCGGCCGGAGACACAGAGGGAGCGCAATCCCTCTGTAAACGCTTTCCCTGCCGCGATCTACTTAGATCGCGGCAGGGAAGGGGTTAACAGCGGGGGGTGCATCTCCGATGCCAACCCCCCCCCTCGCTGTTGCAGCGGGACGCCGGCTGTGACTGACAGCCGGCTCCCACTGCGGGATAGCGCGGGATCTTATGTGATCCCGCGCTATCCCCAGGACGTACCGGTACGTCCTGTTGCGGGAAGTACCAGGCTCCCAGGACGTACCAGTACGTCCTGGAGCGGGAAGGGGTTAAGCGTTTTTAAATGCAACGTGTCGCCCATTAAAATCAACGGAGAGCGGTATCAACGCTGTCAAAAAGCATGGTAAAATGCTGTGTGTAGCATCCTATGTCACCTAAGTGGAAGCGGTGACGTCATCGGTCTTCCTTGCCTGCATTGTTACTGTGCTAAGCGCTGTACTGTCAGCACCACAATACACCGTGGGCGAAGCGGAACCTGCAGGCGCGGCTCCTGTTGATTTTAATGCCACTACACATCCACATCTGGAAGACCCATTAAGGTACAAATAAATCCGGTCACTAAAGCCCCATTTGGACGGGACAAGTGTCAGGCAAACTATGCCCGGCACTCGTCCCCACAGACATCGTTTCTGCTGCACCCAACAATCCTGAGTACTCTGGGGGTCTGTACACAGCAGGGGCTGCTTTGGGCTTTTCCCAATGTGGTTGTGTAGGAATTGCTACTTCGGCCCTGTGTTCTTAGATTCTTAACCCTCTGCGTCATTAGTGTTTTGGTGGGACAAGCCTTGAATCCCCATTGGCAGAGAATATCCTGTGTAACTCTGCACTAGTGCACATTGTGGTTTGTCATGTTTGTATTTATGGGCCCAGCTTTACCGCTGCGTTTGGTATCTGTATTCATTAGGTCCTTGGCGTCTTCAGGGTATAATGACTCTTGTCCGTACACTGCCAAGCCTTATTGTATTAGTATTGTTCACTTATTAGAAAAGTCTTGGGCTGGCCATTCACATTCAAGTTCAATTGGCCAAACAGTCCAGCTGATCATCCAATATGTATGGTGGTCTCACAAATTCCTCTCCCCATACAATAAGGATCGGGTAGTGTTTTTTTGTTTTTTTTTTTGTCACCTGATACATTGTCGGCTTGTTCAAATGGTCTGAGCTCTGTAATCCGCTCCTCTATAATCCAGCCCTATGAACAGCGGCGGTTGCGCGTACCTGTACTTTTGTTTCTCTACTGCGGATGATCAACACAGCGAGTTTTTCAAACTCCTGCTTTTCCCCTTTCATTGCCTAGCAATGACGTGGAGTCCGCAACCTTTCCGCAATGTGATTGCAGATCATATGGCTTCCATTTGACTTCAGTGGAATCCTTGAAAAAAATGGAACCGGCTGCAACTTTTCCTTTGCTTGAGGAAACACAACTGGTTTCCGCAAGTGTGCAGAAAGAAACTATTTCCCATACCATGCTATGTGCGCCATTTGCTGCAGTTCCGCGGTGCGGACGCCCGCCTCAGATTCCGCAGGAAATATTCGTTGGTGGGCAGGAGTCCTAAGACAAGCCATAGACTCATAGAATGGTAGAGTTGGAAGGAATCTCCAGGGTCGTCGGGTCCAACCACCTGCTAAGTGCAGGATTCACTAAATCATCTCAGACAGATATTTGTCCAGCCTTTGTTTGAACACTTCCGTTGAAGGAGAACTTGCCACCTCCTGTGGCAACCTGTCACTCCGCATCCAATCAGTCACCTATACTTTGTCCTAGCAAAATGCTAAGGTTAGAGGGGGAGACCCCTTTTGTTGTATGCTCAAGTAAACTTGTATTCTGCTAGAATCTGTATATTTGACCAATACATACATATACTATAAGGTAACTTTTTTTTTTTTTTTTTTAAGTTCTTGCAGCATTTCTTTCTTGGCGGTCGTCTTGTTCTTCCATTATGGATTTTGAATTCTCTTCTTCCCACACCGAATGAGTGAGGAGTCTGTGCCGCCATGGAGAAGAAACGCAGAAAGAAATGAGAGCTGTGCACCCGGGCTCCAGGCCTCTGATATGCGAACTTTCCTGAATCCCTAGAATTATTTGTCATTACCCGGCTGGACATTGCCAGGCTGAGCCTACAAGTGACACGACGCACTGTGCCCATCTTACCTTTGTGAACACGGGCCGTGACTTCATCGTAAATATTTGTGAACATGAGGCTTGCCAAGTTCTGGCTGCAGCTGGTTGTGATTTTACTTTGTCTGAAGAAGCACCAGAGCGCCCAGCCGGGGAACTCCTCCCACGACCTGAAACCCTGCAACGGCTGCTCGCATCTGACACTTAGTGTGGACTTTTCTTCCTCTGTGGTGGAACATGGTGAGTTTTATAACGGTATATGTGTATAATAGGCTGAAATGTAAACTTTTTACACAGATTAAAACCATTTTCAAATTGTTTCTCTAACTTACTCCTGCTTTGGGTTGTGCCGCATGGTCCTCTTCTATAGAATCTGGTATGTTTGCCTATTTAATGGCAAACCTATACACCTGTGAACATGCCATGCTTGCCAGCCAAGCTGATCAGAGAAGTCTCGGCTCCTATCAGCGGTGACTGCTGTGCAATCTTGATACTAGAGTGCACACGTTTTACATTGAGCCTGCCAAGAGCAGCGCTTCTGTGTAGCATCTGTAGCCAGTGTATCAGATACATGTTATCTCCTTTTTGAAGCATTTAAAGGAGATGTCTCGAGGAAGCAGTTAAATTTTTTTTTTGCCCAGTCCCCCCCATTAAGTACACATTACTAAGCCCCCCTGTAAATGACATTTCTAGCTGGTTCGTACTTACCGTTCCAGCGTTTCAGCAACTTATAAAAGTTTCCTCAAGATGGCCGCCGGCTCTTTCCCCGTCGCTCGCTGCAGCCCGACGTGCGCGCTCCCGAGACGCCGCCAGCTGTGTCTCCATGGCAACCGGACGCATCGCAGCCGCCGACCAGACGCCCCGCAGCCGCCGACCAGACGCCCACCGCCAGGCAGCAGGTAAGGCGCTAGCCCCCGGCTCCCCAGCGCTAGACCCTCAGCCCAGGTGAAGGCCCCGGAGCCCAGTGCTAGGTTCCGGAGCCCAGCGCTAGTTCCCCCGGCCTAGCGGCAGCCCCCCCCGGCCTAGCGGCAGCCCCCCCCCCGGCCTAGCGACAGCCCCCCCATCGCAGCGACAGCCCCCCCGGCCTAGCGCTAGTTCCCCCATCACAGCGGCAGCCCCCCCCGGCGCAGCGACAGCCCCCCCATCGCAGCGACAGCCCCCCCCGGCCTAGCGACAGCCCCCCCATCGCAGCGACAGCCCCCCCCCCCCCATCGCAGCGACAGCCCCCCCCCCCGGCCTAGCGCTAGTTCCCCCATCACAGCGGCAGCCCCCCCCGGCGCAGCGGCAGCCCCCCCCATCACAGCGGCAGCCCCCCCCGGCGCAGCGACAGCCCCCCCATCGCAGCGACAGCCCCCCCCGGCCTAGCGACAGCCCCCCCATCGCAGCGACAGCCCCCCCTGGCCTAGCGACAGCCCCCCCGGCGCAGCGACAGCCCCCCCCCCCCGGCGCAGCGACAGCCCCCCCCCCGGCGCAGCGGCAGCCCCCCCCCCCGGCGCAGCCCGGCGCAGCGGCAACCCCCCCCCCCCCCCCCCCCCCAAAATCACTTACCTGGGCGGCTTCTCGGGGCTGCTGGGCTGGGCTTCTCTGCTGGGCAGCTCCAGTTTCTGCACCTTCCTCTAACAGAGGATGGTACAGAATGGCCGCTGCAGCGCGCTCCTGAGCAGTGACAGCTCGTCTGCGCATGCACAGAAGAGCTGTAGCGGGGAGCACACTGAAGCGGCTCGTGCTGAATGGAGAAGACCGGACTGCGCAAGCGCGTCTAAAAAAGCAAGCTGCCAGCGAATTTAGACGGAACCATGGAGACGAGGACGCTAGCAACGGAGCAGGTAAGTGGAATAACTTCTGTATGGCTCATATTTAATGCACGATGTATATTACAAAGTGCATTAATATGGCCATACGGAAGTGTATAACCTCACTTGGTTTCGCGAGACCACCCCTTTAACTTTCACTTTCAATCGCCAAAATATCCCTTTACCCTAAAAAGGTTTGTCTAGTAAAGCTAGGAAACCCATCTTTCAGAAGTCATTTAGACCATACAGCTGCTACCCTGAAAAATTCAATGTACTTTAAATTGGTAACTATAGAAACTACAGGACGTACCCTCAAAAAAAAAAGCTTTCACACAACTATGTCAACAGAGAAAAAGGTATTGCAGTCGGGAGATAACATCAAAAAATTATTTTTTTTTTTACAGCACAGCAAAAAAACTATATAAATTTGGAATCGTCACAATTGTACTGGCCCATAGAATAAAGTTATGTCACTTTTGCTGCAGTGTCTACGCCATAAAAATGAGACCGCTGTACAACGCTACCATTCATTTCAATGGGGCTGTTCACACAAGCATCAAAACGCTGAGCTCTGACAGGGATGCATGTTCTCTCTTTGGCCGATTTCTGCCCTGCTGAAAATGTTGAACTAGCTGCACTACAAAAAAAAAATACTCCCCTAGCAGGCACTTGTCAAGCCGACAGGATCATTTTTCTAGTGAAATCCCTTTGCCTCCAGTAAGAGATTGCTCTGATTTGGCTGAACGCTGCTGAGTGTTAGCTGGCGCTGCCAATTACAGCCAGAGCTGGATGCATGAATCACAGCCGTCTCTTACTTGAGGTAAAAATCCTGTTCTCTCCATGCCTCTCAGGGCAGGCTGGTTGTTTTGTTCTTGTGCCCCCATCCCCCCTGTAATACTGAATTGGGGTGCCCCATCACTTTGGGGACCTCACCTGCTCAGAATTGTTTACTGAAACTTTCATGACAATTTTTATACAGAATACATTGTAGTATTCAAAGGATACTTCACAGCAAATGCACGGAGCAAGTTCATTAGCAGTGCGCTGCGGAGCCGCGGTATTGAGGACTGGAGGATTGTACCAAGGAATAACCCCGCCAGTGATTACCCAAGTGACTTTGAACTTATTGAGATCAAGAGTGCTCAGCATGACACCGTACAGACATTAGAAGACCACCCCAACATCAAGAGAGTCACCCCTCAGAAACGGGTTATTCGCTCTCTCAAGTTTTCAGATGGTGAGTTTCTGGTGGTTATTGCTTTAAATGTTAGTCCCGGTGATATAATTGTATTACCAGTAAGATTCTGTATTCTGATGACGACAAACCTGCCATTCATGTAAATTACCCGGCAGTTGCTCTAATTCAATGTCTAGAGCAGACTTATCAATGCAGTTTCATCACTTTTATCACTGATCTATTTGTATTTGACGTGTTTTTTGCATGGACATCCTATTTGTGACGCGCTCCTCAGTGAGAGGGCCTCCTGCTCCGGTGCCCTCGGCATGACCATTACTGACAACGCTTCAGTTCTCCTATGCTTAACCCTTTTCTATCCAATAACCTTTTCAGAGCTGCCCACTAAAATCCTAATATTTTTGCAAGAAAATTTTAATGCATATATTTTTCATTATAAAGCACAAATACAATAAAAGTTGGTTATTTTGTTGTGTAATGAAAAATTTTGGTAAAGCAGTTTCCAGCAATAGGTGTTCAATTTTTAGAATGGCATGTACCAGGGGACATAGGATGGCTAAGGGGCACTCTGGCAAACAAAACTTTTTTTTTTTTTTTTTTTTTTTCTATCCCTGTAGTGCAGCCTCCTGTCTGATACTTTTCAGGCACCATCTTGATGTTGAGATTTGCTCCTGCTTTCTCTTTCACTTGTCAGTGCTGTCAATCCCATGATGCATCAGCACAACAGCCTATGAGCAGATAGAACCTGCAGCATCAGCCGGCTGGGAAGACTCTATTCTCTCCAGCTACATACCAGACAAGAGGCGGACTTGGGATATCTAATAGAAGTTTGTGTTACCCTTTTAAAAACCTTGTGTTCTACGGTCCATCACACTCGAATTGTGCTGAGTGAAAAACCGACTTTGAGCCAACACAAAGCCTACTGCAACACCCCAGAGGGGTGATCCTGGGCTTCTGGCTGACATGAAGAGCTGGGAGGGATAAGTGCTGTTTTTGTCACGACAGCATTTACCAAGTTCTGGTCCCGGAGGGATGACAAGCAGCCAAGGCCAGAGTAGGATCGCAGGCCAGCTCCCACACTCTTAGGATATTTGACTGCTTATTACGTGCGATAGAGCCCTATTCTCTATGGGTGCGTGTAAAACGCTGTACATATGTAATTAAATTGAATTGCAGCGTTTATGCGTAATGTTGCTAAACGACAGAGCCGGAAACTTTAAAAAAAATGACGCCAGAAAGACCCTGCATGACAGCGTGCCTGTGATACACCGATATATTTTCTATAGATCTTCAGTAATCCAGTTGAGGACAGGCCGGCAGATGAAGTGTTTGCATTTGCATATGACACAATTTTTCAGAGGGGAAAACCCATCTGTCTGTCCTCCTCCCTGCGCCGCTGCCAACAGCAAGCATTCCACATCAGGATCTTCTGCCCGCTGGTTTCTGTCCCTCCCTGATAGTCAGACGTGATGAAATTCAATTCTTAGTAATGGATTTTGGACCCAGATGTACTTTGCTCTTCCTTGCAGATTGTAGTTGAATTCTTATGCTGATATTTAAGAATTGTTCCTTTACTTTTTAGTGCTCTTCACACACTTATGATGGCGCTAGCTATATAGTGTACTACCAAGCTGCAGGCATCGGGGAGTGATACGGTTTTGTATTTCACTATGAACTTAGAATGCTCCGACATCGTGTATTTAGTATTTGCATTGTCAGCGGTTTCATTGTTTGTGCACAAAACAATTGTGAAGGAGGTGTATTGATAGGGGCCAGGTATACAGTAGCTGTATGTGCTGCCTACACCCAGGAGTTTCTATGAATACCTGACTGCAGATTCCCGCAGTGGAAGACCTGCGTGCCATTGTGGAAATTATTTTTAAATGCTTGCTGGCGATGGTGGATTCAATTTCCCTCCCCTCCCCCCCCCACCCCTCGCAGATGTACTGCGGCTCATCTGCGCTGAAAAAATCCACACGGGATCCGCACTGAAATGGAGCATGCTGCGATTTGTATTCTGGACCAAATCAAATTTGCATGCTTAAATTCAGTTGCGTGTGCCCCCTATGTGCACTTTGAATTGCGGAATCCGCCCGTGGACATTGGGCGTTAAGCAAATCTTGAAGTACAGTTTACATTGTATCTTCTACTCAATATATGTCTCCTTCCAAAATAGGTGAATCTTCAGCCTCCTGCAATGAGACAAAGTGGAGTCAGAAATGGCAATCCTCTCGTCCGCTCAGAAGGACCAGCCTTTCTCTTGGCTCTGGATTTTGGCATGCTACCGGGAGACACTCTAGTAGACGCCTCCTGAGAGCCATCCCACGGCAGGTCGCTCAGACTCTTCAGGCTGATGTATTATGGCAACTGGGATACACAGGTCAGTGATGTTAAACCATTGATCCATGTTAAAAAAAAAAAGTAGTCTTTAAAGGGTGCCAATACTTTTAACAATATGAAATATCAATAAGTGTAGTGTTGTAAAAAGGAGTCTTCAATACCTTATTGAAATTCTTACAGCATATACTACATATGCATTGACCGAAAATATAGTAGTATTAAAGTTTATACAGTGAAGACTTAAGGAAAGCTCAAGCAATATATGGCCAGGACAAATGTTGCGCGTTCACGTATGCATCCAACAAGAAGAGTAGTCCGATGTAAGCACACAAGACAGTGTAGCATATTTCAGAAGTGCAACTTTTTGGCTACGTGTTTTGAATATAGGCAAGATGCTCCTCAGCACAGTATACTGATGATGCTGCCACTTGCTAGATGAGAAGTCATTCTAAAAAGCCAGATTTTATTCTGAACTTCAAGGCCCAAAACATCCTACAGGCTAAAGCCCCATTTAGACAGGACGAATGTTGGGCAAACCATGCCCGACACTAGTACCCCCACGTACACGCTCCTGTGCTGCTGCACAGGAGCTTGCATCGCTGGCTCACAGTGGCACGGCAGGAGCAGATTTCAGTTCTCGCTCCCCCCGCCCCACTCCATTCAGTTAACATAGCGGCCGTTCAATACTGAATTGCTGCTATTTACACTGCACTGTTATAGTTAAACTCATATCTTATGCTGCATAAACTATGACCGATGACTTTAACTATGACATTGCAGTGTAAATAGCTGCTGTTTAGTATTAAACGGGCTCTATGTTAACTGAGTGAGTGGAAAGGAGTGGGGGGGGGGGGGGGGGGGCGAGAACTGAAATCTACTCCTGCTGCCCCGGTGTTAGCCAGCGATACAAGCTCCCCTGCAGGAGAAGTCATGTAATGCTATAAATTAGCTGGCTATCTTAGCATCTAAGCTGTATGTTGCACTTCTGATTTTTTATAACCGCTGCATTTTATTTCACTTGGCTTCAAGGATTGACCGCTAAGTTGTACCTTTTATAGATGTACTGATTTATGCAGACATGTAAGGATATTGTATTGACCATTTGTAAGGTGTTTTTATATCTCTTGTGCTTGGTATCCCCTCCGAGCAGGTAGTAATGTAAAAGTTGCTGTGTTTGACACTGGTTTGAGTGAGAGACACCCACACTTCAAAAACGTGAGGGAACGAACCAACTGGACCAATGAGAAAACCTTGGATGATGGTGAGTTGATGACAGTTTGCTATTCACTGTGCAGTTTCCTTATTTACCCCGCCTTGAGAATCTTGTAGTGCTTGGCTACTCCTTCAAGGTAGTTGTGCCAGGCCTTGTAAAGCACCTTTCACATCTTGCTATGTGAGTGGTCATTCCTGGGTCTGCAAAAGATCGATGCCTGGAACAATCCGACATGAGTTCACCGCTTATTCTGAGGATGGTAGGCAATGGGGGTTGTCATGCATCTGATATACTGGGGCTTAAGGTACCTTTACATGGGACAACTGTTAGGGCGTAAGCTCATGAGTCGTCCCAATGACTGTCGCCCCTGTGTTTTCACACAGGAGTGTTCAGTGAATGGAGGTCGAGCAATTAGTTTCCAAATTGTGCCTATGAATCTCAGGATGATTGTCATGTTAAAGAGGTTTTCCAGGGAAATACTATTGATGACAGCTTGCACCCACTCAGCTGATCAGTCGGGGCCCCGAGTCATGGAACCCAGCTGATCAACTATTGATCCATTTGGCCAGAACATATGTGATGAGTCATTTGAATCCTGGTGATAAGTTTCTATGGGATAATTGATGTTTTCTCATTGCAAGTTGATGTGTGTTCTGGAATTTGAGGACTTCTGTTGAATGACAGTCCTTTTAGGACTGTTTTTGGGTTTAAAAAAAAACAACCAAACAAAAAACTTTGGCCTCATTGTTTGTAAAGCGGACATGTCTCCTCTCCTTTACAGTATGTACACTTTGAATCCTGTAGCATTTTGCTTCTGTTGCTCCACAGTTTTCAATATTTACACGGAGTACATTATATGATGTGACGTCAGTGCAACATTGCATGGCATGTGGTTGTCACACCACAAAATACACAATGTAAACCGCAAGGAACAGGGACCTGCAGGCACCATCAATGCCGGAAGACGATAGAACTTAGAAGTTGAGCATTGCAAATGTTTTTCATGTTTTAGGTCCAGTCGGTAAAATTAAAGGGTTCTTGGCACTGGACAAACCCTACTTGTTGCAAGGGTCCCTTAACAATAAGCTGATCAAAGCATACCCCAGCTGGAATATGTGGGTGACCGTGGCAGTAAGTGCTGAATTTCTTTGCAGCACCAACAAAGGAGAAATTGAGTATTACATGGCACCAATTCAAGTGTAATGTGTAACTGGGGGTCTTCCAGAGTGAGTGACATTTTTTTGTACTCGGTCTCCAAGAGATGAGGGTCCTGAACCGGGAGGCCCCATCAAGTAACAAATTCCCTAATTGGGTATATATAAAAAGGTTTCTCTAAACTAGACAATCCCTGATGGATATGAAAGTATCTTGTCTTTGCAGAGCGGTTTCATAGTACTGGCAAACATACATAAACTTTCTTTCTGCTTTTTTAGGACTTGGACACGGGACTTTTGTGGCAGGTGTCATTGCCAGCATGCGAGAATGCCAGGGACTTGCCCCAGACTCTGAATTACACATCTACAGAGTCTTCACCAACAATCAGGTACTTTATTTTGTGTGACTACCTTTTTGACTTGGACTGAAATCTGTACAGAGCTGATCCCATCATTGTGGTTGCAAAACTTTGGGCTCACCTCGTTTAGAACACATGCTCATTCGCAAAGGCATTTTCTTGGGTTAGAAGAAACCCGAGTTTGATTACTGAACCAAGCCCATAAACAGGGGTGACCTTAATTTCTGTTAAAAACAAAAAAACTGTCAACACATCATGATCAATCGGTCATGTCAGGGGTACTATTAAAAAATGATGGCGTGACGCCAGTATAAACACAACCTAAAGAACAGGTCTTCTGCGCATGCGCAGACCAGCTGTGCGGCGCGAGCACGCCGGAGTGGCCCCATTCAACGGGACAGAGAGGCAGACTGCGCAAGCGTGTCTAATCGAGGCAGAAGAAGGCTTCGGTTGGTGCCATGGAGACGGGAGCGCCAACACCGGGGGGGGGGGGGGGGGGGTTTAGTATATAACTTCTGTATGGCCAATATTTAATGCACGATGTATATTACAAAGTGCATTTATATGGCCATACAGAAGTGTTTAACTGCACTTACTTTTGCGGGACAACCCCTTTAAGATGTTGCCCAAACTCCTTTGATCTGATTGTACTTTCAAAACTTGACATGTCCGAGACGTCAAACGTTGTGATTGTTGGGGGTTTGGGTGCGGAGATCCTCACTGATCGCTGGAATGAAGCAGGAGTCCTTATCTGAGCACCGCCTCCTTGTTAGCTGAAGATGGGCTGATAGACTTTCTATTGATTCTGCCTTCAGCTAGTGAGCAGAGACGAGTTGGATGAGCACTCCTGCCACTTCTTTCTAGCGGTCGGTTAGCGTCTCGACATCTTTTGATATATCTGTGACATGTTAAAGTTGTTTTTTGAAAGTAGCTCCACTTTAAACAGACTTTTTTGTGAAAATTTTGACTCAAATCCTAGAAAATGATCTATCCAAGCTCGGCATCTCTTTATATATCGATAGTGTTACATAAGAGACCTGATTGATCCGCTTTTAAATGAAGTTTTCAGCTGACTCTCCTGATGCTGGGTGTGGACTGGGTTAGTCAACTGGCTTTTAATTAAAAGCCTATTAAATATGCAGTGTAAATAGTTTGTAGGACAGGCGGGGATTATTATCTCCAGCTCTGACTTCTACCTTGTACATTAGGTTTAATGACTCTGGACGTTTGTTTCCTTTGGCTATGGACGTTGAGAAGAGGCTTGCTTTGGCTGGAACCCAGTATAATAAACTCCTTCACTTATTTATTTTTTAATTTGGCCCTATTCTTATTTTGTGTATTTAGGGCTTAGAGATGTTTTCTAGCAGGTGGAGTATTTGCTCCTCCTACAAGGAGACAGGATGTGGTGGGTACGTATCTGTCATTATAGTGCTAGACATTTGCCAGGTAACCGCCATCACTTTGGTATGTAGAAAGTCCATTGACAAAAACTGAAACTAAAACCTCTCCTGAAATGTAGTAAAGTGGACTTTCCTCTTGTAGTGACTGATGTGCTTAACTTACAAGTTTCTGGAGCTTCTCTTCCCACTGCTCTACTTGCTCATGTTGGTTTTTCTGCAATATTATCAAAGGATTTTGTGAGAACGTTAGTAAAGAGTTCATATTTCAATTCTCTCCAGGTCTCTTACACATCGTGGTTCCTTGATGCTTTTAACTATGCTATTCTTAAGAAAATAGATGTCCTGAACCTCAGCATTGGTGGGCCGGACTTCATGGATCATCCTTTCGTTGATAAGGTATGTTATCAGCGATGTCTGTATTGTTTATCCCAAACCTTTGACACTGGCCAATGATTAGAGACTCCTTTTTGTACGTTGCAGGTTTGGGAATTAACAGCCAATAATGTGATCATGGTTTCTGCAATTGGAAATGATGGACCGCTCTACGGGTACGAACAGTGGAATGATATGTTCTCAATTGTCCTCCTAAAGCTTTCATATATGCTTTATACAAAATAGACCTCCCCATGCCATCTATAATGTGTATGCCATGTCAAATTAAAAGAAATGAGAGAACCCGTAAAATCTTAATATGAATTATTAATGGAGCAATATGTTAAAGACATGGCCTATTTTGGCCTTGAGGACCAAACAATTTTTGGTAGATTTTCATCTCCATTTTTCAAAAGCCATAACTTTTTTATTTTTCTGTTGACGCGGCCGTATAAGGGCTTGTTTTTTGCGTGGCGAACTTTAGTTTTTATCAGCGCCATTTTTGGGTACATAGACTATATGGTAAAGCTTTCTAATTTTTTTTATGATCGTAGGGAGAAAAACGCATCAATTCTGCCATAGATTAATTATGCAGCATAAATGACACACTACATTTTTTTTTCTGTGGGCTGGTACAATACCAAAATTCTTCCCCCAGCCCCCCCCCCCCCCCCCCCACTTCTCTGCAATAACTTTTTTGGAAATCTTTTTTCTAAATCGCTGCATTTAAAGTCCTATAGATTTTTATTTCTCTATGTACGGAGCTCTGTGGGCTTATTTTTTGCGAGATGAGCTGTAAATTTTATTGGTACCATTTTGGTTACATACTTTTTTTTTCTTTTTTTTTTAATCACTTTTATTGCGTTTTTTGGGAGGCAAAATTCTAAAAACTGCTCGTTAGCTGAGTTTTTATTTTCTGTATGCCCAAACATTAAAGAAGCTGTACATAGAAATAGAACAGGTTGCTCATAAGCCACATTTTATAAGATGTAGCATATGTTTTACCTTTTTGGTAGTATAAAAATACACTTTTTTCTTTTTCCTCATCTTGTTTAGGACTCTGAACAACCCAGCAGACCAAATGGATGTCATAGGAGTTGGCGGCATTGATTTTGAGGACAATATAGCTAGGTTTTCTTCAAGGGGCATGACCACATGGGTAAACCAGTTTACTGATCTTTATAATTTTCTTTATGAACAGCATGGTAACATTGCAGGTTTTCACTGAAACTTTCACGTCAATTATAGTTGGTTTCGAGGGGCTGTCTGGGGCTTTTTGAATTGTTTTTGATTGATGAACCGTCCTCTATGCTGTAGTGACAGCATCAGGAATCGGCTGATTGACAGAGATCCCGAGCAGCGCACTCCTGCCATTCTATTGATGACATATTCCTGAGGACAGGTCATCAATAGAAAATATCCAAAAAGTCACGAAGCCCCTTTAACTTAACCTTAAAGGGGTTGTTTCACGCCGAAACGGTTTTTTTTTTTATTCAATAGGCCCCCCCGTTCGGCGCGAGACAAACCCAAGGGATGGGTTAAAAAAAAAAAAAAAAGTTTATTACTTACCCGAATCCCCGCGCTGCGGCGACTTCTTTCTTCCTTTACCAAGATGGCTGCCGGGATCTTCACCCACGATGCACCGCGGGTCTTCTCCCATGGTGCACCATGGGCTCTGTGCGGTCCATTGCCGATTCCAGCCTCCTGATTGGCTGGAATCGGCACACGTGACGGAGCGGAGCTACGAGGACCAGCTCTCCGGCACGAGCGGCCCCATTCACCAGGGAGAAGACCGGACTGCGCAAGCGCGTCTAAAAACGCCAGAAGACAGCGAATTTAGACGGATCCATGGCGACGGGGACGCTAGCAACGGAGCAGGTAAGTGAATAACTTCTGTATGGCTCATAATTAATGCACGATGTATATTACAAAGTGCATTAATATGGCCATACAGAAGTGCTGAACCCCACTTGATTTCACGAGACAACCCCTTTAACTTGCATGCACATGGTGGGTATAAAGCAGGGTCGTCAGGAGCCATGTGTACCACATAACAGGTTGGTTGTGGCTGTTTGAAGCAGCTGACACTCGCCTCAAATGGCCCTGATCAAAGCGAGTTCCAATTCTGACTGTTGGACAACTTTGCATGCCCAGGTCAATGCTAACATTAATACTACAGTACAGGAGTATTGCAGTGTATTGTACAAGCAATTGTAAGTTCAGGTCCCCTAGTTGGGACAAAAAAAGAGGGGCAAAACATAGCTAAATAATATTACTTTCTCGTCTGTATCATTGGAGCACACAGCTCTGACCTTGGGTATAGCTTCTGCCATATAAGTGTTAACTCCTCCCACTAGCTATTCCCCCTCCTGCAAGCATAATGCTAGCTCAGTTTTTAGTAGGAGGCAGACTGTCTCTTACAGAGATTACTTTTTTAATGTTTTATTTTTCACTTCAACTTTTTTCCAGAAGACCAGGGAATAACGGGGAGGCAGGACACTCCCTGTTAACCCACCGAGGAGGGCGAACAGAGGAGAACTAACCTTCTGTTGTCTGCCTGTTCCCTCAGAAGGCAAGGAGGCACATTCAGGCCCTAACCTGGATGTGACCCGCCAGCCGTAGAGCCCCCCCCCCCCCTCTTTTTTCTCATGGTCCGACATCTCCTCCCTTTCATAAGGCAGGCGATGCTGGGGAGAAGCTCTGCTGGAGCCGGGAGGCCACCCTACCTCGGTCAAGAGGTAAGTATGTGGGTTTATTTTGTTAGTCGGCCGCTGTGCGCACCGTAATGGGGTGTCCCCATGTGTTTTTGCATTTGTGTTGTACGCCTGCGGCGGACAGTGGGCCGCCTGCAGCGGACAGTGGGCCTGTCCCCCGCGCTCGCTATGATTCTCCGCTTGTGGACGCCGGCACTGCAGCTTCCCACAGCGTGATCCGCCGACTATTTATTGTTGCCGATTCTTGCCTGTGGACATGCAGCCTTATTGTGGTGTTGGTGGTATTGGTGTTGGTATTGGCGGTTCATAATCTAACTGTGACAAAAAATTATGTTGAGGTGTTTTTTGTTTTGTTTTTTCTTTTGTAATTGGAAATGAAGAAGAGAAAATGTATAAATTAAAGAATTAAAAATAAATGGTACCATCAGTACCATTTTTGGGTACATACGGCTGATCACGTTTTATTTTTATTTTTTTTTTAAAGTGTTTTTTATTAAACTTTTTTCACCTTTTACATATTATTAAAACATTTCTTACATAACTTTGGTTTCCCCCCCTTCCCTCCCCCCTCCCCCTCTCCCTCCCCCCCTAAGATCTCTCTCTGTGTTCAGTTCTTTGGGTAAACTGTCTCTAATTAAACAATGTGCTTTATCGTAGCCAATAGTAACAGTTCTTGTATTGCTTGTTTGTTTTCTTCTTTGGTCTTTTTGTTGCTTGTCCTCTTGCTGTTTTCTTTTACTGGTTCAGGGTTATTTTTTGTTACATACACGGGGCGGCGCCATATCCTTTGCCCCTTGTCTGGTCTCTCTCTCTCTCCCATCCCTCCCTTCCCATCCTATCTCGTTGATCCTTACCGCTTTATTTTATTATGTAGCGAGTCTGTAAGTTATTCTACATTTCCTAATAAACTCTGTATATATCAATTACATGCTTTGTTATGTCCTATTAGATCCTCGGTTTACTGGTGCTTCCCCACACGGCTCACCACTCCACTTATGCATTTGGTCCAGCACTGTTACTCTGGGCGTGTGTCCATCTCAGCCAAATGTCCTGATATTTTTGGCTGACCTTGCGCTTAGTTATATATGCTCCTTTCCCACGGTAAAATTTGGTTGACCTTGTTTTTGAATTCTCCCAGCGTGGGTGGTTCTTCATCCAACCAACGCTGGGCTATTGTTTTTCTGGCTATGTACAGTAGTCTAGCTACCGCTAGTTTTTCATGGTCATCCAACGCTAGGTCTTGTATGTATCCCAGGATGCACACGTATGGAGTAAAGTCCATACGTATGCCAAATGCTGCGTTTATTGCATTTCTTATTCCCACCCAATATCTATGCAATTTCGGACAACGCCATAGCATGTGGATTAGGTCCGCCGTGTGGGTTTTGCACCTTACACATATCGGGGAGGTTCTCATTCCTATATTGTGTAAGAAGGCCGGGGTGCGGTACACTCTGTGTATTAGGAATATTTGTGAGACTCTGTGTGACTCACTCAGAGATAACTGGGGTGTCATTTGCAGTATTTCCTCCCACTGCGACTCCTCAATGGGCCCTATGTCTGCTTCCCATTTTGCTTTTGTTAGTATCGGGTTTCGTGCATTAACCGTGTCCTGTATGTGGGAATATAGTACAGATATTTTCCCTGTTGTGGTGGTGGCTTTTCCTATTATGTCCGCTACTATATTAGTTGTCACTGCTATTTCTGTCGAGTTTTTTTCCGCTTGTATAGCGTGTCTAAGCTGCAAATATTTGTAAAAGTCACTATTGGGGATGCTGTAATTCTGTCTTATCTGCTCGAGGGTTTTTAGTTCCCCCCCTCCAGTATCTGATCCATTCTCCTGACTCCCCTGTCTTTCCACCCTTGGAAGCCTCTTAGCTTGTTGATTTCTGGCAGGTGTGGGTTATTCCATATGGGGGTATGCTGGGTGCAGCTTTTTATATTGAACATATTTCTGGTCTTCCACCATATTTTATGTGTCATTGTTAGTGTGGGGGCGCTTTGACCGTTTTTTTTAAACGCTCCACGTTCCAGGGTTTCGAGCAGGTGTGACCCCCTGAAAAATTTTTTAAGAATTCTAAAACTAGCATCTTGTGTCTCTTCTGTCTCCCATCCCCTGAGATGCTGCAGCTGTGAGGCCACGAAATACGAGAACGGGTTGGGCAAAGCTAGTCCTCCCTTTTCTTTTGAGTTGTATAATAGCTCCAATTTTATCCTGGGTGTCTTCCCTCCCCATATGAGCTCTCTAAATAATCCCTTGACCTTGTGGAAGAATTTTTGTGTTATCCAGTGTGGGGAATTGTGTATTAGATATAGCAGTTGGGGCATCCATATCATTTTTATTAGATTCACTCTTCCTATGATTGACATGGGTAGTTTCCGCCATATGTGAAGTTTTTGTTTCCATTTTTCCATAAGTGGTTCTAGGTTTATTTTCCCGTATTCGCTGACGTTTTTCGTAATTTTAACTCCCAGGTATTTAATTATTGGGGTGCATTTCAGGGTTAGTTCTCTATTAGCAATTTGCATACCTGGAGTATCTACCGGTAGTATTTCGGATTTCGTCCAATTGATGGTGAGTCCTGAGAAGGCTCCGAATTCTTTTATTGCTAGCATCGCGGTTTCCAAGGATTTTTCCCCATCCCCTAAGAATAATAACATGTCATCCGCATATAGAGCGATTTTTTTTTTTTTTTTTTTTTTTTCCTCTATATTTCCTCTTCTGAATCCCACTATTTCCTGATGTGCTCGAATTTTGCATGCCAGGGGCTCTATTGCAAGCGCAAACAGCAGTGGCGATAGTGGGCACCCTTGCCTTGTCCCTCTATGTAGTGGGAAGGCTTCTGATGACCCCCCGTTAATGGTCACATCCGCCTCCGCTCCAGCATATAGAAGTTTCACCCGTTGCACAAATATTGGGCCACAGCCCATTTTTTCTAAAACCTTCCACAAGTATTGCCACTCGACGCTATCGAACGCCTTGGCCGCGTCTAATGAGCATATGGTTCTATCTCCGGTGTTATCTACGGGTATTTGTAGGTTTAGAAATACCCTACGGATATTCGTTGCCGTTGATCTTGCTGGTATAAATCCACTCTGGTCTGGGTGCACCAGTGTGGATGCCACTTGTGATAGCCGCTTTGCCAGAACTTTTGCTATAATTTTGACGTCCGCGTTTAACAGCGATATTGGTCTATACGAATCCATCGACAGGGGGTCTTTTTCTGGTTTTAGCAGAATTATTATTTTTGCTTTTCGCATTGTTTGTGGCAGTTCCCCTTCCTTCTCCGCCCCCACCCATGTCTCTAGAAGTTGTGGTAGTAAGGTGTCTGCGTGTTGTTTATAAAATTCTATTGGGAAACCATCCTCCCCTGGGGCCTTGTTATTTTGCATGTCTTTCACCGCCTCCTGCATCTCCTCCAAGTCTATTGGTGCATCAAGGAACTCTCTCTGTTCCTCTGACAATTTACGTGTTCCTATGTCCGCTAAGTATTCCTCGATTTGTTCCCCCGTTTTTTCCAGTTTCGAGGAGTACAAAGAGGAGTAGAATTCACGTGCAGTCTCTCTTATGGCTGTTGTATCCCTGACAATCTCGCCTTGTGTGTCTTTTAGTTCAATGATATACGTGGGGCTGGTTTGTGCTCGGGCAATAACTGCCAGCATATGTCCCGTTTTTTCTCCCTCCTCGTAATATGTCTGTTTTCGGAACCCATTTTTAGTTGCCGCCGTGTCTAGTACATAATTATTAAGGGCCTCTTGAGCTTGTTTCCATAGGTTGAGTGCTGTTACTGTTTTCTCTTTTATATAGTTTTCTTCCGATTCTTTTAGTTTGTCACGTATTTTTTGTCCTCTATCTCTATGCCCCTTTTTCGCCTGCGTGATTTGTTGTATGTATACCCCCCTCATATATGCCTTCATGGCCTCCCAGCAGACCGTCATACTTGTGGTACCCTTATTTAGTGTAAAATATTCCTCTAGTGTCGTTTTCACTATTTCCTTGTTTAATATATTTAGCCAGTGCGAGTTCAGATTCCATCTCTTTTGGGGGTGACTATCGGTGTTGCTATGTTGTATGTCCAGGCGTAGTATGGAATGATCAGATACCATTCTTGGCAGATATTCTATCCGGGTTATATCTCTATATATCTGGATATTCCCTACCGCTAGGTCTATTCTAGATAAACATTGGTGTGTGGATGAGTAGCAGGAATATTGTTTATGTGTGGGGTGCCGTGTTCTCCATATATCTATTAATGATATTTCTTTTATTAGTTTACCTAATGGTGTTAGGTTCCTTTCTTCGTTTACGCTTCCTGCCCTTAGTCTGTCCTGTGTAGGGTTAATGACCGAATTAAAGTCGCCTATGATAAGGACTGGGATGTCCGGTTTGTCTGCTATGAATCCTATAACTTGCCGCATTGTCGTGTTATTGTATGGTGGTGGGATATATACTGAAGCTATAATGCATGTATAATTGTATATTCTGCAGTGTAGGCATATGAAGCGGCCTTCCGGATCGATTTTTCGTGATAGGCATTTAAACGGTATATTTCTATGAACCACTATGCTAACCCCCCTGGAGTACCAAGTGTGTGTGGAGTGGAAGCTCTGTCCCATCCCTCCTATTTTGAGTGTGTCCGTATTTTCTTTTGATAGGTGCGTCTCCTGCATACATATAATAGCCGGGCCTTGTTCCTTAATGACTTTCAGTATTGCTGATCGTTTTGTCTGGTCGCTCATACCTCTCACGTTCCACGATACGACCCTAATCTTACTACTCATTTTTTGGGTTTTTTGTTTTTCGCAGGATTATTTTCTGTGTGTTACCACCCCTTTTTGTTTTTGTGAGTGAGTCGCACTGGGAGGACCCCCGTCTCAATATTTGTGTCTCCCCCATGTCTCCCCGTATATGTGTATGTGTACTACTATTTGTTCTCCGCAATGGGCCTCTCCAGCAACATTTTGGTTTGGCCCCCCACCTCCGCCAATACATACATTTATTCACCTTTGCAATGCAGATTTTCGTTATTTGCAGTATACTATTCAACCGTACAATTACATTAACATTTCTTCCCCTTATCCCTCCCTGAACCATTTTTCTATCGTTTAACCTTATCCCTTTTAACTGTATACTATCTAGTATTTCCCAACTATGCGAGAGAGAGACCAAACAACAAACATCCCCAACACATAACTCACTGATCCGTTGTCTCATCGGATCGGGGTACCAGTCCTCCATTCTCCTACGCGATGCATCCTGTCGTCCCAGGAGCTCCTTTCAAAAAATTTTCGGTTCCCTTTGTGTGAACATTTCTTTGGGTGCAGCCTCTTCATGGTGACTTGCGCGGCGATCTTCCCCTCCGGATCTGTTCTTCATTTTGATCTATCCAGTGACCTGCGTCTTTTGGGTTTTCGAAGAATTGTGTTGTACCCAGCGCCGCCACTCTCAGTTTAGCCGGGTACAACATCCCATAGGGCACTTGTAGGTTTCGCAGCCGTCTTTTTATTTCTATAAATGTTGCTCGCTTCTTTTGTATTTCCGTAGAGAAGTCTGGATAAAAGGAGATTTTCGCGCCGTTGTATTGAACTTCACCCTTTTCGCGGGCCTTTTGAAGTATGGTGTCACGGTCTCTATAGTGCAGCACTTTTATGAGTATCGGTCTGGCGGGAGCCCCCGGGGGGAGGGGTCGTGTCGGCACGCGGTGGGCTCTTTCGACTGCAAACATCGCGGTTAGGGTGTTTCTTCCGAACAGTTCGGGCAGCCATGTTTCGAAGAATTCTGCTGCGTTTCTTCCTTCCGTCTTTTCTGGGAGGCCCACAATTCTCACGTTGTTCCTTCTTGACCTATTTTCTAGGTCGTCTACCTTGTTCTGTAGATATTGTATGTCATGCAGATTTTTTCCCACGTCTCGCTGCATCGGCTGTATTGCGTCTTCTACGTCGCTTATACGTTGTTCAGTTTCTGTCAGACGCTCTGATATTTTCCTCATATCTTGCCGTAGCAGGTTTACATTACTTTGCATCGCCCCCATCTGCATGTTAAGGTTGTTCAGTGACGCATTGCCTTTAGTAATTTCGCTGAAGATTTCTTTCAGTGTAGGTTCTCTGGCGCATCTATCGCCCTCCTGTCTTTGGTCTTTTTTGGCAGCATCTTCTGTACTTTGATAGGTGTCTCGTGTAGGGCTGTCTGACGTGTTTGCATATTTTGCGCTGTGCATGCAGATGTCTGGGCTGCTTGTACTGTTCATGCTGTCTCTTGCATGATGTTTTTCTGTGTTGGCACTGTTTGCATCATTATTATTGTGGTTGGTGTTGTGGGCATGATTTATGGCTTCTTGCCTGTTTCCAGCAGAGTCTTGTACAGCATGTGGACTGCTTTGTTTGACTTTATCTTTGCTGTGTTTAACAGGCTCCGTTAGTGTATTTACTTTGTCTGCCCTCTCCTTGTCTCTCTCACTTTCTGTGTATGCTGTGCCGGTGACTTCCTCCTCCCCTCCTGCCCCCACCATCTCCGTGCTTCTCTGCAAACTCTCCTGCTCCCCTGTGTCTCCCTTTTGTTGCTTGGGGCTTATGGGGACTTCTTTACTGCCTCCCTCTTCCCTGGCATACCTTCCAAGTTTGCGTGCAGTGTCTGCACTATTTACACTGAGCCGCGGTATGAGTGTTCTCGGCTCCCTCCCGCCGGCGCCATCTTGCCTCTGCCGGCCACCGGCTTCTTCTGCTTTTCCCCGCTCCTTGCCTCGCACCATTATTGCTGCTGTCACTCGTTTCACCTCCGGAGCTTGCTGCTGTGCCTCCGCTGCTGTTTGGCTGCTTTTCGCTGCCTCTGGGTCCCGTTTTCAGGATGGGATTGTCGGGTCTTTCAGGAGCTACACTGAGGTGCGACTTTCTACATCTCCGGCCAGGCTCCGCCCCCCCACGTTTTATTTTAAATAATGCACAGTGCCAGAGTTGTTAATGGGCAAATTACAGTTTGACCCACAACAACAACAACAAAAAAAGCCATCATACAGGTCCTGCATCTGACTGGGTAAGCTCCGTCCCCAATGTCTCCTCGCCCCTCCATGTACAAGCCATCCCTCTCCCTTATAGTTGGTAACCAAACTACCATAGCAGTAAATCTCCTGTTACAGTCCTCATGCTCAGTCCCTAGCAGGCTCTGATCTGGAGTGGACATGTCTCCTCTATATGACATGCCTCTTTACCTTAGTTACCTTGACCTTACCATATAATCCTGTGTCATATCAGGTGTCACTCAGCTGGACACGTCTCTCTCTGGGACACGGCAACATGTCTGTCAGACAGCTCAGCCATACAGTTTACATGGGCTTGTATGACCCCCTTCCGTAGGAGGAGTAATGGGAACGGGGAGAGGCGTATGTGGGAGTTGTGCCTAAGCGGCCTTGGAGACGCTTACCTGCTTAATTACCCTTATCCATCCAAGGAAGAGTCTTACAACTAGAGACTGTACCTAACGTGACTACACGGTTACAGCGAGCATCTGCAGTCCCTTTGCCCTTTCCGTAGGAAGGCAAGAACATTACTGCTGGTCTCCGTAACACACGGCTACAAGTAACCAGCATCGGATGCTGCATTATTCCTCCCATAAAAAGGCATGGGTCCCAGACTGGGTCCGATACAACTGCACAGTTGCAGTCTTATTACCACTTCGTCTTTCTCAGGGCAAGTACTGCCAGACTTTGTATATGATACACCAATAGGCAGTAAGAGTCATGCGCATTTATTTTTCCCATTCCTTAGAGTAAGTGTAGTACTGCTAGAAACTGTCTCACATGCTAACCACTAATAAGGAGAGCTGGCTGCTCCTAGAAGGGGGATCGTGTATTGCTGCTAGAATCGGTATCTCATGCACACAGTGTTGGTGAGCACTTGCATTTTCATTACCTTTTTACTAATGGGGAATTAACATATTGCTGCAAGACCTAATGGAGGTAAAGAACCTCTTTCCCTCCATAACCAGGATAATACTATTCTCTGATCTGTTATTGCGGCATCGGCCATGTTACCCTCTTCTATTATAGGAGCAGTGACATTGCTATTACTGCTAGAAATTGTTTTCATGCTGATCGTGTGGTACTTGCAGGTATTTGGCAGCTACATCACCCTTTTGCGTCATTTTCTATAGGAAGGATCTTCTCCATGCTGCTACACATCCTTTCTGGCTGTTTCTATCCTAAATTCCTACAAAAATCAGCTGTCCTCAATAAGCGGGTCTCTGCCAGTACTTACTGCCGTCTCATCTGTCCATTTGTTTTCTTCAGCTGTACCTCTTAAAGGGACAAGGGCATCACCCTCCCCCTAGGTACCACCTTACCATCAAAAATCGCCTACTTCACAATCTCCAACCTATTCTGTTGTCACAGTAAGCGATCCAGCCTTCATTATCTCTAAGTCCTACAGAACAGCATTACTTGGCAGCTGCCAGTGGACTTCTTGCTTCCTTGCAGGCACTGCGCACAGGCTAACCACACCACCTTTTCTTTTCCGTGAGTCTTAGTCTGGCCATCCTGCTCTTCAGTAATATATCGGTCTTATACAATTTCAGGACTTCTCTGTTTGTTACTTCCCGTCCAGGGTATACGCAGCAGCTTTTGCCAGGATCACAGCTCAAACACATCAATCCTTCTCCTGTCGGCTTTTTTTTGCAGTTCAGCTTTCACACCCATACATGTCTGTGGGGAAAACGAAGGTTTGCACAAACCTGCGTTTAGTTGTTATGCCGATCCCTACTCTTCCAGATTTTGTCCATGTTTAGTTTCATCTCTGGCATGGATTCTCCAGCCTGGTCAATTTTCGAACCAATTTTTACATTACCATAATTTATCATTCTTATAGTACACAACTCCAGTATAGCAGTCTGTTATAAAGCCTATGAAGCTTCATAGGCCACTGTAGCTGGTAGACCCGCATGCCATGTTCAAGCCTCCGCATGCCATGTTCAAGCCTCCGCATGCCATGTTCAAGCCTCCGCATGCCATGTTCAAGCCTCCGCATGCCATGTTCAAGCCTCCGCATGCCATGTTCAAGCCTCCGCATGCCATGTTCAAGCCTCCGCATGCCATGTTCAAGCCTCCGCATGCCATATTCACCCATCAGGACACTGCAATCACATCAGGGGGGGTCCAGTGGGTAGAAGATGGAGCCCCCTCCCTCTCAGCTTTTTACCTGTAACGATCGCAGTGACCGTGGCACATAGAGGAGGCTAAACAGCTGAGATTAGAGGTTTTCCTAATCCCCACTGTCTGAACAGGTGCCAGGCTGTTATCCAACAGCTGAGCACCCGCTTTCCCTGGCACGGGAGTGCCCGGCTTCGGATACTCCTACCGTAAAAAGGCAATTGCATGAGAATAAAGCCCGTTAACTCCCACCATCAAGATGTATGGGCAACTGTTCAGTGGTTAAAATGTTTAATATATCAAAAGTAGTAAAACCTTATGATACCCCTCCATTTAATTTCACACCACTTAGTTTATCACTGGACAACCCCTTTAAACTTATCGATAGCCTATCCTCAGGATAGATGATCAATAATGGATCAGAAGGAGTCTGTCACCATGGAACCACAATGATTGGCTGTTCTCATGGCCTCTGTACTTTTTCACACACCTGATTTCTGCAGGATGCAGACAGCTCTGCTCTCACTACAGTGGCCCGACTTGGTATCGCAGGGCAAGTTCACATTCATTTCAGACAGCTGCAATCTGCTTCTTGCAGAAATCCGCTTGTTGCATGAGCGCATGGCCCTAAACAGGTGATCAGTAGGGGTTCCTGATGACTGACCCTCTCTGATTTATTAATCACCTAGCCTGAGGATGGCCATCAATTGTTTACAACTGGATAACCCCCTTTTTAAAAGCTTTTCAATACGTTATATGGAACCATCTCATACTACTTATCCTGCAAAAAAATCAAGCCTTCGTGTAGGGTTTTGTCAATGGCAAGAAAAAAATGTTACGGCTCTAGGAAGCCAAAAATGGAAAACCAAAAAGCCAATAAAATGGCTGATTAGTTGAAGGAAATGTCCAGTCGAAATGATCTTCTGATGTTACAGATGCATAGAAGATCACCGGAGTAATGTAGTTTGACATGAATAATAACAGAATTAGGACCATGTAGCACTACTTATAGATCATGTGACTGAGGATTCAGTGCAATATTCTGATTGACTTCTATCCCTCTTGATAACTGCTTTAACCCTTTCCAATCCAATTTGTATCCTGGTTTTCCTAAGGGGCTTACTCTTTTTTCTGCTGTTATACAACAGCGCTATATGCTGGCTAAAGCCAGTACTGCATGAGGTGACGTGTTGGATAGGCTCCGACAGCAGAGAGGTTGGCAATATACAGTAAAAACTCCGGACATCTTCCAACATCAGAGCTGCACAGCCTTAAATCATAATGTCTTTAGACGTCAGTCAGTGGATTGGAAAGGGTTAAATGTAAAAATAAATGTGTGATTTAAAAAAAAAATATATATATATAATAAAATAAAATAACTAAATATATATGAATTATTTCATACATTATAGGAACTACCTGGAGGGTATGGCAGGATGAAGCCTGACATTGTCACCTATGGCTCTGGCGTGAGAGGGTCTGGTATGAAAGGTGGTTGCCGCTCCCTGTCTGGCACAAGTGTTGCTTCCCCTGTTGTGGCCGGAGCAGTCACCCTGCTTGTTAGGTAAGTTATTTTCAGTAAATATTGTGCTGTTCTGTAAATAAATCTTCCATATGCAGATAAGTTGGAGTCTGCTGCATGTTTCTTGTGGCCCTGTGTCCTGCTTGCTCTGGGAAGTGCACATTGTGTAGTTCAGTGCAGAACAATGGACCACTGCACTGCTCAATTGTATGATACATAGCTTCTCTTTGAAGAGAGGAAAAAACAAATATTTTGCTATATACACCTATTAGGCTATGCTCACATCTGCTTTCCATTTTTATGTTCCATAGTGGGAGCATAAAAATGGAAAGGGCAATCCCCCCCCCAATGACAGAACTGATCAGACACATCAACTATCCAGTATTTATTATTTTTTAATCAAACAATGTTTATTGAGGCTAACAAGAAGGCCGCTATCGCACATGAACGTGGCAAAACGCCACGATTTCAAATGCGGCACTTGGATGCGATCTTTCAGCCGCAGCTTGCTGCGGCCAACAGCGTGTTTCAGCACACTCCATCATTGTGATGGGTGATGAGGTGTGTTAAACGGGCAAATATAGAAAAGACTCCACTTGAAAATCGCGGTGTTGAAAAAGTGCCATTGAGCGCTGCGATCGAGCACATCTGTGAGGCTCCATAGATTTCAATGGGAGCATTATACCGCGATTAACGCAGCGTTCAAAATGGCTGGTAAATTGTGGTAAAAAGCACCTGTGTGAGAGTCCTAAGAACTGGGTGAAACAGTGAACCATAAATGTTCGCGCTCGTAGGGAGAAACACAGTATTTTAAACTCTAATACAATTTATTAAACTATTAGTGACAATTTAGTAAATTGTATTAGTTTAAAATACTGTTTCTCCCTACGAGCGCGAAAAATGTTTTTTATTTTTTACGGTATCTTGTCACAAGCGCCCTATATTGGTGTTGCTTGCTATGTCTGCAGCTCTCCGTACTCCTACGGATTTGGGATTGAAAGTACCTGCTTTAAGCCTTCCTGGACTACGGGTGTCAGCGTGGTACGTCTAGTCAGATTTACCTCGCTGTGCACCAGGTCAGTGTTTGGCTGTTCAATTACTAAACTCACCTACTTAATTTACTTGGCACATCCTTAACCTACTATTTGGTTTAAGAACTGGGTGAAAAGACTTAGCTGCATCCAATGAAAGTATGTTGTTGCCCGGCCCTCCCGGAGCTGCCTGCAGATTAAGAAACAACCTACGAAAGTTAATGTCTGTGGACTTTATAGAGCATAAACCCGGTTTGATCCAGATGGATTACCGCAGCAGTCGCCCTACTCTCTGTTCACCAAAACCACTGCCACAAACATTGCAATAGCTTATATTCACTTATGCCATGATAACAGTATCAAATGTATAATGCAGCATACCGATAGCACTTCCTAAAGCCATGGTATGTGTGCCAGTGGTAGCCCTTTACCCCACAAGAAAAACAAAACTTCCCAATATAACTAAAAAAAAACAGACTTCCGGTAGTATTGTATCTTGAAGCCACCAGGAAGTACTGGTGGAGACAAGATTGACAGTGGGGTAACGCCCCCTGTATGTGATTGGCTGGACAGCTTGCTGGACTGCAGGTTTTGTCAGGCCACTAAAGTAATTCTGCTGCTGCACTCCTTTCCATCCACTGTGCCCTCTCCAGCCGCGCATTGCCCCAGCTGAAATGGGCTGCACCCCAATTCCTTCATGGCCCCCGTTCCACAAGTGCATTGCCCCAGCTGAAAGCCCCTTCCCCTCTGGCATTACAGAATGCGCCCCCCCTGCGCGTTGCCCCAGCTGAAAGCCCCTTCCCCGCCAGCGGTACAGAATGTGGGCCCCCTCCCGTATTGAAGCGCAGAGTGGGGTCGCCACCAGCGAGCCCACACTGCCGTAAAGCGCAGCACAATGGGTGTTTGACATAGCGGTCGGCACCAGGGGGGGACAGTGACTCGCACACTTCGCACACACCAGGGAGCCGGCGGCACGGGACAGTCCCTTACATGCCTCCCACTGTCCGCACAGTGTGTTACGTCAGCAGGGACGCAACTGTTGCAGTGGACTGAGTTATAGGCAGTGTCCGCAGACAGCAGGAGGGAGGCCGGGGGACAGCCGGTTAGCTACGGTAACTGCGGTGAAGCACAGCACCAGATCAGGAGCTAGGGGTATGACAGGTGCGTTCCTCCACAGAAGCCATGTCAAACCCCTAGCTTCCGGTGGCGTCAAGATACAATAATACCCAGGCTTCCTTCCCTCCCTAAATAAGCAAATGCAAACAAAGCCTAGTGTTCTGTTGCCTTCTCTGAGGACAGTTGGGGCATTATACAAGCGCCCAGCTATGACCAAGCAGCAGTAGATCAAACATCTAATTGTCTCAAAAAACAGCCATTTTTGTGCATAGAGGATAGCAGTCTAGAGGGCAGAAGACCAGAGAGGCCCCCAGCGCTCTTCTCTGCTGCTCAGAGGGAAGACTGAAGGTAATGTCCACATAGAAGCACCCCAGATTCATCTTTGTTCAGCACAACAATTCGCTTTTTACTGCCCGCTTCATGGATTTTTGTTTGTTTATACTTCTGATTTGTAGTCCCTGAACTGGCACACTTTCACTCAGTCTTGTTTGCTTATCAAAGCGCTGCAGTTTGTAGTTTTGGCGAGTTTACCAGCAGGGAGCATTCCCTGATAAAGCAGTCTGTGATCCAATACAGTATTATACAGGCTTCTGATTGGCTCACACAGAGAACGTCTGCTGTTCCAGAAGCTTGAACTCTGAAACACATCTCATGCGATGTTACTAATAACTTTGTCTTTTCTGAAGTACCGTTCAGAAGAGGGAGTTGGTAAATCCAGGCAGCATGAAACAGGCTCTTATTGCTTCAGCACGTAGACTTCCAGGGGTCAATATGTTTGAACAAGGACATGGTAAATTAGATCTACTTCGAGCCTACCAGATCCTCAACAGCTATAAGCCACAAGCCAGGTATTTTTGGAAATATATTAGCTCAACTAGGACTAATATCTATGCTAGCTTGATATTCCTGTACTTCTATCCTTTTATAGCAGCCTTACACTAGAAGGTGTCACACAGGCATAGAGTATTCACACAATAGGCTGTGTATTTACACAACCGAAATATGGGATGACTGTGTATTTAAGCGCACAAAAAAGGTACAGGAGATTTCTCCTTCCTGTATAAAGACGCACGTATCATGCGTATTCCCTGCGTATTTCTACCACTCCCATAGACTTGCATGGGCTATTTTGTTCCGTAATATATAACGTGCGGCGACACCTTTTTTTTAAAATTTTTTTTACATGTTTTAAAAAAAAATAAAAAAAATGCATGCTTGAATACCACAATGCAAACTTATGGGGTTTCAGCACTGTATTATGTGCGTAAAAAAAAAAAAAAAAAAATCACACATAATACGCAGACAAAATATGCTTGTGTGTGAGCCTTAAGACTAATCCTGTGAATATGCCATACATGGTGTATAATATAAGTCCTAATGACCAGAAAGTGTTTTTTCACCTGTGCAGGTTGTATATCTGATTCTGTTTTTTCGGAACTTGTGGAAGGAGCCTACTGTTATGGTGGCTTCTCTACACTGTGTACAGAGAACTGCAAATTCTGCATTCTGCCAGTAACAGACATAACCTAGTACAGTGTACAGCAGTACTGAGCTATGCAAATACAAAAAAAATCAAATAAATAACTTCCCGTTAGTTTTAAGCAAGTTTATGTGAGTCTCTCCTTTTTTCCCTCCTCTTCCCTCCCTTTTGGCTCTTGGTGCATCTATAATAGGATTTTTTTTTCCTCTAGTTTAAGTCCCAGCTACGTGGACCTCACAGAATGTCCCTATATGTGGCCCTACTGTTCTCAACCTATTTACTATGGAGGGATGCCAACAATTGTAAACATCACTATTCTTAATGGAATGGGAGTTACGGGAAGGATAGTGGACAAGGTGAGTTGGTCAAAAATGAGATTGAATAATATTACAGATTTTATATGTTAATTTACTAAACATTGGTTTTTAACTTTTGCAGCCTGACTGGCAGCCGTATCTACCACACAACGGGGATAACATTGAAGTTGCCTTCTCATTCTCGTCTGTACTGTGGCCATGGTCTGGCTATCTAGCAATCTCCATCTCTGTAGCAAAAAAAGCAGCTTCATGGGAAGGCATTGCCCAGGGTCATGTGATGATTACAGTGGCATCTCCAGAAGAAAACGAGGTGCGTACAGGATTAATGACCTTTATGATTTTACTTTAGCAACACTAATCTTTCTATCTGTCTTTTCTAAATGTCATTGTCTTACCTCTGCGCTATTTTGTCAGGCTCTTTAAGGCTCATTTACACGGCAAGATGATCGCTCATGCGGCAGTTTGAGTGGCAGTTTTGAGCCGTTACTTTGCATAAACTCTTGAGTAGCTAATTAGCTACTTAAGAGCTTATTAGTTTGTAAATGAAGGCTCCCGCTGTATACAGAAGACAGTGGGAGCGCTGTCTTCTGCATACAGCTGCTTTGTTCTCTGAGCTCTCAGCTGGTATCCTGCTGAGAGCTCCGAGTGGGGTATGCAGAAGACAGCTGGAGCACTGACTGCTGCTTTGTTCTTGGATTTTTCAGCTGAGGGCTCCGAGCGGGATACCATCTGAAACAATACTATTAGCTGGTATCCCGCTGAGAACTCTGCACGCAGTGCTGATAAGGCTCATCTCTGATTTTTAGCTAGCTTTTTTTTTATGTCTTAAGGCCCATTTAGACAATGATTAAGTGCAGAGGAAAAGGCAATAGGTCACTAGTTATGTCATTCAGGTCAGCGTCTCCTTGGCCTGCACAATGTTGCCAGAAGACAAATGGTGGTTAAACAGAACAAGCATTCTATTGCTGACAGAATCATGCAGGGTTATGTGAAGATGTGAATGACATCACTAATGACCTTTGGGTGTGTGTCTCCCACCACCATTTAAATATATCTTAATGGCCTGCAAGAGTAGTCAATCCGACTTTGAAATGTGTGGCCAATATCATTCAATCTGTTTCCTGGAGTCGCATTCTTCTACTCAACAGGGCTATTACAGCACCTCTTCACACTCCAGTGTGTAGGTGAGATATGTTTGAAAGCTCTGTATAAGTTCTTTGTACAAGTTCTTTGTACACTATAGCAATTTGGTGATGCTGTCGGGCTGCCTGCCTCCATTCATAGTTAAAAGGTAGAATGGTAGAGTTGGAAGGGACCTCCAGGGTCATCGCTTCCAACCCCCCTGCTCAGTGCAGGATTCACTAAATCATCCCAGACAGATGCCTGTCCAGCCTCTGAAGACTTCTATTGAAGGAGAACTCGCCACCTCCCATGGTAACCTGTTCCACTCATTCATCACCCTCACTGTCTCTTTTTTTAAACATTTATTTATTTTTTCCTCTCCAAGTGGTGATTGGCTGCCTGTTTACATGGGCAGATCGTAGTTTTTATTTTTTTTATGCCTACATGATAGGATTGAATTTTCATGTATCATTCAGATCGTGCAGGCATTTATGATTTATCATTCAGAATCCCTCAATCCAGTCGGAATCTGAATGATTGTTCAATGTTAAAGGACCCTAAAGCAGTTGTGCTGCCATGGCAAGTATCACATAACTACAAAGTTGGTGATCATAAACTGATTTGTGGGAGTTGATGGGTGATAAGTTGCTATGGTGTGACAACCCCTGTGTTCACAAGGATCAGTTGTCTGGCCAGATGTTAGATGCGTGGGTGTATTTTTATCACTGAACTGATTACTTAGTTTTTTTTTCTTCTTATACTGGTTTGCCATCTGTAGCTGGAAAAAACGCTCAATGCAGGCGATATACAGAATTACAATAGTGCATTGTCTTGCAGTCAGTGACACTTGAATAGTAATCACAAACCTGCTCTCAAAGGATATGAGTAGGTGTCATGTGAATGGGCCCCTAGGATGCTTTTAAACGGAACGATTATCATTGAAATGAATGAAAGTGAATATTGATCGTTTGGTCTAAATGTGAACCAGTAAGCGAACAATAATAGTTTGCTTTTCACTCGTCCATTTTATCATAAAAATCCTCATTGGCTCGTTCACTCATCATTCGGTTTAAACAGCGCTCCTTTCAGTCCTTCTCATTCACCCATACAATGAATGTGAAAGACTGAATGACTTCTTGTTTAAACGAGCCAGCGATATATCTTCCTGTTTAAACAAAGTGCATGAGAAAATTATGACATCATTCGGCCAATCCAATGGTAAATCTGCTCGTCTAAAAGAGCCCTTGGAGAATCCTAATCTGTACTTTGCTAGCTATTAAAGGGGTATTCCAGAGACTTAAAACTGCATCACAAACATGCTGTCCTTCCTGGTTGCTGCGACCAGGAAATGTGACTGCTGTAGCCAGTAGTGGGCTATCGAAGGTCACTGCTGTAGCCAGTGACTGGCCGCAGCAATCGCATGCCCTGGTCGGCTGCAACCAGGAAGGACAGCGCGTTTGTGATGCAGTTTTAAGTCTCCAGAGTAATACCTTAGTGACCACCAATGCACCTCTACTGCAGTCACTAAGGAGCCTTCTGATGCATACGCTTTTTCACGCTACAGCATTGGAAGCCCCAAATGGGTATCTTGTTCCAGGTATAGTGGAAGCTTAAATGGCCGGGATGCTCCAGAACAACTCCAGAAAAATACAATTATTTACTAAATTTGTCCTCTCTAGAAGCTATTTTAATTGGTTTCTTATCTCCTGTTGATTGCTGTTTTTTTTTTTTCTTGATTAACTTTTGCAATAGAAGAATGGAGATGACCAATTCTCTACAGTTAAACTGCCAATCAAGGTCAAAATCATTCCCACTCCACCACGTAGTAAGAGGGTTCTTTGGGATCAGTACCATAACCTCCGTTACCCACCAGGCTACTTCCCAAGAGATAACCTAAGGATGAAGAATGATCCCTTAGACTGGTGAGTTCATACTATTTCCCATTGTTTTAATATTTCAGCTCTGCTACCTTCACCAGAAGAAGCCTTATGTGTGTTTTAATTTTTGCTGGCCACTTGTCGGCCATTACAGTAAAAAAAGCAGCGCGCTGTCATAAACTATAAGGGCACTAGTTGGCATGTTAGTCATCCATGTGCACACACACAGACAAGGCAGTCTTCTCTGCACAGGCAATCCATCTCATGGCATTGTTGATGTAACAGGACTCCCTGGCAACCAGCTGAATACAGAAGCTGTTAAGCACTGTTTTGAGCTGATTTTAGTTCCCTCTCGCAGTACAGAATTTAACTGTCCACTGAAGGACCCAGACCTACTGGTGGCACCGCGTGCACAGGGCCTTCTGAGGCTGTATATTAGCACGCTTCTGGCACTGTGCTACAGTATATGGTTTATGGTTCAAGGAAAATTTATTTGAAATCTGACATCAAAAAAGTTTTACAACATGCAGTTCAAAAATGAAAAGAGTTATCCTCTATACAGGCAATGGAGAATGTACAGCATACAAATTAAGGAATTGATGGAGAGATTCCGGTATAATTCAATAGCCTTATATAATTCAACAATAGATGAGAAGAACTGAGTGAAGAAGAAAATGGAGATCGGCAGAAACAAGAGAATTTAGTGGTGTCTGACAGTGGCTTAGCCAATAACACATCTATTTCACAGTGAGATTGAAGATGGAAGGCTAGTCTTAGATAGCCAAGTTGAAAAAGCTGGTGGAATAAAAGTTTGAAGTAGCACTGTCCTCCTAAAGATCTAAGCTCTTCCATATAGTTTAGTGACACCAGGGCCTCAACTCACAATACCCTAAATGGGGAGTGACTGACTTCCAGAGTCTAGGAATTATCGGTCTTGCAGCCATAAGAAAATGTCTCAGGAGACCCCTCTGTGAAAATCTTGCATAGTGTTTCGTATAGGGCACAGATGTCCCTCCATAAGGGAGTTACCAGCGAGCAAATATGGAATGTGGTTCTGGTTGCAGCAGAGCACCTCCAGCATAGGTGAGAGAGCACTGGTTACATGTTATGTAGTGTGGGGAGTTCTGTACCGTTGAGAGAATTTTAAAATTCTAAGCTCCTGCAGGCCCTGGAGGTGCCTTCCAACTCCACCATTCTAGGACTCAAACCGGTCAGATCTGCACCTCCTTTTGTCTGTCTGTAAATTCAAAATTTCAACCTAGAATATAAAGTCATATTGCAGACAGGGCAAATGGGGAAGGGCTGCTGCTGCAACCAGTTGCCTCGCAGCTAGAAACAGCTCTGCTATAGGCTAGTGAAGAAAGTGGAAATGCATGATCTCCTGGGACATCTTGAAGAATATTTTATGTATTTCTCAGCTTTATTTGCAGTGTAAGATGGGATGAAAGGAGAAATTGCTGAGATCGCTCTAAAACATAAATGTGTTCAATCCTGCCCTGATGTATTTGTCTTTGTCTAAATGTCCTGCAGGAATGGTGACCACGTTCATACCAACTTCAGAGATATGTACCAACACCTGAGGAGTATGGGCTACTTTATAGAAGTATTGGGTTCACCCTTCACATGCTTTGATGCCAGTCAATATGGTAAGAGACCGTTATCTTGCAAGTATTAGCCGTTTTCGTGCTGATCAATGTTAGATTATGTAACAGAAATTGTAATTATCTTAACAATGAATTGATTGTCGTGACTTGGATCTCTAGGAACTCTGCTTATGGTCGATAGTGAAGAAGAATTCTTCCCTGAGGAAATATCTAAGCTCCGCAGGGATGTGGCCAATGGACTGTCATTAATTGTCTTCAGTGACTGGTACAACACATCTGTTATGAGGAAAGTCAAATTCTATGATGAGAACACCAGGTACTAATCTGTAGACCTAAACATTTTATTTTTCATACTTGGTTTGATGGGAAACTTTTACCGCTTAATGAAATTGCTTGGTTAATAAGGCACAAAATAGGCCAGTCACGGTGTGCCCCTGCCAATCACTGCTGCACAAACCTTTCATTACACTAAGTGCATCACGTCAAGACCTGTTGACACTTTAATTTTTCCACAAACACAGAGGTATCTTTTTTTGCAGGATGAGTTGGTTTCTGTTCTTGAGAAAATGGCGCACATTTCAGCTGCAGGGGGACTCATCAAATTCTCAGTTTTTGGTTTTGGTTTGTACATCTACCCATTAGTTTCCCAAGCAAATCCCTAAGTTAGTATTGGACAGTGGGGTAATAGAGAAATACACTGAATATTAAGCAGTTTATATCCTTGTACTCTGGATGCTGGATTTGGACAGCAAATGTCCGTCTACTTTCCCCTTTTTACATTTGTCCAATCTGTATATGGAGCTAGTTTTAGGTGACAAATATGGCACCCTCTCCAGAGATAAGAGACCCCCTCCCCCCGCAGAGCGCTCTTCCTGCAATAGGAGATTTTGGCCAGTGTGGAGAGCTTTCCATATAATATCAAGTTAACCTTGTGGGTTTAAAATCTATGCATATGTATGCAATCATCACATAGACCCTGTTGGCTGCCTTCACTGCATGGTTGCTATTGGCTGTGACATGTAAGGGCTTAAAATGGAATTTGAGCTTTTCCCGGTTTGTGACTGTCTGACAGCAGAGTCCTGGCTGTTTCTGGCATGTGACTCCCATGCCAATCTTAGACTAGGCCCCTAATGTGACTGCCATGTAAGAGAGAAAAAGTACTTGAGGTAAGTAACGTGTTAAAGGGTATTTGTGACCAGGAATGATTCCCTTACTGCACTTGGGCACCTAGCAGAAGCATGACCCTTTTCATGACCAGGGCTGTTCAGGACATCTGTGCCTTTTGTGCCCAGAGCAAATTTTCACCTTTCAGAATGTTGCAAATTCGGAAGGTAGCAGGACTTTTGATGTCATAACCATGTAACCTGGAAGCTGCTAGAGGGGGTCATGTATGTCTACACTTGTATGTAGGGGATTTGGTGTTAACAAGATCAGTGTTTTACATGGCAGCTGCCGTTGTGTGCACGTCTGTAGCAGATGTGTGCATGTATGCAGCAGAGGTATATGAGCTGTGAGCATGCAGTGTGTGAAGTCAAGTTCTTGCGCCATTGTTTGGACACACTAGACTTATTAGGAGCTTCCTGCTCTTTTCTATAACTGAACACCAAAGTTAATGGAAGCTCCTCTGTGTTGTTAGACCCCCAGGGACTTTTAAATTAGTGTGAAATAATTTTTCACTGCTTTCTGTTGTCTAAACCTGGGATGCGCCTCATAGTCAAATATATTCTATAATCCGAAAAATAATCCCCCTGACTCCCCCCCCCCCCCCCCATCTATTTTTATTTTATTTTTTTAACTTCAACTTTTTCCAGCACATTATATGGTACATTAAATAGTCATGGAAAAAGCAAGTGGCGCATCCAGCACCAATTAAACTATCCAAAATGTATCCAGACATAAAAAAAAATAAGAAAAGCAAGACCGTGTGTATTGGTGGTGCTTTCAGCTAGTATGAGCTTTAATCCTAGTATACCAGCAATCCAAAAACCACACATTTTGAAGAGTGTGTGTATATAAAGACATAGTCCTGATACAATAGGAACTCCTCCTTTTAATGAATCTGCATGAAGATAAGATGTATAGGTATGTAAAATATATTATGTAGACATTTAGTATATGAACATTTACCACGCAGAATAAATAATGCGTTACTTTAAGAGATTGGACGCATACGGATGCATTGATACCAAATGTTTCTTGGTTTTTTAAAATTTTATTTTGATGTTTTTGTTAAGTATGGGAAAAGGTTTTTAAACCTTTTTTTAAAGAATTCAACTTTTTTTTTTTTTTTGCTAATGTTTACATTTTCTTTTGTCCCTTAGCTGTAAAATGTAGTACTATGGCCTGCAATCTGACAGGCTGTCTATCAAGTCAGACCACAGGCATGGCTTCATAGGCAATCTGCAATGGCTGTTGCCACTTCCCATCCCGCTCTATACACACCCCTTACCTCCATGATGTAACTGTAAGTCATGGAGTGTTAAGCTAGCCACCATGTCCACATTAACCTCTTATGTTTGTGTGCCTGTAAGGGTTTATATCACTATCACAGTTAAGTGGCTGGTTTTACCATAAGCTTACTAAGGTGTTTTTATGGCCCATTTTTCTTCCTGTAGGCAGTGGTGGATGCCAGACACTGGAGGATCAAATATACCCGCCTTAAACGACCTACTGTCTGTTTGGAATATGGCTTTCAGTGATGGTATATATGAAGGCGACTTCACCATGGCTAATCATGACAGTGAGTACATGGAAATAATATACATATTCATTCTTGGCATTCTAGAATATACCTACTGTTTTTTCTGTGATTACAGTGTATTACGCTTCTGGCTGCAGTATTGCTAGGTTTCCTGAAGATGGTGCTGTTTTATCACAAACCTTAAAGGACCAAGGTAAAGTGTAAGACCTTTCATGCCTTCTACAGCATCTTCATCTTGATGTATTTTCCTTTTAACAGTTTTAGTATATTTCTTTCTTGTTTGGTCAGTTCCGCCAGACATCTATTTGTTCTGTGCTCCTGTTTCTGCTACTGTACTACTATATGCTATGGTTCTGTTTTAACCATATTTCTGCTGAAGTGTCATGTAATCATAAACTGCGTGTCTTATAGCTCCTCCATCCTGAAGGTGCGATCACACGTTGCAGATTTGGGGCAGATCTGCAGCTACTTTAACCACTTCAATTTGAATTCAAGAGAGAGCTGCAGATTTGCATCAAAATCTGTAACAAATCGGCCACCCTAAGGGTACTTTGACACAGGCCAACAGTCACCTGGGTAATCACTCAGAAGAGCAATTACAGGCACTTGTCGTCCTGTGTAGACATGGGACTTGACAGGGCAAGTGAGCTCCGCTAAAAACCAAGCCACTGTGTAAGCAGGAAGTCGTTCATCTATGAAGTAAATATAAAAAAAAGTGTAGTTATAGGCGCAATCCCATTTAACTCAGAGGCACGAGACGTATTTTTGAGCTCGACTCCTGTTTTTGTTGAAAATTAATCCTGCATACAGACGTGTTTCGGGGCCGTTGCACCCCTTCCTCAGTAGTTTAGCTGAGGATAAACTGTACATATAATGGAGAATGTTTGTTTGTTTGTTTGTTTGATAGGGAGATCATTTAACATTTTTAAATTTGATAGTAAGGAAAGACTTATCAGAGATTAATAAATAAAAATGAACACAAGCAAACAATTAAATTAACAATTAAGAGTAATTATGTACATAACTTTCAATTTGTTAAATGAACTAGGTGTGACGTTTCGTGGACTGGCTGCAGCCTCTTAGATTCGTCAATCGATCAATTTCACTCCCATACTTAGAATAAGGGAGGAAAAAACAATTTTGAAACCAAAACATCGGTATATAGATTTGCTCTGCTCCTTTTTTTTTTTTTCTTCTCCTCTTTCATTAGTTTACCAGTAAGTATTAGGACATTATGGTAGCAGTGTTTCTGGTGGCACATCACACTCACATTAGCTTGATTACCACAAAATACAAACACAGCTTGGCTCCTCCCACAGCAGTGACATCACCACAGGTCCTTCAGCCCACTGGATCTCTGTGGTGGTGGTAGGTCAATGTGTTCTGTCAGGACCGCTGAGTTGTGTAGGAAATTATAGTCCCAGTGTTTCTGGTGGCGCAGGGGATGCTGGGAGTTTACATGTCTAACACGTTCCCTATAGAATGGTTAGATTCTTAGGTATATTCATATGTGTAGTTAGCATGATACTAGTATCCCAAAGTAAGGGCTTATTCAGATGGGCGTATATCGGTTGGGTTTTCACACCCGGACCATATATACGCTGCCCCTCTCTGCAAAGGGCGGAGGCGGGACGGGAGCTAGTGCACTGAGCTCTCGCGCCCTCTCCGCTGTTTGCAATGGGATGGGGTGGAACTTGGCTCCGCCCCTCCAATTGCAAACAGTGGAGAGGGAGCGTGAAAACCCAACAGATATACGACCGCCTGAATAAGCCCTAAAGGTGTATGAACGTGGCTCAAATCTGCAGTACAGGAGTCACCTAGATAATATGTACTACAGTCTGCAGTTAAAAATCAACACCGCCCCACCGACCTGTTTCACCACAGGACAAGGCCATCTCGGTGGAAAAAGGCTATGTAATTATAGCCCTTTCCCTCTTTAGACTCTAAAAGTCTAACAAGTTCCATACAGAATGGTTAAAGGGGTTGTCCGCCACCCAAACTGATTTTTTTTTCCCCCCCCCCATTAATGCCCTGTGGAGTAGAAGCATCACACACAACAGCCTTTCCCATAAAAATCGATATTCTGCTTACCTTTTCATTCCTTTTCTTCCCTTTATAAAGTTTGCCTGAAGAATTCTTCAAAGATGGCGCCGCTGGGTAGTTCCCATGATGCACTGCTGCCTCTCTCCTCAGCGTGCACGCTCCGGATGACACCGGTCACATGACTGGAGGACCGGCATCATAATGCAGACGCACGCTTCACTGCTTTGAATAGAGCCGGCAGCCGTCCGGTCCCATTCAGAGCAATGAGAGGGCAGGGAGAGCAGTGCGATCTCCTGCTAGAGCTGTGACAGCTGTAGCAGTAGATTCCTTCATCTCCCTGGCATGTCCCCTCATCACTGGATACTGTGACAGCCCTGTCACGGTGTCCAGTAATGAGGGGACATGCTGAGGAGATGAAGGAATCTACTGCTAACAGCTGTCACAGCTCTAGCAGGATCGTGATCTGTAGCAGCACTTTCAATAGCAGAGAATCGCGATCCTCAGCTATTGAAAGTGAAAGTAGCACCAAACATGACTGACACACACACAGCCCCCTCCACACATGCACCCCACAGTGTCCCCCTCCAGTGCCCCCCCTCCCCCGCAAGCCACCAGCTGACAGCTCTGACCAGCAGCATCCTTCTCTCCCCCCCCCTCCCCCCCCCCCCCCCTCTCCCACTGGCTGACAGCTCCGACCAGCAGCATCCTCCTTCCCCCCACTGGCTAACAGCTCCGACCAGCAGTTCCCCCTCACCCCCATCCCGGGACTACTGACTGACAGGTCTGTCACCCCTACACCTCCCCACCTCCACCCCTGACTACTGACAGCTCGCAGCACCCCTCCCCCGTGAAAGACCGGCACTCCACTCCCCCTCCTCCACTCCCCTCCCCCTCCTCCACTCCCCTTACCTGTCAGCTGAAGATCCCGCAGCCGCGCGTCCCCTGCAGGCAGACCAGAGCTTCCTGAAGCAGCTGGCAGAAGAAGACCTACTGCGCATGCGCGGAGTAGAAGAAGCGCGTCCCCATGCAGAGAACACCTGGAGCTTGCCCGACAAGAAGTTTGGAGCCCTGTCTCACTAGTGGTCTTTTCTCTCATTTTGTTGCTTTTTATTAGTGTTGGAACTAAAAATTCACACCTCCTGTTTAGAGCTCATCCCACAAATCAATTGACTTTCAAAGGAAACCTGTATCTAACAATTTGCCCTCAATCCACTACAAGAACTTGGATTTTGTTTTAAAAATGATGTTCCTCTGATCACTAAAAGGCTTTTCAATTACCCCCTTATACCTGAATAATTCTGTGACGGTTTCTGGTGCTGTATACTAATGAAGTGCGATGAGTCCAGTGTGCGCTCTGCAGTCTAGATGGGTCCAGCATAGTCATGAGACACGGTTAACCACTGCTCCTTAGGTTTGATAGCTTTCTCAATCTTCTACGTACAGATGAACGCTTTCATCCGTATATTGATTGTCTTGTCCAGAAGAGAATGCGCTGTACTCTGGTTTGGCCTCACAGATCTGTGTCAGGGCCCACATGTGGGGGATAACGTGACGGCAGTGTCTGTGGTCAGACTTGTGCAGCGTAAGGCGATCAATGTGCAGTATTTTAAACAAGAGTAGGCATATTTATGAGCAGATTGCACAATCACGTGTCAATCGGGCAGGAGGCAGGGTTGCAGAGTAGAAATCTGCCCTACTGACAGTCCTAGTAACTTACATTCTAGTTGGAAAAAGTTTTACCTAAGGCCTCATGTCCGCGGGCAAAAGAAGAATTAAAATCCGCAGCGGATTTTAACTCTTCTCCTGCCCGCGGATCCGCACCCCATAGGGATGCATTGACCACCTGCGGGTAGATAAATACACGCGGATGGTCAATAAAAGTGATTTTTTTTTTTTTTTTTTTTTTTTTAAATGGAGCATGAAAAAATCTGGACCATGTTCCATTTTCGTGCAGGTCTCCCGCGGGCTTCTATTGAAGCCTATTGAAGCCTATGGAAGCTGTCCGGATCCGCGGAAGACCAAAATCGGAATTTACTCACCTGCTCCGGATCTTCCCTTCGCCGCGGCTTCATCTTCTCTCCGTCGCGGTCGGGTCTTTTTTTCTTTGGGCCGGCGCATGCGCGGGGCACGCAATTGACGTGCCCTGCACATCTGCCGGGCTGAAAAAAGATCTGGCCGCGGCGAAGGGAAGATCCGGAGCGGGCGAGAAGTGAGTTAATTCTTATTTTTATGCCTCATGTCCGCGGGGCAGGAGGGACCCACTGCAGATTCTCCATGTAGAATCCATAGCGGGCCTGATTTTCCCCGTGGACATGAGGCCTTAGTATTACTTGAGTTAACTGTGGCTTTATACCCCAAAGAAGAGAAAAAATAATAGTAATTGTACTTGAAGCAACTGCAGCTTGGCAGTAGTATTTTGTGTGGTTAGAAGCTGGTGACAGGGTGCTCTTTAAATCTTACCCGTCAAGAGATTTGCACTACTGTCAATTTTCACAAACTGCCATGGGCTTGGAAGGCAGGTACAGTGGGGTCTCTGCACTTCTGGAAATGCCAAATCCTCGCGTTAATTTTTAAAAATGTCTCCTTTTAGGTGGTGCTGCATTGCACATTCAGTTCAGAGGACCGGTCATTTCTGCCATCTGTTAGTAAATGCTTGTAGTAGTATCATTTCATGAAGAATACATTTTTACTAGGAATACTGTATTTGCTGTTCTACTGTTCCTCTTTTAGAAATTCATGAATTGACAGCTCGGTCTTGCCATTCTCCTCGTCAGAATGGTGTGTACCTATTAGGCCAGCACTGGGTGTGCAGTATCAGACTATGTAAGGACACATCCCTTCGGTAAGGGGAATGGTAACACCCAGATGTCAGTTTGGTCATGTGCACCAAAACTATTTGACGGGGAAGTCCATTTAAAAGACCAGACGCTGGAATGGTGGCAGGTCCTGTTCTAAACCTTGTTCCCCACTCCATCTATATTATAGACCTTTTTAGCTTTTGTCACACAATAGGTTTATTTGTCTTTCTTCCATTACTCATTTTGCTTCTTTTCTGTACAGGACTTGAAGTGTTGAAACAAGAAACTTCTGTGGTTGAAAATGTCCCTGTGCTAGGGCTCTTCCAGACACAAACTGAAGGAGGGGGCAGAATTGTGCTGTATGGAGACTCGAACTGCTTAGATGACAGTCACCGCCAGAAAGGTATCATTAAACCAGCAGTACTTGGGGACAGCTTGGATAAAAAACAGTGCAGCACATTGTCTTGTAAAGTTACAATTGTATTGGCAAATAAGGAACATGAGTTAATTTTTTGTACTCTATATTTTTTTTGCATTGAAAACATGGAGGTGTAGTGAGGGGGAAAAGATTGCAACTGTCCTTTTCCTCCATTCTGTCTCTGTCTCCTATAAAAATCCCTATTTTTTTTTTTTTTTAACAAATACGGTTTCCCTAAAAATAAGACCTACCCAGAAAATGAGCCCTAGCATGATTTTTGAGAGTGCTTGAAAAAAAAGCCCTACCCCAAAAATATAAACCCTAGCTACATTTAATGAGTCACTTTTAAATAGTGTCCGGGCAGCTAGATATGTGAAAAAGTAAAATCTTCTGGAGCAAAATTAATATACCAGTCATGTATGCACAAGAATCCATATTGATTAGTCCCAAAGGTTGGGAGCCGAAAGAAGAAAACATGGCAAACTAATGTGCAGTAACTCACGCTGTCTGGGCATCAAGTAACCCTGAAAAGGGGGACAAATCTAACAACTATCACACTATGAATATGAACTATCTGAATGCCAAGAAGGATCTCCTAACAGGAGACAGCAGAGGCATTTAAGATGCTTCTGACCCATCCCTTCGTGTTCTCGCTCTACAAGACCTATTAAATGTTGATGATACAACATGGAAAGAACTTTTTTTCTTTTAAAATCTGCAGATTGCTTTTGGCTTCTTGACTCGTTACTCCAATACACTTCCTATGGAGTGTTACCAGCAAGCATCAGTCACTCTGAGAACAGACAGAAGCCTCCAACAGGTGAAGGGAGCCAACCGCCAGAGAGAATGGAAGGTAACTATTTCACATTTAGAAGGTTTCCTGATCAAGACGTTAAATACAACTTTCTTTAACCCCTTAAGGACATGGCCTATTTTGGGCTTAAAGGGGTTGTCTCGCAAAAGCAAGTGGGGTTATACACTTCTGTATGGCCATATTAATGCACTTTGTAATATACATCGTGCATTAAATATGAGCCATACAGAAGTTATTCACTTACCTTCCCTGCGCTGACGTCCCCGTCTCCATGGCTCCGTCTAACTTCAGCGTCTAATCGCCCGATTAGACGCGTTGCGCAGAAGGGTCTTCTGCCTTCGGCTCGGTTCGGCAGCAGCGGCGTTCTGGCTCCGCCCCCTTCTACGCGTCATCGCGTAGCTCCGCCCCATCACGTGTGCCGATTCCAGCCTCCTGATTGGCTTGGAAAAATGTGTTTTCACTGGAGTGGCCCTTTTAACCCCGAATTGCATTCGGGTTTTTGAAGTTTACTATTTGAAATTGTCAGATGAACCTCTATCAACTTGTCAGAAAATAACTTCTTGCACTGCCTATATGTAATGGCACTTAACAAAACGCAGATTACAAGAGCAAGTTCTGGGGATGCTTAAAAATCTCAGTTCTGAAGCCTGCAGTGATCTGAATAGAAGTTATGATTTGCACTACAGTAATTCACTTGAAAACTTTGTTCTCTTTCCAGGAAACCATCTTCATCGCTATTCTAAAGTGTTAGAAGCTCATTTGGGAGATCCCAAGCCTCGACCATTGCCAGCTTGTCCTCATCTATCTTGGGCCAAACCACTGCCCCTCAACGAAACTGCTCCTAGGTGTGTAATCCATGGACACATTAGTTTTACTTGGTTAGAAAGATGAAACGTAGTAACTCGACAACCTGTAGTAGCATCTAAATTGTAGTTGCACTAGTGTGGTATGTTGGCTTCCTCTTGTCTGCACTGTAAGTTGGAGGATAGTAAACAAAAGATACAAGTTCATAGAATTTGTGTTCAACTGCTTCTTGGTATAGATGGATATTGGCTTGTGTTATGATGACTTTGAATTTCAAGGGCTGTCTTTTATACCACACACTCAACAGTAATCATGTGTAAGGAAAAGCTAATTATTTTATTATAGGGGCTAAATTATACTTTTTGTTTCTGGCAGCAATCTTATCGGCTGTTTTTAGTAACAACTGTCAGAACTGAGTGCAGTTCTAAACGATCTCACACGGTGTTAACCCCTTAGTGACCGCCCCATTGCCTTTTTGCATCCTGGCTAAGTGGGCTTTAATCCTCAGGGCCATAAAAACACGCTCGCCCTGAGTATTAAAGCCACGGGGCCTGTGTATGGGGGAAGGGGGGGCTGCGGGGAACAACCCCCAGTCATGCGATCGCCGCTACCTACCGCATGACGGCGATTGTATAGAAGTTTTAAAGTTAAATCAAGTTAAAGTTTGAGCTTTCCTCATGGATCGGATCCATGAGGGGAGCTGAAAGTACTCACCCCTGTCTTCTGTGATGTTCTGGCCCTTCCAGGACATGGTGCCCACTTCTGTGCATGCGTGAACAGATGTAAACGTCTGTTGCGTGCTCAGAAGGGCTCGTTGCCCGGGAAATTTAAAATCTATCTGGCTCCTGGCTACCATGTGTTGCCGAGAGCAGAGAGATAGCACCAGAGACCGCTGTATGAGGTTACTGGTAACATGGCTGCCGTTATCCAATGGTTAGCGGTGATCATTTAAAGTAAAAAAGAAAAAAGTGTAAGAAGTAAAAACAAGTTTAAAAAGTTCGTTTCATCTCCCCTCACAGATCATATCCGTGAGAGGAGATGAAATTACGTACATAAGGCCCCCAGATTTATTTGTGGACCTTACCCTGGGTTCTGCACACGTGCCTGTCGCTAGAATGGCGGATGAATGTGCAAAAGCTGCGGATTTCCAGGGTAATTTAAAATCTCCCTGCTCCTAGCTACCAAAAGTAGCTAGGAGATTTCATGGGGGGGGGCGCGGTATACAGTCCCTGGTCATGTGATCGCCGCTATCCAATAGCTAACAGCGATCACTTTAAAAGTAAAAAAAAAAATAAACATTTAATTTCACCTCTTGTCATGAATCCGACTTGTGAGGATAGGTGAAATTAATTACCTAAGTGCTCCAGCAATGGCCCCTGGCGGGGACCTTTCCCCAACTTCGGTGCGTGCGCCCGTCGGCAAAACCGCAGACATAAGCGCGGAAACTGAGGAGGACTCAGAAAATTTAAAATCTACTTACTAAGGTAACTTGAGGAAGTCGCGGTTCTTGTGACGAAACGTGTCGTACTGTTTTATTTTGGAATAAAGACCATTGTCTATTCGGAGGAGTACACTAGGACTTCCCTTTTGAGCGCCGAGACCCCTTTTTTTTGCTGCATTTTTGTTTGATTCTACTTGTTACTAAAGGTAGCCTAGAGCAGTGGTCCCCAGTCATGTGATCAACAGTTTTTAAGTCCATTGGAAAACTGTGAAGTGTAAAGCTCCTTTCGTTTGGGCCCTGTTGTGTATACAGACATAAGATTAGGGCCACAATGGGTAAGTTTCTGAATCCAGTACAAACAGGGGGATCCATTTTTGGGTGCAAATCTTCATTTTCATGTGCATTATAGAAGAATAAAACTGTCTTTTTAAAATGACAGATTTGCAAAAATATATGAAACTTGTTATCCTAAATTGCATTAACTCCTGAAAAACTGTGGGGTCAAAATACTCATGACACCCCTCAGTGAATATATTAACCCTTTGCAATCCAATTTTGGAATCTGGGGTTTTCTTTCTGCCATTTATACAATAGCGCCATCTGCTGGCTAGAGCCAGTACTGTGGTATGGGACATGCTGAAGAGGCCCCTGACAACAGAGCGGCCAGTAATAGACAGTAAGAATACCCTGCCGGACGTCTTCCGACATCGGAGCTGTACAGCCTTCAATCAGAATGTCTTTAGACGTCAGACAGTGGGTTGGAAAGAGTTAAGGGGTGTTTTTAAAATGGGGTCATTTGTGGGGGTATCTATCATTCTGACGTCTATGAGCCTTTGCAATCTTGGCTTGGTGTAGGAAAACAAAATATTCCTCAAAATGTTGATAACTAATGTTAAATTTTGTACGTCTCCTAAATAGTTAAAAATAGTTTTTCAAATGTGTGCCCATATCTTATCAAAAATGTGTACAGTACGTTTGCACATATTTAAAATATTTGCAGTTGAAAATGTGAGACTATTTTTGCTAAATTATCCCAATTGTGGCACTTTTAATAAATATACACAAGTTCTATTGGTCTATCTGTACCACCTAATTGAAGTACAATATGCGGCGAAAAAACAATGTCAGAACCACTCGGATATGCAAAACCTTTACGGAATTACAAAGGGGCAGTTTTCTAAAATTTGGCTTTTGTCACTAAGGTGCAAATGAGCTTCGTCAGTAAGGGGTTTAAATATATAGAAGCTATAGGTTGTATTCAGATGAGATAAACTGTATAACAAGAAAAAGACTTGCGCTGCTTTACTTGTAGGAGACGGATTAATCTCAAAAAATCAGTCTCAAATTTGAGTTTTAGCAAGTATTTGTTACTCTATGAGGCTTTGCCCTCTTTTATTGTATAAATAAACTTCTTTCTCTCAAATTTGAGACTGATTTTTTGAGATTTATTAATCAGTCTCCTACAAGTAAAGCAGCGCAAGTCTATAGTCTTTTTCTTGTTATACAGTTTATTTGTATTATTCGACCTCTTATGAGGGACGGAGTACTTTTATGACTTGCAGCTCTCCAGTGCTCTGGATTATCTATTTGTCGGTGTGTGGATAAAGTAACCGCTATAAGCCTACCAGGATATGGGGTGCTGACATGATCACCTTAGGGTGACATGTCTGGCACCAGGTGAGTTATTACAGTATATCATTTTGATCCCTTTTGAAAAGTGCTCGGCGCTCTCCTTGATTTTGATCTCCTTCAGATGAGATGCAACATAAACATTTTAAGTGGCAGTTTGAGGTCCAGATTTTAGCACAAATCATAACCTATATGTTTAAGAAAAATGTACTTCTTGAGACATAGTCTTCAGAGATGTAATCTTCTCGTTCAGTAACCTGTGGAAGCACCAGAAACTGCTATCTATAGACCTGGATAAAGTGGCTTTACCCAACGTCCGTCAAAGTCGGCCACAAGTGAGACCCTTATCACCCGGTGAAAGTGGAGCCTGGGATATACCTGGAGGTTAGTATATATATATTGCTTTGTATACAAGTATAGATGATATAGGGACGCTAAAGCCAGATGTGAGTAAAGGAGACAAGCTTACCAACAGACTGCTTGTCAATCTGCAGGATTTTCTTTGTTCCTGAAACAAGTCCTGTAGAGAACGGAGCGTAATTTCCTGTTGATCAGTTTTGTTGTTTACTGGTGAACTGAGCAGGTGGGCCTTGACAAAGGGGAGGAGTTTAATCTTTGTGTTTTACTGTAGTGGGAGAGGCTCCTGCTGCTGCCAGTTACTTTAGCTGGGCTGAGCTCATGGGACCCACAGAAGATCTTTTTCCTTTATTTTATATCTCTTCAGTTTTAATCGCATTGTGATCAAAAATGATGGTGAATATTAAGTGTGCATTAGTGGGATATTGTGTATTTAGTGCTCCTTTATAAGGTTACATCACCGCTAACTGAATAAAACACTTTGATGGTTGTGCATTATTTTGCATTAGTGGTGAAGTGTGCTTTTCAGTTACTTGGTAGCGTCTTATGTCTAAGATTTAACTCCTTTTATCATATGTAACTAAAACCTGAATTATAAAATTTCCCATATTTTCTGAGAGACCTCTGTCACATTCTGCCCGTCCCCTAACATCTTGATGCAAAATTGCATAAAGGTAACCAGGAGTCTAAAGCTTAACATCAAATAGGCGAAGAAAGAGCAGCTTGACATGTCTCTGGCAGTTTTGCTCTGCAGGAAGCATGGTGGTGTATTATGGGCAACCCACAGATGCCTATGGGCAGTGTGTAATGCTTCGTTCTCCCTGTGGTGGTCTTCCAGGATGATCCCCTGCAAATTAATGATCTCAGAATATTCTGCTGTAAGAAATCAACTTCTTTTTAAGGGACCCTCCTGATAAAAGGAGGTGTTAAAACACCTTTAACATCTCCCACTGCCATTAGGGGGGTTATGCAAAGGGGCTGCAGATGCGAAATGCATCTGTGGGACTAGTTTTCTCATCATTTGCTGTTTTTCTCTCCTTACAGGCATTATGCCTGGACGGTATAACCAGGACGTGGGCCAGACCATTCCAGTCTTTGCATTTCTTGGCGCTATGGTAGTTCTGGCTTTCTTTGTGGTACAAATTAACAAGGCCAAGAGCAAGCCAAAGAGACGGAAACCTCGAGTCAAACGACCTCAACTTATTCAACCGTTTCACCAACCAAAGACTCCATCTGTCTGAGCTATGGCTGATTTGCCATCTGCTGCCAAAGACGGCTGTACGAGCTCTAAAACAAACTTTACTGTAGCCTCTTTCTCTGACCAAACCGAACATTGGTAGGAATCGCTTCTTTTATATATTATGTAAAATAAATCCCTTTTTCGAAGCGCTTTTCACTACCAAAAAGGGACAGTGGGGCAAATGCAATATGTAAGAAGACTTGTGCTCAGCACAAACCAAAACTAGACACGTCGTTTTAAAAAGGATGTTTACCCCAAATCAGTGACTTTTATTTTTATAAATGTTTTTGTAATTTTGATCATTTTTCCATCTTTACCGGTGGATTTTGTTTTCAATAAATAAACTGCTTGTAATAAAACTCCATGTACTGCCTTCTAAAATCGCACAGATGTAATCATGGGATATGAAGTGCTGCATGTATGGTCTCTATACCCGTATGTGCCTGAAACAGGATGTGTGGACAAACCCAGCATGTTCCTGTATGGTCTACTGTCCTACACAAGGGTATTCATATGACATGTATTGTGAGCCTCTTGTAGGTTGTGATCGGAGCTGGCCAATACACTTATCACCTGCTCACCATGGAATGTACACAATCCGTGCTCATACAACATTCAGTAACTGGATGCCGCCCCACTATGTATATGGAACCAATTAGCTTTTATCTCGCATCCTCTAGCTTTTTACTGGTAGAATAATAATGGACTGCTTCTTCTAAGTAGTGTCATTACTCTGGTCCCTTTTTATTGTATAACTTAATGTTTAAGTACTTTGGGAGTCATGTAAATACTGTGTTGATATTAAGCCTTTAGTGACTGATAAATCCCCCATAAGCAGGTGCTAGTTCCGGTCCCCTGATGTACCTATCAATTATGGACGTGCATAAACATGGTCCCAAGTCTGTGGTTGGTTGGTCCCCTGACACCTTACTGTGTCAATCAGAATGGTACCCATTTGGAGTTCTGTGATTAGTCAGTTCTAATCTTCTGTCACTGTCTGTCTCATCAGACCAGTTAGTCCTTTAGATGCTTTTTGGCAAACTTCAGATGGACTTCCATGTGTGTGTTGGAGAAGCTTCTTTCTGGCCACGCTACCATATTCTCCAGATTGGTGGAGTTCTGCAGTGATGATTGAGCCTCTGGAAGTTTCTTCCATCTGCACACAGGATCTTTTGAACTCTACCAGGGTTGACCATTGGGTTCTTGGTCACCTATCTTACCAAGGCCCTTCTCCCCCCAATTACTTGGACTCTTCCTATAGCTGGCCAACCAAACTTCTATTTAACCCCTTAAGGACCAGGCCCTTTTTAGGGATTTTACCCATGTGGTTTTACTCCCAGATTGCTTTCCTTTTAGTTAACAAAATTATAAAAAAAAAATTTTTCCCGTGATACACAGGGCTATTTTTTTAATTATTTTCACTGATTACTTCCCCCCCCCCCCCCCCCCCCCTTTTTTTTTTAAATTGGGGGTAAAGGGCTAAAATGTTTTATTTTTTTTTTTTTTAAGGCCGCCTGCACACGGGCGGAAATCCCGCAGCGGGATTTCCCACGGGATTTCCACCACTGAAAGCCTGCATAGGAGTGCATTACAATACGCACTCCTATGCAGACAGCCACGGTTTGGCCGCGCGAAATCTCGCGCGGCAAACGACGCGGCATGTCCTATGAGCCCCGCACAGAAACGTCACTCACCCGGCCGCCGGCTCCGGTCTGCGCATGCGCCGGCTGCCCGGCAGCCAGCACATGAAAGAGCCGGGGCCGCCAGGCGCGGGTGAGTACGCGCTCGTCCCTGCAGGCTCTCGGGTCGGGTCCCGCGGCGAGAATTCTCGCCGCCGGATCCGACCCGCTTGTCTGCAGGCGGCCTAACATTTCTAGTTTGTTCGTTTTTTGTTTTTTTTTTAATTTGTATATTTACACTAAAAACATGGGAATGGGTTCCTCATTTTGTTTTGAACATTTTGATATGTAATGTGTATGGTTCTGGTTTACAGGGCGCTTATAACAATGTTTTTGGTTGGCGTCTGTTTTGGGTTATTTTCTTTCTTATGTATTTAGTTTTATTCTGTAACTTTTGTTTTACTTATGTTTTTACTATCTATGTCACCCATGACGTCCTATAAGACCTCTGGGGGACGTTCCCATGTCGTTTTTTTATTTGACACTTTCTCACTGTAGCTGGGGCATCCATAGGAGCCCCAGTTACAGTGGGAAACAACCCCTGCAGTGATATTAGTCACTAGGAGAGTTGGTCAGGGTCTAGTACGACCCTGCAGCTCTGCCATAGCAGAGAATCCGGCAGTCACATGACCCTCCGGCTCCCGTAGTGAAAGTTACACTTTTACTTTCGCTTTTGAGTACACAGCGCTCATTGAGCACTGTGTACTTGGGGAAGGAAAAGGCAGAAAGGGTGAAAGATTCCTCCTGTTAGTGACAGCTGATAACCCGTCCTTCCTCTGATTGCAGAGGAAGGAGGCTTAAAGCGCTGCCGTAATTTTACATACGGCTAGGCTTTAAGCCCAGGACAAGGCACCGTAAATTTACAGTGCTTGGTCCTAAAGGGGTTAAGAATATATATAAGCTCTTGGGAACTTTCAGTGCAGCAGAAACGTTTTTGTAGCCTTCTAGACCTGTGCCTCCATATAATCCTCTTTTTGGAGTCTACATGCAGTTTTTCTTTCCTCTCTTCATGGCTTGCTTTTGGCTATTATATGTATTGTGAGCTGTGAGATTTTTTACAGATGAGGGTGTCTGGACATAATTCTAAAAATCAAGGTTTAGAAACATCCTGAAGATGATCAAGAGAAATGGGACTTCCCCAGAGCCAAATTTCAAGTGTCAAACCAAAGGGTCTGAATACTTATAAGGCATCGGTCAGACGAATGCATTCTTTTTCGCTCCTATGCGTGTTTATTAGAGCAATTGGTGTCCTATGAAGTTTTCACATGTCTGTTTTTTTTTTTTTAGAGGCGCAAAATACTTGCACCTGCAGAAGATGGGACATGCGAGTGCCAATGCACCCATTGACTCGAATTTTGCACATCCGTGGAGCCGTGTTTCTTTTGCACACATAGGTGCGCAAAAAAACACGCTGATCTAACCACGGCTTAACGATGTACAAGACATAACGTAAAAAGTGAAAGGATCTGAAGACTTTCTGGACCAACTATATGTGTCAGGCAGATATGCAGCTGATTATAGTTGTGGCATTATTAAATTAACTGTCTTGCCACCCGAGGCACTAAAAGTGGTTCCTCCATTGGACTATAAAAAGGCTCTCAGAAGTCAACCTCTTTTCCGCTTGTGTAGAACTTCTTGACCACAATCAAAGATTTCGCCCAGCAAACAGTTTTGAGAGGGGCACATTATTGGAGTGCAAGAAGCTGGATTATCGTATCAATGAATTGCCTGTCACCTGGGCCGTTCCAACCAGACTGTTGGGAGGTATGGGGACCAGTAGATGTGTGAGGGCACGCACACAAGGTGACCAGGCCTGGGGTGCCCTCAACAGACCACAGGGAGAGGATCATCTGACAAGCATGAGCCGTTCCCCCTGCCTCTTTGTCCACCATCCAGAGACTGGTAACCGACCCATTGTAACCGACTCCTGTGTCTGTCAGAACCATATCCAGTTGCTTGGCTGGAGGGGTGGAACCAGGTTGTCTTCAGTGATGAATCCAGGTTTATTTTGGGCACAGATGACAGTGTTCATGTCTGGAGACCTCAGGGTGAGCGCCTCAATCCTGCCTTTTCTGTGGAGCGGCACACTGCCCTCTGCTGGCGTGATGGTCTGCGCGGGTCGCATATGGCAGTGTACATTAAGTGTTTATGTACGAAAATAGCAAAACCTAAAAAAACTGTATAAACTTGGTATTGCTGGAATCATGCTGACCCACAGAATGTTATCGCTGTATTTATTTTGCACACTGAATGCGGTAAAAATGAAATCCAAAAAAACAAATGGCAGAATTTTTTACCTAATTCCTCCCCCCACCCCACCAAAAAATTATAAAAAAATGATGGCATTAAAACATACTAGTCCTGCAAGAAAACAAGCCCTGATTTAGCTATGTTAACTGAAAAATTAAAAAGTTATGGTTCTAGAAATTTGAGAAAAAATTTGATAACTGTTCCAACCCTCTGCATGCAGAAAACTGATCGAGCCATTCACTTTTAATAACTGTTTGTTTACAGTGAATGGAGGAAGAGCCCATGTAAATGAGGCATAAGGGGTTAATCTCTTATGGGCGCTGTCATGAGCCTAAGGGAAACAACAACAAAAAATCACTGGGGCAGAGGAATCAAAAGATTCTATAGCACTTTCACTGATTTGATACCTAAAATATAACTTATTTGAATCTTTTAAAATTTGCTCCAAAACAAACAGTGTATATCCCCACCACCTTTTGTCTAGTCAATGCAGTCAAATATAATGTAAGACGGCAGAACCAGACAGGCACACATCTCAGGGCCTATTAAGGGCTTAGCCGATATACGCTACCATGTGATGCACGGGCTCCACGAATATGCTGTCCAGCGGGGTGGAGACAGCTTAGCTCTGCTAAAACTCTCCCCTTCCCTCCCCCCTCGCCGGCTGTTTGCAATGGGAGGGGGCGGAACTAAGCTTAGCTCCATGCCCTCACACTGCAGACAGCTGGAGGGAGGAGAGAAGGGGGAGAGAGTTTAGCAGTCACACTGCTACACTCCCTCCCACCTTCCTTCTCTGGCTGCTGTCATTGGCTGCCATAGCAGTCTATGGCAGCGGCCGTAATCCAGCCAGGAAGAGAGCTCCAGGACTACTCTGGAATCCAATGCCTCAGATGGTAGCGTGAAACGGCTGCTGATATACGCTCGTGTGAATAAGCCCTAAAATAGATCCCAAGTCCATGTTGGCAGAATATATTGGACATGAGATCCTATTATGGTATAACATAGGTGGAAATGCACAACCCGTTTCCCTGTAAATACAGCTACAGAGTGTGTGGGTACATTTTAATAGATGACCATGACCTAACTGAGCATAGCAATGCTTAGCAGCAAGCTGGGCTATAGTTTGCGGGTGGTTTCAGCACTGGCTCATAAAGTAACCCCTTAGGGCAGTGTTGGCGAACCTATGGCACGCGTGCTGGAGAGGGCACGCCGAGCCCTTTCTGCCGGCACGCGTGCTGTTCGCTAGTATCACCCGCTCCTCCGCACTGCAGCTCAATAGGAGAGCTTCCTCCCCTGTCAGAAGTATAGGCGGGCAGTTCAAATCCAGCACTGACGGCAGCCTGAGGTGAAGGGGATGGCCGACACACACTGTTATCTAGCAGCTCCTCGTCCCCCCTCTGCACAGCAGCCTAAATCAGAGCGCTTCCTCCCCTGTCAGAAAGAAGGCGGGCAGTTGAAATGTGGAGCCGATGGCAACCTGCACTCAAAGTGATTGCCCTGTGAGCAGGGTAGAGCGGAGCTGGAGTGCAGCAGTAAGGAAAACCTGGATGGAGGTTTGCGACTTTTCGCTCACGGATGGAAAATGGCAGCATGTTCTATTTTGGCCAAACGCACAAAGCATTGCGGAGTCCACAGCGGGCGTCCACCTCCGGACTCCACAGCAAATACCGCCCATAGCATGCTAGGGAAATACGTGGTTTCACGTGCATGAGCAGAAATTGATTGCGATTTTATGCTAGCAGAGGAGAAATCGCAGCATGCAGCAATTCTGTGAGGACTACGCACGGACGGCTTCCATTGAAGTCAATGGAAGCAGTTTATCCTGCAGACCATTTTGCAGTGTCAACGCGGCATAATCTGTACTGCGCATACACGCTGTCTGACACATCCGCAATACAGATTATGAAGAATCCAGATAGGTACGCGGGGGTCACTGGCCGGGCACAGGGTTGGATTCGGCTGCGGGATCTGACCCAGCTGTGTGCAGGCGTCTCAAAGGTCACATTTAACCCCTTAATGACGTGGCCCCTTTTTTTTTCCCCATTGTTTTTTTCCTCCCCTCTTAAAAAATCGTACCTCCTTTATTTATCCGCCGCTGTATGAGGGCTTGTTGTTTTTTGCAGAACGAGTTGTATTTTTCAATGATGCTATTTAACGCACCATATAATGTGCTGAAAAACTCTTAAAAAATTGTAAGTGGAGTAAAAAATCTTTCAGTGCATCTTGATTCTACGGCGCACAAACTGCAACAAAAGTGACCTGTTAACGTTATACTTTGGGTGAGTACGATTACTACAATACCAAACTTATACCAGACATCTAATTTTTAAAATTTATTTTCTGCCGCCATCTTCTGCGCGCAATAACATTTCGGAATACATAGGACTTTTTGATTGTTTCTTATTGCATTTTTTCTGGAAGACAGGGTGACTGAAAGTGCATTTCTGGCATTCCTTATTTTTTTTTCTGACTATGTTCACCATGCGGGGTAAATATTGTGCTACTTTGATAGATCAGACTTTTACTGACACGGTGATACCAAATATATGTTTTTGTTTTATGATTTTGATTTTTTTATTATAGATATGGCAAAAGGGGGGTGATTTAAACTTTTCTGATTATATTTTTTTAACATTAATAAAACACTATTGCTCTTATTTGTACTTTTTTTTTTTAGCCCTCCCCTAGGGGACCACAACTAGCGATGCTTTCATCGCTTCTGCAGTATGATGTAATGCCGCAGCACTGCATCATACTACAATTCAGCAGGCAGCCTATCAAGCCATCTCACACGGGAGGTGGGCGTACGGGACCCCCAAACATCGTTTGCGGGAATTTAAAAGTTGCTGCCGATTGCAGCTATTGCCCATGGGTGTCAGCTGTAGTAAACAGCTTTCACCCACGCTGTATGAAGAGAGGTCGCCCCGCGATCTCTCTTCATACATACCCTGGACCTGCATGACCTTAATATACGTTATATAGCGGGAAGGGGTTAATAAGCAAACTGTAAACATATCAGTGGGGTTCACACGGAGTGGTATTCTGCAACATTTGCAGTATTGGCAAAGTGGACAAGATTTTGAAAATCTCGCCCACAAGCTGCGGAAAAAACCTGGACAAAAACATGTGCGAAACTGACGTGTTGCGGAATTTAATCCGCGACCTGTCAATTTTATCGCTGTCTTTGTTGCAAAGTTCACCCCTCTCAATAAAGGCTCACACCCACTTGCGTTTTTTTTAACGCTGCGATATCGCTGTGTTTTTTTAAAGCGATTGTCAATGGGACTTTCTAATGTTAAAAACACATTGCAAGTTGGTGATGTGCTATTTTTGGCTTAGGGCTTAGGGCTCACACCCACTTGCGATTTTTTTAACACTGTGATATCGCTGTGTTTTTTTAACACGATTGTCAATGGGACTTTCTAATGTTAAAAACACATTGCACAAAAATAGCACATCACCAACTTGCAATGTGTTTTTAACATTAGAAAGTCCCATTGACAATCGTGTTAAAAAAACACAGCGATATCACAGCGTTAAAAAATCGCAAGTGGCTGTGAGCCCTAAGCCTATTTTATCTCTGCCTACACAACTGAGCTGAAGACCAGAGTAGGCCATTTAGGGTGAAAACAGATGGCCGTATGTGCACCTCCGCTCACCAGCACGGGGAGCAGTTGCGCCTGAATGAGGGCATTTCTTCCCCTTTGCTGGCCATTCATACACTGCACCACAGCGCAGGAGTTTGAAAAAGAAAACTGTGGGAAAATAGGTGTTGCCCGATCTTCCCCGCACGTTCTGTTTACTACAGAGCAGGGCTAATCTTTTCTCGGCCATAGTATTAAAGGGCAAGTAAAGAACTAGTTAAAACAAAACCACTAAAATCCATTGGCTTTAGTGGTTTTTTTTGGTCCCATTATACGACCGTGATTATTACAGCAGCATAAGCGGGGAAACCACGTTTGCCTAAAAACTACCCCTAAGGGTAAAACAGATGGCCATATGTGCAACTATGCTCGCCACTACAGAGCATAGTTGCGCATGAACCGTTTTTTTTTAATCATTCAAACTCCTCTGAACCCACCCTTCCGGTTACATTGCCGCATTGGCACTTTGCAATAAATAAGTCGGTGTTGGGTTGCAAATTGGCCACTCGGTCTCTAAAAGGTTCACCATCACTGCCTTAGGGGAACGGCTGGGAGTGCAGTCTCACCCTGTCTCCAAGAAAAAAATGCAATAAAAAGCAATCAAAGTCATATGTATTCCAAAATGGTACCAACGCAAACTACAGGATGTCCTGCAAAAAATGAGCCTTTGTACAACTATGTAGACGGAAAAAGAAAACCGGTAATGTGGGCATAAGATGGTGGCAGAAAATGTAAAATAATTAAATGTCTTTGAAAAAAAAATAAAAGTAGTGCAGCAAACAAAAAAAAAAAAAACTAAGTTTGGTATCGTAGTAATCATACTGACTCATAGGATAAAGTTATTATAGAAACAAGACGCACCAAAAGATGGTGGAATGTTTTCATTTTACTCCACTTAGAATATTTTTAACATTTTTCAGTACATTATACGGTACATTAACTAGCACCATCGAAAAATACAACTCGACTCGCAATAAACAAGCCCTCATTCAGCGACGTCGATGGATAAATAAAGGAGTTACGGGGAGGGAAAAAAAGGCTATATTAAGGGGTTAAAGAGATCTGGGAGGTTCCTGTTTCCTGTCTGGAAGAAGGCAGACTCTCTCATAGGTGCTGGCATGGGCCCATGGAAAGCTGATTACCGGTGAGTAAGCTTGTTTTTGGGGGAATGGGAACGGGAACATCTATTCTGCTTTTTTATGGTGTTCATCATGCAGTATAAATTCCTGGTTTTTTTTATGACCCTAATTTTAGTTTTTGGTTTAAACAAAAACATTTTGGTATTGCTGGATTCAAATACCCATAACGTTATTTTTCCATAGATGGAGCTGTGTGACGGCTTATTTATATGATGAGTTATAGCTTTTATTGGTACAATTTTGGAGTACATACAACTTTCTTCTGATCACTTTTATTGCATTTGTTTTGGAAGACAAAATGAGCAAAGAGGTTTTTATTCCTCTTTTCTGGGAGGGGTGTTAAGTGTTCTATATATTATACAGGTGGTTAGGAATGTGGCGATGCAAAGTTATTTTCTTTTCTTTTTAATATTAACCTGGATGTTTTTACACCATTATTTATTTATTTGTCTCTTTTCCTATAACCTGGTAGGGGACTTGAACCTATGTTCCTATAATCATGTGGGTAATTCACTGCAGTAATGCAGTGTTTCTTGTCATTTGCACTGTTTCATGGCAGAAACCACTGTTCAGCCTCTAGTTGCCGTGGCAACGCACTGACCATCTGGAGGACCAATTATGTCTCACATGGAGCTCCTTCTATTAACATCTTGCATACTGTGATCAACATCCATTGTGTCTTGTAAAGTGGGTTAACCATTCCTGGCCATTCTCTCCAGTCTGGGCCGATGTAGTGGGACCCCAGCTGTCAGTTACAACCGGGTCTCGATGCAGGCTCAGCTTCTTAGCCCGTGTATGTAACTTCTTGGACAGGTCTTCCCTCCTGTTACATTCGTATATGGCATAGGTTAAAGGGGTATTCCTGGGACTTTCTAATATATCTATGGTATATGCCTTAAAAGTTCAATAGTTGCATATTCCAAAAAAGGAGTTCAGGCCCCTACCAGCCCCGGTATGGCCGTATGCAGTGACTGGGAAATGGCCAAGTGTTTCTGTAACTCCCATAGTAGTCAAAGGGCATTAAGCAAACAGTTTAGCACAGTGAGCCACGTGGTTTCTGTAACCTTAAAGGGGTTGTCCCGCGGCAGCAAGTGGGTCTATACACTTCTGTATGGCCATAATAATGCACTTTGTAATATACATTGTGCATTAATTATGAGCCATACAGAAGTTATAAGAAGTTTTTCACTTACCTGCTCCGTTGCTAGCGTCCTCGTTCCCATGGAGCCGACTAATTTTCGCCGTCTAATGGCCAAATTAGCCGCGCTTGCGCAGTCCGGGTGGTCTTCTGTTCTCAATGGGGCTCCGTGTAGCTCCGCCCCGTCACGTGCCGATTCCAGCCAATCAGGAGGCTGGAATCGGCAATGGACCGCACAGAAGCCCTGCGGTCCACGGAGGGAGAAGATGCCGGCGGCCATCTTCAGCCGGTAAGTAAGAAGTCACCGGAGCGCGGGGATTCAGGTAAGCGCTGTGCGGATTTTTCTTTAGGTCCCTGCATCGGGGTTGTCTCGCGCCGAACGGGGGGGGGGGGGGGTTGAAAAAAAAAAAAAAACCCGTTTCGGCGCGGGACAACCCCTTTAAGGAAATAGACTGTAACTTCCATTGACTTCTTTATAGTAGGAGTTCTGGAAACAACCTGGCACAGCTGTTTTTAGTGCAGCCATGTTTAGCCCAGATGGGAAAATCCTTTTACAAGCTAATGATCACTATCCAATAAGATGAACTTGTATTTTCCATTGAGCAGTATGTACATGTTATAAATGACTTTAAAATAAGAGGGTATCCTATCTCTAAGACCATATGCCTCTCAATTATGTTTCCTATGATCAATACTTCTGGACACACAATTAAACCCGCTCATTGCTGAATTTCAAAGCCAAACACTCACCATGATCAATCTGAAGGGAAATTGCTGTGATTTGTAAAAGAAAAACGTATGTATTTTTTATAATTTTCTTCATCATTGTAAGTAATGTTAAAAATGGCTGCAGATTAGCCACATAACTAATGAGGCTTCTGCCACCCTCCGCTCGGACAGACTGCTAGCAAAACCACTGCACCATTTTGATTTTTATCTTCCAATAGCAGTAGTGCAGATGAGGCGCAGCAGACCCCTGACTAGGTACCTACAGAGTCGTAAATTCCATCTGTTCTGCAATGTAATTCTGTCATGGCATCTGGGCCAATATTATTGGTTTAGAGAATCATTTTTTTAAATTTTTGTTTAGAATGAAAAATTGATAACTGGGTAGACAAACTTATATGTTGCTCGGTTCGTCGCCAATAACCCCACGTCCTGTTATGTCACAGTAAATGTGTGATGCCCTGTCAATGTGGCACATACAGTTTAAAATTTTGTGATGCATTTCAACGATAAATTTGCACCCCTGAAAGAAATATTGTTGTAACAAAGCCCTAATCTTTCTCTCCTCAAGGTCAGTGGCAGTTTAAGTAATATCTGCTGTAGCTGTGCATTACACAGAATGACCTGCAGAGTGTGCTAGTCAGGCATTCTAATACCTGCAAGAGGGAAAGAAAGGGTTAATACCCTAGTTGTAGCAAGAGTTAACTACAAAAGAGGCAGCTGTGCAGGAAGCAGCAGAGATAGGACCAGTACAGCAGAGCTTAGGTGCTGCAGGCTGGTGGCCCAGCAAAGGCCAGAGTCCGACAGGGACAACAACCCTGGACTCACACCCACGGTGGGGTGAATATGAACTGTGTTTTCATTGTATGCTGTGTGCTGTGAAAATAGTCTGGTAGGAGCCAGAGATAAAGAAATCCACGTCTCTGGAGTTTCTACATTTGTGGTGCGCCATTTCCATATAAGAGAGGTCAGCGATCCCGAGGCAAGTGGACCCCACTTGCTACATATGGTGGAGGATGCGCTGGCATGATCTGGAGTGGCGCACAAAGCAACACGTGGATGTTTGCTGGGAGCAGTGCTGCTGTATGCGGTTTAAAGGGCCAGGAGGCCGAAGTTTGCGGTTGCTGTGGGAGCAGCAGAGGACCAGGCAGAGGAAGTCTGCGAGGCAAGTTTGTGAACTTATTTATTATGGACTATACAGTCAAGATGGCGGGTGGTGCAGGAGGCAACCAGAAAGAGCCATGCTAGGGGTGTTTGCAGATGGACTTATTCGGATGTCCAGTGGCAAAGTGGCCAATAACACCCCACTGGTCGGTGTTGGAGTCTGACTACAGCGCTTTGAGGGCACAACAGGAGGTGTGCCTGCTAAAGGACTGTGATAACATTCCATGAAGTGGTGAGACCACTAAAAAGACTGTGCGGTATGGACTTGAAAGTGAAGAAATTGATGCCAATGTGGTTAAAATGCTGCATAACAGAATGTTTTCCTTGCAGGAGAGTACTGAGAAAACTGCAGTGTCTGCACTGGGTGCAAAAAAAGTTAAAAAAAAAACATATGGTACATAATGTGTTGCATGATATGTTTTCTGTGCACGATGATACCATGAAAGCCGCACAGTGTGCACGGACCTTTAAGGAAGATTTGTTCTGAGAACTGTGTTGCTGACTGGGTGGTGCAAGAAATGTCCATTAACCCTGAAATGTCATGTGTGGGGGATGGTGGAATGTATTTTGTACCTAATATGTGTAGATATGTTTCGCAAATGAAGTCAGGATGTGAACAGGTTGCAATGAGGAGTGCAGCCAATGCCCATGTGAGAGCCAGTGCAAGTATACCTCTAGTGAAAGAGGGAAGTAATAATGAAGATAGTGTGTGTAAGACTAGAATTGCTGGAGTGAGTAGTACTATGCCTTTAGAAAGAGAAAGGATAGATTGTACTAAATCTGCAAAAAAGAGAAAAAAGAAAAAAGCTGCTGCTAGTGAGACAAGTGAGGTTGTCAGTGCAGATCCTGAGGTTCAGGGTGAGACAGCAAGAGAACACTTGTTTAAAATTCACGAGGGATTTGCACCAATGCAAGCGCATGTAAAGTTTCTTGAGGAGGCATTGCAAACTGCTAGTAGAAATTATGAAGTTCAGTTACAGAAAGAAAGGACTATCTTGTGTCTGCTTGGAGAAGAGGCCAAGAAGCAAAGGCTGTTAGAGGAGCAGACTGATAAATTCCTAACAGAAAAGGAAAGTATTCTCCAAGACGCTGAGCAGCAGAAAGCAGAGAATGCAGCTCTCAAAGGAGAATGAGCGTCTTGAGAGATTGGCTAAGGAGGAAGCTGATTACTGGGTGTTGCTAGAACAGAAGAATGTTCAGTGTGAACAGAGATGAGAAGTGAGAAAAAGTATGAGGGATATCTTTCAACAGCCCATGAAGAGATACAAGTCCTCAGAGATGTAGCCAGAGATGAGGCTGAACGCAAAGTATGTCTGGAGGCACAATCTGTGCAGTATCAACAGGACTGTAAGAAACTGCAAATGAAAACCCAAGAGTTGGAGTTGACGTGTTGCAAGTTAGAAAGAGCTTCTACAGATGCACGGAATCAAACTACAGGTTTGCAGAATCAGGTTGCAGAGTTGAAAATGCAGTTGGCAAAGAAAAATGGTGACTTGGAGTGCCAAATAAGTCAGCTCAAGGAAGAGCTGGAACTAGAGAAAGCTGTTTGCAGTCAGGCAGAGAAGCAAGCAGAGATCTTGAAAGACGTACTGGGTTACAAGAAATATCAGGAGGCATTGCATGAGAGACTGTTGTCTCAGCTACAGATGAGCCTGGATGAGGAAGCTGAAGAATATGAAGCTCAGATCCAGGACCTTAATCAGACCCATGCGCTAGCTATGAAGGAACTGTCCCAACAGTTAGAACAAGCTGAAAAGATGAATGAAACCTTTGAAGAGGTCAAACAGGCTGTGGAAAACAAGTGTACTGAACTTACCCATAAGTTGAAGGTCCTTTTGCAGGCTAAGCAAGAGTCTGAATGCAAGAGAAATACAGTAGAGATGCAGCTTCAAGAGCTACAAATAAAAATAACTGAAGGTGACCGTGTGCAGACAGCATTGTCTGAGCAGGTGAGCAGACTGCTGGTGGAGCTGGAAGCTCAGAGTGAAGAGTCCCAGAAGTTACTGCAAGAAGAGACACAGCAGAGGCTAGGTCTCAGTGCAGACCTGAGGACTATGGAAGATGAGAAAAATGTGTTCCCCTTAAGCAGGTAGAGGAAGATGCAGAAGCTAAGAGAAACCTGTCAGAGCAGATTGCAACACTTCAGGCTGAGGTGTCTGACCTAGAATATAGACTGGAGAAGAGTGCTGTGTGCTTGGATTCTGTGGAAGAGCAGAAAAGAGAAATACAAGAGGAGTTAGAAGCTACAAGGTAGCAGTATGAAGAGAAGACAGCTGCCTGTGATAAGCTTGAGAAGGTTAAAGTAAGTCTTCAGCAAGAGACAGATGTTTCTGTGGAGCTTGGTCTCCAAAATGAGCTTGTGTTCAAACTCAGATGGACACAGAAAATGTGAACAGCAGCTTACAGAGGAGAAAATCAGGTCTGCAAGATATGTCACTGAATGTGAGCGTGCTGAAGAAAGGGTCTGTATGAAAAAGACTGAAGGGTTAACTTTGACACCCTAAAAATTATGTCAGAGAAAAAGGGGCTGTTCCAAAAGTCTGCCAAGAATTTAAGCGTGAAGATGAAACGCTGGGCAGCAAAGTGGCATGTTGCTGAAAAGAGGGTTCAGAGACTAGTGCGGTCTAGGAGCCAGTTCAGACAGCAAGTCAAAGAGAAGGGCTTGTGGAAGATTCCCAATAATGATGCTGGAAAGCGTACTCTGGTACAAAGAAAACGCAAGGGCGTGGTCCAACAACCGGTGGCAGGAATGAAGAATTGGTAAAAATAAGACACAAGTGGTGAAGCATACCAAATTATGTGAAGGTGACCTGGGCACTCCAGGTGAACAGTTTGTAAAGACTTGGACGGTCAGTTTGAAAGTCTTAACAAGCCGTTGTGCACTGAAATGGGGGACTTAGTTAGCTCCAAGGATGATGGTGAAAAGGGTGAACAAAGTTGCACTGGGAAGTCAACCTGCAAGCTGGGAGGGCACAGTCTGAGAGAGATCTGCAAGGATGTGATGAGCCGAGTGAAGACAAGAATAGAGAACTTGTCAGACAAGTAAAAATAGAAAGAGACCCCCGAGCCTGGAGTTTTGACCCTGGAGGGCCAAAAAAAAGTGTGATACATCCTACGGCCTATATCAAGGGAGGGAGGGGGGGGGGGGGGTAGCGGTGTATTACGCAGAATGACCTGCAGAGTGTGCTAGTCAGGCATTTTAATACCTGCAAGAGGGAAAGTAAGGGTTAATACCCTAGTTGTATCAAGAGTTAGCTACAAAAGAGGCAGCTGTGCAGGAAGCAGTAGAGAGAGGACCAGTGCAGCAGAGCTTAGGTGCTGCAGGCTGGTGGCCTAGCAAAGGCCAGAGTCCGACAGGGACGACAACCCTGGACTCGCACCCACGGTGGGGTGAATATGAACTGTGTTTTCATTGTATGCTGTGTGCTGTGAAAATAGTCTGGTAGGAGCCAGAGATAAAGAAATCCACGTCTCTGGAGTTTCTACATTTTGTTGTGCGCCATTTCTATATAAGAGAGGTCAGCGATCCCGAGGCGAGTGCACCCCGCTTGCTACACTGCCTTGTACGAGGTGCCAACTTGGGCTACAGACTAAAATTCAGGGTCTTTGAGGGGAAAGACACCAAGATCATTCCTGTGGAATGGACTTGCCCTTCACCAAACACAGCAGGAAAAAGTTGTCCTTTGCCTTCCCCTTTTAGATAAAGGGCACCACTTATATATACTACTTTTCAGCTGCCTTTCTGCCCAAAAGACAGTGGCCTGTACCACTGTACACCAGAAACAGAGCCCAAAGGCCCTAGGTAATCAGTAATTGAGGATTTGTAATGTCAGGGGCCTTTTATAAGGCTCTAATCACACGGGTGAGAAAATCATGCAAGTTTTATGCCTTGCAAAACGCACAAAGCTTGCGCAAAAATACAACCCATTATTTGTAATGGGAGTCTTTACATGGGTGATTTTCTCTTGCAGTTGTGCTGACAGAAAAAAAATTGCAGCATATCCTATATTTGTGCGAGTCTCGCTCAAGAATGGAATATGCAGATTTGCGGTTGCCCATGTGAATGCACCCTGATGAGGACTTGCTGCTTCTAAAATATTGTGACAAGAAAGATGTCCTCTGTGTCATCTATCCACCCTGTACACTGGATAACTGTGTGTAAACCTGCTAATATACAGGAATATAATACATACACGGCTATAGTGGACCTTTCGGGCCAAATCCTGCAGCCCTACAGCACAGTGTAGAAATGCCATATTTGGTACAAAACTTGCAGGCCACCTTATTGAAGTGGACCTGTATAGTTCTTGTGCCATCCTTAAGAAAGTCGGGCACCTTCCTGCAATCTCAAGAAAAAATAATTAAAAATGTAATATTTGGAGATCAAGCCCAATGGAGGGGAAGTGGCATAATTTAGTCAGGCCAGCCCAATTATGCCCAGTCAACAATTTCCACCAGAAGTCCCCCAACTGCCAAAAAAGCCGATCCTAAAAGACACAAAATAGAGTATGAATAATCGAAAAAAATCCCTGATTCATGTGCTAATACACTCCCCAGTGGCGAGCATATGAGTGTACATGCCCATTTGTTTAAACTCTTACTATAGTAATATAAGGCACCCTATCGAACCTTATAATAGGCCTTGCAACATATCCCTAGGGCAGTAATCTGATTTAGTTAATTTTAACCTCTCTTGACCAATCTTCCATTTTCTTTTCCAGTCCATTTATTTTGAGTGATGGAATAATTCCCCTCTGCATCACTTATTGGAAATTAGCTTCTTAAGGGCTCCTCCACACTGGCGATCGCGATATCGCCGCAAGAAAATCGCAACTTTGCTCATGAGATTTCTGAGTGTCACCGATACTTTTTCTTGCAATTTTCTCATGTTTTTTCGCACATTTTTTCGCACGACTTTGCCTCGAGGAAGACAGTGGGACTTTCTAATGTTAAAAACGCATGGCATGAAAATCGCAACTTCGTGCATTGTGATTCAATAAAAAGGAGGCTCAATAGGGAAACATTGGAGAGAACAAAACGCAGAAAGATAGGACATGTTGCGATTTATTTATTTTTCCACTCATCGCTTGAGTGAAACAATTAAAAATCATTGGTTTCACAATTCTGCATTTTCACTCACTCTCGCATCGCTCAAAAATTGCGTGATTTTTCTCGCAAGTGAGAAGGCACCCTATCGAACCTTATATTAGGCCTTGCAACATAATGGTAATATAAGACACACCTGAGTATTTCTTCACTCACTGGCAGAGCCTTTTCCTAGGGAGCATTACATGGCTTGTAAGACTCCCCTACAAGACTCTACCCCCTTCTGTAGCTCTCCTTCCCACTGGTCTCACATTGATGGCTTCGCACCCAGCCAACCAGAGCGCTATTGTATAGTGATGAGGGGTAAAAACCCTGAAATAGCTGGCTGTATATAGATACTCTACAGAGAAAATGAACCCGCTCGCCTACAGGATGTACGGACTTGACCGGAATCAATTGCAGAAGACAGCAATAGAAGGATCCAGCATCCATAAACTCTTGGCTTTATATTAAAACCCCAATAGGAAGGACATATAGATGGCGCAACCATCTAACGTGTTTCAAGCTGTCGCAGCAGCTCCTAGTCATAGCATAAGAACATGGTGCACTTGCTCAGTTTAAAAAGAAACGTACAACCAATTGCAGCATCCAAGGAGTGGGCCCCCGCCTAGGAGACAGTGGGATACAGTTTGGGCCTTGTCACTGTGGCTCTACCACCTCCCACCCGGAGGGTAATCAGGGACACGTCCAAGGGGCCGAGGGCAGGCTATGAGAACCGGGAAACCCACTAATGGATTACCTTAGTCCTTTTTATCATGCATGATGCCACTGTTCTATCCTCTGGTGAATCCCAATTGATGTTGGCAATAAAGAGTCCACATACAGGGACTTAACTTTCTGACTCAAACTGGGAACGGTTGGTGGAGCTCGTTTACAGGCAATAACTTGGTAATACACACCAGCAGGAAAAACAGTGCAAACTTTAAAGTGGTGTGACAGGGAGAATTCATGGGTGGACAGTAGAAACTATAGTCCTGTTATTTGTGGGTCCTGGTCCCGGCAACACTTTCTTCTCTCCATCGGTCAACACTCACATTTGGAAAAGAGGGGTGCGCTGCATGGCAGCTCCTCATTCTCTTGCTCTCTCTCTCCTTCCGTGTCCAAGAGCGACACTGGCATCTCCTGGGTGAAGTCGTCCCAGGGTAGGCTTTGGTTATTTCTCAGCCTCTTCCATTCTGGGCCACACAGGACTGAAGGTGACTGTGTGGCTCGCCTGCAGAACTCTTAACACTCCTCTTTTGCAAGCCCAGAACAGAACAGACAGCCCCCACTCATGCACCTTGCATCCACATATATATTACAAGGTCACATGACAAATGAAAGATACATTTCCAGACAGACATCTAACATACCAGACCGTTAACTCTTTCAGTGTTGTAACTATGCAATACACATCATGCAACACAGAAGACACTAACATTAAGTAGACAAATGCATGCATACTGTTATGGAGGGGCCCTATTGTTCTGGGCCACTACACAATGAACAAACAAAGAAGTAATTGTGTGACTAAGCAGAAAAAGGAAGATTGGACACATTAGCATACATCATGGATATTTGCGTTATTTCAAACAATGCAAAGTTTTACCAATCTCACTATTTAATTGGTTAGTTATAGAAAAATGAAACTCTCCCACTGAAAAGCTCTTGATAGTGTGAGTGCGGTGACATGGTACCCCCCCCCCCCCCCCAGAATGTAGACGTATTTACATGTTGATGATTAAGGGCAGCACTCAACTGTAAGGGCCCATTTAGACGGGACGAGTGTCGGGCAAACGATGTCCAACACTAAGGTATTAGTGTATCTTGACGCCACCAGGAAGTCCTGGTGGAGTCAAGATTGACACGGGGTGAATCCCCCTGATGCTGATTTGGCTACACAGCAGCCTTGCATATAGGTCTTTGAAGGTGACTAAAAGGCAATAGAAAATACATACAGCTGTGTCAAAGTGGATGGAAAATACATACTGCATTCTATGCTGATAATGCACTGCCACAGCTGCAACCTCTGCCCCGAGGCAATCTGCGGAACCTGGCTCACGGTTGTAACAACGAGGCAAAAGCGTAATGAAGGGGCCTTTTCCTGCGCCGCCGGCGCACTACAACTAGCACCTCCACCCGATGTAAGTGTGCCATACAGTGTTATGTGGCGACCACACACTGCTGGAGCACACGCCGGCAGCCTCCTACACCCCCCCCCCCCCCTTCACTCACACCCTGACTTCAGGTTGCCTTCCCGGCGCCAGAGCAGAAGTGGAGGACTGGCCGGCAGGGATCTTACTGTGCCGCTGGTGGAGCACAAGTGCTCAAAGCGGCAGCTTTCACCGGGAGAGCACCACCCACAGAGCGGCCAGTACCACCGGAGGAGCTGTAGCGCTGACGGCGGCACCTGTGAGCGTTCCAGCGGGCAACAGGGAGCCGACCGTTCCAGTGACGGAACACAAGTGCTGAGGGCGGCAGCAGTGAGCGGGGTACCTTAGGGTGAGGGTAACATAAGTGGTTAGGCGTACGTTATTACATTTTAATGCTGCCATGTTAGAACAGAAACATGGCAGCATTTATGCACACTCGCCTACTAGCACCTTCCTGACTTGACCCGATCGGGAGCTAGGGGTGTGAGAGGGGGGGGGGTCCTCCTGTCAAACCCCTAGCTTCCGGTGGTGTCACCAAACACTAATACCCAACACTCGTCCCTGCACATACTAGCTCCCGTGCTGCTGCAGGGGAGCTAGTATCGCTGGCTCACAGCACGACAGTTAGGAGGAGATTTCTATCCTCAGTCTCTCCTGCCACTCTCCATTACCTTAACATAGCGGCCGTTCAATACTGAATGACTGCTATTTACACTGAGCGATCAGTCCATCGTTTATGCAGCATGAATTTTGAGCAGATCGCTGAATGCTTAGTGTAAATAGCAGCCGTTCACTACTGAGTGGCCACTATGTTAAGGCAATGGAGAGGGGCAGGAAGAGGGGGAAACGAGGAGTGAAATCTCCTGCAGCCTCCCCGCTGTGAGCAAGCCATACAAGCTCCTGTGCAGGTTTGTCCCATCTAAATGGGCCTTTAATCTAGATAAGAAATAGAAAATGTGTGGAAAGAAAAGGAAACATTCTTGATGGATATAGATACTCTGGTTTGGCTTAACTGCTTCAAGACCAGAGATTTTTTTTCCTCCACCTTCCAAGAACATTTAGAAGTTTTTAGGTGGGTTAAAATGGAAAAAAAACAAAACACAATTCCATGATTTTTTTTTTTCTGGGGGCGCGGCTTACTTCATTCATGGTTTAATACAAATGACATACGCATTTTGTTCTGTGGGTCAGTACGATTACAGCTGTACCACATTTATATAGTTTTTTTTTATGATTTATTACTTTTAAAAGGTAATAAAAAAAGATTGCTTTCCATTGCCAGATTTTATGACCTGTAACTTTTTCGTTGATCGTTCTATGTGAGGGTTCATTTTTTGCGAGGCAGGCTGTAGTTTTTAGTCGTACCATTTTGGGATTCCAGCCTTTTTTTGACCAGTTTTTATTTAATTTTTTTTGAGAGCCAGAGTAACCAAAAAAACCCCACAGTTCTGGCATTCTGTATTTTTTTTTTTTTTTTTTTTTACGGTATTCAGTGATACAAATAGTACAATACTTTAATAGTTCTGACTTTTATGAATGCGGTAATATTAAATATGTGGAGTTTGTTCTTTTTTTCTTTTTATGGCAAAAGAGGCTTTTGGAACTTTTAATATTTTTAATGTTGTAAAAAATGTTTACACCTTTTTTACGTTTTTATTAGGTCTCATAGGGAACTTGTGATCACTTGTACTATACACTGCAATACTTCAGTGAGTGATATATATAGTGATTTTCAATATGCTCATAAACCCCAGCCATAGGCCGCCTGCAGACGAGCGGAAATCCCGCCGCGGGATTTCCCGCGGGATTTCCGCCGCTGAAAGTCTGCATAGGAGTGCATTACAATACGCACTCCTATGCAGATGGCCGCGGTTTGGCCGCGCGAAACAAACCGCGGCATGTTCTAATTTCCTGCGGGGCACGCACTCACCTGGCCGCCGGCTCCGGTCTGCGCATGCGCCGGCTGCGCGGCAGCCGGCACATCAAAGAGCCGGGGCCGCCAGGCGCGGGTGAGTACGCGCTCGTCCCTGCAGGCTCTGGGGTCGGATCGCGCGGCGAGATTTCTCGCTGCCGGATCCGACCCGCTCGTCTGCAGGCGGCCATAGGCAAGACTTTATAAGCATCCATGCATGGCAGCCCTAGACGCCTTCAGTAGACTCCAGTCTGCCATGCTTGCTCATCAGCACCCCATGATCATGTTGCGGGGGGCCAATTGGACTTCGGAAGGGCACACAACTCTTGTCTGAGTGTTTAAATGTATGGTCAACTTTGACTACAGCATCTAAATAGTTAACTGCCATGATTAGAGCTGACTCTTACTGCAGCAGTTGTCAACACCTGGCAGCTTTCAAAAACATCTGATAGGGACTGGGAGTGGAGTGGCCTCAGTTCTCCACCCCTTGCCATTCACAACCACACAGTGTAAATTTATTGTCGATTTGTCACAAAGCAGTTAAATCGACGGCCATTTTGCTCAGGCCTATTAAAAGCTTAGATATTGACTCGTATGGTATTTACCTTGCTATAGGTGGCGCTATGGATGATTATTTCATCAGTTTTGTGTTTTTGTTTTGTTTTTTTTTTGTTTTTTTTTATAAACCCTACATTAAAAAAACACTTCTATTTTTACAACACTTGAAATGGAAATATTTTCTAACTTTATGACAATAGGCTGAAGCCTAAACCAGTGTGACTCAATTTCAATTCTCAAGTCCCCCCAAGAGGTGGATATGCTATAGAGCGAACACTTGTGACAATGTCCGAGGCACTGGCAATAATTACCTGTACCATACTGAGGAAATCCTGAGATCCTGCCCTGTGGTGTGGAGTTGAGAAACACTCACTGGCCTAGAAAACCCTTTGTGAAAAAGTGACTATTGTACTGGCACTTTCTCCTCTGTGTCTGTATAGTTTCCCTACCACTGGAAGACGTAGGAAGCATAAAAGAATTTTAGAATGTTGTTACTGTACAAGTTAGCTAAAGGAAGCTTCACATGCCTGACTGGTGGGATCCAAATACCAGAAAGTGCCGCTCGCCCTTCTAATCTACTTTTCAATAAATCCTGTGTGAAAATGCTGCTTCTGATGTCCTGTCTGTGGGAACCGCCCCTGCTGTACGGTGAAGTGGATACAATCCCTTTTAGGTTGAGGTCAGTTGACCTGGCACATGACCTGTCCTGTTGGATGCTTCCCAGACTGGCAGATCCTCTCTCTGCCTGGTACCTGCGCAGGCAATAAGAGCACTTATGTAGTGTGCCTGATTTGATGTTTGTCTCCAGTTGTATTGGTAGGGCGGATTGGGGTTATTACCAGTGCCTTTGTGTTTGCAGAAAAGGAAGATCCAACGTATCCCTTAGATAATGTTTCATTTTATTTTCACTGTTCTCACCAACCTTGTGTTTGCTGTGCAGTTTCCCAATAATAGCAGATCCTTTTAGTCTCTTTCAAATACAGGATTTACATGGGACGACTGTCGTCGAAACGCTCTGCATGAGCGCTGACCTCACCACTAAGGTTGTTAGCGCTTGTTCAGAGCGTTTAGACAGCCAGATCACTAAAGGTTATTGCTGACTTGCCGCTTAACGCTTCACATTTTACACGAAATGAGAAGTCAGCGATCCAGCGATGATTTTTATGTTGGTTGAAAGTAAGTGACAAATGAAAAGTAAACTGTTTTTGCATTCAGACGTAACGATTATCGCGTATTTTCATACATTTGCACAAATTTTGCACGATAATCATCCCATGTAAATGGCCTTTTATACATTTCAGCTTGTGGACATCTACACAATGATGGCGTTTACGCATTGATGCAAATCTAACGAGGAAAGCATTTAGATTGCCTACTTAATGAAAGTTTGCTTAGGTGCACATTGCTTACGTAATAAAAGTGACTTAAAAGGGTATTCTGGTAAAGTAAAGTTGCCCCCACAGGATAGAGGATAACTAGCTGATCTGTGGGGGTCCGAAAACTGTCCTCCTAAGCAACTGGCAAAATGAATGGAGTAGGGTTGTGCATGCTCATCTGCCACTCCATTCTTTTTTAATGGGAATGCCAAAGCTAGCCAAGTTCAAGCACTTGGCAATCTTTGGCACTCTCGATGAATTGAATTGGAGCGGCGGACATACCATAGCACTTGAACTCTATGCTGCAATTGAAATAAATTGGAACAGTGGCCGAATATGCACACTCCGTTCATTTTGCCAGTTGCGCAGGAGATGCACACCCCCCTTTCTTGCAATTGGTGGGGTCTCAGCAGTTACACCTCTACCAATCAGCTACTGTTTCCCACGAAAATAAACCCTACGCTGATAGTAAGCCCTAAACCTATTTTCAGGGAAAGGGCTTGAAATATAAGCCCTTCCCCCGAAAATAAGCCCTAGCTACACTAGATTTTAAAAAAGAAAAGCAATACTCACCTAGCCACTGGAGTCTGTGTCCCTCATGCTGGTCTCCGGCGCTGTGGCAGGCTGCAGTCCTAGGCGCTGACGGGATCCTCTTCTGGTGATGGGGCTTTGAATACCCCACCTCCAGTAAGAGAGCGCTGTGATTGGATCGAGTGCCAGCAAATCAAAGCCGGCGCTCAATCATTCAAAGCCATTCAGTGAATGACATCACTGAATGGCCGTGATTGGTTCATCGAGCGCTGGCTCTGATTGGTTGGCACTCGATCCAATGACGGCGCTTACCGGAGGCCAGGTATTCAAAGCCCTGTCACCAGAAGAGAATCCTGTCAGCGCTGAGAACTGCAGTAGCGTGGGGACCAGCGCGAGGGACACAGACGCTGGTGGCTAGATGATTATTGCGTTTTTTTTTACCTTATTGCTTATACTCACCCCACCGCTGATCCCCACGCTGTTGCAGGCTGCAGTTCTTAGCGCTGACAGGATTCTCTTCTCCTGTTAATGGGGCTTTGAGTACCCCGTCTCCGGTAAGCACTATGATTGGATCGAGCGCCAGCCAATCAGAGCTGGCACTCGATCATCCAATCACAACGTTTACCAGAGACGGGGTATTCAAAGTCCTGGTACCAGGAGAAGAGAATCCTGTCAGCGCTGAGGTCTGCAGCAGCGCGGGGACCAGCACGAGGGACACAGACGCCGGCGGCTGGGTAAGTGTAAGGCACCCTCCCAAAAAAAGGTAACACGGTAATTAGCCCCTATCGTGTGGATAGAGGATAACTTTATTGAAGTACCCCTTTAATGGAGAAGGTATCTAAACACTGTGTTCCTAAGCTGGCCATATACATTAGAAAGAAGTGGGTTGCTAATTGAACAATCAACTAGTGAATTTTTATTGTAAAACACATCTTAAGCCTGATTTAGACACAACGAGAATTGCTCAAAATTTGCTCAAAAGAATTTTTTGAGCAATTCTTGTTCATTGTGCAGTTTCCGTGCACGAGTCACTGATCGCTGAATTCTAGCTTGCTAGAATTGAGAAATCAGCTGTTATCAGTGGAGCAGGCTGTTATCAGCCGGCTGCACTGATAAGATTCTCTGTGCCTGTGTCCTGCTGTGAATTGTTTGCTTATGCAAAACAGCTGTAGTGTTCGGTGAGAGATTAGCCTTCATATCCCCCTGCACCTGCATAGTTGTACAGCAGCTAATTAGCTACTATAAAGTATGCAAAGATGATCGCTCAAAACTGACACTCAAACTAAAGTTTGAGTGGCTTTTGAGCGATCATCTATCAGTGTAAATGGGGTATTAGTCTGTCTTGGCCATCACAAGCGTTCAAACTGGCCATACATGTTCAATGACATAGGGTGATGGAAGAAAGATCTTTCTGGGAACATTCTTTCAATGAAAGATCTTTTATACAATTATTAGATGAATATTTTAAATGCAGCCAACTCCTTTCCAGACGATGACCCTCTGTCATCGGTCTGCTGAAACAATCATTCCCCGATGGGGAAGGTAAATATAGCACATCTATAGACTCAGCAGGTGACCTACTTTCAACCCATAAACTTCGCTTCTAGCACTAAAAGTAGGTGACAGATTCCCTTCTAGAGTCCTTTCACACAGTTGGAGCATTTGCCCATAATAATGAGTGCTGACTAACAATTTGTATGTCAATCAACACTCATTTAGTATATTTTACGTGATCAGATGATCTGCAGTATGGAAGTGATCATTTGTCCCCATGCAGCTATCATTGGTTGGCTGTATATTATACCGTTTACTCTGGGAGATGTGCCGCTGATGAGTGAGCGTTTTTATGCTTGCAAAAATGAGATAATCAGCAAATGAACAAGACTGCCAGATAGTAATACATCCACGGCTAAAATTGGATTACTTAACCGGCGCTGCTTCACATTATAACTAAAAGGTCAAAATTTGTTCAATCCAATCTCTCACATTTTAATTGTCTTCACCTTGCAACATGTTCAAGCCCAAACCATGCTTTTCATCAGTATCTGAACACAGAGTACATATTAGGTCTCATTCACATGAGCATATGCACTTCTACACTGACCGCATCGCGGCCGAAAACTGCATCAATAAGGAATAGCTGCGCTCAAGTCCTGAGCTTAATTAGGGGCAAGAGTGTCAGGAGACATTCTGAGGGGCCTCTTCTTCCCTTGCCCATTCCGTCCAGGCCCTGTCCATGGACTTCATTGCTGATTTGCCGTCGTCACGGGAATACGGTCATTTGGGTCATTGTAGATCGGTTCTCCAAGACGGCACATTTCTTTCCTCTGAGCAAGTTACCAAATGCCAAACTATTATTGGACATGTTTATCAAGGAGGTTATCAAGCGGTTGCATGGGGTTCCTGAGGACGTGGTCTGGCGAGCTTTCTGCAGGAAATTGAATATTGGTTGGTCCTTTTCGTCGGCTTTTCATCCCGAGTCGAACAGGCAAACAGAGGATGAATCAAGAATTAATTCCATACCTGCGACTGTTCGTTTCAGAAATCAAGATCTGTCGGTTAACTTTCTACCTCTCGCCGAGTTTGCCATTAACAATCAGGTAAATTCGTCCTCTCAGGTGTCGCCGTTCTTTTGTAATTATGGTTTCCATCCTCGATTTTTCTTTTTCTGCGCCCTCCGTTTCTGACATTCCGTCTGCGGATTCTGCCATTGATGAACTGTGCACAGTTTGGGCCCTGGTTCGTAAGAACCTTCAGGGTAAACTTCTTGGTCAAACGAATAAAAGACGCACGATCTCTGCACCATTCGTGGTTGGGGAGCAGGTATTACTAGCCTCAAAAAATTTGAGACTTAAGGTCCCATCCCTAAAGCTGGCTCCCCGCTTCGTTGGTCCATTCATCATCTTCCACAAGGGGCTGCTTAAGGAATATGTAACTCCAGTTCTGTCTGCCCTCTCCTACTCTTGTTCAGGTGGAACTGGAGTATGAGGTAGAGCGTTTGATTGATGCTCGGCATGTGAGAGGCGTTTTACAATATCTGGTACATTGGAAGGGTTTTGGCCCTGAGGACCGTACATGGATTCCCGCCTGGGATGTACATGCACCACTGTTGGTTCGACGGTTCCACAGGGCCTTTCCCCTTAAGCCCGCTCGGGTCTGGTGTCCCCCTGTAGAAGGGGGGTACTGTCAAAACCAGCGGCTCGCGGGTCCCTTGTGCCCTCACCGCCGCTCCTGTCACACGGGTGACTGCGGCGCAGGGGAGCCCCGGTCTTCATCACCTCCCCTCGCCGCTGGGTTGCTAGGGACGCGGCAGGTGTTACCCCGCACCGCGTCCTCCGTTCCATGGCAACTCGGCATGCGTCTCCTTCTCTGCCTCCTGCAGGACTGGGGGCGGGTTCCCCAGTGCTGCTGGGTGCACTCAGCTGCTGTCAGACTCCCCGCCCCAATCAGCTGCTGGGGCGGGAGCTCTGACAGCATTTAAACCTGCTTGTGTCTGCATACCAATGCCAGTGTTAATTTGGTCTTCCTGCTACACCAGCGTTTTGCCTGACCCTCTTGTACTGTGTACCCTCTCGTTGCCGACCCGGATAGTCTGACTCCCCTTGCTGTTGTTTGTTCCAGTGTCTGTCTGTTTGTTAGTCACGGTGTTCCCCTTCCCTAGTGAGTCTAGAGACCGTCGCCCAGTTGTTGCCCTGGGGCTTTTCAGGGACCTCGTGTTTCCCGGACCCCGAGTCCTGACAGGAATAAATCAAATACATTAAAGAATTATTACTTGTGAATACAGCCCAAGGTTGGCCATGTAATGTATTTCATTCTCTTATCATTCATAATTCTGTTTCTGCAAGCATAAAAATCAAATTGTGAGATCTCAGGCCCACCCACCTCCATCCACTGAGCGATCCTCTAAAGTCATCTCTTGTCATCCCTCCTTCGCCCAACATCATCTGTTGGGGGACAGTTGGGAGGTCCCAGTATACATTAGATGTTCAGCTGGTTCTGTTGGGTGTGGTCAACCTCCCATGTGCATGGGGCATTAACAAAATAGCGTTTCTGTAGGATGAAAAGAAAACTATATTTGACCCCTTCACCTTAGCTAGTTTTGAACTAGCTAAGAATTAAGGCCCATTTAGACACAACGATTTTCGCTCAAAATTCGCTCAAAGGCAATCTTTTGAGCGATAATTGTTGTGTGCATTTACACGGCAGTTTGAGTGACATTTTTGAGCGTTTACTTTGCATAAGCTCTTAAGTAGCTAATTAGCTTAGCTGAGCACCCCGACCGGGGTATACAGATGGCTGGAGCGCTGCCTTCTGCATACTTCTTCTGTGTTCATGGAGCGCTCAGCTGGTATACAGCTGAGTGCTCCAAGTGGGGTATACAGAAGACAGCTGGAGCGCTGACTTCTGCATACTCCTCCTGTGTTCTCTGAGTGGGATACCAGCTGAAACAATAGTATCAGCGGTATCTCGCTGAGAACTCAGAGCGCGGTCCTGATAAGGCTCATCGTTAACTTTCAGCTAGCTGAAAGACAACGATGAGCGAATCGTTAACGGAAATTGCACGATGGTCGCGTGTTTAGACACAATGATTATCGCTCAAAAGATAGCTTTTGAGCAAATTTTGAGCGATAATCGTTGTTTCGAAATGGCACTTAATTCCCCAATACTTTATCTTTATGGACCGTTATGGGACATGGCAAATTTAGATTTATTTATGCAATGAAAATGTGAACTTTGCTTAATATTGCAATTTATGTAGTACACCATTTCCATTAATTCATATAATCATTTCAGAAATCTTTCTCTGAAAAGCCTTTCACTTTTACATTAATCTTCTTAACTACATTGTAATTAAAGAAAATAAACAGACTGTGTAATCTGGAAAGATCTATGCAAATTCAGTACTGTTCTACTTCTATAGTTCAAGGACCTCTCAGAGACTCCTGCAATCCTATTAGATCAGGTAAGCACACAATGAGTCATTATATAAAATCACACTTTTCTGACCCAGACTAAGTGACTGCAGTCAATGCTAATGCAATACACACCACTAGACAATAGCAGCTTTGGTAGACCCCTCCTTTGTACAAGAAGGGACCTGTCCGATTTTTTTTTTTTTTTTTTAACTTACAGCGCTCTGGTTATCTCAGTGCAATCTTAACACCCAGTTTATTTCCCATGTGTCCTTGGCTTATATGGAATGACTGTCTATAGCAACTAGTTACTACTGCTCTCTTGTTTTGTAGAGCTAGTGGACGTCTTGGGTATGAACACCATGTTGCAATGCTTGCATTTGGGAAAGGACTGGCCACCAATTGGCCCCCAGTTCTGACATGATTATAGTAACCAGAACCAGACCATATACATGGCAGTTTAATATGCTGACAAATTAGTGTACGTCCGTGCTGCCAAATACTTAATCTGGATTAGACATAATAGTGGTATAGATTTACACACAACTTGTAAAACGTGGAGAACAAAACTATTTATAACAAAACTAAAAATGGGGAAAGGAAAAAAGTAACCTATCACACTTATATGAGGAAACCCTACCTAAAAGTGGGGTAATCACCCTGAAGAAGATGTCCCCATGTCCAGAACCTGGGCGCAACATCAACTGTCCCTAGCTGATGACAATTTACAGAATTCACAATTGACACAACAGTACTAGAAAACAGATGTTACTTAGACAGTCTGACGAAGAGGGTGAGATATCCCTGAAAGCTCGCTATAACATCATGTATTTTGTTAGCCATTAAAAGGTATCATGTCTACAAGATTATTTGGTTTCTCTTACTGAGAACAATCACACTTAACCAATAAAACACTTCAATCAGATTTGAAAGTATGATGGCACTAGGAGGAAGCAGACCGCACCAGAACTCCACCATGCAGATGAATAACCGATACCCTCTGAGAAGGAGGGCTGGAATATACATATACTACAATAATGGTTGATTGGCCAGCTGGGGGAACCACCTCCTAACTGATCAATCAAACCCCACATCATCAAATAGTTGTTAACACGTTGGCACCATTGTCACATGGGCCACGCTGACATGTCGTCACACAGAACCCTCTCCAGTGTTGCAACCGCCGCACTGTGACGTTGGTGTGCTGACAGATCTGCTTTGATTGCAAAGAAGCATCAAAAACTGCATTACACTTATAAAAAATAATTGAGGTAACGGATATAAAACGCCACAGTAAATGAGCATATTAATATATTAATGTAAGAGCAGCTGTGGTAGACTTTCTTCATCAGAACAAAATACACCAAGAACGCTAAATAATAACTAACGATCATAGTGTACATGGTGCCCTCTCTTACAGCCATGTACTGTACAAGATTCAGGAACGCTATATTTTCTCCTTAGGGAGAGCACCTAGAAGATGAGTGAGTGAGGAGACCTATAAGGCCATTCATGCTCCTCTGGGTAATATGCAAATAAGGAGATGGAACAATACTGCTGCAGCGCCACCTATTGGAACACAACAATACCTAAAGTCAATGTTAGACTCTTTATACAAGCCTTGCATCAATGACTGGGAATTGAAAAGTCAGAATCCATACACAGACAGCTGTTTTGGGGTGTTTGACCCTCATCAGTGTGCAGTAGGTTTCTGGTTTAGCTATTGCGGGGCTTATGACGTGGGTGAGGATTAAAACTCTGCACAGTTACCTAGTCTGACCTGTTGTAAGTAACAGCATGTTAGGCCGAAAAAATATATGTATTCCTCAAGTTATTCCTCCCCCTTCTCTCCCAGTGTTTATCCAGAGGAAGGCAAAAAAAACAAAAAACAATGAGGTGTTAGATGGCCAACAGTATTTCTGTGCTACACACTGTATTAGGCTAGGGCTTGATCGAGCCAGGGTTCCACTCTGGTGTTCCAGTGAAACTATGAAATGACCACCTGACTACTGGAGGAAACCCAGCCATATCTGATTTTTTTTTTTTTTTTTTTTGCATTCGTTGTAAGTTGATATATAACATTTTACGCTATGTTCATGACTTTACCGTGAACTGGTTCTCTGTGAGTGGGAATCTGCACATTTCTGAACCACAGCCAGATGAATGAACTGCCCCCCAAAAAGAAAAGGTTGTAGACATTTTTACACCTCTTCTACTCCAAAATCTTCGTTGTGGTACTTTGTATCAATAACTCCCATTTTCCTTTCCAACGTTTAATCACTCTCAGATGCTTTTCACTGCCATGATAGATCTTTTCCCCTCCCATTGTGGGTTCACTGCCAGCTAATACCTGCTCACATTTCCCAAATAGCCGTGCTTTATTCTGCTGCTAAATTCTATCAAAGGCCCGTACAGATTTCACACACTTTCCTGCTGGCTGGAATTTTACAAGTCAATGGCCAATTTTTTTATAAAATCACACAAGCCAATTATTTTGGAATTCTTTTGAGCAGAGCTAATGAGGTAAGGACCACTTTAAATGACTGTACACACCTCCATACACAGATGTTAATCAAGGCGACAGCCACAATTAGCTGTCCAGAATTCCTTTACGCAGCAAAGTTAAATCTCTTTATCCTTTCTAATATGGTCAGGAGGTTGTTTAAGAAACATATCAGTTTACAATATGTGCAAACAATAAAGGGTTAACTTCACTTTCATTTTTATGTGGACAAGACGTTAGGCCGTCTGCACACGAACGGATTTGCATTGCGGAATCTACGATTGGTGTCCGTACCATGAATCCGCAGCAAATCCCATTTGGTACATGCTATGTACCTTGTTCCTGCACACTTCCGCGAGCGGAGGAAAAATCGAATGTTCTGTTTTAGTATGGATTCCGCAGAGACGACTTCCATTGAAGTCAATGGAAGCCATCCAACCCGCGGCCCGTCCGCAATTGTCATTGCAGAAAGGTCACGGATTCCATGTTATTGCTTAACGACTGCGCGGGAAAAAACTGTACTGTGCATGTCCTCCGACGAGCTGTCCGGACTAATTGCAGTTCAGATAAATACAGGTACACGGACGCTGGCTGGGCACAGGATCGGATTCCGCTGCAGGCTCCCGCATGCGGGATCCGACCCGTTCGTGTGCAGCCGACCTTACTGTAAGGCTGGGTTCACACAGGGCGGATTTGTTGCGGTTTTCTGCGTTTTTTTTCGTTGCGGTTTTGCCGCAGAAGAACTGTTTCTGCAGCAAAACCGCTTCAAAGGTTATTGTTTGTCTTGCAGATTTTCCGCAGCGCTTTTTTACTTTTGCAGCATATTTTGGTGCGGATTTTGCTGCGTCCATAGAGGTCTATGGACAAAAAAGCGCTGCGGAAAAGTCAAAAGAATTGACATGCTGCGTCTTGAAAAACCGTGCCGCAGTCGCATTTCCACACTGCGGCAGTGCGGAAAAAATCCGTCCCGTGAGAACAGATTTTTGTCCAAACACATTTGTACTGCATTGCACTGCAAACGCAGCGGTTTTGCCGCAGTGCGGATATGCAACGGCAAACCGCAGCAAATCTGCCCTGTGTGAACCCAGGCTAAGGGTCTGTTTAGACCGGCTGATTTGTTGTTTGAATGACTGAACGATGTCGGACTCGCTCATGCAGGCTGTTTTTTTTGGTCTTGGTTTAATTTTGGATTTTAAAAGCCAAAAGTTGCTGTCTTTTTGTTAGCATACTATTACAATCCAACAATGTTTTATTTTTCGTATAGCAACAATTATAAAAAATGTGTGAATGTTCTTAGTTGTCATGGCAACGTTTGTTTAGTAAACTTCATTGCAGATGACAATTGATAATAATAGTCATAATAATAATGACTAATAACTCAGACATTTTTTCACCATCCCATTAGATCATATAATAATAATTTTTATGCTTTATCTCCCTAATATTATATTTATAATTCATTACTTTTGATAATCTGGAATAACATTAACATAAATTTGTGTTTCCTAACTGGGATTCCCCAGAACTTGGCAGCAGCAGCACGATCTGTCACTTCTACAAAAGGTATAGCAAACTAATTTCAGTCTTTTCACAGATGCTTAGCAAACCACTCATCAAATTTCTGCTATTTGGCTTTTTCTCAACACTCAAATCACGTCCTACATTTTATCTGATGGAAAACTTATTTTAAGTTCAAACGACCGAAAATGAGCGATAATTGTTACATGTAAATGCGGGCATCGTGCACTTTTCGTTTGAACAATGATTTTATGGTGAACTTAAAATCCATCATACAGACACTGAGAGATAAAGTGTCTCTCAATAGACTGAGCTTGTCTCTCAATAGTCACTGAGCTCGGTCATTGACTGCAGCAGCCTGCTTATGGGACATCACAGGCTGCTACAGCCTGTAAGAAATTTGTCCGCAAGACGACCCAAAGCTACGGTGGGAAATGTGAATATAAGCTCTTTATTATTTTTTTCCTATGATTTTACAAAAAAGCTCTACTTCGGACAACGCCTTTAAGGGTTAATACGAAGAAACTGACAACTGTCTCAAAAATCCTCCAAACATGTTAATGAAAGTCCTCTGAACCCACCAATTTTGGTGGATCTGGCCAGCTGTTGCAAGCTGTTGCTGGGGGAAAGAAGGATCAGGCACACTGAATTTCAACACTTAATCCTTTGTAGATAAGCTGCCACCAGAGGTGTCTCGCAGTGAATTTCTTCACTCACCCCATGGAAAACACATGAAAGCTTGGCCCAATCAAGCATTCATGTGTGTGGGGGAGTCGGAGGAAATAGCTGTTGGCCAAAGCCCATGGACACCCACATCAATGTGACAAAATTAAAAGCCCTTTTACACGCGGCGATTATCGGTCAAAATTCATTCAAATGGCTGAAAATGATCAATAATCGTTACATGTAAACGTGGGCAGTCTGGCACTATTCATTCAATTATTGTTAGCCAAGGTTTTTAAGGCTGGCATAAAATCCATTGTTTGACCGCTGGAAATTCTTTCAGTTTGTTCAGTGTTTCCAGGGGCTAAGCAATGGCTTTGTTTTTCTTTGCATATTCAATGAGTGCAATGTTTTACTCAGCTGTGAGGCGAACAATGGAATGTCCCAACCAGATGTTTGCTCAGCAGGGCAGAGTGTTCAGGCAATAACAATCGCATAAACACACGCCCAGCTGAGCAACCAACTAGTGGAGAAAAAGACAGATGATTACTGCAATTAATTTATTCAAAAATGTCAGCAGCTTGCTTGAAGCTCATTGAGTCGTGTGGCAGTTTTAGCGATTATCCTTGCGTGTAAAAGGGCCTTAAGAGTTGGACTTGTTGGACCTGTGTCTTTTTCAACCTTTGAACTATGTAGCTAGGACTCCGCTACTAGTGGCATAATTAATACTAACAGTAGACATCATGAATGTTCATCTCTAGGATTCAGAGTTATCACATCATGGAGACCCTTGGTTGATGTCACTGGAGTTTCCTCCATTTTATCGGAGGGGAAGGCCTCCGATAAAATGGCATTTCGCTGTGGGTTTTGGAGCAGTTTGGCTGCTGGCATTCCGCTGTGGCTTTCTCTCCCCATAGAGAGGCCGCAACGAAAAAAAAAAGAATTGACATTCTGCGGTTGTCACTTCCGTGCCGCATCTCTGGTTCTGCCCAGCTTTGCCATGATGGATTAGCTGCTCTGTGTGGACGAGATTTTTGCACGGGCGGATTTGGCGCACAGAAATTCCGCACGGAATTTCCACGGCAAATCCTTCCCCTGTGAACCCAGCCTATAGGGGTTTTCCAGTGAAATACTATTGATGACCTATCATTAAGATAGGTCATTGATATAGTTGATCGGCTGGGATCCATCGCTTGGGACCCCGACTGATCAGCTGAGTGGCCACATGCTGTCAGCACTGCAAATACACAGATGTCGGAGTGTAAGCCTCCGCAATTACAAGCGCATGAACGGCATGTCCTATCTTTCAGCGTTCCTTAGAACAATGCATCACCCATTGTTTTCAATAGGACTGTAAAACACATTGCATGGCATGCGATGCAAGGTTTTCTATTGCAAACAATGGGATACGCTTGCCGATCCTCGACATCATAGCTGAAAGCTGCTCTGGAGGATCGCAACTTCACAAAAGTGATGGGAGGTATTTTTCCCTGAAAAACGCCTTGCATCGCCGTGAAAGCACGCGTTAGCGAGCGCAATACTGGGCCGAGTTCCGTGGGTTAATATTGCGCTCGTCCATGTGTAGGTAGCCTAAGAAAACGGATACATAAGTGTTATAAACTTGCAATCTTGCAGCTTGTCAACATACCCTCAGGAAGATAACCCCTTTTTAAATGGAAACGTTAAAGATCAACTCTAGAGGGATTTGGCCCTAAAAACATCAGTGCTTTCAAATGCACAAAATGACTGTACATATGCCAATTACATTGACTATAAGAAAACCCTTTAATAATGACTCTTAGCATTATTTGCTATTGTAATTTCTGAAATTTTCTCTATTGATTTAAAAAAAAAAATCTAATTTAAATAATGTAGCTTTTAAAAACTCCCCAGAGCACTTTTTGCTTAGGTTGTACTTATTGACTTCAGTGGGGCAAAACATGTCATGCAAAGAAATGTAAATCTTAATGTAGTTTAGATCTGCCTAGTTTCTAACATCAATGTAATATATTTTACAATGTTGCACCAGACATTTTATGACATTTGATTAGAACCTTAGTGTTTACCCTTTAGTTGGAAATCTCTTTAACCGAGTTGGAGTTGTCCCCAGACACAAAGTCCCACTATCATGAGAGTTAATATGTCTGTTTGCAGAGAGGCTCCTATCTAACCACACACACACCCTGTCAGTATCTCACACAACCCTGTGAGATCAGTTACTTAATTCTGGAATCTTGCTAATTAAACTTGCAGAACTTTCCTCTTGTGAATTAGGGACAGTCCTGAAGCTTGTGCTGACCAGTGATTGGAAGGGCGCCCCCTCCCTCTCTTGTGTCTCTGGTGTGTTAATATGGGTAATTGGAACACACCTATTTAGAGTTTCATCTGAGAGTTCAGGGGTTAAATTAGAACAAAAAGGCTAGAATTATGGGAGGTCTTCCTGGTTAGGTTAAAAAGCTCATACTCAGTCATTGTCCTGGGTCAGTTTCCAAAAAAAGGACTCAAGGATGGAGGAACTGGCTAGGGAGAGCATTAGCTTGCTGTCCAAGTCCGGTTCGGAGTTTGGGACCCCTGGTTTATCTTCCATGGGAGCCATATTTATCATGTTAAAGTCTGCATTGGGAGCCGGACTCCTTAACTTCCCATGGGCATTCAACAAAGCAGGTGGGATGCACACGGCTGTCATGGTGGAATTGGTAAGTCATGGTCTCTGGATGTATGTCAGTATTTACCATCGCTGCTTCCTCACTGTGGGGCCTCGTGCATCTTAAGGGATGGTGATTTTTGGTGATTTGTCACTGCAATTATATGCCAACATTTCTTATTGGTCATTGCTCTGTATTTGACAGCAAAATTCTGGTATCTGTCTCTAAGAACATACCGTACTTGTGCTCACTATGTGTAATATCTTACTACGACCAAATCCATGAACATCTACTATCTGCAGTGAGACTGAGCATCATTTCTGGAATTCTATATCAACCCATAGCTGGTGATTAGGTTAAGCCTTGTGCCATAAATCCTCATGCTTCTTTTGAAACTGCTATAATGTATATTATGAATGGGAGAAATACAAGTTTATCTATCTAGGAGAGGTTTTATATAAATGGGTATTGTACTACAGCTAAACTCAGTTGTTAAGGAGCTTGTATAATGTCTGTTAGTTCCCGGAGTGCTGATCTTGGGGACTACTTTATATCTACGTTGTACACCCTTCATGGATTAAGGCATTTACAGTAAAAACACAATTTCCCCTCCACCAAAGTCACAGTCCCCTGAGATTAGCGCTTTGCAGGCAATACTTCATGTTCATGTAAGCATGGTAAGTATCTAGCTTACACAATATTTTATTTTAAGAGCTTATTTAATGCAAGTGACACTTTCACCACTGGGTTTTAGGCATGGTTATGTGTGACTGCATGTTTTTTAAGATCGGTTCATTGCTTTCTTAATTGTATTGTCTTCAATTTATGAAAACCTTCTATGGATTAACATAACACCTTCTTTTCATCCTTCATATATTAACTGACTTCTGTAGGATAGAAGAATATATCTTTGTATGCACTGTAAGCCCAACTTTATTCTTCCCTGCTTTCCTGATCTGATTATTTTTATTCATGTATTCAAGCTACTTCTCTATTAGACTTGCATTTCGTATACAATGTCATTGTGGTAAAAAAGAGAATGAGTTGTGTCATTCCACAATTCGCTTAACATCACAGTCCAGAATCACTCAAAACAAAGACACTTAAAGGCATGGCAAAAAAAGCAGAAGGGCGTTTAGCTTACCTGTATGAACACTGCAATGTAATCTCTGTGTGTGGAAACCAGTTGTCTCTGCAGATGTACGGACCTGGAGAACGTCCAGCATGTCAAGAATCGCATGAAAAAGTCTTATGCAAAATACGAATACAAAACATACAAAGGTCTAAAAATTTCCTATGTGTGTCAAGCAATAGCTTGGATTCATGACCTGTATTAAAGGCATGCGTTCTGAAAGCAAAAAGAATGATGGTTTGGATTAAAAGGGATTTTTGGTTGCCATATCTATGTCTGGATGGATAGATGGATGGATAGATAGATAGATAGATAGATCTTATTAAATTACAAATGTAGCACATTTCATTTTTCTGTTAGCTCAAATTGAGAAGAAAGAGTTTTAAAACAATTAACTGTATGTCGATTGATGTAAGCTTTTTATTACAAAGCATTAAGAGCATGCTCAGATGTGCCGACCGTTCATGTATATGAGAGCATGGGCTATCTAAAATGTATGAGCCGAGTTACCAGAGCAGTGCTTTATATTCACAATCATTCTACTCAATCACTGAGTAGAATGAAGCCCATAGAAAGGATTACTGATCACAAGTAGTCAGCGTTGTAGCTAAAATTCAAAAGTCCCCAGTCCATGGGCGTTGCGAAGTCCCGCGGCGGGAGCCGCCACCCGGGAGCAGGAGCCAGCAGATGGATCTCCGCGGTCAGCGTATCTGACAGATAGGCTGACCGCGGAGAATTACCGGCCGCGAGCGGAGAATCGCAAGGATTCTCTGCACATTGACACGGGGCCGGCGCTTTTCATAGCAATGCTGTGGAAAGCTTCAGACCGCGTGATTCGCTGGCATTTTACCACCGGCGAAATCACGCCCGTGGACAAGGGGGCCTTATAGCAAATTCAGGACTTCCCCTAAACTGAACTGCAGTAATGCAAACCGCAGCATATTATTGTTACAGCCCTTTTACGTGAGCCGATAAATTGTTCAGATTCCCGCATCCAGCAGATAATTATCGTTCAGCGTAAAGGCATGCCTGACTAAACCACGAATGCAAATTCATTCCCTTCCCATTCATCATTCTGTTTATGCATGCAGAAAACTGAACAACAGATTGGCTTGTGTAAACCTCTATGAACGACTGCCTACTTACTGTGAATGGAGGCGGGTGGCTGGAATGATCCCCGACCCGCTCCGACTCCACTCACTAGCAATGATTATCACTGGGACAACCTGTCAAGCATCTGTGCCCGACAGATCGTCCCATGTAAAAGGACCCTAACTAAGCAATGGATAACGCACAATGCAGAACCCATATAGTAGAGATAAACATTGATTTCACATTCCTTTGTCCATAATCTTACATGTTTTTCTTATGATCTTTCTTTATGTTAAGGTTTCCCTCATCTTTTTGATCAGTGGGCTGGTAATCCTTGGCTACGCCTCATCCATCAGCAGTCATTCTACATATCAAGGTGTGGTTAAAGATGTTTGTGGCCCGGCTATCGGACAACTCTGCGGAGTCTGCTTCATATTCAATCTCTTCATGATCTCTGTAGCTTTTCTCCGTGTGGTAGAGGACCAGTTGGAAAAATGTAAGTTATAGTTTGTGGTACATTTTATGTTCAAACTCCTACAATAAAGACTGTATATGCCAAACCACAAGCATAAAAAGTAACATAAAAAGGTTATATCAATACGCATGATCTGTAAAAACAGCATAAAAAAGAACAGCCGTACATAAGACAATACAGGAGCTGATCAAGGCAAAGTGTAATAAGTCTATGGAATGGTCATTATAACAATATGTAATGATAAGGTTATTGGATATAAGATCATGACTATAAATACAAGAATAATAATCACATATGACGCACCATAATAAATGCAGACCAGTAGAGTGGACGGCTCTGCCCCCCCCTGATATTACATTTGATACTTGTGGTCAAGCCATATACCATGTGCTATGTATAGGACATGGTATATATTCATATATCATGTCCTACCATAAATATGACATGGTATATGAAGTAACATATACCATGTCCTATTTATGGTAGGACATCGTATATGTTACTTCAATATATGTTTTGCTATAGCTATTTTGCCCTATGCTATATATATGTGTGTGTCTTCTATGAACTGTTGTATGTTTAATGGCATTTTGCTTCTACACAGTATGTGAGACTCTTCATACAAATGTAACAACAGACGCCATGGGGGGAAACCTCCGACCATGGTATCTAGATGAAAGATTGGGCATGAGCCTCCTCTGTCTGGTTGTGATCCTTCCACTCTCCATCCCCAAGGAAATCAGTTTTCAGAAGTATACAAGGTAAGTAGCTGCCATGCACAGATAATGTTATGGCATATCCGTTACATATTTCTGCTACCGTAGTAGTTTCATGTAATAAGCTAATCCTAATAGGTAACATCTGCATTTTGCTGACAGCTGTGTAACACAATTGTTAGATGCCTAATTTTAAAAAAACTGTTATCACATGCCCCTATTAGGGAAATTTAATTTGATAGAAGAAGGTCCATAGTGGAGCGGAGAGTATCTACAAAGAGCATGACTCGCTCTGATAGACCTGTCCTTTTTTTGCATTTCACAGACAATGCAGTAATTAAATGGACCCTGTATATCTGTAAATGACCCCTGTGATAGTGCTGCAAAGGAAACAGAACACTTACTGCCGGGGGCCCCCTCAATTACAGCTGATTCCGGGAGGGTCCAGCAGGGGAGCACTTTGTGATTAAAGGATCCTTCTAAAAAGTAGGATTGTGCAGAGGAAATAAACCCCTTTAAACTGTAACTGCCATTTATTGTTAAGTCAATATCTCCTGACCGGGACTTAAGGGATGAGGTGAAAGGGATGCCCCCGCCTGCTGTGACAGACTAGGATGGTGGACTGACACTGGGACGCAACATGGGGAACACAAAACATCCAGTCATACACTTTGAATCATGCATACCATTCATGCAGTTTCATACACACGGGAGCATTTTTAAATTAAGCATTATTTACTTTAAGGGAATAAATTATTTTAGCAAAATAACCATATTTAAATTATTTTAGAAAAATAAGCATATAGTTACTCCCGCACATGACTAGAACATTATAATGTTACATAACATTCTCAATATGAAAAAACATTAGTAGACTTTGAAACAGGTGAATAACTGTGCAGTCCTTTTTATGAAAAGAGGCTTAACAAGGGAAAAACAAGAGTCTTTTACATAAAGAGTCCATCTTTAGGTGAGGAAATGGTTATGGGACTGGAGCAGGGTAGCAACCACCACCTCCTGGACCTCCTCACTCTCAGTCGGTGATTGTGATGGCGGATGACGGTCTGGTACTTACAGGAACCTCCACCACCGAACTCTCCGAAGAACTGCTGTGCAGAAGCCGTCTGACTTCCTCATTGCACTCGGACACAGCATAACTGGCAGTAGAGAGAGAGGCCTGCATGGAGTCTCCCCCTGAAGATGTAGTGTCCCAGATTGTAATTGGAGAAGCAACAGGTCCCCGTTGAGGTTGCCACAGAGGCGGGTTAGACAGAACTTGATGGTTTCCGGCAAAGTAAAGGGAAAAATTGTGATCCTCGAAATCGATCACAAAACATCTTAGGAGATCAGGAAGACAATCCTTCACTACAGCATTGCAGCGATGGATCAGTATCCAAGGGGGTTACTCCGCTTGGGCAGTGACGTCTTCCCATCTGAAGGTATACAGGGGACGAGTGGGTTTTGCAGCATCTCCTGGCTCTGTCTCTTTGGTGGCCACATCAGGTGGTGGAGAAGTGGGAGAGCTGCTAGATAGCAGTAGAAGTCGCAGGTTTTCTCCCCAGTAGCAAGGCTGCCTTCTGGGAGAAGCTCCGGCAGGAGCACCTTCAAATCAACGCAGCCATAGATGCCTTCTTACAGGATCCATCTCTACATAAGCGGTGTCACAAGTGTTCCACTTTGAACAGTCTACAGCTGCAGATAACTCCATCTCTAGTGGACGGGTTTCAAGGCATGAAACTTCTTCAACTTCACTTATTTTTCTCTTTTTACGTACCTCTGCAGTATTGCAGGTGAATTGGTGTGGCACAGAGGAGATGATCTGGTTCGTGACACCATAAAGAAGTAGGGCACTGCACCATCCCCTAGGGTGACTCCGGACACAGGGCTTACGCTGAGGAGCTGGGAGGGTCGAGTGGCCACAGTGGCACTTACCAGACTCCCCCCTGGAGTGACACATGTAGCCTCAGCCAGAGCAGCGCTGGGCCTCTTCCGGACACCCTTAGGAGAGGAATGGCCAATAAACATAGGAACAGGGATAAGGTTGTCACGGGTGACGCCACCGTTCCGTTACCCACCGGAATTGCCCTCAGCGGTAAATAAAGGAGCTGCAGACTGTGTAACATACCTCAGGTCCCTGGGAATGGTCAGGGCCTGGCAAAACTTTACTTGATAAACGTGATAGAAGGCACAATTGCAAAAGACGGCTGTGCAGGCAAAACAACAGATTTGAGATCAGGGAGGAAACACAGGATGGCACCGGTCCTGCAGTCTCCGTTATCTGACAGGAACCGCTCCTAGCAGGGGAACTCTCCACAGAAGGATAGGCGAAGGGTCACTCCATAGATATTCTTGAAGTACAGTACCTCTGCAAGGGGATCTTGCCCTTTTCTGGACACCCTCACTCTCAAACTCTCTCTCTTTCTCTCTATTGGCTCCTGACATTAGGGTCCTCTAGAGACATTTCTTCTTCTTCCATTCTTCACCACATGAGGGTTGAAGGTACCCTCATGTGGCTGGCACTCTCTCTCTCAGGAACCCAGAAGAACAGAACTCCGAGACTCCTCGCTCACTCATACTTTTAATCTCTCACATACCATGTGACAGGACATAAATTGATACATTTGCAGGCATCTCCTAGTCTCATGCAAACATTAACCTCTCACTTGCTGCAGCTGTGCAATACACATAACAAGATGACTAGACAACTTTGCACAGTGCATTTACACAAAAGACATTACATGTATGACATTTATGGAGGGGCCTGAAATATACATTATGGGCCACTGCAGTTGCTCTTCTTTCCCTGCAGTCTTCTAAACACCCTTACTGGCACTCTCTTATCTTCTGTTAGACACTGGGAAAATAAGCCAGACTCTTCACAGGTAGCTGCATTCATCTTCTCTTCACAGTGTGCATGGCTGGCAAAGGAACGGAAGATAAGAAAAAAATAAATTCCAAACTGTCTAAAAGCCAGCAGCATTAATACAATGCTATAATGTGTATTGATGTGTGCCATAAGAGTTAAGTTGGAAAGCAGCTGTCCGCATACTCAGCGGTTGCATTCGGCTATGCGGCTGAAGACAGATCGTCCTTAGCATTGTTTCTCAGTTGCACAGCTGAATATGATGGAGGCGGCCTTTCAAAAACGGTTTCCATTATGGCCTCATGCCCACGGTCGGGTCAGATTCCGCCTGCGAAATATCACAGCAGAATCAGACTCAGCGCTTGCAGAGACCCCATACTCACCTCTCTGGATCTGCAGTGATAGTGTCGGCCGGCAAGCATGCGCAGTGCAGCGCATGACGTCCCGGTGCTGGGTGGTGATGCGATTTCCCGTGATATGTCTGCTGTGCTCACAGTGAAAGTATCGCAGGACGGACGGCTTCCATTGGCTGCCATGGAAGCCATCCGTGCGTTTTTCCGCACAAATTAGAGCATGCTGCAATTCTTCCCCACGAGCGGAAAATTGCAGTAGATTTCTGCTCGTTGGCAGGGGACAATCGATTACCACAGCATGTCTATGGACGGTTATTGATGTGGAATTCACGGCATGTGTCTGGCCGGGAATTCTGCAGCAATAATCCGTCTATGGGCATTAGTCCCAAAAGCAACCTGATTGTGTTAATTGAATAAAATGCAAAAAGTCTTAAAATCGCCTGCTTCTTACTTAAAATAACTATAAATGACAGATACGATGTCACTGCATTTAAAATGAATGTCCAATTGTGAGCTTCAAAATGATGTGTCTGCCTAATGATATGACTCTAAGGACTCCTGCCACAGTCAAAAAGTGATTTACAGAAAACAGGACATAGCCTATTAAAAAAGAGCAAATACCACCAAAACGTTTTCAAAATTTTCTGTTAGAGCCTTATTTAAATAATGACATTTCCATATGATAAAGCCTCTTTAACACAACTGTCCTTACTTGTACATCAAAACTTTTGAAATGTGGTGTTAAAATGTATTTAGTATGATAACCTTCAAGCATACATTATATTATGTACTACAGATTTGCCCTTATATCTTCTGTGGAATAAAAAAAAACCACTACAGACTACAGCTAGCAGGACAGAATAATGTCAGTGGATATATCACCGGTTAGTTGGTCAGATGCCTTTAGGCTATGTTTATTCAGTGTATATAACTTAATTTTAGCACATAAAATCTAGGTCGTTTCAACCTTTTTCTTGTAATTTCACATATCTCCAAGCAGTACGTTGTCCCAAATAAAAAATGGAAACCCAGAGATGTGACCCAATTTACAGTATTTTCCATTGCATGGTTATAATATATGGCAGTGCTTGCAGTAGCATTAGAATGCACTGATCTGAATACAGTATATCCTCTGTATAGTCCTGTTTTAATTGCCTTCAGTCTGCTTATAATGGATTCCAGAATTACCTAGTTTTCAGCATCTTCTACAGTTCACTCGGTTGTGAGCTTTTTCTGTGCTCTGAACTCTTACTTAAGTAGGGTTATATACCACACTATGCAAATATATATTCTGCACTTATATATAATGTGTGTGAAAGCCTTTACTGACTGACTGACTCACTCTCCCCTAATTCTCTAACTTCACGGTGTCATACAAACATGAAATTTGGCAGGAGCATTCTTTAGGTCCTTAATAGGAAAATTAAAGGGGTCACAGCTTGTTATGCAATGCTAATTGCTAAAGTAAGTGTACCCCTATGTAATGTAACTTCCCAATGTTATACAAGCGTGAAATTTGGCACAAGCATTCTTTAGGTCCTAAATAGGAAAATTAAAGGGTTTACAACTCGATTATTCAATGCTAATTACAAAAGAGGTTAGGAGGAAAGTACAGAAACAATACGGCCCTTTAGTCCACGTTATCTATATGTCACCGATCCTGGAAATTGGGTATACTCCAGAGGAGGTAAAAGGTAGGGGTCTCTCCACATACTCTGGCAGACAGTAATAGGGCTTAGCATAGATGCACCCCACACAACATCCTCATGGGTGTCACAATTATGTACCTCTGTGTGGTGATCCTAATGGCGGACGGCCACACAGAAAAAAGATGTCTGTAGTGTGAATGGTTACCTGTTTCAGTAAACTGGGAAGTTGCATGCTCTCTCTCTAGCTGGAAAGGACTCGCACCTTGCCTCTCCTGAATCTGCTGTGAAATCTTTCATTTATGTCATAATCTGTGCGCAAGGGTATGTCCGATTGCTTTATATCAACTGAATCGACTCTATTTGTTACCATATGTATTTTCCTCATCACCTCCCCCAAATAGTTTTCTCCCTCTCTCATTTTAGAGAGTCCGATTCTACCACCCCCGCTGCATTATTCTATGATGGCCTGCAGTTCTCCCAGACCCCCAGATCGGATGACAGGCGCGGAGTAGGCATCATCCTCTCGCCTAACTGTACCTTCCAGGTCATTCCCTCGGCTTCCTCACTCACCTTCCAGTCATTTGAAGTCCACACCTTGCGACTCTTCCGGCCATTGCCCCTGCATGTTGCAGTCATTTAGTGACATCCAGGTCCCACCCGCCTCCTCCTGGACCACCTCGCCGCCTGGCTTCGCTACTTCCTATCCTGTGAAATCCCAACCCTCATCCTTGGCGATTTCAACATCCCTACTAATTACCCCAGCTCCTCATCTTCCTCCCAGCTTTTAACACTTACCTCCTCCCTCGGCCTATCGCTAATCTCTGACTCCCCCACTCATAGACATAGCAACACTCTCGATTTTAATCTTCCTCTGTCTCTGCTCTGCCTCTCACTTTACTAACTCCCCCCTTCCACTCTTAGATCACAACCTTCTCTTTTTCTCCAGGAGGCACCCTAGCATCTCCCCTGACCCTCCAATCTATCGCACCTCTAGAAACCTCCAGTCCGTCTGCACTCAACAGTTCGCCGAGATCATTCAGTCCTCCCTCTTTTCTATCTCTTTCCTCACCTGCCCTAACCTGGCAGCCAAACACTACCACACCACCCTCAGTAGTGCCCTGGATAAAGCAGCACCACCCGTGACCCATGCCATCAACCGCAGACCACAGCAACCTTGGCTCACGTTCCAAATGCGCTTCATCCAGTGGTGCTCTAGGTGTGCCGAGCGGCTGTGGAGAAAATCAAACCCGCCTGTAGACTTCGTCCACTTCAAATTCATGCTTAAAACTTATAACCTAGCCCTTCACCAAGCCAAACAAGTTTATTTCACCTCCCTTGTCTCCTCACTATCCCACAACCCCAAATGACTCTTCAAGACCTTCCTCCCTCCTCAGCCCCAAAGAAAAGACCCCTGTGATGGATCTGACTGCTGGAGAACTAGCTGCCCATTTCATAGACAAAATTGACAACAACCAAAAAGAAATCTCTGAAAAGTCCACGGCTAGCCCTGATCCCACTCTCCTCAGCACTGCATCCAGCACTTGCTCACTTTCTACGTTAGAACCGATGACAGAGGAAGAGGTCTCCAGGCTGTTTTCTGCTGCTTGCCCCACCATCTGCGCTAGCAACCCTCTCACCTCCTCCGGTCCCTTTCCCCAACTCTCATTACTCACCTCACCACAATCTGCAACCTCTCCCTAATCTCTGGCTCTTTCCCCTCCTCATTTAAACACTCCATCATATCCCCTCTGCTTAAAAACCCTGGACCCGACTGATGCTGCCAACTACCAACGCGTCTCAAACCTCCAAATTACTAGAACGCCTGGTCTACTCCTGCCTCACATGCTTTCTCTCTGACAACTCACTCCTCGACCCCCTCCAGTCTGGTTTCCGCTTTCTACACTCGACCAAAACTGCCCTCACAAAAGTATCAAACGACGTGTTGATGGCAAAGTTAAGGGGTGACTACTCCCTATTAATCCTCCTTGACCTGTCTGCTTCATTAGACACTGTTGACTATGACCTCCTTCTCACTATGCTCCGCTCTATTAGTCTAAAGGACACTGTTCTGTCCTGGTTCTCCTCCTACCTCTCTGACCACTCTTTCACTGTCTCCCTTGCTGGCTCTATTTCCTCTCGCTGTTGGGGTACCCCAGGGCTCAGTCCTTGGTGCCCTTATCTTCTCTATTTATTACAGCCCCAATTGGACAAACCATCCATAAATTTGGCCTCCAATACCATCTCTACGCTGACGACACCCAACTATACACCTCTTCTCATGAGATCTCTGAACCATTCCTCCAAAATATCACCATGAAACAATTAGGACAGCGCTCCACTGCCAGAATGGTGTATTCTGATATATATTAGATAATATAAAAACGGGACTTACCCGGTGTCTAGCGGGATCCCCTTCTGGGAATCTACTAGCACCTCCACGTCCCAGTGAACCTGTAATCAATTTACTGTAGGGATCTTCTGGGTCTTCCTTCTTATCCTGTCACTGCAGGAGAGCTGCTAAATACGTACTGTGCCTACTATATACGCACAGGCACAACTGAAGAACGAATTGTAAAGTGAAAAAATAATATCCAGCGCTCAAAGGAATATGTTCTGGATCCTCCTTTACCCCCACATCCAATCTCTGGCCCAAACATGCCACATGAACCTCAGAAATGTTGCTAAAAAAAATAGATTATACCTACCCGCTAATCGGGTTTCCAGGAGTCTCCACGACAGCACTAATTGAGATTGCCTCCTCCTGATAGGACAGGAACATACTGAGAGGTTAAAAGCTCCCCCACTACCCCACTTTCCTCAGTGGATTCTAACGAATTGCCGGGGTAGGAGCTCAACTTAAATTTTTACCCTAACTGGGTTTTTTTTTTGGACAATTATATTCTATAATTTCTTTCCTATGTTCTTGGGGGAAGGTACAGGTACAGGTGCTGTCGTGGAGACTCCTGGAAACCCGATTATTGGGTAGGTATAATCTATTTTTTCCCCAGTCGTCTCCACGACAGCACCAATTGAGATGTACCAACTAAAGTCTTTTCCTAGGGTGGGATTGCTGCCGAGAGGACTTTGCGGCCGAAGGCCATGTCCTTGTCCTGCTGCACTTTTACCCTATAGTGTTTAATGAACGTGTGGGGCTTCTGCCAGACTGTGGCTTTGCATATCTGCTCGACCGAAGCTGAGCTATGTTCGGCCCATGAGGATGCTACTGCCCTTGTAGAATGGGCTTTAAGCGCTAAGGGGATTTCCTTCCCGAGTGCCCTATAGGACTCTATAATGGCCAGGCGGATCCACCTGGCTATGGAGCTTTTTGCTGCTTTACTCCCTTTGTTTGGGCCACTGAACTGGACGAACAGGTTGTCGTCCCGTCTCCAGTGGCTTGTCGCATCTATGTAGCCTAGGACTGCTCTCCTAACGTCCAGGCAGCTTAGGGTTTTTTCTTCCTCGTTTTTTGGCTTACTAAAGAATGAGGGAATTATTATATCTTGGGACCTATAAAAATGTGATACTACTTTCGGCATGAAGGCAGGGTCCGTTTTAAATACTAATTTGGTGTCCGAAATTTTCAGGAACGGGTGGCAAATGGACAAGGACTGCAGCTCGCTAACCCGCCTTGCGGAGGTGATGGCTATTAGGAAAATGGTCTTGATCGTAAGCATCTTTATCGGTAGTGCTTCGATCGGCTCGAATGGTTCCGCTGTCATGGCCCTTAGGGCCCAATTAAGGTTTCAGTCTGGAAAAAGGTTTATGGGCCTAGGTCGTAGTCTCGCTGCTGCTGTCAGGAACCTGCTGACCCATCTGTTGTCCGTGAACTTTGTGTCACATATGGCGCTAAGGGCTGCGACCTGGACCTTCAGGGTACTTGGAGAGAAGCCCATCTCTAGACCCTCCTGCAAGACCTCTAAGATCAAAGGAATATCCGGGATAGAATCCCGGGAATCCCTTCCCTGTCTCCATGAGGAAAACCTTCTCCAAACCTTCTGGTAGATAAGGTGGGTCGTCTTTTTCCTGCTGGACATTAACGTTTCTACTACTCTCTCTGAGAATTCCTTCCCTCTTAGTGAGGATTCCTCAAGAGCCATGCTGTTAAGTGGAGCTTGTCTATGCCCGGGTGGTTCAGTGGCCCCTGTGATAGCAAATCTGTCCAGGTAGGAAAGGTGACTGGGTCCTGGATGCTCAACATTGTCAGAAGACCGAACCAACTTCTCTTGGGCCAGAAAGGGGTCACCAGGATTAGCGTGCATACCTGGGTTCTGAAATGTTGTAAGACTCTGGGGATCAGCGGATCGGAGGAAAGGCGTATGCCAGCCCCTCTCCCCAGTCCTGGCCTAGGGCGTCTGTTGCTGTAGGACAATCTCCTGGCCGGAGGGAGAAGAAGTTGCTTACTTTGGCGTTCTCCCTGGTTGCGAACAGGTCCAATTGTGGGGTCCCCCACCGGTTGGTCAGGATTCTGAACGCTTCCTGGGAGAGAGACCATTCTCCTGGGTCTATTTGCCTCCTGCTGAGAGAGTCCGCTTTTTGGTTTAGCGTCCCCTTCAAGTGTGTTGCCGTGATCGAAAGGATCCGGCCCTCTGCCCAGTAGAAAATTTTTGCAGGGCGGGAGACCTTGTGCCCCCCTGGTGCCGAATATGGGCGACCGCGGTGGTATTGTCCGACAGTATCTTTATATGCTGGTTCTGTAGCGAGTTTCCTAACTGCTGTAGGACCCGCCATACGGCCTGTAGCTCCCTGTAATTTGAGGATTGTTCTCTTATCCTTTGTGGCCATGGGCCCTGAAGGAACTGGTTCCCCACATGCGCTCCCCATCCCCAGGTGCTTGCGTCCGTTGTGATGTGCGTGGCTGGGTTCTGTAGCCAGTGGACCCCTCTCTGCAGGTTCGCTGGGGATGTCCACCAACGCAGGGATGTTTTCACTGCGTTTGGGATGTGCATTCTTGTCCCTAGAGAGGACTGTTTTTTGTCCCACGTGGATAGGACTGAGGCTTGCAGAGCTTTGGTGTGAGCCTGGGCCCATGCTACTCCTGGAATGCATGACGTCAGGCTTCCCAGGAGAGGCATGGCTTCCCGAATTGTGCATGATCGTCTCCGTAGAAAGGTTTTGACCAGCCCTCGGATTTTTTGTATTTTCTCCTCGGGCAGGCAGGAGCATTGCGATTCTGAGTTGAGTGTTATGCCAAGAAACGTTTTTTTCCCTGTCGGGGTCTAAGCTGGATTTTTTCCAGTTTATGATCCATCCTAGGGACTGGAGAAGTTCTAGCACTATCTCCAGGTGTTTCATTAGGAGTTCTCTGGACTCTGCTATTATCAAAATATCGTCCAGGTAGGGTATTATTAGGACCGACTTCTTCCTCAGGTAGGCGGCTACCTCTGCCATAATTTTGGTGAAAATTCTGGGAGCTGAGGAGATCCCGAAAGGCAGGCATCTGAATTGATGGTGCTCTATTCCTTTGCCCATATCCACTGCGAACCTTAGGTATTTCTGGGACCCCTCGTGGATCGGCACGTGGAAATAAGCGTCCTTTAGATCGATGAATGCCATGTAGGCCCCTTTGGGAATCAACTTTATTGCTGAGATGGACTCCATTTTGAATTTCCTGTATTTGACGCAGGCGTTCAGAGGCTTCAGATTCACTATCATCCGCTGTTTCCCGCAGGGTTTTCTTACTAGGAAGAGCCTGGAATAATGGCCATGTGTCTCCTCGTTTCGCGGTACGGGGGATATTGCCTTTAGTTGTTGCAGCTCCCGAACGCTTTGCCTTAGTAGGTGTAACTGTTGCCCTAAGCCTCCCGTGGTAACGAATTTCCTTTTGGGGAGGGACACCAGTTCTATATGGTATCCCTGCTGTAAGATCTTTTGGGATCCATGTGCCTTCGCAAATCGCGGCCCATTGATCCACAAAGCTCCCCAGCCTTGCCCCCACGGGGATGGCGTCAGGGTCTCTGCTTTGGCTCCCCCTGTTGGGGGTTAAAGAGGATATTCCTTCTTCTGCCCCCCCTTGGGGTAACTCCAGCATCCCGTCTTCCCCTTGCCTCGGTAGGTCTCAGGCTGTTGCACTGGAGCCCGGAAGAAGGTCTTCCCTCTCTGTGGTTTTTCTTCCGGGAATCCCCTCTTTCTGTCGGCCGCCTTCTCCAGGATCTTGTCTAAATCCGGTCCGAACAGAAACTGACCGTAGAACGGGAGGGCGCATAGCTTGTTTTTAGAGACTAGGCCGCCTGACCACGACTTCAGCCATAACACCCTTCTGGCTGAGTTAGACCGGGCTGTAGATTTCGCCGAGAGCTTGACTGTTTCGGCCGTGGCATCTGCTAGGAAATTTGTTGCCATCCGCAGGATAGGGAGAGAGTTTAGGATCTGTTCCCTTGGCATCTTATTGGTTAAATGTAGCTCCAGCTGTTCTAGCCATACCCCCAGAGTCCGCGCCACGCAGGTGGCTGCGATCCCTGGCCTAAGTATGTTTGCCGCTGCCTCCCATGATTTTTTTCAGGAGGCCTTCAGCTTTGCAATCCATGGGATCTTTTAATTGTGCGGTGTCCTCGAAGGGCAGGGTCGTCCTCCTAGCTACTTTGGCTACTGGGACATTTACCTTGGGTACCTCCTCCCAGCTTGCGAAAACTTCCTCCTCGAATGGGTACCTTCTTTTTACCCCTGTAGCGGAGAAGGAACCTGTGTCGGGTTTCTTCCACTCTTTTTGGATGATTCTAGTGATATTTTTGTGGACAGGGAAGGTATGCCTACACCTCTCCCCCAGTCCCCCGAATATCTTGCAGGGTGCGTGGTTCTCTGGGCTCTTCCATTTTTAGTGTAGCCCTGACCGAATTAATTAGTTCCGTTAAGTCCTCCTGATGAAAAAGGTACTTTTTGTAGTCTTCATCATCTGAGGACTCCTCGGCCGCCGGTTCCTCTTGCTCCGACCCGATTGAACTCTCGGAGTCGGAAGGCTCGTTGGGAACATACGCCTTTTTCTGGCGCTTAGCTGGCGGCGCTATCTGCGACGTTAGGGCTGATCGAACCTCCACTTTCACCAGCTTCCTAACGTCCTCCATGAATCCCCCCGATTCCTCTTTGACTAGCCTAGCTGCGCATGCCTTGCATAGAGGCCTCTGGTACGTAGCTGGCAGTCTCGTCCCGCACTCCACGCATTTTTTGAGTTTTGTTCTCGGGGGAGGGGACGTCTTTTTTATCCCCCTGACAAAAGAGAGCATTTTTTGCAGGTAAATATGCAATTTTCCATACACAATACACTGCATTTTGCATTTGTATTTTTGCCGCACTGGCTACTTACGGCCGCTGAGGCTGAGGTTTCAGCTGTCTCTGGTGCTGGAGCACTCATTACTATACCGGTGCTGCAGACACCTTGCGACTTGTAGTGCTGGTCCACCTTCTGGCTTCTCGCAGGTTCCTTTTTTTGAATTTCGTGCTCCTGCGCTAAGCCCCGCCCCCTCCGTGCGCCTCCTGATGCTAGCGCGATGACGTCATCGCGCTGGACACGTGACGCGACACCCCGCCCCCGCCGTCAAAGGGCTTCCTGGAGCGCCGAGCTGTAACTCTGCAAGGAGGAGGAGGGGGACTGAGGCTCCCACTTTGTACCCCCCATGGGCCGCCACGGGAGGAACCTGGCCCGGGGGCTACCACCCCATGTGGCGTCCTGGGAGTCGTCTGGCTTGGAAGGGAGGACAGGCTGACCCACTGCCCTCCGATCCGCCCGTGAGTAGATTCTGGCTGGCTTCTCCACCAGCCTCTCTCAGAGATCCTGCCTCCTGGCAGGACAGGAAGACACTGAGGAAAGTGGGGAAGGGGGGGAGCTTTTAACCTCTCAGTATTTTCCTGTCCTATCAGGGAGAGGCAATCTCAATTGGTGCTGTCGTGGAGACGACTGGGGAATACATCTGTTCCTCACCACGAACACGCTAAAGACACTCGTGGTCGCCCTCATCCACTCCCAACTTGACGACTGAAACTCGCTACTCATCGGCCTCCCCTGCACTAGACTCGCTCCACTCCAATCTATACCTAATGTGGCAGCTAGGCTCATTTTTCTATCCAGCCGTTACTCAGACACCTCTGCACTATGCCAGTCGCTGCATTGGCTGCCCATCCATAATCTATTTCCAAGTTTTTTCTTTTGACAAGCGGTTGTGGGTGGTATTTTTTCATATTACATTTCTACATGAGATATGTTCATGCATTTTTCCAGTCATAGATTAAAAAAATAAATAAATAAAAAATACAAGGAAAATGTATGAAAAATTGCTAAATTTAGAACATAATGTGTTTAGACAAATACACCAGTGACCCAAAAAAGTACAATCAATGATGAATAACTCCACAAGAAATAGACTATTTTTATTTAGTCTGTTTTACACTTCAATATTGGCTTGGAGCTAACATCTGCTGCAACATTTTTTTTATAAAAACAAAACGAAAAAAAGAAATGCTGTAAAAAAAGCAATGTTTTGACGAAAAAATGTGATGAAACCACCTAAAGGTTGCATTCACACTTTATGGTAAAAGTGCATATTTCTCAAGCAATTTCATGGTAATTGTGTTTTTCACATATTCTCATGAACTTCTCTATAGGACAGTAGATAAAAAAACATATTTTAAATGTTTACAAAATAAAAAAAAATAATGAAAAACACAGCTTTTTTTATTTTTTTGAACAAGTGTTTAAAAAACGTCACCAACAAAGACCACACACTGGACACAAATAATACCAAAAAGCCACATTTTATCAATATACATTTACAGTCCATACAGTAAGATACAACCAAAAACACAGAAGATAAAACAAGGCATGTAGTCCCTTGCATATGTATTTCACAAATAAATACAATCTGATAGATACCAAACTAGAACCCCCTAAAAGTGCATCAAACTACAATATAAATTAATATATCATACATATATACTAAAGTGCCCGTGCTCATGCAATAATCTCATATAATCACAAGTCCTATAAATAGAGATGAGCGAGCATACTCGCTAAGGACAATTACTCGATCGAGCATTGTCCTTAGCGAGTACCTGCCCGCTCGGAAGAAAAGGTTCGGCTGCTGGTGCAGGTGAGAGGTGAGTTGTGGCAGTGAGCAGGGGGAGCGGGTGGGGGGGAGAGAGATCTCCCCTCCGTTCCTCCCCGCTCTCCCCCACTGCTCCCCGCCCGCCGCCGGCAGCCGAACCTTTTCTTCCGAGCGGGCAGGTACTCGCTAAGGGTAATGCTCGATCGAGTAATTGTCCTTAGCGAGTATGCTCGCTCATCTCTACCTATGAACACATAAATATCATAAACTGCAAGTACATCTAATATGGCATACAAAAACAGGGAGAACCCACTACGCCCAACATGCATTTCACTAAGGCTTGGTCTGTGTTAACCGTAATGCAAGGGACTACATGCCTTATCTTCTGTGTCTATGCGTTTTTGCTTTCATCTCATTATATGGATATTCCGCGTGTTGTGCTTATTGGTGAAACATTTTGTATGCATATAGGACTTTCATAGAAGCTTACATAACTTTTACAGGTGTTTAAGCCTGTGCCTAGGAACCCTAAGCCATCTATCACACATGCCGTTTTGATATGGGTGGATGATTTGGGGGCTTATATTCTAGGTAATTAGCTTTTAATACCAAATTCATATTTTTGCTCTTTTGAGTCCATTATGTGCAGACACCAGCATTGCACATCACATGCATGAATGGATGTCTTTATGGTATTTTGGAGTAGGTTTTAGTGTTTAGTTCAACCGTAATACATTACGCACTTAGGAATCTAAGATTTTCTATTACAGTCCAGGTTTTTTATATATCGTGTCAAATGCTTATGGAGCAATGCAAGCAGACAAGCCTGCTAACTAACCTGTCAAATGTAATTGCATACCCATACACCTCTCCCAAATTACGTACCAGTGGCAAATGGGTGTCAGACATTGAATCAATGTTCTTGTGTCACTGCAGTTTCTGCTTATTTCAGATGACTTTACAGAATAAGTTGCCGTGTGTACATGAGGAATAACACTATTTCTGGCCATTGTATGGCTAGAATCCTACATTTTCTCCCATTTTTTCCCCCCTGTATAGGTGCTGCTAATTCTCAGTTTTCTCTGAGCTGGTGGCTGGAGACTATATACTATGCACTCCTTTATACACTGCTCACAGAGAAAAAAGATTCTACTCTCTAACTCTCTGTACCTCACAAAGACATATCATCATGGAGGACAATAAAAAGCTGTACTGAGCACTGGAGCTATGATTTCAGCAGCTGTAACACAATAAATCACGTAGCTGCTATTCTATACAGAGACCTCCAGTAAGAAAATGCATAGCCTGTGAGCGACATGTATCTATACTGTGACATGTGTTGAATGCAGCATTACAAGAGACTAGTTTTTGTTCTTGGTATGAAGGACAACAGTGCCCATGTTTATAAATGAGTTAAGATGGCAGACTGTAGACTTTTTTTTTTGGTAACTGGGATTCTGGGAATTATAGTTGATACTGATGTTTCTTTTCTTTTTTTTATTATCCTGCAGTATTCTTGGAACATTGGCTGCTTGTTACCTGACTGTGGTAATCATTGTGAAGTTTTACCTGACAGAACACAATGTTCTCCATAGACATGAATATCCCTCTAAGTGAGTATATGGGCCAGAGCCTTCCAAATAAATACTGTTCTTGTACGCCCTGTCCAAGCTCTAATGAGTTTGCCCACAAATCAAATTTGGAATTCACTTATTTAAAGAGCTTTACTGGGAATACAGACAAAAACCATTTAGTTATGTAAAAGACGTAAAGAAACAGTACAGGATGGGATGTAATCTAACTAAACTATTCCAATTTAATGGGGTTGTACTAAGAAACTTTAATCACCTATTCATATGATAGATGATAAAAGTCTAATTGTTGAGGGTCTCAGCACCGAGACCTCCACCGATTCTGAGAATGGGCATCCCATGACCCCCTCTTCTGTCACTCAGGATGCTTCTCTCACACACCATGTATACATCAGACTGAATACATGTGTGGCTGACAATCCATTATTTTCAATGGGGCTAAGTGAAATAGCCAAGAACTTGTACTTGGCTACCTCTGGCAATCCCATTGAAAATGAAAGGACTTCACTGTGCAGCCATCACTCCATTCAGTCTCCTTCTGACTATGGGGGGTGCAGTGAGCCCACAGTGAAAAGTGTAAGGAATGGGGGGGGGGGGGGGAAACACAGGGATCACCTTTACCTGAAACTGTTGCTACTCGAGGTAATTATTTTTATAGGAATCAATGTAAATCCAATTAATTTGTTCTAGACATTTGAAAAAACACACCAAACCACATTTAATGGAGAATAAATATGGTCTTTAATACCAAAAACAATAATAAATGAATATAAATAAATGAACATTTAACGTTATTGAACATGTTACTGTGTGTTATCTGTCGTGTTACATAGAACTGCAGGTGACGTTATCTGTCCTCAGCGTTATCACTGTGTTCTCTGTGGTGTTACATATAACTGCAGGTGACATCATTATCTATCAGTGTTATCACTGTGTTCTCTGTGCTGTTACATTGGAGTGCAATTGTACTGTAGTGGTGTATTACCTGTTGCCGATGATGAAGGGTGGGTTGCATCAGCAGCAGGAGGAGGAGGAGATGCTGAGCAGGAGATAATGTGGGTTCAGCAGCAAGGTCACATTGGCACATGCCAGTGTTGTTAGAAGCAACCAATGTTACTAGAGACAATTTTGGCTAAAAACACTGCCTTACTCGATCGGTCTTAGTAGAGGTTTTACTGTATTTGTAATTCTGTGATATTTTACAAAGTTTCCCTAAAATTTATTTCCATCCAAGTGGTCTTCTCTGCTCATCTACAGTGATCTATATTCAGCAGAATCTATATCTATTCAGATTTCAAACCCAGTGTCGGCATGCGTTAAAAATAAACTCCACATAAGACCATTTTAATACCTGTAATTTATGAACATTTTAATAATGGATTGTAAATCTTAAATCATCAGATAATCTATCCCCATATGTCAACTACGATTAAAAATCAACAGATTCAAAATCCGTATTCTATATTCAGCACATGTTCTCTCACATTTGTAATCCATATAGGCTTTAAGAGCATTAATTCACCAATGTCTGTCTATACTGTCCTAGCAATGGGACGTCTGCTGTTCACACTTTCCACATTAAATGTTGGGATCTGATTCATCCTTACTGCATCTAGCAATCATTAATAATGTATTAACCCTCTGTAGTGAATATTTGCAATCCTAGCCATCATGATTTAATTATGTGACATACTAACAAGTGTGGGGAAGGGGGGATAGCAGTGATCTTTAGTCACTTGCAGTATATCCATATGTAGCCATTGGCAACAAATCGTCTGAAAATCTGCAATGGCAAAAATCACACCAAAACGGTGCGTTTTTTATTATGGATTCTATTACAGAAATGCTGCAGAGTTCACCCTTTGCATTGCAAATCCACAGCATAAATTGACATGGGGCATTTCATACTAGAATTTTGCATTCCATTTAGACTCTATTCATATTTGTGTTATGGCTTCAATCATAATTCTGTTGCTCTTCTGTTTTTGGAGCATAGAAATGGAATTGTGACTGACGTTTTACCGTAGATGTGAATTGAGCCTTAGCTGTTTTGTCGTGGGAACAGGGAAATGTTTCAGTTCTCCAGCCCATAGAAAAGTTACCTTCCACCAGTATTCACTAGCTACGTCTCACCCTTGAGGCTACCTTTATGCCTCATGTACACGGCAGGTCCAGACTCCATCCTTGACCCTGCATACTTGTTGTCTTCTTCACTGGCGTCCGTGTGTACCTGTCTTCTTCTGGCTTCTTTTTACTGTGGATGGTCCGCAAAGCTCGTAGGACAATAGAGCATTTTTTAAAAGATCCGCTAGCGGAAACTGGAATTGGTTTCTACTCGTGTGCATTAAGAATCATTTTTCCATAGCGTGTTATGGAGGGTTATTGCTGTGGAACCCAGAGGTACACACCTTCTCCGCATTCCGCAGAAAAAATCTGCCCGTGTGCATGAGGCCTTACAGCGGCAATGGCTCCTAAGCAACTGCAGGGTCCATGATGATCTCATAGTTACACCCATCATTCTCTGGCAGAATGTGAATGCCCCCTGGCTTGTCTGGTCAGATACAGATGTGATCGGGGTTCACCTGTAGTTGAGACTCAAGGCAATAAAGCAAACACATGGTAAAATGTGGAAAAAAGATGTAACCCGTGACTGCTTTATAACATGCTCTGTTTTGCTCTATTTCAGCATATCTTCTTTGGCTTCAATGTTTAGTGTGATTCCAACCATCTGCTTTGGCTTTCAGGTAATTTGCTGATATTGGTGGAATCAAATAATTAAAAACTGCAGATTCCAGAAAATAAAATATTACAAATGCTAATTTATTGACACAAACAATATGCAGATTTTTTCTAAGTGCATTCAATAACTGAAATCGGTGCCGCTGTATCCTGTAATACATGCACAGTGGCAGAAGATGGCTCATGTATTTCATTCTAGTCTCATTAATTAGATTTAAGTTGATAAAATTAAAATAATGGGGAAGATTTATAAAGACTGTCCATAGGAGCTTTCATTTCTAATTGTGCTTTTGAAAGCTGCAATTGATTGTTATGGGCAACAAAGTTTATTATTTCAGACGACAGAAAAAACTGTCCATTAGGGCGCCTGCAGACAGGCGGAAATTCCACGGCGGGATTCCCCGCAGAATTTCCGCATAGGGTTGCATTACAATACGCAATCCTATGCAGACGGCCGCGGTTTGTCTGCACGAAATAACACGCAGAAAACAAACCGCGGCAAACTGCGTGTTATTTCGCGCAGACAACCCGCGGCATGCTTTAATTCAGTGCGGGGCTCACAGAGCCCCGCACAGAAACGCCACTCACCAGCTGCCGGCTCCGCTCTGCGCACGCACCGGCTGCACGGCAGCCAGCACGTGAAAAAGCTGGAGCTGCAGGAGCTGGTGAGTTCCACGCTGCTCTCTGCAGGCGCTCGGATCAGGTCCCGCTGCGAGAATTCTCGCAGCCGGATCCGACCCGGCCGTCTGCACTCCGCCTTAGGGCGAATTCACAAATAGATGACTTGTTGCAGAATCCCAAAGTACATTCCGCAGCCAAAATTCGGCTACAGTACAGTTGTTAGTGGATGGGGTTCTAACCAACCTCATTCACTCACAATGGAAGATGTACATTTTCAAACGAAGCAAGAATTACATTATAACCTTGGTTTAACCCTTTTGCAATGGATCAATGCAATCTGGCCATCTTAATCTGACTTACCCATCAAATGGACAATGTTCTGAAAGCCATCTGTTTCTGTCTTGCAGTGCCATGAAGCCTGTATTACCATCTATAGCAGTATGAAGAACAAAAGTCTATCAAACTGGGTTGTGGTATCTGTGGTGTCCATGCTGATCTGTCTATTCATTTATTCTCTAACAGGTAAAGACAAAACTCTCATTTTTTGCAAAGATTTCCCTGTAATTGTACTGGCCATTAGAATGGTGAAGAATAGGTGTATCTGATTTTTCTAAACTGGAGAATTCTGGTTTATTAAAGAGGTGGTTCCATCAAAATAATTTATCAACTATCTGCAATATAGGTAATAAATGACTGAGTTTGACTGGTGGATACCCCAGGGATCACGCAAACGTGACATCCTGAGTCCCCTTACTGAATGGAGAGGTGGTGTGCATGCATGACCACCGCTCAATTCACTGTCTAAGGAGATAGCCATGTGCATTGCTTGGTTATCTCCATCAGCCCCATAAAAGTGAATTTAGTGGTGATCACATATGCTGCCCCCCCCAACACACACACACACTATGTTCGTTCTTGTGATCCCTTGTGGTCCTAGCAGTCTGAGCCCCACTGATCAATCAGTCATTTTGGTGGGATAACGCATTTAAGGATTTATGACATTGATTATTCATGCATCACTACTATTCTAATGTGCAACTGTGGTCACTTATTCCTCCTAAATAAACATATGAAGCAAGTCTGCAACATCCCCAGCATAGTGTACTTGTACAGCACTTGTATATTCCTGTTCACGCTATGAATATAACAGTCATGTAAGACTTTTGCGTTCTGCAGCTTGCACTGCGGATTGGATAGGGGAACAACAATTTATAAACATATCTCCCAAGTGGCATAACTATATAATATGCCAATTATATTTAGAAAGCAATCAAGTCAAAAGGAAAGACGCTATCTTGAAAGGCAACAATTTCTGGTGCACAGTTTGGCCACATTAGATTGCGGGTTCTAAAAAATATATATATATATTCACATACTCATCCCTATGAAAACTGTTGTCTCCCTTCTCCACCTTTAGGCATCTATGGATTCCTTACTTTTGGGGAAAGTGTAGCAGCGGACATCCTGATGTCCTACCCAGGGGCTGATGCTGTGGTAATAGTAGCCAGATTGTTGTTTGGTATCTCCATTATCACCATCTACCCAATCATACTCTTACTGGGAAGGTAAGTGGATTCTGATATTCTAGTTTATACCACATTGCGAATTTGTTGCTAAAGGATTACTCCAGATATAGGTACCCCCCCCCCCCCCCACCACCCACTTTCTAAAACTCAACATGGAGAAAATAGAATTAATCATCTTTCCATCCTCTCATTCAAAGCACCCATCAGACCACAGCTAATTACCATTACTGGCCTGCCTCTCCCCTCTGCTAATCCCCCCCCCCCCCATGTCCTGCCCACTGCCCAGTGAAGACAGTTATCAGTGACATACAAGGCTGTCCTCAACCTGCTTCCTATCTCTTAATATACTGACACCTCATCCACACGTAATCTCACAATTCTTCCTCCTGCGCTCTCGTCTAGTCTGCTTCTCTCACAACCATATCCTATGTGTCTCCCATACTCTGGAATTTCAAGAGATATCTCATTCACACTCTGCGGTAAAAACTCAGCATTGTAAGCCGGCCTGCTGTGCAGATTCTCAATCCACAATGTCTCATTTTAAGCAGTGGATTTTCATTATGGATATCATTCCTTCATGTGAAAGGATGACATCTGCAGCAGTTGCACACCAAAATCTGTGGACGTACCCTGAGCAGGGAGCGGAGGTATAAGCTTTGGACAATCCATAGTCCTTAGAACAAAAAGCTGATCACAGGGTGCTGTTGTGCGGTACCCCATGGCGACCGAGACACGAGACCCCCGCTGAGGAGCTGGCGGGGGGTAGAGGTGTCACTTGTCACGGTGGCTCTATCAGACTCCTCCCCGGAGGGACGCACGGAACCTCGGCAAAGGCACCGCTAGGCCTCTTACAGGCAACGCTGAGTGGCGGTTACCTGAATAAGTGTAGTGAACTGGATGACTTGTGACGCCATTGTTCCTTCACACGGTTTATTATCCGGCGGTAGAATAAAAAGAGTCCACACACACGAATTGAACTTGTAAACTCAATCACTGGGAACAGGCAGTGACCGGTGAACTTTACTGTATACTTGAAGACAATACAGCTTACTCGCACATGCAGGAAAGACAGCTTTTCAGTAAACTGTCAGGGAGGAGAACACTGGATGAAATCGGGCCTACAGTCTTAAGTCAGTGATGGCAAACCTTTTAGAGACCGAGTGCCCAAACAACAACTCAAAACCCACTTATTTATCGCAAAGTGCCAACATGTCAGTGGGCGGGGCTTATCATGACGTATGATTTTTTACCTTCGTCGTTATAAATAGGACAGAGCTGTTTTAAAATAGACAAGGTGCAGATTTTGACTACTTTTGGATGCGGAAATGCTGCGGAATTTGCCATAAAAATTTCTGCGGAGAACATTCTGCAGCATTTCCGGCACGTGTAAACATAGCCCGGCAGTGATAGTCACCCCCAGAGTGGCCCCAGCAGTAATAGTCACCCCCAGAGTGGCCCCAGCGGTAATAGTAACCCCCAGATCGGCTTCAATAGTAAGTGACCCCCAAAGCAGCTTCAATGGTAATGGTGACCCCTAGAGCGGCTTCAGAGGTAACCGTCACCCCCGGCGCGGCTTCAGAGGTAACAGTCACCCCCGGAGCGGCTTCAGAGGTAACAGTCACCCCCGGAGCGGCTTCAGAGGTAACAGTCACCCCCGGAGCGGCTTCAGAGGTAACAGTCACCCCCGGAGCGGCTTCAGAGGTAACAGTCACCCCCGGAGCGGCTTCAGCGGTAACAGTCACCCCCGGAGCCCACAGTGGTCCTAGCGGTAATAGTGACATCCCACAGTGACCAAAGCGGTAATAGTGACATCCCACAGTGGCCCCACTAGTAATAGTGGCATCCCATAGTAGCCATAGCAGTATTAGTGACATTCCTCAGTGGTCCCAGTAGTAATTCTATTACTACTGGGGCCGATATAGGGGACACTATTACTAATAGTATCCCCTATATCAGCCCCAGTAGTGATAGTGCCGCCCCCTGAGACCCATATACATACCCCCTCCTCCTCCGCTTGGCGCTGCTGCTGGCACTGATCCCAGGTGCACAGTGAGACGTCAGTGTGTGCAGCCGGAGGAAGGAGGATCCCGGCTGCACACTGACGTCACAGTGTCCGTCGGGATCAGCTCCGCTAGCAGTGCAGCTGAGTGAATACCGTCAGGAGAGCTGCAGCAGTCCTACAAAAATTCACAACTGTGGTGAGTAGCGGATGGTGCGTATGCCAGCAGGGAGGGCTCTGCGTGCCACAGGTTTGCCACCACTGGTTTAAGTTATCTGTAATGCTCCACTCCTAGACACACACACACTCTGGGACTCGGAATAACTCCAGAGGGGAAATGCAACACTCCGCTGACACTCACTCAGTATTCTTGAAGTGGACACTGCATGGTGGATCCTTTACTCCTTTCACTCCTCAGAGGTGGTTCCCAGCATTGAGGGCATCAGGGTACCTTTCCTCCTCTTCTATCACTTCACCACATGAGGAATGAAGGTACCCCTATGTGGCCAGCACTCTCCCTCCTTTTTCTACTGTTGAAGATAATAGAATACCTCACCTTTCTCTCAATCACTCATACTTATAGAAGGTAAGACATCACATGACTAGACACAATTGTTACTTTCCCATACATATCCCAGCCACTTTTTAGATATTAACCTCTTCAATGCTGCAGCTGTGCAATACACATAACAGACAAGACACTTTGCACAGTGCATCCACATAAAAGACATGACCTGTATGTCAATTATGGAGGGGCCGGAAATAGGTGTTTCTGGACACTACAGTTGCTGTCACTGCTGTATTGTCAGACATGTGACCTAGTGAGGGAAATTTGGTATCAAATTAGCTACAATAAAATTGTGGAGCTATTAAAGTAGCAAATTATGGCGCATGTCACATTTGCCTAAAAATTTGTCATTTTACCTTTTTATGCTACATCACTACTTTTTAAAAGTGGTGAGAAAAGTGTGTGAGAGTTTAATAGTAATAGTAACAGATTTACGATCGATTATGCCAGACATTGGTATAAATTATAATGCAAATCTATCCCTGCTCATAGCATGAGGAGATTTCAATTTGCGACGCATGGACAGCCAAAAAAATACCAAGTTTATTAAAAGGTGTGCAACTCTTAATAAATTTGACGCATTTGACTTTAATGTATTTTGGATTTAGGTTGGCCTGTAAAAAACACTAGTAGTCTTAGTAAGTTCTCCCCAGTGTCTCCATTCTAACTATGTACCAGGTACCTGAGCTCCCACAACGCACGGCTCCGTTAACAATTTGCAAATTTAGCTATTTAACTTTTTGTCTGGCTAGATAATAAAGCATCATGTAATTAAAAAGCAGTGCATGGAACACATTTACTAATTTTAATATTTATAGGTGCAGTGTATTTGAATAGATTAATATTGCAGAATGTTGTTCCAATGGAAACTTTCCTTCAAGAATCCACATTTTTCTGATATTCCCATCCACAGATCTGTCATTCAGGAAGCTTGGTTGGATCACAAATACATGACTGCATACGTAACTGTTTCCTATGAACGATTTGTGCGAGTCACACTGACTGTTCTCTGGATCCTGGTTACACTCATCATTGCTTTGTTTGTACCGGACATCAGCGAGGTCATCTCAGTCATAGGAGGCATTAGTGCCTTCTTCATCTTCATCTTCCCAGGTAAGCTTACTCCTTGCCCCTGACCAAAAGTTCTACATCCGAAATTGCATTAGCTATTCCCAAAGTTTGGTGCTGGGTTATCAAGACTGATCCGTTACATCAGGTGTCAGACATGAGGTAAAAGTCTCCTAATTACTATGTTGCATAATTTGTTGCCAAATAAACGAAGTCAGACATTTATCATGTGACTTGTACCTACTAGCTATTCTCACTTACATTGTCAGCTGTGGTGACAAATGGTAATTATCTTGTATACGAACCGATACAACAGCGCTCCCACCTGTCAGCTCTTATACCAATGGAAAGCTGAATCATTCCCTAGAAATAATAGCAGATAAGATTTTAATTGGCACCGTTTATGTAAATGTCATTCATATCCTGACTATATTTTTCACTAGTGTATGTTATCTGATTTTTATAGGGCTGTGCTTGATTTGTGCAATGGAAACAGAAGTAATGGACCAGAGGAAAAAGTGAGTGGTCTACACGTCATACTGTTTATATATGGGGGAGTAACAATTAAGAGATGTATGGTCCTCAGTTCTAGTTTTCCGTATTTTTCTGGGCCGGAGTTCTAGGGAGGGAACATGGAGCATGTTCCCTGAGGCCTCCAGTTCTTCCCAGATACTTTCAGCAGCAAAAATAGTTTTAGAATATTCATGTCTACAGAGATACAAATTAATGGGACTAAACTGCAATACTGTACAGAGGCCAAAGAAAAAACTACTGCAGTTCCCTAATCCTGGTCAATCCCTTTAAGACATTGACATTTTATGACATAAATGTACGTCATGAACTGCCTCACCATAAGGCTCCATGATGTACACTTATACATTTATAAAGATTGTGTGAGCACAACTGTGATTGACAGATGGGATCAGAGTAACCTCTAATTACGGCAATTTGATTCCTTGCATGCCACGGTCATTAGCAACCCTGTAAGCTAAAGCGCCATTTACACTGAAAGATGATCGCTCAAAACGGTCACTCAAACTGTCATTTCAGTGGTTTTTCAGCTATCATCTTTGTGTAAACTGTTAAGTCGCTAAGTCGCTAATTATCTACTTAAGAGTTAAATGAAGGCGGAGCGAGATACTGCTGATAACTCCAAAGAACAGCAGCTGCTTTGTATATGTTAAAGGGGTTGTCCCGCGGCAGCAAGTGGGTCTATACACTTCTGTATGGCCATAATAATGCACTTTGTAATGTACATTGTGCATTAATTATGAGCCATACAGAAGTTATCAAAAGTTTTATACTTACCTGCTCCGTTGCTGGCGTCCTCGTCTCCATGGTGCCGACTAATTTTCGGCCTCCGATGGCCAAATTAGCCGCGCTTGCGCAGTCCGAGTCTTCTTCTTTTATGAATGGGATCGCTCGTGCAGGATGCCGGATCCGTGTAGCTCCGCCCTGTCACGTGCCGATTCCAGCCAATCAGGAGGCTGGAATCGGCAATGGACCGCACAGAAGAGCTGCGGTCCACGGAGGGAGCAGACCCCGGCGGCCATCTTCAGCAGGTGAGTATGAAGACGCCGGACCGCCGGGATTCAGGTAAGCACTCTCCGGTTTGTTTTTTTAACCCCTGCATTGGGGTTGTCTCGGGTTTAAAAAAAAAAAAACCCGTTTCGGCGCGGGACAACCCCTTTAACGGCTGCTTTGTTCTTGGAGCTTTCGAGTGGTTTCCCGCTGAGAACTCAGCATGCGGCGCTGTTAAGAGTCATCGCTGACTTTTAGCTTGCTAAAAAAATCAGCGATGAACGAATAGTGCATGAAGAATGCACAATGGCGGTGCATTTAGACGCAACCGTTATCACTCAAGATGGCTTTTGAGCGATAATGATTGAGTCTAAATGGGCTTTTAGGAGCATGACACTGAGGGGTCTTTCTTAGCCCATTAACTCTCCACACCCAGAGGCATGACCTAATAGACTGCCAATTAGTGATTCATTGACATGCAGTATTGCTTTGCAATACTCAGTATATCAAGCAGTATGCATGTGATCAAATGATTGCAAAAGGATTACTATTAAAATGTAAAGTTCTATTAAAAAAGGTTTAACCAAAAATTATTTGTCCCAGAATGGTGCCAATAAAATCTACAATTTGACCTGCAAAGCCCTCATAAAGTTATGTTAAAAGTTATGGATCTTGGAATGTGGAGACGCAAATGCCTTTTTTCCCCACAATCCATGCTCTTGCTACCAAATATGAGTAGTATATTTACACAAGTTTTTTCCATCTTCCCCCAAAAATTGAATAAATTTTAATCAGCAAGTTATATACATCCCAAAATATTGCTAATAAAAATTAAGACTCTAGTAACTAGAGATGAGCGAGTAGTGCCTTAGTCAAGTATCTGCCCGCTCATGTCTAAAGATTCAGGTGCTGGCGGGGAGGAACGGAGGGGAGATCCCTCTCTCCTGCCCGCTCCCCCTGCTCACTGCCGCAACTCACCTGTCACCCGTGCCGGCAGCCGAATCTTTAGAGACGAGCGGGGAGATAGTCGACTAAGGCACTACTCGCTTGAGTAGTTAGCCTTAGTGAGTATACTCGCTCATCTCTACTAGTAATCAAAAGCAACTCATGATACAGCTTTGTTGAATGGAAAATAAAGTTTTGACCTTTTGAATTGCGTCAATGAAAAAAAAAACCCCTTATTTCGATGGCCCAAAACAGGTAGCAGATTATGTTAAGCAATGAGCATACGGTCTACAGTCAGATGAACAACTAGTCTGTATGAACAAGAAGCTCATTACAACATTTTCACATCTTCCAATGTGATCTGATTGCTATGCTCCTTTTTGTCTATATTATGTGAAGCCTGTACCATGTGAATACATGTGAACTCGGCTTGGTCAATGAGTCTTTATTTATTTATTTTTTTACTTCTGATTGGGATCACTAGAATGATCGCTGGACCTTCAGCCATTTCCCCAAGAGATTTCTGAGCTAATGTTTAAGGGACGACTGTCAGCCAAATTTAGTATATGAAGCTAATCCCAATATGCAATATGCCAATGACAGATACAAGTAACTGCTTCCTTTTTTTCCCGACATTTCTCTGTTCTTTCAAATGTGAGAGATCTCCCTTTCTGTGCTTACCACGCAATATGTAAAAGATCATAGAACCATCCTATGGGAAGCGTAACACTGAAGTCATCTAGGTTCTCTTTCCCTCTACACTTCCCCCACCCTTCCAGTATCTGTGCTTCCGCAATGACACATGTAGCCTCAATGATCTGAAGTGCATCCGCCAAGGTTGGAAGTGCGGCGCAGACACACGGCATCTCCAGCCGGGAGTGTGCTTCCAAGTATGAAGGGGAGGAGAGCCCGGACAACTTTGGCATTAGAACCACCCATCAGACGGGGTTCTATATTGTTTGACATACTGTGTTGGAAGTAAGAAAAATTGAATATTTTGAATTTTAAAGCATGTAGAAAGGAAAAAAAAAAGTAATGTATATTAGGATTAGCTTCATATACAAACATTGGCAGGCAGACTTCCTTTAATGTTAGGTTGGGTTCATATTTCTGTTTAAAGTTTCCATCATGGAACGCACACAAAAAGGAATGCTGGATTTGTCAAAGGACAAATTAGTAGCACCTGCTGGAACCCAAGGCCTATAATGAGGTCTGTCCAGTTTCTGTCATTTTTACCAGAAAAAAGGTCTACAGTTTTGTTTTTTTTAATGGCATTTATGGTGGAAGCTCTGAAGGAAACGGAGCCTTGCAGTCCCACTGAATTGTGCTGTGACTTGGTCAATACTTGTCATCTCAGAGCTCGAAGCTGAAAGGCCAAAGGTCTGGGAAGAGCACAAGGGCTGTTTGTTCAGTATCAGCTCGCAGACCCCATATCTTCACATTGCACCTTCTTATCAATTATACAGCCTGTGTTAAACCATTTCCATAAAAGATTTTGTATATTATCCCTAAAGAACTGCTGCACAAAACTTCATGGCTTGAGTGCTGGTAGACAAATGATTTCTTACAACTGCTACAATGTTTCTTCTATCCGCAGATCATGCCTCACCATCTGGGGGATCATCTCTGTTCTTTGTGGAGCCTATGTATTTGGGCAGAGCACGACTACTGCCGTTATGGAACTAATGCATAAGTTCTGAGATGTCACACCGGCCACTCTACTTGTCCAGATGTTCTGGATTTCATTTTATTTAAGTTAACTTTATTTCTTTTTAAAAGCTTAAACTCCAGAAATCTCTTATCTGTGATTCTTATGATTCAACAATGCTCGCTTATCTACTATAGGTCAATGAATAGTTTGTAGATGTAATATGGAATAAATAGGAGTTCTTGTATAAATAATGTAAAACCCCTTAAAGGGGCTGTACCAAGATCACAAGTTATCTCCAATTCACACAGTCTCATGTCTCCCTCTCCTGTCATTGCAGGATTAATTCTTCCCCCTGCAATGATGTCAGAATAAATGGGAGTGTTGGCTGAGGAGGCGCAGCCATAGCTCCATTCATTTCAGAGGGGCTGACGGAAATACCCGAGAGCTTTTACTTGGACTATCTCCGGCAGTCCTAGTGGAAGAGAATAGTAGTGAGACCTTCACCGATCTACATATCTCCTATCCTCTGGATAGGGGATAACTTGTGATCCTGGTACAACCCCTTTATAGGTAAATACCTCTTATATTACTTAGCTGCATTAGAATTAAATGTAAGTTACTTAGTGGCTTCATGCAACTTGAAAAATAGGGGTGTGTGATCCCCTTACTCCTGCAGCTGAGACCTTATAATGCAGCAATAATAATCCACCATTGTGTTTTGGGTTACATTTTTACAGTGATCACTATATGCACTAAATGTGAGGCATTATGATTAGGGTGATACTAAATGTTATACAGTTTGTTTTACTACTTTTGCATAATAAATATATTTTTTCAATGCTTTGTTTTTCGTGTAGCTGCATTCTGAGAGCCACAACTTTATTCCATTTTGCTATCAACAGTGCTTTATGAAACCTTTTTTTTCTAGTGTGATGAGTCATGCTTTCCCTTTTGTACCATTTTGGAATGCACACGACATACTCATTAACTTTTACTACTTTGATGGTGATAAACAGCATTGTTTTTTTTTTTTTTGCATTTTAAACTATTCTGAACACTTATGAGTCCATTATGGTACTTGACCTTGTGATCCTTTGAGTGCTTACATACAGCAATCTCCATTTCCTTCAAGACTTATGGTTGTTTTTATGGTCACTAACTTTTCAAACAACTTGTGATAGCCTGTGTGGTAACTAGCAACACTTATTTACCTAAATTAACATTTTTGTGCTAAAAAAGTACTCTAACGTGCTGTTGTCTGCCTTCCTCTTAGCTTACATTGCCTGTTCTCAAGTGATTGACAAGAAACCTGGATACGGGGGAAACAGGGTTGGGGGATGCGTATCCTGTACACTGTCCTTCATAATGATTTTACGTCTGTGTGTTACGGACATTTAGAGAGTAGGAGCTGCAGTTCTCTGTGTACACTCTATAGAACATGTCTCACACAGCACAGACCCCAGGCTTCTCCCAATAGTCATAAGAGGATAGAGAATCAGATGTACATCCTGCAGTGGGGAAAGTAAAAAAATACAAAATACAAGTGATGTAATGACGAAAAATAGGGTTATTGCTCATGTACACACACACACAACAACTTATTCTGAGAAGCTGAGTTTGCTTTCAAGACTCTTTCAAAACGGGTACAAACTTCACAATAGCTCTTCACTCCGGCATTACACATTAGCTTTGGAAGTTCCATCCCTCCTGCTAGTTCTTAATTGCCAAAAATAGAGCTTGCAAATGAAGCAAACTTATTCTGGCAATGTTTTCTTCTCCCTTGACCTGGGTTTTATTCCCATTCATGGTAAATAGTAACATGCTAAGAATAAACTCCTGATCACAAAGTGTATATGCAGCCTAGTAGAGGAGCATCCCCCCTCCTACCCCCAAAATGCATATGCCCTCATGAACACATCCAAAAGTTTACGGTGATATTTTTGCCCAGACACAATGCAGAGACAGCTGGGCATCATTCTCTTCACTTGAAACTCTTCATGTCTCCATCACAAGCGGTTCTGGATAGCGCCATGAGCCATTTTTAAAGCAATAGCAATTACTACCAAGAGTGAAAAAAATGGTTTATGGTTAAAATAAGAGAATCCAAAGTAGTGTCAAGACTTTTATTGAGTATAATCTTGGCTGTACATATCCTATCATAAAGAATTCCTTTGGAATGACATTTTCTAGCAACTTGCATTGTACTAGTAAAACCCATACGAATAGTAATCAGTTTACAGAGTTATAGAATATCAAACATGACATTTGAAGAGAAAAAAATCCATGTTCCTGCATATTAATCATTCCAGGATAAAAAGAACTTTATTATTTACCAGCTGTTATATTAGCTCTCTGCGTCTAGCCATACATCAGTGGATGACGCCAGTGGAACCAGAGGGAAGAACACTGCTCAACAGATGGTACAACCTGAACTAACAACATAAGTAGCTCTACCACAACAGTGTGTACGTTCCAGTACTACAGACCAGCAATGTACGGAGTTAATATGGTCAGCTGGCTCACTTGTTTTTCTGTTAAATATTCTCTACTCTAAGATTTCCTCTGGAAGGCAATACTATCTACAACAGTGGTAATATACAAATGCAGGAGGATTCATCATGCATGCACAAGAGAGAAGATCTGTGCCATGGACCTATTTTATCAGCCCCCCCCAGATATTCCTCAAGATTATCCAAGATCCTTTATGTGTTAAATATATGTTTTGAGGCATTTCAAAAGTGGGATATCAGTTCTAGGAGGGTTTCCCTTTTTTAACAAGCAAATACATTCCCCACTATGTGGATTTAAGAGACAGCACTTGGAACAAAGTCATCAGAAGGAGACACATCTCAGCTAGAAGGTTTTTGAAGGCTCCTGGTGAGATGGAGACACAATACTCAGAGCCAACAATGCCACAGCCAGACTTCTGGTCAACTTCACGAATGGTACAGTCAATCCCGACCAAGAATGCACCAAGCAGCTGGAAAGAAGAAACAAAAATCATTTATCCATGGAGGTTCCCAATATTTTCATATTTTACAGCTACTGGGCTACGTTGTGCTGTATTTTACACTTAGCACTAGAGGCGCATGTCTATAGGTTGCCCTGAAGGGAAAGATCCTTAGGAACAGAATGGATTATAATTGATTAGGTAGTCTCCATTCAATACATAAGGCTGGTTTAGACGGGAACTCATTATACTAATTGGCCATTTCAATGGCTGAGAACATTGCTGCTCGTTATTTTGTGTGCGCAATTGCGCATGACTTGCATGCAGTAAAAGTGCAGTAAAAACCGGTGTTGCACATGCAAATATGAACGGCTATTTAGCAAAAACTCTGTGCAAATGTGTGTGTAACACAGGGTTTGAGACTGTCCTTGTTGCCCAGAGCAACCAATCACAGAGCAGTTTTCATTTTACCTTAGCAGCTTTGAAAATGAAAGCTACGCTGTGATTGGTTGCTCTGTGCAACAAGGACAGTCTTATTGTTAGATACTCAAAAATTTTCAGTTATCAAAATTATCTGTTTCCATTGATATCAAATTTATGTATCCGAGTGTCATTAACCCTGATTATGTTGCAGCAGTTCTATTCTTGAGACTCTCCTGTGATAATATAAATTTCAATTTAACCCCTTCTCAACTTCTCCCATAAATGTACGGCACTAGTAGGTGGCATTTTCTTAACAAGAAATGCCCCTAAATGCGATCACATGGTGCTAATGGGCTAAATGAGGCTCCCAAGTCTGCCATCTTTGAACTCCTATTAACCCTTTCCAATCCACTGTCTGCCGTCTTCAGACATTCTGATTGAAGGCTGTACAGCTCTGATGTCGGAAGACATCCGTCAGGGTATTCTTACTGTATATTACTAGTCGCTCTGTTGTCAGGGGTCTCTCCAGCATGTCCCATACTGCAGTACTGGCTCTAGCCAGCAGATGGCGCCATTGTATAATGGCAGAAAGAGAAAGCCCCCTAGGAAACTCTGAATCCAAAATTGGATTGCAAAGGGTTAAGCAATGCCAGAGGCAGGATCTAATACAATGCCTGACAGTTTTAATTGACAGTCAGAATACACTACAAAGAGAAATTTTGCTGTGCATTCTAGAACTGATCAAACAATTGCATGGTCAAGTCCCATAGTGGGGATTAAAAAAAATATATTCAAAAAAGATGAATAAAGATTTTTGAAAGAAGAAAAACATGTTTTTTTTTACAGTAAACTTTAGCTTTTTATAGCTAAAAATTGAAAAAAACCAAGATATTTTGCATCATAACGTCCCTAATGATCGAACTATAAAATGATCATATTATTAAACCTGTATGGTTAATGCTGTAACACAACCTGCAAAACAATGCCAGCATTGAAGGTTTTTTTTCTGTATTCTGCCGCCTACAAAATGGAATAAAAAGTGATCATAAAGGTCATATATACCCAAACAAAATAACATAATATAACATAAAAACTATAGCTTGGAGTGAAAAACAAATCCCTCTTTTGATAGAAAAATAAGGTCATAGGTCTCAAAATATGTTGACCCAAAAATACTTTTTTTTTTAAGTATTGTCATTGTTCAAAATTTGTAAAATCACTACTAAAGCTGTATAAGGGCTCATTCACAGAAGCGCTGTCTGCCCGCAGTGTAGCCGCATGCATAGCTCATAGCTATACTGCCCCAAATATTAGATGAACAGGCTATTTCTAACTACTTTGAAATAGTCCGTTTACACGATCTGAGTTGTGGGCTGTGTGCTTTCCAGCTCCCATAGGGGTGTATGGAAATCACGCAGCAAAGACAGGACATGTCCTATCTTTGTGTGCACCTTGGAGCCGACATGTGAGTTTGCACTCACATGTCCTATCTTTGTTAGATGTGTGGATTCTGCGCATCTAACAATTGTCCATGTGCACGCTTTTATAGGAACCCATTGGTTTCTATAGAAGTGCGTTCTGTGTGCACCTCCTATGCGCGCAGACAGAGCCCGTGTGAATGAGGCCTAAAATTTAGTATTCCCTTATCCACTCACCCATGGCATAAAATTGACATGTCATTTATACTGCCCAGTGAATAGCATGAAAACAAAACATGATGGTGGAATTGGTGTTTGTTTTGTATCCCCAGTACTTTGCCATAAAAGGGCTTATTTTTGGTGGGATATGTTGACAGAAAAACAAAGTTATCGCTCTTGGAATGCAACAATGAAAAAATTACAAAAGTCGCTTCAACCACAAGTCCAAAGCTGGCTGCAGCCTTAAGGCTTTTACCCACTAGCGATTTTTTTAACGCTGCGATATTGCCGCATTTTTTTTAATGGGACTTTCTAATGTTAAAATTACATCACAAAAATCGCAAGTTTGTGCTTTTGCGATTTTTGTGCGATGCAATTTTAACATTATAAAGTGTTATTGAAAAAAAACGCAGCGATATCGCAGCGTTAAAAAAAAAAAAAAACGCTAGTGGGTAGAAGCCCTTAAAGACTATCTGCACTTTCAGAAAACTTTTGACATGTCATAGAGACATATCAGAAGTATGGATCAGTGGGAGTCCCGCTGCTGACACTAGAATGAGGGAGCTGCAGAGCTTGCGAACATAACCAAAGGTGTACAGAGTTTAGGTGAGTGCTGCAGCCCCCTCATTCTAGTGATCAGCAGGGGACTCGGCTGCAGGACCCCTGATCAATACTTTTGACAGTCACTTTTTAAAAGTGTTAGCCCATGCACAAAATGCATGACCTATCCGCTGGATAGGTAATAAATGTAAGATCAACGGGGGTCCGATATCTTGGACTGGTATGGTGGTCATTGTTCATAATGGGCCATCCACGTTAAGGGGTTAAAACATACTTGCCTGCTCTCCAAGGTTGTCAGCTCCCGCTAGTGGCCACTGGGGCAACTAGAATTTTCACACTGAAAACTATGGCTGTGTGAAGGGAGGTAATAGACTGGTGTGGTTTGTAAGTGTGTAAACTTATATTATGGGCAGGAAGCAGGTACGATGCAGAGGCAATGTACAATATGTAACCCAGAGGGGAGCCTCAGGATTTACCTGGCACAAACATTGTGGAGATGGATTCTGGCTGGGTCAGTGTATCCACTTTTACATGTTGGAACTTTTTGCAGGGTCCAGTCTGAAGATGCCTAAATATAAAGACAGGCAAGGTTAATTTACAAATACTTTACAAACCTTTCCACCTAAATTGAATACAACTCCTGGTGTAGCGCTGCTACTCCTTCATGGCAGCAATGATCCTGCAGAAGGAATAAGGTGAAGGGGCCCTAGTAGTTCTGTAATTGTTATGACTAGCACAGGTCACAGAGACCGGATTTCCATCGATTATGTAATATGCTATCCAGATTTTCCAGAAACAGCTATAAAAGACAAATGCATGAAATGCTGTTTAGAAATCCTGCATATTTCATCATATGTAAATGGCTGCAACCAAAAATTGCCAGTATATTTAATATAAGGACAAAAGAGAGCCAAGATGACTACTTTATCTGGTCACCCCCACTGACACTTTTTGCTGTACATACCAATCAGACTTCAGTTTCCATTGTTCCAGAGCAATTAAAGGAAACCCGTTGCCACGTTTTTACTATGTAAATTACCAATACCACTGTATTAAGTGTGTGAAAGAGACGTTGGCAAAGTATCTTTTAAATTGCAGTACCTTTTCTTTAATCTGAACTTTTTCCCGCTGGGCAGGTGATATCATTGTAGAAGCTCTCTAACTCACACCCCTTGGCCCACTTTCTACAGATATCGCTCCAATTCCTGCGCCTGCACCTTATGTGTCAGTGGCAGTGCAGGCACAGAAGTAGCTGTGGATCCCCGTGGACTTCCTCAGATTAATGCTCATGCGTTAGTGGAGGCCTCAGCTGCGTAACGTAATGTCTGAGAGGTCATACTGCCCCCTGAGTCTAACGTGGAAGAGAGGAATCCTCCACCGGAGCATGTGCAATAGAACACGGAAGTCCACCAGGATTCACAGCGACTCCCACCGCTGACACGCAAGATGCAGGTGTGGGATCTGTAGCAGGGACAGCACATAATGAGAACTAGCAGTCAAGCAGAAGGGTGAGAAGCCGACAATATGCTGGACTCAACTTGGCCCCAACAGGCAAACTGGCCTCAAATCTGCCTAATTAGCATACCCAACAGAAAATGTTTGGACCATGACTTCAGGATAGCAAAAAGGTATTGCACTATAAAAAAACCCACTTTGCCAATACGTCTTTCACACTTAGTACAGCGATATTGGTAGTTTAGGTAGTAAAAAATTGGTGACCGGGTCCCTTTAGAGATATTGAAAAGGCCAGAAAAGGACACTAGGTGGCCTAATATTTCACTTGACTAATTGCCATTTTTCAAGCCATAACATATCTGGCTGATTAGAAAACCTTTTGTTTGTGCAGGTCATACATTATCATACTCACCTCTTCCATTCTTCCTCCGCCTCCCAAAATTCATAGATAATAAAAGTATTGGTATCCGGTAGCCGCACAGCAGTTACACTAAGGAAATCACAAACAGAAGATACAAGAAACTACATGAGGATTGTAAAGTTCTTCTTTCCATTGCATCTGTTAATACAAACATTTTCTACAAGAACTAATGCTCTTGCTGCTATGAGGTCCATGTAGAAGGGACAATCATGGCAATGTGTACCTACATGGAGCTCCTTTACCATACTGCTATCTATAGAGGGTGTAAGCCAGAGATACGTTTACAGGATGGTTACAAATATTGAATCAGCAGCATGGAGGGATACAGTAAAATTGTAGTTTTTTTCTCCCACCACACAGAAATAGTAGCAACGTTTCGGCCTTACGGCCTTCTTCAAGAGCTTGAGGAAGGCTGTAAGGCCGATACGTCGCTACAATTTGTGTGATGGGAGAATAAACTACCATTTTACTGCATCCCTACATGCTGCTGATTCAATATTTTATATCTACTGGACTCTCATGGAGTTGAAGGTTTGAGGCTCCTGACCAGATTCAGGAGGATATTGGTGCTGCTCACACAACTTGTACTTCTCACGTTTACAGGATGGGTCAGGGGACTTGACATGATCACCTACCATGCGACTGCAACACCTTGGGTTATGGAGGGGTGCCGTAACTCTGACAAAGTCATACTTATGGTAATGATTGTCTCTTGGAGTTAGCTCAGGAGGCTCAGCACCAAAGAAACACTGCTACAAGCTCGCTTGAAGAATAACAGGTTGGATGGTGGTCTATAGTGTTCCTTCCTTTATGTTGTCAATTCACTTACATGGAAACCCACTTCACACAATTTACCCTTTAGGGCGCTTATATACAGGATAAAATATTCTGCAGAATGCTTCTGAAAAGTCAGCACCAAAGCCTGCATATCCAACATGTGGATTATGATGTGGAATTAAAAGTGGCAGAATTCTTCTGGTAATTCTGTCTCAAAATCTGCACTTAGACTTCAGTATTTGGACAGCAGAATACTCTTCCGTGTGAAGGTCTTTCTGATCGCTGGTTCAGGATCTCATTTTTAGCCATTTAAGATGGCTGCAGCAATTTTCTAGCTACCTAATGCACACTGTGCACTGCTTTCTGATTGGACAGTAGTGCTCTCTTTGATGCTTTCTGACTTCCTGTGACATTTACTGCCCTACGCCTATCATAAATCCTGGTTATCTATACTTATACGTCTACATGGTCATTATTGGCAAAAACACACCATCCTACTACACATGCCCCATAACATCAGACACTCACTGGAAGCATTCCCCTTGTCCTGATACATTCTTCAGATATTGTTTCAGAGAACTGCAAAATTCGCCCACAGATTTCTGGAAAACGTGCATTTCCTGTCGCACCAAATAAAGATACTGAAGAGAGAAGCAGAAAGAGAGAAGTTAAAAGACATCAATACAAGGAGTGGTGCAGAGTTTTGGTTGCACAGTATGTAAAGAAGCAACTTCAGCTCCCTTAGAGCGCACAGCAGAAGGGAGATGGCGATGTCTCTCACTAGGCAGGGGCCGGAGTTTAGACAGCTCGTTGCTGCCTCCGTGTGTGAACTGCCCATTGAACAGTTCACAGGACATTTGCATATCAAGAGAACACCAATTATAGGGCTGGGAAGCAGTATAAGTAACAAAAAGTATCAATACACTGACTTCCTTTAAGCTGAAATTTTTTTTCAAGCTGCACAAAAACCTGCTTGAAAAATGTTTTAGAATTTTGACCCAAGTTTGGTTCAGTAGAATGGGGCATTTCTGAGTCTTGCAGCCCTAATATGGACATTTAAATGGGTATTTCTATCTGGACTTTTCACAGCCGGGATGGGAAACCACTGCTATTGTTACTAACCACCTGCATGGAGTCTGCGCAAACAGCTGAGTGCTTCAGCCCAGCGCTGTTTCCATTGCTCTCATTGAAGTGAATGGGAGATGAAGAAACAACATAACATGGCGCGGTACACTGTTTCCAAATCTTGGGCATAACCAGTTGAAGTGGGAATACCACTTTAAGTGCCCTATTTTACATACCCCAAAAATCAGCCTTACAATAAAAATCAATGTATACTATCAATTGTGATAAGTATATGGATAATATCCAGAATGATATTAACCCTTTCCAACCCACTGTCTGGTGTCTGAAGACATTCTGATTGAAGGCTGTACAGCTCCGGTGTCAGAAGACGTCCGGCAGGGTATTCTTACTGTATATTACTGGCCGCCCTGTTGTCGGGAGCCTCTCCAGCATGCCCCCATACTGCAGTACTGTCTCTGGCCAGCAGATGGCGCCATTGTATAATGGCAGAAAGAGACCCCCCCCCCCTAGGAGACCCTGAATCAAAAATTGGATTGCAACGGGTTAAAACAACTGTGATGAGAAACAATGTGGTGCTGTTAGTAGGTGGGTAAGCCACGCCACTGGATCAAATTACAACATGTACCCAAACTGAAATTAGCCTATAGTTCCTGGAAAAGAAGGGAAGATCAGAAACGAGAATAAGAAGAAAGAAAAAAAGAAAAGATGTTAGGGGGAGCCAAGAGGAGGAAAATAATCCATCCTGAGGTGGGTGGGGTAGAAAGGGAGGTTGGGGATGTTAAATCTGACTATACAAGCTCATTCAGCCAACAGATCCTGACCCACCACACACATGGGACAGAGAATGGACAGAGGGGGGTAAGCTGCTTATTTCACTTGAAAACAAAAAAAGAAGATGTTGAAATCCAACTGCCCAGTTCTCACCTTCCCGTACATCTGTCATTGGTGAGAGTGGGGAGGCCCTATTCACAATAGATGGTTGGCTGACAATAATCTAATATGTATGACCAGCCTTACCTATTCTCTGAAGCACTGACATATTAGCATAATGATGTGTCTGAATAAAAGGTTTTTAAATGGGGTTTCTGGAAACTGGACAACTTTTTTAGGATAACAAAAAATGAGTGGGACAGCGCCTTGATATGCATTAATTAAATAGATAGATAGAAGGGGACTTACCCGGTGCTCAGTGGGGTTCCTGTATAGGATACAACCCGTTAGCAACTCACAGTCCTGGCTTGCTTCTCTATAATCCAGTAATTTTAGGGTCTCACACAAATCCAGATTATGATAATAATAAGGAGAGCGGCAAAAGAGAAAATGCCTAAATATCCAATAAAGGCTCAAGATGAACCAAATAAGCAATATAAAATAAAAAGTTTTTCTCTGTGCTCAAAAATTTCTGGGACTGTTGGAGCTAGTGAAGTTTTAATGTGAGGTATCATTATAATGAAATAACCAAATAGTGCAGGGAGTGTAGATCAAGTAGGTGAATACGCCATGTTTCAACGCACAGATTGCACCTTCTTCAACCATGGGAACATAGACAATATCAGACAAATTTATAGTATGCATAATACACATAGAAAACATCCTCTGCTCCAACAGTCCCAGCATTTTTTGAGCACAGAGAAAAACTTTTTATTTTATATTACTTGTTTGGTCTAACTTCCCAAGGACATCTGTAACTGCATTAAAAAAAAAAAAGATCTGTACTTACCCCTCCTGTGCTTCCGTGATCCCATGCTGTAGCCCGCTGTGGTCCTGCTGTTTATTGTGGAAGATGATGTCCCTGGAAGTCAGGTGACCGCAGCACCACTGCCTGTTCTCCTGGCATCAACTCTCACATTCTGGGCACCACGATGCCCAAGAGTTCAGAACAGCGAAGCTACAGTCTCTGATTTGCTGCAGTGGTCACCTGACTTCTGGCAACATTTGCCACAACAAATGCTGAGACCACGACAGGACTGCAGTGCTGGATGGCGGCAGCACATGAGGGGTAAGTACATTTAATGGAGGAGAATATTGTCTAATTACTGGACAACCCCTTTAAAGCAGCAATTGGCTAACATTCTGCAGGTTACACTTTCAGACATTGGAACAATGTAACACTAATACAGTATGTTAAGCTAAAGATATACTCAGCAAGGTAGCAAGTTGTCTCATGTAAATCCTCGGCAGGGGTGGATAATAGAGCGAGTGCTGCAGGCAGGATATGTCTTAAGGAATAAATTGTGACACATTCTGTACAAAACTGCTTGTGACATCTCACCAAAATGTCAGAGCAGACCGAGCGCATCTGCAAATGATATCACGGCTGCTGTGTAATTACACATCAGCCTGCGTCTTAGCGCAAAGAAAATGGGATTAAAGATCCATCAGAAGGTTCCTCCTGTCATATCCTATACTCACCGCTGAAGATGTATCCTCATTGTCAGTGAGTCTCTGGTGCAAATCAAAGGAAAGTGTCTGAAAGGGAAAGGCAGTATATGGAGTCTACAACCGTTATACCACACAAGGAAAGCCATTTCTGCGGGAAGCTGCTGAACATTGCTGCTAGAAGATACAGTGCAAAATACATTGCTGATCCTTCCATCATATTTAATTATTTATTTATCACTCTTTGTTAATGTAGCACCAACTTATTCTGCACAGCTGTGCATAGAAATACAGCTACATTTCAGCATTTATTACGGACACAAAGCATGAACCCCCAATGCGGTTCTACTAAATTGTACTATGGTGATTTCAGATCAAATGAATTAGTAGAACCAGGAAGGAGTTTTGCAGCCTTAGATGGGTTGTCCAAGTCGGAACTACTGATGACATATCGGCAGAGTAGGTCATCAATAGCAGATTGGCAGGGTTACTATTGCTCAGGTCAACGATGATCAGCTGTTCACAGGGCAGCTGAAAGCAGTCAGCTTCAATCCTTCTGCAGCAATCTGGCGTTGCACTGTAGTACAAGTTCACATTTTTTTACTAAGAACTTGGCCTGCAATACCAAGCAGGGCCACTGGAGTGGGGATGGAGCTGTCTGCTTCCCACACAAATCAGCTATGCTCCCGAGTGCAATGGCCCTCCAAACAGCTAATCAGTAGCAGTACCAAATGGTAGACTTCCGCCAATCAACTATTAATGACCTATTCTGTGGACAACTCATCAATAATTCTGACCTGGACAATCCCTTTAATACAGACCCAAAAAAAGCAGCTATATTATGGTCATGTATAGCTGGCCTAAGGCAAATTTCATAGACAATTACAGAAACAGGAAGTAGCCAAGTCCCCTGTTGACCCCCCCCCCTTCCTTTTACTACTGATGGATACTGGTAGCCATTTTGCTCCTTAGTCAACACTAATATCTGTTGGTTCAAGTTGTTGTAAAGGTTTTAGGACCATTGCTTAGTAACAGTATTTTTAGGAGGTGTAAACTACTTTCTGATGAATAATTACAATACAACACTTGTCTGAGTTACCATTTAACACAAGTTTGCCTATGTGGAAACCTCAGTACTTTGAGAGATAAATGGGTAAAGATACAATGTTCCCTAAACATGATCAATATCTCAGGACTGCTTTAAAGTAACATAGCTGCCTATAAATCAATCAATTGTAACCATGCAACAAGAGTGACGTTACACTCAAAACCAATGACCAGTATGTTAAAAAGCCGTACAGGATAAGAATAGTTCAGTTTTCCTCAGATTACCAGACATACACTATCCTACCAACAGTAATTGGACACCTGAGCAAGAATCAAAAGTAGTATTTATTTACATGCGTTAATACTTAGTGGGGCTCATTTGGTCCTAATGACATCGGATATTCTCTGTGGCATACTTTCTACTAATGTCTGATATATTTCATTTTCCTTCGTTCATCTTGCAAATGTCTGGTGAGTTCACTCAAAGAAGATCGATGTTGTTCATTTTTCCTGACCTGATGTTCCAGTTCATCCCAAAGATGTTCAGTAGGGTTTAAGTTGGGACTCTGTGCAGCCAGTCCAATCGTTGAACATCCATATCCTCAAACTATCACAAGGTGCTGGATTTATGACAAGACGCGTTGTGTTGTTGGCAGTATGGCTGACCATTCTCAGAGCATTGCCACATTATCAGCAGCACATTACTGTCTAGAATGTCAAGGTACATCTCCGTGTTCATGGTTCTTGCACTAAAACCAACAGACTGAGATCAGGCCATGTAAAGCATCCCCCAGACCATAATGGAACCGCTGCCAAACTTAAGTATTCGCACAATACATTCAGGCAAAAGGCCTTCCCCAGGCATCCTTCACATCCAGGTACGTCAGTCTGATATGAAGATGGAGTAGTGCAATTCGTCACTCCATAGAATGTACTTCTATTGCTCAATTGACCAGTGACGATGCTTCATGCCCTATTGTAGACAGACCGATGTATCTTCTTTGAGAGACCTACTCAGATGTTTTCAGGATGAATAGAGGGATATACCAGCTAAAGTGTAACACACGTTAGTAGATAGTATGCCACAGAGAGAATCCAATCTTATTAAGGCCAAAGGAGGCGCACTAAGTATTGACATATGGAAATAAATACTACTTTTGATTCCTGCTCAGGTAATCCAATTACTTTTGGTAAGATAGTGTATAAACCAGGCAGCTTATATGATCTAAGAATGAGAAGAACAAGTTTGATGGTTGCTTCATGGATTTAACGTTCTTTACCGATTTTTGAACCCACATATTAGTCAATATTTACTTGGGACTCTGGATTCTGCAGTAAGCTTGTAGTAGAAGTAACAAGTCTGAGAACTTGTCTTTGTTGTTACCACTTTCAAAGGATCAGCAGTAGAAATGACTGAATAAAGTAAAAATTGCTTGTATTTGGTCTTCACCTAATCAATAAATTGTTATAATGGAAACTTTCCAATCTCAGTTTAAGATCCTAGAGTAGAGCTACAGCCGTAGAGCAATGCTCTCTCATCGCTGAGGTGAATGTCAATCTATACTATAACTAAGTGTGTAAAGATGGTGGAGGTAAATCTTGTCACTACAGTCTGAAGTTTTGACCATTGTAACATCACAATCTTGTATCTTACAGAGTTACTTCCATTACATTCAATGAGATTGACCTATTAATATCAACTATTTTAGATGTCTTAGAGTGTGCCAAGACTGAAGGTTAGGATTATTTACAGTCTTCTGCAAATGGAAGAAGAGGTAAAAGAGGCAAAGAAATTATCACAACCAAACAGGAAAAACGAGGAAACTATTTAACCATAATAGAGAAAAAAAGAAGCCACACAAGTGTTCTGCTGCCAACTACAAGACTATCAGAGCTTTCTTTATACATGAAACATCTCAGCTGGTGCTGTCTGGTTAGGTCTGATGCCACCTAATCATGCCTTCTGTTCTAATTAGCTGCGGTTACCTTTAATACAGTACTCCGCAAAAACTTCACATCCCAAAGCAATTCCCATCTAGTGAGATCAAACAGGTTATTTACCAAGCAAAAATCTATTAATGGGGTATTCTAGGACTTCAAAGGAAAAAATGGGAAGGAACGGAATGACCAACAGAGAATCAAGGATAGGTGGAGGGAATACTCAGGGGAACTATATGCCTGCAACCACATACCTGGTCCAGTCTGTGGCCTTGGAGCTCTTCATTATGGAGTCAGAAGTTGTTATGGCAATGAATCAACTAGCCAAAAATAAAGTGCCAAACATAGATAACATACTGGCAGAGCTATTGCTGGCAGTACCAGTGAAAACCATCACGGCGCTATGTCAGGCAGTATGGGTATTCATTGAATGGCCTCAGGACTTATAAAGCTCTATCTTCATGCCTCTGCCAAAGAAAGACAATTGCCAGAATTGCTCCAACTATCAAACAGCCCCCATTCTGCATGCAAGCAAGATGATTCTCAAAATCATACAAGAAAGAATGAGATCAGTAGTTGAAGCGGCACTCCCTGATGCGCAGGCAGAATGCCGGTGAGGACGTGGCACTCGCGATCATATTGTAAACCTGTGATGGACCATGGAAAAAGCTTGAGAATACCAACAGAATATCTACATGTGCTTCATCGACAAGCTATGGCAGACCTTACAAGAGCTGGGCGTATCGGCACATCTAGTCAAGCTGATAAAATCACTTTATGCCAATCAAGAAGCCACTGTGAGAACACAGTATGGGGACACAGATTGGTTTGGGATCAGCAAAAGCGTCCGACAGGGTTGCACCCGCTCACCCTTCTTGTTTAACCTATATGCAGAAGCAATCATGTGGAAAATGGACCTAGACAGATTAGAAACCGAGGTGAAAACAGGTGGCAGAAACATCAACAATCTCTATTACGTGGATGACACAACTCTGCTTGCAGAAACATAAGCAGGTCTGAAGCAGCTGATATGTAAGATTAAAACTGAAAGCGAAAAAATGGGCCTCTACTAGAGATGAGCAAGCGTACTTGGAAAAGCACTACTCGCTCGAGTAATTTGCTTTATCCGAGTATCGCTGTGCTCGGGTCTGAAGATTCGGGTGCCGGCACGGAGCGGGGAGCTGCAGGGGAGAGCGGGGAGGAACGGAGGGGAGATCTTTCTCTCCCTCTCTCCCGCCCGCTCTCCCCTGCTCCCCGCTGCGACTCACCTGTCAGCCGCAGCGGCACCCGAATCTTCAGACCCGAGCACAGCGATACTCAGATAAAGCACATTACTCGAGCGAGTAGTGCTTTTCCGAGTACGCTCGCTCATCTCTAGCCTCTACCTAATTTAAAGAAGACTAAAATTATGACAACTGCAAAAAACGGCTAAATTCAAGCGCAATGCCTACACATGACAAAATCTGGAAAAAGTAGGGATTTCGGTACAGCAACTAAACGCAGGGTAGGGACTGTGAAAAAAGAGGTGATAGAAGGAGGATTGATGTATTCAACTTGTGGTGCTGGCGAAAGCTGCTGTGTATGCCCTGGACAGCAATGGTAACAAGTAGGGAAGTCTTGAAGACAAGATGGCCGGGCTCAGGCTCATGTATTTTAGCCATGTAATGTGAGCAGAGTCACTAGAAAAATCTTTAATGCTTGGACAGATCAGTGGCAAAAGAAGACCTGGTGCCAAAGAACACAATGGCTTGATGCTGTCAAAGCTGATACTCAAATAAGGGAAATGGAACAATACCTCTGCAGCGCCACCTATTGGAAGACAGCATTCCTGCAAGTCAATGTTAGACTCTTTAGAAAAGCCTATTGTTCCATTGCCCTTATTTGCATATTACCCAGAGAAGCATGAATGACCTTATAAGTCTCCTCACTGACTCACCTTTAAGGTGCTCTCCCTAAGGAGAAAAGATAGTGTTACTCAAAGCTGATATTAGCATGGATATCAATACAACTAAAAGAAGCAGTGCAAAACCGAAAAACATTGAGTGAACTCGCTTTTAGGGTCGTCGAGGATTGTGAACGACTAAATGGCTTCACAAACTTCTAACCTTTTACCACAACCTGCTATGGTGAAGCAGGACATAAGGGTTTATTCACATGAACGAGATTCTCACGTGAGTTTTGTGCGATGTGATAACACACAAAATTAAAAAATATGGGATCCATTTTTTTTAATGAATTTATTCATATGAGTGATTTTTTCCTCACTGTGATGATGCGAGGAATCAATAATAGCAGCATGTTCTATTTATGGTCATTCCCATAGGAGGAATCGCCTATTGTTTCCTTTGGGACCTTGGAAAAAAAAAAATCGCAGGGCACTCACATGCCATGCAATGTGCATGCGAGTGTGATTTTTCCCATTGAAGTCAATGGGAAACAGGTGTGATCTTTTCATGCGCATGAAGATTGCAATTTCACGAAAGCAATGTATTTTTTTAATCAAAAATTCATCACCTCGCAATGAAATTCACAAGTTGCAAAGCGCAGTATGGAGCTGAGTTTCTTGGCTCAATATCACGCTCACCTGTGTGAATGTAGCCTAAATATGCAACCCTTTTTGGCAGGCATTTTCATCTCCACTTTCTTTTTCCAATAAAATGCTTATTGAGATTTTACATTATACTTGACAGTAAGACTAATCAGCAGAGGTTTCGCTGAAATATACATTTAAGTGGTGTCATCTAATAAAAGAACATAGGAGTCACAAAAGTAAAGTGAATAAACTTCAAGTGCCTTTTTCCAGTAGAGAGAATTTCCAGTACAGCCATATTCAGTTTGGATACAGTTGAACACATTGAAATTGAAATATCTATAGCCCTATAGTAACATAGTTTGTAAGGCCGAATGAAGACAATGTCCATCTAGTCCAGCCTGTTTATCCTCTTATGTTGTTGATCCAGAGGAAGGCAAAAAAATCCCAAGAGCAGAAGCCAGTTAGCCCTTTTGGGGGAAAAATTCCTTCCCGACTCCCTAATGGCAATCAGACTAATCCCTGGATCAACCCCTAATATTTCCTACCTGCTGTGTACCCAGATTAACAGTTAACCTAAGATTTATATCCTGTAATATCCTTCCTCTCCAGAAAGACATCAAGTCCCCTTTTAAACTCCTCTATGGATTTTGCCATCACCACTTCCTCAGGCAGAGAGTTCCACAGTCTAACTGCTCTTACAGTAAAGAACCCCTTTCTGTGTTGGTGATGAAACCTGCTTTCCTCTAGACGTAGCGGATGCCCCCTCGTTACCGTCGGAGTCCTGGGTATAAACAGATCATGGGAGAGATCCTTGTATTGTCCCCTCATGTATTTATACATAGTTATTTGATCACCCCTTAGCCGTCTTTTTTCTAGAGTAAATAATTCCAATTTTGATTCATTTGATTCCATGTATTAGTTTAGTTGCCCTTCTTTGAACCCCCTCCAGTACTGTAACATCTTTCCTGAGCACCGGTGACCAGAACAGCTTATCTAGGTCCGTTTGTAGCCGCACATTGTCCTCCATTGCATTAATTATATTGTATAATTTTGTGTCATCTGCAAATATTGATATTTTACTGCGCAGCCCCTCTATCAGGTCGTTAATAAATATATTGAACAGAATGGGGCCTAATACTGAACCCTGTGGCACCCCACTAGCAACGATGGCCTAATCAGAGTACAAACCATTTATTACCACCCTCTGCTTTCTATCATTGAGCCAATTCTTTACCCAGATACACACGTTTTCACCCAATCCGAGCGGTCTCATTTTATATATTAGCCTATTATGCGGCACGGTGTCAAATGCTTTAGAGAAGTCCAGATATACGATATCAATAGACTCTCCAAGGTCCAGCCTAGAGCTTACTTCATCGTAGAAGCTAATCAGATTGGTCTGACATGATCGACCCTTCATGAACCCATGCTAGTGAGGAGTTATTCCGTTGTTCTCCTTGAGGTACTCTTCGATGGCGTCTCTCAGAAACCCCTTAAATATTTTTCCCATTACTGAAGTGAGACTTACCGGCCTGTAGTTACCAGGCTCACTTTTGGTCCCCTTTTTGTAAATTGGAACCACATTGGAAATGTGCCAATCCAATGGTACAACCCCAGTCTTGGTAGTATCCACAAATATTAGATATAGCGGCCTAGCTATCACATCCCTTAGTTCCTTAAGTACCCTTGGGTGTATTCCATCTGGGCCTGGCGAATTATCGATTTTAATTTTCTTTAACCGGTTCCGTACTTCCTCCTGCGTTAGGTATGAGATATTTTGTGAGGGGTTCATTTTATTCCCCTGCATTTCGTGTGGCATTTCCTTTTCGTTTGTGAATACGCTTGAAAAGAAACTATTTAATAGATTTGCCTTCCCTCCATCATCTTCAATGATTTCTCCTACACTATTTGTTAAAGGGCCAGTGCTCTCGATGCAAATCCTTCTGCTGTTAATATAGTTGAAAAATAGTTTTGGGTTGTTTTTGCTCTCTTTGGCGATCAGTCTTTCTGCCTCCTCCTTAGCAATTTTTGATCTTTGCATAATTTGTTTTTTTCCCTGTACGATTTTAGTGCTTCTTCGCTGCCTTCTTGCTTTAGTAGTTTGAACGCTTTCTTTTTTTCATTTATTTCCCCCCTTAGCGTCTTGTCGAACCACATTGGTTTCCTTTTACTTGAAGTTCTTTTATTTTTAAAGGGTATGAACTGCTCACATGAGGTAATTACGATGTTTTAAACTTTTCCCATTTCTCCTCTGTACTGATATTTTTGAGGATGTTGTCCCATTTAATGTTACCGATAGTAGTTTTAAGCTCATCAAATTTTGTTTTACTAAAGTTTAGTTTATTTGTTGCTCCCTGATAAGGCTTCTTATTGAATAACAGCTGGAAGTTGATTATATTGTGATCACTGTTCTCTAAGTGCCCCTAAACCTGTACCCCCTTTATTTGGTCTGGTTTGTTAGTTAGTACTAAGTCCAGAATGGCCCTCCCTCTCGTTGGTTCCCACACAAGTTGGATAAGGTAGTTATCTTTAATTGTTCTCAGAAACTTATCACCCCTGTGAGATTTGCAGGTTTCATTTTCCCATATTATATCTGGATAATTAAAGTCCCCCATGATAATTACTTCATTGTGGTTTGACACCTCTTCTATCTGCCTTAGTAGTAAGGTTTCAGTTTCTTCTGTTGCTTTTGGTGGTCTATAGAAAACCCCTATCAGTATGTTGTTATTTTTTTCTCCCTGTATCTCCCACCCACAGAGATTCAACGTGTACATCTCCTACTCCTATATCTTCCCGTAGTCTCGGCTTTAAGTACGATTTAATGTACAGACATACCCCTCCCCCTTTCTGGTTCCCACGGTCTCTTCTGAAGAGATTGTAACTCTGTAAGTTCGCCGACCAATCGCACTCATCCTCAAGCGATGTTTCCGTTATTCCAACTATATCATAGTTTTCATTGGCCATTTACGCTTCAAGCTCAGCCACTTTACCAATCAGACTTCTTGCATTCGTGGTCATACAATTTATACAGTTTTATTTTGTTCTTTAGGGCTGGCGATATTTTCTTTCTTGCGCTGCGAGAGCACGTGAAAACTCTCGCCTCGCAGCGCAAGAAAGACTCCGAAATAGGACCGGAATATAGCCAGTCTTTTCAATGGGGCCAGCGGCAGCAGCGCTGGCCCCATTGAAAGGATGTGGAGAATTCAGCGGACTTCTGCCACAGCTGTCACACCTGTGGCAGAAGTGCAGCATGCTATCCCACTGCTTTCAATGGGATCGTCGCTGCTGCCGGTCTCATTGAAAGCAATGGTTTGTAGCAAACCCTGCATTATGATTTTCGGGGAAGGGCTTGAAATGTAAGCCCTTCCCCGAAAATCATCAATAAGTGGTAAAAAAAAAATTACTCACCTCTCCACCGCGTTCTCCAGCTGGCTCCCCAACACTGCTGTCCAGCACTTTCAGCAGGCGGGGATTTAAAAATCCCCGACTCCTGAAAGGGCTGTGCTGATTGGCTGAGGGCTCAGCCAATAGCAGCTAGTGCTTAGCTATTGGCTGAGCGCTCAGCCAATTACAGATAGTGTTTCGCTATTCATTCATGAATAGCACTATCTTGGGACGCGTCTGAGTGGCGGAGAGGTGAGTAAAGATTTTTTTTTTTTTAACCAGTTAATGATGATTTTCAGGGAAGGGCTTATATTTCAAGCCCTTCCCCGATAATCATACTGCGGCGCTTGCCAGAAAGCACTGCTTTCAATTGGATCGGCAGCAGTGCCGCTCCCATTGTAAGCAATGGGATATCATTCTGCACTTCTGAAGGAAACTTCTGCCACAGCTGTGACAGAAGTCCATGGTATTTTCCCTATGTTTTCAATGGGGCTAGCGCTGCTGCCGCTGGCCCCATTGAAAACACTGGCGATGTTCCAGTGATTTACCAGCGTTTTTCTCGCACTGTGCTGCGAGACTTTTCACTTACTCTCGCAGCGCAGTGGAGAAAAAAACGACAGTGGGTGTCCACCCTTAAATTCGTACTATTGGCTGATCTGACAGTTCTAACTATACTAACCCCACCCCTGCTCGACCTCCATTCCCATTGCTTAGACCCAGGTCACTAGCTACACTGACTACCCCACTATTTCTCTTTTTGCCCTCCCCCCAGTCCCTAGTTTAAACACTCCTCCAGCCTTCTAGCCATCTTCTCCCACAGCACAGCTGCACCCTCCTCATTAAGATGCAGCCCGTCCCTACGGTAGAGCCTGTAGCCAACAGCAAAGTCAGCCCAGTTCTCCAGGAACCCAAATCCCTCCTTCTTACACCAACTCCAGAGCCACTTGTTTACCTCCTTAAGATCCTGCTGCCTTTCCAGTATGGCCTTAGGTGCAGGTAGTATTTCCGAGAAAACTACCCTGGAGGTCCGTGCCCTAAGCTTGGACCCTAAGTGCCTGAAATCATTGGTCATATAGGTTATTGTATATATAGATCAATCAGAACATCATCTTCAAATAGGGAAGGATTGCAGCCAGGAGTCCCAAGCATTTAAGGCTTAAATTCTACCCTGCTTGGTTGAGAACACATGTTCATACAGGCAGTGTTCAGATATCATTCCCATCAAGGGTTCGATAGATGTAGAGATAGTAGACTTCTCTTTCATCGCTATCATGAATAAAGCTGCTAGCATGATAATAATCTGGTATCTGGAGGGAGGTTTTTTATTCCTAGGGCCAAAAGAGCCATAGCTATGTCAAATAGAATGTTGATCTGAAAAATCTCAGAAAACCGCCTAAAGATAGAGTTCTACCATTGATTAACAGCTGGGCATTCCCAAAAGATGTGAAGGAGAATACCTGTTTATCCACAATTACTCTATCACAGATTAGAGGTACCTGGAAATACTTGGATCAATTTCGAGATGCAGAAGTACCAGAGAAGTAGTAGTTTGTAATATACTTCTTGAAAATTGATGCATATTAAGGCTTTTTAAATGAATTTTATGGCTGAAAGCCATTGGGAGATGGAGAAGGTTTCACCCAGGTCTCTTTTCCAATGAATCATATGTATTCCTTTGAAAGCCTCTGCTTCTCCATTTACACAAGCATACAACAGTCTGATAGAACTGAGTTCTGGTTTAAGATCATCAAACAAAAATTCAAAGACTTATTGTGGAAGCTTTATAATAATTTGTATTTGAGAGTCCAGGTAATGTCTAACCCTGACATATGTAGAAAAAATATCTCTGAGGGAGATGAAATTCTGGCTCTAAAGTTTGAAATTTCTTTATTTTTCCTTGATGAGTTAAATCAGATATGTAAATTATGCCCTTTTTAATCCTGGGTTTGATATCTATGTCAGGGATAAACACGTCCAGGGCCTCTAGTGGGAGATGAATGGAGGTTTGCTGGGTAGATTTTTTAATAGAATCTGTCAAGGTGAACCAAGATTAAAAGGATGCCACTAAGGTGGGACTTAGAACCCATTTACATGCAAAAATAATCTTTCAAAGATTAGTGATCCTTTTGTATAAAGTACTAATGGGCACTAATGCGTGCAAATGAGCCTCCAGTAGCTTCTTGCAGAACTCAGCAGCTGGTTTGAGCTCTGCAATTAGCATCATTGTTCAGCCATGGGCTGCTTAGAGATTACAATGTAATCTCTAGCTCCCATGGAGACAAAACCCTGTGGTCTGTTTTCTCTAACTGGCTGCAGAGAGAATACAATGTAATCTCCAGCTCCCGTGGAGAACACAGTGTGCAGTCTGAACCATGAATCTTAAACTCATTGTTCAGATGAAAAGTGCACGATGGTAGCATTTACACACAACGATTATTGTGCCATCGTTTTAACGATTTTTGAGCGATAATCGTTGTGTGTAAATGGGCCTTTACATCTGTAGGTATATGCCTTACAGTGATGCAAGTCATAAGATGTGTGCATGAGGATATTCTGCCCATTAAGTTTTGTTTAATAGCGGGCAAGCTTTGGGTCAGTGAGGGCTTATAGCATTGCCTAAGCTGGTTCAAAGTGATAGCATTATAATAAGCTCTGAGGTTAGGGACACCCATGCCCCCTCCAGCTTTGCGTTTCTGCAGACTAGATGATGCTATTCTGTGTTTCTTTCCCCAACATACAAAGTCATTTAAGTGGTGTATTATGGAGCTAATAATTGGGATAGTTATAGGTATAATAGTTTCGGTAAAATTATCATCTTGTATAGCATTATTCGGCCTATCGACGGGGGTTCAGTACTTGTAAAAATTTTAATTGGAGGTGTATGTCTTCTAAGAGAGGAGCAAAATTGGCCGTTGCCAAATTTACTAGTGGGAAGAGTAGTTTTGTGCCTAAATAGGGGATGCCATTCTTTGCCCATTGGAATGCAAATTTGTTTTGGATGGCTACATGCAGGCCATTTAATATATAAGGGCCCAGCATCTGGGATTCACTTAGATTAACTATATAGTAGGATATTTCCTCAAACTGTTTCAGAGTGTTAGATACTGCTCACAGAGACAACAGGGGTTTGTCATAGTAATAATACTGACTGCAAAAAAAAACAATCTTATGATCTCTTAGACCAATATGAATACCCTGAATATCGTGATGGGATCTTATAACTTCAGCCAGAGGTTCTATAATGATTGTAAACAGTAGAGGGAAGAGCGGGCAACACTTTCTACTACCATTAGTAATCCCAAAAGGCTCAAGTAAAATGCCATTCGCCAGGACGCGAGCTGAGGGGAAGGTATATGAAACTTGTACAGCCTTTACGATGGCTCCTTGAAAGCCAAATTCTTTCAAAAATAAAATAGCAAAACCCCAGTGTATCCTGTCGAAGGCCTTCTCTGCAGTCAAATTAAGAAACAGGGAAGGTGTCCAATCTCTCTCTACAGAGGCCATCAAATTAATTATTCTTCTAGTACCATCAGATACTTGCCGCCCTTTAAGAAAACTATCTTGGTCCAAATGGATTATATCTGGGGATATGCTTACCAAATGAAGCACTAGGATTTTTGAAAACATATTGTGTTGCAGTTCAAAAGAGATATGGGTCGAACATTTGCGGGGCAGTCCGGAGATTCCTTGGTTTGGGAGAGCTGTCTAGATCAGATTTGGAAACTTTACAGAGCTGAATATTGGAAAGAGAATTGTGGACCATTTTCTCGGTGAGTTGACTGAAGGAGGGGTCGCCTTTGAAGTCATCGAGTCCTGCATAGAATAAACTAAAAGCATCTGCAATGTCCCAAGGTTGGGTCAGTTTATGTTTTTTGTCATTTGACTATATAAAGGGAATTTTAGATTTTATGCAAGCTTATTTGATCCTTTGGGCTATTAGTTTGACTTATAATGGGTCAAACGGTTTCGGGTCTTGTCGTATGTTACCATAGGATGGAAACGAAGTTGCAAGTGTAATTTAGGTAATGGGAAGGGACACATCATTTTGAAGCTGCATTTAAATAATTTTTATCTGCTGAAACAATTGCATTATATCTTTTTGCCTTTGTTTTTATATTGGGAACCCAGTTGAATCATTATACCTCTTGTGCAGGCTTTATGGGCATTCTAGTGAGAAATAGTAGAGATCCCTGGAGCTTGGTTGGTCTGAAAATAATTTTTGAATGGAGTTTCTATTCACTTTTTAAATTCTGGTATTTTCAATAAGTAGGTACTATTCCTCCAGGATGTTGTGGTGTTAACGTAAGGGCCTACATTAAAGAAAAAGTGGATGTTATAGTACCACTTTCAGCCTGTTGTGCATTTTGAAGTGACCAGTTGTAAAGGAGAAGTAAATGTATTCTTGAGAATGTCCTATATGTGGATGAGGCGTTTAGGCATCTATAGGAATCGTACAGTTCCTCTTCGTGTAACCCGGGTGAAAGTACTGAAGAGTGGTGCGTCAGCTTGTTTGTAATGTTGTGTACTCTGTCTGGATTAATATTGTAGTCCCCGCATATTATTAATTTGCCTTGCTGAACCTTTCTAATTTTTTCATTGTTCTATTAAAGAACCGAATTTGTGTGGAGTTGGTAGCGTAGAAGTTAGCCGTAGTCAGAAGATGAGCAGAAGCGCTACAGATAAGTGCTATTTCAATCCAATCCTAAGTGAGTGTGCGTGGCTGACATAACTGTACTGTGTTCTAAGTGTACTGAGTCAAAAGTGTGACTTGGGATTAGTGACTTTGGTTTGGGGGACTTTAAAAGAGTCCCTTGCATTTAATTACTGTTTATCCGTTTGAATTTTTGCATATACTACTTTCATCTAATGTATCTGTACGAACCACATATAGAATGTGCTGCATGACTGACAATGACATCCAGTGTACATCTTGCGCCATGTATGTAGTCTTTGAACGGCCATTAAAAGTTGTATACTGTTGTATGAGATGTGAGTGTGTTGCGCATTTGGAAGCCCATATGCTGGCTCTAAATGAGCAGCTTTCAACACTGAGATCTATTTGCAATATGGAAAGGAGTTTGCTGCTCACTGAGCAGGCACTCGCTGGGGCAGATGTGGCGGTGGATGGTAGTTAGGGAATGCAGGATGAGCAGGCAGCTAGCTTGATAACAGAAGGAGGGGTAGAGGTATGAGTAAAAAAAAAAAAAGTGCCAGTGAAGCTAGTCCTGAACTGGCACATTCCAAAAAATTTGTAAAGTTGGCAAATCAAAGAATGGTAGAGTTGGAAGGGACCTCCAGGGTCATCTGGTCCAACCCACTGCTCAGTGCAGGATTCACTAAATCATCACAGACAGATATTTGTCCAGCCTTTGTTTAAACACTATAATTGAAGGAGAACTCACTACCTCTGGTGGCAACCTGTTCCACTCATTGATCACCCTCACTGGCAGAAAGTTTTTTCTTATATCTAATTTGTGTCTCCTCCCTTTCAGTTTCATCTCATTGCTTCTAGTCTTTCCTTGTACAAATTAGAATAGGGCTGATCCCTCTGCACTGTGACAGCCCTTCAGATATTTGTAGGTAGCTATTAAGTCTCCTCTCAGCCTTCTTTTTTGCAAGCTAAACATTCCCAGATCCTTTAACCGTTCCTCATAGGACATGATTTGCAGACCGTTCACCATCTTCGTAACTCTTCTTTGAATATGCTTTAGTTTATCTATGTCTTTTTTAAAGTGGGGTGCCCAGAACTGGACACAATATTCCAGATGAGGTCTGACTAAGAAAAAGTCAAGGACCTCAAAAGTAGTATTTTCTGAAAAACAACTGGTACCACGTGCCATACCAGAAAGGCAGCAAAAGATTAGAGAGGTAAACAAATGGCTCCAGATTTGGTATAGGAATCAGGGGTTTGGATTCCTGGAACACTGGGCTGACTTTGCTGTTGGTTACAGGTTTTACCGTAGGGATGTGCTGCATCTCAATGGGGAGCATACAGCTGTGCTGGGGGAGAAGATGGCTAGAAGGCTGGAGGAGTGTTTAAACTAGGGACTGTTGGAGAGGGCAACCAGAGAGATAGGGAGCTAGACAGTGACCTGAGACTAAGTAATGGAAATGGGGGTGGAATGGTAGGAGGAGTTAATATAGTTAGAATTGGCAGAACAGTTAGTAGGGATACACGTAACATAAAAAATAGCCAAAACCTTCCAAACTGTATGATGCCTAATGCTAGAAGTCTGACCAATAAGGTGGACAAACTAGAAGTAATAATTTCTGAGGAAAATTACGACATAGGGGGAATAACAGAGATCTGGTTGGATGAAAGCTGTGACTAGGCAGTGACCTTACAGGGTTACAGTCTGTTCAGAATGAATCGTAAAAACTGAAAAGGGGAAGGGATTTGTCTTTATGCAGTCCACATTACGGGAAGAGATATGGAAGGGAGATGAGCATATAAAGTCTCTATGGGTGGAAATATAAGAAGGGAATATTAATAATAAAATCCTCTTAGCGTTTTATAGACCACCAAATATAACGTATAAAAACATTCTAATTACTTACAGTAAGCGGGTCACACCTTAGTGGAATAAAAGTAATAGGAGAAAACCAAAAATGTAAAGGGAGCAAAAAACAGCAAAAATAAAGTGTTTAAACTACTAAAACAAGAAGGCAGCGAAGAAGCACCAAAAACCTATGAGGAAAAAAATAAATTATGTAAAAATAAGATAAAAACAGCAAAGCTAGAGACAGGGAGATTAATTGCCAAAAAGAGTAAAACTAACCCTAAACTGTTCTTTTGCTATAAAAATAGTAAAAAGATTAATACTGAAAGTGTTGGCCCTTTAGTAAATAATGTAGGAGAAATTGTAGAGGGTGACGAGGAGGAAACAAATCTATTAAATAGTGTTTTGTATATTCACAGAGGAAAATGAAATGTCAGATGAGATGCAAAGTGGTAAAGTAAACTCTCCATTCAATGTCACTAGTCTAACCCAGGAAGAAGTGCAAAGCTGTCTTAAAAAGATTAAAATAGACAAAACGCTGGGTCCCAATGGCATACACCCCCAAGATGTAAAGGAATTAACTAATGTGATAGACCCTTGTTTCTCATATTTAAGGACTCTATAGAGTCTGTTCCACTGGATTGGGGCATAGCCAATGTGGTCCTGATAAAAAGGGGTCAAAAAGTGAACCTGGAAATTGCAGGCCGGCAAGTCTTACCTCTACTCTGGGTAAAATGTTTGAAGATTTCTAAGAGATGCTATCCTGGAGGACCTCAAGGAAAATAGCTGTATAACTCTGTATCAGCGTGGGTTTGTGGGAAGTCGCTCTTGTTAAAACAACCTGCTCAGCTTCTACGAAGAGGTAAAGTTCTAAACTGGATCGAGGAGAGCCAAGGATCTTGTATATCTAGACTTTTCCAAAGCATTTTATACTGTGCCACTTAAAAGGTTGGTATATCAAATGAGAATTCTTGGTCTGGGCAAGAATGTATGGAAGTGGGTAAGTAACTGGCTCAGTGATAGAAAGCAGATGGTGGTTATAAAGGGTACATACTCTGATGGGGTCACGGGTACTAGTGGGGTACCACAGGCATCAGTTTTGGGCCATATTCTTTTTAATATATTTATTAATGACCTGGTAGAAGGATTACACAGTTAAATTTCAATATTTGCAGATGACACAAAACTATGTAAAGAAATGAACAGAAGAAAGTACGCAAGGCAGTTGCAAGAGGATCTGGATAAGTTCAGCGTTTGGTCAGAAAAGTGACAGATGATGTTTAGCACTGCTGAAGGATGCACATGGGCAGAGGAAATACATGTCACCATTACACACTAAATGGGAAACCACTGGCTAACACTGACACAGAAGAAGACTTGGGAATTTTAGTTAACTGTAAGCTTAAAGGGGTTGTCCCGCGAAAGCAAGTGGGTCTATACACTTCTGTATGGCCATATTAATGCACTTTTTAATGTACATTGTGCATTAATTATGAGCCATACAGAAGTTATCAGAAGTTTTTCACTTACCTGCTCCGTTGCTAGCGTCCTCGTTTCCATGGAGCCGTCTAATTTTTAGCGTCTAATCGCCGGATTAGACGCGCTTGCGCAGTCCAGTCTTCTTGTTTTCTGAATGGGGCCGCTCGTGCCGGAGACCGGCTCCTGGTAGCTCCGCCCCGTCACGTGCCGATTCCAGCCAATCAGGAGGCTGGAATCGGCAATGGACCGCACAGAAGCCCTGCGGTCCACCGAGGGAGAAGATCCCGGCGGCCATCTTCAGCAGGTAAGTAAGAAAGTAAGAAGTCACCGGAGCGCGGGGATTCAGGTAAGCGCTGTGCGGTGTTCTTTTTTAACCCCTGCATCGGGGTTGTCTTGCGCCGAACGGGGGGGGGGGGGGGGGTTTGAAAAAAAAAAAAAACCCGTTTCGGCGCGGGACAACCCCTCTAAGTTCTTTCATAATGTCAGTGGTTTCCCATTTTGTGCGTAACGGTGACATGTATTTCCCTGGCCATGTGCAGAACGTTACATTCATCAGTGTTAAATCTCATTTGCCATTTTTCTGCCCATCACCTAACCTATCCAGATCCTCTTGCATTCTCCTTGCGACCTCTCTAGTATTAATTTTTTTCTACATAGTTTTGTGTCATCCGCAAATATTGATATTTTCCTATGCAATCCTTCTACCAGATCATTAATAAATATTTACTCTGTATTGCTCCCTTTACATCTTTATATCTTTATTAAACCATATTGGCTTTCTCTTATTACTAAGTCTTTTATTCCTGTAAGGTATGAACCTCTCACAGTAAGTAATTAGGATGTTTTTAAACATTTCACACTTATTGTTTGTGCTCTTATTTTTGATAATGATATCCCAGTCAATACGGTTAAGGCCTCATGTCCACGGGGAAAATCTGGATGGCTGCGGATTCTGCATGCAGAATCCCACAGCGGGTCCCTCCTTTCCCGCGGACATGAGGCCTAAGGCCTCCTTCCCACGAGCGTGACAGGGTCCGCCGCGTAATATTACGCAGTGAAGCCCGTCACGGCGCCCCCCAGAGCCCCTATACTTACCTGCGGGAGATAGCGTGAAATCGCTTCCCCGCCCACCACCGCCGCGTCACCGCCCGTCACCGCCCACCACCGCCGCGTCACCGGCCGTGTCACGTGCACGGCCGGCCGTGTCACGTGACGCGGCCGGCCGCGTCATTTGGCGTCATATGACGCGCGGCGGTGGGCGGGAAAGCGTTTTTTCACGCTATCTCCCGCTGGTTACAGCGGGAGATAGCGTGAACGGACGGCTTCCATTGACTGCAATGGAAGCCGTCAGTGCGTACAGCCCGTCCTCACCCGCAGAAAATAGAGCATGCTGCGGGTGAGGATGGGAGAAATCGCGGTGCGTAATTCCGCGCTGGAATTACGCATCGTGAGCATTGTGCTATTAGGTTCAATAGAACCTAATAGCTGCGGGCAACGCAGCGGATTTTCGCTGCGAATTACGCGGCGGAAATCCGTTCGTGGGAAGGAGGCCTAAAAAGAAGATTTACCTACCTGTCCGGACGCTGCAGATCTTCCTTCCGTCCGATCACTAAAATGGAGCATGCTGCGGGTGTTTTCCCACACACGCAATCTGCGCCTCAAGGGAAAATGACATCCGCAGGTATTTAACTACCTGCGGGTGTCCAATGCATCCCTATGGGGCACGGATCACGCGTGCGGGACACCCGCTGCGGATCTGTCCCAGTGGACATGAGGCCTTAGGGTATCACTAAAGGCCCTTTTATACCAGCAGATGATCGCTTAAAAATCGTTCAAAAGACAGTTTGAGTGACAGCTTTGAGCGATCATTTTGCATAAAGTATTAGATAGCTACTCAGCTACTTAAGTGCCAATTAGGCGTGCAAAGGAAGCCTTCGCTCAACACTGTTAATAGCCCGAGGGCTATTATCTGCGCTCAGATCCTTTGTTCTCCACGGGGAAACAATGCTATCAGCACTCCCCGTGGAGAACTTCTGATAAGAGTGAACAACGATTTTTAGGTTAGCTTGAACTTAACGATTAGCTAACAGTGCCCGAAAAGCGCATGATGGGCGCACATTTAGAAGCACCGATTATCGCTAAAACGATCGCCGATTAGCGATTTGTTAGCGATCATTGGCTGATGTAAATGGGCCTTAAGCTGATCTAACTTGGCCTTCCTAAAGTTTAGTATTTTAGTAGCTCCCCTATAAAACTCTCTCCAGAAGGACAAGATGAAATGTATTATATAATGGTTACTAGTTCCCAGGTGCCCTCCAACCTGCACCCCGGATATTCTGTCAGGTTTATTGGTTAATATTAAGTCCAAAATGGCCATCCCCCTAGTTGGGTCCTGTAACAGGGTGAAGTAATTATCCTTAGTAATTGACAGAAAGTTGTTACCGTTATGAGATCCACAGGTTTTGGCTTCCCAGTTAATATCTGTATAGTTTAAGTTACACATAATAATTACCTCAATGTGATTTGCTGCCTCATCAATCTGTTTCAATAATAGATTTTCAGTAGCTTCTATTATATTTGGTGGTCTATAGAAAACCACTATGAAGATTTTATGGTTGTCTCCACATGTTCATCTCCCTTCCCATATATCTTCCAGTAATGTGGGCTTTAAACAGGATATTACATAAAGACAAACCCTGACTGACTGTAACCCTGTAATTTCACCTTCCAGTCACAGCTTTCATTCAACCAGGTCTACGTTATTCGAACTATATCATAGTTTTCCTCAAACATTATTACTTCTAGATCATCTACTTTATTAGTCAGACTTCTAGCAATAGTTTAGAAGGTTTGGGGTATTTTTTATATTAGGTGTATCCCTACTAACTGTTCTGCCAGTTCTAACTGTACTAATCCCTCCCACCGCTCCACCCCAATTTCCATTACTTAGTCTCAGGTCATAGTCTACATGGTCTTCCCCCTATCTCTCAGGTTGCCTCCCCCCCCCCCCCTAGTTTAAACACTCTTCCAACCTTCTAGCCATCTTCTCTCCTGAACCCTCCCCATTGAGATGCAGTCTATCCCTACAGTAGAACCTGTAACAGCAAAGTCAGCCCAGTTCTCCAGGAATCCAAACCCCTCCTTTTTACACCGTCTCTGGAGGCACTTGTTTACCTCCCTATTCTCCCCCTGCCTTTCTTGTGCTGCACGTAGTACAGGTAGTTTTACCTACTTTGGAGGTCTTTGCCCTAAGCTTATATGAAAGTTTCCTGAAATCATTTTTAAGGACCTCCCACCTACATCTAATTTTGTCAATGGTGCCAATGTGTACCATGACTGCTGGATCATCACCAGCCTCTCCCAGTAATCTGTCAACCCGATCTGCGATCTGTCGAACTCAAGCGCCAAGAAGACAACACACTATTCGACGATCCTGGTAAAAGAGGCCAAATTAACGCGAGCCTAGATTAAACGCGAGTATAGTTTGGCCCAGGCCACAGTATACCCCGGGGAATAAACTGTCCTCTCATTGAAATCAACGTAAGCTGTGTCTACAGTTACAAGCGCCTGCCACTACACAGAGGTCATGTAACTACTACATTAAGGCATGTAAGCTGCCAGTGGCATTTGGAAGAAGCCCATATAACTAGGCATATCAGGCTCAGGCACAGATTGTAATTGAACCGAAGAAGTTAGTTGCGCTTATTCTTTACAGTTTTAGCACAACCAGGTTAACATTTACATTAATTCACTTTAGGTAGAGACTGACTTTGCAGTGCCGTGATTCAGACTTGCTATCACAGTGGGCACAGAAGATAAACCAATGCTATGACATTGACATTACTACTTTGTCTCACTTCATACGTAAAAAGGTTAACAGCACATATGAACCGCATAAACCATCGTGCTAGCTGCTGCCTCATCACTATGATGCATGATGTTCACATCCAGAGCACAAAGAATCACCTTATTTTCCAGTCTCCCGATCAGCTCGGCAAGTCGGTTAATCTGCGCCTCTAGACCTTCCTCTTTCACATCTGAGCAGCCTGAATACAGAGAAAACACAGTATACACATTCAACAGGATTAAAGGAAAACTGCGGTAGTGTCTGATCATCAGATTCAGGACACATAAAGAGCTTAGAATTGTATGACGGGATTACGGGCAGTGGTATCAGAGGAAATAACACTTTAATATGAAGGCTGCCACTAAAACCGCACCTCCATCGTATATGACAAAGCTCAAATCAACTTAAAACATGGCTAACTGGTTAATCAGTGCTAAACTTGATAATAATGTTAATTGGACTGCAGATGAGAAGAAAAGTTTATTGACATGCTGTTTATCCGTATATGTAGTGCCATGTTTCTAGAGCGATATGGAAGTATCTCCTCCATTATTCCCCATTCGTAGATAAAGGGTCCCATCATACACATCAGAAGACCAAATTTCAGTGTTTATTCATTCCCAGGTGGCAATGAAACTTTGCAGTAGAACTAAAAGTCTAGAATTTCCATTAATACAAACTTAGTAGTAAAGAGTTTATTAGGCAGAAACATGTCTTTATATAACTGTAATATAGTGTGCTCACCGCTTTTTATGCTCTTACTTAGTTCCTTGGTGGAACTCCTAGTTGTAGGGTAAGTAAGTACAGGATTTTCATGCCACCCATCAGTCATTACTGGTTCTTTATAGCAGTGTCTGCAAAATAAAGAATTAATAGTAAAACTATTACCGTATATATGAATCAGATCTAGAAAGCCAACAAAATCCAGCTTTATACAAAGCCCTTTTCTCAATTTTCTCCTTTGCTCACATATAGGAGAACATTCTACTCTTCCTTTATAGTGACTAAGATAGATCATTGCAAAAGCAGCTCTGAAATAATGTTCCTGTAATTAATGACACTATTTAAATGTCCCACTGGGCACACAAATCCAAGCAATTTGTCAGCAAATGAGGCTACGCCTGGCACTGAGCGCTCCACATGCTGTCCCCGCATGCCCACTACAGATAACTGTCTATACTCAGAAGCGACTGCTACAGGGTTCTAAGGAAATGTGTCACTCAACATTTGTAGCAACGAACGTGTCACCACCATTTGTCTGGGTCAGTGAAAGATCTCTCCTATATCAGTCTTGTATCGTTCATGTATTACTACTGTATGAGAAACTGCACCTGTAATCTGTAGATAGCAAGTTTTTAAAGGTTGACAACAACTGATCCATACAGTACATTACTCCCCGGCTAATGAAAGTTTTATTATTATCAATTATATTCGACTGCACTGTTTTACGGTTCTGTAATAAGTACCGTATAAGATCATAGTGATCCCATCCTAAAGGCTATGAACACTTTTGTATTACCAGTGATACATATTGAATGTGAGTTCTGCACTAGCTCACATGCATTAGCATGACTTCATTACTGTACTGCTTTCTCCTTTTGAAGCCCACAAGGGATCACTACTCTCTTGTACTTATAGATACTGAGGAGCTTGTGATTTCCTCTCCTCCGCAGTGGGTGTTGTGTGTTCTTTCTAAATTTGTACATGGCCTCCTCCTGCAAACATCTTTGTGCATGTACTTCTAGTTATCTAAAGCCTACGTGATCTGCCCTCCCTGATAACTTGGATGTTTTCTCCCATTCCACATTCTGATCTGCTAAATATGGTACATCCTCCTACCCCTCCTACAGTTATTTCTAATGGCTTGGCTGAGGAAAGAAATAGCAGGTAGTTAAAATCAAACAACATAATCCTTATCCTTCTCGTCATCTGCCATCAGAAGGGTCAGGAAGCCCCTCAGCTGAACAAGCAGAAATCAGTGTGTCCAGCCAATATACGTCTAATATATGTATCTACCTTAAATTAATGAGTAACAGATAACTCCTCCTTATTGGGAAACGTGTCTAAAAAGACTGAATGAGTGAAACAATTTTGTATAAGCTGCAGTTGCTGTCACAGTATAGCTGCTTAAGATAAAGGGCAACATACTCTGTTTCACTGAAAATAAGCTCTACCCTGATTTTTCAGAATTTTCAGGGAGGCTTGAAATATAAGCGCTAATTGCCCCAATGCAATGGCTGTGATTGGTTTATAGAGTGCTGCATTGATTGGCTGAGCAGCTGTCGAAGAACCAATCACAGCCATGGTGCTGTGGAGGCAAGATCTATGAATTGGCCAATCAATGCTGCAACTCAGCCAATTCATAAGTCCTGGAACCAACGCTTCCTGGACACAGGATTTATGAATCCTGTAACCAGTAAGTGATCTTCTGTGGGCGGCTGAGGACTACAAGAAGCACGTCGGAGCTTTGGAGAGCAGTGGGAGAGACCTGGACCGGGTCTGCTAGGTAAGTATAATAAGACATCTTAATAAGCAATGAGGTATGCATTTGTGTCATGTCCTCTTAGTCTGAGTCAATCCTGCCTCTTACACTAAAGTGTATTTGAAAGACCTTTCTGGTGCCTTTTGCACATATCACAAATTTATCACCTTGTGCTTACCTAAAACTCACTTCAGCTTACATATAGAGCAGAGAGGGGACAGTTCTGTGAACCTACTCCAGTCCATGGGGGAGGGGTAACCAGGACTTTTGTTCATACTTGCACTTGGATTGTCACATGTGGGTATCTCTTTTGCCAGAAAAGGAGTGAAGATGAGCAAAAGTAGCAAAAACAAAAATGCCAAAATGACTATAAATATTAAAAGTCTAATTTTATGGAAACTCACACAAAAATTAATCCACAGTACGAAAAAAAAAAATTGCTGTGTCCTAAAAGAAGTTTCCCAGGCTATTTCTACTAATGTCCTATAATCAGGATAGGTCAACAATAGTTGATTGACTGGGGTCCACCACTTGGGACCAAGACCGATCAGCTGTTTCAGTGCTTGCAGTCAGCACCACAGTACAGTGTAGGAAATGGAAGCAAAAAGCCCAGATCCCTCTGTAGTAGTAGCTGGTTTTCGTAATTGCAGGCACAACTTTCATTGATTTTACAATGGCAATGGCCACTACTGAGGGGTTGGAACTCTCTGCTTCCGCCCCTTATACTGTGTTTTGGCACTAATGGAGTGCCCAAACCGCTGTTTGGTCAGGGTCCCGAGAATAGGTCATCAGTAGAAATAGCCCCAAAAAAACAACCCCTTTAAAGGTGTTGTACTATAAAATAAAGTGATCCCCAATCCACGGAATAGGGAATAACTTGTTGACACGATCCCTAAGAATCTCAAAAACTAAAGTGTTCAGCAATGAATGCAGCAGTAGTCACACACGTGCACCACTGCTCCATTTTTTTCTGTGGAATCTCCAGAGATAACAAAGTCCTTGAGCTTGACTTTCTGCAACGGTCCTACTTAAATGAATAGCGGGGTGGTGTGCACATTTGAAAGCTGCTGCCTTCATTGTGGAATACTCTGGACCCCCATTCTCAGGATTGGTGGGAGTCCTGGCCGTCAACCCCCCACATTGCAGTCAGTGATCCCCTATCCTGTGGTTAGGTGATAAAGGAGTTGTTCCACAAAATTAAGTTAAGGCCCAAAAGAGCTTTGTCCTTAACGGGTTAATGCCAAGGACAAACTGGCACTGAAGTCAAATAAGAGGCAAGAAGGTTTGGTAATATTCTTGAAAGACTTGGTTGCAACTCGCATTGTATACAGTAGCGCATGAACACCAGTCCATGTGCTATCTAATATACATGGACATGGCACATTCTGGTGCATTAGTATGGTGCTATAGGTATAGGGCATGCGATGAGTTTATTCACGTGCAACATGTGTACGCATGAAAGACCGTCCATCTATACAGCATCATAGGCTGTAATGGGCCGTGTGCAGTCCATGGAATTACACAGACAGCACACCGACCCAAAATACACTAGTGTGCATGTAGCCTAAAAATGATCCTTACCTAGTGCAGTGCCAGAGAGTGATTCGGAGAACACCAGAGGGAATTTGTCTAGATTGCTCCTTTAATCAGAATTTTGGAACATTTACTGGTTCATAACTTGTTTTCTGTATTTCCAATACAGATCTGCAGAGTAAGCACGGAGAATCTCAAACTCCTTGGAGCTCTACGGTTTATTACTGGAATGCTTCAGGATCTCTCACTACTAAGTACAAAGTCAATTTTACAGCAGTTTGCTGATAAAAGTCTGTAACTGGAGGAGGATGGGTTATGCTGAGATTTGAAATCAGCATTTTTCCTTACGGGTTGTTTTTAACCCCTTAGTGAACAGCCTATTTTGTGCCTTTTTTGTTTTTTCATCTACACATTCCAAGAGCCATAACGTCTTTTTCTCGTTGACATGGCCATAAGTTTGTTTTCTTGTGGGGCAAGCTGCAGTTTCCCTTTGTACCTTGTTCGGGTTCATATGAATGTTTTTAATTGCTTTTTATTGTGTTTTTTTTGTACTGTGGATACACGGCAAAAAGCAATTTGGGCTTTTTTTAACATAATTCACCGTGCAGGAAGGATAAAATAATATATTTATAGCTCGGTTCATTAAAAAGTGGCAATCGTTTTATTAAAGGGTTAAAGAGTTTGTAGGGTATTTTTTAATTAACACTATAAATTGAGATGCAGCACTAGTAAAGAGGGACAATTTCTTTAGATACATTTTTTTAAGAAACGTTTATTGGGTATTCTCATACGATATAATACAAATATGCAAAGGAAGACACATCAGCAATATTTTGTGAATTTCAATAGTCAAAACTGTTGAGCTCTTTTCATCCTTTCTAACTACATAAACTCTTTTATTTGTTTATTCCCCCACACACCCCCTTCCCAAACAACAGAACCCTAGATTCCCAATCTGGGAAATTGTAATAACTACGACATAAAAACAGTCAGTAAAAAAGCAGATTATGAAACCAATGATTTACAATGGTTTCCTCCCATCTGCGATGTTTTCACTGATGCGTTACTGTGAGAACAAAAAAATCGCGCCGCGCTCTATCTTTCTGCGATGTGCAATTTTTTTTATCCCCCATGTTTCTCTATGGAGCCTCCTTTTTGTCACATCGCAATGCAACAAACTTGCGATGTAATGAGATTTTAACATTAGAAAATCCTACTGACTTACATGATAAAAAAATCATGCGTTTTTATTGCGCAATTTTATCGTGGGCAAATTTATTCTACAAAAAAGCATTGCTGACGCCAAAAAATCATGGGAGCAAAGTCTCGATTTTGCCTTGATTTTCTCACAGCAAAATCGCGATCGCCCGTGTGATACTAGCCTAAGGACGCTTTCACAAATAGCTATTTTACCAAAAACGTTGTAAAAAAAACAATGCGGTGGTCAGATTAGTTGTACACAAGAGAAATCCATAAAGCCTCGTACAAAGGGGCCTTTTTGCGGTCTTTTCCCTCACTAGTGGTGCATTTGCAGGTTTTTGATGCCTGTTTTAAAAACGCACGTATGATGCTTTTTCATACACGTGTATAAAAATAATGTCACTAATAACATGCTTGTAAGAAAATACATGAAATTCATGGAGTCTTTCACAAGCCTCAACAAACTATGCAAACTCTTTGTGAAGGAAGCCTTTCAGGACGTAACTATGCAGTTCGCTAACATCAGCTAATATTCTACAAGCCTTCATACGACCACCACTGGTATCCCTCACTTGGATTATAGCAATATGTAGATCTGATCATTGAAATCCCTGGATACATCCCAGACCCAGAGAAGAAGAGGCCACAGAGGAAGATGAAGCCAATGCTATTCATGGAGAGCGTTCTAACACCTTGTGTCCTGAATAGAAGTGGCATTTTTAATATCTCTCTGCTGTTATGCTCCATCAGTTTCCATGGTTACACAGAACGATTCTCATCTCTATGGAGACATATGACCCAGACCAACATCAAACTGTCCTGCACACCGCCATATCTCAGGTACTTTTGTTAGCATCTTTGTTCCTCTCAAAAAGTAGCAATCATTGTCTCTGACAGCTTGCGGCTGCCAGCCTACGCCTACCATGACTGTCAACCTGCTGATTAAGGCTGCCCATACACATTAGATAGCTGTCAGTTGTACGCCCCTTCGACTGTTCCTTAATTTTAGCAATGTTAGAATGCCCAATGGGCTCTTCCTAAAACTGATCTCTCTAGTGTCTGTAGACGCTAACTACCTGCCCAGTATGCCTTTCGGCGTGCCATCATCTGTGTAACCAGTACAATTGTTACATTCCTTTCTTTTATATGTTTCAACCTTCATTAGTCGTTCGTCCTCATACCCAGGTTAGCCCAATATTTATGTGAGGAGAGCTGCATCATCACCTTGCCATGTCTTGTTTGTGAATGCTCATGCACTAACAGACCGATCAGCATAAACTGCCTTAATTATGTATTTAGCTCAAGTATTGAGGCATTCTTATGTTCGCTTACCTTTACAGCTATCATTTTAAGTACCAACTACAAAGGTACATCAACTCTTAGTAAAATGCATCATCTTGCAAGTACAGTTCCAGTGCCGACCTGTGGCGCACTATTCACCCACACAAGAAGGCAAATAGTTTAATGGGATTGTGTCAAGTTATAAAATTATTATCTGTCTATAAGATAGAGGATAACTTTATGATCAGTAGGGACTTCCACTGATCCAGACAATGGAGGTCTGGAAGGTCCCTACATGAATGGAATGGGAGCATCAGAGATTGCTGAGTGCTTATATTTGACAATTTCTGTTGCTCCCATTGAGGACTTTCTGGACCCCTACTCTTAGGATCATTGGTCAGACCCTCGTCTATGATAAAGTTATCTCCTATCCTGTGGATAGAGGAAAACTTTTTAAGTTGGTGCAACCACTTTAATAAAAGACAAAACAGTCTTTCAACAAAAAATAGGTGAGTCACTGATAATGCAAGAGACCCCTGGCAGTCCCTGTCCAAAGCCAGGTAAGCACCTGACACGCTAATTATTTTACCAATATACATATTCTGCAGCGCTGTACACAGATTGTTCTTGGTTGATATTGGGCTTGGTTCCCACATTCTAGGATCACATATGTTTTTGAAGTGTGGAAGGAAACCACACAAACGTGTTGACAACATACAAATTCTATGCAGATGTCCTTGGTCAGATTAGAACCCAGGAGCTCAGTGCTGCAGTTCCACCCCATTTTCAAGGCAAGTTGATTCAGCTGAGCTGACACACTCATTTGTGGATTCAGATTTCTATGCCCACCATTATATTCTCTGAGGGTGCCCATAAACCGTACGTAGTTGTCAGCCATTCAAATACAATTGGGAAGTTAAAGCTTCTAATCTCCTTGACTTTTTTCTGTTGCAAGGCAGGCGGTTAGAGAACACCTGCAATGGAGCTCAGCATACCGTACACCGCTCCAGGGTAGTACCTACCAGCATTTCTTGTACTGTTACCTGAGGAGTCAAGAAATGGCTAAAGGCATCATCTTCAATACTAATACTAGTTTAGGGAATAGTTGATTATATAATGTTACACATATTTTAACTAGAGGTTTAAGCAAAATGAAATATAAGCATTTTGGTTAAATACATTTTGTAGATATCTCACCTGATTGGATTAGTTTGCTCATCTATGGCGTCTACAGCGCTCTCCACGGAGCTGAGAAGAGACTGGATCTGATTTGCTGTCTCCTTCAGCAGAAACCGTGTTACAAACTGGTCAACATTAGTACCCTTCTCGTACACCTGTGGAGATAAGTCAGCATTGTGAAAATAGTTAACCATGGTGGGCAGCGAATTTGAGCACTTCCAGGCAACATATGACATCCTGAAACACTTATGCCGGAATAAGTACCATATTGATACCTCAGCTATATGTGTAGGAATAGAGGGGAGAATTTATCAAAGCAAAAGAGGCGTAGTAAGGTTACAAGTTTTGACGCAGGTCTTTTTTGTGCAAACTTGTTGCCACTTTTTCACTTTTATACTGCTCATGGCACTTTTTAAGAATGTGAGCATAACTTACCGGATGGGGCATGGTCACCTCTGACATGCCAGATGTACCATAATTTATGCCAAAAGCTGGTGTTAACTATACCGAACGTCTCGCTTGTAGCTGGTATAAATTTTAAAGCTTAATTTTTTGCTGCACAGAAGGCCCAAGATATTTCAATTGTGTTATGAGGCATCTTCCTCCAAATTAAGACCATTATATGAAATCCCAGTCTTTAAAAATTCTCCCCACAGAATGTGTAACTCCTTAGACTCTGCTCATCAAGAAGGTCACAGCTTAAGTCATGCATGGCTTTGCAATGCTTGCTTGCTCTTACAACATAAAACTCCATTCACACGGGGCAGTTTGATTGCAATAAAAACCGCACCAAAAAGTGCATTTGCAAAACTGCGTGCGTTTTTTTGCAACATTTTACTACAAACATAGTAAAAACACACATGGTTTTCGCCAATGCACTTTTTGGTGCGTTATTTATTGCAACCGAACTGCCCCATGTGAATGGAGCCTAAAATGGAATATTGGGGTGGATTTCTCACATGTAACAGTTTCTGCAGTTTTCTCTTTGTTCCTTTCTGGGTGTCCGTATTATAGTTTCACAGCAATGTGATCATCTAATTAACTAATACAAATGAATACACTGTTCAATGAGGTTAGCTGGGGAAATGGCCAGCAATCTCCACATCTAGCCATGTATATGGCAGAGAGGAAGATTGTAGCATGCATCGATTTGCATCAGTCCCAAAAATGTGATTTAAGCGGTGGTCAAGCATGAGCACCACTGCTCCATTCACACGGGCAGCTCAGGATGCACAGATGATGGGATCACTGGGGTCCCAGTGGTTTGACCCAAGCGATCAGACAATTATCCCCTATTCCATGGGTAGATGATAAATCACATTGGTGAGAAAACCTCTAAACAGTCTAAATAAAGAAATCCATACTTCTTTTAAAGGGGTTGTCCCGCGGCAGCAAGTGGGTCTATACACTTCTGTATGGCCATAATAATGCACTTTGTAATATACATTGTGCATTAATTATGAGCCATACAGAAGTTATAAAAAGTTTTATACTTACCTGCTCCGTTGCTGGCGTCCTCGTCTCCATGGTGCCGACTAATTTTCGCCCTCCGATGGCCAAATTAGCCGCGCTTGCGCAGTCCGGGTCTTCTGCAGTCTTCTATGGAGCCGCTCGTGCCGAATGCAGGCTCCGTGTAGCTCCGCCCCGTCACGTGCCGATTCCAGCCAATCAGGAGGCTGGAATCGGCAATGGACCGCACAGAAGCCCTGCGGTCCATGGAGACAGAGGATCCCGGCGGCCATCTTCAGCGGTAAGTATTGAAGTCACCGGAGCGCGGGGATTAAGGTAAGCGCTCCGGTAAGCTTTCTTTACCTCCCTGCATCGGGGTTGTCTCGCGCCGACCGGGGGGGGGGTTGAAAAAAAAAAAAACCCGTTTCGGCGCGGGACAACCCCTTTAAGTACCTTGGTGAAGTCCTAGATTGAATTCAATGAAAAAAGACAGCCTGATCATACAAAATCAGATTCAATCACAGTATCAATAACAATCTCTTCCACTCCCCAACTCAATATTGCTTTAGTTTATTCAACCATCTGCTGGCTGAACAGAACAGTAATCCACACGGGCGGATATGCTGCATATTTTCTATCTGGATTTTCCAGGCAGAAAAGTCTGCAATAATTACAGTAAAATCAAAATGGATGTAAAAAATCCACGTGAACTTAAAATCCATAGATTGTTGAGTTATGCTGTGGATTGCACCCCTTTCATTGAATGTAACACTGGGCTAAGATTCCTCAGAAATGCTGTCAGAAGCTGATGTCTGGCCAAGCATCACGTTTAGCGAAGTTCGAACCACAACAGCATTAGACGATTTGGTTCACGCAGCACTAGTGTTGAGCTATTCAAATTGCAAACAGCTAAAAATTTGTATCTTTGTAAAAAAGAAAACAAATTTACAACATGGGTTGAATTTTGATTGCATTCGACGTTCATCACATTACATTTTCAGGACAACAACAAAAAAAGAAGTACAACATGACGGTTTGTAGAGACATCATTGGTCACAGCTAGCACAGTTCACACCAACATACAAACATATATACACTCACACCTAGAAAGCACGTACGGAGGGGTCCATTACCCCACCACTCCAGCAAGTAATAGCAAAACCTATATATTAATTCCCAATATCATTTGTAGAAGCCGAGGCACTTAACCAATCAACCCAGATTTTTACAAAGTTTTGTGGACATTTGCGGTTTATACAAAGGACTTCATAAAATGGGATGTAGAAGTATACAGACTTAAGCAGTGAGTCAGGGAAGGAGAATCTGTAGATTTTGAAGACATAAAATCAAAAGATCTGTGCACAGAATAGCAAAAAGAGGAAAATAAGAGTCTTATATACACTACCGTTCAAAAGTTTGGGGTCACATTGAAATGTCCTTATTTTTGAAGGAAAAGCACTGTACTTTTCAATGAAGATAACTTTAAACTAGTCCTAACTTTAAACAAATGCACTCTATACATTGCTAATGTGGTAAATGACTATTCTAGCTGCAAATGCCTGGTTTTTTGTGCAAAATCTACAAAGGTGAATAGAGGCCCATTTCCAGCAACTATCACTCCAGTGTTCTAATGGTACAATGTGTTTGCTCATTGGCTCAGAAGGCTAATTGATGATTAGAAAAGCCTTGTGCAATCATGTTCACACATCTGAAAACAGTCTAGCTCGTTACAGAAGCTACAAAACTGACCTTCCTGTGAGCAGATTGAGTTTCTGGAGCATCACATTTGTGGGGTCAATTAAACGCTCAAAATGGCCAGAAAAAGAGAACTTTCATCTGAAACTCGACAGTCTATTCTTGTTCTTAGAAATGAAGGCTATTCCATGCGAGAAATTGCTAAGAAATTGAAGATTTCCTACAACGGTGTGTACTACTCCCTTCAGAGGACAGCACAAACAGGCTCTAACCAGAGTAGAAAAAGAAGTGGGAGGCCGCGTTGCACAACTAAGCAAGAAGATAAGCACATTAGAGTCTCTAGTTTGAGAAACAGACGCCTCACAGGTACCCAACTGGCATCTTCATTAAATAGTACCCGCAAAACACCAGTGTCAACATCTACAGTGAAGAGGCGGCTGCGGGATTTTGGGCTTCAGGGCAGAGTGGCAAAGAAAAAGCCATATCTGAGACTGGCCAATAAAAGAAAAAGATTAAGATGGGCAAAAGAACACAGACATTGGATAGAGGAAGACTGGAAAAAAGTGTTGTGGACGGATGAATCCAAGTTTGAGGTGTTTGGATCACAAAGAAGAACGTTTGTGAGACGCAGAACAAATGAAAAGATGCTGGAAGAATGCCTGACGCCATCTGTTAAGCATGGTGGAGGTAATGTGATGGTCTGGGGTTGCTTTGGTGCTGGTAAGGTGGGAGATTTGTACAGGGTAAAAGGGATTCTGAATAAGGAAGGCTATCACTCCATTTTGCAACGCCATGCCATACCCAGTGGACAGCGCTTGATTGGAACCAATTTCATCCTACAACAGGACAATGACCCTAAACACACCTCCAAATTGTGCAAGAACTATTTACAGCAGAAGCAGGCAGCTGGTATTCTATCGGTAATGGAGTGGCCAGCGCAGTCACCAGATCTGAACCCCATTGAGCTGTTGTGGGAGCAGCTTGACCGTATGGTACGCCAGAAGTGCCCATCCAACCAATCCAACTTGTGGGAGATGCTTCTAGAAGCGTGGGGTGCAATTTCACAAGCTTACCTCAACAAATTAACAGCTAGAATGTCAAAGGTGTGCAATGCTGTAATTGCTGCAAAAGGAGGATTCTTTGACGAAAGCAAAGTTTGATGTAAAAACAATGTTATTTCAAATACAAATCATTATTTCTAACCTTGTCAATGTCTTGACTCTATTTTCTATTCATTTCACAACGCATGGTGGTGAATAAGTGTGACTTTTCATGGAAAACACAAAATTGTTTGGGTGACCCCAAACTTTTGAACGGTAGTGTATATCAAATGTTCGGAATCAAATATCCCCAAGAGGTATAGCCAAGGGGACCGAAAAATCAAAATGTGATTAATAGAAGAGGAGAACCAAAACCCAACGAAAGCACAGATCACCATCAGAGATATTCAGTGTTGTTAAACATTCAAGGGTATAGTAAACTTTGTGAAGACATTCGTACTTAATTAGAGTATCACGGGCATTGACCACTATAGGACAGAACGAATCTCCCCCTCTCCCAATCTTCTGCATTGAGCTCTGAGATGTTTACCTTCAAATCATAGAGGACTTTATCAAAAGTTGTCTTCCCCAAGACTGGAGAATAGTGCAAGGGGCTCTGCTAGGTTGGGTGTATGAAGCAAATTCTCCAGATTAGAACCAGCAAATGAATCTCGCTAAGATGTAAATTCTGCCTGAATGGCGTGGGAAAGGTTTTAGATACCTTAAAAAGCCTGAGTCAACTATTTTAATCTCTTAATACATGGAATTTTAAAAAAGATGAGAAGCCAGCAGGCTTAGGGAAGACTTGTTCAATATACTTTATGCCGTATGATGGTCCATCGTAGAGTGCCTATACGGATGAGAGAGATGGGGACTGCACTGTAGTAGGGTTTTGGATGACAGTAAACTGGAACCACCATCTAATTTAGCTTGGGTTACCTTCTAGGTGCTTGAAACCACTCTAATGCGGAGCAGAGACCATCTCTGGGGGATTTCTATATGAATAAGGTATTAGGCAGGCCCTTCCAGGATCCACCTAATGTGCTATAAAGTGCAGTGTTTGCATCACAAAACTTTGTACATGCAAATCTAGCAGCGAGTTCATCTGATGGTTCTATCTTCAGCCCCTCCCCCCCCCCCCCCCCCGCCTTGATGATCTTCCAAGCAGATTTATGACGGCATCAAAGTTTAACTTTGTTTTGGTCATAAATCAACTTATCCGATGAGCTTACTGCCGGATCTGCTAGTGTAAAGCATTCTGCAGCTTGCTGTATAGAATGATATATAAAAGCTGCAGAAACCAAACAATGCAACATTTTTTATTAAAACCCTATTGCAAAAATGCTTTTCAGCCAAAAATTGTTGCACTTAATTTTAAAAAAATGCCCCCAAAATAATCCACAGCCGTTTAAATGGCCCCAAACCTCAGAGTACTGTGGTGTTGCAATAACAAGTGGGTGATGTTATAATAGGGCAACATGAATATTCTATAAGAGCATATATAATTTCAGTCATTCCACCCCCAACAAAGCACAATAGCACATAAAGCAGCATGAAACCTTCAAAAAGAATCACATTAACTCCTCATTATTTTAGGTGCCCTTGTCTACAACTCCCAAGAGATTAATTTAAGACAGAACATTAAAAATCATATTTATAGGAGCGAGAGGCAATTTACCCAAGATAAAATAGTTACAATTACTAATGAGACTACACAGAAAAGATTTAGACGACGGTATGCAATTAACCATTGCAGTGGCAAAAGCTTGGCAAGTGACAGGACGGCTGGCAATGCAGAGAACAGTGATGCCAACAGAGCACGATGTCAGCCATGCACTAATGTCACTGAAATGCCTTTCTGAAGTCACACCTGTAGCGGAATGTGTGTAATTCTGTGTTTTTTGGAGCTCAGGCAGAGAAAGGGTTATCACAATAGGCGAAAGAGAAATTCACGGCTTCCAATTTATAATTAAGAAGTAAAAATTGCTGTGCTCGTTATCTGGATAAAACAAACCGGTCTCCTCACTAATCATCTGTGTAAAACAAACACCCATCTGAACTCTGCTCGCTGCAGTCTGCTCGCCGCTAGCTGCCAAAACGAGATTCTTTTGTTCCTTTATTCTTCGTGACAATTTATTGCAGAGACAGGATATTTTTACTGACTTTATTCTGTCAATATACAGCAGGCAAGTGGAAGGCTTTCATTTTCAAAGATTGAGACACATATGAAGGTTTCAGCTCCCCCAGCAAAAAGAACCGATGGAGTCAGATAAACTTTGGATAACCTGCTTGATTTATGTGTCATTCCCTACTTAACAAGGCAAAGCTGCCTGTAAACACACTGATAGTTTGGTCAATATAACCAGTAACAAGTATAATGACTATAAATGAATGGGTTGTATAAAGGGTCCTGGACAGAGCATCATTCTTGTCCATTGGCTATGTTGGGTCTTGCAGCTGAATGGGGCTCAGCTGCAATACCGCACACAGCCTATGACAAGTGTGGCGCTATTTGTGGGACAAAAGCAACACTGTTTTCTAACCTCATATGTCGGTAATTGCATGGATAGCAGCTTCCTAATACAGTCTTAAAGGGGTTATCCACCTCTACACTATTCATGGCCATACTCAGAATAAGTCATCAATAGTTGATTGATGGTGGCCTTCTGCTTGGGACCCTGGATGGTCAGCTGCTCTGACAGCGGCTGTCAGTGTGTACAGAGCTATAAGCAGATAGTTCCCTACACATTGCAGCTGCCTGGTTTGATAATGCAAGCACTGTTCCCATTGAATTCACCTCCAGGATAGGTCATCAATAATGTAGAGGTGCAAAACCCCTTTAAGACTATGTTAGGCAGCTGCTGTTCATATTCCGATGTGTGAGGTTAGTAGAAAAGTTTTTTTCTCAGAAACAGCGCCACTGTTATATGCTATGTGTGGTATTGCAGCTGAGCCCCATTCAAATGCAATACCCAAACAGCCAATGGACAAGAGTAATGCTCCGTCTCACACCCTTCATGCAACTCTTTTAAGGTGCAAGCATTATACTTGATAATGGTCATACTGCACAAATGATTGGAGTGTTTATGGACAGCTTTACCTTTTAGTTAATCCGTGGGGGTGAATTCTATAGGAGCAGTGAATGCATTAGCAAGCCAGGCAGCTGCAATGCGTAAGAAGCTACCCATTCCAGCTCCGTACACACTAACAGCCACTGGCAAGACAGCTGAAGAACACTAGGACCAAAAATACCATCTACACAGAGAGTATAACCAGCACCTTCTGTCCAGAGGAGCTGCTTTAAATAACCAAAGACTTGCTGATTGACTGGCTGAGCAATCAAAAACCCCTGCCAGCCAATTAACCACTTAACAGCAAAAAGTAATTAACTCCTTGCCAACCAGTGCCGAAAGACAATGGAGCCAACACTGAAATACCACCCTAGGACTATGATCATTCGCCAGCTTACTGCTGTAAGGGTTAAGTCACGAGGCGCAATTTTATGCCATTGAAAAAACTGCTGAAAAAAACTCTTATGTAAGAAATGCAGATTTTGATATGAATATAGCGTTCATTTCTGTGGGTTTTTACAAAGGGTCTAATCTGCAGCAATTGCGCATAAAATTCCACATGTAGGATTTGTCCAGGGTGTAAAATTTTAAATTGCACCCATAGTTCTATCTAATAACGATATGGATGAAACTCGTGTGTGAAATGAGCACACTGATTCCAATGTGTTTTTTCCCGAGCGATTTTTCTGTCGTAGCAATGCGGGAAAATTGAAAAGCTGCTGTGCTCGTATGTTATATTTCAGGGGATTCATTGCAAGGAATCATCCATTATTCTCTGTGGGATCTTTCAAAAAAACGGAATCCCACTCGCATGCCATGCGATTTGTATGTGAGTGCAATGTGATTTTTACCACTGAAACTTTTGGAAGCACTTGGGATTTTTTTAAAAGCATGACAATCGCACGTATACGTATAAACACAATGCGTTTTTAAAGCAAAAATGCACTGTGCTCGCAGCCAGAATTGCACATTTAAAGTTGTTATATCAGTCGGAGTTTATCCCAAACAGATATACTAATTTAAAAGAGATATCCAGCCATAAATGACCTTCTAACGTGTTCCTTCTACTCACCAGGAGATTAGACTGGTGGCAGGCATGAGTTTTTACCACCCTTGATTTCCACAATGGATTGAATATAAAGGAACCCCAAAGCAGTGTAGAAACATGGTTAGCGCAGTAAGGCACAGCAACGTCATCAGAGAGCCACAAAGAGAACTGTACTGTGGTCTTTACGGAGAGAGGAAGAGCTTTTAATGTGGAGGAGGGAGCAGTTGGTCACGGCCATTACACAGTAGCAACACCAGCAGTTTCCCGCCTATTTGAACCTTGGGTTGCGTTGTACGGGATGAGGTAGCGATTGTCAGACCAGTTGGTTGTTTCGAGGTGCGAGCTGAAAAGTTGGCAGCAGGAGTTGGGCAGTGAAGTGTGAGTGAGACTGTGAAGTTGACGTTGTTATGGAGGAGCAGTGTTGAGTTCCCTCTGGGCCTATGACGTGGCTGGAGGATGAAGAGGCAATGAGAACTAGAGCTGCCACTTAGAAGATAATATAGGCAAACCACCTTCTCTCAGATTAGGTTCCCCATTGCAGTGCAATTCACATATTGTTGTTGTCTACGTTTTAACTAGAGATGAGCGAGCATACTCACTAAGGCAAACTACTCGAGCGAGTGGTGCCTTATGCGAGTACCTGCCCGCTCGTCTCTAAAGATTCGGGTGCCAGCAGGGGAGAGCGGTAAGTTGCGGGACTGAGCAGGGAGGAGCAGGGGGGAGAGTGTGAGAGAGAGATCTCCCCCCTGTTCCTCCCCACTGGCACCCGAATCTTTAGAGATGAGCGGGCAGGTACTCGCATAAGGCACTACTCGCTCGAGTACTTTGCCTTAGCGAGTATGCTCGCTCATCTCTAGTTTTAACATTAAGATTTTAAATTGATTGTCATCACCAATACTGACTAACTGCTGTGGCCTATAAAGATCTACTTAGTTTAAGGGGGTTCTGTAGTAATTCACTAGAACAATGGGTTGGTTTTAGAGGGGCAAGCACGTTGACTCTATGCCAGTCATGTTCTATAGAACACTCAAATCTGTTCCGCTCTGTTTAGAACTTCCTGTTCATAGAAATCTCTGAAAGGTTTTAAGGGTCGTTAATTTCCATAGCCTTCCACTAGAATGCCATGTCAGAGGATTCTACTTACAGCCTATTCACACGCTCTATTATTTTGTAATTGGTGTAGGACTGATCTCAAGCTCCACCAATGTAATTACATATCTATGACTAATTATTAAAGCTCACTTTCGTGTGGTTTTCACTTTAGGGAGATCTAGTCAATGATATATGTTCAAAGATAGAAATTCAGTGGAAAAACTATGTATGATTATTACAGTACTAATATTTACAGATGCTGGATGTGTACTAGATTAGGGATTAAAAAATCTAATCATGGCATAGGGCCTTGATCGTGCTGAGAGCAGTACCTTGTATTGTATGCAGCCAGCAGGTACACATTACCAGTCATGCTCAATTACCACTCACTGTGCACATACACTGACACTGATTTCTCTCATACCAACTGTGAATTATTTTATGCGATTTGTATCTACATTTTGTATTGCTTTTAAGTGCCTGTTCATGCTATGATCTATAACCGCCGTTTCATGGTAAACGCTGTTGACATGTAAGATGCAGGTTAGCTGTTATGATGGCGCAGCAGTGGACAGGTGGAGATGACACAGTTTATGCAGTACAAAATAAAACTTTTACTAAATACTTTTATATACTTTTCCACTCCATAGATGAGCACAATTAATATCCTCAAGTGTTGAAAAAACACATTAGAGCATTGGAGTCACAAATAACTGATGGGACGGCTATGCGCTGTGGTAAACAGTCTCTATAATGTAAACTTTCATGCTTGATAGGGTTTACTATTAAACATAAGCACACAGCAGTGTTTATACTACTGTACCTAGTCACCCGAGCAACCTCCTTGAAACAGGGGAGATATAGGTGGCTGGAGCATACTCTTTCCCTGGCTCCGCTGGATGTAGGGGCTGATGCATGGCCCAAAGTATCGCAGTATCCAGGGACATTAACTCTTCATGTTGTCTCCTCCTGGATCCCAGACTGGTCCATGGCTTGGTCTCATACTGTGTCCATGTCATCACCGCAGCCATCATCACATATCAGCCTCTAGTAATGTCGGAGAAAGATACTTCCTCTCCTGCCATGTGCTGCTCATCTGTGGCCTCCTTTTAAAGTGGACACTGTGAGAGAAGCTATAATGTTCTCGTATTCGCCATCTTGTCTTTGTCTATGTATTTCGTTTCCTGTATCTTTTTCCTGTACCTCTTTAAGCGTACATCCATATGTGCTGGCTAATGAAGAGAGCAATCAGAGAAATTCAAGGTCTCCAACAAGGCCACAGATAGGAGCTGCAATTAACTGTCTTTTTTCTTGCCTATACAAGGCTAAACTGCAGCTGAACCCATCTCCCCTATCCCCAGGGCGAGGTCGGCCGTTTGAGGGTTAAAGATAAGGGAGCAGAAACTGGACTTCATTTAAGAAAATATACATGATTAAGCTGTTTAATAAAATTATTATAATCATTTCTCTCTATTCATATGCAAGGCTAGATATGAATCACTTACATGTGATGGGAGTTGTGTGCAGCCTGCGTGTCTCTATCATATAATGTATGACTTTTATAACTCTATGACTCCGCTATAAATCAATAACACTGGATAAACTACAGCACAACCTAACCCTCTGTATTCCATAATGCCGCTGATTGGCTGGAACTGCTTCAAACTTTCACTTGTGTGGGTCTCTGGGAGTTGTATGCCAAGTGTCTTTTCAGAACACTGATATAAACCACAACTCCCAGAGACAATTGAAGGTTCCAGCTAATCAGCGTCATTATGGAATACAACGGGTTAGGTTGTTCTTTAGGTTATCCAGTGTGATTGATTTGTAGCGGAGTCATGGAGTTAAAACAGTCATACATTATATGATATATCATGCATTCTTGAAACATAATTTATAAAAATGGCTGAGAAGAAGAAATGCTACCAATATTCAAATGAATACTTGAAATACGGATTCATCCCTTCTCCTACAAACAGACAGCTTCCATTGTGCCTCGTTTGTGAAAAGGCATTTTCGAATGAAGATTTGAAGGCTTCGAGGCCGAGTGATCACCTTGCAAAAATGCATTCAGAGAAAATGGGTAAGCCTATTTCATTTTTCCAAGGTTTAAAGTAAAAGTTTGAGAACCGCAGCACTGTAGGCAAGCTTTTAGGAAAATCTGCTCTCAATGCTGTCAAAGGCCTCCTTGCTTCCTATTAAAGGAGATGTCCCGAGGCAGCAAGTGGGTCTATACACTTCTGTATGGCCATAATAATGCACTTTGTAATGTACATTGTGCATTAATTATGAGCCATACAGAAGTTATAAAAAGTTTTATACTTACCTGCTCCGTTGCTAGCGTCCTCGTCTCCATGGAGCCGACTAATTTTTGGCCTCCGATGGCCAAATTAGCCGCGCTTGCGCAGTCCGGGTCTTCTGCAGTCTTCTATGGGGCTCCGTGTAGCTCCGTGTAGCTCCGCCCCGTCACGTGCCGATTCCAGCCAATCAGGAGGCTGGAATCGGCAGTGGACCGCACAGAAGAGCTGCGGTCCACGGAGGAAGAGGCCATCTTCAGCGGTGAGTAGAGAAGTCACCGGAGCGCGGGGATTAAGGTAAGCGCTCCGGTGAGCTTTCTTTACCTCCCTGCATCGGGGTTGTCTCGCGCCGAACGGGGGGGGGGTTGAAAAAAAAAAAAACCCGTTTCGGCGCGGGACAACCCCTTTAAGTCTCTTTATTATTAGCGCAATGTATCAAATCACATACAATTGGGAAAACACTTGTTTTACCCGCAGTTAAAGAGATTGTCAGTATTATGCTGGGGCCTGACATGTGTGCTATGTTGAAATCAATTTCTTTGAGTAATGACACAGTTTTAAGAAGAATTGACGAGATAGCTGCTGATGTGGAAGAAACACTTTTGGACATCTTTAAGAACACAGAGTTTGTAATGCAAAGTGACGAGTCAACGGTTAGAGACAATGAAGCATTGCTGCTAGCTTACGTTCCTTTCATTCATTGGAATGAACAGGTAGTAGAGGAACTGTTTACCAGAAATTGAACCACTGGCATGAAAGGCTCCTCTTAAACATCCCTTTAACAAATGTACTTGCTTGTGCAACCGACGGAGCTGCATCAATGATTGGTCTATATCGCGGATTTATAGCCCATTTAAAATCTGCTATACCTTGCATAATGGAAGTCCATTGTGTGATCCATTGGCAGCACTTTGTTGCTAAACATTTATGTGAGAGATTGCTTGATTCTCTTCACTATGTAATTAATACTGTTAACAAGATTAAAGTGCACTCTTTGAATGAATGTCTTTTCCGCAAGCTCTGTCAAGACCATGAAAAAGAATTTGAATGTCTACTCCTACACACCAAAGTGAGGTGGCTGTCAAGAGGAAAGTGCGTACGATACTTCTACGCACTTTTTGACATAGTAGTCGAGTTTCATTGGCCGATTGACCCAAGCCTTTGTGATGCAATCGAACTACAACGTCTTGACATTGCCTATCTTGCAGACATATTTGACAAACTCAACAAAGGTCAACACAAAGCTACAAGGAGACAAAATGAATTTAATTAGGGCTAAAAGTATAATCTCTTCCTTCATTGCCAAACTGGACCTTCATACTAATAATCTGAGTTGATGCGAGCGCTTTCAGATTCTGAGTCTTCAAGAAATTGCACGAGAAGATGGAGACAAACTTCAAGATGTTTTTTGCTCAGACCTCAAACAAGCCAAAGAACACCTGCAAACTAGGTTTCATGATCTATGTACCCTTGAAATACCAACGTGGGTACTCAATCCATTTTCAGCAGATGCAGGAGAATTTCATCCCAGATTACAAGAGCAGTTGATCGACTTGAAACATGATAGTGAAGCCCGAGCACTTTTCCAACAATGTGTCTATGAATGTTTTTGGGTGAAAGTGAAGAATTCCTATCCTATCGTGTGGCAGGAGGTTAAGTTGCTTGTGTTAGCTTTTCCATCTATGTACTTAGAGAAGAGGGGCTTCAGCCCAGTTCATCAGCTCCTGACAAAAGCGAGAAACAAACTTCAGATATGTGTAAGGGGCGATTTGAGTCTGTGGTTGACGAAGATAGAACCAGATATTGGTGTCCGCTCATCAGGCCCATGGCAGTGATTAATGACACGGCTTGATTATGGCAAACATTATTATTAGTTGATTTTCATTGTTCTTGCATTTTAATTAGTTTTCTGACCATTAAGGATTAAGGTGTATCTTGCATTTTCTTTATACGTTGTACATTTCTATCGAATGATAAGGTATTATGGCTTGCTTCCCCCCAAAAATTATCTTCTTCAATAAAACCTATTTATTATTGTATCCGCAATTAACCTGTTTTTAAGTATTTAGCAGCTACAATTTAGCTGATTAAAACCCTTTTTTGGTAATTTTTAGAGACATGTTTTTACAATTTCTGTTAATCTGTTAAACGCTATCAAAGTTAAACTTTTAACTTTGTAAACAAGGTAAACTTTGACTGGGTTTAAACTAGTAAGGCTTGTGGGGCATTGGCCACCATCCCAATACCTACAGGGGAAGCTGGGCTGGAAAAGGTTAAGAACCACTGGACTAGATCTCTTAAAAATGTATATACCCTTATAGGTCCCCCTGTGGAATCTCATGTTTTTTATATCTACAGACAACAGACAACACTGGCAGTCTGGTAAGGATCCCTGTTATCTTATGAAATGTATTGATTAAACCACAAAATATGGTAATACACTTTAATATTTATTTTGCAGTAATGAACAAGTGTACCAGAATTAATCGAGAGTGGTAGGACTCCCTGCTGGGAGGGGTACGTACAGGTATGGGTGTATTAAAAATTAATTAGCATGGAAGTAATGAAGAACACGGTAACATGTGCAGGTGTGGATGTGTCACAACTAGAGATGAGCGAACGTACTCGTCCGAGCTTGATATTCGTGCGAATATTAGGGTGTTCGGGATGCTCGTTACTCGTAACGAGTACCATGCGGTGTTCCGGTTACTTTCAGTTTCCTCTCTGAGACGTTAGCGCGCTTTTCTGGCCAATTGAAAGACAGGGAAGGCATTACAACTTCCCCCTGTGACGTTCAAGCCCTATACCACCCCCCTGCTGTGAGTGGCTGGGGAGATCTGATGTCACCCGAGTATAAAAGTCGGCCCCTCCCGCGGCTCGCCACACATGCCTTGTGAGTTAGCTGAGGGAAAGTACTATCGTGCTGGTGCTGCTGTAGGGAGAGCGTTAGGAGTCAGTGTAGGCTTCAAGAACCCCAACGGTCCTTCTCAGGGCCACATCTACCTGTGTGCAGGCTGCTGCTAGCAGTGTTTTTTTTTTTTTTTCCTCAAAATCGGCAGTGCAGAGCATTGCACCCGGCATTAGGGACAGAAGTGGTGTATAGGCAGGGAGAGTGTTAGGAGTGAGTGTAGCCTTCAAGAACCTCAACGGTCCTTTCTAGGGCCAAATTTAACCGTGTGCAGTACTGTGCTGGCTGCTGTTAGCAGTGTTGCATATTTTTTTTTTTCTAAAAATCGTCTGTGCAGAGCATTGCACCCTCCATTGATACTACAGGGACAGAATTGTGTAGGCAGGGCCACAACACAGTTATTGTTCATTGAATATATGCAGTGGGTCCTTCCCTTTGCTAAAAAGGACAAAAAATTTTATTTGGCCAGCCTGTGTCAGTCCTAAGGTCTCCGTGTACGTGTGTGCTGCGTGGAGAACGTACAAAAATCAGACGCAACCAGCTACGGTTTACTGCAGGCTTGCGCCATTGTCTTTCCTGACTGGCAAATACCTGCTCTGCTAGAGTTAATAACTCTGCTACACTAAAGTTGTGTGTCACTTTTTCAGGGCCACACTACAGTTCTAAAAGTTATTGTTCATTGAATATACGCAGTGGGTCCTTCCCTTTGCAGAAAAGGACAAAAAATTATATTTGGCCAGCCTGTGTCAGTCCTAAGGTCTCCGTGTACGTGTGTGCTGCGTGGACAACGTACAAAAATCAGACGCAACCAGCTACGGTTTACTGCAGGCTTGCGCCATTGTCTTTCCTGACTGGCAAATACCTGCTCTGCTAGAGTTAATAACTCTGCTACACTATAGTTGTGTGACACTTTTTGAGGGCCCCACCACAGATATTAAACTTCTTGTTCATTGAATATACGCAGTGGGTGCTTCCCTTTGCAAAAAAGGAAAAGAAATTGTATTTGGCCTGCCTGTGTCAGTCCTAAGGCCTCCGTGTACGTGTGTGCTGCGTGGACAACGTACAAAAATCAGACGCAACCAGCTACGGTTTACTGCAGGCTTGCGCCATTGTCTTTCCTGACTGGCAAATACCTGCTCTGCTAGAGTTAATAACTCTGCTACACTATAGTTGTGTGACACTTTTTGAGGGCCACACCACAGATATTAAACTTCTTGTTCATTGAATATACGCAGTGGGGTCTTCCCTTTGCTAAAAAGGAAAAGAAATTATATTTGGCCTGCAGGCTTGCGCCAATTTATTTCCTGCCTGGGAAATCAAATCACTGGTAATACAGCATGCTGAGGGGTAGGGGTAAGCCTAGAGGACGTGGACGTGGCCGAGGACGCGTAGGCCCAAGTGAGGGTGTGGGCACAGGCCGAGCTCCTGATCCAGGTGTGTCGCAGCCGACTGCTGCGCGATTAGGAGAGAGGCACGTTTCTGGCGTCCCCACATTCATCGCCCAATTAATGGGTCCACGCGGGAGACCTTTATTAGAAAATGAGCAGTGTGAGCAGGTCCTGTCCTGGATGGCAGAAAGTGCTTCGAGCAACATATCGTCCAGCCACAGTTCTGCGCCGTCCACTGCTGCAAATCCGAATCCTCTGTCTGCTGCTCCTCCTTCCTCCCAGCCTCCTCACTCCACTACAATGACACCTGCTCAGGAGCGGGAACACTCCCAGGAACTGTTCTCGGGCCCCTGCTTAGATTGGGCAGCAGTGGTTCCTCTCCCACCAGAGGAGTTTATCGTCACTGATGCCCAAACATTCGAAAGTTCCCGGGGTCCGGGGGAAGAGGCTGGGGACTTCCGCCAACTGTCTCAAGAACTTTCTGTGGGTGAGGAGGACGATGACGATGAGACACAGTTGTCTTGCAGTGAGGTAGTAGTAAGGGCAGTAAGTCCAAGGGAGCAGCGCACAGAGGATTCGGAGGAAGAGCAGCAGGACGATGAGGTGACTGACCCCACCTGGTGTGCAACACCTACTCAGGACAGGTCTTCAGAGGGGGAGGCAAGGGCATCAGCAGGGCAGGTTGCAAGAGGCAGTGCGGTGGCCAGGGGTAGAGGCAGGGCCAGACTGAATAATCCACCAAGTGTTTCCCAAAGCACACCCTCGCGCCATGCCACCCTGCAGAGGCCGAGGTGCTCTAAGGTCTGGCAGTTTTTCACAGAGACGCCTGACGACCGACGAACAGTGGTGTGCAACCTTTGTCGCGCCAAGATCAGCCGGGGAGCCACCACCAACAGCCTCACCACCACCAGCATGCGCAGACATATGATGGCCAAGCACCCCACAAGGTGGGACAAAGGCCGTTCACCGCCTCCGGTTTGCACCGCTGCCTCTCCCTCTGTGCCCCAACCTGCCACTGAGATCCAACCTCCCTCTCAGGACACAGGCACAACCGTCTCATGGCCTGCACCCACACCCTCACCTCCGCTGTCCTCGGCCCCATCCAGCAATGTCTCGCACCGCACAGTCCAGCCGTCGCTAGCGCAAGTGTTGGAGCGCAAGCGCAAGTACGCCACCACGCACCCGCACGCTCAATCGTTAACCGTCCACATAGCCAAATTTATCAGCCTTGAGATGCTGCCGTATAGGGTTGTGGAAACGGAGTCCTTCAAAGCTATGATGGCGGCGGCGGCCCCGCGCTACTCAGTTCCCAGTCGCCACTACTTTTCCCGATGTGCCGTCCCAGCCCTGCACGACCACGTCTCCCGCAACATTGTACGCGCCCTCACCAATGCGGTTAGTGGCAAGGTCCACTTAACTACGGACACGTGGACAAGCACAGGCGGGCAGGGCCACTACATCTCCCTGACGGCACATTGGGTGAATTTAGTGGAGGCTGGGACAGAGTCAGAGCCTGGGACCGCTCACGTCCTACCCACCCCCAGAATTGCGGGCCACAGCTCGGTGGTGGTATCTGCGGCGGTGTATGCTTCCTCCACTAAAGCACCCTCCTCCTCCTCCTCAACCTCTGTCTCGCAATCTAGATGTGTCAGCAGCAGCAGGACGTCGCCAGCAGTCGGTGTCGCGCGGCGTGGCAGCACAGCGGTGGGCAAGCGTCAGCAGGCCGTGCTGAAACTACTCAGCTTAGGAGATAGGAGGCACACGGCCCACGAATTGCTGCAGGGTCTGACAGAGCAGACGGACCGTTGGCTTGCGCCGCTGAGCCTCCAACCGGGCATGGTCGTGTGTGACAATGGCCGTAACCTGGTGGCGGCTCTGCAGCTCGGCAGCCTCACGCACGTGCCATGCCTGGCCCACGTCTTTAATTTGGTGGTTCAGCGCTTTCTGAAAAGCTACCCACGCTTGTCAGACCTGCTCGTAAAGGTGCGCCGGCTCTGCGCACATTTCCGCAAGTCCCACACGGACGCTGCCACCCTGCGCACCCTGCAACATTGCTTTAATCTGCCAGTGCACCGACTGCTGTGCGACGTGCCCACACGGTGGAACTCTACGCTCCACATGTTGGCTAGGCTCTATGAGCAGCGTAGAGCTATAGTGGAATACCAACTCCAACATGGGCGGCGCAGTGGGAGTCAGCCTCCTCAATTCTTTTCAGAAGAGTGGCCCTGGTTGGCAGACATCTGCCAGGTCCTTCGAAACTTTGATCAGTCTACCCAGGTGGTGAGCGGCGATGCTGCAATCATTAGCGTCACCATTCCTCTGCTATGCATCTTGAGAACTTCCCTGCAAACCATAAAGGCAGCCGCTTTGCGCTCGGAAACAGAGCCGGGGGAAGACAGTATGTCGCTGGATAGTCAGAGCACCCTCCTGTCTATATCTCAGCGCGTTCAGGAGGAGGATGAGGAGGAGGGGGAAGAGACAGCTTGGCCCACTGCTGACGGTACCCATGCTGCTTGCCTGTCATCATTTCAGCGTGTATGGCCTGAGGAGGAGGAGGAGGATCCTGAAAGTGATCTTCCTAGTGCGGACAGCCATGTGTTGCGTACAGATACCCTGGCACACATGGCTGACTTCATGTTAGGATGCCTTTCTCGTGACCCTCGCATTCAACGCATTCTGGCCACTACGGATTACTGGGTGTACACACTGCTCGACCCACGCTATAAGGAGAACCTTCCCAGTCTCATTCCCGAAGAGGAAAGGGGTTCGAGAGTGTTGCTATACCACAGGACCCTGGCGGACAAGCTGATGGTAAAATTCCCATCCGACAGCGCTAGTGGCAGAAGGCGCAGTTCCGAGGGCCAGGTAGCAGGGGAGGTGCGTAGATCGAGCAGCATGTACAGCCCAGACAGTGCAACAGTCTTTAAGGGCCTGGCCAGCTTTATGGCTCCCCAGCAAGACTGTGTCACCGCTCCCCAGTCAAGGCTGAGTCGGCGGGAGCACTGTAAAAGGATGGTGAGGGAGTACGTAGCCGATCACACGACCATCCTCGGTGATGCCTCTGCCCCCTACAACTACTGGGTGTCAAAGCTGGACACGTGGCCTGAACTAGCGCTGTATGCCCTGGAGGTGCTTGCTTGTCCTGCGGCTAGCGTCTTGTCGGAGAGGGTGTTTAGTGCGGCTGGGGGAATCATCACAGATAAGCGTACCCACCTGTCAACCGACAGTGCCGACAGGCTAACACTCATCAAGATGAACAAAGCCTGGATTTCCCCAGACTTCTCTTCTCCACCAGCGGACAGCAGCGATACGTAAGCAATACGTATTATGCACCCGCGGATGGAAGCTACGTTCTCTCTCACCATCCAAAACAGGGACATTTCTGCTTCATCAATCTGTGTCTAATATTCTTCCTCCTCCTCCTGCTCCTCCTCCTGAAACCTCAGGTAATCACGCTGAACGGGCAATTTTTCTTAGGGCCACAAGGCTCACTCATCTAATTTTTCGAAACAATTTTTATATGTTTCAATGCTCTTAAAAGCGTTGAAACTTTAACTTGAACCAATTTTTCGTTAAACTGGGCTGCCTCCAGGCCTAGTTACCACTTAAGCCACATTAACCAAAGCGATTAATGGGTTTCACCTGCCATCTTGGTTGGGCATGGCCAATTTTTACTGAGGTACATTAGTACTGTTGGTACACCAATTTTTTGGGGCCCTCACCTACAGTGTAATCATAGCAATTTGTATGTTCTTCACCTGCACTCATGGTACAGAAGTGTGTGTGGGGTTGGCCTACACTTTAGCTACATAAATGTAACTTGGGCCTTGGCTATACTGCAGCTACTGAAATGGAACGAAGACTGCGCTCCCACTATACTGCTGCTTCGGAATTGTTACTGGGGCCTGTCTTGAGTGCTACTATTGCTGACATGGAACAAAGACTGCGCTCCCGCTATAATGCTGCTAGTGATATGTTAGTGGGGCCTGTCTTGAGTGCTACTATTGCTGACATGGAACGAAGGCTGCGCTCCCGCTATAATGCTGCTAGTGATATGTTAGTGGGGCCTGTCTTGAGTGCTACTATTGCTGACATGGAACGAAGACTGCGCTCCCGCTATAATGCTGCTAGTGATATGTTAGTGGGGCCTGTCCTAATGCTACGGCTGAAATGTTACGAATTCTGGGCTCTGCCTATACCGCTGCTAATGGTATGTCTCTGGGGTGTGGAAACAGAGGCTTCCCAAAGACATGATGGCGGCGAGGCCATTTCCCACCAACGCGGTTACTGTAAAGGTGCATATAACCACGGACACGTGTAGAGGACACGTAGTGCCTCAAAAACATCCCCCTCCTCCTCCAACAGGGAAAACAAACATTCTTGGCAAATGCCTTTGCATTGGTTCGTCTGGTGGCAGTCCAAGAATTTCACCTTTACCGACACTACAAGAGAGACCCCCCACCATCCCCCCGCCACGGCCCACTTAATCCTGGCCACATTCCGAAAACCAACAAAATAAAACCGCGCTACTAGGTCTGCAGTCACCACCACATTACCACCAACGCGGTTACTGTTAAGGTACATATTACCAGTCTGACTGGGGCATGCAGAGACACCTTGACAGAATGAATAGTGTGTGACACATAGGTTCCCCATTGCTATGCCCACGTGTGCAGCTCCTGATGGCGGTGGCACAGGATTCTATTTCTCATTGCTTCTGTACAGCATTGTGGGCTATCGCCCCGCCACTTTTAAAGAGGGTCGCTGCCTAGCCGTGCCTCTGCAGTGTGTGCCTGCGGTTCCTCCTCATGGCAGACGCACTTCTAAATAGACATGAGGGTGGTGAGGCATTAGGGCAGCTGAAAGCTGCGCAGGGACACTTTGGTGTGCGCTGTGGGGGGGGGGGGCGGTTGGGCAGCATGTAACCCAGGAGAAGTGGCAGTGGAGTGTCATGCAGGCAGTGATTGTGCTTTGTTGGAGGTAGTGTGGTGCTTAGCTAAGGTATGCCATGCTAATGAGGGCTTTTCAGAAGTAAAAGTTTTTGGGAGGGGGGGGCCCACTCTTGCCGCTATTGTGGCTTAATAGTGGGACCTGTGAACTTGAGATGCAGCCCAACATGTAGCCCCTCGCCTGCCCTATCCGTTGCTGTGTCGTTCCCATCACTTTCTTGAATTGCCCAGATTTTCACACAAGGAAACCTTAGCGAGCATCGGCGAAATACAAAAATGCTCGGGTCGCCCATTGACTTCAATGGGGTTCGTTACTCGAAACGAACCCTCGAGCATCGCGAAAAGTTCGTCCCGAGTAACGAGCACCCGAGCATTTTGGTGCTCGCTCATCTCTAGTCACAACTAATTTACCTGCAGGCACAATTGATGCCATCCTTGTTTTTGCCACAACATCTGATGTTGGGATATGATAGAGATGTACTTACATTATTTAACCTAAACTTTGCTTTACACTATGATATATTTGGAAATGTTAGCGATTTTATCAAATTTTTGCAATGTAGTTTACAATTTATATATATTTCATGAAAATGATAAAGTACAATTAGATCTAATGACAAATAAAGAGTGAGTTTAGAGAAACATTTTTAGGCATATAATACCTGCTGACGTCTGGACAGCTCAAAACCACAGAGTGTTCAATGTCAAGAGATCTTCTGCTTTGGATAGTTCACCTACTTTACAGTGAAGATTTTTGTGGTACTTATGTGTGAGTTTGTGGTACTTACTGTGATTTTCGGCCCACCTTTATATCACTATCACTGTTGGTTGCCAAGATTTGAGGGTACAGTGATTGACAGCAAGAACGACACTCACAATGATGATAATTGTGTAAGGATTTTGGATGGTTTGGTGCGTGGGCAGAGTACGGCAATATATGAACCCTGCCTATTACAACACTCAGTGCGCATTTACGACTGGACGGAATTGCCACCCACTTTCGTTATGTTTACAGCGATCTGTCTGCAGCACATTTGTGTGGTCACTAGCCAAGAACTACACAAATGTATAATTTAACTCTTCCATTTTCAAGTTGTCTATGAAATGTATTCTTACTACATTGGTTCAATAAAACAAACACCTTTCTGCCAGATGTGGAACAATCTGCAATGCTATATTGGCACCTAGATATACTATCCATGACACAAATCTCTATATCTGTTCAACGTATTGTCCGTTCAATAGTAACCACAAAACACCTAAGGAGCATCTGGAGGTTACAAACTATTCCTTAATTGAAGTAGAAAAACAAATCATAATAACATCCGAATGGCTATTAGAGATAGCCACTAAAATACAGGCAGATACGGGTTGCCATTGGTATGACATATTTACTGGTGGGTCAAATACGCTACCCCGCACTTTAAATTGGTTCATACATCCCATGTTGGTTGTGCCTATACTCTGCATTTTGCTAACTGCGTGGAACGGTTGCCCTACATATCGGCCCTGCAAATACATTAGAGAAGTGACTGCAAGTCACATTGACTTGCTCAGAACAATAAGCCCCGGTTATAATCAAACTGTTGTGTCATACTTCATGTAATTTGTAATTACATCTAGGTGACAGGTAGGGATAGGTAAGCGAGACATACATCCCCCTCCTTGCAGAGGGTAACTCCATGGTAGAGGGCTAGGTAGCCTTGAATCCTTCCTAGATATAGGGATAAGGCCCTTTCCGTTTTTGCACAAATCGTTGTGAAGTACTCACAAAAGGAGCATTTGTGAGAGAAACCATAATTTTCTCTTATACACCATCTTGTCTTTGTCTTGTTACAAGTTTCGTTTCCTGTATCTTTTTCTGTATCTCTTAAAGTGTACATCCAGTTGTGCTGGCTAAGGAAGAGAGCAATCAAAGAAATTCAAGGTCTCCAACAAGGCCACCACAGATAGGAGCAGCAGTCTTTTTTCTTGCCCAAACAAGGCTGAACTGCAGCTAAACCAACCCCCCTATCCCCAGGGCGAAGTGGGGGGTGTGGGGGTTAAGGACGAGATAGCAGAAACTGGACTTCATTTAAGAAAATATAAATGATTAAGTTTTTAATAAAATTATTATAATCAGTTCTCTCTATTCTTATGCAAGGCCTCTATCTATATCTATATCTGTGTATGTAAACCTATATAACTTATAGGTGAATGAGTGTATATATATATATATATATATATATATATATATATATATATATATATTTCACTAGCTGATATACCTGACCTCGCCCGAGTTAATTTGATACAGGTGTTGATGTGTTTGCTTTGAAAATTTTATGAAGTTAAGGTTACTTTAGAGTAACCAAGAAATAAAATATGTATACACATAGAGGAGCGTTAGATTCTACTCAGGTTGCATGTACGGATATCCCTCTGCAGAATGTGCCACCCCTCTCACTCTCCTCATTTAGGACCTAAAGAATGCTCGCGCCAAATTTTACGCTTACATAGGGGTGCACTTAGTTTTATAATTAGCATTGAATAATCAAGTTGTGACCCCTTTACTTTTCCTATTTAGGACCTAAAGAAGGCTTGTGCCAAATTTCATGTTTGTACAACATCGGGAAGTTACATTACATAAAGGCGCCGATACTTTTGCACTTGTCATTGAATAATCGAGTTCTGACCTCTTTACTTGTCCTATTTAGGACCTAAAGAATGCTCGTGCCAAATTTCATGTTTGTATGACACTGGGAAGTTAGAGAATTAGATTTGGTATGTTACATAGGGGGGCTAATACTTTTGCACTTAGCATTGACTTTTTGAGTTGTGACCCCTTTACTTTTCCTATTTAGCACATTAAGAATGCTCCTACAAAATTTCATGTTTGTACAACATCAAGAAGTTAGAGAATTAGTGGCGAGTCAGACAGTCAGTCAGTGAGGGCTTTCACCTTTATATATATAGGTATATAAATTAAAAACACATGAATTTATATGCTTCAAAGAAGCCTTAAAAGACTAATGATTGCCAAACACTGACAATAAGTTTTTGAATGATAATATATATATATATAAAATCAGAGAATCCTAGAATAGTAGGGTTGGAAGGGACCTCCAGGGTCATTGGGTCCAACCCCCCAATCCCTGCTCAATGCAGGATTCATCGAATCATCCTGCGAGCTTGACAAAGACTGGTGCATGCAGTCGAAATGTTGCTGTATCTTCCGATTGTGAGCAAATAAAGACTCATCCTCTTGAGTGTTTGGGCTTTCTGCACCCTAATTTTGCTGTCTTGCAGTTCTATTCTTCTACATACGATTTCTGTGGATTTGGATCCAGCCTAGAACGGAGCGAGCAACATTGGTCACTGATTGTGACTGGAATGGAGTGCTGCTGGATTCAGATTTTTTCCAGGATTAACAGTCAATAATCATGTGAGCAGCTCGAATTTTAACCCCTAATTTGGAACACAAGAATATACCTGTAGTGCTTCATTGCACTAACACTAATGAGCCTTTAACCCCTTAGTGACGTTTGCGCCTTAATGACCAGGCCAAATTTTGTAAATCTGACGTGTCACTTTAACATAGAATAACTCTGTAAAGGTTTTGCATAGCCAAGTGATTCTGACATTGGTTTTTCATCACATGTTGTACTTCATTTAGGTGGTAAAAATAAAACCGATAGAATTTGTGTATATTTATTTAAAGCTCCAAAATAGGAAAATTTTGAAAATATGTGCTAACATACTGTGCAAATTTTTTAATGAGATATAGATTTCCATCTGTTTAGTTTTTTCTGGATGCACATTTGAATAACTATTTTTTTTAGCAATTTATATATACAAATTTAATGTGAAATGGTTATTCCAGACAAAATTTAATATTTACAATCTTGTATGTTGATAAACAATCATCAACATACAAGACTTTACAAAATGCCTACCCTACGAAGATGCAGCCATTTGTCTCCCTGACACGCCAATCACGTGACCCGAGAAGCAGCATTTTCAGGGCTTCTGCTGACGTCCTGACCTCTGTAATCCTGTGCACAGTGGTCGGGTTCTCAGCAGACTGCTGGCTTTACTCCTGTAGTGACATCTTTGTTGGTGTCAGTGTTACAGAAGCAGGAAGTTTCTTCACAATTTGGGCATGCGCAGTAAAACATGGAGGCGGATGGGCTGTGCATGCCCAGTGATATACTCTTCATTGCCCAGTGCTTGTAGAGCAATGAAGGGTGTCTCATATATGCATGTGCTGACAATATCAGCCAGACACTGCAAGTGACTGCCAGCCCTCCCTGCTCCTCCATGGCCAGTGTTTGCATTGTGGGTGTTTCTAGTGCTGGCAGAGCAACCAGCCTGAGGGCTCATGGGAACTGAAGAGGAAAGAAGAAGGAAGTGACGTTACTGAGACTGAGCATGTAAAAAAACAAGGAGCGAGGCTGCAGGAGCATACAATAGCAAAAAGACATGAAAATACAAGATAAAGGGTATTTGGAAGAGCTTATTGAGTTGATTGCTATACAAGAATAGGCTTAGATAAAAAGTGACTTTTGTGACCAGAAAAACCCTTTAATTACTTACATTTTGAAAAAAAATTAGTTTTCCCACACCAAACCAAGATTTCAAAGGCTCATAGGTGACAGAATGATACATACCTCAACAAATGACCGCATTTTAAAAAATACACATCTTAATGTATTCACTGAGGGATGTCAGGAGTATTTTGAGGAGTTAATGCAATTTAGAGAAAAAAATAAAATTTCATATATTTGCAAATATGTCATTTTAAAGACAGTTTTTTTTCTGTAGTGTACATAAAATTGAGGATTTGCACTCCAACGTGCTTCAGGCCCCATTGCACACTTATAGGGCCTTTGAACAGCCAAAACGATGGAGGACCCCCACAAATGACCCCATTTTAAAAACTAGACCTCTGAACAAATTCATCTAGGGTTGTACTGCATATTCCGACCCCACAAATTTTTAATGAATCTAAGCAAAGCAGAAGGAAAAAATACTATTTTACTATTTTTGGGCAATTGCGTCATTTTACAAGCAGTTTTTTATTGTACAGCACACACATAAATGAATACTTGAACCACAAAATGGATACCCCTGTTTGTCCCGTGTTCAGAAACATACCCATTGTAACCCCAATCTGCTTACTGGACACATGGCTAGGCCAGTAATAGAGGGAACACCCTTTGGCTTTCAGGGCACAATTAAGTAAATTGCAAGCCCCACTGCTCACTTGTAGGGCTTACTCAGACGATCATATATGTCGGGTTTTCGCGCCCGACCGATATACACTGTCCCTCTCTGCAAGGAGAGGAGGCGGCATGGGACAAGAGCGAGTGCATTGAGCTCCCACCTCTCACCACTGTTTGCAATGGGAGGGGCGGGATGGGGCGGAGCTAAAACGATAGGTAATTTGTGTGGGGTGTTCAAATTTGAAATCTAGACCCCTTAGCCCATTCATCTAGGTGTGTACTTAGCATTCTGATCCCACAGTTTTTTACAAACGTTATTATAAAGCAGCTAAAAAATAAATGAAATTAAAATATTTTTTTAACATATGTCACTTTCATGACAGTTTTCTTTGTTTTAAGCAGGAAAAACTACGGAGACGCACCCAAAACATTACAGCACTAGTTCTTTTGTGTTTCGCAATACCCCCATTGTAGCCCTCAATCTACTTATAGGTCACATTGCTAGGCCTATAATGGAGGGAATACCTACTGGATTTCAGGGTGCAACTGAATAAATTCCAGGTCCAATTGCTCACTTGTTGAATAACAAAAAAAAAAAAAAAAAACACTTCCTAAAAATATTCCCCACCCCCATCCTTTTTGGCATTTCCTAAATCTTAGATAAAATTAATAATGTAAAACTCTGTGGTATGTTTATAGTATGTAGTGGTACATTATAAAAACAGGGGTAATTACAGTGATCTGCTGGTAACATCTTTGTGCCTGATACCACAGGACACCTTCAGAAACCTTGTAGAATCCATACCTTAATGCATCAGAGCTGTTTGGGAGAGGGACCTACACCAAGTTGGACAGGTGGTTTTAATATTATGTGTATGTTAGGCCTCATTCACACGGGTGATTTTACGCGGCTAATTAGCCATGGTAAAACATCGTCGAAAAATCGCGACCATGTGAAGCATTGGATTCTAATGCATTCATCCACATTGGTGATTTCCTGGCGCGTGAAGAAACTGCACCGTCAAAATGTCAAATTGGCGACTGCTTTTGGTCGCCAATTTTTCACCCTATGTCACAAAGACAGGTCTTTACCTATCTTTTGCCAAAAAATGCTGGAAGCTCCAATGGGAGCTGAAAAAAAGGGAGGGGAAGGGCTTTATTTAGCATTAGAAGTCATTCCAAGGATTTCTGCCAACGAATGGAATTCCGTACTGGAGCGTATTTTTCATGCGATACGCCCATGTGAATGGACGAGAAAATGCTAATTAATCTTGGGACTCGATCACGGCTATTCTTTATTGATGTGATTTTTGGCCACAATGCAACCGGCGTAAAAACGCATCGCCTGTGTGGATGAGCCCTAAGATATATAAAATATCTCCTACAATCAATGAAACTCATATGCGGCTAGATCTGTACCAGGAACCAAGCTCTTCAAGGCAGCAGTACCACCCCCAAAGTCATCATACTGCACAAATAATAATTATATTACCGTTGTAAGTTTATTGATACGGAGCCTTCTAGAAGGAAGGTTTTGTTGTATTTCTAACCGCAGGGCTCAGTGGTGCAGTTGTGTACAATCCGTAGATTCCCACAATTAACATTTATCACCTATCCAGATAAGTAAGATATCCATAAGACCGCTGATAAATGTCTGATCATTGGGGCTCTGACCGATCACAAGAATGGAGGGTCTTGTGTCCCCCTTTCCTACTCAATGCACCCCATGCAATGAGGAGGAGTTTCAGTATAGCAAGAGCCAAGCATATGCACTGCCAGCCTATTCAACTCTACGAGACTACCGAAAATAGCCGAGTACTTGTATTCAGATATCTACAGCAGTAGCGCACATGACTTGCTTCATTTAAGTTCCTCCTCACTGTGTGGGGGTGCAGTGAAGAGAAAACGAGACCCCTGTTCTTGTAATTGGTGGGGGGTCCCAGTGGTGAAGTCCCCATCAATCAGACGTTTATCACCTATCCTATGAATAAGTGATAAATGTAATCCGGCAAAACTGTTTTAAGTGGAATAGAACTTGACACAGATCCCCCACTATTGGAGCCTTTTACAGCACTACTGAGATGGGTTGACTAATTGTGCAACTATGAAGTATATGAAACAGAAACAAAACGATTTGTTTGAAGTGGAGGTGAGCAGATTCACTTTTGAAAAACTGACATTCATAATCTGCCAATAGAGGATATGTTGTTTTTATTTCCAGGTGCCACCTCACAGAACGTCCTTCGACTGACTAGTATTAGGATGTTGTGTGATTCCAGGTCTCAGCAATAATGAGGACTGCATTGATGAATGGTAATTAAATTTAGGCACTTAGTCTGAGGTATGAATTTACTTAGGGGCCTGAAGTCACAGTACCCGGGCCATGCAAAGTATTGGAAGTAGCATTAGACTAAGGAATCTGTGTTACTATAGAAAGTAACTTTTAGAAAAGTGAAATACTAAAGACGTTTGAGAAACTGCAGAGATGCGTTTTAGGAGCAGTCGTCATGGCAGTCTGAGCAGGATGTAGAACATTAGGGAAACAGAACTATAAACACAAAAGAAGTGCTATATGCAGCAAGGAAGTACATCATCCCCTTAATGGTGATGTATCCTCATTCCCAAACAGGAAGGTTTTCTCTTCCCAATTCTCATTCTGTGTAGGTGAGAAGGGAGGCACTAGTCACAGGGCAGGTTTTTTTCTCTATTATTCATCAGCATTGCACTAATTGTCCTTCTGCCCATTTGTAAGTGGAAGTGGGGTAGCCTAAATATAGGTGTACCTTGTACCTTTTCCACACGGTTCAGACAGAGAGTAGCTGCATGGGTGCACCCTCTACGTTACGTATGTCCTTATCTATAGAATAAAACAGGCATGTCTTTAAAGCAACATGAGATCCTATCAGACCTATTTACTGAAAGGCTTCCCACATGCTGGCTTTTAGTACTATTTTCTGTACTTGAGATATATTACTGTTGGTTCAGACAGATATTCCCAGACCCATCAATATGTAGTCATAAAAAGGCTTTGTCCTGACATACTACTGCTTCTTTCTAGGATTAGTAAAAGGAGATAAATGACATCTCAGTCATCAAAAAACTTCCCATCTCCAAGGTCCTAATAATAATTCCCCAGGCACACAGATTATTCTGTGCTCTGTGGAAATACAGGACAATTCATCCTGACAGGGTGATCTCTGTACTTTCTACGAAAGGGACATTTGGTACTAGCTGAGGATTAGAAACTTCACTTACACTGTTATAGATTAATCACAATGTCACAGTTCGAGCAAGAGGGTCCTGAAAACCATCAGTGGGGTTCAATATTTCAAGGGAAGGTGTCATTTAAAAGTGACTTATTGCATACATAATTTTTTTAAAGAATTTTTGTTGATTTTTTAAAATTGTCACAATCTATATTGAAAAAGAATTCTAAAATCCTGCAGTTTTCACACTGAGTACTAAACCTAATAATAGTCTGACACTTCCTGTGCTGTAAAGAAAACTTTTCAGCAGTCATGCCATTATCATCACGGGCAGGATTACACTGAAAGCTGATACTTATCTACAGAAAACACAGGATCCACCATTCACAATAGGTGATTGATACAGCTGACCTCCTCCTCCCTTCTCACCTCTGCACAGGTAACAGAACATGCCCACAACACTCCCCCGTAGAAGTCAATGGGTTAGTTCCTGTCCAGTGTGTGAATGGCACATGAAGTTGCTGTAAAGCATATCTCTGCGGCAAAGGCAAGATGGCCAGCCCCATAGTCATGTATAAACAACAGAATAACCAAAAATAGAAACAGAAAAAAAAACAGAAAAAAATTGAAAATGTTTTACTATCTGATTTTAACCCCTTAAGGACATGGCCTATTTTGGGCTTAAGGATGCAACAATCTTTGGCGGATATTAATCTCCATTTTTCAAAAGCCATAACTTTTTTACTTTTCTGTCGACGCAGACGTATAAGGGCTTGTTTTTTGCATGGCGCACTGTAGTTTTTGATGGTGCCATTTTTGGGTACATAGACTATATTGTAAAACTTTTATTATTTTTTTTATGATAACAGGGTGAGAAAACGCATTAATTCTGCCATAGATTTTTTTACAGCGTTAATCATGCAGCATAAATGATACAATACATTTTTTCTGCGGGTTGGTACGGTTACAACAATACCAAAATTCTTATTTTTTTTTACGTTTCTCCAGTTTTCTGCGATAAATCACTGCATTCAAAGTCCTGTAACTTTTTTATTTTTCTATGTACAGAGCTCTGTGAGGGCTTATTTTTTGCAAGACAAGCTGTAGTTTTTATTGGTACCATTTTGGGGAACATACAGCTTTTTTGATCACTTTTATTGCATTTTTGGGAGGCAAAATGCTAAAAATTAGCATTTTGCCTCTGTTTTTTAGATTTTTTTTTCTAGCTTTTTGCCGTGCAGAATCAAAAGCATGTTCAACTTATTGTACGCGTCGTTATGGACACGTCAATACCAAATATGTTGGATTTTTTTAGCTTTTACTTTTTTGTACATTTTTATTATCTTTTTTTACACTATTTGTGTCCCTCTGAGGGACTTAAAGCACAGCACTGATGATCGCTGTGATATGGCATGGCGGGACTTCTGTCCTGCCATGCCTTATCGCTTATACAGCGATTACAGGCTTTGGCAATACAGGACGCTGGTATCTGGCATCCGGTTGCCATAGCAACTAGCCGGGCTCTCTGCTATTATATAGCGAGAGCCCGGCAACTTTACAGAGGGAGCCCGCTCCCTCTGTGAACCCTTCCCATGCCACAATCTACATAGATCGGGGCAGGGAAGGGGTTAACAGCAGGGGGCGCATCTCTCTATCACTATCCCTATGACGTAAGGGTACGTCATTTTGCGGGAAGTACCCCGCTCCTATGACATACCCTTACGTCATGGGGAGGGAAGGGGTTAATTAGTAAATGACTTATAGGTGATGGATTCCGTTTAAAGGGAGAGATACTGTAAAGTTTGGCTCTCCATCGAGATCACTGCACATAGAATACTGTGTACAGTTTTAGGCACCGGAACTCCTATCAGAGCCTTAGTGGGTAGAAAGGCGGGAAACTAAAGTAATAAATGGAATGGGCGGACTACAATACCCAGAGAGGTTATCAAAATGAGGATTATTCACTTTAGAAAAAAGACAGCTGAGGGGCGATCTAACCATAGCTATGTATAAATATATTGGGAAAATACAGAGATCTCTCTCATGATCTATTTATACGGAGGGCTTTGACTGGAACAAGGGGGCATCATCTGCATCTAGAGGAAAGAAGGTTTCTACACCAACATAAAAGGGGGTTCTTTACTGTAAAAACAGAGAGATTATGGAGCTCTCTGCCTGTGGATTTGGTGACAGGAAATTCGATAAGAGTTTAAGGCCGGCTGCACACGAGCGTGACGGGCTCCGCCATGGAATAGTCCGCAGCGAAGCCCGTCACGGCGCCCCCCAGAGACCCCATACTTACCAGCGTATCCGGCGTCTTCGCTCCCATATGACGCTTCCCCGCCCACCGCCGCCACGTCATATGACACGCCTACCGCGTCACATGACGCGACCGGCCGTGTCATGTGACGCGCCGGCCGCGTCATATGACGCGGCGGCGGTAGGCGGGAAAGCGTTTTCACGCTATCTTCCGCTGTGTTACAGCGGGAGATAGCGTGAACGGACGGCTTCCATTGACTGCAATGAAAGCCGTCAGCGCGTACACCCGCGGCAAATAGAGCATGCCGCGGGTGAGGAAGGGAGATTTCACGGTGCGGAATTCCGCATTGTGTGCCCTGAGCTAATAGCTGCGGGCAATGCAGCGGATTTTCGCCGCGAATTACGTGGCGGAAATCCGTTCGTGGGAAGGAGGCCTAAGAGGGGCCTGGACACCTTTCTTGAGCAATACAATATTACATGTTATAGTCACTGATTACTTTAGAATGGTTGTTGATCCAGGTATTATTAACATAATATGTTCACCCTGCATGATTAACTGTGGCAAAAAAAAAATGCAATGGCAAAATTGCACTTTTTTGGTCACTATGTCTACAATAAAAAAAATTCGAAAACATATGACCTTTGGTAGCTTTTTATTCAAAGTGGTAACAATACAAACTACAGGTCCCTCTGCAAAAACAAGACCTCACACAGCCTCATTAACAGAAAAATAAAAGTTATGGGGGTCAAAATATAGCGACAGGAAGCTATTTTTTAAAAAGATATTACTATACAAAAAAAGCTGTCAATTTGGTATCGCTGTAATCGTACTGACCCACAAAATGAAGATATATAATTTTTAATGCAATGTAAACCCCCCTAAAAGTGTTTTTTTCCCGTTTCTCCCCACTTTGAAATATTTAAAAGTCTTTAAATACATTATATGGCACCACTGAGTAAAAAAATATGGGATCAAAAGCTCTATAAATGCTTCCTGTAACAGAGCTAGTAATAATTAGTAATATAAACCATAGCAGTTCTTAGCCTCAAGCTTCCTGGTTACTTATCACAGACAGTAACCAATGTGGAGTCAGCAATCTTCAATGTTCTGTATTATAGGTAGTGCTGCGCAGAAACCTTTGGGCTATTACAGTTCAGTACAGTGGCAATATTCAATTGGCTCAAAATGAAAAAAACTTTTCACATGATATTCTGCAAATAAAGCTTCAAGGGCTTGTTTAAGGATGGCAGCGCCTGTTCATATGCTGCATTGGAACATTAGAGAGCAGTTCTCCCACTTGGGAACCCTCTTTACGACCTGGAAAGGAAAGCCACTTGGTAAAAGCAGCTCCTATTCTAGCAGACCTTTGGCTATCCTGGTGTTACAGGAAGCCATTCATGTGGATGTCCTACAATATTCCCCACTGCAGGGGGAGTGTGTAGCCGGCTATGTCTTTCCTTTGCAAAATCCGCCGATTATCTGAGATCAAAACATGGGCTGTTCACTCTGGACCCGTATTCTGGGAGGGGTTGAGCATCTCCGTACAGCCCCTTTGATCAGTATACAATGACAATTTCTGTACCTTCTACATATATTTTGTACTTCATTTCCTTGCCATTTTCAAAATCGCTGCTGTCAGATGGGATTAATATGTGTGCAGTCCACATAAGTTACAAATAAAAATTCACAGCTGATGGGCGATTTCAGAGGGGCGTATGTGCAACTACGCTAGCTGGTACGAAGCGTAGTTGCGTTGAAAAAAGAAAAAAACCTCTTTCATGCGCAACTACGCTTCGTACCAGCTAACGTAGTTGCGTATGAAAGAGGTTTTTTTCTTTTTTCAACGGGTTTTCAAACTCCGCTCCATAGCACAGGAGTTTGAAAAAAAAAACTGCAGAAAAATAGGTCCCGTCCGATCTTTCCCACACATAGTATTAACTGTGTGCAAGAAAGATAAGGCAAGTTCTTCCTTTTCTCGGCCCTACAATTGAAGGGCAAGAATCCAAATAATTGAAACTAAACCACTAAAATCAATTGAAATCAGTGGTTTTGTTTGGTCCTGTTATGCGACCGTGAATATCACGGCATCATAACGGGACTAAAACATGTTTATGTGTTTAAGCCCAAAATCTAAGGTTCAGCCACAGATTTCTACCAGTGATTATGTGGCAGAGGAACATCGAATTTTTCCTAGGCAAAAAAACTGCTATATGAATGTGCCCTAATACATTACATAAATCTGCATGGAAAATCCGCAGCAATGCTGGTACTTGAGAGTTTTTCCTCAGGCGTTGTTCATGCATATTGCAAATATGACACGTATTTTACTAGAAGATCCATGACAGAACTTTGAAGCTTACCCTTGGATTTCTGCCATGGATCTGCTGCAAGGGTGCAGCAGATCTGTGCGAGGATTAGTCCCACTGCCATTGAATGGGGCTAATCCTTAACTTTTCCACGCAAAATATGTAGCATGCCACTTATTTTCATTTTCCTTTGCATGTGATACCCATCCTCCACCTATTATTATAATGAGCTTTACTTTTAGTTAATCACGTCACTGTACAGTAAGGCCAGAATCACGTAAACGTTTTTGTACAACGTATTACACACTAAATATTTGAATGCGCACTACGCAGTGAAGAAATTATTGAACAGCATGTATGCAAGTACTTGGAAAAAAAATGGAGCAATTAACCAGAGTCAGCATGGGTTTGTAATAGAGATGAGCGAGCACCAAAATGCTCGGGTGCTCGTTACTCGAGTCGAACTTTCAGTGATGCTCGAGAGTTCGTTTCGAGTAACGAACCCCATTGAAGTCAATGGGTGACTCGAGCATTTTTGTATATCGCCGATGCTCGCTAAGGTTTTCATTTGTGAAAATCTGCAAAACACAAGAAAGTGATGGAAACGACACAGAAACGAATAGGGCAGGCGAGGAGCTACATTTTGGGCTGCATCTCAAGTTCCCAGGTCCCACTATTAAGCCACAATAGCGGCAAGAGTGAGACCCCCCCCCCCCCACTGTCAGCATAAAGATCGTTCTCCTCTGCCACAGCTGTAACAGCTGTGGCAGAGAAGAACGATGTTAGCTCATTGAATTCAATGGAGCCGGCAATACAGCCGGCTCTACTGAAAGCAATGGGTTGCCAGCGTACGCGGGATGAATTGTCGGGAAGGGCTTAAATATATAAGCCCTTCCCTACAATTCATCCAGAAATGTGTAAAAATAAAAAATATATATATACTTACCTGGTCCCGGCAGAACGATGTTAGCCCATTGAATTCAATGGAGCCGGCAATACAGCCGACTCCATTGAAAGCAATGGGCTGCCGGCGATCGCGGGATGAATTGTCGGGAAGGGGTTAAATATATAAGCCCTTCCCTGCAATTCATCCAGAAATGTGTAAAAATAAAAAACATATATATACTTACCTGGTCCCGGCAGACGGAGTTCAGCGCGGCAGGCTGCAGTTCTCCTGAACTGCTCTGAACAGCTGTGAGTAGTATTCAGCAGCCATTCATGAATTCATGAATGGGTGTGAGTGAGGGATGCCTCTGATTGGTCAGGCTGTGACCAATCAGAGGCATCTCATTCAGCAGGCGGGGATTTTAAATCCCCGGCTGCTGAATACTACTCACAGCTGTTTAGAGCAGTTCAGGAGAACTGCAGCCTGCCGCGCTGAACTCCGTCTGCCGGACCAGGTAAGTATATATATATTTTTTATTTTTACACATTTCTGGATGAATTGCAGGGAAGGGCTTATATATTTAACCCCTTCCCGACAATTCAACCCGCGATCGCCGGCAGCCCATTGCTTTCAATGGAGTCGGCTGTATTGCCGGCTCCATTGAATTCAATGGGCTAACATCGTTCTGCTGGGACCAGGTGAGTATATATATATATTTTTTATTTTTACACATTTCTAGATGAATTGTAGGGAAGGGCTTATATATTTAAGCTCTTCCCGACAATTCATCCCGCGTACGCCGGCAGCCCATTGCTTTCAATAGAGCCGGCTGTATTGCTGGCTCCATTGAATTCAATGGTCAGTGCTCGTTTAATCGAGACGAGTACCGCGTGGTGCTCGTCTCGAGTAACGAGCATCTCGCGCACCCTAATACTCGAACGAGCATCAAGCTCGGACGAGTATGCTCGCTCATCTCTAGTTTGTAACAAACAAGTCGAGCCAGACGAATTTAATTTCCTTCTATGACAGAATCACCGACTGGGTTGAACAGAGAAATGCAGTGGATATAGTATATCTTGACTTTAGTAAAGCATTTGACAAAGTATCTCATACCATACTTATTAAAAAAAATAACCAAATATGGGATTGACAGGGCAACTGTTAGGTGGATTCACACCTGGCTGAGTGATCGTACTCAAAGAGTGGTCATAAATGGCTGTACATCCAAGTGGAGGAATGTATCAAGTGGGGTACCACAAGGATCTCTGCTGGGCCCAGTGTTGTTCAACATTTTTATAAATGATCTGGAGGAGGGAATTGATGAGAAACTGATCAAATTTGCCAACGACACAAAGCTAGGAGAGATAGCTAACACTAGGGAAGAGAGCAAGAGCATTCAAAAAGATCTAGAAAAGCTTGAACAATGGAATGCGACTAACAGAATGGTATTTAACAAGCAGAAATGCAAAGTCCTACATCTGGGCAAGAGAAATGAAAAAAAAACACATACAGAATGGCAGGGATTGGGGTAAGCAGCACATGTGCAAAAGACTTGGATATACTAATAGATCATAGACTGAACATGAGTCAACAATGTGATGCAGTAGCCAAAAAGGCAAACACTATTCTGGGATGTATTAAGAGAAGCATAGAGTCTAGATCACGTGAGGTAATTATCCCCCTCTAGTCTTCCTTAATCAGACCTTTAAAAAACCTCTACTCTTCCTTAGGCATCCTATTTTAAAAAAGACAGACAAACTGTAGCAAGTTCAGAAAAGAGTTATTAAGATGGTGAGCAGTCTGCAAATCATGTCCTATGAGGAATGGTTAAAGAATCTGGGAATGATTTTTAGCTTGCAAAAAAGAAGGTTGAGAGGAGACTTAACAGCGACCTACAAATATCTGAAGGGCTGTCACAGTGCAGAGGGATCATCCCTATTCTCATTTGCACAAAGAAAGACTAGAAGCAATGGGATGAAAATGAAAGAGAGGAGACACAAATTAGATATTAGAAAAAAACCTTCTGACAGTCAGGGTGATCAATGAGTGGAACAGGTTACCATGGGAGGTGGTACGTTTCATCTTCAATGGAAGTCTTCAAACAAAGGCTGGACAAATATCTGTCAGGGATGATTTAGTGAATCCTACACTGAGCAGGGGGTTGGACCTGATGACTCTGGAGGTCCCTCCCAATTCTACCATTCTATGTTTCTATTATTAGCTTTAGCTTTTCTGACACTTGCCCTACAGTTTCTGCAGACCGCATTATATTCTTCTTTAGATATTCCCCCTTGTTTGATAATCATATTTTTCTTCCTTTTTAACATGTGTGCAAGTTTTGTGTTTATCCATCCTGGTCTCTTTAAATGCTTCCCATTCTTCCTTCTTTTAGGAATTGTCAACGATTGTGCTTTGAGAATCTCGCAAAATTTCCCAATGGGTTTGTAACAAACATGACTTGCTTGTTACAAACCCATGCTGGTTTTGGTTAATTACTCCATTTTCACCCAAGTACTTGTATATGTGTTGTTTAATCATTTGTTCAAAGATCGTCACAGGCCCATAGTTTCCTGGATCCAGCTTCTTCACTTTCTTGAAGATAGGGACATTTGCCCTTTTCCAAACTTCTGGGACTTCTCCTGTTCTCCATCAATTTTCAAAGATTATGGCGATTGGTTCAGCAATTACCTGTGCTGCTTCCTTTAGTATCCTAGGATGTAATTCATCTGGACCTTGAGACTTGAATTCATTTAAGTTAGCCAAGTGTTCCCTCACCATCTCTCTGCTTATAGATAGCCTGCATTATTTTATTCCCCCAATAGAACAGGGAAGATCAGTTGATGTTACATCTACTTTCTGAGAGAAAACATATACAAAATAAAAATGTAAAAGTTCGGCTTTCTCAAGATCATTCTTCACCAATTCACCATTTTCATCTTGTAAGCATCCAATAGCGTCTTTGACTTTTCTTTTGGTTTTGACATAACCCCAAAATCCTTTTTTATTCCTTTTGGCCTCTGTTGCCAGCCTCAATCCATTATTAGCTTTAGCTTTACTGATACTTTCCCTACAGTTTCTGCAGACCACATTATATTCTTCTTTAGATATTCCCCCCTTTTTGCATTTGATAAACACATTTTTCTTCCTTTTTTAACATGTGTGCTAGTTCTGTGTTCATCCATCCTGGTTTCTTTAAATTCTTTCCATTCTTCCTTCTTTCAGGGATTGTTAATGATTGTGCTTTGAGAATCTCATTTCACAATATTTCCCAGCCTTGTTGGACATTGCTGTCCTTAAGAACATCCAGCCATTGGATTCTTCCTACCATCTTTCTTAGTTCATTAAAATCTGCCTTTCTGAAATCCAACCTCGACGTCTGAGTTTTCTCAGGTCTTCCTCTCCTTCTTATCCAAAATTCAAGGATAGAATGATCACTGGCTCCTAAGGTGCCAGCCACTCTTATTTCCTCAACCATTCCCTCCCTGTTGGTAAGAATTAGGTCCAAGATAGCAGATCCTCTTGTTTTCTCTTCTACCTTTTGGAAGATAAAGTTGTCAACAAGAGTGGATAAGAATTTGTTGGACCCATTACCTTTACCTGAGAGAGATTCCCAACAAATGTCTGGATAGTTAAAATCTCCCATAATCACTATGTCATGCTTTTTTGAGAGCTTGGCCATCTGATGTAAAAAGAGTTCATCAATATCTTCTGCTTGCCCAGGCGGCCAATAGTAAATGCCGACAATAGTGTCCTTTCTGTTGTTCTCTCCTTGTATTCTTACCCAAACAGTTTCCATGGAACTACCATGCTCCGAAGCTTGAATCTGAAGACTAAAGCAGATGAATGTTTTCCTAACATAAAAAACAACACCTCCTCCCCCTTTTTTAGGTCTGTTTCTTATAAATAAGTTATATCCTTCAAGCCTTGTATTCCATTCATGCGTATCATTCCACTAAGTTTCCATGATGCCTATGACATCATATTTCTCTTCCGGTGTTAGGAGCTCCAATTCTCTTGGTTTGTTTTCCATGCTCTGTGCATTTGTGTAGAAACATTTTACTTTGTGATCGGTGTCTTTTGCTCCTCTACTTTCCTTCTGAATTTTTTGTCTTTGTTCTTTCCACTTCTAATAGCAAGGTTCTCAAATGTATTTATTAGCTGTATATGTTTACCTGCCCTTTCACTTCCCTTCGCATGATCTTTGCTGATGGCACCAACAATGTAGTAAGTTGATCACCTCTAGAATCCTGTTCCATCTTTTTATTACATGGCCATCCACTGGAAGGATGGATGAGAAGACCACCTGTGATCCTAGTTTCTTCACCTTCTTTCCAAGGTCTTCAAAGTCTCTGCAGATAGTTGCAAGGTCCTTTTTTGCAGTGTCATTTTCCCTACATGTATTACTAGGAAATGGTGGTGTTTTGTAGGACTGAAGTCTTGACATCCTATCAGACACATCTTTGTGCACCTGGAAGACAGCACACCTCTCGCGAGGTGTCAGGTCTGCAGACAGCGGCCTCTGTTCCTCTCAATAGAGAATCCACCACAACCACCACTCTCCTTTTCTTCTTCACAGCAGCATTTCTTTTTCTCTATTCAAGAGGACTCTGTGTGCTTACTACACAGTTCTTTGTGGGTAGAGTCATTTCTTGCTGTACCTCTTTCTCCTTTGCTCTGTTCTATGTGGGTAGTCATTTCTTGCTGTACCTCTTTCTCCTCTGCTTTGTTCTTTGTGAGAAGAGTCATTTTTTGCTGTGTCCATTTTTCCTTCTGCTTAGGAACAGTACCAGGCTCCCCTGCATGAGAACCTCAAATTATTTTCCCACGCTAACAGTTCCTCAAATCTTTAAAGATGGTTTATTTGTTTGTACCACTGCTGGATGGTAGGGGCGCTTGAGAATGCCAGAGTTGCAGAATTAATTGTTTGGCATCTGTCAGCATTCAGGTTGCACGGTCATGTTCTCTCAGTCTAAAATTTGTGGTAGGGACCCAAAGTAAAATCAATTCTGGTGAGAGACAGATGTCAGTTGAGCATAGCTTTTTAATTACAAGCCTCACTTGACTCCAAAAGCGGGAGAGCATAATGAATGAAAGCCACAAATGAAATAAATTGCCTGGGACTGAATGACACCTCCAGCAAACATCTGATGAGATGACTGGCATCTTACACAATCTAGTCACAGTTTTAGAAGAGTCCGCCTGGATTTTAAGGCAGCCAGAAAAGCCATGAGAGTGCCAGAAGAGAAACTTAATCTCATTCCTTGTAAAATTCTTATTCAATTTGGTCTCCTGAACCCTAATATAGATATGTGTGTGAGTGCAAAGGAGTCAAGTATTAACTTATAAATTCTCAATAGTAACTTAGTGAGCAGTTTAGGAAAAAGCAGGCAATTCTCAGTGCAGTTGGTATCTCGCAGTGGGGTATTAATTTTCCTAGTGAGACCTCTGCATTATTGTCTGAAGGTCAATTTGTGAAGGAACATAAAGTCTCTCATTTTATCAACTGAAGCAAGTTTGTCTACGTCCAATGGTTTATTGTCTGCGAAAAATTTACTGAATGTGAGAACCCACAGATAAGGCCAAGGTAGTGAGCACTCCAACTGGCATTCATACAAGAAAGAGGGGCCACCACAGTGGTGTTCAAGGTGTAGAAGATGACCAAGCAACGTATTCCGACTGAATAGACAGCTATAATCTTAGGGTACCCTTTTTAATCTCACTAGTAATCTGGAAGTGCATGGAAGTAATCACTCGTGGCCAAAGAAAAAATTTAAAGTCTCGTCCCAGAAGGGGTTTTCTCAGTGTTAATGTGTCTTTTGTCTGTATTAGCTGAGAATATGAGCGTCTGTATGAAACTTATGAGAATATGAGATCTTGCTATTCCACCTGATAAATAAATTCCTGGTGGTTTTAATGAAGAAGTGGGGAAGGTGGATTGAGACCGTCTGCATCACTTGACCGTCAGAAAAATAAAACACTATGACTACGTAGAAGTCTGTTCATAATATCATACCTCGTATGCTGTATACATTGTATTCTCACTGTATATACTAATTTTGTATGCACGCCTATATATTAAGCTGTTTTTTCAAGATTCAGGTTAGTAATTTTAGCAAAATAAGGCAGGTTATAATAAAGCATTAAAAACATGTAATCAATTCAAAATCTTTTTTCCCCATTGAAGCACACAGTTTGGGCTTAATTGAGACCGTTCTACAATGACAGGCAAGCTACCTCTGAAACGTTTAAACTCTATTACATGGATTGCCTTGATGAGCAGGTAAACGCACCTTACCAACACAAGTGAAAGCTCTGTTGATACTATTTTCATCATCGCTTCACTGCGGGCAGCAATGGCAACTAAGCCCCTGACAGGAGAATTTGCGCTGTAATTTAATTGGCTACCTATCAGTGGCACTGTGGGGGGCACAGATTAGTTAGAGAGGGCAAAAGCAGCAGGACAAAAAAAGCTATTTAATCTATGGAGAAAATAGACCCAGATTGCCTTGCAATTAAAATAAAAAAACACCTGATTTTCTAAGCCTTTTTAGAGACATATTAGTTTGGAGAAATATGAGACTTTATGACTGGTGACGTATGGCCCAATTCAAAACTTGTAAGGGTACCCTCCCACATATTGGTCACTGCAAGACTGCCACAAGACTGGGCTGCGACAGCGAAGCAGCCAAGAACCTCGCTAGTTTTGCTGGTCTGTGTGACTTACCAGTGAATTAAGTGTTCAGTAGCTGTAGGTTTTTTTAAATTCTTTATTTTCACATTTTCAATTTCCAAAAGAACATTCTACCGCATTTCTGCAGCCATAACATGCATATTACAATGATGATTCCGATAACTATTCCGCAGAAATCACCCATCTTTAAATAACAAAGAAGCCCCTACCCCCTCCTCCAGAAAAACAAAAAACCCAAGATCATCATTATGTCTATTTTCTCCCGACTCTGAGGTTTCTGCATCCTCTCTCTTAATCATAGACCTTCTTGTCTAGAGTTGTCAAGATGGGACTCCACTCACTAGCAATCTGCCTGTTTCACATATACACACGACACATATGGGAACGAACACAAGGGGAAAGAGAGGGGAAAAAAAAAGAAGGAAGAGAGGAGAATGAATCACTACTCAATGAAGAACTAGATAATTGCCTTTATTCTTCTGTATTCTGGAACTCTATTCAATAGAACCATGTCTTTACAAACTTTTCTTGTGTCCCTGTAAGTGCTGCTGTGAGGTCCTCCATTTCCATGATCCAATTCACTGTATTGAACCACATCTTGATAGTGGGTGGAGAGCTCTGTTTCTAAAGTCTGGGAATGCAGGATCTGGCTGCCCCTACCAGATGCCATACCACTGACTTTATATTGGGATATCGCAGTGACGCAGGAGAAAAAGGGCTGTCGATTTTGTCAGAATTGGCTGAGTAAACCTAGAGGTAATTCGCCATACTTCCGAACAGAAGTCCGCCAGCACCGGAAAGTCCCAGAAGACATGTATCAACATCGCTTGTTCAGCCTCGCATCTCCAACACAGGGTGGGGACTGAGGGCAACATCTTGTGGAGGTAGGAGGGCACCCTGTACCAGCGCAAGAGAATCTTATACCCTGATTCTTGTAGCTGACTTGATGTGTCACTGTTAAGATTTTTTCCCTTTCTTCCATACTAAATGTGATATTAATGTATTTTTCCCATTTCTGCAGGAAACATGGGGGCGTGGCCTCTGGATGTGAGTTTATGATACTGTACATTCTTGATAACGTGCGTCTAGAGGGACCTTCTGCACTGCATGACTTTTAGATCGCCACAGATTTTCCACTTGTGTTCAGCATATTTGATTGAGTCGAGGAGGGCTATCATGTTTGCATAAGTCTCCTTCATGTTGGATCATGGTTCAAATTCAAACATTTCATCACGTCATTAATGTCGCAGCAAACAACCAGATAGTTTTTCTTCTCAAAAAAAGGAAGCAGATCCCTTTGACGTTCTCTGTACTGTAAGACCATGACATCACGTTGGAGAAGATTCCATTGCTCTAGTCCTGACCCTTCTCCTTTGACAAGTCAAGGTCTCGAATAAGATCACTCAATTCCGCTTGACTCAGTCTGTGCGGTATATCTTCTTTTACCTCAAAGTCCGGGTCATGGGATGTGGAAGGCTTGTTGGGTTCTTCTTTTTCCACACTTTCTTCATTTTATACTTCAAGCTCATAATGTTGGGATGGAGTAGGAACTGGTAAACTATCTGAATGTGGAATATGTCAAATAGCAGATGGAAGATTCGGGTATTAAACTGTTCCTGTTTTCTTCACTAACAATCCTGCCTTTATAGGCGGAGTCAAGCAGAAATAGCAGTCATCTGTATGGTTTGTAAGCTCCCAACAAACAATAGGCACAGCAAAAGCCATTCTCGTAGTTTAATTGAACAAGAGTTGCAATATATATGTGGAGTCCATGACTTATCCCGGTGTCCTACCTTCATACCAAAATAATGATGATAGGCAGTCTTCACAAGAGGCGTCCGATTGCGTTTCTGTGACGAAAATGTTATTTCACCACAAATGTAACAAAAATTATTCACTAAATTTACACATTTTCGTAGCATTTTGATATAGAAAATTTTACACTTCAAAAGTACTCCAAAACCAAAAATTCTGGAAAAAGAAAAGCAGAAACAATATGAAACTTAGTCATAGCAACATTTATTAAGTCTATAATAACCTACAAACATATCGAGATGTTGTGTTAGGTCGGTTGAGAGGTGCGACAACTCCCCCCCCCCCAAAAAAAAAATTCCCACAACATAAAAATGTAAACTCTAAAAAATGACATGTCGCTGTATCTCTAAAGCAAGAGCTAATCGGTCATTTTTATGGTGACTTTTGAATTCAGCAGATGGAAATACATAGGAATGCACCAATTTTGAGTCCAAAACAAAATCATCGTTGGGCAGTAAAATCATTAAAACGTTTGAAATAGGAATCATTTATTTTCATCAACTTTAGTCTAATGTCTATGGGCACCTTCAGACATCTGAAGATCTCCAAGTCAAAAAATGAAGGGGTAAAGCCCTTGGAGGAGTACCGATGCCCATTATGTCTAGCAACTGGAGGGGTCACTTTAAGACAACATCACCTCCTGGCAGATACATAGGTTTCCTTAATGCTACACTAACTCTTATATAACCCACCATCCAGTTTACCATCTGGATTAGAAATTATTGTGACCTGCTCCATTTTTTAAAACTTTTTGTTTTATTACAATCTTTAGGTTAATGGTCCTTAAATTTCCCTGACAAAATCTTTTTAAGGACAGAAAACCCCAGGATGCTTTTGAGGTCACCCTGTCTAATGGATTTAGGAAATGTTTAAACATGCTGGTTTGACAAGAACTCAGCCAACATTGGCACATCATCTGCTAAATAATGTACAGCATATGGGGGGTTTGCTGTCTTCCCAGAATAACAGAACGCCGTGTTCCACGTCCTCATTAGTCCCACGCCATGACCCGCTGACACCGCAGGCCTCAAAGTATTTTCTTCAAAACTAAGAAGAGAGAAAAAGCTCAGACTGCAAATATATTACAGAACACAGACGCTGCAGTTCTGTGAACAAATGTCCAGATGCAATCTGTGGGGGACACAGCTGATAAAAGGGAAATGCATCACTGCTATCCTATATGACACGGATGGTGATTGTGTAATCAAATTTTGCAAACACACAAAGGACCAGAAAGTCTACAGTAGCTGCTCTGTGCATCATTCATATAACGTGGACATTGATCAATGGTTAAAGAAATTTAATGTGATGACCAAATATGACGAGCAGGTTTCACATGGAATCTTTTTTAATGTTTATTGCTCTTTTTGTAGGCTACAGCATGAAACGTGGTGGAAAGTCAGTGATCCAGTTACCCCAATTCAAAAACTAAATGCGAACTAATGGTGACAGGTCCTCAAATGCAAACATAGCTGTTCAGATTAACCCTAAAAAGGACAAGACATTTTTCATTTTTTTATTCCCACTCTTCAAGAACCATGACTATTTTATTTTTCCATTGTCATAACCATATGAGGGCCTGTTTTTTTGATGGAAGAGTTGTATTTTTTAATGGTACTATGTAAAAATTTAAAATTGTAAACATTTTTAATATAATAGCAGAACGATATGCAGAAAAAAAATCTAATTGCATAATTGCTTTTTCGTTTTGATTTTACGGCATTCGTGGTAAAAATGATTTTATAACTTTATTCTGTGGTACAGTTAATATAGTTTTTTTGGTAATGTTTAATTTTCTCCATTGTATTTACAGAGAAAAACTAAATTTCAGATGACACACAGGTTGATAAAGTAAACTCTCCACTAAATGCCACCAATTTAACCCAAGAAGTACGAAACCGCCTTAAAAAGATCAAAATAGATGTCATACACCTCCAGGTTCTAAGGGAATTAGGTAATGTGATAGACAGACCTTTGTTTCTTATATTTAAAGACTATGGTGACAAGATCTGTTCCACTGCATTGGCACATAGCCAATGTAGAGTTAATATTCAAAAAGGGGTCAAAAAGAGAACCTGAGAACTATAGGCCAGTAGGTCTTACTTTTATTGTAGGTAATATTTCTGAGGGAGTTTTTAAATACCTCAAGGAAAATAACTGTATAACACCATATCAGCATGGGTTCATGAGGGATCACTCCCGTCAAACCAATCTGATCAGCTTCTACAAGGAGGTAAGTTCTAGACTAGTCCAGGGACAGTCATTGGATCTTGAGTTCCTGGACCTTTCCAAAGTGTTTGATACTGTGACACTGCTTGGTCTGAGTGAGAATGTGTGTAAGTGGGTAAGTAACTGGTTCAGTGATAGTAAGCAGAGGGTGGTTATAAATAGTACATACTCTGATTGGGTCACCATTACTAGTGGGGTACCACAGGGACCTGTTTTTAATATATTTAATAATGACCTGGTAGAAGGATTGCATAGTAACATATCAATATTTGCAGCAGATACAAAACGATGTAAAGTAATTAACACGCAAGAGGGCAGAATGTGGTTGCAAGAGGATCTGAATAAGTTTAGGGCTTTTGCAGAAAAGTGAGTGACAAATAAGGTTTAACACGGATAAATGTAAGGTTCTGCACGTGGGCAGAGGAAATATATGTCATCATTACACACTAAATGGGAAACCACTGGGTAACACTGACATAGAAGAAGACTTGTGGATTTTAGCTAACTGTAAGCTTAACTGGGGCAACCAGTGTCAGGTGGCTGCTGCCAAAGCAGACAGGATCATGGGATGCATCAAAAGCGGAATAGGGGCACATGACAAGAACATTGTTCTCCTCTTGGTTAAACTACACATGGAATATTGTGTACAGTTTTGGGCACCGGTACTCAAGAAGGACATATCAGTGCTTGAGCGGGTACAAAGGTGGGCAACTAAAGTAATAAATGGAATGGGCAGACTACAATACCCAGAGAGGTTATCAGAATTGGGGTAATCTAGTTTAGAGAAAAGACGGATGAGGGGCAATCTAATAACTATGTACAAATATATCAGGGGAAAATACAGAGATCTCTCCAATCAACGATTTATAGCCAGGACTGCGACTGTAATAAGGGGGCATTCTCTATGTCTAGAGAAAGGAAGGTTTCTACACTGACATAGAAAGGGGTTCTTTACTGTAAAAGCAGTGAGAGTATGGAACGCTCTGCCTGAGGATGTGGTGATGCCTAATCTTTCGCCTTTTCACTGTGTTCGCTGTGTGGGTTAAATAATTTAATATTTTAATAGTTCAGACTTTTACAGACATGGCGATATTTTTTTTATTGACTATATTTTTTGTAAATATGGGAAAAGTTTATTTGTAACTTTTTTTTTTCACAAAGGGGTTTTACAGCAGTTTGTATTGCTGATCAATTCTCAGGATAGATAAAAGAAATTAGATATTCAAGAGAAAAATAATTAAAAAATAGCAAAAATAGTAAAAAAAATAATAAAATAATAAAAACAGCACATATAAAACCACAGACCAATTAAAAACATTAAAAAATCATAAGATAGCATCATGGAAAAATGGAAAAATACACTCCTCTAATAGTGGTTTCATATATCACTTACAAATGTTCTGTAAAGATGTAAAATATCTCATGCACATTTTACACACATATATACAAAATATTACCACTATGAAATCACAAATAACTCATATCTTAGGTATAGATTACTTACAAAGGCCTTAAATGTATAATCCCATGCATATATTGTACACACATGTACAGAATGTTTCCAATAAGGAGACACAAATGATTCACAATTTATATAACCCAGTATAAAGAATAGAAAACTAGCCTAAATATACTGATATAAGATCAGCCATAAGCAAATGAGCGGCATATGGAGTACACAGCATAGCTGTCTACTGTCTGTGAATTCACGGGCAGTCCTCAAAAACACAATGCTTTTTTTCCCTGCTGTCCATAAAATCATCGTCTATGATTTTTTTTTTGCACAAACTCCAGCGTGCATGCGCTAGAAGTTTGGGCATTTGTAGCATAATCTATAGTAACAAAACAGGAACTCAAACTGGATGGCATGGCAGTCATTAGGAGTCAGAGGGTGAGAGAGAAGCTAGGAGAACAAACTTGACAGGAGGACTAGAGTTGGGGCAGGCTGGTGGCAGCTGTATGTGACGGACCCCGCAGCGTCTCATGTACTGAGAGTCACGCTGAGATGAGCAGGGCACAGACTAAACAGTTGGGGGACTGTGCAGATCCCAGGTAACAACTACTAATATAGTAATGAGAGTGATATAGGTATGTAGTGTATGACATGTTATAAGGGGAAATCTGCCTATAAATAGAGCAAAGCAGCAAGCTCTTACCTATAGCTTATTGCTATGGATATACCTACCCATATATGTGAATCTATATTACCTTTATATATCATAGATATATCCATCTTGTTATTTTGTAAATGTATTTAGTCATCTTCATACACATTTGAGACACATTCTTGATCTACATCTATATTGTCTTTATGTTCAACACCAACATAATTTGCCATTGTCTCCTCCTTATACATATTTTCTGTATAACATAGTCTAATTTAGTCTGAATTAGTCTAAATTAACAGTTCCCAAACTGCGCTCTGCGGAGTCCTTGGGGCTCCACGAGCGACAGTCAGGGTCTCTGACCGAGCCGTGGTGGGGAACCTAGGGCACCTGTGCTGGAGGGGGCACACAGAGCAGCTCCCCAGCTAGTAGTCATGCAGCGATGCTGATCCCGGGGCACACTCTAACGTCAGTGTGCCCCTGGGATCCTCCTCCCCTGAGTCTTCTCCTCCTTAGTTCCACAAGAGAGGATAAGGGAGGAAACTTTCCCGGCTCACGCACTGACGTGTGCACCCGGGATCAGAGCAGAGGAGAGGAGGAGTGGCTCTGACTACAAGGAGGAGGTAAGTAATTGGGTTGGGGGGAGGTGGTTATTACTACTGGGGCTATTATGGGGTTAATATTACTGGGGCTACTTGCTCTGGGGTTAATATTACTGGGGCTACTGAGGGGTTATTATTACTGGAGCTACCTACTGTGGGGTAATATTATTGGAGCTACCTACTGTGGGGTTAATATTACTGAGGGGTTTAATATTATGACTAGGGATACTGTGGGGTTATTATTACTACTGGGGCTAATGTGGGGTTAATATTACTATGGGGTCTGTGGGGATCACTATTACTACAGGGGTTGCTGTGGGGTTATTACTATTACTGGGGCTACTGTGGGGTTAATATTACTACTGGGGCCACTGTGGGGTCAGTATTACTACTGAGGACAAAATAGGGGATGCTATTACTACTAGGGCCACAATAGGGATCGCTATTACTACTGGAGCCACAATAGGGGCCACTATTACTACACAGGGCCAATAAAGGGGACGCTACTACTACTGGGGTCACCGATATAGGGTCACTATTACTATGGGGTGGATTTGCTGTGGAATTTACAGTAGCTGTAGCAGCAAAGTGGATGTGATTTTGAAAATCCCATCCACATCCTGTGGAAAAAATCTGCACAAAACCCGTGCGGATATTGACATGGTCTTAGGCAGGTTGAATCTGGTGACAGGTTCCCTTTAAACAATATAATGGGGGCGACCCGAGCGGGAGGGCTGCTGTGACGGGGAAGACCACAGGGAAACCAAGATGGATGTCACGGGTGGCTCTGCAATCTCTCCTGCCAGCGGCGAAAACTTGGCCTACCTCAGCCGCCCGCATTACATAAATGTAACAGTGAAGAATGTAAATGTCACGTGACACCAGCACCCCTTCAAGGCCGCTATTTACATGGCGCAAAGTAAACAGTCCACAGTCTAATAATGAATTTTGCAGAAAAACAACCGGAGGTGCATGGTTGTACTCTTTACTCACAACCTGGCAGCTTTGAACCTTCATCAAGTAGTTACTGGTGGGAAAACAACAATTTTCTGTACAGATGCTTTTCTTCACATCACCGTTCCATTCTTACTAGGAGACACTCTATCCTCCGAACTCAGAATGTTTTCAGTCCCAGTTATCGGATAGACTGTCCATGGGGCATACGCTTCTGACTTATTAGCAGCGTTCACTCAAGATTCTTGCTCTTGTTCTCAGACTTCTTGCAATAACTTTCTTTCTTTTTCCCTGACAGAAAGACTGTTACTCCATGCTTAGCTTAGCGTAGGCACGTCCACCTCCTCCGAGTACATTTTTCTCTACCTTTTTTCTCCTAAACTCCGCCTCCCAGCTACTCACGTCTCTCAACCACGTCACTCACGCAGTTAAAGGGATACACACACAGAACTCACTTATAGCAACCATCCACATACATACACACTACCGCTTCGGGCCATTACAACAACAGCTCATTTTCTGATGCAACATTCACTTAAAGGGGTTCTATTATTACTATAAAAACTTTTCCAGCAGTTGGTCTTGCTCTAAAATAAAAAGATAGCTAATACTCGACTCTCCTTGAACCCTCAAATTGGAGCCAAGTGGCTCACACTGCTTCGGCTTCCAGGTTGACGGCTGGGCAGAAGCACATGCCTGCTGCGGCCAATCAGATGCCAAAGTGTCCAAACTCCTGGTTTGAAAGCTCACTATAACATCATGTATTTTTGTTAGCCATTAAAAGGTATCATATCTACAAGATTCCTTGGTTTCTCTCACTGAGAACAATCACATTTTACTTTGTAATTAAGATGTGCATGAGCCCACAGCCTTATGAGAGGTTGCGTGTTGTTGAGGGAATGATATCTGTATGAACATGACAATCTGGTGACAGAACCTGACAATTATATGGAATGAGCAAAGATATATAGGTGCTGTTCAGCTCTTCCACATATGTAGTGTCACAGGTCATTTCTGTTACTTCTCCAGAGTCAACCACTGATTGATTTACTATAAGTGATCCACCTCATTAAAAAAAGTTGTTCTTCAGCAACACTAAAGTGTATTATACATCACTGTGTCCCAGATGCTGCAAAAACATCAATCACAACTTACATGCTACTGCTTTTCAAAAGGATGAGTGCGCTTCATATCAATCAATGGTGAACAGGAGTATCTCCTGATGGCTAGTGGAACACAGACGTATTTTTGGACTGTGTGCTGTCAATGTAATTTCACAGATAGCATACACGGTAGCCCCATTTAAGCCTATATGAGGCTCCTGTATACACATGGGCACTGTTAGTCTGCATGAAAAAACCCTCGGCATGTCGTATTCCAGTTTGCTTCATGGCCAAGAAATAGGCCATAAAATAGTGGTGAATATTTACTTTCAAATGCAAGTTGTGGCCAAGTTTCTTGGGCCCAATTCTCAATTACAGTTGTGTGCCACTATGCTTATGGGATCTTCTCATGGGTTAGAAATGCTGCATATTTTCAGCAACAGAATTAGTTGGGGAAATCTGCGTCAAAATCGGCACCATTTGGTGTGGAACCCAAACTGCAGATTTTCTGTTTCAGGAAATCCACAGCAAATCCTCAACATATGAACAAATCTTGAAGGGGTTATCCAGACAGCATATGCCAGAAGCGCTACTCCAACCCCTGTGTAGTGGCCAGAGCTTGTAATTGCAAGCACAGATCTCATTAAAATCAATGGCAGCTGTGCTTGTAATTGACCCCAGTATCCCGGCGGGCTCCTTCTGGATACACACTTTACAGTTCTTTTACACACTTTTTTGTGGTACTTTTTTGAGAGTGTAAAAAAATGCAATGAAATTCATACATTCATACATTTTTTTTCAACTTTTTTTTTTCGGCCACACATTTTTTCCAGGCGTCCTTTGGAAAATGCCCAAAAAATAACGCTATGCCTAGAGCATGTTGCGTTTTGAGAAAAAAAAAAAGACACTCAAAAATGCAGCTAAATGCTGTACTTTTCCAAAAAAATGCTATGCGGCAAAATTACTACTGAGAATGTGACAGTTTTCTGTTTGAAAAATTGCCAGAAAACTGTTGAACACGCTTTATGCCATATTTACTATATGTTTTAGACACTTTCTTACACATTTTCTGGCATGTCTGTTAAAGGGGCATGCCTACGTAGATAAGGAGGCAAGGCCTAAATGTGTCACCGCGTACCAAAAAATGCCCCGAAATAGTCACAATCTTTGTCATAAACTAAGCCATCTAATAGGTGGAATAAATTCAGACTAGACAATCTTAAAAATCAACAGATTTCTCATCCAGCAGAATCACTGTGATAAACCTGATGCATTTGGATTGTTTAGTCCACGTTCGTACTGTCTAATTACACTGCACAACAGCATTGCATCTGGTGTGCAATATATCATTTCTTACTGATTTTTGGGTGTAGACTCTGAGTTTATCTTTAGAAATGATGTATCACGTAAGGTTTTTATGTAATTTTTGGACTTTTTCATTTTTTTTAAAGGTTTTAGTGTTTGTGCTCATTTTCTGGTGAATTATTTATATAAAATTAAATCAGTGACGAAGCTAAACTCTGTATTTGAATATAATACACAGTGGATGAAGTTCTTAAAATGGTCCCTGGATGGCAGCACAATGTAGTTGAGCAGGAAGGTTACCGACATGAGCCTATCTGTACTGCTGTTTAGTGTTTGTTGTAATCTGCATGAAGCACTTCTCTTCATTCATACCTCAGCATATCGGTATTTTTTGAGTTTCATTCACAAACACATTACCAGAAAAACATTACTGAGTTCTAAGTGTTATTTTTCTGTATTTAAAAGCATACAATATTTGGCAATACCGTATTATTGTCTATGTAATAGTGCTGTGTATCTCAGAAATGTGACGTGATAGATAGAATAGGATTCTTCCTCAACTGAATTCAGCACCACAAATTAGCTGAACCAAACTGTTTTCAAACCGGATACAGAAATTTGATTTTGATTTGTTGACCAGTGTTATTAGACAGTATAAGTAATTCTGCCCCAATGTGTGAAATAACTTTTAAGTTCCTGCCTAAGGGCTCACTCACATGGGTATATTGTCCCTGTGCATTATGTGCCCCTTTTTTGACAAGCGTAATATGCAGTGCACAGCAAATGCACATGTAACAAGCAAGGTTTCTGCATATCTTAAATCCCCATATCCTATATTGGTGTGTAACACACACCAAAACAGGACATGCTGCGTCTTTTAATCCCTACTTTTAGTAGGATCACTGTTGGGGCCCCCAATGACCAGATGTAACCTATGTGGAAACCTGTCAGTAAGTGTTCAACTTCTCTGCAGCACCTCCACAGGGGAAATAAACATCACACAGTACGCATATGGAATCAGCGGGTTGTCTGTGCAAAGCAGGACAGCAAAGGACCTCCAAAACAAGAGACGCTCATTGCAACCGCTCTCCTCTCCATTCCAGAATAGAACATCATAGCATGTAAGGCCGAAAAAGACATATATCCATCCAGTTCAGCCTATTAACATAGAGGTCTCTATTAACGCAGATTTACCTAATGAAATGAATATATGAAAATTGTTTATCAAGACTGGACAACCCCTTTAACCAATAAACCAAGTTTTTTAAACTTTTTTTTTGTTTTACAGAAAAATGTGATTAGAAGTTCTACATTAATGGTACTGACAACAGTAATTAATAATTCAGGGGTTTTACCAGAATAACAAATTATTCCCTGTCTACAGGATAGGGGATAACTTGCTGATCGGTGGTGGTCACACCGCTGAGATCTCTGTCAATCTCGAGAACGGGACCCGCATATCCCATTCTCATGCTACTGCGGAAGTTGCTTCTTCAGCAGCAGTGATATCACTCTAAATGGAGCACTGGCTGAGCATGCGCGGTCAGCGTTTCATTCACTTTCAATGTAACAGAAATACCTGAGTGGGGGCCATTCTGTTATCTCGGCAGTCCCATTGAAAGTGAATGGAGCACTGACAGCGCATGCTAAGCCAACGCTCCATTCAGAGACCCCACCATTCAGCAGGTTAACCCCTATTAGGGCATAACGTGTTATTCTGGTAAAACCCCTTTAAGACAGTCAATTAGACAAAACAAAGCTTGTGCTATTAAAGAGCCGGCACAGACAGCTGGTCTTCTATTGGCACAGAATGTAAATGTCTTGATAGTCAGCAAACCTACAGCTCACCTTCTTTGTATAATCCATGGCCTTCAAGATGGACAAATTGAGTGTTTCCAATGAAGAGAGCACATCTTCATAATCTCCCATATGATTTGCAAAATAATCTGTGAAAACAGAATTGCAGAGAATTCAGAGACTGAATACATATCTGAAATGGACGTGTCTTCAGTGAGGGCTTGATGTTCTCTGTGGTTGTTAAATGTGTCTGTATCCCAGTATTAAATGATTTTGTAAATGAAATGCCTCATTTGGTGTACATCAGAACTATGGCCACAATCACTTCTTGTAGAATGCAGTCACTGGCTGTTAAGTAAGGCATGCAAATCTAAGGGCGGCTGCACACGAACAAGTCGCATTCTGTATACAGGGGCCTGCAGCAGAGTCCAGCCCTGACTGCAGCTGGCGTCTGCATGTACCTGTCACTCTTCTCTTTTGTCTGTATTGGGGATGGTCCAGACGGCTCACCGGACGTGCACACTACAGATTTTTTTTAAAATGTTTATTTTTCCCACATCGTCGCTAGGCGATAACGCAGAATCTACAAACTTTCTGCAATGTCAATTGCAGAAGGGCCACAGGTTGGATGGCTTCCATTCAACTAAATGGAAGCTGCCCACGTGCAATCCGCATTACAATAGAACACGCTGTGACTTTTCCTCTGCTCGCGAAAATCGCAATTCGATTCTGTGTATGTGCTTTTCAATAGCATGAAGCGCTTTTCAATAGCATGTAACGAATGGCGTTTGCTGCAGTTCTGCTGTGCGGATGCCGTCCACAGATTCTACAATGCAAATCCATTCGTGTCTGCCTAATTTACAGTGTCATTAACAAGACAGAAAAGCTTAAGGCGTATGTCCACCTGCCTGAACTATTTTGCAGTTTATATATAGAATTAACCTACATAAAACATTTAGTAACTTTGTACATACAGTGCATTACTTGTCTCGTACTGTTCCTGATTTTGGTAGACTTCAAGTCGTATTCACATAGGTAATTTAACTATGCTTCACCCCTGACCTAACCCGACGCCTGCAAACGCCATGCGACTATCAACATAGTTTGGACATAGCATAGACATATAGGGACCAGGCTGCGTAGGAGCTGTGATCCCACCAGCCGTTGTCTCTGTATCACGATGACGTCCTTGCTTCCACTTCAGACCCTAGTGGAACCTCCAAAATCCTGACCATCTGCAATGAAACTGCTGATCCAGAAGTCAACACCGCTGTCCTCAATGACAAATACCTCCACTATGCTACATGACCGGCCGATTTCCATCTGTTCCATCTGACCCGCTTGACCGACCCTCCGCTGGACTCCAGACATCCTCCTCCTCCAGCCGGTTGACAGGGAGGCATCCAGTGCATCACCTGGTGAGCTTCCCCTCATATCTCTGGTGCTCTTTGGTGTCAGCCGGGTGCTAGCCCCTGCTTTTTCTGAGAGAAACCTACCACCCAGTGCTGAGCCTTGCTGTCCCTTAGGATTCCTCCCAGGTAGACAGTGTTGTAAGAGAAACTCTGCGTGGAGGGTCTTCAGAAGGGCTCCCCAGGTGGCGGCAGGCTCTCAGCCTCCTCTCTGACAACAAGGTCAGCTTGCCCACCACATCAACTGTTCTCAGGGCTCCCTCCATCACCATCATCAGCCCTTCAGGACCACGGACAGCAGCAGCAGGTAGCCGCTCTAGTGCAGAAACATTATTATCTATGCTGTAAGTATAAATCTCTGTCTCTGCTTTCTGCTGCCTTCTTTCTTGATTTTTTTCTCCCAAAATGTGAAGCACCCCCCTCAACCCCCTTCCGCACTTTTATGACTCCTCCTCTCCCCCCGCCTATCTCCCCCTTCCTGCTAACTTCTGTTGACCCTTTCCTTTTCACTCCGTTGCCCCTTTCATGTGGGCCTCCACCCACGGCCCCCTAGGTCTCTGTTTCTGCCCTTACTTACCAACTCTGGAATAAAGGCCCGCAGGATAGCTGATAACGTCTCCTAACTGTGTATGTGTGGGGTTACTGCTGAGACCCCCACTGATCCTGAGAACAGGGGTTCCATGTCCCCCTCTCCTCCTCACTATAGGATCACTGCACCCCCACAGTGAGAAGGAGATTACATATGCCTGACCTGGCTGACCCTCTGTTGCCCTCTAACACTACATTACCCCTGTAGCCGTCACTGCAGAGAAAATGTCAGGCTGGCTGTAGCTTTCCCTAGCAAAATCAGCTGTTTGCAAGAGAAGGACTATTCTTAAAGGGGTTCTTTGGCATAACCTCTTTAACTCAAGATCAGTATACTACACATAATGCAATGTGTTTACAAAGTTACTCAGATTTTTATGTAGGTTATATCTACATGTACTCCTAAGAATGGCACTCATAGGTGGACATACCCTTAAAGAGTTATTCCCATCTTTCAAGTGATAGCATGCCTCTATGATATGTCATAGGGTCCAACCTCAATTGAGACCATTCTGCAGTTCTCTGTACAGGATGTGCCCAATATCACCATTGTGCAGAGAAAACATAGCAGAGGTTGCAGCGTTGTGGATCCTTTGTTCTCAGGATCAGAGAGGATCCCAGTGGTTGATATACAATATCTGGCATATCACATGGACATAGTCTCTAAACCTTAAGGCTGGGTTCACACAGGGCATAAATCTCGCAGACTGACCACGAAATTTCCCCGGCAGAAATGCGGCTTCAAAAGTTTCGCCGTTCAGCGCTGGTTTTGAAGCATCTTCGCCGCCTGCATTCCACAGCGGCCGTCTCTACCGATAGAGAGAAGTGAGGTCACAGCGGAGACGGCGATATAAGTGACATGCCACAGCTTTGAATTCCATGCGGCATGTCAGTTTCATCGCGGCTTGGCTTCTCCGCAGCGCGTGGATGAGATTTTTGCAAATCTTGTGCACTTTCTTGCTTTATCCTGGGATAAAAGTTGCCGGTGGAATTTCCATGCAGAAAGTCTGCATGGAACTTCCGCCCCATGTGAACCCAGCCTAAGAGGGCTGTAAGAAAGCAAGTGCTGTATACAGTAAAACAGTTTTTCCTTCTCACGCACTGACTGAAAGGGCTGACCTATGCAGCTCAAAAACACTTTCTATTTTCTAGATAAGATTTTTCAATTAATAAGTTTTTTTTCAATTAGCGTCTTTGTTCATTCATTCAGTAATCATTGTGTGTATTCATTCATTCAGTAATCATTGTGTGTATATGTATGTGCTAATACGGAAGCCATCGCAGGTCACAGAAGTTGTAATTCAGAGGCAGAAACTAAGGAAGAGATGTAACAGGATTTCTTTACAGCTACATACAAGGCAACTCATGGGTTTATAATTTATTGGGTGGGGTAGATTTTTTGTGAAAAAAACTATAATTGCCTAGTGACAGGGCAGGTCATAAGGGAATTCTTACCACAGAGCTCTCTCGTATCCACATTACTGCAGCACAAGACAAGTAAGGAAGGAGAAAAAGCAGAGTTAGTAACAGTACAGCACCTGACTGTTGGTACAATAATACCCACCAGCAGTTCCTTGGTTCATGGACATAATGCTTTTTTTAACCATATTGTGTAAAGACTCTATGTAACTTACAGGCATTGTCTGACCGCTGGAACTCCCACCAATCCCGAACAATGCGCCATTGCTCCGTTTATTTCAGTGATAGAGCTGGAAATTGTTGGGTTTATGCAGTGGGCAATATCTGACGCTGTAATTGACATGAACAAAAAGGAGGCGCTCATATGTGTCCTATAACTTTATATCTTGGCACAACCCCTTTAGGACCCTGAAGGCACAGGCAGTATGGTGCTTAAACTTCTACCCATTAAGTAGGCCACAACTTAAAGGTGTTGTCCAGGTATTAAACAAAATGGCTACTGTCTGTGCAGCCTGTGAGATACCTGTACTAGGAAGAAGTTGAATGCATCTCTACACCAAAGGGGTCAGGGCTACAGGTGGGGGCAGAGCCTAAGGTTACACAGTTTGGTCCTGTTAGGTTGAATAGTAAGCCAGTTAGGCACTTACTGCGAGGTGTTATGCTCCGCCAACGCCCTCCTCCTCCAATCTAGAGATGCACTGAAGACTTCTAAGGATGGGATTTTCATGGGCTGTACTAATGGCAGCCACTTTGTTGAATTCCTCGAAAACCCCTTTAAAGAGTAGCTAAACTTCAATTTTTTCCATAAATCAATAGATCAAACAAAGATAAGAAACTTTGTAATATATCTTCTTATTATAGAATACTGCCTCCACTTATTAGACTCTTCTCCTACACCCTGCCACCTGCACTGAGGGAGTTACTGGAGAGAAGCAGATGGGCACACAGACGCTGCAGAAGCTTCTTTCTAAGTTTTCTACCTTCTCCCAGTGCTGGATAAACAGCTACACTGCTCAATGCTGTAGTATAACATCCTCCATACTGTCGCTGCTTCTGCGTGGGAGCAGGATATCCTCTTCTCTATGTGTGCTAGGTATGGCAGACATCATAGTCTATATCCCCTCTAAACTCAAGGAAAACTGGCAATAAGAGATGCAGCCGGTATTAGTGTATCTTGACGCCACCGGAAGCTAGGGGTTTGACAGGAGGAACGCCCCTATCACACCCCCAGTTCCCGATAGGGCCAGGGCTCACAGGTCCTACTAGGACACTGTGGATAGCTGTGACCGTGATGTGCAAAAGACTTATTAGGCTTACATTATTAGCTGTAAATACTGCCATGTTACCGCTGTAACGTGGCAACAGTAACATGTAATAATGTAAGCCTAAGAATAAAAATTACCCTCGCCCTAATGTCCCCCGCTCTCAGCAGCCAGACTGCAGCTCCGGGTCACCGTTTCCGGTGCTCACAGGTGCCGCGCGTATCGGGTGTGCTCCGGCGCCGGGACTGTCATCAGTGTTGACGCCGCTCCCCATGCTGACACATGGCATCCTCACTGCGTCTTCTCCGCCTGCACTGGGACTGTGCCATCCATGCCCCCACTCCCCCACTGTCAGCTGCCGCTGTGTGCACTTGAGCTTCGGCAGTGGGAAAGGCTCATCAACTTAGAGGAGGGGGGGTAAGTCCCGCTGCGCTTGCTTTTGCTATGGGGGGTGGGGTAGGGGGGGGGGGGGTCTTGCTACGCTTGCTTCTGCTGTGGGGTGGGTGGGGAAAGTCCTGTGGCAGGGCTTGCTTCTGCTGTTGCTGGCCGCTGGATAGCAGTGTACCTTCCTCTAGACCTGTCAGCACGCTGCAGGTGGCATCTGCAAGTTGGGGTTGGGGGTGCTTGTTGTGGCCTTGGTGGCCAGGAAAACCGTGGGATGTGTTGCTCTGCCTTTCAACGAGGCCCCGCTGCATCTCTTTTCCATCAAGTTGTAGTGGCCTTCCAGGACCCATGTGGGAGGCTGCTGTACAGCCAATCAGGTATAGGGGACGTCAACCCCCTGTCAATCTTGACTCCACCAGGAATTGCTGGTGGCGTCAAGATACACTAATACCGATGCAGCCTACAGAGGGGGGAAACTGCTAAAAATACACGGTACAAGTCACATAGTAGTCAGAAAGATTGTTATTCCTCATGTACACATCAGTTTACTTGAATCAGTTATTTGAAAGTTTAATTACATTTTAAATCATGTAGAACTTTAGAATATTTGTCTGCTCTTACAAAACAAAGCAGAGCATCATGGTGAGCTTGTGACAACATCTAGCACCCTCTCCCGCCTCCTCTTGTTCCACCCCTAGTAGCCTCCTCCTATTCCCACAACAATGTAAATGTTTAATTAGCAGATAGAATACACATCATTTACATATACATACTGTTCAGTGCTAACAAACTTTACCTTGGGCCTCTATAGGCATGGGCCTACAGGATCTATAGGTAAATCTGACCCGGATTACTACATGTTTACACAGACTGATCCATTGTTTGACTTTTATGCTTGAATAAATGGAACAATGGACACATTATCATTCGTCATTCAGTAGAAGCTAGCATTAATGAATGACCAATTTACACAGGACAATCATTATTCAGAATTGTTCAAATTCCTGCACTCCAGTGGGAATTTGCATGATAGTTGCCCTATGTAAACACATGCAGCAACTGAATGAGAGTTGTTCAGTCGTTCGGTTTCTGCATGTAGAAAACTCAACAACATGCCGCTCAGTGTAAACAGCAGTTGCTCAGTTTTGTTTCGACTGTCCGTTTAAAGTGAATGGAGACGAGCGGGGGAAGAACGCTCCCCGGCCGCTCTGCCTCTATGCTGGTAGCGCTGTGAGCAATGCCAGCGATACTTGCTTTTGTGTAACAGCACAGAAAGGAGCATCATTGGGAAGCGCTGCCGTTTGCCCGACCGCTTGTCCCTTGTAAATGGGGCATTACTTGTTGTTCACATTTGCACAATCCAGCGATAATCTTCCCAATAATCGTTCGTGTAAAAGAGCCCTAAAGGTGAGTTGTTTATTGTGTTTCAGCTACTGAAATTATATTTCCATGGCTCAGTATTTCTCTAGTGCACTAATGTAGTTATTTCTTAGTGTATGCTGCAGAGAGATAAGGAGCAGGATATGCAATTTTCTCTATGTGCAATGAATAGAAGTAGTCTCACCAACCAGCTCAAGGAAGACTGAAAATTAGATACAGATGGAAAAAGTGGTGGTGGTGAATGAACGCTACAAGTCATAATGGCTAGAAGCAGCATTATTCCTCATGAACACACAAGCCAGGTTATTCTGAGAGGTCATCTGAAAAAGCCAAGCATACTCTAACCCCTTCGAACCGCAGCCCATTTTTGTTATCTCAATTTCTTTTCTCCCCACTTTCCAAAAATTATATTGTTTTATTTTTCCAATTACATAGCTATATGAGGACTTGTTTATTTGCAGGATGAGTTGTATTTTTCAAAAGGTAGCATTTACCATACTATATAATGTACCGGAAAACTTTCAAAAATTTCTTAGTGGGAAGAAATGTAAAAAAATACAACTGCGCAATTTTTGGCAGGCATTTGCTCTCATGATGTTCAAAACATACTAAAAATGACATGTTACTTTGATTCCATGGATTAGTGATACCAAATATATATATATATATATATATATATATATATATATAGCATTACCCTGATTTTCAGGGTCGGGAGTAGGGGGTGTTTGAAATATAAGCCCTCCCCCGAAAATAATCCCTAGCTACACTACATTAGAATACCTCGCCTCCAGCAGGCAAGTGGTGTGATTGCATCACGAGCACCGCTGGCTCAGCCAATCAGATCCGATGCTTGATAATTCACAGCGATTCAGTGAATGACATCACTGAATGGCTGTGATTGGTTCATCGAGCGCCGGCTCTGATTCGCGGTGCTCGTAAATCCAATCACAGTACTTGCCTGCTGGAGGCGGGGTATTCAAAGCCGCACTAGTTACCAGGAAGAGAGTGCTGTCAGCGTGGAGGACACAGCAGCCTGCCACAGCACCGCCGAAGACCAGCGCGAGTCACCGGGATGCCACTGACTAGGTGTGTATAAGACAACCCCTCCCTGAAAATAAGACAGTGTGCCTCTTTTAGGGCAACAAATTAATATAAGACAGTGTCTTATTTTCGGGGAAAATACCTTTTAAAAATTGCTTTTTGTTGACATCTTTTGACCTTCCTAACCTTTTTATTATTTTTTGTTGATCGGGTTGTGTGATGGTTCGTTCTCTTGCTTGGTAAGCTGTAGTTTTTATTAATACCATTTATTTTTATTAATTACCATTAATGCCAGTACAAACGACTTTTGGATCGCTTTTTATTCAATTTTTTCTTGAATATGGGGTGATCAAAAAAAGTGCACTTTTGGCATTCCATATATTATTAAGGCTGATTGTAGCCTGATTGTTGCTGGTGGGTGTCAGCTGTCATAGATGGTTGAGACCCACCATGTATGTAGTGGGCTTGCCTCCCAAGCCCACTCCATACACAGATACTCAAGCTGTGCCGTACATATACGGTGCACATTGGAAAGGAATTAAATGGGTTGTCTGGTTACCAGAAAACATTCCTCCTTTACTACCAAGTGTGCCAAAATAACAAAAGGATCAGTACTTAGTACTACTTACCTCTCCTTTGCCACAATGATCCAGCACTGCAGCACTGCTGTCCTCCCGGTGTATGTTGTGAGAGCAGAAGTCACCTGACCACTGTAGACTATCAGAGACTGCAGTGTCATTACCTGTCCTCCTGGCATCAGCGCTCACATCCTGGGTGCCATGATGCTAAAAGTTCAGGACAGTGACTTCCGCTGACGTCATCTACCACACCTAGAACGAGGGCCATGATGGGGCAGCAGTTGGATCGTGGTGGCAGAGGAGGTATTAGTACTGACCCTTTTGTTATTTTAGCACAGGAATGTTGCCCACTAATAGAACAACCCCTTTAAGTTTCAGCACTGATTACTGTAAATGGTAAAACTCAGTTTTGGGCTTGAACTAGAAATGTATGTCCTCACCCCAAGTACTTTACACCAGGGCTTTGCTATTAATGATGATAGTGATAATGTGCAAAACTTTGTAAAACTGGTGGCATAACCATAACTCCATCAGCATAATGGAATAACTTTTTTTCTATCAAGCACAAAACGCTTAACCATTTACCAATTCTACCATCTAGAAAATGTGCAAAGACACCACTTTAAAACTTCATTGTATAGTTACTAGATTTTTCTCATCCTGCCCCTTGTTAACTCTCCCACCCAAGATAACTGAATGCTTCCCCACAGCAGAGGTATCTTCTCACGTTTTCTTCTCCATTAGCACGCAATGCTGAGATCAGAATTCTTTGATTTTCCCTTGACCAGAAAGAAGAGCCTTGTGGGAGCTCAGATGACAATGACAGATATTAGAGCGTACGGCACAACTCGGTGTTTCTATAAGAGCAAATGGCAGAGTTGAGAAAGCTGCTCTAGGTGTGAAAGGAGGAAAACACTATCTTACTCAATTTCTGCAACAAACAAGTTACTTGGCATATTATGTAGATTTAAACAGTGAAATGTTGTTAAAACTTCTACCCAAGGCTCTACACACTAAGGCTCTGCCAGGGAAGTCTGTAGAAAGACTTGTCAGACTGGTGCCTTGACAGCAAAGCAAAAAAAAACCCCTGAAAACCTTGTCTGTAGATTGCAAGCATGTTACAGAAACAATTACAATGAGTGCAAAGCAGGAATTGAAAAGATAATTGGATTTCTACCTAGAGACCTCAATTATAGTAGAACCAAAGTAGTATTACCTGTGCCCATTCACCTGTCCTATGGCAAACCTAATTACTCTCAATCAGCTGAAGAGAGAAGCATTGGGACACAATGGAATAAATGCATATCTGCGCCATACCAACTACTGAATTCTGGGATGGGAAGAAGGGGTTAACTCGCTCAACCTGCACTAAAATCCGCATCCCAGAAGGTAAGCCTTGGCTCACTACATTGCATGAAAATTAAATTAAAATCTCTGATGCGAAGGGATGTTAATTATTTCCCAAACGAGAATAACTAGGAAGAGAGGGGCAACTCAGACGAAGATTTACAGCACGACAGCCAACAAATGCTATTGTACTACAGTCATTATCAGGTGTGCTGGGAGGCGCTTCGTATGCCTTAAAAACGTATGGACACCTTTGGAGGGGGGGGGGGGGGGTTACAGTTTTTTCACTTAAAGGGGATGTGTAATCAGAGAATGACCTGTTGTATAAAACAAGTTTTTATATCAAACATATTTAAGAATCATTGGGTGTATTTTTTTATTTTCAGTCATGATTTATATTAAAAGAATCTTAAAATTCTGCATTTGAGACACAGAGCCTGTTGTCACCTTCACATGTGGCATAATAGTGGTGGGCAATCCGCAATGGAATTAGCAAACTAGAAAACCGCAGTAGCCAAATCCACACCTATATGGTTGTGTTTTTCCATGCAGATATGCTGCAAGATTGAACTCTTGTATTTTAACCCTTTCCAATCCACTGTCTGACCTCTGAAGACATTATGATTTAAGGCTGTACAGCTCCGATTTTAGAAGACATCTGTCTGGGTTCTCTTACTGTATATTGCCAGCCTCTCTGCTCTTGGAGCCTATCCAACATGTCACATCATGCAGTACTGGCTCTAGCCAGCATATAGCGCCGTTATATAACGGCAGAAAAAGAGTAAGCTCCCTAGGAAAACCAGGATACAAATTGGATTGGAAAGCGTTAAGGGTTGAATGCAACAGAAATCTGCAGCAGGAATAGACCTGCTGCGGATTTAGAATCGGCTGCTTTTTCTGAAAGCATGGCTTGTACTATAAACGCTGTGGAATTTCCATTGCAAAATCTGCTTCAGAAATTACAGGGATTAATAAACAATACAAATTGCTTTGTTCTCAGCTGTGAAAACAAATGTAATATATATTTAATGCCAATTATTTCTATATGTGAGTGTTTTGCTACCCCATTACAAGTGTCAGTCATGTACTCTGAAGTAAGTATATTCACATCTATACATCTATTTTAATACTGCCTGCATTAATCTTGTCCTACATAGCTTCTCTTCCCTCTAGAAGGACTTTGCTGTGCTGACAATATTTAATCTTTATGCAAATAACAGAATTTCAAAGCACCAGGATGACACTAATTTCACCCTCCACATCCTAGAATCTATGGTATGGATGAGAGATAAATCATGGGAGCTGCAATACTCTGCAAATGTCAAAGAGCATACTTCTGTTCATTGGATTTCCAGCAAGGAAAACAATATTAACTGAAAAATGAACAACCTGTAACAAAGAAAAAAGGAAGAAATGATCATTTCAGAAAATTAGACAGAAAATGTGATTTTTGAGTACCCTCCTGCCATTTCACCGCTTATGGAGGGTTCACACCTGCGTTATGACTTTCTGTCAAAATTCCATCTTTCTGTTCCTTTTTGGAGCAGTGGAATAGCATTAAAACAATTGATTGCAATGGGTTTTCAAAAAAAAAACCAAAATAAAAAACGGAACACTTTTCAATTTGTTTTAGTTTTAACTAAACAAATAGCGCTATTTTTTTCCGTTGAACAGAACCCTAATGGAGCAGAAGCAAACTGAATTTTTTTAAGCCCACTGAGCTAAATTGGGAAAAACAGGAAACACTTATTTCTGTTTTAGTTTTGGTTCTCTGCTCACACGGGTGCAGAATATTACGGTTGCATAGCCTGCAGCGTATTTATGTGATTACAATATGTGTATTCCCTGCGTATTTCTAATTTTTTTGTGCTCGTAATTACACGTGCAAAACGAAAACCTGGAAGGTGGAGATTTCACCTTTCTTCCTGTGTAAATATGCATGTATCATGCATATTCGCGGCATATTTTTACCACTTCCACTTATCAGTGTGTGAAAAAGGCAGGTCTGGATAACCCAATGCAAATCTATGGGGAATTCAGCACTGTGTGTTTTGCAGCTTTAAATACACAACATAGGCAAAAATGCGTGCGCAATACAGAGAATAGAACCCATTGTTTTCAATGAGTTCGTTCACATATTCTTTTTTTGTGCATGTATTTCTCTCTCATGCAAAAATAGAACATGCTTATCTGCTCGCCATAAAGGCCTATAGAAGTGTATGGGGGTGTGCAAATGTGCATGCAATATGCAAGGGGATGTGCGACAACAGCGTGAAACAGTGGGAAAAAGAAGACATATGGCGGTCAGCGAGTCTAAAGGTCCAATTACATGGGGCGATTATCGCTCAAACTATGTCTTATAAATGAAAATCGTTGTGTGTAAATGCTACCATTGTTTGCTTTTCAGCCGAACAATGATTTTATGTTGAGTTTAAAATCCATTGTTTGGATGGAGAGCTAATAGCAGGGACCACAGGCTGTGATTCCCCAGGGGAGTGCTGATAACATTGTTTTCAGCTGCTGTCCTGGGCAGAACAAAGGGGCTGTTTACAGATAACAGACCACCTGCTGTTATCTGCCTATAGCAAAGCAATTATGTCCTAATTTAGGTGGGACAGTCCCGCTTTGGGACCCTGTATCCCGCTTGCTGCGGGGACCCGAGTGGGACAGCCTTTGTCTCGCTTTCAGGATGTCTAGTCACCAAGAAGGTGATTACCAGCCAGGGTGCTGCAGCTCCCCAGCTGGTAATCAGTTTGTGGTGCCATGGCCGGATGCACACATTGATAACAGTGTGTGCATACGGGATCTTCCTCCCCTGACCTCTTTTTCTTAGTTCTGCAGGAGAAGAGGTCAAGGGAAGAAGCACTGATGTGGGCGCAAAGACTTTCGCCGGCAGCAGAGGCACTCGGAAGATCAAGAGGAGGGCAAGTATATGGGTTTCGGGGGGGGGGGGGGGGGGGGGGCTCTATAACTATTAGGGCTACTGTGGGGGTCACTACTAGAACTACTGGGGTCGATATAGGGGACACTATTAGTAACAGTGTTCCCTATATCAGCCTCAGTAGTAATAGTATTACCGCTGAGGAAACTGTGGGGGTCACTGTTACTACCAAGGGCACTGTAGGGGGGGGTCACTTTTACTACTGGGGCCACTGTGTGGGTCACTATTACTACTAAGGGCCACTGTAGGGGTCACTATTAGTACTAAGGGCACTGTGGGTCTTTATTAATATTGACACCACTGTGGGGGTCACTATTACTACTGAGGCCACTGTGGGGGTCACTTTTACTAATGAGTATACTGTACGGCTCACCATTATTACTGATGCCACTGTGGGGGGTCACTATTACCACTGGGGCCACAGTGGGGGTCACATTTACTACTGAGGCTACTGTGGGGAGCACTATTATTACTGCGTTCACTTTTGGGGTCACTATTACTACTGAGGTCACTGTGGGGGTCACTATTACTACTGGCACCACTGTTGGGGGTCACTATTACTACTGATGCAACTGTGGGGGTCAGTATTACTACTGATGCCACTGTGGGGGTCACTATTACTACTGCATTCCCGCAGCTGATTTCATACTATGTGGCGCTCCCCCTCACCTCCTCTGAAGGCTTCTTGCGGTCAGTGCCTCCCAGCGGCCTAATTAGGTATGGTGTTGCTGATCAGGTGAGGTGCACTGGGAAGCGGAATCCAGAAAGCACTGACAGCAGGAAGCCTTTGGAGAAGCAGAGAGGGAGCGCCGCATAGTATGAAATCAGCTGCGGATATGCGGCTGATTTCCAGGCAAAATCCGCACCAATGGTACAGATTTTGACTGTTTTTTGGATGCAAAAATGCTGCGAAATTTGCTCTCTGTCTTTTTTGAACTGGCCATGTACTTTCTATAACAATGGAAGTAGAATTATACGTCGCGATAAGGCCCTATTCTATGTTGATGCAATTTCCGTCAGAAATGCGGGCAGCGTTAAAACGCAAGATGCCTGCAGCAGATCCAGAGAGGCGAGTATGGGGTCTCTGAGAGGCGCCGGGTCTGATTCCACTGGGAGATTTCACAGTCGTAATCCAACCCGGGCGTGGGCAGGAGCCCTTAGGCTATGTACACAATGCATTCAACTACTAGGCTGGGTAGGACTGGCTAAAACAGCTACGTATGTCCGACTCTTGACTGCCATTAAAAATGTAAGTGACGCAGAATGTTTTGTATACAATTGTATTGCGATTGTATAGCGATCTACGCTTTTTAAGACAGAGTTGCGATATTCCAAAGTATTCAAGGGAACATATGCAAGTCTGTGGGCATGACAGCACATACAACGATCCTGGACCAAAGACTTAAATGTGTTTTTTGGAAGTTTAAAGGGGTTCTGACACGAATCAGATTTTTATGCTTTAGCAGCCATAGTTCCCTGGTCTGCCTAATGGACACAGGGAACGCATGACTAATGGCTGCTAAAGCATAAAAATCTTACACTAACCTTTTTTCCTGTTGTTGTTGTGCAGCAGGGTCATCTACCAGCAGGCTCTTCTTCTTCCTTCGACGAGCCGCCCCCCTCCAGGAATCCGCGCATGCGCAGAAGAGAGGTGCCCTCTGACAGGAGTCATGACGGGTTGCCTCTCCACCGCACATGCGCAGCACTCGGGAGTTCAGCCAGGATGGACGGGCTGCCCACAGCAAGCACTGCTTGGGACGTGCTTGCTGTGGGCGGCCCGTCCGTTCACCTCGGCAGTGGCTGACAGACGGAACAGAGCAGGAAGCAGTCATTTGGACCGCTCCTGCTCTGCTTCAAGAAGCCACAGAAGAGGATGACGGATGGAGGGGACACGCCTGGCAATCGGTCCTGGCCAGGCAAGGTAAGTAAATTTTTTTTTTCATGTCAGAACCCCTTTAAGGCCACTTTTGCACAAGACGACTGTTAGGTGCTTAAGAGCCCAACAGCCGTCCATATTGTTCTTGTGCTTTTATATGGAGCAATCATTGCTCATAAAATGCCAACAAGCTCCTCCGGCCGCCCGCCTCCACTCACTGCGAGCAAGCAGTTCTTCATAGATGAGCTAAAAGCAAGGTGAACTACAACTAAGGCCAGTATCGCACAGCGCACTTTTTACTGTAAAATGCCTCTATTGATTTCAATAGGCTTCTCAGACTAGCGCTCTAATGCCATATTTCTAATACCACATTTTTCGAGTGTTCTGTCCTATTTTCGGGTGTTTTAAGTGTTTTTAAACGCAATGTGTCGCTCATTGGAAACAATGGAGAGTGTTTTCAATGCTGTCAAAAGTGCGGTAGATGCTGTGTACAGTGTTTTACCGCATTTCTGAACTCAGCGTTCTATGTCACCGGAATGGGAAGTAATAGTGGTGAGGTCATTGGCTGGTTTTACCTGCGTTGCTGCTGCGCTAAAAGCGCAGGCAAAAGCTCACTCTGAATGCCGTACAAAGTAGCTCTGCCCTAGTAAAAACACTGCGTTTACAACTGCCATGTTTTTACTGTTGCCTGCTTGAGAGTGTCCTAAACAACTCCGACAAGTGATCAATTTTTACTCACTCGACTTGTTGGGTCCCGTGTTTACACGGGACAACAGTTGCTTGTAATCGCTCAAAAGCGCAATTCCTGGGGCGACTATTGGTCATGTAAAAGTACCCTAATACTGATGGCTTGTTTGTAGGATAGGCATCAATATCAGAACACGGGGAGCTCCAATCCTGGCCCCCTTAACCATCAGCTGATTGCAGTCATTGCGGCGCTCGGATGTGTGCTGCAGTCTAATATTTACCAGTGAGCACAGCTTCATACATTGTTAGGCCTTAGTCAGACGGGCGTTTTTAGCCGCGATTTGCGCATGCGCAAGTGTCCGGCGATTTTATAAAACCATTGCTTTGCAATGGTATCGGACACACGAGCGCTTTTTATGCGCTCGTCCGATAAATTATAGAACAGAAATCGCAGATCGCACCTATCTGCGATCTGCGATTCCTGTTCTCTTCTCTATATGCGCTCAATGGGGCCGGCGGCAGCAGCGCCAACCCCATTGAGAACATATAGAAGACAAATCATTCCTCTCTGCCACAGCTGTAACAGCTGTGACAGAGAAGAACGATGTTTGCCCATTGAATTCAATGGAGCCGGCAATACAGCCGCTCCATTGAAAGCAATGGGCTGCCGGCGTGCACGGAGTGAATTGTCGGGAAGGGCTTAAATATATAAGCCCTTCCCTGCAATTCATCCTAAAATGTGTTAAAATAAAAAAAAATTGGATACTCACCTTTCCGCTGCAGCCGGAGTCCAGCCGCGGCCGCTGTCAGTTCTCCTGAACTGCTTCACGGCACTATTCAGCCGGCGGGGCTTTAAAATCCCCACCTGCTGAATGATCTGCCTCTGATTGGTCACAGCCCTGACCAATCAGAGGCAGGTTTCACTCACACACCCATTCATGAATTCATGAATGGGTGAGTGACTGCTGCCTCTCAGCGCCGAGCCAATCAGGGGCAGGTCTGACTCACATCCATTCATGAATTCATGAATCGGTGTGAGTGAGACATGCCTCTGATTGGCTCAGCGCTGAGCCAATCAGGGGGCAGGTCTGACACACCCCCTTCACACCCACTGCAGGACAGCCGCGCGGAGCTCCAGCTGCCGGGAGAAGGTGAGTATATATATATTTTTTATTTTTACACATTTTAGGATGAATTGCAGGGAAGGGCTTATATATTTAAGCCCTTCCCGACAATTCATCCCGGGCTCGCCCGCAGCGCATTGCTTTAAATGGAGCCGCCTCTATTGCCGTCTCCATTGAATGCAATGCGCTGGACAGCTCCGGCCTGTTTCTAATGAAACGCGGCTAGGAGCAGATTTTCGGGCGATTTGCGCGCACCGGTCACGCGATTTGCGGATGCGCATCCGTCATGCAATCCGCAAATCGCGTGAAAAAACGCCCGTGTGACTAAGGCCTAAAGCAGCAGTGGTGGTTACTGCAGCTAAGGCTTCCTTCACATGACCATATGCCTTTGTACGTTCGCCTGTACGCACCGTATAATAGCATGAATAAAGAACTACCATGATTGAGTCCCAATCTTTATTTGTGTATTTTCAGCCATTCACACGGGCCACTGCTGAGTATTGGCCCCAAAATACGCAGAAGCGAGGAAAACCATTAATCGCTGTGAAATGCTCGGAATTACGAATAATGGTTAAATTGGGCCAGCTGTGTTCTTTTCCCAGCATTGTACACCGGGTAACTCCCTCCCCCTCCCCTTTTTCAGCTTCCATTGAAGTCTATGAGAGTTTCCTGTGTATCGCAGCAAAAGATAGGGTAAGACCTATCTTTTCACGCTGTGTGTAAAATCAGTGAACAAATACAGTCACGTATGTGCTACTTTTCCCAGCGCATTTTTTTATGCCAAAAATCGCTCATCTGAATGAATACATAGGTATCCAATGCTTCAGATAAATACCTGCATAAATACAGTTGTGTGAATAAGCCCTTAGACCCATTAGACTTTGGCCAAGTAGGAAAAGCTTTGTTCATTCTTTGCATGTAGTGCAACAGAAAAGGCCACTACACTCAGCTATTAAGTGGAGGATGATTAGGCAGCTTCTTATCTATCTTAGATTCCATTGACACAGTTCGGTTGCAAGAAAAAAGTGATATGTCTGCAGCGTGCATATATCTATATTACACTCAAGTTCGGCACTAACAACCAACCAGGTTGAATCAGGGAACCCAAACAACCAATCAGGTTGAATCAGAAAACCCAAACAACCAATCAGCTTGCTGGAATTGTGAATCAGAACCAATGATGTTGCTGGAATTGCTCCATAGTGCCGAACTTGAGTGTAATATAGATATATGCCTTCAGCATGGATCTGTGCAGTAGTTTTGGAGAAATTGACATCTTATTAGTAGCAAACAGACAAAGGAATAGTCCTGGATATTCATAAGCTGTAGCTAGCCACACCCACCCCACCCCCAGCCAATGATTGGCAGCTCTCTCTATATGCACAGTAATAGGCAGACAACAGTCAATCATTGGCTTGGAGGGTGGGGTGGGTGTGGCTAGCCTGCAGTTTAGGAATATCCAGGACTACTTTAAGTAGTCCTCTATGCATGTGCTGCTACTAATAAAATGTAATTTTCTCTAAAACTACTGCACAGATTCACACAGCAAACATATCACTGTAGTCAGCGTGACACCCACTAACTTATGCCACCCTCTGTATAACATACATGTCTGGATACAGCTGAACACCAGGGTGTAAACAAAGGGGAATTATAATTTTTCAATAAGCATGAATGGCACATAATAAAGACTAACAAAGTGTGGGATCTAATGAGCAAAAAAAGCATGCACTGCCAATCAATATGGCTAATTACACAAGTAGGAATTCTGTAGGTCATGCCATTCATACAAAGCATGGACATAGCAGATACTACAAAACTTCACAAATAGCAGTTCCTGAAATGCATTATTGGACGGTACAGATCAGGAAATGGAGCAAGCTGAAACAAAGAAAAGAGGCTGTGCGGACTGTGTTGGATTGAACAACATTGATTATCGTGTGACAAAGGCATGAGTAAAGGACTGGGTTATATTAGGCAGCAAGTGAACAGTCAGTTCTTGAGGTTAATGTCTTAGACCAGTGTTTCCCAACTCCAGTCCTCAGGAACCCCAGCAGGTTATGTTTTCAGGATTTCCTCAGTATTGGACAGGTGATGTAATTATTGTTGGTGCCTCAGACATTGCCACAGGTGTTCTTACTATAGAATATCCTGAAAACATGACTTGTGGGGTTTCCATGAGGACTGGAGTTGGGAAACACTGTGTAAGGGTGCCTACCCACTAGCAATATTTTTTCCTGCAATGCGAGAGCGATGACTATGAAACCAATAAATTTCAATTGTTTCATACTCATTTGCGATTTTTATTCTTAAGTCTCGCAGTGCAGAGAAAAAAATCTGCAATATCGCTCAGTGTATTCAATGGGCCTGGTGGCAGCAGCGGCGGTCCCATTGAAAACATAGGGAGTACATCGCGGACTTCTGCCACAGCTATTGCAGAGGATTCCTTCATCCTTGCAGGGACCACGGGGATGAAGGAATCCTCTACCATAGCTGTCAAAGCTGTGGCCGAAGTCTGTGAAGCTATCCCATTGCTTTCGATGGGGCCGGCACTGCTGCCGCCCCATTGAAAGCAGTAGATTGCAGGCAACCCCCGCAACAATGATTTTCAGGGAAGGGCTTGAAATATAAGTCCTTTCCAGAAAATCAGCCCTAGTTGTAAAAATAAGTTAAAAAATAATTATACTCACCTAGAAGAGCCATCCGGGCAAGACAGTCTTCTTCTGTGTTCTGGAGGCAGGGGACTGAAAAATCCCCACCCCTAGAAAGCGCTGGTCTCATTGGCTGAGCGCTCAGCCAATCGCAGGCAGCACTTAGCCATTGAATGACAGCTGAGCGCTGCCTGTGATTGGTCACAGCGCTCAGCCAATCACAGGCAGCGCTCAGTCATTAAATGACAGCTGAGCGCTGCCTGTGATTGGTAACAGTGCTCAGCCAATTATAGGAAGCGCTCAGCCATTCATCATTGAAAACAATGAGCGATATCGTGTTTTCTCTTTGCTGCGAGGCACTCGATCTCACATCGCTAGAAAAAATATCGCTAGTGAGTAGGCACCCTTAGACACAGAAAAATAGGGCAAGGGTAAGGATTTGAATGGCTTTGACAAGGGCCAAATAGTGATAGCTAAAGGACTGGGTCAGAGCATCTCCAAAACAGCAGGTGTTGTTGGTTATTCCTTTATTCAGTGGTTAGTACCTAGCAAGAGGTCCAAAGATGGACAACCAGTGACCAGGTCCTCAGCAACTGTTGGTTGTTCCTTCTATGCAGTGGTTAGTACCTACCAAGTGGTTCAAGAATGGACAACCAGTGACCGTGTCATCAGCAGGTGTTAGTTGTTCCTTCTATGACAGAATGCAGTCATTAGTACCTACCAAGTGATCCAAGGAAGGACAACCAGTGACCGGGTCATCAGCAGGTGTTAGTTGTTCCTTCTATGCAGTCATTAGTACCTACCAAGTGATCCAAGGAAGGACAACCAGTGACCAGGTCATCAGCAGGAGTTGTTGGTTGTTCCTTCTATGCAGTCATTAGTACCTACCAGATGGTCCAAGGAAGAACAACCAGTGACTGGCTCATAGAAGCCAATGTCTCAATGGTGTGTATGGACACAAAGACTAGCATGTCTGGTCAGATCCTACAGAAAAGCTGTTTTAGCACAAATTGTTGAAAAAGTTAGTGTTGGCTATAATAGAAAGGTGTCAGAACACAGAGTAGAGCAGAATGCTGCATATGGGGCTGTATGCCTGCAGACCCTTTATACTGCAAATGCTGACCCCTGTCCATTGTCAAAAGTGTCTACAATGGGCACGAGAGAATCAGAACCGGACTATGAAACAATGGAAGAAGGTGGCCTGGTCCGTTGAGCTATGTTTTCTTTTATACCATATGAACAGTCAGAAGAATGTGCGTCACTTACCTTGGGAAGAGATGTACCAGAATGCACAATGCGTAGAACACAAGTGGGAGGAGGCAGTGTGATGCTGTGGCAAACATGTGGGTGTTACTATGACATATACCACCTACCTAAACATTGCACAGACTAGGTACACCCTTCCTGGCAGCAGTATTCCCTACAGGCAGAGCCCTCTTTCAGTAGGATAATGTGTCCTGCACACTGCAAAAATCATCATGCTCTCAAAACACTTCTGAACAAAGTGTTCAAGGTGGTGATCTCAATCTCATCGAGCATCTTTGGGATGTTCTAGAAAAACAAATCCGGGCCCACCTCACAACTTATAGGACTTTAAAGAGGTATTCCAGTTGGAAGAAGTTCTACCCTATCCAATGGGATAGAGGATAACTGATTGGTGGGGGTCTGACCGCTGGGACCCTCATTGACCCCAAGAAAGGGGGTCTGATCAGTTCTCAAATGAACAAAACAGAGGGACACTACTCTATTCACTTCAATGAGAGCGCTGGAGATTGCCAAGTGCTTGACAATCCCTCTGCAGTCTATGTAAACTGGAATACCTCTTTAAAGATCTACTGCTAAAGTATTGGTGCCAGATACCACAGGACTCCTTCAGCAGTCTTATTGAGTACATCATGCCTCAACAGGAACTACACAACATTAGGCAGGTGGTTTAATGTTAGGGCTGATCAGAGCATCGATTAAAGGATGCAATTCCATTAATCATTACATAAGGGTATTACCATTTATGCTATTCTCTGATATTTCTTCAAAGCAGCTCCAAATGCTAAAACACCCCCTTAAACTATTTTAAAAGGAATAAAAACATTGAGGGATTAACATAATGTTCTGTATACGTTCTCCTCTTGCTATTTCAACCCGGTTTAGAGATTAACATAATACAAACCATAGCGTGTTGTATTATAGGCAACTGTAAATCATTTCTTCTGAAAATAAAAACCGAGATGCACAACAGATTGAGCAGACTTCCCAGGAGTGAAATCCTTCCTGTGATTATATAGGACATCTACCCTGATAACAGTTAATGGGATTCTGACTGAAGAGCCCTCCACAAGGAGCAGATAATAGGTTCCTGGCTGAAAGTGCGGGGACCGGGAAGATAACAGCAGGGCTCTGGCCATTAATTTGCATCTCCAATGTATTGCATCCTTCTATTTGAGAGGTCACCAAATACAATTTAATTCCAGAACCTACACACTTCAACTATCTTACAACTTTTTAGATGCTGTTGAGACATCTTGTTCAAAAGTTATTGCCTGATAATATCAACGACTTTTTCTGCCTGTTATAATACTTTTGCCAACAAGAAGCTCTGATTTTCTGGAAAAAGCTATGTAGAGTATTGTCATAGAAAGGAAGCCAATATCCCAGTTTCATAAAAGGTAAAAGGGTAAAGCTAATATTAGAGACTCACAGAAACTGCTTTGTGTGGTATTTTTTGTGTCTGTATTAAGTTTAAGGAGTCAAGATGCCTTTAAGATGACCGTAAGAGCCATTTCATCAAAAGGACGTATTTACTAAAGGCTTCATCATACGGCTATGTACAGCCGGTTGGCCTTTGCATCGTAATGCAGCAGAAACTTAACCCTTTGCAATCTAATTTTGGATGCAGGGTTTCCTAGGGGGCTTTCTCTTTCTGCCATTATACTATGCTGGCTAGAGCCAGTATTGCGGTATGGGACATGCTGGAGAGGCCTCTGACCACAGAGTGGCCAGTAATATACAGTAAGAATACCCTGCCGGACATCTTCCGACATCAGAACTGTACAGCCTTTAATCAGAATGTCTTCAGACAGTGGATTGGAAAGGGTTAAGGGAATGCCACAACCGTGGGTCAAATTGGGAGATGATGGTCAGCAGAATGAAGCGTACATTGTCATAGTGGGACTAGAGTACTGAGACGAATGTCGCAACGCACAGATCGAAACATTCGGGGTTCATGGGTCATGCAGTAGCAGCTCCAAGGTCAACAGCTGGCAACATTCTGTGAAATGTGCGGATAGATTTGGATGCTCCAATATCGACAATGATAGTTTCATAAAAAACGATTGAGGCAGATTTAAGGTCAAGCTATTCGTTATGAAGACTGCCTATCACACCACACTGTTGTCAAGAACTCTTGCAGTAGTGACACTCCAGAGCTACCTGGCATGATGAATGACATAGTGTGGTGTTCAATAATGAATTCTGTCTCGGCAATGATCATCGTCCAACAAAGGCCTGTAGACAACATGACAATCAGTTAATCCGTCCACCATTTTGGAAGGCCACACAGTTTACCAACATGGGAGTCAAGATTTGGGGTGCCATCACCAGCTGATCACCTCTAGTTAGAATGCCACTATGTTGACAAAATGCCACAGCCATCTGCAGTGCCATGTCTCCAGGGAGTACTCAATGCTATTTTCCAGTAAGATAACATGTGGCCCCACACAATAGACGTCAGCAGGCAAGCTTTGCAGAGTGTGCAGATAATTTCTTGTCCAGCACAATCCCCAGATCTCCCTCCAACTGAAAATCTGTGGGACATGGTTGGACATCAAGTGAAGGCTTTTCCATAATTTTGTGACAAAAATGAAATTTGAACTATGGTCAATACTAGATGATCAACACTATCCAAAAGACAGTAGTTGAGCACTCATTGAGTCAATGCCATGTCGCGTCAACAACTAACATAGTATGTTAGGCTGAAAAAAAAGACATACGTCAATCTAGTTCAGTCTATTAACTTCCCCCCCCAATGTTGATCCAGAGGAAGGCAAAAATAAAACAAAAACACAATGAGGTAGAAGCCAATTTTCCTCATTTAAGGGAATATAATTCCATCTTGACCCCAATTCTGGCAATCAGAATAATCCCTGGATTAATAACACTTCTAAAGTAATTAGGGTCCAGGACTATAAAATGGAATACTCTCAAGAAAGGCGCCCAGATCTGTTTTAAACTCTTGTATTGAGTTCACCATCACCACATCGTCAGGCAGAGAGTTCCATAGTCTTGCTACTCTTACAGTAAAGAGCCCCCTTCAATGTCAGTGTAGAAACCTTCTTTCCTCTAGACGTAGAAAATGCCCTCTTGTTACAGTCACAGTCCTGGTTATAAATAGATGATGGGAGAGATCTCTGTATTGTCCCCTGATATATCTATACATAGTTATTAAGTCGCCCTCAGCCGTTTTCCTTCTAAAGTGAATAACCTTAATTTTTTTTAATAACCTCTCTGGGTATTGTAGTCTTCCCATGCCATCTATTACTTTAGTTGCCAGCCTTTGTACCCGCTCAAGCTCTGATATGTCCTTCTTGAGTACCAGTGCCCCAAACTGTCCACAATATTCTATGTGTGGTCTGACCAGTGACTTGTAAAGAGGAAGAACATTGTTCTCGTCATGTGCCCCTAGACCTCTTTTGATGCAACCCAAGATCCTATAAATCCCCAAGTTGTTTTCCATGTCAGTGTTTCCCAGTGGTTTCCCATTTAGCATGTAATGGGGACATGTATTTCCCTGCTCATGTGCATAACCTTACATTTATCGGTGATAAACCTTTTTTGCCACTTTTCTGCCCAAGACCCAAACTTATCCAGATCCAAATGCAACTGCATTGTGCCCTCTCTTGTGTTAACTACTTTGCATAGTTTTGTATCATATGCAAAAAACAATATTTTACTGTACAATCCTTCTTCCAGGTCATTAATAAATATATTAAAAAGAGCAGGGCACAATAATGAGCCCTACGGTACCGCACTAGTAATGGTGACGCAATCAGAGTATGTACCATTTATAACCACCCACTGCTTTCTGTCACCAAGTCAGTTACTTACCCACTTACACACATTCTTGCCCAGACCAAGCATTCTTATTTTATATACCAACCTTTTATGCGGCACAGTATCAAATACTTCGGAAAAGTCAAGATATACAAGATCCAGGGGGTCTCCCCGATCCATTCTAGAACTTAGCTCCTCGTAGAAGCTGATCAGGTTGGTTTGACAGGAGCGATCGCTCATAAGCCCATGCTAATAAGGAGTTGAGCTGCTTTTAGATGGAATGATTATTGTTTAAAAATAGTTCAAATGAGCGAAAGTGAACAATAATCGTTCGGTCTAAACGCGAGCCAACAACTGAACAATGTATGAGAAATGTTTGCTTTTCACTCGTCGTTCATTTTACGCAGGCATGAAAACCATTGTTAGCTTGTTCACTTATTGTTAAGTTTAAACAGCGTTCATTCAGCCTTTCACATACAGTGATGGTGAAAGACTGAATGATACTGATCAATGCTGTATAAAAGATGAGTGATGATGCTCATCGTGCAGTTTAAACAGCCACCATTCAATAGCGAACGGCTGCTGTGTATCTCAATGGAGAGAGGCGGGGGAGTGAGAGGAGAAAAATCTCCTGCACTGCCCCGCCCCCCTGCTGGCCACTCCTTGTGTGGGCCAGCTCTGCTAGCTCCCATGCAGGACACTCGTCCTGTGTAAATTGGACTCTACTTAGGAACGACTGCCTGAATACTGTGAATGGAGGTGAACGAACTGGAACGATCCCCGGCCTGCTCCACTTCAATCAGTCAGTGATGCTTCTTCTGTGTAAAAGCAAGAGAACAATTATCACTGGGACGACCCGTCGGACATCTGTGTGCAACAGATCGCCTGGTGTAAAAGCACCCTAAGACTTACTGGCCTGTAGTTTATGGGTTCACTTTTCAACCCCTTTTTAAATATTGGCACCAAATTTGCTATGCACCAATCCAGTGAAACAGACTCTGTCACTACAGAGTCTTTAAATATAAGAAACAATGGTCTATCACATTACTTAATTCTCTCAGAACCCAGAGGTGTATGCCATCAGGACCCAGCAATTTGTCTTGTTTTAATCTTTTTAAAAGGTGCCTCTGCACTTCCTCCTGGGTTAAACTGATGACATTTAGGGGAGAGTTTGCTTTAGAATCCTGTATTTCACCTGACTTTTCATTTTCCACTGTGAATACACGGGATAAACAACCCCATTGATCACCTAATGTCTATATCCTGTAGTAACAGATATAAACATTAGGTGACCAGTGAGGTTGTTTATCTCAAATGTTTATCCAGGGATCACTCTGGCTGCCATTATGGGGTCAGGAAGGAATTCTTTCCTCCATAGGAGCTAACTGGCTCGCTTTTTTTGCCTTCCTCTGGACCAACAAGGGGGAGGTTAAAACAGGCTGAACTAGATGGACATGGTCTTTATTCAGCCTAACATACTATGTTACACTGGAGAAAAAACAATTTAACAGATTTGATTTCTCCTCATCGCCCATATTTATTTATTAAAGGGCCAACAGTTTCAGTATTAATTTTTTTTCACTATTTACATAGTTGAAGAACACTTTAGTGCTAGATTTACTTTCTTTGGCAATAAGTCTCTCTGTCTCCACCTTTGTTGCTTTTATCTGCCTTTTACATTTATTTTTTTTCCTTATAGGTTTATATCAGGACAGTTAAAGTCCTGCATAATAATTCATTGTGATTTACCACTTCATCTATTTGCCTCAGTAATAGATTTTCGGTGGCTTTTCTTATATTTGGTGGCCTATAGAAAACCCTATGAGGATTTTATTATTGTTTTTCCCTTCATGTATCTCTACCTATAGAGACTCCACATGTTCATTTCCCTCACATATCTTCATGCAGTGGGAGCTATAAACAGAATTTTACATAAAGACAAACCTCTCCCCCTTTACAGTTTTAACAATCCCTTCTGAACAGCCTGTAACCCTGTAAGTTATCTGCCCAGTCATAGTTTTTGTCTAACCAGGTCTCTGTTTTTTACACTATAAAAAATAAGAGGGACCGCAAACTTCAGGTGCCATAAAAAAATTACATCCGTTAGGATGTGTCTTTATTTCATCAAAGCCATTAAAAGTAGCAACTTTTCAACTACATCAGGTAGTCTTTGTCAAAGACTACCTGACAAAGACTACCTGATGTAGTTGAAATGTCGTTACTTTTAATGGCTTTGAAGCGATAGAAACACATTCTAACGGATGTAATTCTTTATGGCACCTGAAGTTTGCTGTCCTCCTTATCTTTTACTGTGGGTCTTTTGAGTGCTTGGGTTCTGCCTGTGTTTGGACGTGCAAACTAAACCACTTGCTGTGAATGTGCTGCGAGGAGTGCTGTTGTGAAACAACTGTATACTGGAACGGTTATTCACACTATGTCATAGTTTTCCTCAGACAGCATTACCTCCAGTTCATCAGCTTATTGGTCAGACTTCTAGTATTAGTCACCTTACAGTTTAGAAAGTTTTGGTTATTTATTATATTAAATTGTATCCCTATTAAAGGGGTTGTCCCACGAAAGCAAGTGGGGTAAAGCACTTTGTAATATACATCGTGCATTAAATATTGGCCATACAGAAGTTATACACTTACCCCCTCCGGTGCTGGCGTCCCCGTCTCCATGGCGACGATCAAACTTCTTCTCTGGTCGCATGAACAGTCGGGCTTGCGCAGAGAGGAATCCTCTTCTGGATGGTCCGGGCTCACGAGCTGCGTCCTGGCTCCTCCCCTTCTCAGCATCATTGCGTAGCTCCGCCCCCGTCACATGGTGCCGATCAGCCAATGAGGTGGCTGGAATCAGCAGTGGAACGCAGACAGCAGAAGAACATCCAGAGTGCACCATGGGAGAAGACCCGTGGTGCACTGTGGGAGGAGACCAGCGGCAGCCATCTTGGACAGAAGATTTTTTAAAGTTGCTGAACGGGGATTCAGGTAAGGGAATTTTTTTTTTTAATAACACGTCAGCGGTTTTCCTTTACAGGCACTGGGGGACTGGGCAAAAAAAAATAATGTTATCTTTCGGCGCGGGACAACCCCTTTAACTGTTCTCCCAGTTCTAACAGCACTAACCACTCCCACAGTTCGACTCCCACTTTTATTACTTAGTCCCAAGATCTCTGTCTACACTGTCTTCCCGTCTATCTTTATGGTTACCCCCCCCCCCCCCCCAGTTCCTAGTTTAAACACTCCCCCAACATTTTAGCCATCTTCTCCCCCAGGACATCTGCACCCCCCATTGAGATGAAGCTCATCCCTATGGTAGAATATGTTGTCAAGAGAAAAGTCAACCCAGTTCTCCAGGAATCCAAACCCCTACTTCATACACCAAGTCTTGAGCCACTTTTTACCACCCTAATCTCTCACTGCCTTTCTGGTGTGGTACATGGTACAGGTATTAGTTCAGAAACTACTACTTTGGAGGTCTTTGCTTTAGGGCTAATGCTCATCGCTGGATTTCTGCCGTGTTTCTCGTGGTGGAAATCCGTGGCGGTATTCCGCAGCTATTAGGTTATATTGAACCTAATAGCTTTTTTTGCCAGCCAATGCCGACACACAGAATTTTACCACGGATTTCCACCGGGAAAGTTCTCCATTAATGTAGTATTAATGGAGACCGTGGAAAAACTTGTGTTTTTCCACGATCACCAGCGGGCGCGTTTCGTTTACCAAAGCGGTACTCTTGCAGTGTAAATCCATGGGCATTAGGCCTTAAGCTTACATCCTGAAATAGTTTTAATGGTTCAAAAATATTTTATTATTGTTATTACATGGTACTTCATACATTTTCATGTACACTTTTTGCAAGAATGATACATTACAGATCATCATGAAGTAAAGTGCAGCCTAATAGCCTTAGGGCTCATGTCCACGGGCAAAATAAGAATTAAAATCCGCAGCGGATTTTAACTCTTCTCCCGCCCGCGGATCCGCATCCCATAGGGATGCATTGACCACCCGCGGGGTAGATAAATACCCGCGGATGGTCAATAAAAGTGATTTAAAAAAAAATGGAGCATGAAAAAATCTGGACCATGCTCCATTTTCATGCGGGTCTCCCGCGGGGACGGCTCCCGCGGGCTTCTATTGAAGCCTATGGAAGCCGTCCGGATCCGCGGGACACAAAAATCAGATTTTACTCACACGCTCCGGTTCTTCTCTTCGCCGCGGCGCCATCTTCTCTCAGTCGCGGCCGGATCATTTTGCTTCGGCCCGGCGCATGCGCGGGGCACGTCACCGACGTCATCATGCACATCCGCCGAGCCGAAGAAAGAAGATCCGGCCGCGACGAGAGAAGATGACGCCGCAGCGAAGGAAGTATCCGGAGCATGTGAGAGGTAAGTTAATTCTGATTTATTCCTATTTTCAGCGCTCATGTCCGCGGGGCAGGAGGGACCCGCTGCAGATTCTACATGGAGAATCCGTAGCGGGCCTGATTTTCCCCGTGGACATGAGGCCTTAGGGCTCATGTCCACGGGCAAAATAAGAATTAAAATCCGCAGCGAATTTTAACTCTTCTCCCGCCCGCGGATCCGCACCCCATAGGGATGCATTGACCACCCGCGGGGTAGATAAATACCCGCGGATTGTCAATAAAAGTGATTTAAAAAAAAAATGGAGCATGAAAAAATCTGGACCATGCTTCATTTTCGTGCGGGTCTCCCGCGGGGACGGCTCCCGCAGGCTTCTATTGAAGCCTATGGAAGCCGTCCGGATCCGCGGGACACAAAAATCAGATTTTACTCACACGCTCCGGTTCTTCTCTTCGCCGCGACGCCATCTTCTCTCAGTCGCGGCCGGATCATTTTGCTTCGGCCCGGCGCATGCACGGGGCACGTCACCGACGCCATCATGCACATCCGCCGAGCCGAAGAAAGAAGATCAGGCCGCGACGAGAGAAGATGACGCCGCAGCGAAGGAAGTATCCGGAGCGTGTGAGAGGTAAGTTAATTCTGATTTATTCCTATTTTCAGCGCTCATGTCCGCGGGGCAGGAGGGACCCGCTGCAGATTCTACATGGAGAATCCGTAGCGGGCCTGATTTTCCCCGTGGACATGAGGCCTTAGTGTCCTGGTTCAAACTAATCTATAACTGATAAACCAGCTGGCGTTTTGGTATTAACTAAAGATGAGCAAGCGTACTCGCTAAAGCAAACTACTCGAGCGAGTAGTGCCTTATGCGAGTACTTGCCCGCTCGTCTCTAAAAATTTGGGTGGCGGCGGGGGAGAGCGGTGAGTTGCGGGAGTGAGAGAGAGATCTCACCCCCGTTCCTCCCCGCCCTCCCCCGCCGGCACCTGAATCTTTTGAGACGAGCAGGCAGGTACTCGCAAAAGGCAATACTCATTCGAGTAGTTTGCCTTAGCGAGTACGCTCGCTCATCTCTAGTTTTAAGCTTTGCCTTTCTCCTTGGCGACAAAGGCCAAATAAGTAAGAAAACATACCAAGGAGTTAGGGAATAGTTGACAGGTGCAAAGGAAAAATGTAAGAGTACAAATAGAAAAAGGGAACAAGATTAGAGAGATACTTAGAAAGAGGAAAGTTATATTCTAGGGATAAAAGGGTGGGAAGGGGAGGGGGGGGGTTCCAATGTGAACCTATCACCTAATAATGAACTTAGAGGTTTCTTAGATGATGGTTTGAAACCAAGGCCGCCAACTATGATGTGCTCTTTGCAGCCAGGACTCCCAGTAGGAGAAGCTCAAAACTGGATCCAGATTGCCCATAAGCTGTAGTGCTTAGCAAATTTGTTTTCATCACCCGCGCACAGCTCTTCCATATATTTAAGATTATCCATAGCCTCCAACCACATCAACCTTGTGGGAGGAGTAGTGGATCTCCAACATCTGGGGATAATTTGTCTCATTGCCATGAGAAAGAAATTTAAGAGTGATCTCTTGGTCCTAGTAATTGGGCTCTGTTACACAGAAAGGAGCGCCATCTCTGGTGAGAATTAAATCGTGTTCCTAGTAACCTTATACAGAGCATTCACCTCCTTCCAATGATCTGAAATTAATGGGCATGACCACCATAAATGTATAAGAGAGCCCATGTCCCCTTTGCATCTTCAACATTTAACTGAGTACTGAGGGAAGATCCGGACCAATCACTGCGGGGTTCTATACCACTGTGTGAGAATTTTAAAATTAAAGGAGATGTCCCGCGCCGAAACGGGTTTTTTTTTTTTTAAACCCCCCCCCCGTTCGGCGCGAGACAACCCCGATGCAGGGGTTAAAAAACCCACCCGCACAGCGCTTACCTGAATCCCGGCGGTCCGGCGTCTTCATACTCACCTGCTGAAGATGGCCGCCGGGATCCTCTGTCTTCATGGACCGCAGGGCTTCTGTGCGGTCCATTGCCGATTCCAGCCTCCTGATTGGCTGGAATCGGCACGTGACGGGGCGGAGCTACACGGAGCCCCATAGAGAAGAGGAGAAGACCCGGACTGCGCAAGCGCGGCTAATTTGGCCATCGGAGGGCGAAAATTAGTCGGCACCATGGAGACGAGGACGCCAGCAACGGAGCAGGTAAGTATAAAACTTTTTATAACTTCTGTATGGCTCATAATTAATGCACAATGTACATTACAAAGTGCATTATTATGGCCATGCAGAAGTGTATAGACCCACTTGCTGCCTCGGGACAACCCCTTTAAGTTCTTGGATCTTGCCCGACAAAGACATTTTGTGTGTTAGGATAAAAGCTTTGGTCCAGAATGCCTCTGTCAACTCCAAACCCAGATCCATCTCGCATCCCCTTACATAACTCAGAACCTCCACTTGTGTCTCTTCCTGTATGTTCTCCCACTAGGGGAAAAGCTAAGTTTTTCAAAAGTGGCGAGTGGGGACAGTAGTCTGGCAAGCTCCCCCAGGGAATTGATGTAATGTGCAATTTGCAAGTATTGGAGCCACGTTTCCCTAAGAGGAGCCCCCCCTGCTCCAACAGTTCCCCCAGTGGTTTAGGCCTCGATCCTGACACTAGATCTCTCACCCAAGGAATCGGGTTCTCCAGTCTGTCTAATAACTGTCCTCCCTTGAAACACATGGGTAAATCCAGGGTACTTACCAGTAGTGTTAAAGGTCCCGGTCTAGATATCAGGTGTGATCTAGAGGCATAAAGCCCCCAATGTCTCAAAGAGACTCCTAATAAATGGAGACAGCTCCAGACGCCCGATTCCTTTTCCACCCACTAACCAGGGAGCGCACCACCACCTGGCAAGATGCAGAAATCTGCTCCATCTCCACCTATAATTTTTGTTGACCATTATGGATCAAGTCCATAACACATTTGCTTAGTGCAGCTTTGTAATATGATGTAAAATTGGGAAGGCTCGCACTCTCTTGATTCTTATGACTGGTGAAGATCTCTCTCTTCAACCTGGGTTTATTGCTTCTCCAAATATAGAACATAATTCTCTTCCGGATGCTCCTAAGGAAAGTTATCAGTAATTTAATGGGTAGCGTTTGGAAAAGATAGGGAAGGGTGTTCATTTTGATTATATTCATTTTTCCACGAGATGGCCAATCCCCTCCATTTAGTTAAATCCTCCTCCAAGGCTGACATAAGGGGTTTATAGTTCTTTGAAAATAACTGCTCCAGGTTCGCTGTAATATTGGTTCCTGGGTATTTGATGCTGTCTTCCTTCCACAAGAGGGAGAAAGAGGTTTTTAATGACTCTAACTCGGGTCTGTCTGGGAATGGCTATGTTTAAAATTTCTGACTTACTAATTTTAACTTTAAATTTGGACAGTCTCTGAAATTGTTTTTAAAGACCTTCCACATATTTCTAACTTTGTCATTTGGTGCTGATGTGCACCATGACCGCTGGGCTGACCCCTCCCAGTAATCAGTCAAACCAATCTGGAATGTGTTGAACTTGAGCACTAAGAAGATAACATACCATTCAATAAATCTTGGTCTTTGTAGCAGGTTGCCCTGTCTGTCCACCAAATAATTGAGTCTTCTACTATCATGGCCTATCTAGCCTGCCCTATGGTCCCATCGCCCTTCTTACTGGAGCAGGCATTCCCCTTTTTACTGGCAGTCAGAGGACAAGTAATACTGCACCAGTCCTAATCCTGTAAGGACATTCCCCTCATCTGCCAACTTTGTAAACTTGTTGGGGTGTGCCTTTTCCTTCTAGCCCTCTTTCTGTCACCCAGCAAGCTGATTGATAATCCTGCAATCCAGGTCACCCAACATGGCGGCTGCACTACTTACTGGTCATCCTGTTTATTTGGTCACAGTAGATTTGTAATTCTTTGTAATTAAAAAATCCCTGTGTTGGACCCTGTGGCTATAAAGGAAAAATACAGTGAATATCAAACAGTCCATCTTCCTTTACTTCCTTACCCAGCAGATGGTGGGAGATGCTGTATTTGGACTAGCAAATGCCCATCATCTTTCCCATTTTGAAGTTTGTCAAATTTGCATCAGTTTTCCTATGGAACCAGCGTTAAATGACAAATATGGCGCCATCTCCAAAGATAAGAGCGCCCCACAGACCTCTTTTGCTGCAATAAAGAATATTGGCCACTGTGAAAATCTTACCACATAAGACCAAGTTAACCTTGTTGGCATCAAATATATACAGTTATCTTATGCTGTCATCACAGTCAGATCCTATGGGTTATATACGTTTTTTTGCAGGATGTCTTTGTATAGAAAGATGTAGTCGACTACATTTTTCTATACAGTTGAAGGGCAAATTAGCTCTCCTCCTGAGGAGACCTTTAAACAAGAATAATATAGAACGGAAGTAGAAGACCAGGAAAAAATATACAGCTAATGAATACAATTGAGAACCTTGTTATTAGAAGTGGACAGAATGAACAAAGACAAAAATGTTCAAAAGGAAAGTACATGCATTATTAAAATTGTATATGATTGTATACATTTTTATGTATGTTTATTATAAATACTAAGCATACATAAAAAATGTGATATGATCAGCCATTTACATGACAAAATTGTTGTGGATTTATCATAGTGTAGTGGCCCAGTACATAATCCTGATCCCCTCCATAAATGTCATACAAGTTTGTCCTATGTGGATGCACTGTGCAAGCCTGTCTTGTCGTTTCCAGTATGTGTGCTGCACAGCTAGAAGGGTTAAATGTTTAATAAAATCCAAGGCCTGCATGTAAATGTATCAAGTCTGTCATGTCATGTGGTATGAGAGAAGTTATAAATAGGAGTGATTGAGAGCGGGAAAGGGTTCCATCTTCCGGAGTTGAGTCTAAAGTACAGAGCCACATGGAGGCACCTTCAGCCTCCCTGTGATGAATATGGAGGAGGAAGAAGAGAGATATCCCGGGCTGTTTGTATGTTGGATGTAAGTGGAGTGAGCCCTCAGGGAAGAGAGGGAGCAATTGTAAGTAACTACTTTTTCTCAAGGCCAGTGCAGAGGTACTACTTCACTGTCTAATTTTCCTACGTGGCTGTCTTGAGCCTAGATCACTGCGTAGAGGTACACCTTTTAATTGACACACCCTTGCATCTTCCAGACTCAGTGGAGGTACTACAAGAGAAAATAATCACTGTTCACACGTGCGTCTTTGAGCTTCTGAGAGCTGTGTGGAGGTATTGCGTTTTGAAGACTAACCTTTTACCTGCACTGTGAAGTCTATAAGTGAACTGCCTTGTAATAATTGTTCAAAGTTTTCAAGTAAAGTTTGCTGGGCTCTAACCATTCCCAGGGACCCGTGGTACTAAAAAACTGTCTGAGACTGCATTTATTTCTCCGCTGAGGGTCATACCTGGTGTGTGAAGCAATGGTGGCATCACCCATGACAACTACAACCCCGATTATCCTGTGTAATTGGCATTCCCTATCCTCGGGGTGTCTTTGGTGGCCTGCAGTGATACTCTGGCCTTGGCTGTGTGTGTCCCTCCGAGAAGGAGTTGGTAAGTGCCACCGTGACATGACAGCACTATACCCTCCCAGCTCTCCATGTATGTCAGGTGTCTGGGGTCTCCCTATGGGAGGCTGCAAAATATATTGGTAAAATCTATGGTGAAAATCCACAGCAGAAGTGACATACTGCAGGTTAGAAAAAGCGCAGCATGCTTTCAATTCTGCGGCAGATTTAGTTGACTACAGGGTTTTTACAATGGGTGTGGGTGCACGGTCCTTTAGATTACTGTGGACATGCGGTTTCTTACGTTAATTATCTTCTCTGAGAACTTCACTGCATTATGTTTAGTAAGAGGGCAAAAATCTAATGGAATATATGCAACAACGTGCCAAAGAGGATTAAAATGAAGCACCTAGAAGGAGTTCTTGGAATCTAATAAAACTGTATATGTGTGATTGTAACGTTGATATAAGTGATTACAATATCAGAGCAAAAGGATAATTTATTGGAGAACTCTTGAAGAGAGGCTCTACTACCCAGTTGGGTTGTTTCTAGCTTGGATACAAGCTGTGATATGGATGGGCATGGAGGCACACAGGTTCCATATGGTATATCAGCATATCCATTTACATTTACTGTAACTGAGCCTCTAGATCATGCAAACACAAAAGCTGTCGAAGTTGGTGTCCCAGATGGTCCCATACATGTTCTATTGGCGATAAATCTGGTAAGCGGGCATACTACAAAAGTATGACAATGTTAAGGGGACATTTCTGTGACTTCCTTGTGTGCGGCTGAGTATTATCTTGCTGGAAAACGCCCCTTGGAAGCCTCCATGAGAGGAACACGTGGCTGCAGAATGTCCTGAACACATCAGTGAGCTGTCATTGTCCCTTGTACCATTACTAGGGGTGATCGACTGTCGTATGTGATGGCCCCCCCAGACCAGCAGGGGGCAGTGTGCCGCTCCACAGCAAAGGCAGGATTAAGGCGCTCACTCCGAGATCTCCAGACAAGAACACAGCAGTCGTCAGCGCAGAAACAACCTGGATTAGTCACTGAAGAGAACCTGGTTCCACTCCATAACAGTCCAGTTTTGTCGACCACTGCAAACAGAAGCAGTGGTGGGTATCAAAGGCAGTACATGTAATGGGCACCGTGAGACCAAATGTCCTTTAGCCGGAAATGATTTCTACAAACACAAGGGCATGTAACGACGGTACCACCTGTCTCTGAATGGCGATCAACAAAACAGTTTGAGCCACTCATGCTTGTCAAATGGTCTGTCAAGGGCATCCCAAGCCCGGTCGCCTTGTGTGTGCCCTTATGCATCCACTGGTCCCCATACCTCCTAACAGTCTGGTCATAATAGCCCAGGTGGCGGCAATTCATCTATACGATCATCCAGCTTCTCATATTCCAATAATGCACCCTCTCATACTGTAACTGGGTGAAATCTCTTTGATTGTGTCGCAGAGGCGTGTCTAGTGGTGAACAAGCTCTACACAAGCGGAAAAAGAGGCCCACTATAAGACAAGTAGCCTCTGAGAGCCTTTTTATAGGCCAATGGAACCACTTTTAGGGCCTCAGGTGACAAGACCGTTCATCTAATCATGCCACCACTCTAATCATTGTCATTGCTGCCTGGGATGTAACTGCATGACGAGCTTTTCAACAAAACGGCCACTTGTACTAGACGCTTGATTTATTTTTTACAAAGAGTGTAAATAAACTCAGGGAAATATCTTGACATTGAAATATTGCATATGTAAGATACACCTATATCCATTCTTATAAGGGTCAGCTTCCTGGTGTGCTCCATATCTACAAATGCAATGTGAGGACTCAGAATTAGTACTGAAAACTTATTGTCACTAATAACGCAAACTCTACTAAATGTGTTTAATTTTGATAGCCACTTCTATGAATTTCTATATGATGTGTAATATTGCAAACATGCAGCCAGAGGCAGGAAACGTCATGGGAGCTGAATCCTTAGATTTAATTTGCTTGTTTATTTTTGGTGGTTAAAAATGTGTTGTTTTCTGAGCTACGGGTCATTAAAAGTCTCATATGGATTCATTTTGCGCCGTTTCTATGGTAACCAATATATTGACATACCTGTACTGTACGTATTCAAACCTCACAATTCAGTTACCTAAGAAGTTGTTGGGGCTAAATTTGCCATACTTTGATATTTTACAGGTGCATTATAGATACTTGACCAGCCGTTCCTATTTATGCGGGACAGTCCCGCTTTGGGACCATGTATGCTGCTTTCCAACGGAACCCTAGTGGTACAGCCATTTGTCCTGCCTCCGTGTCACCATTATAGTGATAACCGGCCAGGGTGCTGCAGCTTCCCGGCTAGTAATCACTCTGCAGCGCCGTGGACAGATGCAGGATTTTCGTCCCCTCCTCCCATTACCTCTCCTCTTTGGTTCTGCAAGAGGAGAGGAGGGGGAGGAGGCATGGTGCAGGCGCTGAGAAGATAAGCTGTGCTGTGAACACCAGGAAGAGGTAAGCAAGCATATAGGACTTAGGGGGAGTGCTAATACTCTGTCTGTGTGTGTATGGGGGGGGGGGGGGGGGTCACTATTACAGCTGGGGCTATTGTGGGGTGTCACTATTATTGCTGGGCATCTGTGTGGGGATGTCACTATTATTGCTGGGCGTCTGTGTGGGGGTGTCACTATTATTGCTGGGGATACTGTGGAGTGTCACCATTACTGCTGGAGCTACTGTCAGGGGTCACTATTACTTGCGGGGCTACTGTGGGGTGTCACTATTACTGCTGGGGCTACTGTGGGGTGTCATTATTATTGCTGGGACTACTGTGGGGTGTCACCATTACTGCTGGGGGTCACTATTACTGCTGGGGCTACTGTTGGGTGGTCACTATTACTGCTGGGGCTACTGTTGGGGGGGGGGGCACTATTACTGCTGGAACTACTGTGGGGAGGTCACTTATTACTGGAGCTACTGTGGGATCTCTATTATTCCTGGGGCTACTGTGGGGTGTCACTATTATTGCTGGAGTTACTGTAGGGCATCACTATTATTGTCGCGGTTGGTATATGGAAGCACTAATGCTACTGGGGTACTGTGGAGGTCACTATTATTGCCGGTGCTAGTATAGGAGAGCAATAATACTATTGGGGCTACTGTGGGGGGTCACTATTATTTCTGGGCCTGGTATAGGGGACACTATTACTAATGAGGCCACTCTGCACCTGGCAGCATACCTCATATTGACTTAGGGTATCTTTACACATGGCAGAAATACTGCGGAATGTCCGCTGCGAATTCTGCATTAAAATAAACAGTCAAAATCTGCATCATTTGTGCAGATTTTGACTGGAAATCAGCTGCAGATACGCAGCGGCGCTCCCCCTCACCTACCCTGAAGGATTTCCCACTGTTAGCGCTCCCCAGCTTCCGGTTCCCAGCTGCTGGTCAGCTGAGGCCACTGGAAACTAGAAGCTGGGAAGCGCTGACAGTGGGAAGCCTTCGGGGGAGGTGAGGAGGAGTGTCGCATAGTATGAAATCCGCAGCATCTACCTCTTTTGACTGTTTTATGGATGCAGAATTTGCTCCCTGTCTTTTTTTTTTTAACCAGCCCCGTACTTTTTATAATGATGGAGGTAAAATCATACATTGTGATAAGCCCCGCCCCCTGACCACACCCCTTCATCCTGCTTTGACCCTGGGAAAATCTGGTCACCTTAAAATATTGCACTGTTACTAAACAGTAGATCAAAGGGCAATTCCAAGGCTTGTAATTAATTAGAAATCTAGATTTTACTGTGAGCAAAAATTGTTAATTATCCTAGACATCCCTTTAACAGAGCTTTCTATGGACAGCTGTTGTAGAATTTGCAGCTCAGCAATTTAATTGCATCAAATCAAGCATCAGAGCCCAACACCACCACCTGAATCACTCAGTGTGATTAAACAGGTCTCCCATGTGGACAGTACGAATGTGTATGGGACCAGCTATTAGTAAGCAACGATAAGGGATCATAGAAATCAGGTCACTTTCCTCCTGCTTCATCTGCAATCCTATTTTAACCTGAATGCAGCAGATTTTAGATATGGGCATTTGCAGGCAGGTTTCTTCAACTCGGGATTTCCATCACAAGGAGTTTCAAAATGGGAAGGATGGCCACTGAAAAATGACTTTGCGTTCTCAGATGAAAGCAGGCTTCCACCCTGCACACTGAATCACATAATTAAGTTTAGTGATACAAACTCATAAAATCATAGAATGGTAGAGTTGGAAGGGACCTCCAGGGTCATCGGGTCCATCCCCCTGCTCAATGCAGGATTCACTAAATCATCCCAGATATTAGTCCAGCCTTTGTTTGAACACTTCCATTGAAGGGTTATTCACCACCACCCGTGGTAACCTGTTCCACTCATTGATTACCCTCACTGTCAGAAAGTTTTTTATAATATCTAATTTGTGTCTCCTCCCTTTCAGTTTCATCCCATTGCTTCTAGTCTTTCCTTGTGCAAATGAGAAAAGGGCTGATCCCTCTGCACTGTGACAGCCCTTCAGATATTTGTAGACAGCTATTAAGTCTCCTCTCAGCCTTCTTTTTTGCAAGCTAAACATTCCCAGATCCTTTAACCGTTCCTCATAGGACATGATTTGCAGACCGCTCACCATCTTGGTAACTCTTCTCTGAACCTGCTCCAGTTTGTCTATGTTCTTTTTTATAGTGGGGTGCCCAGAACTGGACACCGTATTACAGATGAGGTATGACTAAGGAAGAGTAAAGGGGGATAATTACCTCACATGATCTAGACTCTATGCTTCTCTTAATACATTCCAGAATAGTGTTTGCCTTTTTGGCTGCTGCATCACATTGTTGACTCATGCTCAGTCTATCATCTATTAGTATGCCCAAGTCTTTTTCACATGTGCTGCTGCTTAGCCCAATTCCTCCCATTCTGTATGTGCCTTTTTCATTTTTCTTGCTCAGATGTAGGACTTTGCATTTCTCCTTGTTAGATACCATTGTGTTAGTTGCTGCCCACTGTTCAAGCTTTTCTAGATCTTTTTGAATACTCTCTCTCTCTTCTCTAGTGTTACCTATGCCTCCTAGCTTTGTGTCGTCGGCAAATTTGATCAGTTTCCCATCAATTCCCTGCTCCAGATCATTTATAAAAATGTTGAACAACACTGGACCTAGGACAGAGCCTTGTGGTATCCCACTTGATACATTCCTCCACTTGGATGTGCAGCCATTTATGACCACTCTTGGAGTACGATCACTTAGCCAGTTGTGAATCCACCTAACAGTTGCCTTGTCAATCCCATATTTGGTCATTTTTTCAATAAGTATGGTATGAGATGCTTTGTCAAATGCTTTACTAAAGTCAAGATATACTATATCCACCGCATTTCCCTGATCAACCCAGTCGGTGATTCTGTCCCAATGATGCCACACATCATCTCCATCAACTACCATAGTGGCCAAACAGCAGTAGCTGATTACCGGTAGACTAGAGAAGGGTCCAGTAGATCTTTTCTTTGCTGGGTTTTATACTGGGGTGAGAGCACTGCCTCCTCATAGGTTTGTATATATTTTCTAATCAAAAGGATTTCTGAGGTTTCATAGCGATATTAACTGGAGCGGTTCACATATGTCTTTAAAGCTAATACAAATTATCATTTTAACAAAGGGGGAAGCAGAATGTTCATGTAATGAAGAAGACCTAATTGTGCCTAGCAAGCACAATAATTAACTAACTATAGCTGCTTATATTGTTACGTTGACATAGGGGTATTTCAAAATGGGTATGCAAAAATTTGCTGTAGTGTCCTCTACACACTATATACGTCTGAAAAGGTTTGGCCACTGGGACCACACAAGGATGGGTTAGTCATATTACATAAAGAAGTGCGGCCAGCAATTCCCCTTTTCAAAATAATTTTGCAGCATGCTCTGCTCAACAATTGATGGGCTCAGTGCAATAATGACACATCTCACTGTTTTCGAGAAATTTGCAGTAAATTTGTTTCCCAATAGGTAGTCATGTACCGTATATTCCGGCGTATAAGACGACCTTTTAACCCCGAAAAATCTGCTTTGCAGTCGGGGGTCGTCTTATACGCTGGGTATACAAAAAAAAAAAAGTACTCCCCTCCCTCGTCATTCTGCGGCGCTGCTGCAGGCTGTCGCTCCCTCCTCGTCTCCGACAGAGCATTGCTTTCTGGAGGCGAGGCTTGAAATCACCGCCTCCAGAAAGCTAATGCTGTGATTGGCTAACTCACGCGGCGTCAGCCAATCACAGTCATTCGCTAACTCACGCGGCGTCAGCCAATCACAGTCATTCAATGACATCATTGAATGGCTGTGATTGGCTGAAGCCATCTGAGTTAGCCAATCACAGCCATTCAATAATGTCATAGAATGGCTGTGATTGGCTGACGCCGCGTGAGTTAGCCAATCACAGCTTTAGCTTTCTGGAGGTCGGGGATTTCAAGCTCCGCATCCAGAAAGCAATGCTCTGTTGGGGACGAGGAGGGAGCGACAGCCTGCAGCAGCGCCGCAGAACGCCGGGGGAGGGGAGTACTGTTTTTTTATTTTTGACACCGTATTCCCAGCGTATAAGGCGACAGTTCGGGGGGGGGGTCGTCTTATACGCCCAGTCACCTTATACGCCGGAATATATGGTATTTCATGTACTATGGGAAAAGTTCCTCTCGTCACGATGAACCCGAAGTTAGGTAGGATTTTAAATGTTTTTGAATTGTTTGGTGTTTGCTATATATAAAGATTATGTTTGATTACATGATAGATGGTGAGAGCCAACTTTTACAACAAAAGCAAAAATGAAAAAATATCCCAAGTGTGCAATGTATGCCAGAAACTGGCGTAAAGCATGCCAGAAGTCTATGCCAGCTCTTTGTAGGCGCATGGAGCAGCTGAGATGCACCTAATACATGAACAGGCATGCACCAATCTTAATAAATCTCACTCATAATTTTTCAGACATGTTTGTAAAGCCCAAGGCCGCCTGCAGACGGGCGGAAATTCCACCGCTGGAAGCCTGCATAGGATTGCGTTAACAAACGCATTCCTATGCAGACGGACGCGGTTTGGCCGCGCGAAATCTAGCGTGGCAAACAAACCGCGGCATGCTCTATTTCTGTGCGGGGCTCGCGGCTATTTAATTAACTGCGGATGGTCAATGCTTTCCTATGGGAGGCGGATTTGCATTTTTTTCACACACGGATTTGCTAAATATAATTTCCCTGTGGACATGAGGCCTAAGGCCCAATGCCCAAGGACGGAAATTCTGCGGCGAGATTCCACGTGGAATTTCCACCGTTGCACACTGCCATAGGATTGCATGCGTGCACGCAATCCTATGTAGACAGCTGCGATTTTGATCACTGAAAATCTGCACAGTAACAAATTCACGGCATGTCCTATTTCTGTGCCAGCACAGAAACGTCATCGCTGACTCGCCAGCTCTGCTCTGCGCATTTATGGCTGTGGGCCAGCCGACACTCCGCAAAGCAGAGAGAGGAGATGCCGGACGAGTAAGTGAGAGGTCACTGCAGGGGCACTGGTCGCATCCTGCTGCGAGAATCTCGCAGTCAGAATCCGACTAGGCTGTCTGCATGAGGCCTAAGGGTTAAAATCCCCAAAGGGCTTTGTTAACAGTTGTAGCAAAGTTTAATTTGAATGTGATAACTTCCTGTAACAAGTTATAGACTCATAGAATGGTAGAGTTGTAAGGGACCTCCAGAGTCATTGGGTCCAACCATCTGCTCAGTGCAGGATTCACTAAATCATCCCAGACAGATATTTGTCCAGCCTTTGTTTGAGCACTTCCATTGAAAGAGAACTCACCACTGGTATTATTGTATCATGTCACCACCGGAAGCTAGGGGTTTGACAGGGTTTGGATGCAGGAACACCGCTGTCACGCCCCTAGCTCCCAATTGGCTGAATTGCAGCAGGTCCTTGAAGGTCCAAGCAGCATCTGTATTGATATTAGCTCTAAATGCTTCCATGTTACAACTGTAATACTCTGCAGTACTGGGGTGCTCTCCTCCTACAGCTGTAACATGGACATATTTACAACTAATAATATAAGACTAACAGGAAACTAACCCTCCAGGCCAGGCAAACATCAATGCAGCCGCTGCTGCTGATATCAGTGTTCCCGGAGCAGGCCGGGCAGGTGTCTAGAGAGCGGCGGGCACGGAGCAGAGGACGAGCAGGCAGCTCCCCCGGCCCCATCTTCCGACCTCCCACCTGCCACAAACTTCTTAGCCCTCAGCCCAAAGTTCACAGCGGCGTCCGACAACTGGGGATGAACATCAGAGCCTGTTCCACTCATTGATCACCCAGTCAAAAAGTTTCTAGAATAATAAAGTCGTAGAGTTAAAGTGCCTTACCATAGAACAATTATTGTTCGGATCCCGCAATCCAGAGATAATCTGTACGATTATTGTTCAGTGTAGCGAGAAGTCTTTCACTTTTCATTTGTTGTCCAGTTTCTGCAGCCAGTTGTTCACTTGCCTGCTTACTATGAATGGAGGCAGGCGGATAGGAACAATCCCTGTCAAAAAGTTTCTAGAATAATAAAGTCGTAGAGTTAAAGTGCCTTACCATGGAACAATTATTGTTCGGATCCCGCAATCCAGAGATAATCTGTACGATTATTGTTCAGTGTAGCGAGAAGTCTTTCACTTTTCATTTGTTGTCCAGTTTCTGCAGCCAGTTGTTCACTTGCCTGCTTACTATGAATGGAGGCAGGCGGATAGGAACAATGCCTGTCCGCACTGCCTCCACTCAGTCAGCGATGTTCGTTTCTGTGTAAAAGCATAGGAACGATTATTGCTGGGATGACCTGATGGGCATCTGCTGCCCGAGAGATTGTTCCGTGTAAAAGTACCCTTTAGAGTTGGATAAATTAGCTTATCTTAAGCAATAGAAAAGCTGCTGTTATCCTAACATAACAAAAGCTATGGAAAAAGCTACTGAAAGAGCAAATAAACTGTGGCACAGAACATTTTCTTAATGTGTTAAGGCCGGGATCACACGACTGTATTGGAATTGCGTATTATGCGAGCTCTGTACGCCCGTGTGATACGTGGTAGCTCTGCTTATATTAGCGTATCGGAATTGAGTAATCAGCAAGTGCAAAATAGAACGCAGCATGTTCTATTTTGCTGTGTATATGCACGAGATAAACCCCCTATTCTTGTGTATATACCCACAGGCCATACGCAAATATATTGCAGGTATACACGTCATCGCTAAGCGGTGACGCTGGAAATATAAACAAAGAGTACGCGGTCATGCGCAGAACAATTTCACCACCCTACGCAGCCGCACACCGAGCATCACCATCAGTTACAAGCCTCCATTTTACTTTTACCCTCAAAGAGAGTCAGAGATTGTGTGGTCTGGCTTTTAGGTACTTATCGGCCATAACTACCTGCTTAATAATGTGTAGGTTCCCCAAGTGTGCATGTGTATGACCCTCTGAGGGTCATAGCATGGACTCCACAGCACCTCCGATTGTGTCCTATAGTATCCATCACCAAAATATTAGCATCAGGCCCTTTATATATTGTACGTTGCTAGGTAGGACTTCCATGGATCATACTTATTTTCCAGGCACATCCCAAAGGTGCTCAATCTGGGGAACTCTGTTATGTTCATAAGGCCAGGCAGGGCACATTATTCTGCCATTTGGGAATACCACTGCCATGAAGGCAGTACTAGGTCTGCAACAACGCTTAGGTAGGTGGTACGTGTAAAATTAATATACAAATGAATGTCAGGACCCAAGTTTTCCCAAATGAATCTACTCAGAAGATCAAACTGGCTCTGCTGACTTCTCTTCTTCCCATAGTACATATCCTGGTGCCTCTGGTAAGTGGTGCACACTCCTAGCTGTATACTTGATATAAAAGAAAATGTGATTTATCAGACCAGCTCACCTTCTTATACTGCTTCATTACCCAATTCTGATGCTCATGTGCCCACTGTAGGTACTTTCGACAGTAGACAGGGACCAACACGGGAAATTCTAAACTGCATGTAGCTACGCAACCCTATACAAGGCAAGCTGCAATAAATTGTGTATTCTGACATTATTCTATCATAGCCAGGATTTATTTTTTTCGGCAAATATTTCTTCAGTAGCTCTTTTGTGTGATCAGACCCAGATGCATGAATGACCCTTGAGTACCTGTGGCCCTGTCACAGGTTGTCCTTCCTTGAGTCACTATTCATAGATACTAACCACTGCATACCGATAACACAGACCTGCTGTTTTGGAGATGCTCTGACCAAGTTGTCTAACCGTCACAGTCTGGCCCTTGTCAGAGGCACTCAGATCCTCATGCTTTTCCATTTTTTCTGCTTCAAAAGAATCAACTTCAAAATCTGATTGTTTACTTGCTGTCTAATATATCCATCCTATTGACAGATTCCATTGTCACCAGATAATCAATGTTGTTCACGTCAACTTTCAGTGGATTCAAAGTTATTATGACTAATTATATACAATAGCTAGTGCACAAATGGTGAGACACTTAGTATAGCTCAAGAAATAGTGGAGTGGTCCACAGGAAAACAGTAGCAAAAGTGGTACCGCACATAGCAAAGTAGAGCTGGAGGTGGCAGGGATGGTATTAGTGTATCTTGACACCACCGGAAGCGCAGGGATTATATAGTACATAAGACGACTGGAGAGGAGTGATCAAAGATATGGAAATGTGGAAGGAGTAGTATAGCTGATAGCAGAAGTAAGGAATATCTGTGGACATCTCTTTGTACTTCATACACACATAATAAGACAGCAGAGGAATGTATGATGTAGTTATTCTCTGTTAGGCATGAGGTGAAAAGAACACCAAAAAGTTGTGTGATGTTGAAGGGAATCTGTCAGCTTAAACAGGTCCAAACTGCAGGCAGCGTGTTATAGAGCAGCAGGAGCTGAGCAGATTGATACATAGTTTTATGGTGAAAGATTGAGTGTAAGTGGTAATTTATTCATTTATATCTCCGCTCACTCTGAGCTGAGCAGTCCAGTGGGCGGTCCTATCAGTGATTGAAATATATCTGTGTATGACTCTGCATATAGGGGAGGCTGTCAATCACTGATAGCTCCACCCATTGGACTGTTCAGCTCAGAGTGAGCAGAGATATAAATGAATAAAATACAAGTTCCAGTGAATCTTTCCCCATAAAACTATATATCAATCTGCTCGGCTCCTCCTTCTCTATAACATGATACCAGCAGTTTAGACACAGTGTTCAAGCTGACAGATTCATTTACATATTCTTGTATAAGAAAAAAGACAAAAATATCATAGAGGATTTCCCTTAATTAGCGATAGGTATCACCTCTTTAATACTTTTGCTTTATTTTATACAAGTGTATTTAAGATCACACTTTTACTGGCTACTACAGTAGGACACCATTTCTGCTGTATACCAAAAGTTGCAAAATTGTGAGAAGGGAGTGTTGGAAAATATGAATTTATATTTGTATAATTACAGCACCATTTCAGAATCTATTGCCTGATATTAGGATGATAATCTCATTAAGGGACTGTAAAAAGGAGGGAGCAGAAATAAAACAATGGAAAGCAATTAAAATAATGACCTTAAGCTGCAGTGAGAGAATAAACACAGTCAAATGCTAATGCTAGTTATATGACCGCTCCTGGGGTTTAAAGTTCAGCTGGTCCTGTCGGCTACAGTGACATCCTGGTAACCCAACCAAGTCATCCCTGCTGGCTGAAAACAACAGGAAGGCACCGCTACTCTGCATAATGATGAAAACCCACATACTGGGCTTCATAATGGTAAAGATCTGATTACTATTGTGGTATCAAGTCTTCTATTGGAAAGTTCATTAAATGACAAAAGCAGATACAAACACATCCGGGACATGAAGGAGTTAACCAAGGTGTTTTCCCTTTAAACCAGAAATAAATGTTTAATCAGAAATGATTAGAGGAATTATGCAGAACTCAATAAAGGAAAAGAGAAAAAGCCGTGCGGCTCAGATCTCTTTTGTTTGATTCTGGATTTGACAATAAATCAAAGGAATATTTTTAGAAAGATTTGTTTTCCTTCATAAAAGCTGTCAGTAAAACGGAGACAAGTATAGAGTGAGAATCTGAACGCGCAGAGGCTCTTCGGTGTTGTATCCGGTCCCACATGAGCTACGGGAGACAAGTGCATACATCTGAACCTGATGGAGCACGCCACAATTGTTTTCCATCAGATCTGTTAATTATCCAATAAGAAGCCCTCTTTATACCTTCATACAAATTAGCGGCAGAAACAGAAACAATATGATGTCTAAGAGATTAGCATCTAGATAAGAAAGACAGAGGACCGCCAGCTCACAGACAGTACCATATATAACATCATAAATGCAGAATCTTCAATGGACTTTGTCAGGTGTTTTATAGATCCGTTGTATGACAGATTATACTGTTGCCACAAAAAGCAGTGGCCCAGTCTGTATCAATACTATTGTGTTTCCCCCAAAATAAGCCCTACCCTGACTATTCAGGATTTTCGGCAGAGGTGCTGAAATATAAGCCGTACCTTGAAAATAAGCCCTAGCCACACTACATAAAAATGGAATACATTACCTAGCAGGCTCCCTCACGCCGCGCCGTGTCCGCACTGTTCTCGCAGTCCTAGCCACTTGCATAACATCACTTCCTGGTTACAGGATTCACAAATTCCACTCTCAGGAAACGTTGTCTGTGATTGGTTCTTCGACCACCGCTCAGCCAATCAATGCTACGCTCGATGAACCAAGCACAGCCATTGCATTGGTTCATTGAATGCTGAACTGATTGGTTCTTTGACCGCTGCTTAGCCAATCACAGCCATTGATTCCTGTAGGCGGGATTCATGAATCCTGTAACCAGGAAGTGATGTTGTACAAGCAGCTAGGACTATGAGAACACCATAGACCTCTGGAGAGTGGCATGAGGGACCTGGACTGCACCTACTAGGTAGGTAAGTAAAATAAGACATTCCCTGAAAATAAGACCTAGTGCCTCTTTTGGGGCAAAAAAGAATGTAAGACAGGGTCTAATTTTTGGGTAAACATGATAGGAGCAGGTGCTGCTATTAGGTTACTAGCAATAACCATTGCTTGTATAAAGCTGTCGAAAAAGTAAAGGCAGCCCAAAATGTGAAGTGAAACAATCCCGGTCTAGTAATCTGCCTACTGGGTTCTGAAAATCGGCAAAACTGGAAACCAGCGAAACTAGAAGACAACAAAACTAGAGGTTTGACTGTGTTGGGGCACCATATGACGGATTTATAAAGGACTGTATAGAAGTCAGACATGCGCAGTGCAGATTTTTTTTTTATGTTTATTTTTTTCCTGCGCTATCGCTAGGCCATGCAGAAGGTCGGATGGCTTCCCTTGACTTTAAGGGAAGCCGTCCGCATAGAATCCGTGCAAAAATGGAGCACGCTGCGATTTTTTTCTCGGCGAGCAAAACCCACAATTAATTTCTGATAGTGTGCAGGAAGAATCAATTTCCCATAGCATGCTATGAACAGTACTGGCTTCGGATCCGCGGTGCGGATGCCCGCTGCAGATTCCTCAGCAAAAATCCACCTGTATGCAGGAGAGTTCTGTTACATTGGTGCAATAGTATAGCTATTACAGTCGCAGTGGTCTCATTAACAATGGGCCCCAAACCAAGTGGGACCCCCACACTACATCAGGGTGAAGTGTCTCATGAAGATGCTGTACAGGTAGTATGAAAGCAGCAGCTGCAGGAGAGAAATCCTGCCCACTAGTCAGCGCCCTCTACAGATCCAACTAGACCCTGCAGATCCTGTAGCTTCATCCTCCTTCCCATCTCTCTCCTGAACCTTCCTGTAGCTTATGTTAATTTTAGTGCGGTTTTCTGCAAAAAATAAATTGTGCAGTTTTGCTGAGATGATAATTACACTAAAATTGCCTAATTCTGCTGCGATTATAAAAAAAGAGCAGGTCTGAAAAGTGACAAGTTATGTGTACTGAAAACTCAGCCCCATCTCCATGTGTATTTAGCACTGATTCAGAGGCATAGCTAAAGGTTTGTGGGTTCTGGTGCAAAAGGTAAAGAGGTTATGAACTAATGATGTGCTATCCTCAGGATAAGTCATGAATAGAAAATTGGTGGGGGTCTGTTGCCAGGGATCGCTACCATATCAGCTGTTCACTGGGCCGGGGTGCTTGTGCACTGGAAGAAGCAGACAGCTTTATTCTCACTGCAAGGCTTGGTATTACAGGCATTAAATGAGTGGGAGCTCAGCCTGCAATACCAAGTCTGAATGCTGCATTGAGAACAGAGCTGCAGAAATTAACTCCATGCACAAGCACATGATCCTGTATGGCAGACCCCCTCCCAAACTATTACTGGTGATGTATCCTGTGGCATCCCCATTGCTGTTGGCACACTGAAGCATACAAGAACCTAAAGAGAGGGTCTAGCACTAGCAAGGATGGAAGAAACACTTAGGCCACCTTCACGCGAGCGAGAAAATCGCGCAGGATTTGTACGTTACGAGACGCAAAAATCTTGCACAAATATGAACCCCATTTCCTATCTTTGTGCGTGCTCTCGCCTCACACAGCCCATTGTTTTCAATGAGGCCAGTGGCAGCATTGCACCACATGCTAGGTACACACAATGCAAGGTCTCCTATTGAAAACTATGGGAGAAACTCAGCGATCTTCCGCCGTGGCTGACAACCACACCGGAGGATTGCTCCTTCCCGAAGTGATGCAAGGCGGTTTTGACACAAAACACCTCGCATCCATAGGGAAAATGGATGTTGTCAGCAACATCATAGGCTGCTGTGGATCTGAAAATCAGCAACATGCTACAACTACTTTTGTCAAAAAAAAAGATCAAGCCCCTAGAGGGAGTTGTCGAAATCAAATGAAACTTTATATGTGTGATTGTAACATTGATATAAGTAAGTGTTTACAATATTAGAGCAAAAGGGTAATTTAGTCGGAAAACTGAACACTTGAAAGGAGGCTCTAGTACCTCTAGCTTGTGATGTGGGTGGGCAAGGAGGCACATAGGTTCCGGATGGTATCCTGCCGTATGTTAGTCCACATTTGCTGTAACTGAGCCTCAAACTAGCAACATTGTGCAAACTTGGCAAAGTTGGTGTCCCAGATGGCCCTCTAAATGTTCTATTGGCAATAAATCTGGTGACTGGGCAGGCCACGGACATGTGGTAATGTTGTGGAGACATTCCTGTGTTACTCTTGCTGTGTGCGGCCGAGCATTATCCTGCTGGAAAATGCCTCTTGGAAGCCCTACATGTGGCTGCAGGATGTCCTGAACATATCGCTGAGCTGTCACTGTCCCTTGTACCACTACTAGGGGTGACTGTCATATTCGATGACCCCCCCAGATCGTCACACCAACAATGGGGGCAGTGGTCCCATACATGAACATGACCGTCATCAGTGCCCAATCCTTCTACAGTGAAGACGATCCTTCAACACTACAGCAGACAAGTTTCATTGCTCACAATGCCACTGCGAATGGAGGTGATGGTGGGTATCAAAGACAGGTGGTGGGCAATACATCAAAAAGACCATACAGCTTCTCACACTACAATAATGTGCCCCCGTCTCAAACTCTGGTAACGGAGCAAAATCTTTTTGATTGCGTTGTAGAAGCATCTAGTAGTCAACAAGCTCTACAGAAGCGGAAAAAGAGACCCACTATACAAAAGGAGCGTCCAAGAGCCTTTTTATAGGCAAAGGTGGAACCACTTTTAGGGCCCCAGGTGACAAAACCATTCATCTAATCAAGCCACAACTCTAATCATTTGCATAGTTGCATTTGATGTAACAGCGAAATGACCATTCCTTCTAGGTGATTGATGTTTTTGGACAAAGAATGTATTTGGCCGCGCTTTAATAATTTGGTGCTGGTGTATTTTGGGACTAGTTAATGATGTTCTATTATCAGATCTAGCAGACATTAAAGCCTTTCTGCTTAGATGTGAAACATATGAAAATGGTCAAACAAAGAAGAATTCCTACACTATGCAGGTCAATCCATTATTCAAAAACCATCCACCCATTTTACCAGTGAACATTGACCAGTATCTTTTGTTGGAAAAGGGGGACACCGTAATTAAAAGAGTCTGCGTTCTTTCTTTCTTACAGTTCATGCACATAATTAGCAATCTCCAGCCAATAGATTATTTTACACCTAAACATAGAAAGCGTCCCATTGGTTGGAGATGGTCAATTACGTGCTGTACATAATGACGCTGATGAGTAGTACATGACTACAGAACGTAGTAACACAGTATTTTCCACACCTTTTGGTGGCCTGTAGTTACTACTTTCTCATCTGCAAGCAGTGTTCCCTCTATGGCTGGGTTCACACTACCATTTTTTTCCCACTGTTCAGATCCATTCTCGGAGCTCAATAACAGAAAACTTGAAGTGCCAAATTCCATTATATGCTGCCGCATCGGTGGCACTGGCTATAATGTGGTCTGTTTACTTCCAGCATGTGGAGAGAAATTTTCCTGAATGAAGTAGTGCAGCATGCCATGTTATTTCATCTGGGATTTCATGCCCGATCTGCGCGGGAGACTTGCAATGGAGCTTCCAAAGAAAATGTGAACTAAGTTTATGCTGTGCACTCTGGAAAGGGAAGGGTCAAAAGCAACATACCAAGGGCTCTTTCACACAAGTGTCTTTTTGACTCAATGTAGTGCGCCAAAAGAAAAATCGCACCTATTAGAACCAATTGTTTCCTATGGAAACATGTTGATGGAGAAATTTTTGCTGCGCCCAAAAAGCGCTCCGACAAAAAAAAAAGGACCTCAGCGACTGACATTCAGTAACTCAAATCTTCTGCTGCGCGAACAGAAATGACCTGACCCAGCTTTGGACCATTGGGCGCAGGAGTTTCTATAGACTCATATGGGAGACTATGCAACCCAGCCGGCAGAGGGAAAATGAGGGATTCCCTGTAGTGGGGAGAGAAGGGTTGCCCTGCAGGATGTAATTACTTTGGCTGTCATTATGCCTTTTAGCCCTTAAAGTACCCAATAGCGGCACAGACGTTAATGGATAGTTTAAGGGCTAAAAGTCATGAGGACAGTCAGTATAATTACCTCCTGCACGGTAATCCTTCTCTCCCTCCAACAGGGAATTCCCCCACAGCGTGGAAAGAGAGAGTGGGACTGGAGGGATTCCCTGAAGGGATCCACCATAGTGGAGGAGAGAGGGGTCATGACTAGAGAGTGGCGAGGCTAGCGGGGAGAGAGAGCAAGGGGCTGAAAGGAACTCTCCAAGGGAATCCATCATAGCAAGGAAAGAGGGGGCGGGGCTAGAGGGAACTTTCTGAGGGATTCCCCCATTCTCTCTACTATGGAGAATTCCCTCAGGGAGTCTCCTCTAGCCCCGCGCTTTCGCTCCCTCCTATGGGGGATTCCTTCTAGCCCTGTAGGTACCAACAGCAGCTAACAGCGGGATATTTAAAACTTGCTGTTTGGGACTTCAGGGATGCTGCTGCGATCTCTTGCTCTCTCGTCCCCGAGCTCCCGAACAGCAATGCTGTGAATGGGTGATTTTAGTTCTAATTAAGCTCGGGACTTGTGCAAACAAAAATCATCCATTCATGCACTTCGTGCGCAGTTAGCCGTGTTTCTTTGACGAGCTGAATTTGGGCGCACGTAGGTCCCTTGTGAGAAAGAGCCTTAAGGGTATGTTCCAATGTAGGGGATTTTCTGCAGCGGAAAATCCACACTGACAGACGTGGATTTTGATGCAGATTTACGCCCCTGCATTTAAAGAGGTAGAATCCATACTGAAAACACTCAGCATAAATTGACATGCTATGTAAAGGTTTAAAATCTGCACCACATGCCTTTAAGGGCTTAAAAAAAAATACATTACCTATATTTATAATGGAAAATACATATTTGTATCGTCTTATCCATAAAACATACCACACAGTAACATAGAAGTCTGATTTATTAAAATAATATTTTTACTGCATAGTGAAAGCCATCAGAAATAAATACACAACTCTAGAATTGCGCTTTTTCTGGCCATCCGGTTTTCAAGAAAAAATGTAATTTAAAGCGATCAAAAAGTCATATATACCCCAATAGTACCAATAGAAACCTCAGGTCATCCCACAAAACACAATTGTTAACACAGATGCATCGAAGAAAAAATTAAAAAAACTATAGTGAACAGAATATGCTGACAGGAGGTAATTTTTAAAAATTTTTAAGTAGTATAAAACAAACTAGATATATTTGGAATTGTTGTAATTGTACAAGCCCACGAAATAAAGTTATATCATGTTTGCTGCAGTGCTATGCCAAAAAAAGAACAATACCCTCCCACCCTAAATGGCGCAATTGCGTTTTTTCCATTTCAGTTCCCTTAGAAATTTTTAAAAAAGGTTTTTAAGTACATTGTAATTATATAGTACAATTGAAAAATACAACTAATCCTGCAAAAAAAAGCTCATATAGTTAAGGCCGCCTGCAGACGGGCAGAAATTCCGTGGCTGGGTTCCCCGCAGAATTTCCACCTGTACACGCCTGCATAGGATTGCATTACAATACGCAATCCTATGCAGACGGCCGCGGTTTGTCTGCACAAAATCTCGCGCAGAAAACAAACTGCGGCATGCTCTAATTCTGTGCGGGGCTCTCAGAGCCCCGCACAGAAACGTCACTCCCCAACCGCCGGCAAATGAAAGGGCCGGAGCTGCGGGAGCGGGTGAGTTCTGCACTGCTCTCTGCAGGCACTCGGGTTGGGTCCCGATGCGAGAATTCTCGCAGCCGGATCCGACCCGGCCATCTGCAGGCGGCCTTTAGGGCGCCCACCCACTGGCGTTAGCGATTTTCGTGCGTGAAAAACGCCGCGTTTTCCGCGGCGTTTTTTGCCGCGTTCTCGCGGCTTTTCCATTAATTTCCATTGACTTTCATGGGTGCATATGCAACTGACAGTTCCTATGTTAAAAAACGCAACGCAACGCAAAAAAAAACGCCAGTGGACAGGAGTACATTCAATTCTAATTGCTCTTGAGAAAAAACGCAAAACGCAAAGAAAAAAAAACCGCCAGTGGGTGGGCGCCCTTAGTCAGCAGAAAAATTTAACATTCACGTAATGAAAGTAGAGAAGAGAAAACAAAGACAAAACAAAAAATGGCCGTGTCCTCAAGGAGTTAAGATTATCAGCCGTCTACTAAATCATATGCAGTATTCAGTGCTATTAAAACATCAAATGACCTTTTATTTTCCTGCAGATCAAAGGATAGATTTCCTATTACAATACTTGATATTTAGTATAGTAATATTTCCTTTGAATGACCAACAACCTTTAGCTGTTGCTCGAATGTTACTAAACACAGCAGGACTGGGGAACAAGAGTGAGGACAGAAGAAACACACGGATATGCTCTATTAACCAGAGGGAAAAACATCACACTCTTACTTGGTGTTGTCAGAGTCGATGGTGTGAAACAGCTTCTCAAGTTCTTCCTCGTTGAGGGTCCCATCTGAGAAAAAGGCCTGGAACTCCTCCAGAGACAACTTCCCATCATCTGGAAGAGAATCATCGGTGAAGAACATGTCCAGAAGAGGGATCACTTACTTCAATCAGGTTTTAAAATACAGCTAAACTCACAATTATCCTTTAAGATGGAAACAGATCTTATGGCAATTATGGCATATAAAAAACAACCATTTGACAAGTTTTTATTAGTGTATTTCATAAGTTAAAATAAAACAAGTGACCCTTGAGCTTCAAAGTTAATTGGGATGATAAGAGCAGATTGGTTCATAATTGATCTACTTAAATTCTATGATCAACGAGTTTAATAAAGTGAATTATCATTCATGACTCATCAGATTGCTAAGGACAGAAAGATAAAAACTTAAAAAAAATGTATTATTGCAATCAGGCTGGTTTGCCAATTACTCCGAGTGCTGACCCATGCATAATTTCCATCATTGTTATGTCTACTACCTGTACTACACTTACACTGTCCAGCAAGGCTCACAGTGTTTCCCAATAGATTTCTATTACATTGGTGAATACACTGGTAAATTTGTCTAAATTCTTCTTTATCAGCAGCGTCTAGTGGTTAGCACTACTGCCCTGTAGTGTTGGGGTCCTAGGTCCAAATCTGGGGCAACATCTGCATGGGGTTTGTATGTTCTCAGTGTTTGTGTGGATTTCCTTCCAAAAACATACGGTGGTAACAGCCAAATACAGATTGTGAGCCCCGTGGTGACAGGGTCCAATATAAGTGATGGCAATCTAAGTACAGGGCTGTGGAATATGTATGTGTTACATGAATGAGTAAAATAAATTATGCTAATGATGTACTCCTTTTGAAAGTCTAGCAAGACCTAGATAACAAAACACACAAATATATGTGTGTAAGCAAACACAAGATGGAAAAATACTGTTATAGCTTTATAAAGGGTAAGAAATGTATAGTATGCGTAAAACTGTCATAGGTATATAGAAGATAAAGATAGTATACGTAAAACTGTCTATTACAGGTCCCCTGTCCACTACATAGGAAATGTATGTCCACTGTCACAGAAATATAGATTTTGCGTATGTCCACTACATTCCGGCGGCAGTATCACACTACGTGCCATGTGCACATGATGTGAGGTCTTCTATTGAAAACAGACGCTGTCAGCCACGGCGGATAATTGTTTCTTTCCCAAAGTGATGCAAGGCTGTTTTGACATCAAAACGTCTCATATCCTCAGGGAATTCACATAGTGGGGAGAGCGATATGGGGGTGGGATTCACGGCCCGATATCGTGCTTGCCAGTGTGAAGTTAGCCATGGAGCGCTCTCACACAAGTGTTTTTTTACTGTGTATTATGCACTGTGTAAAATGCACAGTAACAAACTTTACATTTCTTGCCTCTCACACACAGCGCACAAAATGCATGCGCAAAAAAAATGCAGCATGGACAATCTTGGCGCGTATTACAAGCACACACATGCCAAGGTAGTGTATGGGGAATGGTCGGCAATGCATAGCGCACTGTTGTGTGCTCCCCACACGGTAAACGCTTGTAGGAGAGAGCCCTGAAAAGTACCTGCATTTTTAACTAGCTATTTTCTTGCTAGCTGTATTGTAAAACTTTTCAGCTCATTGTACTTCTATTGAATGGGATAGATACAGTGGTAGAAAAAGGAAGGAGGTGGAGCTACTCTGATGAGGATCCTGTTACGGCATACTACCCGTGATACGCCAGACCAGGTGCCCTAGATTTCATCCACAACCCCTGTCCCTGCTTGCTTGCCTCCACTCCTGGCTAACTGGGCGGCGGTCCCTACTCTAACTAGGGACCGAAAAAGGGACGCTGGCGTACCTGGATGGAAAGGGTGGAATACTGACAGAAAAGGCAGATGTAAATAACCAACACAAACAATACTAAGAAGAACTGAGGCAGATGGAAAAATAGCGAGGTATAGCAGACAAGCTGACAGAAGCAGGAGACTAACAGAGGCAGACTAGCTAGCACACTGAGGGAAACCAATAACTGGCAATGATTGCAAGTCTCTACCTGACCTTTAAACAAAGCCTCTGCCCAGGAACAGAGGGAGACAGCCAACTGCAAACAGAAAATAATAAAAGGGAGCTCGTGCACGGCAGCTGCACTCACAGGTGCGTGCGCGCCTAGCGCCGTGCGCCACCAGCACCACGCAGGCCAGGCACCCGCGCCCCCGACAGCCGAACAACAAGCCGGGGGACGCGTCCCGACTGCAGGACCCCACAATCCGCCGCCCCAGGAGGACCAGCAACCGCCGCATGGTAACAGATTAGGTGTGGAGAAGGTAAAGGTAAAGCCCCCTTGTGCAAGCATCCATTCATGACTGACTCCTAGGGTGATATCACATGGTGACGTTTTCTTGGCAGACTGTTTTTGCGGGGCGGTTTGCCATTGCCTTCCGCAGTCATCTTTTCCACCCCCAGCAAGCTGAGTACTCATTTTACTGACCTCGGAAGGATGGAAGTCTGAGTCAACCTTGAACCGGCTACCTGAACCACACAGGGATTGAATCCGCAACCTTCGGTGTGGAGAAGAGTTGAGTGTAAAAATATATAAATGAAAAGTCAAAAACAAAACTAATTATTATTGTATTATAATATATTTTTACTTTTTTCTCTTTGATTGAAATTTATGACATTTTTAAGTATATTTATATTAACTTTATTCTTTGATTGAACTATTTTAGACTGAATTGATGGGAATGATTTTATGTGTTCTTATGCATATATTTTGTTTAGTATTAGAAGAATTTTTATCACTACAATGCAATTTTAGTCTGATATAAATAATTGTACGCGTTTTCAAACAGAATTTTATTTTATTTCATTTTTTTCAGTTTCAATTCCTTACTTTACCCTTTTGGACTCGTCTTTAAATTATTGTTTTCATTTTTCTACTGACACCACTGTTGTTATTATATTCATTATACGCTAGTGTGTCTCCAGCGAGAATGAAGAAAAGGCACGTTTGCCTCAAAACGTTTTGAGTTAAATGAAAAGGTGTGCCTGCCTCAGAACGCTGCATGTCTATTTGCTGGCTCTCATTAAAAAAACCCCAAAAATTCCTTTCAAACTTCAAGCTTTTGTACGTTTGTCTCTACTTCTATTGAATGGCAATTTTCTGATGCATGCCCTGAGTGTCGCATTTATGCTTTATCACTAATTTGCACTTCATGACGGTCACTTAGCTGTACAATGTACTGATTTTATGTTGATATTAATAAAAAGATTTGCAAAGACAAAAAGAAGACACCTGCATTTGTTTTATTATACATCATATATTGCGATTAGAACGTCTTAACGACTACTTTTTAGCAGTTTTGCACGTTTAATGACCATAACTTTTTGCAGTGTTTTGTTTTTTTGCGACACATAGGCATAGGAATAGAAAAAAAACATAAAATACTGAAATAAAATGGCTTTCCTATTTTGCTAGTCATTTTGATACATAATATGCATAGTCTTGGTTGAACAGGAAGACTATGGTGATGGCTTGGTCTGCTTTTTTAACCTTTATTTGTATTTTATATTTTTTTTACTTTTGTATTTATAATTCTTTTTTTTTATTTTACAGTTTTCCACTGTAAGGCTGGGTTCACACGGGGAGGAATTGCCGTGGAATTTTCGTGCGGACTTTCTGCACTGTAATTCCGGTTGCAATTTTAATCCCAGGATAAAACAGCAAAGTAGAACAGAATTGCAAAAATCTCGTCCACACGCTGCGGAGAAACCGTTGCGGCCAAGCTGCAATGAAACGGACATGCCACGCGTAATTCAAAGCCGCGGTATGTCAATTTTATCGCCGTCTCCGCTGCAGCCATCTCTCCTCTATGGGGAGAAGCAGCCGCAGCGGAATGCAGGCGGCGAAGCAGCTTCAAAATCCATGCTGGATGGCGCTAGTTTTAAAGTAGAAATCGTGCGGCATTTCTGTGCGGTACCGCTGTGGTCATTCTGCAAGATTTCCACGGGATTTACGACCTGTGTGACCGCAGCCTAACTTAAGCATCCATAGGAGCCCCATTTATAGGGGAAACAGCCATCTGTTATGACACTAGAGGCTGTCACAACAAATATGATGCTGCTAAGACTCATAAGCTATGCCATGATGGGAGATCACCCAACAATCACGCGATCACTGGTTTCAAAGTAAGCAACACTGCTTCTGACTCTATTCATTACACAGCACTTAAGTGTTATGAAGACTTCCAAAGAGAAAATAGAAGCAGTAATGCCCCACTTCAATCTTCTCCTGCTCTTACTAGATTTTAGGAGCTGTAAACAAGCAACCAAATACATTGGGACTTGTCAAATAGCAATGGGCAGTTGTTAGAGGGATTGTGCTCCTGGCTATTAGGGCATATGATCATCATAGATTGTGGTCCCTCACTCGGGACTTCCCCCTGTCGGACCCAAAAAGAAGACACATTTAGCAAGAGTTGCTCTTGTTCTAGTGAACCTTCTGCCATCCTGGTATTACAGGACAGTCATTCATGTGAATCGCCATCTCATAATACTACAGATCCTATGCCGGAGAGACAGAAGGGGGAAACATATAGATGGCCAAGGTTTCCCTTGACAAAGTCGTCAGCTTGTCAGGGTCACCAAGAATGCCCACTGCAATCAGACGCTTCCCCCAAGCTCCTCATTCTGTAAGGGGTAGTGCCAGGGGCTTAACTATAAGAGGTGCAGAGGGTGCAGTCGCACTTGGGCCCAGGAGCCCTAGGGGGCCCATAAAGTCTCTCTTCCCCATATTGCAAACCAATACTATCAATGAAGCTTTATAGTTGGGGGCCCAGTTCCAGATTTTGCACTGGGACCCAGCAGCTTCAAGTTACGCCTCTGGGTAGTGCATTTTGGTACAACTCTTTTAAAAGGGTTAAAGAAAATCTGCCATGTAATGGAAAGCCATTAGATGTCCTTATATGTACACAATCCCCTACTTTACAGCATGTGCCCTGTCTCATCCAGCTGATCTACCTGAACTCAGAATTTATCTTTTGTGGTCCTTGTAAATAAATGCAGAGAAATTTTGCTACAATTGGCAAAAATGTTCGATGCAAAACTTATTTTATGTATTTTACGTAGTCCTAAACTGAAATTCATCGCTGTTTAATTGTAAATTCTGCAATTCTCCTGGTGAGCAATCAAAAATTTGTAATTCTTCACTTCATGTAAAAGACAAAACAGTTGGATCTGACAAATTTCGTTGAGCCCAGGTTCCTCCTACATGCCTATAGATTTGACTCATATCAGATAAATATTGATGGATATTTTGATATTATTGAAAAATTATACCCTCCCAGATAATTTCCCAAATTCCTCCCCAACTGTGTCTTGCAGTAGACTTTCAGTTGATAAACTATGAATAAGAGTACAATTTGTGAAGACAATATTTTTAAGCACAATGTATTCCCAGGCACAGGTCATCATTGATTTTATAGGCACAGTTATTTCATGTCTTCACCCAGAAGTGTCTAAAACATATAGTAAATGTGGTGCAAAGCATGTTTGACAATTTTCTATGTAATGTTGACAACACAAGGTTATGTTATAGTCTGCACCAGAAAACTGCCACATTTTTTAAAGCAAATAATCCCCAATATCTACTGAATATGCGCAAAACATAAAAAAATTACTTAAGTTTAACGCTCCAACCAGTTTTGCATTACATGTAGAAATAGGCAGTGTTTGTAATGGGAACCAGTATTCTGCAATACACCCACCTTTATGTTTTCCCCACCCCAGGACATACAAAACAGATTACACCTCCAGCCGGACCATCGCCCCTGAAGCTCTGACTAAAAGTCCCCTGCATTATCATTGGTAGCAGAACATAAACTCCACAAAACTTTCTTACAGTCAAGGAGGCAAGTCAACACAACCAAGTGGGTGAAACACTAACCTTTGACCATTATAAGATGTGGCCCTAAGTTAACAGTTATCATTTAAAGAAGCATATAGATAAAGAAAAAAATAGTCCATAAAACCTTCTCTGTACTTGATCATAAAAAGTTCTATAAAAAAAACAAAAAACACTTTCTCCAAACAATAAGACTCTTCTTCTATGAATCGTATATAGGTTTAAAGGGGATATAGAAAACTCCTACCTGTTTTCAGCTGTGATAGAAAATCTTGGAGCATCCTTTTAGCCATTTTGTAAAGCAAAAAATGAATCTGTGGCATTAAGAAGAGCGATCGAAACGCCCTCCTCAGTGGCAGAGAAAACACACGCTGTCACTTGTTCATCGTCAATAATTTAGGGATCTCATTTAGGAATCTCCTTGAAGATTGGGAGCCCCGCAGAGCGTAATTACCAATGTACATAGAAAGAGCGTCCCTGTTCCGTTTAATTGGATACACAAAGCAGCGTTTAATCTAGTAGGAAAGGTCAGGGCATGGCTGTATTATAAATTAATCTGTTATGGGTCGTTTTAGACTTACTGGAATGTATAAAAAAGAGAGTGTTTAAAGTGTGAATTGCTTGTTTACGTCAATGAATGCAATATAAACAAGTCTTCATTTCATGGCTATAAAGAGTTTCTTTAATTAGGCTCCATATAGGCCGCCTGCAGACGGGCGGGTCGGATCCGGCGGTGAGAATTCTCGCCGCGGGACCCGACCCGAGCGCCTGCAGGGAGGAGCGCGTACTCATCCGCGCCCGGCGGCCCCGGCTCTTTCATGTGCCGGCTGACGGCGCATGCGCATGCGAGCCCCGCACAGAAATAGGACATGGTTGGTTTGTTTGCCGCGGCCGTCTGCATAGGAATGCGTATTGTAATGCACTCCTATGCAGGCTTTAAGTGGCGGAAATCCCGCCGCGGGATTTCCGCCCGTGTGCAGGCGGCCTTACTTTTGACTATTGAAAACCTGAAAATTCAGGTTTGAACATGGCTCAAGGCTCAGGGCTTTCTTGCAGCCATCGCTTATTGTGCACCTTTACACTTAATTCATTTATTTGTTGTATGTGCAGACATTTATTTTCTATATGCAATGCATTTGTGTAGAAGTGGCTAACTACACTTTTGTCATGCATTCCAATCTCCCATCCGTGTCAAGTGGTTCAATGATAGCACATACTAGCTCCCTTGCTGCAGCACGTGAGCTAGTATCGTTAGCTCTCAGCGGGGAGGCTGGGGGAGAGTTCTCTCATCGCGCTCCCACATACCTCTCCATTGACTTCACATACTGAACGGACGCTATTTACACTGAACGATGAGTGATTAGCTCATCGTCCATCATTAATGCAGTACTGAACAGCCGCTATGTTAAGTTAATGGAGAGGGAGTAAGTCGAGAGAAATCTCCTGCAGCTGCCCCGCACTCCTGCGAGCAAACCAGCGCTTCTAGATCCCGTGCAGGAGCACGGGAGAGAGGACACACAGGGACGACTGGCGGGCATCATTTGTCCGACATTCGTCGCGTCTAAATGCACCCTAAGCCAGGTACCCAGCTTTCCTATTCATGCGAAGGCTTTTTAGTCTAAACAGAGGGTCTATAGAGCTAGGTACCCATCCATTAAGTTTCGCCTTGACGTGGCGGATGGGCATACATGGATTTATCCAGATCGTCAAATAAGGGTCTTGCATTTTTATGTGGTTAGTACAAAAAATCATTATGCATTTGTTTACAGATATTAAGTGTATCGGGTGCAGAAGCACATGTTTGTTATAGTGTGAACATGGCTCATGGTTCTTAGGGCTCGTTCACATGGGCTACAAAATCATGCAGGAGTTAGCCACACACAGAAAAAAAAAATTTGGAAAATTCGCCAGAAAACTTTGTGAATGGACGATTTCCCGCTATCAAGTCCTGAGCTTAGTTAGCGGTGAAATTACCAATTCACACGATTGCAAGTTTCTTGTCACTGAAAAAAAAGTGCTGCTGCTCTGGGAGAAGAGAGAGATGAAGGAAAGCCACATGGGGCTTCCCTTCATTGCTGGGGACTCCCTTCATCTAAGCAGGTCTGGAGGAATTCCCCAGCAGCGGGTCTGGATGAACTCCCCAGCAGAGGAGCTGGGGGAATGCCCCCATAGCAGGGAAAACCCTCCAGGTCCCCTGCAGAAAAAACCCTCTCTCCCTGCTACGAGGGAATTACTCCAGCTCCGCTGCTGGGGAATCCCTTCATCCCCACAGCGGGGGAATCCCTCCAGCTCCCCTGCAGGGGAATACCTCTCTCCCCACTGCAGGGAAATTCCTGCAGCTGCACTGCTGGGGAATTCCTCCAGACCTGCTGTGGGAAATTACCACACTGCGGGGAACAGCAGGGGAATCCCTCCAGACTCGCTAAGATGAAGGGAGTCCCCGGCGATAAAGGGGGTTTCCCCATGACTTCCCTTTATCGCTCTCTCTCTCTGAAGTAAAGGGAATTCCCCAGCGCTTCCCTTTATTGTTGTCTTTCTCTCCCCACTGTTGGGAAATCTATTCATCACCCTTTGCCAGCCAGCTCACATAGTCTCCCATTTCCTGCCAAAAGATAGGTCAAGGCCTATTTTTTGATGCAGCAGGGAATTGCAGTCACTGAATTCTGCGGCTGATGTCCTATATTTTCTGTTGCGATTTTTTGACGCTGCTACAAATCACTCATCTGAAGGTTTCCATAGGAAACAATTGCTTTTATTAGTCGCAATTTTTTGACGCATGTAACTTTGCTGCAGAAAATCTTCCATGTGTAAGAGGCCCATAACAATTAATCGTTGGAATGAGTCATTTGCTTTCAAACAATATGTGTTTACTAGAGATGAGCAAACGTACTCGTCCGAGCTTGATACTCGTTCGAGTATTAGCGTGTTCGAGATGCTTGTTATTCGAAAGGAGCACCACGCGATGTTCGAGTTACTTTCACTTTCATCTCTGAGACGTTAGCGCGCTTTTCTGGCCAATAGAAAGACAGGGAAGGCATTACAACTTCCCCCTGCGACGTTCAAGCCCTATACCACCCACCTGCAGTGAGTGGCTGGCAAGATCAGGTGTCACCCGAGTATATAAATCGGCCCCTCCCGCGGCTCGCCACAGATGCGTTCTGACAGAGATCAGGGAAAGTGCTGCTGGTGCCGGAGCTGCTATAGGGAGAGCGTTAGGAGTATTTTAGGCTTCAAGAACCCCAACAGTCCTTCTTAGGGCCACATCTAACCGTGTGCAGTAGTGTGGAGGCTGCTTTTTGCAGTGTTGCACAATTTTTTTTTTGTATATCGGCCGTGCAGAGCATTGCACCCTGCAGTAATTATACATACTCCAGGGCCAGTAGTGGTGGTGAGGCAGGGACAGAAGACATTTATTGAATATAGGCAGTGGGCCTTTCCAAAAACATTTGGGAAAAAAAATGTATTTGGGCTGCCTGTGACTGTCCTCAGTGTACTGGGTCTGTGCTGGGGGTAGTTAGCCTAAGTCATACGCAGCCAGCTAAGTGTTACAGCAGGCTTGCGCAAAATTATTTCCTGGCTCTGTGTTGGCTGTTACATCACCGCTGTATTCCAGTCCACACTGCAACAGTCTGCAGTCATTTTACATACTCCAGGGCCAGTAGTGGTGACGCAGAGAGAGAAGACATATACAGTGTATATAGGCAGTGGGCCTTTCTAAAAACATTTGGGAAAAAAAATCTATTTGGGCTGCCTGTGACCGTCCTCAGTGTACTGGGTCTGTGCTGGGGGTAGTTGTCCTAATTCATACGCAGCCAGCTAAGTGTTACAACAGGCTTGCGCAAAATTATTTCCTGGCTCTGCTGTGCGTTCCGTAAGCGAAGTCAGCCTCCAACCACAGGCCAATAAGTGGCACATTTAATTACAGCGTTCTGTTTCTGCACTACTGGTAATACAGCATGCTGAGGGGTAGGGGTAGGCCTAGAGGACGTGGACGCGGGCGAGGACGCGGAGGCCCAAGTCAGGGTGTGGGCACAGGCCGAGCCAGTGCGGTGGTCAGGGGTAGAGGCAGGGCCAGACCGAATAATCCACCAACTGTTTCCCAAAGCGCCCCCTCGCGCCATGCCACCCTGCAGAGGTCAAGGTGCTCTACGGTGTGGCAGTTTTTCACAGAGACGCCTGACGACCGACGAACAGTGGTGTGCAACCTTTGTCGCGCCAAGATCAGCTGGGGAGCCACCACCACCAGCATGCGCAGGCATATGATGGTCAAGCACCCCACAAGGTGGGACGAAGGCCATTCACCGCCTCCGGTTTGCACCACTGCCTCTCCCCCTGTGCCCCAACCTGCCACTGAGATCCAACCCCCCTCTGAGGACACAGGCACTACCGTCTCCTGGCCTGCACCCACACCCTCACCTCCGCTGTCCTCGACCCCATCCAGCAATGTCTCTCAGCGCAGCGTCCAGACGTCGCTAGCGCCACTGTTTGAGCGCAAGCGCAAGTACGCCGCCACGCACTCGCATGCTCAAACGTTAAACGTGCACATTGCCAAATTGATCAGCCTGGAGATGCTGCTGTATAGGCTTGTGGAAACGGAGGCTTTCAAAAGAATGATGGTGGCGGCGGCCCCGCGCTACTCGGTTCCCAGTTGCCACTACTTTTCCCGATGTGCCGTCCCAGCCCTGCACGACCATATCTCCCGCAACATTGTACACGCCCTCACCAACGCGGTTACTGCCAAGGTCCACTTAACAGCGGACACGTGGACAAGCACAGGCGGGCAGGGCCACTATATCTCCCTGACGGCACATTGGGTGAATTTAGTGGAGGCTGGGACCGAGTCAGAGCTTGGGACTGCTCACGTCCTACCCACCCCCAGAATTGCGGGCCCCAGCTCGGTGCTGGTATCTGCGGCGGTGTATGCTTCCTCCACTAAACCACCCTCCTCCTCCTCCAACGCAACCTCTGTCTCGCAATCAAGATGTGTCAGCAGCAGCAGCAGCACGTCGCCAGCAGTCGGTGTCACGCGGTGTGGCAGCACAGCGGTGGGCAAGCGTCAGCAGGCCGTGCTGAAACTACTCAGCTTAGGAGAGAAGAGGCACACGGCCCACGAACTGCTGCAGGGTCTGACAGAGCAGACCGACCGCTGGCTTTCGCCGCTGAGCCTCCAACCGGGCATGGTCGTGTGTGACAACGGCCGTAACCTGGTGGCGGCTCTGCAGCTCGGCAGCCTCACGCACGTGCCATGCCTGGCCCACGTCTTTAATTTGGTGGTTCAGCGCTTTCTGAAAAGCTACCCACACTTGTCATACCTGCTCGGAAAGGTGCGCCGGGTCAGCGCACATTTCCGCAACTCCAAGACGGACGCTGCCACCCTGCGGACCCTGCAACATCGGTTTAATCTGCCAGTGCACCGACTGCTGTGCGACGTGCCCACACGGTGGAACTCTACGCTCCACATGTTGGCCAGACTCTATGAGCAGCGTAGAGCTATAGTGGAATACCAACTCCAACATGGGCGGCGTAGTGGGAGTCAGCCTCCTCAATTCTTTACAGAAGAGTGGGCCTGGTTGGCAGACATCTGCCAGGTCCTTGGAAACTTTGAGGAGTCTACCCAGATGTTGAGCGGGGATGCTGCAATCATTAGCGTCACCATTCCTCTGCTATGCCTCTTGAGAAGTTCCCTGCAAAGCATAAAGGTAGACGCTTTGCACTCGGAAACAGAGGCGGGGGAAGACAGTATGTCGCTGGATAGTCAGAGCACCCTTATGTCTATATTTCAGCACGTTGAGGAGGAGGAGGAGGGGGAGGAGCATGAGGAGGAGGGGGAAGAGACAGCTTGGCCCACTGCTGAGGGTACCCATGCTGCTTGCCTGTCATCCTTTCAGCTTGTATGGCCGGAGGAGGAGGAGGAGGAGGAGGATCCTGAAAGTGATCTTCCTAGTGAGGACAGCCATGTGTTGCGTACAGGTACCCTGGCACACATGGCTGACTTCATGTTAGGATGCCTTTCTCGTGACTCTCGCGTTACACGCATTCTGGCCACTACGGATTACTGGGTGTACACACTGCTCGACCCACGGTATAAGGAGAACCTTTCCACTCTCATTCCCGAAGAGGAAAGGAGTTCAAGAATGATGCTATACAACAGGGCCCTGGTGGACAAACTGATGGTAAACTTCCCATCCGACAGCGCTAGTGGCAGAAGGCGCAGTTCCGAGGGCCAGGTAGCAGGGGAGGCGCAGAGATCAGGCAGCATGTACAGCGCAGGCAGGGGAACATTCTCCAAGGCCTTTGCCAGCTTTATGGCTCCCCAGCAAGACTGTCACCGCTCCCCAGTCAAGGCTGAGTTGGCGGGAGCACTGTAAAAGGATGGTGAGGGAGTACGTAGCCGATCGCACGACCGTCCTCGGTGACGCCTCTGCCCCCTACAACTACTGGGTGTCGAAGCTGGACATGTGGCCTGAACGCGCACTGTATGCCCTGGAAGTGCTTGCTTGTCCTGCGGCTAGCGTCTTGTCAGAGAGGGTGTTTAGTGCGGCTGGGGCAATCATCACGGATAAGCGTACCCGCCTGTCAACCGACGGTGCCGACAGGCTTACACTCATCAAGATGAACAAAGCCTGGATTTCCCCAGACTTCTCTTCTTCACCAGCGGACAGCAGCGATACCTAAGCAATACGTAGGCTGCACCCGCGGATGGAAGCATCGTTCTCTATCACCATCAAAAACGGGGACATTTTTGCTTCATCAATCTGTGTATAATATTCCTCCTCCTCCTCCTCCTCCTCCTCCTGAAACCTCACGTAATCACGCCGAACGGGCAATTTTTCTTAGGCCCACAAGGCTCAGTCATATAATTTTTGTAAACAATTTTTATACGTTTCAATGCTCATTAAAGCGTTGAAACTTTCACCTGAACCAACTTTTATTTTAACTGGGCTGCCTCCAGGCCTAGTTACCAATTAAGCCACATTAACCAAAGCGATTAATGGGTTTCACCTGCCCTCTTGGTTGGGCATGGGCAATTTTTCTGAGGTACATTAGTACTGTTGGTACACCAATTTTTTGGGGCCCTCGCCTACAGTGTAATCCAATTAATTTTTTGCCCACCTGCATTAAAGCTGACGTTACATCAGCTGTGTTGGGCACTGCAATGGGATATATTTATGTACCGCCGGTGGGTTCCAGGGAGTCACCGATGCTGTCGGTCCACACGGAGTTGTAACTACATGTGTCCACTTCTAAAGAACCCCAGTCTGACTGGGGCATGCACTGTGGGCCGAAGCCCACCTGCATTAAACATGACATTACCTCAGCTGTGATGGGCAATGCTATGGGATATATTTATGTGCCGCCGGTGGCTTCCTGGCACCCACCCATGCTGTCGGTCCACAGGGACTTCACAATAAAGAGTTGTACCTGCCTGTGTCTATGAATTAAAAAGCCCGGTCAGGTTGGGGCATGCAGTGTGGGCCGAAGCCCACCTGCATTTAATCTGACGTTAGCTCTGCTGTCCAGGGCACTGCAATGGGATAGATTTATGTACAGCCGGTGGGTTCCAGGGAGCCACCCATGCTGTGGGTGCACATGGAATTCCCATTGCGGAGTTGTACCTGCCTGTGACTATTTATAAAAAACCGCGGTCTGACTGGGGCATGCAGACACCTTCACAGAATGAATAGTGTGTGGCACATAGGTTCCCCATTGCTATGCCCACGTGTGCAGCTCCTGATGGCGGTGGCACAGGATTATATTTCTCATTGCTTCTGTACAGCATTGTGGGCTATCGCCCGCCCCTTTTAAAAAGGGTCGCTGCCTAGCCGTGCCAACCCTCTGCAGTGTGTGCCTGCGGTTCCTCCTCATGGCAGACGCACTTCTAAATAGACATGAGGGTGGTGTGGCATGAGGGCAGCTGAAGGCTGCGCAGGGACACTTTGGTGTGCGCTGTGGGGGGGGGGGGTTGGGCAGCATGTAACCCAGGAGAAGTGGCAGCGGAGTGTCATGCAGGCAGTGATTGTGCTTTGTTGGAGGTAGTGTGGTGCTTAGCTAAGGTATGCATTGCTAATGAGGGCTTTTCAGAAGTAAAAGTTGTTGGGACGGGTGGGGGGCCCACTCTTGCCGCTATTGTGGCTTAATAGTGGGACCTGGGAACTTGAGATGCAGCCCAACATGTAGCCCCTCGCCTGCCCTATCCGTTGCTGTGTCGTTCCCATCACTTTCTTGAATTGCCCAGATTTTCACAAATGGAAACCTTAGCGAGCATCGGCGATATACAAAAATGCTCGGGTCGCCCATTGACTTCAATGGGGTTCGTTATTCGAAACGAACCCTCGAGCATCGCGAAATTTTCGTCCCGAGTAACGAGCACCCGAGCATTTTGGTGCTCGCTCATCTCTACTGTTTACATGTACAGATAATCGTTTAATGCATTTTGGTATTTGTTTGAGGAAGGAGGCATTGAGCGGACCTCCACCCAAAATGCACTGCATATATTGCAAATGCAAGTTCTTTGTTCTGTTCTTTGAACCTGGAAGGGTGTAGTTGTTTTATTACACTACCCTCTGCACCAAGTTATTATTAAAGCATACTTGAGTTTTCAACAAGTTTTCTAAAATATAATAGGTTGTCCTTGCTGCGGTTTGCAATGTTTTTTTAAGGTGTCCACATCTGCTATTCATGCAGCCATCCGTTCACCATCCACTTTCATGAGGGGTGCGCCTCACAAGCCCATCCTTGTGCTAGTACTCCACAGAATACCTTCCCTTCCCTGACTTTCCAAATCACATAGTGCTGTCTGGGGAGCACACAGTGCTGGTCCAATCAGCAGGAAGGCATTCTTTGAATGCCCACCCATGCTGTCCCTGGCCAATAGTAAGATTCCTGCATTGTGACAAGTGTTCTGGGCCCGCTGACATACTGTTCAGGCCTTCAGAAAACCAAGCTGAAGAAATGGTTAGTGAAGGCAGAATGCTGGATACACATAGGCACGCTGCTCGCCCTCCCAGCAGGTCTACTTAGTCTCTCACGCAATAAAATGTATGCTGTAAACAGGCAAAAAACAAGTTTTAGGAAAGCAGCTAATAAAGATCTTTGGCATAAGGCCTCTTTCACATGACTGTAATGCTTTTTTTTTTATGCACAGCCGATTGCGGCTGAATGAAGAATAGCCAAGATCATCTTAATTAGCATTTTCTTCCCCATTCACATAGGTAGCGTATCGTCAAAAAAATGCGCTGCAGCGTGGAAATCTCTTAGTTGGCAGAAATCCTCAAAATGACTGCTAATGCTAAAATAAAGCCAGCTGTCTTCTTTCCCCAGTGTTGGACACAGCTAAACTTCCTCACCGTCCCTTTTTTTCAGCTCCCATAGAACTCTATGGGAGCTTCCAGGGTATCTAGGCAAAAGATAGGGCAAGACCTATCTGCTGACATGGCATATAAAATCAGGAATGTGCTATTTTTCCTAACATGTTTTTTTTTTTTACGCACTCAAAAAGCGTTCATGTGAATGATACATTGGAATCTAATGCTTCACATTGTCATGATTTTGGGGTGTTTTTTTTATAGCGACGTATATACGATTGTGTGAATAAGGCCTCAAACAAAACAATTCTTGTTTGCTGTTCAGACCTTGGCTCATGTTTAGTCTGAACGATTATCGTTCCCTTACGCTTTTTTGAAGTATACAGTTAAATGAGCCAAAATGAGCAACAATCATTCGGTCTAAACGCGAGCCAATGACTAAAAGACGAACGAGAGTTGTTTGCTTTTCGTTCGCCGTTCATTTCATGCAGGCATAAAACCCATCATCGTTTGCTTTAAACAGAAATCGTTCAGTTCCTTTCATTCGCTTATAAAGGGACTAAACGATTCTGAACTATTCTCGTTTGAATGAGCCAATGATGCATTTGCCTGTCTAAACAGGCTGCACGAGTGCGAATGAGTTCGCAGCCATGTGACTAACTAGTTCGAGAATCGGCTTGTCTTAGAAGGACCCTGATCAAGTTAGATAAACACATCAGAGGGAGAGGCAGAGATTAGTCAGCTCCTTACACACTACCTGCAGAACTTTCAGCCCAGAGCCTCTGAGATCCTGGGAGTGTGCATGTGAAGTTAGCTTCGTCCCTGCCAAGGAAATGTCCAGACGTCCGTGTTTCTAACAAAACTATATACCACCCCACAGAGAATGGATTGTAGAGGGGCTGGAAGGTACACCCCCTAGCGGCAGCAACCCCTATTGTGAGTTACAGGGGTAAGGCAGCTAAATGTTAAATGAAAGTACATTACAAAAGTGATGAGGCTAACATAAGCTATTAGAAGAGCAGAAGTTGTCTGGAAAGTTAGTGCCACTTTAAGTCTTATATAATTATTAACAATACAGTACACACCCCTAAGCACTGAGATATATATATATATATATCAGAAAATACATACGAGAGCAGCACTCCAGGGGTTAAATCCAAGTATAAATCTTTATTGCCCACAACGTTTCAACTCTTACTCAGAGAGTCTTTGTCAAGTGCTCTCTGAGTAAGAGTTGAAACGTTGTGGGCAATAAAGATTTATACTTGGATTTAACCCCTGGAGTGCTGCTCTCGTATGTATTTTCTGCTATTTGGAACACGGTCCAGGATCCAGGACCCCTGAGAGCGGGCACCATCTGGAGAGGAATATCTTCCCTGTATATTGACAGGTGATACGTGTGCTGCGATCCACCTATTATTCAGGACTATATATATATATATCTCCATATATCTCTGGCACCAAGACTGTAAGGTTCCTTGGGTATTATCTGGCGTTCTTCACTTCAGAAGTCCTTAGTGACAGGTGAGGTTTACTCCATGTGGATGCTGTGAAGGTTCCCTTGGCTTTTTGGTGTAATGGAGAGCCATATCGACCTGTATGCCCAGAACACTGGGTGAGTCGTTTCACTTCCACCTATTTGATCTAGTTTTGGAGTGCTGTCTGTTTTTTTAATTGTGAGCTTTTTCCCCTACAAGTTAGTTTGATGGTTGAACAACTGTTGAAAGAACCATCATCTACTAAATGACAGTTCTGAAGATGCAGCTATACACATTATAGGCAATACTGGCCAGCAAAGACCTTCAAACTGGCCGTACAAGTTCACAGACATCAGATGATGGATAAAAGGTCTTTCTGGAAACATTCTTTCAAAGATTGTGAAAATAAAGAAAAAGAAAAGGCTCAAATGAAAGATCTTTCGTTCGCCAGTTGGACAACAATTTCTAGTATGGCTGACTTCTTTCCAGATGATGTCTGAGTCTGGCATTGGATGGCTACAATGATCACTTTGGTTAAAATCCTTCGCTTTCATTAACTTAAGGCCTCTTTCACATGGGCGACAGCGAGATCGCCGCTACAAAAATCACAGCAATATCACTGCTTTGTTCCAGCCATCTTGTAGCAATGGCGATGCTTTTTCTTGTGAAAAATCGCACATTTAATCACTGCTGCCCACAATAAAATCAAGGGATTTTATCGCAAGAAGGTTAAGCCCTATCCTGAATATAGGCCCTAGCTGCATTCTCTGAAAAAAAGAAAATAAATACTTACCTAGCAGGCTCAGTCCGAGTCCTCCTGCTGCTGTCCGGAGCAGTGTGTCCTGCAGTCCTCATTCGCCCACAGGAGATCACTTCCTGGTTGCGGGATTCATAAATCCCTCCTCTAGGAAGTGGTGGCTCTGATTGATTCATCTAGCACTGCTAAGCCAATCAATGCAGCGCTCGATAAACTAATTAAATGGCTGTGATTGGTTCATCCAGCTCTTCATTGATTGGTTCTTCAACCAATGCTCAGCCAATCACAGCCATCGCATTGTGGAAGTGAGCTTTCTGAATTGGCTAAGCCGCGGCATTGATTGGCAATTCATAAATACCGCCTCTACAAAGTACTGGCTGTTGATTGGTTCATCCGGTGCTGTGTTGATTGGTTGAGTAGAGGTCGAAGAACCAATCAACAGCCAGTACTTTGTGGAGGCGGTATTTAAGAATTGGGGAATGTTTAAAAGAAAAAAAAAACAACACAATCGTAAAACACTCAAATATAGAGCATGCCACAATATTTTTTTTATCTCACAGCATCGCATCAATGAAAACATCTCTAATGTGAAGGAACGTAATGAAAAGCATGGGTTTCACAAACATGCGATTTCTCACACTGTCGCATCACAGTAAAATCGTGCGATTTTTTATCACCCATTTGAAAGTGGCCTAAATCTTATGTGTATGGGCTTCATTATAGACTCACATGGAACCAGAAAAATGAGATAAGAGGATTTAGTTGCCCTAGTACCTGTAGAGGCAATGAACGGACAATGTATTTTCTTTTGTTGGCATGCCATACTGTGGGCCGACCATTTTTTTAACTAAATCTATGAAGAACAGAGAAGAATCTTGTGAATCCCCGTGGGGGCTAGAACGAGGCCGCTGACTCAGTATGGGCCTGATTGCTTGATGCTTATTTACTGTTAAGTCAGCAGTTCATTTGATTTATGTTTATTGCATAATGAACTGATCGTGCTGAAGGAATTAAAGCCTTTTATAATTTATGGCTACTTGTCGTGTTCTTTATTTTCATTTCGTACAAGCAGCAGCTTCGTTCTCCTTTCTCGTGCAGTCAGGCAACAGTCACAACATCGTAGGAACACTTTTTCCGATAAATGTTGTGACCATCTCAAGTCTACATTTATTTCCATCCATAGTATTGTAACCTTCACCTGGGCCAGTCACCTGGCCTACTCACCGGCCAATCTCATTATGCACCTGTATGGACAAATACTTTCTATTTAAGCCTAAGATCTTTGATTCCTATATCTAGAAATGTGTTAAGAATGTTTTATCAGTTAAAATCCTTTTTTATTTATAGTCAGAACTTATATTGCAAAGGTTGTTGTATATAAATGATAAAAAAAAATCACCTCTAACACATACCCCACACCCCAATTACCCCATCAGCACCACCCCATGTGGCATGAGCAGAGAAGGAAAAAAGAAGAATAGAGAAGGAAACCATTAAATGCAAGGCTCAGGAGACTTGTAGTTTCTTTCAATTCCGGCATCTGTCAGAATTTATTTCATATACACCAGTCATTTATGAAACACGTTCACAACCCCCAGGGTCCCCGTCACCATCCCCCACCCGGGGCATCTAGAAGGCATACTCCTCTGTCAGACCTTTGCGATGGGCCCAGACGGGTCTGTGCCGGACCTCAGGCTCCTAGTTCTTGATGCGACTTCTACTAGCGCCTCTCACTCTGGCTCTCAGCCAACTTTCCCCTGAGCATGGAAGGAATTGATACATTTATTTTACTTCCTATCACACCCACAGCTGTTACCTCTAATTTCTACAGTCTGAATGCCTGCTACAGCCATCTGCAGGCCATTCTATGTACTGCAGCACCACAATATACATACGGTGGGAAGACAGCTCAGTAGAATGCGGGTTTGTGGCAGTCAGAGATGGAGACAAGTATTTAAAGTCCAAGTGCAGGCGTGACCTGCGTTTATTTCAGTCCAGAAAATCAAACAAATCCAGCCTTAGCTTCAGGCAAAGAAAACAATAGTCCAGCATTAGGATAATCGGCAGTCCCTGCCTGTACAGGTCATGTTCAGCAGGTGCACCACACAGCAGGGTGTTTACCTCCAGCAGGTATCTCGGGCTGCCTGGGTCCAGTAGCCATCCAGACTCTCCCTGTGTCAGTGCACACTTCTATTTATATACACCTCTTCCTGGCCCAGCTTCAGCACCTGTGCTGATTGACCTTGCACATAACCTGGAGTGGAGGAAGTGAAATGGATGGCCCCACTACCAACCTGCCATCCATTCCAAAAATCCAAGCCCATAGACTTTTAAAGAAAAGATCTCCAGCAACTACTTGCTGGAGATTACATTGCACTCCTGGATTTTCATGTCTCAAACAGCAGGACATGAACTTCCTCCAGACCAACTAGGCATAAAAGCGGAACCTGGGGGTGACGAAGCGACCATCCACTATCACGCCCCTCAGTACCTCACAATACATATATATATATATATATATATCTCAAATTTGTTGACTAATGAATAGTAAGGCCTCATTCACACAGCTGTATGCAATAACCGACTGTGTGAAACAGCTATTGCAGCATAGGGCAGTGATTGTGCACTGCACATGACAGCGTATCTCACACACGCTGTCATGCACAGTGTGAGTAGTCTCTTTTTTTTTAAATTCCCAGCTGTCTCTTAGCGGAGTTGCGTATTAAACACTGCACATACGTAATTTATTGCATATGTGCAGTGTTTAATATGCAACACAGAGAACAATAGGGCTGTACGTGTGTATTAGGGCTGTTTCAGACGACCGCATATCGGCCGGGTATTCACACCGGCCAATATACGGCGTCTCTGTCTGCAGGGGGAGGAGGCTGGAAGAGCCGGGAGCAGTGCTCTGAGCTCCCGCCTCCTCTCCGCCCCTCTGCACTACTTGCAATGAGAGGAGGCGGGATGGGGGCAGGGCTAAGTTCTCGGGTATTGGCTCCGCCCCATTCCAGCCTCCCCTCATTGAAAATAGTGCAGAGGGGCGGAGAGGGGGTGGAGAGGAGGCAAAGAGGGGGCGGGAGCTCAGAGCACTGCTCCCGGCTCTTCCAGCCTCCCCCCCTGCAGACAGAGACGCCGTATATCGGCCGGCGTGAATACCTGGCCGATATACGGTCGTCTGAATAAGCCCTAAAGCAGTAAAACAGAACATGCTGCGTTTTTTTACGTGAGTTTTAAATGCAATAGAAAAATGCTAGTGTGAGTGAGTCAATGAGAATCAATTTACTTTCATGGACTCCATTTATGGCGCAATAAGGGGTGAAATTACGTTTGTGTGAATGAGTCCTAAATCTTTTTCATGGATAATAACTTAAAAAGATATGATACCCACATTTTCTTGGCCGGAATATTCTTAGAAATCCAAAGACCCTATATTCAATAGAGGGTGCTTTCAAAGTACCCTCATTCTTAGGCCTTAGTCAGACGGGCGTTTTTTTGCGCGATTTGCGGATCGCATGATGGATGCGCATCCGCAAATCGCGTGACCGGTGCCCGAAAAACGCCCGAAAATCTGCTCCTAGCCGCGTTTCATTAGAAACGGGCCGGAGCTGTCCAGCGCATTGCATTCAATGGAGCCGGCAATACAGCCGGCTCCATTGAAAGCAATGTGCTGCGGGCGAGTGTGGGATGAATTGTCGGGAAGGGCTTAAATATATAAGCCCTTCCCTGCAATTCATCCAGAAAAGTGTTAAAATAAAAAAAATATACATACTCACCTGCTCCCGGCAGCCGGAGTTCCCCGCGGCCGGCCTGCAGTGGGTGTGAAGGGGGTGTGAGTCAGACCTGCCCCCTGATTGGCTCAGCGTTGAGCCAATCAGAGGCAGGTCTGACTCACACCCATTCATGAATTCATGAATGGGTGTGAGTCAGACCTGCCTCTGATTGGCTCAGCGCTGAATGGGTGCGAGTCAGACCTGCCTCTGATTGGCTCAGCGTTGAGCCAATCAGGGGGCAGGTCTGACTCACACCCCCTTCACACCCACTGCAGGCCGGCCGAGCGGAACTCCGGCTGCCGGGAGCAGGTGAGTATGTATATATTTTTTATTTTAACACTTTTCTGGATGAATTGCAGGGAAGGGCTTATATATTTAAGCCCTTCCCGACAATTCATCCCGCGCATGCCGGCAGCCCATTGCTTTCAATGGAGCCGGCTGTATTGCCGGCTCCATTGAATTCAATGGGCAAACATCGTTCTTCTCTGCCGCAGCTGTTACAGCTGTGGCAGAGAAGAATGATTTGTCTTCTATATGTTCTCAATGGGGTCGGCGCTGCTGCCGCCGGCCCCATTGAGCGCATATAGAGAAGAGAACAGGAATCGCAGATCGCAGATAGGTGCGATCTGCGATTTCTGTTCTATAATTTATCGGACGAGCGCATAAAAAGCGCTCATGTGTCCGATACCATTGCAAAGCAATGGTTTAAAAAAAAAAATCAAAAAAAAAAAAAAATCAAAAAAAAAAATCGCTGGACGCATGCGCAAATCGCGCGAAAAAACGCCCGTCTGACTAAGGCCTTAAAGTGACTATATCCATCAGAATGAATGCCGCCCAAAATACAAACCAACAGATTGAATAGAGGATGACCGTTGACTATATTAAGAATTCTAGCTATGACGTCCATCTGATATATATTCTCATATATTTGGACAATTCGGACAATTTTACACGGATTATGACAATTCCAGTGCCTCAAAATATATGCCATTGTATGGTATACAGTTAAATACCTTACCAAGATCCTAACATGGACATTGGGAACAAACTCTATATTTTCTCCAATCATTCCATGAAAGAGGTCTGAGGAGAAAAAAAAGGATTCAGTATGTTGGATTCCAACAAACCAGATCCTTTGCATTGGCAGGAGATAATCCACTGCCCGAGGGATCAGAAGCATCAGCTTATTCACTTATCCTCATTCTCTAATGTGTACATTTATGATGGAGTCAGAAGAGATAGCGGGCAGCCATTTTAATTAGATAACTTGGCCATTTATGTACATCAGTTTAAGGTGGCTTCACACTGGACAACTATCATCCGCTAAATAACGCAAAGGTAAGCAACAGTTGTTCCATATGAACACGAGCAAGTATTCATTCACTAGTCGCTTTGTTTCAGCTCACCTAAAGATAGTCGCTGGTTGATTACATTATTGTCTGGTCTAAACAGAATGACTAGACAACAACTTTGCAGGGAGGTGTGTACTTGGTTGTCTTGCACTTCCCACTGAATGCCACTTTGTCCTCCCATTTAAAACTTATTAGCTCCCGAAAACACATACTGTAAATACGTGAGAGTGATCCTCGAATTGACTGACTAATTAGCGATTGATTAGTACCCTGTCGGGTCCAATTTATGCATGAAACAAATATCGCTGCTAGTCAGCCTGTGTAAATATCCCCTAAATTAATGCCCTTTCAGGTTAGCAGAAATACCTTCCCAAGGCTGCACATGAGTGTAAACACAATTGCGCCCATCAGTACAACAAATTTGAACTTAATGAGGCTTTTTTTACACACGTATCGGTGTATTTTACTGGACTTTTTTTGCCTAAAGCCATGCTCATTTGCGTGCGGCAAACAGACACACTAATTGAAATGGCTTATTAGTTCCAGATGTGTTCTTTTTCTAGCAGAATTATGCAGTGTTTTACGTATCTCCTTGCGTATTGTGCGTGCATTTGGGCATCCCAATCCCACCAGCACCCCTACTGACTTCTATCACACAACCATAATCACACAACCATAAGTTTTTTACATTTATGTGAATATTTGTGTTGAATATTATAAGCTTTGGGAAACACTGAAGGAAGTAGAAGTACCAGCGCACCTGATCATGTTGATCAGGTGGGAATTAGTGTATCTTGACGCCACAAGTAAGTCCTGGTGGAGTCAAAATTGACAGGGGGGTGACGCCCCCTGTACCTGATTGGCTGCAGATGTAACTTGCCTGAAGGTCCTGGAAGCGCACTAATCTTATGCTGGAGGATAATGCGCTGTAGTACAGGACGGCACCCTGCACCTGTGTTCCTTGACGGCCAGCGCTACTGCCCAGGATTGGCCCTGCGAAAAACCCATTTCTCGCCGGCGGAGCAGGAGCCGGCACCCCGCTGTCTATAGTGGTGAGCACATTTGCCCAAACTAACTTAATACAGAGTGTTGTGGAAGAACTTTGCGGCGAGCGGGTCATAAGCATCTCCTTTACCCTGTAAGGGTAGTTTTCTCGGAAATACTACCTGCACCTAAAGCCACACTAGAAAGGCAGCAGGCTCTTATGGAGGTGAACAAATGTCTTCGAAGTTGGTGTAGAAGGAGGGATTTGGGTTCCTGGAGAACTGGGCTGACTTTGCTGTCGGCTACAGGCTCTACCGTAGGGACGGGCTGCATCTTAATGGGGAGGGTGCAGCTGTGCTGGGTGAGAAGATGGCTAGAAGGCTGGAGGAGTGTTTAAACTAGGGACTGGGGGGAGGGCAAAATGAGAAATAGTGGGGTAGCCAGTGTAGCTAGCGACCCGGGTCTAAGCAAGGGGAATGGGGGTCGAGCAGGGGATGGGGTTAGTACAGTTAGAACTGTTTGATCAGCCATTAGTACGAATAGCAACAAAACGAATTTAAAGAACAAAAAAAACTATATAAATTGTATGACCACGAATGCGAGAAGTCTGATCGGTAAAGTGGGTGAGCTTGAAGCGAGAATGACTGATGAAAATTATGATATATTCAAAATAACGGAAACATGGCTTGATGACAAGTGCGATTGGGCGGAAAATTTACAGGGGTACAATCTCTTCAGAAGAGACCGAAGGAACCAGAAAGGGGGAGGGGTATGTCTGTATGTTAAATCGTACTTAAAGCCGAGACTACGGGAGGATATAGAGGTAGGAGAAGAACAGGTGGAATCTCTGTGGGTAGAAATAAAGGGAGGAAAAAATAACAAAAACTTGATACAGGTTTTCTATAGACCACCAAAAGCAACAGAAGAAACTGAAAACTTACTACTAAGGCAGATAGAAGAGGTGTCAAACCGCAACGAAGTAATTATCATGGGGGACTTTAATTATCCAGATATAATATGGGAAAATGAAACCTGCAAATCTCATAGGGGTGATAAGTTCTTGAGAGTAATTAAAGATAATTACCTGAACCAACTTGTGCAGGAACCAACGAGAGGGAGGGCCATTCTGGACCTAGTACTAACTAACAAACTGGACCGAATAAAGGGGGTACAGGTTGAGGGGCACTTGGGGAACAGTGACCACAATACAATCAACTTCCAGCTGTCATTCAATAAGAAGCCTTATCAGGGAGCGACAAACAAACTAAACTTTGGTAAAGCAAAATTTGATCAGCTTAGAACTACTATCGGTAACATTAAATGGGACAACATCCTCAAAAATATCAGTACAGAGGACAAATGGGAAAAGTTTAAAAGGATCCTAATCACCTCATGTGAGCAGTTCATTCCCTTTAAAAATAAAAGAATCTCAACTAAAAGGAAACCAATGTGGCTCGACAAGACGGTACGAGGGGCAATAAACGAAAAGAAGAAAGCGTTCAAACTACTAAAGCAAGAAGGCAGCAAAGAAGCGCTAAAATCATACAGGGAAAAAAACAAAATATGCAAAGATAGGATCAAAATTGCCAAAGAGGAGGCAGAAAGACGGATCGCCAAGGAGAGCAAAAACAACACAAAACTATTTTTCAACTATATTAACAGCAAAAGGATTTGCAGGGAGAGCACTGGCCCTTTAATGATGCAGGAGAAATCATTGAAGATGATGGAGGGAAGGCAAATCTATTAAATAGTTTCTTTTCAAGCGTATTCACAAACGAAAAGGAAATGCCACACGAGATGCAGGGGAATAAAAGGAACCCCTCACAAAATATGTCATACCTAACGCAAGAGGAAGTGCGGAACCGATTAAAGAAGATTAAAATTGATAAATCGCCAAGATGGAATACACCCAAGGATACTAAGGGAACTAAGTGATGAGATAGCTAGGCCGCTATATCTAATATTTCTAGACACTATCAAGACCGGTGTTGTACCATTGGATTGGCGGATTGCCAAAGTGGTTCCAATTTACAAAAAGGGGACCAAAAGTGAGCCTGGTAACTACAGGCCGGTAAGTCGCACTTCAGTAATGGGAAAAATTTTCAAGGGGTTTCTGAGAGACGCCATCGACGAGTACCTCAAGGAGAACAACGGAATAACTCCTCACCAGCATGGGTTCATGAAAGGTGGCTCATGTCAGACAAATCTGATCAGTTTCTACGATGAAGTAAGCTCTAGGCTGGACCTGGGAGAATCTATTGATCTCATATATCTGGACTTCTTTAAAGCATTTGACACCGTGCCTCATAATAGGCTAATATAGAAAATGAGACAGCTCGGATTGGGTGAAAACGTGTGTAATTGGGTAAAGAATTGGCTCAATGATAGAAAGCAGAGGGTGGTAATAAATGGTTCGTACTCTGATTGGGCCACAGTCGCTAGTGGGGTGCCACAGGGTTCAGTATTAGGCCCCATTCAGTTCAATATATTTATCAACGACCTGATAGAGGGGCTGCACAGCAAAATATCAATATTTGTAGATGACACAAAATTATATAACATAATTAATGCAACGGAGGACAATGTACGGCTACAAACGGACCTAGATAAGCTGGGGGCTTGGGCAGAAAAATGGCAAATGAAGTTCAATGTTGAAAAATGTAAGGTTATGCACATGGGCAGCAAAAACAGATGTCACCAATATACACTTAATGGAGTACTGCTAGGGAAAAGTGATATGGAAAAAGACCTGGGGGTACTAGTGGATTGTAGACTAAACTGGAGTAACCAATGCCAGTCAGCTGCTGCAAAGGCAAATAAAGTCTTGGGGTGCATTAAAAGAGGTATAGGGTGAAGGACGAGAACATTATCCTTCCATTATATAAGGCACTAGTCAGGCCCCACATGGAATACTACGCACAGTTCTGGTCACCGGTATTCAGGAAAGATGTTACAGTACTGGAGGGGGTTCAAAGAAGAGCAACTAAACTAATAAACGGAATGACGGGACTGGAATACCCAGAGAGGCTATCCAAATTGGGATTATTTACTCTAGAAAAAAGATGGCTAAGGGGTGGTCAAATAACTATGTATAAATACATGAGGGGACAATACAAGGATATCTCCCATGATCTGTTTATACCCAGGACTACGACGGTAACAAGAGGGCATTCGCTACGTTTAGAGGAAAGCAAGTTTTATCACCAACATAGAAAGGGGTTCTTTACTATAAGAGCAGTTAGACTGTGGAACTCTCTGCCTGAGGAAGTGGTGATGGCAAAATCCATAGAGGACTTTAAAAGGGGACTTGATGTCTTTCTGGAGAGGAAGGATATTATAGGTTATAAATCTTAGGTTAATTGTTAATCCGGGTATACAGGCAGGTAGGAACTATTAGGGGTTGATCCAGGGAACAGTCTGATTGCCATTAGGGAGTCGGAAAGGAATTTTTTCCCCAAAAGGGCAATATGGCTTCTGCTCTTGGGGTTTTTTGCCTTCCTCTGGATCAACAAAACAGGAGGCTAAACAGGCTGGACTAGATGGACATTGTCTTCATTCGGCCTTACGAACTATGTTACTATGTTTTCTTCATCAGGGACCCAAGTGTGCTGGGGGAATGTTCATTACAGCCTGCGGAGGCTTACAGGTGCAGGAGGATGACAACTGGGACCTCATAGCGCCAGCACAGGGCAACAGGGCTGGAGCTGTGCAGGTGTGTTAACTAACCTTGCACATCGTATGTCTCACATACACCGACTTTAGGACCTTCTAGCGCCTTTGTGCTTTCACCCTATCGGGAGCTAGGGGTGTGAGAGGGACGTTCCCCCTGTCAAACCCCTAGCTTCGAGTGGCATCAAGGTACACTAATACCAATCAGGTGCCTCTACAATAATCAAGAAGCCACAGTCAGAACCTGGTATGGGAATACAGAATGGTTTGAGATCAAAAAAGACACAAGACAAGGATGCATTCTATCTCCTTTTTAACCTCTATGTAGAAGTGATCATGAGGCAGCTTGACTAAAAAAAAATCTGGGTATTGGGTTCAAAATAGTTAGAAGAACCATCAGTAATCTAAGATATGCAGACGATACAACCCTAGTAGTAGAGACAGCAAAGCATCTGAAGACGCTGATCCTGAAGCTAAAAGAAGAAAGTGAGAAGATGGGACTCAAGTAGGCAAAGAGCATGACGACTGCCAACAAGGAAGTCCACATAAAGTTCAAAAGTGAGGAAATTGAAGTGATTAATAGGTTCATATTCTTTGGGTCCCTCATCGATCATAGTGGTAGCTCAACAGGTGAGATAAAGTGTCAATTTGAACTGGGGCATATGAACATGGTGAGCATGGACCCAATGTGGAAGTGCAAAAATGTCTCCATCACCATCAAACGAAGGTTAATCACAACCATTGTCTTTCTGACTGCAAAATATGGCTGTGAGACGTGGATATGGAGGATAGCAGACAGAAGAAAAATTGGCGTGTTTTGAGCTGTGGTGTTGGAGATAACTTCTATGAATCCCCTGGACATCTAGGGTCACCAACAAAGCTGGACCATATCACCCTACAAGTGTCCCTGGAAGGCAAGATCATGAGATGGAGACTTACTTAGCTTGGACATGTGATGACGGCAAGTTCGCTGGAAAAAGAGATACTACTTGGAATAGTCAGTGGTAAAAGGAAACAAGGAAGACAAAAGACACGTTGGCTGGACACCATCGAGAAGGGCATGGGAATGGACATCAGGTAATTGAAAGCAGACGCAGAGAATAGAGAAGCATGGAGGGAACTGGCCCACAGATTATCCAAGAGTCAGACATGATTGAATGGGTGGAATTGGAAATTTGAATATTTGCAGTAAAGTAAAACATTTTTAGGATGAGAAACGACAAGATTACTTACCAGTAATCGATTTTCCATGAGCCCATTACAGTACCCATGAGAGACCACCCCCATCTGGGCAGGAAACAGGAACCTCCCAGATCTCTTTTAAAGGTGGGAACACCCTTTACCTCCTCAGTTCTTATGCAAGAATCCATGGACTATTTTGAGGCCTTTTTCTATTTTACATATGTTTATATCTAAGCCTGTGTTTATATCTGTGTTTTTTTTTTAAAACACAGCAATAGAGGGGAATTAGCGGCTCATGGAAAATCAGGCTGCCAACTTTAGAGATCTGGAGAAACTCTTGTTAGTAATGGCAGCCAAGCGGTAGCTACCTCAGCATTCTGTAGCCTGCCCCAAAAACAGGAACTGAGGAGGTGAAGGGTATTACAGCCTTTACAGAGATCTGGGAGGTTCCCGTTACCTGTTCAGATGGTAGGCGATCTCTCATTGGTGCCATCATGGGTGTTAGGGAAAATAATTCATCATTTTATAGGCCGCCTGCAGACGGCCGGGTCGGATCCTGCTGCGAGAATTCTCGCTGCGGGACTAGACCCGAGCCCCTGCAGGGACCAGCGCAGCATCCACCTCTCCCGTGGCTCCGGCTCTTTGATGTGCCGGCTGCCGGCCAGCCGGCGCATGCGCAGAGCGGAACCGTCGGCCGAGGAGTGACATTTCTGTGCGGGGCTCGAAATAGAGCATGCCGCGATTTGTTTTCCGCACGTGATTTCCCACAGACAAATCGTGGCCGTCTGCCTAGGATTGCATTTTCTAATGCAATCCTATGACAACGGCCACGGGCGGAAATTCAGCGGGAAATCACGTGCGGAATTTCTGCCCATGTGCAGGGGGCCTTAGCAAGTAGAGCTTCACTTCAGCATCAGCTGGATATAACCCTGCTGTTCATCACTTAATTATCTTGCAAGAGACTCCAGTTGCTGCCCTTCCTCCTATCCCTAGTGAAAACATGATGACATGTTGAATAACTGCATTTAGAATATTCTTAGAATTTCATCCGTAATGCTAAATTTAAACAGTATTCTCAATTGGCAGCTGAACAAGGCGGCTGATCAGGCAGTCTTCGAACAGGTGGGGGACCTGTCACTCGCTCATTCACATTCAAAAAGCTTTTGACACTCTAAATACAAGGTTAAGGGATTCCACACTGATTGCAATTTATATAGTTGTGTGGATTAATTATCTAATATAGAACATAAAACTCATTTCATATACTACCTATAGTATTTACCATGTAGCAAACTTTAGATTGACATTGATGTGTTACATATTATTGAAATGCATGTGTAACTAGGAAATGTCAAGTTAAGCCACTCTCACACAGGCCGTTTTTTACAACGCTTAGTGCGGAGTTTTAAAAACACCTCCACTTCTTCTCAGACAAGCATTCAAGCGTGGTGCTTCTAACGCCGCAATTTATGAAGTTTGCTTCATTTTAGTGCGTTTTGGCAATTTTTAACGCACCTCATCACCCACTGCGATTATGGGGCCCCTTAACAAACCACTTTCAAACAGGTTTGAAAACGAGTTCGAAAACGCTGTTTTTAAAATTTTCTGTTATTACAGCTGCCTATATGAGAGTAGCCTTAAATTTTGCCACATCTGTATATAAACTGTATGGAAATTAGACCTGTGATCCCACAGTGCAGCATAGAATCAAATGACAAGTTTTCTGTGGATCGGTGGTAGGGCAAATCGAACTAGGTATGTTGATCAGCGCTAGACTCGCCAGGATTACTGCAACAACAATGGGCAATAAATTATATTATTTATATTATATTATTCATTTATTTGAATAAATTATTCAATACATTAATATTATGGACATCTCTGTGATTCAACCATAACCATGATTAACATAAATGAAGCTACTGCCAGATTATTCTAGAAAGAAATTTAATACTAATGTGAAATATGCCAAAATACTGCAAATATGACAATAGTTCAAACATACAAAAGGATCGTAATGGTATTTACAGTCAGACATCGGAATACTAATGTCTTTTTAGTCCAAAAAGAATTGGTGTGTATGCACCGTCTCAATACTCCTGGCAAAACATCCGTCACAGGTAAATACAGAAGAAGGGACCACTTGCTTATCCTATTATCCTTATTACTATTACACACTATATTCCAAAGAAAACAGAGTTACTGCCTTGATAAGAGCAACCCTGAGAATTATCCCTCTTGTGGAGACCCTAAAAATGTTGATATTGAGTAAAGAGTCCTGTTATATGTTACATTGCGTTTCCCTAATCAGTATATCGAAGGTGCATCATGGGACCAATTAACACAGCCATAATATGCAGAGTAACATGTGGGAGCAAACTAGAGTGCCTAAGTGTAGAAGCAGTGGCATACTATTTCAGAAACTGTCAAACAAGAAAAACCCACAAGGTTGGCAGAGTGGATCAATCCAGCCAAAGGGGATTTTGCGAACATAACTTGTCAACGAAAAGCTTCAGTGGAGGATGTCAAGAATTGTTCTGATGAACAGGTGGTGGATAACCATGAAAATGGCAGCTAAATACAATGCTAGTGCTCCAACTAATGTGAACACACAACTCTTTGTTCCTTAGCACAGTTGGGCTGTAATAGCAAATGACCAGCTCAAGTGCCATTAAGGCCTCATGTCCATGAGCGGGTCAGATTGCGTGGGCCGGAGCCCGCAGCAGAATCTCACCCTGCCTGCAGCAAGACGACATTCCTTTTACTTCCGGATCCTCTGCGTTGCTGTTTGGTTCTTCCGTCCTCTCCTCTGTGGATGCGCATGTGCAGTGGATATATATATTTTTTAAATCTCCTGCTTTCCCGCAGGATCCACGGCACATCTTCAGATACAACTGCGGGTGTGCCGAAGATCGGATGGCTTCCATTGACTTCAATGGAAGCTGTTCATGCAGGATCTGTGGCAAAATGGAGCATGCTGCGATTTGTTTTCTGGACCAGAAGGTCCGCAAAACAAATCCACATGCTTTAATTAAGCTGCGGACACTCATGTCTCCCTATGGGCGGCTTGAACTGCGTATCATCCTCACGGGTGTCCCGCAATTCCAACACACCCGTGGATATAAGGCCTAATTTGTAAAAGAAACAGAAAAGCGAGACTCCGCTGCGCAACAGAACACAAAATGGCATCACTGAGCAGTGGAAAAACATCTCCTGGTTAGATGAACTCAGATTTCTACTGCGACATGTTGATGGGAGGGTCAGAATTTGGCGCAAGCAGTATGAACCAGTAAACCCTTCCTGTCAGCTGTTCAGAGCATATCAGTACACCATCTAATCTGCGGCCAGTGCAAGAAGATATCTTGTCCGGATGGAACAGCAGAATGATTTCAATACCTAGTGGAATTTAGGCCACAATGGCTCTGAAGTCTCACAGAGGTCCAGCATCCTACTTGATGGGTATCTTTTATAAAGTGGCCATTCACTGTATGTATACATTCTATATATAGATACAAGAAAAACAGTCATCACCGATATGGTCACACTCCGTATTCCTGACTATGCACAGGACTAGCAGGGAGAACTGCAAGGGCGATGGACAGCCTTAAAGGACATATGTCAGCTTCTCTACAGGATCCTGAAGTATTAACAGCAATTAATTAGTAGTTTGAGAGTCACTTGACAGATGTCCTTTAGGCCGGTTTCACATGGACGATTAAAAAAATAAAAAAAAAATCACACGATTTTCTCACGATGCGACAGCGCTACAAATCGCATGTATGTGAAGCCCATGTTTCCAATGGGTTCCTTCACATTAGCAATGTTTTGTAGGCTGCTACATTGCAAGAATACAAAATCGCAACATGATCTATATAGCCGCAATTTGCTTTATGTTGCATCACCTGAAAATGCGGTTTTCCTGCGGTGCGATGCAACTTTTACAGTAGAAAATCCTATTGTAAGAGCCCTAAAAAAGTCCTGGCTACATAAAAAAACAATACATCACCTAACAGCCGCTGTGCGCCTCCTTGGCAGCTCCAGCAGACTTGCTTGTAGTTTTCAGTCAGCGCTTCCCGGTTTGGAGGTTCAAAATCCCTACCTCCAGGAAGCGTTGGCTGTGATTGGTTCTCGAGCTCCGCAATAAGTGGCTGAGGTCTCTGGAGAACCAATCACATCCAGCACTTCTTGGAGGTGGGGATTTTGAACCTCCAAACTAGGAAGCGCTGACTGAAAACTACAAGCAAGTCTGCCGAAGCTGCAGGGGAGACGCGCGGCAGAGCTGACAGCGCCTGTTAGGTGATATATTGTTTTTTTTATACAGCCAGGGCTTTTTTTTTGAGTAGGGCTTATATTTCAAGTCCCTTAACCCCCGAAAATCCCGGCAAAAGAGCGCTACAAAGTCGCGTGAATTTGTAGCGACACAAAATCGCGATGTCGCCACGAGTAAACGCAGCAATATCGCATAAATACGATATCGCTCCTCTTCTTAATTAAAAGAAAAAATGCTTTTAATACAGTATATGCATCTGAAAATTACAATTCCAGGCCAAACAAGAACAACGGTTAAAAGGAGTGAACAGTACCCAGCGCCCCAGGGAATATGGCCATATAAATAAAGAAGAAGTGAAGGTGATCAACTTACTTTATAAGGGGAAGTCTCAATAGAGAGTAATCCACAGGTGGAGATGAAGCATCCAGGGTTTATTAGTGGAGCTATATAAAAACTCAGCCTTGTTTTTCAAGCACATATCAGAATAACCAGCGAGATCATACACTAATGGAGTTAGGAAGAGAGTGGGGTTGTGTTTCAATTTCCTGCTCTGCAGTTGTTTTGGTGCGGGAGGAAGCCGCCAAAAAGAGCATTCACTGACTGCGTCTGGGTGCAAATCCCTTCACTGGAGTGCATATTCTGCATTCCAAACAACTGGAAGCATCTATGCACTGGTGACCGGATATAGTATACAGTGTGTATAGCACCCTTATTGTCTAGGACCATGGGAGACGTTAAGATATAAAATCATGAACAATGTATCTTATCAAATAACTAACATTGTACATTAGAATAAAGTATAAGAGGTACTAGAAGACAGTGATTAAATGTTTTAATCCTGATTGTTAAAAACAATGGGCTCCAATAAAATGTTTCATACAATGGGGAGAGACAGTGATGGAAGGAAGGAATGGGGAGAAGGACATCGGAAATTATATATGTTAAACAATCTGAAAGATAAAATTGCTTTTAATATATGCATCTGAAAATTACACTTCCAGGCCGAGCAGGAACATTGGATAGGACTAGAGATGAGCGAGCGTACTCGGAAAAGCACTACTCGCTCGAGTAATTTGTTTTATCCGAGTATCGCTGTGCTCGTCCCTGAAGATTCGGGTGCCGCTGCGGCTGACAGGTGAGTCGCAGCGGGGAGCAGGGGAGAGCGGGCGGGAGAGAGGGAGAGAAAGATCTTACCTCCGTTCCTCCCCGCTCTCCCCTGCAGCTCCCCGCTCCGTGCCGGCACCCGAATCTTCAGGGACGAGCACAGCGATATTCGGATAAAGCAAATTACTCGAGCGAGTAGTGCTTTTCCGAGTACGCTCGCTCATCTCTAGATAGGACACTTTGTGTTTCAGACTAAACATTTGGTACATGAACCATATGTTTAGTCTGAAACACTTAAGTATTCTGTCTGACGTTCCTGTTCGGCCTGGAAGTGTAGTTTTAAGACACATAATATAAGGTTTTATTAAATATGTAGAGAGGCAAAATCTATTAAGCTGCATGTCAAAAGTGATGTTGTGTTAGGAAGTCTATAATGACAGTACATACTGTACACGGACACATACCAGTGTGTCTAAATTAAAGGGGGTAACAGGTAAAGAGCTTGTTTCCCTAAAGAACTAATCCCCCATCCACAAGATAGGCCATATGGTAATTATCTGATCGGTGGGGGTCTGACTGCTTGGAACCCCCTCGTCATAAGAATGGGAGTCCAGAAGGTCTTCAAATGAATGGAGCACTGCTCATGTGTGCAGACCACCACACCACGGGACCCCCAGAGAAAGCCAAGCACTTGTACTCAGCTATTTCCTGCAGTCACAGTGAAATGAATGAAGCAGAGGTCTTTTAGGTCTGGTAATGTGACCACTGCTCCATTCATTCAAAGACCTTGGTGACTCCTGTTCTAATTCCAACACTTGGACCACCATCAGAAATCATTAAAGGGGTTGTCTCGCGAAATCAAGTGGGGTTATACACTTCTGTATGGCCATATTAATGCACTTTGTAATGTACATCGTGCATTAAATATGAGCCATACAGAAGTTATTCCACTTACCTGCTCCGTTGCTAGCGTCCTCGTCTCCATGGTTCCGTCTAAATTCGCTGGCGGCTTGCTTTTTTAGACGCGCTTGCGCAGTCCGGTCTTCTGCTCAGCACGAGCCGCTTCAGTGTGTTAGCCGCTACAGCTCTTCTGCGCATGCGCAGACGAGCTGTAACCTCTCGGGAGCGCGCTGGAGCAGCCATTCTGCTACCATCCTCTGTTAGAGAAAGGTGCAGAAACTTCAGCAGCCCAGCCCAGCCGAGCGGAGACGAGAAGCCCAGCCGAGAAGCCCTGCCTAGAAGCCGCCCATGTAAGTGAGGGGTCGGGGGTGATGTGTTAGCCTACCGCCCTGGCCCGTAGCCCACCGCCCTGGCCCGTAGCCCACCGCCCGGCCCCCGATCCCGCCGCCGTGCCCCCGATGCTGCCGCCGTGCCCCCGATGCTGCCGCCGTGCCCCCCGAGCCTGCCGCCGTGCCCCCCGAGCCTGCCGCCGTGCCCCCCGAGCCTGCCGCCGTGCCCCCCGAGCCTGCCGCCGTGCCCCCCGAGCCTGCCGCCGTGCCCCCCGAGCCTGCCGCCGTGCCCCCCGAGCCTGCCGCCGTGCCCCCCGAGCCTGCCGCCGTGGCCCCCGAGCCTGCCGCCGTGGCCCCGATGCTGCCGCCGTGGCCCCGATGCTGCCGCCGTGCCCCCGATGCTGCCGCCGTGCCCCCGATGCTGCCGCCGTGCCCCCGATGCTGCCGCCGTGCCCCCGATGCTGCCGCCGTGCTGCCCGAGCCTCCCGCTGTGCCCCCGATGCTGCCGCCGTGGCCCCGATGCATACACATACATACACACACACACACACACACACACACACACACACACATACATACACACACATACATACACACACACACACGTACACATACATACACACACACACACACACACACACACACACACACACACACACACACACACACACATATACATACACACACACACATACACACACATATACATACACACACATATACATACACACACACACACACACACATATACATACACACACATATACATACATACACACACACACACACACACACACACATATATACACACACATACACACACACACATATATATACAAACACGTGTGGGTATATATATATATATATATATAATGTGTGTGTATATATACACTCACGAATACGCGTATGCGCATACTCGTACACACGTATACTATATCTCTCTCTCTCTATATATATATATAGAGATATATAGAGATATATATATATAAAAAATGTGTACACGCATATATATACACACACACATATATATATATATATATATATATATATATATATATTATATATATACACACACACACACACATATATACACACGCATATAAAAAAACACGTGTGGGTATGTATATATATATATATATAAAATGTGTGTATATACACTCACGAATACGCGTATGCGTATACTCATACACACGTATACTATATATATCTATCTATATATATATAGATATATATATAAAATGTGTACACGCATATATACACACACATATATTTAGGTGAAAAAACTATTTCATCTAAAACAGTGGAAAGTGAATTGCAGGGAGGCATTACAGTACCTTCTGCTGAGAATTCAGCACTGGACAGCTCCCTGCTATTACGAAGCCATGGATTACTTGTGCAGGGGGAAAGGATCAGCACTGGACAGCTCCCTGCTAAAACGAAGTGTGACCGGCGTCTCGGGAGCGAGCACGTCGGGCTGAAGCAAGCGCAGGGAGAAGAAGCGGCGGCCATCTTTCGGAAACTTTTTATAAGTTCATGAAACACCAGAACTGTAAGTAGGAACCGGCTTTAAAAGCCATTTACATTGGTACTTAGTAATGTATGCTGAAGAAGGGGGACTGGGCAAAAAAAATATTTCACTGCTGCCTCGAGACATCTCCTTTAATGTTATAATAGAAATGATGTCCCCCACTATCTTCCTTCTGATTCCCCCTTTTCTGCTTCTTTGATTATTTCCTTGAATTTGAAAAGTATTTAAAATTCTGGGCTGGAGGTGGGGGGGCCCAGATATTTTAAAATGGCATATAACTATTATAATACTGCCCCCTATGTACAAGGATATAACTACTAATACTACTTCCTACGTACAAGAATATAACTACCGTACTAATGCTACTTCCTATGTACTGCCTCCTACGGTCACATTCCATTCCCTTTTTTCTCTGTATTAGGGTGCCTACCCACTAGTGATATTTTTTCTAGCGATGCAAGATTTAGTGCCTTGCAGAGCAGAGAAAATGCTGCGATAACACTCATTGTTTTCAATGGACCGCGGGAATGAAGGAATCCTTTGCCATAGCTGTCACTGTTGTGGCAGAAGTCCGTGATGCTATCCCATTTCTTTCAATAGGGCCGGCACTGCTAGTGGATTGCAGGAAACCCCTGCAGCAATGATTTTCAGGGAAGGGCTTGAAATATAAGCCTTTCCCTGAAAAGCAGCCCTAGCTGTAAAAAAAAAATTTTTTTTAAAAACTATACACACCTAGAAGAGCCATTCGACTCTTCTCTCTGACACGGCAGTCTTTTTCTGTGTTCTGGAGGCCAGGGATTGAAAAATCCCCGCCCCCAGAAAGCGCCTGTCTCATTGGATAAGCGCTCAGCCAATCACAGGCAGCGCTCAGCCATTCATTGATGAATGGCTAAGCACTGCCTGTGATTGGCTGAGCACTGTGCCCAATCACAGGCAGTGCTCAGCTTTCATTCAATGGCTGAGCACTGCCTGTGATTGACTTTGCCCAACATTTGTCCCCGCACATACTCACTCTTGTGCTCCTGCATGGGAGCTAGTATCACTGGCTCACAGCGAGGAATCTGCAGGAGATTTCTCTTCTCGCTCTCCCCCTGCCCCTCTTCATTGACTTAACATAGCAGACGTTCAGCACCGAACAGCTGCTATTTACACTGAGCGATCAGGTCATCGCCCATCATTTATTCAGCATAAACGATGGACGATGAGCTGAATGATGATCGTGCAGTGTAAATAGCAGCCGTTCACAGCCGCTATATTAAGTGAATGGAGAGGGGCGGGAAACGAGAGGAGAGAAATCTCCTCCTGCCGCCCCGCTGTGAGCCAGCGATACTAGCTCCAGTGCAGCAGCACGAGAGTGAGTATGTGCGGGGACGAGTGTCTGGCATAGTTTGCCCGATATTCGTCCCATCTTAATGGGCTTTTAGGCCCTGTTAACATGGGCGATTTTGCGCAGCTAATTTACCCACACAAAAAATTGCAACTATTAGAACCAATGGTTTTTCTATGACAACGTTCGGATCAACAATTTTTAGCCGTGCGAAAAAAATAAAGTTATCAGTGACTGAAGTTAGCAACCAAAATTCCCTGTTGCGTAGGCCTTGACCTACCTTTTGACCGAAAAACGCAGGAGTGTCCATAAAAAAAGGGAGGGGGAGGGAGTTTAACTGCATCCAACGCCCGGAAAAGAAGATAGGTGCCTGTATTTAAGTCATTCAAAGTAATTAGAAGGAGTTCTACTGACCGAGGGAATTCCGAACAGCAAAGCATTTTTCCACAGCAAGCCGCTCCTGATCATGTGAATGGGCGAATTTAACGGTAATGAAGCTTGAAACTCAATCGCGAAAAATCGTGTGATTTTTTTTGCGCGACAAACTTCTGCATCATTTTGACACTCATGTGAATGAACCCTTTAGATAGCCAAGCACCTTAGATATCTGTCAGCAGAAGACAACTATCCTCCCGAATCCCACATACATATGCATGTTTAGCCAAGTGTGCACGTTTTTTTAATAGGAAGATGGGAATAAGTGACTACTAAAGTCCTTTTGACAGCGGCCTGTCTCCTATGGAAGCTAATTATTTGACATATTGCAATCCAACTTGCCCGATCCTTCCCCTGACATCTGTGTCTGGAGGAGAGTCAGTCGGTCCCAACTACAGTAAATCAGCAGGATCGTCTGACTTCAATCTACTATGTATGGACACCCTAATTGCTTGTGTTTTATTAGCCTTCTAATATCTGCATGCAGAAAAGATCCCATCTCTTCAATGAAAAGCCTTTATTCTGCAAATAATCCATTTCCTTTACAAGTGAGTAATTAGGGCACTAGATGCTGAGCGAGTCCTGGCAGCCGAGAGCACCTCATCCAAGAAAATCATTTTCCAATTGTGTTCTCCGAGGAGCCTGATTTTCAGGAACTTGTAAGATCCATTAACAGAGGCAAATGTATTATGAGGCTGCTGAAAAGTAGCAGCTCTTAGAAGTAATATACCTCATCTTCTGGGTCAAACCGTGTCAGTGTAAAGTGAAGAGAAATACATCTAAATATTCCTAATAAAGGAGCTCACAGCTGAAAGGTGTAGAGGTTAAGCGTTACCCTACCTAACTAAGACACATGAAGAATGACTACCAGGACAAACGTATACCAGCCCAAATTCATGCAAAGCTTATTAAAGTCAAGTAATACGCTCAAAGGCTGAGTTCACACATGGTGCAAAAATAGAAACAGCTTGAAAATCCACAATGAAATCCATGCATTATGTGCTTTCATCCATTTCTATCTCCCCCGTTGTACTGCAGTGCCATTCCCTTGTGTTGTACTGGACTTTTACAGCATTTTGAGTGAATTTCGCCATAAATTCTATATGTTTAAACACACCCCTAAATAGCACAATAATAAATGAGAACTAGTCATAATGACAGCTGCAATTTCAATCAATTAAAATAATATCCTGCTAAGAACATGTACCACCTTCAAGATAACTGATGAATATGAGATCATTGGGCTCACAAGTCCACCAACCTTTATAGCTGTGTTCTTGGCGGCTCACGACATTTAAGCTCCTCCTCAAGGCATGACTGGACTCGGCATTCCTGTTCTAGTAATCAGTGGGGGGTCCTAACGGTGGACCCCTAGTGATGACACATCACCTATCCTCTGGTCAGTTGATTAATGTTTTTAGAGGGAGTACACCTTTAAGAAATCAGATCTACGACTAAATAATGTAAGAGAAAGATAAAAAGGGGACACGATCGAAACCTCTAAAGGGAACCTGTTAACAACTAAAACGCACCATAAACAAAGTTATGGTGCTTATAGTTTAGGTGACGGGGAGTCCTATAATCTTTATCTCATACTAATTGGGTTCCCCATTCTTGCGTTGTAACCCAGCAAAGTCAGAGAGCACCAGCAGCTTGACTTTCTGTGCATGCACCTTCCATAGAGATGAATGGGAGATGTGCAGGCAGAGTCACGCTGCTGGCACCTACCGCAGGAATGGGGAACCCGATGAGTATGAGACAAAGATTCCCAGGACTTCCCGTTGCCTAAACTAGAAGCACCATAACTTAGTTTAAGGTGTTTAAAATATTTAAAGGTAACCGTTCAGAAATTCTAAAGGTTTAATCAAGTTTAGGAGAGAAGTGCTTCTAATAGGAAACTAAACACTAAAACAAGGGGGCACAATCCGAGAATAGTTGGGGGAAGATCAGAAGCAATGCCGCAAATTATTATCTTACTGAAAGTGAATGATTGGAAGAAACTTCCAGCAGACGTAGTTGAAAAGTAAGTGACTTTACAGTATTCAGTTAGGAATAATCATACTGTATATCTATCCTTCGAGTAGAATAAAAAGGAAAGAATATATGGAGCAGGTGGTCTTTTTATTATCAATTTTCTTTTTTTCAAACTGAATAGCCACTTTATTAGAGATACCCACTTAGTATTGACCCCTTTTTCCCTTTCTGTACAAATATTGTGAAGTTTTGGCTGCCTTCACTGGGTCGTGCACACATGCAGCCCATTTACCTCCTGTCCCTCCTATTGGAACATCTATATGGTATCCTACCCTCCCTGGTTTTATTTGTAGGCTTAGTCCCAAGAGAGGAGCATTTTGAGAGGTAGGAACGCAGCTTTCCCAGGTTAAGATACACCACCTGGTATTAATGTTAGGACCCATCTGAGAGCTTGGTCACCTGGACGTTGGTAGATGGGCCAATGTAATTTGATCAAATTATATACTGAGAACCTTGCATTATTTAATTTGGTTAGATTATAGGTATGTATACTTCTGATAGTAAATTTATTTTGCGTGCTGTTGCCATTATTGGTTTTTGCTACCCACTTAGTATTGTGTTGGACCTCCTTAAAGGGGTTGTCCCGCGCCGAAACGGTTGTTTTTTTTTTTTCAAACCCCCCCCCCCCCCCCCCCCCGTTCGGCGCGAGACAACCCCGATGCAGGGGTTAAAAAAGAACACCGGAGAGTGCTTACCTGAATCCCCGCGCTCCGGTGACTTCTTACTTACCTGCTGAAGATGGCCGCCGGGATCTTCACCCTCGGTGGACCGCAGGGCTTCTGTGCGGTCCATTGCCGATTCCAGCCTCCTGATTGGCTGGAATCGGCACGTGACGGGGCGGAGCTACACGGAGCCGGCATCCTGCACGAGCGATCCCATTCATAAAAGAAGAAGACCCGGACTGCGCAAGCGCGGCTAATTTGGCCATTAGACGGCGAAAATTAGTCGGCTCCATGGAAACGAGGACGCTAGCAACGGAGCAGGTAAGTGAAAAACTTCTTATAACTTCTGTATGGCTCATAATTAATGCACAATGTACATTACAAAGTGCATTAATATGGCCATACAGAAGTGTATAGACCCACTTGCTGCCGCGGGACAACCCCTTTATAAGAACTGCAACAATTCGTTAAGGCATAGATTCCACTAGGTGTTGAAATCTTCCTGCAAGAATATTGGCCCATGCGGACAGGTCAGCGTCTTGCAGTTGTCGCAAATTACATGCAGGTACTAACATGATCTTAATAGCTGACAACAAGGGCCCATCGATTCATGCTGCTTGCAACAAATTCTGACCCTCCCATTAGAATGGTGCAAGGGAGATCTGGATTCATTTGACCAGACAATATTTTTCCAATGCTCAGTGATCCAATTTTGGGCTCTTTTGCCCACTGGAGTCTTGCCTCTATGCTTGTTCTAGACAGGCACTTGGACTGGGTCTCAGGAAAGGGCAGATGTCTATAATAAATTGGTAATTCTGTGTAAGCATGCTCTTTCTTTTACAAGTTTGCTTTTCAGCCTACAATGTTTGCACTTTGTGTGACAGAAAAACTGAGCCTCTAAAATAGTTGTGGCCGGCTGCGTATTTGCATTGCGGAATCCGGAGCAGGCAAATACTGCCCCTAGCATGTTATTGAAAAACGCTTTTTCCTGCACACGAACAGTAATTTTCCGCTTGCAAAAAAAAATAAATCACAGCATGCTCTATTTTTAAGCAGATTCCATGCGGACGGCTTCCATTAAAGTCAATGGAAGCCGTCCGACACGTGGCCCTTCCGTAATTGACACTGCGGAAAGGTCGCGGATTCCACGTCATCGCCAGGGATTTAAAAAAAATCTGTACTGTGCATGTCTAAAGGCACGCCGTGCAGACCATCTGCCGTACAGAAAAGAGGAAGAAATGACAGGAACGTGCAGATGCCGGCTGAGCACAGGGTCAGATTCCGCTGTGGGCTCCTGCATGCGGAATCCCACTTGGTCGTGTGCAGCCATCTTAAAAAAAAAACTAAATGTCCTATTACATGCTTGAGCAAAAAGTAGTATAGTTATGGGACGTGGTGGAGGCATTACTGCTCAGTAGTGTTGGGTATTTGGTCTCAACTATAAGGTCCAGACATCTAAAGGAGGCCTAGTAGGATAGACTTGTCTAATCTTCTGCTAAGGCTTTATTCACACAGGCACTTTTGCCGCAATAAAACACCGGACAAAAATCGTGAAAATCTGATGCATTGGATTACAATGCATTTGTTCAGATGGGCAATTTTTGGGGGTATAAAAATTGGCCGGCCAGAAAAGAAGCACACACAGCACGTATTTTGGCCGGCTGATTTTACACTGGCCGGAAAAAATAGTTTGGCAACTATCTTTAGCTGGAATATGTTGGCCAATCCCATAGACTCCTATGGGTGCTGCCAGAAAAGTGAGGTGGGATGAAGTTTTGCAGTGGCTGTGCTAAACTCCTTCCCCCTTCTCTCACCCTCTCTGCCCAGTTCCGGCAAAGAGAGGGGGCAGGACGGAATTAGCCAGAGATTAGCACAGCTCTTGCTCAATCCCGCTCCCTCCCGTTGCTGGCAAGAGGTGGAGAGGGGGCGGGAGTTTAACACGCTAGCATCCGCCCCGTCCCTTGGCCAGTAGCCGGCAAGGGGCAGAGAGGGAGTTTAGAAGAGTGAAACTCTCTTCCTCGCCTGACAGTATTCTGGCTTACAGTGTGTACATGCCGCACCCGGCTGTCTAAATGGGCGGAAAAACAGAAGATGCAGCCGCGACTAAGGTGTGTACCCGGACCCGGCCATCTGCATGCGCGGAAAAACAGGAGATGCGGCCGCGACTTAGTCGCTCCTGCCTCCCGTTCATGTGATTTTCCGCCATGATGAAGTCGTGATGCATGCGGCCGAAAATCACATCGCCCATGTGAAGGAGCCCTAAGATTGAATTTCCAGTTTTTGTTTAAGACTGACTTTAAAGCATCTCTCCGATCCTGGATAAACAAAAATGGCTGTACCGCTTCTCTGACTACCTTATGCACACACTGTACATTAGTTTGCATCGATAGTCTAATGCCCCATTTACACAGAACGAGCTGTTGGGCAAACAATGCCTGACAGTGAGTCCCAGGGATGCTCGCTCCTGCGCTTTTACACAGAAGCGAGTATCACTGGTATCTCTAAAAGCGCTGCCAGCATGGAGTAGGGGCGGGCCGGAGAGCGCTCTCCCCCACCCCACTCCACTAAACTGCTGTTTACACTGAAAGGCAAATAGTTCAGTTTTCTGCGTGCAGAATCTGAACAATTATAGTTCAAATTCCAATGGGAGCACGGAATGTGAATGATTCCAAACGATAATCGTCCCGTGTAAATGGCCCTTAAGACACTACATGCTGATGTGACTGGTCAGCACTGCTTAAATAGGCAGCACTGGTCATCAATAGAGATGAGCGAGCATACTCGCTAAGGGCAATTGCTCGAGCGAGCATTGCCCTTAGCGAGTACCTGCCCGCTCGAGAGAAGAGGTTCGGCTGCCGGCGGCAGGTGAGAGGTGAGCTGCGGCACTGAGCAGGGGGGAGCGGGGGGCAGAGAGGGAGAGAGAGATCTCCCCTCCGTTCCTCCCCGCTCGAGCAATTGCCCTTAGCGAGTATGCTCGCTCATTACTAGTCATCAAAGCAAGTGTAGGGACTAATGATGTATACTAATGCACAGCGTACATCATGCCGCCATCTTTACGTGTGCAGGACCAGAGGGTCACTATAAGAGGGTTGTATGAAAAATAGTTGGCCTTTATCTGTAGAAACAGCATTACTTTTCAATGGAACAATACCAACACTGCACATGAATATGGGCTGCACTGTTTATGGGCAATTAAAAAAGAACAATACAACTCCCACCCTTCTCCATAGTCACACAACCCCGTAGGATAAATAGCATAAGCTTCACACGGAGTGATGCCATCTCACTGTCCATCACGGTTTCCAAATAGCATTTAGGTTTAATGTTCCTTTAATCCCTAGAATGACAGGAGGCTGTGAAAGGAGCAATTCCCCTGACATTATAAGCAACATTTGTCTGACGGCAGAAGCTCCTGGATACCTTAATGAACTCATTAATTTGTCCGTTGTTTAACTTTTCTTTCATTTTAATTACTGCACTGGGAAGCGACCCAACATTTCCATGATTGTATCATCGTTGCAGGAAGTCTAAACTGGAGTTAGGAACAGCAGAGTTTCTGCGTGGTAACGAGACAGTAAAGGGAGATGTTCTCTGCAAGATATGGTAGCTGACATTCTTAGCGTGACCTGCAATAATTCGCAATCTGTGGTTTATAAAAAGCCATGTTATGCAATCCAGATAACAAAAAGCAGGAGGGGCAGATTTCATCAGATCCTCAGCATCACTGACTCTTGCAATATGTTTCAATTGCTTTGAACTTCAAACACTTCAGACATGCATTGCGGATTTGCTTTTATGTCAATATAAAAGCACTGAGCTATGGCTATAGCGTAGATTTTCAATGTGCCTAAGTTTCACACAAGGTAAAAAAACATGCCATTAACAAAAGAAAACTTTTGTAAACTCTTTTGGGGGAAAAAAAACTCTGCTATACTTTTCTAAAGATCAACCGTCATAGAAAAATCAGCCATTAAATTTTTGGCGGACCCACCTCTATCACCTCCCCCTCATTAGAGTCTCTCCGAGGCTGTGTAACGAGATTCATCAAACAGGCAACAGGGTGAGCGCACCACATTTTATCTTACCTTACATTACCAACTGTAATTGGTGCCCTTCAAAGTTTCAAGATTCTGCCTATTGGGTCAGACCGGCTTTGAATTATTCACAATGACCCGCGACCCGTGCCTTTTATATGCTGGTGTAAAAAAGATCAAGGCAATGACGTTTTCCCTGTTTCTATTGCAAATGCCAAAGATACAGTATGTGCTAATATGAATGCAGCAGAGACTGCATTTTACATCTCTCCATTGATGCTGGATGGAAGAGGTATTTGATCTCAATAACAGCCTCTTCTAATGTGGTACTTACAGTATCAATGCTATTGTTCAAGCCAACTAATTGGACAAGACCTCCATCTTCCGGTAATTTATAATATGCTATTATATATGTCAAGTCATTGAGAGACAGAATTAAAATGTATTAAGTAGTATAGAGGGTGATTCAAAGGTCTGGGCCACCCAGCATATCTTCTGAGCAAACCAAAAAAAAAAAGAGAGATTCACGTTAGAATGGTGGAAGCCATCTTGGAATCATTGGATACATGACAAAGTCAGAATTTCAACAGAAAGTTGATAGATGCAATCTCTTTTTCAGTACCTGCTACCATTTTCAAGGTTTGGATGATATGTTGAGCGTTAATAAGGCTATTATGTTGAATTATGTTTTATAGAAAACACTAATTGAATGTCTTTTCGGGTACCAGAAGATGCATTATCCCCTTAAGGCTGGATTAACACAGGCTTAAGGCCCCCTGAACACGGGCACAAATTCCGCGGTGGGATTTTCAGCAGAATATCCGCCCGTGCCTGCCTGCATAGGCTTGCATTAGATAACGCAATCCTAGGCAGACGTCCGTGATTTGTCTGAGTCAAAACACACGCAGAAAACAAATCGCGCCATGTTCTATTGCTGTGCGGGACTCGCAGAGGCAAGCACAGAAATGTCAGTGGCGACAGGCCGGCTCCTCTCAGCGCATGCGCCGGCAGCCGGCGCATAGCAGAGAATGAAGACGCCAGGAGCAGGTAAGCCGCAGGCCTCTGCAGGAGCACGGGACCGCATTCCGCTGCGAGAATTCTCGCAGCAGGATCCAACCCGGCCGTCTGCATGCGGCCTATATCAGCCGGGTTTTCATGCTGCCCACTGATGTATTACTGATGGCTTACAATGCATCAGTGCACATGGGTGTATTTCCGCAGGGTAAAAGCACCTGTCTGGCCAAAATAGTGCATTTCGGCCAGGAGCTTTTACGCCAGCGGCTGCACAGACTCCTATGGGAGCTTATGACAGCTGCCAGAGAAGGGAGGTAGGAGGGAGTTTAGTAGCATGGCTGCTAAACTCCCACCCTCTTCCCTGCTTCTCTACGGCAGGCAAACGTAAAAAGGCGGATGCCCATGTGAATCCAACCTAAGGGTGGGTTCACACGAGCGTGTTTTTGTGCGTGCGTACTCATGCACAAAAACACGCTTGTATTTGCAACATTGCATTCCCTATGGTGTGTGCACATGTCCGTACTTTGCAGGTGCGTGCCTGCAAAGATAGGACATGCGTGCACCATTGGGAATGCACACATTATTTTCAATGGAGACGCGGCTGCTGAAAACAATGCTCTGTCAGCACCCCTGTATTCTTTTTCAGGGAAGGGCTTTACATATAAGCCCTTCCCTGAAAAAAAAAATTTTGTGTAAAAAAAAAATTACATCTTCGCCGCTGCCTTGACCCCCGCGGGCATGAAGAACACATCTGCGGCATGCAGCAGATGTTTCCTTCACCCCCGCTAGTCAAAAGAATTCCCTGCTGCTACATCTGCCACATCTGTGGCAGATGCAGCAGAGGAATTCTTCAATTCTCTTGTGTGACAGCTGCGGTAGAGAATCCTGCTGCCGGCATCCCAGTCATTGGATTTCAGGGAAGGGCTTTAAATATAAGCCCTTCCCTTAAAATCTAAGAAAAGTAGTGTAGTAAAAAAAAAAAAAAAAACATACTCACCTCCTTTCAGCTGCCGGGGCTCAGCGTCGACTTCTGGCGCTGTCCCTGGCTCTGTAGTTCTCAGCTATTAGCAGCTGGGGATATAAAATCCCCACCTGCTGGTAGCTCTAATTGTGATTGGCTGAGCACTTCAGCCAATCACGATCAGAGCTACCAGCAGTCGGGAATTTTAAATCCCCACATGCTGATAGCTAAGATCTACAGAGTCGGGGACAGCGGCAGAAGTCGCTGCTGAGACACGGCAGCTGTCAATGGCTTTTCAGGGAAGGGCTTCATAAGCCCTTCCCTGAAAAGGGAGAGGGAGAGAGGGAGAACAAAAAAAAAAAGAAAAGCTCGGCACCCGGTGTCACACATACAAAAATGCTCGTGTCTCCCATTGTAGTCAATGGGGTTCATTACTCGAGTAGAGCTCTCGAATTTTCCGAAAAGCTCGACTCGAATAACGTGGACCCGAGAATTTGGGTGCTCGCTCATCTCTAGTGGTGAGTAATGAATTTTTTTTTTTTTACACTTTTTTAAATGGCTTTTCAGGGAAGGGCTTATGAAGCCTTTCCCTGAAAAGTAATTGATAAGGATGCCAGCAGCAGGATTCTCTACCGCAGCTGACATGTGTGACAGCTGCGGCTGAGAATTGAAGAATTCCTCTGCTGGACCTGCCACAGATGTGGCAGAAGCAGCAGGGAATTCTATCAACTAGCGGGGCTGAAGGAAACATCTGCCGCATGCGGCAGATGTGTTCTTCATGCCCGCGGGGGTCACGGCAGCAGCGGAGAGGTAAGTTTTTTTTTGTTTTGCACTAAAATGTTTCTTTTTCAGGGAAGGGCTTATATGTAAAGCCCTTCCCTGAAAAACAATGCAGGCGGCCAGCAGACCATAGTTTTTAATGGAGCCGCCGGCAGCAGCCGCGGCTCCATTGACAACAAGCACGCAGCTGTGTTCACGCGTGTTTCTGTTCATACCTAGGTGCGCACAAAAACACGCTCATGTGAACCCACCCTAATGACCAGGGTATTGTGGTCCTTACAGTTTTTGATCAGCAAGTTTTTGGGGATTTTACTAATGTGGTGGTTGTTTTAACTGCCCTATATTTTTTTCTTCAGCTATAAACATTATTTTTGCTACATTTTTTTTCTGTGACATAAAAGGCTATTTTTTTAATATCTTTTTTTATTTTTTTGGCAGTAAAAACCTAAAAAGGAAATTATTTTTAAATTTATAGCTTATTTAAAAAATTAGTATATTGACGACAAGATAAACTACAGGAATGGGTTCCTCATTTTGTTTTGGATGTTTTAATATATATTATGCAGAGTTTTGGATTACAGGGCACATATGGCGGCAGTTTTGATTGGCGCCGCTGGTGTTTCATTTTTTTTTTTTTTCTTCTTATTTTTGTAAATATATATATTTTTTAACATCTATACCCTCAATGGATGTCATATAAGACCTCTGGGGAACATTCACATTGGGTTTTTTTTTATTATTTTTTATTTCACACTTTTCCACTGTAGCTGAGGCATCAATACAAACCCCAGTTACAGGAAAAAAACATCCCCCTGTGGTGACATCAGTCCCTAACAGAGTTGATCAGGGTCTGCTAGGACTCTGCAGCTATGCTGTGGCATGGGGCACCAGCGATCTTGGGACGAATAGCGGTAGTAACATTTCCGCTTTCTCTTTTTAGTACATAGCACTCATTGAATGCTATGTAGCATGGAAAGGAGAAGGCAGAAGTATTACTTGAATCAAGTAGGACTAAGTGTTCCCAGAGATGAAAATAGCGAAAGAAAGCAGGTTGGTCCTAGTACAATCTTGGCATTGGTGTTGTGTACAATGATTAACTGCTGCAGTCACCCAACCCCCCATATCTTTATTCACAACTTAGTTAAGGCTGTCCACACACATTAGATAGATGGCGGTGTCATTTGGCCCACAGCTAACTTCCAATTTCCCCATACACATTTGGCTCGACTGAGCGCCTGCTTGTCTTTTGTGTGTAATGCGGAAAGAAAGTTACTGCCAGACACATCTGTCAGTGGTTTATCTACCAATAACAAAGTAATTGGGCAGTTGAAGTCCAAATACCCGAATCTTATCTCTAAGCATCTGGATAGAGTAGAGAGGCTGCCACACACATGAGATGATTCTCCAGTCCCATCGAAATCAGCAGGTTTGGCCTGTGTGGAGTTTTCCACCTAGATGCATAACTAAACTCAGGGGCGTACCTAAAGGCTCAGGGGCCTGGGTGCAAAAGTTCAGCTCGGGGCCCCCCCTTGGGCCTCCACTCCACACTTTCCCAAAATCGTGCTGCATACATGATCTGCCCCTTGGCGTAATCTTTCCAAACATGACGCATTTCCTGAACATGAAAATTTGTTTGCAGCCCCGCAGGCCACTCTCACACACACCGCTTTTTACTGCTATTAGCACAGCGCCCCGAGCGCCGTACTAACCGCGGTACAACACTGCAATAGATTTTAATGAGGTTACTCAAATTTGCGCTCGAACGCGGTGTCCCTATCGCTGTGATTTTCAAGAGCTGTCTGTTCTATTTTTGCGATTTCGCGGTAAATTGAGATTTTGCGCGGTCACTATTTTAACAGTACAAGTCCCATAGACCCCTGCAGAAAAAAAAACGCTGCGAATTTCGCTGTGAAAAAAAACTGTAGTGGGCAGTCACCCTAAAGGAGCTGCAGACACTATTAATAACCGCATGCGGTTTTCATGCTTTTTTTAATTGTGTGTAAAGAGTGCAAATAAATACAGTAAATCCAGAGAGATGTATAAAGAGAGAGATGGGTAGGAGAGAGATGGGTAGGAGAGAGATGGGTAGGAGAGAGATGGGTAGGAGAGAGATGGGTAGGAGAGAGATGGGTAGGAGAGAGATGGGTAGGAGAGAGATGGGTAGGAGAGAGATGGGTAGGAGAGAGATGGGTAGGAGAGAGATGGGTAGGAGAGAGATGGGTAGGAGAGAGATGGGTAGGAGAGAGATGGGTAGGAGAGAGATGGGTAGGAGAGAGATGGGTAGGAGAGAGATGGGTAGGAGAGAGATGGGTAGGAGAGAGATGGGTAGGAGAGAGATGGGTAGGAGAGAGATGGGTAGGAGAGAGATGGGTAGGAGAGAGATGGGTAGGAGAGAGATGGGTAGGAGAGAGATGGGTAGGAGAGAGATGGGTAGGAGAGAGATGGGTAGGAGAGAGATGGGTAGGAGAGAGATGGGTAGGAGAGAGATGGGTAGGAGAGAGATGGGTAGGAGAGAGATGGGTAGGAGAGAGATGGGTAGGAGAGAGATGGGTAGGAGAGAGATGGGTAGGAGAGAGATGGGTAGGAGAGAGATGGGTAGGAGAGAGATGGGTAGGAGAGAGATGGGTAGGAGAGAGATGGGTAGGAGAGAGATGGGTAGGAGAGAGATGGGTAGGAGAGAGATGGGTAGGAGAGAGATGGGTAGGAGAGAGATGGGTAGGAGAGAGATGGGTAGGAGAGAGATGGGTAGGAGAGAGATGGGTAGGAGAGAGATGGGTAGGAGAGAGATGGGTAGGAGAGAGATGGGTAGGAGAGAGATGGGTAGGAGAGAGATGGGTAGGAGAGAGATGGGTAGGAGAGAGATGGGTAGGAGAGAGATGGGTAGGAGAGAGATGGGTAGGAGAGAGATGGGTAGGAGAGAGATGGGTAGGAGAGAGATGGGTAGGAGAGAGATGGGTAGGAGAGAGATGGGTAGGAGAGAGATGGGTAGGAGAGAGATGGGTAGGAGAGAGATGGGTAGGAGAGAGATGGGTAGGAGAGAGATGGGTAGGAGAGAGATGGGTAGGAGAGAGATGGGTAGGAGAGAGATGGGTAGGAGAGAGATGGGTAGGAGAGAGATGGGTAGCAGAGAGATGGGTAGCAGAGAGATGGGTAGCAGAGAGATGGGTAGCAGAGAGATGGGTAGCAGAGAGATGGGTAGCAGAGAGATGGGTAGCAGAGAGATGGGTAGCAGAGAGATGGGTAGCAGAGAGATGGGTAGCAGAGAGATGGGTAGCAGAGAGATGGGTAGCAGAGAGATGGGTAGCAGAGAGATGGGTAGCAGAGAGATGGGTAGCAGAGAGATGGGTAGCAGAGAGATGGGTAGCAGAGAGATGGGTAGCAGAGAGATGGGTAGCAGAGAGATGGGTAGGAGAGAGATGGGTAGGAGAGAGATGGGTAGGAGAGAGATGGGTAGGAGAGAGATGGGTAGGAGAGAGATGGGTAGGAGAGAGATGGGTAGGAGAGAGATGGGTAGGAGAGAGATGGTAGGAGAGAGATGGGTAGGAGAGAGATGGTAGAGAGAGATGGTAGGAGAGAGATGGGTAGGAGAGAGATGGGTAGGAGAGGGTAGGAGAGATGGGGAGATGGGTAGGAGAGAAGAGATGGGTAGGAGAGAGATGGGTAGGAGAGAGATGGGTAGGAGAGAGATGGGTAGGAGAGAGATGGGTAGGAGAGAGATGGGTAGGAGAGAGATGGGTAGGAGAGAGATGGGTAGGAGAGAGATGGGTAGGAGAGAGATGGGTAGGAGAGAGATGGGTAGGAGAGAGATGGGTAGGAGAGAGATGGGTAGGAGAGAGATGGGTAGGAGAGAGATGGGTAGGAGAGAGATGGGTAGGAGAGAGATGGGTAGGAGAGAGATGGGTAGGAGAGAGATGGGTAGGAGAGAGATGGGTAGGAGAGAGATGGGTAGGAGAGAGATGGGTAGGAGAGAGATGGGTAGGAGAGAGATGGGTAGGAGAGAGATGGGTAGGAGAGAGATGGGTAGGAGAGAGATGGGTAGGAGAGAGATGGGTAGGAGAGAGATGGGTAGGAGAGAGATGGGTAGGAGAGAGATGGGTAGGAGAGAGATGGGTAGGAGAGAGATGGGTAGGAGAGAGATGGGTAGGAGAGAGATGGGTAGGAGAGAGATGGGTAGGAGAGAGATGGGTAGGAGAGAGATGGGTAGGAGAGAGATGGGTAGGAGAGAGATGGGTAGGAGAGAGATGGGTAGGAGAGAGATGGGTAGGAGAGAGATGGGTAGGAGAGAGATGGGTAGGAGAGAGATGGGTAGGAGAGAGATGGGTAGGAGAGAGATGGGTAGGAGAGAGATGGGTAGGAGAGAGATGGGTAGGAGAGAGATGGGTAGGAGAGAGATGGGTAGGAGAGAGATGGGTAGGAGAGAGATGGGTAGGAGAGAGATGGGTAGGAGAGAGATGGGTAGGAGAGAGATGGGTAGGAGAGAGATGGATAGGAGAGAGATGGATAGGAGAGTGATAGATATGTGATAGATAGATAGGTGATAGATAGATAGGAGATAGATAGATAGATAGATAGGAGATAGATAGATAGATAGATAGATAGGAGATAGATAGATAGATAGATAGGAGATAGATAGATAGATAGGAGATAGATAGATAGATAGGAGATAGATAGATAGATAGATAGGAGATAGATAGATAGATAGGAGATAGATAGATAGATAGGAGATAGATAGATAGATAGGAGATAGATAGATAGATAGATAGATAGATAGGAGATAGATAGACAGATAGGAGACAGATAGATAGACAGATAGGAGATAGATAGATAGATAGATAGGAGATAGATAGATAGATAGATAGATAGGAGATAGATAGATAGACAGATAGGAGATAGATAGATAGATAGATAGATAGATAGGAGATAGATAGATAGGAGATAGATAGATAGGAGATAGATAGACAGATAGGAGATAGATAGATAGACAGATAGGAGATAGATAGATAGATAGATAGATAGATAGATAGATAGATAGATAGATAGATAGATAGGAGATAGATAGACAGATAGGAGATAGATAGATAGACAGATAGGAGATAGATAGATAGATAGATAGATAGATAGATAGATAGATAGATAGATAGATAGATAGATAGGAGATAGATAGACAGATAGGAGATAGATAGATAGATAGATAGATAGATAGATAGACAGATAGGAGATAGATAGATAGATAGGAGATAGATAGATAGATAGATAGACAGATAGGAGATAGATAGATAGACAGATAGGAGATAGATAGATAGACAGATAGGAGATAGATAGATAGATAGATAGATAGGAGATAGATAGATAGGAGATAGATAGATAGATATGTGATAGATAGATATGTGATAGATAGATAGGTGATAGATAGATAGATAGATAGATAGATAGATAGATAGATAGATAGATAGATAGATAGATAGATAGGAGATAGATACATAGGAGACAGATAGATAGGAGACAGATAGATAGGAGACAGATAGATAGGAGATAGATAGGTGATAGATAGGAGATAGATAGGAGATAGATAGGTGATAGATAGGTGATAGATAGGTGATAGATAGGTGATAGATAGGTGATAGATAGGTGATAGATAGGTGATAGATAGGTGATAGATAGGTGATAGATAGGTGATAGATAGGTAGATAGGAGATAGATAGATAGATAGGAGATAGATAGATAGATAGATAGATAGATAGATAGGAGATAGATATGTGATAGATAGGTGATAGATAGGTGATAGATAGATAGATAGGAGATAGATAGATAGATAGGAGATAGATAGATAGATAGGAGATAGATAGATAGATAGGAGATAGATAGATAGGAGATAGATAGATAGGAGATAGATAGATAGGAGATAGATAGATAGGAGATAGATAGATAGGAGATAGATAGATAGGAGATAGATAGATAGGAGATAGATAGATAGGAGATAGATAGATAGGAGATAGATAGATAGGAGATAGATAGATAGGAGATAGATAGATAGGAGATAGATAGATAGGAGATAGATAGATAGGAGATAGATAGATAGGAGATAGATAGATAGGAGATAGATAGATAGGAGATAGATAGATAGGAGATAGATAGATAGGAGATAGATAGATAGATAGATACGAGATAGATAGATAGGAGATAGATAGATAGGAGATAGATAGATAGATAGATAGGAGATAGATAGATAGATAGGAGATAGATAGATAGGAGATAGATAGATAGGAGATAGATAGATAGGAGATAGATAGATAGGAGATAGATAGATAGGAGATAGATAGATAGATAGGAGATAGATAGATAGGAGATAGATAGATAGATAGATAGATAGATAGATAGATAGATAGATAGGAGATAGATAGATAGGAGATAGATAGATAGGAGATAGATAGATAGATAGATATGAGATAGATAGATAGGAGATAGATAGATAGATAGATAGGAGATAGATAGATAGATAGATACATAGGAGATAGAAAGATAGGTGATAGATAGACAGATAGATAGAAAGATAGGTGATAGATAGACAGATAGATAGATAGATAGATGATAGATATGAGATAGATAGATAGATAGATAGATAGATAGATAGGAGACAGATAGATAGGAGATAGATAGGAGATAGATAGATAGGAGATAGATAGATAGATAGATAGGAGATAGATAGATAGGAGATAGATAGATAGATAGATAGATAGATATGAGATAGATAGATAGGAGATAGATAGATAGATAGATAGGAGATAGATAGATAGATAGATACATAGGAGATAGAAAGATAGGTGATAGATAGACAGATAGATAGAAAGATAGGTGATAGATAGACAGATAGATAGATAGATAGATAGATAGATAGATAGATAGATAGGAGACAGATAGATAGGAGATAGATAGATAGGAGATAGATAGATAGGAGATAGATAGATAGATAGATAGGAGATAGATAGATAGATAGGAGATAGATAGATAGATAGATAGGAGATAGATAGATAGGAGATAGATAGATAGTTAGGTGATAGATAGATAGATAGATACATAGGCGATAGCTAGATAGGTGATAGATAGACAGATAGATAGATAGATAGGAGATAGATAGATAGATAGATAGGAGATAGATAGATAGATAGGAGATAGATAGATAGATAGATAGATAGATAGATAGATAGGTGATAGATAGATAGATACATAGGAGATAGATAGATAGATAGATAGATAGATAGATAGATAGATAGATAGATAGATAGGAGATAGATAGATAGATAGATAGATAGATAGGAGATAGATAGATAGATAGATAGATAGGTGATAGATAGGTGATAGATAGGTGATAGATAGGTGATAGATAGGTGATAGATAGATAGATAGATAGATAGGTGATAGATAGATAGATATGAGATAGATAGATAGATAGGAGATAGATAGATAGATAGGAGATAGATAGATAGATAGGAGATAGATAAATAGATAGGAGATAGATAGATAGGAGATAGATAGATAGATAGATAGGAGATAGATAGATAGATACATAGGAGATAGAAAGATAGGTGATAGATAGACAGATAGATAGGAGATAGATAGATATGAGATAGATAGATAGATAGATAGATAGATAGGAGATAGATAGATAGGAGACAGATAGGAGATAGATAGATAGGAGACAGATAGATAGATAGGAGATAGATAGGAGATAGATAGATAGATAGGAGATAGATAGATAGATAGATAGATAGATAGATAGATAGATAGATAGATAGATAGGAGATAGATAGATAGATAGATAGATATGTAATAGATATGTGATAGATAGGAGACAGATAGATAGATAGATAGATAGATAGATAGATAGATAGATAGATAGATAGATAGATAGATAGATAGATAGGTGATAGATAGGTGATAGATAGGTGATAGATAGATAGATAGATAGATAGATAGATAGATAGGTGATAGATAGATAGATAGGAGATAGATAGATAGATAGGAGATAGATAGATAGATAGGAGATAGATAGATAGATAGATAGATAGGAGATAGATAGATAGATAGGAGATAGATAGATAGGAGATAGATAGATAGATAGGAGATAGATAGATAGATACATAGGAGATAGAAAGATAGGTGATAGATAGACAGATAGATAGGAGATAGATAGATATGAGATAGATAGATAGATAGATAGATAGGAGATAGATAGATAGATAGGAGATAGATAGATAGATAGGAGATAGATAGATAGATAGATAGATAGATAGATAGATAGATAGATAGGAGATAGATAGATATTGATAGATATGTGATAGATATGTGATAGATATGTGATAGATATGTGATAGATATGTGATAGATAGGAGATAGATATGTGATAGATAGGAGATAGATATGTGATAGATAGGAGATAGATATGTGATAGATATGTGATAGATATGTGATAGATAGGAGACAGATATGTGATAGATAGGAGACAGATATGTGATAGATAGGAGACAGATAGATAGGAGACAGATAGATAGGAGACAGATAGATAGGAGACAGATAGATAGGAGACAGATAGATAGGAGACAGATAGATAGGAGACAGATAGATAGGAGACAGATAGATAGGAGACAGATAGATAGGAGACAGATAGATAGATAGGAGATAGATAGATAGGAGATAGATAGATAGGAGATAGATAGATAGGAGATAGATAGATAGGAGATAGATAGATAGGAGATAGATAGATAGGAGATAGATAGATAGATAGATAGATAGGAGATAGATAGATAGGAGATAGATAGATAGATAGATAGGAGATAGATAGATAGGAGACAGATAGGAGATAGATAGATAGGAGACAGATAGATAGATAGGAGATAGATAGATAGGAGATAGATAGATAGATAGGAGATAGATAGATAGGAGATAGATAGATAGATAGGAGATAGATAGATAGATAGATAGGAGATAGATAGATAGATAGATATGTGATAGATATGTGATAGATAGGAGACAGATAGATAGGAGACAGATAGATAGATAGGAGATAGATAGATAGATAGGAGATAGATAGATAGATAGATAGGAGATAGATAGATAGATAGGAGATAGATAGATAGGAGATAGATAGATAGATAGATAGATAGGAGATAGATAGATAGGAGATAGATAGATAGGAGATAGATAGATAGGAGATAGATAGATAGGAGATAGATAGATAGATAGATAGGAGATAGATAGATAGATAGATAGGAGATAGATAGATAGATAGGAGATAGATAGATAGATAGATAGGAGATAGATAGATAGGAGATAGATAGATAGATAGATAGATAGGAGATAGATAGGAGATAGATAGATAGATAGGAGATAGCTAGATAGGAGATAGATAGATAGATATGTGATAGATATGTGATAGATAGGAGACAGATAGATAGGAGACAGATAGATAGGAGACAGATAGGAGATAGATAGATAGATAGATAGGAGATAGATAGATAGATAGATAGGAGATAGATAGATAGATAGGAGATAGATAGATAGGAGATAGATAGATAGATAGATAGGAGATAGATAGATAGGAGATAGATAGATAGATAGATAGGAGATAGCTAGATAGGAGATAGATAGATAGATATGTGATAGATATGTGATAGATAGGAGACAGATAGATAGATAGGAGACAGATAGATAGATAGGAGATAGATAGATAGATAGATAGATAGATAGATAGATAGATAGGAGATAGATAGATAGATAGATAGATAGATAGATAGGAGATAGATAGATAGATAGATAGATAGATAGATAGATAGATAGATAGATAGGAGATAGATAGATAGATAGATAGATAGATAGATAGGAGATAGATAGATAGGAGATAGATAGATAGATAGATACATAGATAGATAGATAGGAGATAGCTAGATAGGAGATAGATAGATAGATAGATAGATAGATAGATAGATAGATATGAGATAGATATGTGATAGATATTGATAGATAGGAGACAGATAGGAGATAGATAGATAGGAGACAGATAGATAGGAGACAGATAGATAGGAGACAGATAGATAGGAGACAGATAGATAGGAGACAGATAGATAGGAGACAGATAGATAGGAGATAGATAGATAGGAGATAGATAGGTGATAGATAGGTGATAGATAGGTGATAGATAGGTGATAGATAGGTGATAGATAGGTGATAGATAGGTGATAGATAGATAGATAGGAGATAGATAGATAGATAGGAGATAGATAGATAGGAGATAGATAGGAGATAGATAGGTAGGTGATAGATAGGAGATAGATAGATAGGAGATAGATAGATAGGAGATAGATAGATAGGAGATAGATAGATAGGAGATAGATAGATAGGAGATAGATAGATAGGAGATAGATAGATAGGAGATAGATAGATAGGAGATAGATAGATAGGAGATAGATAGATAGATAGATAGGAGATAGATAGATAGATACGAGATAGATAGATAGGAGATAGATAGATAGGAGATAGATAGATAGGAGATAGATAGATAGATAGATAGGAGATAGATAGATAGATAGGAGATAGATAGATAGGAGATAGATAGATAGGAGATAGATAGATAGGAGATAGATAGATAGATAGGAGATAGATAGATAGATAGATAGATAGGAGATAGATAGATAGACAGATAGGAGATAGATAGATAGATAGATAGATAGATAGGAGATAGATAGATAGATAGATAGATAGATAGATAGATAGGAGATAGATAGATAGATAGGAGATAGATAGATAGATAGATAGGAGATAGATAGATAGGAGATAGATAGATAGTTAGGTGATAGATAGATAGATAGATACATAGGAGATAGCTAGATAGGTGATAGATAGACAGATAGATAGATAGATAGGAGATAGATAGATAGATAGATAGGAGATAGATAGATAGATAGGAGATAGATAGATAGATAGATAGATAGATAGATAGATAGATAGATAGATAGGTGATAGATAGATAGATACATAGGAGATAGAAAGATAGGTGATAGATAGACAGATAGATAGATAGATAGATAGATAGGAGATAGATAGATAGATAGATAGATAGGTGATAGATAGGTGATAGATAGGTGATAGATAGGTGATAGATAGGTGATAGATAGATAGATAGGTGATAGATAGATAGATATGAGATAGATAGATAGATAGGAGATAGATAGATAGATAGGAGATAGATAGATAGATAGGAGATAGATAGATAGGAGACAGATAGATAGGAGATAGATAGATAGGAGATAGATAGGAGATAGATAGATAGATAGGAGATAGATAGATAGATAGGAGATAGATAGATAGGAGACAGATAGATAGGAGATAGATAGATAGGTGATAGATAGGTGATAGATAGGTGATAGATAGGTGATAGATAGGTGATAGATAGGTGATAGATAGGTGATAGATAGGTGATAGATAGGTGATAGATAGGTGATAGATAGGTAGATAGGAGATAGATAGATAGATAGATAGATAGGAGATAGATAGATAGATAGGAGATAGATAGGTGATAGATAGGTGATAGATAGGTGATAGATAGATAGATAGATAGGAGATAGATAGATAGATAGGAGATAGATAGATAGGAGATAGATAGATAGGAGATAGATAGGAGATAGATAGGTAGGTGATAGATAGGAGATAGATAGATAGGAGATAGATAGATAGGAGATAGATAGATAGGAGATAGATAGATAGGAGATAGATAGATAGGAGATAGATAGATAGGAGATAGATAGATAGGAGATAGATAGATAGGAGATAGATAGATAGGAGATAGATAGATAGGAGATAGATAGATAGGAGATAGATAGATAGATAGGAGATAGATAGATAGATAGATAGATAGATAGATAGATAGATAGATAGATACGAGATAGATAGATAGGAGATAGATAGATAGGAGATAGATAGATAGGAGATAGATAGATAGATAGATAGATAGGAGATAGATAGATAGATAGGAGATAGATAGATAGGAGATAGATAGATAGGAGATAGATAGATAGGAGATAGATAGATAGATAGGAGATAGATAGATAGATAGATAGATAGGAGATAGATAGATAGATAGGAGATAGATAGATAGATAGATAGGAGATAGATAGATAGGAGATAGATAGATAGATAGATAGGAGATAGATAGATAGGAGATAGATAGATAGTTAGGTGATAGATAGATAGATAGATACATAGGAGATAGCTAGATAGGTGATAGATAGACAGATAGATAGATAGATAGGAGATAGATAGATAGATAGATAGATAGGAGATAGATAGATAGGAGACAGATAGATAGGAGACAGATAGATAGGAGACAGATAGATAGGAGACAGATAGATAGGAGACAGATAGATAGATAGGAGATAGATAGATAGGAGATAGATAGATAGGAGATAGATAGATAGGAGATAGATAGATAGATAGATAGGAGATAGATAGATAGGAGATAGATAGATAGATAGGAGATAGATAGATAGATAGATAGGAGATAGATAGATAGGAGACAGATAGGAGATAGATAGATAGGAGACAGATAGATAGATAGGAGATAGATAGATAGGAGATAGATAGATAGATAGGAGATAGATAGATAGATAGATAGGAGATAGATAGATAGATAGATATGTGATAGATATGTGATAGATAGGAGACAGATAGATAGATAGGAGATAGATAGATAGATAGGAGATAGATAGATAGATAGATAGGAGATAGATAGATAGATAGGAGATAGATAGATAGGAGATAGATAGATAGATAGATAGATAGGAGATAGATAGATAGATAGATAGATAGGAGATAGATAGATAGATAGGAGATAGATAGATAGATAGGAGATAGATAGGAGATAGATAGATAGATAGGAGATAGCTAGATAGGAGATAGATAGATAGATATGTGATAGATATGTGATAGATAGGAGACAGATAGATAGGAGACAGATAGATAGGAGACAGATAGATAGGAGATAGATAGATAGGAGATAGATAGATAGATAGGAGATAGATAGATAGGAGATAGATAGATAGGAGATAGATAGATAGATAGATAGATAGATAGGAGATAGATAGATAGGAGATAGATAGATAGATAGATAGGAGATAGATAGATAGGAGATAGATAGATAGATAGATAGATAGATAGATAGATAGATAGATAGATAGATAGGAGATAGCTAGATAGGAGATAGATAGATAGATATGTGATAGATATGTGATAGATAGGAGACAGATAGATAGATAGGAGACAGATAGATAGATAGGAGATAGATAGATAGATAGATAGATAGATAGATAGATAGATAGGAGATAGATAGATAGATAGATAGATAGGAGATAGATAGATAGATAGATAGATAGGAGATAGATAGATAGATAGATAGGAGATAGATAGATAGGAGATAGATAGATAGATAGATACATAGATAGATAGATAGGAGATAGCTAGATAGGAGATAGATAGATAGATAGATAGATAGATATGAGATAGATATGTGATAGATATTGATAGATATGTGATAGATATGTGATAGATTGGAGACAGATAGGAGATAGATAGATAGGAGATAGATAGATAGGAGACAGATAGATAGGAGACAGATAGATAGGAGACAGATAGATAGGAGACAGATAGATAGGAGACAGATAGATAGGAGATAGATAGATAGGAGATAGATAGATAGGAGATAGATAGGTGATAGATAGGTGATAGATAGGTGATAGATAGGTGATAGATAGGTGATAGATAGGTGATAGATAGGTGATAGATAGGTAGATAGATAGGTAGATAGATAGGTAGATAGGAGATAGATAGATAGATAGATAGGAGATAGATAGATAGATAGATAGATAGGAGATAGATATGTGATAGATAGGTGATAGATAGGTGATAGATAGATAGATAGATAGATAGGAGATAGATAGATAGATAGGAGATAGATAGATAGGAGATAGATAGATAGGAGATAGATAGATAGGAGATAGATAGGTAGGTGATAGATAGATAGGAGATAGATAGATAGGAGATAGATAGATAGGAGATAGATAGATAGGAGATAGATAGATAGGAGATAGATAGATAGGAGATAGATAGATAGATAGGAGATAGATAGATAGGAGATAGATAGATAGGAGATAGATAGATAGGAGATAGATATGAGATAGATAGATAGGAGATAGATAGATAGATAGATAGGAGATAGATAGATAGATAGATACATAGGAGATAGAAAGATAGGTGATAGATAGACAGATAGATAGAAAGATAGGTGATAGACAGATAGATAGATAGATAGATAGATAGATAGATAGATATGAGATAGATAGATAGATAGATAGATAGATAGGAGATAGATAGATAGATAGATAGATAGATAGGAGATAGATAGATAGATAGGAGATAGATAGATAGATAGATAGGAGATAGATAGATAGTTAGGTGATAGATAGATAGATAGATACATAGGAGATAGCTAGATAGGTGATAGATAGACAGATAGATAGATAGATAGGAGATAGATAGATAGATAGATAGGAGATAGATAGATAGATAGATAGATAGATAGATAGATAGATAGATAGATAGATAGATAGATAGGTGATAGATAGATAGATACATAGGAGATAGAAAGATAGGTGATAGATAGACAGATAGATAGATAGATAGGAGATAGATAGGTGATAGATAGGTGATAGATAGATAGATAGATAGGTGATAGATAGATAGATATGAGATAGATAGATAGATAGGAGATAGATAGATAGATAGATAGGAGATAGATAGATAGATAGGAGATAGATAGATAGGAGATAGATAGATAGATAGATAGATAGGAGATAGATAGATAGATACATAGGAGATAGAAAGATAGGTGATAGATAGACAGATAGATAGGAGATAGATAGATATGAGATAGATAGATAGATAGATAGATAGATAGGAGATAGATAGATAGGAGACAGATAGGAGATAGATAGATAGGAGACAGATAGATAGATAGGAGATAGATAGGAGATAGATAGATAGATAGGAGATAGATAGATAGATAGGAGATAGATAGATAGATAGATAGATAGATAGATAGGAGATAGATAGATAGATATGTAATAGATATGTGATAGATAGGAGACAGATAGATAGGAGACAGATAGATAGGAGACAGATAGATAGATAGATAGATAGATAGATAGGAGATAGATAGATAGGAGATAGATAGATAGGAGATAGATAGATAGGAGATAGATAGATAGGAGATAGATAGATAGGAGATAGATAGATAGGAGATAGATAGATAGGAGATAGATAGATAGATAGGAGATAGATAGATAGATAGATAGATAGATAGATAGGAGATAGATATGTGATAGATATGTGATAGATATGTGATAGATATGTGATAGATATGTGATAGATATGTGATAGATATGTGATAGATAGGAGACAGATATGTGATAGATAGGAGACAGATAGATAGGAGACAGATAGATAGGAGACAGATAGATAGGAGACAGATAGATAGGAGACAGATAGATAGGAGACAGATAGATAGGAGACAGATAGATAGATAGGAGACAGATAGATAGGAGATAGATAGATAGGAGATAGATAGATAGGAGATAGATAGATAGGAGATAGATAGATAGATAGATAGGAGATAGATAGATAGGAGATAGATAGATAGATAGATAGGAGATAGATAGATAGATATGTAATAGATATGTGATAGATAGGAGACAGATAGATAGGAGACAGATAGATAGGAGACAGATAGATAGATAGGAGATAGATAGATAGGAGATAGATAGATAGGAGATAGATAGATAGATATGAGATAGATATGTGATAGATATGTGATAGATATGTGATAGATATGTGATAGATATGTGATAGATATGTGATAGATATGTGATAGATAGGAGACAGATAGATAGGAGACAGATAGATAGGAGACAGATAGATAGGAGACAGATAGATAGGAGACAGATAGATAGGAGACAGATAGATAGGAGACAGATAGATAGGAGACAGATAGATAGGAGACAGATAGATAGGAGACAGATAGATAGGAGACAGATAGATAGGAGACAGATAGATAGGAGACAGATAGATAGGAGACAGATAGATAGGAGACAGATAGATAGGAGACAGATAGATAGGAGACAGATAGATAGGAGACAGATAGATAGGAGACAGATAGATAGATAGGAGACAGATAGATAGATAGGAGACAGATAGATAGATAGGAGACAGATAGATAGATAGGAGACAGATAGATAGATAGGAGATAGATAGATAGATAGGAGATAGATAGATAGGAGATAGATAGATAGATAGATAGGAGATAGATAGATAGATAGATAGGAGATAGATAGATAGATAGATAGGAGATAGATAGATAGATATGTGATAGATAGGAGACAGATAGATAGGAGACAGATAGATAGATAGGAGATAGATAGATAGGAGATAGATAGATAGGAGATAGATAGATAGGAGATAGATAGATATGAGATAGATAGATAGATATGAGATAGATAGATAGATATGAGATAGATAGATAGATATGTGATAGATATGTGATAGATATGTGATAGATATGTGATAGATATGTGATAGATATGTGATAGATAGGAGACAGATAGATAGGAGACAGATAGATAGGAGACAGATAGATAGGAGACAGATAGATAGGAGACAGATAGATAGGAGACAGATAGATAGGAGACAGATAGATAGGAGACAGATAGATAGGAGACAGATAGATAGGAGACAGATAGATAGGAGACAGATAGATAGGAGACAGATAGATAGGAGACAGATAGATAGGAGACAGATAGATAGGAGACAGATAGATAGGAGACAGATAGATAGGAGACAGATAGATAGGAGACAGATAGATAGGAGACAGATAGATAGGAGACAGATAGATAGGAGACAGATAGATAGGAGACAGATAGATAGGAGACAGATAGATAGGAGACAGATAGATAGGAGACAGATAGATAGGAGACAGATAGATAGGAGACAGATAGATAGGAGACAGATAGATAGGAGACAGATAGATAGGAGACAGATAGATAGGAGACAGATAGATAGGAGACAGATAGATAGATAGGAGATAGACAGATAGATAGGAGATAGATAGATAGATAGATAGATAGGAGATAGATAGATAGATAGATAGGAGATAGATAGATAGATAGATAGATAGGAGATAGATAGATAGATAGATAGGAGATAGATAGATAGGAGATAGATAGATAGGTGATAGATAGGTGATAGATAGGTGATAGATAGGTGATAGATAGGTGATAGATAGATAGGAGATAGATAGATAGATAGGAGACAGATAGATAGGAGACAGATAGATAGATAGGAGATAGATAGATAGATAGGTGATAGATAGATAGATAGATAGATAGATAGATAGATAGATAGGAGATAGATAGATAGATAGGAGATAGATAGATAGATAGATAGATAGGAGATAGATAGATAGATAGATAGATAGGAGATAGATAGATAGATAGATAGATAGGAGATAGATAGATAGATAGATAGGAGATAGATAGATAGATAGATAGATAGATAGATAGATAGATAGATAGATAGATAGATAGATAGATAGGTGATAGATAGGTGATAGATAGGTGATAGATAGGTGATAGATAGGTGATAGATAGGTGATAGATAGGTGATAGATAGGTGATAGATAGGTGATAGATAGATAGGAGATAGATAGATAGATAGGAGATAGATAGATAGGAGATAGATTGATAGATAGGAGATAGATAGATAGATAGGAGATAGATAGATAGATATGAGATAGATAGATAGATATGAGGTAGATAGATAGATATGAGATAGATAGATAGATAGATAGATAGATAGATATGAGATAGATAGATAGATATGAGATAGATAGATATGAGATAGATAGATAGATATGAGATAGATAGATAGATATGAGATAGATAGATAGATATGAGATAGATAGATAGATATGAGATAGATAGATAGATATGAGATAGATAGATAGATAGATAGATATGAGATAGATAGATAGATATGAGATAGATAGATAGATAGATAGATAGATAGATAGATAGATATGAGATAGATAGATAGATATGAGATAGATAGATAGATAGATAGATAGATATGAGATAGATAGATAGATATGAGATAGATAGATAGATAGATAGATATGAGATAGATAGATAGATAGATAGATAGATATGAGATAGATAGATAGATAGGAGATAGATAGATAGGAGATAGATAGATAGATAGATAGATAGATAGATAGATATGAGATAGATAGATAGATATGAGATAGATAGATAGATATGAGATAGATAGATAGATATGAGATAGATAGATAGATATGAGATAGATAGATAGATAGATAGATAGATAGATAGATAGATAGATAGATAGATATGAGATAGATATGTGATAGATATAACATAGATATATAGATATGAGATAGATGGATAGATAGATAGGATAGCTATGTGATAGATAGATAGCTATGTGATAGATAGATAGCTATGTGATAGATAGATAGATAGATAGATAGATAGATAGGAGATAGATAGGAGATAGATAGATATATAGATATGAGATAGATAAATAGATAGATATGTGATAGATATGTGATAGATAGATAGATATATAAATATGAGATAGATATATAAATATGAGATAGATATATAAATATGAGATAGATAGATAGATATGTGATAGATAGATAGATAGATATAACATAGATATATAGATATGAGATAGATGGATAGATAGATAGATAGATAGGATAGCTATGTGATAGATAGCTATGTGATAGATAGATATGAGATAGATAGATAGGAGATAGATATATAGATAGGAGATAGATAGATAGATATGACATAGATATATAGATATGTGATAGATAGATATGTGATAGATAGATAGATATGGGATAGATAGATAGATAGATAGATATGACATAGATATATAGATATGAGATAGATAAATAGATAGATATGTGATAGATATGTGATAGATAGATATGTGATAGATAGATAGATAGATATGTGATAGATAGATAGATAGATAGATAGATAGATAGATAGATAGATAGATATGGGACAGATAGATAGATATGGGACAGATAGATAGATATGGGACAGATAGATAGATATGGGATAGATAGATATGGGATAGATAGATATGGGATAGATAGATATGGGATAGATAGATATGGGATAGATAGATAGATAGGAGATAGATAGGAGATAGATAGATAGATAGATAGAGGAGGGAGACAGATAGATACACACACATATATACACTTACCCCAGGGCTCGGTCCACTTCCCCTCCATGTGACAGCAGCAGCAGGAGAGGTAAACTCAGAGGCTTCCGTGCAACAGGAAGCAAGGGGCAGCACATGATCATTGTGCCCTACCGTCCCATGTGACCTCCTGCCTCCTCCCCTGCTGGCCCATGTGAGTACCTCCCTGCTTTTCCTCTCAGGCTGGCCGTTCAGGCTGCCGCATCATGCGGGGGAAAGAACGGCCAGCCATTAATGCACTTAAAGGAGATGTCTCGAGGCAGCAGTGAAATATTTTTTTTGCCCAGTCCCCCTTCTTCAGCATACATTACTAAGTACCAATGTAAATGGCTTTTAAAGCCGGTTCCTACTTACAGTTCTGGCGTTTCATGAACTTATAAAAAGTTTCCCAAAGATGGCCGCCGCTTCTTCTCCCTGCGCTTGCTTCAGCCCGACGTGCTCGCTCCCGAGACGCCGGTCACGCTTCGTATTAGCAGGGAGCTGTCCAGTGCTGATCCTTTCCCCCTGCACAAGTAACCCAGGCTTCGTAATAGCAGGGAGCTGTCCAGTGCTGAATTCTCAGCAGAAGGTACTGTAATGCCTCCCTGCAATTCACTTTCCACTGTTTTAGATTAAATAGTTTTTTCACCTAAATATATATGTGTGTGTATATATGCGTGTACACATTTTATATATATATCTATATATATATATAGATAGATATATATAGTATACGTGTGTATGAGTATACGCATACGCGTATTCGTGAGTGTATATACACACACACATAGATAGATAGATAGATAGATACACATACACGTTTTTTTTATATGCGTGTGTATATATGTGTATGTGTATATATAGATATATATATATATAATGTGTGTGTGTATATATGCGTGTACACATCTTTTATATATATATATATATCTATATATAGATATATAGAGAGATATATATATAGTATACGTGTGTACGAGTATACGCATACGCGTATTCGTGAGTATATATATACACACACATTATATATATATATATATATATATATATATATACATACACACACACACATATATATATATACCCACACGTGTTTGTATATGTGTGTATATATATATATATATATATATATATATATATATATATATATGTGTGTGTGTGTGTGTGTGTGTGTATATGTGTGTGTGTGTGTGTGTGTGTGTGTGTGTGTGTGTGTGTGTATATGTGTATATATATATATATGTGTCTGTCTGTGTGTCCCGGCGGCGGGAGGCTCGGGCAGCATCGGGGGCACGGCGGCGGGGGGCATGGCGGCGGGAGGCTCGAGCAGCATCGGGGGCATGGCGGCGGGAGGCTCGGGCAGCATCGGGGGCACGGCGGCGGGAGGCTCGGGCAGCATCGGGGGCACGGCGGCGGGAGGCTCGGGCAGCATCGGGGGCACGGCGGCGGGAGGCTCGGGCAGCATCGGGAGCAGCATCGGGGGCATGGCGGCGAGAGGCTCGGGCAGCATCGGGGGCACGGCGGCGAGAGGCTCGGGCAGCATCGGGGGCACGGCGGCGGGAGGCTCGGGCAGCATCGGGGGCACGGCGGCGGGAGGCTCGGGCAGCATCGGGGGCACGGCGGCGGGAGGCTCGGGCAGCATCGGGGGCACGGCGGCGGGAGGCTCGGGCAGCTACGGAGCTACGATGACCAGCTCTCCGGCACGAGCGGCCCCATTCACCAGGAAGAAGACCGCACAGCGCAAGCGCGTCTAAAAACGCCAGATGAAAGCGAAATTAGACGGATCCATGGCGACGGGGACGCTAGCAACGGAGCAGGTAAGTGAATAACTTCTGTATGGCTCATATTTAATGCACGATGTATATTACAAAGTGCATTAATATGGCCATATAGAAGTGTATAACCCCACTTGCTTTCGTGAGACAACCCCTTTAACATAACGTGCATAAAGTGCTGAAGGAGTTGCATGAACCTGAAATAAAGGACATGTACCTGCAAGGTTATTGCTGTGGAAGGAAATTTAAAACACAATGTTTTAATCTTTAGCAATCCACAGATATTGTGCCATAAAACAACTTAAAATTTAATACAGTGCAGCCTTCACGCATTTCTGCCATAGCCTTTGGGGAATCTATTGCGGTTACACTGGACATCCCTGTAGTAGATGATACTGGAAGGAAAAAAAAACTAAGATCAAGGCTGTCTTCCTAACATGCTTGCATCTTTGTGCTAAGCAATTACTTATTCAATGTAGTTGTAGTCAGACAAGGAACCACCAAATTAAGTCATGAGCAACTTGGTTCTATCAACAGCATTATTCATATAGCTAACGGGTAATTAAAAAAGTGAAACTCAAGAAAGCTGTATATGATTTGTTGAAACAAAATTTCACTTGGGGAGCAACAGGGAAAAACAAAGTTCTAGATCTAACACTCATTTGTCAATGTACATTCTCCTTACTTCCTTGTCCTTTCTTAACCATATAAACTATGTAACTTACTTCCTATAATCTCAATTATTTTTGTGTTATCCACTTGTTTCTCTTGGCGCAGAGTGTTAAGGCAGCAGCAATGCAGTCCTAAGCTCTCGCTCACGATCTAAAGGTTGTGGGTTCAATCCCCGCATGGCTCAGGTAGCCGGCTCAAGGTTGACTTCAGCCTTCCATCCTTCCGAGGCTGGTAGAATGAGTGACCAGCTTGCTAGAGAGTAAAAATGACTGGGGAAGTCAATGGCAAACCACCCCGCAAGAACAGTCTGCCAAGAAATGTCACACTGTGACGTCACCCTAGCAGTCAGTCAGGGGATTTACCTTTACCTTCCCTTTGCCAAGACAGGAATCTTAGAAGCTTGTTTACATGTTCAAAAGAATGAGAAAGCTAGCTTCATTCACCAGACACCTAAGGAGTAACTGATCATTGGGCAAGTAAATCTATGATTCTCTCTTTCCTGAATCAATGAATGGCTTCCTTCACAGGAGTACCATGGATCAGAAAAGTAGTCCAGACAGATAAAGATTAATACACATGTTGGGAGAAGCAAAAAAAAAACAAAACAACAACTTGTGGGCACCATGAGCAACAAATAGGGTTCTACGTGTATATAAAAAATGTAACCCGTAGTACCAAACAAAAAAGCAACACAATGAATTCTGCACTCCTATAAATAAATGCAAGAATTTTTATTATCATAAGAAGGAACACATACTGATGAAAACAATTAAAAACAAAAGACACATAAATTGCCAAAATTGTTTATAAATTTAAAAGACACAGTTTATAAGGATTATAATCCAGAATAATTTAAGTCTCCAAAACAGCTCCAAAAAGTTCCTCTAATAAAGTTCATACAATAAATTCAAGCATGAGTACTAGAATCCAATATGGAACAATTAAAATAGGAAATAACATCTAGAAATGTGTGAAAATGAAACCTAAAGCAATTTGACATCTAAATTAAAGAATGCCCATAATGGAGCATAGAGGATGCTTACCAAGAAAAAATAAAGCTGTCAGGGAGCCATATGTGGCAGTTCAATAATAAAGAAGCCATGCCAAGAACTCAGACCCACGCATATCGCTACAATGAGGCTTCATCAGGGAAGTGATTCCTTGATACTTGTCGTTCAGAAAACAGAGCATCGGGTCATGTGCAATTGCAGTAAGGAGTTAAAGGGAGCCGGTCATAAATTTGCAGCCTCCTAAACTGTCTGCGGCGGCCGAATTCTGGCATACATCTGTTACCAAAACTAACTTTGTCTACTGAAAATTGCATAGCTGCAGAAGTACGATTTTTTAATTTCTTGCACTGCATACAAATGGGTGCAGATCGGTCTGGTGGGCAGGCCAGTACGACTCTGCTGGTCAGAGCTTCTCACCTAAACCAGCCCCTCTCTACTGGTGTGACACAGAAATGTAGTAGGCATCATCCATGGAGCCATCCACTACTTGTGCATGTGCCTCAGGTTTGTGGACCAGTGCTGCAAATCTGCCCACAAAAGTAACAGATGATCTGTGCATGCACCGCTCTGCAAACTCAAGGCAGATGCACAGGACTTGAGTGGCCCTGTGGATGACGTCTGCTACATCTCCATGTCATATCAGCAGAGAGGGACAGCTAGCAGAAGTTATCTGATCTGCCCAACGAACTTGACTGTAGCCTATCGCATATGGCACGGGACATTTAAAAACTGCATTTTGCAGCTATTAGATGTTCAACAGACCGAAAGTATGTTTTGGTAGCAGATGTATGTCAGTATTCTGCAGCTTTAGGCAGTTTAATAGGTCGGAAATCGATGACAAGTTCCCTTTAAGAGCAATGCTGTAAAGTCAAATTAGGAAAACTGTGAAGAGAATGCAGACCCTTTTGAAGATGTGCCACATGTCTCCATGATAAGGTCTGGTCACATGGATTAGCCAGGCTTCGTTCCACACATTGTTTTATATTCATTACTTGCACAGTTTGTTTGCTATGAAATAATAGATATCAATTACTGTATTGTCACACGTTGAAAATCTCTTTGCACATAACCGCAGTAGACTGGACTGGGACTGTAGGCCATGGTTTGCTGTAGCTTTTTTTTTAAAAATATGCTTTGGTGGGATTTAATTCTCAAAGCTAATTATCACATAAACATAAGCCATACAGCGGATATTCCATAGTTATTTTACTGAAACATTTGTATTTATTATGGTGACGTCGATACTCTGTCTGTGTTGCTGTAACAGTCCGGTTCAGGGTTGGTGTCTCTTCGTTGTAACCAGTGCGGACTGGTAGCGTAGTCAGTGGATGTCAGAGGTCAGTACACGGGTATTATCAGTTCGCAGTACAAGAGGCGCAGGCATGTAGTGGAGTCGGGGAAAGCCACAGGTCGGTATACAGACCAGCTGTTTGTAGATGGAGGAGCAGGAAAGAGAGCTTGATTACCACAGGGAGTGTAGTGGGCCGGAGGTAACGGGGCCCCTCCATAATGTATGCATGCATTTGCTTTGTATTGTCAGTGTCTTTCATGTTGTATGAATATGATTGCACTGCTTGCATAACTGCAGCACTGAATGAGTTAACTGTCTGGTATGTGAGATGTCTGAGAAATGTATCTTGCTGTTAGTCATGTGACCGTGCTTTATATATATGTTTTGCAAGGTGTCTGCAAGTCAGTTTGTTCCAGTCTGAGGTGCAAGTGAGCCACACAGACACCTTCAGTTCTGTGTGGCTAGGAATGGAAGCGGTTGAGAAGTAACCTCAACCTTCCCTGGGTCTGCTTTACCCAGGGGATGCCAGTGGTATTCTGAACCGCTGATGAATGGAGAGAAAGTGGAACCACCATCGCAGTGTGGAGTGCCTGCCAAATATTAGTGCTGATCGGTACAGAGCTGCCGAGAGTAAAAGCAGTTTGTACTGGGAACAGAACCCTGCAGATAACTGGGACTGTAGTTTCTTCTGTCAACCTGTGATTTCCTCCCTGTCGCACCACTTTGTGATTTATGCAGCATTTTCCTGCTGGCGCAAGTTTATACTTCTGGACTGTAAATAATTTTCTGCAAGTAAAAGAGCACTGCTGACTGTTCCTGGCTTTGCTATTTAAAAGTTCCCTGTGAATGTGGACCATTTATTTCACCATCCTGATTCACCGCAGAGGAAGGCACGGTGGCCAGTGACTTAGATGAGTCTCGAACTACCCTCAGGGTGGGAGATGGTAGAGCCCCGTGACAAGGCCCGAACTCTACCCCGCTGTCTCATAAGCTGTGGGCCAGCTCCTCGTTGCTGACTGCAGCATGGGAGTTCCCAGATTCTAACCCTGACAGTTGCTTTGTAAATCTTCCATACTACATGACTACCTACGGTCCAGACCATGTGTAAATCATTGGATTCAGCTCATATTCCCACCAGAGGAATTCGTCTGCTGCAATTCTAAACACAATATACATGTACGTTACAGACAGGGAATGCTTATTAAAGTTTCCTATAGCCAAGTTAAACCTTGATTGGAGCTTTGAAATAGGTTTTGTAATGCAGGATATGTGAGTGAGGGAAAAAAATAACTGCATAACCAAGCAGATTTGCCATTCAAGCATCTGGCAAAGCTGGGTACCAACATTTTGCATACCCCCCTTTGTCAGGATCACAACCACCCCTGTATCTCCCCTGACACTGGACTCATTGGATGCCAGCTCACTCTACCATCTTGGTTTTCATAAAAGGTGCAGCACTCTTCCTCTACACCCTTATCTGTTGAACTGGCCTGCTCTGCAGCGCATACACAATAGATATGCAAGACATTGCATATCATAGACTACAGCAGGTGTGTGGGCAATAGGTCTTACAAACTGGGCATGCATCGGAGAAGAACAGTGCAGATGGAAAGGCCAACACAGATGCTGAAGTGGGAGATGACTTACCCATACACTGAGCCACAAAAGCTCATGGATTTACCTAAACGTGCCAAAATTAATGGGATAGCAGTATGTAAATTGATTATGAAGTGGTGTTACCTCAGCTGAAGGGGAGCACACCACTATAAGTATTAAGGCATTATCTTGTGAGCGAGGTTAAACACTGTCAAGTGTTCTAATGGCAAGGTGATGTGAACTATTGGAGCCTGAACGAGGCATGAAAGTGGTTGCCAGATGGATGAGATATTCCATTTCTGAAGTTGTGTGGGCATTTAATATTCCTCAATCCACAGTGACACGTCTATACTGGGAATACATCACTGGTCCACTGATCCGACTAAACATGTCATTGGCTGGTGCCTGCTACATTTCACTGCTTGGTGACCATTTGCAGCCTTTCATGTACTAAATGTACGTCCACAATGATGGGATATTCCAGCAGGTTAATACACCATGACATCAGGCCCAATTTCTCCAGAACTGATTTGCGGACTATTCTGGAGAGCTTCTACAAATGGTGTGGCCTGCAAGTTCGTCCAACTTGAGCCCAATCGAAAGTTTATAGTATGTGGTGGAGAGGTTTATTCACACCCAAGATCCTGCACCTACAAATACCACAGAGCTGTGGATGGCTAACCATGGGTGCTAGCCCATGGCTCAACAGCCCTCCATTCACTTGTGGAATCAATTTCAAGTTGAGTTGCTGCACTTCACCAAGCTAGAAAGGGTCCTACATTATAAAAAATTCATATCCCATGACTTTTGGCATTTCTGTGTAATGTATGTGATGTCAGTGGAAACTGAATGAATTCGTCTGCAGGATCATGTGACTAACATCCAGTACAGTTTTGGCAAAGTAAATACGTTATACACTTGCTTATTGCCCTCTGACTATTTGATTCAAAGAAGGTTTTGGGTGTTGGAAAGCCCCTTTAATTGAAACACCTTTTGCCAGTTAATTTTTGCAGAAGTTATTTACAGAGGAGGTTCACTTATTTCTCCCTGCATTGTGGATGTCTACTCAATGTGCCCAATAAAAGACATGAGCAATGCAACTGTTTATGCATTAGTATTTTATTTGTGGACATCGAATTGTAACTTCGATAACACAATCAGACCACATTTTAGTAGCAATCCAGATAATTCCAAAGGGTTCACTTACTTTTTCTTGCAACTGTAAATGGCCACGTTGGGATTATCCCTTTAAACATGAATTTACAGTTTTTCGCTCTGACCTTACAAAACTATCCGAAATGTAGTAACGAGCACATCTGAAAATCACAAATGAGTTCTCTCTGACAATATAGGAAAAACACGATCTTGTTTACGCCGCAGCGAGGGACTGCAATCCCTGAAGAGAGAGGTTTTAATTTACTGGGTGCCTGGGGATATACATTTACAAGGAATTGTACTCACAAAACATGGGGCATGTGAGTCCATGTGCCTCCATTGGCTTAATGAGCTCCCACGGGTGGCCGACACAGTCCCAGGAGGCTCACAAACACCATGAGGTTATACAGTGGACGTGCTTTCAGTGTATTTACACAGAGACGTAGAGAGATTTTAGGGCATGCAGACACTGGGGTGTCTTATCTCCTCTCTACCCCGGCTAAGGGCCTGCTCACATCACATTTCACTAATCTGTTGTAACGTCTGTTTGATTTTTTTTTAAACTAATCCGGTTGCAGAATGATAATGTCCCAATGGTCGAAGTGAGCCGGTTTTGGCCGCAATCGGTCACATGTCACTGCAGCCAGTGAACTTATCATTGGTGAGCCCAATGATGCACCTTCCTGTACCTGTACCAATCAGGAGGCTGGAATCGGCAATGGACCGCACAGAAGCCCTGCGGTCCACCGAGGGTGAAGATCCCGGCGGCCATCTTCACCAGGTAAGTAAGAAGTCACCGGAGCGCGGGGATTCAGGTAAGCACTATCCGGTTTTCTTTTTTAACCCCTGCATCGGGTTTGTCTCGCGCCGAACGGGGGGGCTATTGAAAAAAAAAAACCCGTTTCGGCGCGGGACAACCCCTTTAAGCCTAAAGAAGAATCCTGTGTTGGTTCGGAAGCTCACATTAACATCATGTAATTTTGTTAGCCAGTAAAAGGTATCATATCTACAAGATTACTTGGTTTCTCTTGCTGGGAACAATTACACGGGGAAGGGCACAGCCTACAGTCAGTGGAGCCAAAGCCGACAGTGAAATGCTTCTAATTTGCATCTGTGACTACAAATAATTCAGCGGGGCAGTCCTATGTAACAAGTAGGGATGTGACGCCCTTAGTCCTGTTTCATCTGACCCTGGATGCCGCTGACACAATAGAGTGTAAGCTCTTGGGCTGCTTTGTCTTTACTGTATATTACCTATTTTCTTCTGATCTCATGCGCTGTGATGGACATTAGACTCAGGAACACTATCTTGGTATTAGTGTATCTTGACGCCACCAGAAGGACCTGGTGGAGTCAAGATTGAGAGGAGGTGACGCCCCTTGATGCTGATTGGCTGGACAGCGCTGTGGGCTGCAGGTCCTGACAATCCACTAAGCAGAAAAGGAAAATGCAAGGCTTTAATATGACAAGCATACGTCGGCCTGCAGCATAGTTCCAAGCGCAGGCACACAAAGCGGGCCCTCTTTTCCCCCATGTCACTTTCACATAAGGCCTGGTTGCACGGAGGCCCCAGCGATGGCGGGGAGACGCTCTCAAAGACGGCCACCGCTGTGTGCAGCAGAAGAGCCGCAATGGAACACAGCCGCGGGGCACTCAGGTCTGACAGTGGCCGGCGTCCACTCTGCAGGCAAGCAGCAGCAGCAGCAAAATTACAGGCTGTGGCCGGGACGGAGGGCTAATCCTGCGGTCGGCCGGCAAGCATCTGCTGTGACAGGAGGCCCCGTGGACTGAGCAGCCAGCCGGAACACTCCAGAAAGGCTGTGTCTGGGACTGGCGGCTGACCTGGGTGAGGAAATGAAGCATCCCTCAGAAGAGCCGCAATAAGCAGCGGTGAGAGTCCATGCAGCAGCGTGTGCTTAGCTTTTTGCCGGCCCTGCTGCAGCACGGCCAGCACAAAAGCTGTGCACACTGTGCTGCTAGGACCTTTGTGCCTTCACCCTATCGGGAGCTGGGGGTGTGAGAGGGGCGTTACCCCTGTCAAACCCCTAGCTTCTGGTGGCGTCAAGGTACATTAATACCCACTATCTTTTCTCCTTAGGAATAGAACCTAAAAGGTGAGTGACTGAGAAGACTTATATGGCCATTCAAGCTTTTCTGGGTAATATGCAGAGAAGGGAGATGGAACAATAACTCTGCAGAGCCACTTATTGGAAGGCAGCACTCCTGCAAGTCAATGTTAGACTCTTTATACAAGTCTTGTAACAATTCATTTTTACAAGGCTTGTATAAAGAGTCTAACATTGACTTGCAGGAATGCTGCCTTCCAATAGGTGACACTGCAGAGATATAGGTTCCATCTCCCTATTTGGACATTAGACTGTGATCCCACCCACATGATAGAAACCAGGGATGCAGATGTGCGACAAAACCTCACTTTATCACAGAAATACTTACTATCCATTCAAAGCCCCAAAATAAGAAGGTCCTGGGTGACCCCCGAAGAGACCATAGATGGGGAGAGTCCCTGAGAAAAGTCACAGGGGTTGTACCTGTGAAAATAGTTGTTTACAGGGAGCACCTCAGCAGGATGTTTGGTCCTAGTGACCCCTCTCCAAAAAATGGGTAAGAAAGTGGCGTCAGCAAGACATACAGCTGCCTATACGTCTAGCTGGCGTGTGACTGCTCTTGACAGAGCATAATCAGGATGTGTTGTGGGAAGCGCCGGCCTCGGGCCTCACTGGGCCCCTCCAGACAATGTCTGATCGTGGCTCGGTAGGCCCAAGTGTCTCTTAACAGCTGCTGCCCACCCCAGGGCCCTATCCATCCTCACAGGCCACTTCTTCCACGCCCCGATATAGTCAGCATCCTGCTTTCAGAGCGGCTTACCTCCCTTCCTATCTTACTAGTTCCGCTGCTTTGGGAGTGTTCACTTCTCAGTAAGTCAAAACTGGTCTCCAAGTTCTGGTGTAGTGATGCTAGCAATGGTCCTTTTACGAAAGCGGATTATTGGACGCAAACATTCTGCCTCAATTGGGCTGCGTAAAGGGACCAACAATCAGCCGACAAATGAGTAAACATTTGTTCTCCAGCTGATGGGCGTGTTCATACGAACATAAAAATCCTCCCTGGTCAGATCTCCCAAGGTAAGGGCTCACTCACACAGGCGTAGCGTATTCGGTTGTGTAAATCGCTGCATGTTTACACGACCAAAATGAGTGTATTCCCTGTGTATTTCGGTTTATTTTGCATGCATAACTATGCAGCAACACTGCGTATTTACGTGCGTTAAAAAAAAAAAAAAACGCAAGAAGGTGCAGGAACTTTCTCCTTCCTTAGGCCGCCTGCACACGGGCGGAAATCCCGCGGCGGGATTATCCGCGGGATTTCCGCCGCTGAAAGCCTGCATAGGAGTGCATTACAATACACACTCCTATGCAGACGGCCACGGTTTGGCCGCGCGGCAAACAAACCGTGGCATGTCCTATTTCTGTGCGGGGCTCGCAGACCCTCACACAGAAACGTCACTCACCCGGCTGCCGGCTCCGGTCTGCGCATGCGCCGGCTGCCCGCACATGAAAGAGCCAGGGCCGCCAGGCGCGGGTGAGTACGCGCTGCTCTCTGCAGGCGCTCGGGTCGGGTCCTGCGGCGAGAATTCTCGCCGCCGGATCCGACCCGCCTGTCTGCAGACGGCCTTACTGTCTACCTTTACTGCTCCCATAGACTTGCATAGACTATTTAAGCCTGTAATTTTTTACACATGTTTGAATACCCCAATCTAAGGGGTTTCAGCAGTGCATATTACGCACATAATAGGCAGGCAAAATACGCTTGTGTGAGTGAGCCCTAAATAGGGAGTTGTGCAAGTGATCAGCCCAAAGCCGTATAGCGTTGAATAATTGCGTTCACGATTGGTCATGCCCATAGAACAGATAATCTGCGCATGTACACAGAGGTAACAAGCGTATACTGCCCTGACGTGCTCATTCTTGGTCAGTGGTCACTAGCACGGACAGATTATAAGCATCATATAAACGGACCAAGATACAAGAAGGGGGACGAGCTCTTCCAGCTTGTTATCAATGCTCGGCCCAGGCGGACATCAAGATGGGATAGCAGAGCCGGTTTTGACCCTACAACAAGCACTACCCCATTTGTCTATACTCCTACCTCATGTAAATAATAAGAATCTATAAGGAAATAAGAGTTTTGTATCAATATAGAGGATAGCAGTGACCGCCATGCAGTCACTTCATTCTTTTATAGAAGGGAATTAGACAAAATGATCTTCTGATGTGGGTCAAGAGGGGTGTCATCTCTCCTTGAGGAGAACACCTGAAAAGGGTGTGGAGACACCTAAGGGATGAGTAGGTCGGGGGAAGGCATCGTTTTTACCCAAGGAGAGCACCCAGAAGGGGTATGAGAAGACACCTGATAGGTGAGTGAGGAGACTTATAAGGCACTGCATGCGCCTCTGGGTAATTTATGCCAATAAGGAAGATGGAACAATACCTCTGCAGCGCCACCTATTGGAGGTCAGCATTCCCCCAAATCAATGTACAACTTTTTAACAAGTCTGTAAAACAACGATTGGGAATAGGATGTGTCATACATACACGCGAGGAGATCACATTATCATCTTGCACCACCACTGATTTTTAGTACAAACCTGCTTTTAGAGAGCTCAAACCCCTTCCCTCAACATGGCTCAGAGATTTCTGAAAATGTATTACAACCTCTTAAGCAAAGGGGCATTAAAATCAATGACAGTTGGCCTAGAATTGAGGGTCCTGGACTTTAAAAGGGTTGTACGAGTATGAGACAATTGCATCCAAATCTGTTAAACAATAAAAGGAGTGGTACCTTCTGATCCTCTCCTCTGGCAATCCAGCAGGTCTTTATTTAGGAACGGCTACCACTAGAGATGAGCGAGCACACTCGATAAGGCAAACTACTCAAGCGAGTAGTGTCTTATTCGAGTACCTGCCCGCTCGTCTCTAAAGATTCGGGTGCTGGCAGGGGGCGGGGAGCGGCGGGGGAGAGCGGGGAGGAATGGAGGGGAGATCTCTCGCTCCCCCTCTCTCCTCTCCCCTGCTCACTGCCGCAACTCACCTGTCACCCGCGCCGGCAGCTGAATCTTTAGAGACGAGCGGGCAGGTACTCGAATAAGGCACTACTCGCTCGAGTAGTTTGCCTTAGCGAGTATGCTCGCTCATCTCTAGCTACCAACTGACTGCTACAGCCAATCAGAGCCTGCAGCAGTCACATGCCTTCACGCATTCATATGTTGGGGGCTATCATGGAGGAGAACAGCACCTGACCACTATGGCCTCTGATTGGCTGCAGCGGTCAAGTTGCAGCCATTCCTAAACAAAGACCGATAGGATCGCAGGGTTGAGCACTGGGTTGACAAGGAGAGGACTGGTAATTACCAGTGTTATATTGTTTTAACAGATCTGGACCAATTTAAAAAAAAATGTCTCACACCCAGACAACCCCTTTCAGGTGGGATCCACATGCAATTGCAGTCATCCCTTATGTGGATCCACATGTGCCAAGGATAGAAACAGCTGTCACACCGATTATATAGGAAGTATTCGCATCCTACCAAAATATCACTGCATCCAAATAATCCTTGAACTAGTGTAGTATTACCCAGACCCGTTTACTATATAGCATGCTCCTAGTCATTTTTTCGTCTTCTAACTATGTAAGAATTCCAATATTGTTACAAGTTCTATATTTTCCCCAGCTCCAGATGTCTGAATGGAAGTTCATGCATAACATACATTCTGTAGAATAGGGTTCACTGAGAAATGAAGCGTGGTTACATATTGTCTTCTTCCATTCCCATGAACACAGATGTCAAGCAAGACTCAGTCGTCTGTTACAGCAAGCACTGCGAACATTATATCCTGATTGTTAACCCTTTCCCAATAATAGGCCGCCACTGCCCACAACATAAACCTGACATCTCTATCCAGACGGGGGATAGAGTTCATGTCCATCAGTGTCCACAGCACATCAATATTTGGATGGCATCCAAGCATTTTGCCCCATAGGGTATGTTCACACAGGTTGGAAATACTCTGGATTCTCCGCAGTGGAATTAGCTGCCAAGAATCTGAAGAGATTACAGTACGGGCAATGAGGATGGGATCTTAAGAAACCCCATCTACAAGCTGTGCGTTGCAGATATATCAATGTATGCTGTAGATTTTCCTAGTAGACTTCACTCCTTCACATGAGGGTGGGGTAGGAGTGAAACCTCTGGTGAACCCTTACAAAAATCAGCATCAAAACTCGTACTGTTTGGTGCAGATTTGCTCCTCTGGAAAAACAGCGGCAAATCTGCAAAGTGCGAACATACTCTAAGGCTAGGTGCACACTTGTGCATTTTAGGCCTCTTTCACTCGGACGACAGCGATATATATCTCCGCAAGAAAATCACAGCGATATCGCATCTGTGTTCTGTGCGATATCACTACATTTTCTCATGGCGATATTGTAGCGCTCTTTTGCTGGGATTTTCAGGGGTGCTTGAAGTACAAGCCCTATCCCAAAAATAAGCCCTAGCTGCATTTAAGAAAAACGAAAAACAATACATTACCTAACAAGCGCTGTCTGCTCCGCCAGATTTCTCCTTCTGAAAACACCGACGCAATTGTTTGCAATCTGGCTGTGATTGGTTCATTGAGCTGCGGCGCTCGAGAACCAATCAGAGCCAGTGCTTCCTGAAGGCGGGGTTTAAGAACCCCCGGATCAGGAAGCGGCGGCTGAGGACTACAAATAAGTGTGCTGGAGTTGCGGAGGAGAAGTGCAACAGAGCGGCCAGCGCCTGTTAGCTAATGTATTGTTTTGTTTTTTTTAATGCAGCCATTTTAGGGACAAACATTAGGACTTCCTACTGTTAAAGTTGCATTGCATCAGACGAAAACCGCAATTTTGTGCGATGCAACACAAAGGAAGGCTCCATAGGGAAACATGGTCTACAAATCATCGCAAATCGCAGCAATATTCAACATGGCACATTTTTTTTCTCTCTCGCAATGTAGCAGCCTCAAAACATCGTTAATGTGAAGGAACCCATTGGAAAGCACGGGCTTCACATACAGGCGATTTGTATCACTGTTTCATCGCAAACAAATCGTACTATTTTGACGCCCGTGTGAGAGCGGTATTAGGGCCACGTGATATCTACGTAATTCCATGGACAGTAGAAGGCCGATTACAATCTATGGAGTTATACACATGGAGGTTTTTTCGCACAGACCAACGATCCATATATCCAATGTATATCAGACAGCACACGTTCTGGGGTCTATGTGCTGTCTGATGCAAGTTGCAACTCACAGATTCAGAAATCCTTTTATGCTGCGGATTTGTACATCAGGCTACTACAATCTGCACGCGGATTTAGCCTTTTTCAATAAGCAAACCCATTGTGGATTTCCCAATGCAGAATCTGCATCAGTAAGTGACAGGTCATTCCTTTTTATTCTATGTGAATTTCAAGTAGACTACTTCAGTACAGACTTCAGACTGTCTGGATTCCCATTCAAATGAATGGGACACTTAGATGACACAATTTGAAGAAGAATCCACATGGACTTCAAGTCAAATACACGGCAAGAATCTGCAAGGTTAAATCCTGGAAGGAGCCGGTATAGATTTTTATACAAATATTTTTCCTAAGGCTGCCTGTCCATGGGCAATGATCCACTTGCGATAAATCACCCACGGATCATGCTGTGGAAAACTTTCCATAGGCTAACTATGGAAAGCGCAGCCCGACGTCCACGAGCAGAGAATCATAGCGATTCTCCGCTCCCGGGATTGAAATCGCAGCATGCCGCGATTTGCTGCGATTCTCCCCGGTCAGCCTATCTAAACTGTCAGTGCTCCTCCTCCTCCCCCGCAGCGGAATATCACTAGCTATATTCCGTCACGGCCGTGGACAGGCAGCCTTAATCCTACGTCATGCATCTCAAGTACAGCAGAATCGGTAGGACAGTCCCAACCTTCAGGCACTCATCTGTGCTTCTCCTTATCTTTGGGACTCTTAAGGGTGAATGCCCAGGAACAAATTTGTACCCCAGTTCCCAGAGCTTAAATCCGCAGCTATTAGGTTCTATTTAACCTAATAGCTTTTCTGCCAGCCAATGCCGACATGTGGAATTTTACAGTGGATTTGCGCGAGCTGTAAAAAAAGTGGCATGTTTTATTTTCCTGCAGATTTACACTGCAGGTCTCCATTAATACAGTATTAATGGAGATCGCTGAAAAAAATGAGTTTTTCTGTGATCACCAGTGGGTGCGTTTTGTTTACCACCACAGTAATCGCATGGCATAAATCTGCTGGCATATCCTGCGACGGTCGTGGGCATGAGCCCCAAAGCTTCTATTAAAGGAAAACTACTACTAATGTATCAATGAGACGTTACTGCTTTTCCTGGCTGCTGTCAACAGAGGACAGCATAACTGGTGAATTTACACCCAGCAGGATTGTTGCAGGCATCCGGCTGTAGAATATGCTGAAACCTCATAACAAACTGCAGTAAACAAAGCCCTTCACTCACAGTAGAAGAATGCGCAGCACAAGCTCGTCATGCTGCGAATGTCCAAATCCACAGCGTTCTCGGCCATGGAAAAGGCAGCTTTTCACAGCGGATTACATTCATTTCAGTGAAAGCCACGTGTGGATTTTGTTGTAGGTTTTGGTGCAGATTTACTTGTGGAAATGTTTTGCTGTGTGCGCTCATAGCCATGCACCCCTGAAGATTGCAGGAGCTCCCAGAAATCGCTTTGCAACTCTGATTGGGAACACCGCAAGCACTAAATGGGGACTGCATGCATCATTTGTGTCATTAGTTCTTTTAGATTTATGCAAGTACCATAAGTGCAAAAAAACCCCAAAAAAACATAAAAGGTAAATTGGGAACTTTCATTAGATCCAAATTTGCCAATCACTGAAACTGGTATATCCAGAGATAATTTTAGCACCAGCTGCAATGCATTTTGTTGGTATCCTTGAAATATAAGCTAGTCCACAAAAACTCATGAGAGTGACTCTAGCCTTAAGCCAGTTTCACACGGGCGACAAAAATTGTGCAATTTTCTCACAATGCAACAGTGCTACAAATCGCCTGTATGTGAAGCCCGTGCTTTCCAATTGGTTCCTTCACATTAGCGATGTTTTGTAGCCGGCTACATTGTGAGAAAAAAAAAAATTACGGGTTGCTAAATATTGGTGTGACTTTTATTGTTTTGTAGACCATGTTTCCCTATGGAGCCTTCCTTTTTTTTGCATTGCATCACACGAAAACGCGGTATTCGTGCGGTGCAATGCAACTTTTGCAGTAGAAAGTCCTACTTTTAAAGCCCTAAAATAACCCCTAGCTACATTAAATAAATAAATAAATAAATAGATCACCTAGGAGGCGCTGTCAGCTCTGTGGCACTACTACTTGCAGGTCCCTGGCACTTCTTTGAAGTCTTCTGTCAGCGCTTCCTGGATTACAGGTTCAAAATCCCTGCCTCCAAGAAGCACTGGCTGTGATTGGTTCTCGAATGCCGCTCAGCCAGAGTCAGCGCTTGATGAACCAATCACAGCCGTGAGTGGCTGTGATTGGTTCTCAAGTGCCATGTCTCAGCCAATCAGAGGCAGCACTTCATGGAGGTGGGATTTTTCAAACCCCTGACCAGGAAGAGTTGGCTGTAGACTGAAGACAAGTGCCAGGGACCTGCAGAGGAGAAGTGCAGAGGAGCAGACAGCGCCTCTTAGGTGATATATTTATTTTTTATGCAGCCAGGGCTTATATTTCAAGCCACGCCCCACCCCCGAAAATCCTGTCAAAAAAATGCTACAAAGTTGCGCGACTTTGTAGCACCACCTACGACTTTGTAGTGACACAGAGTCGCGATATCTCTACGTGAAAACGCAGTGATATCGCACAGAACACCAATGCAATTTTCTTGTGGCGATATTGCTGACGCCCGTGTGAAAGAGGCCTTAGGGCATGATTACACACTGTGGAATAAATCATGTGACTTTGCAGCAGAGTTTGGTCTGGATTTTTGTGCAGTTTTTACTTATTGATTTGCAGTGAATAAAATTTGTAATGAAAAGCTGTCGCTCTTCCACAATTAATAGCGCATGGTGCAGATTTGAACATCCACAGCATATCTATTGGCCACTGCAGAGTTCTTCCACTCTGAGTGAAAGGGTCAGTACTACTTGGATCAGTATTCATTCAGTAGAAAATAAAACCAGATGACAGCAGATACGGAGACGAGTACAGATCAAGCAGTGATGATACAAGGGACCTACGGCTGCAATGTCTGCATTATGGTATGTAACAATATGCGGATCTGAAACGGTCCTTATGCTGCATTGTCTCCATATTCTACAGAAAAGAATACATCTTGGAGTATAAAGAGCTGCCCTAAATAGAAAACTAAGACGCGCTATAGATTGTCACTGCAGGTGAAGCTTTTTATTTTATAAAATTCCTCTCAGAGCTAGAAATCAATAATGTTTTAAGAAAATACAATTTCTTAGTCAGAAGTCTAAGAAGAAATCTATATAAAGAGCAAGTCTAGCCACAAGAAGTAAGAAGCGGTCACTCAGGAAATACAGGGTGCTCGGCATGTACTGTACAGACCACACCGTGTTACTGAGTATTACCAACTCTATTATTAGTAGTTTCCATTTATTATGAACATTTAACACATACACATAATGCAGAATTACAGAAATATTTCCTGGCACAGTTGGATGTAGAACACAATTAACTAGTCGGGGGTCTTTAGTAATCAGAGCAATCTACAACTGAAGGAAGTTTTAATATTTCTTCCGTATAAGCCAGCTGTAGCATAATGGGATTCCAACCACTTATTATTGTCTATATACTGTATTCAATAAGCAGCAAAGTTTGGGTATGGCATATACCCGAATACTGCCGGCATGAAGCACACTGTACAATTGATACATCTACTTCAAAGGGTTGTCTAATTTACGAAAAAACTATTTTCATAACACCCTTTTAAAGAATTCTGAAATGATAATGAAGTCACCTTGCCAGAAAGTAAATTTTTTTGACAAGAGAGGAGAGTAGTCGCCAAAGGTGTCTCTTGGTCTGAAGAAGGAACCGTTCTGTCTAGCCCTGATTTGAATGGGAACTGTGTAATTCTTAAAGAGACTATGTCACCTACAGCTAAGCTTATGTGCTGAAAGTAGGTGACCCGCTGAGTCTGGGGATGGAAGTGCTATACTTATCTCCCCCAGTGTTTCCCCAGGGTGAGCATCGGAAGCCGCTCAGTGCATTGAATGACGTGCTAAGCAGTCCGCCCATTATAAAATTAGAACTGGAGGACTACTTAGTGCTCACACTAGGGAATGTAAGTATAACACTTACATCCCTCGACTCAGCGGGTCACCTACTTAAAGGGGTTGTCCCGCGCCGAAACGGGTTTTTTTTTTTTTTCAACCCCCCCCCCCCCCGTTCGGCGCGAGACAACCCCGATGCAGGGACCTAAAGAAAGCTTACCGGAGCGCTTACCTTAATCCCCGCGCTCCAGTGACTTCTATACTTACCGGTGAAGATGGCCGCCGGCATCCTCTTCCTCCGTGGACCGCAGCTCTTCTGTGCGGTCCATTGCCGATTCCAGCCTCCTGATTGGCTGGAATCGGCACGTGACGGGGCGGAGCTACATGGAGCTACACGGAGCCCCATAGAGAACAGGAGAAGACCTGGACTGCGCAAGCGCGGCTAATTTGGCCATCGGAGGGCGAAAATTAGTCGGCACCATGGAGACGAGGACGCCAGCAACGGAGCAGGTAAGTATAAAACTTTTTATAACTTCTGTATGGCTCATAATTAATGCACAATGTATATTACAAAGTGCATTATTATGGCCATACAGAAGTGTATAGACCCACTTGCTGCCGCGGGACAACCCCTTTAAGTAGAGAGTCACAGAGAGACTTGCACTGAGGTAAGAAGCTAGTAGCAAAGGATTTATGGTCTCTGAATTACTGTTGGACCACAGTAATTCAGAGACCATAAAACCTTCACTCCCTTATCAGTGTCTGGTTGAAAATGTTTGTTTCTGTTGTAGTATTCTTTTAAGTGCAAAGCAGTCACATCCATATCTGTACCTTGTCGTAAGTATGTGTGTATAAATATGCATGCCTCTTTGGATCTATTTCATTTAAGCCTGAAGAAGAACCCCTTGTTGGTTCGGAAGCTCGCATTAACATCATGTATTTTTGTTAGCCATTAAAAGGTATCATATCTACAAGATTACTTGGTTTCTCTTGCTGAGAACAATCACATTTTGCTCTTCTGGCTAACACGGTACTAAACCCCTTTTTTTCATTTTTGTTAATAAGTAATGAAGGACTCCTAAGCATATATTTAGTTAGGTCTTAAAACAACATCAAAACTTGGCATATCCAAAGGACATGTCATGAAAGGCTGATATACTCCTCTGGGACCCCCACCTATTTCCAGTTCTGCCCCAAGTCAAGACTAGCTGTGGGTGTTATCAGAACATACAGAAAAATCCGAACAGGCTTTACTATACTGTTTCTGTAACCATCATTGAAATTAATGCGGGTTACAAAAACAGTTTAGCACAGTAAGCAACACTCTAAGTTACCTTAGCATTCTGTTGTCCCTACCTTAGCATTCTCCAACCTGTGGCCATGCCAGAGTCCAGGCACAAGCAGTGCGATTACATCACTGCATGCATGTCATATGAATCAGTATAGGACACTGCGGTCGTCATGGTTGGGAAAGTTTTTTTTCTTCTGTGGCATGTTTCTGTTCGGGGACACTCAGTGGGGCCTATTACTTTTAAAGTGGCCCTTGGAGGCATCATTATTCCTAAAGGCGCACTATAACTTTTAATTATAAAATTAGGGGGCACTATAACGTTTAGTGGGGCACTCAAGAGCATTACTACCATCAAAGACACGCTAAAAACGCTTATTGTTGCCCTCATCCACTCTCGGCTCGATTACTGCAACTAGCTGCTGATCAGCACCCCCTGCATCAGACTCTACCCTCTCCAATCCATCCTGAATGCGGCAGCCAGGCTCATCTTCCTTTCCAGACGCTACTCGGACACCTCTACCCTTTCACTTAAGCATGATTCTGACTTCGGTCAGAATTGTAAAATAGATGTTAGTCCAGACTCCTGCAAGAAGTACCTACTCCTGTTTGACTTCCTATTGGGCTTAGACGTGCTTTTTTCAAGTTCTGAGGGGGTAGATGGATTACACGATAATGTAGAAGGCCGAGGAGTTGTATAGTGTAGTAACCCACTATCACCTGTAACGTCAGTTTTACAACAGCTGCATATGGACAGACATGATCAAGAGGTGCGTACCGTACATGTCCAACCCTGCATACAGAGCTGGGTCATGTTAAAAGGATGGATCCATTAGAGACAAATGGGTACAGTGCTATAAGTAGAGAGGTAGCCAATACTACCTCTCTGGTCATAGCACTGAAATGACCCTTAGCGAGTCACTTTGCATAATTGTCCCTTTTGAGAGTACGGTCCAATGGTGATACACCGATTGCCAAAAATCACATGGTTTTGCAAGTTTACTTGCAAAAATGTGTAGCCATTAACAATCACCAATTTTAAGGAGTTTTAAAAACAAGCACGTTGCATAGTTTTAGACTGCATGTGGGCCCATACAGGCGATGACTATACTTATACTAGTATATCTGTAGTCTGAAATTAATACACTGACTTGTATGCAGTCTTGTGGTCCAATAGTTAAAAATCAGGCCATTTTAGAAGTGTAAACTTATCTTTGCAGGCGGCAGTGACGTTTGTGCAGACATAATTACAACCTTTTTATTGGGACCTAGAGGTCTTCATATAAGCACACAGAGATTATAAATTTACTTTCTTTGCTCATCTTACATTACAGATTACACAAGGTTAGATACATGCAGACAAACAAGCTGATCCTCCCAGAAGCTGAGAAAAGCTGCTTCAAAAGACTCCTTTTTAAAAATATTAGCTTCCATAGGAAACAAAAAGCTAACTTACCATTCTTATCAGCTCTACGGAAGATCTGGAAAGAAGAAGAAGATAGGCACATTAAACTCAATAAAACAGTTTGTGAAAAGACAGTTATGATGATTAATCAAGTATATTAGACTCGCATGTAGAATACCCTTAAAGGAAATGTTTCATCAGAAAATGACCTATTGCATAAATCAAATTGTTATGTTAACATATTTTTACAGAATTTTGAGTGATTTTTTTTTTAAAATTAATGTTGAGATCTATATTTTTTTTGTTTCAAAAGCTTCTATTAGAATTTTACATAGCTTAAAGATTAAGGATGAGCGAGTATACGCGCTAAGGCACTACTTGTCCGAGCAATGTGTCTTAGACGAGTATCTCCCTGCTCGTCCTTAAAGATTCGGGGGCCGCCGCGGGGCGGGGAGCAGGGGAGAGCGGGCGGGAGAGAGGGAGAGAGAGATCTCCCCTCCGTTCCTCCCCGCTCTCCCCCGCAGCTCCCCGCTCCGCAGCGGTCTCCGAGTCTTTAAGGACGAGCAGGGAAATACTCGTCTAAGGCACATTACTCGGACAGGTAGTGCCTTAGCGAGTATACTCGCTCATCCTTATTAAAGATCTATATGTTAAAGGGAACCTGTCACATTAATGAAGCACTTTGATACACAGCTTTGTGAGGAAAAGATACAGTACAGTATAGCTTATTTTAATTACTGCTCATTCAGGACCTATGAGTCCAGTGGGAGGTCCTACTCAGAAATTGACAGCTATTTCTGTATGCACAGTTATAAAAGGAAGGCTGTGAATCCCAGATAAGACTGTCCAGTGGGCTCCTCAGCCTAGAGTGAACCAGAATTCCCATGAAAGAACACATGAAATACAAGTCGTATTGCATCGCTTTCCATTAAACTATATATCAATCTGCTCTGTAATGTAATACTCATAGAACACATGCATGTTGAATGTGACTGTAGAGAAAATGTTTTAGCAGTTATGTCATTATCATCACCATCACAGACAGCATTACAATGAAAGGTAACAAACACTAGATCCATTATTCACAATAGGAGATAATTACAGCTTATCTACTCCAACACCCTGTACAATGACTACTGTACAGATCACAGATCATGCCCACAACGGCCCTTCATAAAAGCGAATGGATCAGGTCCTATCAATTGTTACCTATGGCCTATGAGGATGCTGTAAGGCATAACCTAAATGCTGTTAAAGGGGTTGTACCAAAATCCACTTTTATCACCTATCCACAGGTGTACAGGTGCTTGGCTATCTCTGGCAGTTCCACTGAAGATGGATAGCGTGGCAACATGCATGCTGGACCACTGCCCCATTCAACTTCCTCTTCGCTGCGGGACGTGCAGTGAAAAGAATGAAGCATGGGACCCTGTTCTTGGAATTGGTGGGAGTCTCAACGATTAGACCCCCAATCAATCAGTCTTTTATCACCTACCCTACCAAGATGAAATAGGTGACAGAAAGGAACAATGTGTTCTATCCAAGTACACAAGAAATGGAGATAGAATTTTAGGCCTAAAACACTTTTACATGAGTGAGCATTTCCAGATTCTCGCTTGCCCGACGGAAGGAGCTGGTGAGGTCATCACCACCTTGTTCGCGCTCAGGGAAGTCCTTTAAACGGCATAATTTTCACTGAGAATTACGCAGTCCTCAGGCACTTATTCCTATGTAAAGCACTGAACGATCAGTGTTTAAATGGCACGATAAGTGACCAAGCCACCGCTGATTTTTATCCCGGCTGAATCGAGCGACGAGCGAGAACCTCACAATTCTCACGCATCGTTCAGTCGTTTTCATGAGTTTAAAATAAATGATTACTGTTCCGTTTCTTTTGTTTGAATGATTAGTGTCCCCTTAAATGTACTCTAATTGTCTGTATAATAAGAAATGCAGACATCCAGCATGTATCGGCACTAGCTGATTTTGGTTATAAATTGCTCAGATAACTTTTAACCCTTTCCAATCCAATTTGTATCCTGGTTTTCCTAGGGGGCTTACTCTTTTTCTGCCATTATACAACGGCGCTATATGCTGGATAAAGCCAGTACTGCATGAGGCGACACATTGGATAGGCTCCAACAGCAGAGAGGCTGACAATATACAGTAAGAGACCCCTGACGGATGTCTTCCAACATCGGAGCTGTACAGCCTTAAATCATAATGTCTTCAGACGTCAGACATGGATTGGAAAGGGTTAAATTAAATAGCTTAGAATTCACTAGGAACTGCCACCCACAACACTGAACCACACAGTATTATGGCAAGAAGCATGGCTTAATATTCTCTCCTAAGATCTCCTAAAAGAGCTTGAAAAAGGTTTTTTTATTACCGAAACGCGTTGCTCGTTGTATTATTATTATTATTAATAAAGAAGGACGCTTGTTCCTGAAGTCGTATCCTTTATCCTTGGAGCGCGGATAGTATATATTTTTCACTCTGCATACTCTCCTAAGATCTATTCCTTGAAGAGTTCACAGCTACAAACATCTAACAATTTTTGGTCCAATGCAACTGCTAGCAAAGTGTTAATCAGGAGCAAGGAAAGAAGTCACAATGCAACTTTCTGATCTTCATGTCATACAACCACAGTCACCATGTAGCCCATGCCTTACGTTAAGGGGGAAATTTATTTAGCCTTTTATGCCTGTTTTCTGGTTTAAAAAAGTCATAATATCTTGTGCTAGTTGTACTTGCACACTTTTTAGCCTTTTTGCTCCTAGCCCTTTTCTAAAAAGGGAAATGGCTTAACAGTAAAAGCGATATGAGCTCCTGCAGTCCATTGTGTTGGTTTGCTATTGTATACACCAGAGAGTGTCGCAAATCATAGTGGAAATCCACGCCAGGTCATAGCTGGCATAGATATCACATTCTGGCCAGACATGCACCACAATTAGGAGGTGGGCATAGCTGTAAGGTTCCAGAAATAGCCCTTCAATTAAGAACTAAAGATCTGTGTATATAAATGTTTAAGGCCAGTTTCATGCGAGCGTATTGTAACACATCCGTAATACGGATCCATAATAAGGATATGTTACAGATGACATTGCACCATATGCCATCAGTATTTCATCACTGTTTGATCTGTATTTTCCTTCAATTATTTTATTTTCTACTGGGTGAAGACAGATCTGTATTTGCCGAATATAAAATAATACCAGTGAGTGCAGATACAGACAAAAGTAGCGCATGCTGCATTTTTAAAACACGACCGTGAAAATACAGCCATGTAATTAGAAACATAGATTCATTTTAGTTCTGGGTTATGGTCCACAAAACCCATACCAAAAATGGACCAAAAATGCGCTAGTTTGAATACAGCCGAAGGGCTTGTTCACTCAGCCATTGGCGTTTTTACGTGTGCCTGCCAGCGCTGTAAAACCGCGTGAACGGGTGCACAAACCTAAAGTTTGTGCGCCTGTTCAGACAGCCCGAGCCCGGAGCATATACGTCAAGTCCGCAATTCTGTTGGGCGGGGGGGAGACAGTTTAGCTCTGCTAAACTATTCTCCCCCTTGTCATCACGCTGCTAAACTCCCTTCCACCTCCCTTCTCCGGCAGCTGTCATAAGCTTTCATAGGAGTCTATGCAGCTGCTGCCAGGGTAAAAGCGCCTGGACGAAATGCACTATCTTGGCTGGCCGGGTGCTTTTACGCCGCGGAAATAAGCCCATGTGCACTGATGCATTGTAAACCAATGCATCAGAGGGGCAGCGTATATATCGGTCAGGCATGAAAACCTGGCCGATATACACCCGTGTGAATCCAGCCAAAATCTGTGTTTTCTGAAGCTGTGTAGTTCCTTAGGGTGCTCTCAAACATGGTAGAAAAATCTGCCATGGACAAATCAGCACCAAATTCTACAAATTGTAGACGTGGATTTTAACACCCAGATATGCACAGGGTGAAATCTGCATGTAAAACACATAGATTTTGGTGCAGATTTGTCCATGGCAGATTTTTCTCTATGAATGCACCCTTTCATATTACTAACAGTGAAATAAGAGTGAGGTGATGGCACAGTTTTATAACACAAGTAATAAAGGCTTCTTCCATTGTTCATGTCCATAACGCGGTGGTGCTGAGTATCTGATCAGCCCTGCAGAAATCATTGGTAAAACAAGAGTTAATATAATAACAGACTTGGTGACTTAAACTCTTGTCTTGCCATGTTAAAGGGGTTGTCTTGCGGCAGCAAGTGGGTCTATACACTTCTGTATGGCCATATTAATGCACTTTGTAATGTACATTGTGCATTAATTATGAGCCATACAGAAGTTATAAAAAGTTTTTCACTTACCTGCTCCGCTGCTGGCGTCCTCGTCTCCATGGTTGCCGTCTAATTTTCGCCGTCTAAAATGGTCGAATGGCCAAATTAGACGCGCTTGCGCAGTCCGGGTCTTCTGTTTTTCTGAATGGGGCTCCGTGTAGCTCCGCCCCGTCACGTGCCGATTCCAGCCAATCAGGAGGCTGGAATCGGCAATGGACCGCACAGAAGAGCTGCGGTCCACGGAGGGAGCAGACCCCGGCGGCCATCTTCAACCGGTAAGTATAGAAGTCACCGGAGCGCGGGGATTCAGGTAAGCGCTGAGCCTTTTTTTTTTTAAGTCCCTGCATCGGGGTTGTCTTGCGCCGAACGGGGGGGGGGGGGGGGGGGGGGGGGGGTTTGAAAAAAAAAAAACCCGTTTCGGCGCGGGACAACCCCTTTAAGGCTTCTGCAGTAATTGCTTGAGGTGGCTGAGCGCTCCCGTCCTACGCAGAGCTTTTGTCATCTTAAAGCTTTTTAAATTGATGCAAAATGTGATGCTTCAATTTACCGAAGCAGCATCGTACAGCGCCATGACCGGCCAACACATAAGTAGTATCCCTCTACTATAGGTAATGAGTCCCACATTGACATCTCTATTGGAGGAGAAGGCACAAGTATAGGGTGTTCTGCATCAATTATTATATCGCTTACTCATTCATGTACATCTATCTATATACTGTATTATTTCACACTTTATTATGGGCTTTGGCCACAGTTACCACAGATACCCAAGGAGCCACAAGTCTGCGTACATAGAGATTTGCTATCAATTTTCTATTGATACTTATGAAAGTATCTTTCGCTGAGCTGTATAAAACTTTCCTAGAGTTGTCCGACTGAGTCCTGAAGGCTACTGTAGAGGATTTTATCCATCCCCGATTTCACGCCTATTTATGGAGCTTGACTATTGCCTCTTTCGGAAAACAGGGATCGGACAGACTGGATTTGAACCCACCCATCCTACTAAGCACAGGAGTTGTCTGGAAACTCCACCCTGCCATCACTTGTCCATAAGGTCAAGTCAAATAAGCATGTTAAAGGGGAAGTTAGATGTGGATTGTACATGATCTTATGTCTATAAGCAGTTTTAGGAATACTACTATTAATATGTATCTAATAGCATCACAAGAAGTCAGAAAATAACATTTGTAATGCACAAACTTTTGGAATAAACAGATCATGCTGGTTAGTAATACAATAGCGCTTCAAAATGCGACTTATCTCAATTTGATCTAAGAAGAGCAAAGTGCTTCCTAACATGCTGAGCTGGTGATTCGGAGTAAAAGCAACCTCCTTGTAGCACTGAAGGGTCTTATATTACTAAGGCCCAATGCACACGGGCCACGGAATCCACATCCTCGCCTAGCGACGGCACAGCGTCATCTGAACTGCGCACGTGCGCCAGCAAGTCCATCCGAATTACAGATGAAAACGCAGCGGACAGGTAAGCAGGGGTCCGCAGGTGTCACCAGCCTGGCACCAGGTCAGATTCCGCTGCAGGATCCCGAATGTGGACTCGGACCCGGCCATGTGCATTCGGCCTTACTGCCACATTGTCTTTGTTCATCTGTGGGGGTTTGGCTTATAGACCCTCATTAACACATCTCAATGACATAAGTAATAGTGTTACTCAGCAGTCAGTAATTAATTGAACCAGTGCAGTACATAAAGTTGCCATAGTAAAATGTGGCCCCTCAGTGGTGTGTTATCATGCCACATTAAACTATTAGAGGGCAGCAGTTGCTGTGATTGTATTGAGGGGAATTTCTGCATAGATTTCCACAGCCCGTGATATAGGGAGACTATTCTACCCTGAGCTATACCATCGCTTTCTCAGGGGTTGACCCATATAACATATAGACTCTTGAAACAGACATATTGTGGTCATATTTGGACACTGTTTGTAGATTGTATTTAAACAACCATCTCATGCTACATTACAATAGTAATGACATAATGGAAGGCTTGAGGGACAGTTAGGAGGGAAAGCCTCATGGGATCTGGGAGCTTTATGTACATGATGGATGGATGATGTGTCACCTTCTATGGAGCCTCATGGGATCTGGGAGCTTTATGTACATGATGGATGGATGATATGTCACCCTCTATGGAGCCTCATGGGATCTGGGAGCTTTATGTACATGATGGATGGATGATATGTCACCCTCTATGGAGCCTCATGGGATCTGGGAGCTTTATGTGCATGATGGATGGATGATATGTCACCCTCTATGGAGGAGGTTTTCTGGTTAACCAAGATATGTTACAAAGGTCATTACTGGGTCAGATGAGATGGCAGAGAGTGAGTTCTGCCCAGTGATGGACTGGTTGGCAGCAGCAGATGATTGGCTGAAGAAAAATGGCGGGAAATGCCTGTGGTTGTCAGGCAGAATCTGGTGGCCTGACAGCGGCTGGTGATTGGCCCAGAGGAGCAAGCTGAGAGGAGCAGCAGTGAGATATGGAGGTGCAGAGATGTGGGCCATCATCATCTGGAAAGGAAGCAGCATGCCGCCCTCCCTCCATTAGGTCTGTCGTGGTGTAGTTAATGGGGGATTGTCGCCCGCACTAGGCGGGTGGGCAGGTAAACTTGGGGAGAGTTTGGTGATGGTAAACTCGTGTCTGTAAGACAGAGTTTACATTAACTGTGATGGTTATTGATTGGTTAATAAACTTGGGTCTATAAAACAGAGTTTACAGCAAGTGTTATGGTTATTATTGGTTACATTTCTCCCCAATGTTTGTAACCCCGTTAATAAACACCGCGTGCCTTCTTTATCCACTATTGGTGTCTGTGTCGGTTATTTATAAGAGTTTGGTAAGGTTTTATTAAAGCGCAAGATTCCATGGCTTCTGTCCACGGGTGTAGCAATATCCCGCTGCGGATATCCGCTGCGGGAGCCGCCGCCGGGGAGCAGGGAAGAGCTGACGGCTCTCCGTGCTGAGCCTATCTGACAGATAGGCTCACTGCAGAGAATCACGGTGATTCGCAGTATGCTGCAATTTAAATCCCGCGAGCGGAGAATCGCTATGATTCTCCGCTCATGGACAGCGGGGCTGCGTTTCCACAATAAGTTTATGGAAAGCATTCACTGCGTTCGCCGCGGTCGGATTATCGCCGCAGTGAAAATTTGCCCGTGGACAGCATGGAGGATATTATACTGTAGTACTGAGCAGTTAATTTAGCATTGGTATAAGATAATACACAACTTACTAGATGTGTCAGCATCTCTGTGTCTCTGTTCTCTCACTTTCTACAGCTGATCCCTCCTCCTCTCCCTCCCCACTTCATAGACTTCTATGATCAGCATCTGTAACCTGATCTCTAAGTGAGCTGAGCCATCTTGGCTCACTCAAGATGTATTTTAGCAGTAAAGAGAGTGAATGATCAGTGCAGGAAGTAAGAAGAGGGGAAGAAGTGGCTGATAAGTGGAGAAAGAGGCATTGTTCTCTACAAAGATATATAACAAAGTTTCTTATTTTCGCCCATAGTATTGATTTGATTTATACTAAGTATGTTGAAATGCTAGTGTCTATTAAGGTAGGGTCACATAACAGAAACAGGATTTTAGAAGCAAGGCTATATAAAAATCCTGTCATGGTCCAAAAAAAAAAAAAACAAGCAACTTTCCAAACAGAAGAGGAGCAGAAAGACATATTACAGCTAAGTGCTAAATAAAGCAAGTATTGTGAGCGTGCGAGCCGGGTGTATTGGAGGGTTATATTGTTAAACATTGTTACATTTTAAAGCACATATAGTCTGATAGTGGGTTTCAGTCTCCCTTACTTTGCTCAGCGGGGTTACCCAATCAGAGTGTGATAAATTGCATCTGTATTATTGTACCTTATCACCACCGGAAGTGTGGGTGGTGACAAGATACAGGCTGCTGGACAGCCTGGGCACGCTCCCAGTTTTTAATTGGCTGCAGGGCTGCCTCCCTGATACTTTGAAAAAAGTTGACAAGCTGCTTGTGTTTGAAGATCCTAAGCCTTTATTATTAAAGTGTCAATACATAACAATCCAACAGAGAGGACGCGTTTCGGTCTATAGCAGACCTTGTTCACCTAACCTTTTTAAAACGTCACTTCCTTTTAAATCTAATACCACTAAAAAATACCAAGGACAGCTGACAATTAACTCCTGCACTGCCAGTGTCAAGAGAATTGTGTCAATTGCAATCCACAGACATGGTTGTCATATTGACATAGGTTATTTTTGTTATATCCACCATTGGCGTGGATTTAATTTACAACCCATATTGGGAGGGGATAAAAAAAAATAAAAAATAATATATATGTATCCTTAATGAAAAATTATCAGGATAAATACAAATATAAACATTGAATATACAAAACATACAGAGGATACAGAGAATGCAGAGTATAAACGGATGTTATCCTGTTCATTAAGCACTGATGGTTACTATATATTAATACCAAGTCACCAAATAAATAAATGCCTTAGCTATAAACTATTATTTATGATTGAGTGAGGCGGTAAGCATACCAATTTTTCTTATGTGGTCTGCTTCCCCCTGCTGGGGCTCTCAGGTCCTGGCACTCACCAAGAGCGGCTTCCCCGGCGGCACAGCGACTTCTTAATACTGCTAACCTCAACTCCCATCCAGCCTTGCCCCCACCCCCGCCACACCCTCGCTCTCCCTCACAGTCACTCAGCACTATCCCTGGAGTGTCACCCACCACTGTCCACTAACCCTCCAGCCTTCCTCTGCAGCCTTCCCCTCAGCATCCCCCTCCCTTACTGTCACCCAGTGCTGTCCTGTGCAGTCTTACTGCAGTGTCCCTGCTCCCCTCCAGCCTTCCTCACAGCCTCCCCGTCCCCCCTCCTCACTCTCACCCAGCGATGTGCTTTCGAGTCCCGGATGCTGCGCCACCGCAATTCCCTCAGTGTCCGCCCATGCTCTCTGGTTTCACGTGCTGCCAGTGCAGGGAGGCCCCCAGGCAAGCCGCTATCGCCACCATAGAAGCCACTGTACAGCCGGGGAAGGCAGCCCTGCAGCCAATTAAAAACTGGGTGTGTGCCCAGGCTGTCAAGCAGCCTGTATCTTGTTACCACTCACACTTCAGGTGGTGACAAGATACAATAATACCAATTGCATCTAAGGAACATCCTGTGTTCTTCCCAAACAGAGGAGGAGCAGGAGTAGTACAGATAAGTGCTACATAAAGCAAACATAAGTGAGCCTGCGTACTGTCATCATATATGTGTGACTTTGGATTCATGGACTTCGGAAGAGTTACTTGCAGTTATTTACTGCTTATCTATTTGAATTTTTGCATGTATTACTTTCATCTGATCTGTTACATCCCCATTAAGAATGTGCTCCATGACTGACTATGCCGTCCAGTGTAAATCTTGTGCCATGTATGTAGTCCTTGAACAGCCAGGGGTGCATACTACTGTACACGATGTGAGTGTGTTGTGCATTTGGAAGCCCAGATCCTGGGTCTAAATGAGCAGCTTGCAACACTGAGATCGTTTGGCAACCTGGAAAGGAGTTTGCTGTTCATCAAGCAGGCGCTCGTTGGGGATGATGTAGAGATGAATGTGCGGGATGATCAGGCAGCTAGCTGGGTGACAGAAGGAGGAGTAGAGAGAAGAGAATCAGGGAGGTTAGTCCTGAAGTGGCACACTCCAACAAGTTTGCAAAGTTGGCAGATGAGGGAAAAGCCATTACAGGATTAGCACTGCTGCAGCAGGACATGCCCTTTGACTGCCAGGGGGGTGTTTGCTCCAGTAAGAAGGGGAATAGGAGCACAGGGCAGGCTAGACAGATCCTGGTAGTGGGAGACTCAATTATTGAGGGCAAAGATAAAACAAACAATCTGCCACAAAGACCAGGATTATCGGTGTGTTGTCTTCCTGGCGCTCAAGTTTCAACACATCACAGATCAGGTTGACAGATTCCTGGGAGGGGCTGGTGAGGACCCAGTGGTTATGGTGCACATTGGCACCAACGACAGAGTTAGAGATAGGTGGAAGGTCCTTAAAAATAATTTCAGGGAACTAGAATGTAAGATTAGGGCAAGGACCTTCAGAGTAGTATTTTCTGAACCGCGTGCCATACCAGAAAGGCAGCGGGAGATTAGGGAGCTAAACAAGTGGCACCGGAGTTGGTGTAAGCAAAAGTGGTTTGGGTTCCTGGAAAACTGGGCTGACTTTGCTGTTCGCAACAGGTTCTACCGTAGGGATGGGCTTTATCTCAATGTGGAGGCAGCAGGTAGAAGATAGATAGAAGTTTGGAGGTGTATAAACCCTTAAGGACCTTTTTTTTCTTTTTCATTATTTTTTTCCGTTTTTTAGTTTTATTAGGGGTAAAAAGCTAAAAAACCTTTTTATTTACAGTTTATTTTTAAAATGAGTATATGTACGCTAAAATAAAGTATATGAATGGGTTCCTCATTTTTTGGGGACGTTTGGATATATTATTTGTATAGTTTTGGATTACAGGGTGCATATGGTGCCAGTTTACGTTGATATTGGTGGTGGGTCATTTTCTTTTTTATGTATATATTTTCATATTATTCTGCTTTTTTTTTTTTACTTATTTTTGTAACAATTGTTTTTTAACATCTATGTCTACACATTGTATTTTTTTCTTAATTTCACACTTTTCCACTGTAACTTGGGCATCCATAGAAGCCCCAATTACAGGGGAAACCATCCCCCTGCAGTGACAGTAGTCACTAATAGAGAGTTAATCTGGGTTAGCTAGGACCCTGCAGCTTTGCTCTGGCAGGTGGCTCCCGGCAGTCACATGATTGCCATGTCGAACAGCAGAAGTGACAGTTAGAACAGTTAATAGCGATACAAATAATATTTAAAAAAACACCCCAAACATTCTAAACTGTATAGTGACTAATGCTAGAAGTCTGACCAATAAGGTTGACTAACTGGAAGTAATAATGTCTAAGGAAAACTACGACATAGGGAGAATATTTGTCTGGATCGGCATGCTCCAGGCTCTTCCTTGACATTTTCATACACAGATGTGGATTCCTCAAGAATTTTAGCTGGATCTATGGTGGATGGGGCCTTTTTGAGCTCTCCAATGATGTTCATGCTACAAAGAAAATGGGAAAGTGACCAGAAAGTATCATCTTCCTGACCCTGCATATGGTTACGTTGACTGAATATTATAAAGTGAGGAGGATTCCTCGAGGGTTACGACGACATCTTAAACCCACTCTCCTTCCTAATAATACCTTATTTTATTCAACGTTCGACAAAAATACATTTAATATTATGCTATTGAATATTGAATTATTGCAAGTAGAGATTGGGCTTTGTCCCTCAATCTCCTTCAAGTTATCCTTATATTTGTTACAAATGATGAATCCCAAGGACTGGGATATGTATAAGAATTAGATGGATGTAGCCCTTAAACAATTCAAGGATGGGATTGAACAGATAAAGAAAATGAAGTGGTTGCGCGATATGGAGGATTATAATAACGGACACGTATTTAAATGGCAATTTTTTTTAGATAAACTCAACAGGATTCAAATGGATTTAAGATGAGCAAATGGAGACGGAGGAGACGCAACAGAAAGGTTCATCATCAATATGGCTTTTCAACGGCTGGTTCCAAATTGACCTATGAATACACTAGAAATTCGAATGATGGTTCTTTAAAAGGAACAGAGTAGCCATTACTCAAGAGAAAGAAAAAAAGGCAACAGCCAGCAGAGAAGGTGTCGGAAAAGTAGACGATCATACAAGAGATGCTCCATACAAAGTGACCAGGTTTAGGGCCAAATGTACCTTCAAGAACAACAGGAAGACTTATTAGTGAATATTTGATCAAAATCCCTGACTTAACTAAAAAATGTTAAATAATATGGAAGGGTTTTCTTTCTGGCTGATTTCTAATGGAATGGTACCAGCTGGATCTTTATTTGCACAGATTTTTTTTAAAGACTTAGTTTAAAGGCTTTCTTTTCTGAACAGATGGCCAGATCTGATGATGCTGTGCAGACCAACACCGATAAAGGATTTTCCTTGAAAGGTATTGGTCTGAATAACAAAAGTAAATTTAAGACTCCGCACACCAATCATTTTCTTGACTCATATATTAAATTGGTACAGGACAATATTTAAGAGAAATGTACATTTCCAGCATGTATATGATCACTTAAACAAGGAAGAACGTGAAGCTTTGTCACAACTAACCAATGATGAATTGATCAACATCAAGTTGACTGATAAGGGTGGGGCTGTGGTAGTAATGGATTCTATACAATAGCAGGAGGATATTTTGCGACAGCTTGGTGATGCTGAGGTTTATTAACGTCTGAGGGAGGATCCTCCTGAGTTTTTCCAAACTAGCATTAAGATTCTGCTTGAGAAAGTTTTGGTTGATGGTATCATAGATCAGAAATTGACCCACTGCTGACTGTGTCCTCCCGCTTGGTGCCAGTATTGTATACACTCCCTAAAATACACAAAAATTTGGAGACTCATCCTGGTAGTCAATCCTATTATTTCGGGACAGGGGTCTCGATACAGGGACAGGGTTCAATAATATTGCTAAATTCCTTGATAGGGTGCTCCGCACCTATGCGGTGACTGTGAGATCCTACATATGGGATAATAGGTATTTTCTTACTAAGATCAGTAATTTCAAGGTGACTGATAGGACCATTTAGACCTCTTCCGATGTGGTATCTTTATATGCTTCTATTGTACATGGCAAAGGTTTGATGGCAATGCAGTATGTGCTGACTAGCTCGGATCTCTCGCCAGGGTGTACACAGTTCGTGCTAGTGCTTCTGGAGTTAATCCTCAAAAACAATTATTTTGTTTTGGGGGATTTTTTTTTTTTTTTTTTTTACAGTCAGCAGCAAGAGATAGCCATGTGTTCTAATGGGTTTTAAAGCTCTTACACCAAGCAACGATCATTCATTATTAGTTCTGCGAAAAATTGTGAGAAACAGAGAGAGAAGGAGAGAAGGGAAAGCGAAGAAAGCCCGAGGGGGACAGAGAGCCGGGAGGGGAGGGGACAGAGAGCCGGGAGGGGAGGGGAGGGGACAGAGAGCCGGGAGGGGAGGGGAGGGGACAGAGAGCCGGGAGGGGAAAGAGGAGAGGAGGGAGGGGAAAGAGGAGAGGAGGGAAGGGAAAGAGGAGAGGAGGGAAGGGCAGGGAAAAAGAAAAGCAGGAGGGGAGGGGAGGGCAGGGAAAAAGAAAAGCAGGAGGGCAGGGCAGGAAAAAGAAAAGCAGGAGGGGAGGGGAGGGCAGGGCAGGAAAAAGAAAAGCAGGAGGGGAGGGGAGGGCAGGGCAGGAAAAAGAAAAGCAGGAGGGGAGGGGAGGGCAGGGCAGGAAAAAGAAAAGCAGGAGGGGAGGGGAGGGCAGGGCAGGAAAAAGAAAAGCAGGAGGGGAGGGGAGGGCAGGGCAGGAAAAAGAAAAGCAGGAGGGGAGGGGAGGGCAGGGCAGGAAAAAGAAAAGCAGGAGGGGAGGGGAGGGCAGGGCAGGAAAAAGAAAAGCAGGAGGGGAGGGGAGGGCAGGGCAGGAAAAAGAAAAGCAGGAGGGGAGGGGAGGGCAGGGCAGGAAAAAGAAAAGCAGGAGGGGAGGGGAGGGCAGGGCAGGAAAAAGAAAAGCAGGAGGGGAGGGGAGGGCAGGGCAGGAAAAAGAAAAGCAGGAGGGGAGGGGAGGGCAGGGCAGGAAAAAGAAAAGCAGGAGGGGAGGGGAGGGCAGGGCAGGAAAAAGAAAAGCAGGAGGGGAGGGGAGGGCAGGGCAGGAAAAAGAAAAGCAGGAGGGGAGGGGAGGGGAGGGCAGGAAAAAGAAAAGCAGGAGGGGAGGGGAGGGGAGGGCAGGAAAAAGAAAAGCAGGAGGGGAGGGGAGGGGAGGGCAGGAAAAAGAAAAGCAGGAGGGGAGGGGAGGGGAGGGCAGGAAAAAGAAAAGCAGGAGGGGAGGGGAGGGGAGGGCAGGAAAAAGAAAAGCAGGAGGGGAGGGGAGGGGAGGGCAGGAAAAAGAAAAGCAGGAGGGGAGGGGAGGGGAGGGCAGGAAAAAGAAAAGCAGGAGGGGAGGGGAGGGGAGGGCAGGAAAAAGAAAAGCAGGAGGGGAGGGGAGGGGAGGGCAGGAAAAAGAAAAGCAGGAGGGGAGGGGAGGGGAGGGCAGGAAAAAGAAAAGCAGGAGGGGAGGGGAGGGGAGGGCAGGAAAAAGAAAAGCAGGAGGGGAGGGGAGGGGAGGGCAGGAAAAAGAAAAGCAGGAGGGGAGGGGAGGGGAGGGCAGGAAAAAGAAAAGCAGGAGGGGAGGGGAGGGGAGGGCAGGAAAAAGAAAAGCAGGAGGGGAGGGGAGGGGAGGGCAGGAAAAAGAAAAGCAGGAGGGGAGGGGAGGGGAGGGCAGGAAAAAGAAAAGCAGGAGGGGAGGGGAGGGGAGGGCAGGAAAAAGAAAAGCAGGAGGGGAGGGGAGGGGAGGGCAGGAAAAAGAAAAGCAGGAGGGGAGGGGAGGGGAGGGCAGGAAAAAGAAAAGCAGGAGGGGAGGGGAGGGGAGGGCAGGAAAAAGAAAAGCAGGAGGGGAGGGGAGGGGAGGGCAGGAAAAAGAAAAGCAGGAGGGGAGGGGAGGGGAGGGCAGGAAAAAGAAAAGCAGGAGGGGAGGGGAGGGGAGGGCAGGAAAAAGAAAAGCAGGAGGGGAGGGGAGGGCAGGAAAAAGAAAAGCAGGAGGGGAGGGGAGGGCAGGAAAAAGAAAAGCAGGAGGGGAGGGGAGGGCAGGAAAAAGAAAAGCAGGAGGGGAGGGGAGGGCAGGAAAAAGAAAAGCAGGAGGGGAGGGGAGGGCAGGAAAAAAAAGCAGGAGGGGAGGGGAGGGCAGGAAAAAGAAAAGCAGGAGGGGAGGGCAGGGCAGGAAAAAGAAAAGCAGGAGGGGAGGGGAGGGCAGGAAAAAGAAAAGCAGGAGGGGAGGGGAGGGCAGGAAAAAGAAAAGCAGGAGGGGAGGGGAGGGCAGGAAAAAGAAAAGCAGGAGGGGAGGGGAGGGCAGGAAAAAGAAAAGCAGGAGGGGAGGGGAGGGCAGGAAAAAGAAAAGCAGGAGGGGAGGGGAGGGCAGGAAAAAAAAGCAGGAGGGGAGGGGAGGGCAGGAAAAAAAAGCAGGAGGGGAGGGGAGGGCAGGAAAAAGAAAAGCAGGAGGGGAGGGGAGGGCAGGAAAAAGAAAAGCAGGAGGGGAGGGCAGGGCAGGAAAAAGAAAAGCAGGAGGGGAGGGCAGGAAAAAGAAAAGCAGGAGGGGAGGGCAGGAAAAAGAAAAGCAGGAGGGGAGGGCAGGGAAAAGAAAAGCAGGAGGGGAGGGCAGGGAAAAGAAAAGCAGGAGGGGAGGGCAGGGAAAAGAAAAGCAGGAGGGGAGGGCAGGGAAAAGAAAAGCAGGAGGGGAGGGCAGGGAAAAGAAAAGCAGGAGGGGAGGGCAGGGAAAAGAAAAGCAGGAGGGGAGGGCAGGGAAAAGAAAAGCAGGAGGGGAGGGCAGGGAAAAGAAAAGCAGGAGGGGAGGGAAGGGAAAGAAAGCAGGAGGGGAGGGAAGGGAAAGAAAGCAGGAGGAGAGGGAAGGGAAAGAAAGCAGGAGGAGAGGGAAGGGAAAGAAAGCAGGAGGAGAGGGAAGGGAAAGAAAGCAGGAGGAGAGGGAAGGGAAAGAAAGCAGGAGGAGAGGGAAGGGAAAGAAAGCAGGAGAGGGAAGGGAAATAATAATAATAATAATCTTTATTTGTATAGCGCCATCATATTCCGCAGCGCTTACATAGACAGGGGATAGAGAAAGACAAAAGTACAAACATTACAGAACCACGGTTACATAGTAATCAATTGATGGAAACAATAGGGGTGCGGGTCCTGCTCCAACGAGCTTACATACTACAAGTAATGGGGTGATACAGAAGGTAAGGGGCTGGCAGTGTGCACGGCATGGCGAGGTGGAGAGTGAGGGATGCTATACACATAGACAATGGTCAGACATTTAGCCATGTGACGGCAGAAACAGTATGACTGCAGGAGCGGTTTAAGATGGCTAGCAGGGATTGCAGTCAGTAGGTCAGGGAGCATGTTATCAGGCGGAGTACAGAGGGGTTTGTTTAGGGAATTCGGTATGCCTCCCTGAAGAGGTGCGTTTTTAGAGCACGCCTGAAGTTCTGCGAGTCCTGGATTGCTCGGGTAGCCTTTGGTAGTGCGTTCCAGAGGACCGGTGCTGCTCTGGAGAAGTCTTGGAGGCGGGAATGAGAAGTTCGAATTAAAGGGGCGCTCAGTCTGGTTTCGTTAGCAGAGCGGAGAGCCCGGGCTGGTTGATGGATTGAGATGAGGGAGGCGATATAGGGGGGCGCTGCACTGTGGAGGGCTTTGTGGATGAAGGTGGCGAGTTTAAATTGAATTCTGTATTTAACGGGCAGCCAGTGCAGTGACTGGCACAGGGCAGAGGCGTCCGAGTAGCGGCTGGACAGGAAGATGAGCCTGGCTGTCGCTTTCAGGATGGATTGGAGAGGGTAGAGTCTGGTGCAGGGGAGGCCGATCAGCAATGAGTTGCAATAATCGAGCCGGGAGTGGATGAGGGCGACAGTAAGCGTTTTTAGCGTGTCCACAGTGAGAAGAGAAAAGAGCGGATTCTTGCGGTGTTCTTGAGGTGCAGCTGACATGTTCGGGCCAGAGATTGGATGTAGGGGGTAAAAGAGATCAGAATCAAATATGACTCCAAGGCAGCGGGCATGTTGTCTAGGAGTTATGGTGGCGCCACACACTGAGATGGAGATGTCAGGAGGAGGTCAGTTAGTGGAGGGTGGAAATACCAGCAGGTCAGTTTTAGAGAGGTTTAGTTTTAGGTAGAGAGAGGACATGGTGTTAGAGACAGCGGACAGACAGTTAGTGATATTTTGGAGTAAAGGTGCAGAGATGTCACGGGAAGAGGTGTATAGCTGGGTGTCATCAGCGTAGAGGTGGTATTGGAGGCCAAATCTCCTGATGGTTTGTCCAGTAGGGGCTGTGTAGATAGAGAAAAGAAGGGGGCCGAGGACAGAGCCCTGGGGGACCCCAACAGCAAGGGGAAGAGAAGGGGAGGTAGAGCCAGCAAAGGAGACACTGAAAGAGCGGTCAGATAGGTAGGAAGAGAACCAGGAGAGGGCAGTATCCTTTAGGCCAATGGAGCGTAGCAAACTGAGGAGGAGTTTGTGGTCAACAGTGTCAAATGCTGCGGAGAGGTCGAGGAGGATCTCGATTTAGCTGTCAGTAGGTCATTGGATACCCTAGTAAGGGCAGTTTCTGTCGAGTGTTGAGGTCGAAAGCCAGACTGTAGGGGGTCTAGGAGAGAGTGCTCTGATAGGTAGCTTACAAGGCGGGAGTAAACCAGCCGTTCTAGTAGTTTGGAGATAAAGGGGAGCTTTGAGATGGGTCGGTAGTTGGCAGCATCAGTCGCGTCCAGAGTCGGCTTCTTTAGCAGTGGGGATATGATGGCGTGTTTGAAAGAAGAGGGAAAGATGCCAGAGGTCAGAGAGAGATTGAATATAGTGGTGAGATGGGAGATGACCACTGGGGAGAAGGAACGGAGGAGGTGTGAGGGGAGGGGGTCGCTAGCGCAGGTGGTGGGGCGAGCAGAGAAGAGCAATTTGGAGACTTCTTCCTCTGTCGCTGGTCTGAGTACAGACAGTGAGCAGGAGCTAGATGCAGTGCTGACAAGACTAGGGTCAGGGCTAGTCTGGGATTGGGAAGTTATTTCCTGACGGATGTCATCAATTTTCTTTTTGAAGTAAGCAGCCAACTCTTCGGCACTGAGATCCGTCACCGGGGGCTGTGGTTTAGGGCTGAGAAGGGAGTGAAAAGTATCAAAGAGCCTTTTAGGGTTGTGGGATAGTGAGGAGACTAGAGAGGTGAAATAGACTCGTTTGGCGTGGTGGAGGGCGAGGTTGTAGGTTCTAAGCATGAATTTGTAGTGGAGGAAGTCTGCGGACGTTTGCGATTTCCTCCACAGCCGTTCAGCACTTCTAGAGCACCGCCGGATGAAGCGCGTTTGAGGCGTGAGCCAGGGTTGCCGAGGTCTACATCGGATGGCTTGGGTCCTGGGGGGCGCCGCTTCATCCAGGGCATGTTTGAGAGCGGTGTTGTAGTGAGCGGCAGCTAGGTTGGGGCAGGTGAGGAGAGAGATGGGGGACAGAGAGGACTGTAGGGATTCAGCAAAGTTCTGGGTGTGAATGGCCTTAAGGTTCCTGTAGGTACTGTAGGTAGGTGGGTCTGGAGAGATGTTAGGGAGCGTGACAGAGAAAGAGAGGAGGTTATGATCCGAGAGCGGGAGAGGGGAGTTAGTGAAGTTGGAAGCAGAGCAGAGCCGGAGGAAGACCAGATCCAGAGTATTGCCATCCCTGTGAGTGGGAGAGGCTGTGAGTTGAGAGCGACCAAGGGAGGAGGTGAGTGAAAGAAGCTGAGAGGCAGATGGAGAGTTGGGGTCATTAGTGGGGATGTTAAAATCACCTAAGATGAGGGTTGGAATTTCACAGGATAGGAAGTGGGGGAGCCAGGCAGCAAAGTGGTCCAAAAACAGGCGCGCAGCACCTGGGGGGCGATAGATAACTGCTACTCGCATGGACAGCAGGCGGAAAAGCCGTAGCATATGTACTTCAAAGGATGGAAAAGTGAGTGAGGGTACAGGGGGAATGACCTGGTAGGTGCATTTCGGGGAGAGAAGAGCACCTACTCCTCCGCCACACCTGTCATCTGGTCTCGGGGTATGGAAAGAAAGCAGGAGGAGAGGGAAGGGAAAGAAAGCAGGAGGAGAGGGAAGGGAAAGAAAGCAGGAGAGGGGGGAATGAAAAGAGAGCAGGATGGGAGGGAAGGGAGAGAGGAGAGAAGAAGGGGAGAGAAAGAGAGTAGGAGGTAGTACTGCATACAAGGACAATGTGGTTGTTAAAAAAAGCTGTGCCAGCCTCCTGTTTATAGGGGGTATATACTGTCACCCAACTTTCTAAAAGGTGAATAGAGAGTCCAGCACTCTGACAGAAGAGAACAGTTTTCTGTATTAAAAGTCATTAATATCTATCCGGTTAAGCAAGAACCATCTTCTAATATGTTCACTTGCTCACCTTAAATAGAATCACGTCAGGCTCAACTAGTACAGAAGATGTGAGAGAGCATTGGTCAACTTCATGGATGAACGGAAACCGCATTAAGAACACCTAATTTGGCTACCCATTTGCCATGTTTAGATTCTCGTTTGAGGCTAATGATCGGCTCTGGAGGACAGAAGATACAGAACTATCACGGCTACAGTGGAATTTCCACAGCAATTAACCCCTTCATTACCTAATAAGCAAAGTGTATACATTCACCCTGAAACTCTTGATAACACATCTTCAACTGAAGCATCCGAGTCTTTTCCATTTCCATGGTGACATAACTATGAAGCTATATGACAGATATATTGTGAAGTTGACATACTGGCGGTCTATATTTAGTCAACCTTACGGCTTGTCGAAAAGGAAATAATTATATAAATAACCAGAGCAGAATAAAACAACAATGTGAAAACTTTCTTGCCAACATCCAGAAGATTATTAGATGGCATAGTTTGGCAAGAATTCCCAGGAAACGTTTAACCTATTACTTGCCCCCCAAAATCCCATAGTGCAACCCTTATACGAGCTACAAATCTCCTGTGTGCATTAAGTCTCTTCTGCATGCTGGAAGCTCTAAGAGTTGAGGCACACAGCGTGCTTGCACAACGCACGGGCAGTGCAGAATATTTAGATACACATGAAGCTACTTTGAGGATGCTGAAAATGTAACATGTAGACCGGATTTACCGCATGGTTGAAGATTTGGTTTCTACTTAGACCCATTGTAGCAAACTGTGGGGCATAACAGGATCTTCTGCAAGGTCGTCATTATTCAGGCAAGTCAGATACAGTGATTGGTGTGGAAAGATTTTAAGTTGAGCCCCAGTTGACATGATCATTTTACCCACTGACATGTAGAAACTACAGCTGTGGTCAGTCACATTTGCGCCGTTAAGATGGCCATATACAGGTCCTATTGCCCGAGTACAACAGCTAGGTCACTGCTCATTAAAAGGGGCATACACTTATAATTACAATTATTCCAAATCTCAATATTTCCATAGGTCGTAACTATTTGTTTTAGCATAAAACAATTCCATTTAATGTCATTTTCCGGTCAGATGGTGAACATTTCTCATTACAGGTGGGGAGGCTCTGGTGAAGAAGTACTGCAGTCTGACTGTCTACTACTGAACTCTACTATACAGCTTCTACTGTGCACTCCTATAGACTGGAGAGCAGATGCTAAAGACTTTTTTAACCCCTGCATGCCCCAAAAGAGTAAATGCATAGGTCTCAGTATATGTAAAATAGCTCCCGGCACTGTAAACAGGTAGAATAAATATGTAGCACATAGCATGCCTCATGGCTACATAGCGCTACTCACATCCAGGATGACAGAGATGCCCCTCCTGCAACCGGGCTCGGGCATGTCCTGCACCAGCCTGACAGCCTCCTCTCCCCGCAGCTCTTTGTCACTCTTGTCGCTCATCTTGGTGACGATCCAGCGGAGCAGACCGTCCAGTCCCCGGACCTGAGAGTGCTGCTGCTGCAGGAGCTTGTGGACGCTGGTCCTGCAGTACCGGGCTGCCTGCTCACACATGTCTGAGCCCGGGAGGGGGAGAGCAGCCCGCCCCCTGCTTGGAGGCACGCCCCTCCGGCTCCTGGCCACGCCCTGGCCACACCTCCTGCAGTAAAGCGCAGACCGTCCCGTGTCAGTGTTCCGCGGCGGAGCACCGCTCCGGATCGAATCTCTGTGCGTGCCGGTGAGCTGTCCGGGCCGCCATGCTAATTCAGAAGATAATTTTCTGTAAGCACCTTGAAGAAGAGGCTAAGAGCCACCACGGGGGAGGGGGGAGGAGGGGAGTTAGTATTGACTCCGCCCCTTCTTTTCTGAATGCAAGAGAATGAGCCAATCAGGATGTGCGGCCGCTGTGGAAGGGGTTGAGATGGTCCCGCCCCCGCAGCTTCATTAGGGGGATCCGCTGACCCGTTAGTCGTCCCTCCAGGAGCAGCAGCGGGCGTCCATAGTGGTGGCAGTTGTAGAAGAGCTCCTGCACACCTACCTTGGGACGTGGGGAGATTTCTGTTGTTCTGAGCCTTCTTCAAACCTGAAGAACAAGAACAGCAGATCTGCCAGATGTAGCGCATATGCTAGAGCTGAACCACGCCATTACCTCATTAAGTAGAATGGGCTCACCAGCATGCTGTAAGAGAAAATACGAAAAAAGTTTGGTACAGTTAGCCAGTAGAGCAAAGTGTGATTGTTCTCAGTATGAGAAACCAAGCAATCTTGTAGATATGATACCTTTTAATGGCTAACAAAAATACATGATGTTATAGCGAGCTTTCAAACCTCCCAGGTTCCTTCTTCAGGCTTAATGGAACAGATCTAAAAACGTATTTATATAAAAACATATACACATTGATCACATGAGAGGGCACAACCATGGTGACTTTAATTTGCACTTAGATATATACCAGAGAAAGGATAAGAGGGCACAGACATGTTGTGATTAATAGCACTTAGATAAATACCAGGGAGGGATGAGTACTGTTGTATCTTGATGCCACTGGAAGCTAGGGGTTTCATAGGGCTTAGATGGAGGAAAGCCCCTGTCAGGCCCCTAGCTCCTGATTGGCTGCCCACCCAGCACAGCTCAGAGATCGAGAGCACCGTGGAAGGAGTTTGTGCTGGGCTGGAGGGTTAGGGGTAGTTTAACAGTTAGGCTTACATTATTAGCTGTAAATGCTTCCATGTGAGTGCCGGCTGGCATTTACATGGAAGAACTGACACCTAATAATGTACGCCTAACAGGGAAACTAACCCTAACCCTCTATCCCAGGCTAAAGTCAGTGCATGCTCCTAGGACCTTGCTGCCGCTGTCCCCTGCAGTCTGAACCCCCGCCGCCGCCATCAAAGTCAGTGCACGTTCCTAGGACCTTGCCGCCACTGTCCCCTGCAGTCTGAACCACCGCCATCAAAGTCAGTGCACATTCCTAGGACCTTGCCGCCCCTGCCCCCTGCAGTCAGAGCCCCCGCCGCCGGCAGCACCTTGCTGTGTCAGCTAATGCGTTATGACGTCTGAAGCCCTTCCTTCTCACCGTCAGCAACTAAGGCAGAAAGGGGGGGGGGGGGTAAGTGCTGGCACCCGTGAGGTCCTGCACGCATTAAGGGGAGACAGCAGGAGGCAAGGAGAATCCAGAGCGCCGGGCGTGTTACTCACTGCAGCCGCCGGGGACAATTCTGTGCAGCCCAGCAGAAGATACAGCGGCGGAGGAATGAGTGCAGCCTATCAGCGCCAGAGTGATGCGTGCAGCCAATCAGCCACTGGGGGGGTGACCTGGCTGTCAAGCTCCCTTAGGCCTCCTTCACACGGTCGCGCGCTTTTGTAGTATTGCTACAATGCTACAAATCGCATGTATGAGAAGCCCATGCTTTCCTATGGGTTCCTTCGCACATGAGATGTTTTGTAGCATGCTACAAAACGACACACGAACCTTGCAGGTCCAGCGATATGCCCACGACACGCTAGGTTTTGTAGCCCATGTTTCTCTATGGAGCCTTCCTCTCTGTTGCATCGCACGAAAACGCGGTTTGCATGTGATGCAACTTTGACAGTAGCAGATGCTACAAAGTCGCGTGATTCTGTAGCGTCACATGCGACTGTAGCGCTACAAAATCGCAGTATTGCTGCGAGAAAATATCAGTGATATCATACGGTGCAGCGATGTGATATCGCTGCGATTTTCTCTCAGCGATGCGGTGTCGCCTGTGTGAAGGAGGCCTTACACTTTGCTACACCCACCACATCCGATGGAAATCCAGGTACAACAGTACCGGAGGGATGACCATAACAGTAAAGAATTAGTCCAGTAACAAGGAATATGAAATTTATAGTCTCTAAATTGATGTTAGGGGATCAACACCAGGCCAACATGTTACCTCTGCTCTGGGATTCTCATATCTCGTAATCTCCACTAATGTAGAAACCCTCCTCCGAGATTCATACCGTTTCTGATAGTACCGAAGGTGGTTTTAAACTTATATTCCCAAATTCTTCTGTGACGCTGGGACATAAAAGTGCCTTTAAGTCTAATAACATTCATATGTTGTGCCCGTGACTAGAAAAATGCTCAGCCGCCGGTAATTCTGTCTTTCTCTTTAATCATGTGGCGATGCGATCTCATCCTCGCTTTCAGTTTTTGTCCTGTTTCTCCAACATAAAATAGTACAGCATGCAGCACTGTTTTCTTCTGGATTTTCTGCTGCATCTGCACCGAAGGTTCCGAACGGATTCCATCTGGGGGCTACTGCACAGATGCCGAAAACCGCAGACAGCCTCCGAACATAAACTAAGGCCCCCTGTCCACGGCAGTTTATTCGCCGGCGGTAAACCACCGGCGAATCACGCCGGCCGATGCTTCCCATAGCATTGCTATGGAAAGTGCCGGCCCCTGTCCACGAGCGGAGAATCATTGCGATTCTCTGCTCGTGGCAGGCAATTCGCAGCATGCTGCGAATTGCCCCGATTCTCCGCGGTCAGCCTATCTATTAGATAGGGCTGACCGGCGGAGATTCGCCGGCGGCTCCTGCTCCCGCATCGCCTGTGGACAGCCGGCCTTACGCAACTATTCACTGTAATTAGTTAAACGGACAGCACTTGGGTGCCCATTTGACAAGATTTCTATTTGTTTCCCTTATATCTTGAGTATATAATAATGTAGTCATCTGCGCTATACTCCAATGTAACAGAAGCCGTGTTCGGAGGTCTGGTCACATGGCTGTTTTCGGCACCTATAATTTAACCTCCAGACAGAATCCCACAGCATAGCGAAAAGCGCTGTGCCAACACTCCCTAAGAGGATGGAAAGAAGCAAGGGAGGATTTCCCGTCCATATGCAGTCTAGTTCATGGACAGCACATAGAACCATTATAGCCTATGTGGCAATACTCATGTGAGTTTTCTCCAGTCGCTTTCATTCTCAAGTCAAACTTCAAAGTGTATTTATTCCGAAAGGCTGCAGCGTTTTTGAATAAAACACACTCCGGGCAAAGAAAATACTTGTCTGGGGTTCATGTTGCCCGTGGTTAGGACGGCATGAAGTTAGTGACAGAATCCCTTTAAATTATAGACCCTGCTAGATACAATGCATCCCTCCTACATCACATTCCACTGATTACCTGCTATGAGCGCGGTGTACTTTATGCTCCGTGATGTATGTATGTGTCATGGTGATCTCCCAGATATTGACACTGAGCTCAGGGAATCAGCGACAAGATCCCAGTTGATGCACATAGCAAGCCCTCTGTTGCAGCTGTTGGAATTAGAGCTAGCTCCAATTCGGGCGGTTTAACCCCTTAGGTGTTGTAGTCATTGCTACCCACAGTATAGAAGTGCTTGAGAGAGTGAGGGAACTCTTGTCGCCCCACTTCCCCCTACTCCCACAATGCAATTTTGGGATACCAATGCAATATATAGAGATATGTCAGCAGCACACTTCCATATACCCATAAGGGATGGACTATAAATGCATAGCCACCTGTAAAGATCCTGATCCGGCCAGATCCGTGGGTTCCAAGATAAAGAAAGTATGATGGCAGCATAAACGGTGCTATTTCAAAAAGGATATTCCATTCTGGAAGAAATAAAAGGAATATCCTTTTTGAAATAGCACCGTTTATGATGCCATCATACTTTCTTTATTTTGGGATACCAATGCAATAGAAAATGACATAATAGAAATCACTATATTTGTAACATCTCATGCTGTAAAGCATTATTTATTCCAAATGGTGAATTCAGTAATAAAAAATACAACTGCAACAGTTGTTACATGGGCAAGGTATGTTATATGAGAGTATATAAGGATTGTAATTGTTTCATATGTCACTTGAAAAAGTCGCTATAGGCGACGAAACGCGTCGGACATATCTTCAATAAAAGTCATTTTATGTTTTGATACCTAAGGAGCCTTCTAGTGATCTAGTCAATAAGGCTTCTTTTGCTTTGGAGCGCTGGATCTTTTTTTCTTTTTGTATTCCATTTTATCCAGTCGCATCCCTGTCTAGGGATGTGATAGATCCCTGCTTGCTTTGTCGCATCATTTCCTTATTTCCGGACGGGAGAGAGGAGATTGTACCTTATATACAACGCCTACCAGGACGTGGAGGTGTTAGGTGGTGGGTCCCTCAGCAGAGGCCCATCCACCTTCACCGGGTAAGTCCCTAGTTTTCCGTTTCATTGTATTTCAAAAATTGTATTCCAGTGGGTGGAGCGCCGTCTCTCATCAGCGTTTCAATGCAATATATAGAGATATGTCAGCAGCACACTTCCATATACCCATAAGGGATGGACTATAAATGCATAGCCACCTGTAAAGATCCTGATCCGGCCAGATCCGTGGGTTCCAAGATAAAGAAAGTATGATGGCAGCATAAACGGTGCTATTTCAAAAAGGATATTCCATTCTGGAAGAAATAAAAGGAATATCCTTTTTGAAATAGCACCGTTTATGCTGCCATCATACTTTCTTTATTTTGGGATACCAATGCAATAGAAAATGACATAATAGAAATCACTATATTTGTAACATCTCATGCTGTAAAGCTAAAGCATTATTTATTCCAAATGGTGAATTCAGTAATAAAAAATACATTTCAAAATAATACCAGTATTGCGGTTTTTGGTTACCTTACTGCCAAACAATGAAGAAAAAAATGATCTAAAATTTATATGTAACGCAGAAAAAACGCACATACAGCTCCAGAGAATAAAAAAAAACAAGTTTTGGCTCTCTGAAAAAACAGTAGAAAAACATGCAAAACATATAAATATGATATTGCTGTAGTTATACTAAAACAAAGAAGAGAGGCATTGTCATTTATACCACACAGTGAATACTGCAGTGCCAACAGTGTTGGCTTTAAGTTAGATGGCACCCAGTGCAGAAAATATATACATATATTTTATAGCACTAGTTCTTCTGTGTTTAGCAATACCCCCACTGTAGCCCCAATCTACTTGTAGGACACATAGCTAGGCCTATAATGGAGGGAGCACCCATTGGATTTTAGGGCACAATTGAATAAATTCCAGGCCCAATTGCTCACTTCACTTGTGCAGAAAAAAAATTGACTCCCAAAAAAAAATCCCATACTTTTTGGCATTCCTTAAACTTTAGATAAAAGTAATAATGTAAAGCTTTGTGGTATGTCTCAAAACAAGGGTCTTAATTACAGAGGCCTGGTTGTGATGGGCACATGAGACAATAAAACCGGGTATCCCTCCTCCTCTCATGTTTGCTGCAAACCCAACACTTTTTTGGGGGGTATTTCTGGATCTCAGTGGCAGGGATGGGGTGTAAAAAGTGGTGCTCTGTGAGGCTTCGTAAGCTTGCTGAGGTGCAGCAGTCTCAAACAGAAGGTGCTCAACAAGCTGTTCCTGGAACTGCAGGAAGGTAACCGTTCCCTGGGACATTTTGTAAATTACGTAGGCATTACAGGTAGTGATCTAAATAATGCCGGGCTCACACGGCCATATGTGGAATCCACTTGCGGAGATCCACAGTGTATCCCAGCTGTGAGCCCGGCCGTGGCCATGCATGTGGCCGTGTAATGTACTGCGTATAACTGCATAGTCACGCAGGCAGTCATGGGCAGTACACCTTTTCTTTGTTTTTTTATATTTACTGCACCACCGCTTAGCCATGATGTGGGTACCCGCAGCCCATATGAAATGTAATTGCATATAGGCTTCGGGTATACTCACAACTAGGGATGAGCGAGTATACTCGCTAAGGCACTACTCGCTCGAGTAATGTGCCTTAGCCGAGTATCTCCCCGCTCGTCCCGAAAGATTCGGGTGCCGCCGCGGGGCGGGGAGCTGCAGGGGAGAGCAGGGAGGAACGGAGGGGAGATCTCTCTCTCCCTCTCTCCCGCACGCTCTGCCCTGCTTCCCGCCGCAACTCACCTGTCAGCTGCGGCGGCCCCCGAATCTTTAAGGACGAGCAGGGAGATACTCGGCTAAGGCACATTACTCGAGCGAGTAGTGCCTTAGCGAGTATACTCGCTCATCCCTACTCACAACCATAGAGAACAATGGACTTTATGTCGCCTATATCTGCAGTAAAATAAAACATTCTGCATTCTGTTCCCTGTGAGTGTATTATGTAATTTTGACCCGCGAATGTGAGCGGAATTGTTTAAGCCAATGTATTTGAACAGCGTATTACTGCAGGTGAAATCCACAATTCCTATACGGTCCTGTCAGACTAGCCTAAGGTAGATTTCTATCTTTTCATACCATTTAATAATGGTGATCACGTGACCGGGAGCAAGGAAATTTTAAATTTCTCAGGCCCTGCCCTGCTTCTCCGCTTGCGTCCGCAATTTTGCTGACAGGCACTTGCGCATATGCAGAACATCCCATTGGGGAACAAACAGCGATCACATGACCGGGGACCACATACTGCAGCCCCTGGTGATGTCTCGTTGCTCTCGGGTATCTCTGACAGCCAAGAGCAGGAAGACTTTAAATTTTTTGGAACCTCCAGGCTTCTGCGCATGCTCCCGACATTTCGACATCTGGTGTGCTTGTGCATAAGGAGGTGTCAGGTCCTTGCAGGACCAGAGCACCACGGGACCTCGCGGAGACCTGAGGTGTGCATTTTCAGTTACCCTCATGGACTGATCCGTGAGGGGAGATGAAGCTCATGGCTTTCATGCGACTGCCGTTATCCGGCAGCCAATAGCAGAGTGCTGTCACACACACAGACCCGGGGGCTTTAGTCTACAGGCTGGCATGTTTTTACTGCCCTGTAGATTAAAGTCCAGACACCCAGGATGTGAAAACATGTATGGATGGTCACTAAGGGGTTAAAAACTGTTTCATAAATACTCTATGGTGTACAATCTATAATAAATCCTCAGTCAAATTTTTCTTGAACGTCTCTACTAGACTTTTTACTTTACTTTTCATTTCTTCGTTTTCAATATCCATAAAGTTCAAGACCAGGCTGTTAGTGCAAATAAATCTATTTACTAAATAGTATGCTTTTAGGTTCCAAAGTAGTTGTTTATATTCAAGCCTGACGTAACTTGCAGTCCACACACGCATTGGATGTGAACGAAAGTCATCTGTTTATTCCTGTAACAAGCAGCAGTATATATACTAAAGACATTTGTGATTAGGCTAGAACACACCTCACTTATAATAATTATTATTTATGATAATTAATTTAGCATCATTAGTTCGAAAAACTAAACAAAAGCATTAACATCTTAGTCGCCAGGCAGACTTCTCTCAAGCAGAGTGGAATTATGGGCGATATATTTCTCAAAACAAAATGTACAGAAATGTATAAATAATAAGATATTTAAGGACATGAGTCCTTCTCACAGAACAAGTTGGTCTGACATGAGATCACCAGTCTGGATTGTTATCTCCCCAGCATGGGACATTCTATTTGACCAAGGCCTTTTTGAACTGTTATTGCATATGTGCAAAATTCTGTTTTTAAAGGAAAATGGCAGTGATATAACAGATTGTATGTTCACAAGAAGGATACCTGATACAAAATGGATACACATTTACAAATGGATACAAGATACAATATTTATTATTCTAACAGTCCCCCCTTTTGCAACTCCTTCATCGTGCTACATAGCTTTCACACTTACAGCAACATGACCTGCAATATCATCCCAAAAACTTGAGCTAACCACTAGGAAATGTGTCGCCTTACATAACTAGGAAGATGGATTTTCCTAAAAACTATCCATGGTCCTCTGGTTATACCCACATAGGGTGGCCCCAGCCCATCCCTAAGGGCTCTATTTTAACTGTGGGTCTGAGGGCAGGAGGTTTATATATGCCGTGTACTGGGATAGATATAGCATGACAAAGCATGCAACAATTTAGACATAACGGAGTTGGATGTCCTTTAAATAAAACATAACCATATTTTTCCTTTAAATAACAAATCATGAATCTGTGTATTTATGGACCTGTGAACAAATTATTATTTAACCTACTAGATTAGGTGTGCACTGAATGCGACAACTAAGGAGTATCAAACCTTCCACTACAACACAAAGTATACTAAAAAGTAGACGAAAACAAAAATACACTAAACCTGGAACCACAAGGCCAATCAAACTATCCCTGGTCCTCATTCTGCCTGACTATCTGTACTAACTTTCTGAACATTTCCATTAATAGACTTCAAATTATCAGTTAGGTCGAAACAACACATACCCTAAAATTTCTCACATCTATGATCAAATGCCATTAACCCCTTAACGACCGCCCCATCGGGAAACTACGTCCTGCTGTTGCAGGACGTGTATGGAGGGAGGTAGCGGCGCTATCTCCCTCCATACAGCGTGGGCATCAGCTGTTTATTACAGCTGACACCCGCGGGCAATAGCTGCGCTCGGCCGTTCGGCCGATCGCAGCTATTAACCCTTTAAATGCCGCTGTCAATTCTGACAGCGGCATTTAAATCCCCCGAACGCTGTTCAGGGGTCCCGCACGGCCCCCCCGCGGTGAGATCGGGGGAGCCGTGCAGGTGTCACGGCAGCCGGGGGTCTAATGAATGGCCCCAGGGCTGCCTTAGCAGACTGCCTATCAAGCCATCCACACAGGGTGGCTTCATAGACTGCCTGTAAAAAAGCAGTATGACGTAATGCTATAGCATTACGTCATACTGCAGGAGCGATCAAAGCATCGCATGTTAAAGTCCCCCAGGGGGACTTCAAAGTAAAGTAAAAAAAAAGATCAATAAAGTTTTTTTAATTGTTAAAAAAAAAAAAAAGTTATAAAAGTTTAAATCACCCCCCTTTTGCCATATCCATTATTAAAAAATTAAAATAATAAAATAAAAATATATATTTGATATCGCCGCGTCCGTAAAAGTCCGATCTATCAAAGTAGTGCATTATTTTTCCCGCACAGTGAACATCGTGTGAAAAAAAAAATAAAGAACGCCAGAAATACACTTTTTTAGTTAGCCTGTCTCCCAGAAAAAACGCAATAAAAAGTGATCAAAAAGTCATATGTATTCCAAATTGATACTATCGGAAACTTCAGGACATCCCGCAAAAAATGAGCCCTTGCTCAACTACGTCGACGAAAAAATAAAAAAGGTATTGCGTGCACAAAATGACCGCATGAATATAATTGAAAAAAATTAAATATCTTAAAAAAAAAATAAATGTACTACAGCAAAAAAAATACTATACAAGTTTGGTATCGTAGCAATCGTACTGACCCATAGAATAAAAATATCAGGTCGTTTTTGTTGCAATTTGTGTGCTGTAGAAACAGGACGCACCGAAAGATGGTGGAATGTCGTTTTTTTTTCCATTTCTCTCCGCTAAGAATTTTTAAAAAGTTTTTCAGTAAATTATATGGTACAATAAATAGTGCCATTGAAAAATACAACTCATCCCGCAAAAAACAAGCCCACATACAGCGACGTCGATGGATAAATAAAGGAGCTACGATTTTTTAAAAGGGAGTAGGAAAAAACAAAAATGGAAAAAAGCAAAAAAGCTCCGTCACTAAGGGGTTAATTATAGTTTTGTTCGGCAGAACAGCTTCCTAAGTACCCTGTACATACACCAGTAATTAGTCAAAAGCTTATGAGGTAGTGTTAAGTGCTCTTGCCATATCGAATGCTATACAATTTATTACCCCATCATTTGTTATTGCTAGTTGCCAACCGCCACTAGTGATACTTCCAGAGCTATTACTTCACTATTACTCAGTAGTGTGGGAGGTCTCTCACAGGTTTCATCTAGCTGACAGGATTCCCTTTTTGCTCTAAATTGTAGTCAGGTGTTTGATGCATGAGAATATCTAAGTGTCACAAAATACAAAACATACTGACATATGTCACTGTTGGGCAGCTGTAACATAATCTAGCACTATTGTGTGTTGGTTAGTAGCAACAATAAATTAAGCTTGAATTGTATTAGTTTAATTAGCCAGCCCTAATACTGTAAAAATGTGATAATCTATAAAATAATAATAATCTTTATTTATATAGCGCCAACATATTCCGCAACACTTACATAGGCAGGGGAAATACAGAAAGACACAAAAACGCAAAAAATTACAGAACCACGGTTACATATAGTAATCAGTTGATGGAAACAATAGGGGTGAGGGTCCTGCTCCAACGAGCTTACATACTACAAATAATGGGGTGATACAAAAGGTAAAGGGCTGGAGATGTGCACAGTAGGGCGAGGTGGAGAGTGAGGGAAAATATGTGGCTTTCACTAACTAATCCCTCATCCTTAGTATGAATGGACAAATAAAATCATCTTGTTAGCTATGCCCATAGGCTTTACATGAGGGTTACCATATGGCGTTTGACAATTAACTGCAACTCTCTTATAGAGCGTGTGTTCAGGGTTTACTGTTTATGACTGACCATCATGTGGTAACACAAAATTATCAAAGCTACTACTGTGTGATCTAGGACTCTAGAAAACTTATCATCCAAGAGCAGGGCATCCCATATTCTGGCCCATTGTACACATTTATTGAATAGCCTAATGCATTTATTGAATAGCCTAATGCAATCTCTACAGGGGGTGGTTCAAAAACAGGTTTTCACACTATTTGTGACTTCCACACAAGCACATTTTGTCCAGGAGGGATAAGAGTCTATAGTGACACTTTTTCCTGAGCAAGGAAATGGCATGATGATCCTCAGTCCATTATTGATCAAGCACCAACCAGCATTATTCGGACAGTTGTGCTCCGGTATTTTTGTGATAATGCAGGGGCACCAAGAATTTTATTAAACCACGACCTGATTTCCTCCATAATGAGTAGTACAGGCAACTAGGGCCTAGAGGAGGACACTATAGGAGCAAGAGTACCTATTCAATAATTATTTAGTTTTCTACAACAAGTACTTCATGCTTTTTAACAAATTTATTGTCCCAATTGACACAGAAGGGAGAGATGGGAAGACCCTGATCGATCCTGTCTCTATCACCAATTTGTCACAGATCCACTAATCTGAGCGCTCTCACTCATGCAAACACTTGTCATGGCAGAGCCTCGATCGATCACCCTAACAGGATTGCAAGAGTGGAGTCATTATAATACAGGCGGATTTGTATCCAACTTTCCCAGGCTTCTCCACGCACACTCACTGCCACCACTAGCTTTTGTTTCCCAGGTAAGCTGGAACCAACACTTATGAATTATTAACACAATTTGCGGAGTTATGGTTCGTTTTAAAATGGAAAAGTTTGACTAATAAATTGCAGATTTATTCTAAAAAAGACTAGCAGTGCTATATATATATATATTTACAAAGATATACAGAAAAAAGTTAAAGTGGAGATATGGTTCACAGGTTTGCACAGCAGACAGTGCTTAAAATAAAACAAGGAAGAAATAAAGAAAGATACCAGATTTGGGATGTTCAGCCCAAGTTTCCGATTGTGCAGAGTCACTGGAAACAATGAAAAAGTACTTACTCTGGGGCGTACGTCCGAAGGTCTGGCCTCTCTGACCCCTGAGTTTTTAAAGTTTCGCCACAACACACATCCACATATGCCATTTGAGGTACGGTGGGGTAAATGCATACTTAGCAGTTAAAAACCATAATTCCCCATTTCAGCCATATCTCCGCAGGAGATCCTCTGATCAGGAATATATCCATGGCATATTTCCAGTTATGATTTTAGCTACTGGATCTGGAGCATTTGAGAAATCAGTTGCTAGATGATTTTCCTTAGACTTTATTAACAAGTAAATAGTCACACAATTTTGTATCCTCATGCTAATACTATACCGCAGGGACAGGTGGGGAAGAAGAAAGGAATGGGGTTATTTACATCACAGCTCTGGTCCAGGGTAAGGGGAGACCAGTTGTCTTTCTAAATGAAAATAATCAAAAGGCAGGGTTGGGGGGGGGGGGGGGGGGTACAGAAAAACTTTACAAAATGGATCACAGTGTAGCTATGCCTAAAACACACAGCAAAATGGCTGACGGCCTTCAAGTCTCTTAATCACCCCAATTATTTTCCACCATATCATTCGAGCCCCAAACCCATGATACCATAACCATAATTTAAAAGATATGCATAGTCTAGTGGGTATTTGATTCTTCTTTTTGGATGGAGACTCGCATACAGTGGTGGATACAGACCCAATTAACTTTTCTTTTTAATTTAACAGAAGTGGTAGTTGCAATTTGGATCTCGTATGTTCCATCAAATCTCGGTTCCAATATGTCCTTTTGAAGACAACCCAGTCACCTAAAATCAAAACTATATTACTCCTCTTTTGAGTCTGAATCTGGACAAGAAAAAATATACATTTATGAGTGACAGTTAACTCCTGACATGCTGGGATTGGAGAAAGTATAGATCTGTTACAGGGGCCCTACCAAACAAAACTACATAGGGACTCAACTCAGTCTTATGGTTAGGCACAGGTCTGACTCAGTAGAGGACTTATAAAATGTGTAACGCTATTATTTTTATTTTCTATGACTTCTGGTAAACCATATATATGCATTCATTTAACAATTTCTTAGCCATAGTTTTGGCATTGACATTATTTATCTTATTTTACAAGCCATGCCTGTTGCTAGGAAGAGGTTTATGCAAACCAATATAAAATCCAAAACACCTACCTCTGGTAGCTGTATGCAGTCAATCTGCAGTCACTGAAACAAATAGTCTGGCTTGCAGTGAGGAGGTACTTTGACCAATTGGTCTGGATTGTGATGGGCATATACCATGCTTCCTGTACAAACCAGGTCACAGCAGTGTTGAACCCTGGGCAAGTCAAGCAGAAGACACTATACCACACGTTACCTCCTGGGATTGATTGGTTAGCTCATGGCTCAGGTGGGACATCATGGAGTAGAGAGTGCAGGGAAGGAACAGGAGATGATTCTTCCTTCTGACCTAGTCATTGTGCAGTTCTTTCTTCTGCCAGTCCTTCTTTATTCCCTTTGAGGCCTGTTCCTGCAATTTAAGCAACAGAGAGATATTCACACCCACTTTGGGTGCAACCAGGTTAATAGGTGTTACCTCAGTCAAGGAGAGTCCGGCTGCTGTGTCTATTCTCCGGTTCTTAAATGCTATGCCTTACCGACACTGGATAGGAGCCACAGGTGTAGTAGCCATGCTGGTCACTGGAGAAGTGACCAGCATGGTTACTACAAAATAGCCAGGAGTCGTTATCGGGAAGTCATGGCATGCAATACAATGGGATGAGACGGAAGCATAGTCAATGGAGGACAGAAGTTAGCAGCAGGGGGTATCAGTATGCAGTACAATTGCAGAGGAACAGGAAGAAGAAAAGCTTGATCAAGGTGGTGGAGCACAATACTGCACTGGATCTGAGGCAGGGTCAGACTAGAAGGGTGGAGCCAGAACAGGGAGACAGGAAGGGGATTTAGCAGAAACAAGGAAACATATGACAAGGCTGGGTTTCAGCCAGTAACTGTCCAAACCCTGGATAGCCCAGGGGAGAGAGCTGCTGACTGGAGCGCAAGAGGTCCCAGGTTCAAGTCCTGGCATTTAGAGTTCTGGATTGGTTTACCGATGATTCAACAACATTTTCACTGTGATTTGGAATACGATTCCAAAAGCGTACCTCAAATTGGTGCCGACATTCCTTGGATATAGTCACAGGAAGGGAGGTGTTTTTTTCCTTCGATTACCAATATAGGCTATCAATGCATAACCTGTTCTGCTGGTCCATCTAAATGATATTCTGGAACAATCTATAAAAAAACCTATTTCAATGACTGCCTATTGTGCAGGGTGTCAGGGGGTACTGAGGCGCAAGAGGAAACGCAGACCCTTCTTTGAGCTTGATTGAGACAGGTGGGACTGGAAGCTTCTCAATTTCTGTTTGGCTGGTCACTAGAGATGAGCAAGCACCCAAATGCTCGAGTCTGCGTTATTCGAGTCAAGATTTTCGCAAAATTCGAGAGCTCTACTCCAGTAATGAACCCCATTGACTACAATGGGAGACTCGAGCATTTTTGTATGTGGGACGCCGGGTGCTGAGCCTTTTTTTTTCTTCCTAGGTTTGTTTCTCTCTCTCCCCTGCCTGCCAGACAAATAATTTGTCAATGACGCCCACTGCGTCGCGGTGGGGAGGGGCCAAAACAGGCACGTCACAGTGGGGAGGAGCCAAAAACTGGGCGGGGTCGAACACGGCTTGATGCTTGTTCGAGTAACGAGCACCATCGAGTATGCTAATACTCGAACAAGCATCAAGCTCGGCAGAGTATGTTCGCTTAACTCTACTGGTCATTCATAGAATTTATGGGACCTGAGTACCAGACCCCTTGCACACAAGGGGCCCAATGTTGGTCATTTCCAGCAAAAGTGATCCAACACTTATTGGCTCGTATCACTTACTGCTCCCTGTTGCCTCGTTCTCCTTATTTCCAGGCACCATTTTACACAGAGTTGTGCAAGAATCCTGTGTGTGACCAGTAGTTTCCAAGAGGAACTGGTAGCAAAAAGTACTCAAAAGGGGGTTGTCTAGTCATGGGTTACCGATGGCTCACCCTAAGGATAAGCTAACATTAGCTATTTGCTGGGTAGCTTCACTCTGGCATCTGCCATATTGCAATGGCCCAGCTTGGGACTGCAGGCTAAATTCCCATTGAAAGAAATTAAAATTGTGCCATATAGCTCATCAGTTTCATATTGCGTCCTTACTATTCAGTAACATTATATTACTGGTATTAATTATTAGCCCCTTAGTGACCAGGACAAATTTTTGAAATCTGACATATGTCACTTTAAAGTAAAGGTTTTGCATATCCAAGTAATTTTTTTGCCACATATTGTATTTCATTTAAATGGTAAAAATAGACTGATCGAATTTGTGTATATTTATAAAAAATGCCAAAATTGGGACAATTTTCAACAAAAATATGTCAAATATGTGCAAACATACTGTACAAATTTTTGATAAGATATATATTTCCATCTGCTAACTTTATTCTGGAATCACATTTGAAAAATGTTAGGCTTTTTTAACCATTTCAGAGATGCACAAATTTAACATTAATTATTACAATTTTGAGGAACATTTTGGTCTTGTATACCAAGTCAAGATTGCAAAGGCTCATGGGTGTCAGAATGATAGATACCCCCACAAATTACCCCATTTTAAAAATATACCCCTAATGTATTCACTAAAAGGTGTCATGAGTACTTTGAGGACACACTTTTTTTCAGGAGCTCATGCAATTTAGAGTAGAAAAAATAAAATTTCATATTTTTGCAAATATGTCATTTTAAAGGCAATTTTGTTTTTCTATAGTACACAAGAAAATGAGGATTTTCACCCCAAAATGAATAGCCCTATTTGTCCTGTGTTCAGAAACATACCTATTGTGGCCCCCAATCTTATGTCTGTATGCACAACAGGGCCCAAAATGTAAGGAGCAGCTGGTGGCTTTCAGAACAGAAATTTTCCATGAAGGTGTTTCAGGCCCCATTGCTCGCTTGTAGAGTTCTTGAGTTGTCAAAACAATAGAAACCCCCCACAAATGACCCCATTTTGAAAGCTAGAGCCCTTAACAAATTCATCTAGGGGTGTACTGTGTATTTTGACCCCACAGTTTTTGAATGAATCTAAGAAAAGCAGAATGAAAAAAATTACAATTTTCATTTTTAGGCAATTGTGTATTTTTAAAAACAGGTTTTCTTGTAAAACACATATACGAATGAAGACTTGCACCCCAAAATGGATACCGTGGTTTGTCATGTGTTCAGAAACATACCCTGTATGCACAGCGAGGGCCCAAATTGAAAGGAACAGCCAGTGGCGTTCTGAACAGAAATTTTGCTTAAAGGTGTTTTGGGCCCATTGCACACTTGTAGAGCCCTTGAGCAGCCAAAACGATAGAGAACCCCCACAAAGTATCCAATTTTGAAAATTAGACCCTTTAACCAATTCCTCTAGAGGTGTACTGTATATTTAAACACTCCATTTTTTGAATGAATCTAAGCAAAGCAGAATGAAAAAAATTACGATTTTCATTTTTTTGGCAATTGCAAATTTTTTGTATAGCACACACCTGCGCAAAAGCTATAATAGGGCAGGTCTCTGACACCATAAATCTACCCACATTGGAAATGTTAAAACCTTTAAGCAAAATTGTTATTAAATTAATTACGTTTACAATGCACTCATCAAGTTTGTCAAGGAAAAAAAAAAAAATAATTGTTTTTTTTTACTCAGCTTTGCTTAGGCACTTTTATCCAACTTTCCACACAGCAAAAATCAAATTTTTCCAATTCACATTGCACAGACCACCTTTAAATCACTTTAGATAATCATCCTATTCAACTTTCTTTTTACCTTTTGCACACATGCACTTGCTAAGCCACCTTAATTCACTTCATTAATTTTCTTCACTCATCTCTGAAGCTGCATTGTATTAAATTACATATTTTTCACATGAGAATGACAGTCTTATTATTGCACTAGTGTCTAAGCATTAGTCAGTCTGATATTCACAGTTTCACAGATAAAATACTGTATAGTCCTAACACCACAATTAACTCAATATGCTGCACAGGTTTATTCAATTTAAAGGGGTTGTCCCGCGGCAGCAAGTGGGTCTATACACTTCTGTATGGCCATAATAATGCACTTTGTAATATACATTGTGCATTAATTATGAGCCATACAGAAGTTATAAAAAATTTTATACTTACCTGCTCCGTTGCTGGCGTCCTCGTCTCCATGGTGCCGACTAATTTTCGCCCTCCGATGGCCAAATTAGCCGCGCTTGCGCAGTCCGGGTCTTCTGCAGTCTTCTATGGAGCCGCTCGTGCAGAATGCAGGCTCCGTGTAGCTCCGCCCCGTCACGTGCCGATTCCAGCCAATCAGGAGGCTGGAATCGGCAATGGACCGCACAGAAGAGCTGCGGTCCACGGAGACAGAGGATCCCGGCGGCCATCTTCAGCGGTAAGTATTGAAGTCACCGGAGCGCGGGGATTAAGGTAAGCGCTCCGGTAAGCTTTCTTTACCTCCCTGCATCGGGGTTGTCTCGCGCCGACCGGGGGGGGGGTTGAAAAAAAAAACAACCCGTTTCGGCGCGGGACAACCCCTTTAAGCAAGCAGTGTATAGTTTAGTAAGACTAATACAAGTTTACACAACCCTAAAGCTGACAACCCTACACTTGAAATTCCATCTTATCTCTCTCTGAGAAGCAACTATTTGGTAAATATTCACCACTTAAAAACTTTTAAACTTTTTATACATAGCCATTTCAGCACTGCTACATCTAAGTAGCAATATGAAAAGAATATGAAAACGCTCCCTCCCCTCCTAGCAGATTATATAAAGAGTGGGTTTGCAAGTGGAAAACGGAGTCCATAACTGCACGGAATAGCCAAAAATGTATTGTACACAAACAGGTAGGGAAAACCCCACACAGTGCATTGAAGTGTCTGTCCACTGACTACCCAATGCTGTTGACAATACTCAAAAGCCTATTGGCCAATTTCCACTTGCACAACTGTTCAGGCAATCTTTTGGCTTAATACTAACTCTTTTTATGTGATTGACATTCTTTTTAACTACATTTTTAACCCCTTAGTGACGGAGCTTTTTTGCTTTTTTCCATTTTTGTTTTTTCCTACTCCCTTTTAAAAAATCGTAGTTCTTTTATTTATCCATCAACATCGCTGTATGAGGGCTTGTTTTTTGCGGGATGAGTTGTATTTTTCAATGGCACTATTTATTGTACCATATAATTTACTGAAAAACTTTTTAAAAATTCTAAGCGGAGAGAAATGGGAAAAAAACGACATTCCACCATCTTTCGGTGCGTCCTGTTTCTACGGCGCACAAACTGCAACAAAAATGACCTGATATTTTTATTCTATGGGTCAGTACGATTACTACGATACCAAACTTATATGGTATTTTTTTTGCTGTAGTACTTGCATTTTTTTTTTAAGATATTTAATTTTTTTCAATTATTTTCTGCGGTCATATTGTGTGCGCAATAACTTTTTAATTTTTTCATTGATGTAGTTGAGCAAGGGCTCATTTTTTGCGGGATGTTCTGTAGTTTCCGATAGTATCAATTTGGAATACATACAACTTTTTGATCGCTTTTTATTGCATTTTTACTGGGAGACAGGCTAACTAAAAAAGTGTATTTCTGGTGTTCTTTATTTTTTTTTTCGAACGACGTTCACCGTGTAGGAAAAATAATGTGCTACTTTGATAGATCGAACTTTTACAGACGTGGCGATACCAAAAACATATTTTTTTATTTAGATTTTTTTATAATAGATATGGCAAAAGGGGGGTGATTTAAACTTTTATAACTTTTTTTTTTTTTACCATTAAAAAAAACTTTATTGATTTTTTTTTTACTTTACTTTGAAGTCCCCCTGGGGGACTTTAACATGCGATGCTTTGATTGCTCCTGCAGTATGACGTAATGCTATAGCATTACGTCATACTGCTATTTCACAGGCAGTCTATGAAGCCACCCCACGGGGATGGCTTGATAGGCAGTCTGTTAAGGCAGCCCTGGGGCCTTTCATTAGGCCCCTGGCTGCCATAAAACCTGCAACGCTCTGCCGATCTTACCGCGGGGGGGGGGGGGGGGGGCCGTGCGGGATCCCCGAACAGAATTGACAGCGGCATTTAAAGGGTTAATAGCCACGATCGGCCGAACGGCCTAGCGTGGCCATTGCCAGCGTGTGTCAGCTGTAATAAACAGCTGACGCCCGCGCTGTATGGAGGGAGATAGCGGCGCTATCTCCCTCCATACATGTCCTGCAACAGCAGGACGTAGAAAGACGATGGCGCCATCACTAAGGGGTTAAATCACTTTCCCCCCTCTTGCTGGGGAGAAGAGCATCTCATAAGGGGGGCTCGACAGGAGCTTTTTGTATGTCTCTTTTCTACAGTTGTAACAAACTATGCTGTTGTGTCTGCATTTTCCCTTATCTCTGCTTGAGGGTTAAAAATCCATTACCTCTCTGGGCTAAGATTGCAGCTTCTCTTCTACTCCTTTAGCCACATGCAACAATTGAGTGGGAGCTTGCATTTGCCATTCTGGCTGTACTGTGATAAGCTCCTCCCTCAATGCTTTCCCAAACCCATCCACAAAAGCTGAAACAAGCAGTCGAGGGTCTGAAAGATTACGTTGGTTATACCCCATCGGTAGTCTGGCAAATAATTTCACTACTGTCTTGTCCCTTTCCTGCGTCATGTTAGTAAGAGTATGTGCCAGACATACACATTGATAAAGAGACTGGACAGTTTGCAAGTGTCGCTTGCATGTCCAATATGGTGCATTGCTAAAAAGTACTGTCAGTATATAGTCAGGATGGGTGCAAGGATTTTCTCTGTCACAGTTGTCATTAATTTCATATGTTATCATCTTGCCCTCATACTCTTTAAAACCACATCTTGTCACTTCCTCTGAAACCTTTTTCCACTTGTTAACCATTTCAGTAAACCCATTATCCCTCAACTATTCCCTATAGTCATTGGTAAATTTTCTCCATTTCACCATATCCAAAAGATCCTCTGGCCACATGACTCCTTGTTTAAGCATCTTTTCACACCTGACTACATTTCTGTTCTCTCACTGCTCCACAAGTTATTTGGCTGTATTCCGGCCCTGTTTAACACTATTACTTAGCACACCACCCATAGTTTACCTCAGGTTTCTCTAACTTCTTACAGCCCCTGTCTGGCTTGTATCCACTCTACACACATAAGCACTTACTGTTTTGTCCCCTTGTTGCAATTAGAGAAACCCCCTGGAGTGTTTTCTTCCCACAACTCACGGCATAGATCTGTATTATTGGAAGGGCGAACTTCTCCCTGAACAGTGTATTTAGCTCACCATAATTTGAGAAACGCTCAAATGCGCACCATATGCCACACCCTGAAATAGTATACTGCAAGGTAACTCTCTGGGGGATATATGTAAGCAATAAGCAACTAAGCACTTCTTTAGTTCTTCTGATTAAATCTCAAATTCTATAGTCAATAAGGAAGGACACACTCAGTATAGTAGAAAAAAAACAAGCACTTCAGACCTTACATGATCTCTGTCTACTGCAGCAAGAAGAGGGTTTGGGAAATCTTTATTTGGACACACAGTCCTTGTGAGAAATGCGCAGTGGGAAAATCTTTTTTGGTCAGATACAACTTTCCACATAAAGCAATGACAAAACAATGCTATGATAATTAACAAAATAATTTAATGTCTACTCTCATTCACATTTGCCAGATTCAATTAACTTCATCTACATTGTTAAATCATAACAATTATCTGTAAATTGTAGTCAATGTAGTCACTATGGTATTATCTAGTGCACTGTCTTCCTGTCTTAGAATACTCAGGAATGTCAGTCAGAGGGGAAGAAGAGAGAGGAGGGTGAAACGTCACTAAGACCCACGTATTCCAAAGAAACCAGGCTTTTTAACTATTTGTAAGACCAACCATATAACATAGTTTTACTTTTTTCTACCTTTTTCTCTCAGATGCATTAATTCATTACTATCCCAGGACAATAAAATCATTCACATTCGCAGCGTCAAAATGTTAACCTTTTGTGACAGGTTCACACTAAACACACCATTTACACATTTATATAGAGATTTCTTACCCCAAAACATACAACATTCTTTAAAATTGGAGGTTGTATCACACGCCGTAACTTCACTACAATTCTTGACATTTAGAAGTTTGGAAGTGGACATCATCTGACAACATGGAAAAGGAGAGGAGCCATATGGTGACCTGCAATGTATGGTATATGTTTACAGAACTACTAGAGGAAAAGCCAAACATCACCTGCCAGAAAGCAAGCTTGTGTCTCTACTAAAGGAAAAGGTGCATAGTTTTCGGGAGAGAATAGCTACATTAAAACTTATTAAGGAAGGTGAGGATTTCCTTGACAGAGTAGAAGAAAGTCTTCAAAATGTTAAAGGAAAAGAAATGTCCAGTGTACCTGCAAAAGGAGAGGAATGCAAGCATGTGATCCAAAGAAGCTGGAGCATCAAGAGTCAGCCAGCACCCATACTGCTCGAGAACCAGTACCAGGTTGTCATGCAGGTGGACCTGGTACTGGTTCCTGAGCAGAAGGAAAAAGAGGTACAGCAAGAAATGACTCAACCCACAAAGAACAGAGCAGAGGAGAAATAGGTACAGCAGGAAATGTCTCTACCCACAAATAACAAAGCAGAGGAGAAAGAGGTAGAGCAAGAAATGACTTTACCCACAAAGAACAGAGTAAAGGAGAAAGCGGTACTGCAAGAAATTACTCCTCCCACAAAGAATTAAGAATTACAGCAAAAAATGGTTGTGGGGGATTCCCTATTGAGAGGAACAGAGGCCGTTGTCTGCAGACAAGAAACCTCAGGAGAGGTGTGCTGTCTTCCAGGTGCACAAATCAAAGATGTGTCTGATAGGCTGTCAAGACTCTTCAGTCCTACAGAACACCATTCCTACTAATACATGTAGGGACAAATAACACTGCAAAAAAGGACCTTGTAACTATCTGAAGACACTTTAAAGACCTTGGAAAGAAGGTGAAGGAACTAGGAGCACGGGTGGTCTTCTCATCCATCGTCCCAGTGGATGGCCATGAAATAAGAAGATGGAACAGGATTCTAGAGGTGAGCAACTGGCTACATCGATGGTGCAGTCAGCAAAGATTTGGATTTCTAGACCTTACATCTAGAATTACATGTACGATGGACTGCTTGCTAGAGACGGGTTGCACCTTACAAAAACAGGTAAGCATATATGTGGTGGGCGCCTTGCTTCACTCATTAGGATAGCTTTAAACTAGAACAATATGCGAAGGGAAGTGAAAGGCCAGGTTAAAATATACAGTTAATTAATACATTTGAGAACCTTGCTATTAGAACTCAAAATTAGGAACAAAGACAAAAAAAGTCAGAAGCAAAGTAGAGGAGCAAGAGACACCGATCACAAACTAAAATGTTTTTATACAAATGCACAGAGCATGGGAAACAAACAAGGAGAATTGGAGCTCCTAACACAGGAAGAGAAATATGATGTCATAGGCATCCCGGAAACTTGGTGGAATGATACACATGATTGGAATAAAAAGCTTGAATGATCTAACTTATCTATAAGAAGCAGATCTAAAAAAAGGGGAGGAGGTATTGCGTTGTATGTTAGGAAAACATTCATCTCCACAGACATTCAAGCTTCAGACCATAGTAGTTCTGTAGAAACTGTTTGGGTAAGAATACAAGGAGAGAACAACAGAAAGGACACGATTGTGGGCATTTACTATGGGCCACCTGGACAAGCAGAAAATCTTGATGAACTCTTTCTATATCAGATGGACAAGCTCTCTAAGAAGCATGACATAGAGATCATGTGAGATTTTAACTATCCAGACATTTGTTGGGAATCTCTCTCAGGTAAAACTAATGGATCTAACAAATTCTTATCTGCTCTTGCTGATAACTTTGTCTTCCAAAAGGTAGAAGAGAAAGCAAGGGGATCTGCTATCTTGGACCTAATTCTTACCAAGAGGGATGGAATGTTTGAAGAAGTAAGAGTGGCATGGACCTTAGGATTAAGTGATCATGCTATCCCTGAATTTTGGATAGCAAGGGGAGGAAGACCTGAGTAAAAATTCAGACCTCAAGGTTGGATTTCAGAAAGGCAGATTTTAATCAACTCAGAAAGAGGATAGGAAAAATCCAAGAAGGCTGGATGTTCTTAAGGACAGAAATATCCAAGAAGGTTGGGAAATATTGCGAAATGAGATTCTCAAAGCACAATCGTTAACAATTCCTAAAAGAAGGAAGAATGGGAAGCATTTAAAGAGACCAGGATGAATGAACACAGAACTTGCACACAAGTAAAAAAAATGAAGGAAAATATGTTTATCAATGGAAAGAGGGGGGAATATCCAAAGAAGGGCAAGTGTCAGAAAAGCTAAAGCTAATAATGAATTGAGGCTTGCAACACAGGCCAAAAGCAATAAAAAAGGATTTTGGGGGTATGTCAAAAGCAAAAGAAAACTCAAAGATGGTTTTGGATGCTTATAAGATGAAAATGGTGAATTGGTGAAGAATGATGTTGAGAAGGCCGAATTTTTAAATTCCTATTTTGTATATGTTTTCTTTCAGAAAGTATATGGAACACTATCTGATCTTCCCTGTGCTATTTGGGGAAAAAAAGAGTGCAGACTATCTATAAGCAGAGAGATGGTGAGGGAACACATAGCTAACTTAAAGGGGTTGTCCGGCCATAAACATTAGGTCTCATTACTTCTGTTTGCCAATTTCCATGCACTTTGTAATATACATTGTGCATGGAAAATGAAGCAAACAGAAGTTTTGGACTTACCTGAAGGGATGCCCCCCCCTGTGTTGCTCCTCCGTCGTCCCTGGTTACCACAAGAATCTTCTCTTCTTGTCGGGCCAGCTCTTGTCGGCGCGGGAACGAGCCCCTTCTCATCCGCGCATGCGCAGTTATTCTCTCTGCAGCCGGGACCGATATACGATCTTCTTGTGTGCAGGGGGGGGGGGGAGGATGGAAGAGCCTCAGAGCAGGAACTGAGCTCCCGCCCCCTCTCTGCCTCCTTTCCGCCCCTCTGCACTATTTTCAATGAGGAGAGGCGGGACGGGGCGGGGCTAATTCTCGGACCTTAGCCCCGCCCCGTCCCGCCTCTCCTCATTGAAAATAGTGCAGAGGGGCGGAAAGGAGGCAGAGAGGGGGCGGGAGCTCAGTTCCTGCTCTGAGGCTCTTCCATCCTCCCCCCTGCACACAAGAAGATCGTATATCGGTCCCGGCTGCAGAGAGAAGAACTGCGCATGCGCGGATGAGAAGGGGCTCGTTCCGCGCCGACAAGAGCTGGCCCGACAAGAAGAGAAGATTCTTGTGGTAACCAGGGACGACGGAGGAGCAACACAGGGGGGGGCATCCCTTCAGGTAAGTCCAAAACTTCTGTTTGCTTCATTTTCCATGCACAATGTATATTACAAAGTGCATGGAAATTGGCAAACAGAAGTAATGAGACCTAATGTTTATGGCCGGACAACCCCTTTAAATGAATTCAAGTCTCAAAGTCCAGATGAATTACATCCTAGGATACTAAAGGAAGCAGCAAAGGTAATTGCTGAACCACTTGCCATAATCTTTGAAAAATCCTGGAGAACAGGAGTCCCAGAAGATTGGAAAAGGGCAAATGTTGTCCCTATCTTCAAAAAAGGGAAGAAGGTGGATCCAGGAAATTACAGACCTGTGAGCCTGACGTCTATACCGGAAGAGATCTTTGAACAAATTACTAAACAGCATGTATGCAAATACTTGGATAAGAAGGAAGTAATTAACCAGAGCCAGCATGGGTTTGTAAGAAACAAGTCATTTACTTTAATTTCCTTCTGTGACAGAATCACCAACTGGGTTGATCAGGGAAATGCGGTGGATTTAGTATATCTTAGAAGCAGAAACCAAAAAGTGGCAACAGTTTAAATAAATACACTAAACACATTAAATAATGCAAGGTGGAAAAGAGAAAACTGGAAAAGATAGGTACCTACCTTTAAGAATGCTTCTCTCTTGGGAAAAAGCCTACAAGTGAAACCAGGAAAGGTAAGATACCATTTATATGGTCCAATAGGAGGGACAGAAGGTAAATAGTCCCCAGAGAGGAGCACTCAGCATAGGTACCCATCTTTTCCAGGTTAAGATTAAACCACCTGGTATTAGCGTTAGGACCCATCTGAAAGCTTGGTCACCTGGACGTTGGTAGATGGGACAATATGGTTTGATCAAATTATATTTCAAGAACTTTGCATTATTTAATGTGGTTTGTGTATTTATTATAGGTATGTATACTTCTGATAGTAAATGTATTTTGAGTGCTGTTGCCACTTTTTTGTTTCTGCTTCTATTGTATGTTGCAGCCATGGTTTAACGTGCACCTATAGATTACTATTGGGAAGTGCTGACTTAGTATATCTTGACTTTAGTAAAGCATTTGACAAAGTATCTCATACCATACTTATTGAAAAAAAGACCAAATATGGAATTGACAAGGCAACTGTCAGGTGGATTCACAACTGGCTGAGTGATAGTACTCAAAGATTGGTAATAAATGTCTGAATATCCAAGTAGAAGAATATATCAAATGGGGTACCACAAGGCTCTGTCCTGGGCTCAGTGTTGTTCAATGTTTTTATAAATGATCTGCAGGAGGGAATTGATGGGAAACTGATCAAATTTGCTGACGTCACAAAGCTAGGAGGGATAGCTAACACTAGAGAAGAGAGAGAGAGAATTCAAAAAGATCTAGAAAAGCTTGAACAGTGGGCGGCGACTAACAGAATGGTATTTAACAAGGAGAAATGCAAAGTCCTTCATCTGGGCAAGAAAAATGAAAATAGCACATACAGAATGGCAGGAATTGGGCTAAGCAGCAGCACATGTACAAAAGACTTGGGTATACTAATAGATCATAGACTAAACATGAATCAACAATAGGATGTAGCAACCAAAAAGGCAAACACAATTCTGGGATGTATTAAGAGAAGCATAGAGTCTAGATCGCGTGAGGTAATTATCCCCCTCTACTCTTCCTCAGTCGGACATCATCTGGAATACTATGTCCATTTCTGCTTCCTTTAGTATCCTAGGATGTAATTCATCTGGACCTTGAGGCTTGAATTCATTTAAGTTAGCTAAGTGTTTCCTCACCATCTCTCTGCTTATAGATAGCCTGCATTCTTTCATCCCCCCAATAGCACAGGGAAGATCAGTTGATGTTCCATCTACTTTCTGAGAGAAAACATATACAAAATAGGAATTTAAAAGTTCGGGCCTCTCAACATCATTCTTCACCAATTCACCATTTTCATCTTATAAGCATCCAATTGCATCTTTGATTTTCCTTTTGTTTTTGACATACCCCCAAAATCCTTTTTTATTGCTTTTAGCCTCTGTTGCAAGCCTCAATTCATTATTAGCTTTAGCTTTTCTATTATTCAATAATTTTTATTGAGTTTGTTTGCCTTAACATCATAGAGTAATAACAATGCATGCCTTGAATGTCCAATTAGATTTGACATTATATATATTTTTTCATATCATGGTGTTATCGATATACGGACATTCATACATTTGTGAACATTTTTTTTTCTCAGAAATTTTAAAATCAAATACTTGTAACAAATAGTTTGACAAATAATAAGGGAGGGGAAGGGGGAAAGGGGAGGGAGCTTAGAGAAAAAAAAACCCAAAAAACCCTAAAGTATAAACTATAAGGATCCTATCCATGATTGCACAATTAGCTTTAGCTTTTCTGACACTTGCTCTACAGTTTCTGCAGACTGCATTATATTCTCCTTTAGATATTCCCCCCTCTTTACATTTGATAAACATATTTCTTCCTTTTTAACATGTGTGTAAGTTCTGTATTCATCCATCCTGGTCTCTGTTAATTCTTCCCATTCTTACTTCTTTTAGAGATTGTTAACAATTGTGCTTTGAGAATCTCAGTTCGCAATATTTCCCAACCTTCTTGGACATTTCTGTCCTTAAGAACATCCAGCCATTGGATTCTTCCTATTGTCTTTCTGAGTTCTGGGTACTCACAGCCTGAAGAATACATTACCACTTTATCTGTTGCATGGTTACTGTCCTGTTGGGGGCTCTGGTGTTGTACATCCTCTCTGCCCTTGCCTATCTGGTGTGTCAAGCATAGTTGGGGAGATTTGGTATGCACCTCTATGTGGAGCCTGTAAAAAAATATATCAGGGAGAGCGCCTAGTATACGGACGGAATGGAAAATAGACAATTCGATGTACTCACCCGGTGTTAGGCGAGACAACAAAATGGATTTGTGTCCCGCCTACACCTGGAATCCAAGAGAGCCTTCAGCAGGTTTCTTTATCCTTGATCCTCCATTACATCCAAAAGAAATACTTGTGTATGTTCTAAAATACACGTTCTAATTCTTATTGGAGAGCTGCAGCTCTAAAGGTACCCCAAATTTCTGACAGAAAAATGGGGGTGATGCATATACAGAAAAAAAGAAAAACACCTTTCTCCAGCTGCGCTCTATTGCAGGATCTCAAAAACGCTTAGGGAATGAGCTACTACCACAACCATATATAGTGAGCCAACTTTTATTCCCAATACAAAGGTATAGCATAAAAAAATAGGGTAAAAATACCTCTAATGACAAGTATGCAACGCGTTTCTGCGTCTTCTGACGCCTTTATCAAGCATAACATATAATAACCCACTGCATATATATATATATATATATATATATATATATATATATATATATATAAAATAGGCATACTTTAATCATGTGTCCAAATGGAGAACAACTGTTATCACACTCTCGCTAGACGCCGACCCCGCGTGTAAACACGGGGAGTGGAGATTGATATATTTCCGCTTGCGTCATCAAGCTGTGCTGAGATCTCCATACCAAGCGTTTTTGAGATCCTGCAATAGAGCGCAGCTGGAGAAAGGTGTTTTTCTTTTTTTCTGTATGTGGAGCCTGTAGTAGCGTTGCCTCTGCAGTCTCTTGGATCGAGAAAACCCTGAAAGTGCTGTCTGCATTAATAACTTTAAGCACTGCTGGATACTGGAGTTGGAAACTGGTCTTTTTCTTGTACAGTGATTGCTGATGGTGCTGAATGCTCTCCTGCATTTCGCTACCTCCGCAAAGTAGTCCTCGAACAGTAGATTTTCACAATTGTTTATGGGTAGGGGCTTTTTCCTAGCTCGGAAAGCCTGCAGGAGTGCAACTTTATTATTAAAGTCTAGTAGGCACATGATAATTTGGCGCAGATGCACTTGCTGCGTGTTTCCCTTGGGGGAACTCCTTCGTGCTACCAGCCTCGGGCCTGAATAATGGACCTTTTCCATTCTACAATAGTAGTCCAGTCCAAGAATGTCTGGTAGCTCTTTCTCGCATATGTTGTACAGATCCTGTGGTTTTATATCTTCTGGTCGTCCCACTATTCTCAAATTGTTTCTTCGTGAGCGATTTTCCAGGTTGTCTATTTTATCTGTCATGCGTTGGATAGTGAGAGACTGTTCTCCAACGGCCAGTTCCACCTCATTCTCCATGTTGTGTAGCTGCTGCACCGACTGCTCCAATGCATCCACTCTCTGCACAGTAGATGCAATTTCCTGCAGGGCATGCTCCAGTGTTTTTTTTGTATGTCTGGAGCTATCTGCTGTGCCACTAGTGCTAACTGCTTAAAGTCAAGAGAATGTCTGCTCACCTCAGCTGCAGGGGTTAATTGTAACTTCTGCTGCTCACTCTCTGCCTGGCCTCTGCTCACCAACATGACGAGCTCCTGTGTATGTGCTATCTTGTCAGAGCTGTGTGATGAATGTGCTGGATGAGCTTTCTGGCAGCTCCATAGTGGGTAATAGTCCATGAATCACCCCAAATTCTCTCTCTGTATCTCCTGCACCTTATCTCTTCCAGTGGGGATGAATAACTGTGTGTCGCTCCACTAATCCACTTTCTGCAGCCTTAATTTGTGTGGGAGCTCCCTGCTTTGCCTCCTCACATGGCAGCGCCGGAACCAGAAGTCGATTCTATCTGCATATGGCCAAAACCTAATGTATATGTGGTGACCAATGGCCTGAAAAGTTTGCTACTTAAACGTCTATACTACCTGCAAAATCTTTCTGCCATTCTCGGACAGAAGAAGAGAAATTTGCAAAACTTGAGTCTGACTGCAACAGATTTAGCCAAAGGATGAAAAGTCTAAGGTTTCAGCTATGAGACTCACACCGAACCAGAGAACAGCAGCCCCATGACCCCAGCTTGTCAATTTGGTCTCTCTACACCCACTCACAGTGACAGCAGACTGAATGGAGTGGCAATTGTGCATACGCAGCACATTTCCATTCCTTTCAATGGGATGACGAAAATAGCTCAGTGCAAGTGATTGGCTGTCTACGGCACTCCCATTAAAGATAAATGGAAAGCATCACACATGTGGGACTGCAGCTCTGTTCAATCTCCTCCTCACTTTGGTGGGTGCAGTGATATCATAGTCAGGAGGAGGAGATGGGGACACAGGACCCCCATCCTCGGGATCGATCAGTGACTCAGATGTGAGACCCTAACACATTACCTTTCTTGTGGTCCATTATCATGTCATCAAAGATCATTCAGACACAACACAGAGCTATACAATATAGCTGAATAATTTGGGGATTTACTGGCAGCAAAGCACTAAAATTATATACCGTGGTGAGAGTCATCATCATCATCATCAAAGGAGGAGCCATCAACATGGCCAAGATGGGAACATCGCTCATTATGATGTGGCGGGTTGGCGGAATGTCGAAAGCAGCTCAGCTTGACTGAGCTTTGCAGTTTCTATAACTCCCATAGAGGTAGATGGGAGTTACAGTAACAGTGTAGCACAGGGTCGGCTATTTCTGTCCTTTACATTCAGGGTGGGTGGAGGTCCTAGGTGTTCAATCAGCATCTATAAGACTTTTATGGCAATTCCCATTTAATGAGATTCCTATATTTAGAGATTCTCATAATCAGTTCAGCTGTAAGTCTTATAACTTCACATGTTCTATATTACTTTAATATTTGTATTCAATTTGCAGCCTCCTTAAAAGATATTAACTTCCTCACTTTACGTTTTTTTACAATAATTGCCTTTTGCCAATTTTGCTTGCAGTTTTGAAGACACCACTTTCAAGTAAAGTGCTTCAATTTACTAATCATATTCCATGAAAAATTTGAAGTTTGAATATGTTAAAGTAATTAATACAAATAATTATTCGCTCTTCTTTCCACAGAGAGGCAAATTAAACGTCTGATTACTTACAAGGCCACTGCTATTCCTGGGCGGGGGGGGGGGGGGGGGGGGAATAGAAACATTGTCCGTGTGTTCATGTTATTCACTTCAGGCTTTAATAGGATTCACCAACACAATTAAACCCATACAGTATTGCAGCTCTGTGAGAGAAGCCATAATGTTCTCTTATATGCCATCTTTCCTTTGTTCTGTCCTAAGTTTCTTTTTTGTGTCTTGCTTACATAAGTATCTAGGTGCTCTGTAAGCACCAGTAATGTAAATTAATGGGAGTTTTCATTAATTTAATTAGCATTGCTATTGCTAAGTTAGGGTGCCTACCCACTAGCGATTTTTTTTCTTGCGCTGCAGGAGCGAGTCAAAACATATGCCTCGCGGTGCAAAAAAACCTCTGTGATATCACTACGTACTTTCAATGGAGCCAGCAGCAGCAGCTCCAGCCCCATTGACCATATAGAGAGTATATCACGGACCTCTGTCACAGCTGTGACAGCTGGGGCAGGGGTTTCCTTCATCCCAACAGGGGATGTTCTTCTGAGGAGTGTATTCACCACGAACATAACAGAACTCGTCAGGGCAGTTCAAGCAACCTCTTCATGAAGAACTCATATTTCACAAAAAAAAAAAATAGAAATTGTGAAATTAATATTTAATTTGACAAAATATAATGTTACCCACAAATAAACAATAAAACAGAAATTAAGAAACAGAAAGCTTCTCCTACATAAGTCGGCGGACACAGGTAATGTCAGAATACAAAGCTTATTTGATGAACACCCTGTATTTTAAAAACTAGAGCCAATTTGGAAAAAACAATGGCACATTCGGATTCAGCAATACCAAACTGCGCCATATTTGTTGAAACTTCCCTGGCACCTCAGGAAAAAAAATTTTTGTCGGCCTGTGAAGTGTTCTGTGTAAAAGCACACTAACTCCTTAAACACATGGACATTCACTGAAGCCAGACGTTCTTGTGTACAGATGAGTCGATAGGAACAACTTGACTTTTAATGGAAACACTGTCTGCAACATCAACCTGGCTCGCTGTGATGTGTATATAGCCATCAGTTTCTGGCTCTGTACACACTGACAGTGGCCTGGCAAACGCTCCCGAGTGGTGGACTTCCGCTGAAAAACTGCAAGTGACCTGTTCTGAGGATAGATCATCAATAGTTCAGACCTGGAATTCCCATTAATGCTATTTTAGATACAGGAAAATGGAGAGCAATACTTCTACTGTATACGGGCTCCTTCGCACGAGCGCGTGTTTTGATGGTCGGTCGCACGTGAATGAAGAAATGTTGCGATCAAGTTCCAAGCTTAATTAGCATTTTCTTGTCCATTTACACAGCTGGGTGCAACATGTTAGCAAAAAAAAAATACGCTACAGCCCGGAAATCCTCGGAATGACTTCAAATGCCTAAATAAAGGCACCTGTACGTTTTCACATGTTGGACACTGCTAAACTACCTCCCCCTCCCTATTTTTCCAGCTCTCATAGGAATCTGTGGGAGCCGCCGGTAAGATAGAACCAGAACTATCTTTTCCAGCCGCACATAAAAACAGCCACCGGAATCGGCAGTGTATATGCTATTTTTGTTCACAGGGCAAAATTGCCCATGTGAGTGAATGCATTGGAATCCAATGCCTCAGATGGTCATGATATTCGGCCATTTCAAATGCCACTGTGACAGTGCAGTAGCACGAGTGGCCTGCAGGGGACCTCTGAGCACAGTCACTGTGTTTGGTTTAGTTAAAGGGGTTGTCCCGCGCCGAAACGGGGTTTTTTTTTTTCAAACCCCCCCCCGTTCGGCGCGAGACAACCCCGATGCAGGGGTTAAAAAAGAACACCGCATAGCGCTTACCTGAATCCCCGCGCTCCGGTGACTTCTTACTTACCGGTTGAAGATGGCCGCCGGGATCTTCTACCTCCGTGGACCGCAGCTCTTCTGTGCGGTCCATTGCCGATTCCAGCCTCCTGATTGGCTGGAATCGGCACGTGACGGGGCAGAGCTACACGGAGCTACACGGAGCCCCATTGAGAAGAGAAGAAGACCCGGACTGCGCAAGCGCGTCTAATTTGGCCATTAGACGGCGAAAATTAGACGGCAACCATGGAGACGAGGACGCCAGCAACGGAACAGGTAAGTGAATAACTTTTGATAACTTCTGTATGGCTCATAATTAATGCACAATGTACATTACAAAGTGCATTAATATGGCCATACAGAAGTGTATAGACCCACTTGCTTTCGCGGGACAACCCCTTTAACCTGCAAGGGTGCGGCTACACAGTTTAAATTTCCCCTCCCTTACAAATTCAGTGTCCTTGAAGCCTGTGGTCTATGAGGCACCTGGAAGCACGGAGTGGACATGGGGTAGTCGGCCCCTCGCTCATCGCCTGTCAGGGCGAAGTCCCCTTCCTGGAAGGTCCACTAAATGAGGCGGTTTGCGTTGCTGTGTGCATTGTGACGGACAACAGTGTGAAGTTGCATATGATATGCTGGACTGTTTGTAAACTGAATACGCTGCTATGCTAAAATAAATGCTGGAGGAACCAGCATTTGGACTTTACCCTGTTTCTTCATGTCATTGCGGTGCTGCCACCCCTGGGCCAGAAGAAAGTAGGCAGGAGATCCTGGGCAAGTAACCCCAACTTGCCCCATATGGTGTTTGGATGCGGGCAGTGAATTTTTACACCGGTGATGTCCATTAAAAGTAAAGTCCTGTATGTGCAGCTAAAGAGCCAGCAGGCTGAAGTTTAAAGGGCCATGAGGCCGAAAACTCTGGTTGTTGAGGAGCAACGCAAGCTGCGGTAAAAGGGTCAGGAGGCCAAAGTCTGTGGTCAACAGCGGGAGGCGATTTGCCAGGAGACCGATGGACGGTGTCTTGAGGTGCGACCATATGGACGGTTGGGCACCAGAGAATCCAGTGTGGAGGTGAGAACCTGCCAGCTGATAGTGGGTGGGATCCCAATGTGGGTGGACTTGGATCCACAGCAGGACACGTCAGCAGTTATGCCAGACATTTTTCTATTCCTTCGTTGCGGTCAAGAGACTGACAGTGGTGAGTCTAACCTTTGAGACTCCATGTAGCACTGTGACATGGCACTTGACTAAATGTGAGAGTCTGCAAGTGGAGTTTGTGTTGGGTACAGACTTTCCCCATTTTTTTTTCAGCTGTGGGAGGGAAAGGATACGCTGCAGTCTCCTACAAAAACTGCAGGTGTGAACAGGATTCAAGGACTGTTACCTGTGTGTCCAGAGGAGCAGCTGCAGTGCCACACATCAACTTGGGGAAGTGAGGACCGCACTCCGAGGACTGATGAAAGGGGGCCAAATGGACTGGAACATTCTGATAATGTGGTTTTCTTGCAGGATAGGGGAAAACATAATAATGCAAAGTCGTATGCAGTACATAATACAGATTTGTTGAAGGTTGGTGCAGGAAAATCTGCACAATATGAACACGTCTACTAGAAATGCTCATGCTAATGAAGGGAAATCTACACAATCTGAACTAGTGTCTAAAAATGCATATGTGGGGAATTGCTCAGGCTTGGTTAGACTAGCTAATAACCATGAAAAGGTGCTCTGTGGCACACCTAGATTTAAAGGGATTAACCCCTCAGGTTCTGACACTTCAGTGCAGCTGAAAAGGAAGAAGAAAAGCTACTTTCTGCTGCTAGAAATGAAATGGCATTATTGAAGGGTCCGTGTAGTTAACTCGGGCAGGAATTGTTAGTAGAGAAACAGGAATCCAACATGGTGGAAGAAATTCAAGAGAACACATCAGCTGGTTGGAGGAAGAATTGAATGGTTAAAAACAGTCGCTTGGGACAAGAGGTTGTTCATGCAAATGCGGTATGGCAGAAATGTATGGAGGTTTCTAGAGAAACCTAGGAGCAGCAGACTGCTGGGCTAGAGCAGAAATGGGAAGCTACAGTTGCGCTCCTTAAAAGTAGTCACAAGCAAGAATTGCAGCAGTTGTGTTCAAGACTGAACATGGAGGAACAGGAGCAAGAGAGGCTTCAGGATGAAATTGAGAGAAAGTCAGAGGACTTAAAGGACAGCGTGCGATCATCCAAGCATTGCAAGGAGACATGGCTCCAGCGGTTTGCGTTGCTGTGTGCACTGTGATGGACAACAGTGTGAAGGTGCATATGACATGCTGGACTGTATGTATACTAAATACGCTGCTATGCTAAAATGAATGCTGGAGGAACTGGCATTTGGACTTTACCCTGTTTCTTCGTGTCATTGCAGTGCTGCCACCCCTGGACAGGGGAAAGTAAGCAGGAGATTCCAGGCAAGTAACCCCAACTTGCCACACCACGTAAAAATGCTTGTGTGAATAAAGCCTAACTCGGAGCTACTCAATCCTTCTTTGTTGGAGCCTTACTAGCCAGAACATGATGATGCATGAATGTCCCCTTGGCCAAAGTCTTCGCCCATTTGGTTTTGTTACTTGGTTTACAGATGTGGCAGATGTAAAGTGACATTTTGCTCATTATGATAATTTAACCACAATGTACTACAATGCTGTTAATTGAGGTGTGTTTTCTATTAAATCATAGTAATCTTCTAGTTTATACATTGTGCTATATTGTCTTTTTTTCTTAGACGTTAAATACATTGTGCTGAGGGGTGTATTGGAGGGTTACATTGTTACATTTTAAAGCACATATAGTCTGATAGTGGGTTTCAGTCTCCCTTACTTTGCACAGCGGGGTTACCCAATCAGGGTGTGATAAATTGCATCAGTATTATTGTATCTTGTCACCACCGGAAATGGGGGTGATGACAAGATACAGGCTGCTTGACAGCCTGGGCACTCCTCCAGTTTTTAATTGGATGCAGGGCTGCCTCCCCGATACTTTGTGTCCTCTCTATTGGATTGTTATGTATTGGCAATTTAATAATAAAGGCTTAGGACAGTCATGTTAACGATTGTTACATCTGTACTTTAATATTGACAGGGGAAGAAAAAATGTCGCATAGTAAGAATTTTTTTTCAAAAATAGGTGTCTGCTTCACTCCAATGGTCTCAAACCTATAGCCAATGTCATTAGGAACTATGCTCAGTGTAAAGAAAAACAGGGAGACCTGGAATGATGATATGGCCCCCACAGAACCCTGATCTCAACATTATAGAGACTGTAGAGGATTACACGAAGAGACAGAAGGATTTGAGCAAGCCTACATCCACAGAAGAACGTGGGGCACAGATTTTCTTTTTGTTGCCGCCGCATCTTTTCTTCATTCACTCTTTTTGTTATTTGACTAAAAAGTGTGTGTGTGTGTATGTATGTAATATTTTTATATATATATATATATATATATATATATATATATATATATTAGCTGATATACCCGGCTTCACCCGAGTGAATTTGGTACTGGTGTTTATCTGGTGTTCACACGGAAAATCTTATGAAGTCGTGGTTACTTTAGAGATACCGGGAAAAACATATGTTCACCATTTTGCATAGTTCTCTGCGTTACCCAGGAAACGCCACGGGGAGGTAACCAAGCGACGTTTCCTTTATATAAAATGACATCAGGAAGTGAGAGAATTAGATTCCATACATAAAATTTAGACGCTAATTCTTTTGCACTTAGAATTGAATAATCAAGTTGGGACTAGAGATGAGCGAACCTACTAGTTTCGAGTAATTACATGATCGAGCACCGCGACTTTTGAGTACTTCTGTACTCGGGTGAAAAGATTCGGGGGGCGCCGGGGGGGGGGGGGGAAGTGTGGCGGAGCGGGGGGTAGCAGCGGGGAACAGGGGGGAGCCCTCTTTCTCTCCCTCTCCCCCCCCCCCACTCACCTACGGCGCCCCCCGAATCTTTTCGCCCGAGTACGGAAGTACTCGAAAATCGCGGCGCTCGGGCAAAAAAGGGGCGTGGCAGAGTACGCTCACTCATCTCTAGTTGGGACCCATTAACTTTTCCTATTTATGACATAATCAATGCCCATGCCAAATTTCAAGTTTCTATGACATCGGAAAGTGAGAATTAGATTTTGTACATAAAATGTGGACGCTAGTTCTTTGGCGCATAGAATTGAATAATCGAGTTGGGACCCATTAGCTTTTCCTATTTATGACATATTCAATGCTTATGGCAAATTTCATGTTTCTATGACATTGGGGAGTGAGATTTAGATTATGTACATAAAATTTTGACGCTAATTATTTTGCGCTAGAATTAAATAATCGAATTGGGACCCATTAACTCTTCCTATTTATGACATAATCAATGCTCGTGCCAAATTTCACGTTTCTATGACACCGGAAAGTGAGAAAAATACATTCCGTACATAAAATTTGGACGCTAATTCTTTTGCACATAGGATTGAATAATCGAGTTGGGACCCATTAGCTTTTCCTATTTATGACATAATTAATGCTCATGCCAAATTTCACGTTTCTATGACACCGGAAAGTGAGAAAATTACATTCCGTATGTAAAATTTGGGCACTAATTCTTTTGCGCATAGAATTGAATAATCAAGTTGGGACCTATTAACTTTTCCTATTTATGACATATTCAACGCCTGTGCCAAATTTTCAGTTTCTATGACATTGGGAAGTGAGAGATTTAGATTAGCGTCAAAATTTAACATACATAATTCTCTCGCGCTAGAATTGAATAATCAAGTTGGGACCCAATTACTTTTCCTATTTTGGAGATAATCTATGCTTGTGCCAAAATTCATGTTTCTACGACATCGGGAAGTTGGAGAACTTTTGACTTTAAGTCAGTGAGGTCTTTCAACTTTTTATAGACACCACATGTATGCTCACTTACTAACAACTTTCCCAACTTCCCCTTCGCTAACATGGAGATCCCATTGCAAATTCCATAACTTCATTTCAAGGGCAATCGCAGATGCCAATTTTCCATTGATTGTTATCACTGGTACCTATTGCCTGGACCCCCCACAAACCTGATTTATATGACATGTATAATGGGTATATTGCATATTACCCTCTGTGGTTTCCTTATTCAGTAGTCTTAAGGCTCATTTTGATGGGACAAATGTTGGGCCAACGATGCCTGACACTCGTCTCTGCACACACTCAATCTCGTGTTGCTGCATGGGAGCTAGTATCGCTGGCTCACAGTGGGGAGGCTGTAGGAGATTTCTCTCCTCGCGCTCTCCTGCCCCTCTCCATTGACTTAACATAGCGGCTGTTCAATACTGAACGGCTGCTATTTTCACTGAACGATCAACATTCAGCTCATCGTCCATCGTTTTTGCTGCCTCCTTGCTGACCGCTCTGTGAGTAAGCCAGCGAGTGTATGCCGGGACGAGTGTTGGGCATCATTTGCCCGACATTCGTCCCGTCTAAATGGACCCTTACTTGCAACCCTATGAAAATCCACAGATAACTCAGTGCTATCACGATGTGGCATGCTATATGATAAAATTTGCTTGCTTGCATGGATAGCACAAGTCCGTACCACTGCATATTTAAATCAGGCCACTTCCTCTCTATCACTATTATGTTTAAAGCCATATTCAGATGACTATATGCTAGTTGCGCCCGAAAAACTCGGGAGCAACCCACAGCTGACAGCACATGGACACCCATCTGAGTACTGGTCAATATACACCAACTCTGCACATTGCATGTGCTATTCTCATTTGTGAAAACAGACAAGGATAGGTCATGCAGTGATCTCCATGTTTCATGTGAATAGCCTCATAAGCTATAATGAGACCATGTGCATAAAGAGCCAGCATATGGTCCAAATATATGGCTCTTTGAATGGGCCCCAAGATGGATACGCTCCTAGATAATTAATTTCCATATGCTCTATTAGGCCTCATGACCACGGGCGGTTTTGAATTGTGGAATCCGCCCAGGTGCCCCGCAATTCAACCCTCCCATAGGGAGATATGAGCGTCTGCAGCTTAATTAAGGCATAACAAAGCATTAAATAAAATGCACCAGTATACGTGTCAGTATTCATGATAGCTCGGGCATTCTACTCAGAAATGAGAAATAATTGGATGAATACTTGTTTAGATCCCACCCAGAATGTCTCATATTTTGCTGCACTGCATGAAATTATGAAACAGTTGATAAAAATGGAATTGAAATTCTAATTGTTATTACATAAGATTACTGTAGCTGTGTATTCTAAGGGGCCTCCTGGAATAGAGCTTATGTGTCTTCATAGCAGTTAGGCAGTAATCTTAGTAATTCTGAGACATTAGTGCTCCAACAATAATACATTTCTGATTACCAGAGCACTTTCTGCAGAGCTGCAGCACTGTTGTATGTCAAGTGTTCTGTTACCTTTGCGGTCAGTCCGATGAGTGAACAGCACTCAAGATACAGCTGATAGATTAGCGCTCTGCACTTACACGTATCTCATTATTAAGAGAGGCTGAAAGTCAGCTGGATAACAAATGCAAACGATATTGTTTTATGAATACACACAGGCCATAAAATTACACCTATAGCATATAGGTGACAGGGTTTTTATATGCAGTGCACATGTGTGTATGAAAGATGGGAGTATTAAAAATATGGAGTGCTGTTTGTAATAGAAACCCTGTTCAGTTCTCCCCAATCTCCAAAAGTGTTAGCTCAATTGGACAACCCTCATTCTTGAGATCCCATGGGGTGATATGTGTGTTTCAGCATGTTATATAGAGCACTCCTAGCAGCTGACCACATTGCCAATGTTCGGCATTGCTGCCTATATAAGCTGTGGTTTTCAATGAGACCCCCGCTATAAGGCTCCCCATACCACCCTTTATATATGACTATATGCATTTGCTACAATATGACATCTACATTAGGAACATTGAAGACATAGATTATCATGCTTTTACATGGAGTGAGATATTGTTCGCCGAAGCGAACAACTCATTTGCTTTCAAGTGACGACTGTACGTGTGGATCCCTGTTTAAATTTTTCATTATTTTGTTCATTCGGTTACTCGTTTCTCTGTCATGGGTAGACTGAACAATTAATTGCTCAGGTAGGCATAGAAATGTGCAAACAAAGCTGTAACTATGTGCATATGGAAGTGTGTGATTGGCTGTTAGAAAAACAAAAGCAGTTTTTAACACACCCACAAACTGCTTTACTATTGGCTGCTCAGTGCAGGATTCACTAAATCGGCCCAAACAGATATCAGTCCTGCTACCTATACCAGCACTGCTGCAACTGTAGTGGCCTAGAGGGTCCTCCAGAATAGTCACATCAACTTCTTTCCTGTCACACCTGTCTATGTGCTTCTCTTAGGCATAGAAGGTCCTGCGCATCAGAGAAACCCTGTTTCTCCCCTTCCTAAGAGCTTAGTGTTGGCAAATAGCTGGTTTCCTATTGGCTTTTTGTCATGCCTCCACTTATTGGCGAGTGAGTCCAGAGTGGAAAACACTAACATGGGTCCCTATGCAGTGGGGGTGGAGCTGTGGAAACTGTGCGGGAAGGGGAGAGGAAGTGAAGGGGAAGTTAGACAGTCTGTTGCAGTCATTGGAGAGTAGAGGCAGCAAGACGTGGTCAGAGAGGAGGAATGTTAGCAGCTTAGCCGTGTGAGCAGTATCTTCAACAAGTTGGCAAGGGTAGCAAGGTTCCATTCTGCTCCTTTGTAAAGCCTGCAGGGAGGAGATCTGAGTTGGAGACCAGTGTTCCACAAACAGTGAGTTTAACTATCTCATGAATTCAAAGCCTGGATTAGTTAAGCAGCCATCTCTAACTTTCAACCAACACCTGCATCATACACTTGCAGTGATCACACCAGCTAAACAATACTGAGTAACCTCTAGGAGAATAGAGAGAGAGAGAGAGAGCATTAACCCCTTAGTGACCAAGCCTGTTTGCGCCTTAATGACCAGGCCAAATTTTGCCAATCTGACACGTGTCACTTTAGCATGGAAAAACACCAGAAAGGTTTTGCATATCCAAGCGATTTTGACATTGTTTTTTCGCCACATGTTGTACTTCATTTAGGCGGAAAAAAAAGACCGATAGAATTTGTGTTTATTTATTAAAAGCGCCAAAATTGGGAAAATTTTGAAAAAAATCATCATTTTTTCACATTTACAACTGCAATATCTCAAACATGTGCAAACATAATATAGAAATTTTTGCTAAGATATATATTTCCATCCGTTTACTTTATTTTGGGTACACATTTTTTTTTTAACCATTTAGGAGACGTACAAATTTAACATTACTTTTCAGCATTTTGAGGAACACTTTGTTTTCCTACACCAAGCCAAGATTGGAAAGGCTCATAGGAGTCAAAATTATAGATACTCCCACAAATGACCCCATTTTATAAACTACACCCCTTAACTTATTCACTGAGGGCTGTCATGAGTATTTAAACCCCACAGTTTTTTTAGGAGTCAATACAATTTAGAAGAGAAAAACTAAAATTTCATATTTTTGCAAATATGTCATTTTAAAGACAGGAATTTTTTCTATAGTACATATGAAAATGAGGATTTGCACCCCAGAATGGATACGCCTGTTTGTCCCGTGCTCAAAAACATACCCATTGTGGCCCTAGTATTACGTTTGTATGCACAATGGGGCCCAAAATGAAACCGGAGCAACCGGTGGCTTTCGGAACAGAAATTTTGCTTGAAGGAGATTTAGGTGTTAGCGCAAAATTCGCTATCTTAGATATACTGTGCGTTTCCAAATTAAGATAATATGTGCAGGCCTGGAGAGCCTTTCAAAGAAACACACGGCTACATCATGTGCCCCTAAAAGCAAACTCTGTCTTTATTCAGCGCGCGTAAACTTAAATAATCTTAACACAGGAAATGAAGTAATTTACAGTTACAGTATTTAGGGAGCCGATTGGTTATTCTCAGAGGGAGGTATTTGTGAGGTAGCTTGTGATCTCATCCATCTGGGAGGAACTTCAGTGAGCGCGCTCAGTTCATTCTTGAATTTAGCTTCATGAGAGAAACATCCTGTGTTTCTCCTCTCTGTTTGCCAAGGACAGAGACATTCCTATGCCATGTGCTTTCTGCCAGTTAGAACCGGTTTTTCCAGTTCTTGAGCACACGGCACTAGCTGTGGAGGTGGGGGGGAGGTGATGTTCCCTTCTCCCAGAAGTTCAGACCATTATAGAAAATACATTATATTCACAGTTGATAACAGAAAATATATACAAAATGGTGAACATATAGGATATCTCCCACAATTCCCTCCTTTGTTGTGCGTATTTTCATTCTCCTGGATGGTTTTTCCTTCCTATTTGTGTTCTCGGGCCTTTCCCTACCACCTACAGGGGACCCTAGCTGTCACCTCCGCCATGTGGCTGCCTCCTGCCTTATCCCTTCCTGCTGCTGGGTGATATCCAGGATATGGAAAATACCACACAACACGTTACAGTTTTCCACCGGTATTCTAGGTAGATGGCTCCTGAAAGATTGATCTTTATTCCACGTTTTCTGCATAAGCCACCTTGTTCATAGTTTAGATGATATAACATGTCTATTGTGATCGGCTTTCCAAGTGTGTTCTCAGGTTATATTGTTTGTTACATATTAACATTGGTCTGATTACACAATATGGCTGAAACATTGTTACACTTACTGCTACCTTATTGTATCTGTTGACATTTTTGTCCTATTTTTGTACTATTGCGGATTTTCTTAAAACAGCGACATTTTTACACTATGCCAGATTATCACAATCTTCTTTTAAAAACAAACTAGTATATTACTCTCTGCGTAATCCTGTTTCCAGCGCCATTTATGTATTGCTGCAAGGAGCAAGACTTAAGTTCAGATTACGCTTTTTAAGAGAGTAAGACACTATAAAAGGTTTTACGATAAGAATTTATTAAAACCAAAATGATAATTGAGCATAGTGAATAATTGTCCTACATTTGTAAACTATCAGATCTATATACAAAACATAAAGGTTGCAGATGTCACATCACAAAGTATAAAGATAGCAAGTTACATTATTACCTATCTATTACAGATCACATATTACCATCACCAAAGGTTCCCTCACTTCTAGGGGTTCAACAGATGTCATCTTAATCTGGTATTGAAGTGTACGGACTACCCAGAGCTTCTCATCCTAGATTCCAAAAGCTACCACTCCTTAGTCCCTCTCCTGTCCTTCATACTAGTATAACTTGTTGAGTCATAGGCCATATTCTCCAAGCTTTTCAAACCAAGATGTTATCAGTCTGAGACCCCCCCACCATCTGAAGGAGCCAGTTTCATTGATCAAAGGTTCAGAATCAACAACTCAATTCCCTAGACAATGCTGATGGTATCACAGGATTAACAAGACAACAGATTCCTGGCCATACAATGTATGTGGACAGAGTTCAAACAAACCTATACAAATGGAACTGTAGTTAATGCAGTTAGCATTGTTCTGTCACATTTCACAGTTACATCAAAGCTTCCTACACCAAAAAGGTTTGAAGTCCACATGAATGTTCATAGCTATTTGCATGTAAAATACAAAATGGAGGATAAAAGACAAAATGGAGGATGAAGGACAAAATGGAGGGCTACAAATAGCCAATTATTATTGTACCACAATCCACCCTTTTGCTATTTGTAGCCATCATACAACTATTTCATCAAGATACATAAAATTAGCATACAATTTAGGGTTGGAAATATGTACTTTGACATATCATGGTTTGATCTTCAAGTTCTATTTATCAACTTCTGAAATATATTACATAAACAATCAAATATCTGTTCCCTATATATATCCATTTGCTATCAACATAAAACCAATCTTGTCAAATCTGGGCTCGAGAAAATAACGAAAAACAAAAAATTCAAAAACCGTTAGATGTTGAATACAAATGTCTCTTCCTGTAAAATTGTTTCTTCTTCTCTTGATCTTCTTTAGATCCTAAACCTATAGGATCTCCGATGCAGGGATGCAGGGGGATTATTGTGCCCTCACTGCTTTCCCTGGTTAGCCAAAGAACAGACCCTAAGGAGGAATCTGTTCTCGCCCATTATATTGGTATCAAACAATCTTCTCCATTCTCCATATCCAGAAGTATCCACAGCTGACTATAGAGCCCCTTTATTCCAATGTAGCAGCTGCCTCTGTACAGCATTTTGTTGCCCAAGGTCTTCAGGGAGGAGCTGTGATGCTTCACCCTCCTTTGTCGTCATCTGCTGGCGGTTATTGTGCAGAGTATGAGGATCACCCCAGTGGCAATTTAGCAGCAGTCAGGCACACTTGTCAGTTCTTCAGGCTCAGTTGAATAGTCATAGCGTGTGGATAGGTGCAGCATGCACTTAGAGAAGATGACATTTCAAATCACACTTAGAAAGTTCCAATGTCCTGGTGGAAATAAATCAGTTCATAAATTTTCTCAGTCCCAAATAAACTTGATCCAAAATAATTCAGTCCATGGCAAATCAAACAAAAACAAAAACAAAATCACAATCTGGGGCCTTGTGTGCTTTTCTTCACCCCTTCATAAAAATAGATGAAACAAAAAAATCTGTAGCTCAAAATTATCAATGCAACAATCTCTGCCCAGAGAGACTTGATAAGTTTTCAGCTGTAGCAAATGAATATTTTTAATATTCCTAATCTTCCTACATTATAGCACAAATAATGTCTATATACAGTAGACATATCATTTAAACAAATAAAATAATATCAAATATTGCAAGTAAAATCAATCAAGTAACCATACAATAATCTTCAATTTATCATTATCATCAGCACTATTCTTGGTTTATCACATATGTTAATAAACACTGCAAACCAAGTTAATCAAATATATAACCCAATATTCCTAGATTTGTCATGATCCTCTTCATCAGTAGTTATGTATTTACCACATCCCTTATGAGGAAGAAGAGAAATGACAGCCCAATGACCGCAGGGGTCCTACATATAACAAAGGATTATGGGCCACATTTGTCTCCTTCCTTGATTATCTTTATTCAATGTCTGACATGAACCCAAATTAGCTTTTCTTGAGGTTTCACTGAGATCGTAGTGGTTAACAGTGCTTGAAAAGATTCTTTGCATTTTGATCTGAAAACACGGAGAATACACATTTATGAGTGACAGATGATATAACTCCTGATATAAGGCACTCACATGGGAGGTGAGGCCCTCCTTTTTGGCCTGGAATAAGCATAGGCCTATTACAGCAGCATTACCAAACAAAACCTTCATAGGGCCTCAACTTAGTCTTATATTTAGGCGTGGTTCTAACCAAGTAGATGACTAATAAAATGTTTACCTTTTTTTTTTTTTTTTTTTATTAAATATTATTTATTTATTTATTTATCTTTTTATTTCTCAAGCCACGCCTCCAAATAACATGAAAAGAGGTCTATGCAAACCAACAACTCCAAACACCTACCTGTGGTAGCTGTATGCTATCATCCTGCAGTCACTGATACAGATAGTCTGGCTCGCATCGAGAAAGTACCTTGACCAATTGGCCTGGATTGTAACGGGCGCATATCGTGCATCCCTGTACAAACCCTATTGCAGCAGTGTTGAACCCTGGGGTAAGCCAAGCAGAAGACACCATACCACACATTACCTCCTTGGATGAATGGGTTAGCTCAGGGATCAGGTGTGACATCATGGAGTACAGCGTGCAGGGGAGGCACAGGCTTTTACCTTTCTGCCAGACCCCAGTAGCATTCCGTTCGCTTTTCCACTCCTCCTTTTTCTTCTTTTGAGGCCTGTTCCTGTAATTCAAGCAACAGAGAAATATCTACACCTGTTTCAGGTGCAAGCAGGTTACCAGCCGTTACCTCATTCAAGGGACGTCAGGCTGCTGCGGTGCCTGCTCTCTGGTTCCTTCCAGCCTCAGTAGTGGTCTCTTTGGCATGAGCCTGGACTCTGATGATAAGTCACCTGTGCGGAAAGAGCTAAAACCTTGTAGAACAAAGACACTGCTTCTGCGTTCTGGATTGGCTTACTCAAGGACCCCATGAAACTTCCACTGTGCCCCATAAGATGTGAAATCGTGTACGATTCCCAATGTGTACCTTAAGTCAGTGCAGACTCAAACAGTCTTACCTGCAGCCAGCTTACATATTTCAGTGAGCGCCATCACCTCTATTTCCTGAGTAACTGAGTGTCTCAGGAGGGAAAGAGTGGTTTTTGTATAATTACCTCTTTCTGTCGGTTACCACTGCATAGCCTGTTTTGCTTGTCCATTTCCTCAATATTTGGAACCATCTATGGGTAAAACTCAAGATTTACATTAATCATGGCAGTTACAACATTAATGTTAGGACCCCTAGTTTTCTGTTTTCATTAATCTTCAGACAATTGTACAATCATGTGCTTGCTATTTAATGTCATGGTCTGCACCTGCTGCCCCTCCTCTCAACCTTCTGAATTCAGTAAAAGACATGAAACGACATTTGGAACTCTACCCCTCTTGATTGCGATATGTGAGGGTGCTAGCAGGGCAGTCTCATACATAGCTAGTCTGGAAGCTGAAAGATGTTTAGTTTGCACTCTATACAGTATTTTATGACCCCTTGAGGAAGCATGATATTAAGGGGCCCCACATCATTTCTGGTACCTGTACGAAAACATACTGCAAACAGGAGATGAAATATTGTTATTACAATCTGCAACCATAACAACTGCACCAATGATGGTTAACTACTGGTTTACTAAGGGACTCGTATCCCTGGATACCTTTTGGGATATACTCAAATTCTGTCATTAAAAATTTTCTTATTTTTCAAATGTAACGATTTTTCATGTAAAATACTGTTGTTAATTGAAAATGAGATACATTATAAAATAGAACTTTTGCTATTAATTTGACTAAAGTACTTATCAGATGTCCCAAGTACACAATTATCTCATTTTAGTATCTTAATTCAATAATATTCAAAATAAATACAACTCAATATTTTTAAATTCTCCCCATACTCCATGAACCTATATATATATATATATATATATATATATATATATATATATATATATAAATATACTGTGGTAACCCTGGACTATTATCTCACACAACTACCCTCAGGAATAAATTAGATGCCCCTCCTTTGGTCACCTACATTTGTTCAAGTGAGAGACTTAACATGGAGTCTAAGAGTGACCTCCCCTTTATACATTACCACAATATACATATATATACACGAACATCCACTTAAATGGAGACACTCTTCTCTCCTAGGCTGGTCTGTGTTGAGGGTGGAGCAGGACCCCCTTCTATTGTTCTTCCCTCCCATCTCCTTACATCACCTAGCTCCACCCCCTGTGGCCTGGCTCAGCGTTTGGTCTTTCTTGCCTCATTTCATTCCTGGTTACGGACAGTACACACCATATAACACAATCTAACTCTCATACGGGCCCTTCATTTATACACACAAATTCACACTCACTGGGGTTTTAATTCACTCATATATATAGACTGATAAGTATATCATGTGAAGTAGAAACTGGGATTGTATTTACTGTTCATAGAACTTCCCATATTGAACAAAGTATATATATAAGAAAACTCTTATGTACCGCGGTTTTTACATATTTTGTTCAGAATAGGCTATCCAATGACAAACACAATACAACTTATGCCCATTTCCACCCACATACTTATATTCACCACTCCAGATAGCAGCCATTTTCACCGTTCATTGTTAAACCTTCTACCTTTCCTTAACTCATTGACTTGCTTTTTCCTTTCCCATTTTTGTGTGTCCAGTTATGTTTACAAACATCATCTCACTGAATTTGCTTGCGAGTCTTAGATTTTTCTCACACCTCACGACGCAGGTTTGGCTTATCTCACTAATAAGCACTTACAGTTTCGACCCTGCTCTTTTATGTCGTAATTAGAAAAATCCTATTATTATTGAGATTCTCTACTCCCGCACCTCATGGCGCAGATCTGTACTTTTGGCACCACATTGTGGAACCTCAACAGCCTGCTTGGCCTGCCATAATCGGAGGAGACTTCTCTGGCGCGCCCACATCTACCATCAGACAGGCCTCTCTGCTGTCTGGTATCAATTACTCCAAGCCAAAATCCTTTGAGTTGATGTATGCCAACATGGCAAATGCAAGCACTCCATGTGCGCCCCTCCCCCCACATAACAAAGGGAGACCTCTTCAGCCACATGTTGCACAATGGACACTCTCTGACCGCATGGACACACGACTCTGTTTTTAATCACTACTATAACCTTCAGCTAAAATTGCTTATATCAACTTTCCTTTTTGCTTTTCTTTTTAACAAGTTATACTACACATTCTTTGTTCCTTATTAACCTGCACAGTCTGTTCACACCATTTACTACTACAGAGACAATACAAAACCCCATAGCTCACACCTTCTTACAATCAAGACATTACTTCACAGACAACATTAAAACCACACAGTATATCTGCTTAATAGTTCTTTTGATACAGACTTATCATATTTCAACTCACCCGGCCTGGGGCGGATCATAGCAGAGAGGGAGAGATGGGACAGGTACAAGAATAACCTATTACCTTGTTTGAGCTCATTATCTATCCGTCTCTGCTTCGAAGTCCCCTTGTGTCCGGATAACGATGAAATATCTTCATATCTCTGTATCTTCATTATCCCAGCGGTGCCTCCAAATTTGTTAGCGCAAAATTCGCTATCTTAGATATACTGTGCGTTTCCAAATTAAGATAATATGTGCAGGCCTGGAGAGCCTTTCAAAGAAACACACGGCTACATCATGTGCCCCTAAAAGCAAACTCTGTCTTTATTCAGCGCGCGTAAACTTAAATAATCTTAACACAGGAAATGAAGTAATTTACAGTTACAGTATTTAGGGAGCCGATTGGTTATTCTCAGAGGGAGGTATTTGTGAGGTAGCTTGTGATCTCATCCATCTGGGAGGAACTTCAGTGAGCGCGCTCAGTTCATTCTTGAATTTAGCTTCATGAGAGAAACATCCTGTGTTTCTCCTCTCTGTTTGCCAAGGACAGAGACATTCCTATGCCATGTGCTTTCTGCCAGTTAGAACCGGTTTTTCCAGTTCTTGAGCACACGGCACTAGCTGTGGAGGTGGGGGGGAGGTGATGTTCCCTTCTCCCAGAAGTTCAGACCATTATAGAAAATACATTATATTCACAGTTGATAACAGAAAATATATACAAAATGGTGAACATATAGGATATCTCCCACAAGGCCCTATTGCACACTTGTAGAGCCATTGAGTGACCAAAACGATTAGAAGGCCCACAAGTGACCCCATTTTGAAAAGTAGACCCCTTAACGAATTTATCTAGAGGTACGCTGACTTTTTTGACTTCACAGTTTTTGAATTAATCTAAGCCGAGCCGAAGGAAAAAAATTACGATTTTCATTTTTTTGGTAATTCTGTCATTTTAAAAGCAGTTTTTTTTGTACAGCACATATATGAATGAAGACTTGCACCCCAAAATGGATACCCCTGTTTGTCCTGTGCTCAGAAACATACCCATTGTGGCCCTAATCGTATGTCTGGATGCACAATGGGGCCCAAAATGAAAGGAGCAACCGGTGGCTTTCGGAACACAAATTTTGCTTGAAGGAGATTTAGACCCTATTGCACACTTGTAGAGCCATTGAGTGACCAAAACGATAGAGAACGCCCACAAGTGACCCCATTTTGAAAAGTAGACCCCTTAACAAATTTATCTAGGGGTCTGATGACTTTTTTGACTTCACAGTTTTTGAATGAATCTAAGTCAAGCCGAAGGAAAAAAATTACGATTTTCATTTTTGGCAATTGTGTCAATTTAAAAACTGGTTTCTTTTTGTCCTGTGTACATAGGAATGAAGATGTTCACCCCAAAATGGATACCCCCGTTTGTCCCGTGTTCAGAAACATACCCATTGTGGCCCTAATCTACTTAAAGGAAACATGGCTAGGCCTATAATGGAAGGAGCAGCCGTTGGATTTCAGGGTACAACGGAATAAATTCCAGGCCCCATTGCCCACTTGTAGAGCCATTGAGCGGCCAAAACGATAGAGAACCCCAACAAATGACCCCATTTTGAAAACTAGACCCCTTAACAAATTCATCTAGGGGTGTACTGCATATTTTGACCCCACAGTATTTGAATGAATCTATGCAAAGCAGAAGGAAAAAATTACGATTTTTATTTTTTGGCCAATTTTGTCAATTTAAAAACAGTTTTTTTTGTACAGTGTACATAGGAATGAAGACGTTCACCCCAAAATGGATACCCCTGTTTGTCCCGTGTTCAGAAACATATCCATTGTGGCCCTAATCTACTTAGAGGACACATGGCTAGGCCCATAATGGAGGGAATGCCCGCTGGATTTCAGGGCAGAACTGAATAAATTCCAGGCCCCATTGCTCACTTATACGGAAAAAAAATTGACTTCCTAAAAATAATCCCCCCCCCCCCCCGCCATCCCCATTTTTTGGCATTCCCTAAATATTAGATAAAGGTAATAATATAAACTGCGTTTTATGTCCGAAGACAGGGGTAATTACGGAGGCTGGTTGGGTTGGGCACATGGGGCAAGAAAACCGGGTATCCCCCCTCCTCTCATGCTTCTTGGGGGATATTTCGTAACCTCAGCGGCAGGTATGGGGTGTAAAAAGTGGCGCTCTGTGAGGCTTTGTAATCTTGCTGCGGTGCAGCGGTCTCACAGAGAAGGTGCTCAACAAGCTGCTCCTGGAACTGCATGAAGGCGAGCGTTCCCAGGGTTTCTTGTAAATTACGGATTACAGGTAGCGGTCTGAATAACGCCAGGCTCACGCAGCCATAGGTGGAATCCGCTTGCGGAGGCCCGCAGCGGATCCCAGCTGTGAGCCCGGGTGTGACCCTCCGTACAGCCGCGTAATGTACTGCGCATAACTGTCTATTTACACAGGCGGTCATGCGCAGTACACCGTTTTTTGTTTATATTTCCCGCGCCGTCGCTTAGAGATGACCCGGGTACCCGCAGCCCGTACACAATGTATTTGCATATGGGCTGCGAGTATATCCGCGGTCATAGAGCACAATGGGCTCTAGGTCGTGGATATCCGCGGTAAAATATAGCATGCCGTGTTGTGTTTCTGCAAGTGGATTCCGTAATTCCGACCCACTAATTGGGGGGAATTGTGTAATCCAATGCATGCTATTGATCCGTGGATTACCGCTGATCAAGCGCATGCAGAACCCGTAATTCCTCTCCGGTCATGCGTGACCGGCCTAATGTTAGTTCGCTACTTTATCACGTGACCGGGGACCGCTCAACGAGACCTCCGGTCACTGCTCCAAGCACTCAGTGACCGTTGGTCGCTGGGAGCAAGGAGATGTAAAATTTCCTGGGCTCCCCGGCTCCTGCAAATGTGTCCGGTATTTTGCCAGCGGGCGCATGCGGAGCAGCCGGAAGGGTCCATGGAGGATAATCGCATCTGGATTCAAATGCGGAAGCCTCCGAGAAGATGTTTCATCTTCCCCCACTGATGCGATCGGTGAGGGGAGATGAAACTGCCACTTTTTAAAGAACTTTTACGTGATCGCCATTATGCATTGGATAACGGCGATCACGTGAACAGGAACCACATACCGCGGCTCCCCGTGACATCTCCAGGCTCTTGGCTACCTTTGGTAGCCAGTAGAGATGAGCGAACGTACTCGTCCGAGCTTGATACTCGTTCGAGTATTAGCGTGCTTGAGATGCTCGTTACTAGAGGCGAGCACCACACGATGTTCGAGTTACTTTCACTTTCATCTCTGAGACGCTAGCGCGCTTTTCTGGCCAATAGAAAGACAGGAAAGCCATTACAACTTCCCCCTGCGATGTTCAAGCCCTATACCACCCCCCTGCAGTGAGTGGCTGGCGAGATCAGGTGTCACCCGAGTATATAAATCGGCCCCTCCCGCGGCTCGCCACAGATGCATTCTGACAGAAATCAGGGAAAGTGCTGCTGATGCCGGAGCTGCTATAGGGAGAGCGTTAGGAGTGATTTTAGGTTTCAAGAACCCCAACGGTCCTTCTTAGGGCCACATCTGACTGTGTGCAGTACTGTTGAGGCTGCTTTTTGCAGTGTTGCACTTTTTTTTTTTGTATATCGGCCGTGCAGAGCATTGCGTCCTGCAGTAATTTTACATAGTCCATGGCCAGTAGTGGTGGTGAGGCAGGGACAGTGAAAGACATATCCAGTCTATATACGCAGTGGGCTTTTCCAAAAAAATTTGGGGAAAAAAATCTATTTGGGCTGCCTGTGACCGTCCTGACTGTACTGTGTCTCTGCTTGGGGGTAGTTGTCCTAATTCATACGCAGCCAGCTAAGTGTTACAGCAGGCTTGCGCAAAATTCTTTCCTGCATCTGCTGTGCGTTCCGTAAGCGAAGTCAGCCTCCAACCACAGGCCAATAAGCGGCACATTTAATTACAGCATTCTGTTTCTGCACTACTAGTAATACAGCATGCTGAGGGGTAGGGGTAGGCCGAGAGGACGTGGACGCGGGCGAGGACGCGGAGGCCCAAGTCAGGGTGTGGGCACAGGCCGAGCTCCTGATCCAGGTGTATCACAGCCGACTGCTGCGGGATTAGAAGAGAGGCACGTTTCTGGCGTCCCCACATTCATCTCACAATTAATGGGTCCACGCGGTAGACCTTTATTAGAAAATGAGCAGTGTGAGCAGGTCCTGTCGTGGATGGCAGAAAGTGCATCCAGCAATCTATCGACCACCCAGAATTCTGCACCGTCCACTGCTGCAACTCTGAATCCTCTGGCTGCTGCTCCTCCTTCCTCCCAGCCTCCTCACTTCATTACAATGACACATTCTGAGGAGCAGGCAGACTCCCAGGAACTGTTCTCGGGCCCCTGCCCAGAATGGGCAGCAAAGGTTCCGAATCCTCTCCCACTGGAGGAGTTTGTCGTGACCGATGCCCAACCTTTGGAAAGTTCCCGGGGTCCGGGGAATGAGGCTGGGGACTTCCGGCAACTGTCTCAAGAGCTTTCAGTGGGTGAGGAGGACGATGACGATGAGACACAGTTGTCTATCACTCAGGTAGTAGTAATTGGAGTAAGTCCAAGGGAGGAGCACACAGAGGATTCGGAGGAAGAGCAGCAGGACGATGAGGTGACTGACCCCACCTGGTTTGCTACGCCTACTGAGGACAGGTCTTCAGAGGGGGAGGCAAGTGCAGCAGCAGGGCAGGTTGGAAGAGGCAGTGCGGTGTCCAGGGGTAGAGGCAGGCCCAGACCGAATAATCCACCAAGTGTTTCCCAAAGCGCCCCCTCGTGCCATGCCACCCTGCAGAGGCCGAGGTGCTCAAAGGTGTGGCAGTTTTTCACTGAGAGTGCAGACGACCGACGAACAGTGGTGTGCAACCTTTGTCGTGCCAAGATCAGCCGGGGAGCCACCACCACCAGCCTCACCACCACGAGTATGCGCAGACATATGATGGCCAAGCACCCCACAAGGTGGGACGAAGGCCGTTCACCGCCTCCGGTTTGCACCGATGCCTCTCCCCCTGTGCCCCAACCTGCCACTGAGATCCAACCCCCCTCTCAGGACACAGGCATTACCGTCTCCTGGCCTGCACCCACACCCTCAACTCCGCTGACCTCGGCCCCATCCATCAATTTCTCTCAGCGCACCGTCCAGCCGTCGCTAGCGCAAGTACGCCGCCACGCACCCGCACGCTCAAGCGTTAAACGTGCTCATAGCCAAATTTATCAGCCTGGAGATGCTGCCGTATAGGGTTGTGGAAACGGAGGCTTTCAAAGGTATGATGGCGGCGGCGGCCCCGCGCTACTCAGTCCCCAGTCGCCACTACTTTTCCCGATGTGCCGTCCCAGCCCTGCGCGACCACGTCTCCCGCAACATTGTACGCGCCCTCACCAACGCCGTTACTGCCAAGGTCCACTTAACAACGGACACGTGGACAAGCACAGGCAGGCAGAGCCACTATATCTCCCTGACGGCACATTGGGTGAATTTAGTGGAGGCTGGGACAGAGTCAGAGCCTGGGACCGCTCACGTCCTACCCACCCCCAGAATTGCGGGCCCCAGCTCGGTGGTGGTATCTGAGGCGGTGTATGCTTCCTCCCCTAAACCACCCTCCACCTCCTATGCAACCTCTGTCTCGCAATCAAGATGTGTCAGCAGCAGCACGTCACCAGCAGTCGGTGTCGTGCGGCACAGCAGCACAGCGGTGGGCAAGCGTCAGCACGCCATGCTGAAACTACTCAGCTTAGGAGAGAAGAGGCACACGGCCCACGAACTGCTGCAGGGTCTGACAGAGCAGACCGACCGCTGGCTTGCGCCGCTGAGCCTCCAACCGGGCATGGTCGTGTGTGACAACGGCCGTAACCTGGTGGCGGCTCTGCAGCTCGGCAGCCTCACGCACATGCCATGCCTGGCCCACGTCTTTAATTTGGTGGTTCAGCGCTTTCTGAAAAGCTACCCACTCTTGTCAGACCTGCTCGGAAGGGTGCGCTGACTCTGCGCACATTTCCGCAAGTCCCACACGGACGCTGCCACCCTGCGCACCCTGCAACATCGGTTTCATCTGCCAGTGCACCGACTGCTGTGCGAAGTGCCCACACGGTGGAACTCTACGGTCCACATGTTGGCCAGGCTCTATGAGCAGCGTAGAGCTATAGTGGAATACCAACTCCAACATGGGCGGCGCAGTGGGAGTCAGCCTCCTCAATTCTTTTCAGAAGAGTGGGCCTGGTTGGCAGACATCTGCCAGGTCCTTGGAAACTTTGAGGAGTCTACCCAGATGGTGAGCGGCGATGCTGCAATCATTAGCGTCACCATTCCTCTGCTATGCCTCTTGAGAAGTTCCCTGCAAAGCATAAAGGCAGACGCTTTGCGCTCGGAAACAGAGGCGGGGGAAGACAGTATGTCGCTGGATAGTCAGAGCACCCTCCTGTCTATATCTCAGCGCGTTGAGGAGGAGGATGAGGAGGGGGAAGAGACAGCTTGGCCCACTGCTGAGGGTACCCATGCTGCTTGCCTGTCATCCTTTCAGCGTGTATGGCCTGAGGAGGAGGAGGAGGAGGATCCTGAAAGTGATCTTCCTAGTGAGGACAGCCATGTGTTGCGTACAGGTACCCTGGCACACATGGCTGACTTCATGTTAGGATGCCTTTCTCGTGACCCTCGCGTTACACGCATTCTGGCCACTACGGATTACTGGGTGTACACACTGCTCGACCCACGGTATAAGGAGAACCTTTCCACTCTCATACCCGAAGAGGAAAGGGGTTCGAGAGTGATGCTATACCACAGGACCCTGGCGGACAAGCTGATGGTAAAATTCCCATCCGACAGCACTAGTGGCCGAAGGCGCAGTTCCGAGGGCCAGGTAGCAGGGGAGCGCGCGGAGATCAGGCAGCATGTACAGCACAGGCAGGGGTACACTCTCTAAGGCCTTTGTCAGCTTTCTGGCTCCCCAGCAAGACTGTGTCACCGCTCCCCAGTCAAGGCTGAGTCGGCGGGAGCACTGTAAAAGGATGGTGAGGGAGTACGTAGCCGATCGCACGACCGTCCTCCGTTACGCCTCTGCCCCCCTACAACTACTGGATGTCGAAGCTGGACACGTGGCCTGAACTCGAGCTGTATGCCCTGGAGGTGCTTGCGTGTCCTGCAGCTAGCGTCTTGTCAGAGAGGGTGTTTAGTGCGGCTGGGGGAATCATCACAGATAAGCGTACCCGCCTGTCAACCGACAGTGCCGACAGGCTTACACTCATCAAGATGAACAAAGCCTGGATTTCCCCAGACTTCTCTTCTCCACCAGCGGACAGCAGCGATACCTAAACAATACGTAGGCTGCACCCGCGGATGGAAGCATTGTTCTCTATCACCATCAAAAATGTGGACCTTTTAGCTTCATCAATCTGTGTATAATATTCATCCTCCTCCTTCTGAAACCTGACGTAATCACGCCGAACGGGCAATTTTTCTTAGGCCCACAAGGCTCAGTCATATAATTTTTGTAAACAATTTTTAGACGTTTCAATGCTCATTAAAGCGTTGAAACTTGCACTTGAACCAATTTTTATTTTAACTGGGCTGCCTCGAGGCCTAGTTACAAATTAAGCCACATTAACCAAAGCGATTAATAGGTTTCACCTGCCCTCTTGGTTGGGCATGGGCAATTTTTCTGACGTACATTAGTACTATTGGTACACCAATTTTTTGGGGCCCTCGCCTACAGTGTAATCCAATTAATTTTTTGCCCACCTGCATTAAAGCTGACGTTACATCAGCTGTGCTGGGCACTGCAATGGGATATATTTATGTACCGCCGGTGGGTTCCAGGGAGCCACCCATGCTGTCGGTCCACACGGAGTTATAACTGCTTGTGTCCACTTCTAAAGAACCCCAGTCTGACTGGGGCATGCAGTGTGGGCCGAAGCCCACCTGCATTTAACATGACATTACCTCAGCTGTGATGGGCAATGCAATGGGATATATTTATGTACCGCCGGTGGCTTCCTGGCACCCACCCATGCTGTCGGTCCACACAGAGTTGTAACTGCATGTGTCCACTTCTAAAGAACCCCAGTCTGACTGGGGCATGCAGTGTGGGCCGAAGCCCACCTGCATTTAACATGACATTACCTCAGCTGTGATGGGCAATGCAATGGGATATATTTATGTACCGCCTGTGGCTTCCTGGGACCCTCCCATGCTGTCGGTCCACACAGTCTTCACAATAGGGAGTTGTACCTGCCTGTGTCTTTGAATTAAAAACCCCGGTCAGGTGTGGGCATGCAGTGTGGGCCGAAGCCCACCTGCATTTAATCTGACGTTAGCTCTGCTGTCCAGGGCACTGCAATGGGATACATTTATGTACAGCCGGTGGGTTCCAGGGAGCCACCCATGCTGTGGGTGCACACGGAATTCCCATTGCGGAGTTGTACCTGCCTGTGACTATTTATAAAAAACCGCGGTCTGACTGGGGCATGCAGACACCTTGACAGAATGAATAGTGTGTGGCACATAGGTTCCCCATTGCTATGCCCACGTGTGCAGCTCCTGATGGCGGTGGCACAGGATTATATTTCTCATTGCTTCTGTACAGCATTGTGGGCTATCGCCCCGCCCCTTTTAAAGAGGGTCGCTGCCTAGCCGTGCCAACCCTCTGCAGTGTGTGCCTGCGGTTCCTCCTCATGGCAGACGCACTTATAAATAGACATGAGGGTGGTGTGGCATGAGGGCAGCTGAAGGCTGTGCAGGGACACTTTGGTGTGCGCTGTGGACACTGGGTCTTGCAGGGGGGGGGGGTTGGGCAGCATGTAACACAGGAGAAGTGGCAGCAGAGTGTCATGCAGGCAGTGATTGTGCTTTGTTGGAGGTAGTGTGGTGCTTAGCTAAGGTATGCATTGCTAATGAGGGCTTTTCAGAAGTAAAAATTGTTGGGAGGGGGGGGCCCACTCCTGCCGCTATTGTGGCTTAATAGTGGGACCTGGGAACTTGAGATGCAGCCCAATATGTAGCCCCTCGCCTGCCCTATCCGTTGCTGTGTCGTTCCCATCACTTTCTTGAATTGCCCAGATTTTCACAAATGGAAACCTTAGCGAGCATCGGCGATATACAAAAATGCTCGGGTCGCCCATTGACTCGAAACGAACCCTCGAGCATCGCGAAAATTTCGTCCCTAGTAACGAGCACCCGAGCATTTTGGTGCTCGCTCATCTCTAGTAGCCAGGAGCAGGGAGATTTTAAATTTCTTGGGCAATATTTCAGTTTTGCGCATGCGTCCGCCATCATGCTGACGGGCGCATGCGCCGAAGCTGGGTAAGGTTCGCGGAGGAACATCCCATCAGGGAACAAATCCGGGACCTTGGGTAAGTAATCTCATCCACCCTTACGGATACGATCCGTAAGGGGAGATGAAACTTTAACTTTATAAACTTTTTTTAACTTTTAACTTTTTTTTTTTTTACTTTTTAACTTTATATGATCAGTGTTATCCGATGGATAACGGTGATCATATGACTGGAAACTGCATACAGCGGTCCCCAGTCATATCTCCCTGCACTTGGCTATCTGTGACAGCCGGGTGCAGTGAGATTTTGAATTTGCCGGGCTCGCCGGCCTTCTGCGCATGCGCGCCACATCGGCGCATGCGCAGAAGCCAGCGGGGGGTCCGGAAACCGGCCAGAAGACATGGAGGAAGCGGGGTGCGTATTTTCACCTCCCCTCATGGATCCGATCCATGAGGGGAGGTGAAACTTTTCTTTTTTTAACATCTTTGTTTACTTTTCCGCGATCGCCGTTATCCATTGGATAACGGCGATTGCGGTACCGGGGACTGCTCACCGCGGTCCCCGCTGATATCTCCTGCCTCCCGGCTACCTACAGGAGCCGGGAGCCAGGAGATTTTAAATTTCCCGTGCCGCCGGGCCTTCTGCGCATCGGCTGACGTAATGCCGCCTGGAGCGAATGTGCAGAAGGATGGCTTCGTGGTTCGGAGGACCAGGAGAGCGGGGAGTAGTGCGGCAGACCCCGGTGAGTAATTTCAGCTGCCCTGAATGGAGCTGTCACGTGCAGAGCCCGAGGGGCTTTATTCTCTGCAGCATGCATGTTTTTACGTCCTCAGAGTATGAAGTCCACTTCTGGAGGGCATAAAACCACTATGGGCTGGTAGTTAAGGGGTTAAAGGAAAGTGTTATCTAAAGTGCAAAATCTACTGTTTTCTTATAAAATTACTGCACATTTGTCAGCTCTGCTACATCCTTGTTGCTGCTAAGTTCATCTGTATTCCTATTTGTTATCACAAAAGCTTCAGTAAATCTGCATGGTCCCAGTTTACTAATACAAGCTACTGGACTTGTCTTAAGTTATTCCGCCATCATTAGACTTGTAAGTTCAGGTTGGAGTACTGGCATCCCCCGTGACAAAACAACTGTTTATTTCAGATGTATCCTTATATGTTGATCTTGCTACTGTTGATCTTGACAGCTGAGCAGAGCACCGTTTTTGCCACTGTCGGGAGGGATTACAGAGCCACCCGTGACAACCATATTGCAGACCCCGTGGTCTCACCCACTTTGGTGCGCTCAGCTCGACCATTGCACAACTACCTGCTGCCTGTACTACTGCTGCTGCAAATACCCGCTACCTGTACCAGCCTTGCTGCATCTGCCTGTCTCCTGTACCAGCTCAGCATCATCCTCCTGTACTTATTCAGCTCTGCGCCATTATCCTGTAGCTGCCGACAGCCATCTATAATCAGCTGCCTGGTGTTTGCGCCCTCCTTGTCTCCATCACTGAAACTTCAGTGGCTCGGCTATCAACTCATCTATGAAGCCGTCAAGATAGCCCCTACGTCAAACTGCTGAGTTGGTCAAGTGGGTCCACAACCCCGTGTTGTAACAATCACCCTCACTGTCAAAGTTTTTTTCTAATATCTAATTTGTGTCTCCTCCCTTTCAGTTTCATCCCATTGCTTCTAGTCTTTCCTTGTGCAAATAAGAATAGGGCTAATTCCTCTGCAATGTAACAGCCATTCAGATATTTGTAGACAGCTATTAAGTCTACTATCAGCCTTAGTTAAACATTCCCAGATCCTTTAATCACTTGTCCGTATTTACACTGCTGTAAGATCTTCAAAAGTGAGGTGGAAGGAGCCTCTTAGTCTCAGCATTTGTCTCTTTTTGTAATACTGTAGTTCCCCAGAGTTGGGTACTCCAGCACTTTCTGTGATGATTACATAGTTAAATCAGGTTTAATGTTATATATGCAAAAAGGGAAATATTATGTGTTCTGGTAATATTCTCCAGACCCTGGTGAGTACAGGTTACCTAGCAACAGTCAGGGGAGTGGTTAGCCACGTGTAGAGACAGTACAAAAGAAGAGTGGGCGGAGTTAATTTAGTCTTCCAAGTGCAGAGCTAAGTTTGAGTTTGAGAGAGGCTGGGGAGGAACAAAGAGAAAGCCAGTGCGATAGGAAGTGGAACATCAAAAGTGTGAGTAACCAAGGACAAGTTGTTCTGGAGAGTTAGCAGTAGAGATAGATAGAGTGAGAGAAGGCAAGGAGTTTGGCCAGGAGGGAACTGCAGCCAGAAGTTGGTGCAAACAAGTAAGCCAGAAACCAGTCAGCTCTTTGTAATCCCAGCCAGAAAAATAAAGCTGGAGTGTAAAGTCAGGAGGTAAAGAAGGGGAAATTCAACCCTCTCCTCTCGAGTCTAATCAAAGTGTTTTTCTAATGAGAATGGACATGGAAGCAGAGCAGAGTGGAAGCAGAAGTGATGTCAGACACGTGCCATGAGCTGAACCGCAAGCAAGGAGCAGGGATACATTGGCGCGGCACCAAAGCCACCACAAGGAGACCAAGGGAGCCAAGGAATTGTCAAATGGTTTGTTGTCTTCCTGGCGCTCGAGTTCTACACATTGCGGACTAGGTTGACAGATTATTGGAAGGGACTGGTGAGGATCCAGCAGTCATTGTGCACATTGGAATCAATGAACAAATTAGAGGTCAATGGAGGGCCCTCAAAAACAATTTCAGGGATCTAGGACCCAAGCTTAGGAAGAGGATCTCCAAGGTGGTTTTCTCCTAAATACTACCTGCACCACAAGCCACACTAGAAAGGCAATAGGAACTTAGGGAAATAAACAAGTGGCTCTGGAGTTGGTGTAAGAAGGAGGGGTTTGGGTTCCTAGAGAACTTGGCTGACTTTGCTGTCAGCTACAGGCTCTACTGTAGGGATGGGCTGCATTTCAATGGGGAGGGTGCAGCTGTGCTGGGAAGAAAATGGATAGAAGGTTGGAGGAGTGTTTAAACTAGGGAGGGGCACCAAAAGAAGTAGAGGGGTAGATAGTGTAGACAGCAACCCTGGACCAAAAAATGGGAGTGGGAATTGAGCAGGAGGTGGGGTTAGTACAATTAGAACTGGCAGTATAGCTAATGGGACCAAAGGTAGAACAATGAAAATAAAGAATAACAACCACCGTATAAATTGTATGGCAACAAATGCAAGAAGTCTGATCAGTAAAGTGGGTGAGCTCAAAGTGAGAATCTCTGAAGAAAATGACAATATAGTGGGAATTACAGAAACATGGCTTGATGATAAGTGCGATTGGGCAGTGAATTTACAGGGTTACAATCTCTTCAGAAGAGATCGTGGCAACCAGAAAGTGGAAGGGGTATGTCTGTATGTTAAATCGTACCTAATGCCGAAGCTATGAGAAGTTGTAGGTGTAGGAGATGATCATGCGGAATCTCTGTAGGTAGAAATATAGAGAACAAAGAATAACAAAATCCTGATAGGGGTTTTCTATAGGCCACCAAAAGCAACAGAAGAAACTGAGAACTTATTATTAAGGCAAATAGAAGAGGTGTCAAACCACAGTGAAGTAATTGTTATGGGGGATAACTACCTTTTCCAACTTGTGCTGGAGCCAACTAGAGGGGGGGCCACTCTGGACTTATTATTAATAGAGATGAGCGAACGTACTCGTCCGAGCTTGATATTCGTGCGAATATTAGGGTGTTCGGGATGCTCATTACTCGTAACGAGCACCACGCGGTGTTCCGGTTACTTTCAGTTTCCTCTCTGAGACGTTTGCGCGCTTTTCTGGCCAATTGAAAGACAGGGAAGGCATTACAACTTCCCCCTGTGACGTTCAAGCCCTATACCACCCCCCTGCTGTGAGTGGCTGGGGAGATCTGATGTCACCCGAGTATATAAATCGGCCCCTCCCGCGGCTCGCCACACATGCCTTGTGACTTAGCTGAGGGAAAGTGCTGCTGGTGCTGCCGTAGGGAGAGCGTTAGGAGTCAGTGTAGGCTTCAAGAACCCCAACGGCCCTTCTCAGGGCCACATCTACTAGTGTGCAGTACTGTGTTAGCACAGTAATTTTTTTTTTTTTTGTCCAAAATTGGATCTGCAGAGCAGTGCGCCCAGCAATAGGGAAGTGGGGGTTAGGCAGGGAGAGTGTTAGGAGTTAGTGTAGGCTTCAAGAACCCCAACGGTCCTTTCTAGGGCCACTTCTATCCGTGTGCAGTACTGTCCAGGCTGCTGTTAGCAGTGTTGCATTTTTTTTTTTTCTTCTCAAAACCGGCTGTGCAGAGCATTGCACCCGGCATTAATACTACAGGGATAGAATTGTGTAGGCAGGGCCAGAAGACATTTATTATTCATTGAATATACGCAGTGGGGTCTTCCCTTTGCTAAAAAGGAAAAGAAATTATATTTGGCCAGCCTGTGTCAGTCCTAAGGTCTGCGTGTACGTGTGTGCTGCGTGTACAACGTACAAAAATCAGACGCAACCAGCTACGCTTTACTGCAGCCTAGCGCCATTGTCTTTCCTGACTGGCAAATACCTGCTGTGCTAGAGTTAATAACTCTGCTACACTATAGTTGTGTGACACTTTTTGAGGGCCACACCACAGATATTAAACTTCTTGTTCATTGAATATACGCAGTGGGTGCTTCCCTAAGCTAAAAAGGAAAAGAAATTATATTTGGCCTGCCTGTGTCAGTCCTAAGGTCTGCGTGTACGTGTGTGCTGCGTGTACTACGTACAAAAATCAGACGCAACCAGCTACGCTTTACTGCAGCCTAGCGCCATTGTCTTTCCTGACTGGCAAATACCTGCTCTGCTAGAGTTAATAACTCTGCTACACTATAGTTGTGTGACACTTTTTGAGGGCCACACCACAGATATTAAACTTCTTGTTCATTGAATATACGCAGTGGGTGCTTCCCTAAGCTAAAAAGGAAAAGAAATTATATTTGGCCTGCCTGTGTCAGTCCTAAGGTCTGCGTGTACGTGTGTGCTGCGTGTACTACGTACAAAAATCAGACGCAACCAGCTACGCTTTACTGCAGCCTAGCGCCATTGTCTTTCCTGACTGGCAAATACCTGCTCTGCTAGAGTTAATAACTCTGCTACACTATAGTTGTGTGACACTTTTTGAGGGCCACACCACAGATATTAAACTTCTTGTTTTTCATTGAATACACGCAGTGGGGTCTTCCCTTTGCAAAAAAGCGAAAACATTATATTTGGCCTGCAGGCTTGCGCCAATTTATTTCCTGCCTGGGAAATCAAATCACTGGTAATACAGCATGCTGAGGGGTAGGGGTAAGCCTAGAGGACGTGGACGTGGCCGAGGACGCGGAGGGCCAAGTGAGGGTGTGGGCACAGGCCGAGCTCCTGATCCAGGTGTGTCGCAGCCGACTGCTGCGCGATTAGGAGAGAGGCACGTTTCTGGCGTCCCCACATTCATCGCCCAATTAATGGGTCCACGCGGGAGACCTTTATTAGAAAATGAGCAGTGTGAGCAGGTCCTGTCCTGGATGGCAGAAAGTGCTTCGAGCAAGCTATCATCCACCCACAGTTCTGCGCCGTCCAGTGCTGCAAATCCGAATCCTCTGTCTGCTGCTCCTCCTTCCTCCCAGCCTCCTCACTCCACTACAATGACACCAGCTCAGGAGCGGGAACACTCCCAGGAACTGTTCTCGGGCCCCTGCTTAGATTGGGCAGGAGTGGTTCCTCTCCCACCAGAGGAGTTTATCGTCACTGATGCCCAACCATTCGAAAGTTCCCGGGGTCCGGGGGAAGAGGCTGGGGACTTCCGCCAACTGTCTCAAGAACTTTCTGTGGGTGAGGAGGACGATGACGATGAGACACAGTTGTCTTGCAGTGAGGTAGTAGTAAGGGCAGTAAGTCCAAGGGAGCAGCGCACAGAGGATTCGGAGGAAGAGCAGCAGGACGATGAGGTGACTGACCCCACCTGGTGTGCAACGCCTACTCAGGACAGGTCTTCAGAGGGGGAGGCAAGGGCATCAGCAGGGCAGGTTGCAAGAGGCAGTGCGGTGGCCAGGGGTAGAGGCAGGGCCAGACCGAATAATCCACCAAGTGTTTCCCAAAGCACACCCTCGCGCCATGCCACCCTGCAGAGGCCGAGGTGCGCTAAGGTCTGGCAGTTTTTCACAGAGACGCCTGACGACCGACGAACAGTGGTGTGCAACCTTTGTCGCGCCAAGATCAGCCGGGGAGCCACCACCAACAGCCTCACCACCACCAGCATGCGCAGACATATGATGGCCAAGCACCCCACAAGGTGGGACGAAGGCCGTTCACCGCCTCCGGTTTGCACCGCTGCCTCTCCCCCTGTGCCCCAACCTGCCACTGAGATCCAACCTCCCTCTCAGGACACAGGCACAACCGTCTCATGGCCTGCACCCACAGCCTCACCTCCGCTGTCCTCGGCCCCATCCACCAATGTCTCAAACCGCACAGTCCAGCCGTCGCTAGCGCAACTGTTGGAGCGCAAGCGCAAGTACGCCACCACGCACCCGCACGCTCAATCGTTAACCGTCCACATAGCCAAATTTATCAGCCTTGAGATGCTGCCGTATAGGGTTGTGGAAACGGAGTCCTTCAAAGCTATGATGGCGGCGGCGGCCCCGCGCTACTCAGTTCCCAGTCGCCACTACTTTTCCCGATGTGCCGTCCCAGCCCTGCACGACCATGTCTCCCGCAACATTGTACGCGCCCTCACCAATGCGGTTAGTGGCAAGGTCCACTTAACTACGGACACGTGGACAAGCACAGGCGGGCAGGGCCACTACATCTCCCTGACGGCACATTGGGTGAATTTAGTGGAGGCTGGGACCGAGTCAGAGCCTGGGACCGCTCACGTCCTACCCACCCCCAGAATTGCAGGCCCCAGCTCGGTGGTGGTATCTGCGGCGGTGTATGCTTCTTCCACTAAAGCACCCTCCTCCTCCTCCTCCTCCTCCTCCTCAACCTCTGTCTCACAATCTAGATGTGTCAGCAGCAGCAGGACGTCGCCAGCAGTCGGTGTCGCGCGGCGTGGCAGCACAGAGGTGGGCAAGCGTCAGCAGGCCGTGCTGAAACTACTCAGCTTAGGAGATAGGAGGCACACGGCCCACGAACTGCTGCAGGGTCTGACAGAGCAGACGGACTGTTGGCTTGCGCCGCTGAGCCTTCAACCGGACATGGTCGTGTGTGACAACGGGCGTAACCTGGTGGCGGCTCTGCAGCTCGGCAGCCTCACGCACGTGCCATGCCTGGCCCACGTCTTTAATTTGGTGGTTCAGCGCTTTCTGAAAAGCTACCCACGCTTGTCAGACCTGCTCGTAAAGGTGCGCCGGCTCTGCGCACATTTCCGCAAGTCCCACACGGACGCTGCCACCCTGCGCACCCTGCAACATCGCTTTAATCTGCCAGTGCACCGACTGCTGTGCGACGTGCCCACACGGTGGAACTCTACGCTCCACATGTTGGCCAGGCTCTATGAGCAGCGTAGAGCTATCGTGGAATACCAACTCCAACATGGGCGGCGCAGTGGGAGTCAGCCTCCTCAATTCTTTTCAGAAGAGTGGGTCTGGTTGGCAGACATCTGCCAGGTCCTTCGAAACTTTGATCAGTCTACCCAGGTGGTGAGCGGCGATGCTGCAATCATTAGCGTCACCATTCCTCTGCTATGCATCTTGAGAAGTTCCCTGCAAACCATAAAGGCAGCCGCTTTGCGCTCGGAAACAGAGCCGGGGGAAGACAGTATGTCGCTGGATAGTCAGAGCACCCTCCTGTCTATATCTCAGCGCGTTCAGGAGGAGGAGGAGGAGGAGGAGGAGGATGAGGAGGAGGGGGAAGAGACAGCTTGGCCCACTGCTGACGGTACCCATGCTGGTTGCCTGTCATCATTTCAGCGTGTATGGCCGGAGGAGGAGGAGGAGGAGGATCCTGAAAGTGATCTTCCTAGAGCGAACAGCCATGTGTTGCGTACAGGTACCCTGGCACACATGGCTGACTTCATGTTAGGATGCCTTTCTCGTGACCCTCGCATTCAACGCATTCTGGCCACTACGGATTACTGGGTGTACACACTGCTCGACCCACGCTATAAGGAGAACCTTCCCAGTCTCATTCCCGAAGAGGAAAGGGGTTCGAGAGTGTTGCTATACCACAGGACCCTGGAGGACAAGCTGATGGTAAAATTCCCATCCGACAGCGCTAGTGGCAGAAGGCGCAGTTCCGAGGGCCATGTAGCAGGGGAGGTGCGTAGATCGAGCAGCATGTACAGCCCAGACAGTGCAACAGTCTTTAAGGGCCTGGCCAGCTTTATGGCTCCCCAGCAAGACTGTGTCACCGCTCCCCAGTCAAGGCTGAGTCGGCGGGAGCACTGTAAAAGGATGGTGAGGGAGTACGTAGCCGATCGCACGACCATCCTCGGTGACGCCTCTGCCCCCTACAACTACTGGGTGTCGAAGCTGGACACGTGGCCTGAACTAGCGCTGTATGCCCTGGAGGTGCTTGCTTGTCCTGCGGCTAGCGTGTTGTCGGAGAGGGTGTTTAGTGCGGCTGGGGGAATCATCACAGATAAGCGTACCCGCCTGTCAACCGACAGTGCCGACAGGCTAACACTCATCAAGATGAACAAAGCCTGGATTTCCCCAGACTTCTCTTCTCCACCAGCGGACAGCAGCGATACGTAAGCAATACGTAGGCTGCACCCGCGGATGGAAGCTACGTTCTCTCTCACCATCCAAAACGGGGACATTTCTGCTTCATCAATCTGTGTCTAATATTCCTCCTCCTCCTCCTCCTGCTCCTCCTCCTGAAACCTCACGTTATCACGCTGAACGGGCAATTTTTCTTAGGGCCACAAGGCTCACTCATAATTTTTCTAAACAATTTTTAGATGTTTCAATGCTCTGAAAAGCGTTGGAACTTTAACTTGAACCAATTTTTCGTTAAACTGGGCTGCCTCCAGGCCTAGTTACCACTTAAGCCACATTAACCAAAGCGATTAATGGGTTTCACCTGCCCTCTTGGTTGGCCATGGCCAATTTTTTTCAGGTACATTAGTACTGTTGATACAGCAATTTTTGTGGGCCCTCGCCTACAGTGTAATCAAATAAATTTTTAGCCCACCTGCATTAAGCACGACATTACTACCTCAGCTGTGTTGGGCAATGCAATGGGATATTTCTATGTACCGCCGGTGGCTTCCTGGCACCCACCCATGCTGTAGGTGCACACGGAGTTTTTACTACATCTGTACACTTGAAAAGAACCCCAGTCTGACTGGGGCATGCAGTGTGGGCCGAAGCCCACCTGCATTAAGCACGACATTACTACCTCAGCTGTGTTGGGCACTGCAATGGGATATTTTTATGTACCGCCGGTGGGTTCCAGGAAGCCACCCATGCTGTCGGTCGACAGGGACTTCACAATAGGGAGTTGTACCTGCCTGTGTCTATGAATTAAAAAGCCCGGTCTGACTGGGGCATGCAGAGACACCTTGACAGAATGAATAGTGTGTGACACATAGGTTCCCCATGGCTATGCCCACGTGTGCAGCTCCTGATGGCGGTGGCACAGGATTCTATTTCTCATTGCTTCTGTACAGCATTGTGGGCTATCGCCCCGCCACTCTTAAAGAGGGTCGCTGCCTAGCCGTGCCAACCTCTGCAGTGTGTGCCTGCGGTTCCTCCTCATGGCAGACGCACTTCTAAATAGACATGAGGGTGGTGAGGCATTAGGGCAGCTGAAGGCTGCGCAGGGACACTTTGGTGTGCGCTGTGGGGGGGAGGGGGGGCGGTTGGGCAGCATGTAACACAGGAGAAGTGGCAGTGGAGTTTCATGCAGGCAGTGATTGTGCTTTGTTGGAGGTAGTGTGGTGCTTAGCTAAGGTATGCCATGCTAATGAGGGCTTTTCAGAAGTAAAAGTTTTTGGGAGGGGGGGGGGGGGGGGCCCACTCTTGCTGCTATTGTGGCTTAATAGTGGGACCTGTGAACTTGAGATGCAGACCAACATGTAGCCCCTCGCCTGCCCTGTCCATTGCTGTGTCGTTCCCATCACTTTCTTGAATTGCCCAGATTTTCACACAAGGAAACCTTAGCGAGCATCGGCGAAATACAAAAATGCTGGGGTCGCCCATTGACTTCAATGGGGTTCGTTATTCGAAACAAACCCTCGAGCATCGCGAAAAGTTCGTTCTGAGTAACGAGCACCCGAGCATTTTGGTGCTCGCTCATCTCTAATTATTAACTAACAAACCGGACTGAATAATGGGGGTGCAGCTGCAGGGACACTTAGGAAATAGTGACCACAATATAATTAAATTCCAGCTGTCATTCAATAAGAAGCCTTATCAGGGAGCAACAAAAAAACTAAACTTCAGCAAAGCAAAATTTGATTAGCTCAGAATTACTCTTGCGAACATAAATTTGGACAGCGTCCTCAAAAATAGTGGCAGCAGCAATGGTGTATTCAGAGAATAAAAAGAAACTTTATTTCTCCATATTAAAATACAGGCAATGTTTCGACCTTCTTGTTTTTTTTAAAGCCTGCATCAATATCACAGTGCACAGCTTATATACACTAATGACATGTTGCAACATCAATCCAAGCTTGGTACACACCCCCACAATAACACCTGTGAAATAAAACATACCATGAGGTCCATCCTCCAGATTACCTGCTCAATGTCAGTACAAATGTATATCGGCGTCTTAAACCCATAGTGCGCATGCGCGAGATGACAAGCAGTCTCACGCAAAGAGACTGGGCCGTACACCAACTGCGCATGCGCACTGTGATATTGATGCAGGCTTGAAAAAGACCCGAAGGTCGAAATGTTGCCCGTATTTTAATATGGAGCAATAAAGTTTTTTTATTCTCTAAATACACCGTTGTTGCTGCCACTATTTGTATTAGCTAGACTTTGTAAGGAGTTGGAGGTCCATAACTCCTGGCGTGTGACTTTGCAATCTTCATCATTCCTCCTCATGTACGAGGTATTCAAGTGAGTGCTGCTGGATTTCTTTACTTATTGAGCGTCCTCAATAGCAAAGACTACAAATGGGAGAAGTTTAAAAACACCCTAATTACATCATGTGAGCAGTTCATACCCTTTAAAAATAAAAAAAACTAATGTGGCTCGACAAGGCTGTGAGGAGGGAAATAAGTGAATGGCTGTGATTGGCTGAAGGCGCACGTGTTAGCAATCACACCCATTCAATGATGTCATTGAATAGTGTGATTGGCTGAAGCCACGTGTGCTTTAGCCAATCACAGCCATTCAATGATGTCATGGCTGCCGGCGTGTGTATTAGCTTTCTGGAAGCGGGGATTTCAAGCCCCACATTCAGAAAGCTATGCTGCGGCGGGGACGAGCAGCGAGCGACAGCCTGCCGGAGCGAGCGACATCCTGCCGGAGCGCGACAGAACGCCGTGGGAGGTGAGTAATAAAATTTTTTTTTTTTTCTCCACTGAATACCGGCGTATAAGGTGACAGTTGGGGGGTCGTCTTATACGCCCCGTCGCCTTATACGCCGGTATATACGGTAAGGAAAAGATCAAAACTGCCAAGGAGGAGGCAGAGAGACTGATTGCTAAATAGTGCAAAAATAACCCTAAACTATTCTTTAATTATATAAATGGTAAAAGGATTTGCACTGAAAGCACTGGCCCTCTAACAAATAATGCAGGAAAAACCATAGAAGACTATGGGGGGAAAGTCAAATCTATTAAATAGCTTTTTCTCATGTGTATTCACAAAGGAAAAAGAAATGCCACACGAGATGCAGGGGAATAAAATGAATCCCCTGCTAAAAATTGCAAACCTAATGCAGGAGGAAGTGCTGAGCCAGTTAAGAAGGGTTAAAATCGATAAATCATGAGGCCTGGATGAAATACACCCAAGGGTTCTAAGGGAACTAAGTAGTGTGATAGATAGACCGCTATTTCTTATATTTAGGGACACCATTGAGACCAGGGTTGTACCATTGGATTGGCGCATTGTCAGTGTGGTCCCAATATTCAAATAGGGATCTAAAAAAGACCCTGGTAACTACAGGCCAGTAATTCTCTCTTCAATAATTGGAAAAATATTCAAGGGGTTTCTGCGACACGCCATACTAGAATACCTCAAGGAAAACAATGGTATAACTCCTCATCAGCATGGGTTCATGAGGGGTCGGTCATGTCAGACCAATTTGACCAGCTTCTACAAAAAAGTAAATTCTAGGTTGGACCTGGGAAAGTCTATTGATCTTACATATTTGAATTTTTCTAAAGGATTTGACATTGTGCCGCATAATAGGTTAATATATAAAATGAGGCAGCTCGGTCTGGGCGAAAACATATGTACCTGGGTAAATAACTGGTTCAGAGATAGAAAGCAGAAGGTGGTAATTAATGGTTCGTACTCTGATTGGGCCACCGTTGCTAGTGGGGTGATATATAAAATGAGGCAGCTCGGTCTGGGTGAAAATGTGTGTATCTGGGTAATAAACTGTCACAGGGATAGAAAGCAGAGGGTGGTAATAAATGGCTCATACTCTGATTGGGCCACCGCTACTAGCGGGCTGCCACAGGCTTCAGTATTGGGCCCCATTCTGTTCAATATATATTTATTAATGGCCTGATAAAGACTACACAGTAAAATATCAATATTTGCAGACGATACGAAATTATACAAGGTAATTAATACAAAGGAGGATATTTCGCTGCTACAAACAGACTTAGATAAGTTGGGGGTTTGGGTTGAAAATGCAAATTAAGTTCAATATTGATACATGGAAGGTTATGCACATGGGCAGAAGAAATGGATGCCACCAATATACACTTAATGGGGTACAGCTAGGGCAAAGTAAGATGGAAAATGACCTGGGGGTACTAGTTGACTGTAGACTTAATTGGAGTAGTCAATGCCAGTCAGCTGCTGTGAAAGCAAATAAAGTCTTGGGGTGTATTAAAAAGAGGTATAGGGGCGAGGGACAAGAACATTATTCTTCTACTATATAACACAATTGTATATAAGTCTTGAAAAAGACTGCACAGAGGTCAAAATGTTGCAGTCTGTATATTACTGAGAAAAAAGTTTTTTATCAAGCTATACCCACTCCGAGTGATTGGGTCAATCATCTATCGACCATCACTCTGTAGTTGGCTATTATATCTGGCAGAGCTTTGATCAATCTCTGCACTGATACTGACATTACCAATCAGACTCTCTCATATACTCATGATGGACATAGCTCCTATTTAAGAGCTGTTCACCTCATGTGCTTGGGCCAATTATATCTGAAATCGGTCCAAGAGATATCAATTTAACCATTGGGATCTGAGAGATTTCTTCTCTTTGTGTGTGATATATGTGAGTCTGTTTGTGTAGGCCCGTGAGATTTTAACCATTACTAATAAAGTATTGTAGTTTCAGTTTGTCTATTACTGTGAAGGGGTCTTGGAGTTAGGTAGAAATCAAACGTTGATTCAGGGATTATTCTGACTGCCATTATGGAGTTGGGAAGGAATTTTTTCTTCCAAAGGAGCTAAATTGGCATCTGCCTGTTCAAACAGGTTGAACTAGATGGACATTGTCTTCATTCAGCCTAGCATACTATGTTACTAAGTTGTCTTCATCTATCCCATGTAAATGTAACTCAAATTATGTAACTGCTGCCAAATATGGAACTCTCTCTCTCTCCCTCCCAATAAAGTGTTAAAGTGTTTTACCAGCTGAAAACCTGCTTCCTGGAGTACCTTCCTACCATCTACACCATCCACAATAACTGCAATGTGATACCACACTACACGCTTCAAAGGCAAGGAATACTACCGCCATTTTTGTTTAGTCCTCCACTTTTTGTATTTATTATTTTTATTCGGAACGGGTCCCTACTAGAGATGAGCGAACACGTTCGGCTCCGCCCCTTTTTCGCCCGAACACCGAACTTTGCGAACACTTCAGTGTTCGGGCGAAAAAGTTCGGGGGCCGCCGTGGCAGCGCGGGGGGGGGTGCGGCGGGGAGTGGGGGGGAGAGGGAGAGAGAGAGGGCTCCCCCCTGTTCCCCGCTACTGCCGCCCGCGCCGCCGCGCATCTCCCCGCCCCCCGTCGGCACCCGGACACTTACGCGCGAACACTGCAGTGTTCGGCAAAGCCGGTGTCCGGGTGCGGATGTGTCCGTAACGGACACGTTCGCTCATCCCTAGTCCCTACGCATATACGAACTGGCATCACGACAAATAACATCTTACCCTCCCTGATCCAGTGAGCAGCACGCAATAAGAACTGTCAAATTTGCCACTGCATGTGGCATTCCACGCCTGGTGAAGATCTTTTCCATGACTTAGTGGAGCAGTAGAGCCACCATGATTTCCACCAAATTTTCTGCGGCTTAACCCCTTATCGATGGTCTGTGCCCAGTCCTGCCCGCTGCAATGCCTCTCCTGTACTACACTCATAAATGTCACTTTTCTTTCTCCCCAAGCCTATGTCACTCCCCTCACAATACACAATGCTCTGATATGATTGGTCCTCCACCATTCAATTGTGCAGGGCTAATGGGTTGCCATCGCTGGTCTTGTGGAAGAAATGATATAATGCACTGCGGTATAGAAATACAGCAATGTAATATCTGAGCAATCATAGGATTGTAGTTTTAGGTCCCTATGGGGACACACAAGAAGGTCATACAAATGGTGAAAAATATATACAGTTTTCCATTTTTTATTGTAAAAAAATGTGTTTGCTATTGCTGTATCCATAACAAGCCAAACATTTTTCTTATCCTTCAAGATAAACACTATAAAAAAGAAGAAAAAACAACAGAGCCAAAATGATGTTTTTGTTCATTTCGCCTTCCAAAAAAACTCAATAAAAGTGATCATAAAGATTATCTAAATTAGTACTAATTAAAACTATAGCTTGTCATACAAAACTAAGGCTTCAAACAGTTCCACTGAAGGAAAAGTAAAAAGGTTCTTGATGCTTTGAATGCAGTTATACCAAAAATAAATAATTTTCCAAGAAGGGATTTTATTTGTATAAAACTGGAAAAAAAATTAAAAAATCTAATTTTCATATCATTATAATCATACTGACCCGCCAAAAGAAATGTCAGGCTGCTGTGTCTTTGGCTGCTGCTGTGACTGCTCTCTGGTTCCTTAGAGCCTCAGTAGTTGTCTCTTTGACATAAGCCTGAACTTTGATGATAAGTCACCTGTGCAGAAAGAGCTAAAACCTTGTAGAACAGAGACACTGCTTCTGCGTTCTGGATTGGCTTATTCAAGGACCCCATGAAACTTCCACTGTGCCATAAAAGATGTGAAATCGTGTACGATTTAAAATGTGTAACATCTTACTTCAACCAGCTTACATATTCCAGTGAGCGCCATCACCTCTATTCCCTAAGTAACTGAGTAAGTTTCCCAGGAGAGAAAGAGTGGTTTTTGTGCAATTACCTCTTTCTGTTGGTTACCACTGCATGGACTGCTTTATTTGTTAGTTTCCATGATATCTAGAACCAGCTATAAAAAAAACCTCAAAATCTACATTAACCATGGGATTTTCAACATTTATTTTAAAGACCCCTAGTTTCACTTTCCATTAATCTCCTGACAATCGTACAATCATGTGCTTGAGATTTAATGCCATGCTCTACCCGTGTCGCCCCCTTCCTATCCCCCTTTCCAAATTCAGTATAAAAAAAGAAACTGTATTTGGAACTATACACCTCTTGATTATGATATGTGAGGGTGCTAGCAGGGCGGTCTCATGTTAAGTTAGTCTGGCAGCTGAAAGATGTTTGGTTTGTGCTCTATGCAGTATTTTGTATGACCACTTGAGGGAACATGATGTTAAGGGGCCCACACCACCTCTGGTACCTGCATGAAACTTGTTGAAAAACAGGAGGGCAAAAAACTGTCCGTTTCAATCTGCAATCATAAGAACTGAACAAATGATGGTTAACTGCCGGTTCATTAAGGGACTACTAACCCTTACGCCATTTGGGGTATATTCAATTGCTGCTTATAATACTGTAAGCATGTCTACTCGTTGACTGGGCAGGTTTCTGACATCAAAAATCTACTTTTTAAAAAAAAATGTAACACCCTTAAAGTAAAATCCTTGCTGTTAATTGGAAATAAGATACACTTTAAATAAAACATTTTTCATTAGTTTGACTAATGTACTTATCAGGCTTGTCAAGTATACAATTAACTAATTTTAGCATTATAACTCAATTATATTCAAAATAAGAAGAGCTCAATATTTTGAATACACCACATACTTTGCTTGTTATATATGTGTGTGTGTGTGTGTGAATTTAGGATTATTAGTTCGCGCAAACAGTCTCAGAAATGGTGTGCCTCGTTTTGGTAATATATATTCATTCAGGTGAGAGACCTGAAACTGGAATCTAAGAGTGACCCTCCCCCTTACACTACTACAAAATATATATATAGAGAGCGCTGCGGAATAAGTTGGTGCTATACAAATACATATTTATTATTATTATATACATACATTCCCTGAAATGGAGATACACTCCTCCTCTAGGCTGGTCTGTGTTGAGAAGAGGCCAAACCATTTTCATCACTCCCTTTCCTTACATCACCTAGCTCCACCCTTTGTGGTTTGGCTCAGTGTTTGATCGTTTCTCTCTCATTTTATCTTCAGCTATCGCATAGTATACATACCATGTAACACAATATAACTTACACACGGCCCTTCACACTCACTCACACACACAAAAAAATCACAAAAATGACAGATTCACATTTATGATCAGAACAGACAAATATGACATCCTAATTCTCTTGTGCAAAATATAACAAATTTTCAATTCACATATCTTTACACAGACAAGCAGGCACTCTACAGCACAGTACCCCACCCTATATATATAAAGCTGAAAGCCCTCACTGACTGACTGACTGACTGACTGACTGACTGACTGACTGACTGACTCACTGACTGACTCACTGACTCACTGACTCACTGACTGACTCACTGACTGACTCACTGACTGACTCACTGACTCACTGACTGACTCACTGACTGACTCACTGACTCACTGACTGACTCACTGACTGACTCACTGACTCACTGACTCACTGACTGACTCACTGACTCACTGACTGACTCACTGACTCACTGACTCACTGACTCACTGACTGACTGACTTGCCAAAAGTTCTCCAACTTCCCCATGTCATAGAAACATGAATTTTGGCACGAGCATAGATTATCTCCAAAATAGGAAAAGTAATTGGGTCCCAACTCGATTATTCAATTCTAGCGCAAAAGAATTGGCGTCGAAATTTAACGTACATAATCTAAATCTCTCACTTCCCAATGTCATAGAAACTTAAAATTTGGCACAGGCATTGAATATGTCATTAATAGGAAAAGCTAATGGGTCCCAACTCCATTATTCAATTCTATGCGCAAAAGAATTAGCGTCCAAATTTTACGTACATAATCTAAATGTCTCACTTCCCAATGTGATAGAAACATGAAATTTGGCACGAGCATTGATTGTGTCATTAATATGAAAAGTTAATGGGTCCCAACTCGATTATTCAATTCTATGCGCAAAAGAATTAGCGTCCAAATTTTACGTACGGAATCTAATTTTCTCACTTTCCGGTGTCATAGAAACGTGAAATTTGGCACGAGCATTGATTATGTCATACATAGGAAAAGTTAATGGGTCCCAACTCGATTATTCAATTCTATGCGCAAAAGAATTAGCGTCGAAATTTTACGTGCAGAATGTAATTTTTTCACTTTCCGGTGTCATAGAAACGGGAAATTTGGCACGAGCATTGATTATGTCATAAATAGGAAAAGCTAATGGGTCCCAACTCGATTATTCAATACTAGCGCAAAATGAATTGGCGTCGAACTTTTACGTGCGGAATGTAATTTTTTCACTTTCCGGTGTCATAGAAACGGGAAATTTGGCACGAGCATTGATTATGTCATAAATAGGAAACGCTAATGGGTCCCAACTCGATTATTCAATTCTATGCGCAAAAGAATTAGCGTCCAAATTTTACGTGTGGAATGTCATTTTCTCAATTTCCGGTGTCATAGAAACAGGAAATTTGGCAGGAGCATTGATTATGTCATAAATAGAAAAAGCTAATGGGTCCCAACTCGATTATTCAATACTAGCGCAAAAGAATTGGCGTCGAAATTTTACGTGCGGAATGTAATTTTTTCACTTTCCGGTGTCATAGAAACGGGAAATTTGGCACGGGCATTGATTATGTCATAAATAGGACACGCTAATGGGTCCCAACTCGATTATTCAATTCTATGCGCAAAAGAATTAGCGTCCAAATTTTACGTGTGGAATGTCATTTTCTCACTTTCCGGTGTCATAGAAACGGGAAATTTGGCACGAGCATTGATTATGTCATAAATAGGAAAAGATAATGGGTCCCAACTCCATTATTCAATTCTATGCGCAAAAGAATTAGCGTCCCAATTTTACGTGCGGAATGTAATTTCTTCACTTTCCGGTGTCATAGAAACAGGAAATTTGGCACGAGCATTGATTATGTCATAAATATTAAACGCTAATGGGTCCCAACTTGATTATTCAATTCTATGCGCAAAAGAATTAGCGTCCAAATTTTACGTACGGAATCTAATTTTCTCACTTTCCGGTGTCATAGAAACGTGAAATTTGGCACGAGCATTGATTATGTCATAAATAGGAAAAGTTCATAGGTCCCAACTCGATTATTCAATTCTAGCGCAAAAGAATTGGCGTCGAAATTTTACATGCGGAATGTAATTTTTTCACTTTCCGGTGTCATAGAAACAGGAAATTTGGCACGAGCATTGATTATGTCATAAATAGGAAAAGCTAATGGGTCCCAACTCAATTATTCAATTCTATGCGCAAAAGAATTAGTGTCCAAATTTTATGTACGTAATCTAATTCTCTCACTTCCTGATGTCATTTTATATAAAGGAAACATCGCATGGTTGCCTCCACGTGGTGTTTCCTGGGTAATGCAGAGAACTATGCCAAATGGTGAACATATGTTTTTCCTTAGTATCTCTAAAGTAACCACGACTTCATAAGATTTTCTGTGTGAACACCAGATAAACACCAGTACCAAATTAACTCGGGCGAAGCCGGGTATATCAGCTAGTAGTAGAATATACTTGCCCCACCTTACAAACTGCAAATTCCCACACACTGGGGTTTTAATCATTCATATACGAACCGATAAGTTTATCATGTGAAGTAGAAACTGGGATTGTATTTACTGTACATAGGACTGCCAACAGCGAACAAAACACATACAGATGTAAAAACCCGTGATACATAAGAGTTTTTTTATGTTTTGTCCAGTATTGGTTATCCAGTCAAACACAGCACAACATATGCCCAATTTCCACTTACTTCTTATTCACCACTTCAGCTAGCAACTATTATCCTTAAAGCCATCCCATCTATTCACTGCTGACCCTTTTCTATCCTTCAATATTCAAGCATTATTATATCTCTAACTTCTCTTTCCTTAGTCCTTTAGCTATTTTACAAACATCACCCATCATATTTTCTTGTGAGTTTCCCAGAACTCATCTTAAATTTTCCCCACAACTCACCACACAGGTTAGGCTTATAACACTAATAAGCACTTACAGTTTTGCCTCTGCTTTTATTGTCATAATTGGAAAAACCTTTAAATTATCATTGAGATTCTCTTCTGCAACTTGTGGCACAGATCTTTACTTTTGCACTACAATGTTGTCCTCAACAGAGTCTGTTTTTTGCGGCACTACCACGACTGGAAAGAAAGCTCTATGCTGGCACACAAATTTCAGACAGACACTTTCTGTCTGCATCCACTAGTTCAAGTAAAATGCTCTGAGTTAATGTGTGGAACCATGCATTTTTAGTGCCACCTTTTGAATATACTTTCTCTAAAAGAACAAAGAGAAGACTCATCAACCACATCTTGACTAACAAGGGAATCTCTCTCACCATATGGACACACCACATTGTTTTAACCAGCAAACTTCTATATCTTTAAGTAGCAATGTTCATACTTAATTTTGCCAATTATTGCTCTCCATACACCATCACATATGGATTTATTTAATTGCTACTATAACCCTCATCCAATCTTTCTTACATCAACTTTCTTTTTGCCTTTCAAGACAAATTACACTACCCACACTCTGTTTCTTAGTCCTAAATCTTCACTTACACAGTCCGAACACCATTCACTACTACAGAGACAATATAGACAACCATACCTCAACCTTTACACCATCAGGACATTACTTCACAGACAACATAAAAAACATAGAGTTCTTAGTTCTTCATAGTTCTTTTGACACAGACTTATAATATTTCAACTCACCCGGACTTGGGGTGAGGGAGAGATGACATAGGTACAAGAATAAAACTTCCTACCTATTTCAGCTCATTATCTGTCCGTTTCTGCTTAGAAGTCACCTTGAGGTCTGGAAAAGATGAAATGCATCTCTGTGTTCTGGCTTGAAGAACCAATTTTGTTAGCGCAAGTTGCACTGTTCAATATACTGTGGATGCCATATTAGATATGATTAATGTACAAGTTCGGAGATCCCCAATGAAAAACACATCATTATAGGGTTTATACCACAAGATATTTGCCTTTATTTAGGTGGAAAAAGGTTAATATAGTATTCTAACAAAGGAAGGTGGGACATTCAGATACCTTACAACCTTTTTGTGTGCTGGTAGGTCATTCTCTTAGGGAATGTTTATGATGTCATCAGAAGTGGTAACTTTACACCAACATGCTCAGTAGATTCCAATGCCACAGACTGTGTTATTTCTTTGAAGCTCCTCAATTGGTATCGTCTGCTGATAAAAGTTTAACCTGTTTATGGAAGCAATACATTGCTCTCTCATTTCATATGGGGGGATGGTTGCTTACACAAGAGGTCCTCCATCTACACAGCTGAACAACAGATAATACACATAAAATGGCGACCATCTCTGTCATCTCCAACACTTGTGTCTTTGTTGCTGTCAGATAGAAAGTAGAGCTGGCTTGAAGGGACATCAGGTTTGGGAAAACAAACAGGTTCTCAGCATCGGGGTGATTTATTAGCCACTGCACACAGGATTGCTTGAAAGTTTACATAATGCATCTGTAATTACAGCAGGACAGAGTGGAAGGCAGCATGGCTGCAGCCATTACTCCCCCGTTTCTCGCTCTCCATCTCTCTCCACTCTGATTGATATCATTACCGACTCACTCCATACTCCCTCTTGACTTCTGCCTTTTGACACTGTGAAAATTTTTAGCTGTGCACCACAAAATGAGCCAGAAACCCTCTCATTTTTTCCTCACTCCAGGGGCTTATCATAGCTCAGCTCCAACTAAGTGATTTATGACCGTGAACTGCCTAATCACCATTACCTATTCAGTTCCCTATCCTGACTCCCTCTTTTTATTAAACGAAGTTCAGCATAACTACCCTTTGTTAAATGAACTGGTAGTTAGGACAGTTGCTCTTAATTTGCAGGTAAAGTACTTCTCTTCTGTAGGGCCAGTCCCAGTCACTACACCTATCACACAGAATGCTCCTCATTCCCTTTCCCACACCCCATCACACAAAACGCCACTCATCCTCCCCCCACTCCCCATCACATAGAATGCTCCTCATTCTCCCTTCCCCTCTTCCGTCTGATGATTTCGGACAAGGGAGGAGACTCCGCAGAGGTCATGGAGGAAGTGCTAGCATGCAGGAAAAGATGTCCGCAGTGCGCAGAGACCTTAGTGAGAGTCTAAAAACATGCAGCATTAGTGTGGAGAGGAGGCCCTCTGGGCCTCCATGGCTTAGGGGGTGGGTCGCAATTGTGACACTCATAGGTACACCACTGTTTGGTAGCTCTACAGCTTTTCCCCAGAAAAGGCCTGTGCTTTAGTGTAGTGTTCACCTGGGAGAATTTGTCTTTTAGGACATAATCAACCATGGATGTCCCAGAGGCGCACATTTCTCCTTCCCAGGATTCTTTTACCAAGGTCAGAGGTCCTCGTACCCGCCTTCCATACAGGAGCTCATGGGGGAGAACACCGTTGAGGCCTGAGGTACCTCTCGGTAAGCAAATAGCAAGGGAGGGAGGTACCACTCCCAGTCATGCCTGTGGACCTGACCAACATCTTAATCATCTGCTTTAGAGTGCCACTGAATCATTCACACAGACCATTAGTCTGTGGGTGATACAGACTGACTACCAGATGTTGCACCTGTGCTTTCTTACAAAGGCACTGCATTAAGCGTAAACTGGGGCCCCTGATCAGTAAGCATTTCCTTAGGGAAGCCTACCCAGGAGAAGATAGACAGTAGTGCGTCTGCCACCTTCTCAGCTTGCGTGGATGACAGGGCCATGGCCTCAGGCTACCTGGTCGTATAGTCAACCATGGTCAGTATATGTAGCATTTCCTAGAGCTGCTGGGAATGGACAGGGGCCCGATCAAATTCACAGCAAGTCTCTGGAAAGGCTCTTCAATGATCGTCAAAGGAATTAGGGGAGCCTTGAGGCCAGGCCCCGATTTCCCCATCCTTTGGCATGTCGTACATGACTGACAGTAATTGGCTACATCTGCACTTATATTCGGCCAATAGAAATGGTGGGCTAGCTTGGGCGTTGGTCTTATTACTCCCTAAGTATCCAGCTAGCAGGATCGCATGGGCGACTCTAAGTAATTAGCTACATTGAAACTCATTAAGGAAGGTGAGGATTTACTTGACAGAGCAGAGGAAAGTCTTCAAAATGTTGAAGGAAAATAAATGCCTGCAGAATCAGAGGAATGGAAGCATAGGACCCAAAGAAGCAGGAGGATCAGGAATCAGCCAGCACCCATACTGGTCGGAAACCAGTAGCAGGTTCTCACACAGGGGGGCCTGGTACTGGTTCCTGAGCAGAAGGAGAAAGAGGTACAGCAAGAAATGACTCTACCCACAAAGAACTGTGTAGTAAGCGCACAAAGTCCTCTTGAGGCCTTAGTCAGACGGGCGTTTTTTCGCGCGATTTGCGGATCGCATGACGGATGCGCATCCGCAAATCGCATGACCGGTGCCCGAAAATCGCCCGAAAATCTGCTCCTAGCCGCGTTTCATTAGAAACGGGCCGGAGCTGTCCAGCGCATTGCATTCAATGGAGCGGCCCCATTGAGCGCATATAGAGAAGAGAACAGGAATCGCAGATCGCAGATAGGTGCGATCTGCGATTTCTGTTCTATAATTTATCAGACGAGCGCATAAAAAGCGCTCATGTGTCCGATACCACTGCAAAGCAATGGTTTTTTAAAATCACCGGACGCATGCGCATGCGCAAATCGCGGCAAAAAACGCCCGTCTGACTAAGGCCTGAATGAAGAAAAAGAAGTGCTGTTGTGAAGAAGAAAAAGAGAGTGGTGGTTGTGGGGGATTCCCTATTGAGATGAACAGAGGCCACTGTCTGCAGACATGACACCTCACGAGAGGTGTGCTGTCTTCCAGGTGCACAAATCAAAGATGTGTCTGATAGACTGTCAAGACTCTTCATTCCTACAGAACACCACCCATTCTTACTAATACATGTAGGAACAAATGACACTGCAAAAAAGGACCTTGCAACTATCTGCAGAGACTTTCAAGATCTCGGAGATAAGGTGAAGGAACAAGAAGCACAGGCAGTTTTTTTAATACCTCCTGCCAGTGGATGGCCATGGAATAAAAAAATGGAACAGGATTCTAGAGGTGAACAACTGGCTACATGTGCCGTCAGTAAAGAGTTGGATTTTTAGACCATGGAGGGAATTGCTAATATGATAGACTGCTTGCTAGAGATGAGTTGCACCTTACAAAAAGAGGTAAGCATATATTTGGTGGGTGCCTTGCTTCACTCATTAGAAGAGCTTTAAACTAGAACAATATGGGAAGGGAAGTGAAAGCCAAGGTAGAAATATACAGCTAAATAATACATTTGAGAACCTCGCTATTAGAAGTGGAAAGAAAGAACAGAGACCAAAAATTCTGAAGGAAAGTAGAGGAGCAAGAAACACTGATCACAAACTAAATGTTTTTACACAAATGCACAGAGCATGGAAAACAAACAAGGAGAATTGGAGCTCCCAACATAGAAAGAGAAATATGATGTCATAGGCATCACCGAAACTTGGTGGAATGATACACATGATTGGAATACAAGGCTTGAAGGATACAATTAATTTATAAGAAGCAGACCTAAAAAAAGGGGAGGAGGTGTTGCGTTGTATGTTAGGGAAACATTCATCTTCACAGACATTCAAGCTTTAGAGCATAGTAGTTCTGTAAGAAACTTTTTGGGTAAGAATACAAGGAGAGAGCAACAGAAAGAACACCATTGTAGGCATTTACTATAAGCCGCCTGGACAAGCAGAAGATATGGATGAACTCTTTCTATATCAGATGACCAAGCTCTCAAAAAAGCATGAAATAGATTTTAACCACTGAGACATGTGTTCGGAATCTCTCTCAGGCAGAAGTAATGGATCCAACAAATTCTTATCCGCCCTTGCTGACAACCTTAGCTTCCAAAAGGTAGAAAAGAAAAAAGGGGATCTGCTATCTTGGACATAATTCTTACCAATGGGGAGGGAATGGTTAAGGAAGTAAAGGTGGCTGGGACCTTAGGAGGCAAAAAAAGGGGAAGAAGACCTGGGAAAACTCAGACCTTAAGGTTGGATTTCATAAAGACAGATTTTAATGGACTCAGAAAGAGGATAAGAAGAATCCAATGGCTGGATGTTCTTAAGGACAGAAATGTCCAAGAAGGTTGGGAAATTTTGTGAAATGAGATTCTCAAAGCACAATCGTTGCCAAATCCCTAAAAGAAGGAAGAATGGGAAGCATTTTTAAGAGACCAGGATGGATTAACACCAAATTTGCACACATGTTAAAATGAAGAAAATATGTTTATTAAATAGAAAGAGAGGGAATATATAAAGAAGAATATAATGCAGTCTGCAGAAACTGTAGGGCAAGTGTCAGAAAAGCTAAAGTTAATAATGAATTGAGGCTTGCAACTGGCCAAAAGCAATAAAAAATGATTTTGGGGGTATGTCAAAAGCAAAAAAAAAGTCAAACATGCTATTGGATGCTTACAAGATGAAAATAGGGAATTGGTTAAAAATGATCTTGAGAAGGCCGAACTTTTAAATTCCTATTTGTATCTGTTTTCTCTCAGAAAGTAGATGGAACATCAACTGATCTTTCCTGTACTATGGAGGGAATAAAAAAAATGCAGGCTATCTATAAGCAGAGAGATGTTGAGGGAACACTTGGCTAACATACATGAATTCAAGTCTTAAGGTCGAGATGAATTACATACTAGGATACTAAAGGAAGCAGCAGAGGTAATTGCTGAACCACTCACCATAATTTTTGAATTCCTGGAGAACAGGAGAAGTCCCAGAAGATTGGAACAAATGTTGTCCCTATCTTCAAAAAAGGGAAGAAGGTGGATCAAGGAAACTACAGGCCTGTGAGCCTGACTTCTATACCAGGAAAGATCTTTAAACAAATTATTAAACAGCATGTATGCAAATACTTGGATGAAAATGGAGTAATTAACCAGAGGCAGCATGGGTTTGTAACAAACAAGTCATGTCAACTAATCAAATTTCCTTCTGTGACAGAATCACGGACAGGGTCCATCAGGGAAATGCGGTGGATATAGTATATCTTGACTTTAGTAAAGCATGTGACAAAGTATCTCATACTATGCTTTTTGAAAAAATGGCCAAATATGGGATGGACAAGGCAACTATTAGGTGTACTCAAAGAGTGGTCATAAATGGCTGCACATCCAAGTGAAAAAATGTATCAAGTGGGGTACCACAAGGCACTGTCCTAGGCCCAGTGTTGTTCAACATTTTTATAAATGATCTGGAGGTGGGAATTGATGGGAAACTGATCAAATTTACCGATGACACAAAGCTAGGAGGGATAGCTAAAAGAGATGAGCGAGTATACTCTCTAAAGGCAATTGCTCGAGCGAGCATTGCCTTTAGCGAGTATCTCCCCCGCTCGAGACAGAAGGTTCGGGTGCTGGTGCGGGGTGCGGTGAGTAGCGGCTGTCAGCAGGAGGGAGCGGGGGGGGGGGGGGGGGAGAGAGGGAGAGCGAGATCTCCCCTCCGTTCCGCCCTGCTCTCCCCCGCAGCTCCGTGCCCGCTGCCGGCACCCGAACCTTCCGTCTCAAGCGGGGGAGATACTCGCTAAGGGCAATGATCGCTCGAGCAATTGCCTTTAGCGAGTATACTCACTCATCTATACTAGCTAACACTAGGGAAGAGAGAGAGAGTATTCAAAAAGATCTACAAAAGCTTTAACAGTGGGTGAGGACTAACAGAAGGGCATTGAACAAGGAGAAATGCAAAGTCCTACATCTGGGCAAGAAAAATGAAAACAACACATATAAAATGGGAGGAAGTGGGCTAAGCAACAGCACATGTGAAAAAGACTTGGGTATACTAATAGATCATAGACTGAACATGAATCAACAATATGATGCAGCAGCCAAAAAGGCAAACACAATTCTGGGATGTATTAAGAGAAGCATAAAGTCTAGATCACGTGAGGTAATTATCCCCCTCTACTCTTCCTTAGTCAGACCTCATCTGGAATACTGTGTCCAGTAATGGACACAGTAGGGAGACAGTGTACATCTAATTCAACCTGTTTTCACTCCCTCCCCTTTGTTGATCCAGAGGAAGGCAAAAAAAAAAACAATGAGGCAGAAGCCAATTTAGCCCATTTGGGGGAATAAAATTCCTTTCCGACCCCATAACAGCAGTCAGAATAATCCGTGATCAATGTTTTGAAAGTTTCTACCTATCTTCGAGACCCAGATTCACAATCCTGCTGGATATTTAATGTCTATATCCTGTAATATTACAGCGTTTTAAAAAGGCATCTAGTCAACCCAGTCATTGATGCTGTCATAGAAAAAAATTTGATTTGTCTGAGATGACGTGCTCATTACAAATCCACGCTGGCTCTTGTTAATTACACAATTCTCATCCAAGTACTTGCATACATGCTGTTTAATAATTTGTTCAAAGATCTTTCCCAGTATAGAAGTCAGGCTCATAGCGCTGTCGTTTCCTGAATTCACCTTCTTCCCTTTTTTGAAGATAGAACAGCATTTCCCATTTTCCTCTTTTTTGGGACTCCTCCTGTTCTCCGGGAATTTTCAAAGATTATGTGGATTGGTTCAGCAATTAGGTCTGCTGCTTCTTTCACTATCCTAGGATGTAATTCATCTGGACCTGGGGACTTGAATTCATTTAAGTTAGCTAAGTTCCCTCACAATATCTTTGCTTATAGATAGCCTGCATTCATTTATTCCTTCAATAGGCATTCTTTGGGTCCTAAATAGGAAAAGTAAAGGGGTGACAACTCAAAAATTCAATGCCAAGTGCAGAAATATTGGCGCCCCTGTGTAGTGTACACAATCTAATTCTCTAACTTCCAGATGTTGTACAAACATGAAATTTGTCATGATCATTCTTTAGGTCCTAACTAGGAAAAGTAAAGGGGTCACAACTCGAAAATTCATTGCTAAGTGCAAAAGTATTGGTGCCCCTGAGTAATGTACCAAATTTTCCCAGCAAACAACATGTAAACACCTGTACCAGGTTAACTCGGGCGAAGCCGGTTATGTCAGCTAGTTTAATATACAATTCTGTATATTAGGTTGTGGAGATGACATTATGCCACATGTATGACTGTAAAACGTTCTCATGCTATCAGTTTTCAGAGTATAATTATTTTCTTCTAATGCCTCTTGGCATTGTAAGTATTTTCTCTCATTTCTCACATTTATTTCTCCTCTTAAGGGTGCCTACCCACTTGCGATTTTTTTTCCTGTGATGTTTTGCATTTTTTCTCAAGAGCATTTAGTATAGAATGTGTTCTTGTCCATCTGGGTTTTTTTTTTCGTTTCGTGGGGTTTTTTCACATAGGAACTGTCAGTTGCATATGTCTCCTTATTTTTTTCTTAATGCACCCATGATTGTCAATGGAGGGCTGCAAAAAACGCAGCGAAAAACGCGCAAAAACGCAGCGTTTTTCACGCGCGAAAATCGGCAACACAAGTGGGTAGGTGCCCTAATGGGGGAGAAATAAATGTAGTTCTTTATGTTGTTATGTGTACAAATAAAAGGCGGGATTTGAGTATTGAAGGGTTATTTTCAATTGAAGATCTATCCTCTGGATAGGTCATCAGTAGTTGATGGATCGGGGTCCGCCACTTGGGATCCCCTGCTCATCAGCTGATCGTCCATCCGGCTCTCTAGTGTAGATACTAAGCATATTATGTTGGTATATTAGCATAGTAAATTTAGACTAAATTTATGTGAAATATAGATTAAGTATATGGTAAAGTATGTCAAGTACAGGGTGGCCCAAAAATATAAACACACTTGAAGACTAAAAATATTAGCATAAAAGCTTTACTACCAGATTATATTGACATCAAATGATTGCTGTATCATTTATCATATATCATATTTTACTTCTACAATTACATTGGTTGCACAAAATGGTCATCATTAACATCCAGACACTTATGATTTCAGCAAACTAAGGGCTTAGTCACACGGCGCATCGGCACACATACACGGGCGCCAATGCGCCCGTGTGACTGAGCCCTTACTGCAGGAAGAAGACGGCTGTACTTCAAGACGGATGACTCCCCGCAGCGCTGAAGAAAGAACACAGACCAGCAATGAAGCGGTCACATGTTCCGGCGCTGCAGAGAGACGTCCGTCCTGAAGTGCTGCCGTCTTCTACCTGCAGTAACACGGGCGCCGATGCGCCCATGTGACTAAGCCCTCAGGCATAAACAACATTTGTGCATGAAAATTTTATTAAAGTCTATTTTATTAGACTCTCCTGATGTCCACAGAGTGGTTCTAGTAATAGTGCAACTACCACCATCTTTAGACACAAATTTAGACAGAAATGTTTATACATTTTTTGGCTCTTCTGTATATTCAGCATTATAACTGTATATATTAGAGAGATTTTCCGGGCTATTGACTGGAGTCTGCCACTCAGCACCCCAACCGATCAGCTGTTCAGATGTATGCTGACACTGTCAAAACAGTGAAAACAGATCACTCTGACCCCTGTGTGATGGCCAGCACTGGTAGTTGCAGTTGCAGCTCCCACTGTGTTTCGAATTATAAGTGCAAGACATTTCACAGGGGTCGGAGCTATCTGCTTCTGCTCTCTACCTTATATTTGGCTGGTGACAGTGGAGGCTGAACAATGGATCGGTCGGGGTCCTGAGTGGCTAATCAATTATTGATAGGTCATCAATAAAAATAGACTGAAAAACCCCTTTTATTATTGAATATGATCTAAATATATACTTATTAATTACCCCCTAGTGACCAAGTCTGTTTGCGCCTTAATGACCAGACCAAATTTTGGAAATCTGACATGTGTCACTTTAACATAGAATAACATAGAAGATTCTGACATTGTTTTTTCGCCACATGTTGTACTTCATTTAGGTGGCAAAAAGTATACCGATAGAATTTGTGTACATTTTTTAAAAGTGCCAGAGTTGGGAACATTTTGAAATAAGGCTGGGTTCACAAAGGGCAGATTTGTTGCGGTTTTGCTGCGTTTTTTCCGTTGCGGTTTTGCCGCAGAAGAACTGCTTCTCCGGCAAAAGCGCTTCAAAGGTTATCTTTGTTTTGCGGATTTTCTTGCATATTTTCCGCGCAGAAAATCCGCAAACATTTTTTTTCTGCAGTGCTTTTTTACTTTTGCAGCGTATTTTGGTGTGAATTTTGCTGCGTCCATAGAGGTCTATGGACAAAAAACCGCTGCGGAAAAGTCAAAAGAATTGACATGCTGCATCTTGAAAAACCGCACCGCAGCTGCATTTCCGCACTGCGGCAGTGCGGAAAAAATCTGTCCTGTGAGAACAGCTTTTTGCCCAAACACATTTGTACTGCATTGCACTGCAAACGCAGCGGTTTTGCCATAGTGCGGATATGGAACGGCAAACCGGGGCAAAACCGCAACAAATCCGACCTGTGTGAACCCAGGCTAAGGCCTTAGTCAGACGGGCGTTTTTCGCGCGATTTGCGCATGCGTCCGGCGATTTTTTTAAAACCATTGCTTTGCAATGGTACCGGACACATGAGCGCTTTTTATGCGCTCGTCCGATAAATTATAGAACAGAAATCGCAGATCGCACCTATCTGCGATCTGCGATTCCTGTTCTCTTCTCTATATGCGCTCAATGGGGCCGGCGGCAGCAGCGCCGACCGCATTGAGAGCATATACTAGACAAATCATTCTTCTCTGCCACAGCTGTAACAGCTGTGGCAGAGAAGAACGATGTTAGCCCATTGAATTCAATGGAGCCGGCAATACAGCCGGCTCCATTGAAAGCAATGGGCTGCCGGCGATCGCGGGATAAATTGTCGGGAAGGGCTTAAATATATAAGCCCTTCCCTGCAATTCATCCAGAAATGTGTAAAAATAAAAAAAAATATATATACTCACCTTGTCCCGGCAGACGGAGTTCAGTGCGGCCGGCTGGCAGTGGGTGTGAGTTAGAGCTGCCCCTGATTGGTCCCTGCACTGAGCCAATCAGAGGCAGCTCTCACTCACACCCATTCATGAATTCATGAATAGGTGTGAGTGAGAGCTGCCTCTGATTGGCTCAGCTCAGGGACCAATCAGGGGCAGCTCTCACTCACACCCACTCACACCCACTGCCGGCCGGTCTCGCTGAACTCCGTCTGCCGGGACAAGGTGAGTATATATATTTTTTTTATTTTTACACATTTCTGGATGAATTGCAGGGAAGGGCTTATATATTTAAGCCCTTCCCGACAATTCATCGTGAGATCGCCCGCAGCGCATTGCTTTCAATGGAGCCGGCTGTATTGCCGGCTCCATTGAATTCAATGCGCTGGACAGCTCCAGCCCGTTTCTATTGAAACGCGGCTAGGAGCAGTTTTTTCAGGCACCTTTTTGGCCCCGGTCACGCGATTTGCGGATGCGCATCCGTCATGCGATCCACAAATCGCGGCAAAAAACGCCTGTGTGACTAAGGCCTCATTGTCATTTTTCACATTTCCAACTGCAATATGTCAAATATGTACAAACATACTGTACAAACTTTTTGATGAGGTATGTATTTGCTTTATTCTGGATGCACATTGGAAAAACTTTATTTTTTTAACCATTTAGAAGACAAACAAATTTAACATTAGTTATTAACATTTTGGGGAACATTTTGCTTTCCTACACCAAGCCAAGATTGCAAAGGCTCATAGGTGTCAGAGTGATAGATACCCCATTTAAAAAGAAATACACCCCTTAATGTATTCACTGGGGGACATCATGAGTATTTTGACCCCACAGTTTTTTTTCAGGAATTAATACAATTTAGAGCGGGAAAAAAATTCATATGTTTACAAATATATCATTTCAAAGACAGTTTTTTTATAGTGCACATGAAAATGAGGATTTGCACCCCAAAATGGATACCCCTGTTTGTCCTGTATTCAGAAACATACCCATTGTTGCCCTAATCTTCTGTCTGTATGCACAACGGGGCCCAAACCGAAAGAAGCAGCCGGTGGCTTTCAAAACAGACATTGTGTTTGAAGGTGATTTAGGCCCTATTGTACACTTGTTGAGCCCTTGAGCTGCTAAAACGACAGAGAACCCCCACAAAGGCCCTCATTTTGAAAACTAGACCCCTTAATGAATTCATCTAGGGGTGTACTGCGTATTCTGACTCCACAGTCTTTGAATGAATATAAGGAAAGCAGAAGGAAAAAATTACAAATTTCCTTTTTTTGGCAATTGTTCATTTAAAAAAAAGTTTTTTTTGTACAGCACACATATGAATGCAGACTTTCACCCCAAAATGAATACCTGTTTGTCCTGTGTTCAGAAACATAACCATTGTGGCCCTAACCTTATGTCCATATGCCCAAACCGAAAGGAGCATTTAACTATGCCTTTTTTTTTTACTTTTACGTGATTGCTATTATCCATTGGATAACTGCGATCAGAAGATCAGGGACCACTCACCATGGCCCTCGTTCACTGCTCCAGGCTCTCAGCTACCATTAGTAGTCAGGAGCAAGGAGATTTAAAATTTCCCAGGCCCTACCCAGCTTCTGCGCTTACGTCCGCCATTTTGTCGCTGTGCGCATGTCCCAAAGCTTGGGAATGGCCTGCAGATAAGGATCCCATCAGGGGACATCACCGGAGGCCTTAGGTAAGTAATTTCACCTCTTCTCATGGATTGGATCCATGATAGGAGGTGAAACTTTAACTTTTTTTGCTTTCACGTGATCACCATTATCCATGGATAAGCATGATCATGTGACCAGGGACTGCGTACTACAGCCCCCAATGAAATCTCCAGACTCTCGGCTATGATTGGTAGCCAGGAGAAGGGAGATTTTAAATTATCTGGCAATCCCCGGCCTTTTGCATATGCGTCTGCCATTTTGACGATGGGTGTATGTGCAGAAGTAAGGATGTAAAAACACTATAGGCCGGTCACTAAGGGGTTAACTACAGATACATAATTATCATATATAGATATTTAGACGTTTATAATGAAATACAATTAGATAAATACATTGTATAATTTTTAGTATTATTGGTAGTAGTAGTATTATAAATAATGTATGTATAAATTAAAAAGAAACTAAACTTAATTAGATCTATAAGTATATGGAATTTATTTTCGATAATATTTAGACATTTAGATACATTTTTTATGAGGAGTTAGGGTGGGTTCACGCGAGCGTGTTTTGGTGCGTACTTAGGTACGAGCAAAAACATGCGTGATCACAGCTGCGTGCTTGTTGTCAATGGAGCCGCGGCTGCTGCTGGCGGCTCGATTGAAAACAATTCTCTGCCGGCCCTCTGCATTCATTTTTAGGGAAGGGCTTTACATATAAGCCCTTCCCTGAAAAAGAAACATTTTAGTGCAAAACAAAAAAAAAATTAAAAAAACTTACCTCTCCGCCACTGCTGTGACCCCTGCGGGCATGAAGAACACATCTGCATGCGGCAGATGTTTCCTTCACCCCCGCTAGTTAAAAGAATTCCCTGCTGCTACATCTGCCACATCTGTGGCAGATGCAGCAAAGGGAATTCTTCAATTCTCAACCACAGCTGTCACACATGACAGCTGCGGTAGAGAATCCAGCTGCTGGAATCCCGTCAATGGCTTTTCAGGGAAGGGCTTCATTAGTGCTTCAGCCAATCACAATCCGACCCACCAGCAGGCGGGATTTTTAATCCCCAGCTGCTGATAGCTCAGCAGCGCTACAGAGTCGGGGACAGCGGCAGAAGTCCGGCAGCTGTCAGTGGCTTTGCAGGGAAGGGCTTCATAAGCCCTTCCGTGAAAAGCCTTTTAAAATAGTAAAAAAAAATAAAAATACTCACCTGCCGGGGCTCAGCGTTGACTTCTGCGCTGTCCCTGGCTCTGAAGCTCTCACAATCAGAGCTACCAGCAGGCGGGGATTTTAAATCCTCGGCTGCTGATAGCTCAGCAGCGCTACAGAGTCGGGGACAGCGGCAGAAGTCAATGCTGAGACCCAGCAGCTGTCAATGGCTTTTCAGGGAAGGGCTTCATAAGCCCTTCCCTGAAAAGCCAATTAAAAGTAGTGAAAAAAAAAATTACTTACCTGTCTGCCGCTGCTGTGTCTCCCGCAGAGGAATTCTTTAATTCTCTACCGCAGCTGTCACACATGTCAGCTGCGGTAGAGGATTCTGCTGCCGGCAATTGATTTCAGGGAAGGGCTTTGAATATAAGCCCTTCCCTGAAAATCAAGTAAAAGTGGTTTAAAAAACAAAAAAATAGATACTCACCTCCCTTCAGTTGCTGGGGCACAGCCGCGTCTTCTCCTGCTGTCCCCTGCACTGTCGTGCTGATCTATCAGCAGCCGGGGATTTAAAATCCCCGCCAGCTGAAAGAGCTGAATGTGATTGGCTGAGGTGCTCAGCCAATCAGTGGCAGCTCTCACCTGTCATTCATTCAGGGAGAGCTGCCTGTGATTGGCTGAGCACCTTAGCCAATCACATTCAGCTCTTTCAGCAGTCGGGGATTTTAAATCCCTGCTGCTGATAGATCAGCACTAGAGATGAGCGAACGTACTCGGTAAGGTCGATTTCGCAATCGAGCATCGCGATTTTCGAGTACTTCACTACTCGGGTGAAAAGTACTCGGGGGCGCTGTGGGGCGTGGCGTAGCGTGGTGGAACGGGAGTAGCAGCGCGGAACAGGTGGGAGCTCTCTCTCTCTCCCCCTCCCCCCCCCCTCTCCCCTCTGCAATCCCCCGCTTACCCACAGTGCCCCCGAGTACTTTTCACCCGAGTAGTGAAGTACTAGAAAATCGCGGTGCTCGATTGCGAAATCGGCCTTACCGAGTATGTTCGCTCATCTCTAATCAGCACCACAGTGCAGGGGACAGCAGAAGAAGACACGGCTGAGCCCCGGCGGGTGAAGGGAGGTGAGTATCTATTTTTTTGTTTTTTAAATCACTTTTACTTGATTTTCAGGGAAGGGCCTATATGTAAAGCTCGCACCAAAACATGCTAGTGTGAACCCACCCTTAGGAGGTATTGGGACCAATCAATGTGTGAAGGCGCACGCACAAGGTGACCAGGCTCAGGACACCCTCGTCAGACCAGCAGGTGAGAGGATCATCTGCCTGACAAGCTTGAGCAGCTTTGCCTGTTTCGTTGTCCGCCATCCAGAGACAGATAATACCATCGTCACAGGCCCTTGTGTCTGTAGGAACCATTTCTAAACACTGGGCTGAAGAAACTCTGTTCTCATGGCACCCATTATGTGCACTGCCTTTGGCACCCACCCACCATTCCTTCTGTTTGCAGTGGTGTTGTAAACACAGCTGGATTGCTATGGAGTGGAACCAGGTTGTCTTTGGTGATGAATCCAGTTTGACTTGACACTGACAATGACAGTGTTTATGTCTGGAGAACTACGGGTGAGCACCTCAATCCTGATTTTGCTGGTGTGATGGTCTAGGGGTCCATTGCATACAACAGTATATATGTGTATGTAGAAAAGTCAAGCATATTTTTGCCTTTCTATCTATATATATATAAAGACGAAAGCCCTCACTGACTCACTTACTGACTGACTGACTCGCCAAAAGTTCTCCAACTTCCCGATGTCGTAGAAACATGAATTTTGGCACAAGCATAGATTATCTCCAAAATAGGAAAAGTAATTGGGTCCCAACTCGATTATTCAATTAGCGTCGAAATGTAACGTACATAATCTAAATCTCTCACTTCCCGATGTCATAGAAACTTAAAATTTGGCACGGGCATTGAATATGTCATAAATAGCAAAAGTTAATAGGTCCCAACTTGATTATTCAATTCTATGCGCAAAAGAATTAGCGTCCAAATTTTACGTACGGAATGTATTTTTCTCACTTTCCGGTGTAAAAGAAACGTGAAATTTGGCACGAGTATTGATTATGTCATAAATAGGAAAAGCTAATGGGTCCCAACTCGATTATTCAATTCTATGCGCAAAAGAATTAGCGTCCAAATTTTACGTACGGAATGTAAGTTTCTCACTTTCCGGTGTCATAGAAGCGTGAAATTTGGCACGAGCATTGATTATGTCATAAATAGCAAAAGTTAATGGGTCCCAACTCGATTATTCAATTCTAGCACAAAAGAATTAGCGTCGAAATTTTACGTACATAATCTAAATCTCTCACTTCCCAATGTCATAGAAACATGAAATTTGCCATAAGCATTGAATATGTCATACATAGGAAAAGTTAATGGGTGCAAACGCGATTATTCAATTCTAGCGCAAAAGAACTAGCGTCCAAATTTTGCGTACGGAATCTAATTCTCTCACTTCTTGGTTTCATAGAAACATGAAATTTGGAACGGGCATTGATTATGTCATAAATAGGAAAAGTTAATAGGTCCCACCTCGATTGTTCAATTCTATGCGCAAAAGAATTAACGTCCACATTTTACGTACGAAATCTAATTCTCTCACTTCCCGATGTCATAGAAACTTGAAATTTGGCACGGGCATTGATTATGTCATAAATAGGAAAAGTTAATGGGTCCCAACTCGATTATTCAATTCCAAGTGCAAAAGAATTAGTGTCCAAATTTTATGTATGGAATCTAATTCTCTCACTTCCTGATGTCATTTTATATAAATGAAACGTCGCATGGTCACCTCCCCGTGGTGTTTCCTGGGTAACGCAAAGAACTATGCAAAATGGTGAACATATGTTTTTCCCGGCATCTCTAAAGTAACCACGACTTCATAAGATTTTCCGTGTGAACACCAGATAAACACCAGTACCAAATTAACTCGGGCGAAGCCGGGTATATCAGCTAGTTGATGATAAAGGATGAAAAGAATGTAATTATTTTAATGGAAATAATGAAATGCTGCTGTCAGAAAGGCTTTAGCTGAAGCTGGAGGCTAAGTGGCCTCCAGATGATGTCATAGATGTGAATGATATGTTCATGAAGAATAATCATTGCGTCTTTTTGGGTCCTGGTTTTTGTGGTCAGCAGTTCTTTTACTGTGCACTTGCCTTTTCCACTAGGAGCGAGTGACTTCAGTGATGAATCTGGCAGCCAAAGGATAATTCTTACGATGTAGCCAGATGCACACTAAGTTCTGCCCTGTATGCTTCCAACTGATCAATGCATTAGACCTCCTGATACAAAAGTAAATGACTTGAAATAAAATTGTCTGCCACTGCCTCATTTATTATCGGCGAACACTTTCTTATTATCTGACTGCTGTATAATGCATTGCACTTAGAGCCGCTACAAATATACAAATCACAGCCACATTAAGTCACATTTCAGCATTTTCATTTTAGTTAATGTTTATCTGTAATTTGAATTTCTTGTTCTCTTTTTAACTTTCTTCAGTGGTGGCACAAAGCAATTAAAAAATGACAAATTGCCCCAGTTTCTATATCTTTGTTATAAGAGCACACTTCACCTCGCAGTCCGCTATCTAACATGAACAAAAATTAGGTTTGTAGACTGGGAGATCTGGAATCATCTCTGGAAGAGGGTTAACCTCTTGTTGCTATGGTAGTGGCTGATTCATGGAAATAAATATCAGTGTGTGGTTTTAAAGGGCATTACATACTTATTTTATACCTCTTTAGTGGTATAACAACTAACCAATTGGCCCCAAAGCAAAAATTCAGGAATATATGAATTCAGGACATGAAACACTGCCTAATAGTTAGGCTTGGCTCCTTCAATCGGCCTCCCAGTGACATTTGTTCAGTTTTAGGGTGCCTACCCACTTGCGATTTTTTTTTTCCTGTGATGTTTTGCGTTTTTTCTCAAGAGCAATTAGTATAGAATGTGTTCTTGTCCATCTGGGTTTTTTTTTCCGTTTCATGGGGTTTTTTCACATAGGAACTGTCAGTTGCATATGTCTCCTTATTTTTCTCTTAATGCACCCATGATTGTCAATGGAGGGCTGCAAAAAATGCCGCGAAAAACGCGCAAAAAACGCGTTTTTCACGCGTGAAAATCGGCAACGCAAGTGGGTAGGCGCCCTAACACTGGTGCCTGTTACCACAAAGATCAATAAATGATCACAAAGATCATTTACAGCACCTCACCTATGGCCGCCTGCAGACGGGCGGAAATTCCGCGGCGGGATTTCCCGCGAAATTTCCACCCTTGGAAGCTGCCAGAGGATTGCGTTAGCAAACGCGATCCTTGGCAGATGGCCGCTGTTTCTCTGCGTGAAATCTCGCGCGGCAAACAAACTGCGGCATGCTCTATTTCTGCTAGCCCCGCACAGAAACGTCACTGCCTGTCCGCCGACTCCGGTCTGCACATGCACTGGCTGCTCGGCAAGCCGGTACATCAAACAGCCAGAGCCGCAGGCGCGGGTGAGTACGCGCCTCTCTCTGCAGGCGCTCGGGTCGGGTCCCGCGGCGAGAATCCTCACAGCCGGATCCGACCCGCCCATCTGCAGGCAGCCTATCAGTGGTGGTGAGATTCCCTCTGTGCCCCATAGCAATTGCTGTACCGAATTAGTTATGTCTCCTTATATAATAACATAGTATGTTAGGTCGAAAAAAGACAAATGTCCATGTAGTTCAGCTTATTAAACCCCAATATTGATCTAAAGGAAGGCAAAAAAAACCCATTGAGGTCGAAGCCAATATTCCTCATTTAACAGAAAAAAATCCTTTCTGACTCCAATCTGGCTATTGGAATGATTCCTGGATCAACAACCCTTCTGAAGTAATCAGTGACAATAACATTTAATATTGTAACACTCAAGGAAGGTGTCTAGGTCCCTCTTAAACTCTTTTATCGAACTCGTCATCACCACATCCTCAGGCAGAGAGTTTTATAGTCTCACTGCTCTTACAGTAAAGAACCTCCTTCTATGTTGGAGTAGAAACCTTCTTTCCTCTAGATGTAGAGGATGCCCCCTTGTCACAAGAATAAATCCAGAGCAGCATGAATAGTGCAAAAAAACGTTACATCAACAATTGGAGCTATGCATTTTACCTACTTTCCAAGCTGTTATTTTTTTTGGCAGTGCTGCTGATACCTACGTATTGTTGGACGGCCCCCTTGTTACAGTCACAGTCTTGGGTATAAATAGATCGTGGAAGAGATCTCTGTATTGCCCCCTAATATATCTATACATACCATGTTTCCCAGAAAGTAAGACCTACCGTGAAAAAATACCCTACCCCGATTTTTTTTTTTGGGGGGGGGGGGGGCTGGGAGAGGGTAACAGAGTTCGTAAACCCTGCCTCCAGGAAATAATGGCTCTGAATGGTTCTCAAGCAGTGCAGTTGAGCCAGTCAATGCCCTGCTCAATGAACCAATCACACCCATCCAATGTTGGCTGTGAATTATTCATCGAGTACTGCATTGCAGAGGCGTACGTAAAGGCTCAGGGGCCGAGGTGCAAAAGCACCCGTACCTATACCTAAACCATGCTAATTTACATGCATTATCTAGCTCCTTAGTGTACGTTTTCTCAATATGACTCATTTCCTGGACTACGTTAAAATCTGTTGGTAACGTCTTAGGTTGCTTTCACGTGGCTGCGAAGATCTATGAGATTTGCGCGTTGCAAGACGCACAAATCACACATGAATACGAACCCTATTCTTTTGAATGCGATCATATACTTGAGCAATTTTTTTTGTTTTTTCTCTGCATCGCACGAGAATATGATGATGTGATGTGAGCTGGTTTTAACACAACAACCCCTCACATCACGGCTCAATATCAGACTCAACGGTGTGAAATTAGCCTAAGGCCGGCTGTACACGACTGGATTTGCATTATGGAATATGGAGCGGGCATCGGCCTACAGATTCTGCTGTATTTACCACCCATAGCATGCTATGGAAAAGCGTTTTTTGCTCTACACAAGCAGAAAGCAATTGCGTTTTTCTCCTCATGGAGGAAAAATCACAGCATGCTGTATTTTAGTGCAGATTCTGCATGGACGGACTCCATTCAACTCAATGCAAGCCGTGCGATCCGCCGCCCTGACATTGCGGAAAAATCGCGGGCACCTGCGTCATCGCCTAGCGACGGTCCTGGAAAATCAGTGATTTAAAAAAATATACTGTGCAGGTCTAAAGGCTCGCCTTGGGACCATCCACAGTACAGAAAAAGAAATTACAAGTACGCGCGGATGCCAGCGGGGCACAGGGTTGGATTCCACTGTGCGCCCCCGCATGCAGAATCCGACCCAGTTGTGTGCAGCCGGCCTAAGACTGTGTTCATGGATTTTGTTGCATTTCTGGACCACAATTAAAATCACATCTATAACTGCATGCACTATTATAAACCGCATGTGGATTCAAACAATACATGCAGTTTTTAAACTGCATGAAGGTTTCTGATGCGTTTTTCAGTTGAGTATAAAGTGTTCAAATATACAGTATATACCCAGGTTATACCAGCTGTACAAATATAATTATATAACAGGAGAGGTATAACTTATACTAGCTGTACATATATAATTATATACAGTATATATCCAGGTTATACCAGCTGTACATATATAATTATATACAGTATATACCCAGGTTATACCAGCTGTACATATATTTATATAACAGGAGAGGTATAACTTATACCAGCTGTACATATATAATTATATACAGTATATACCCAGGTTATACCAGCTGTACATATATAATTATATACAGTATATAACCAGGTTATACCAGCTGTACATATATGCATGTGGATTCAAACAATACATGCAGTTTTTAAACTGCATGAAGGTTTCTGATGCGTTTTTCAGTTGTGTATAAAGTGTTCAAATATACAGTATATACCCAGGTTATACCAGCTGTACAAATATAATTATATAACAGGAGAGGTATAACTTATACTAGCTGTACATATATAATTATATACAGTATATATCCAGGTTATACCAGCTGTACATATATAATTATATACAGTATATACCCAGGTTATACCAGCTGTACATATATTTATATAACAGGAGAGGTATAAATTATACTAGCTGTACATATATAATTATATACAGTATATATCCAGGTTATACCAGCTGTACATATATGATTATATACAGGAGATCTCCAGGTTACACCAGCATGTTCCATATCACTATATACAGGAGATGTATAAGTATATACATCTCCTGTATACAGTGATATCGGCCATGCTGTAAGGCCGGGTTCAAACCTGTTTTGGGACTTCTGGCCGGAGATTCCGTCACAGATCCAGCATCAAATACCAGAAAAAGAAGTGCAGCGTGCCAGGCTTTATCCTTCTCTCCAAAATCGGGAATCGGATGGACCCCATTATAGTCAATGGAGTCCTTCCAGCGCTGTTCGGTTCTGTCCACAAACAGATCCGTTGGGCCGCACGCAGGGATTCCCCTCCCCAAATGGAACAGGAAAGCCGAATTCCCCAGTGCCGGTGTGAAACCACCCAAAACTGGGTATCTTCTGTATATAATTATACATGTACAGCTGATATAAGTTATACATTCTGTATATAGTAATATAGAGCATGCTGATATAAACTGGGCCAGGTTACACCAGCATGGTCTATATCGCAATATACAGGCTGTAGAGCTTCTACCAACTGTACATAATTATATACAGAAGATACACAGGTTACACCAGCATGGTACATATCACTATATACAGTAAATGTATATCCCCCCTGTATATAGTGTTATGGAGCATGCTGTCATAACCTGGAGGTCTCCTGTATATAATTATACATGTACAGCTGTTATAAATTATACATTCGGTATATAATGATATGGAGCATGCTGATATAAACTGGGCCAGGTTACACCAGCATGGTCTATATCACTATATAAAGGATGTATAAGTTATACCAGCTGTACATATATAATTATATACAGGAGATACACAGGTTACTCCAGCATGGTACATATCACTATATACAGGATGTATAAGTTATACCAGCTGTACATATATAATTATATACAGGAGATACACAGGTTACTCCAGCATGGTACATATCACTAAATACAGTAAATGTATATCCCCCTGTATATAGGGGTATGCATCATGCTGGTGTAACCTGGAGGTCTCCTGTATATAAATATATATGTACAGTTGGTATAACTTATACCAGCTATACATATGTAATTACACTCCTTCCTCTACTCATTTCTGCAGCAGTGTGTGGGCAGCCTGTAAATGAAAGTCCCAATCCTTTGATCACATGACCAGAGCCTGGTCATGTGATCTGCAACCACAGGTCCTCCTGCGCTTTCATGTAAGGGCTGTGCATCCATCGCTGTGGAGGTGAGTAGAGCCCCTCCCCTTGGTAATCGCTGGCTGGTAGTGACTGATAGACTGCAGCTGTGACCACTCACAGCTGCAGCCTATCAGTGGGAGGGCCGCGCACCATGGGAGTCTGCAGCCTGTAATTGGCTGCTGACTCCACGTGTAACAACCCTCCCCTCTGCCAGTGCCGACCTGCGGCGCTGCCTCCCGCCTCTCTCCTTTTCTCTCCATCCACCTCCTGCTACAAACACACTGTCGGCCGCAGCGTTCATGTGGCCCACAGCGCCAGTAATGCACACACTGTGCATTTTGAATATGGCGCCTCTGGGCCCCCTCAGAGCAGGGGCTGGGTCGCCTTTGCGACTCCTGCTCCCCCTCACAATACACCAGTGCTGCATTGATTGGCTGAGCTGTGGAGCTCGAGAACCAGTCAGAGCCATCACTTCCTGGAGGTGGGTTTACGAAAGCAATCTTTTTTACCAGAAAACAATATTCTGTTGGCAACTGCAAGCAAGCTGTCGGAACTCCATAGACCAACAGCCGGAACCCGGACCGTGATAGGTAAGTAGTACACAGACTTTTTAGGTTCAGGGAAACACGGTTTTTATTAGGTGACAGTTCAGCCGTCTTTTTTCTAAAGTGAATACATTTTGATAAAGGCTCTGTGTATTGAAGTCCCCCTAATCAATTTATTAATTTGCCCGCCTATGTACCTGCTCAAACTCTGATATGTCCTCCTCTCTTCTTCCTGCTTACTAAACTTTCATATTTTCTAACTGCGACATAGCCCAGGGCTTAGGGACTTTCCCAAGCCTTCTCCAATCAGGGGTCTTGTTTCAACTTGGCTGTGGTTAGCTCTGCCCCTTGACCAATCCGAAAGTTTCTTTACTCTGTTGGGTCAATATTGTATTGACATAACCCCCCTCCTTCTGTTAGCTTGATTGGAGAACCAAGTTTGTTGCAGCTCTGCTCTCTTGAAGACAATGGATGCCTATTGATCTTCCCTGTGTAATTGAAAGAATAAAAGAATGCAGGCTAACTACGGTATAAAGACAGATGTTGAGGGAACACTTAAGGCACATTTAGACACAACGATTATCGCTCAAAAGATGTCATTCAAGCGGCTTTTGAGCGATAATCGTTGTGTTATTTACAGCGCAAGATGATCAATGAAGATGAGCGATCACCTTGCGCTGCCAGCGGAGGATACAAAAGATAAGCGGGGTGTCCCTGCTTGTCTTCTGCATTCAGCTGTTCTCCGCTCCGAGCACCCAGCTGTTTTACAGCTGAGCGCTCGGAGAGGAGGATGCGGAAGACAAGAGGGGTATCCCCGCTTGTCTTCTGCATCCAGCTGTTCTCCGCTGAGAGCACCCGGCAGTCATACAGCTGAGCACTCGGAGTGGAGGATGCAGAGGACAAGCAGGGTGTCCCCGCTCATCTTCTGCATACAGCTCTTCCCCGCTGGGAGCAATCGGCTGTCATACAGCTGAGCGCTCGGAGCGTAGGATACAGAAGACAAGTGGGGTGTCTCTGCTTGTCTTCTGCATCCAGCTGTTCCCCGCTGGGAGCGCCCGGCTGTCATACAGCTGAACTCTCTTAGGGGAGGATGCAGAAGACTAGTGGGGTGTCCCCGCTTGTCTTCTCCATCCAGCTGTTTTCTGCACGGAGCGCTCAACTGTATACCAGCTCGGAGCTCCATGCAGAGGATGCAGAAGACAAGCGCGGTGTCCCTGCTAGTCTTCTGCATCCAGATGTTTTCTGCACGGAGCACCCGGCTGTTATAGAGCTGAGCGCTCCATGCCGGATATGGGGAACAGAGGTGAACCGCTCTGTTCTTCATACCCAGCCTGTGATCAGGGAGCAGGATACAGCTCAAACAATAGTATCAGCTGAATCCCACTGTGAATCCCTGATAAGGCTCATCGTCGTCTTTCAGCACGATGTCAGTGCAGTTACACACAACGATTATCGCTCAAAAGACGGCTTTTGAGCGAATTTTGAGCGATAATCATTGTCTAAACGGGCTTTTAGTTTAGTTAAATTAAGTCTCAATGTCCAGATACATTACATCCCAGGATACTGAAGGAAGCAGCAGAGGTAATTCCTGAGCCAATCTGCATAATTTTTGAAAATTCATGGAGAGCAAAAGAATAGAGAAGGGCAAATGTTGTTCCTATCTTCAAAAAAGAGAAAAAGATGGACCCAGGAACCTGCAGGCCTGTGAGCCTGACTTCTATACCAGGGAAGATCTTTGAACAAATTAAACAGCATGTATGCAAGTACTTGGATAAAAATGGTTTAATTAACCAGAGTCAGCATGGGTTTGTAACAAACTTGTCATGCCACACTAATCTAATTTCCTTCTATGACAGAATCACCGACTGGGTTGATCAAGGGAATGCAGTAGATATAGTATATCTTGACTTAAGTAAAGCATCTGAAAAAATATCTTATACTATCCTTATTGAAGAAAATGACCAAAATTGGACTGACAAAGCAACTGTCAGATGGATTCACAACTGGCTGAATGATCATAATCAGAGATTGGTAATAAATGGCTGCACATCCAATTGGAAGAATGTCTTAAGAGGTGTAACACAAAGCTCTGTCCTAGGCCCAGAGTTGTTCAACATTTTTATAAATAATCTAGATGAGAGAATTGAGGGGAAACTGATCAAATTTTCAGACAACGCAAATCTAAAAGGGAAGGCTAAAGGCCCTTTTACACACAAAAATTATCACTCAAAATTTGTTCAAACGAATGAATTTGCACGATAATCGTTACATGTAGACGCGACAGTCGTGCGCTATTTGTTCACTTGTCGTTTATGGCTGTTTTTTATCTGGCATAAAAATAGTCGTCAGGCACTTTAAAATTTGTTCCACTCAAATGGGAATTGTTCAGTCTTTTGAGCAGCTTAACAATCTGAGGGGAGTAAATAATGTACTCACTTGTGTTTAGTCATCCCGGGAGAAGACAATGGAATCCTGATAGCCAGATAATCCCTCGCATAAACACATGCTCACCTGAGCAAACAACTGTTACTGAGTTTACTTTAGCTAATGAGGGAAAGAGAGATGATTTCAAGGCTTTATCTGTACTGTAATATTATGCAAAAATATCATCAATTTTTTTCAGTCGTTCGGCTGTTTTAGCGATAATTGTTGCATGTAAAAGGATCCTAACACAAGGGAAGAGAGAGAGGATTCAAGATTTAACAGTGAGTGGCGACTAACAGAATGGTATTTAAAAAGGAGAAATGCAAAGTCCTACATCTGGGCAAAATGAAAAAAAGCACATACAGATTGGAAGGAATTAGGCTAAACAGCATCACATTTGAAAAAGACTTGGGTATACTGTAGTGGCCCAGAACACCATCCTGGTCCTCTACATAAATGTCATACATGTATTTCCTATGTAGATGCACTGTGCAAAGCTTGTCTTGTGATTTCCAGTATGTGTGTTGCACAGCTGCGGTACTTGAAAGGTTAACTTCACTAAAATCATTGCCTGCATGTAAATGTATTAGTCTCTCATGTCATGTGGTGTGAGTGAAGGTATAAATAGGAGTGCTTGAGAGCAGCAAAGGAGTTCTGTCTTCAATCCAAGTTCTAGTTCCTGACCTAACACAGAGCTACATGGAAGCACCTTCAGCTTCCATGTAGGTGAAGATGGAGGAAAAGGGGAGATATCTTGCAGTGACTGAAGTCTGGATGTGAGTGGAGTGAGTCCCAAAACCCGTAAGAGAGAGCATTCATAAGTAATTCTGTATAGAGAAATTCATCGTGAAGGTACTAATTCATTATAAAGGTACTAATTCTAAACCAAAAGTTGTGGCTGCGCGGCCGTCCAAAGTTAGGATCACCATGCAGAAGTACACTACAAGTCACACTCGCACGTCTCCCGTGCTGGGTGTCGGAGCTAATCCTTTAAGTAAATAATTGCTGCCAGAGAGTCTGTGGAGTGGACCCTATCTCCTTTCCTCCTCCGGAGGGCTCGCAATCCAGGAGCATTACCTGACAGATAATGCGGACTGTAGGACCGGTGTCATCCTGTGTATCCTCCCAGACCCCTGAGTTCTGTTCTACTTTCTCTGTGAAGAATTGTACTTGCATTACTGTGAATAATTGTTCTCCAAAGTTTATCAAGTAAAATTATACTGGGCCCTAAAAGACATAGACAAACTGGAGCTAGTACAGAGAAAAGTTACCAAGATGGTGGGCGGTCTGCAAATCATGTCCTATGAGGAACGCTTAAAGGATCTGCGAATGTTTAGCTTGTAAAAAAGAATGCTGATAGGAGACTTAATAGCTGTCTACAAATATCTGAAGGGCTGTCACAGTGCAGAGGGATCAGCTCTATTCTCATTTGCACAAGGAAAGACTAGAAGCAATGGGATGAAACTGAAAGGGAGGAGACACAAATTAGATATTTGAAAAAGCTTTCTGACAGTAAGGGTGATCAATGAGTGGAACAGGTTGCCATGGGAGGTGGTGAGTTCTCAATCAATGGACGTCTTCAAGCAAAGGCTAGACAGACACCTGTCTGGGATGATTTAGTTAATCCTGCATTGAGCAAGGGCTTGACATGATGATTCTGGAGGCCTTCTCCAATTCTACGATTCTATGATTTCAGGTAGTGGAGTGTTATGCCAAGGGACTGAGGTGACCAATTTCCCTAACCTCCTCCTACTGGCTGTCATAGTCCATGGCCTCCTGCATCTGTTATAGGCGGTAGATTGTGCATTCTCCTTAGTCCCAGGCTGGCTGATTGTGTCTTCATTGCATGCTCTTGCTCAGTCAGTTTATAACCCAGATTTCCAGTCTCTCGCCAATCCTGGTAGGTCTTGAGTTATTTAGGGCCACATGTCCCACTAGGCCACTCGTTGTCTGAGCAATCAGTCTCAACTGTGTGCAAAGGTGTCTAGTTGTTCTAATAGTTCTTTTGTACCTGTTACACTCAGCTTTTCTCATCTTTTCCACTCCTAACTTCAGCTTGTTTTTTGACCATGTTTATTCTACCTGATGCCTGTCCTGACCCTTGGCCTGTGTTATCAATGCAAAAGAATTCTGCCTGTTCTGACCTCGATTTTATTCTAAGGCCATGTCTCTGTCTGCACCCTCTGGTGCAGCCCTAGGGAGATTTCTACTAGTTTGCATCAGCTGCCCGATAATTTCTGGAGAAATAGTCTAAGGCCTCCTGTAGCGAAGACTGGATCCTAATTTGTGGGGTTAAAAGGTGAAAACTGGGGAAACCTAAGTGCAGTAACTAGTTCTAGCCCTAAGCCAAATTGATTTTGTGGTATAGTAGATCCAGTTTCGCTGCTATTACAGATGTATACAGCTTGAGAAAGGCTGACGTATCAGCCGAAACGTAGCTCTGCTCTGCCTTTTACCCTGGATGTCCCAATAAAGCTAAGTATTTTTTACTTTTTGAAGAGAATGCTGTGAAGAATCTTTTTTTTCTTTTTTTGGTCTGCTGCTTCTCATCTATATATTATGGTCTACTAGCTGATATACCCGGCTTCGCCCGAGTTAATTTGGTACTGGTATTTATCTGGTGTTCACACGGAAAATCTTATGAAGTCGTGGTTACTTTAGAGATACTGAGGAAAAACATATGTTCACCATTTTGCATAGTTCTCTGCGTTACCCAGGAAACATGACGGGGAGGTAACCATGCGACGTTTCCTTTATATAAAATGACATTAGGAAGTGAGAGAATTTGATTATGTACATAAAATTTGGACACTAATTCTTTTGCGCTTAGAATTGAATAATAGAGTTGGGACCCATTAGCTTTTCCTATTTATGACATAATCAATGCTCCTGCCAAATTTCCCGTTTCTATGACACCGGAAAGTGAAAAAATTACATTCCGCACGTAAAATTTGGACGCTAATTCTTTTGCGCATAGAATTGAATAATCGAGTTGGGACCCATTAGCTTTTCCTACTTATGACATAATCAATGCTCCTGCCAAATTTCCCATTTCTATGACACCGGAAAGTGAAAAAATTACATTCCGTAAGTAAAATTTGGACGCTAATTCTTTTACGCATAGAATTGAATAATCGAGTTGGGACCCATTAGCTTTTCCTACTTATGACATAATCAATGCTCGTGCCAAATTTCCTGTTTCTATGACACTGGAAAGTGAAAAAATTACATCCCGCACGTAAAATTTGGATGCCAATTCTTTAGCGTTAGAATTGAATAATCGAGTTGGGACCTATTAACTTTTCCTATTTATGACATAATCAATGCCCGTGCCAAATTTCATGTTTCTATCACATTGGGAAGTGAGAGATTTAGATTATGTACGTAAAATTTGGACGCTAATTCTTTTGCGCATAGAATTGAATAATGGAGTTGGGACCCATTAGCTTTTCCTATTTATGACATAATCAATGCTCGTGCCAAATTTCTTGTTTCTATGACACCGGAAAGTGAGAAAATTACATTCCGTACGTAAAATTTGGACGCTAATTCTTTTGCACATGGAATTGAATAACGGAGTTGGGACCCATTAGCTTTTCCCTTTTTATGACATAATCAATGCTCGGGGCAAATTTCACGTTTCTATGACACCGGAAAGTGAGAAAATTAGATTCCGTCCGTAAAATTTGGACGCTGATTCTTTTGCGCATAGAATTGAATAATCAAGTTGGGACCCATTAGCTTTTAATATTCATGGCATAATCAATGCTCGTGCCAAATTTCCCGTTTCTATGACACCGGAAAGTGAAGAAATTACATTCCGCACGTAAAATTTCGACGCTAAATTCTTTTGTGCATAGAATTGAATAATGGAGTTGGGACTCATTAGCTTTTCCTATGTATGACATAATCAATGCTCGTGCCAAATTTCCTGTTTCTATGACACCGGAAAGTGAAAAAATTACATTCCACACGTAAAATTTGGACGCTAATTCTTTTGCGCATAGAATTGAATAATCGAGTTGGGACTCATTAGCTTTTCTTATTTATGACATAATCAATGCTCGTGTCAAATTTCCCGTTTCTATGACACTGGAAAGTGAAAAAATTACATTCCGCACATAAAATTTCGACGCCAATTCTTTTGCGCTAGAATTGAATAATCGAGTTGAGACCTATTAACTTTTCCTATTTATGACATAATCAATGCTCGTGCCAAATTTCACATTTTTATGACACCGGAAAGTGAGAAAATTAGATTCCGTAGGTAAAATTTGGACGCTAATTCTTTTGCGCATAGAATTGAATAATCAAGTTGGGACCCATTAGCTTTTCCTATTTATGACATAATCAATGCTCGTGCCAAATTTCACGTTTCTATGACACCGGAAAGTGAAAAAATTACATTCCGCACGTAAAATTTCGACGCCAATTCTTTTGGACTAGAATTGAATAATCGAGTTGGGACCTACGAACTTTTCCTACTTATGACATAATCAATGCTCGTGCCAAATTTCACGCTTCTATGACACCGGAAAGTGAGATAATTAGATTCCGTACGTAAAATTTGGACGCTAATTCTTTTGCGCATAGAATTGAATAATCTCGTTGGGACCCATTAACTTTTCCAATTTATTGACATAATCAATGCTCGGGCCAAATTTTAAGTTTCTATGACATTGGAAAGTGACAGATTTAGATTACGTACGTAAAATTATGACGCCAATTCTTTTGCGCTAGAATTGAATAATCGAGTTGGGACCCAATTACTTTTCCTATTTTGGAGATAATCTATGCGTGTGCCAAATTTCATGTTTCTACGACATCGGGAAGTTGGAGAACTTTTGGCGAGTCAGTCAGTCAGTCAGTGAGTCAGTGAGGGCTTTCGTCTTTATTAGAGATGAGCGAGCACCAAAATGCTCGGGTGCTCGTTACTCGGGACGAACTTTTCGCGATGCTCGAGGGTTCGTTTCGAGTAACGAACCCCATTGAAGTCAATGGGCGACCAGAGCATTTTTGTATTTCGCCGATGCTCGCTAAGGTTTCCTTGTGTGAAAATCTGGGCAATTCAAGAAAGTGATGGGAACGACACAGCAACGGATAGGGCAGGCGAGGGGCTACATGTTGGGCTGCATCTCAAGTCCACAGGTCCCACTATTAAGCCACAATACCGGCAAGAGTGGGCCCCCCCCCCCTCCCAACAACTTTTACTTCTGAAAAGCCCTCATTAGCATGGCATACCTTAGCTAAGCACCACACTACCTCCAACAAAGCACAATGACTGCCTGCATGACACTCTGCTGCCACTTCTCCCGGGTTACATGCTGCCCAACCGCCCCCCCTCCCCCCCACAGCGCACACCAAAGTGTCCCTGCGCAGCCTTCAGCTGCCCTCATGCCACACTACCCTCATGTCTACTTAGAAGTGCGTCTGCCATGAGGAGGAACCGCAGGCACACACTGCAGAGGGTTGGCACGGCTAGGCAGCGACCCTCTTTAAAAGGGGCGGGGCGATAGCCCACAATGCTGTACAGAAGCAATGAGAAATAGAATCCTGTGCCACCGCCATCAGGAGCTGCACACATGGGCATAGCAATGGGGAACCTATGTGCCACACACTATTCATTCTGTCAAGGTGTCTCTGCATGCCCCAGTCAGACCGGGCTTTTTAATTCATAGACACAGGCAGGTACAACTCCCTATTGTGAAGTCCCTGTCGACCGACAGCATGGGTGGCTCCCTGGAACCCGCCGGCGATACACAAAAATATCCCATTGCATTGCCCAACACAGCTGAGGTAGTAATGTCGTGCTTAATGCAGGTGGGCTTCGGCCCACACTGCATGCCCCAGTCAGACTGGGGTTCTTTACAAGTGGACAGATGTAGGTTAAACTCCGTGTGCACCTACAGCATGGGTGGGTGCCAGGAAGCCACCGGCGGTACATAGAAATATCCCATTGCATTGCCCAACACAGCGGATGTAACGTCAGCTGTAATGCAGGTGGGCTAAAAATTCATTTGATTACACTGTAGGCGAGGGCCCACAAAAATTGCTGTATCAACAGTACTAATGTACATCCAAAAAATTGGCCATGGCCAACCAAGAGGGCAGGTGAAACCCATTAATCGCTTTGGTTAATGTGGCTTAAGTGGTAACTAGGCCTGGAGGCAGCCCAGTTTAACGAAAAATTGGTTCAAGTTAAAGTTTCAACGCTTTTAAGAGCATTGAAACATATAAAAATTGTTTAGAAAAATTAGATGAGTGAGCCTTGTGGCCCTAAGAAAAATTGCCCGTTCAGCGTGATTACGTGAGGTTTCAGGAGGAGGAGAAGGAGGAGGAGGAGGAATATTAGACACAGATTGATGAAGCAGAAATGTCCCCGTTTTGGATGGTGAGAGAGAACGTAGCTTCCATCCGCGGGTGCAGCCTACGTATTGCTTACGTATTGCTGCTGTCCGCTGGTGGAGAAGAGAAGTCTGGGGAAATCCAGGTTTGTTCATCTTGATGAATGTTAGCCTGCCGGCACTGTCGGTTGACAGGCTGGTACGCTTATCTGTGATGATTCCCTCAGCCGCACTAAACACCCTTTCCGACAAGACGCTAGCCGCAGGACAAGCAAGCACCTCCAGGGCATACAGCGCTAGTTCAGGCCACGTGTCCAGCTTCGACACCCAGTAGTTGTAGGTGGCAGAGGCGTCACGGAGGACGGTCGTGCGATCGGCTACGTACTCCCTCACCATCCTTTTACAGTGCTCCCGCCGACTCAGCCTTGACTGGGGAGCGGTGACACAGTCTTAGTGGGGAGCCATAAAGCTGTCCAGGCCCTTAAAGACTGTTGCACTGTCTGGGCTGTATATGCTGCTCGATCTCCGCACCTCCCCTGCTACCTGGCCCTCGGAACTGCGCCTTCTGCCACTAGCGCTGTCGGATGGGAATTTTACCATCAGCTTGTCCGCCAGGGTCCTGTGGTATAGCAACACTCTCGAACCCCTTTCCTCTTCGGGAATGAGACTGGGAAGGTTCTCCTTATAGCGTGGGTCGAGCAGTGTGTACACCCAGTAATCCGTAGTGGCCAGAATGCGTGTAACGCGAGGGTCACGAGAAAGGCATCCTAACATGAAGTCAGCCATGTGTGCCAGGGTACCTGTACGCAACACATGGCTGTCCACACTAGGAAGATCACTTTCAGGATCCTCCTCCTCCTCCTCCTCCTCCTCCTCAGGCCATACACGCTGAAATGATGACAGGCAAGCAGCAGGGTCACCGTCAGCAGTGGGCCAAGCTGTCTCTTCCCCCTCCTCCTCATCCTCCTCATGCTCCTCCTCCTCCTCCTGAATGCGCTGAGATATAGACAGGAGGGTGCTCTGACTATCCAGCGACATACTGTCTTCCCCCGGCTCTGTTTCCGAGCGCAAAGTGGCTGCCTTTATGGTTTGCAGGGAACTTCTCAAGATGCATAGCAGAGGAATGGTGACGCTAATGATTGCAGCATCGCCGCTCACCACCTGGGTAGACTGCTCAAAGTTTCAAAGGACCTGGCAGATGTCTGCCAACCAGGCCCACTCTTCTGAAAAGAATTGAGGAGGCTGACTCCCACTGCGCCGCCCATGTTGGAGTTGGTATTCCACTATAGCTCTACGCTGCTCATAGAGCCTAGCCAACATGTGGAGCATAGAGTTCCACCGTGTGGGCACGTCGCACAGCAGTCGGTGCACTGGCAGATTAAAGCGATGTTGCAGGGTGCGCAGGGTGGCAGCGTCCGTGTGGGACTTGCGGAAATGTGCGCAGAGCCGGCGCATCTTTACGAGCAGGTCTGACAAGCGTGGGTAGCTTTTCAGAAAGCGCTGAACCACCAAATTAAAGACGTGGGCCAGGCATGGCACGTGCGTGAGGCTGCCGAGCTGCAGAGCCGCCACCAGGTTACGGCCGTTGTCACACACGACCATGCCCGGTTGGAGGCTCAGCGGCGCAAGCCAACGGTCGGTCTGCTCTGTCAGACCTTGCAGCAGTTCGTGGGAAGTGTGCCTCCTATCTCCTAAGCTGAGTAGTTTCAGCACGGCCTGCTGACGCTTGCCCACCGCTGTGCTGCCACGCCGCGCGACACCGACTGCTGGCGACGTCCTGCTGCTGCTGACACATCTTGATTGCGAGACAGAGGTTGAGGAGGAGGAGGGTGCTTTAGTGGAGGAAGCATACACCGCCGAACATACCACCACCGAGCTGGGGCCCGCAATTCTGGGGGTGGGTAGGACGTGAGCGGTCCCAGGCTCTGACTCTGTCCCAGCCTCCACTAAATTCACCCAATGTGCCGTCAGGGAGATGTAGTGGCCCTGCCCGCCTGTGCTTGTCCACGTGTCCGTAGTTAAGTGGACCTTGCCACTAACCGCATTGGTGAGGGCGCGCACAATGTTGCGGGAGACGTGGTCGTGCAGGGCTGGGACGGCACATCGGGAAAAGTAGTGGCGACTGGGAACTGAGTAGCGCGGGGCCGCCGCCGCCATCATAGCTTTGAAAGCCTCTGTTTCCACAACCCTATACGGCAGCATCTCAAGGCTGATAAATTTGGCGATGTGGACGGTTAACGATTGAGCGTGCGGGTGCGTGGCGGCGTACTTGCGCTTGCGCTCCAACACTTGCGCTAGCGACGGCTGGACTGTGCGGTGCGAGACATTGGTGGATGGGGCCGAGGACAGCGGAGGTGAGGGTGTGGGTGCAGGCCATGAGACGGTTGTGCCTGTGTCCTGAGAGGAGGGTTGTATCTCAGTGGCAGGTTGGGGCACAGGGGGAGAGGCAGCGGTGCAAACCGGAGGCGGTGAACGGCCTTCGTCCCACCTTGTGGGGTGCTTGGCCATCATATGTCTGCGCATGCTGGTGGTGGTGAGGCTGTTGGTGGTGGCTCCCCGGCTGATCTTGGCGCGACAAAGGTTGCACACCACTGTTCGTCGGTCGTCAGGCGTCTCTGTGAAAAACTGCCAGACCTTAGAGCACCTCGGCCTCTGCAGGGTGGCATGGCGCGAGGGTGCGCTTTGGGAAACAGTTGGTGGATTATTCGGTCTGGCCCTGCCTCTACCCCTGGCCACCGCACTGCCTCTTGCAACCTGCCCTGCTGCTGCCCGTACCTCCCCCTCTGAAGACCTGTCCTGTGTAGGCGTTGCACACCAGGTGGGGTCAGTCACCTCATCGTCCTGCTGCTCTTCCTCCGAATCCTCTGTGCGCTCCTCCCTCGGACTTACTGCCCTTACTACTACCTCACTGCAAGACAACTGTGTCTCATCGTCATCGTCCTCCTCACCCACAGAAAGTTCTTGAGACAGTTGGCGGAAGTCGCCAGCCTCATCCCCCGGACCCCGGGAACTTTCCAATGGTTGTGCATCAGTGACGATAAACTCCTCTGGTGGGAGAGGAACCACTGCTGCCCAATCTGAGCAGGGGCCCGAGAACAGTTCCTGGGAGTCTTCCCGCTCCTGAGCATGTGTCATTGTAGTGGAGTGAGGAGGCTGGGAGGAAGGAGGAGCAGCAGACAGAGGATTCGGATTTGCAGCAGTGGACGGCGCAGAACTGTGGCTGGACGATAGGTTGCTCGAAGCACTTTCTGCCATCCAGGACAGGACCTGCTCACACTGCTCATTTTCTAATAAAGGTCTCCCGAGTGGACCCATTAATTGGGCGATGAATGTGGGGACGCCAGAAACGTGCCTCTCTCCTAATCGCGCAGCAGTCGGCTGCGACACACCTGGATCAGGAGCTCGGCCTGTGCCCACACCCTCACTTGGCCCTCCGCGTCCTCGGCCGCGTCCACGTCCTCTAGGCCTACCCCTACCCCTCAGCATGCTGTATTACCAGTGATTTGAGTTCACAGGCAGGAAATAAATTGGCGCAAGCCTGCAGGCCAAATATAATTTTTTCCCTTTTGTTTAAAAGGAAAGGCCCACTGTGCCTATTCAATGACTTTAATAACTGTGTTGCGGCCCTGCAAAACTGTCACAGAACTTTACTGTTGCAGAGTTACTAACTGTGGCAGAGCAGGTATTTCCCAGGCAGGAAAGAAATTGGCGCAAGGCTGCACTCAACCGTAGCTGGTTGCGTCTGATTTTTTTACGTTCTCCACGCAGCACACACGTACCCAGAGCCCTGACGGCTGTCAGAGGCAGGGCAAATATACTTTTTTCCCTTTTGTTTAAAAGGAAAGGCCCACTGTGCCTATTTAATGACTGATAACTGTGTTGTGGCCCTGCCTACACAATTCTGTGGCTGTAGTATCAATGCAGGGTGCAATGCTCTGCACCGCCGATTTTGAGAAAAAAAAAAAAGGAACACAGCTAACAGCAGCCAGCACAGTACTGCAGACGGTTAAATGTGGCCCTAGAAAGGACCGTTGAGGTTCTTGAAGGCTACACTCACTCCTAACACTCTCCCTGCCTAAGCAGCACCACTTCTGTCCCTAATGCCGGGTGCAATGCTCTGCACTGCCGATTTTGAGAAAAAAAAATTTTTTCTCCACTGCTAACAGCAGCCTGCACACACGTAGATGTGGCCCTAAGAAGGACCGTTGGGGTTCTTGAAGCCTACACTCACTACAAACACTCTCCCTACAGCAACTCCAATAGAACAGCACTGTCCCTCAGCTAACTCACAAGGCATGTGTGGCGAGCCGCGGGAGGGGCCGATTTTTATACTCGGGTGACATCTGATCTTCCCAGCCACTCACAGCAGGGGGGTGGTATAGGGCTTGAACGTCACAGGGGGGAAGTTGTAATGCCTTCCCTGTCTTTCAATTGGCCAGAAAAGCGCGCTAACGTCTCAGAGAGGAAACTGAAAGTAACCAGAACACCGCGTGGTACTCGTTACGAGTAACGAGCATCCCGAACACGCTAATATTCGCCCGAGCATCAAGCTCGGACGAGTACGTTCGCTCATCTCTAGTCTTTATATATATAGACTAGCTGATACACCCGTCTTCGCCTGAGTTAATTTGGTACTGGTGTTTATCTGGTGTTCACACGGAAATCTTATGAAGTCGTGGTTACTTTAGAGATACCGGAAAAACATATGTTCACCATTTTGCATAGTTCTCTGTGTTACCCAGAAAACACCACGTGGAGGCAACCATGCGACGTTTCCTTTATATAAAATGACATCAGGAAGTGAGAGAATTAGATTCCATATGTAAAATGTGGACGCTAATTCTTTTGCGCTTAGAAATGATCAATCGAGGTGGGACCCATTAGCTTTTCCTATTTATGACATAATCAATGCTCGTGCCAAATTTCATGTTTCTATGACACCGGAAAGTGAGAAAATTACATTCCGTACGTAAAATTTGGACGCTAATTCTTTTGCGCTAGAATTGAATATTCGAGTTGGGACCCATTAACTTTTCCTATTTATGACATAATCAATGCTCGTGCCAAATTTGACGTTTCTATGACACCGGAAAGTGAGAAAAATACGTTCCGTACGTAAAATTTGGACGCTAATTCTTTTGCGCATAGAATTGAACAATCGAGTTGGGACCCATAAGCTGTTCCTATTTATGACATAATCAATGCTCGTGCCAAATTTCACGTTTCTATGACACTGGAAAGTGAAAGAATTAGATTCCGTACGAAAAATTTGGACGCTAATTCTTTTGCGCATAGAATTGAATAATCAAGTTGGGACCCATTAGCTTTTCCTATTTATGTCATAATCAATGCCCGTGCCAAGTTTTAAGTTTCTATGACATTGGGAAGTGAGAGATTTAGATTATGTACGTTAAATTTCGACGCCAATTCTTTTGCGCTAGAATTGAATAATCGAGTTGGGACCCAATTACTTTTCCTATTTTGGAGATAATCTATGCTCGTGCCAAAATTCATGTTTCTACGATATCGGGAAGTTGGAGAACTTTTGGCGAGTGAGTCAGTCAGTGAGTCAGTCAGTGAGTCAGTCAGTGAGTCAGTCAGTGAGTCAGTCAGTGAGTCAGTGAGGGCTTTCAGCTTTATATATATAGATTTCTTTGGAGCCTATTGAAGTCCGGACTCCTGCTGCAGCTTGCACCCAGTATGTTTTTTGCACCCCCACACAAAGTGGTATTTATTAGAGATGAGCGAGCACCAAAATGCTCGGGTGCTCGTTACTCGAGACGAACGTTTCGCGATGCTCGAGGGTTCGTTTCGAATAACGAACCCCATTGAAGTCAATGGGCGACCCGAGCATTTTTGTATATCGCCGATGCTCGCTAAGGTTTTCATTTGTGAAAATCTGGGCAATTCAAGAAAGTGATGAGAACGACACAGCAACGGATAGGGCAGGCGAGGGGCAACATGTTGGGCTGCATCTCAAGTCCACAGGTCCCACTATTAAGCCACAATAGCGGCAACAGTGGGCCCCCCCCCCCCCAACAACTTTTACTTCTGAAAAGCCCTCATTAGCAATGGATACCTTAGCTAAGCACCACACTACCTCCAACAAAGCACAATCACTGCCTGCATGACACTCCGCTGCCACTTCTCATGGGTTACATGCTGACCAACCCCCCCCCCCCACGACCCAGTGTCCACAGCGCACACCAAAGTGTCCCTGCCCAGCCTTCAGCTGCCCTCATGCCACGCCACCATCATGTCTATTTATAAGTGCGTCTGCCATGAGGAGGAACCGCAGGCACACACTGCAGAGGGTTGGCACGGCTAGGCAGCGACCCTCTTTAAAAGGGGCGGGGCGATAGCCCACAATGCTGTACAGAAGCAATGAGAAATCCAATCCTGTGCCACCTCCATCTGGAGCTGCACACGTGGGCATAGCAATGGGGAACCTATGTGCCACACACTATTCAAGGTGTCTGCATGCCCCAGTCAGACCGCGGTTTTTTATAAATAGTCACAGGCAGGTACAACTGGGAATCCCCAACTCCGCAATGGGAATGCCGTGTGCACCCACAGCATGGGTGGCTCCCTGGAACCCACCCGCTGTACATAAATGTATCCCATTGCAGTGCCCTGGACAGCAGAGATAACGTCAGATGAAATGCAGGTGGGCTTCAGCCCACACTGCATGCCCCAGTCAGACTGGGGTTCTTTAGAAGTGGACACATGTAGTTACAACTCCGTGGGGACCCACAGCATGGGTGGCTCCCTGGAACCCACCGGCGGTACATAAAAATATCCCATTGCATTGCCCATCAAAGCTGAGGTAATAATGTCATGTTTAATGCAGGTGGGCTTCGGCCCACACTGCATGCCCCAGTCAGACTGGGGTTCTTTAGAAGTGGACACAGATGCATTTACAACTCCCTGTGGACCCACAGCATTGGTGGGTGCCAGGAAGCCACCGGCGGTACATAAATACATCCCATTGCAGTGCCCAACACAGCTGATGTAACGTCAGCTGTAATGCAGGTGGGCAAAAAATTAATTTGATTACACTGTAGGCGAGGGCCCCCAAAAATTGGTGTATCAACAGTACTAATGTACCTCTGAAAAATTGCCCATGCACAACCAAGAGGGCAGGTGAAACCCATTAATCGCTTTGGTTAATGTGGCTTAATTGGTAACTAGGCCAGGAGGCAGCCCAGTTAAAATAAAAATTGGTTGAGGTGAAAGTTTCAACGCTTTAATGAGCATTGAAACGTATAAAAATTGTTTAGAAAAATTATATGACTGAGCCTTGTGGGCCTAAGAAAAATTGCCCGTTCGGCGTGATTATGTGAGGTTTCAGGAGGAGGAGCAGGAGGAGGAGGATGAATATTATACACAGATTGATGAAGCGAAAAGGTCCCCGTTTTTGATGGGGATACAGAACGATGCTTCCATCCGCGGGTGCAGCCCACGTATTGTTTAGGTATCGCTGCTGTCCGCTGGTGCAGAAGAGAAGTCTGGGGAAATCCAGGCTTTGTTCATCTTGATGAGTGTTAGCCTGTCGGCACTGTCGGTTGACAGGCGGGTACGCTTATCTGTGATGATTCCCCCAGCCGCACTAAACACCCTCTCTGACAAGACGCTAGCCGCAGGACAAGCAAGCACCTCCAGGGCATACAGCGCGAGTTCAGGCCACGTGTCCAGCTTCGACACCCAGTAGTTGTAGGGGGCAGAGGCGTCACGGAGGACGGTCGTGCGATCGGCTACGTACTCCCTCACCATCCTTTTACAGTGCTCCCGCCGACTCAGCCGTGACTGGGGAGCGGTGACACAGTCTTGCTGGGGAGCCATAAAGCAGTCAAGGGCCTTAAAGAGTGTTGCCCTGCCTGTGCTGTACATGCTGCCTGATCTCCGCGCCTCCCCTGCTACCTGGCCCTCGGAACTGCGCCTTCGGCCACTAGCGCTGTCGTATGGGAATTTTACCATCAGTTTATCCGCCAGGGTCCTGTGGTATAGCAACACTCTCGAACCCCTTTCCTCTTCGGGTATGAGAGTGGAAAGGTTCTCCTTATACCGTGGGTCGAGCAGTGTGTACACCCAGTAATCCGTAGTGGCCAGAATGCGTGTAACGCGAGGGTCACGAGAAAGGCATCCTAACATGAAGTCAGCCATGTGTGCCAGGGTACCTGTACGCAACACATGACTGTCCTCACTAGGAAGATCACTTTCAGGATCCTCCTCCTCCGCCTCCTCAGGCCATACACGCTCAAAGGATGACAGGCCAGCAGCATGTGTACCCTCACCAGTGGGCCAAGTTGTCTCTTCCCCCTCCTCCTCATCTTCCTCCTCCTCCTCCTCAGCGCGCTGAGATATAGACAGGAGGGTGCTCTGAGTATCCAGCGACATACTGTCTTCCCCCGGCTCTGTTTCTGAGCGCAAAGCGTCATTTATTCCCTTTATGCTTTGCAGGGAACTTCTCAAGAGGCATAGCAGAGGAATGGTGACGCTAATGATTGCAGCATCCCCGCTCACCACCTGGGTAGACTCCTCAAACTTTCCAAGGACCTGGCAGATGTCTGCCAACCAGGCCCACTCTTCTGAAAAGAATTGAGGAGGCTGACTCCCACTGCGCCGCCCATGTTGGAGTTGGTATTCCACTATAGCTCTACGCTGCTCATAGAGCCTGGCCAATATGTGGAGCGTAGAGTTCCACCGTGTGGGCACGTCGCACATCAGTCGGTGCACTGGCAGATGAAACCGATGTTGCAGGGTGCGCAGGGTGGCAGCGTCCATGTGGGACTTGCGGAAATGTGCGCAGAGCCGGCGCACCTTTCCGAGCAGGTCTGACAAGCGTGGGTAGCTTTTCAGAAAGCGCTGAACCACCAAATTAAAGACGTGGGCCAGGCATGGCTGCCGAGCTGCAGAGCCGCCACCAGGTTACAGCCGTTGTCACACACGACCATGCCCGGTTGGAGGCTCAGCGGCGCAAGCCAGCGGTCGGTCTGCTGTGTCAGACCCTGCAGCAGTTCGTGGGCCGTGTGCCTCTTATCGCCTAAGCTGAGTAGTTTCAGCACGGCCTGCTGACGCTTGCCCACCGCTGTGCTGCCACACCGCGCGACACCGACTGCTGGCGACATGCTGCTGCTAACACATCTTGATTGTGAGACAGAGGAGGAGGAGGAGGGTGCTTTAGTGGAGGAAGCATACACCTCCGCAGATACCACCACCGAGCTGGGGCCCGCAATTCTGGGGGTGGGTAGGACGTGAGCGGTCCCAGGCTCTGACTCTGTCCCAGCCTCCACTAAATTCACCCAATGTGCCGTCAGGGAGATGTAGTGGCCCTGCCCGCCTGTGCTTGTCCACGTGTCCGTTGTTAAGTGGACCTTGGCAGTAACCGCGTTGGTGAGGGCGCGTACAATGTTGCGGGAGACGTGGTCGTGCAGGGCTGGGACGGCACATCGGGAAAAATAGTGGCGACTGGGAACTGAGTAGCGCGGGGCCGCCGCCGCCATCATACTTTTGAAGGACTCCGTTTCCACAACCCTATACGGCAGCATCTCCAGGCTGATAAATTTGGCTACGTGCACGTTTAACGCTTGAGCGTGCGGCTGCGTGGCGGCGTACTTGCGCTTGCGCTCAAACACTTGCGCTAGCGACGGCTGGACGGTGCGCTGAGAGACATTGGTGGATGGGGCCGAGGACAGCGGAGGTGAGGGTGTGGGTTCAGGCCAGGAGACGGTAGTGCCTGTGTCCTCAGAGCGGGGTTGGATCTGAGTGGCAGGTTGGGGCACAGGGGGAGAGGCAGCGGTGCAAACTGGAGGCTGTAAACGGCCTTCGTCCCACCTTGTGGGGTGCTTGGCCATCATATGTCTGCGCATGCTGGTGGTGGTGAGGCTGGTGGTGGTGGCTCCCCGGCTGATCTTGGCGCGACAAAGGTTGCACACCACTGTTCGTCGGTCGGCTGCACTCTCAGTGAAAAACTGCCAGACCTTTGAGCACCTCGGCCTCTGCAGGGTGGCATGGCGCAAGGGGGCGCTTTGGGAAACAGTTGGTGGATTATTCGGTCTGGCCCTGCCTCTACCCCTGGACACCGCACTGCCTCTTGCAACCTGCCCTGCTGCTGCCCTTGCCTCCCCCTCTGAAGACCTGTCCTCAGTAGGCGTAGCAAACCAGGTGGGGTCAGTCACCTCATTGTCCTGCTGCTCTTCCTCAGAATCCTCGGTGCGCTCCTCCCTAGGACTTAATGACCTTACTACTACCTCACTGATAGACAACTGTGTCTCATCGTCATCGGCCTCCTCACCCACTGAAAGGTCTTGAGACAGTTGCCGGAAGTCCCCAGCCTCCTCCCCCGGACCCCGGGAACTTTGCAATGGTTGGGCATCAGTCACGATAAACTCCTCTGGTGGGAGAGGAACCACTGCTGCCCAATCTGAGCAGGGGCCCGAGAACAGTTCCTGGGAGTCTGCTCGCTCCTCAGAATGTCTCATTTTCATGGAGTGAGGAGGCTGGGAGGAAGGAGGAGCAGCAGCCAAAGGATTCTGAGTTGCAGCAGTGGACGGCGCAGAACTGTGGGTGGACGATAGGTTGCTGGAAGCACTTTCTGCCATCCACGACAGGACCTGCTCACACTGCTCATTTTCTAATAAAGGTCTAATTAAATGTGCTATGAATGTGGGGACGCCAGAAACGTGCCTCTCTCCTAATCCCGCAGCAGTCGGCTGCGATACACCTGGATCAGGAGCTCGGCCTGTGCCCACACCCGGACTAGGGCCTCCGCGTCCTCGGCCGCGCCCACGTCCTCTAGTCCTACCCCTACCCCTCAGCATGCTGTATTACCAGTAATGCAGAAATAGAACGCTGTAATTAAATGTGCCGCTTATTGGCCTGTGGTTGGAGGCTGAGTTCGCTTACGGAACGCCAGGAAATAATTTGGCGCAAGCCTGCTGTAACACTTAGCTGGCTGCGTATGATTTTGTAGAACTACTACACCCAGCACACACAGACCCAGAACACTGAGCACAGTGACAGGCAGGCCAAATAAAATTTTTTCCAATATTTTTTAGAAAAGGCCCACTGCCTATATTCAATCAATAATATATGTCTTCTGTCCCTGGAGTGTGTCACAGAACTGCAGAGTGTTGCACTGTTAACTGCAACACAGCGGTGATTTCAGAGCCCAGACAGAGCCAGGAAATAATTTGGCGCAAGCCTGCTGTAAAACTTAGCTGGCTGCGTATGATTTTGTAGAACTACTACACCCAGCACACACGGACCCAGAACACCAAGCACAGTGACAGACAGGCCAAATAGATTTTTTGCCCAATATTTTTCAGAAAAAGCCCACTGCGTATATTCAATCAATAATATATGTCTTCTGTCCCTGCCTCCACACTTCTGTCCCTGGAGTATTACTGCAGGGCGCAATGCTCTGCACGGCCGATATACCAAAAAAAAAAAAAATGTGCAACACTGCAAAAAGCAGCCTCCACACTACTGCACATGGTTAGATGTGGCCCTAAGAAGGACCGTTGGGGTTCTTGAAGCCTACACTAACTCCTAACGCTCTCCCTGCCTCCACACTTCTGTCCCTGGAGTATTACTGCAGGGCGCAATGCTCTGCACGGCCGATATACCAAAAAAAAAAAAATGTGCAACACTGCAAAAAGCAGCCTCCACACTACTGCACACGGTTAGATGTGGCCCTAAGAAGGACCGTTGGGGTTCTTGAAGCCTACACTAACTCCTAACACTCTCCCTACAGCAGCTCCAACACGATAGCACTGTCCCTCAGCTATGTCACAACGCATCTGAGGCGAGCCGCGGGAGGGGCCAATTTTTATCCTCGGGTGACACCTGATCTCGCCAGCCACTCACTGCAGGGGGGTGGTATAGGGCTTGAACGTCGCAGGGGGAAGTTGTAATGCCTTCCCTGTCTTTCAATTAGCCAGAAAAGCGCGCTAACGTCTCAGAGATGAAAGTGAAAGTAACCCGAACATCGCGTGGTGCTCGTTACGAGTAACGAGCATCTCGAACACGCTAATACTCGAACGAGTATCAAGCTTAGACGAGTACGTTCGCTCATCTCTAGTATTTATTTAGGTGTGCTGCTGCCTATACATATCCTTGCAGATGTATACAGTGGGATCACTAACACTTTTGATGCTGTTAATGGAGCACCCCACAGGATCATATATGGATAGAGATTTTTTCTTTATTCACTATGCCCTGCAACATTGCTCATTGGCCTCCTCTGTTAGGGAAATTTAACCTGATAATGAATGGATTCCTGAATTGAAATGTGTTAATTGTGTTTTTATCAGCTAATAAGCAAAACAAGGAAGTTGTTATTACCGATAGAAGAGCTGTTTAATCAAGAAGTCCAAACCTACAACTTTTCCATTACCTGAAGGAGTCTTTCTGAGGCCTGCTATGTCTACATCCTAGCATCCTGCATTGTAAATTAAGAGTTGTGTATTATACAATCTTATCAGTAAACTGTGTTTGCTTCTACATGTTGTACTCTTCAACCGTCAGTTATGCACATGAGGCGCTTTCCCATTTAATTTTTATTGCAGAACTGTTATACGGCATCCATAGCATTTTGTGGGGCTATACAGCACCTCCATATAGTTCCAATTTCATGAAGTCATATGGAGGCTTTTTAAATTTGCCAAAAAATTGTAGATAGATAGATAGATAAAGTTTTTAATATAGATGTCTAGATATTTCTTTAGGGCACATAAATAGGATATAATTAAATAAAATGTGGTCACTAGTATTTTTCTGGCAAATATAGGGTTAAATGAAGATTCTTGGATGTGAGGATCTTAAAGGGGTTGTCTCGAGGAAGCAGTGAATTTTTTTTTTGCCCAGTCCCCCTAATTAAGCATACATTACTAAGCACCCCTGTAAATGACTTTTCTAGTTGGTTTGTACTTACAGTCCCAGCATTTCAGCAACTTATAAAAATTTTCCCAAGATGGCCGTCAGCTTTTTTCCCGTCGCTTGCTGTAGCCCGACGTGCACGCTCCCGAGACGCTACCAGCTGTGTCTCCCTGACAACCAGACGCCCCGCAGCCGCCGACCGGACCCCGGGATTGAACGCGGCCGACCACGGCACACAGTCACCCACCGCCAGGCAGCAGGTTACCGACGCTAGACCCCTGACAACAGACGAAGGCCCCCCCAGCCCAGCGGCAGCCCCCCGGCCCAGTGGCAGCCCCCCCGGCCCATCACTTACCTGGGCGGCAGGACGGCGGGACAGCTGGGCGGCTTCTCGGGACAGCTGGGCGGCTTCTCGGGACAGCTGGGCGGCTCAAGTTTCTGCACCTTCCTCTAAGAGAGGATGGTACAGAATGGCCGCTCCAGCGCGCTCCCGAGAAGTGACAGCTCGTCTGCGCATGCGCAGAAGAGCTGTAGCGGCTAGCAGGCTGAAGCGGCTCGTGCTGAGAGCAGAAGACCGGACTGCGCAAGCGCGTCTAAAAAAGCAAGCTGCCAGTGAATTTAGACGGAACCATGGAGACGAGGACGCTAGCAATGGAGCAGGTAAGTGAATAACTTCTGTATGGCTCATATTTAATGCACGATGTATATTACAAAGTGCATTAATATGGCCATACAGAAGTGTATAACTCCACTTGCTGTCGCGAGACAACCCCTTTAAATCAATTTATAGCACAAGTGCAGCTGCTTGTTACTTCTGTGGCTATATAGCAGCTTATGAAGATATATAGTAACACATCACTGATGTTTGTGTAGAACTGCAAAACTCTTATTCAGATCTAGAAAAAAGCATATGTTACAATCCCTGCAGGTTATGACTGAATAGGAATTAACCCCTTCCCACTCCATGACATAAGGGTACGTCATGGGAGTGGGGTACTTCCAGCAAAATGACGTACCCTTATGTCATAGGGATAGCGCGAGATCATAGCAGATCTCGCGCTATCCCGCCGCGGAAGCCGGCTGTCACTAGTAGCTGACCTCCCGTTGCGACAGCGAGGGGTATCGGAGATGCGCCCCCCCCTGCTGTTAACCTGTTCCCTGCCGCGATCTAAGTAGATAACATCGAGAGAGCCTGGCTGGTTGCTATGGCAACAGGACCCCAGATACCAGCGTCCTGTATTGCCATAGCCTGTGATCGCTGTAATAAGCGATAAGGCATGGCAGGAGAGAAGTCCTGCCATGCCTTATCGCAGCGATCATTAATGCTGTAGTAAAAGTCCCTCAGAGGGACACAGATGGTGTAAAAAGAAGAGAAAAATAAAGTTCAAAAAATAAAAATGTAAAAAAAAGTTAGAAAACCTTTTTTAAATGCTTTTTCTCTTATTAGCATAAATTTTTTTTTTTTAAATTAAAAATCCCACATATTTGGTATCGACACATCCGTAACAACGTGTACAATAAATTGAACATGCTTTTTATCCTGCACGGCAAAAAACATTTAAAAAAATGCTAAAAAACGGAGGCAAAATGCTAATTTTTAGCATTTTGCCTCCCAAAAAACGCAATAAAAGTGATTAAAAAAAAACGTGTGTACCCTAAAATGGTGCAATAAAAACTACAGCTCGTCTCGCAAAAAGTAAGCCCTCACAGAGCTCCGTCCATGGAGAAATAAAAAAAGTTATAGGACTTTGAATGCAGTGAGTTTAGAAAAAAAAATATTTCTAAAAAAAAGGGTTTTTATTGTGGCAAAGTGGAAAAACCTGTGTATCTAGTGTGTCCTAGTTGTGTTTTCTGTGTACCTAGTGTAAGTGTGTGTGTCTGTGGGTCTGAGTGTTTGTGAGGAGGGGGAAAAAAAAAATTTGTAGTGTGAGCGGTTGAGCAGAGGGTAAGCGTCAGTGTGTGAGCACTTGCATGCAAGCGTCAGTGTGTGAGCAGTTGCATGCAATCGTCAGTGTGTGAGCGGTTGCGTGCTAGCGTCAGTGTGTGAGCGGTTGCGTGCAAGCGTCGGTGTGTGAGCGGTTGCACAGAGGGGGCAGCGTGTGAGCGGTTGCACAGAGGGGGCAGCGTGTGAGTGGTTGTGCAGAGGGGGCAGCGTGTAAGCGGTTCAGCGCGAGAGTCAGTGTGTGAGCGGTTGCCAGAGGGGGCAGCGTGTGAGCAGTTGAGCGCGAGAGTCAGTGTGTGAGCGGTTGAGCGTGCGAGTCAGTGTGTGAGCGGTTGAGCGTGCGAGTCAGTGTGTGAGCGGTTGAGTGTGCGAGTCAGTGTGTGAGCGGTTGCGTGCGAGTCAGTGTATGAGCGGTTGTGTGCGAGCGTCAGTGTGTGATCGATTGTGCGTGAGCGTCAGTGTGTGAGTGGTTGCGCAGAGGCGGCAGCGCGTGAGCGCGTAAGTGAGTAAATTGTAGATCTTTACTACTTCCACAAGTAAATTGTAGATCCCCATTAGGATGAGCTCCATGCCTGGCAATGTCATCCAGTGTGCTACTTGTGCAATGTATGCAGTCCTTGATCAGCTGATCGAGGGTGCATACTGTTGCGCAAGATGCATGCACGTCGCACATTTAGAAGCCCAAATCCTGGATCTAAATGGCAACTGGCAACACTGAGAGCCACTGGCATCATGGAAAGGAGTTTGGTGCTCACTGAGCAGGCACTTGCTGGGGTAGAGGCGGGGGTGGATGGTAGTACGGAAGAGCAGGGGGAGCAGGCAAGAAGCTGGGTGACAGAAAGAAGGTAGGATAGAGGGAAGAGAACCAGGGAGGCTAGTCCTGAACTGGCACAACCCAACAAGTTTGCAAAGTTGGCAGATGAGGGGGATGCCATTACAGAGCCAGCACCGCTGCAGCACGACATGCCTTCTGAACGCCAGGAGGATGACTGCTCCAGTGAGAAGGGGACGGGGAGCGTAGGGCAGGCTAGACAGGTCCTAGTGCTGGGGGACTCAATTATAAGGGGGACAGAGAGGGCAATCTGCCATAAAGACCAGGATAGTCGAACAGTGAGTTGTCTTCCTGGCGCTCGAGTTTGACACATTGTGGATCGGATTGACAGATTACTGGGAGGGGCTGGTGAGGATCCAGCGGTCATGGTGCAAGTTGGCACCAATGAACAAATTAGAGGTCAATGGAGAGCCCTCAAAAATGATTTCAGGGACTTAGGATCCAAGCTTAGGGCACGGTCCTCCAGGGTAGTTTTCTCGGAAATACTACCTGCACCTAAGGCCACAATAGAAAGGCAGCAGGATCTTAGGCAAGTAAACAAGTGGCTCCGGAGTTGGTGTAAGGAGGAGGGATTTGGGTTCCTGGAGAACTGAGCTGACCTTGCTGTCGCCTACAGGCTCTACCGTAGGGACAGGCTGCATCTTAATGGGGAGGGTGCAGCTGTGCTGGGGGAGAAGATGGCTAGAAGGCTGAAGGAGTGTTTAAACTAGGGACTGGGGGGAGGGTAAAATGAGAAATAGTGGGGTAGCCAGTGTAGCTAGCGACTTGGGTTAAAGAAATGGGAATGGGGGTCGAGCGCGCGCGCGCGGGGGGGGTTAGTACAGTTAGAACTGTGAGGTCAGCCATTAGCACGTATAGCAACAAAATGAATTTAAAGAACAAAAATAACTATATCAATTGTATGACCACAAATGCACGAAGTCTGATTGGTAAAGTGGGTGAGCTTGAAGCAAGAATGTCTGATGAAAGTTATGATATAGTTGGAATAACGGAAACATGGCTTGATGATAAGTGCGATTGGGCGGCGAATTCACAGGGGTACAATCTCTTCAGAAGAGACCGAAGGAACCAGAAAGGGGGAGGGGTATTGTCTGTACGTCAAATCGAACTTAAATCCGAGACTACGGGAGGATATAGGGGTAGGAGACGAACAGGTGGAATCTCTGTGGGTAGAAATAAAGGGAGAAAAAAATAACAAAATCTTGATAAGGATCTTCTATAGACCACCAAAAGTAGCAGAAGAAATAGAAAACTTACTATTAAGGCAGATAGAAGAAGTGTCAAACCGCAACGAAGTAATTATCATGGGGGACTTTAATTATCTGGATATAATATGGGAAAATGAGACCTGCAAATCTCACAGGGGTGATAAGTTCTTGATAGTAATTAAAGGGGTTGTCCCGCGGCAGCAAGTGGGTCTATACACTTCTGTATGGCCATAATAATGCACTTTGTAATGTACATTGTGCATTAATTATGAGCCATACAGAAGTTATAAAAAGTTTTATACTTACCTGCTCCGTTGCTGGCGTCCTCGTTCCCATGGAGCCGACTAATTTTCGCCCTCCGATGGCCAAATTAGCCGCGCTTGCGCAGTCCGGGTCTTCTGCAGTCTTCTATGGGGCCGCTCGTGTAGAATGCCGCCTCCGTGTAGCTCCGCCCCGTCACGTGCCGATTCCAGCCAATCAGGAGGCTGGAATCGGCAATGGACCGCACAGAAGCCCTGCGGTCCACGGAGACAGAGGATCCCGGCGGCCATCTTCAGCAGGTAAGTATGAAGACGCCGGACCGCCGGGATTCAGGTAAGCGCTGTGCGGGTTGTTTTTTTAACCCCTGCATCGGGGTTGTCTCGCGCCGAACGGGGGGGGGGGTTAAAAAAAAAAAAAAACCCGTTTCGGCGCGGGACAACCCCTTTAAAGATAATTATCTGAACCAACTTGTGCAGGAACCAACAAGAGGGAGGACCACTCTGGACTTAGTACTAACTAAAAAACCGGACTGAATAAAGGGGGTACAGGTTGAGGGGCACTTGGGGAACAGTGACCACAATATAATCAACTTCCAGCTGTCATTCAATAGGAAGCCTTATCAGGGAGTGACAAAAAAACCTAAACTTTAGTAAAGCAAAATTTGATGAGCTTAGAACTACTATCGGTAACATTAATTGGGACAACATCCTCAAAAATATCAGTACAGAGCACAAATGGGAAAAGTTTAAAAGGATCCTAATCACCTCATGTGAGCAGTTCATTCCCTTTAAAAATAAAAGAATCTCAACTAAAAGGAAACCAATGTGGCTCGACAAGACGGCAAGAGGGGCAATAAATGGAAAAAAGAAAGCGTTCAAACTACTAAAGCAAGAAGGCAGCGAAGAAGCACTAAAATCGTACAGGGAAAAAAACAAAATATGCAAAGATAGGATCAAAATTGCCAAGGAGGAGGCGGAAAGACGGATCGCCAAAGAGAGCAAAAACAACCCGAAACTATTTTTCAACTATATTAACAGCAAAAGGATTTGCAGGGAGAGCACTGGCCCTTTAACAAATAATGCAGGGGAAATCATTGATAATGATGGAGGGAAGGCAAATCTATTAAATAGTTTCTTTTCAAGCGTATTCACAAACGAAAAAGAAATGCCACACGAGATACAGGGGAATAAAATAAACCCCTCGCAAAATATGTCATACCTAACGCAAGGGGAAGTGCGGATAAATCGCCAGGCCCAGATGGAATACACCCAAGGGTACTAAGGGAACTAAGTGATGAGTTAGCTAGGCCGCTATACCTAATATTTCTAGACACTATCAAGACCGGTGTTGTACCATTGGATTGGCGCATTGCCAACGTGGTTCCAATTTACAAAAAGGGGACCAAAAGTGAGCCTGATAACTACAGGCTGGTACGTCTCACTTCAGTAATGGGAAAAATTTTCGAGGGGATTCTGAGAGACACCATCGATGGGCACCTCAAGGAGAACGAGGGAATAACTCCTCACCAGCATGGATTCATGAAGGGTCGCTCATGTCAGACAAATCTGATCAGTTTCTACGATGAAGTAAGCTCTAAGCTGGACCTGGGAGAATCTATTGATCTCGTATATCTGGACTTCTCTAAAGCCTTTGACACCGTGCCGCATAATAGGCTAATATACAAAATGAGACAGCTCGGATTGGGTGAAAACGTGTGTAATTGGGTAAAAAATTGGCTCAATAATAGAAAGCAGAGGGTGGTAATAAATGGTTCGTACTCTGATTGGGCCACCGTCACTAGTGGGGTACCACAGGGCTCAGTATTAGGCCCCATTCTGTTCAATATATTTATCAACGACCTGATAGAGGGGCTGCACAGCAAAATTTCAATATTTGCAGATGACACAAAATTATACAATATAATTAATGCAATGGAGGACAATGTACGGCTACAAACGGACCTAGATAAGCTGGGGGCTTGGGCAGAAAAATGGTAAATGAAGTTCAATGTTGATAAATGTAAGGTCATGCACATGGGCAACAAAAATGGATGTTACCAATATACACTTGCTAGGGAACTGCTAGGGAAAAATGATATGGAAAAAGACCTGGGGGTACTAGTGGATTGTAGACTAAACTGGAGTAAACAATGCCAATCAGCTGCTGCAAAGCCAAATAAAGTTTTGGGATGCATTAAAAGAGGTATAGGGGCGAAGGACGAGAACATTATCCTTCTATTATATAAGGCACTTGTCAGGCCCCACATGGAATACTGTGTACAGTTCTGGTCACTGGTGCTCAGGAACGATGTTACGGTATTGGAGGGGGTTCAAAGAAGAGCGACTAAGCTAGTACATGAAATGAGGGGACTAGAAGACCCAGAGAGGCTATCAAAATTGGGACTATTTACTCTAGAAAAAAGAAGGTTAAGGGGCGACCAAATAACCATGTATAAGTACATGGGGGGACAATACAAGGATCTCTCCCAGGATCTGTTTATACCCAGGACTACGATGGTAACAAGAGGGCATCCACTACGCTTAGAAGAATGCAGGTTTCATCACCAACATAGAAAAGGTTTCTTTACTGTTAGAGCAGTTAGACTGTGGAACTCTCTGCCTGAGGACGTAGTGATGGCGAAATCCATAGAGGAGTTTAAAAGGGGACTTGATGTCTTTCTGGAGAGGAAGGATATTATAGGTTATAAATCCTAATTTAATTGTTAATCCAGGTATACAGGCGGGTAGGAACTATTAGGCGTTGATCCAGGGAACAGTCTGATTGCCATTAGGGAGTCGGGAAGGAATTTTTTCCCCAAAAGAGCTAATTGGCTTCAGCTCTTGGGGTTTTTTGCCTTCCTCTGGATCAACAAAACAGGAGGCTAACAGGCTGGACTAGATGGAAATTGTCTTCATTCAGCCTTACGAACTATGTTACTATGTTATACGGCTGCGTCGACGGAAAAATAAAAAAATTATGGCTTTTGAAAAATGGAGATGAAAAAACAAAAACAAAAATCGTTTCGTCCTCAACGCCAAAATAGGCCATGTCCTAAGGGGTTAATTATATCACAGAATACTAGCTGTTCTTTTATGCCTATTTATGCAGATTGTGCTCTAATTGCGTAAGTTATGTCCAATTTGTATAATTTTCACTGTATAAGGCCGAAGTCAGATGAGCATTCTTTTCCTCAGAAGCACTTTCTGCTGGCTTTAAAAATCCCCGCCTCCAGAAAGTGCTGGGTCTGATTGGCTGAGGGCTCAGCTAATCACAGGTAGTGCTCAGCCATTCATTGAATGACAGCTGAACGCTGCCTGTCATTGGTCACAGCGCTTAGCCATTCAGAGGCAGCGCTCAGCCATACATTGAATTCAACCGAAAAGACGTGATGAGCTCCGACAGTGGCGGAATGTGGTGTATATATATATATATTTTTTTTACAGCAGCTAGGGATGATTTTAATCATTAACTAACTTCTTTAGTCACCATCAATATGTCTTTACAACGTACTCTCATTTCACTGGGATGCAATAGGCAGTAAATTGGATTAATAGCAAAACACATAGATACTCTATGCATCATACTAACAAGATGAAAACACAAAAACGCATTAAAACATCTATCAATTCCACAGAGGCTCTTGCTTTTCCTTCCTTACCGGTTTCATCAATTCCATGTGGTATATTTAGCATAAGAGCCAATTATATTTCTAAGGAAACTTTTAGCATATAAGTTATAACCAATATACAAACCTTTGATTCAAGCCACTAGTCACATCCAGGGTTCAAAGGTATAAATATTCATCAAAGGGAGCAAACTGAGTTTTATCACACAATAATTCTTTATACAGCTATTTTAGGGGGTTTGCCCCTAATTCAGAACCCTGAAACAACTCAATAATTGTGCTTTCACACAAGCAGAATATTTCCGTGAAACACACCGTAAGACACACTAAATTCTGCACCAAAATCCGCAGCCTCTGAAATATGTGAAAAATGTTTTTGTGTTCCCCCTCACCTCTGTGATTTTAATTTACTTTACAGTGAGATAGTGTAGTTTCTGATGGACGCAGTGTGGCCTTGCCGTTCGGCTCGTCAGCTTATGTGTCTTGGCCAAAATGCTAACTAACACCCGCTTTTTATTAGTGTGTTTCAATATTTCTTTATGCAGTTTGCTATAGACTTCTGGGGTAGCCCAAGATGTCAGCCAGTGTGGCCCACTGTTGAGATATGGGGCAACCCACTGCTATGTCAGTGTGAGTTGTAATCCTGTATTGTGGGACACACCCATCTATTGGCTAGCTTCTGTGGTATTGTTCGCATTTCGGATCTAGTTGCATGCAGTCGCTCCTCCCCAATCCTGGCTGGATTGAGTGGGTGGCTGCATATAGGTCTGCAGTGGACAGCTTAGCTCCTCTGGTTTATAGTCTGGCTTGCTGCATATTGTTAGGTTCTATGGCCATTGTGCTGACCCTATGGCCATTGTGCCGACCCTACGGCCATTTGCCAGCTTAGCGGCGATCGTGCCTGCTCTGCACCTTATCTGGTATTGCATTTTTTGGCTCTTTTCCAGTGAAATATGTTTTTGTGTTCCCCCTCACCTCTGTGATTTTAATTTGCCCTCAATTTTACATCAAAATCTGCAAGTAACCTGCGAGGTTTGAAATTGAATTCTGCTGCGGCAGATTAAACCACGTTTTACAGTGCAGATTATGGAATAATTCCACTCGTATGAAAGTGCCCTTAAGGCATTTATTGTATATTACACTCACTATAAAGTGGAAAGTTTAGTTAGAAATAAAATTAGTTCTTATGTTAAACATGCCATATGGTAGGGATGGACTGTTTGAATCTTTTCTCTACTTGGGTTGTATAATGTGAAGGAGATAATTAGTTAACATACTGCTTGTTATGTCCTAATGAAGATGGAGGAGGGATAAAAGAGCTTTTATGGAGCTATATGGAAGTCTGGTTTCTATTTGTGTTTGTACCCCTGAGGAAGTTGCAATTGGTGAAACCAGTAGGGAAGGAAAAGGACTTGATTGATGTTTTCATGCGTCTTTCAGGTTTACTTTGGTTAGTATGATAAATATGTGTCATCTTTCATTCTTGAGGTTCTGAACAATTCTTCCACTCTTTCTTGACACAAGTACCACAGAAAGAGACACTTTAATGTACCTCTTTACAACCTGTAGCATCCCAGTGAGAGGAGAGTGAGTGGGAAGGACATACATTGAGGAGGATTGCAGCAGTTCTGAGTCTAGGTGCCATGGATTAAAGATAAATGTTAATACTCTTTATGACCTGGAAAATGTGACTGTAGTAGCCAAATGTTTACTAGTTTTAAATTGGAGCTCTGTGCATAGCTGCTTTTATAGTGACTATATTGCTGTGAGTGCTGGAGACCCGCCGTCTTGATGTACCTCCAATTACTTACTGTCCTTGCATTCTGCTTTTAATTGGTTATGTTTGAGTTTATCAACATTTGTAAGTATAACGCTGTAGATAAATCCAAGTATTTCAACCTGAAAATAGGGTTAGAAGTAGAGATGAGCGAACGTGTTCTTCCGAGCTTGATATTCGTGCGAATATTAGGGTGTTCGGGATGTTCGTTATTCGTAACGAACACCATGCGGTGTTCTGGTTACTTTCACTTCCTTCCCTGAGACGTTAGCGCGCTTTTCTGGCCAATTGAAAGACAGGGAAGGCATTACAACTTCCCCCTGTGACATTCAAGCCCTATACCACCCCCCTGCTGTGAGTGGCTGGGAAGATCAGGTGTCACCCGAACATAAAAGTCGGCCCCTCCCGCGGTTCGCCTCAGATGCCGTGTGAGTTAGATGAGGGACAGTGCTGTTTGTACCAGAGCTGCTGTAGGGAAAGAATTGGTAGTTAGTGTAGGCTTCAAGACCCCCCAAAGGTCCTTATTAGGGCCACTGATAGCTGTGTGTTGGCTGCTGTTAGCAGTGGCAATTTTTTTTCTTCTCAAAATCGGCTCTGCAGAGCGTTGCACCTGGCATTAGGGACAGAAGTGCTGCATAGGCAGGGAGAGTGTTAGGAGTGAGTGTAGCCTTCAAGAACCTCAACGGTCCTTTCTAGGGCCATATTTAACCGTGTGCAGTACTGTCCAGGCTGCTGTTAGCTGTGCTGCATTTTTTTTTGCTTCTCAAAATCGCCTCTGCAGAGCATTGCACCCTCCATTGATACTGCAGGGAAAGAATTGTATAGGCAGGGCCACAACACAGTTATTATTCATTGAATATACGCAGTGCTGCCTTTTGCTTGTAAAACAAGTGAAAATAATTCTATTTGTCCTGCCTCTGTCCGTCCTAAGGGCGGTGGACACGTGTCGGCTGCGAGTGCAACCTGTAAAAATCAGACGCACCCAGCTACGTTTTACTCCTGGCTTCGCCATTTGCTTTCCTTAATTGGGAAAAAAAATACCTGCTCTGCCACAGTTAATAACTCTGCTACCCTCACGTTCTGTGACACATTAGCAGGAAAACAGCACAGTTATTAAACTTCTCATGTTCATAGAATATACGCAGTGCTGCCTTTTGGTGCAAAAAAACGGAAAATAATTCTATTTGTCCTGCCTCTGTCCGTCCTAAGGGCGGTGGACACGTGTCGGCTGCGTGTGCAACCTGTAAAAATCAGACGCACCCAGCTACGTTTTACTCCTGGCTTCGCCATTTGCTTTCCTTAATTGGGAAAAAAAATACCTGCTCTGCCACAGTTAATAACTCTGCTACCCTCACGTTCTGTGACACATTAGCAGGAAAACAGCACAGTTATTAAACTTAGATTATACATTCACTAGAGGCAGTGGGGCCTTTCCTTTTAAACAAAAGGGAAAAAATTATATTTGGCCTGCAGTCTTGCGCCAATTTATTAGCTGCCTGTGAAATCAAATCACTGGTAATACAGCATGCTGAGGGGTAGGGGTAGGCCTAGAGGACGTGGACGCGGCCGAGGACGCGGAGGGCCAAGTCAGGGTGTGGGCACAGGCCGAGCTCCTGATCCAGGTGTGTCGCAGCCGACTGCTGCGCGATTAGGAGAGAGGCACGTTTCTGGTGTCCCCACATTCATCGCCCAATTAATGGGTCCACGCGGGAGACGGTTATTAGAAAATGAGCAGTGTGAGCAGGTCCTGTCCTGGATGGCAGAAAGTGCTTCGAGCAACCTATCGTCTACCCGCAGTTCTGCGCCGTCCACTGCTGCAAATCCGAATCCTCTGTCTGCTGCTCCTCCTTCCTCCCAGCCTCCTCACTCCACTACAATGACACCTGCTCAGGAGCGGGAACACTCCCAGGAACTGTTCTCGGGCCCCTGCTTAGATTGGGCAGCAGCGGTTCCTCTCCCACCAGAGGAGTTTATCGTCACTGATGCCCAACCATTCGAAAGTTCCCGGGGTCCGGGGGAAGAGGCTGGGGACTTCCGCCAACTGTCTCAACAACTTTCTGTGGGTGAGGAGGACGATGACGATCAGACACAGTTGTCTTGCAGTGAGGTAGTAGTAAGGGCAGTAAGTCCGAGGGAGCAGCGCACAGAGGATTCGGAGGAAGAGCAGCAGGACGATGAGGTGACTGACCCCACCTGGTGTGCAATGCTTACTCAGGAGGACAGGTCTTCAGAGGGGGAGTCAAGGGCATCAGCAGGGCAGGTTGCAAGAGGCAGTGCGGTGGCCAGGGGTAGAGGCAGGGCCAGACCGAATAATCCACCAAGTGTTTCCCAAAGCGCCCCCTCGCGCCATGCCACCCTGCAGAGGCCGAGGTGCTCTAAGGTCTGGCAGTTTTTCACAGAGACGCCTGACGACCGACGAACAGTGGTGTGCAACCTTTGTCGCGCAAAGCTCAGCCGGGGAGCCAACACCAACAGCCTCACCACCACCACCATGCGCAGACATATGATGACCAAGCAGCCCACAAGGTGGGACGAAGGCCGTTTACCGCCTCCGGTTTGCACCGCTGCCTCTCCCCCTGTGCCCCAACCTGCCACTGAGATCCAACCCCCCTCTCAGGACACAGGCACTACCGTCTCCTGGCCTGCACCCACACCCTCACCTCCGCTGTCCTCGGCCCCATCCAGCAGTGTAGTTCAGCGCACCGTCCAGCCGTCGCTTGCGCAACTGTTGGAGCGCAAGCGCAAGTACGCCGCCACGCACCCGCACGCTCAAACGTTAACCGTCCGCATAGCAAAATTCATCAGCCTTGAGATGCTGCCGTATAGGGTTGTGGAAACGGAGTCCTTCAAAAGTATCATGGAGGCGGCGGCCCCGCGCTACTCAGTTCCCAGTCGCCACTACTTTTCCCGATGTGCCGTCCCAGCCCTGCACGACCACGTCTCCCGCAACATTGTACGCGCCCTCACCAATGCGGTTACTGCCACGGTCCACTTAACTACGGACACGTGGACAAACACAGGCGGGCAGGGCCACTACATCTCCCTGACGGCACATTGGGTGAATTTAGTGGAGGCTGGGACAGAGTCAGAGCCTGGGACCGCTCATGTCCTACCCACCCCCAGAATTGCGGGCCCCAGCTCGGTGGTGGTATCTGCGGAGGTGTATGCTTCCTCCACTAAAGCACCCTCCTCCTCCTCCTCCTCCTCTGTCTCACAATCAAGATGTGTTAGCAGCAGCATGTCGCCAGCAGTCGGTGTCGCGCGGTGTGGCAGCACAGCGGTGGGCAAGCGTCAGCAGGCCGTGCTGAAACTACTCAGCTTAGGCGATAAGAGGCACACGGCCCACGAACTGCTGCAGGGTCTGACACAGCAGACCGACCGCTGGCTTGCGCCGCTGAGCCTCCAACCGGGCATGGTCGTGTGTGACAACGGCCGTAACCTGGTGGCGGCTCTGCAGCTCGGCAGCCATGCCTGGCCCACGTCTTTAATTTGGTGGTTCAGCGCTTTCTGAAAAGCTACCCACGCTTGTCAGACCTGCTCGGAAAGGTGCGCCGGCTCTGCGCACATTTCCGCAAGTCCCACATGGACGCTGCCACCCTGCGCACCCTGCAACATCGGTTTCATCTGCCAGTGCACCGACTGATGTGCGACGTGCCCACACGGTGGAACTCTACGCTCCACATATTGGCCAGCTATAGTGGAATACCAACTCCAACATGGGCGGCGCAGTGGGAGTCAGCCTCCTCAATTCTTTTCAGAAGAGTGGGCCTGGTTGGCAGACATCTGCCAGGTCCTTGGAAAGTTTGAGGAGTCTACCCAGGTGGTGAGCGGGGATGCTGCAATCATTAGCGTCACCATTCCTCTGCTATGCCTCTTGAGAAGTTCCCTGCAAAGCATAAAGGGAATAAATGACGCTTTGCGCTCAGAAACAGAGCCGGGGGAAGACAGTATGTCGCTGGATACTCAGAGCACCCTCCTGTCTATATCTCAGCGCGCTGAGGAGGAGGAGGAGGAAGATGAGGAGGAGGGGGAAGAGACAACTTGGCCCACTGGTGAGGGTACACAAGCTGCTGGCCTGTCATCCTTTCAGCGTGTATGGCCTGAGGAGGCGGAGGAGGAGGATCCTGAAAGTGATCTTCCTAGTGAGGACAGTCATGTGTTGCGTACAGGTACCCTGGCACACATGGCTGACTTCATGTTAGGATGCCTTTCTCGTGACCCTCGCGTTACACGCATTCTGGCCACTACGGATTACTGGGTGTACACACTGCTCGACCCACGGTATAAGGAGAACCTTTCCACTCTCATACCCGAAGAGGAAAGGGGTTCGAGAGTGTTGCTATACCACAGGACCCTGGCGGATAAACTGATGGTAAAATTCCCATACGACAGCGCTAGTGGCAGAAGGCGCAGTTCCGAGGGCCAGGTAGCAGGGGAGGCGCGGAGATCAGGCAGCATGTACAGCACAGGCAGGGCAACACTCTTTAAGGCCCTTGACTGCTTTATGGCTCCCCAGCAAGACTGTGTCACCGCTCCCCAGTCACGGCTGAGTCGGCGGGAGCACTGTAAAAGGATGGTGAGGGAGTACGTAGCGGATCGCACGACCATCCTTGGTGACGCCTCTGCCCCCTACAACTACTGGGTGTCGAAGCTGGACACGTGGCCTGAACTAGCGCTGTATGCCCTGGAGGTGCTTGCTTGTCCTGCGGCTAGCGTCTTGTCGGAGAGGGTGTTTAGTGCGGCTGGGGGAATCATCACAGATAAGCGTAGCCGCTTGTCAACCGACAGTGCCGACAGGCTAACACTCATCAAGATGAACAAAGGCTGGATTTCGCCAGACTTCTGTTCTCCACCAGCGGACAGCAGCGATACGTAAGCAATACGTAGGCTGCACCCGCGGATGGAAGCTACGTTCTCTCTCACCATCCAAAACGGGGACATTTCTGCTTCATCAATCTGTGTCTAATATTCCTCCTCCTCCTCCTGCTCCTCCTCCTGAAACCTCACGTAATCACGCTGAACGGGCAATTTTTCTTAGGGCCACAAGGCTCACTCAAATAATTTTTCTAAACAATTTTTATAAGTTTCAATGCGCTTAAAAGCGTTGGAACTTTAACTTGAACCAATTTTTCGTTACACTGGGCTGCCTCCAGGCCTAGTTACCACTTAAGCCACATTAACCAAAGCGATTAATGGGTTTCACCTGCCCTCTTGGCTGGCCATGGCCAATTTTTGGGATGTACATTAGTACTGTTGATACAGCAATTTTTGTGGGCCCTCGCCTACAGTGTAATCAAATTAATTTTTAGCCCACCTGCATTACAGCTGACGTTACCTCAGCTGTGTTGGGCAATGCAATGGGATATTTTTATGTACCGCCGGTGGGTTCCAGGGAGCCACCCATGCTGTAGGTGCACACGGAGTTTTTAATACATCTGTACACTTCTAAAGAACCCCAGTCTGACTGGGGCATGCAGTGTGGGCCGAAGCCCACCTGTATTACGCACAACATTACTACCTCAGCTGTGTTGGGCAATGCAATGGGATATTTCTATGTACCGCCGGTGGCTTCCTGGCACCCACCCAGGCAGTGGGTCCACAGGGAGTTTAACCTACATGTGTCCACTTGTAAAGAACCCCAGTCTGACTGGGGCATGCAGTGTGGGCCGAAGCTCACCTGCATTAAGCACGACATTACTACCTCAGCTGTGTTGGGCAATGCAATGGGATATTTCTATGTACCGCCGGTGGCTTCCTGGCACCCACTCATGCTGTGGGTCGACAGGGACTTCACAATAGGGAGTTGTACCTGCCTGTGTCTATGAATTAAAAAGCCCGGTCTAACTGGGGCATGCAGACACCTTGACAGAATGAATAGTGTGTGGCACATAGGTTCCCCATTGCTATGCCTACGTGTGCAGCTCCTGATGGCGGTGGCACAGGATTCTATTTCTCATTGCTTCTGTACAGCATTGTGGGCTATCGCCCCGCCCCTTTTAAAGAGGGCCGCTGCCTAGCCATGCCAACCCTCTGCAGTGTGTGCCTGCGGTTCCTCCTCATGGCAGACGCACTTCTAAATAGACATGAGTGTGGTGTGGCATGAGGGCAGCTGAAGGCTGCGCAGGGACACTTTGGTGTGCGCTGTGGGGGGGAGGGGGGGCGGTTGGTCAGCATGTAACCCAGGAGAAGTGGCAGCGGAGTGTCATCCAGGCAGTGATTGTGCTTTGTTGTAGCTAGTGTGGTGCTTAGCAAAGGTATGCCATGCTAATGAGGGCTTTTCAGAAGTAAAAGTTGTTGGGAGGGGGGGGGGGGGCACTCTTGCCGGTATTGTGGCTTAATAGTGGGACCTGTGAACTTGAGATGCAGCCCAACATGTAGCCCCTCGCCTGCCCTATCCGTTTCTGTGTCATTCCCATCACTTTCTTGAATTGCCCAGATTTTCACACATGAAAACCTTAGCGAGCATCGGCGAAATACAAAAATGCTCTGGTCGCCCATTGACTTCAATGGGGTTCGTTGTTCGAAACGAACCCTCGAACATCGCGGGAAGTTCGTTCCGAATAACGAACACCCGAACATTTTGGTGTTCGCTCATCTCTAGTTAGAAGAGGTCATGCTGATAATTATAGCGAACAAATGAAAGGAAAGACTGTAATTTATATACTGACCCCATTCTATATCAGCATGAAAAATCTCATGCATGCTATCCTGTTGGCTAGGAGGCCTTAATCGACTGAGAGCACCTACATCCCATAAATTAGAGCTGCAACAAATGCTGTATCATGTACATTGCCTCATAGTTAATTAGGCGGACATCCATTGTTTTTGGACCGTCTGACATGCTTCAAACAACCCATGACATTCTTGAGGAAATATAGAAATGACTAAAGTTTTAATTGTATCTGGAAAGCTTCGTGTTGCAGGTGTTGGATTGGCCTGTTATGTCTGAGACATGCACAAGATTCCAATGCCAGCCGGCTGCAGTTAAGCGTTGAGGATCGATGCCTAAGCTGCAGTGTTATAATCCCAAGAGTGCACTGATGATCTGAGTTTTATTTCTTGTAAAATAATGTAGCATCCAGATGTTGTCTTCAGTGAAATGGGGAATATAACTTCTAATATTCAGTCTGTTTATATGTAAACATTTATAACACGCAAACTAATTGTGAGCAAAGCAACCTGTATTGTTCATGTGTGATGAAATAATACTTATAGATTCACCCATCTTTGCTTGTCAGCAAGTGTCTCTGGTATCAGCCATGTTTTAGTGTACATCCTGACAAGCAGAGCATCAATATTTACACCTCTCAGGGAGTCTTTGATCTCATCTGCTCTTTTTGGGATCAGCTAGGAAGCCTTTGTTCTCTGATACTGAACTTAGCTAGTTACAGGAGAGTCCATTATCCTCCTGCTCCTTCAATGCACATTCTCACAGACTGACTGACTATGACAGCCAACTACTTAGATGAGAAAAAACAAAAATTAATAACTGTGTGAATAATCCGAGAATTTTAGCCAGACACTAATTATATTTTCAAAACCATAGGTGTACAGTGAATACCACACAACCACTCCCGTTGCTGTACGATCCCCAGAGCACTTGGAATTGTACTCTTGCTAGACTAATAATCCCTTACATATGGTATTTGATGTCTAATCATTGGTAAATTTATGCCATGAAATACAACCGCAACATTAAATTGGGTTTCCATCTGTAAGATTTGCACATCTATTTAGCTAGCCTCTCCGCGATTTCACAAGGAGCATGGAAGAGGTGTGACTCAAAGAGCCTTTAACCCTTTCCAATCCAATTTTGGATTCAGGGTTTCTTGAAAGGCTTTCTCTTTTTACTATTATACAACGGTGCCATCTGCTGGCTAAAGCCTTTGTGTGTGCACCAGAGAGATTCCAACAGCAGAGTGGCTAGCAATAGACGGTAAGAACACCCTGTCGGACGTCTTCTGACATTGGATCCCTACAAGCTTCAATCAGAATGTAGGAAGACGTCAGACAGTGGACTGGAAAGGGTTAAAACTAAAAGGAGGTCTCCTCCCCATGTACAGACCCAGGACTTGCATTTGATGCAGGAATGTCCATTTTTTAACATGTTGTAGAATAATATGATGTCATAGGAATCACTGAAACTTTGTGGGATGATACACATAATTGGAATTCAAGGCTTGAAGGATACAACTTATTTATAAGAAACAGACCTAATAAAAGGGGAGGGGGTATTGTGTTGTATGTTAGGAAAGCATACATCTCCACAGAGATTCAAGCTTTAGAGAATGGTAGCTCTGTAGAAAATGTTTGGGTAAGAATACAAGGACAGAACAACAGAAAGGACACTATTGTAGACATTTACTCACCTGGACAAGCAAAAAAGTTCTCAAAAAAGCATGACATCGTGATCATGGGAGATTTTAACTATCCAGACTTTTGTTGGGAATCTCTCTCAGGTAAAAGTAATGGATCCAACAAACTCTTATTCTCTCTTGCTGACAACTTTATCTTCAAAAACGTAGAAGAGAAAACAAGGTGAGCTGCTGTTTTTGACCCAATTCTTATCAACAGGGAGGGGATGGTTGAGTAAGGACAGGTGGCTAGGAATTTAGGAGGCAGTGATCATGCCATCCTTAAATTTTGGATAACAAGAGGAGGAAGACCTGAGCAAATTAAACCTCAAGGTTGGATTTCAGATTTTAATGTACTCAGAAATTATATATTTAAAGCACAATCGTTAACAATAACTACAAGAAAGAAGAATAGGAAGCATTTGACCCCTTAAGGGCTCCTTTAGACGAGTGTGTTTATGTGTGTACATACACATGCACAAAACAGTGTGTCTATTTGAACCATTGATTTCCTATGATGTGTTCACCTGTCCATATTTTACAGGCGTGCAAACACGTGCACCTGCAAAAGATAGAACATGCGTGCACCATAGGTCCGTGGTGCATGTAAATATTCCCCGCACGGAGTCCCCTCGTCACTGAACACTGCGACAGCACAACACAAATTTATGAATTACAGTGGTTTTTCTTGACACATATATTTATAAGGTGCTGGAGCCACTGTGTTGCAGAACATGGTATACATCAGATAGAAGAGAATATTGATTACAAGTAAATGTACAGGTGTCAGGATGTACAAATATGGACGGAAAACTTATTCCAGTGTCATATTTTCTTGAGTACCTCATTGAGTCCTCTAGGTTGCATGGTATTTAATCGAAAAATCCCAAACATCTCCTTGGTTTTGAGTTTGGAGAAATTTCCAAATGTGATTTTTTTTCTAGGAGAGTTATGCTCATCCCTGAGGCATCTTTATCATGATGATGTAAAAAGTGTCTAGATACGCTGTGTAAAGTGTAGCCACTTTTTATATTGGATCGGTGCTGGTTAGCCCGTATCCGGAGAGCATTAGTTGTACGTCCTACATATTTTAGATTTCAGGGGCATTCAATAAGGTAGTTTAAGTATGCTGTACCACAATTTAGGAGCTGTTTTATTGGGAATTTTTTCTTCCCTTTCGCCAGATCTATATCTTTTTTGTCAGACTGGATGTTATCGCAGCATTTGCATTTTTTAATCCCCCATTTGTATACCCCCCAGGAGATATAAGTAGAGGAAATAGAAGAAGCCAGAGGGACTTGAGGTTTCGGACAAGACGAAGCCAGAATGTTTTTCAGGTTTCAGCCTTTGTGGAAGACAATTTTAGGTTTATTGGGAATTTCATCTGTTAGGAAAGGATCTCCCTTGAGGATATTCCAATGTTTGTTTAAAATTCTCTTAATGGAGCTTTGTTGAGAGCTATATTCAGTCATGAAGAGGTTTCTTGGGTCGAAGTTGTTTTTGCCTTTCTTTTGCATATTTATATCTCAGGGCTGTGTTAAAATATTATTATAGGCTGATTTGATCAAGGCTTTAGGATACCCTTTGGTCTAAAAGTGATAAATCAGGATCTTAGATTGTTCTTCGAAGTCTTCAACCTTGGTGCAATTCTTTCTTATCCTTTTAAACTGTCTAAAGGGGATGTTCACCTTCCATTCTTTAGCATGGCAGCTTGTGAAGTTCAAATAGCTGCTTGAGTCAACCTTTTTAAAAAGCCTTTTCGTCAGGACTCCACTGTTTTGAACAAAGAGTTCCAGATCCAAAAAAGTGATTCTCTCTTTACTGGAAGTTCCAGTAAATTGTAATCCCCAATTGTTGCTATTCAGATTTTGAACAAAAGTGATGAGGTAAGTTTCCGGGCCATCCCAAACTATAAAGATGTCATCAATGAATCTACAGTACAGTGCTATGTGGGGATATTGTATCAAAGGCACCCATGTAAAGATTCAACTATGCCGTTCCTTGCAGAAAGAAGTTTTTATTGTGTATGAGATAATTTTTATGTAGAGTAAAATGAATTAATTTCAAAATAAAGAGTTTTCGGTGGTACAGTATAAGGGGGTCTGTGTCGAGAAAGGACTTTACAGCTTCTATTTCTTGCATGTGTGGAATATTCGTGTACAGAGCAGTAACATCAAAGGTAGACAGGAAATATGTATCTTTCCAAGTGAAGTTCTCCAGGATGTTTAGAAGATGGTTACTATCCTATAGATATGCTGGTAAATGCACAATGTATCTTTGTAGGTGCTGGTCTATAAATGCAGAGAGGCCACTGGTTATTGAGCCGATCCCAGAAATTATTGGTCACCAGGTGGGTGTCTGATGTTTTTATGGACTTTAGGGAGGAAGTAGAAGTAATGTACCTCTGGATTCTTTATGCAGATGACATTTTTTTCTACTTTAGACAAACAGTTATTGAAGAAGGCTTCTTCCACAAGTTCAATGAGTACACCTTTTATGATTTTCATTGGATCTGCAATCAATTTTTTTGTAATACCACTGGTCTTCTAAAATCTTGTGTGCCTCCATTTCGTAGTATTCTCTATCTAAAATGATGATTGCCCCTCCTTTATCCGCATTTTTAATGACGATGTCGCTATTCTTAGAGAGTTGTTCGAGGGTGGAGATCTGGGTTCTGTTGAGATTTGTTGTTGAAGTGGTTCTTCCTTGTTCAGATAATCCATGGTAGTCATCAAGAACTCAAGATTTCAATGAAAGGTTCCTTTTTCTTGATAGGATAGAAGGTGCTTATAGGCTTAAGATCAGTTGTAATGGGGTTGTATAATATATTATGGGTATGGTCTTGGGAAGTGGAGGGGGATGGATCATCTGACTTTGGATATTCTCTCTCTTTTGAATGGAGAAATAACGGCTAATGGTTAGGTTCTTGACTAATCTATTTAGGTCTAGGAATAAGACATCTGGCATGTGGGGTGGGCTAAAAGAGAGCCCTTTGCTGAGGACCTCTAAGTCCTTTCTCCTTAGAACATATTAGGAGATATTTATTACTCCAAAGGATCTTGCTTCCATATTCTCTATGGTTTGTTCTGGAGAGTCTTCAGGGAGTTTGTCCTTGATTTTTTTACGGAGGCACTTACCTGCTCTTTTCCCTTGTCTTCTTGAAGAGATCTCTTTCTGCATGTTGGAGTCATGGGCAGGATGCTGTAGAATTCGGTAATCTTGGACCTCAGGACCTAGAGCATGTTCCCCGTAGCTATCGGAATGTTTGGGAGAAGTGCTTCTATCGGATTTATAGTTGAAACTGACAGAGTCTGTGGGAGTTCTAAAACAACAGGGAAGACTGTAGAAAGGGTCATGGTGGGATCTAGGGGGCTGTCTGGACCCACTTAAAGGGAAGTGGTAGTGGATGGAGACTCTGGGGGGTAACCCAGATGTTTAATCAATGGTAGCAAAGCTGTGGGTATCGATGATGTTAGTGGTTTTCTAGGTGCCCCAGAGGGGAGGTTGGGATGAATGTTGTCTGGTATTTGTGGTGTAGACTGGCTCTTAGGGAGAGTGGATTTGGGTGAGGGTCTCAAACCTCCATTGTATCGCGTGTAGAGAGATAGTGTTGGCAGAGTAGGGGGATGAATAAGGCTTACGGGATGACATAGAACTTTTGTAAAATGTAGTGGTGTAGAGCCTTTAGCACTCCGAAATGCGTTGCACCCCTCTTTGCTGTCAAATAAACTTATTTCTGTTTGACCATTTCAAAGAGGTGTCTTTTTGTAGACCAAGTTTCACTGATTACAAAAGATTAATTTCCTATTGTAGTCTGCACCTGTGTCTATTCAGGCAGTGTCATTTGGTGTTCTTGAAGGTCTCCCTGAGCGCAGTAGTTAGTTTTCTCTTTTTTCCTTTCTACCAATCATTGCTCCTAGGGGCTGCTGCACCCCAGTCCTTCTCCATGTATGCTCTCTTTTTGATGTCTTTTCCAGAACAGGGTTTCCTTCACCTGTGACAGCTTCTATGCACTACATTCCCTACCCTCTCACGCTGTAAACTGCCACAGGTTTACTTCACACATTTCCTGGCTATAAACATCAAAGCCATTGCCCACACCATATATTAAGCCATGCCATGGGCAAGGCTTGATAGGCATTCTGATATGACGGCCCCTGGCTGCCATGAAACCTGCACGGCAATGTGCAATCTCAATGCAGCGGAGCCGTGCAGAATCCCTGAACAATGGTTGCGGGATTTAAATGCCGCTGTCAGCATTTAAAGGGTTAACAGCTCTGATGAGCCAGCAGCCGCGATGTATGGAGCAAGATTGCTCCATGATCTCCCTTCATACACTGCAGAACGTAACTGTATGTCCTGTAGCATGAAGGAATTAAAGAGACCAGGATGGATGAACACAGAACTTAGACATATGTTAAAAAGGAGAAAAAAAATATATTCATCAAATGGAAAGAGGGGGGCATATCTAAAGAAGAATATAACACAGTCTGCAGAAACTGTAGGGCAAGAGTTAGAAAAGCTAAAGCTAATAATGAATTGAGGCTTGCAAGAGAAAAATAAATATAAAACAGACAAAAAAAAAAGATCACAGAAAGAGGCCATATACCTACTGATATGCTGATACAAGAGGACAGGCCTAAACATCTCTTATCCCTCAACATGCAGACAGCCAGACTGCTAAACAGAGGAACAAGTAAAGGCTGGTTTACGCGGGTCGATGATCGCTCAAACGACAGTTTGAGTGACAGCTTTGAGCGATCATTTTGCATAAAGTATAAATTGTTATTTAAGTATCTATCTACTCAGCTACTTAAATACCATTTAGGTGTGCAAATGAAGCCTTCCCTGAATGCAGTTAATAGCCAGAGGCTATTATCTGTGCTCAGATCCTTTGTTCTCCACGGGGAAACAATGCTATCAGCACTCCACTAGTGCTTATTCCTGCGCAAAAAAGTAGAGGGTGTTAGGCCACATGGAACATGTAGTGCACCATGCAGGTTTACAACCTATTAATGACAGCATATTTCAATCCAGTGGGCTGCCCTTTACACAACAGATAAACTGCACTGACCATGGCACCCTGGGCTCCCCTAGCGTTCAAAGCCGCACTGCATGCTATTGATAAATACTGATAAATACGAGGTATTAGTTAACATTTTGGGAAAAATACATGAGCTCACAACCTGTGTCAAGGTCTTCATTTCTTGTGAGTCCCTAAACTAACATTAGTTAAAATAGCAGAAAGGGAAATTTAGACAGACAAAAAAATGGCAGCAAGTGGCCATGTACTTAATGATATACTGATATAAGAGGGCAGGCATTTACACCTCTTATCCCTCAACATGCAGACAGCCAAACTGCTAAACGGAGAAGCAAGTAACAAATGTGAAGGGCACTGATAAGCAGCCACCCACAAACCCTCCTTATATTGAGTAGGTTGGCTGCTTAGTGCTTATTTCTGCACCAAAAAGTAAATACAGGGTGTCAGACCACATGGCATATGTAGTGCACCATGCAGCCTTACAACCTCCTCTGTTTAGCAGTCTGGCTATCTGCCTGTTGAGGGATAAGTGGTGTTTATGCCTGCAGTCTTGAATCAGTTTAACAGTAAGTACATGGCCTCTTTCTGAGGCTTGCAAGAGAGGCCAAAAGCCTTTAAAAAGGATTTGGGGGGTAGGTCAAAAGTAAAGAAAAAGTCAAAGATGCTGTAGGATGTTCACAGGATCAAGTTGGTGAATTGGTTAAAAATGATGTCCAGAAAGCCGAACTTTTAAATTCCTATTCTGTATCTGTTCCTTCTCAGAAAGTAAATGTAAGATTAACTGATCTTCCCTGTGCTATTGATGGAATAAAGGAATGCATGCTATCTATAAGCAAAGAGATTGTGAGGAAACACGTAGCTAACTTAAATGAATGCAAGTCTCCAGGTCCAGAATTCTATCCTAGGATACCGAAGAAAGCAGTACAGGTAATTGCTGAACCACTCACCGTATTTTTTGAAAATTCCTGGAGAACAGGAGAAATCCTAGAAGATTGGTCAAAGGCAACTGTTGTCCCTATCTTCAAAAAAGGGAAAACGGTGGATCCAGGAAACTTCAGGCCTGTGAGCCTGACTTTTATACTGGAAAAGAACTTTGAACAAATTATTAGACAGGTTGTATGAAAGTACTTGGATGACAATGGAGTAATTAACCAGAGCCAGCATGGATTTGTAACAAACAAGTCATGCCAGACAAATCTAATTTCCTTCTATAACAAAATTACTGACTGAGATGATCACAGAAATGTGGGAGACACCGTATCTTGAAATTAGTAAAGCATTTGACAAAGTATCTCATGCCATCTTGTTGAAAAAATGACCAAATATGAGATTGACAAGGCAAATGATAGTTGGATTAACAACTGGCTGAGTGATTGTACTCAAAGAGTGGTAATAAATGGCTGCACATCCAATTGGAAGAATGTGTCAAGTGTGGTACCATAAGGCTTTGTCTTGGGCCCAGTGGTGTTCAACATTTTAATAAATGATCTGAAGGAGAGAATTGAGGGGAAACAACACAAAGCTGAGTGGAATAGCTAACACAAGAGAAGAGAAAGAGAAGATTCAAAAAGATCTAGACAAGCTTGAACAGTGGTCGACGACTAATAAAATGGTATTTAACGAGGAAATGTGCAAGGTCCTACATCTGGGCCAGAAAAATTAAAAAAGTTCATACACAATGGAGCTAAGCAGCAGCACATGTGAAAAAGACTTGGGTATACCAATAGATCATAGACTCAATATGAGTCAACAGTGTGATGCAGCAGCAAAAAAAGCAAACACAATTCTAGAATATATTAAGAGAAGCATAGAGTCTAGATCACATGAGGTAATTATTCCCCTCTACTCTTTCTTAGTTAGACCTTATCTGGAATACTGTGTCCAGTTCTGGGCACCACAATTTAAAAAAGACATAGACAAATTGGAGCAAGTTCAGAGAAGAGCTTCCAGAATAGTGAGCCGTCTGCAAACCATGTCTTATGAACAACGGTTAAAGGATTTGGGAATGTTTAAATTGCAAAAAAGAAGGCTGAGAGGAGACAATAGCTGTCTACAAATATCTGAAGGACTGTCACAGTGCAGAAGGCTCAGCCCTATTCACATTTGCACAAAAAAAGACTAGAAGCAATGGGATGAAACTGAAAGGGAGGAGACACAAATTAGATATTAGATAAAAAAACTTTTTGACAGTGATGGTGATCAAAGAGTGGAACAGGTTTCCATGGGATAACGCCCCCAGACTGACACCCTGTTGGGTATGTGTAGTGGCGCTAGGCCATTGTGTTAGTAGTAAAGGAACTACTGTTTAGTTAGCACCTTGACGGGCAAGAGTTTATTATTTTTCATAGCACTAAGTGTATGTGCTGCCAGTGGCTGATGTGTTTGCACTGTATTCCCTTTCTTCTGCTGAAAAGTCAAGAAATTAAAAGCAATTTGGTCTTTTACATGGACTGAGTTAGCCGCTGTATCGTCATTGCCACAGTACATACAATGCAAAATCAAAAAATTACCTGCGTTTATTTAGTTATCTTGTCCATGCAAAGCATGCATTGTTTATGTACATCAAATTGTGTGCACGTAATAGCAGTTAAGGTACAAAATTACGCTTATAGCTTTTCCTGGCATGTTCAATCTGTAGACAATCTTGCCTGATGCTCCAATAATAGTCAGCCATCATATGTACATCCCATCTACCCTGCCACCATCCCTCCATGGCCATCAAATCTTGGTGAAATCATACACCTTGCTCATCAAGGACAGCGCCAAGTTGTTCTGGGACGTTATCAAGATGGCTATGCAGTAAATGCACCTTGATGCTCAATGAGGGTGGTCACAAAAAATCAATGTTCAAATTTTTTATGGGAGACTCTCCCAAAAACTGCCATTTGGTAAGAAAAACCAATTGTAAACAAATGCAGAGCTCCAAAGATTGGATCAGAGGATTTTATAAGGTCAATGGACTAGGGTTCTTTAGAAATTTGGTGAAAAAAATATATATCAACTCAGCCTGATGTACTCGGGTTATCCCTACACTGAGGGAAACACTGGTACGCCCATGATCCTAGTCAGCAGACACACACTGGTCCAGAGGACATCACATAAGGGAGAGCATCGGTGGGGGACCCGGGTATACAGCAGAAATAACCGGAGAGTAAATATAGATATCAGAAATATGTGGTGAAGCACCAACCAAAAATCCCCAGCACTCCAGGTAGTACTCAATAAATGAAGGAATGGAACTTACTTGGCAGGGGTGCCTCTTCACAGGGGCCCTACAATGAGGGATTGCGTATTTATACATAAATATACATATGATCTAAAACATTCCTACACATCTACTGCATACATGATAAACAGGAATTAAAATTTAACAACATTGAATGAACAAGTTCTTATCTATAAGAGCTTCTATCTGATCTGATATGTAATTGATTCACTGAACTAAAAATGTTTTCTTTTTTTTTGTGAATTGTGACTCAATTACATATTAAATCAGATAGAAGCTATGTATTAGAACTTGTTCGTTCACTTTTGTTGAATTTTAATTCCTGTTTATCATGTATGCAGTAGATGTGTAGGAATTAGAGATGAGCGAACGTACTCGTTTCGAGTAATTACTCGATCGAGCACCGCGATTTTCGAGTACTTCAGTACTCGGGTGTAAAGATTCGGGGGGTGGGGGGAGGCGTGGCGGAGCGGGGGGTAGCAGCAGGGAACAGGGGGGAGCCCTCTCTCTCCCTCTCCCCCCCACTCCCCGCTGCAACCCCCCGAATCTTTTCGCCCGAGTACGGAAGTACTCGAAAATCGTGCCACTCGGGCGAAAAAGGGGCGTGGCCGAGTAGGTTCGCTCATCTCTAGTAGGAATGTTTTCGTTCATATGTATATTTATGTATAAATACGCAACCCCTCATTGCAGGGCCCCTATGCAATATATACGTCTATGCCTTCCATAAATCTAGGGATATATTATTGATATATGAAATATTATACTACCATTATTACTATTTAATAATTGGCAATAATTTATTCATTTTATAGTTTCACAAATATTACTTTAACCTCTTTTTATGTATGATTCATATATTTGAAGATATTAGTAAATTTTCAGTGCTGTTCGTGTTCTGGATTCCCAAAATCAATATTTCCTGAAAACACTCAAGTTCATGGCTACCTGCCATTATCTTTGATTTTAACGTCAATTAATTTCTTTTATCGTGTTTATAATTGAAAAACAGTTAATGTAAGGTACTGAATGTGTTTTCATAGAAATTTGACATACCCAAGATAAAAAGGGTATGAGAAGAACAAAAATCAGAATAAATTACAAGAAATTTCATACAAAAAAGATGATTTAATACAAGAATATGTATTACAAAAAAGAGTATTAAAATGTATTGTACCAACTATAAAAACATAAAAGAAATACATTTACTTAAATTTTACATGATTTAAACATCAAGAAGAGGCTTAGAGAGGGTGGTTTTTGCAGTATCCGGGTAACGTTTCCTACATTCTGCTACGACTTGTAGCAAGAACTGGCATTGTTCTTTGTTTTTGGTAATACTTGAATTAAAATCTTGGATCAATTTGACACCCATCTCCGCTGTATCATTTACAACCTTCAATTTTTCTACTATCATTTCACCTTTCAAGTAATCAGGGTTTTCAAACTAAACACCCGGGTCACTTTCCAGGAAAGAAGTTGCAATTTTGAACAGTTTAAAAAAATATAATTTTATTGAGATGTTTTATCTATTATTCCAAGAGTGTCGTTTTATTGAGTAGTTAATAGATCCACATATTTTATTTACATTTTTGATACTTATTTATAATTATTTTTTGGATACTTACTATGAGATATAATAGTTTAATTGTTGGATTATTTGTACTGTTAATATATGTCCACTACAATTGTGCTACGTATTTATTTATTCCTAATTTAATCCATTTGCATGTATTTTTACACAAGCTTTTTAATTTGTTTTCCTTTTTCCTTGTTTTTATCAACTCTTGCACTTCCATTTCTTTTTAAACGATTATACATTACTTTTGTTTCGTGTACATTCTATATAGTGTATATCCAGTGTCACTGAAGAAGGGGCGTATTTTGTCTCGAAATGCTGTGTGTTTTAGCTGTTTTTTCAAAATAAAGCAAAACTTTCTTCTAAAAATCCAAGCATGTACACAATTTTCTAAAAAAGGTTGCGCCACTCGATCAGCGTCTTTTTCTTCTCTACCCATTATCTCACTGGCAAACTGATCTAGGTTGCACAGTTGCTGATTTGGCAGCACCTGGAACTTGTTGCACCTATTCTTCACCACATACAGAAATAAGAAATCACATATTGGAACAATTACTCCACCAATCTTCTCACTGGATCTTCATTGGAGTAGCTCCACTTCCTTCTTTTTATATTCTACTCCATCCCTAGCTCTATCATTTTAAAATCATCACAGATGATCCAATTGTGTTTGTGATATTGTGACAACTCAATGATGCTCTTTATGTCTCCATATTCTTCACAAAGAGAAAATGTGTATGGAGAGCAGCATCAAGTAGAAGCTATTTCAGAAAGACATCCTGGAATCTTCAGGGAATCCAAATCCAATTAGCATCTTTATTGAGTTAAAAACTCCATCAGCATGAACAACAAAACTTGCGACGTTTCGTCCTATGCAAAGGACTTTGTCAAGCTCACCATCTGGGTAGACTCCTCAAAGATTCCAAGGACCTGGCAGATGTCTGCCAACCAGGCCCACTCTTCTGTAAAGAATTGAGGAGGCTGACTCCCACTGCGCCGCCCATGTTGGAGTTGGTATTCCACTATAGCTCTACCCTGCTCATAGAGCCTGGCCAACATGTGGAGCATAGAGTTCCACCGTGTGGGCACGTCGCAGATGAAACCAATGTTGCAGGGTGCGCAGGGTGGCAGCGTCCGTGTGGGACTTGCGGAAATGTGCGTAGAGTCGGCGCACCTTTCCGAGCAGGTCTGACAAGCGTGGGTAGCTTTTCAGAAATTGCTGAACCACCAAATTAAAGACGTGGGCCAGGCATGGCTTGTGCTTGAGGCTGCTGAGCTGTAAAGCCGCCACCAGGTTACGGCCGTTGTCACACACGACCATGCCCGGTTGGAGGCTCAGCGGCGAAAGCCAGCGGTCGGTCTGCTCTGTCAGACCCTGCAGCAGTTTGTGGCCCGTTCGCCTCTTCTCTCCTATGCTGAGTAGTTTCAGCACGGCCTGCTGACGCTTGCCCACCGCTGTGCTGCCGCGCTGCGCGACACCGACTGCTGGCGACGTGCTGCTGCTGACACATCTTGATTGCGAGACAGAGGTTGCGTAGGAGGAGGAGGAGGAGGAGGAGGAGGAGGAGGAGGGTGGTTTAGTGGAGGAAGCATACACCGCCGCAGATACCACCACCGAGCTGGGGCCCGCAATTCTGGGGGTGGGTAGGACGTGAGCGGTCCCAGGCTCTGACTCTGTCCCAGCCTCCACTAAATTCACCCAATTTGCCATCAGGGAGATATAGTGGCCCTGCCCGCCTGTGCTTGTCCACGTGTCCGTTGTTAAGTGGACCTTGGCAGTAACCGCGTTGGTGAGGGCGCGTACAATGTTGCGGGAGACGTGGTCGTGCAGGGCTGGGACGGCACATCGGGAAAAGTAGTGGCGACTGGGAACTGAGTAGCGCGGGGCCGCGGCCACCATTATATCTTTGAAAGCCTCCGTTTCCACAACCCTATACGGCAGCATCTCCACGCTGATAAATTTGGCTATGTGCACGTTTAACGTTTGAGCGTGCGGGTGCGTGGCGGCGTACTTGCGCTTGCACTCCAACACTTGCGCTAGCGACGGCTGGACGGTGCGCTGAGAGACATTGGTGGATGGGGCCGAGGACAGCGGAGGTGAGGGTGTGGGTGCAGGCTAGGAGACGGTAGTGCCTGTGTCCTGAGAGGGGGGTTGGATCTCAGTGGCAGGTTGGGGCACAGGGGGAGAGGCAGCGGTGCAAACCGGAGGCGGTAAACGGCCTTCGTCCCACCTTGTGGGGTGCTTGGTCATCATATGTCTGCGCATGCTGGTGGTGGTGAGGCTGGTGGTGGTGGCTCCCCGGCTGATCTTGGTGTGTCAAAGGTTGCACACCACAGTTTGTCGGTCGTCTGCACTCTCAGTGAAAAACTTCCAGACCTTTGAGCACCTCAGCCTCTGCAGGGTGGCATGGCGCGAGGGGGCGCTTTGGGAAACAGTTGGTGGATTATTCAGTCTGGCCCTGCCTCTACCCCTGGACACCGCACTGCCTCTTGCAACCTGCCCTGCTGCTGCCCCTGCCTCCCCCTCTGAAGACCTGTCCTTAGTAGGCGTAGCAAACCAGATGGGGTCAGTCACCTCATTGTCCTGCTGCTCTTCCTCCGAATCCTCTGTGCGCTCCTCCCTCGGACTTAATGCCCTTACTACTACCTCACTGATAGACAACTGTGTCTCATCGTCTCCTGGCCTGCATCCACACCCTCACCTCTGCTGTCCTCGGCCCCATCCACCAATGTCTGTCAGCGCACCGTCCAGCCGTCGCTAGCGCAAGTGTTTGAGCGCAAGCGCAAGAACGCCGCCACGCACCCGCACGCTCAAGCGTTAAACGTGCACATTGCCAAATTTATCAGCGTGGAGATGCTGCCGTATAGGGTTGTGGAAACGGAGTCTTTCAAAAATATGATGGCGGCGGCGGCCCCGCGCTACTCAGTTCCCAGTCGCCACTACTTTTCCCGATGTGCTGTCCTAGCCCTGCACGACCACGTCTCCCGCAACATTGTACGTGCCCTCACCAACGCGGTTACTGCCAAGGTCCACTTAACAACCGACACGTGGACAAGCACAGGCGGGCAGGGCCACTATATCTCCCTGATGGCACATTGGGTGAATTTAGTGGAGGCTGGGACAGAGTCAGAGCCTGGGACAGCTCACGTCCTACCCACCCCCAGAATTGCGGGCCCCAGCTCGGTGGTGGTATCTGTGGCGGTGTATGCTTCCTCCACTAAACCACCCTTCTCCTCCTCCTCCTCCGCAATGCCTGTCTCGCAATCAAGATGTGTCAGCAGCAGCACGTCGCCAGCAGTCGGTGTCACGCGGCGTGGCATCACAGCGGTGGGCAAGCGTCAGCAGGCCGTGCTGAAACTACTCAGCTTAGGAGATAAGAGGCACACGGCCCACAAACTGCTGCAGGGTCTGACAGAGCAGACCGACCGCTGGCTTTCGCCGCTGAGCCTCCAACCGGGCATGGTCGTGTGTGACAACGGCCGTAACCTGGTGGCGGCTCTGCAGCTCTGCAGCCTCACGCATGTGCCATGCCTGGCCCACGTCTTTAATTTGGTGGTTCAGCGCTTTCTGAAAAGGTACCCACGCTTGACAGACCTGCTCGGAAAGGTGCGCCGGCTCTGCGCACATTTCCGCAAGTCCCACACGGACGCTGCTACCCTGCGCACCCTGCAACATCGGTTTAATCTGCCAGTGCACCGACTGCTGTGCGACGTGCCCACACGGTGGAACTCTACGCTCCACATGTTGGCCAGGCTCTATGAGCAGCATAGAGCTATAGTGGAATACCAACTCCAACATGGGCGGCGCAGTGGGAGTCAGCCTCCTCAATTCTTTTCAGAAGAGTGGGCCTGGTTGGCAGACATCTGCCAGGTCCTTGGAAAGTTTGAGGAGTCTACCCAGGTGGTGAGCGGCGATGCTGCAATCATTAGTGTCACCATTCCTCTGCTATGCCTCTTGAGAAGTTCCCTGCAAAGCATAAAGGCAGACGCTTTGCGCTCGGAAACAGAGCCGGGGGAAGACAGTATGTCGCTGGATACTCAGAGCACCCTCCTGTCTATATCTCAGCGCGGTGAGGAGGAGGAGGAGGAAGATGAGGAGGAGGGGGAAGAGACAGCTTGGCCCACTGCTGAGGGTACACATGCTGCTTGCCTGTCATCCTTTCAGTGTGTATGGCCTGAGGAAGAGGAGGAGGAGGAGGATCCTGAAAGTGATCTTCCTAGTGAGGACAGCCATGTGTTGCGTACAGGTACCCTGGCACACATGGCTGACTTCATGTTAGGATGCCTTTCTCGTGACCCTCGCGTTACACGCATTCTGGCCACTACGGATTACTGGGTGTACATACTGCTCGACCCACGGTATAAGGAGAACCTTTCCACTCTTATACCCGAAGAGGAAAGGGGTTCGAGAGTGATGCTATACCACAGGACCATGGCGGACAAACTGATGGTAAAATTCCCATCCGACAGCGCTAGTGGCCGAAGGCGCAGTTCCGAGGGCCAGGTAGCAGGGGAGGCGCGGAGATCAGGCAGCATGTACAGCACAGGCAGGGGAACACTCTCTAAGGCCCTGGACAGCTTTATGGCTCCCCAGCAAGACTGTGTCACGGCTCCCCAGTCAAGGCTGAGTCGGCGGGAGCACTGTAAAAGGATGGTGAGGGAGTACGTAGCCGATCGCACGACCGTCCTCCGTGACGCCTCTGCCCCCTACAACTACTGGGTGTCGAAGCTGGACACGTGGCCTGAACTCGCGCTGTATGCCCTGGAGGTGCTTGCTTGTCCTGCGGCTAGCGTCTTGTCAGAGAGGGTGTTTAGTGCGGCTGGGGGAATCATCACGGATAAGCGTACCCGCCTGTCAACCGACAGTGCCCACAGGCTTACACTCATCAAGATGAACAAAGCCTGGATTTCCCCAGACTTCTCTTCTCCACCAGCGGACAGCAGCGATACCTAAGCAATACGTAGGCTGCACCCGCGGATGGAAGCATTGTTCTCTATCCCCATCAAAAACGGGGACCTTTTTGCTTCATCAATCTGTGTATAATATTCCTCCTCCTCCTGCTCCTCCTCCTGAAACCTCACATAATCACGCCGAACGGGCAATTTTCCTTAGGCCCACAAGGCCAAGTCATATAATTTTTGTAAACAATTTTTATACGTTTCAATGCTCATTAAAGCGTTGAAACTTTCACCTGAACCAATTTTTATTTTAACTGGGCTGCCTCCAGGCCTAGTTTCCAATTAAGCCACATTAACCAAAGCGATTAATGGATTTCACCTGCCCTCTTGGTTGGGCATGGGCAATTTTTCTCAGGTACATTAGTACTGTTGGTACACCAATTTTTGGGGGCCCTCGCCTACAGTGTAATGAAATGAATTTTTAGCCCACCTGCATTACAGCTGACGTTACATCAGCTGTGTTGGGCACTGCAATGGGATATATTTATGTACCGCCGGTGGCTTCCTGGCACCCACCCATGCTGTGGGTCCACAGGGAGTTGTAACTGCATGTGTCCACTTCTAAAGAACCCCAGTCTGACTGGGGCATGCAGTGTGGGCCGAAGCCCACCTGCATTAAGCACGACATTACCTCAGCTGTGATGGGCAATGCAATGGGATATATTTATGTACCGCCGGTGGGTTCCTGGCACCCACCCATGCTGTGGGTCCACAGGGAGATTTAATGCATCTGTTTCCACTTCTAAAGAACCCCAGTCTGACTGGGGCATGCAGTGTGGGCCGAAGCCCACCTGCATTAAACATGACATTACTACCTCAGCTGTGTTGGGCAATGTAATGGGATATATTTATGTACCGCCGGTGGCTTCCTGGCACCCACCCATGCTGTGGGTTCACAGGGAGTTGTAAATGCATCTGTTTCCACTTCTAAAGAACCCCAGTCTGACTGGGGCATGCAATGTGGGCCGAAGCCCACCTGCATTAAACATGACATTACTACCTCAGCTGTGTTGGGCAATGCAATGGGATATATTTATGTACCGCCGGTGGCTTCCTGGCACCCACCCATGCTGTGGGTCCACAGGGAGTTGTAACTGCATGTGTCCACTTCTAAAGAACCCCAGTCTGACTGGGGCATGCAGTGTGGGCCGAAGCCCACCTGCATTAAGCACGACATTACCTCAGCTGTGATGGGCAATGCAATGGGATATATTTATGTACCGCCGGTGGGTTCCAGGGAGCCACCCATGCCGTGGGTCCACAGGGAGTTGTAACTGCATGTGTCCACTTCTAAAGAACCCCAGTCTGACTGGGGCATGCAGTGTGGGCCGAAGCCCACCTGCATTTAATCGGACGTTACCTCAGCTGTGATGGGCACTGCAATGGGATACATTAATGTACAGCCGGTGGGTTCCAGGGAGCCACCCATGCTGTGGGTGCACACGGAATTCCCATTGCGGAGTTGTACCTGCCTGTGACTATTTATAAAAAACCGCGGTTTGACTGGGGCATGCAGACACCTTGACAGAATGAATAGTGTGTGGCACATAGGTTCCCCATTGCTATGCCCACGTGTGCAGCTCCTGATGGAGGTGGCACAGGATTGGATTTCTCATTGCTTCTGTACAGCATTGTGGGCTATTGCCCCGCCCCTTTTAAAGAAGGTCGCTGCCTAGCCGTGCCAACCCTCTGCAGTGTGTGCCTGCGGTTCCTCCTCATGGCAGACGCACTTATAAATAGACATGAAGGTGGCGTGGCATGAGGGCAGCTGAAGGCTGGGCAGGGACAGTTTGGTGTGCGCTGTGGACACTGGGTCGTGGGGGGGGGGGGTTGGGCAGCATGTAAACCAGGAGAAGTGGCAGCGGAGTGTCATGCAGGCAGTGATTGTGCTTTGTTGGAGGTAGTGTGGTGCTTAGCTAAGGTAGGCATTGCCAATGAGGGCTTTTCAGAAGTAAAAGTTGTTGGGAGGGGTGGGGCCACTCTTGCCGGTATTGTGGCTTAATAGTGGGACCTGGGAACTTGAGATGCAGCCCAACATGTAGCCCCTCGCCTGCCCTATCCGTTTCTGTGTCGTTCCCATCACTTTCTTGAATTGCCCAGATTTTCACACATGAAAACCTTAGCGAGCATCGGCGATATAGAAAAATGCTCGAGTCGCCCATTGACTTCAATGGGGTTCGTTACTCGAAACGAACCCTCGAGCATCGCGAAAAGTTCGTCCCGAGTAACGAGCGCCCGAGCATTTTGGTGCTCGCTCATCTCTAATAAGGAAGATAGAAGAATAAATATCTCTGTAGCACCACCCCTGAGACACCTTGAATATTTACCTCTGGAAAATATTCAAAGAAGGAAGATAGAGAAGGATAGGATGGGTAGCGCTCCAAGAAATGGATAGAGAGTTTGGTGTTAGGTAAAAGGTATAGAATGCTGTGGAAAGAAGATTCACCCCGTGACGCGGGGCCCGTATGGTGGGCTCCGGTACGTCAAAATCCGGAATTGCGCCTCAACCCACAATGTAGATAAACTTCCATGCACTGGTCATTGGAGACATCTCGAGGAGAGCGTCATGGTAGGTCCCAGTAGTGAAAAAGCACACCACGGGATAGACAGAGCAAATAAGTGTAGTACAGAAAATTAACCAGCGCTCCAGTGTTTAGAAAGTAAAAAACAGAGGATATAACGATGTATTGGGAGATCTAGTTATCTGATGTATGTCACTTACTTCACAGGGGTGCTTATTGAAAAGCTTGACAAAGGCCGGCAGTTCGGCCGAAATGCGTCGCAAATAAAGATTTCCGATTACATCGTTTGAATTCTGCCTGCTTTCCTGGACCCAGGGCTGCTTTTCAATAAGCACTCCTGTGAAGTAAGTGACACACATTATGTATAACTGGGTCTCACAATACATCATTATATCCTTTGTTTGTTACTTTCTAAACACTGGAGCGCTGGTTAATTTTCTGTACTACACTTATTTGCAAAGAAGGAAGATGGAACAATACCTCTCCAATGCCACCCATCTTCCTTCTTTGCATATTTCCCAGAGGAGCATGGATAGGCTTGTGAGTCTCCTCACTCACCTTCTGGGTGCTCTCCTTAAGGAGAAACAGTACTCTTCCGAATCCATATTGGAGAACATGGATCTGGAACATGTTCACAATTATAGATCATGTAGCTTTCATCCATACTAGAGATGTAATCCTAACAATCTATTCTCAAGGATCAAGATGAAAAAATAGGGCTACTTGCAGAGTTGCTGCTCTAGTACAGCAGCTTGAAAACTTGTAAATCAAAGTACAAATACTTTTGTTTTTTTCGTCACAGTTGTATCATCATTGCCCCTAGCTTATTTCAGAGGGCAGTTCTGGGTTTCTAGAACTGTCCCCAAGGAAAAATACATTATGGTAGCATACATTAACCTTGTATCTCTTTACATGAGATTTTAAACTCTGTGGTTATCAATTACAGTAAATGGGAAGCCTGTGGCAAAACCGAAATATATACATGCAATAATAGCAAGCTGATAGAGCATCATATGGTTTTAAGAAAATGCACATACAATAGTCATGACATATGGATGCTATATTTGAACACTCACCATGGATGTCAATTGGTGTTTGCCATTTGCAGTCATTGCATGAATTAAATGCAGACATTCTGCACAATACTACTAATGTAGATATTCATTTTGATAGCCTGCTGCAGGATGTAACTCTGCTTTAATCTCTTTTCTCTGAAGCATGCTAGTAAAACATTCACTTTGAAATATAGATGCTGCATCATGCAATAGCCACAAGGTGGTGCTGTGTTTTCTATATTGATCTACATGTGAGAATCTACTAAGCAGTGCAGCAAGAACTAATGTGCAGTAAGTAAATAATAAAAAGTAGGAAGAAAATCAGAAATTGCAGGTTTGTTTAATTTGCACTGTAACCCAGTATGGAATAATTATTTTCTGGCATTAATAGCCTAATATGCACTTTAATGGAATGCTCTGCGACTGAGATATATGAATACCATGTATGATGACTGCTGAATTATGCAGTTTATTAAGGACCATACACTCAATAACACCATTCACTGACTGTGTGCAATGGGTATAAGGCCCGGTCTCTACAAAGGTTTAGATCTTTGCAAGTGTAATGTTATTGCCATTTATGTTGACCTATAGGGGGTCTTATTGAATTAACTCTCAATTTCAATACTGTACATAATCAAAAATTGTTTGATGACTTGCAGCCCCAATTAGCAGGTGCAGGAATCAGCATATACAGTACATGTGTAACTTCATGTGTCCTAAATGTTATGTTAGTGGGGATAACGAAATATTGCACTGCGATCTACCTTGATGACTAATCATATAAAGCTGCTGTAGAGTCTCGGTATAAAAGGAGTTTATGCTTAAATGTAGATCAAAAACAATCTGTCTAATGTTTATATTCTCCCTGTGCATAGCAAGAAAGCTGTCAATTAGCAGCTGGAGGGCAGGAAAGTCTGTATCTAATGAATACATCAGGCTCCTGTCTCACAGGCACCATGCTGCAACGATTAAACAGAGTTTTACATAGCTACTACATATTCGCCAATAACAGACACTTTGCTGAATCAGGGATTCTGTCACTAATTCATGGTGCTGTTGCTTGTGGTGGTATAGTGACACAGGTTTCAGGATACGACACAGCAGATGGAGTAATCAAAAGGTACAGTATTTATATAGACACATAAAAATAGAAAAGAACAAAGAAAATACTCCCGCTGTCAGGGGCTAAATCCTGTTCTATCTTTGATAATAATCCCAAAAATGATTTACTGCGGGGAAGGGTCTATGGTAAATCCAGATCTCCACTGTAGATACAAGTAGACATGGACCAAAAAGCTTAAAGGGGTTGTCCCGCGAAACAAAGTTGGGGTATACACTTCTGTATGGCCATATTAATGCACTTTGTAATGTACATTGTGCATTAAATATGAGCCATACAGAAGTTATTCACTTACCTGTTCCGTTGCTAGCGTCCCCGTCTCCATGGTGCCGTCTAATTTTCAGCGTCTAATCGCCCGGGGATTCGGGTAAGTACTATCCGTTTTTTTTTTTTCAACACATGCATCGGGTTTGTCTCGCGCCGAATGGGGGGGCTATTGAAAAAAAACAAAAAACGTTTCGACGCGGGACAACCCCTTTAATGAAATAAGTCTATTTCAATGCTGACATTGTAGGCAATATTTAGAAACAAAAAAATAACTCACAAAACAAGGAAAACAAGAGCAAAAGACTACACGTGCTCAGTAAAGGCAATGGGTGCAACACATTTCAGAGCTCAAAGCTCCTTTTTCAAGTACAATAAAACAAAATGAATAGAAAATCTGTAAATAAATACTTAAATATTTGTAAAAAGACATTCTTAGAAGCATGTGAGGAACAAGCAAATGATCAGAAGTCAGACACAAGTGAGCACGGCAAGTCTGGCATACGTTCCAAAGGGAAGCATGCTGAAACGCGCGTGATTATGTGTGAATGATCATGACAAAGTTGAGCATGATTGAACGTCTGCACAACTGAGCGTGCATTCCATAGCAAGGAAGTGTCGCTCACTGTAGAATTGCAAATATATGAAGGGCTATCACAGTGCAGAGGGATCAGCCCTATTCTCATCTGCACAAGGAAAAGCTAGAAGCAATGGGATGAAACTGAAAGGGAGGAGACACAGATTAGATGTTAGAAAAAACTTTCTGACAGTGAGGGTGATCAATGAGTTGAACAGGTTATCACTGGAGGTGGTGAGTTCTCCTTCAATGGAACAAAGGCTGGACAAATATCTGTTTGGGATGATATAGTGAATCCTGCACTGAGCAGGGGGTTGGACTCGATGACCCTGGAGGTCCCTTCCAACTCTACCATTCTATGATTGTATGAACAAAATTCTGATTTTCAGTAAGCGACAAGGAAAGACAAGGAAATGGACTGAAATGAGCATTGCAGACAACTCGAAGCAGAAGCCATGAAAGGCCACATGTGAGGCCTATTCTCACAGGTAAAGATGTCTGGAAAACCTTTCATGGAATGCAACAGCACAAAGGCAAAAATGGCAAGGAATTGAATAACAAACAGAGTATCAAGGATAGGTAGAGGGAATACTCAGAGGAACTATATGCATGCAACCACATATCCAGACCATTGCATGAGGTGGAGCCAGTGGACTTGCAGCCCTCCATTATGGCAATGAAATAACTAGCCAGGCATAGATAACATAACAGCAAGCTAGTGCTTCCAGTACCAGTGAAAACCATCACAGTGCCAGGCAGTATAGGCCTCTACACAAAAGCCACAGGAATGGAAAATATCTGTCTTCAAGTGTTCAAATAAAGGCTGGACAGATATCGATCTGGGATTATTTAGTGATTCTGCATTGAGCAGGGGGATGGACCAGATGACCCTGATGGTCCCTTCTAACTCTATCATTCTATGATTCTGTGCATGGTACAATAGGCTGCTTCTAGGAACAGAGTTTCTGAGTTCATATTTCAGAAAGTGTAGGGCCCTGTGAAAGGATACTGCCAGAAGAGGTGCAAAGGTGTTTCCTTGGCAAGTGGGCACCTTGGGCAATATCTGGTGTTGCATAGTCCACAGGAGTGCATGAAAGTTCTCAGAGTCAGGCCCCCCTGGATGGCCATCCATACCAGGCCTTTATACCCATTGGTTAGCCTGTCAGAAACCACAACTTCCACCCAGTCCCAGCAGTGGCTGTGGGCAATCCTGGAATAGTCTTCCGTAAATGTTTTTTGGTTTCCACGGGTCTGGCTTGAGTCCTTCCAGTTGGTGTTCCCTTACAAACTTGATAATTTCCTGATATTATCAAGGGAGATCCCGCAGTCCAATCTTTTGATTGGCCTCTGCTAGATGAAACTGGACAGTTCCAACAGGTTGGCGCTTATGAAGTCCCGCAGTGCTACATAGAGCTTGGTTGGAAGGCCATCACTGCCCGTGGTCCTGTTGGGTCTGAATGATTTGGCAGCTGAGAACAGCTTCTGCTCTGTGAGAGGGATGTCCATTTCTGACTTTCCTGTGGCCTTGCCTCTGGATCAGTGATCTTTTTCCCTGTTACCATGCTTCTGGTCTTATCCCGCAGTTCGCTCAGGGGCGCGTGGCTGGCATTGATTTTCCTGAAGAAAAAAGAGTTACATTTCTTACGTTTTTCCAAGTGCTCTACTTTGGAGCAAAAGATCATGCACTTGGGCTCCTCCTCAGAGTCTCTTTTAAAGCACTTTTTGGTCTCTTCCAGCTCACCTCTGATGTCCCAGCCACATTAAAGTAGGTCCTGTAGGAAATGCCACTGTCTGCAGACCTCTGTAGTCACTCACACTCTTTTTGACAGCCCTTTGCCTGTAAGAAGCTATAAAACTTCACTAACTATTCTCGCATTTGGGGCCCCACTTTTGATGTTGCCCATGGCCACATTGTCTAAAACTGACCCTGTATGGAGGGGTATAGTTTCTCCCTGGGGAGACCACCTAGACAGTGTGAAGAGTGTTATGAAGTCATACATGCTTCTGTGGTTAATTTACTACACAAATGGGAAGATGGAACAATGCAACTAGGGAGGCACCTATTAGAAGGTAGCATTCCTGCAAATCAATGTTTGACCTTTTAACATTACTGGGAATATAAGACAAAGTCTTCATCAGAAGGGAAAAAATAACCATGTGCAGACAAGTGTTTCAGGGTTTTGCCCCTCATCAGCATACAGTAGGTTGCTAGCTGACTGGATGAGAGGCCTATGACATGAGTTGGGAGAAATATAGTTAATCCTTAGTGAGAGCACCTAAAGGTGTAAGAATACTTAGGCTGCCTGTCCACGGGCATAATCTGGTCGCGGGGAACGCAGTGAAAGCTTTCAATAGCCTTGCTATGGAGAGCGCTTCCCCGCTGTCCACGAGCATAGAATCACAGCGATTCTCTGCTCGCGGGCAGCAATTCACAGCATGCTGCGAATTGCCGTAATTCTCCGCGGCCAGCCTATCTGTCACATAGGCTGACAGTGGAGATCTGTCTGCCGGCTCCTGCGCCGTCTGCCGGATACCGCAACGCCCGTGGAGAGGCAACCTTAAGGCCATACACGTTCCTCTGGGAAATTTAGTTTGCAAATGGAAGATAGTACAATGCCTCTGCAGCGACCCCTTTTAGAAGGTAACTTTACATTAAATCAATTTCTGACCTTTTAAGAGGCCTTATAATGTAAAGGGTGTGCTGTGCAGTTAACACCCCGCTTTGCATTTCTTTTTTCTGCCAATGGTTATTTTCACTGCGTTTATGCTGGTGGTTTATTTGCCTGACCTGTTTACCTTAAGGGCTAATGCCCATGGCCGGATTGAACCGAATAGCTGAATGTTCACGCTGCGGAATTCCGCAGCGTTAAATAACCCACGGCATGTCCTATTTGTAGCCAATGGAAGCCGGCCGTCATGTTATACTTCAGCTGTAGCATAGCGCAAGTATAGCGTGAATACGTGCCCCGCCAACCCCTGGCCGTGTCATATGACACTGCTGGCGTGTCATATGACACGGCCGGGGCATCATGCGCTGTACTGCGCATGCGTGCCAGCGCGTCATGTGGGACTCGCACAGCGGATCCGGGAGGTGAGTATGGGGTCTTTGGGGGGGAAGCCGTGACGGACTCCGCTGCAGTATTCCGCTTGCAGAGCCCGTCACAGCCGGGAGCATCAGCCCTAAGAGTGGAGGAGTGGAAAGCTTGGGAGCAAGGCTAGAAGGAAGTTCAGCCATGTTCTTATCAGAGTAAACTAACCTAAGAAGTCAAACATGTTGGACAGCTCCCCTACAGGGATTTGTCCAGAAGTGTGGCAACTATTACACGGGTTTCTCTTTGAGACACCAGTGGCCTCTAGCTTGTATCACAACACCCTCTAGTAGATACTGTGTGAGGAACAACGGACAGAGAAATATAGCACCATTTTAGTGCGAGTCTCCCGCAGGGACGGCTCCCACAGGCTTCTATTTAAACCTATGGAAGCCATCCGGATCCGCGGCACACCCACGGCTGAATTCCTGCTCTCCAGCGCGGGAGAGCAGGAGTTTAAAAAAACGGAGTGCCTGGCGCATGCGCGTGGCACGCTGCCAGCGCGCCGAGCACATCCGCCAGGTTGAAGAAAGAAGATCCGGCCACTACGGAGGGAAGATCCGCAGAGCCCAGACAGGTAAGTTATTCTTCTTTTTAGGCCTCATGTCCGCGGGAAAGGAGGGACCCGCTGCAGGATTCTGCATGAAGAATCCACGGCAGGCCTGATTTTCCACCGTGGACAAGAGGCCTAAGACTCTTGTGCATTGTATTGGACTTAAGAGTTTGTCACAGGCCGGACTGTGACCCTGTGCCTGGCTCGGCACAGCCATTTCTAAGTGACTTTATTGTTGTTGGCACTTTTGTAATTAATAATATCTGCCCCAGACTCATCTAGATAAACACATAATAAAAACTGTTATTGTTAACAAGTAAGGAGTCCACTTTTATGTCTGACACTGAACGGCAGATCATTGATGCCAGAGGACCTGCTGCAGTAACATGACTGTTAATATAAGCTAAAGCCAGAGTCTTTTCCAGGAGGAAAAGATAGCCAGGCACAGACAGAGGCCGGTCTCATACGACCGGATTTGTATTGCTGATTCCAAGATCGGCATCCGCGCGGACGATCCGCAGTAAAACGCAGGCATTGAAAGGCATGTATTTTTGGTATTTTCCTTCTTACTCGCAGACATGAATCGCAAGTGTTTCCTATTGACCCTCAATGCGAAACATCACATTGCACTCGCTTGCACATCGCACGGCATGCAAGTTACATGCAATGCCTTTTAAGGTCCCAGTGAAAACATGAAAACAATGGGCAAAGTGTTCTGAGGGAATGCCAAAAATTAGAACATACTGTGATTTTCATCGTCGTAGCATTGCTGCAAGGAAAAAAAATCGTTCATGTGAATAAGTCCACTCAAAAGGATGGAGTTCATATTCCTGCAAGTTTTCTTAGTCTCGCAACATACAAAACTTGTGCAAGATTCTTGCCCGTATGAATAAGCTCTTAGTTAAATGAAAACTTAAAGGGGTTGTAATATCAGAGCTCCTTTAAGAATGTGTTGCCCAGCACAGACACTACCAGGCACCCCTGGTAGACAGTAGATTTTCCGATTTTGAATGAGGGAACTGTGGCCAGACAGACATTTACCATAATATGTATTGGATCACATACTGTATGTGTAAACACTTTTTCACACCTATTCACATTTTGTGATCAAATGTGTTTCACTGTAACCCCAGGCTGTAACCCTGTCACTGCTGGAAAGGTCACCTGTGCTAACACAGCAATCAAGACAATTTGGAACTTACACCCTTCACAACTGCCTGACATGAATTTACTGTCTGCAGTTGTGAAGGGTGTAAGTCCACTCCATACCTGGCGGCGATCAGCTGTTTTTGACAGCTGACAGTAATTGCCGCAGTCAGAGCTAGCTCCATACCTCCATACCTGGCCGCAATCAGCTGTTATTGACAGCTGACAGAGCTAACTCTGACTGAGGCGTTAACGCTTTAGATGCTCTGGCAAAAGCTGACCATGCATCTAAACAGTCAGCAGGAGGAGGGACCCCTTCCCACACCCCATCCTCACCCTACTCCGCAATGTAATGTAGGAGGTGCTGATGAGTTACATTGGCAGCCTGAAGTCTACTGAAGGTTATCAGGACTACCATGCAGACATGCCTATGAAACCCTGCCTGTGACAAGGTAGTACACAGGATGGCCTGCAGTAGGTGTAAAATTAGGCATAATGTGTGCTAATCAGCAGGGATTTCTGTGTGTGTGCATTTGGAGGGGTTAAAACCTCCAGAGACAATGAGTTCCCTGCTGAAAGCCAGAGGAAGAGACTGTCTCCACAGCTTCAGGAGCTGCAAAGCCTGAGGTCCAGCATGCATCAAACTATGTCGGTCGCTAGTCTGACAGGGGAGGACGTCCCCTAGATGCCTAAGTAGTTTATAGCAGCAAAAGCACTGTGGGTTGTAAACCATAAAATTTGTGTGTGCTGATGCCTGTAATCCTTTCCTGTGTGTGCAATAAAGCTGGCAGATGCCAGAGTGTTGAAGAATCCAGTGTCCAGCGTCTCTATGAGTGTGATGCCAACTATCTTAAAAGGAGAAGATGGCAGTTCCCATATACAAGTAACCCCCAGGTTGCCTCAGTTAATATTAAGTCCAAAATGTCTGTTTCTCTTGTTGGGTCCTGTGCAGGTTGGAAAAGGTACACCAACTCTTAAGCCATCTATCTACCTCCCCAATCTCCCTTTTCCTTTCTGGTGTGGCATGCGGTAAAGGTATGAATGTAAAGACGTTTAAGGACTATGTGAAATATTAGCAGTGATATAGCAATGAAGATGGGACTGTTACAATATGCTGTAACCGGAGTCATGCTGGGGAAGCCCAGTTTCCAGCAGCGAGATGGAGCCTATTTTCAGCTGATTATCCTTAGCAGGTAAGCATTCAGTCCACTGCTGTTATTATAAAGCTACAGCTGCTTCTTCTATGCTGACAAAAGATATTTAGCCTGGCACATGGGGTACACATGCTGCAGAACAGCTTAAGATGCTTTCTTTTCTGCTGTGTCGAAATTTGACTCCCTTGAATAGGCTTATCGTTAATGACAGTGAAAAGTTTAAGAATGAACTTTAGTTTTTGAGCTAGTTTAACCTCATAGTGCAGACTAAATGTACTTCATAAGAAGGAGGTAATTCCCACTTTCTCATGCACATATACATCATGGTTTCCATCACTTCTGTACTAATGGCAGGGATTGCACAAAACTCTGTTTCCAATTAATTACTTAACCACTAAACACTTAGATCCATGTGAATTGTAGTGCTGAGAAAGGGAAGGGACTCATTTTGTCAAATCCCAGTCAACACTGACATTAGGATCACCAGGACTGATGATTTCATACTGACAGCCCTGGGGGAAGCAAAGGCTCTATGCCTCCAATATTATACAGAGGCATACTAAAGTTTTTTTCTATCAGGGTTCAGAAGAATATGACAGAAAATATTGTGTTTCATCATGCTGTCCCATAGAAACAAGGGCAAACTGGCTTTTGAAGATCCCAGTAAGTCGGTTGCAGGGAATCTGGGCTGCTGGATCAGGCACTGCATTCGGGCTTCCTTGCTTTAAATTTCTTTAACCTTTTCCAATCCACTGTCTGACCTCTGAAGACATTATGATTTAAGGTTGTACAGCTCCGATGTTGGAAGACAGCAGTCAGGGTTCTCTTACTGTATATTGCCAGCCTCTCAGCTGTCGGAGCCTATCCAATGTGTCACCTCATGCAGTACTGGTTTTAGCCAGCATATAGCGCTGTTGTATAACAGCAGAAAAAGAGTAAGCCCCCTAGGAAAACCAGGATACAAATTGGATTGGAAAGGGTTAAAGTGTGTTTAATAAATGAAAAAAGACTATTCTCACCCGCCGTTGTCTCTCCCTGGCAGTTGTATTCAGTGCTGTTTCTTTCAGGTCCCCTGCTAACTTTGGGTTGTGCGATCGTGTGACAATCACACATGATCGCTGCATGGGATCTTATTCACTAAGCATTTCATAATTATAAATAACGACACTACACCATACTTTGGATTAAAATGCCTGCGGTATTTATTTCTTTAAACGGTTTAAATCAAACTTTCAATAAATAACCAAATATATACCAACTGCGTAGACTTTGCCCTAGAAGCTTCAGTCTACTGATAAAACATTCAAACTCGAATCCATACCCACCCACAGGAGGCGGGCGGCAACCCTATTTAAAGAACATGCCCACAACAAAGATAAGTCCATAAAAACAGATCAACTTATGGGTGTGCGGTAGGGACAATCCATGGTAGCTGACAGGAATGTGAATCCCGTCCTGTCAGCCATGTCTTAAATCAACTCTAGCTGTCTCATTGACAGCCAATCAGCATCCTGTTTCTGTGGGGGAGCATAGATACTTTTCCACAGCTTGTTCCCACCGAAACTCACAACCAATCAGGGGCTCCTCTGCCACCTTCTCCTTAGATACAGCCTGCTTCAGCATCTCTTCTCTTGCTGTGCCTGTAAAACTAGAGAAAGCATTAAAACCCCCCTTCCGCCCACCTCCCTTTCTCAGACACTTTTAACCCTTGGACACCCGAGTCTCGCTCATATCCCATTAGGCTTCAGGACCTAAGCGTCCTTCAGCCATACAGGGATTGACTGCAGTAATCATGTGTGTTTATTACTTGATGGCAGAACCCAGACGTCAGTGGGGGACTCAAAAGAAGTGGTGCCAATGACAGCGGCCATGGAGCAACAGAGGCAAGTGAGTATAGTCATTTTTTCTTTAATTAAATATTAATAAGAAGACATTATTTCCAAAAGATGGCTTCATATGTGGAAGGGGGCAAAAAGGGGGAATTATTACTGACTGGGGCAAAGGACGGTATTTTTGGTGAATGGGTACAAAAGGGGCATTATTTGTGAGGAGGGTCAAAACTGGTACTATTACTAAGTGAGGACATAAAGAAGGCATTATTGCTAAGTGGGGGCTTGTTCATTGTGTGTGGGCCACTATAAGCAGCTTAGTGTGTGGGGCCTAGAGTTGGTACTAAATGGGGGTTACTAATACTGCGTGGAGCACCCCGTGTTGCTTTATTACTACCTGGGGCATTATAGAAGGTGGTATAATGCAGAGGTGTAGATAACATACGGAGGTTGCTTGAAAAGCGATTAGCCAAAGATGTCTGTGTGCCATATTTTGCAGAGACAGGTTGTGGCTGGAAGAAATCATCATCGTGGTCTGAGTTGGATGCCGAAGAAAATGGAAAGTGAAGGACTCCAGTCAGTGAGGACATTGCCTGTGATTACTGGATATAATGGTACTGTAATAACTTAACTGCCTGTGTAGAACTAGTATGGACGTAATATTGGACATTGTATAGTATTTTTGTCAGAAACAGTATGGCTGTATTATGTGTTCATGGTCTAGCGATATTATTTGCCACTCATATAGTGTTGTTATTATTAGCAATACTCTTTTTATTGATCTTTATTTTGTACCATTGATTAGTTCCCTGCATGCTTTTCAGTTTTGCACTGCTTCTTTTAGTTGTATGATAACCATGCCAGAATCAACTTTGACAGTATCCGCCATTGTGTCCGCAATGGCCAGATCTTCTTTTGCCACTGATTTGTCCAAGGATTATAGATTCTTCTAGTGACTCTGCTCGCATTACATGGCCAAAATACGTGAGTCTAAGTCTGGTCATCTTGCTCTCCAGTGATATATCTGGTCTTATATGATTCAAGACTTCTCTGTTTGTTACTCTTGCTGTCCAGGATATACACAGCAGCTTTCATCAACAAAACAGCTCAAACACATCAATCCTCCTTCTGTCAGCTTTTTCTGCAGTTCAGCTTTTAGATCCATACATGGCTATCGGGAAAACGGTGGTTTGCACTAGCCTGTGTTTAGTTGCTATACGGATATCCCTACTTTTTCATATTTTGTCCATGTTTAGCATTGCGCCTCAGCCCAATGCCAACCTACATTTTATCTCTAACGTAGATTCTCCAGCGTGGGCAATTTTTGAGCCAAGGAAGATAAAGTCTGACACGCATTCTATGGCCTCATTGTCGATTTTGATTTGAATTTCGTAATTTTTTGCAGTTGTCATAATTTTAGTCTTCTTTAATTTCAGGTAACATAGTATGTTAGGCAGAATGAAGACAATGTCCATCTCAGCCTGTTTCAACTCCTAGTTTATCCAGAGGAAGGCAAAAACCCCAAGAGGCAGAAGCCCATTAGCCCATTTGGGGGAAAATTCCTTCCTGACTCCATAATGGCAATCAGAATAATCCCTGGATCAACCTTTGATAGTTCCTACCTAAATGTAAGACCCGGAAGAACAAACCTGCTGGTTACCTTATGTGTATATCCTGTAATATCCTTTCACTCGAGAAAGACGTCTAGTCCCCTCTTAAACTCCTCAATGGATTTTGCCATCACCACATCCTCAGGCAGAGAGTTCCATAGTCTCACTGCTCTTACAGTAAAGAACCCCCTTCTGTGTTGGTGATGAAACCTGCTTTCTTCTAAATGTAGTGGATTCCCTCTTGTTACCGACGCAATCCTTGGTATAAACAGATCATGGAAGAGATCCTTGTATTGTCCCCTAATATATTTAAATATAGTTATTTGATCGCCTCTTAGTCGTCTTTTTTCCAGGGTGAAAAGTCCTGCAAAAAAGGTAGAGGCCCATTTTTTCACTTTTAGTTTTAATCGGACATATCAGACCTGGTTCTGTTTCTGCAAGCAGAGTTGTGTCATCCACATAACGAAGATTGTTGATGTTTTTGCCAACTATTTTCACCCCGATTACCAATCCGTCTATGTCCATTTTCCACAAGATCACGTCCGCATATAGTTTAAACAAGAAGGGTGAGAGGATGCAGCCCTGTTGGACGCCTTTGCTGATTTTGAACCAATCTGTGTCCCAATACTGTGTTCTCACAGTGGCTTCTTGATTGGTATAAAGTGATTTTATCAGCTTGACTAGATGTGCCGATATACCCAGGTCTTGTAGGGCATGCCATAACTTGTCACGCAGTCAAAGGCCTTAATGTAGTCGATGAAGCACATGTAGATATTCCTTTGGTATTCTTGAGATTTTTCCACGGTCCATTGCAGGTTTAATATACGGTCACGGGTGCCGCGTGCTTGCCGGAATCAGGGAGTGCTGCTTCAACTACTGATCTCAGTCTTTCCTGTATAATTTTTAGAAGGATCTTGCTTGCATGAGGAATGAAGGCTATTGTTCAGTAGTTGGAGAAATTCTGGGAGTTGCTTTTCTTTGGTAGAGGAATGAAGACAGATCTTTTCCATTCCTGTTGCTATTGTGTGGAGGCCTATACTGCCTGGCACTGTGATGGTTTTCACTGGTACTGGCAGCGGTAGCTTGCCATTATGTTATCTATTCCTTGCTAGTTGTTTCATTGTCATAATGCAGGGCTCCAAGTCCACTGGCTCCACCTCATGCAATGGTCCAGGTATGTGGTTGTAGGCATATAGTTCCTCTGAGTATTCCCTACATCTATCCTTGATACTCTGTTGGTCATTCAATTCCTTCCCATCTTTGCCTTTGTGCTATTGCATTCCATGAAATGTTTTCCGGCCATCTTTACCTGTGAGAATAGGTCTCACATGTGACCTTTCATGGCTTCTGCTTCGAGTTGTTTGAAATGCTGATTCCAGTCCATTTCCTTGTCTTTCCTTGTTGCTCGCTGAAAATCAGAATTTTGTTCATACAATCATAGAATGGTAGAGTTGGAAGGGACCTCCGGGGTCATCTGGTCTAACCCCCTGCTCAGTGCAGGATTCACTAATTCCTCCCAGACAGATATTTGTCCAGCCTTTGTTTGAACACTTCCATTGAAGAAGAACTCACCACCTCCAATGGTAACTTGTTCCATTTATTGATCACCCTCACTGTCAGAAAGTTTTTTGTAATGTCTAATTTGTGTCTCCTCCCTTTCAGTTTCATCCCATTGCTTCTAGTCTTTCCTTGTGAAAATGAGAATAGGGCTGATCCCTCTGCACTGTGACAGCCCTTCAGATATTTGTAGACAGCTATTAAGTCTCCTAGCCTTATTTTTGCAAGCTAAACATTCCCAGATCCTTTAAACGTTCCTCACAGGACATGATTTGCAGACCGCTCACCATCCTGGTAACTCTTTTCTGAACTTGCTCCAGTTTGTCCCTGTCTTTTTTTTAAAGTCGGCTGCCCAGAACTGGACACAGTATTCTAGATGAGGTTTGACTAAGGAAGAGTAGAGGGGGATAATTACCTCATGTGATCTGGACTCTATGCTTCTCTTAATACATCCCAGAATTGTGTTTGCCTTATTGGCTGCTGCATCACATTGTTGATTCATGTTCAGTCTATGATCTATTAGTATACCTATTAGTATTTCCATGAAATGGTGTTTCACGCATCCCCTTGCATATTTATGCACCTCCAATAGATTTCTATGGGGGCTTTTGTTGTACAAAATGCAAGAAACTTGAGCAGGTGTTACTTTTTTCAATGGGTTCTATTCTCTGTGTTTTGTGCATATAAAAACATGTGCAAATATGCTCGCCTTAGAACAACATATTTGTGCAGTGAATGAGGTTGATTTATATCAGCCCTGATTTAGTCTAATGAGGTCCAGATGTGTTCTTTTACTGCTGGTTTTGCACAGCATTATGCACGTTTTTGCATATTGCTCGCTCATCTGTGCACATCCCCACAGACTTCTATAGAGACCTTGGCTGCGCAAATATGCAAGAAAATAGAGCAGGGGATTTTTTTTCTAAGGACTTATTCACACATCAGCATTTTTCATCACCTGGCTCCTCCATTTGTGCTTCAAACCAAGTCTTTTTCACATGTGCTGCTGCTTAGCCCAATTCCTCCCATTCTGTATGTGCTTTTTTCATTTTTCTTGCGCAGATGTAGGACTTTGCATTTCTCCTTGTTAAATACCATTCTGTTAGTCGCCGCCCACTGTGCAAGCTTTTCTAGATCTCTTTGAATACTCTCCCTCTCTTTCATAGTGTTAGCTATCCCTCCTGGATTTGTGTCGTCGGCAAATTAGATCAGTTTCCCATCCATTCCCTCCTCCAGATCATTTATAAAAATGTTGAACAACACTGGGCCTAGGACAGAGCCTTGTGGTACCCCACTTGATACATTCTTCCACTTGGATGTGCAACCATTTATGACCACTCTCATAGTTAACGAACTTTGTCTTTGTTGCTGGCCACCTTTGCTGCTCTTCTTTTATTAACTATTCTGACAGTTTGCTCGGACAACCAGTAGCGTAGTTTTTCCTGCTTCTCATAAGTGAGATGCATAAAGGCTGTTTCCATAACTGTGGACTGTATATCATGCCATAGTTCCTCTGAATGCTTTTCTGATGTGTCAAACAGTTCAAATTCGTTTTCTACCTCAATAGTGTATGATTGGGGGATTTTAGAGGTATCTTAATTTCTCAATGGAGCACCTTTCTTAATGCTATGGAATTAGATCTTAATCTTAGCTGCAAGGAGTTCATGATCAGTGCTGCAGTTGGCGCCAGGAAAGGTTTTTATTGCAACAACTGAATTTCGCCAACGATGATTACACAGGATGTAATCAATCTGATTTCGATGGAGGCCATTGGGAGATGTCCACTTGTACAGTCAGCATTTGTAACATTGTGGTGAGTTAATGGGTTAAAAATAGGTGGTACCTTAATGTATACCTCCAATCCTAATATTTTCTGTGCTTTATATAGAATTTGCTACAGAGCGCCATGCACATTATGTGGGCTTCCCCCTTCTACCACCTACATTTGTGTTTGTCCCACCTAAAACATAAGGCCATAATGTAATTTTTTTCCCAAACTGCCCTGGCATAGAAGCATTTTATGTAATGGAGCACCATAATGCAGGGGACTCCATGTACTGCAATAGAATCTGCTGAGTCCTGAGCTGTACTGTGGAAAGCATTCTGCTAACTAAATAAAAGTTAGAATAAAGCATAAAGAGAAGCCAAAGTAAAAATAACTAGAGATGAGCGAACGTGTTCGGCTCCGCCCCTTTTCGCCCGGACACCGAACTTCGCGAGCAATTCCGTGTTCGGGCGAAAAAAGTTCGGGGGTCGCCGTGGCAGCGCGGGGGGTTGCGGCGGGGAGTGGGGGGGAGAGGGAGAGAGAGAGGGCTCCCCCCTGTTCCCCGCTGCTGCCGCCCGCGCCGCCACGCCTCTCCCCGCCCCCCGGCGCCCCCCGAATACTTACGCGCGAACACGGAAGTCCTCGGAAAAGCCGGTGTTCGGGTGCGTAAGTGTTCGTTAAGAACACGTTCGCTCATCTCTAAAAATAACGCAATACGCAAAATCACAGTTAAAATGTTTAAATTGCATACGTAAAATGTCTAAGACCGGAGCCATTTGTATGGAGTAATTACGCAGCGGTAGTGTAACTTTTGTTCTTCTTTTTAGGACATTAAATGTGTGACTTGAAGCAAGTTGACCACAGGCATGGAGATTTGGCACATTCTGGGATAGTTTAAAGGGGTTGTCCCGAGGCAGCAAGTGGGTCTATACACTTCTGTATGGCCATAATAATGCACTTTGTATTGTACATTGTGCATTAATTATGAGCCATACAGAAGTTATAAAAAGTTTTATACTTACCTGCTCCGTTGCTAGCGTCCTCGTCTCCATGGTGCCGACTAATTTTCGCCCTCCGATGGCCAAATTAGCCGCGCTTGCGCAGTCCGGGTCTTCCACTTTTCTGAATGGGGCTCCGTGTAGCTCCGTGTAGCTCCGCCCCGTCACGTGCCGATTCCAGCCAATCAGGAGGCTGGAATCGGCAATGGACCGCACAGAAGCCCTGCGGTCCATGAAGACAGAGGATCCCGGCGGCCATCTTCAGCAGGTGAGTATGAAGACGCCGGACCGCCGGGATTCAGGTAAGCGCTGTGCGGGTGGTTTTTTTAACCCCTGCATCGGGGTTGTCTCGCGCCGAACGGGGGGGGGGGTTTAAAAAAAAAAAAAACCCGTTTCGGCGCGGGACAACCCCTTTAAGTTTGGCTTTGCTCTTCCCAGTTCTATACACCGTTGTGCTCATATTTTTGTCTCTATATACAGAAGATGTCAAACACTGTTCTATTATATTTTATAGGTTGGAGTTATACTCCACTCATTTAAAGATTAATAAGTCTTTATGGATACCACAATATTAAAAGCTATTTCTTTAAATACATATATTAAAATAGATAACAAATAGAGATGAGCGAGCACCAAAATGCTCGGGTGCTCGTTACTCGGGACGAAATTATCGCGATGCTCGAGGGTTCGTTTCGAGTAACGAACCCCATTGAAGTCAATGTGCGACCCGAGCATTTTTGTATATCGCCGATGCTCGCTAAGGTTTTCATTTGTGAAAATCTGGGCAATTCAAGAAAGTGATGGGAATGACACAGCAACGGACAGGGCAGGTGAGGGGCTACATGTTGGGCTGCATCTCAAGTTCCCAGATCCCACTATTAAGCCACAATACCGGCAAGAGTGGGCCCCCCCCCCTCCCAACAACTTTTACTTCTGAAAAGCCCTCATTAGCAATGCATACCTTAGCTAAGCACCACACAACTCCCCCGCACGACCCAGTGTCCACAGCGCACACCAAAGTGTCCCTGCGCAGCCTTCAGCTGCACTCATGCCATACCACCCTCATGTCTATTTATAAGTGCGTCTGCCATGAGGAGGAACCGCAGGCACACACTGCAGAGGGTTGGCACGGCTAGGCAGCGACCCTCTTTAAAAGGGGCGGGGCGATAGCCCACAATGCTGTACAGAAGCAATGAGAAATATAATCCTGTGCCACCGCCATCAGGAGCTGCACACGTGGGCATAGCAATGGGGAACCTATGTGCCACACACTATTCATTCTGTCAAGGTGTCTGCATGCCCCAGTCAGACCGCGTTTTTTTATAAATAGTCACAGGCAGGTACAACTCCGCAATGGGAATTCCGTGTGCACCCACAGCATGGGTGGCTCTCTGGAACCCACCGGCGGTACATAAATATATCCCATTGCATTGCCCATCACAGCTGAGGTAATGTTGTGCTTAATGCAGGTGGGCTTCGGCCCACACTGCATGCCCCAGTCAGACTGGGGTTCTTTAGAAGTGGACACATGCAGTTACAACTCCGTGTGGACCGACAGCATGGGTGGGTGCCAGGAAGCCACCGGCGGTACATAAATATATCCCATTGCATTGCGCATCACAGCTGAGGTAATGTCGTGCTTAATGCAGGTGGGCTTCGGCCCACACTGCATGCCCCAGTCAGTCTGGGGTTCTTTAGAAGTGGACACATGCAGTTACAACTCCCTGTGGACCCACGGCATGGGTGGCTCCCTGGAACCCACCGGCGGTACATAAATATATCCCATTGCATTGCCCAACACAGCTGATGTAACGTCAGCTGTAATGCAGGTGGGCTAAAAATTAATTTGATTACACTGTAGGCGAGGGCCCCAAAAAATTGGTGTACCAACAGTACTAATGTACGTCAGAAAAATTGCCCATGCCCAACCAAGAGGGCAGGTGAAACCCATTAATCGCTTTGGTTAATGTGGCTTAATTGGTAACTAGGCCTGGAGGCAGCCCAGTTAAAATAAAAATTGGTTGAGGTGAAAGTTTCAACGCTTTAATGAGCATTGAAACGTATAAAAATTGTTTACAAAAATTATATGACTGAGCCTTGTGGGCCTAAGAAAAATTGCCCGTTCGGCGTGATTATGTGAGGTTTCAGGAGGAGGAGCAGGAGGAGGAGGAGGAGGAATATTATACACAGATTGATGAAGCAAAAAGGTCCCCGTTTTTGATGGTGATAGAGAACGATGCTTTCATCCGCGGGTGCAGCCTACGTATTGCTTACGTATCGCTGCTGTCCGCTGGTGAAGAAGAGAAGTCTGGGGAAATCCAGGCTTTGTTCATCTTGATGAGTGTAAGCCTGTCAGCACTGTCGGTTGACAGGTGAGTACGCTTATCCGTGATGATTCCCCCAGCCACACTAAACACACTCTCTGACAAGACGCTAGCCGCAGGACAAGCAAGCACCTCCAGGGCATACAGCGCGAGTTCAGGCCACGTGTCCAGCTTCGACACCCAGTAGTTGTAGGGCCAGAGGCGTCACCGAGGACGGTCATGCGATCAGCTACGTACTCCCTAACCATCCTTTTACAGTGCTCCCGCCAACTCAGCCTTGACTGGGGACCGGTGACACATTCTTGCTGGGGAGCCAGAAAGCTGGCAAAGGACTTGGATAATGGTCTCCTGCCTGCGCTGTACATGCTGCCTGATCTCTGCTCTCCCCTGCTACCTGGCCCTCGGAACTGCGCCTTCGGCCACTAGCGCTGTCGGATGGGAAGTTTACCATCAGTTTGTCCACCAGCCCCTTGTGGTATAGCATCATTCTCCAACCCCTTTCCTCTTCGGGAATGAGAGTGGGAAGGTTCTCCTTATACCGTGGGTCGAGCAGTGTGTACACCCAGTAATCCGTAGTGGCCAGAATGCGTGTAACACGAGGGTCACGAGAAAGGCATCCTAACATGAAGTCAGCCATGTGTGCCAGGGTACCTGTACGCAACACATGGCTGTCCTCACTAGGAAGATCACTTTCAGGATCCTCCTCCTCCTCCTCCTCCTCCTCCTCCTCTGGCCATACACGCTGAAAGGATGACCGGCAAGCAGCATGTGTACCCTCAGCAGTGGGCCAAGCTGTCTCTTCCCCCTCCTCTTCATGCTCCTCCCCCTCCTCCTCCTCCTCCTCCTCCTCTGGCCATACACGCTGAAAGGATGACAGGCAAGCAGCATGTGTACCCTCAGCAGTGGGCCAAGCTGTCTCTTCCCCCTCCTCCTCATGCTCCTCCCCCTCCTCCTCAACGCGCTGAGATATAGACATGAGGGTGCTGTGACTATCCAGCGACATACTGTCTTCCCCCGCCTCCGTTTCCGAGTGCAAAGCGTCTAATACTCGAACGAGTATCAAGCTCGGACGAGTACAATCGCTCATCTCTAATAACAAACCGACACATGTTTAAGGGTAATAATTAGAGATGAGCGAACGTACTCGTCCGAGCTTGATACTCGTTCGAGTATTAGCGTGTTCGAGATGCTCGTTACTCGTAACGAGTACCATGCGATGTTCGAGTTACTTTCACTTTCCTCTCTGAGGCGTTAGCGCGCTTTTCTGGCCAATTGAAAGACAGGGAAGGCATTACAACTTCCCCCTGCGACGTTCAAGCCCTATACCACCCCCCTGCTGTGAGTGGCTGGGGAGATCAGGTGTCATCCGAGTATAAAAATCGGCCCCTCCCGCGGCTCGCCTCAGATGCATTGTGAGATAGCTGAGGGACAGTGCTATAGTGTTGGAGCTGCTGTAGGGAGAGCGTTAGGAGTTAGTGTAGGCTTCAAGAACCCCAACGGTCCTTCTTAGGGCCACATCTAACAGTCTGCAGTAGTGTGGAGGCTGCTTTTAGCAGTGTTGCACATTTATTTTTTTTTTGCTATATCGGCCGTGCAGAGCATTGCGCCCTGCAGTAATACTCCTGGGCCAGAAGTGGTGGTTAGGCAGGGAGAGTGTTAGGAGTTAGTGTAGGCTTCAAGAACCCCAACGGTCCTTCTTAGGGCCACATCTAACCGTGTGCAGTAACGTGGAGGCTGCTTTTAGCAGTGTTGCACTTTTTTTTTTTTTTGCTATATCGGCCGTGCAGAGCATTGCGCCCTGCAGTAATACTACAGGGATAGAATTGTGTAGGCAGGGCCAGAAGACATATATTATCGATTGAATATACGCAGTGGTCCTTTAGAAAAAAATATTTGAAAAAAAACTATTTGGCCTGCCTGTCACTCTGCTCAGTGTTCTGGGTCTGTGTCTGCTGGGGGTAGTAGTTCTCCAAATAAATACGCAGCCAGCTAAGTGTTACAGCAGGCTTGCGCAAAATTATTTCCTGGCTCTGAAATCACCGCTCTGTTGCACTTAATAACAGTGCAACACTGCAGTTCCGTGACACACACATCAGGGACAGAATTGTGTAGGCAGGGCCAGAAGACATATATAGATTGAATATACGCAGTGGTCCTTTTTAAAAAAATATTTGAAAAAAAACTATTTGGCCTGCCTGTCACTCTGCTCAGTGTTCTGGGTCTGTGTCTGCTGCGGGTTGTAGTTCTCAAAATAAATACGAAGCCAGCTAAGTGTTATAGCAGGCTTGCGCAAAATTATTTCCTGGCTCTGAAATCACCACTCTGTTGCACTTAAAGGGGTTGTCCCGCGAAACAAAGTGGGGGTATACACTTCTGTATGGCCATATTAATGCACTTTGTAATGTACATTGTGCATTAATTATGAGCCATACAGAAGTTATCAGAAATTATTAACTTACCTGTTCCGTTGCTAGCGTCCTCGTCTCCATGGTGCCGTCTAATTTTCAGCGTCTAATCGCCGGATTAGACGCGCTTGCGCAGTCCGGTCTTCTTCTTTTCTGAATGGGGCCGCTCATGCCGGAGAGCGGCTCCTTGTAGCTCCGTCCCGTCACGTGCCGATTCCAGCCAATCAGGAGGTTGGAATCGGCAATGGACCACACAGAAGCCCTGCGGTCCACCGAGGGTGAAGATCCCGGCGGCCATCTTCACCAGGTAAGTAAGAAGTCACCGGAGCGCGGGGATTCAGGTAAGCACTCTCCGGTTTTCTTTTTTAACCCCTGCATCGGGTTTGTCTCGCGCCGAACGGCGGGGCTATTGAAAAAAAAAAAAAACCCGTTTCGGCGCGGGACAACCCCTTTAATAACAGTGCAACACTGCAGTTCCGTGACACACACATCAGGGACAGAATTGTGTAGGCAGGGCCAGAAGACATATATAGATTGAATATACGCAGTGGTCCTTTTGAAAAAAATATTTGAAAAAAAACTATTTGGCCTGCCTGTCACTTTGCTCAGTGTTCTGGGTCTGTGTCTGCTGCGGGTTGTAGTTCTCAAAATAAATACGCAGCCAGCTAAGTGTTACAGCAGGCTTGCGCAAAATTATTTCCTGGCGTTCCGTAAGCGAACTTAGCCTCCAACCACCGGCCAATAAGCGGCACATTAAATTACAGTGTTGTGTTTCTGCATTCCTGGTAATACAGCATGCTGAGGGGTAGGGGTAGGCCTAGAGGACGTGGACGCGGCCGAGGACGCGGAGGCCCTAGTCCGGGTGTGGGCACAGGCCGAGCTCTTGATCCAGGTGTATCGCAGCCGACTGCTGCGGGATTAGGAGAGAGGCACGTTTCTGGCGTCCCCACATTCATAGCACATTTAATGGGTCCACGCGGTACACCCTTATTAGAAAATGAGCAGTGTGAGCAGGTCCTGTCGTGGATGGCAGAAAGTGCTTCCAGCAACCTATCGTCCACCCAGAGTTCTGCGCCGTCCACTGCTGCAACTCAGAATCCTCTGGCTGCTGCTCCTCCTTCCTCCCAGCCTCCTCACTCCATGAAAATGAGACATTCTGAGGAGCGGGCAGACTCCCAGGAACTGTTCTCGGGCCCCTGCTCTGATTGGGCAGCAGTGGTTCCTCTCCCAGCAGAGGAGTTTATCGTGACTGATGCCCAACCATTGCAAAGTTCCCGGGGTCCAGGGGATGAGGCTGGGGACTTCCGGCAACTGTCTCAAGACCTTTCAGTGGGTGAGGAGGCCGATGACGATGAGACACAGTTGTCTATCAGTGAGGTAGTAGTAAGGGCATTAAGTCCGAGGGAGGAGCGCACCGAGGATTCTGAGGAAGAGCAGCAGGACGATGAGGTGACTGACCCCACCTGGTTTGCTACGCCTACTGAGGACAGGTCTTCAGAGGGGGAGGCAAGGGCAGCAGCAGGGCAGGTTGCAAGAGGCAGTGCGGTGGCCAGGGGTAGAGGCAGGGCCAGACCGAATAATCCACCAACTGTTTCCCAAAGCGCCCCCTCGCGCCGTGCCACCCTGCAGAGGCCGAGGTGCTCAAAGGTCTGGCAGTTTTTCACTGAGAGTGCAGACGACCGACGAACAGTGGTGTGCAACCTTTGTCACACCAAGATCAGCCGGGGAGCCACCACCAGCAGCCTCACCACCACCAGCATGCGCAGACATATGATGGCCAAGCACCCCACAAGGTGGGACGAAGGCCGTTCACCGCCTCCGGTTTGCACCGCTGCCTCTCCCCCTGTGCCCCAACCTGCCACTGAGATCCAACCCCGCTCTGAGGACACAGGCACTACCGTCTCCTGGCCTGCACCCACACCCTCACCTCCGCTGTCCTCGGCCCCATCCACCAATGTCTCTCAGCGCACCGTCCAGCCGTCGCTAGCGCAAGTGTTTGAGCGCAAGCGCAAGTACGCCGCCACGCACCCGCACGCTCAAGCGTTAAACGTGCACATAGCAAAATTTATCAGCCTGGAGATGCTGCCGTATAGGGTTGTGGAAACGGAGTCCTTCAAAAGTATGATGGCGGCGGCGGCCCCGCGCTACTCAGTTCCCAGTCGCCACTACTTTTCCCGATGTGCCGTCCCAGCTCTGCATGACCACGTCTCCCGCAACATTGTACGCGCCCTCACCAACGCGGTTACTGCCAAGGTCCACTTAACAACCGACACGTGGACAAGCACAGGCGGGCAGGGCCACTATATCTCCCTGACGGCACATTGGGTGAATTTAGTGGAGGCTGGGACAGAGTCAGAGCCTGGGACCGCTCACGTCCTACCCACCCCCAGAATTGCGGGCCACAGCTCGGTGGTGGTATCTGCGGCGGTGTATGCTTCCTCCACTAAACCACCCTTCTCCTCCTCCTCCTCCGCAATGCCTGTCTCGCAATCAAGATGTGTCAGCAGCAGCACGTCGCCAGCAGTCGGTGTCACGCGGCGTGGCAGCACAGCGGTGGGCAAGCGTCAGCAGGCCGTGCTGAAACTACTCAGCTTAGGAGATAAGAGGCACACGGCCCACGAACTGCTGACAGAGCAGACCGACCGCTGGCTTGCGCCGCTGAGCCTCCAACCGGGCATGGTCGTGTGTGACAACGGCCGTAACCTGGTGGCGGCTCTGCAGCTCGGCAGCCTCATGCACGTGCCATGCCTGGCCCACGTCTTTAATTTGGTGGTTCAGCGCTTTCTGAAAAGCTACCCTCGCTTGTCAGACCTGCTCGGAAAGGTGCGCCGGCTCTGCGCACATTTCCGCAAGTCCCACACGGACGCTGCCACCCTGCGCACCCTGCAACATCGGTTTAATCTGCCAGTGCACCGACTGCTGTGCGACGTGCCCACACGGTGGAACTCTACGCTCCACATGTTGGCCAGGCTCTATGAGCAGCGTAGAGCTATAGTGGAATACCAACTCCAACATGGGCGGCGCAGTGGGAGTCAGCCTCCTCAATTCTTTTCAGAAGAGTGGGCCTGGTTGGCAGTCATCTGCCAGGTCCTTGGAAACTTTGAGGAGTCTACCCAGGTGGTGAGCGGCGATGCTGCAATCATTAGCGTCACCATTCCTCTTTTATGCCTCTTGAGAAGTTCCCTGCAAAGCATAAAGGCAGACACTTTTCACTCGGAAACAGAGCCGGGGGAAGACAGTATGTCGCTGGATAGTCAGAGCACCCTCCTGTCTATATCTCAGCGGAGGAGGAGGAGGAGGATCCTGAAAGTGATCTTCCTAGTGAGGACAGCCATGTGTTGCGTACAGGTACCCTGGCACACATGGCTGACTTCATGTTAGAATGCCTTTCTCGTGACCCTCGCGTTACACGCATTCTGGCCACTACGGATTACTGGGTGTACACACTGCTCGACCCACGGTATAAGGAGAACCTTTCCACTCTCATACCCGAAGAGGAAAGGGGTTCGAGAGTGTTGCTATACCACAGGACCCTGGCGAACAAACTGATGGTAAAATTCCCATACGACAGCGGTAGTGGCCGAAGGCGCAGTTCCGAGGGCCAGGTAGCAGGGGAGGCGCGGAGATCAGGCAGGATGTACAGCACAGGCAGGCCAACACTCTTTAAGGCCCTTGACAGCTTTATGGCTCCCCAGCAAGACTGTGTCACCGCTCCCCAGTCACGGCTGAGTCGACGGGAGCACTGTAAAAGGATGGTGAGGGAGTACGTAGCCGATCGCACGACCGTCCTCCGTGACGCCTCTGCCCCCTACAACTACTGGGTGTCGAAGCTGGACACGTGGCCTGAACTCGCGCTGTATGCCCTGGAGATGCTTACTTGTCATGCGGCTAGCGTCTTGTCAGAGAGGGTGTTTAGTGCGGCTGGGGGAATCATCACAGATAAGCGTACCCGCCTGTCAACCGACAGTGCCGACAGGCTAACACTCATCAAGATGAACAAAGCCTGGATTTCCCCAGACTTCTCTTCTCCACCAGCGGACAGCAGCGATACCTAAGCAATACGTAGGCTGCACCCGCGGATGGAAGCATCGTTCTGTATCCCCATCAAAAACGGGGACCTTTTCGCTTCATCAATCTGTGTATAATATTCCTCCTCCTCCTCCTGCTCCTCCTCCTGAAACCTCACATAATCACGCCGAACGGGCAATTTTTCTTAGGCCCACAAGGCTCAGTCATATAATTTTTGTAAACAATTTTTATACGTTTCAATGCTCATTAAAGCGTTGAAACTTTCACCTCCAACAATTTTTATTTTAACTGGGCTGCCTCCAGGCCTAGTTACCAATTAAGCCACATTAACCAAAGCGATTAATGGGCTTCACCTGCCATCTTGGTTGGCCATGGCCAATTTTTCTGATGTACATTAGTACTGTTGATACAGCCATTTTTGTGGGCCCTCGCCTACAGTGTAATCAAATGAATTTTTAGCCCACCTGCATTACAGCTGATGTTACATCCGCTGTGTTGGGCAATGCAATGGGATATTTTTATGTACCGCCGGTGGCTTCCTGGCACCCACCCATGCTGTCGGTCCACAGGGAGTTGTAAATGCATCTGTTTCCACTTCTAAAGAACCCCAGTCTGACTGGGGCATGCAGTGTGGGCCGAAGCCCACCTGCATTAAGCACGACATTACTACCTCAGCTGTGTTGGGCAATGCAATGGGATATTTTTATGTACCGCCGGTGGGTTCCAGGGAGCCACCCATGCTGTCGGTGCACAAGGAGTTGTAAATGCATCTGTTTCCACTTCTAAAGAACCCCAGTCTGACTGGGGCATGCAGTGTGGGCCGAAGCCCACCTGCATTAAACATGACATTACTACCTCAGCTGTGATGGGCACTGCAATGGGATATTTTTATGTACCGCCGGTGGCTTCCTGGCACCCACCCATGCTGTCGGTCCACAGGGAGTTGTAAATGCATCTGTTTCCACTTCTAAAGAACCCCAGTCTGACTGGGGCATGCAGTGTGGGCCGAAGCCCACCTGCATTAAGCACGACATTACTACCTCAGCTGTGTTGGGCAATGCAATGGGATATTTTTATGTACCGCCGGTGGGTTCCAGGGAGCCACCCATGCTGTCGGTCCACAGGGAGTTGTAAATGCATCTGTTTCCACTTCTAAAGAACCCCAGTCTGACTGGGGCATGCAGTGTGGGCCGAAGCCCACCTGCATTAAACATGACATTACTACCTCAGCTGTGATGGGCACTGCAATGGGATATTTTTATGTACCGCCGGTGGCTTCCTGGCACCCACCCATGCTGTCGGTCCACAGGGAGTTGTAAATGCATCTGTTTCCACTTCTAAAGAACCCCAGTCTGACTGGGGCATGCAGTGTGGGCCGAAGCCCACCTGCATTAAACATGACATTACTACCTCAGCTGTGATGGGCACTGCAATGGGATATTTTTATGTACCGCCGGTGGCTTCCTGGCACCCACCCATGCTGTCGGTCCACAGGGAGTTGTAAATGCATCTGTTTCCACTTCTAAAGAACCCCAGTCTGACTGGGGCATGCAGTGTGGGCCGAAGCCCACCTGCATTAAACATGACATTACTACCTCAGCTGTGATGGGCACTGCAATGGGATATTTTTATGTACCGCCGGTGGCTTCCTGGCACCCACCCATGCTGTCGGTCCACAGGGAGTTGTAAATGCATCTGTTTCCACTTCTAAAGAACCCCAGTCTGACTGGGGCATGCAGTGTGGGCCGAAGCCCACCTGCATTAAGCACGACATTACTACCTCAGCTGTGTTGGGCAATGCAATGGAATATTTTTATGTACCGCCGGTGGGTTCCAGGGAGCCACCAATGCTGTCGGTCCACAGGGAGTTGTAAATGCATCTGTTTCCACTTCTAAAGAACCCCAGTCTGACTGGGGCATGCAGTGTGGGCCGAAGCCCACCTGCATTAAGCACGACATTACTACCTCAGCTGTGATGGGCACTGCAATGGGATATTTTTATGTACCGCTGGTGGCTTCCTGGCACCCACCCATGCTGTCGGTCCACAGGGAGGTGGCACAGGATTGGATTTCTCATTGCTTCTGTACAGTGTGGTGGCAACCCCAATATATACATCTTTATGTATTGTGGTTTGGTGGGCCTTACGGGGAAATTTGTCAATTCAAATGCTTTAATTCTGTTTTGATTCAACTATAGAAGTGTACGTACAATTATGCAATACATCCTCTTATGAAACTTCTGTTCTCAAAACGCTGACAAGATAATATATAGTATAAACACGTTACATTTTCCATCTGTTTTGCAACTTTGGAAGACAGTATAACTCAGACATGGACAACCGCAGTCTGAAACAGCTACCGCAATAATTACTCAAGCAATTTTACTGGAAACGTATGCAAATAACATGGGAGGTCTATGCTATTACTAACTCATGATGTAACAGCCAATTATATCGAAGGAACCACACGTGGGCCTAAGACAACCCAGTCATTTCATCCACCACCTGATGGCCAATCACATACAAGTAATACGGGAACAGCACTCCTCCACAGAACCAATAAGGTAGGACCCACAGATACAGAGCTGCCAGCTACAGCAGGAGTCTGGATCAATAGACTCCACAAAAGTGTCATCCAAGTTGTAGATATGCTGTAGCAGCAATAATGATGCAGGAGTTATGCCAAAAAAGTCTTTATTCCTCTGTGCAACGTTTCGATCATTCAGTGATCTTTGTCAAGCTTGTCAAGCGGAGTGTCATGCAGGCAGTGATTGTGCTTTGTTGGAGGTAGTGTGGTGCTTAGCTAAGGTATGCATTGCTAATGAGGGCTTTTCAGAAGTAAAAATTGTTGGGGGGGGCCCACTCTTGCCGCTATTGTGGCTTAATAGTGGGACCTGGGAACTTGAGATGCAGCCCAACATGTAGCCCCTCGCCTGCCCTATCCGTTTCTGTGTCGTTCCCATCACTTTCTTGAATTGCCCCGATTTTCACAAATGAAAACCTTAGCGAGCATCGGCGATATACAAAAATGCTCGAGTCGCCCATTGACTTCAATGGGGTTCGTTACTCGAAACGAACCCTCGAGCATCGCGAAAAATTCGTCTCGAGTAACGAGTACCCGAGCATTTTGGTGCTCGCTCATCTCTAGTAATAATTAATCTGTCTTTGCATTACTTCTCTGAAGCACAGAAGGAAGTATTGGGTCTAGGTTTGTCTTTTTCTCCAACTAATTATTTCAGTACTTTAACAGCAATGAAAGATTTATATTTATTTTCAAGAAAACCTTTACTGAAGAAGTTGTACCACAGGGGTGAGGACACTGGTGTTTGTGACTCTGAAAATGAAACGTTGGCCTTGGTGTCTCTTGCAGAACTGTAGGAGGAGCAGGCTCCTGAAATAAAAGGTATGTTTTCTAAGAACATTGTTCCCAGATCTACGAAATTTCCACCCTTGTCCCTATGTCCTGAAGTGGAGATCTTTACTAAATTGATGAATTTAGGAATATTTCTACCTTGTTAACATCTGATAATTTGTTGAGAGCATATTGGTTGACATTGAAACACCTACAAGGCTATATTGATGTGGTGTTTATGGGTGGGAATATAGTAATCTGGCCAATTAAAAAATATGAAAAGGAGGCCTTCCTTCAGTTGAGAGACACCAACATATATTGTAAGTTAGATTCTTGCTCTCTGAGCTGTTTGGCCTTCTAGAGGATGCATTTACACAGTCGGTTATTCCTAAGAAAATATATGATGCATTAGTGGTTAAATGTCCGAGAAGTGCAATACTATATTTTTTTTACCAAAGATACATAAGGAGGATTTTTAGTGCAACCAATATTTATTATACGATATGCCTTTTGGGGTCCAAATTAAATTATTAGAGGTAAGCTGAGCTCAGGAGACTAACAATAAATCACACAGCAGAGGATGTGATCCAAAGAAATCTGTTTATGTGAGTGACAAGCGACCCTTTTATAGGGTCACATGTTCAGTTACAATAATTCAAATCTATTATAACTAGAGTTGAGCGGGGATGCGTGGTTTGTGTGATCTGGTGTGTAAATTTGTAGATTATTATTTAAAACCTACCTCTTGAGATGGATATGTTTTTAGTAACTGCAGATGTAAAGTCATTATATACTAGTATTAATTATCAACATGGCCTTATGGCGTTGGGATGCCTCCATCTGCGAGTTATTATTGGACTTACTCCAATCTGTTTTAACGCATAATCTTTTTTGTTTTTAAGGATAGGTACTATCTACAGGTGCATGGCACTGCCATGGGAGCGGTATATGTGCCATTGTATGTTAATCTGTTTCTCGTCTTTTGGGAGAGTGGTGTTATGCAGGGCAGCGGTGCATACGGCACTGACCAGGTGCTGTGCTGGTTACACTATATTGATTACTCATTTATAGTGTGACAGAGTAAGGAAAAACAACTTTATGAGTTTATGTCTATTTTAAACCAGAATCAAAATATATTCATTTGACATACTGTATGTTCATCATAGGGAGGTGTTGGAATTCCTGGACATTAGGCTAACTGTGGGTGATCAGGTTTATATGCGAACTGAATTGAATAGGAAAGATACAGCACTTAATTCTCTTTTATATGCTAGTTCTGCACATATTCCATCTACAATTAAGGCCAGTCCAGTGGGCCATTAACTGAGGGGCAAACACATATGTTCCAATGATGAGAGATTTGAGAAAATTCAAGTGCCACGGCCGAGCGAAGCGCGTCAAAGCAAGGGAGACCATGGGGATTGCAAGATGGGTGTCACGGGTGGCTCTGCAATCTCTCCCGACAGTGTCGGCAATGTTGCTCTGCTTGATTGTCGCACAGTGGCACAAATAATGGTAGTAAATATGTTACACCTGAACGGTGGTTTTGTCATGGGTGATGCCAGTACTCCAATCTGAACTCCAAGTTGAACAATGGTGAAATAACTTGACACAAGTCCAGTTACCTTTTCTAGTAAGCTGGGAGCAATGCAGAAGTTTTAGCAGCACTGATAATGATGCAGTTGATGAACATATTAAAAGCAGTAAACTTGGAAATAGCATACACTTTTCTTCAATGCTATCTCTCTACTACTCTAGGGGTTACTCAGTAATGAAACCCCATAGTACTTGTAAACTAATGGGCTTACTGGAGGTGAAAGATGCAGGTGTTGTATTGGAGTCTTAATGGCCTCTGCACTATTCTTGGCTTTGAATTCACCGGGTTAGCTTAACTCACTGTTGTAATGGAACGATGACCTTAAACTCTCTTCTCCTCACTGCTGGTGGACTCAGGAGTGGAAAGGACCTTGCTTCTCTTGGAGACTTGCTGAATCACTGCACGCTCTGCTGCACGCCTGACACACGACCTCCTTCTCCAACTAGCTGCAGACTCTCCTTTCCACAGACCGCTCTGACTCCTCCTTCACTTTTCTCCTGTCTTCCTGCACTTTCTCTTCTCTCCTCCCCCTCTGCATAGAGGCTTATACTAATGTTTCCCACTCTGGGCTCTCCCACTAATCAGTGGAGGCATGACATACAGCCAATAGGTATCCAGCTGATGCCAAACTCTAAGCTTCTAGCTTAGGAAGAAGGGGGAAACTAGGTTTCTCCAATGTATGGCACCTTCTATGCCTCCCGGGAGCACATAGACAGGTGTGACAGGACAAATGAGTATGACTATTCTGGAGGACCCTCTGGGCCACTACACAAGCACAAGATCTCAATGACAGATTTAAAGAAAATGGGTATAGTTATAGATCTTTCAAAAATGGACACATTAGAGCAGTAAGATTGAAATGTGATGCTCTACTTTGACCATCCAATAAAAATGTGAAGAAGATTGTAAAGTAAGGTTTATTCCCATCTATACTTGTAGATGGGAGGATATGCTGATAGCCTTTAGGAAACATTGGCCGATATTGATGACTGACCAAGTCCTGGCTTCACATGTCTCTGATGCCCCATTAATGACTGCATGGGGATGTAGAAATCTTAAAGACATTTTGGTTAAAAGCCACTGTGTACCTCTGATTAAAATTTTCTTTGGTACAAGTAAGGTAAAACAGGGATGTTTCCCATGTGGAAAATGTGTTGTGTGTGACAACATATTAAAAGCCAATAGATTTGCTATTGTGGATGGTAGGAGAATGTCCCAGATTAGACACTTAATCACATGCAACACAGAAATGCAGGAACATTGCACTGCACATACTGAAAGCTGCACAGACACACAGGAATATAAGACTGTTCACACTGAACATACTAAAGCTGCACAGACACGCAGGAACATAACACTGTTCACACTGAACATACTGAACAAACAGAGGGAAGACCAGCAGCCATAGCAGGGGAGCTGGTATATATGAGCAGGAGACCTGGGGGATTGGATGGCTGGAGAAATCCACACCCAGCCAGCCCAACCAAACCCATCTGTGGAGCTGAGCTGCTGGGAAAACATGTAGAACAACAGATCCCAGCAGAACATTCCAACAATTCCTCTACATTTTATCTGGATATATGAAAACTTGAGCCCATTTATGGTGTGGAGGAGAATCTTATGCAGTTAGCATCAAGAAATGTAACCTCTTTGCAATATATTAGATGTTTATAAATCTTTGTGATACAATATGTAATGGATTGTTATTTTGATTGTTATTAGATCACTTTTTGCAAGTTATGTATCGTTATTACAATTGCTGCTTTGTGCGCGTGCGCACTGTGGAATGAGGGCTTGTTGCTCCAAGAGCAGTATCAGTTAAAGGCAATGCACAGGTCTGGGATCTGTTGATGTCACAGATCTCACATGTGCGTCATGTGATTGCTGGGACTAGGGTAATGTACTCCACCTCTCCAGGGTGCATATGCCAGTTAACATGCAGCAGGTGGCTCTTATTAAAGATTGCTATGTAAGGGAGGACAGGATAGTCAGGCACACATCCCACTGAAGAAGCATTACGAAACGCGTGTTGGGGAGTGAGCTGCCGGATTTGAGTCCATCATGTAGGTGATATTATTGTGAAATATTGCCTATTGATCCCATAAATAAAATTGGAAGAAATGGTATTCAATGTAAAGGTTTAACTACAGACTTTGTTGACGCAGCATGGGAGTTATGGTGCTTTTCTACGTTGTTGCCATAGCTCCTATTCACTTCAATGAGAGTTACGGAAATAGCACTTGGCTCATTGCCTAGGCTCCAGCGGGGTGGCTAATGAGCATAGCAGCAGTTTCCCATTTCGGCTATGAAAAGCCAAGATGGAAGAACCCCTATAAGAGAGTTCTGCTCATTGCTCCATAACAGTTATACGATAAAATTCTCTTTTGCATGGATCTTTAGATACTTTTCCTCATTAACAATGCACCTTATATGATCACTTACTGCAAGAATATAATACATCCAATGTGCCTAGTAATGAGTTAATAAAAAAACATTAAGCAAGAGAGAAGTAGAGAGTGGAAATTGATCTGGCTTTCTCAACGATGAGATATGTTGTGGTGAATCAGCAATTACCGGATGGTGAAGTGACCGGTCGGGGAATTCACTTCATCAGGAGAAAATAAAACCCATGTTTGTAGTTCTGGCTGTTATCCAATCATATCTATTAAGGAGCGTATTAATTAGGCAGAGTAATACTAAGAAATTGAACCTTTGGAAACAGGATTGGAAATGGATTTTGTCTTGATTAAATGTGGTTGTGCTGGAAGGAAAAAGCAATAGGCAGAAAAAAGAAACTCATACTTAGTAATATTTGCCCATAAATAGACAATTGTACCCCATTGACATGGAGACATAGAGGAGTGTCCTGAGCAAGGAACTCTAGTTATATTGGGGATACCATCTTGGCACAACTCTTTAATCTTTTTTGTACTAAATGTTGGCAATAGAGATACTATAGCTTCAAATGTCTTGGACCGGACAGTGAAGTAAAAGCAGCCAACTAGTTATGAGCATAAATGGTTAAGGTGGCTACTTTTTTTTGTTCTTTTTGATATTTGATCACTGGGGTCCAACTCACATGACCCCAAGTGATCACGAGAGTTGCACACCCAAATCTCCTTTGTGAATGGAAATGGACAGAAAGAGGGGCAATCCGCGCCACCACACATAGATGCAATATATAATTAGATTGAACTCACCTGGTGCACAGCGGGGCCCTTAACAAACAGAGGGCATCCTGCTTGCACCGATGGTCCTGGCGCGCTTGTAATGAATATTGTGGATCTTCAGAAATCCTAAAAGATTAGGAGAGCAGCAGAAGGAAAAAAAACAAAAAATGGATCACCAAATGGGGAAAGCAGATGAAGGATAAAGAACAAATCTTCCGCGCTCCTGTTGTAGATCCCTCGGTGGCGATGAATCACTGTGGTCTCTATCCCAATTTCCACGAAGTATGTTATACTTTCACTTTTACATTTTTAATAAACATACTTCGTAGAAATTGGATTAGAGACCACAGTGATTCATCTCCACCGAGGGATCTACAACAGGAGCGTGGAAGATTTGTTCTTTATCCTTCACTTGTGAATGGAAATGGAAAACGGAAATGGAAAACAAAAGAAAAACAATCCCGTGCCTCAGGGGAGTAGCTAGAGGCTCATGGGCCCCGGTGCAAAAGTTTAGCTTGGGGCCCCCCTACAGACCCCTCCAACCCCCACTCCTTTTCACGGCTACTCCTTCTACATCACTTTAAGCTACATTACTGTTTTTTTAAATGACCCATCAATAGATCATTAGTAATCAGGGGTTTTAGCAGAGTTTTAAAACATCCAGAACACAAGCCTCCAGGCATGCTTCGCTTCCTCAGGAAAGAAAATTTATGTGTATATATATATATATATATATATATATACACACACACACACACACACACACACACATATATACATTGGAGACAGCATAATAACAATACATACAATAGAGACAACATAAGCTAACTTTATATAACATGTTAGGGCTCATGTCCACGGCCAGGTTTTCACCACCTATTATGTGTGTGTTGCGCACACACGTGGTGCGCAGTGAACTGAGTCAGTGAAAGTCAATGGACTGCGTGTAGATATGCAAGAGAAATAAATCCCAGCATGCTCTCTTTCTTTGTGTACCATGCAACGTGAGCCCTGTACACTTGTATGGGCTGCATGTGCACTCCCCATACGCAATACATTGTTTCCATATGCATTGACACTCTAAACACTCCCCATCACATGGAACACCCCTTGTCGTCATTGCCCCCCCCCCACTCCCCATCACACGGAATGCCCCTCGTTCCCCCCCACTCCCCATCACACAGAACGCTCCTCGTTCCCCGCCCCCCACTCCCCATCACACAGAATCCCCCTCGTTCTCCCCCCCATCACACAGGATCCCTCTCGTTCTCTCCCCCATCACAGTATCCCCCTCATTTTCCCCCCATTACACAGGATCACCCTCGTTCTCCCCCCAATCACACAGGATCACCCTCGTTCTCCCCCCATCACACAGGGTGTCCCTCGTTCTCTCCCCCCCCATCACTCAGCGTCCCCCTCATCGTTCTCCCCCCCCCATGACACAGGGTCCCCCTCATTCACCCCCCATGACACAGGGTCCCCCTCATGCTCCCCCCTCCATCACACAGGGTCCCACTTGTTCTCCCCCGCCCATCACACAGAGTCCCCCTTGCTCTCTCCGACCCCATCACACAGCGTCCCGCACACTGACCGCAGTTTCAGCCCCACTTCTGTAGCCTTGAGTACTTCCAGCAACCTCATTGGTTGTTGGGGACACACCTTCCTTTCAGATGTGCCCGAGGATACATTTACACAGAGTTGTGCACGAGAAGCAGGTGCTGACAGGAGTACACTTACACAGATCTGCGGTGTATTCACAGAGCTGTGGAAGCACAAGAAGCAGTGAATACACCGCAGATCTGTGTAACTGTATCCTCGGGCACATCTGAAAGGAAGGTGTGTCCTCAACAACCAATGAGGTTGCTGGAATTGCTCAAGGCTACAGAAGTGGGGCTGAAAAGAAACATATGCGCGCGGGCCGGCAGCTTCTCCCGCACGCCGGCGTTTCCTCCCGAACCTGCGCTCAGGGGAGGAGTCTGAGCGGAGGTCCGGGAGGAAGCGCCGGCATGCAGGAGAAGCTGCCAGCCGGCGCAGAGACCTTAGTGAAAGTAACTACGGTCAGTCCGTGTGAAAGAGGGCCCCCAGGGGCTGAGCGGCCGGGTCGCAACCGCGACCCCAGCAACCCCTATATGTACACCTATGCCGTGCCTAAAGAGTCTATCCTGTTATTGATATTATGTTCTGAAGAAGATGATTTAAACAAATTTGCTTCAAGGGAGGTTCTATGGAAAATATAGACCCTCCTTATGTCCCAGGAGGCTTGTATTCAGAAGTTGGTATGTAAGTCTCAGGATCCACTCTGTGGATCTATTAAATGTGCACAAAATAAAGAAATGACAATGAACCCATTGAAATCAATAGGTTCTATTCTTCATGTTTTGTGAGCTGGCTTTTTCCGTGGCCAAAAATGTGGAAAAATACACTCGTCTGAAGGAACCCTAATTCCTATATAATCAGTGAAATCCATAAGAAACTTATGTGCAAATTTTCTGATGAATGCATTCTCTTTTCCTGATAAAAGTAAGGGAATGCAGATACAATGGCTAAATATGGTCTCTGGGGAACGCTCAAACCTCTCCCTACAAAGAATAGCTTAGTCAGAGCTGTACTGCTTTAGGAGTTTCAGGCTTAAAGTTGTATTAACCCACGAATGACAAGTGTAACATCACCTTAATAAGTCATTAGCCGCCAGCCTACCACAAGGGCTGGTGCTGCTACCACTCTGATCTTTTTTATTTTAAAGGGGAATCTTTGGGGGAATATTGAATCCTTCCTAGTGATAGCATCATCTATCTCTCCTATCACTATCCTTTGCTATAGTTTAGCTAGCGCTACTATCTAGCAAGTGAGGATATTTCTACTATTCTATTAGACGCTGTGCTAAGAAATAGGTTCCTGATGACGCCGCATTGATTGCGGCAGAAACGCGTTGAACTGCGTAATTTACTGAAAAAAAGCTACGTCTTTATCCTCTATTTACAGCCCCAGGCTGTTTTTTTGCTAGTATTGGTCTGCCGATACCATCCTTTTTTGAAAGGAATCCACCCTAATTCTCTTTTTTGGTTGGTTAGATTGTGCGCAATACGGGGATTTATTTACATCCCAGGCACTTTCTCCTGCTAGGGTGTTATTCCTCTTAGGAGTAATTTCCGTTTGGTCTCTAAAAAATGTGCTAGTGAGGTGAAACTTTTTTCTTCCCAAGCACACTCATTATCAAAATCTCCATCAGTAGACCAAGGAAACCTCTGACTAAATCTTGAATATATAAGTGGGGTTGACCCTTTCAGTAAACGGCAGTGGTTACACTATATTCATTACAGGGTAGCCTCTGACTATCGTCCAAGCCGCAAAATGGTCTTTTACTTGATATGAGCCCTCTTTTCTGCTCTTCAGGTGATACGGTATCCCTCATTATACTAGCCTTGTGGTAATTACCTACTGAAGAAGCAACTGGTTTATGGTTTTTTTTTGTGTGTCCCTTTGGAAACTTGAGATTCAAGTTCCTTTTTAATATATTATTTATTAAAAGTTATATTTTAGTTTTCTTCTCGAACCCTACAGTGAATAGTTTGAACTTATCATCAGGTGTTCGTCCTGCTACAGTGATTTTGTTCACACAAGTAAAAAGAAATCATTTAGATGGTAAATGGTAAACCATAAAAAGACAAAAGTATTATTCAGGTTCAACCTAAAGCTGAGATAACTTTCCTAGATAAATAAGATTGCACTTCATACCTTGAGAATAAGATAGTACTGCTTGGCAAATATGATATGTGCAAGACGACAACACACGGTATTGTGATTTCATTTTTTGAGAAATGCAATATAACAGGCAATAAAAGCAGGTTTGCAGCTGAATATAAAAGTGCACAAGGTGATATAGTGATCTGTGCAACACCCCAGAGGGGTGACCCTGAGCACTTGGCTAACGTGAAGAGCTGGGAGGGTGAAGTGCTGACTTGTAACGATGGCACTTACCAGGCTCTGGTCCCGGAGGGATGACACGCAGCCAAGGCCAGAGTAGAATCGCAGGCCAGCTTCAACTCCCCTTTGACAGGGAATGGCAATAAATGGGATGGGGGAGTAGTAGTACTTATCACTCATGACGCCACCATTCCCACACACCAGTATGCTACACGTCGGAGAAATGAACACAGAGACTTGTGTATAGTATCTCGGGTCCCCAGGAACAGTTAGGGCTTGGTATAACTTTTACTTGGGTGATAAACATTTACGACAAGTAATGCAGGTACAATTCACTTTAAGTAACAGCAGGCTATAGCTCAGAGGTAGGGAGGATACACAGGATGAATACAGTCCTACAGTTTACGTTATCTGTCTGTCACTGGTCCTGCATTGGGAGCACTCCAGAGGAGGAAGGGAGTAGGGGTCACTCCGCAGACTCTCTGGCAGACAATTATAAAAGAAGGCTTAGCCAATAAACACCCCACACGGCCCATGTGTGGGTGTCACAATAAAGTACCTCTGTGCGGTGATTCTAACTACAAACAGCCGCACAGGAAAAGCCTGTAGTGGGAACTGGTACCTTGTTTAGAAACTTTTGTAGGGCTCTCTCTCTCTCTCTAATGATGGGACGCACTCCTTCACATCCACACTCCAAACACTATGGGATGTCGCTCCTCTTCCTCCATCTTCACCTACATGGAAGCTGAAGGTGCCTCTATGTGGCTTTGTGTTAGCACTCTGTAGCAGGCAAGATGGAAGACCTCTTCTGCTCTCAAACCCTCACATTTATAACCTCACTTGTACTACATGACAAGACAAACTGATATTTGTGACAGCTGTGACAGGGGATTCCTTACTCCCTGTGGGGAGTCCCCTTGTCACTGAACACTGTGACAGTGATGTCACAGTTCTACCCACAAAAAACACAATTGTAATAGCGGAACCACAGGTCAATCCCTCCTGGGAGAGCAAAGAAAAACAATGTTGCACGCTCTGAAGCAGGATCTGGACTTCAAGATCCAAAAGGTACAGTCCCATGACCATGACAGTCGAAACGTTGCAGGTGTGTAGTAGGCTGATGTCTAGAATAAAGTTTGTATCATGAAGGATTGGATGTGAGTATCGTCATCCTCTTTTGCTTGCACCTCAGTTGCTGCTCTACACCGCGTGAGTATTTAGTGCTGTCACAGTGTTCAGTGACAATGGAATTCCCCGCGGAGATGAAGAAATCCTCTGCCACAGCTGTCACAGGAGATTCTTTACTCCCCTTTGTGGAGTCCACTTGACACTGAATACTGTGACAGTGCTGTCTTAGTGTTCAGTGACAAGGGGAATATTGACATGCACGCATGTCCTATGTTTTGCAGGTGAGTGCGTTTGCACGCCTGTAAAACACAGACATGTGAACGCACCATAGGGAACACACCATTGGACATATGTACGCAAATAAACACGCTCGTCTGAACGAGGCCAAAGTGAAATACACGTACTTTGAAGGGAGGTCTCGTGACCTCGAGTGCCCCTAACTTGAAACCAAGCCTTGGATGGATATACCACTATGGGAACTTGTTATGGAAATAAAATCAGAACATACACTATGGACAGGCAGGGTGGTGCAGACATGTGACAGGTTTCGGGGCAGTATAACCTCTTTCTCAAGTATATACCACATACCTGGTGGTGGGTCATTATTTTACTGAACAGGGCGATCTTTTAGAGACTGCCCAAAGATAGCGTCATCGAGCGCCAAACATTGAGTGCTGCGTTCCAGCAGGATGTCAGCATCTGTGTTCCACACACCAGAAACAGGTATGCGCGTCACACCATGATGGCATAGAGATGTGCACGTTCACAGAAGATTGCGCATGTCCCATCCCAAGAAAGGAAGCACAAACTAATTGTTACAACTTTATTAAATAGATATATAAATGGACAAAACAAGAAAAAAGGTAAATCTGTAGAGGAAAATAATAAGAAAAGAATTGGAATAAAATAAAAACTATTAATACTGTAGAGTGAACTTTTCTATTGATGAAAATATGAAAATATATAAAAAGCAAAAAGCAACGATACCATAGTGTAGACACACAATGGAGGTCAGAATTACACTATATAGTGACATACCTAACAAGAAGCAATATGCAGTATTCAAAAGAGGTTTTCTTCTATAAATACAGTAAGGGCGCTTGTCCACATGCGGGTTTGAATACCGGGATTTGCGTGGGGCACCTGTGCGGATGATTCGGAGTTCAAGCCGCCCATAGAAAATCATGGGCGCCCGCAGCTTAATTAAACCATGTAGGTTTGTTTTTCGGACCTTCCGGTCCGGAAACAAATCGCAGCATGTTCCGTTTTACCGCAGATCCCGTGGATTGAAGTCAATGGAAGCTGTCCAATCTGCAGCACACCCGGAACTGTCATTCTGGGTGTGCCACAGATCCCGCGGGAAAGCTGGAGATAAAAAAAGAAAATCTCCACTGCCCATGTGTGGAGGGTGTGCCGGCCAGCGGGCCTATCCACATGTCCCAGCGCGCGCGCCCATATGCACGGAGGAGACGACGGAGGACCCATACACACCCAGACTGGTAAGAAATATCCTCATGCCGCAGGTAAGGTGGGATGCCATGGCGGGGCTCCTGCCCACAGAACCTGACCCGCCCTTGGACATGAGGACATGAGGACATAAAGAGTTTATTTATAAATTTATATCTAATGATATAGCGAGATGTATAAAATGTGGAACTGTAAGGATTAAAAAAGGAAATATATGTATGTATGTATGTGTGTGTATATATATATATATATATATATATATATATATATATATATATATAATCATATGTATATATATATATATATATATATATTATTTATAAGCTCTAAGAAAAAGGGAATCCTACAGATGTGTGACAAACACAAGTTCTTAAAAATAAAGGAGTATCTTTAGCCTCATTCAAAAATAAATACGATATAAATATATCTAAAAAAAAGATATGTAGAGAGGATGTATGAAAATAGACAACTATAAAAATTAATGTACATGTTAAAAAATATAGATATATCATGTTTATTGCGAAATATAAAAAAATGTCTCGATACTCTATGCTTTAAGTAGCCATTAACTCTGTTGGAGCAATGTTTTCTAATCCTGGTCCTTAGAGCATTGATTGTTCTGCCAACATATCTGAGCCCATAAGGACATTCAATACGATAAATTACATAAAGAGTTGCAATTTAAAAATTGCTTCAGTCTAATAGGGTACCTCTCTGAGATCATAGGGATTTCTTTTCTCCCATGTTGGATATTGTAACAATATTTACACCTTTTTAAATCACACCTAAAGGCCCCCCTAAGCAATTTTGATAAGACATTTTGTTGGGGTAATGGTCTTAAAAGATGTACGCGGACAAGAGGGAGCTAAAATATTTTTCAATGTCTTATTTCTACAGAAGATTACCTTAGGGGTATCTGAGATTTTGTTGCAGATAAAGGGTCTCCTTTAGGGAGTCTCCAGTGTTTCATTAGGGTGGTCTTCAAATATGAGTGCTGTGTAGAGATGAGCAAACGTACTCGTCCGAGCTTGATACTCGTTCGAGTATTAGCGTGTTCGAGATGCTCGTTAGTCGTGACGAGTACCACGCGATGTTCGAGTTACTTTCACTTTCATCTCTGAGACGTGAGTGCGCTTTTCTGGCCAATAGAAAGACAGGGAAGGCATTAAAACTTCCCCCTGCGACGTTCAAGCCCTATACCACCACCCTGCAGTGAGTGGCTGGCGAGATCAGGTGTCACCCGAGTATAAAAATCGGCCCCTCCTGCGGCTCCCCACAGATGCATTCTGACATAGTTCAGGGAAAGTGCTGTCTTGCTGGAGTTGCTATAGGGAGAGTGTTAGGAGTTATTTTAGGCTTCAAGAACCCCAACGGTCCTTCTTAGGGCCACATCTAACCGTGTGCAGTAGTGTGGAGGCTGCTTTTTGCAGTGTTGCACTTTTTTTTTTTTTGGATATCGGCCGTGCAGAGCATTGCGCCCTGCAGTAATTATACATACTCCAGGGCCAGTAGTGGTGGTGAGGCAGGGATAGAAGACATATATTTATTGAATATAGGCAGTTGGCCCTTCCAAAAACATTTGTGAAAAAAAATCTATTTGGGCTGCCTGTGACTGTCCTCAGTGTACTGGGTCTGTGCTGGGTGTAGTTGTCCTCCTAATTCATATGCAGCCAGCTAAGTGTTACAGCAGGCTTGCGCAAAATTATTTCCTGGCTCTGTGTTGGCTGTTACATCACCGCTGTATTCCAGTCCACAGTGCAACAGTCTGCAGTTATTTTACATACTCCAGGGCCAGTAGTGGTGAGGCAGGGACAGAAGACATATATTTATTGAATATAGGCAGTGGGCCTTTCCAAAAACTTTTGGGGAAAAAAATCTATTTGGGCTGCCTGTGACTGTCCTCAGTGTACTGGGTCTATGCTGGGTGTAGTTGTCCTCCTAATTCATATGCAGCCAGCTAAGTGTTACAGCAGGCTTGCGCAAAATTATTTCCTGGCTCTGTGTTGGCTGTTACATCACCGCTGTATTCCTGTCCACAGTGCAACAGTCTGCAGTTATTTTACATACTCCAGGGCCAGTAGCGGTGAGGCAGGGACAGAAGACATATATTTATTGAATATAGGCAGTGGGCCTTTCCAAAAACATTTAGGAAAAAAATCTATTTGGGCTGCCTGTGACTGTCCTCAGTGTACTGGGTCTGTGCTGGGTGTAGTTGTCCTCCTAATTCATACGCAGCCAGCTAAGTGTTACAGCAGGCTTGCGCAAAATTATTTCCTGGCTCTGTGTTGGCTGTTACATCACCGCTGTATTCCTGTCCACAGTGCAACAGTCTGCAGTTATTTTACATACTCCAGGGCCAGTAGCGGTGAGGCAGGGACAGAAGACATATATTTATTGAATATAGGCAGTGGGCCTTTCCAAAAACATTTGGAAAAAAAAATCTATTTGGGCTGCCTGTGACTGTCCTCAGTGTACTGGGTCTGTGCTGGGTGTAGTTGTCCTCCTAATTCATACGCAGCCAGCTAAGTGTTACAGCAGGCTTGCGCAAAATTATTTCCTGGCTCTGTGTTGGCTGTTACATCACCGCTGTATTCCTGTCCACAGTGCAACAGTCTGCAGTTATTTTACATACTCCAGGGCCAGTAGCGGTGAGGCAGGGACAGAAGACATATGTTTATTGAATATAGGCAGTGGGCCTTTCCAAAAACATTTGGGAAAAAAAAATCTATTTGGGCTGCCTGTGACTGTCCTCACTGTACTCGGTCTGTGCTGGGTGTAGTTGTCCTCCTAATTCATACGCAGCCAGCTAAGTGTTACAGCAGGCTTGCGCAAAATTATTTCCTGGCTCTGTGTTGGCTGTTACATCACCGCTGTATTCCTGTCCACAGTGCAACAGTCTGCAGTTATTTTACATACTCCAGGGCCAGTAGCGGTGAGGCAGGGACAGAAGACATATATTTATTGAATATAGGCAGTGGGCCTTTCCAAAAACATTTGGAAAAAAAAATCTATTTGGGCTGCCTGTGACTGTCCTCAGTGTACTGGGTCTGTGCTGGGTGTAGTTGTCCTCCTAATTCATACGCAGCCAGCTAAGTGTTACAGCAGGCTTGCGCAAAATTATTTCCTGGCTCTGTGTTGGCTGTTACATCACCGCTGTATTCCTGTCCACAGTGCAACAGTCTGCAGTTATTTTACATACTCCAGGGCCAGTAGCGGTGAGGCAGGGACAGAAGACATATGTTTATTGAATATAGGCAGTGGGCCTTTCCAAAAACATTTGGGAAAAAAAATCTATTTGGGCTGCCTGTGACTGTCCTCACTGTACTCGGTCTGTGCTGGGTGTAGTTGTCCTCCTAATTCATACGCAGCCAGCTAAGTGTTACAGCAGGCTTGCGCAAAATTATTTCCTGGCGTTCCGTAAGCGAAGTCAGCCTCCAACCACAGGCCAATAAGCGGCACATTTAATTACAGCGTTCTGTTTCTGCACTACTGGTAATATACCATGCTGAGGGGTAGGGGTAGGCCTAGAGGACGTGGACGCGGGCGAGGACGCGGAGGCCCAAGTCAGGGTGTGGGCACAGGCCGAGCTCCTGATCCAGGTGTATCGCAGCCGACTGCTGCGGGATTAGGAGAGAGGCACGTTTCTGGCGTCCCCACATTCATCTCACAATTAATGGGTCCACGCGGTAGACCTTTATTAGAAAATGAGCAGTGTGAGCAGTTCCTGTCGTGGATGGCAGAAAGTGCATCCAGCAATCTATCGAACACCCAGAGTTCTGCGCCGTCCACTGCTGCAACTCTGAATCCTCTGGCTGCTGCTCCTCCTTCCTCCCAGTCTCCTCACTCCATTACAATGACACATTCTGAGGAGCAGGCAGACTCCCAGGAACTGTTCTCGGGCCCCTGCCCAGAATGGGCAGCAAGGGTTCCGAATCCTCTCCCACTGGAGGAGTTTGTCGTGACCGATGCCCAACCTTTGGAAAGTTCCCGGGGTCCGGGGGATGAGGCTGGGGACTTCCGGCAACTGTCTCAAGACCTTTCAGTGGGTGAGGAGGACGATGACGATGAGACACAGTTGTCTATCAGTGAGGTAGTAGTAAGGGCAGTAAGTCCGAGGGAGGAGCGCACAGAGGATTCGGAGGAAGAGCAGCAGGACGATGAGGTGACTGACCCCACCTGGTTTGCTACGCCTACTGAAGACAGGTCTTCAGAGGGGGAAGCAAGGGCAGCAGCAGGGCAGGTTGCAAGAGGCAGTGCGGTGTCCAGGGGTAGAGGCAGGGCCAGACTGAATAATCCACCAACTGTTTCCCAAAGTACCCCCTCGCGCCATGCCACCCTGCAGAGGCCGAGGTGCTCAAAGGTCTGGCAGTTTTTCACTGAGAGTGCAGACGACCGACGAACAGTGGTGTGCAACCTTTGTCGCACCAAGATCAGCCGGGGAGCCACCACCACCAGCCTCACCACCACCAGCATGCGCAGACATATGATGGCCAAGCACCCCACAAGGTGGGACGAAGGCCGTTCACCGCCTCCAGTTTGCACCACTGCCTCTCCCCCTGTGCCCCAACCTGCCACTGAGATCCAACCCCCCTCTCAGGGCACAGGCACTACCGTCTCCTGGCCTGCACCCACACCCTCACCTCCACTGTCCTCGGCCCCATCCACCAATGTCTGTCAGCGCAACGTCCAGCTGTCGCTACCGCAAGTGTTGGAGCGCAAGTACGCCGCCACGCACCCGCACGCTCAAGCGTTAAACGTGCACATAGCCAAATTTATCAGCCTGGAGATGCTGCCGTATAGGGTTGTGGAAACGGAGGCTTTCAAAAGTATGATGGCGGCGGCGGCCCCGCGCTACTCAGTTCCCAGTCGCCACTACTTTTCCCGATGTGCCGTCCCAGCCCTGCATGACCACGTCTCCCGCAACATTGTACGCGCCCTCACCAACGCGGTTACTGCCAAAGTCCACTTAACAACGGACACGTGGACAAGCACAGGCGGGCAGGGCCACTATATCTCCCTGAAAGCACATTGGGTGAATTTAGTGGAGGCTGGGACAGAGTCAGAGCCTGGGACCGCTCACGTCCTACCCACCCCCAGAATTGCGGGCCCCAGCTCGGTGGTGGTATCTGCGGCGGTGTATGCTTCCTCCACTAAACCACCCTCCTCCTCCTCCTCCTCCTCCTACGCAACCTCTGTCTCGCAATCAAGATGTGTCAGCAACAGCACGTCGCCAGCAGTCGGTGTCGCGCGGCACGGCAGCACAGCGGTGGGCAAGCGTCAGCAGGCCGTGCTGAAACTACTCAGCTTAGGAGAGAAGAGGCACATGGCCCACGAACTGCTGCAGGAGCAGACCGAGCAGACCGACCGCTGGCTTGCGCCGCTGAGCCTCCAACCGGGCATGGTCGTGTGTGACAATGGCCGTAACCTGGTGGCGGCTCTGCAGCTCGGCAGCCTCACGCACGTGCCATGCCTGGCCCACGTCTTTAAATAGGTGGTTCAGCGCTTTCTGAAAAGCTACCCATGCTTGTCAGACCTGCTCGGAAAGGTGCGCCGGCTCTGCGCACATTTCCGCAAGTCCCACACGGACGCTGCCACCCTGCGCACCCTGCAACATCGGTTTCATCTGCCAGTGCACCGACTGCTGTGCGACGTGCCCACACGGTGGAACTCTACGCTCCACATGTTGACCAGGCTCTATGAGCAGCGTAGAGCTATAGTGGAATACCAACTCCAACATGGGCGGCGCAGTGGGAGTCAGCCTCCTCAATTCTTTACAGAAGAGTGGGCCTGGTTGGCAGACATCTGCCAGGTCCTTGGAAACTTTGAGGAGTCTACCCAGATGGTGAGCTGCGATGCTGCAATCATTAGCGTCACCCTTCCTCTGCTATGCCTCTTGAGAAGTTCCCTGCAAAGCATAAAGGCAGACGCTTTGCGCTCGGAAACAGAGGCGGGGGAAGACAGTATGTCGCTGGACAGTCAGAGCACCCTCCTGTCTATATCTCAGCGTGTTGAGGAGGAGGAGGAGGAGGAGCATCAGGAGGATGAGGAGGAGGGGGAAGAGACAGCTTGGCCCACTGCTGAGGGTACCCATGCTGCTTGCCTGTCATCCTTTCAGCGTGTATGGCCTGAGGAGGAAGAGGAGGATCCTGAAAGTGATCTTCCTAGTGAGGACAGCCATGTGTTGCGTACAGGTACCCTGGCACACATGGCTGACTTCATGTTAGGATGCCTTTCTCGTGACCCTCGCGTTACACGCATTCTGGCCACTACGGATTACTGGGTGTACACACTGCTCGACCCACGGTATAAGGAGAACCTTTCCACTCTCATTCCCGAAGAGGAAAGGGGTTCGAGAGTGATGCTATACTACAGGACCCTGGCGAACAAACTGATGGTAAAATTCCCATCCGACAGCGCTAGTGGCTGAAGGCGCAGTTCCGAGGGCCAGGTAGCAGGGGAGGCGCAGAGATCAGGCAGCATGTACAGCACAGGCAGGGGAACACTCTCTAAGGCCTTTGACAGCTTTCTGGCTCCCCAGCAAGACTGTGTCACGGCTCCCCAGTCAAGGCTGAGTCGGCGGGAGCACTGTAAAAGGATGGTGAGGGAGTACGTAGCCGATCGCACGACCGTCCTCCGTGACGCCTCTGCCCCCTACAACTACTGGGTGTCGAAGCTGGACACGTGGCCTGAACTCGCGCTGTATGCCCTGGAGGTGCTTGCTTGTCCTGCGGCTAGCGTCTTGTCAGAGAGGGTGTTTAGTGCGGCTGGGGGAATCATCACAGATAAGCGTACCCGCCTGTCAACCGACAGTGCCGACAGGCTTACACTCATCAAGATGAACAAAGCCTGGATTTCCCCAGACTTCTCTTCTCCACCAGCGGACAGCAGCGATACCTAAACAATACGTAGGCTGCACCCGCGGATGGAAGCATTGTTCTCTATCACCATCAAAAACGTGGACCTTTTAGCTTCATCAATCTGTGTATAATATTCATCCTCCTCCTCCTGCTCCTCCTCCTGAAACCTGACGTAATCACACCGAACGGGCAATTTTTCTTAGGCCCACAAGGCTCAGTCATATAATTTTTGTAAACAATTTTTATACGTTTCAATGCTCATTAAAGCGTTGAAACTTTCACCTGAACAAATTTTTATTTTAACTGGGCTGCCTCCAGGCCTAGTTACAAATTAAGCCACATTAACCAAAGCGATTAATGGGTTTCACCTGCCCTCTTGGTTGGGCATGGGCAATGTTTCTGACGTACATTAGTACTGTTGGTACACCAATTTTTGCGGGCCCTCGCCTACAGTGTAATCCAATTAATTTTTTGCCCACCTGCATAAAAGCTGACGTTACATCAGCTGTGTTGGGCACTGCAATGGGATATATTTATGTACCGCCGGTGGGTTCCAGGGAGCCACCCATGCTGTGGGTCCACAGGGAGTTGTAACTGCATGTGTCTACTTCTAAAGAACCCCAGTCTGACTGGGGCATGCAGTGTGGGCCGAAGCCCACCTGCATTAAACATGACATTACCTCAGCTGTGATGCACAATGCAATGGGATATATTTATGTACCGCCGGTGGCTTCCTGACACCCACCCTTGCTGTGGGTCCACAGGGAGTTGTAACTGCATGTGTCCACTTCTAAAGAACCCCAGTCTGACTGGGGCATGCAGTGTGGGCCGAAGCCCACCTGCATTTAATCAAACGTTACCTCAGCTGTGATGGGCACTGCAATGGGATACATTTATGTACAGCCGGTGGGTTCCAGGGAGCCACCCATGCTGTGGGTGCACACGGAATTCCCATTGCGGAGTTGTACCTGCCTGTGACTATTTATAAAAAACCGCGGTCTGACTGGGGCATGCAGACACCTTGACAGAATGAATAGTGTGTGGCACATAGGTTCCCCATTGCTATGCCCACGTGTGCAGCTCCTGATGGTGGTGGCACAGGATTATATTTCTCATTGCTTCTGTACAGCATTGTGGGCTATCGCCCCGCCCCTTTTAAAGAGGGTCGCTGCCTAGCCGTGCCAACACTCTGCAGTGTGTGCCTGCGGTTCCTCCTCATGGCAGACGCACTTATAAATAGACATGAGGGTGGTGTGGCATGAGTGCAGCTGAAGGCTGCGCAGGGACACTTTGGTGTGCGCTGTGGACACTGGGTCGTGCGAGGGAGTTGGGCAGCATGTAACCCACGAGAAGTGGCAGCGGAGTGTCATGCAGGCAGTAATTGTGCTTTGTTGGAGGTAGTGTGGTGCTTAGCTAAGGTATGCATTGCTAATGAGGGCTTTTCAGAAGTAAAAGTTGTTGGGAGGGGGGGGGGCACTCTTGCCGGTATTGTGGCTTAATAGTGGGATCTGGGAACTTGAGATGCAGCCCAACATGTAGCCCCTCGCCTGCCCTATCCGTTGCTGTGTCATTCCCATCACTTTCTTGAACTGCCCAGATTTTCACAAATGAAAACCTTAGCGAGCATCGGTGATATACAAAAATGCTCGGGTCGCCCATTGACTTCAATGGGGTTTGTTACTCGAAACGAACCCTCGAGCATCGCGATAATTTCATCCCGAGTAACGAGCACCTGAGCATTTTGGTGCTCACTCATCTCTAGTGCTGTGCATTATAATGGGAGACAAAGAGAGTCTTAGAATTAAAGTGTTATTTGACAAGATTGCTTGTAGTGTGAATAAGATGGGTTTCATCCAAGACCCTCCTATATGCAGACTCAATAAGTTTCTTAGGATAACCCTTTTTTAAAAATCTCGAATTGTTCACTAAACGTATGGATAGAAGTAGAGACAATTAATCTGTATACACTTAAACTGTCCATAAGGAATATTAGTTTTCCCTTTTTTTTTTGCATGACAGCCAGCAAAATCCAAATAGCTATTGGAATCAAAGGACTTGAAATATGTCTTAGACCAAATGTCCACAGGCGGATTTGATTTGCGGAGATCCACAATTAAGCTACTCATAGCGATGCATTAGCATCTGCAAAATAATTACGGATCGCAGGTACGGGAAAAAAAAAAAAAATCGCAGCATGTTCCATTTTTCTGCGAATCCCGCACTGATGGCTTCCATTGGACTCAATGGAAGCCGTCCGATCTGTGGCACACCTGCAGCTGACACGCAAATCCATGGGAAAGCAGGAGTTCAATAAAAAAAAAAAGTACTGCATATGCAACTGGCACGCTGTCCGGCCACCCAAACGCATCCGTAGTGCATAAGAAAGAAGATCCAGACATGGATGGAGAAGACCCGCACTGGCTGCAGACAGGTAAGAAAATGTCTTGCAGGCCTCATGGCTGCCGACACGGGTGGAAACCGCTGCGGGATTCCACACTTGGAAACCGTGCATGCCCGTGGACATGAGACCTAAAATCTGTATACAGCCATACAAAATGAACACTTTTAAATCTAAAAAGCAATGTCATTAATGCTTTCAATAAAAATTTTAAGAGAAAAAGTCACCATCCCAAATAAATAAAATATCGTTAATGTATCTCTTATAAAAGAAATTATATGGTGGTCTTGGATTCTCATCTCAAAAGCTTCCATAAAGAGGTGTTCTTAACTCAGAGTGAATTTAGTCCCCATTCCCTATAGCACTGCCCCTGGTTTGTATATAAAATTGTTTTTTTGTATATAAAATAATTATTGTTTAAAATAAAATTAATAGAATTTAAAACAAACATTTTTTTCTGGTATGGTATTAGAGGATCCTTATCTAGAAAAAGCTTGACTGCTTGGAGGCCCATAGAGTGAGGGATGCTGGAGTACAGAGAAATGACCAGAGAAAAACAGATATAAGAATCTTTCCCAATCACCCGGTCGACTAGAGTAGATAAATGCTCCATATCTGTGAGATAGGCTGGTAGAGTTGTTACATATCTTTAGAGGTGTCTGTCAATATAAATAAAATCACAGGTTACAATATTTACGGGACCTTGTACTCCAACATCCCTCACTTTTATATACAAAAAACCAAGACCACTCTGATGACAGTTTAGTCCAAAGAAAATATTAGAGTTACTTGTTCGTCAGGCTTAGTTAGACAGCTGAATTTTAAATTCACACTTGGAAGTCCCAATGTCTTGGTATAAATAACTCAGTCCATGAAATTACTCAGTCCAAATGAATATGATAAGTTACCATGATAACTCAGCCCATGGTAAGCTAGAACAAACTGGGATTGTATTTCTGAGTCTTGTGGTGTTTACTTTCCTCCACCAATAGATGAAACAACATTCTGTATGTCAAATTACCAACCCCTGCCCAGAATGACTCAATAAATCTTTTTCTATAGCAAACAAAATATATTTTCAATATTACTCTAGGAAAGTGGACATTCAATCCCCCACCCTACCCTATGGGCCCTATGCTAACCCCAGGGAGTCATGCACTTATGGGTGTAGATATGACATGAGGAAAACTTGACACAAGCATTATATTATCTTTGAGGATTAACAGTACCTAAGAAATTTAGTTAAAGGGGTTGTCCCGCGCCGAAACGTTTTTTTTTTTTTTTCAATACTTTTTTTTCAAGACTTCTATACTTACCGGTTGAAGATGGCCGCCGGGATCTTCTTCCTCCGTGGACCGCAGCTCTTCTGTGCGGTCCATTGCCGATTCCAGCCTCCTGATTGGCTGGAATCGGCACGTGATGGGGCGGAGCTACATGGAGACGGCATCCTGCACGAGAGGCTCCATTGAAGAAAGCAGAAGACCCGGACTGCACAAGCGCGGCTAATTTGGCCATCGGAGGCCGAAAATTAGTCGGCACCATGGAGACGAGGACGCCAGCAACGGAGCAGGTAAGTATAAAACTTTTGATAACTTCTGTATGGCTCATAATTAATGCACAATGTACATTACAAAGTGCATTAATATGGCCATACAGAAGTGTATAGACCCACTTGCTGCCGCGGGACAACCCCTTTAAATCTGTTCATTCTGTTTTACATGGTTTTCACAGTGATGGCAAACAGCATTAAAAAATGTTTAAATTGTACATATGGCCAAACATAACAATAATATCTGAAAAATGGCCTGAATAATCCCCATGAACCATTGTCCAATTCCTTTGAACCAATTTGTAGTATTAAACATAGAAAATGTATCATTCCACGATGAGCCATTGTTAGGAACAGGTAGGTCGTATTATATCTGACCCCGGGAGCCAAGATGTAGTCTTTAACAATAGTATTTTGTAAACATGTATACTTCTACCATATAGATCTATAGTAAAAAAATATATACAAATAAGGTATGGCTCTTGTCTTGGAGAACTGGTTGTCGCTTCTGATGTCAGGTCCCAGGCTTGATTTCTTGTCACAAGTTGCTTGATCCCCAGTGATTATTTCCACCACTTCTGCAAAACTAAAATATGTCTGGAATGCTCTAGTTATGGAAAATCACAAGTTTCATGATATGATCAGACTTAAGCTTATAAAAGGGATACATATTTGCAGCTCTAACATTTTCTCCTCCTTTTGTGAACTCTTTAATACCCAAACATATGGTCTGTCCCTACTTTTACAATAGGTTTAGCTTGTCCCTTTGCCATGGAGGTATCCCTTGATGGCAGGGAGGTCCATGCCACCTTATCTTTCCCCATTCTCCTATAATTCCCTTATGTATTTTTGGAAGTCTGGGATATGAAGTGTATCACAATCTACCCATGTTGGAATAAAAGGTTTAAAAAAGGGGGGAAAGGGGTTTTCTGTGCTTGTAAGGTTTAATTTTTATTAGAGTGGAAAGATTTAAATGCCAGAAGTAAAAAGGTCCAATAGGATTCTACAAGGTATTATAAACTTTGATTTTCATCCTTCAATATAAGCATAACGCTTACAAAGCAACCATCCTTAAATTGCTATGTGTTTCAGCGCACACAGGCGCCTTTTTCAAGCATACTAAAACAGTACACAGAAATGTATTTTATTATGCTTGAAAAAGGCGCCTGCGTGCGCTGAAATGTGTAGCAACTTCCTGATGGTTGTTTTGTAAGTTTTATGCTTATTTTGATGAAGTGGTGAGTAGAACGCAGACGCTGTGAAAGAGGTTATACTACTCCGAAACCTGTTGCACCACTGCCCCACCCTGCCTGTGCAGAGTGTATGTTCTGCTGTTATTTCCCATAGTGGTATATTTATCCAGGGCTTGGTTTCACCTTGGGGGCACTCAAGCTCTCGAGACCCCCCTTCAAAGTAAGTGTATTTTGCTTTGATTTTGATCTACTTGCTTATGAGCGCAGGATTTTTAACTCTGCATTCTGTCCTACAATTTTGAATGTTCCTGCATGGTATTTGGCTTTTCCCAGATGCTGTCCCCATTCTGTGGATGTCCTCCTAGACATAAGAAGTGGTAAGCCCAGTGGCATGCAGGAACGACAGGTGTGGCAGTTGGCCTTTCATTGGGCTGTGCTGCTTACACCAGGTGAGTCATTCCTGTTTTTTCTGCTAATATTTTTCTCATTCGTTTTTTCCTACTAGATTGTAGATTGTATGGAATCAATGAAGAAGGATGTCCTTTTAAGGAAACGCCTATTGGACTCTTTTGCACCACGAATGCTGTTCTATTTTCTAAGGTTGGTCTTACATCCTTCAGGCTGTATTTACACAGACGAGTGCAATATTGGTTCGAAAAACTCCGACCAATATTGCACTCTTTAACCTGCAATTTTTGCCTGTGAGTGTGATGCATTTTGCAAGAAAATTGTACCACATCTCAGAAGATGTCCTCTACCTACTGCCACACTAGCAATAGCATTCTGACAATAGGACATGCTACTGCTGCAGAGCTGAGGATTGGCTGGATTTGTCACATGTCCCTGGTGTCGGTGACATCATTGTTGCACCAGGAAGTAAAGACCAGCAGGGACCAAGTCCCAATGGAAGGGGAGCAGCGGAAAATGTATATAAAAAAAGTATAATTTATTTGATGATTTTCCAGAATGCTGAGGAAATTAGCAATTTTTTTCTTCCATGCATAACTCCTTTAAAATAACTGAATGCATAATTATTCACCCCTTCATGTCAGTATTTTGTAGCTTTGACATCAATAGTTTTGAATCTGTGTAGATAGATCACACATATGTAGACACTACACAGTTCTAATTAAGAAAACTGTTCATCATCTGTCAACTTGCATAGGGACTATATGTTAACAGCTAATTTCCAGTCCAACTACAAATTATAAATTGGACTGATGTCCTGATTTGGACTTAGCTGCTTGCTTTGATTGCTTTCATTTTATGGTTGGCTTTGTTGCCTTGCTGGACAATAAATCTCTCAAACCACATTTCTCTTGTAGACAGCAGCAGGCTTCTTCCAAGATTCCCCTGTATTTTATGGCCATTTAGTGCCTGCTTCAGAGAAGGATCCTTACACTATGGGACTATCACATCATTATATAACAGGGAATTTTACATTTTTAGTAATATTTTAGATATATTATCTGTGATATCATCAAAAAATATTTTTTTCTTGATTTAATTCTCTCCCATAGCATCTGCCTAGTTGTACAGTAGCTGACTTGTTATATGCATTTTCCACACATCTCATGGACCAAAAAGGGTATAGTTTATTCTGATGATGAACTTCTAGTAGTTGCAAGGAGACTTATAAGGCTATACATGCTCTTCTTGGAAATTAATTATGCAAATAGAAGATGGTACAAAGCCTTTAAGGCACCACTTATTAGAAAGTAGCATTTCTGAAAGTCAGTATCTGACCTTGTAACAGCCCTGGTAACATCCCTGGGAATATAAGCCAAAGCCAAAGTCTCTTGCAGAAGGAAAAGATAACCATGTATTGACAGTTATTTGGGGAATTTTGCCCCTTTTCAGTGTACTGTAGGTTGCTGGCTTGCATGCAAATTTTCCCAGAGGAGCGTTGCATGGCCTTATAAGTCTCTTCACAGCTCTCTCTAGCTGCTGTCTACAAGAAGAAACTATACCCCTGGAGAACCACATCATAAACAGCTCCCCTAGCTAGTAATCTACTGTACACTAATGAGCTGCCCTGGTCATGTTACAAGGCCTGTTAAACAGTCAAACATCTAGGGTGCTAGAGGCATTGTACCATCCTGTATTTGCATTCCACATATTTCAGAGATGGATACTAGAGATGAGCGAGCACCAAAATGCTCGGGTGCTCATTACTCAAGTCGAACTTCCCGCGATGCTCGAGGGTTCGTTTCGAGTAACGAACCCCATTGAAGTCAATGGGCGACTCGAGCATTTTTGTATATCGCCGATGCTCGCTAAGGTTTTCATTTGTGAAAATCTGGGAAATTCAAGAAAGTGATGGAACGACACAGAAACGGATAGGGCAGGTGAGGAGCTACATGTTGGGCTGCATCTCAAGTTCCCAGGTCCCAATATTAAGCCACAATAGCGGCAAGAGTGCCCCCCCAACAATTTTTACTTCTGAAAAACCCTCATTAGCAAGGCATACCTTAGCTAAGCACCACACTACCTCCAACAAAGCACAATCACTGCCTGCATGACACTCCGCTGCCACTTCTCCTGGGTTACATGCTGCCCAACCCCCCCGTATGACCCAGTGTCCACAGCGCACACCAAAGTGTCCCTGCGCAGCCTTCAGCTGCCCTCATGCCACACGCTGGCCTCATAGCCACACCACCCTCATGTCTATTTATAAGTGCGTCTGCCATGAGGAGGAACCGCAGGCACACACTGCAGAGGGTTGGCAGGGCCAGGCAGTGACCCTCTTTAAAAGGGGCGGGGCGATAGCCCACAATGCTGTACAGAAGCAATGAGAACTCCAATCCTGTCCCACCTCCATCAGGAGCTGCAAACGTGGGCAGAGCAATGGGGAATCCATGTGCCACACAGTATTCATTCTGTCAAGGTGTCGCATAGCTCAATCCACACTGCAAGGGGAAAGCCGTCAGCGCTCTGCCCCCTACCCAAGTCAGTCAGTATCTTTGTGCCAGACAGGTCAAATACCGCAATGGGAACTAAGTTTGCACCAACAGCATAGGTGGGTTCCAGGAAACCCAAGACATGAAAAAAAATTGATCTGAGCGGTCAAACATGGCAGACTTGCACCGCGCCCACGGCATAGGCCTCGGCCCACAGATTCAGCAATCCTAGGCTGGAAGCGGACTTTCACTGCACCCAGGACATAGGCCTCTGCACAAACCCTCAGCAATCGTGGGCCAAGAGCAGACTCCAATGCTAGCGTAGCTGTGCACGTCTCATTAGCGCTGTATTGCGCCTGTAGTTTGTCCCAATGCAGTGCCCCGGATAGTAGAGCTAACGTCAGATTAAATACAGCTGGGCTTCAGCCCACACTGCATGCCCCAGTCAGACTGGGGTTCTTTTTAAGTAGACACAGGCAGGTACAACTCCGTGTTGACCGACAGCATGGGTGGGTCCCAGGAAGCCACTGGCGTTACATGAATAAATCCCATTGCATTGCCCAGCACGGCTGAGGTAACGTCAGATTAAATGCAGGTGGGCTTCGGCCCACACTGCATGCCCCAGTCTGACCGGGGTTTTTAATACATAGACACTGGCAGGTACAAATCCGTAATGTGAAGTCCCTGTGGACCCCCAGCATGGGTGGCTCCCTGGAACCCATCGGCGGTACATAAATGTATCCCATTGCAGTGCCCTGCTCAGCAGAGCTAACGTCAGATACAATACAGGTGGGCTTCGGCCCACAGTGCATGCCTCAGTCAGACTGGTAATATGTACCTTAACAGTAACCGCGTTGGTGGGAATGTGGTCGCAACTGCGGACTTAGTAGCGCGGTTTTATTTAGTTGGTTTTCGGAATGTGGCCAGGATTAAGTGGGCCGTGGCGGGGGGATGGTGGGGGGGCTCTCTTGTTGTGTCGTTAAAGGTGAAATTCTTGGACTGCCACCAGACGGACCAATGCAAAGGTATTTGTCAAGAATGTTTTCATTGTTGGAGGAGGAGGGGGATGTTTTTGAGGCACTACGTGTCCTCTCCACGTGTCCGTGGTTATATGCACCTTAACAGTAACCGCGTTAATGGGAAATGGCCTCGCCGCCATCATGTCTTTGGGAAGCCTCCATTTCCACACCCCAGTGACATAGCATTAGCAGCTGTATAGGCAGAGCCCAGAATTAGTAACATTTCAGCGGTAGCATTAGGGACAGGCCCCAGTAACATATCACTAGCAGCAGTATAGGGGGAGCACAGTATTAGTTCCATTTCAGTAGTAGTAGCAGTCTGCACAGGCCCCAGTAACATATTACTAGCAGCAGTATAGGGGGAGCACAGTATTAGTTCCATTTCAGTAATAGTAGCAGTCAAGACAGGTCCCAGTAACATATCACTAGCAGCAGTATAGGGGGAGCACAGTATTAGTTCCATTTCAGTAGTAGTAGCAGTCTGGACAGGCCCCAGTAACATATCACTAGCAGCAGTATAGGGGGAGTACAGTATTAGTTCCATTTCAGTAGTAGTTGCAGTCTAGACAGGCCCCAGTAACATATCACTAGCAGCAGTATAGGGGGAGCATGTCCTCTAGGCCTACCCCTACTCCTCAGCATGGTGTATTACAAGTAGAGCAGAAACACAACGCTGTAATTAAATGTGCCGCTTATTGGCCTGTGGTTGGAGGCTGACTTCGCTTACGGAGCGCACAGCAGAGCCAGGAAACAATTATACGCAAGCCTGTAGTGAGATCTAAGTGCGTATGACTGAGCTACTGGAATTCACAGCGCAGAACCAGTCAAGTGGCCAAAGGCCAGTGGTAGGCCTTAAGTATTTTGCTTCAATTGTTTAAAATGGTGAGGTGAAAAACCAGACAGACACCGTATGCAGCGTGTATATGTATACTGTTTCCCTCTGGCGGGATGACGGCGATCATGTAACGGACACAGCAGAGCTAGGAAACAATTATGCGCAAGCCTGCTGTAACGCTTAGCTGGGTAATAATGAGTGACTACTAGTACCCCCAGCAAACACGCAGTAAACTGAAGACGGTCACAGGCAGCCCAAATATTGTATTTTTTCCAATTTTTGGGAAAAAGCACACTGCCTATATAGCCTGTATATGGATTTCCCTGTTGGAGGATGACTGTGGTTATTGAAAGCACAGTCCAGCCAGAAAAAATTATGCGCAAGGCTGCAGTAACACCTAGCTGGGTAATAAGTGAGCGACTACTACCCCCAGCAGACACGCAGTAAACTGAACACTTTTTTTGAAAAAGCCCACTGCCTATATAGCCAGTATACCTCTTTCCCTATACCACTGTCCCTGCCTCACCAGTACTGCCCCTATACTCAGTAAAATGACTGCCGACTGAGGACGCTATGGTCTGCACGCCCAATATACAAAAAAAAAAAAAAGTGCAACACTGCTAAAACCAGCCTCAACAGTACTGCACACGGTCAGATGTGGCCCTAAGAAGGACCGTTGGGGTTCTTGAAGACGAAGATGACAGCCTAACACTCTCCCTATAGCAGCTACAGCAAGACAGCACTTTCCCTAATGTCTCTCAGCGTGCATCTGTGGCGAGCCGCGGCCGGCCCCAGTTTAGATACTCGGGTGGCACCTGATCTCCCCAGCCACTCACTGCAGGGGGGTGGGATAGGGCTGGAACTTCACAGGAGGAAGTTGTAATGCCTTCCCTGTGTTACTACTGGCCAGAAAACTTTTCTGGGAAGAAAATGAAAGTGACTCGAACACCGCGTGGTGCTCGTCTCGAGTAACGAGCATCTCGAGTACCCTAATACTCGAACGAGCATCAAGCTCGGACGAGTACGCTCGCTCATCTCTAATGGATACTTGTAGCTCCCTTATTGTTGTTAGAAGTGTCTCTTAAAAGCACAAATATGTTAATGGAAGGTGCTGGAGAATCATTTAAATGACAACTCCCTATTATACAGTACTGTGCAAAAGTTTTAGGTAAGTGTGGGAAAATGCTGCAAAGAAAGAATTTATTTTAAAAATAGAAGGTGTCTGATTGACTCCAAATTTTGGACAATGACTGCAAACATACAGCCAATGTCTTTAACAACTATCTTCAGTGTAAAGAAGAGCAGGGGGTCGTGGAAATAATGATATGGCTCCCACACAACCCTGATCTCAATGTAATTTAGGGCTCCTGCACACTTTTTTCTTGCGTGTTTTCTTCACACGATATCGCTGCATTTTTTTCATGCGATTGTCAATGGGATTTTCTAATGTTAAAAACGCATCGCAAGTTGGAGCTTTGGAATTTTTATGCAATGCGTTTTTAACATTAGAAAGTCCCATTGACAATCACGTAAAAAAAAAGCCAGCGATATCGCGTGAAAAAAAAGTGCAAGAAAAACGCAAGTGTGCAGGAGCCCTAAATTACATTGAGATCAGGACGGTGTGGGAGCCATATCATCATTTCCAGGACCCCGTGTTCTTCTTTATACTGATGTTAAAAATGCATCGCACAAAAATTGCAAAGCTCCAGCTTGCGATGCGTTTTTAACATTAGACAGTCCGATCGCGTGAAAAAAACGTAGTGATGTCGCGTGAAAAAAATGCACAAGAAAAACGCAAGTCTGCAGAAGCCCTTAGTCTATCTGGGAGACAGACAGATTTGAGCAAGCCTACATCCACAGAAGATCTGTGGTTAGTTCTCAATGCTGTTTGAAAAAAAACACTTTGCCGAGATTTTTTTTTAATGTGCACAAGTGTGCCAAGAAGAATGGATGCTGTTTTGAAGGCAAAGTGTGGTCACATATGAATGTGATTTAGATTTCTCTTTTGTGCATTCACTTTGCATTTTGTTAATTGATACAAGGGAGGGTGAGCAGCCTCCTCTTTACAGATGCAACGGCTTGCAGATGCTCTGACATGCGGTCAATGGTTGCAGCATTAGGACTAGCCCCATTCAGAAGGTTGAGTGAAGAGAGTGCACAGAGTGGCCGAGTGTCAGGTCATTAGCGCACTTGCCAGCACTAGAGAAAACAGCTCAGTATGATTACCCCACCACCAGTCCAGTGACATGGCCAGTGTGGGGAGGGGTGTGAAGGGGTGCTCAGGGAACCATCTTTTATTAGAGACTGCCAGGACAAGGTTCTTCTCCTCTGTAATGCAGGTTGTGACGTGGCTAGCACATCAATACCCAGAAGAAAGCCCATTGGTAGGGCTGGATTGAAAGGGAGGGAGGTTCCACCTTTCCCCTGTGGAATGCGCCAGAAAGCTCTAGAAAGTGCTGGGCTTGGAGACTAAGTCCCATCCCATGTGATGACATGGCAGCCATCTTAGTCTGTTTGTTTGTGAGTGGACAGAGAGCATGCAACAGCAGTGATTGATGAGAGCAGCAACTGAGGTCTATAAGGGTTCATGGCAGTCACCTTTGCTAATGGCGAGGGCCAGCAGAGTGCACAGCAGGACCAGCCCCTGTATTTCAACATAGTGTGAAACTGCAAGGAACAGTGAGCATAGCTACATAAGCACTGTGTGATGGTGCTGCACTAAGCTGTGAAAGACAGTGAGCGCAGAGACTACCCTGCAAGTGTCAGAGAAAGATGGCACCATGGAGAAACTGTTTACACGGAAAATACTGAGGACTGATGGAGGTGCTGTATATGGACTACTTGAGAGGACAGAGGTCTACTGGGAGTGGGAACTATGGGATACAGTGAAGGATGAGGACACTGAAGTTCAAGAGCATCGCCAACTTGAAACAAAAACGATCAGTGAACATCATGTGAGAGATCTGATAATTAGTAAGCAAGCCTGCTAACAGCTTAGGAGGGATAATGGCATTGTCACATTGTGCTCCTGGGACTTGTACTACTATGAGTTTACAAGAGCACACTGCTGCAGGTGTGGTTGATTTGGCTGGCTGATGGTGTGAAGTTCTCCAGCCAGCCAATCACCATCAGTCTGCTGCATATAAATACCAACCTCTATTACTAGAGGGTGCTCGTCTTTTGTCATTTATTGCAGTCCCCCTCAGGACACTCGTGCATGGTGTCATGCACGGTTTGTTTTGGTTTGATATCTCCATGGTCACCTCCTAATTGCAGGATTCACTAAATCATAGGACATGGTTTGAAGACCACTCACCATCCTGGTAACTCTTCTCTGAACTTGCTCCAGTTTGTCTATGTATTTTTAAAATTGGGGTGTTATTGGGGTGGGAACTGGATACAGTATTCCAGATGAGGTCTGACCAAGGATGAGTAGAGGGGGCTAATTACCTCATGTGATCTAGACTCTATGCTTCTCTTAATACATTCTAGAATCGTGTTTGCTTTTTTTGCTGCTGCATCACGCTGTAGATCATATTCAGTTTGTGATCTATTGAAATACCCAAATCTTTTTCACATGTGCTGCTTAGCTTCATTCTGCATGTTTTTTTTTTCATTTTTCTTGCCCAGATGTAGGACCTTGCATTTCTCTGGATCAACAACACAGGAGGATAGACAGGCTGGACTAGATGGACATTGTCTTCATTCGGCCTTACAAACTATGTTACTATGTTGGTAAATACCATTCTATTAGTCGTCGACCACTGTTCAGGCTTTTCTAGATCTTTTTGAATCCTCTCTCTTCTATAGTGTTAGCTATCCCACTTAGCTTTGTATTGTCTGCAAATTTGATTAGTTTCCCCTCAATTCCCTCCTTCAGATCATTTATTAAAATGTTGAACAACGCTGGGCCCAAGACAGAGCCTTGTGGTACCCCACTTGGCACATTTTTCAAATTAGATGTGCAGCCCTTTATTACCACTCCTTGAGTACTTTTACTCAACCAGTTATGAATCCACCTAACATTTGCCTTATCAATCCCGTATTTGGTCATTTTTTCAACAAGGTTGGTATGAGATACTTTGTCATATGCTTTACTAATTTCAAGATATACTGTGTCTCCAACATTTCTGTAATCAACTCAGTCAGTGATTTTGTCATAGATTTGTCTGGCATGACTTGTTTGTTAGAAACCCGTGATGGCTCTGGTTAATTACTCCATTGTCATCCAAGTAATTCATACATCCTGTTTAATAATTTGTTCAAAGGTCTTTCCTGGTATATAAAGACTCTAGCCTCCAGTATGTTGATGTCTTTTGTAAATTGGGGTGCCCAGAACTAGACTCAGTCTTCCGGGTGAGGTCTGACTAAGGAAGAGTAGAGGGGGATAATTACCTCAAGTGATCTAGACTCTATGCTTTTCTTAATACATCCCAGAATTGTGTTTGCCTTTTTTGCTGCTGCTTCACATTGTTGACTCATGTTCAGTCGGTGATCTATTAGTATACCCAAGTTTTTTTCACATGTGCTGGTACTTAGCTCAATTCTTCCCATCCTGTATGTGTTCCTTTCATATTTTTTGTCGAGATGTAGGACTTTGCATTTCTCACTGTTCAATACTATTCTGTAAGTTGCTCCCCATTATTCTAGCTTGTCTGTATCTTTTTGAATCCTCTCTCTTATTTAGTGTTAGCGATCCCTCCTAGCTTTGCAAATTTGATCAGTTTCTAATCAATTCCCTCATCTAAATCATTTATAAAAGGTTGAACAATACTGAGGACTGAGCCTTGTGGTACTCCACTTAAAATATTCTTCCAGTTGGATGTGCCACCATTTATGACCACACTTTAAGTACAATCACTCAGCCAGTTGTGAATCCACCTAGCAGTTGCCTTGTCAATCCCATATATGGTTGTTTTTTTTTAAGCAACCATATATGGGATTGACAAGGCAACTACTAGGACTTGTTATTTTGTATAGCGTCAACTTATTCCGCAGTGCTTTCAGGTAATTTATTTTTCATTTATTACCCCCCATAAGCTGGGTACTCATTCTACCTACCTTGGAAGGATGGAAGGCTGAGTCAACCTTGAGCCGGCTACCTGAAACACGCGGGGATTGAACTCGCAACCTTCAGGTCATGAGAGAGAGCTTAGGACTGCATTTTGCTGCCTTAACACCACAGGAGTGCAATATTTACTGCATTTCCCTGATCAACACAGTCTATGATTCTGTCATGGATGGAAATTAATTAGTTTGGTATGACTGGTTACTTACAAACTCTTGCTGGCTCTGGTTAATGACTCAATTCTCATTCAAGTACTTGCATATATGCTGTTTAATAGTTTGTTAAAAGACCTTTCCCTGTATAGAAATCAGGCTCACAGGCTCACATCTTCTTCCCTTTTTTTGAAGATAGGGACAACATTTACCTTTCTCCAATCTTCTGGGACTTCTCCTGTTCAACAATTACCTCTGATGCTTCTTTCAGTATCCTAAGATGTAATTCATCAGGATCTGGAAACTTAAATTCATTAAAGTTAGCTAAGTGTTCTCTCACCACCTCTCTGCTCATAGCTAACCTGCATTCTTTTATTTCCCCAATAGCACAGGGAAGATCAGCTGATGTTGCATTTACTTTCTGAAAATAAACAAATACAGAATAGGAATTTAAGCTTTCTCAAAATCATTTTTGACCAATTCAGCATTTTCTTTCTGTAATCATCCTATAGCATCTTTGACTTGTCTTTTGCTTTTCGTCTCTCTTGAAAGTCTCAATTCAATATCAGCTTTAGCTATTTTGACTCTTGCCCTACAGTTTCTGCAGACTTCTTTAGATATGCCTCCCTCTTTTAATTTAATACAGTAAACATATTTTTCTTCTCTCTTTTTAGCATGTGTGTAAGTGTTTATCCATCCTGGTATCTTTAAATGTTTCCCATTCTTCCTTCTTTTAGGGATCGTTAAAGACTGTGCTTTGAGAATCTCATTTTGCAATATTCCCCAACCTTCTTGGACATTTCCTTCCTTAAGAACATCCAGCCATTGGATTCTTCCTACACTCTTTCTGAGTTCATTAAAATCTGCTTTTCTGAAATCCAACCTTGAAGTTTGAGTCTTCTCAGGTTTTCCTACCATTGTTATTCAAAATTGAATGATGGCACAATCACTGCCCCCTAAGGTCCCAGTCACCTGTACTTCCTCAACCATTTCTTCCTTGTCAGTAAGAATTAGGTCCAGGATAGCAGATCCCCTTGTTTTCTCTTCTACCTTTTGGAAGATAAATTTGTCACCAAGAGCAGATAACAATTTGTTGGACCCATTAGTTTTGCCTGAGAGAGATTCCCAATAAATGTATGGATAGTTCGCTTGTCCATGTGGCTTATAGTACATAAATGCCTACAATAGTGTCCTTTCTGTTGTTCTCTCCTTGTATTCTTACCCAAACAGTTTCTACCAAACTACCATTCTCTAAAGCTTGAATCTCTGTGGAGATGTATGCTTTCCTAACATACAATGTAATACCACCTCCCCTTTTATTAAGTCTATTTCTTATAAATGAATTGTATCCTTAAAGCCTTGTATTACAATCTTTTGTATCATCCCACCAAGTTTCCGTGATGCCTATGACATCATATTTGTCTTCCTGTGCTAGGTATTCCAATTCTCCTTGTTTTTTCCCCCATGGTCTGTGAATTTGTGTAGAAACATTTTAGTTTGTGATCAGTGTCTCTTGCTCCTCCTCTTTCCTTCAGAATTTTTGGTCTTTGTTCTTTCTTTCGACTTCTTATAGCAAGGTTTTTAATTGTATGGATTAGCTGTATATTTTTACCTGGCCTTTCACGTCTCTTTCCAATATAGTTTAAAGCTCTCCTGATGAGTGTAGCAAGGTGCCAGAAAATATATGCTTTCCTATGTTTGTTGAGTGCAACCCGTTCCTAACAAGGAGTCCATCATATAGGTAATTGGCTCCATAGTCTAGAAATCCAAATCTTTGCTGATGGCACCATTGACATAGACCATTTTTTTACCTCTAGAATCCTGTTACATCTCCTTATTCCATGGGCATCACTGGAATAATGGATGAGAAGACTACCTGTGCTCCTGTCTGGGTCCACTGAGATTTCTTATAGCCATGACTCATTTCTGTACACTCTCCCTATCCTGCTATCACAACCCCCTAATGAACGTTTCAGTACCTCCCTATAGTCACAATGTGGACCACTAAGTAATAAGACCTCTCTATGGTCACAACCAGTAAAAGGACCCCTCTGTGGCCCTTCTAAGTAATAGTGCCCTGTCTGTGGTCACATTAAATGGTGTGTCTATTGGAGCCCCACCATATAATAGTACATCCACTGTGGCCCCACATATGCAATAGGACCTGTCTATGGACCAAATTAGTAATACGACCCTTGCTGTGCCCTTAATTAGCTATATTTAGTAACAGAACCCCCACCATGACCTCAATTAACAATAGGATCCTTATTTAGGTATAGGACCCCCACTGTGGCCGCAATTAGTAATAGGACCACTGTGGTGGCTTCCAAATTACTAAAAGGACACCCCCCCCCCCCCCCCCCCTTTGTTGCCCTAGTTAATGATAGCACCCCTCTGGCCTTTGTGGCCCTTATTAGTAAAATGACCTCACCCTTTGTTATCCCAATAAACAGGATCACATCTGTGGCTCCTATTATTAATAGTAGAGCCCTCTGTTTTATAATTATCATGTTTAACCTCTGTGTGGCCAATAGCGCTTACATCTTCCTTCACACACATACACAGCCAGGACCTCCATCTTCAGCCTGACAGCTTGCAGTGCATGCTATCCCGCAGAGGATTACATCAGTCCTTACCTTAGCTGCAGCATTTACTGTGCTCTGTGTGCTGCAGCAGGGGAAGGAATGATGTAATACTGTGTAAGATAGTATGCACCGCAAGCTGTTAGCCTGAAGATGGAAGTCCTGGCTGTGAAGGAGCACTTACAGGTATATTCTAAGGAAGTCCTGGCTGCCAATAGCACTTACATCTGTAAGTGCTACTGGCAGCTGGATTTTTAGCAGTGGGGCCCTGCCATTAGGTATACATACATATATATGCATGCATGATTATTTATTTACTACTGATTACTATATGTAGCACCAACATATTCTTTAGCACTGTATAGTGATTGTCACATTCACATCAGTCCCTATTCCCCAATGAGGCTATTTGCAGGGGCGTAACTATAGAGGATGCAATGTGATTGACTGAACGCTCAGCCAATCAGACGCAGCGCTTTCAGTAGGTGAGGATTTTAAATCCCCGCCTGCTTAAACAACTTCATTACAGTGCCCGGATGCAAGCGGCTAGATGCGCCTGAGCACTGGCAGTGGTGGAGAGGTGAATATATATATTTTTTTATTTTTTACACAAGCTAGGAATGATTTTCAGGGAAGGGGTTATATCACTGCAGGGGTGCTGGCATCCTATTGCTTTCAATGGGTGCGCTGACAGCAGCAGCAGCCCCATTGAAAGCAACGGCAGAACATCACAATCCTCTGCCCCAGCTGTGACAGCTGTGGTAGGGGATTCTTTACTCTTCGTGGGGATGATCCATGCTCGTCTGGATGAGCCCTTAAGAGGAGGTAAAGTTCAATATATTTTGTAGGTTTTCTAGATGTCTTTCAAGAGTGGAAGGATATTACAGGATATAAATTTTAGGTGACCAGCGAGTTGTTGATCCTGGTTTACAGACAGGTAGGAACTATTAGAGGTTGATCCAGGGATTAGTCTGACTGCCATTAGGGAGTCGGGAAGAAATTTTTCCCCCAAAAGGGCTAATTGGCTTCTGCCTCTTGGGGTTTTTTGCCTTCTTCTGGATCAGCAACATAGAAGGATAGACAGGCTGGACTAGATGGACATTGTCTTCATTCGGCCTTACATTCTATGTTACTATGTTATGTTAAACCTTCAGTTTTATGATAGCTTGCTATAATAACTGAACATTTAGTAAATTATTTTAGATCTTTGAAATAACAGACATGTACAGAGATGACATCCTGGACAAACCCCTGTAATATAGCCTATAGCCCCAGTAATGCCTACATTTTTTCCAGTTATTATTTTCAGCAGGCTTATTAGTGTACATATTTTCTTTAATTTCCTGCACCACAATCTCAGATGTTGCAGTTCATTAACATAAGTAATCAGAACACATTAGCCACTTCAATGCAAAGCATGAATTAAGGATTGTATTACCAATAATAATTAGAGCTATATTTGGGAAAGATATTGCTGAACTGTGAAAACTAGAAGAAGTAATTGAAATAATAGAAAAGTATAAAGGCTACCCCAGGGGCTAAAAAGGTAAGGATTGCCTGATACTGCTTAACATTGTGGTTCTTTGGCATAGAAACCCAAACAGATAGTGATAGAAATTCCTGAAACAAATATGGCGGAGACTAAACAAACTTTGCCTACAGAGTTGACTGTTAAACCTAAACCACCAAAAGGCTTCAGGTTTAAAACATCTTACTGAGGCCGGCCAAGTGGCCACCTGGATGCTCTCCAGAAAACAACAGAAATGGCACAGTCAGAATGTTTCTACAGATTATTGGAGGAATAAAAGCTGCAAGCCAAAAAAGACAGAAACACTAACCGTACCATACCTGAGACACAGATATCCAAGAAGGCTCTCACAGGTAACGCTCATGAATCAAACCATGCAAAAGTTCCTGTGGAAGTAGACACATTCGGAGATCCATGTATACTCAGGAGGGGACCTTTGGAAGCTCAAGACAGTCCATAAAATGATGATCCTTCTCTCATCCTGATCATGCCCTTAGTTGCTTAAAAAGCGCCCATACAAAGATCCTGCTATAATCAGGATGGGACCCCCAGTAGTTCAGGGGTCGATGTACACAGATCCTTGCAAAATTAAGATTAGACCTTTAGCAATGCAAGAGAGACCTGCTACCAACAAAACCACCATCACAACTGACTCATATCTTGAAAAGGTTCCTGAGAGACGTCCTTAAAAACTGAAACAGATAGAAATTTCTGGACTGCAGCAAGAAGAGGATGGCATTGGGAATCCTGCCTCCCTGATGGAGACCGATCCATCAGCAGAACAGGATGGAACAGACAAGGACAATGACATAAAGACACTTGAACAACCTATAAAAGATGAGGCATCTGAGATATGTCCTGCAGAGTTGAAACCATCAGAAATCTCTAAACTAAAGCAGGAAGAAATCTCCAGAGAAGATCCAGCCACCATGATGGAAGACAGTCCCTCAGGAGAACAGAAAAGGACTGTTACTACTGATATCATCACTCCACATAAAGACCTTTCGGAAGATGAAGCTCCAATGACACATCCTGTAGTACAGGAGCACATGAACATGTAACAGGGGGAGAACTTGACTTCTCCAATTCTGCATATCTTGTCTATGAAGAACTGACCCCAAGTGTTATAACTCCATCAGTTTAACAGCGACATTTGCTATTTTCACTTCCTCCCATCATCTTCTGGAGACGTTTACAGCAATAATGAAACTACACCAACACCTATAACTTCTATCATCTCTGACCAGTGGCTCTCAAATGACATACATGCCATTAAAGTAGCTATAATGCAAGAGATCTTGAAGGAGTCCTGCCATTTCATATAACACCAGCTATTTAATTAACTCCTACATATATTGCTCTGTAACATCCTGAGCAGATACACCTTCACTCTAAGGGCTCTTACGCACTTGCATTTTTTAACGCTGCAATATCGCTGCATTTTTAAAAATGGGATCGCAAGTTTGTGCTTTATGATTTTTGTGCAATGCGGTTTTAACATTAGAAAGTCTCATTGACCTAACCCTCATCCTATCCTTTATACCTTAATTGGATTGCACAGTAAAATATCAATATTTGCAGATGATACAAAACTATGTAAAGAATGTAACACGAGAGAGGGCACAAAGTGGTTACACGAGGATCTGGATTAGTTGGGGGCAGAAAAGTGGCAAATGAGGTTTGACACTGATAAATGTAAGGTTATTATGCACATGGGCAGGGAAGTACATGTCACCATTACACACTAAATGGGAAACCACTGGGAAACACTGACATGGAAAAGGACTTGGGGATTTTAGTTAACTGTAAGCTTAAAGGGGTTGTCCCACACCGAAACGTTTTTTGTTTTTTTTTTTGCATAGGCAGGGGGGTTCAGCGCAGGACAAACCCAATGTGATGAAATTTAAAAAAAAAATGTTACTTACCTGAATCCCCTGTCTGCAGCTTCTTCGTTCTTTTCCTCCAAGATGGCCGCCGGGATCTTCACCCACGATGCACCGCGGGTCTTCTCCCATGGTGCACCGTGAGCTCTGTGCGGTCCATTGCCAATTCCAGCCTCCTGATTGGCTGGAATCGGCACACGTGATGGGGCGGAGCTACGCGATGACGCGTAGAAGGGGGCGGAGCCAGAACGCCGCTCGTGCCCAGACCGGCCAGAAGGGAGAAGACCCTTCTGCGCAAGCGCGTCTAATCGGGCGATTAGACGCTGAAATTAGACGGAGCCATGGAGACGGGGACGCCAGCAACGGAGTGGGTAAGTGAATAACTTCTGTATGGCTCATATTTAATGCACGATGTATATTACAAAGTGCATTAATATGGCCATACAGAAGTGTATACCCCCACTTGCTTTCGCGGGACAACCCCTTTAACTGAATCAACCAGTGTCAGGCAGCTGCTGCGAAGGTAAATATGATTATGGGGTGAATCAAAAGAGGTCTGGGGGCATATGACGAAAACATAGTTCTTCCTCTTTATAAGTCACTGGTCAGACCACACATGGAATAATGTGTACAGTTTTAGACATCGGTACTCAGAGTTTGAGCGGGAACAAAGGTGGACAACTAAAATAATAAATGGAATGGGTGGACTGCAATTCTCAGAGAGGTTATCAAAATTGGGATTATTTAGTTTAGAAAAAAGATGTCTGAGGAGCAACCTAATAACTATGTATAAATACAGAGATCTCTCGCATGATCTATATATATCCTCTATGTCTAAAGAGAAGGTTTATACACCAACATAGAAGGGGGTTCTTTACTGTAAGAGCAGTGAGACTGGAACTTTCTGCCTGAGGATGTGCTGATGGCAAATTCTATAAAAGAGTACAAGAGGGGCCTGGATGCATTCTTGAATAATACAATTCATATTATAATCATTAATAATTTCAGAAGGGTTGTTGATCCAGGGATTTTTGCAATTGCCAGGTTTGAATCCAAGAAGAATTTTTTCCCCTTAAATGGGGAAAATTGGCTTCTACCTCATGTTCTTTTTTCCTTCCTCTGGACCAACATTGGGGGGTTATAGGCTGAAATGGATGGACATATGTTATTTTTTCAGCCTTAAATACTATGTTACTATGCTAACCTCTTAAGGACCAGGATGTTTCAGTCCTAAAGGAAGAAATCCCCTGCCACTTCTGTCACAGCTGTGACAGAGGAGCACAATGCCATCCCATTGCTTTCAATGGAGCCGGCACTGCTGCTCCCCCATTAAAAGCAATGGGATGAAGGCAACCCCTGCAGCGATAATTTTCGGGGGGATGGGGGTGAAGGGGCGGGCTTGAAATATAAGCCCTTCCCTGAAAATCAGTTTACAAAGGCAGTATAGGTCCAAGTATAAACTTGAGAAAGACTTAACTGTATGGACCGTAAAGCTAATAATATTAAAAAGTAACTTATTAGAAATAACTAAAATAAGGAAAAGAGAAAAACAAAACAAACAATTAATAAATCGTATAAGACGATAATGAGAGCATTTGCCACACATAGATGGAGACCAATCGGGTTAGAGTCGACCGGTACCGCTCAGCCCGCAAAGTCAAAGTAAAGCACTAAGACTCGACCTGTGTAGGTTATTGGTCAACAAACGTGACTAAAATAGTCAGTCCTGTTAGTTGTGTGTGATGTATAAAATAGAATTGACACGCAGTTAGGCGTTAACCAGCGTTACCCTACGCGTTTCACCCACTTGGTGGGTTCCTCAGGGGTATCAATACGCTATACCAGTAGTGTACTGGGTTGTGGCTAGCACAATTGTTTTGACGAGAATTCAGGGGTGTCTGGAAGAATAGAGCCAGACAACTCAGACTCGAAAATACAACTGTCTGGAAGTGGCTCTAAGACCAGAGCCAGTTAATTGTATGATCGTCTTCACAGACAAACTGTGTCCAAGACATAAGCAAAAAGGAGTAATCTGATCGTGATAGTTATCAGATTACTCTCAGGATATGGTCTAGTCTAAAACAGATAAATTAGCCCGGGATAATAAGCCTGGGGCTAATATAGCCGTTACGAGGTAAGATAACTACCTGGGACACTATGGTGCTGTGCGGGTTATTATAGGTAGATTCTAGCTGCAGTACACTTCTAGATAAAGCAAAACTCTGCATCTAAAGATTTAGGCACAGATATAGCCATAAAGGGTTAAATGGTTTTAAAGATACCCAGATGCTGTGCAGGTTGTACTAGGTAGTTTCTATCTGCAGTAGTCTTTTGAATAAACTAAACCCTACATCTAAAGTCCCAGGAAAAATTGAAATCAAAATAAATAAATGAAAAAAACCGGCAGCATGTCAGTCCTGGTGGTGGGCTGAAAATCATCCCTAGCTGTAGAGAAAAACAAAACATTAACTCACCTAGAAGAGCTGTCCGTCTCTTCTCCATGTCACCAGCAGTCTTCTTCTGTATTCTGGTGGCCGGGGGAAAAAAATCCCTCCCTTCAGGAAGCCCTGTCAACAGCTGTGACAGATGTGGCAGGAGATTACTGCCATAACTAATCAAATTAAGATGCTTGACAATGACCTAATTGGCAGCCGAAAGGTCGCTGCCCTTTTTGTGATGGGAGAATAAAGAATATTTCAATCTCTTCTGCCCCTACTAATGCTGCCACATTTTTCATTTGATTACCTTGGGTGGATCATGGTTCTGATCCATGTTGCTGCTGCATCTCTGCCCTGTAAGGTTCTTCCACAATAGTGGTGATTTATATGTGCTGCTAATAGAACTTTGCTATATAAGTAGCTTTGACAGCTGTGGTAGAAGTCAACAATGTACTCCCTATGTTTTGAATGGGGCTGGCGCTTGACAACAAGCTGTAGCTCCTTAATGTGACAGCATCCAGGGGTTTCACATCCGAGGAATCCCGTGCTGCAGCTGTCACAGCTGCATCAAGTAATAGCGATTCGCCCCCATTGCTTTCAATGGGGAGGCAGGAGCACCGACCCCATTGCAAGCAATGAGATAGCATCAAGTTCTTGCAGCGGATTCTTTCATCCCTGCTGCAGTCCCCTCATCACTGAACATCGTAACAGCGCTGTCACAGTGTTCAGTGAAGAGGGGACTCCCCGCGGGGATAAATGGAACCCTTGGGGTGTCTCCTCTTCCCCGAGAGGACAGAGGAGTTAAAAGCGGGACAGAAGCACCTTTTAAATGCCCTGTCATAAGCAGTGGAGAATCTGTTCCCTGCGCAGGAGTTTCTGTTAACTCCTGCTCCCATAAGAGTCAATGGAAACTCCTGCAAAACACATACCTATGTCCTATCTTTTTTAGGTGCGCGCTGTTTTGCACTTCAAATTCCACGCATATAAATGCTTCTATAGGAACCCATTGGTTTTTTTAGAAGCCTGCATTATGCGCGCGCAAAACACACACTCGTCTGAATGAGGCCTAATAAGGTAAGGAAGAGTAAGGTATTACCAGGCTCACCTACTGGGGTTGTGCACAAAGAGGCACAGCACTCATAAGTGCTAAACTGTTTCAGGTTGAACTTTGCTGCCAGGATTATCTCATCTGGCAGTCAATGCGTCGGCCTGGGCAGATAATATGTTGGAAAGGAAAATGTGCTCTCGCCTGGCACATGTTCCAGAAATAATAAAATATTCAATGGAATAATTAAAATGGACATATTTCTTTAAAAGTAATTTGCAAAACGCCATTAACATGTAGCCTGTGACACACCTTCATAGACTGCCTGTCAAAATGCTGTATAATGTAACTCAGTGGTATTACATTATACTGTTTGAGCGATCAAAATAATGCAAGTTGAAGTCCTCTATGGTCTTGTATATTTGGCATTGCCATGTCCATAATAGTCCGATCAATGTAACACATTATTTATCCTGCTCAGTGAATGTCATCAGAATTTATTTTTTTAAAATGCCAGAATTGCACATTTTTGGTCATACTGTTTCCAAGAAAAAGTTTAATAAAAAGCTATCAAAAAGTCAAAATTGTAACAATAGAAATTACAAGACGTCTTGCAAAAAATGAGTTCTCACACAACCATAACAAAGGAAAAACAAAAAAGTTATACCTGTTAAAAGATGGTGCCGGAAAATATATATATTTTTTTCAAGGATATCTTATTAAGTAGTATGGCAAAAGTAAAACTACTGTATTTTACGGCGTATTAGATGACCGACAACGTAAGTTAAAATATAGAGTTTGGGATATACAGTGGTGCCTTGACACACGAGTTTAATCTGTTCCGAGATGGAGCTCGTAAGGCAAAAAACTTGTATGTCAAAGCACTTTTCCCCATTGAAATGCATTGAAACTCCGTTAATGCGTTCCAATGTATTTCAATGGGGAAACTAACTACTTGTCATCTTATATGCTAACTACTTGTAGGGAAAAAAAGTTAATACTCACCTCCTGCGGAGTTCTGCGATGATCTGCGGCACTGCTGCAGGCTGTCGCTCTTCCTCCACTCCGACAGAGCATTGCTTTCTGGAGACGGGGCTGGAATGCCCCACCTCCAGAAAGCTAATGCTCTGATTGGCTAACTCAGCGCGTCATCAGCCAACGAAAGCCAGCTTTGTGTTAACCAATCCCAGCCATTCAATGATGTCATAACGCTATGTCAATTGAAAAATGTCTTGCAGCTTAGACCCCAAGCATCAATTAGACCACTATTTACCAAATATAACAATGTTTAGTGGTAGCGCGTTTCAGGGGACTGACACAATGCCTCCTTTCTCAAGCCAGATACAGAAAAGCATACATTGCCTAATATTTATAGGTACACTCACCCTCAAAGACAGGATTGTCCTGAGACTCGCAATGCAGATGAACACCATAACAAACTGAACTGCAAATAGGATTTGCGTGTAGACATCCAACATGACTGACAAATGCCAGAACACTTGCTTAGGGTATTAACAGGCATAAGCAGATGGAATAGCTAAAGTATGTACGAGATATTGGTTCGTATTTTGGCCAAGATACTGAAGCCCACATCAAGGGTCATCATTGTCTTGTGAGTCTCTACTCTAACAAGACAACTTAACCCCAGGGAGTCCTGCCTGCAAGCGGGGTGACTGTCCCAATAAAGACGGCCTCACGCTCCAACTTAGGGGTCTGGCTTGCCCTAGATGGTAAGAGAAAGGACACAGTTCAGACACATCAACAGACAAGGAACATTCACCCTGAACAGGTAACTGTACCTTTAAGGGTAAAAAGTGATCAGAGTGGGAGGGGTGGCACATTCTGCAGAGGGACATCGGTACGTGCAGCCTGAGGAGAATCTAACGCTCCTTTATGTATATACATATTTTATTCCTTGGTTTCTCTAAAGTAACCATGAATTCCTAAAACTTTCTGTGCAAACAACACGTAAACACCTGTATCAAATTACCTTGAGCAAAGGCGGGTATATCAGCTAGTTATTATTATATAAGGGGGCACTAAGGAGCATTATTACAATATAATAGCGGCACTGAGGGGTATTATTAATATTTAATAATGGCATTAAGGACTATTGTCACTATATAAGTGGGCACTTTGGAGCATGTGCTCTCTGGATGCACTCTTTGGTGATGTATCTTATGCGTCAGAGATGTCGCGCATGCATGCATGTTGTAGTTTGTGCCGCATTTGTACAGCACTGTGGCATCTAAGTGGGATTGTTATATGCGATATGGATATCTTTTAAACCATTCTCCTGGTAAGTCCATGCTGTCATTTACCCAATTCGGGATCACATATGGGATATGCGTGCATGTATGTGGGGCATTGATTGGCTATGATATAATCATGTGATGGACCTTTTTATTGGCTCAGACTGATAAGTGGACTATTTAAACAAGCACTTAACCAGCTTTAGTTTACATTAGACCATCTTGGGTGTTAATACCAGTTGTTGTGGAAGCTATGATTCAGTACCTTTGGATCCTCTGAATGAACCATGCATCAGTGGGCAAACGAGTTGGCAGCCGATTATCACTAGGAGCTGAGGATGCTGATGCTGCACTATAGGGTGCTTTAGTAGACATTGTAGTGGTAGCCACTGTGGAGAGGGTTTGTCCTTCTTGGGACGATTACTCTGTTGTTAGGTAGTGGCATAACAGGATCAGTGCAGGGATAGGTGCATTGCTTTATAAGCTTCCCAGACTGACACAATTTGATTAATTCACGATGTCCTTTCATCACCTCTAGTAACTGTAACACCTGGCATATGTATTTGTGTACCGTACTGTGCCATGTTGATATTGAGGATTAATATTCTCATAATTTATTGAGTCTGAATTTTTGGGACAGTGTATCCTGCCTATTTTGAATATATTTGAATCTGTTGATTTATCTTGAATTGTGGGCCTTTTAGGGTGCTTTTTTTTTATAAATATCTATTAAAGGTTAGGTTTTAATAATGGGGATATTTATCAGGCTTTTATGTAATTGTAAAAAGAAAAAAGTAGTCAGCTCACCTCCTCCAATGGGAAAATCCAGGGTTACATGCATGTACGTACGGAGCACCTGTCACAGCCGCAAGTCCTGAGCTTGCAATTGCAGACACCAAACACGAGAAAGTGTCAGCTCTACGTACAAAATATGCTTTGTTTCTCTTATAGATGGGACATCAAATAGCATAGAAGGTGCGTTTCCACCCACAAGTGGTCTTGATCACATCTGATGTGATCAAGACCACTTGTCGGTGGAAACGTGTCCTCTGTGCTATTTGATGTCCTGTCTATAAGGAAAATAAAGCATAGTTTGTACGTAGAGACGACACTTTCTCGTTTTTGATGTCTGTGATTTAATTGAAGTGATCCCTGGGTCATATTATTTTCCATGATTGATTTTAACACGTTGCAGAAAAAATGAAAAATCACATTTCACTATCACATTTCTCTCAGTTCATTAACATCAGTGCTCAGAACACATTAATCACTACAATGCAAGAAAAATTAATCAAGGATTGTATTGCCAAGAATAATTAGAGCTGTATTTGAGAAAAATCATTTAAGAAAGATATTGCTGAACTGTGAAAACTAGAAGAAATTATAAAAATAATACATACCGGTAAGTATAAAGGTTAGCTCTATAGGGATTGCCTGATACTACCTAACAGTGTGCTTCTCTGGCATAGAAACCCAAGTGAATAGGTCTCACATTTGCCCATAGTGGTTCCATTTTATTGAATTCTTCCAGTATTTATATGGAGGGTCTCATGCTTTTCCATGTTTTGCATCTTATAAAATAAAAATACAAGTAGAGGGACTTTGTGGTCTCACCTAAATCATGATATCCTTAGCTCTTCAGGGAGGAATTATTGCACATATACCCCACCTTCAGATATATAGCAAATCTAGAAACACCGTTGGCCCAGAATTAGGTCATTATGTATCCTCCTTCTTTATCACAAATGATTCCCTTTGCTGGATATTAGAGGATCCAGCAGTGGAGGTCAGTGCTTTCAACTAAACATCACATCAGGCTGGTGCTATTTCTTGTTATCATATCTCAACATCCAGGTAAGAGTACACCAAGAGCTTGTTGTCCTCTCTACGTGTAGAAGAAAAAGGCAACATTACCTTCTAAATGTTTCCACCATACTTAATAGCCTACGCTGCCCTCTCTTCTGATGGGTACCATAGAAACTTCATGTGCTGCTTCTACGACCCATATGCCCTTAGTGGAGGTATTCTTTATTTAAAGGATGCATTATTTCAAGATACTTCTACATTTACGTGTTTGTTATGGTTCTAAAAAAAGAAAGAAAAAACGGGTGGTAACGCCAAGATCTTTCATCATGGAACACCAAGTCTTCAAGTTAGGGTTTGGGACCAGCAAGAGATTCACTTGATCCTTTTGTTTCATTACTACTGTATTACTTTGCAGGCACCAGGTATGACAGTCATACAAGTGTTATGATGTATTCATAGTAAATAATGGTAAACTGCAGCCTCCATTTTTTTGAATAGTTCTGTTGATCATGCAATTTACTTACTTGGAATTTCATGGCCTTAAAATGCAATTGTGTAGGCATTCAGTTAAATACATGAGACATTAGTTTGTAAGAATTTTTCACTGAATGTAATGCCCAAATGATATACACCAGCCTAATACATGCTGATTCTCTGGAAAGAGTTGCTGCTTTCCCATGGTGACTTTGTGCAGCAGTAATGAAAAAATATAATTTGTTTCATTCATACATAGACTGGATTCCCATAAAATGGTTTCATGTGCTTCCTTTTCCATTTTCATAGTTGCAGAATTAGTACATTTGAAAGTTGACATGTCCATGAAGTTCAACGAAGTGATGGGAAAAGATCTGGATTAAGAGAAGGGGTATGAAAATAATTTAGATATTTGTTTTCCCTCTAATGATCTAAGGGAAGTTAAAAAATTTTATGTGACTGACATGAACCAATCGGATGGTCCAAGATTTCTTGTACTTTCATAAGTTTGTCCAAGAAAAACTTGTCCAGGCAGACCTTATGTCCAAGATTTTCTTCTCCTTTCATAAGTTTGTCCAAGGAAAAACTCATCCAGGTGGACAATTCGTCCAATCTCAATTAGTGCTATATCACTATGTCCAATCTTGAACTAAAGTACCCTAAGCTTTTTCTTTGTGTACACAGCTCATCTAATAGTTTAGAGCCACAGGTTGAGGAACAGACGCTGGCTGAGACCATCACATCGCCACAGTGTGCTGCAATGGAGATGGGTGGCGAATCAAGCACTGTGGAGCCAATCTATCGCCTCAACCTCTGCAGTCGTTGAAGCTCCCCCACCCTGTAAGCATAGAAGGCTGGCCTCAACAGCAAGCACGGTCGCATCAACAAGTGCTGAAATACAGATGGAGGTATTAACCCTCATGCAATGCATGACCACACTTCATGACACAGCTAAAAGCTTCGGTCAGCATGTCACCTCTGTTATGCGCCACTTGCCCAAGATCCATCAGGCTTCCACCCAGAACTTTATTCAATTTTTGATGGAGATGGCAACCCCACACAATGAGCTTAATGGGCAGATGGACAATTATCGCCAGCAGTACACACAGCAGGAGGTTGCAAGCAGCTGGTCAACCCCACCCACAGCACCATCATCTCCACACCAACCCCCCCCCCCCCCCCACACCATTATCAGCAAGAGTTAATGCAAGGCTATTTGCCATGTGGCCCCCCCATTACCACGAAACCCAGACTTCGGGGTTTACATATGAAGTCCAGCCATACTCTACTACTGGAACAACAATTGAAGGTCGCAGTGTGCGAGGCAGAGAGGCTGTCCAAACATGCCTGATGTATGCCTTCCCCAGCAGCGACACTGGTCCCCGGTACCAGAATTCATAGAATTTTAGACTTTTAAGGTACATTGCTTTTAAAAATGCTTATAAAGTTTCAATGGTTTATACCTATTCATGTGTAATGTATTTCTTTTTATTGGGTTTATTTGAATTATTCACATTGTATATCTGCACTACTCGTACAGTACTTACAAATACTCAGAATCCACCGTGGTTATAATGTTTTGTACAACTGATTATTACTACATCCATGTTCTACTGGCCATGGATGAATGATATATATAATTTTTTTTTTCAAAAACGTTCTTCATGGAGGAATTTGTTCTACAAAACTTTATAACCCTTGCATGCAGCTGCAGTAGTAAAAAAAACCTGGACATGTGGCTTGTCATTAAAACATGTATGAAGATTTTTTTATTTTAAACCAAGTATATGGTTTAGGGCGGACACCCACTGGCATTTTATTCTCTCTTGCGCTGCAAGAGCAAGTGAAAACACTCGCCTCGCAGCGCAAGAAAAACGCTGGAACATCGATAGTGTTTTCAATGGGGCCAGCGGCAGCAGCGCTAGCCCCATTGAAAACATAGGGAGAATACCGTGAACTTCTGCCACAGCTGTCACAGCTGTGGCAGAAGTGTAGTATGCTATCCCATTGCTTTCAATGGGGTTGGCGGTGCTGCCGTCCCTATTGAAAGCAGTGGTTTGTGGCAACCTCCGCAGTATGATTTTTGGGGAAGGGCTTGAAATATAAGCCCTTCCCTGAAAATCATCATTAGCTGGATAAAAAAAAAAAAATTTACTCACCGCTCAGACGCGTCCTCCGGCTGGCCCTGCTGTCCAGCACTTTCCGCAGTGGGGATTTAAAAATTCCTGGCTCCTGAAAGGGCTGTGCTGATTGGCTGAGCACTCAGCAAATTAAAGCCAGCGCTTAGCTATTCATGAATGCTATTCACGTGCCACCAGAGGGTAAACCTAGTACCTCCATCTCTTAATTCTGGGCTCTTCCTCCGGTGTCTCATCCCCATCAAAAAAATGTGGAATATACAAGCCAGGCCATCAGAGCTGAAGCCCTTTCAGAAGGCATTTTCCAACTGTTGCACTCTCTACAACTACAGCACAAAGGAAAGAGTCTCACCTTACATTCCCATTATATATGTTTTTTTCCAAAGGGATGAGCTACTTTCTGGGGGCTGGTCAACTTTTGGAATGTGAATGCGTTTTTTTTCCCCGCGCGGATGAAACACTGTCAATACGCGTATTTCCAGATTTAAAAATCCGTGATCAACAAAGAATACGTGATCCGCCGCCTGTAATTTAAATTCAAATAAGCAGTCCTATGTAGCGGAAATTCGCATGCTAAATCTGCGCCACAAGATTTGCAAACGATGCAAACACATGATGAAAACTGACACTCTTGCATCCTGCAATAATGGTAAAACATACAAAATAACATTTATATTAACTACAATACCATATTTGTTGTATATTTAATTACATGTGGGATGATACAATATGTAGGTTGCACTACTTGTCCTCTTAAAGTCCGGCTCTATAAACATTTGTCAGGCAGTGTTCACACCAATGTAGTTAATGCATCTGCAGTTTCAAAGCATTTTCAGGAGGTACATTAAGGAGACACATCAGCCTGTCAGGTGATAGGGATTGAGAGGGTTAAGTCATTAGAGAGAGGGGTGTGATAAAAGAAGACTCTTGCTTAAACATAAAAACTTCTGGATATTTACTTTGCAAACTAAATATCCAGTGGGCTTAAGGGCTTATTCCCATGAGCGTATATCGGCCGGTGTTTTCACGGATGGCCGATATACGCTTCCATCTGAGCAGTTCCCCCCTTTCCCTCACCCTCACCGGCTCTCTGCCTCTCTCCTCCATTCCGACGTTTGCAATGGGAGGGGCGGAGCTAAGCTCCACTTTTTCCCGCCCATTCCCATTGCTGGCTATGGGGAAGAGGGCAGAAGCTTAGCTCTGCCCCATCCCGCCCACTCCCATTGCAAACCACTCGGAGGGGAGGAGAGTAGCAGAGAGCCGGTAGGGGGGGAGGGAAGGGGGGGACTGCTCAGATGGAAGTGTATATCGGCCGGCCATGAAAACGCCGGCCGATATACGTTCGTGTAAATAAGCTCTAAATCGAAGATATGATTTGTCATATCAATACTAATCTGGTGTTTTGACCCTCTTAAACATTTATTTGTTTTTTAAAGCTAATGTTATTTGTAAACACAGAACAACAAATGTGATTGTGTTGTTGGGTTTTATATGCCATGCTGTTCACAGATGTAGCATAATGAATGTTATTTTGTTATTGGCTGTGATTTCAGGCTCCTCCATTGTTTTTTCTGTATGTTTAAGGGACAGTCACTGTGTGAAAAAATATGCTATGAATAAGAACTCTGTTCGAAACATGTAAGTGCAAAAAGAAAAACATTTTTTGTCTTCTATTGCTGTGAGGCGTGTTTGCCCCTGTCCGTGCACCCGGCGGTTGCTGTGTCCGTGCGGTGAGCTGGCATTTTGGATTTACAACACTCAGCAGCATGGTGTACATTATACAGCAGTACTGAACAGTGTAGCTGTGAATCTAGTAGTATGGTGAAAGAGTAAAACTCTTAGAGGCAGGAATGTTTCTAGGCATCTGTGTGGAGCTCGCTTTTCACAACTCTTTCGCGATCTTCTCCCATGGATTTCAATGGGGTTGGCGCTGTTGCTGCCAGCCCCATTGAAAACAATGGGCGATATTGCAGATTTTCTTATAACAACTTGCAGTGAGTGAAAACATCACAAGTGAGAATGAAACCATTGAAAATCACTGGTTTCAAACTCATGCGTTTTTACTCACTCTTGCATCGCTGGAATATCTTATTGCCAGTGGGGAAGAGCCCTAAGGTGGTTTCACATGGGTGAGAAAACACATATTTTTGCCGCGATTTTCGCCTGCTGCGATAGTTAAAAAGCAGATTATGAAACCAATGATTGTCAATGGTTTCTTTCCCACTTGCGATGTTTTCACTGATGTGATGTTCGGGAGATAAAAATTCATGGTATGTTCTATCTTTCTGTGTTTTTTTCCCCATTGTATTCTATTAAGCCTGCGTTTTATCGCATCTCAATGTTGCAAAAACACGTTGCAATGTGATTGTAACATTAGAAACCCCATTGACTTTTGCAAGAAAAAATGCACAATTTTATCGTGCAATTTTTTCATAGGTGGCAGTAATGTGAGATTAGTCTCTCAAGAAAGCATTGCTAACTCACACAAAACGCAGTGAATAAAAGATGCCATTTTGCTGCGATTTTCTTGCGGCAAAAACTCAATCGCCCATGTGGAATTACCCTTAGGGCTTATTCACAGGCGCTGTCTTCCCCTTCCCTTCCCCTCGCCAGCTCACCTCCTCTATCCTCCCCTCCAGCTGTTTGCAATGAAAGGGGACAGAGCTAAGCTCCCGCCCCTTGTCCATAGCCAGCAATGGGAGGGGGTGGTATGGGGGCAAACCTCAGCCGTTCCCTCCCATTGCAAACAGCCAAAAGGGAGGAGTTGTTTTTTTCTTTTTTTGGAGCCCATATTTCCCTATGGATCCTCCTTGTTTATCGCATTACACGAACTTGCGATCTTGGTGCAATGTGATTTTAACATTAGAAACTCTTATTAACTTTTTGCTGACAAAAATCACGCGTAACAACCACGCAATGCTACATTTTTCCCAAGAACACTGACGCTACAAAATCATGTGTACACAGCTGCGATATCGCTGTGATTTTGTAGCAGCGATATCGCTGTCGTCCATGTGAAAGAGGCCTAAAAGGTACATATCAGGTATATATATGTTCTTTTTTATGTATTCTTCCTAATGAATAAGTCCGGCTCATTAATATGCAAATACTGAATCTGCTGAATGGTATGCTGGGAAGGGCATGGGTAAAATAAAAAGCTGCTCATTTTGTAATAACTATTCATTCATCCAATCGAGTCCTTGTGGGATGAACTGCAGCGACGGGTATGACACCGCCACCCAAGGCCATCTTCACAACAATCTCTTCTCACAGCCTTGCATGAGAAATAGCGAGCTATTCCTGCCCAGACTTACAGAGAACTTGTGGAAAGTATGCCTCGACGTGTTGGCGCTTTAATACAAGCAAAAGGAGGGCCGACACGTAACTCAAAGAATAAAGCACTTTTTCTGAAAAACATGCAGTGTCCAAATACTTTGGTTCATATAATGTATATAGTATTGCTCTTGGCGTAATAGCAAGAGATCTTGAGCAGAAAGGTATCTTATTTTTTTTTATTGTTCTTACTCTTTTAGAGCTCCTGCCCACTGGCGACAGCAATATAAACCCTATGCCAAAAAAATCCCTAACTGTAAAAAAAAAAGTATAATAATACATCACCTTAGAAGCGCTATCATTTTCGGCGCATCTTCTAGCAGGTCCCCGGCACTTTTCTTCATCTTCTCTTATGATCTGGGTTTGAAAAATCCCTGCCTCCTGAAAGCGCTACCTCTGATTGGTTAAGCACTAGAATCAATCAGAGGCAGCGCTCAGCTGCCATTCAAAAAGAATGGACATGCTGTGATTTTGTTTTCACGCTACATCGCAAGCGTTAAAACATCACACATGTGAATGGAGCCATTGGCTTCATAATTTTGCAATTTCTCGCAGCTTCACAGAGCTGGGAAATCATGCGATTCCATCGCCAGTGTGAAGACCCTTAAAATCACAGAGGTGAGAGAAAAAAATGTACAAAGCCATAACTCACAGAAAAAGAAGCCAAATATGCATCCCCTGATACGTTGCAGGGTCGGCTCAATCACGATATTCCCTGATAGCATACAGAGTGCCAGATTGCGATATGAGGGAGCAATTGTTCAGTGCAGACTAAAATTATATCAATGGGGATTAAAACAGAAATGTTTAATTCTGTTTTTATTTCCATTTCTCTGCTCCTCAACGAGAGAAAGGGAAATGGGTAACTGAGGCTAACGGCTGTGTGAACAAGCCCTAATTCAGTCTATGCTGGCTGAAGTATGGATTTACTAATAAAGAAACCTGAGAACATGCTTGAACTATAAAACGGTCTTTCTAGGTGGACTATACTAGAAGGCCTAATTGCATCAATTTATAAGACATATAGTGTGGGTGCAGCAAATCTATTTATTCTTACAGGTACTGTACCATGGGACCAGCAGCTGGAGTACTGCCTTTACATGGAGTCCTGTTCCTGCCACAATCTCCATGGATTGGAGAAAACTCTAATCTCAACAGGTCTCCCTCCCAATGCTGCAATCGCAATGATGGTCATCCTTGTAAAGCTACTTTCTGTTTTGCAGTGTCCTTTGGACGTATATATTGGGAAATCCTCTGACATATGCCACTGCATAATGTAAAGAGAGGTCCAGCTTGCATTATGTAAGTCTGTGGTCACGTGTCCGAGGTAGCAGCTCCAGCAATTGAATGGAAGAAGCAGAATGGCACTCACAAGTTTCTTGAAAAGTTTTCAAACATTTACTTTGGCATAAGATATGCCGTCAGGTATCTTGGCTCCATCTGAACCTTATCCAAGCCACCTCATTTAAGCACATGCAGTGCATAATAATGTCACAATATATGTAGTATATATAACATGTAGTAAAACAAAAAAAATCTATTCGCGTCTCATAACAAGTGATTAAGAGTCCAGGAACAGGGGAAAGTAGGAGAGAAGTTATAAAACTCTTCAATGATTACATGTGTTAATAGTAATTAAAAATTAGTGCAATTTCAGTCACATACAATATAAGGGCTTATTCACATGAGCGTATATCTGACGGCTTTTTCACTGCCGGCCGATATACGCTACCATCTGATGCACAGGCTCGGCGTATATGTCGTCGGGGAGGGGAAGTCAGCTTAGCTCTGCTAATCTGTCTCCCCCTTCCCTCCCCGACTCTCTGCAAGGAGAGGAGGCGGGGTGGGAGCTAGCTTAACTCCGCCCCTGTCCTGTACCCTCCCAATGCAAACAGCAGAAAGGGGCGGAGAAGAGAAGGGGGAGGGAGTTTAGCAGTCACGCTGCTAAACTCCCTCGCATCTCCGGTCGCTGTCATTAGCTCCCATAGGAGTCTGTGGCTGCGGCCATAGTACCACCAGAAAGATAGTTCCAGGACTATCGTTCCTGCCCGTCGTAAACGCGCCCGGCTAGGCGCTTTTTCGCTGCGGTAATACGCCTCTTTGTTCTGATGCATTGATTGCACGCTCGTGTGAATAAGCCCTGAAGCAAATGGCAACACATAGCAGTGATAAATCGGCAAATTAAACATAGAAACAAATTAAGGCAAAGTAACATCAGCTACTGTATTAATAACACTGCAACATAGACACTTTTATGAATTGCAGGGCAACCATATTTGCAAACTAATATGATATCTCAGTTGTGAAACTGTATGTTTACATTGATTAAAATTATAATGAACAATAAGCAATACATTTTAAAACTAGTGCTCAGTTATTTACAGAATAGAGACAATAGACCAGATATAGGGACGCTTCACAGGGATATGGTGAACTGTATTCCCTCTGTGAATAATATATCAACCATGGGCAAAAAACATGCAGACAGTCAATAATCATAACTGGAATATATTATCTAAGTATTAGAGGCTGTTCACATAACGTGTTAGCCATCTATTGAGCATATACATTTTAATACAAGAAAACATATTAACCCTTTGCAATCCATTTTTGGTTTCAGGGTTTCCTAGGGGGCTTTCTCTTTCTGCCATTACACAATGGCGCCATCTGCTGGCTAGAGCCAGTACTACGGTATGGGACATGCTGGAGAGGCCCTCAGACAACAGACCGGCCAGTATTATACAGTAAGAATACCCTGCTGGACATCTTCCAACATCGGAGCTGTACAGCCTTCAATCAGAATGTCTTCAGACGTCAGACAGTGGATTGGAAAGGGTTAAAACACATTGGTTGATTTACCCATAGACTATATTTGGTTAAATGTAGATCAAAAGTGGTTTTTTTTTACTACGTTTGACCTCCTTGCATTTGTGTATACTTTTGCATTGGATAGAAAGTATAACATACCACTCTTCTGTCATTTAACCCCTTAACGACCAGCCCATAGTGTTTTTACGTCCTCCCGAAGTGGGCTCTATTCTCTGAGGACGTAAAAACATGCTTCCTGCAGAGAATAATGCCCCTCGGGCTGTGGACGTGACAGCTCCATGCTGTCGGTGTCCGCAGGTAGCTGACAGCATGGAGCTGTCATCCCGGGCTGTTAGGACACCCCCCCGGCATTGCGATCGGCGCTATGCAATGGATAGCGCCGATCGCAAAAAAAGTAAATAAAAGTACACAAAAGTTAAAGATTCAGCTGCTCTGATGGATCGGATCCATCGGAGCAGCTGAAATGACTCACCCAGGTCTGGCATGCTGCTCCCCGCTCTCCTGCCACTCCGGGGCCCGAAGCCGGTCTTCTGCGCATGCGCGCCAGGCGGCATTACGTCAGCCGCATGCGCAGAAGGCCCGGCGGCGCGGGAGATTTAAAATCTCCTGGCTCCCGGCTCCTGTAGGTAGCCGGGAGGCAGGAGATGTCAGCAGGGACTGCGGTGAGCGGTCCCCGGTACCGCGATCGCCGTTATCCAATGGTTAGCGGCGATCGCGAAAAAGTTAAAAAAAAGTTTGAAAAAAAGTCAGTTTCACCTCCCCTCATGGATCGGATCCATGAGGGGAGGTGAAAATACTCACCCCCAGTCCTCAGCGGTGTCCCGATGTCCCGGGACCCAAATCCCCGTCTGCGCATGCGCGCCCGATGATTGACATCGGGCGCGTGCACAGACGGGCTCGAGCCCCGGGGAATTTAAAATCCCTCTGCTCCTGGCTGCCATGTGTAGCTAGGAGCAGAGAGATTATACCGGGGACATGATCACTGTCATCCAATGGAAAGTGAAAAAAAAGTGTAAAAAAGTAAAAAAAAAAAAAAAAAAGTAAAAAAAAGTTTTTAAAAGTTTAAAAAGCGTACGTTTCATCTCCCCTTACGGATCATATCCGTGAGGGAGGATGAAAGTACGTACCTAAGGCCCCCAGATTTATCCGCAGACCTTACCACAGCTTCTGCACACGCGCCCGTCGCCAAAATGGCGGGCGCATGCGCAAAAGCTGTGGATTGCCAGGATAATTTAAATTCTCCCTGCTCCTGGCTACAAAACGTAGCCAAGAGCATGGAGATTTAATGGGGGTCCGCGGTGAGCGGTTCCTGGTCACGTGTTCGCCATTATCCAATAATGCCGATCACGTAAAAGTTAAAAAAAAAATTTGAAGTTTCATCTCCCCTCACTGATGCAATCGGTGAGAGGAGATGAAACTTTTTACCGGAGGCCTGCGTATTTGAATCCCGACGCGATCTTCCTCCGTGGACCTTCCAGGATTCTGCACATGCGATTGCCGGCAAAAAGCCGGACACATGCGCAGGAGTCAGGGAGCCCAGGAAACTTAAAATCTCCTTGCTCCCAGCGACCAACGGTCACAGAATGCCTGGAGCAGTGACGGGTGGCCTCGTTGAGCTGTCCCCGGTCACGTGATAAAAAGGTAGCGATCTACCTTAGGCCGGTCTCACATGACCGGATAGGAATTACGGATTCTGCATACTTCTGATCCATGGTATTACGCAGATCAATCGCATTGGATTACACAATTCCGCTCACATTAGCGGGTCGGAATTGCGTAATCCACTCGCAGAAAAGAGAACGCAGCAGGTTCTATTTTACTGCGGATATCGGCAACATAGAGCCCATTGTGCTCCGTGGTCGCGGATATACCCGCAGCCCATACGCAACTACATTGTATACGGGCTGCGGGTACCCGCGTCATCGCTAAGCGATGGTGCGGGAAATACAAACAAAGGTGTACTGTGCATGACCGCCTGTGTGAGTAGGCAGTTATGCGCAGTACATTACGCAGCCGTACGCAGGGTCACAGCCGGGCTCACAGATGGGATCCGCTGTGGGCCTCCGCAAGCGGATTCCGCCTGCACCCGCGTGAGCCCGGCGTTATTCAGACCGCTACCTGTGATACGTATTTTACAAGAAGCCCCGGGAACGCTCGCCTTCCTGCAGTTCCAGGAGCACCTTGTTGAGCGCCTTCTGTGTGAGACCGCCGCACCTCATCAAGCTTACGGAGACTCACGGAACGCCACTTTTTACACCCCATACCCGCCACTGAGGTCATGAAATACCCCCAAAAAGCATGAGAGGAGGGGGGGGGGATACCCGGTTTTATTGCCCCATGGGCCCATTCCAACGAGCCTCCGTAATTACCCCTGTCTTCGGAAATACTACACAGTTCACATTTTTACTTTTATCTAAGATTTGCGAACGCCAAAAAGGGCGCGAAGGGGGAGGGGGGGAATTTTTAGGGAGTCAATCTTTATTCTGTACAAATAAGCAATGGGGCCTGGAATTTATTCAGTTGTGCCCTAAAATCCAACAGGTGTTCCGTCCTTTATAGGCCTTGCCATGCGTCCTGTAAGTAGATTAGGGCCACAATGGGTATGTTTCTGAACTCGGGACAAACGGGGGTATCCATTTTGGGGTGAACGTCTTCATTCCTATGTGCACTGTACAAAAAAACTGTTTTTAAATTGAAAAAAATTGCCAAAAAAATTGAAAATCGTAACTTTTTCCTTCTGCTTTGCTTAGATTCATTCAAATACTGTGGGGTCAAAATACGCAGTACACCCCTAGATGAATTCGTTAAGGGGTCTAGTTTTCAAAATGGGGTCATTTGAGGGGGTTCTTTATAGTTTTGGCCGCTCAATGGCTCTATAAGTGGGCAATGGGGCCTGAAATTTATTCAGTGGTACCCTGAAATCCAACGGGTATTCCTTTCATTGTAGGCCTAGCCATGGGTCCTGTAAGTCTATTAGGGCCACAATGGGTATGTTTCTGAACACGGGACAAACAGGGGTATCCATTTTGGGGTGAAAGCCTTCATTTATATGTGTGCTGTACAAAAAAAACTGTTTTTAAATTGACACAATAGCCCAAAAAATGAAAATCCTATTTTTTTCCTTTTGCTTTGCTTGAATTTATTCAAAAACTGTGGGGTCAAAATATGCAGTACATCCCTAGATAAATTCGTTAAGGGGTCTAGTTTTCAAAATGTGGTCATTTGTGGGGGTTCTATATGGTTTTGGGCGCTCAAGAACTCTACAAGTGGGCAATGGGGTCTAAAAGGACTTCCAGCAAAATCTATGTTCTGAAAGCCACCGATTACTCCTTTTATTTTGGGCCCCGTTGTGCATGCGGACATAAGATTAGGGCCACAATGGGTATATTTCTGAAAACAGCACAAACAGGGGTATCCATTTTGGGGTGTAAGTCTTCCTTCATATGTGTGCTGTACAAAAAAAGCTGTTTTTAAAATGACAGAATTGCCAAAAAAACAAAAATCCAAATTTTTTCCTTTTGCTTTGCTTGAATTTATTCAAAAACTGTGGCGTCAAAATACGCAGTACACCCCTAGATAAATTCGTTAAGGAGTCTAGTTTTCAAAATGGGGTCATTTGTGGGGGTTCTCTATGGTTTTGGGCGCTCATGAACTCTACAAGTGGGCAATGGGGCCTAAAAGGACTTCAAGCAAAATTTGTGTTCCGAAAGCCACCGGTCGCTCCTTTCATTTTGGGCTCCGTTGTGTATCCAGACATAAGATTAGGGCCACAATGGGTATGTCTCTGAACACGGGACAAACAGGGGTATCCATTTTTGGGTGCAAGTCTTCCTTCATATGTGTGCTGTACAAAAAAAGCTGTTTTTAAAATGACAGAATTGCCGAAAAAACGAAAATCACAATTTTTTCCTTTTGCTGGGTTTGAATTCATTCAAAAACTGTGGGGTCAAAATATGCAGTACACCCCTAGATAAATTCCTTAAGGGGTCTAGTTTTCAAAATGGGGTCATTTGTGGGGGTTTTCTATGGTTTTGGGCGCTCAAAAACTCTACATGTGTGCTATGGGGCCTAAAAGGACTTCAAGCAAAATTTCTGTTTTGAAAGACACTGACTACTCCTTTCATTTTGGGCCCCGTTGTGGACTCAGATATAACAATAGGGTATATTTCTGAACACGGGAGAAATAGGGGTATCTATTTTGGGGTGTAAATCCTGATTTTCATGTAAACTATAGGAAAAAAATATGTCTTTAAAATGACAGATTTGCAAAAATATGAAATTTTACTTTTTCTCCTCTAAATTGAATTAATTCCTGAAAAAAAACTGTGGGGTCAAAATACTCATGACACCCCTCAGTGAATACATTAAGGGGTGTAGTTTTTAAAATGAGGTCATTTGGGGGGGTATTATTCTGACACTCATGAGCCTTTCCAATCTCGGCTTGGTATAGGAAAACAAAGTGTTCCTCAAAATGCTAAAAAGTAATGTTAAATTTGTACGTCTCCTAAATAGTTAAAAAAAAAATGAAAGTTTTTCCAATGTGCGCCCAAAATAAAGTAAACGGGTGGAAATATAAATCTTAGCAAAAATTTCTATATTATGTTTGCACATATTTAAGATATTGCAGTTGGAAATGTGAAAAAATGACGATTTTTCAAAATGTTCCCAATTTTGGCGCTTTTAATAAATAAACACAATTTCTATCGGTCTATTTTTTCCGCCTAAATGAAGCACAACATGTGGCGAAAAAACAATGTCAGAATCGCTTGGATATGCAAAACCTTTCTGGTGTTTTTCCATGTTAAAGTGACACATGTCAGATTTGCAAAATTTGGCCTGGTCATTAAGGCGCAAACAGGCTTGGTCACTAAGGGGTTAAAAAAGTATGCCGGACGTGTAGTTTTTTTTACATTACAGTCAATTCTAGCCCTTGAAGCTGCATCTCTACTGTGCTTCTCTTGCATTCAGATTCACACTTGTCCACCAACAACGCCTTCACGTCATGGGTCAGCTCAGTACACTCACTTTCCAACGTTTCTTTCACCTTTTCAGTTTGCTTTAACCATTTGGACAGTTCCCCCATAACTAGAGCATGATTCTGTTAAAGTTTGAGTTTTAGCTAATCTTAGAGGGTGCTCATCCTCCTCAGCCCTAACTGACTATTTTTTCATGTAATCACATGAAAAAATATGCGGCATGAACTATCTTGGTGCGTATTATGCACCGCAGTAGTCCGTTGAATGAATAGGCGGGTGGAAACACACAGTGAATATGAAGGAAACCTGTGTATTTCACATGTAAAAACATGCTGCAGCCAAAAAATGCAGGTCTAAGCAATTAGGCATTGCACAAATACGCAGCATACTTTTACTACCCAAATGCGCTTACATTGTGGTCGCAGTAGTAACAGTGACCCCAATAGTGGCCCCAGTAGTAATAATGACCCCCATGATAGTCCCACAGCTGCTGCCTGACTGGAGGTTAATAACAACCCCCTATTGGCCTCTGGCCAGGCTGCTTCCCTGCAGGCTTTACACTTATCCTGCCTGCAACTCCTGCCCAGTGGCAGCAGACGTTACCAAGTCTGTGACCACTGACCTCTCACCTTGGCATAGAGGTTAGTGGTCACAGACTCTACATTGCACTGCCAAACCAGAACTGCAGGTGGGGTGAGTAGAATAAAAGAGGTTATCCAGGTAGCACCCCGTCGGAATACACTTTGGTAGGAGCAGACGTTCTATAGTGGCCGGTGCTTGCAATTGCAAGCACAGTTCTAATTGAAATTAATGGGAGCTGCGCCAATAACTGCAGATATTGATATTGTGTCTATTGATATTGATAATGAATTGATATTGTGTCTGTAATTGCCGCTACACAGGGGTCGGGGAAACAGCTTCTGCTCTTATTTCAGTGTACCCCAGCGGGCTCTGCCTGGATATCCCCTTTAAGGTTTAATGAAGAGCTGGTGGGCCACATAAAATGAGGCAGCAGGCAGGAATTGGCCGGTGGACCTTGTGTTTGAGGGCTCAGTTACATGGGCGTTTGTACTCGAGTCTGTTAGTTGCGTTTGCGATCCGCATCTATATAGAACCAATTCTTTTCAATGAGAGCGGTCACATGTGCGAATTTTTCATGCACACAAATGCATGCGGCGAAAATTATAGGGCATAACGATTCACAGAACGCGGCTAACTGCGTTCTGCGTTTCAATGTTGCGCACAACCGCATGTTTTGAAGATGCCTGCGATTTTTTTTGACCACGCCACACTTCACTCCTGTCATGGTGCACGACGAAAAAGTTTGAGCCGCTCAAAGATTAATGTGCATTTTGATGCGCACTGCGCATATACTCAGGTCAGACGGGCATTTTACCGGCGCAGAAAAACACTGCTAGGTGCAAATTTTTCGCGGTGATGCCAGCTTTAGGCACGCAAATTTTTGAACGCATCAGTTATGCGCACAAAAATTTGTGCAAAACAAACGCCCGTGTGACTGAGCCCTGACGTGTGATCTATCACATTAGATAATTCTATCAGGATCTGGTGATTTATCTATTTTAATCCATATAAGACAGCTCCGCACCGCTTCCTGGGTTACGCTGGTGACATTTAATGGAGAGTTTACTTTATCACTCTGCATTTCACCTGACATTTCATTTTCCTGGGTGAATACACTGGAGAAAAAACTATGTAACAGACTTGCTTTCTCCTCATTACCCTCTACAATTTTCCCTCAGTTTTTAAAAGGGTCAACACTTTCCATTTTACTATTTATAATTGATGAACAGTTTAGGGTTAGTTTTAGTCTTTGTTAATGAGTCTCTAGGTCTTCCCCTTTGCTACTTTTTAATTTTTTCTTAATCATTACAATTTCAATAAAAATATTTGAATACACCAAATCATATAATCTAAAATACAACTTAGCCTGCCCTGGAACCAATCTACTTCCCTCCCATACTCCCTCTCCCCTTATAGCGAGGAAAGAAATAAAGTACATTACAATATATGGGCCATAATATTTTACAGACTATGTGGTTAAGTATATATAAAACAAGAAAAAAAATTACATACATAGACATATAATAACTATTTTTACTTCTAGTTTTACTGGAGGAGTGGCAATATTCTGTTTCAAACTAACACAGTAGAGGCTAATCCAGAGCTGTCCATGTGGGCCAAAGATCTTCAAACTTCTTTAAAGCTCTTCTTTTTAGGTATACAGTATATGCTTTTCCATGCCTATAAACCAAATAACTTTAGTTATAAATTCTCTGTTTGTTGAAGGGGAGTCTTGTTTCCATTTTTGAGTCACCAATTTCCATTCTAAGTCAATAGACTAGCCACTACCAATTTTGTATATTTTGAAGTGGGTGAATCTTACACATAATTGAGTATACATAGATAATGTATTAAAGGATAGCTATATACACAGTTTATGAGATCAATTATTCTCATCCAGAATCTTGTTAACCTAGAGCATGTCCACATCATATGTAGGAGATCAGAGGAAGAAGCATTACAATGTTTACAAATAGAAGATTCTCTGAGGGCAATATTATATAGAAAGAGTGGTGTTCTGTATATTCCACGTATCAAATATAAGTGTGAGATCATATGAACTTCACTGAGTTTAAGCTGAGGAATTCTTTCCAGTATCTCTCGCCATTGCTTATCTACCAAAGTGTCAGGTTCGCCCGGAGCGTTTGAAGCACCACACTCAGGACAAAAGTAAGGTTGTGTTCACCTGGGGAGCAGACTGTAGAATGGAGTAAAATATCATATAATCTAAACAAAAGGAATTAACAACTTCACCCTATCAGGACAAGAACCACCCTGCCTAAAAACAAGGATGTCACCTCGATAAAGGCGGCCCCACATCTCATGCCTCAGCCACTACTTCTAGCAACTAAAGGAAGGAAAACAATAATGAACATGCAAAAGCACCACTTACCGTCACAAACACATCCTATCTCCACAAAGACTGAGAAAATAATCTACAACAACCAGACCCAAAAGCAGACTTAAATAATGACCGAGGCAATGCAATTGGACAGAGTTCCACAAACGCCAGGGTAAAATTTATATATGAAATGAGAGAACAAAACTAATTACAGGGAAAAGAAACAAATGACCAAAGCAACACCTAAAGAAATAAGAAACCACAAAAACAAACATCAATCTGTTGGACAGACTGGAACAGTGCAGCCAGTCCATTTATGCATCGAGACCACCATGCCATGACCCAGTCGAGGCAAATGACACAATGAACCAAGATCTTTTTTAGCATTTTGCTTAAACCCCCAAAAGGTACTGGACCAGATACGGGGGATTGGTATAATCTTGATATAAGACCCTTTGAGATCTCTGCCTCACTCACCATAATTATAATTCGGTGATTGGTCACTGACAAAGATACCTCAGCATTAAGTGCATTACAAAACTGACTCATCATGTAAAGCTGAGAATGATTTCTGGTGACCTACCAATATTGGTGATATACATCTTATGTCTGACTCCTTAAATTTTTATCTGCAAAAAGCTAATTTTGACAACTCAGATAACCATGGTGTATCCCAAACTGATGCTACCTGAGTACAGCTTTGGATATCAAATATATCTTTTACTTTCCATATACAGTATAGGTAGTCTTTTAGAATCTGTCTTAGATTTATTTGCCTCTAAAGCTTTAAGTAACTGATCTGTTGATAGAATTCCCATCCTTGTAAATGTTTTAGTTTGGCTACCATATAACATTTTTGGATGTGGAACTGCCACAACCCCTTCCAGTTTATTCAATTGCAGATTCTCTAGTTTAATCCTCACACTGCCCTTACACCGTATCAAATCACAAAACAAAGTGCCTGAGTTGTGTAATTCATATAACAATTGGGGCATTCAGACAATTTTGATAAGATTAACATTCTCAGTCTAACCACTGAGATTGGAAGTTTACACCAGGCAACTAATTTCTTCTTAAATTTAAGTAAGAGTGCTTCTATATTTAATTGCTGATAGTCTAACAGGGATATGGCACATGTGTGCCCAAGTATTTTATAATATCCCTGCATCTGGATGGATTATTGATCTAGTTCTGTATCCTCTTTATCTATTGCTGACAGTTCCAATTTAAAGCAATTTATACATAACCTGGAATATTACCCAAACCTCTGATTACATTCTATAGCAATATGGAATCAAGATTGTGCATCCTCCAAAAACAGAAGTATATCATCATCATCATATAGAGCAATTCAATCTTCTAAAACACCACACAAAAGCCCCAAATGCAAAAATGTGCTTGTATGTACGAAGTTGGGTGCTGATAAGTCTTTGGCTTTGTGTTCTTTTTTTGTTTCTATGGTAACGAATGTTACATCACATGAAAGCCTTATGTGTCTAATATATGTTTTCACAATTTTGTGTCTGTAGCTTATGGCAACAGTGATCTAGGCACGCGGGAAACAAAATGGGGGAGTCTAAGGCAATATTCACAGCAAATGAGAGCAGAGGAGTGATAGAATTCTAGTTTCTGCAAGGAAAGTCCGCAAAGGATATTCATGGTCATATGTCGCAGACATTGGGGGATCAATGCCCTTCATATTCTACAGTTAAGAACTGGGTTGCCAAACTTAAAACGGGACATCATGGGGATTTTTTGTGAACGTGTTTGTGTCATTATCCATGAACATTTGAACATGAAGAAGCTATCTGCAAAGTGGGTCCCCAAATGTTACAACAGATCAGAAAAGCATGCGAGTTAAAACTTCCTGGTCCATTTGTCAGCGTTTCTGGACTGATAAGAACTTCCTGGATCAACTGGTCACTATGGATGAGACCTGGATTTATTTGTATGACCCCGAAACCAAGGAGCAGTCAAAAGAGTGGAGGCACAGTGGTTCTCCTCATCCATAGAAGTTCAGGGTGCAAAAATCAGCCACTAAGGTGATGGCGTCTGTGTTCTGGGATAAGAGGGGCGTGCTGCTAGTGGACTACCTCCAACATGGTTCCACCATCAATGCAAGGTATTACATTGAACTTTTGGACCAATTGAAGGCAGCCCTGAAGGCCAAAAGGCGCGGCAAGCTGTCCAAAGGAACCTTGTTCTTGCAAAACAACGCCTCCGCTCATGCTGCACAAGCGACCAAGGCAAAACTGGCGGAGCTAGGCTTCCAGCTGGTTGACCACCCACCTTATTCACCAGATCTAGCTCCCTCCAGCTATCATCAGTTTCCAAACCTGAAGAAACACCTCAAGGGTACCAAACTTCACACCATTTCTGATGCTATGGCTACTACGGATGACTGGTTTGAGGCACAATTGAAATCCTTCTTTTTGCAAGGCTTACAGAACTTGGAATACCAATGTAAGAAGTGTGTTGACAACAGTGGAGAGTATGTGGAATAAATGTAAAGTTTCATCTTCCTATCTCGTTTCTTTCTGGGTAAAGCCAAAGACTTATCAGCAGCCCCTCGTATATTGCTAGATGCTCTATTGCAATTGCGAAAAGCAAGGAAGACATGGGGGCAATCCTGCCATGTGGCCCTACTTAACGTGAGTGCAATGCCCCATCCTATAAAGGGATATTTACAGGGAGGCCGCGGCAGCTTCTGCAGCACCTATGATGCAAATATTGCAGGGAATGACTTTGTACCCTAGCATACGGCTGGAGTTAGGAGGGTGTAGTGCGTGGACCTGTCACAGTGGCACTTACCAACTCTTAGTCCCAGAGGGAGTTACCGTAGCAGAGGATAGAGTCAGTAATCCTCAGGATGAGGGGGGTAGTAGTAGATGTCCCGTCGTGACGCCACCATTCCTACACACCATTAATCTATGCAATGGAGTAACAATACAGAGATTTGTATATTGTTCCTCGGGTCCTCAGGAACAGTGGAGGCCAGCTAAAACTTTACTTGCATTATACGTTGTATAACAGGTAGTTACAGGTATCATTCACTTGTAGAAATTACAGGCAAAAGCTCAGTGGTTGGGAGGAAAAACACAGGAACAATATGGCCCTATAGTCCATGTTATCTATATGTCACTGGTCCTGGAAATTAGGTATACTCCGGAGGAAGTAAAAGGTAGGGGTCTCTCCACATACACTCTGGCAGACAATTATTGAAGGAAGGCTTAGCCCAGATGCAACCTGCACATTATTCGCATGGGTGTCACAATTACGTACCTCTGTGTGGTGATCCTAATGGCGGTTGGCCACACAAGAAAAAGATGAATTTGATGTGAATGGGTACCTGTTTTAGTACACTGGGAAGTTGGGTGCTCTCTCTAACTGGAAAGGACTCACTCCTCTCATATCCACTCTCCAAACGCTGTGATGTCGTTCCTCTTCCTCCATCTTCACCAACATAGAAGCTAAAGTGGCTTCCATGCGGCTCTGTGTTAGAACTCTCTCGTCCTGAAGATGGACTTTTTCCCACTCTCAGACACTCACTTTTATAACCTCACTTGTACCACATGACACAGGACGAAAGATACATTCAGCAGCAGAGCTGACAGGCAATGATTTTATGGGAGTTAACCCATCAGATGTTGCAGCTGTACAACATACATACAGAAAATTGACATGTCTCATGTGGATGCACTGTGCAAAACTGTCAATACATGTATGACAATTATGGAGGGACCAGGATGTTATTCTGGGACACTACAGGAGTGCTTCTCTCAGTTGATTAATCCGTATTCTAACTATCAGTATAACATATAATAATCTTACAGTATGTACGAAAAAGTCTGCAAAGCCCATCTTAAACAACACTGCCCATAGAAATTGCCACTCAACACTATCAAAGGCCTTGGCTACATCCAAAGAACAAATCACTCTTTGACCAGGGTTATCAACAGGAATCTGTAGATGCAGATAAAAACTATGCAGATTAATTGCTGTAGACCGACTATAAAGCCCCTTTAATCTGGATGAATAATAGTGGTTATCACTTGGAAGAAATGTATATCCAAATGGCTCTTTTACACACAAGGAATGCATTATTCCAGTTATCACCAGCTCGTTCAAATCATGCAGTCTGTTTAGATGGCAGATCATCATTGAGAATCATTCAGTTCTCATTCACTTCTCATTCAGTGAGGAGTCTTTAAATGCATTGAGAAGTAAATGAGGCAACAATGACTTTTATGCCTGCTGAAACTGAATGACAAACAAAAAGTGAACGATTCTCGTCCGTCGCTCAGTAGGTGGTTTGCGTTTAAACTGAATGATTATCATTCACTTTAGTTTGTTTTAACAATTTCTTGAATGATAATCATTACGTCTAAACGCACCTTAAGCTTTTGCAATTATTTTAATGTCTACTTGCGAAAGGGAGATATGTCTATATGAATCTGGTAATAAAGGGTCTTTTCTTGATTTTAAAAGAACAACTATGGCCTGTCACATTGAATCTGGAGAGTATCCAGTTATCAAAGGTTTTTGTAGTACCTTCGGAAGCTCAGGTAGAAGCAAATCTCCAAATTTCCTATAAAGCTCTACACAATGGTAATGCCAAGTGGATGTGGACAGCGCCTTGATGGACCAATTAGACGCACTAAAATCTTCGGTCCTCTTATAATCCACCAAAGCTGGAGAGCAGCACATGCAGAAAAAATTGATACCCCCCAAAATGCAGAATGGGGGTAAAGAAATGTTAGACAATTTGCCCATATGCTCAAATAAGAGAACGAGAATGATACTCTGGGTACTCACTCAGAAGGGGGAGGTTCCCCAATAGTCCAGTAGTGGGGTGTAACCTCCACCCTTGGAGTCCCAGGATAGCCTTTCAATCACTGAAAGTGATAGCTCCTTGTCGGGATTTACAGTCTCACCTGGAGATGGTTAATCCTCTTTATTCAAAATGTCACAATACACAAATGTTATCCCTCATGCAAGAGGACAAAAGAGGATTAACCATCTCCGGGTAAAATAGTAAATCCCAACAAGGAACTATACATTCAGTGATTGAAAGGCTATCCTGGGACTCCAAGGGTGGAGGTTACATGCCACTACTGGACTATTGGGGAATCTCCCCTTTCTGAGTGAGTACCCAGAATATCATTCTCGGTCTCTTATTTGAGCGCACTGCAATTATATCCGATGACTTCACAGAGGGACCACCTTCCCTCTGTGAACCCTTTACATACCACGATCTACATAGATTGTGGCATGTAGGGGATTAAAAGCGGAGATCGATGTTCTTATTGATCTTGGGTGTTGCAGCTGGAGGTCGGCTATCAGTAACAGCTGGCTCCTGCTGCAAGATGGCACGGGCTCAGTTTCTGATCCCGCGCCATCCACATTACGTAAGTTTACATTCTAGTGTGTTAAGTACCACACTGCCAGGATATAACCTTACGTCATATAGCATTAAGGGGTTAAGTACCTTCCACCTACGGCTAACTTTTGCAGCGCCCGAGGAGCCAAGGAGACAGCGTGGTAGAGAAAGACCTTGTCACAGGGCTCTACCATCTCCTCCCCTGAGGGTAGCTCAGGACCTGACTATATTACTGCTGGGGAAGAGCACAGTGATAGTAATCAGGGGTTACCTGTAGTCCAATTGTCACTCGTGATGCCACCGTTCCTCCTCCCCGGACGGATCTCGCAGGTGAATAAAATAATCCACCCAACCAGAAGAGTATATTTTGGAACAAAAAATGGGAACGGTCGATCTTGTCCATTTGCTTAAACGCTTCAATAACATTTGCAGAACAGTTGCTGAAGTCCCAGCTTACAAGAATTACATCTTAGTGGAGCTCACAGGGTATTTGTACAACCCACAGTCCAAGTTATCTGCAGGTGCCTTCACTCCCGGTACTCACTTTCTCAACCGGCAAACCATTCACACTTTCTTCCTCCTCTCACTATGAAGCGGTTCCTTTCTCTCAGCACTCAGCAATGATACCAAGGATTCCTGGGTTTGATGGACCCAGGGTGAGCATCAAGTAATTGCTCGGCCTCTCCCATGCTCCCCACACAGACTGATCTCTGTAGTGTCTCTTTGGCTGACTCACAGATCCTCACTCAACTCTACAGACTGACTTACTCCCCCTCACTTGCATTCTGCAAACACATATATCATGCAACATCACGTGCGCACAATTGACACACACAAAACAGTACATTTTCCAGACAGGAGAGAACATACCAGACAGTAACCCTTTCAGTCCTGCAACCATCCAATACACATAAATCAAATGCACTCCACAAACAAGACATTGATATGAGACAAACATGGAACATTCTGGAGGGGACCCCATTAGCTCTGGGCCACTACACTAGGTCATCTTAATAATTGAGTCTCCCACTACTAGGACCTATCTAGCCTGCTCTGTGCACTGTCTAGCCTGATCTCCCCGTGGCGATCAAAGGCCATGTCGTGCTGCAGCAGTAGTAATCATGTAATAACATTCCCCTCATTTGCCAACTTTGCAAACTTATTGAGGTGTGCCACTTTGGACTCTTCCCTCTACCCCTTCTAACGGTCACCCAGCTATCTCTCTGACCAGCTATGCGACCATCCACTCCCACATCTGCCTCAGTGAGTGCCTTTTCAGTGAGCAGCAAACTCCTTTCTAGGCCGCCAATGGATCTCAGTGTTGCAACCTGCTCATTTAGATTCAGGATATGGGCTTCCAAATGTACAACACACTCACAACTGGTATAGCAGTATGCGCCATCAGATGGCTATTCAAGGACTGCATACATGGCACAAGATGTACACTGCACGGCATTGTCAATTGTAGAGCACATTCTAAATGGGGATGGTACACATAAATCAAGTAATTTATGCAAGTGAAAAATAACAGTAAATAGATATGCAACTCCCTTTTTAAGTCCCCGAATCTAAAGTCATCCAATTTTATGTCACACACACTTAAAACGACCACACTTTAAATTAACCACTCTAGCGAGCTCCCACGCTCGTTTTTTATTTGCTTTAAGTAGCCACAGTAACTCTTCCAATGATTACTCTGTATGGAAAGCACACAGCAAGTTCAGCAGATGCAATCTATCACACCACCATTAATCATCTGTGCAAGGCACTGGAAATTGAACGCACTACCAACTATATGCAACTATAGTCTAACAATGTAATCCCTAAATGTATCCTCATCTAGGAAAGACAAATATAGCTACAATGTCTGAACTATAAAATCCATATTAATTTAAGAAATCATTTTAAATTGGCCACACTTTTTCAAAATCAAGCTTTACTTAACAAAGATAATTACACCCCACAGGAGAGCACTTGTACTTGAATGTTGCATTAAAAAAACAAAACACAAAGTTACATTTGTCAATTAAGGTACATCTTCTTTACACTGCCACCTGAATCGAGCCCCAGCAAGTCACCTGAGCGAACCTTGGGTAATTTACTCAATATGCACGGCGCCCACTTCATTATCTGTGGCCTAGACTTATACCTCCAAGTAGGACTTGCATCTTAACTCACGAGATGCCCAACATTATTGATGTTACTACTCCTGAGGTCTGAAATACAATACCACTTTTTCTTTGCACCCGGTGGTCTTACTTAACATTACATCATACAGACATCATTAGTCAACAGTTCCTATGCTCTTTCTTTAAACATTACATTGCTGACTATGTTGGGTTATACATCATTCCTCAGGATTAACACTTTACTCCCTGCTTTGCGATACATCCAAAATGCACTTTTAAGATACTTGTTTCAGTCCTAACACTCAGCAGGTCTGCTAACTATTGTCCCTCTGCTGCTCAATGCTGTGATGTAGCACTGAGCCCTTTATATGGTGCCTCAGGCACCTAGAAAGGTCAAGGACCTTCTGGGGGTGGGGCTTAGCAGGACATCACTGAGGGGGCAGGGATTCCTCCACCCAGTGCTTATCTGCCTCTTCCTGTCCTCCTCCCTGCCTTGCCACAAGAGAGGGGCTTCCACCCAGCACTCCTAAAACCTGTATTCCTACTCTCCTCCATGACCAGCTGAGTTTCAAGCTGAAGGAGTTGTGCTATAAGGAGGAGCACGAGGAAGCTTTCCCAATGCACAGCCTAAAACGGCATTCAGAGCTGGCCTTAGGTTAGATGGCACCCTGTGCAAACTTTTTTTCGTTGCCCCTCACCTGTCATAAGGAAAAACATATGTATAGCACTAATGGGCCATTTTCATATATTCTGTTTGTGCAAACAGCAAGGTAGTACCATACTCAAACCAGAGCAGCTCAGTAAATATATACAATCCCAGTACCAAGTGCAGCAAATAAGTACATTACCAAAGTCAACTAATAAATATGGTTTCAGAACCAAGCTCAGTGAATATAGACAAAAACCATAATCAGCATATACAGTACTAGAACCAAGCTCATTAAAAAATACAGCATCAGAACCAACCTAGTAAATAAAGTACCAGAGCCATTGGCATCCTCTGCCTCACAATACTTCCTGACCCGCTATTGACCCCATCCCCTACAAGCACATAGCTAAGGTCGGCCATGACTGCATTCATAGACTGCAAGTTGCACCAGAGTAGGAGCCACTTTAACAGAGTAACTTTCTGTTCTTTCATTGAGGGAAGTCCTGAGCAGAGGACTCCATCTCTTTGACATCTATATGACGTAAGCAAACACAAGCCTTTTAAAATATTTAGTTATTCTGCACAAGAAAAATAGTTTGATGACAAATTCAGCTCTGCTTCATCTGCAGACTGTATGTGGCAATATGTGTCATTGGTAGTATCTAATGATTTGGCTTGTAAATATCTACAGTAAGTTTCCAAGGTGTCATGGGGAATTCTCCAGCTGTCTCTGTTGTACTCACTTTGTCCAGAAGATCATTGAGGAACATTGCTTACATTAGACATTAGCAGTACCTAAGGACACTCTTACATGGAGCAATTAGCACTCAAAGGATTACTGGGTAGTGCAAATTCAATTGTTCAGTGTAAACATGGCCAATAATTGAATGACAAACAAGAATTCCTTCATTTCTGGTTCTTTGATAATTTTATGCAGGCTTAAAAAATAATTGTTTGCTTATTTGCACATCATTGCAAGTAATCAGTGATCCTTTAGTACGTTCTTAGCATAGTGGCTCCCAGCCACTAGCTAGGCTATGTCTCGCCAGACAAGGCAGGACATTGCACTGTGGAGAGATTGGCTGTGACCCAGATTCAAGTGCATGGCAGATGAATCAACTAGTGCTGAATTGGTTAAGCCCCACCCTCCAGTGGATGCGCCTGAACCTTCGCACTTGCAGACACCCTATAAAATGAATTCTCCCTTGCACAATTTTCTGCTGCACCACAATAGAGAAGTGCAAGTACTGTAGCAGTGAGCACAGGTGTTGCTGTAAAGGTGCAACAGTCCACAGAAGAGCTGCCAGGAGAGGTGTGGTTGAAATAGAACTGCTGGAAACTGTAGGGAGTAGCTGAGAAGAACCACAGAGATCTGGACTGAGGAAACAGAGACGGCCTAGTGTCTGAAGAAACCAAAAAGAGATAGAGCTCTTGTTACAGAACCAACCCAGTGGGGTATCAGGGCTGTGCCAAGGTTCTAAGGAAACAGTGGTGGAGCCATCCTCCCAAACCTGAACTAGCTTGGGCCAGTTGTAACGGTAATTCTCATGTGATAAACTTTAAATGAGGCCAACCTCAGTAAAAGCTGCAAGGTGTGCACACCACGGGAGACTAACAAGTTAGCCAGCAGGCCTGCTGTAATCAGGGACAAAGAGTAGTGGGAGTTTGAAAACCTCTTACAAATTTTGGGCTCAAGTGCTTGGACTGAGATAGTTACACTAATAAGTATTAAGCCTGAAAACACGTTGATACTTGAGTTTCACTTAAATTGTGTCACAGATTTGCTGCATCAGGAAAATTGCAGTGTTGAGCCTTTATAGACAAACTGTGTATCATGTTATATGACTAATATTTCTGCTTATAGGATACCTCTGATAACATGTACGCACGGTAACTAAGCTGAAGTTACACCTCTGCTCTAATGGAGCAGACCTAAAAAGTAGCCAAGGAGGAAGTACTGACAAATATAAAGCAGACAATCATGTCCTAGAAGTACTGACTTACATGTCATTACTGAGGTCATGACTCAACATTCACTTTAAACATAACTGCATAACAGAATAAGGAACCCTTACTTTGTAGTTCTAGCAGCTACTTCGTCAGTACCTGCCAATGTCAATCTTAGATGTATGGACAGTATACCTCTATAATGACATATTCTCTATAAAGTAAAACAGATTAAGTCTTTTCCTGAAGTAGTTATTCATTACTAAAAAAAAAAACACTTCTTGTGGGTCAAGCACTTGAATATAGATTTTCTAAAACAGACAATTCCCTTATCTGCTCAGAATTTGGCCATATTTATCCTATTATCATTTTTAGCACAGAACTACAGTATATCATATATTAGACAGCAATACTATTATAATGACAAGCTCCACTAGGTCTTTTTCTCATTCTTATTACCTTTCTGTGATATATTCCCAATTTTTTTTTATTAAACAAAGCCACCAACTGTAGTGTGCTGTGTCTATAGCCTCGCATGTCCATTGGGCACTGGGATGCAAGATGTTATAGATGAATTCGTCTGATTACATTAAGTGGAATATTTTATAACATTTACATAATGGGCTTCTCCGAGACTAAAGTGAACATTTGTTACCAAAAATCAATTTCTGTAAGTAAAAAGAAAAAGAATATAGCAATTGAGGATGGGGAGTTCATATATTTCTTACAGTATGTCAAGTTTTGTTTTCCCTGTTGCCAGTTTTTACATAACCCCATAAACTAATTAAAGTGATGGAACAGGGAAAGATTAAAGATTTATCCACCAATTAAAATAAAACTGTCAAGTTGTAAAGCATTGGATTAGCGACCCGGATAACCATAAACTTCACAGACTTCAAGAAATATTTGACAACAGTAATTTTCCATAAAGCCCTCAGCAAAGAAAACAAGAGACTTACCATTTGTATGCAGAGCAATTATATTGTTCTCAGATGAAAATAATTCTATCTGCTATTTTTGTGCCAATCTTAACACTTTCCCAGACAACCGTTACATAGTGCTCTTTGAAAATGCAATAAAAATAGTATGCGCTAATAAGGTAAACAGAAAAGTCACATTCAAATAGCCTTTTTTCATTTTGTACCAGAAACAAGTTATATATTGCTTATAAAGGACACAAATCGCTATTTTGTGTGACTACCGCAGAAAAGGTCCCAAAGGTGCTAGACCACTATAAAAAGTAATTAGAGCAGAGCTATAGGAGGAGAAGGCGCAGGGACTGTACTGTGAGCAGAGGTGATGTGGGGCACAGGAAGACACGGAGGAGCGATAGCTTGCAGAGAATGCAGTGATCTTGAGCAGAACTGTGGATACTTTGAGGACACTGAGTACTCCAAGCTGAGAACTTTGCAGCAGCAGAGGAACTCTTACAGAGGTGCAGCAGTCTGCGGAGAAGCTGCCACTCCTGGTGCAATGATCTGTAGATGAGAGCGTTAGCTCTGAGTCTGCTACTCCAGGAGGACGTCTTGACATTCACAAGGATTACTGGGACTTGTGGTTGAGGAATGTTTCCTGCTTCCAGAGTAGCCTGAGTCAGTTGACACTAGCACTCCCATGCGGCATTTGTAAGTGAGGCCAGCCTTGTTAAAAGCCATACGTGTGCACACCAACTCTGACTTGTTAGGTATACAGCAGGTCTGTTGTAGCATAGCAAGGACTTATAATAAGTATATTACTGATTAGAACCACAGTGATATTTCTGGAGCTCAAACAACTAGATTCAAACTCTAATTGGGACATTCTCTGAGATTGAGCCTGGATATTTGTGGGGTTTATGTAAACCCTTTCCAGATTTGTTTTGGGTGAATGGGGTTATCTTCTTGTTGACAAACTGTGCAAAGTATACTGCAATTTGCTTTTCCATTAACCTGTGTGTGAACGTTCAAGTTCCCTTATTCATACTGTAAATTATGCATGTTATTCTCTACAATGGGTGAAACTGTATTTGCTATTGCGCATACAGTAGTAGTCATAAGAGTTAGCTAGCCATAGTTAGCGGTGAGGAATTTTGCTGTGAAAGTTGCCTTACTTCCTTTCACCTATGTACCATTAATTCTTTACAGTTATTTGTTTAAATATAAAATTGCATATTTTTGTAACTTTCTTCTGCATCATATTCTGGAACCTGCATCACCTACCATCTCCCACAACATCTGCATACCCATAATGTGGAAAAGACTGGAGGTGAGTTTTAGTTTCACAGCATTTAGTGTGAGGAAGTTGTGGAGAACTTGAGATTACTCCTAACACTAACAAAGTTATATTTATAAATTGTACAGGCAACTGTATAAAGTTTATGCGTAACTCTTCCTTTCTTCACTGTCTCAATGTATTCCCATGAGTTGGATGGGGACAGGTTTTTGAAGGCATGCAGACATTAGATACTGTTATAATTGTTATGCTTCACATATGGATTATCACTTATTTATTGTGGTACATCCACTCATCTTTTGCATGTCAACTATTCTCTCTGTTATCTGCCACCTCTGCTTGGGAAACCATCTACAAGAAACATGAATACTGTCAGTTGTTAAGATGCATGTATCAAGGAAGTAAGATTTTTACAAGAGATGCACTAGTAAATGAAAAGCTAAAATAAGAATTTGTTACGAAGTCATAAAAGCTATATACACAAATTTGTTATATATGTGAAATCTTTGTATGTTTCCTTATAATGTACTTGAAACACCAATAAAAATGTATTGTTAAAAAAAAGATGCATGTATCAAATCATAAGCAGTTTCATTTGAGTGTTAATTCGCACCTGGCTATAGAACCTTGATTACATTTAAACCTTTGTACTGTGCAGGATGCTCCTGGTATCATGCCAACCAAGTACAAGGCAATGTCAATTATTTACATCCCTCCACCATTGTTAACCATGATTTCACCAATATACAAACCCAGACTTTGCAGCATGGGAACCTGCTACTGTTATGCTGTGTTCCCACAGGGCGCTTTCACCGCGGAAATCTCTTGGCTTTGCCACAGTGAAAAAGTGAGAGATTTCCGTCGGATAAGCGCAGCTTCAAAGGCCGCAACGGAAAAAAAAAAAGAAGAAATGACATGCTGCGTCCGGCTTTTCCGCGATAGATTGTCCACCCCCTGTGGATGAGATTTTTGACAAATCTTGTCCACATCGCTGACTAAACCCGTGATTAGCGGCTGCAAGCAGATTTGCCGCAGCGAAATTCTGCAGGAAAATTCTGTGGCAAATCCGCCTTGTTAGTAAAAAACATTTATTTATAAACAGCATTATGGGTCATTTGAAGGTCCCAGCTCAACAGCAGTTATATTTTCGAAACAGTGAGTGCACCATGGACCCAGTACATTCTCTCCTGTCACTGTGAAACCCCCAGAGCCCATGAAATTGCATACCTGGTAAGCTAATCATCTGTCGCATATCATGTTTTGTATCCACTGGTAGGTAAATTCACTATATAAAATATGGCAGCTTTCCAATTGAAGTGCTTCCTAGGAAAATGTGGTCAAAATATTAAATTGGGTTTACATTCAAAAAGATTTTAAAGAGGGACTTTAAAATTAAAGGAGATCTCCCTACCCCCTCCCCCTACCTTTGTCATGTTAGTGCAAACAAAACTATTTGCTATACGATATGCTTCTGGGATCCAAATTCTTAGTTGGAGGGTAGAATAACTCACCACAACAACACTTAGCGTGATCAAAATTATCTGTTTACTGATTGACAGGCAGCAGTTTTATAGGGGGACATGCTTCTGTTACTATAATTCAAATCTATTATAATTTATTACCATTTGTCAAACATAAGCACAATATGAATATGCAAGATAAGAAATTTAACATCTAAAATGCCGCCCGCACGCAAGTGCAGAAATAATCACACGTGATTAACTTCTTGGAGCACAATCTGTTTAGAGAAAATATTTAGGAACATATGTGAAAAGCTAGAAACATGCCAGTCTAAATGCCACTAAGCTATCTTCTGGAGCTGTGGCCTTAGTCATTTACTCAATGCTTATTGAATAACTATTTAATATCCATAAATCCTCAAGAAAGAGGACAAATGAATATAGTGAAAAGAGACATAGAAGATGGCTACTTGCTCACAAAATGGCTATGCGTAGGATAGAACATGGAGTCATATTTATTTCACTAACAGTCCCCCCTTTTGCGGCTGCTTCATCATGCTGCACAGCTCCTCTCCTATACCATCAATGACATGACCTCTTCCTTCATTCCAAAAACTTGAGCAAATCTCTAGGGAATCTGTTGCCTTACCTAGCCAGGAAGATGGAGGTTTCTAGGAGCTATCGATAGTCCTCTCATTATACCAACGTAGAGTGGTCCCAACTCGTCCCCAAGGTGTCTATTTTAGCGCTGGGTAAGAGAGCAGAGAATTCATATCTGCCACATACTGGGATAGATGATGAAGCATGACACAACCTTTTAGTCATATCTGAGTTGGTTTTCACCAAAACAACATAACCACATTTGTTTCTTTTAACAAAACATAAACTACAAATCTGTGTATTAACGGACTGGCAAATCAATTATTGTATAAATACTAGATCAGGTATGCACTGAATGCAACAGCTAAGAAGTATACAATTTACCACTATACTACAAAGTATGCAGGAAAAAAAAGCAAAAACCCCAAAATACAATGACCCAACAACCCGGAGGTCAGTCAATATATCAATAAGGTTGAATTAACAAACACAGCAACATTTCTTACATCTATGATCAAATAAAATCAGTTGTAGCTCTGCTCCGTAGAATAGCATCCTAAGTACCTTGTACATCCACCAGTAGTAAGTCAAAAGTGTATATGGTAGCATTAAGTGCTCTTGCTAAATCACATGATATATCATTTATTACCCTGCCACTAGTTATAGCTAGTCCCCAAACCCCCTATTAGTGATGTTCCCAGAGCTATTACTTCACTATTACTAAGCAGTATGGAAGGTCTATCACAGGCTTCAACTAGTACATAGGATTCCCTTTAGTTCTAAAGTGAAGTCAAGTGTTTGATGCATGAGAATACCTAAGTGTGACAAAAATACAAAACATAGAACCTATGCCACTCGTCAGCAGCTGTAAGGTAATCTAGCACTATTGTGTGTTGATTAGTAACAGCAAATATTAATTAATCTTGAATTACATACGGTAGTATATTGGGCAAATCATCCGTATATTGGGCAAATAAAATCATCCAGTAGGCCTAGTCCATAAACATTATATGAGGCTCGCTATCGTTCACAGCCAATTATCTGCAGCTCCCCTGGAAAGGTATGCACTCAGAGCCCACCATGTATGACAGACCTGGTACACCATATATTTACCGTTCCTCATAGGATATAATTTGCAGACTGCTCACCATCTTGGTGACTCTTCTCTGAACTTGCTCCAGTTTGTCTATGTCTTTTTTAAAGTAGGGTGCCCAGAGCTGGACACAGTATTTCAGATGAGGTCTGAATAAGGCTGTCTGTCCACGGGCGTATTCTCATTGTGCTCCGCGCTGCGATAGTCCACAGGCAACGCAGTGAACACTTACCATAGTGTTGCTATGGAAAGCGCAGCCCCCAGTCCACGAGCGGAGAATCATAGCGATTCTCTGCTCGCGGCTGGCAAATTGCAGCATGCTGCGAATTGACGCGATTCTCCGTGGTGAGCCTATATGTTAGATAGGCGCACCGCGGAGATCCGTCTGCTGGCTCCTGCTTCTGGGCAGCAGCTCCCGTGGCAGAGATCTGCTGCAAGATATCACAACGCCCGTGGTCAGGCAGCCTAAGAAAAAGTAGAGGAGGATAATGACATCACGTGATCTACACTCTATGCTTCTCTTAATGCATCCAAGAATTGTGTTTGCCTTCTTAGCTGCTGCATCACATTGTTGATTTAGGTTCAGTCTATGATCTATTAGTATACCCAAGTCTTTTTCACGTGTTGCTGTTGAGCCCAATTCCCCCCATTCTGTATGTGTTTTTTTTTTCTTTTTTCTTTTCAAGATGTAGGACTTTGCATTTCTTCTTGTTAAATACCATTCTGTTAGTCGCCTTCCATTGTGCAAGCTTTTCTAGATCTTTTTGAATACTCTCCCTCTTTTCCCTAGTGTTAGCTATCCCTCCTAGCTTTGTGTCGTCGGCAAATTTGATCAGTTTCCCATCAATTCCCTCCTCCAGATCATTTATAAAAATCTTGAACACCACTAGGCCTAGGACAGAGCCTTGTGGTATCCCACTTGACAAATTCTTCCACTTGGATGTGCAACCATTTATGACCACTCTGAGCATGATTACTCAGGCAGTTGTGAATCCACCTAACAGTTGCCTTGTTATACCCATGTTTGGTCATTTTTTCAATAAGTATGGTATGAGATACTTTATCAAATGCTTTACTAAAGTCAAGATATACTATATCCACTGCATTTCCCTGATCAACCCAGTCGGTGATTCTGTCATAGGAGGACATTAGATTCGTCTGGCATAACTTGTTTGTTACAAACCCACAGTGGCTCTGGTTAATTGCTCCATTTTTATCCAAGTACTTGCATACATGCTGTTTAATAATTTGTTCAAAGATCTTTCCCAGTATAGAGGGCAGCCTCACAGGCCTGTAGTTTCCTGGATCCAACCTTCTTCCCTTTTTTGCAGATAAGGACAACATTTTCTCTTTTCTAATCTGGGACTTCTCCTGTTCTCCAGGAATTTTCAAAGATTATGGCGAGTGGTTCAGCAATTACCTCCACTGCTTCCTTTAGTATCCTAGGATGTAATTCATCTGGACCTTTGGACTTGAATTCAGTTAGTTTAGTGTTCCCCCACCATCTCTCTGGTTATAGATAGCCTGCATTCTTTTATTCCCCCAATAGATCAGGGAAGATCAGTTGATGTTCCATCTACTTTCTGAGAGAAAACAAATACAAAATAGGAATTTAAAAGTTCGGCCTTATCAACATCATTCTTAACCAAAACACAATTTTCATCCTGTAAGCATCCAATAGCATCTTTGACTATTCTTTTGCTTTTGACATACCCCCAAAGTCCTTTATCATTGCTATTGGCCTCTGTTGCAGGCCTCAATTCATTATTAGCTTCTGCTTTTCTGACACTTGCCCTACAGTTTCTGCAGACTGCATTATATTCTTCTTTGGATATTTTCCACATATACTCAGCTTTGCGCAGTCAAGGGTAACAGAGAAACCAGCTCCAAGCTTATGGCTTCCTCCACAGCAACACATACGCGTTGTATGCATATATATATGTATAATTACTTAATTTGTAAATCTTTTAGTTGCAGGTTTGGCATCAGCATTTTTATTTATTTTATTCTGCAAGCCACGCCTCTACTTGAGAGGTGATCTATGCAAACCAATATAAACTCCAAGACACCTACCTCTGGTAGCTGTATGCAGTCATCTGCAGTCAATGAAACGGATAGTCTGGCTCGCAGTGAGAAAGACATGGGTATGTTGACCAGTTGGTCTGGATTGTAAGAGTTGTATATCATGCAGCCCAGTACAAACCAGGTCACAGCAGTGCTGAGCCCTGGGGCAAATCAAACAGAAGACACTATACCACACAGTACCTACTTAGAGCAATAGGATAGCTCATGGCTCAGGTGTGTCATCATGGTGTACAGTGTGCGGGGAAAGCACAGGAGTTTATCCTTCCTCCAGACGCCATCAGTGTGCGGTCCATTCTTCTTTCTTCCAGTCATAATCTCAGAGACCTGTTCCTGCAATTTAAGCAACAGAAAAAATATCCACACCCAATCCGAGTCTAACCAAATTAGCAGTCATACTGTAGTTAAGGAGAGTCCGTCTACTGCCCAGTTCTTTAGAGCCTCAAAAGTTACATCCATGGTGTGAGCTTTGCCATTCCCTTCCCCAACCATCTTTTAATCCCCCTTCCCAGGAAGCTGGGTACTCATTTTACCAATGTAAGGTTGTGTTAACCTTGGGCCAGCTACCTGAACCATGCAGGGATTGAATCCACAACCTTTAGGTCGTGAGCGAGAGTTTAGGACTGCATTTCTGCTGCCCCAATGCTCTGCACCACACAAGGCTCACCAGGAAGATCTGTGTGAACTTGTACAAAGACAACAAAACACTGCTTCTTCTTTCTAGATTGGTTTACCCAATGGTTCAACAAAAATACAACAAACATTTCCACTGTGCCAACAAAGGTGTGAAATCAAATGCGATTCCAAAAGTGTACCTTAAGGCCGCCTGCAGACAGCAGGGTCGGATCTGGCAGCGAGAATTCTCGCCGCGGGACCCTACCCGAGCCCCTGCAGTGAGCAGCGCGTACTCACCCGCGCCCCGCAGCTCCGGATCTTTTGATTTGCCGGCTGCCGGGCAGCCGGCACATGCGCAGACCGGAACTGGCGGCGGGTGAGTGACCTTTCTGAAATAGAACATGCCGCGGTTTGTTTGCCGCGCGAGATTTCGCTTGGCCAAACAGCGGCCGTCTGCATAGAATTGCGTTTGTTAACACAATCCTATGCAGGTTTCCAGCTGCGGAAATCCCGCAGCGGAATTTCTGCCCGTCTGCAGGCGGCCTTAGTCGGTGCTTACCTCAAGCCAGTTCTACACATTGCAGCAACTGCCATAATCTCCAACCTCCTCGGATATGTTCCAGAAAAAGGAGTGGTTATTCCTCCAAATTATCAATATTGGTCATCAATGCACAGCCTGTTCTGCTTGTCCATTTCCATGATATTTGAGAACAATCTACAAAAACTCAAGCCTTGCATTAGTAATTGGTTTATTTTTCACATGCTCAGGTGCAATTTTGTTGTGTGCGATCTAGTGATTTAAAATACAGAGTATTTTCAGGCTGCTCAGTGGTTACTGTTCCCATTTCCTCCCCCATTTGAATCCACGCCAAAATAATATAGCAGGATTCAATGTAGCTACCTTTATGGCTCCGATCTGTAGTATGGCATGAATTGTTAATGGTTTTTTTTATCAACCAATTAAATACATTTAGTCACTGAGGAAAACCAATAACCTAAAACTAAAATTTATTAATTACTATTAAAATCCTAAAGAGGCTTCACTCTCACAAACATAAACATGGACATACACAAATGTATTAATCCCTCTGACTTAATAGATATTCCCTCAGGCTGAGGGGGAAAAAAATGATAGAGTCAAATATCTATGCTATCCCCATATTTTCTATTTATTATATATACATGAATAGATTCTATCTCACAATATCACCCTCATAAAGCAGCCTCAGAGTGTGAGGCTGAGGTGTGAGGGAAGAGGGCCGCTAGTGTAGGTTGGTGGGGTGAGCTAAAGAAAGTAACCTGGAGACTTCTTCCTCTGTCGTTGGTCTGAGTACAGAGAATGAGCAGGATCTAGATGCAGTATTGAAGAGACTAGGGTCGGGGGTAGTCTGGGATTGGGAGGCTATTTCCTGACGGATGTCGTTCATTTTCTATTTGAAGTAAGCAGCCAGCATTTTAGCAGTGAGATCCATCGCTGGGGTCTGCAATTTAGGGCTGAGAAGGGAGTAAGAAGTGTCAAAGAGTCGTTTAGGGTTGTGACCAATAACAGGCAGCACTCAGCTGTCATTCAATGAATGGCTGAGAGCTGCCTGTGATTGGCTGAGCGCTCAGCCAATCAGATACAGCCCTTTCAGGAGGTGGGGATTTTAAATCCCCACCTGCTGAAAAAACTTCAAAGCAGTGCAGGGAGAAGACAGGCTAGACGCGCCTGAGCCCCGGCAGCTATGGAGAGGTGAGTATAATTTTTTACATTTTTAACACATTCTAGGGATGCTTTTCAGGGAAGCATTATATTTAAAGTCCCTCCCCAAAAATCCCTGCACGGCTTGCCAGCAGCCCATTGCTTTCAATGGGACTGCAGAAGTGCCGGTCCCATTGAAAGCAATGGGAGAACATTGCAATTCTCTGCCACAGCTGTGACAGCTGTGGTGGGGGATTCTTTACTCCCCACGGAGATGAAGAAATCCTCTGCCACAGCTGTGACAGCTGTGGCAGGGGATTCTTTACTCCCCGCGGGGAGTCCTCTCAGCACTGTCACAATGTTCAGTGACAAGGGGACTCCCCGTGGGTAATATTTACACGGCAGCGGCGTAAAGGTGAGTATATATATTTTTTTTTTTACACAAACAGGGATGATTTTTCAGGGAAGGGCTTATATTTAAAGCCCTTCCCTGAAAATCACTGCAGAGGTTGCTGGCACCCATTGCTTGCAATAGGGCCGTGGGCAGCAGCTGCAGCCCCATTGAAGGCAATGGGCACGAACCTGCATTCACGTGTGTTTGTGCACGTACGTGGGTGCGCACTTTTGTGCACAACTATGTACGGCACACAAACACGCTCGTGTGAAAGCACCCTAAAATGTCTAAAAATTATTTAAAAATATTTACTAACCTCTCTGCAGCTGCCGGGGCTTAGGCGCATCTATCTGGGTCTTCTCCTGAACTGCTATGAAGAGCTTTCAGCAGGCGGGGATTTTAAATTCCCTGCCTGCTGAAAGGGCTGCTTCTTATTGGCTGAGCACTGTGGCCAATCAGAGTCTGCTCTCAGCTGTCATTCAAGAGATGAGTGCTTTCTGTGATTGGTCACAGTACCCAGCCAATTAGAGGCAGGCCTTTCAGCAGGCAGGGATTTTAAATCCCCGCCCGCTGAAAGCTCTTCATAGCAGTCCAGGAGAAGACCTAGATAGACGTGCCTGAGCCCCGGCAGCTGCAGAGGTGAATATACACTACCGTTCAAAAGTTTGGGGTCACATTGAAATGTCCTTATTTTTGAAGGAAAAGCACTGTACTTTTCAATGAAGATGAATTTAAACTAGTCCTAACTTTAAACAAATGCACTCTATACATTGCTAATGTGGTAAATGACTATTCTAGCTGCAAATGCCTGTTTTTTTGTGCAAAATCTACAAAGGTGAATAGAGGCCCATTTCCAGCAACTATCACTCCAGTGTTCTAATGGTACAATGTGTTTGCTCATTGGCTCAGAAGGCTAATTGATGATTAGAAAACCCTTGTGCAATCATGTTCACACATCTGAAAACAGTCTAGCTCGTTACAGAAGCTACAAAACTGACCTTCCTGTGAGCAGATTGAGTTTCTGGAGCATCACATTTGTGGGGTCAATTAAACGCTCAAAATGGCCAGAAAAAGAGAACTTTCATCTGAAACTCGACAGTCTATTCTTGTTCTTAGAAATGAAGGCTATTCCATGCGAGAAATTGCTAAGAAATTGAAGATTTCCTACAACGGTGTGTACTACTCCCTTCAGAGGACAGCACAAACAGGCTCTAACCAGAGTAGAAAAAGAAGTGGGAGGCCGCGTTGCACAACTAAGCAAGAAGATAAGCACATTAGAGTCTCTAGTTTGAGAAACAGACGCCTCACAGGTACCCAACTGGCATCTTCATTAAATAGTACCCGCAAAACACCAGTGTCAACATCTACAGTGAAGAGGCGGCTGCGGGATTTTGGGCTTCAGGGCAGAGTGGCAAAGAAAAAGCCATATCTGAGACTGGCCAATAAAAGAAAAAGATTAAGATGGGCAAAAGAACACAGACATTGGACAGAGGAAGACTGGAAAAAAGTGTTGTGGACGGATGAATCCAAGTTTCAGGTGTTTGGATCACAAAGAAGAACGTTTATGAGACGCAGAACAAATGAAAAGATGCTGGAAGAATGCCTGACGCCATCTGTTAAGCATGGTGGAGGTAATGTGATGGTCTGGGGTTGCTTTGGTGCTGGTAAGGTGGGAGATTTGTACAGGGTAAAAGGGATTCTGAATAAGGAATGCCATCACTCCATTTTGCAACGCCATGCCATACCCAGTGGACAGCGCTTGATTGGAACCAATTTCATCCTACAACAGGACAGTGACCCTAAACACACCTCCAAATTGTGCAAGAACTATTTACAGCAGAAGCAGGCAGCTGGTATTCTATCGGTAATGGAGTGGCCAGCACAGTCACCAGATCTGAACCCCATTGAGCTGTTGTGGGAGCAGCTTGACCGTATGGTACGCCAGAAGTGCCCATCCAACCAATCCAACTTGTGGGAGATGCTTCTAGAAGCGTGGGGTGCAATTTCACAAGCTTACCTCAACAAATTAACAGCTAGAATGTCAAAGGTGTGCAATGCTGTAATTGCTGCAAAAGGAGGATTCTTTGACGAAAGCAAAGTTTGATGTAAAAACTATGTTATTTCAAATACAAATCATTATTTCTAACCTTGTCAATGTCTTGACTCTATTTTCTATTCATTTCACAACGCATGGTGGTGAATAAGTGTGACTTTTCATGGAAAACACAAAATTGTTTGGGTGACCCCAAACTTTTGAACGGTAGTGTATATATTTTTTTATTTTTTACACATATTATGATTTTTATGGAAGGGCTTATATTTAACTCCTTTCCTCCATATGACGTTAGGGTACGTCATGACAGTGGAGTACTTCCCGCAACTGGACGTACCCTTATGTCATGTGGAAAGCTGGAGATCAGAAGAGATCCCGCGCTATCCGGTAGCAGGAGCCAGTTTTCACTGATAGCTGGACTCCCGCTGCGCTCCCTCTGTGAGAGCTCTCAGAGAGCCCGGCTAGTTGCCATGGTAACAGGATGCCACCTACAGGCGTCCTGTATTACCATTGCCTATGATCGCTGTAATAAGCAATAAGGCATTGCAAGAGAGAAGTCCTGCAATGCCTTATCATAGTGATCATAGGTGCTATGGTGTAAGTCCCCCAGAGGGACACAATGGTGTAAAAAAAAAAAAGAACAAAATAATGTTTGAAAAATAAAAATGTAAAAAAAAACTACTTTTTTTGGTCTTTTCTCATATTAGCATAAAAAATTTTTAAAAATCCCACATATTTGGTATTGTCAGGTTCATATTGACACGTACAACAAGTTGAGCATGCTTTTTATCCTGCACGGCAAAAAGTGTTAAAAAAAAATGCTAATTTTCAGCATTTTGCCTCCCAAAGAAACGCAATAAAAGTGATCAAAAACACTGTATGTATTCCAAAATGGTACCAGTAAACACTACAGCTTGTCTTGCAAAAAAATAAGCCCTCGCAAAGCTCAGTCCAAGGGAAAATAAAAAAGTTATAGGACTTTGAATGCAGTGATTAAGAAAAAAAAAAAGATTTCCAAAAAAGGGTTTTTATTGCAGAAAAGTGGAAAAACCTAAAAAAAAAAATATAAGAATTTAGGTATACTTGTAATCGTACTGGCCCACAGAAAAAATGTATTGTGTCATTTATGCTGCATAATTAACGCTTAAAAAAAACAAACAAAAACTATGGCAGAATTGATGCATTTTTTCACCCTGCGATCTTTAAAAAAAAAAAAAGGTTTACAATATAGTCTATGTACCCAAAAATGGCATTGATAAAAACTACAATTCGCCACGCAAAAAAACAGCCCTTATACGGCCGCATCGATAAAAAAATAAAAAAAATTGTGGCATTTGAAAAATGGAGATTAAAATTTGTCAAAAATCGTTGTGTCCTTAAGCCCAAAATAGGCCATGTCCTTAAGGGGTTAAAGCCCTCCCCTGAAAATCACTACAGGGTGTGTCAGCAGCCCATTGCTTTCAATGGAGCCAGCTGTAGTGCCTGCTCCATTGAATTCAATGGGGGAACATCGCGATCCTCCGCCACAGCTGTCACAGCTGTGCCAGAGGATCGCGATCTTCACTTTATGTTCTAAATGGGGTCGGAGCTGCTACCGCCGGCCCCATTAAGCACAATTTGAAACCCCTGGATGTGACAGCATCCAGGGGTTTCACATCCAAAAAGACGGATGCAGCAGTTACCTGTGTTTTAAAATCCGCTACCCTATATTTATCGCTGCACATGTTTTGTGCACAGGTAAATATCGGGCATATGACTGCTGGTTCTATATAGATGCGAATTGCAAATTCAGGTAACATACGCACATAAAAACGCCTGTCTGACTGAGCCCTTAGGCCTCGGTCACACGGGCGTTTTTTCCCGCGATTTGTGGATCACATGACGGATGCGCATCCACAAATTGCGTGACCGGGTACCGAAAAATCGCCCGAGAAAACTGCTCCTAGCCGCTTTTCATTAGAAACGGGCCGGAGCTGTCCAGCGCACTGAATTCAATGGAGCCGGCAATACAACCGCTCTATTGAAAGCAATGGGCTGCGGGCGATCTCACAATGAATTTTCGGGAAGGGCTTAAAAATATAAGCCCTTCCCTGAAATTCATTCAGATTCATCCAAATTCATCCGGCTGTATTGCCGGCTCCATTGAATTCAATGGGCAAACATCATTCTTCTCTGCCACAGCTGTTACAGCTGTGGCAGAGGAGAATGATTTGTCTAGTACCCTGTTTCCCTGAAAATAAGACATCCCCTGAAAATAAGACATAGCATTATTTTCCAGAATTTTTGAGGATGCAAAATGATTTTTCAGGCTTTTTGAGGATGCTTGAAATATAAGCCCCACTCCAAAATTAAGCCCTGCTAACAGTTAATTAAACAAGTCAGTTTAAATAGTGTCCAGGCAGCTATACATGTAAAAAAGTTAAACCTTTTTGAATAAAAATTAATATAAGACACTGTCTTATTTTCGGGGAAACACGGTATATGTTCTCAATGGGGTCGGCACTGCTGCCGCCGGCCCCATTGAGCGCATATAGAGAAGAGAACAGGAATCGCAGATCGCAGATTGGTACGATCTGCGATTTCTGTTCTATAATTTATCGGACGAGCGCATAAAAAGCGCTCATGTGTCCGATACCATTGCAAAGCAATGGTTCTCTAAGATCGCATGTGCAGGCGCAGGTTGCACGGAAAATCGCCCGTGTGACCGAGGCCTTAGAGTGCATGTGTCTTTTTGGTAACTTTTGAATTGCGTCTTTTGTGAGCTGGGATGTACAACTTTAACGTGACTCTGACATTGTTTTTGTTTCCATAACCCCATGACCATGCAGTATAAATTGTATATTATGGCCACAGAAAGTTAATTTTTTTTAGATTTCACGTTTTAAAAACAGTATAGCAAAAAAGCTATATAAATTTGGCATTGCTGTAATTGCACTGACCCACAGAATAAAGTCAATATGTTATTCTTGCTGCGTTCGCAGTAAAATCAACCCCCCAATAAAAAAATGGCACAATTGTTTTTTCTTTTCCATTTAACCTACTATTATATAGTACATTAAATAGTACCATTGAGAACTACAACTTGTCCACCCAAAAACAAGGCTTAAGATGGCTGTGTTGATGGAAATGTAAAGAAGTTATAAGGTTTTGAAAGCAGGTTAGAACAACAAAGATAAAATAATGAAAAATAGCTTGGGTGTGAAGGAGTTAAGAAATAACAATGACATTTACTTAAAATTTTCTCCGGCACATTTGTATCCCATTATGGTCGGCTGAACAAGAACAGATTTGTATTGCGATTTAAAAGCGTGCTATTTCAAAGCGCTTTTTCCTGCACACTCACAGAATTGAATTGCGGTTTTCGCGAGTGGAGGAAAAATCACGACATGCTCTATTTTTGTGTAGATTCTGCACTGATGGCTTCCATTGAAGTCAATTCAAGCTATCCAACCTGTGGCCCTTCTACAATTGACATTGTGGAAAGATTGCAGATTTCATGTCATCGCCTAGCGTCGGCGCAGGGGAAATTTTTTGGAAAAACTCGCCTATACTGCGCATTTCTGATGGCGAGCTGTTCAGACCATCCACAGTTCAGAATTTACACACAGGACCGGGTGGGCCCAGCGTCGGATTCCGCTGTGGGCTGCGACCTGTTCATGTGTAGGCGGCCTGAGGTTGCTCAGAAAAGTAATAGATATGGTTTATATATAACGTTTAATAGATGAGGTCTAATGAGGTTTAAAAATCATCGCTAAGGTTTAAGACTGCACATGTTAGTATTTTCTGTAGGGTAGTGTTGTTGAGTGCTTATGTGACATCTAATAAATGATCATTAATACCAACATATTCTGGTTAATAACTTGTTATACAATATTAAACCATATATTGAATTATATGACCCCTCAATACTAAAATATATTCTTGTGTAAAGCTAAAAACTTCTAGTTGCTTTCTTTTATAAGTATCCACACAATGCAGTATTTTCTCCTCAGACGGAATGATCTAAATGTTTAGATCCCATACTCAGCCAGCTGAGACAATCTGCATTGTCTGTTCACTTGCCCTCTTGTCTTACATAGAAATTGCGGACCTGAGCTGCAGCTCTTGAAAGTATCCTGGAATGTATTATTGTACAATATTAAGGGGGCCTCTTCTGAGATTTTAGGAGAGCGCTACAAATAGCCAAGGCACCTCCTTGAGCAAAGCGTACAAAATAATCACCAGCTAGAGGGCCTACTGCATAAAGGCCTTTCTCCTGAAGACCATCGTATATAAATAGGCTAAGCTCGAGATCTTGTCCTTGGATACTGAGCCATGAGGGTCTGTTATATGTGCTTGTAGGCAGTACGACATTCTCACCATATAGACAGAAGTTCTGATTGGGCTCAATTTCATTTTCGATGAATCCACTAACTCAAAATAAGTAGAAAGGTGAAAAAAACAAAAATAGGAGTGGAGCTACCTGAAAAGGTGAGTGATTTGGAAAAATTATAGGCAGAGGAACGTGCGGAAGATGCGATTCTTCTCTCTCGTTAAGATAGTGGGTTATGGAAAAGACCTAGGTGTCTGGGTGCAGCCACCCCAATGATAGTTGCACTGACAGGTGAAAAAAATGTAATGGGTGTAGGCGCAGCTGACCGAAATATAAAGTTCAGTACAATAAAGAAAGTAAGCTCAGCTTCTTAGTTTTGTTTTATAAACCAGCATAAAAAGACGCGTTTTGGGGCAACACCCCTTCCTCAGTTATAGCTGGGGATACACCTTGTGTTGGCTATTGGAATGTGCATGGCAGAGAGGGAGAGCTACAACTGAGGAAGGGCTGTTGCCCCGAAACACGCCTTTTTCTGCTGGTTTAAAATAAAACAGAGAAGCTAAGCTTTCTGTATTGTAGTTTACTTTATATTTCGGTCAGCTGCCACTACACCCATCATATTTTTTCTTCACTAATCTAACTCAAAGTAACACATGATGTTCACGATGGCCAATGGTGCACTATAGTCTGCCAAAGTTGTGATGTGGCCAGTGGGAACTTTCAGCAGACCACAGCCAAAATTGCAAGTGTATGGCATAAATGGCCAAATCCAATTATATATATTTGGTGTAATTTAATAAATAGTTATACTTAACTGACCTTAGCTTGATACTGTCAAAGCTGATACTGGCATGGATATCAACCAACTGAAAAGAAAAAAAAGAAGAAAAAAAAAAAATCGAAAAGCAGGGATCTCAGCTTTAGGGCGAGCACCCACTGGCGTTTGCGTTTTCCGCGGGGAAAAAACGCAGCGTTTGCCGCATTTCCCGTGATTTTTCAGCGCGTTTTTCGCTGCGTATTCGCGGCTTTTCCATTAATTTCCATTGACTTTCATGGGTGCATTAGGAGAAAAATAAGGACACATATGCAACTGACAGTTCCTATGTTAAAAACGCAAACGCAACGCAAAAAAAACGCCAGTGGACAGGAACACATGTTATCTCTATGCCTGTGCAGGAAAAACGCAAAACGCAAAACGCAGGTAAAAAAACGCCAGTGGGTGCTCGCCCTTAGGGTCACTGAGGTTGTGAACGACTAAACAGCTAACAACAACAACAACAACTGACCTTACAGGGTTATGTGACCAATACAGCAGTCACAGGAGCCTGTGGCAGAACATGCAACCAGAAGTGAAGACCAGGGGGCAACCGGCCATGCAAGCAACAGGGTCAGGTGTAATGCGGAAGGGGCGCTTTAGACGTGGCTACATGGAGAGTTTTGTAGCTTGACCTTCCAATTTTAACTATTTAGCTTCAGCAGCAGTACCGGGAATACTGTGAGTTGCATAAAGCTGAGTGTTCCCCTGTTAGCTACAGCCATCATTCAATAGTTAGAATTGAGAAATATATGGGAAGGGGGGGTTGATGAAGGTAGCTGTATAGCTGTTAGCTATACATAAATTTGGCCAAAAGCAATATTTTTATACATGGTCAGCTTAAAGTCGAACATTTTTTTTAGAATATGCTATCAAATTCACTTTTACAGATGTGTTCTTCCTTATCTTGTCTCTAAATCCAACATGTCCTGAAATGTCAGCTGTGTGAGATGTTAAACTAGTAACAAAAAAAAAAAAGATAGTGTCCACGTCCAATGGATGCCTTTTCTTTAATTATCCTTAAACAGAACCCATTATTTTGCAATGTCTATCGAATTTATTCACTGCTCAGAATGGGAAAATGGAAATAGTTTCTATTGTGAATGCACAAGAATAAGACTGCAAGCAATTTCATTGTGATTTTGCAAATAGGCAATTACCAATCATTAAAACTTTTCAGAATTATTCAGAGTAGATGAACCATTAACACCTTAATATAGCAGGCTGCATAATATTTGATAATATTGTCAGTGACATAACTGTATAGGCAGCTGTGGATGACATTGTTATTCCCATGCAAGCTATGTACAGTATGAATAACTGAGATAAATAGGGGTGATTAGAGGGTCTGGAGGCAGTGTGTTAATGTTACAGCAATTACCTACTTCAGATTGCATCTGCCAAATTGTAAAGCGGAATCTTTTCTAACTTCAACCCAATGAACAGAGGCTATATAGGTGACTAAAGATGTATTTACACAGGCTATTCTCATTGTAGTGTCTTCAGTGGACAGATACAATATACATTTTCTAATATTCTCTACAAAATAAGACCAAATTTCAAAATCTTTAGTAATCATGTATGGACATATTTGATATCTTACCTCTTTTTTATCCTCAAAAAATCTTTTAAAGATAAATTGGGGAGCCCCATTCAGTTCCCACGGCTAAGTTATCATCGATCCCTCAATGCCCTGAAAAACATAATGTAATGCTTGTTATGTGTCTGTTTCAAATACATTACTCCATAGGTGGTCATGAATGTCGTTATAGGGGTGCAGAGACAGCAGTTGTATCTGGACCCAAAGATTCACTGTGCCAAATAGAAAGATAGCAGTACTATAAATGGCAGGTGGGCACCCTGTCACACATTTTGCGTTGGGGCTCAGAAGTTCCAATTTATGACTTGGTCGCTGTCTGGGGTGACCAGGTATTATATAATATTGATGTTATTCTATGTAAATGCAAATTAGTTAGATAAAGGATTAAAATAGATGGATATCATTGACATCAAAGCCACCATGGCCTGGTTGTTTTTATAGCCAGTATCCCCACTTCTAATCCTAGATATGAAGTGGTCTTCCATAGGGTATACATACATTCCCTGTGCCTCCAAATCGTCCTCACCCAATCACATGTGAGGAATAGCCCTTCTGTGTTCTAGAGTCCACTGTAGTAGAGAATCCACATCTCCCACATAGTCAGTGTATGGCCTGAGCAACGTATCAAACAACAGAGCAGCTGGTCTTGTGGAGTGACATTCTAAGCCCTCGGATAAATACTCCATGTTCTGAAATGGTAAAAAAGGATACATAAACTATGATGCCAACAGAACACCAGTTGAAAACAAGCTGATCATTGTGCAGTTTCACCTCATTCAACTCAACATGTTCAAAAATTATTGTGATTAGTTTATGGAGGACAAGCCATCAGTCTGTTTTACCAATGGGGGTACTCCTATAGACTAGCATTACCAGGGGCCATGATGCTTCATTGAGTGCTGTTAGGCCCCTTTGAGAGGTGACCATAAAAATGCCTACTGAAAAAAGCCCATGGTTGTGAATGCCCATAGCAAAATGGCCCACATGGAAATTTGTCTACACAGAAAATTAATTGCCCACAGGGACAAAATAACAGTTTATTAAAGGTCTAACAACAACAATAACCCCAGTTCAAATAATCATTGCACACATGAAGACATAGTTCTTTACTGCAAATTAGCCAGTCTCCTTAAGAATTTAAGTTTATTTTCTACCTGCTGATAGTCCTGTACAGAAGTGGCAACCATGTGATACAGTGACTTGTAATTACTCTACTTTGTATCTCAAGGTAACCTGACTGTGCATTAGCCAATGTTAGTTTGTGGCAAGCCGGGTCCCTCTGCAATCCATAAAACAGAAACCACATGCTGGGATAACTGCAGTGGAATAGGGAATTAAGTGCATTGTGAAGTCCCTGACAACAGTTTGTAGTTTTTGGTGACTGTTCCAAGGATGCATCATGGTGATTATTACACTACTAATACCGACCTGTCAGTCTGTGTGTGAGTGAATTTGTGAGTGACTTACATGCTCCGCCCCTGATCACATGATGGTGACATCATCAAAGGTCCTTTATCTCCAGTGAGGGACTTACATGCTCCGCCCCTGTTCACATGATGGTGACATCCTCACAGGTCCTCTACGTACACCGCTGCTGTCTGCCTAGGTGTTCGTTAGTATTCCATAGCAACTGAAGCCGCAGGGGGTTTATAGTCTGTCCGTAATCTGCACAAGGATGCAGGACCTTTGATGACATTACTGCCATGTGATAAGGGGAGGGGCATGTAAGTCATTTGCTCGAGATGAGCATCACCATCATGTGATCAGGGGCAGAGCATGACTGTGACATCATCACAGGTTCTTCATCTTCAGTGCTGTGCTGCCTTTGATCCCTGTTGTATGGGCTGAACAATGTATGTAGTAGTGCTGTGTGTGTGACGTGCATGCAGCACAGCTGTGTGGCGCATTGCACCACCAGAAACACTGGTACTATAATTTCCTAATAATTACTGCTATACTCTTATAGGAAACTATGGATCATTACCAGCTATACCCTTAATATATATAGAAGGACAATGGCTGATGTTCCTCTGGGCATTGATGGCTGGCTCCCACCACATGAGTGCAGATAATGTAGTAAATGTTCTCTGCAGTCCTATGTGATACACACAGTGATAATTCTGTGAGCTCAGATAATGTAGTAGATGTGACCTGCAAGGAGTGGTCTAAAGCATGGAAGTAGTATAAACTTTTCCATCATACTTTGTTTATTTTGCACTTCTGGTTTTGAGTTGCAAATACTAATGCAAAATACTAATCTAAATATCGCCATGTGAAAGTGGGTTTAGGAGAAAACATGTACATGCAAGAAATTGCAGTCATAGCAACTGCCCTGTGAATCCATCTGCATGTAGAAGGTTGCAATTAATGGGCAATTGGAGCCAAGACCATATTAAGTTTTTGACATTTCAGCTCTAAAACCTGCAGAATTGTAATGAAGCTCTGGAATATAGCTTAGACTGTAACTCTGCAAATACTTAGTATCAATACTAGACAATGTAGTGGCCCAGCGGGTCCTACAGAACACTCACAGCAACACCTGTTCTGTCTCACCTGTCTATGTGCTGTCCTTGGACATAGAAGGTGCCATTTGTAGGAGAGACCCTGTTTCTCCCCTTCCTCTCCTAAGCCTAGAGCTTAGTCCTGATGTCAGATGGTGCCCTATTGGCTGATAGTCCGCTTCAAACTAACTGGTGCAGAGTCCAAGGGTGGGAAAACAACAACACTAGTCCCTATGCAGAGTGGGAGGAGTAGAGAAAGTGCGGGAAGGAGAAGAGGAGATATGAGGAGGAGGCAGTGAGCAGTTAGGGAGATGCAGCCAGGAGTGAGAGTGGTGGTTGTCGTCAGGCGTTGGAGGAGAGAGGTTGTGTCAGAGAGGAGGAGGTACTGGTGCAAGAGAGAGAGCAGTATAAACACATTCCCAAGGTTGAGCAAAGTCTCATTCTGCTCCCTTGGTGAGCCACAGCAGAGAGGAGGGGGATCTTTCCGAGGTCGGTCTTCAACTAAAATAGTGAGTCTAAAACTACCCGGTAAACTCAAAGCCATGACTAGTCTAGTGACCACCTTACAATGCTTCATCTACACTTTGTTAAACCTTAATCATCCCTTCAGCTAGAGCAACTAGTGGGGAAATTGTCTTGCAAAGCAGTTTCAGAGAAAGGAAAGGAGAGAGCGTTAAAGTCAGTTCTTATTCAAGTCAATATTGCTATATTCTTCATCGTGTTCAATTCACTGCATATTGCTTTATCTACCTGCACCATTACCAAGTGCTGCATTGGAGATTCTGTATTGTTAACTGTTACAGATATAATCTTAGTAAATCTCAGTACTCCCAGATTACTACCACAAGCTAGCGGATTCGTCTCAACAAATTAATCAGCATTCCATCCCAAGACTCAGTTAGATTACTGGCGTCACGAGTAACAAAACAGGCCTTCCTGTTAAGCGTACCACGGTACGTTCTTTGGGCCATTGCACAACCTCTGAGCAGAGCACCCTTAGCGCCACTGTCGGGAGGGACCACAGAGCCACCTGTTACAACCCTTCTGCAAACCCCGTGGTCGCCCTCACTTTGGCGTGCTCGGCTCGGCCGTTGCACTAAGTTCAGCAAAGTTACTTATTAGAGATGAGCGAGCACCAAAATGCTCGGGTGCTCGTTACTCGAGTCAAACTTTTTGCGATGCTTGGAGGTTCGTTTCGAGTAACGAACCCCATTGAAGTCAATGGCCGACCCGAGCATTTTTGTATATCGCTGATGCTCGCTAAGGTTTTCATTTGTGAAAACTGCAAAACCCAAGAAAGTGCTGGAACGACACAGAAACGGATAGGGCAGGCGAGGGGCAACATGCTGGGCTGCATTTCAGGTTACCAGGTCCCACTATTCAGCCACAATAGCGGCAAGAGTGGGCCCCCCCCCCCCTACCAATTTTTACTTCGGACAAACCCTCATTAGCAAGGCACACCTTAGCTAAGCACCACACTACCTCCAACAAAGCACAAGCACTGCCTGCGGGACACACCCCTGCCTCTTCTCTTGGGTTACATGCTGCCCAACCCCCCTGCACGACCAAGTGTCCACAGCGCACACCAAAGTGTCCCTGCGCAGCCTTCAGCTGGCCTCATAGCCACACCCACCTCATGTCTATTTATAAGTGCGTCTGCCATGAGGAGGAACCGCAGGCACACACTGCAGAGGGTTGGCAGGGCCGGGCTGCGACCCTCTTTAAAAGGGGCGGGGCGATAGCCCACAATGCTGTACAGAAGCAATGAGAACTCTAATCCTGTGCCACCTCCATCAGGAGCTGCAAACGTGGGCATAGCAATGGGGAATCCATGTGCTACACAGTATTCATTCTGTCAAGGTGTCGCATAGCTCAATCCACACTGCAAGGGGAAAGCCGTCAGCGCTCTGCCCTCTACCTAAGTCAGTCAGTGTCTTTGTGCCAGACAGGTCAAACACCGCAATGGGAACTAAGTTTGCACCAACAGCATAGGGGGGTCCTAGGAAGCCCAAGACATGAACCAAAAATTGATCTGAGCAGCCAAACATGGCAGACTTGCACCGCGCCCACGACATAGGCCTCGGCCCACAGCTTCAGCAATCCTAGGCAGGAAGCGGACTTTCACTGCACCAAGGACATAGGCCTCTGCACAAACCCTCAGCAATCACGTGCCTACAGCGGACTCCTATGCTAGCGTAGCTGTGCATATCTCATTAGCGCTGTATTGCTCCTGTAGTTTGTCCCAATGCAGTGCCCCGGATAGTAGAGCTAACGTCAGATTAAATACAGGTGGGCTTCGGCCCACACTGCATGCCCCAGTCAGACTGGGGTTTTTTATAAGTAGACACAGGCAGGTACAACTCCGTGTGGACCGACAGCATGGGTGGGTCCCAGGAAGCCACCGGCGTTACATAAATAAATCCCATTGCAGTGCCCAGCACAGCTGAGGTGATGTGAGGTTTAATGCAGGTGGGCTTCGGCCCACACTGCATGCCCCAGTCAGACTGGGGTTCTTTATAAGTAGACACCTGCAGTTACAACTCCGTGTGGACGGACAGCATAGGTGGGTCCCAGGAAGCCATCGGTGGTACATAAATATATCCCATTGCATTGCCCAGCACAGCTGAGGTTACGTCCGATGAAATGCAGGTGGGCTTCAGCCCACACTGCATGCCCCAGTCTGACCGGGGTTTTTAATACATAGACACAGGCAGGTACAACTCACTAATGTGAAGTCCGTGTGGACCGACAGCATGGGTGGCTCTCTGGAACCCACCGGCGGTACATAAATAAATCGCATTGCAGTGCCCAGCACAGCTGAGGTAACGTCAGTTTTAATACAGGTGGGCTTCGGTCCACACTGCATGCCCCAGTCAGACTGTGGTTCTTTATAAGTAGACACATGCAGTTACAACTCCGTGTGGACCGACAGCATAGGTGGGTCCCAGGAAGCCACCGGTGTTACATAAATAAATCCCATTGCAGTGCCCAGCACAGCTGAGGTAACGTCAGGTTTAATGCAGGTGGGCTTCGGCCCACACTGCATGCCCCAGTCAGACTGGGGTTCTTTATAAGTAGACACATGCAGTTACAACTCCGTGTGGACCCACAGCATGGGTGGCTCCCTGGAACCCACCGGCAGTACATAAAAAAATCCCATTGCAGTGCCCTGCTCAGCAGAGCTAACGTCACATACAATACAGGTGTGCTTTGGCCCACAGTGCATGCCCCAGTCAGACTGGTAATATGTACCTTAACAGTAACCGCGTTGGTGGGAATGTGGTGGCGACTGCAGGCCTAGTAGCGCGGTTTTATTTAGTTGGTTTTCGGAATGTGCCCAGGATTAAGTGGGCCTTGGCGGGGGGATGGTGTCTCTCTTGTTGTGTCGGTAAAGGTGAAATTCTTGGACTGCCACCAGACGGCCCAATGCAAAGGTATTTGCCAAGAATGTTTTCATTGTTAGAGGAGGAGGGGGATGTTTTTGAGGCACTACGTGTCCTCTCCACGTGTCCGTGGTTATATGCACCTTAACAGTAACCGTGTTGGTGGGAAATGGCCTCGCCACCATCATGTCTTTTGGAAGCCTCCGTTTCCACACCCCAGTGACATAGCATTAGCAGCGGTATAGGCAGAGCCCAGAATTAGTAACATTTCAGCGGTAGCATAAGGGACAGGCCCCAGTAACATATCACTAGCAGGATTATAGGGGGAGCACAGTATTAGTTCCATTTCAGTAGTAGTAGCAGTCCAGACAGTCCTCAGTAACAATTCCGAAGCAGCAGTATAGGGGGAGCACAGTCTTAGTTCCATTTCAGTAGTAGTAGCAGTCAAGACAGGCCCCAGTAACACTTCTGAAGCAGCAGTATAGGGGGAGCACAGTAATAGTTCCATTTCAGTAATAGTAGCAGTCAAGACAGGCCACAGTAACAATTCCGAAGCAGCAGTATAGGGGGAGCACAGTATTAGTTCTATTTCAATAGTAGTAGCAGTCAAGACAGGCCACAGTAACATTCCCGTTGAAGCAGTTTAGGGAGATAACAGTCTCTTTCACATTTCAGTAGTTGCAGTATAGACAAGGCCCCAGTTACATTTATGTACCAAAAGTGTAGGCCAACCCCACACACCTTGCTGTAGCATGAGTGCAGGCGAAGCCCATAAAAATTACTAGGATTACACTGTAGGCGATGGCCCCAAAAAATTGGTGTACCAACAGTACTAATGTACCTCAGAAAAATTGCCCATGCCCAACCAAGAGGGCAGGTGAAACCCATTAATCGCTTTGGTTAATGTGGCTTAATTTGTAACTAGGCCTGGAGGCAGCCCAGTTAAAATAAAAATTGGTTCAGGTGCAAGTTTCAACGCGTTAATGAGAATTGAAACGTATAAACATTGTTTACAAAAAGTCATATGACTGAGCCTTGTGGGCCTAAGAAAAATTGCCCGTTCGGCGTGATTACGTGAGGTTTCAGGAGGAGGAGCAGGAGGAGGAGGATGAATATAATACACAGATTGATGAAGCTAAAAGGTCCCAGTTTTTGATGGTGATAGAGAACGATGCTTCCATCTGCGGGTGCAGCCTACGTATTGTTTAGGTACCGCTGCTGTGCGCTGGTGGAGAAGAGAAGTCTGTCGGCACTGTCAGTTGACAGGCGGGTACACTTATCCGTGATGATTCCCCCAGCCGCACTAAACACCCTCTCTGACAAGACGCTAGCCGCAGGACAAGCAAGCACCTCCAGGGCATACAGAGCGAGTTCAGGCCACGTGTCCAGCTTCGACACCCAGTAGTTGTAGGGAGCAGAGGAGTCACGGAGGACGGTCGAGTGATCGGCTACGTACTCCCTCACCATCCTTTTACAGTGCTCCCGCCGACTCAGCCTTGACTGGGGAGCGGTGACACAGTCTTGCTGGGGAGCCATAAAGCTGGCAAAGGCCTTGGAGAGTGTTCACCTGCCTGCGCTGTACATGCTGCTTGATCTCCGCGCCTCCCCTGCTACCTGGCCCTCGGAACTGCGCCTTCTGCCACTAGCGCTGTCGGATGGGAATTTTACCATCAGTTTGTCCGCCAGGGTCCTGTGGTATAGCATCACTCTCGAACCCCTTTCCTCTTCAGGTATGAGAGTGGAAAGGTTCTCTTTATACCGTGGGTCAAGCAGTGTGTACACCCAGTAATCCGTAGTGGCCAGAATGCGTGTAACGGCATCCTAACATGAAGTCAGCCATGTGTGCCAGGGTACCTGTACGCAACACATGGCTGTCCTCACTAGGAAGATCACTTTCAGGATCCTCCTCCTCCTCCTCAGGCCATACACGCTGAAAGGATGACAGGCAAGCAGCATGGGTACCCTCAGCAGTGGGCCAAGCTGTCTCTTCCCCCTCCTCCTCATGCTCCTCCCCCTCCTCCTCCTCATGCTCCTCCCCCTCCTCCTCCTCATGCTCCTCCCCCTCCTCCTCCTCATGCTCCTCAACGCGCTGAGATATAGACATGAGGGTGCTCTGACTATCCAGCGACATACTGTCTTCCCCCGCTCCGTTTCCGAGCGCAAAGCGTCTGCCTTTATGCTTTGCAGGGAACTTCTCAAGAGGCATAAAAGAGGAATGGTGACGCTAATGATTGCAGCATTGCCGCTCACCATCTGGGTAGACTCCTCAAAGTTTCCAAGGACCTGGCAGATGTCTGCCAACCAGGCCCACTCTTCTGTAAAGAATTGAGGAGGCTGACTCCCACTACGCTGCCCATGTTGGAGTTGGTATTCCACTATAGCTCTACGCTGCTCATAGAGCCTGGCCAACATGTGGAGCGTAGAGTTCCACCGTGTGCGCACGTCGCACAGCAGTCGGTGCACTGGCAGATTAAACCGATGTTGCAGGGTCCGCAGGGTGGCAGCGTCTGTGTTGGACTTCCGGAAATGTGCACTGAGCCGGCGCACCTTTCCGAGCAGGTCTGACAAGCGTGGGTAGCTTTTCAGAAACCGCTGAACCACCAAATTAAAGACGTGGGCCAGGCATGGCACGTGCGTGAGGCTGCCGAGCTGCAGAGCCGCCACCAGGTTACGGCCGTTGTCACACACGACCATGCCCGGTTGGAGGCTCAGCGGCGAAAGCCAGCGGTCGGTCTGCTCTGTCAGACCCTGCTGCAGTTCGTGGGCCGTGTGCCTCTTCTCTCCTAAGCTGAGTAGTTTCAGCACGGCCTGCTGGCGCTTGCCCACCACTGTGCTGCCACCCCGCGCGACACCGACTGGTGGCGACGTGCTGCTGCTGACACATCTTGATTGCGAGACAGAGGTTGCGTAGGAGGAGGGTGGTTTAGTGGAGGAAGCATACACCGCCGCAGATACCAGCACCGAGCTGGGGCCCGCAATTCTGGGGGTGGGTAGGACGTGAGCGGTCCCAGGCTCTGACTCGGTCCCAGCCTCCACTAAATTCACCCAATGTGCCGTCAGGGAGATATAGTGGCCCTGCCCGCCTGTGCTTGTCCATGTGTCCATTGTTAAGTGGACCTTGGCAGTAACCGCGTTGGTGAGGGCGCATACAATGTTGCGGGAGACGTGGTCGTGCAGGGCTGGGACGGCACATCGGGAAAAGTAGTGGCAACTGGGAACCGAGTAGCGCGGGGCCGCCGCCCTCATGTTTTTGAAAGCCTCTGTTTCCACAAGCCTATACGGCAGCATCTCCAGGCTGATCAATTTGGCTATGTGCACGTTTAACGCTTGAGCATGCGGACGCGTGGCAGCGTACTTGCGCTCAAACAGTTCTGCTAGCGACGGCTGGACGCTGCGCTGAGAGACATTGCTGGATGGGGCCGAGGACAGCGGAGATGAGCGTGTGGGTGCAGGCCGGGAGACGGTCGTGCCTGTGTCCTGAGAGGGGGGTTGGATCTCAGTGGCAGGTTGGGGCACAGGGGGAGAGGCAGTGGTGCAAACCGGAGGCGGTGAACGGCCTTCGTCCCACCTTGTGGGGTGCTTGGCCATCATATGCCTGCGCATGCTGGTGGTGGTGAGGCTGGTGGTGGTGGCTCCCCGGCTGATCTTGGTGCGACAAACCTTGCACACCACAGTTCGTCGGTCGTCTGCACTCTCAGTGAAAAACTGCCACACCTTTGAGCACCTCGGCCTCTGCAGGGTGGCATGGCGCGAGGGGGCGCTTTGTGAAACAGTTGGTGGATTATTCGGTCTGGCCCTGCCTCTACCCCTGGCCACCCCACTGCCTCTTACAACCTGTGCTGCGGCTACAATTGCCTCCCCCTCTGAAGACCGGTCCTCAGTTGGCTTATCACACCAGGTGGGGTCAGTCACCTCATTGTCCAGCGGCTCTTCCTCCGAATCCTCTGTGCGCTCCTCCCTGGGACTTACTGCCCTTACTACTACCTCACTGATAGACAACTGTCTCATCGTCATCGTCCTCCTCACCCACTGAAAGCTCTTGAGACAGTTGCCGAAAGTCCCCAGCCTCATCCCCCGGACCCTGGGAACTTTCCAAAGGTTGGGCATCGGTCACGATAAACTCCTCTGGTGGGAGAGGAACGATTGCTGCCCAATCTGGGCAGGGGCCCGAGAACAGTTCCTGGGAGTCTGCCTGCTCCTCAGAATGTGTCATTTTCATGGAGTGAGGAGGCTGGGAGGAAGGAGGAGCAGCAGCCAGAGGATTCAGAGTTGCAGCTGTGGACAGCCTAGAAGACTGTGTGGTCGATAGATTGCTGGATGCACTTTCTGCCATCCACGACAGGACCTGCTCACACTGCTCATTTTCTAATAAAGGTCTACCCGTGGACCCATTAATTGTGAGATGAATCTGGGGACCCCAGAAACTTGCCTCTCTCCTAATCCCGCAGCAGTCAGCTGCGATACACCTGGACCAGGAGCTCGGCCTGTGCCCACACCCTGACTTGGGCCTCCGCGTCCTCGCCCCCGTCCACATCCTCTAGGCCTACCCCTACCCCTCAGCATGGTGTATTACGAGATTAGCAGAAACAGAACGCTGTAATTAAATGTGCCGCTTATTGGCCTGTGGTTGGAGGCTGACTTCGCATACGTAACGCACTGCAGAGGCAGGCAACAATTATGCGCAAGGCTGGGTATTAATTCAACAACTACTACCCCCAGCAGAGATGCAGTAAACTGAAGGCAGTGACAGGCAGGCCTAATATTGTATTTTTTGGAAGTTTTTGGGAAAAAGCCCACTGCCTTTATAGCAAGTATACCTCTTTCCCTGCCTCACCAGTACTGCCCCTATACTGAGTAAAATGACTGCAGACTGAGGACGCTATGGTCTGCACGCCCGATATACAAAAAAAAAAAATTGTGCAACACTGCTAAAAGCATCCTCAACAGTACGGCACATGGTCAGATGTGGCCCTAAGAAGGACCGTTGGGGTTCTTGAAGACTAAAATAACACCTAACACTCTCCCTATAGCAGCTACAGCAAGACAGCACTTTCCCTGATCTCGGTCAGCATGCATCTGTGGCGAGCCACGGGCGGGGCAGATTTTAATACTCCGGTGTCACCTGATCTCCCCAGCCACTCACTGCAGGGGGGTGGTATAGGGCTGGAATGTCACAGGAGGAAGTTGTAATGCCTTCCCTGTCTTTCTATTGGCCAGAAAAGCGCCCAAATTTCTCAGAGATGAAAGTGAAAGTAACTCGAACATCGCTAGGTGCTCATCTTGAGTAACGAGCATCTCGAACACCCTAATACTCGAACGAGTATCAAGCTCGGACGAGTATGCTCGCTCATCTCTATTACTTATCTTTTTATTGTAGAATATAGGTGTAAACAAAAAAGACGACATATAATAATAAATAATGTAAATATAAGACTCTAATCACATCTTTATTTGGAGGTTCAGGCATAAATGCCTGAAAAATAGTGCACTATTTTTTTCCATTAAATTGATGGACACCATAAGGGAAACCCGATGGAACCCATTATTTTTTTAAGCTTTTCATTGGGTGCTGTTGGAGTTAGGCATATGATAGATCTGGCACACCAATATTTTTGTTTTTCTATTCCTATGATGGAACAGAAGACTTAATAGATATGTGAACAGAGTCTACATATCGCAACAGACTGGATTCTTTGTAGTCTGATAAGTAATGGGAACATTTTAAAATTCCTCCAGCTTCACTGGTAACAAGGAGTTTGGGTGTATAGCTTCTTCTTTCACATATGCTATATAACCAGACAACAGGTATGAGAGGCAAATACTTGATGGACCATTACTGAAAATAAGATAAAATTTTCAGATTAGTTTATAAAAATTCATGAAGTAACACAGATGGCATTTATCCCCAGATCGCAGTAGCAACCATTCTTTATACATGGTTCAACTTACGTAACTTGTCAGATAAAGTACCAACATGTTCTAATGCAGTCTTTAAAGGGGTTTTCCAGGTCTTACAAACAGAAGACCTATCGACATCAATAGCTGATTGGTGGGGGTCTGCTGATGTAGTGACCTAGACCTAGTAGGCGTTTAACCCCTTAGTGACGAAGCCTGTTTGCGCCTTAGTGACGGAGCCAAATTTTGGAAATCTGACATGCGTCGTTCAACGTGGCATAACTCCGTAAAGGCTTTACATATCCCAGTGATTCTGACATTGTTTTTTCGCCACATGTTGTACTTCATTTAGATTGTAAAAAAGAGACCGATATAATTTGTGTATATTTATTAAAAGTACCAATATTGGAAAAATTTTGAAAAAATTGTCATTTTTTCACATTTTCAACCGTAATATCTCAAATATGTCCAAACATACTGTACAAATTTTTGATAAGATATGTATTTCCATCTGTTTACTTTATTCTGAATGCACACTTGAAAAACTTTTGTGTTTTTTTTAACCATTTAGAGGACGTACAAATTTAACATTACTTTTCAGCATTTTCAGGAGCACTTTGTTTTCCTGCACCAAGCCAAGTTTGCAGAGGCTCATAAGTGTCAGAATAATAGATACACCCACAAATGACCCCATTTTAAAAACTACACCCCTTAGTGTATTCACTGAGGGGTGTCATGAGTATTTTGACCCCACCAGTTCTTTTCAGGAATTAGTTCAATTTAGGGGACAAAAAATAAAATTACATATTTTTGCAAATATGTCATTTTAAAGACATATTTTTTTCCTATAGAGCCCATGAAAATGAGGATTTACACACCAAAATGGATACCCCCGTTTCTCCCGTGTTCAGAAACATACCCATTGTGGCCCTAATCTTATGTCTGGATGCATAACGGGAGCCAAAATGAAAGGAGTAGTCGGTGTCTTTCAGAACATAAATTTTGCTTGAAGACGTTTTAGGCCCCATAGCACTTTTGTAGAGCTCTTGAGTGGCCAAAACCAAAGAGAACCCCCACAAGTGACCCCATTTTGAAAACTAGACCCCTTAACGAATTTATCTAGGGGTGTACTGACCATTTTGACCCCACAGTTTTTGAATGAATTTAAGCCAAGCAAAAGGAAAAAATTGTGATTTTCATTTTTTTGTCAATTCTGTCATTTTAAAAACAGCTTTTTTTGTACAGCACACGCATGAATGAAGCCTTTCATCCCAAAATGGATACCCCTGTTTCTCCCGTGTTCAGAGACATACCCATTGTGGCCCTAATCTTATGTCTGGATGCACAATGGGGCCCAAAACGAAAGGAGTAGTCGGGGGCTTTCAGAACAGAAATTTAGCATGAAGGTGATTTAGACCCCATTGCACACTTGTAGAGCCCTTGAGCGGCCAAAACGACAGAGAACCCCCACAAATGATCCCATTTCGAAAACTAGACCCTTATCGAATTAATCTAGGGGTGTACTGTGTATTTTTACCCTACAATTTTTGAATAAATCTAAGCAAAGCAGTAGGAAAAAAAATACAATTTTCATTTTTTTGGCAGTTGTATCAATTTAAAAACTGTTTTTTTGTACAGCACACATAGGAATGAAGACTTTCACCCCAAAATGGATACCCCTGTTTGTCCCGTGTTCAGAACCATACCCCTTGTGGCCCTAATCTACTTAAAGGACGCATGGCTAGGCCTATAATGGAAGGAGCACCCGTTGGATTTTAGGGTACAACGGAATAAATTCCAGGCCCCATTGCCCACTTATAGAGTCATTGAGCGTCCAAAACTATAAAGACCCCCACAAATATCCCCATTTTAAAAACTAGACCCCTTAACGAATTCATCTAGGGGTGTACTGCGTATTTTGACCACACAGTATTTGAATAAATTTCAGCAAAGCAGAAGAAAAAAATTACAATTTTCATTTTTTTGGCAATTTTGTCAATTTAAAAACTTTTTTTTTTGTACAGTTTACATAGGAATGAAGACGTTCACCCCCAAATGGATACCCCCGTTTGTCCCGTGTTCAAAAACATACCCATTGTGGCCCTAATCTACTTACAGGAAACATGGCAAGGCCTGTAATGGAGGGACCACCAGTTGGATTGCAGGGCATAACTGAATAAATTCCAGGCCCCATTGCTCATTTGTACGGAATAAAAATTGACTCCCTAAAATCCCCCCCCCCCCACACCCTTTTCGGCGTTCCCCAAATCTTAGATAAAAGTAATAATGTGAACTGTGTAGTATTTCCAAAGACGGGTAATTATGGAGGCTGGTTGGGATGGGCACATGGGGCAATAAAACCGGGTATCCCCCCTCCTCTCATGCTTTTTGGGAGTCATTTTTTGACCTCAGCGGCGGGGATGGGGTGTAAAAAGTGGCGCTCTGTGAGTCTCCGTAAGCTTGATGAGGTGCGGCGGTCTCACACAGAAGGCGCTCAACAAGGTGCTCCTGGAACTGCATGAAGGCGGGCGTTCCCGGGGCTTCTTGTAAATTGCGTATTACAGGTAGCGGTCTGAATAACGCCGGGCTCACACAGCCGTAGGTGGATCCCGGCTGTGACCCTGCGTACGGCCGCGTAATGTACTGCGCATAACTGCGTACTTACACGGGCGGTCATGCGCAGTACACTTTTTTTTGTTGTTGTTTGTATTTCCCGCACCGTCGCTTAGCGATGACGCGGGTACCCGCAGCCTGTATACAACGTAGTTGCATATGGGCTGCGGGTATATCCATGACCATGGAGCACAATAGGCTCTATGTTGCGGATATCCGCGGTAAAATAGAACCTGCTGCGTTCTCTTTTCTGCGAGTGGAATACACAATTCCAACCCGCTAATGTGAGCGGAATTGTGTAATCCAATGCGATTGATCTGCGTATTACCGCTAATCAAACGCATGCGGAATCCGTAATTCCTATCCGGTCATGTGAGACCGGCCAAAGGTAGATCGCTACCATTTTTTCACGTGACTGGGGACCGCTCAACGAGGCCACCCGTCACTGCTCCAGGCTCTCGGTGACCGTTGGTCGCCGAGAGCAAGGAGATATTAAGTTTCCTGGGCTCCCCGACTCCTGCGCATGTGTCCGGTGTTTTGCTAGCGCTCGCATGCGCAGAATACGGGAAAGTTCACGGAAGAAGATTGCGTCGGGGTGTAAATATGGAGACCTCCGGTAAAAATTTTTATCTCCTCTCACCGATCGCATCAGTGAGGGGAGATGAAGCTTCACCTTTTTTTAACTTTTACGTGATCGCCATTATTCTTTGGATAACAGCGAACACGTGATCAGGAACCGCTCACCACGGCCCCCCGTGAAATCTCCAGGCTCTCGGCTAAGTTTTGTAGCCGGGAGATTTTAAAAAACCACGGCTTTTGCGCATGCGCCTGCCACATTGGTGACGGGCGCGTGCGCAGAAGCTGGGGTGAGGTCCACGGATAAATCCGCGGGCCTTAGGTACGTCATTTCATCCTCCCTCACGGATATGATCCGTGGGGGGAGATGAAACGCAAGCTTTTTTTAACTTTTTAAAACTTTTTTTTTACTTTTTGCACTTTTTTTTTTTTACCTTTTACCCCTTTTTTTATTTATTTTTTTTTCTTTTTGCACTTTTTTTTTACTTTACATGATCACTGTCATCCATTGGATGACAGTGATCATGTCCCTGGTGACATCCCTCTGCTCTTGGCTACACATGGCAGCCAGGAGCAGAGCAATTTTGAATTTCCCGGGGCTCGAGCCCCTCTGTGCACGCGCCCGATGTCAATCATCGGGCGCGCATGCGCAGACGGGGATTTCGGGTCCCGGGACATCGGGACATCGCAGAGGACCGGGGGTGAGTATCTTCACCTCCCCTCATGGATCCGATCCATGAGGGGAGGTGAAACTTTACTTTTGTTTTACTTTTTAAACTTTTTCGCGATCACCGCTATCGCAATGGATAGCGGTGATCGCGGGCCCGGGGACCGCTCACAGTGGTCCCCGGTAACACCTCCTGGTTCCCGGCTACCTTCAGGAGCCGGGAGCCAGGAGATTTTAAATTTGCCGGGGACACCCGGGCTTTTGCGCGTGCGCGTGACGTCATCGTCAGGCGCGCATGCGCAGAAGGCCGCCGGCGGGTCCGGGAGGACCAGATCTCCGGGGGACACCGCCGACAAGCCGTGTGAGTATTTTCAGCTGCCGTGATGGATCCGATCCATCATAGCAGCTGAATTACTACTTTTTAACACTGTTTTCTTTACTTTTTTGCGATCGGCGCTATTCATTTTATAGCGCCGATCGCAATGTCGGGGGGGACTGCCCGCATCCTGGGATGACAGCTCCATGCTGTCGGCTACCTGCGGGCACCGACAGCATGGAGCTGTCACGTCCTCAGGCCAGTGGGCATCAATCCAAAGAGGATGCATAAAACTACGTCCTCTAGGATTAAGGCCCACTTTCTGAGGACGTAGTTTCCCGATGGGGCCGTCGTTAAGGGGTTAAGCAGCGGGGCAAAAATCAGATGGTAGTCACGGAGGCTCTACTGCTTCTCTGGCAAATGGTAAAAATGGTGATCTACTAGGCCTACCTAAGCCAGTGGTAAAAATAATAAATAGGCCTTTGTTATAGCCTGATACCGGCAGAGACGGGTAGGAGAAGAGGTTAGTTTGTTGTGACACCAGCCTGCATATGACACCAGGACCCATTCCATACAGAAATAATAAATATAAAAACTCCTTTAAAGGGATTATCTTATGACTTGACTATCTCTAGTGGTCCTATCAAAGTAACATAGTATGTTAGGCTGAATGAAGACAATGTCCATCTAGTTCAGCGAATAAAGCAGTGGTGCCGCTCCTGCCACACACTTCAGGATGATTCACGGTTCGAGTTGCTGGATGACAGGTAAAACCCGTCATGAGACAACCTCTTCAACTCCCAAACAGTTGCATTAAACTTCAAAAAATACTGCGGAAAATGTCTCCTTTTTCTTGAAAATGTTGAATTTATGTTTTGTATAAATATAATTTGCGTAGAACTTAGTTGCCTTAAGTGCATTGTTAACTCCTTAATGACATATATAATTATAACCTTAAAAAAAGTAAGGGTGAATGCAGACGGCCAGGTCGGATTCCGACTGCGAGATTCTCGCAGCAGGATGCGACCCATGCCCCTGCAGTGACCCATGGTTTACCAGTCCAGCGTCTTCACTCTGCTCTATTGATGTGCCGGCTGGCGCACAGCTGCACATCTGCAGTACAGATCGGCGCATCAGCAGTTATGTGGCAATGCGAGACTCTGCGGGGCTCGCATTGAAATAGGAGATGCCCCACTTTTGTTATCACGCAAATTTTCTGCGATCAAAATCGCAGCTGCCTGCATAGGACTGCATAAACCAATGCAATCCTATGGCAGCGTGCAACGGCAGAAATTCTGCGTGAAATTTTGTTGCATGAAATTTCGCCGCAGAATTTCCGCCTGTGTGCATTCAGCCTAAGTCATTTCCCCTTTGATGTTCTAGCGGTTATAACTCTTTTATTTTTTCATCAGTGTAGCTGTAGAACACCTTGTATTTTGCGGGACGCGCTCCAGTTTTTATATGAAACAAATTACTGGCACATATAAGTATTTAATAACTTTTATTAATGCTTTTCGTGTGGGGCAATTAAAAGAAAGCTATTTCCATTTGTTTTGGGGATTTTTACAGCGTTCACCCTGTGGTATAAATATAATGCCAGACAACTTTAGTTTCTACTGGTACTATTTTGAGGTACATACGGCTTTTTGATTATTTTTTATTCCTATTTTGCTGAAGCAAGATTAACAGAAAACGGCTAGTTTGGTATTTTCTTTTATGGAAATTAGTATGTTGGATTAACAATGTAATATTTTGTAGTATAAGATGTTATATATTAGCAATACCAATTATGTGAAGTTTTTTTTTTGTTCTTTTTATTTTTCAATATTTAAAGCCTTGTGAAAAGGGAAAAAAAGAATTCTACATTTTTTATCTGTAGAAATGTTTAGATGCCGCAATCAGGAATGACTGTGGCATATGCAGGGTTAAATGGTGCAGAAGAGTGATTAGATGAGCAAGTCCTCATTTTTTGTGTACTTTTCTAAGAAAAAAAATGTGACAATCAGAAAGCAAATATGCTCTCTGATTGATGGGAGTTGATAACATGAACATAAATTCATGTCACCCCTTCCCTGGGACACGAAAAGAAGCAAGAAATCACAAAGCTTCTGCTGCTGGTCTTCCCTTTCCTTCCCTCCTTGCTTTGCATACCCACTGAAAACTGACAGCTGTAAATTCAGTATTCCTAACCCCATTTCAAATATCTGGAGTTGCAGTTCTGCAAGTAATATTCACATGCTTTTGGTGTCATTTTAAAGAATCTTGCCTTTAAAATGACGCCAAAAGCATGTTGATAAATCTGATAAAACCCTCACTAAAGCCTTTTAAAATAAAAATCAGGTCAATTTGTCCAAAACTGTAATGTCCTTTCCCTGCAGTATGAACTAAGCTCATCCAAAACTGTTGGGGGATTAAGGTGGCTGTAAATATCAGTAGCCATTCCCCCTCCCATAAATTTATCACATTGGGAATCAGCCAGCAATTATGATTTTCATGTACAACCATCCAATTTTGCAACTAGAAATTAAAGCTCTGACCACTTTTGCAATCTAGGTTCTATGTATGTACAGTAATTAATATAAATTAAAAATTAGACAAATCTATGTGTTTAAGGGCTTATTTACACGAGCGTATATTGGTCGGGTTTTCACGGCCGGACGATATACACTTCTATCTAAACAGTTCCCCCCTTCTCTCCCCCTCACCGGCTCTCTGCCTATAGTGTAAATAAGCCCTAATTCTGAGCTAATAAAGGGGAGAGGGTGACCCACATTTGGAACCTTCCCTCTATCAAGCAAAGTAGATGGCCTGGTAAATCTGTGCATTACATGAATTACCATTAATGGGGTTGTCCCGCGAAAGCAAGTGGGGTTCAGCACTTCTGTATGGCCATATTAATGCACTTTGTAATGTACATCGTGCATTAATTATGAGCCATACAGAAGTTATTCACTTACCTGTTCCGTTGCTAGCGTCCCCGTCTCCATGGTGCCGTCTAATTTTAGCGTCTAATCGCCCGATTAGACGCGCTTGCATAGTCCGGTCTTCTCCCTGGTGAATGGGGCCGCTCGTGCCGGAGAGCTGGTCCTCGTAGCTCCGCCCCGTCACGTGTGCCGATTCCAGCCAATCAGGAGGCTGGAATTGGCAATAGACCGCACAGAGCCCACGGTGCACCATGGGAGAAGACCCGCGGTGCATCGTGGGTGAAGATCCCGGCGGCCATCTTAGTAAGGTAAGGAAGAAGTCGCCGCAGCGCGGGGATTCGGGTAAGTACTAAACGTTTTGTTTTTTTAACACATGCATTGGGTTTGTCTCGTGCCGAACGGGGGGCCTATTGAAAAAAAAAAACATTTCGGCGCGGGACAACCCCTTTTATTTCAATACAGCCCATGTCCTGCCAATAACAGCCAATCATTCGAATTCAACCACATATCAGCTATTGGCTCACAGCCTAGAAACTATACATATGAAAGTTACTCCCTCCTTGTCATACTGTCCAATTGGAAAGGCAGAACCCTGAGATTCACACTACGAAGGTGAACCCCATTGGTGCATCTTCCTCCTTGGCTTGTACGCCCCTACTTTGCAATATATTTCTTTACCTGGAAGTAAATAACTACAGTGTTTAATGTCAGATAGATTTTAATCTTCCCAGACTATATCTGAATTTAAAGGCTTACATCACAAGCCATGTACCACAGAATATTTAGAGGTCTGTGGAGCATTTATCGTCTTCAGTAATGTAAATATTTTCCCCAATCTGTGGGAATACATCACAAATGTAATGAATGTTTTTTGCTGTAGTGATGGTCAATGAGACACGTTTAAATTCCTGTCACATCCAAATTGAACGTGCTAGATCCATAACCTGAAATACTCATGCAAAAGTACACCAAACAGTGGTAAACAAAACAGACAAACTCCAGAAGGAAAACACTGTCCCTAAATAACCTGACCCAGGGGGTATTATTATATCTCAACGCCACTGGAAGCGAGGGGTTTGTCAAGGCCTTCATGCAGGAATGCCCCTGTCACACCCCTTGGTCCGGTTTGGTTGAATTCCGCAAGGTCCTGGAAACTACGCGTCAAGATACCATAATAACCATACAGGTCGCCGCTCCCAATACTGTCCTGCCCCATGTTGCGGGTCTCAGCGGTGTGCCCGCCCCACCGGCGCTCAGCAGCGCTCACATCTGGGGACCGGCGGGTGTCTCTGCTGTCTTCTGCCACACAGCTTCAGGAGACGTAGGGACGCTAGGAGCGCAGACATCTAGTCACCACCAGCTGTGTGTGCTGCCTTGCATGAGGAGCTGGAACGCTGACAGCTGGCCACTTACAAGGAGCGCAGGAGCCGCTAAGATGCTAGGAGTGCACACATCTGCCAACCATCGGCTGGCTGTGCTGCCTTGCTTGAGGAGCAGGAATGCTGACAGCGGGGCAGTTACTAGAAGCGCAGGTGGGATGATAGAGCCACTGGGGAAGAAGCAGCAGCGGGGAGGCCATGGAGGCTGAGAGAGGGGCCGGGAGGCAGGACTGCAGATCTATAATCGCCTGCAACGAGTATCTGAAAACAAACTGATCACCCGGGGAGCATGCCACACTGACGCCAGCAGCAAGGAGCTTAAATCATGGCTGGGACCCATGACGGGGGCCAGGGCATGCCAGAACCTGCAGGGGAGCCTTAGCTGCAGCCAATGAGGTACAGAGGGTGTCACCAGCCTGTTAGTCTTGTCTCCACCAGGACTTTCTGGTGGCATCAAAATACAATAATACTGACCCAAGGAAGGGACCTGCCTATACACAGGTAACATGCCTTGAAAAGGGCGAACCTGACCACATACCTAGGCCACTAGCTGACCCTATGTGGGATAGGAGAAAATCACATCAAACAAGATGAAAAACATAATATCCACTGTACTTAGCTTGAGAAGTCTCAGGCAAACAGGACATCCAGCTGCAAGCTCTGACTTCCACCAAAGCCACAGGAAGACTGAAAATTAAACAGCACTTGAGCTAAGCACCAGGCCAGGCTAAATAGTCCTGACAAATTACCCACAGGTGAGGCCAAGCACTTCTCACCTAATACCACTCCCACCAGAGCCAGAAGATAGAGAAACATATACAAAACCTGTAACAGATGATTTAGAAAGGAAGCAATCCCAGAACTGCTGCAATAATAAAAATAAAGTTTTGTTCCTCTATGGATACCTTGCTTGGCAGCTTCCTTATTCCCCATTTACATGAGACAACTGTTGGTTAAACGATCTACACAAGCAGGTGACTTCACCGCTAGTTGGTAGAGCTTATGCAGAGCATTTAGACAGACAGATCATCGCTGAGTATCACTCACTTTTTGTTGACTCCTCACAGCATTTCACAGCATTTAGACGCTGTGAGAAGTGAGAGATCCAGCAATGATTTTTATGCGGTTGAAAGTGAGTGACAAATGAAAAGTAAACAAATAGTAAACAATGGCTTTGCATTTAGACAGAACAATTATCCTACATTTTCATTTGTTTGAGTAAATTCTGCGGGATAAGCATCCCATGAAAATGGCCCTTAAGTTAGAATATAGTGACATCATCCGACACAAGCGCAGTCAACTTATGTAGTGAAATACAAGTTGTAACTTGTCCTTATCCATCTATAAACCAAGGATTACATTAACTAAACTAAATTGTAGGTCACTGGTGAACTAGATAAGCCCGTGACACACACATTGCCACACATCCAATGACAATATGATGGTTTATGAGCCGTGGGCACTATGCCTGGTTGTATGAATCAGAAACGTACCATAACAAGCACTGGAAGCGGTGATCTCATACTTGTGTGGTATTCTGCTAGTTTTCCAGACATGCTGGTCATTTATGAGAATCCAGTCAAAGGTTCTGTAATTAGAAGACATTACTGTTACTTCCATCATATAACCACATAAAATAATGCTCTAAACGCCCATATTGCAGCACAGTTGATTGATGAAACATCAGGCTATTTTCAAACTTGCAGCAAAGGACTGAACCTTTTATTGCATCGCGTTGTATATAAACTTGAATCCCTCTCCAATCATAGATTCAATTCATGCCATCCAGATGACAGAAGTATCATCTTAAATATGAATCAGAACTTGGAAACACCTTCTTTCCTCTGTGGAAGATAAACTAACAATCTAAACCTCTAAATGAAACTGTCTATTTCGAACATTATCTATAATGGTATTCGGGGTGGGTTATAATCTGTTTCTCGCTTCTCTGGCTGATGGCCCTAAGGAAGAGGCAGCAGTGCCAGCGCCCTATTCCTTGACTCGTATATATAGTTCTGAGTGCAATTGGCAGAGACTGAAAAAGATTTAATTCCAGCAAGATACAAGTGAGATTTCATCTGTCAATGCCACTCAAACAGCCCTGCCCGTCAGTATGCCTGCACGTAATGCCACTTCCCCTTACCTCACATTAACATTAACTATAGACAATCTGCTCTGTCAGCAACAAAACCATGATGCTCACTGTAACTCATTAAATGCCGGGGATGCGGATGTCAGATACATTGGCTTAGAATGGCCTGTGACTCTGACCAGAACTACAGTGATAGAAACAACACTGGCAAAGTTTCACCCGATTTTAATGGAAGTGAGTTGCTGGATGACTTGTGATATGACCTCAGCAACTGATGAAATCTCAGTCAGGGCCAATATCAGCCAATGGACATCCCAGCCAGACAATAGGAGGCAGTGGACTTGTCATGACCATTAGAGAGGAGCGAGCATACTCGCTGAGGGCAATTGCTCGAGCGAGCATTGCCCTTAGCAAGTACCTGCCCGCTCGAGAGAAAAGGTTCGGCTGCCGGCGTGGGGGACTGGTGAGTTGCTTCAGTCAGCAGGGGGGAGCGGGGGGGAAAAAGAGAGAGATCTCCCCTCTGTTCCTCCCCGCTCTCCCCCGCAGCTCCCCGCCCGCCGCCGGCCGGCAGACGAACCTTTGCTCGCTCATCACTAATGACCATCTAGATCAGTGGTGGCGAACCTTTTAGAGACCGAGTGCCCACACTGCAAACCAAAACCCGCATATTTATAGCAAAGTGCTAAAACATCAGGGGGCGGGGCTTATCACAACATATGATTTTACCCCCGTCATTCTAAAAATGACAGGGCTGCTTAAAAATAGACAGTGTGCAGATTTTAACTGCTTCTTGGATGTGGAAATACTGCAGAATGTCCTCAGCGGAAATTTCTGTGGAAAATTCTGCAGCATTTTTGCATCCAAAAAGCAGTCAAAATCTGCACCCTGTCTATCTTGAAACAGCCCTGCCCATTTCTGCCACATGTAAACATACCCCAGCGGTAATAGTGACCCCCCCCCGACGCAGCCCCAGAGTAATAGCGACACCCCACAGTGGCCCCCAGAGTAATAGAGACACCCCACAGTGGCCCCCAGAGTAATAGCGACACCCCACAGTGGCCCCCAGAGTAATAGCGACACCCCACAGCGGCTCCCAGAGTAATAGCCGCAGCCCACAGCGGCCCCCAGAGTAATAGTGACACCCCACTGCGGCCCCCAGAGTAGTAGCGACACCCCACAGCGGCCCCCAGAGTAATAGCGACACCCCACAGCGGCCTTCAGTAGCAATAGTGACACTCTACAGCGGCACCCAGTGTAATAGTGACACCCCACAGCGGCTGCCAGTAATAATAGTGACACCCCACAGCAGCTGCCAGTAATAATAGTGACACCCCACAGCGGCCCCCAGTGTAATACGGTAGTGACACCCCCTTTCCCCGAGACCCATATACTTACCCCCTCCTCCTCGTGGAAGCTCCGCTCCTCCTCTGCAAGGTGTTGCTGCTGGCACTATATTAACTTTTTCTTCCCCACTTCTACCCTAATCAGCAATTCCAGCAACCTGATTGGTTGTTTGGGTTGACTGATTCACCAAACAACCAATCAGGTTGCTGGAATTGCTGATTAGGGCAAAAGTAGGTAAGAAAAAGTTAATATGCATCCCGGCACACGCTGTGACGTCAGTGTGCTGCCGGACGCCTCCACCCCTGCTCTCGCGGAACCAAGTAGTAAGAGATGTCGGGCGAGGGGGAGAAGGATCCCGGCTGCACACTGACATCACAGCGTGCGCCGGGATCAGCGCTGCTAGCAGCGGTGCTGAGTGAATGCCAGCGGGGAGCCGCGGCCCCTGCCGGTATTTACAAGTGGTGAGCGGCCAATGGCGGCGCGTGCCAGCAGGGAGGGCCCTGCGTGCCGCCTCTGGCACACGTGCCATAGGTTCACCACAACTGATCTAGACAAACATGTTCAACGCTTGTGATGCCAACTGTGGGGTACACAAGTGGTCTGATGTGATGGTTGCCCAAGGGCCAAAAAAAACCCTTGCACTACATAGTTGGCTTTTATATTAATGAGAATTATGAAAAAAAAAGAATATAGACATGCAGTACAGATATATTTACAGATTTATCTGTTCCAATGGGATATGAATCATTGCAGAGCAACATATCAACATTTATTATGTAACTTAATGTAGTCTCTTTTTTACATGACCTGGGTATTATGGAGTCGTCTCCGCTGTAGCCATCCCCCCTTCAAAACCTCCCTCACCCACTTACCTAAAGTAACCGCTGACACCATTTTATTTTTGGACAATTTTGGCCATAGCAGCCATATTTATTAACAAACAACATTAACATAAAACAAGATTTTATAACCTTCTGGAAAAACTGTGAAGAGGCCCTTGGAGCCCTGTACCACTCTGCCACATCACCACCCTGGAAATAGTTGTAACTGCCACACGTAACTGACTCGGGCGACCCCATTTCCCAACACGCGCCTCTCGCCGCAAACCAGCCGACTCAGGAGGCTCACCAACTCTCCTCTAGTCGCCGACCTCCCGACACCAAGGCCGACTAGCCATACCCTGGCTAACCAGACCCACCAACTTTGCAAACCTGGTAAAGCAAAGAGGCGACAGACCAACCAATTAAACAATCATAGAGGAATGTAGCTATCCAGCCCCTGCCTTCTCCCTACCATACTTTTCTACTGACTCCAAGGACCCCTCCCCTCACCCCTGCCATGACAAGGCTTCCTAACCTCTTTTGCCCATCCTCCCTCCCCCCATGATCCTAGGGTAGGCAGGTGGGACTCTTCTTCCATGGCTCTGGTCTTCCTTCTCCTGGCTCTTCAGCTACTGGTCTGGCTCCTCCTCTCTTTCTCTCACACTTTCCTGTAAAAATTACCCCCCCCCCCCCTTCCCCTTTAGCTCCCAGCATTCCCCTGGATTACTTAACCCCTTCACTACCCGTTAACCCTGCCATGCTGCCTACGCTTATTGCCCTCTGTGCTCAGCTCCGGCATTTCTTTATCTGCAATGCCTTTCAATGGAATGCTACACCAGAAATCTGCAAGAAGTTTGCAAAAATGACTTAAGACCAACATTATCAGAAGCATCTTAAATTATGAGATAGATGCATTTTAAAGTTGTATTCAACACTCAGCACTCCCTGGCTGAGATGAGAAACCCACAGCTGGTTTCCCGACCTCTTCATCAGATGTGACAGAAACGGCATAAGGCTGGCGCCTCAGCTGTATCCGTAACACTCGGCGAGGTGATCTGGAAACCAGCTGTGGGTTTCTCATCTCAGCCAGGAAGTGCTAAGATCTGATAATCCATTTAACTAAGTGCATCTACGGCATACCACCTGCATACTGGTCATCTGGCCATTGCAGCCTGAAAGTATCTGCCTATCACTTAGAGGTCACTGGCTAAAAGTGACAACATCAAAGCATGATTGGTACATTTTGTTTTCTGCTCTAAAAATACGACAAGTGCAACGTCTCAACCCTTTCACTAACTAGCTGTAAGAAGCTAATAACAAATATATTCAGGAACTGGAGACAATATAACATGCCTGAATTTTGCTGTAATAGAAAACTGGTCGAATCTCAGAACAAATAGATTATGTTGCAATTTGGGGATTTATTTCATATTTCTCAGAATGCAATTTACCTAATGTAAATCAATTGGTGAGAGGGTGTAATTTGTCTAAGCAGGGGTTTTTAAATGCTTCAACACGGCAGCAGCATTTCAGGAGTTTGTGTCGTGGGTGTTAAGACTTTTCAACTACGGGCGAAAATTCTAGGAATCAGGTTTATAGGCAGAAAACTGACAAGTTATTTATAATGTTCTGAGTCTCTTGTAAAGGATATAGTCTTAAAGAAAATAGGCATCTCCTCTGCAGTTTATTGCATAGCATAGCTGTAGTATATACGGTATGATAACACTGATCCACTTGACAACTTATTAAACTGATCCATTTGTAACTTATTAAACAGTAGTTCTAATATTGTAACACACACAGTAACAGAAAAAGGCAATAAACTAACTGCCCAATTACACAATTCTATATTGGATAAATTTCTATCTCCATTATCCCCAACTTTTATCAACTTGCGTAGTATATTAATTCACATCATCATTCTTTTATCCATGAAGTGGCCTTGAATAGAACTACTACAGCATGTATATAGACATATGGTAAGGTGAACAGTCATCCCAATTTAGGCGAGACAGGCCCGCTTTGGGTCCCTGTGTTCTGCCATCTGTCCCGCTTTCGGGATGCGGGGTCACCATTAAAGTGATTACCAACCAGGGTGCCGCAGCTCCCTGGCTGGTAATCACTCACTGCCACTGCGGCCGGATACACACACTGATGGCAGTGTGTGCATCTGGAATCTTCCTCCCCTCCTCCCCTGACCTCTCCTCCTTGGTTCCACAGGAAGAGAGGGGAAGGGAGGAAGTGCTACTGCGGGTACAGACATTTACACTTGCAGCAGCACTGAGAGGATGAGGAGAAGGTAAGTATATAAATCTCAGGGGGCTACTGTGGGGGTCACTATTAATACTGAGGCCGATAAAGGGGGCACTATTAGTAATAGTATCCCCTATATCAGCCCCAGTAGTAATAGTATTATTACAAGGGCCACTGTGGGGGTCACTATTACTGCTGCAGCCACTGTTAGTGTCACTATTGCTACTAAAGCCATTGTGGGGGTTAGTTTTACTACTGGAGCCACTGTGGGGGTCACTATTACTACAGAGGCCACTGTGGGGGTCACTATTAATACTGAGGCAACTGTGGGGATCACTGTTATGACTGGGGTGATATAGGGGGCACTATTACTACTGGAACTATGCGGGGGGTCACTATTACTACTGGGGCCACTGCGGGAGGGTCAATAGTACTACTGGGGCCACTGTGGGGGGGGGTGACTATTACTACTGAAGCTACTGTGGGGGTCACTATCACTATTGAGGCCACTGTGGTGGACACTGTTACTACTAAGGCCACTGTGGGGTTCACTATTACTACTGGGGCTACTGTGGGGGATACTACTACTACTGAGGCAACTGTGGGGGGTCACTATTATTATAGTAGCCATTCTGCATGTGGCAGCATACTTCAAGCTGTCTTAGGGTATGTTTACATGTGGCGGAAATGTTGTGGAATGTCTGCAGAAGAAATTTCCATAGCAAATTTCGCAACATTTCCACATCCAAAAACTATTTAGACTGGAAATCAGCTGTGTACGTGCAGCTGATTTCATACTATGTGGCACTTCCCCTCACCTCCTCTGAAGGATTCCTACAGTCAGCATTCCCTGGCCTGACCGGTTCCCAGTGGCCTGTAGTGGCCTCACCTGACCAACATCATCTGACCATCGCTGCCAAACCTGACCCTTTGATCTGCTTTGATACTGGGAAAATCTGGTCACCTTTCATATTAGGAATATACATTGTCTGCATTAGTAAAAAAAGAAAAGAAAGCTTATGTCCACTTGTGTAAGAAAACTCATATTTCTTCAAAATACAGGGTCTCAGTCACACGTTTGTAAGTTTCAAGAAAACCAAATTCAGCTGTCAAGCTTTTTGTGTGATAGCAAATCTGCATTTCCTGTACTTGTCAATGAATCACCAGAGGAGGCCCATGTTCTGCATTTCCATGCTTTCTGGTAAAATTCAGCTATTATTTACCCATGCAATATTGATTTAAAAGGAATTCCTAGACAAGCAATATTACACATAAATACAATTAGCCTATATGTATATATACAACTTTAACAGTGATTAAAGAAAAAATGACACAAGGTTGCACCTTTCAGGTTGCCAATTCTGGATCAGAGGGCAGATTTTAAAGGAGGTTAAGAAAATGCATTCAGGGCAACTTGCATACTCTGTCACCCGTATCCAACCGTGTAGCATTCAGGGAATTTAATTTTAGATGGAATTGCCCTTTAAGGTCCAGCACATTTTTCCTCCATGAGGGACAGAGTTTCTGTAAAACGCAGACGTTTACCTTATTTTTCTTGAAAAATGTGCTTTAAACATGATGTGACAAAGACCTTGTGCATGATGAATATGCTGAGATTTTATTATAAAAGGGACTCCTATCGTCCTCATTTACATAGCAGGCAGAAGCAACTTTGAATGCCATTCAAGCCTTAAAAGAATATTACAAAAGTGAATGCCAATGAAGCATTGTCCTGTCTGTTATACTGTAATTATTTCATGTAGGAGGAAAATGTGACAGCTCCTCGTTAAATCTGTGCTATTACTACGTGAGCATTGGCCTTGTTATAAAATAAACATTATTCTAGTATCTGTCAAGTTTGTACAAATTACACTTCAATAAGCCCACTAGAATGTTCAGAAATGTTGTTATGATGTATTCACACCAGCGTATGCGTATTTCAGTACGTAAATACGCAGCATTAAAATGCCTTTTCACAATTATTATCTGTGGAGTATTGCGGTCGGCCTGTGAGTTTTTACGTGTGTAAATATGCAGCATATTTAAGCATGTAAAAGAAAAATTGCAAGAGTCCAAATGATGTCAGAAGAGTCCAAAGTGCCAGAACACACCGATTAATAGGTTACATGAGCAGCTTGGTGACATTGTGTGGTGATCCTACTTCTGTAAGTGTCTGTTCTGTGGTGTTCGGACGTGTCTTCAGATGAAGAGTGTGTTCTTGTGGCTTATCTCTCATTGATTTGGGGACTGTAGTGAGAGGCGTCATATAAGAAAAACGAGGTGGTTTTGGGCGCACTCTTTGTTGTCTCAACAGCGACGTAAAGGCTATTTAAACTACCTTTATAATGACTTGCATCATTATCCTGAAAAAGTTGCTGTCTTTTGTTGGCTGTCAGTCGGCATGTTTGAAAAGCAACTTGAGTTGGTGCAACATGACCTAACTTATGTGGATACAAATATGCTGCATTACAAATCTTCAGAGGAATGTTTGCTGGTACCTTGAGGTAAGTATCTGTGTTGCAATTTTGTCGCTGTCTATGCTTGGTGTTTTCTTTTTTCTTAAACTTATTTTTTTCATTACAGGTCTTTCCCTGTTTTTAAATTATGTTTTTATCTTTTCTTTTTGTTGTTCTTCGGTTTTGCAGATTCTTTGCCATTGGGAATTCATTTGCATCTCTTCACTTTGAATTCCTACCTGGCATTTCTTCAATTACTGGCATAATAAGGAAGACTTTCAACACTATGTAGCTTCATTTGTAAACATTGATTATGACCCTGCCTCCTTTGGAAGATTAGAAGACCATCACCGAGAAATTCTACGCTGACGCAGTTTTATGGATATCGGGGCCTATAGAATGTCTGCAGATGCTCATACCTTAAGGGGCTTTCTGAATGGGTCAGCGGTTTCAGCCAACCTGTTGCCCTTGCCAGAGCCATGCAGATTTCCTGGCTTTTCAGGTCCACTTGACTCATTCGTCATTGTGACGGATGAGGGCTGTGGCCTGACCAACCACATTCTGAGCTCGCAGATGTTTAGACACCAGGAGGCGCATCTTTAATTACCACCTCATATGAGACTGGCGATTTGCCGAGTGTGCTTTTGGCATACTCACTAGCTAGTGGAGAGTATTTCGTACATAGGCGTAGAGTCAGGGGTTGCTGGGGTCGCCATGGCGACCCGGCCTCTGCGCTCAGGGGGCCGCCCTCCGCTATACCCACATGCGCATTCAGTGCATTAATGGCTGGCCGTTCTGTCTGTAGCAAGATTCCCATCATGCGGCAGCCAGAACGGCCAGCCTGAGAGGAAGCCCGGCAGAGCAGGGAGGAGGAGGGAGGAAGTCACATGGGCTGGCAGGGCACAGTGATCATGTGATCATGTGCTGCCCCTTGCTTCCTGCTGAACGGGAAGCTTCTGAGTTTGCCTCTCCTGCTGCTGTCACATGGAGGAGAAGTGGACCGGGCCCTGGGGTAAGTGTATATATATGTGTGTGTGTGTGTATCTGTCTGTCTGTCTCCTTCATCTATCTATCTATCTCCTATCTATCTCCTATTTATCTGCTATTTCTCTATTATCTATCTATCTCTCTCCTATCTCTCTATTATCTATATCTATCTATCTGCTATTTCTCTATTATCTATCATCTATCTATCTATCTCATATCTATCTATATATGCTATCCTGCTATCTCATATCCATCTAACATCATATCTATCTATCTATCTCCTATCTATCTAATCTCATATCTATCTACCTCATATCTATTTACCTCATATCTATCTATCTATCTCATATCTATCTATCTTTCTATCTCCTATCCTTCTAACATCATATCTATCTATCTCATATCTATCTAACATCATATCTATCTATATCCTATCTCATATCTATCTATCTCCTGTCTCTCTCTCTCTCTCTCTCTCTCTCTCTCTCTCTCTCTCTCTCTCTTTGGTATAAGTTATACATCTCCCCAGATTTACTGTATTTATTTGCATACTCTACACACAATTAAAAACCGCATCTAAACCACATGCAGTTTTTATTAGTTTCTGCAGCTCCTTAATAACGTACGTGGTCTTTAAATACTGCGTGCAGGTTTTTTATGTGTTTTTCTTTATTGTGGTTCTAAAGTACAACATAAACATGAACCACCCTAAGGCCCCTCTGACACACGTGTTCAGAAAATGCAGCTTGAAATTGTGGCATTTTTACCGGAATTTCGAGCAGCGTTTTCAAACACAGGTTACAGCGTTTGACAGCACATCCCATCATTGTGATGGGTGATGAGGTGTGTAAAAAGCATGAAAATGCAAAAATAGAACAGACAGCTCTCGAAAATCACATTGTTAGAAACACCATGTTCGAGCGCAGATTTGAGTAAGCTCATTAAAATCTATGGGAGTGTTGTACCGCGGTTAGTACGGCGCTCGGGACATCGTGCTAATAGCGGTAAAAAGCAGTGTGTATGAGAGTGGCCTGCGGGGCTACAAACAAATTTTCATGTTCAGGAAATGCGTCATGTTTGGAAAGATTACGCCAAGGGGCTAGATCATGTTTGCAGCACGATCTAGGTATAGGTACGGGGGAGTGAGGGGTGGAAGCCTTGGGCAGAGGGGGCCCGAGCTGAACTTTTGTACCCGGGCCCCTGAGCCCTTAGGTATTCCCCCTTATTCCGTAGCTCAGTGCAGATGAATTCTAAGAATGGGCGTGCTGTAATCAAAGCTTGTGTGGTTCTACATAATTTTTGCCAGGCCACAAACGTGGGTTGGAATGCAGAAAAAGATCTGTAGCTAACTCACCAAGCGTTGCAGTTGATCCAACTCTGCATATGCACAGCTTATTTTAATCCATATTTTGTATGCGGAATTGAATATGCCCTGTGTCTTTCTAATATTCACAGTAGCAATGTGGATGTTGTAAATGTTCTAGCAAAGCACAGGCGTCTTTTGTAATGTTGTTGTGCAATCCGCTTTAATTGGTTGTTCCCATCTTAGCAAAACATGGTCAAGATGGGAATTCTGCTGATTACAAGGTGACTGGGATGACTGAATCAGCCGAGCTTGGCTGAGCTACTCCATTTCCATAACTCCCAAGTTACAGAAACAGCATAGCTCTTGCTGCCTAGCTGGAAGTCCACTACAGGGGTGACTATTACTACTGGAGCCACTGTGAGGGTCACTATTGCTACTGGGGTCATTACTAATATGGACACTACGGGGGACACTACTACTACTGGGGCCACTATGGCGGAAACTATTATTATTGGGGCAACAAATGGGAGTGCTATTACTACTGGGGCCACTATGAGGATCATTATTAAAACCAAGACAACTAATGTGGACACTAGTACAACTGGAGCTACTATGGGGGTCTCAATTACTACTGGGTCCTTTATGGGGTCACTATTGCTACTAGGGCTGCTAATAGGGTCACTATCACTAAAGAGGCCCCTAATAGGGTCCCTATTACTACTAGGACTCCTAATGGGGTCACTATTACTACTCTGGCCACTAAAGAGGTCACGATCACCAATGGGGCAATTAAGCGGGTGACTATCCCTATTGGGGCCACTACCTGGTGCACATATTTTTCTTCCTTCTTAAAATGTGTGTAAGTTCTGTGTTTATTCATCCTGGTCTATTTAAATGCTTCCCATTTTTCCTTATTTTAGGAATTGTTAATGATTATGCTTTGAGAATCTCATTTTGCAATTTTTCCCAACCTTCTTGTACATTTCTATCCTTAACCCTTTCCAATCCACTGTCTGACGTCTGATTGTATTTGAAGGCTGTACAGCTCCGATGTCAGAAGACGTCCGTCAAGGTATTCTTACTGTATATTACTGGCCGCTCTGCTGTCAGGGGCCTCTCCAGCATGTCCCATACTGCAGTACTGGCTCTAGCCAGCAGATGGCGTTATTGTATAATGGCAGAAAGAGAAAGGCCCCTAGGAAACCCTGAATCCAAAATTGGATTGCAAAGGGTTAATAACATCCAGCCATTAGATCCTTCCTACCCTGTTTCTTAGTCCATTAAAACCTGCCTTTCTGAAATCCAACCTTGAGGTTGTCCTTCCCTTGTTATCCAAAATTCAAAGATAGCATGACCACTGCCTCCTAAGGTTCCAGCCACCCTTACTTCCTCAACCATTCCTTCCCTATTGATAAGAATTAGATCCAAGAAAACAGATCTCTTTGCTTTCTCTTCTACCTTTTGGAAGATAAAGCTGTCAGCAAGAGAGGATTAGAATTTGTTGGATCCATTACTTTTACCTAAGAAAGATTCCCAACAAATGTCTCCCATGATCAATATGTCATGCTTTTTTGAGAGCTTGGCCATCTGATGTAGAAAGAGTTCATCTATATCTTCTGTTTTTCCAGGCAGCCTATAGTAAATGCCTACAATGGGGTGCTTTCTGTTGTTCTCTCCTTTTATTCTTACCCAAACTGTTTCTACAGAACTACCATGCTCTGAAGCTTAAATCTTTGTGGAGATTAATGTTTTCCTAACATACTGTACAATGCAACACCTCCTCCCCTTTTTTTAGATCTGTTTCTTATAAATTGTTGTTGTTGTTAGGTGTTTAGTCATTCATGACCCTCTGCGACCCTAAAGGTGCGTTCCCTCCATGTTTTTCGGTTTTGCACTGCTTCTTTTAGTTGTGTGTTATCCATGCCAGTATCAGCTTTGACAGTATCAACCATTGTGTCCTTTGGCACCAGGTCTTCTTTGCCATTGATCCGTCCAAGCATTATAGATTTTTTCAGCAACTCTGTTTGCATTACATGGCCAAAATACGTGAGTCTGAGTCTGGTCATCTTCCCCTCCAGTGATATATCGAGTCTTATACAATTCAGGACTTCTCTGTTTGTTACTCTCGCCGTCCAGGGTATACGCAGCAGCTTTTGCCAGCACCACAGCTCAAACGCATCAATTCTCCTTCTATCAGTTTTTTTCGCAGTCCAGCTTTCACATCCATACATGGCTTTGGGGGAAACAATGGTTTGCACTATCCTGCATTTAGTTGCTATGCCGTTATCCCTACTTTTACAGATTTTGCCCATGTTTAGCATTGCGCTTTGCCCCAATGCTATCCTACGTTTTATCTCTGGCATAGATTCTCCAGTCTGGCCAATTTTAGCCAAGCAAGATGAAGTCTTGCACGCATTCTATGACCTTATTGTCAAACAGAATTGCGTCATCCACATAACGGAGATTGTTAATGTTTCTTCCACCTATTTTTACCCTGATTTCCAATTTGTCTAGGCCCATTTTACGCATGATCACTTCCGCATATAGGTTAAACAAGAAGGATGAGAGGATGCAGCCCTGTTGGACACCTTTGTCGATCTCAAACCAATCTGTGTTCCCATACTGTGTTTTCACAGTGGCTTCTTGATTGGTATAAAGTGATTTTATGAGCTTGATTAGATGTGCCAATACACCCAGCTCTTGTAGGGCCTACCATAGCTTGTCATGGTCGACGCAGTCAATGGCCTTGATGTAGTTGATGAAGCACATGTAGGTATTCTTTTGGCATTCTCAAGAGCTACTGATGTCAGTCTTTCCTGTATAATTTTGCAAAATGAGGGCTATTGTTCTGTAGTTGGAGCAATTCTAGGAGTCGCCTTTCTTTGATAGAGGAGAAGGAAAAGAGAAAAAACACTGATGTAATGGTGCAACCTTTTCGGACAGACATACATAAGCTTGAAGTTTTGAGGGAAATTATTTTCTTTAAATGAAAGCTAGCAAATAAATGTACAGCCGGGACAAATGGAAGTCTCAGCTCAGTTTGTCTGTTGTTTTAAGTTTTGAGTGCAAAACAGTCTCAAATTTCTGTGTGAACATTTATTTCGATTGAGGAGTGTGTTCCCCTCCCCTCTGCATCTGTATGTGCCATCCAAACTAGTTTCATTCATTAGCTTGACGAAGAGTGCAAGATATCCCCGAAAGCTTGCTGTAACACCATGTATTTTTGTTAGCCATTAAAAGGTAACATATCTACAAGATTACTTGGTTTCTCTCACTGAGAATGATCACACATTGCTCTACTGGCTAAAAGGAAGTGTCCTCCCTTTCACACCATTATCTCTTGTTGTTCCTATGTCAGCCTGATGTTGTACAGTTTGGACCATATTCAAGTTTATTCACGTAAACGAGCTCTACCAACTGTTCCCAGTTTGGCTCAGAAAGTTATCCCTGTGTGTGGACTATTTATTCCAACTTCTGGATTCACCACAGAGGATGGAACGGTGGTGTCACGAGTGACAAAGGACTTTGAGGTAAACTGTGGATTGGTTTTTCCCTGTGAAACTCCCCCAGCAGTAACATGGTTGAGTCCTGTGCTACCCTCATGGGAGGAGATGGTAGAGCCCTGTGACAAGGCCTCAATCTACCCTTTATAGCTCCTCGGCTCGAGGCCCACTCCTCTGATGCTGCAGGGCGCAGCTTATGGCATCACGAACAGGATGATTCCTCTGCGCCTGTAGCTGAAAACAGAGAAGTGCCTCAAGCTTGACAAAGACCAGCACAGAAGGTCGAAACGTCGCTATTTTGTGCGATGTAGAGGCTATTAGCCTGTATTCTGATGGATACATAAAAACAGATTGCACCGACAACTTGCTGCCTGACGCTTTTTCATTTACCTCTGCCATCTTTTCAGACACGGAGAAAAGTTGTGCACTCGCGTCTGAGCTTGTTACAGATCACCAAGCAGTTCTCTGGTCTTCCAGCCCTCTGAGCCCTATGAGAAAGAAGAAAAAGTTACCAGAGAGACAAGGCTGAGTTAACTACAATATGCAGAAAGAAAGTAAGGACTCTCCTAAACCCTGTTCTAGTGTGCCTAAAACGCGCTATACTCTAAGACGTGGACATGTTGAGTTATTGGTTCCTAATGGGAGAAGGGTTTGTAGAAAGTACTATCCCCCTTAGATTTTACTTCACCATGACAACCACAAGGTCAAAAACATTGTGTCTGTACACCTGCTACCATTTGTCCGGGTGTATGGGGACGCAATTTTTTTTTTCACCTTTGTGGATGACCTCCCTTGAGGGCCCTTATTGGGATTGCAGTCACCTGTTTCTGGGCCACAAGTGTTTTCTGAGGAGGTTGTTAGGCCTGGCAGCTCATCTGCATCATGGCGGCAGTCAAACTTAGACTGTTCTGAGCTAGCAACAGACCCTGAGGACAGTGACTCAGAGGTAAGGGTTTTTCTGGGAGCAATTCCTTCCCTGTGCTCTTCTACTGGGATAGGGTCGTGGAGCACCAACCCTATGCAGACAGGATTCAGCAATGAATTCAAGCCAGAGAAACCCACTGTCCCATATAAAGTGACAACGTGGTGCTAAAAAAGACTTCCTCTGTTATGGGACTTTGCTGACGCGCCCTTGCTGCCCTTTGTTTTCCCTGTTATGCCCTTTGAAAAGGACCTTAAAGTTATTTTATGTTCCCTTTCTTGCGCTGTCTAATAATGCCAATGCTTATGCTGCTATATTTAATGCCTAATCTGATTTTTACCATGTTTATTATAATGTTCATTAGAGATGAGCGAACGTACTCGGATAAGCACTACTCGTCCGAGTAATGTGCTTTATCCGAGTACCGCTGTACTCGTCCTGAAAGATTCGGGACACGCTGCGGAGCAGGGAGCTGCAGGGGAGAGCGGGGAGGAACGGAGGGGAGATCTTTCTCTCCTTCTCTCCCGCCCGCTCTGCCCCGCTCCCCGCTGCGACTCACCTGTCAGCAGCGGAGCGCCCTGAATCTTTCAGCACGAGTACAGCGGTACTCGGATAAGGCACATTACTCGGACGAGTAGTGCTTATCCGAGTACGTTCGCTCATCTCTAATGTTCATGTGTTTAAACTTATGTGCAGGAGAGAGTATGGGGATTAAATCCACTTGCGTTTCAATAAGTGTATGTGTCTGAATGCATTTGGAGGTTTTGGATGCTACTCCCCACTAATCCACTTAAAGTGTGCCAGTGTCTGTCCTGTCTGTTATCCCGCCTGTCTCAGGGGATACAGCCTTATTTTCATTTTTTCTAGTCAACTCGGTTGGGGGTATTGACTTCTAGCTACTACCCTTAACAAAGTTTTTCAGACAAAGTGATGGTCATTCCACTTGTTCCTTAAGTGACACCAGTCGTCTTTCTATTCTTTTGTGTAGCTACAGTGATGTATTATTTTTCTGTCTTCTTTAGTCTTTGGGGAGAAGAGTTATGTAAGTGCCCCATACTAATGCTAGTAAATCCTGGATTTCATCCAGCCTAACAGTTTAGTCCGATGGTTATGGCCATACCACTCGTCATACATGCTGTCATGTGTTAAGGCCTTACAAAGAAAATCTGACCCTGTGCCCGGCCGTGTACCTGTTCGCTGTCTTTTTAGGTGTGCTGCGAATGTGTCAGCTGGTGTGCCAGTGCACATGAACAGTACAGATTATGTTGCATCATTGCTATGCGATGACGTGGATTCTGTGGCCCATGAGCAGTATCAGCTGCAGACGGGCTGCGGATCAGATAGCTTCTATCGAATGTGGTGTAGTGTTTGTTGGTCTGGGTTACTATGGTTATAAGTGACTTCATCTGAGCCCCGGATAGTGCAACGCATGTGCACACACGTGGAAGACAACCAATGATGCCTGTGAATGGCATCACGAGATTTGATTAATAGAGCATCGGAGGAAGGACAGCTGATGTCACCTGTATCTCAGAGGTTCCTGAACATGTGCATCGGACTATTATACACATGTGTTAAAGGTATCTCAAGATTTCGTCACCACACAGTGCACTGTGGGCTACTACGTATGCGCACTAGCAGGCACTGGACTCACTGATACAGGTATGGAGCTACAAATCGCCATGATGACACCATGTGTAGAGGTAGTACCCCTGTCTCTTTGGGAGTAGTAATTTCTAATCATTGTCTGTATGGTGATTGGTTTTGTGATGACTTAGTGTCTGTATTTAAGTGTGATGTGTTGCTTTTATATTTTATACTTAACATTTCAACTCCATGGAGTCTATTTTTGTTTTTATCATTTGGAAGAATAAATAACTTTTATCTGCACCACAGATGCTGCCATTTCTACTCTATATATCTACACTGTGGTTGGGATCTTGATTGGATCGAACCTAATGTTGGTGGCTATGCAGATACCTGTCCAGCTGAATACAGCTTAAAACTGTGCTGTTGATATCCTTCTTTACTAGATCACAAAGATACTGTCAGGTCCATCCAGGACATGCTGGATCTGAAATCCACAGATCACGCACATAAAACACACAAACTGCATCAAAACAATAATAAACTAAAACGTGGGAACTCTTTCCCTATCTAAATAACCTCAGGGATGGGGACATGCCTACACGCAGGCAAATCGCCCTGACAAGGATGTACCTGACCTTGTACCTCAGTCCTTAGTTAACCCTACATGGGTAAGAAACACAAAAGAAAAGAAACACAAACTTAGCTTTGCAGTGCAGCAGGCAAATGATAGGTCCAGGACCAAGCTCTGACTGAGACCACTGTCAGAGCTAGACTGAAGATTCAACAGCAATTCAGTTCAGTATCAGCCAGACTAAATAGCCGTAACAATTACTCACAGGTGCGGCTAAGCATGTCTCACCTAATACCAGACCCACCAGGGCCTAAAGATGGAGAACCACCTGCAAATCCTGTACTAGACTATGAGCATGGCAGCAATCCCAAAACCACTGCAACAGATACAAGCTATACTCTATGGCCTTCTGTTCTCACATATTGTGCCTCCCAGGGATTGTGGTTTATTTAGTTGTTGGTGCTTGTTTTGTTCATCTAAAAAATGGAAAACCAAACAGAGAAACAGCAAATACATACAGTGTGTGTCAGCAGCCTCAGACGTAGTTCAAAGTCACCAGTCCGGCCACTACAAATTATTTTCAGACTTTAGACAGCTAGTAGTGGTTTTGTGCAAACTACAAAGTTAGCTAATAAATTGCATACAACTACACTGAAAAATGAAGAAAAAATAAATAAAAAGGTAAAATGAAGAAAACAAGGGGGAAGGGACATGATGGTGGTGCAGGTGATAGAGGATGGCCAAATTGCCACTTCAAGCAGCTTCCACTGAAGCAACAACTCGACATTATGCTGAAAGCGATGCAAACCTACTATCATTCATAAGAAGTGGTTCTGCCCATGCGTTACATCTGCAGCATGCAGCTCAGGTCGAAGAGTGGATGACACAGCATGCCTCAAGTACAACCACCTCCTCTTCCTTCCAGTCACAGGTACACAGCAGTCTGTCAACACCAGTGAGCCAAGATGATCCTCCTACTACTTCATTCCTTGCCAAATGCCCGCACTCTGCAAAGCAGGCCACAGGGATCCATCTGAGAAGCTCTTTAGTCATTCAGTGTTATGTATGTCAATCGGAAAGTCCAAACAACCAGAGGGAGAAAACCAAGATATTGAATGCACTGATGCCCAACCATTTTTTCCCCCAAAGAGGAAGATCAGGGTTGGTCAGTGTGCGCAGTCGGCCCTCTGCAGGCAATGTGTACTCAGGGGGATTTGGAAACAAAGGTGCCAGCTCCTAATGCTTGATCCAACATGACAGACAGGAAGATCTTGTGGGGTTAGAAGGGGTGGATGTTGTGGGGCAATAAACTCCATAAGGTTGAAGCCAATTTCACTCATTTTAGAGAAACAATTCCCTCCCGACTCCAAATGTGACAATCAAAATAAATTCCTGGACGAATGACCCCTAACAGACAAGCTAGTGGTTACACCCTTCACCCCCCTGTGTAGGGGGGTGAAGGGTGCTGCACGCACAACAAGTCTAGGATGCATGGGCAGTGCCAGATGAATGATGAGGCATGTTTCATAAGGTGGTGCTCTGCAAATTTAGAAACCTGGAGCAAGGCATTGTGGGTGACTGTTGAAGCCTACCAGGGCCTGTCGCTTGTCAGTGAACCTAACATTGCCTCAAGAAATGGTAGCTTTGGTTGGAAGGCCAGGATCCTTTTGGCTAAGATAAAGTGTAGTATCTGTTCTTATCCGTTTAATATCTGATACATCCCCTATCTGGAACCATATATTAAATGGCTATTTAGAACTGGAAAAAGAGTTTGGTCTGTCTACTCTGTGCATTGACCTGGTATTGTGTTTGGGAGGGTATAGCCATAAGGCTATTCTCTTGCCTCTGGCAATTTTTTGGGTAATTGTTTGTTTAGCCAGGTATACCCTATGGCTGTCTCCTTTCCTTACAATTTATATCTACATATAGACATAAATATAGATCGATATCGAAATATAGACATCTATCTATAGATAGATAGTGCCAGCGCAGAAGGTGCCTGAGGCAGATTACCCTGGTGGAGCAGTGGCAGCTATCAAAAGAAGGACAGGTTCGAAGAGCAAGTTGTACTAGACTGGGGGACTGCTGGAAGTACCTGTTGAAACAAAGAAACCAAACGTTCCCTCTGAGGAGTCATCTCAAAATACCCCCCCCCCCCCCGCCCTACCAGGGGGACTCAGGGGTTACCTCCAAAATACTTGATACTAGGGAATGCTGAGGGGATACAAGTGGGTAAGGCAGATGATTTGCTTGGCCCCGCAAAGAACATATTACCAATGGGGTCCATATGGGATGTCACGCAGATTCCTGCCTCAAGTGTGTGAGGGGTTAATTCTAGATTTTCCCCTGTACTTAGAATAAAATAAGAAAAATACATTTAATTTCTCTTCCAAACTTACTCCTTATCTGTCCTGTTCCCGCTATATGACCCTGAATCTGTTCCCATATGCCTTATCAGTTCTCTCCCATGTCTTTTTCCTTGAGAAACTCACTCCTTTCTGAGAAGCCTATCCAAGGACATATTATGTTTTGATACAGTTGTCACCGGGCGTTGATATATTGTTTATGTAGGAGACGTCTTTGAAAGACATATTGTTCATTAAAATTTGCAGATGTCCAGCGACCTTGGGCATGCGCAGTAATTAAATAACTACGTGAGCAAATTTCTTCTATAACTGTAACCTCTGCTGAATAAACCTTCACTTCGCTTATGACAATCCCATGGTGCATGTGGCTGTCTATTTGCGTCATCTGAGTACTCACATCTAAGACTAATTCGGAAGCAGACAGCATCAGCTGAACGGTCTGGTTTGGACCCCCCTAACAAGTGCTATAGGGGGTCAGTTGAATGAAGGTAGTTCCTCTCCAGCATCCCCCTTGTTTCTTGCTAACCATTGATTTGGATGTGTGGGGGTAGAGAGTTCTGGTGAGGTCTCTGACTTAGCCAGAGCATTTTAGAGTTATGGCAGGTCCTGTGTTTAGAACTGGGACTATAAACCCCTTAGTGACCAGGCCTGTTTGCACCTTAATAATCAGGCCAAATTTTGGAAATCTGACATGTGTCACTTTAACATAGAATAACTCTGTAAATATTTTGTATATCCAAGTAATTCTTACTTTGTTTTTTCACCACATATTATACTTCATTTAGGTGATAAAAAAAGACCGATAGAATTTGTGTATATTTCTTTAAAATTGTCATTTTTTTCACATTTTTAACTGAAATATTTCAAACATGTGCAAACATACTGTACAATTTTTTGACGAGACATATATTTCCATCTGTTAACTTTATTCTGGAAGCATATTGGAGAAACTTCAGTTAGGAGACAAAGAAATTTAACATTGATTATTAACATTTTGAGGAACATTTTGTTTCCTACACCAAGCCAAGATTGCAAAGGCTCATAGATGTCAGAATGATAGATACCCCCACAAATGACCCCATTTTTTAAAACACACATTTTATTGTATTCACTAAGGGGTGTCATAAGTATTTTAACCCCACCGTTTCTTTTCAGTAATTAATGCAGATTAGAAGAGAAAAAAGAAAATTTCATATTTTTTTCAAATATGTCATTTTAAAGACAGGATTTTTTTCTATAGTGCGCATAAAAATGAGGATTTGAATGCCAAAATGGATACCCTTGTTTGTCCTGTGTTCTGAAACATACCCATTGTGGCCCTAATATAATGTCTGTATGCGCAATTGGGTCCAAAACAAAAAAAAAGCAGCCTGCAACTTTCAGAACAGACATTTTGCTTGAAGGTGATTTAGTCCCCATAGCACAGTTGCGGAGCCCTTAAGTAGCCAAAACGAATGCCCCTATTTTGAAAACTAGACTCCTTAAAGAATTCATCTATTGGTGCACTGCGTATTTCGGTCCCCTCCCCCTCACACTTCAGTTTTTGAATTAATCTAAGCAAAGCAGGAGGGGGAAAAAATCATTTTTGTTTTTTTGGCAATTGTGTAATTTTAAAAACAGATTTTTTTATACAGCACATACATGAATAAAGACTTTCATCCCCAAATGGATCCCCCTGTTGGTCCTGTGTTCAGAAACATACCCATTGTGGCCCTAATCTTATGTCTTTATGCACAACGGGGACCAAACAAAAGGAGCATTCAACTGTCTTTTAACTTTTATGTGATTGCCATTATCCATTGGATATCGGCAATCACATGACTGGGGACTGTTCATCGCAGTCCTCGGTCACTGCTCCAGGCTCTCGGCTACCTGTAGTAGTCAGGAGCAAGGAGATTTAAAATTTCCAGGGCCCTCCCAGAAAAGGTCAGCGGATAAGGGTCCTGTCGGGGGACATCATTGGAAGCCTGAGGTAAGTAATTTCACCTCCCCTCACGGTTCAGATAAGAGATCCCAATATTCCCATCAGGGTACGGTGTGAAAAAATTAAATTACATATTACATTATTTTTTTTATAAATGTTGGGATCTCTAAAGCTAAAGAGGAATGTGTATTTTATTCTAATTTAAATATCTGTCTGCAAACCCTGTACAAATTCTGAGAAAATAGTATTAATGTGGAAAAACGGTTATTAGATATTAAAAAAGAAATTGCCAAATACCTGGAGGAGAAAGGAAAAGAGATAACCTTCCATTCTAAGGTAAACCACTTGGAAGAAAACGAGACCTGCTCCAGGTATGTTTTTTTATTACAGGAAAAGCATGTTTAATCAATGATCTTGATGGCATTAAAGATGTACACAATAGTTTATATGAGATGCTTGGTTTTTAATACAAAACATGTTGCCATAAGTTTTTGAAGGACGCCTATCTCAAGATTTTTTTATTACAGGTGATTATAGAGCAGGAAATTTTAGAGACCACTTAGAGTTTTAAACCAGTTAAGGTTCCTGTCCCTGACTGCATACCCATTGAATTTTAGCTCACCTTTTATGGAATTTTGAAAGATATTTTCTCCCTTCTTACTGACCTTTTTCAATTCCAAATCCCTCCCAGGGTCATGGAAGTAGGGTGAGGTCTCCTTGATATATAAATTAGGAGACAGAACAGATATAAAAAAAAACTGGAGACACATCACCATTCTAAATAGTGATGACAAAATTGTGGCTAAAATATGTGCAAATAGAATTAAAGCCGTGATAAATAAAATTATTCACTCCAATGATGTGTGTGGAGTTCCTGTGAGGAGCATATGGGAGAATCTTAACCTATTAACCCATTGCCACTGCAGGACATTCGGTTATATCCTGCAGCTTTGGGGCATGTATGAAGGGGGATCGCGGGTTGATACCGCTCCTTACAATGTGGGTGCCAGCTGTTTTGTACAGCCGGCACCCGCCTGCAACAGCTCCAATAAACCATGCTGCTCATCGGAGCTGTAATCCCTCTAAATGCCCTGACCGATGTTCAGGTGTCATGTACAGCCCACTGTGATGAGATCGCAGGTTGCTGTGTGGTTATTATGGCAGCTGGGGGCCTTCTGAAAGCCCACAGGGCTGCCCTTGCAGAGTGCCTATCAAGCCATGTCCATGGCAATGCTTAAAGGGGTTGTCTCGCGGCAAACCTCAAAATTTTACCTTACCCCATTCCCCCTGTCACCCCCCTAGCATAAAATAGCAAAGTAAAGCGGTTTTTAAGCCGCTTGCTACTTACCGATCCGACGAAACAAGGACTTCAAAAAATCTTCTCCCAAGATGGCCGCCGGTCCTTTCCCAGGGATGCACTGCGGTTTTCTCCCATGGTGCACCGCGGGTCTTCTCCCATGGTGCACCATGGGCTCTGTGTGTTCCATTGCCAATTCCAGCCTCCTGATTGGCTGGAATCGGCACACGTGACGGGGCGCAGCTACGCGATGACGCGTTGAAGGGGGCGGAGCCAGAACGCCACTTGTGCCTGGACCGAGCAGAAGGGGAGAAGACCGCACAGCGCAAGCGCGTCTAAAAAAGCAAGAAGACATCAGAATTAGACGGATCCATGGCGACGGGGACGCTAGCAACGGAGCAGGTAAGTGAATAACTTCTGTATGGCTCATATTTAATGCACGATGTACATTACAAAGTGCATTAATATGGCCATACAGAAGTGTATAACCCCACTTGCTGCCGTGAGACAACCCCTTTAATAGAATGCCTGTCAGATCGTGGTATGATGTAATGCTGTGGCATTACATCATACTGCAGGAGCGATCAAAGATCGCAAGTTGTTGTCCCCTATATTTGGTATCGCTGCATTCATGAAAGTCTGAACTATCAAAGTAATACCTTTTTTACCCCACAAGAGGAACATTGTAAAAAAATAAATAAAGCCTAAATTGCGCTTTTTTTGGTCACCCCATTTCCAAGAAGAAATGCAATAAAAAGTGATCAAAAAGTCATATGTATTCAAAAAAGTTACCTATACAAACTACAGGATGTTCTGCAAAAAATGAAAAAATTAGGTCTCGCACAACTATGTTGACGGGGGAAAAAAAGTTATGGCTGTCAGACAATGGCGTCAGAAAATAATTTTCAAATATTAAATATCTTTGAAAAAAAGGGGTTAGTGAAGATAATAAAGATTATTAGTGATACCAAGTCAAGAAAAGGAAAGATGGCCATATTATCAATCAACTTTGAGAAAGCCTTTGACAGAATGTCACACTTTTATCTTTTTAAGGTCTTAGAGAAAATGGGTATACCTGAGGGGTTTTTATTGTCTCTTAAATCTTTTTAAGAGTAAAGTTTTAGTAAATGGTTTTAAGACGCAGGATGTCCTTTTAAACTCCGGTGTGAAGCAGGGGTGTCCCTTGTTCCCACTACTTTTTATCTGTGCATTACAGCCTTTGTTGTGTGCATTGCATAGAGACAAAACAGATCCGTGGAAGTCCCCTGCCAGAAAAAAAAAATGGATTTCCCCTGATTTCTGCACCTCATGGCAGATTCCACTGATTGGTCAGCACGCTGACAATTTCTACTCACATTTGCAGAGCATAAATGTATATCAAAAACCACATTGTGCCCTGAAGGCGTTGTTGCTACTGGAGGTGGTGATGGTCTCCTTTTCCTACTTCCCCAAATGAAAAATACGTCAATATGGAAATATGGAGCTACAGTTCTCATGTTTCCACGAAGAGCACATTCTGGACTCAAGGTACTGTTGCTGCTCTCCTCCTCCCAAAGTAAAATTTTCTAAAGCATAAGAAATAGCTGTACAGCTCTACAGCTTTTCCGTGAAGCAGGCCTGTGCTTGGCTGTCCTGTTCAACTGGTAGTATTTCTCCTTGCAAAATGTATAACTTTGCTTTTAAAACAAGCACCACTCCCTCTGCATTGCATAGCAAATTTGTTTTAGAAGCGCAGCTCTTCCTTAGGCCTAATGCCCACGGCTGTGACGGGCTCCGCAAGCGGAATTCCGCAGCAGAGTCCGTCGCAGCGCCCCCCCCCCCCCCCCCCAGAGACCCCATACTCACCTCCGGATCTGCTGCCCGATGTCCCGCATCCCGTGCCGGCGCGCATGCGTAGTACAGCGCATGACGGGCCGGCAGTGTCATGTGACACACTGGCAGCGTCATAGGACACGCCCATAGCGTCACATGACCCGCCGGCCACATCTTATGACGCGAACGTCGGTGGGCGGGGAAGCATTTTCATGCTTTCTACTGCAGTGCTACAGCGGAAAATGGCATGACAGACGGCTTTCACTGACTGCTATGGAAGCCGTCTGCACGTACGCCTGCGGCAAATAGAGCATGCCGCGGGTGATTACGGGTGATTTTATGGGGTGGAATTCCACAGTGGAATTCCGCACCGTGAGCATTGCGCTATTAGGTTCAATAGAACCTAACAGCTGCGGGGCAACGACGCGGATTTCCGCCGCATGATACACAGCGGAAGTCCATGCAAAGTAATTTCGACCAACCTGTGACTGGTAGGCACTTCTATGTAATGAGAGTCCCCTACTGAATATTACGGAGCAGAGAGTTGCTGTTAGAAATGAACAGCAACACACAGACGCACAACAAAGTAGCCTTGGTATAGTGTCATCATACATAAGCAAACAATGTGGATGTTGCACACCTACCTGGAACAATTTAACCTACCTCAAAAAGTATCAACAGCAATGACCAACTTCAGTTTTGTATGCTGCTCAACTTTTGTATGCTGTCTCAACTTGGGAGCCGTAAAAAAAAAAATTGTGGAGAATTAAGGCCCATTTACACCAGCTGACGATCGCTTAAAAAAAAAAAAAACGCTAATCGGCAATCATTTTAGCGATAATCGTTGCGTCTAAATGTGCGCCTATCGTGCACTTTTCGAGCACTGCTAGCTGATCATTAAAGGGGTTGTCCCGCGCCGAAACGGGTTTTTTTTTTTTTAAACCCCCCCCCCCCATTCGGCGCGAGACAACCCCGATGCAGGGGTTAAAAAAACAACCTGCACAGCGCTTACCTGAATCCCGGCGGTCCGGCGTCTTCATACTCACCTGCTGAAGATGGCCACCGGGATCCTCTGTCTCCATGGACCGCAGGGCTTCTGTGCGGTCCATTGCCGATTCCAGCCTCCTGATTGGCTGGAATCGGCACGTGATGGGGCGGAGCTACACGGAGCCCCATTCAGAAAAGAAGAAGACCCGGACTGCGCAAGCGCGGCTAATTTGGCCATCGGAGGGCGAAAATTAGTCGGCACCATGGAGACGAGGACGCCAGCAACGGAGCAGGTAAGTATAAAACTTTTTATAACTTCTGTATGGCTCATAATTAATGCACAATGTACATTACAAAGTGCATTAATATGGCCATACAGAAGTGTATAGACCCACTTGCTGCCTCGGGACAACCCCTTTAAATTTAAGTCCAAACTAAAAATTGTCCTTCACCCTTATCAGCAGTTCTCCATGAGGAGTGCTGATTGCATTATTTCCCCTTGGAGAACAAAGGATCTGAGCGCAGATAATAACCCTAGGCTATTAACTGCATTCAGCTAAGTAAGGCTTTATTTGCACACTTAATTGCTCTTAAGTAGCAGAGTAGCTACTTAATAGTTTATGCAAAATGATCGCTTAAAGCTGTCACTCAAACTATCGTTTGAGCGATCATCTGCTGCTTTAAATGAGCCTTTAGTCTGTATGCCTGCAGGCTCCAATGGAGACTAAATGAAAAGGGCCACAGAGCCCTGGCAGCAATGAGCATGTTACCATGGAGGCCTATTGACATCAAAAAGGGGGCTTCAACTGCTAATGCAGCCAAGCCATGGCCATACTGTACATAGTATGCAGTGCTGAAAATACAGTACAGAATGTATATCTAGTTCAGACTATTAATTCTGTCCTGCAACCTTGATCTAGGGGAACACAAAAAAAAACAGAGGAAGAAGCCAATTTTTCCTAATTTTGGGGGGGAAAATAATTTCTTCCCGACTCCAAATATGGCAATCATAAAAGATCCCCTGGGTCAAACTCAATAGCAGGATCAATCTACAGAGCAGCAGATCTTGGTACAGAAAACACAAAGAGTGAGTTCAGACTGGGCCTGCTTTAACCTTTCGGTTACAATGTATCTTGGGGATGTTGTCTCATAGTGTCCTCCAGGTGCAACTACAGTATCATCAATGCAGAGCGACTGTGACCCATCTGTGTCCCATAATCACTTCTACTTGACGAATGGCACCAGACAGAAGATGCCCCTAATGAAAGCTCTTCACCAAACAGTTGCTGATTGAAACAAGTACTCGCAACAAGGTAGCCCTGGCCTTATGTCATCACACATATGCAAACCATGTGCATATTACGCAGACATCAACCTAGAACAATTTAGCCTACCTCAAAACATATCAGCAGCGCCAATGACCACCTTCACTTTTATATGCTGCTGTCTCCCCCTTGTGGGCTAAAAGAAGGAAAACACACAGTTGTTTGATGCAATGCAAGAGTGCTTCTGAACCGATGGCCTTTGGCTATAGCAGAGGGGGATCTGTCTGTCTGCCTACACATTAACTAGAGAGTGATTGAAAATGGTCACAGAGCTCTGGCCTCAATGAATGTGTTATAACGGAGGCCAGATGACATCACAAAGTGAGCTTCACCTGCTAACGCAGCTAAGATATTGCCATACTGTACATAGTATGCAAGACTGAAAAAAGACATAGTGCAGCAAGTCTATCCAGTTAAACCTATTATCATTTTCCTGCAACCTTGATTTAGAGTAAGGCAAAAAAAAGAGAGGCTGAAGACACTTTTACTGAATTCTGAAGAAAAAAAAATCCTTCTTGACTCCAAATACGTCAGTTAGAATATATTCCCTGGATTAAACTCTAGGGATCCTATGTGTCATAACACATAGCTAATTTAATAGCAATAATCAGTAATAAACGCACAAACCACACAATTATAACATGTCAATGTATTATTAAAGTATTTTTAATATAATATTTACATATACACACACACACACGGGGCTGCTGATAAATCTTTGGCTTTACCCAGAAAGAAGCGAGATAGGAAGATGAAACTTTACATTTATTGCACATACTCTCTACTGATGCCAACACACTTCTTACATCGGTATTCCAAGTTCTGTAAGCCTTGCAAAAAGAAGGATTTCGTTGTGCCTCACACTAGTCATCCGTAGCCGCCATGGCATCAGAAATGGTGTGAAATTTGGTACCCTTGAGGTGTTTCTTCAGGTTTGTAAACAGATGATAGTCAGAGGGAGCTAGATCTGGTGAATAAGGTGGGTGGTCAACCAGCTGGAAGCCTAGCCACCAGTTTTGCCATGGTCGCTTGTGCAGTGTGAGCGGAGGCGTTGTCTTGCAGAGACAAGATTGCTTTGGACAGCTTGCCACGCCTTTTGGCCTTCAAAGCTGCCTTCAATTGGGCCAAAAGTTCAATGTAATATCTTGCATTGATGGTGGAACCATTTTGAAGGTAGTCCACTAGCAGCACGCCCTCCTTATCCCAGTAGACAGACACCATCACCTTAGTGGCTGATTTTTCCACCCTGAACTTCTTTGGGCGAGGAGAACCACTATGCCTCTAATCTTTTGTCTGCTCCTTGGTTCCAGGGTCATACAAATAAATCCAGGTCTCATCCACAGTGACCAGTCGATCCAGGAAGTTCTTATCAGTCTGGAAACGCTGACAAATGGATCGGGACTAGAGATGAGCGAGCGTACTCGTTCGAGTATTAGGGTGTTCGAGATGCTCGTTACTAAAGGCGAGCACCACGCAATGTTCGAGTTACTTTCACTTTCGTCCCTGAGACATTAGCGCGCTTTTCTGGCCAATAGAAAGACATGGAAGGCATTACAACTTCCTCCTGTGATGTTCCAGCCCTATACCACCCCCCTGCAGTGAGTGGCTGGGGAGATCAGGTGACACCCTAGTATTAAAATCTGCCCCGCCCGCGGCTCGCCACAGATGCATTCTGACAGAGATCAGGGACAGTGCTGCTGCTGAGCGTTAGGAGTTATATTAGGCTTCAAGAACCCCAACGGTCCTTCTTAGGGCCACATCTAACCGTGTGCAGTACTGTTGAGGCTGCTGTGAGCAGTGTTGCACTTTTTTTTTTTTTGTATATCGGGCGTGCAGAGCATTGTGTCCTCAGTCTGCAGTCATTGTACAGAGTATAGGGCAAGTACTGGTGAGGCAGGGAGAGTGGTACAGGGAAAGAGATATACAGGCTATATAGGCAGTGGGCTTTTTCAAAAAAATTGGGGAAAAATAGTATATTTGGGCTGCCTGTGACCGTCTTCAGTGTACTGCGTGTCTGCTGGGGGTAGTAGTCCTAATTAATACGCAGCTAAGCGTTATAGCAGGCTTGACTGCTTCTGCGCTGTGAATTCCACTAGCTGAGTCATACGCACCTACGTCACAGTGCAGGCGTGCGCAAAATTGTTTGCTGGCTCTGCTGTGCATTCCGTTACATCACCGCCGTCATCCCGCCAAAGGGAAACAGTATACATAATATACGTTGCCTACAGTATCTGTCTGCTGTACCAGCTCTGCATTAAAAAAAATAGAAGCTAAATACTTAGGGGCCTACCAGTGGCTTTTGGCCACTTGACTGCTTCTGCGCTGTGAATTCCACTAGCTGAGTCATACGCACCTACGTCACAGTGCAGGCGTGTGCAAAATTGTTTGCTGGCTCTGCTGTGCGTTCCGTAAGTGAAGTCAGCCTCCAACCACAGGCCAATAAGCGGCACATTTAATTACAGCGTTGTTTCTGCTCTACTCGTAATACACCATGCTGAGGGGTAGGGGTAGGCCTAGAGGACGGGGGCGAGGACGCGGAGGCCCAAGTCAGGGTGTGGGCACAGGCTGAGCTCCTGGTCCAGGTGTATCGCAGCCGACTGCTGCGGGATTAGGAGAGAGGCAAGTTTCTGGGGTTCCCAGATTCATCTCACAATTAATGGGTCCATGTGGTATACCTTTATTAGAAACTGAGCAGTGTGAGCAGGTCCTGTCGTGGATGGCAGAAAGTGCATCCAGCAATCTATCGACCACCCAGTCTTCTACGCCGTCCACAGTTACAACTCTGAATCCTCTGGCTGCTGCTCCTCCTTCCTCCCACCGCAGGAATTTGTCGTGACCGATGTCCAACCTTTGGAAAGTTCCCGGGGTCCGGGGGATGAGGCTGGGGACTTCCGGCAACTGTCTCAAGAGCTTTCAGTGGATGAGGAGGATGACGACAATGAGACACAGTTGTCTATCACTCAGGTAGTAGTAATTGCAGTAAGTCCGAGGGAAGAGTGCACAGAGGATTCGGAGAAAGAGCAGCTGGACGATGAGGTGACTGACCCCACCTGGTTTGCTAAGCCTACTGAGGACAGGTCTTCAGAGCGGGAGGCAAGTGCAGCAGCAGGGCAGGTTGGAAGAGGCAGTGCGGTGGCCAGGGGTAGAGGCCGGGTCAGACCGAATAATCCACCAACTGTTTCCCAAAGCGCCCCCTCGTGCCATGCCACCCTGCAGAGGCCGAGGTGCTCAAAGGTGTGGCAGCTTTTCACTGAGAGTGCAGACGACCGACGAACAGTGGTGTGCAACCTTTGTCGCGCCAAGATCAGCCGGGGAGCCACCACCACCAGCCTCACCACCACCAGCATGCGCAGGCATATGATGGCCAAGCACCCCACAAGGTGGGACAAAGGCCGTTCACCGCCTCCGCTTTGCACCACTGCCTCTCCCCCTGTGCCCCAACCTGCCACTGAGATCCAACCCCCCTCTCAGGACACAGGCACGACCGTCTCCCGGCCCACACCCACACGCTCACCTCCGCTGTCCTCGGCCCCATCCACCAATGTCTCTCAGCGCAGCGTCCAGCCGTCGTTAGCGCAACTGTTTGAGCGCAAGCGCAAGTACACCACCACGCACCCACACGCTCAAGCGTTAAACATGCACATAGCCAAATTGATCAGCCTGGAGATGCTCCCAATATAGGCTTGTGGAAACGGAGGCTTTCAAAAACATGATGGCGGCGGCGGCCCCGCGCTACTCTGTTCCCAGTCGCCACTACTTTTCCCGATGTGCCGTCCTAGCCCTGCACGACCACGTCTTCCGCAACATTGTACGCGCCCTCACCAACGCGGTTACAGGCAAGGTCCACTTAACAACGGACACGTGGACAAGCACAGGCAGGCAGGGCCACTATATCTCCCTGACGGCACATTGGGTGAATTTAGTGGAGGCTGGGACAGAGTCAGAGCCTGGGACCGCTCACGTCCTACCCACCCCCAGAAATGCGGGCCCCAGCTCGGTGCTGGTATCTGCGGCGGTGTATGCTTCCTCCACTAAACCACCCTCCTCCTCCTCCTACGCAACCTCTGTCTCGCAATCAAGATGTGTCAGCAGCAGCACGTCGCCAGCAGTCGGTGTCGCGCGGCGTGGCAGCACATCGGTGGCCAAGCGTCAGCAGGCCGTGCTGAAACTACTCAGCTTAGGAGAGAAGAGGCACACGGCCCACGAACTGCTGCAGGGTCTGACAGAGCAGACCGACCGCTGGATTTCGCCGCTGAGCCTCCAACCAGGCATGGTCGTGTGACAACGGCCGTAACCTGGTGGCGGCTCTGCAGCTCGGCAGCCTCACGCACGTGCCATGCCTGGCCCACATCTTTAATTTGGTGGTTCAGCGGTTTCTGAAAAGCTACCCACGCTTGTCAGGCCTGCTCGGAAAGCTGCGCCGGCTCAGCGCACATTTCCGCAAGTCCAACACGGACGCTGCCACCCTGTGGACCCTGCAACATCGGTTTAATCTGCCAGTGCACTGACTGCTGTGCGACGTGCCCACACGGTGGAACTCTACGCTCCACATGTTGGCCAGGCTCTATGAGCAGCGTAGAGCTATAGTGGAATACCAACTCCAACATGGGCGGCGTAGTGGGAGTCAGCCTCCTCAATTCTTTACAGAAGAGTGGGCCTGGTTGGCAGACATCTGCCAGGTCCTTGGAAACTTTGAGGAGTCTACCCAGATGGTGAGCAGCAATGCTGCAATCATTAGCTTCACCATTCCTCTGCTATGCCTCTTGAGAAGTTCCCTGCACAGCATAAAGGCAGACGCTTTGCGCTCGGAAACGGAGGGGGGGGAAGACAGTATGTCGCTGGATAGTCAGAGCACCCTCATGTCTATATCTCAGCGTGTTGAGGAGGAGAAGAAGGAGGGGGAGGAGCATGAGGAGGAGGGGGAAGAGACAGCTTGGCCCACTGCTGAGGGTACCCATGCTGCTTGCCTGTCATCATTTCAGCGTGTATGGCCTGAGGAGGAGGATCCTGAAAGTGATCTTCCTAGTGAGGACAGCCATGTGTTGCGTACAGGTACCCTGGCACACAAGGCTGACTTCATGTTAGGATGCCTTTCTCGTGACCCTCGTGTTACACGCATTCTGGCCACTACGGATTACTGGGTGTTACACCGGCTGCTCGACCCACGGTATAAGGAGAACCTTTCCACTCTCATACCCGAAGAGGAAAGGGGTTCGAGAGTGATGCTATACCACAGGACCCTGGCGGACAAATTAATGGTAAAATTCCCATCCGACAGCGCTAGTGGCAGAAGGCGCAGTTCCGAGGGCCAGGTAGCAGGGGAGGCGCGGAGATCAGGCAGCATGTACAGCACAGGCAGGGGAACACTCTCCAAGGCCTTTGACAGCTTTATGGCTCCCCAGCAAGACTGCGTCACCACTCCCCAGTCAAGGCTGAGTCAAGGCTGAGTCGGCGGGAGCACTGTAAAAGGATGGTGAGGGAGTACGTAGCCGATCGCATGACCGTCCTCCGTGACGCCTCTGCCCCCTACAACTACTGGGTGTCGAAGCTGGACACGTGGCCTGAACTCGCGCTGTATGCCCTGGAGGTGCTTGCTTGTCCTGCGGCTAGCGTCTTGTCAGAGAGGGTGTTTAGTGCGGCTGGGGGAATCATCACAGATAAGCGTACCCGCCTGTCAACCGACAGTGCCGACAGGCTAACACTCATCAAGATGAACAAAGCCTGGATTTCCCCAGACTTCTCTTCTCCACCAGCGGACAGCAGCGATACCTAAGCAATACGTAGGCTGCACCTGCGGATGGAAGCATCGTTCTGTATCCCCATCAAAAACGGGGACCTTTTTGCTTCATCAATCTGTGTATAATATTCCTCCTCCTCCTCCTCCTGCTCCTCCTCCTGAAACCTCACATAATCACGCCGAACGGGCAATTTTTCGTAGGCCCACAAGGCTCAGTCATATAATTTTTCTAAACAATTTTTAGACGTTTCAATGCTCATTAAACGTTGAAACTTTCACCTCCAACAATTTTTATTTTAACTGGGCTGCCTCCTGGCCTAGTTACCAATTAAGCCACATTAACCAAAGCGATTAATGGGTTTCACCTGCCCTCTTGGTTGGCCATGGCCAATTTTTCTGATGTACATTAGTACTGTTGATACAGCAATTTTTGTGGGCCCTCGCCTACAGTGTAATCAAATGAATTTTTAGCCCACCTGCATTACAGCTGACGTTACATCCGCTGTGTTGGGCAATGCAATGGGATATTTTTATGTACCGCCGTTGGCTTCCTGGTACCCACCCATGCTGTGGGTCCACAGGGAATTATAAATGCATCTGTTTCCACTTCTAAAGAACCCCAGTCTGACTGGGGCATGCAGTGTGGGCCGAAGCCCACCTGCATTAAACATGACATTACTACCTCAGCTGTGATGGGCACTGCAATGGGATATTTTTATGTACCGCTGGTGGGTTCCAGGGAGCCACCCATGCTGTGGGTCCACAGGGAATTATAAATGCATCTGTTTCCACTTCTAAAGAACCCCAGTCTGACTGGGGCATGAAGTGTGGGCCGAAGCCCACCTGCATTAAGCATGACATTACTACCTCAGCTGTGTTGGGCAATGCAATGGGATATTTCTATGTACAGCCGGTGGGTTCCAGGGAGCCACCCATGCTGTGGGTCCACAGGGAATTATAAATGCATCTGTTTCCACTTCTAAAGAACCCCAGTCTGACTGGGGCATGTAGTGTGGGCCGAAGCCCACCTGCATTAAGCACGACATTACTACCTCAGCTGTGATGGGCACTGCAATGGGATATTTTTATGTACCGCCGGTGGGTTCCAGGGAGCCACCCATGCTGTGGGTCCACAGGGAATTATAAATGCATCTGTTTCCACTTCTAAAGAACCCCAGTCTGACTGGGGCATGCAGTGTGGGCCGAAGCCCACCCGCATTAAACATGACATTACTACCTCAGCTGTGATGGGCACTGCAATGGGATATTTTTATGTACCGCCGGTGGGTTCCAGGGAGCCACCCATGCTGTGGGTCCACAGGGAATTATAAATGCATCTGTTTCCACTTCTAAAGAACCCCAGTCTGACTGGGGCATGCAGTGTGGGCCGAAGCCCACCTGCATTAAACATGACATTACTACCTCTGCTGTGTTGGGCAATGCAATGGGATATTTTTATGTACCGCCGGTGGGTTCCAGGGAGCCACCCATGCTGTGGGTCCACAGGGAATTATAAATGCATCTGTTTCCACTTCTAAAGAACCCCAGTCTGACTGGGGCATGTAGTGTGGGCCGAAGCCCACCTGCATTAAGCACGACATTACTACCTCAGCTGTGTTGGGCAATGCAATGGGATATATTTATGTACCGCCGGTGGCTTCCTGGCACCCACCCATGCTGTGGGTCCACAGGGAATTATAAATGCATCTGTTTCCACTTCTAAAGAACCCCAGTCTGACTGGGGCATGCAGTGTGGGCCGAAGCCCACCTGCATTAAACATGACATTACTACCTCAGCTGTGATGGGCACTGCAATGGGATATTTTTATGTACCGCCGGTGGGTTCCAGGGAGCCACCCATGCTGTGGGTCCACAGGGAATTATAAATGCATCTGTTTCCACTTCTAAAGAACCCCAGTCTGACTGGGGCATGCAGTGTGGGCCGAAGCCCACCTGCATTAAGCACGACATTACTACCTCAGCTGTGTTGGGCAATGCAATGGGATATATTTATGTACCGCCGGTGGCTTCCTGGCACCCACCCATGCTGTGGGTCCACAGGGAATTATAAATGCATCTGTTTCCACTTCTAAAGAACCCCAGTCTGACTGGGGCATGCAGTGTGGGCCGAAGCCCACCTGCATTAAACATGACATTACTACCTCAGCTGTGATGGGCACTGCAATGGGATATATTTATGTACCGCCGGTGGGTTCCAGGGAGCCACCCATGCTGTGGGTCCACAGGGAATTATAAATGCATCTGTTTCCACTTCTAAAGAACCCCAGTCTGACTGGGGCATGCAGTGTGGGCCGAAGCCCACCTGCATTAAACATGACATTACTACCTCAGCTGTGATGGGCACTGCAATGGGATATTTTTATGTACCGCCGGTGGGTTCCAGGGAGCCACCCATGCTGTGGGTCCACAGGGAATTATAAATGCATCTGTTTCCACTTCTAAAGAACCCCAGTCTGACTGGGGCATGCAGTGTGGGCCGAAGCCCACCTGCATTAAGCACGACATTACTACCTCAGCTGTGTTGGGCAATGCAATGGGATATATTTATGTACCGCCGGTGGCTTCCTGGCACCCACCCATGCTGTGGGTCCACAGGGAGTTGTAAATGCATCTGTTTCCACTTCTAAGGAACCCCAGTCTGACTGGGGCATGCAGTGTGGGCCGAAGCCCACCTGCATTAAACATGACATTACTACCTCAGCTGTGATGGGCACTGCAATGGGATATTTTTATGTACCGCCGGTGGGTTCCAGGCAGCCACCCATGCTGTCGGTCCACAGGGATTTCACAATAGGGAGTTGTACCTGCCTGTGTCTATGAATTAAAAAGCCCGGTCTGACTGGGGCATGCAGACACCTTGACAGAATGAATAGTGTGTGGCACATAGGTTCCCCATTGCTATGCCCACGTGTGCAGCTCCTGATGGCGGTGGCACAGGATTATATTTCTCATTGCTTCTGTACAGCATTGTGGGCTATCGCCCCGCCCCTTTTAAAGAGGGTCGCTGCCTAGCCGTGCCAACCCTCTGCAGTGTGTGTCTGCTTTTCCTGTGGCAGACGCACTTCTAAATAGACATGAGTGTGGCGTGGCATGAGGGCAGCTGAAGGCTGGGCAGGGACAGTTTGGTGTGCGCTGTGGACACTGAGTCGTGCGGGGGGGTTGGGCAGCATGTAACCCAGGAGAAGTGGCAGCGGAGTGTCATGCAGGCAGTGATTGTGCTTTGTTGGAGGTAGTGTGGTGCTTAGCTAAGGTATGCATTGCTAATGAGGGCTTTTCAGAAGTAAAAATTGTTGGGAGGGGGGGGGGCCCACTCTTGCCGCTATTGTGGCTTAATAGTGGGACCTGGGAACTTGAGATGCAGCCCAACATGTAGCCCCTCGCCTGCCCTATCCGTTGCTGTGTCGTTCCCATCACTTTCTTGAATTGCCCAGATTTTCACACATGGAAACCTTAGCGAGCATCGGCGATATACAAAAATGCTCGGGTCGCCCATTGACTTCAATGGGGTTCGGTATTCGAAACGAACCCTCGAGCATCGCGAAAAGTTCGTCTCGAGTAACGAGCACCCGAGCATTTTGGTGCTCGCTCATCTCTACTAATCACTAATCATTAATCACCTAAAGGAAACAAAATTATTAGGATGACATTCAAACATACATATAGAAAATTAATCAACAAAGGTGCTGTATTAAGCTAATCAACAAAAATTGGAAAGATGCTTAGAATTTTATGGTCAGATTTTTTCCAACACTTCTACCTTTTTTTCTAAAAAAATCCTCGTCTTTTTACTTGTCGAGGTCATTACAAGTCCTTTTAGCCTTAAGGATGAGGTGTTTAGCTAAAAGTGCTTTTGTATAGGCTGAATTTATAAGGCTCGAGGACAGCCCTTTTCTTCAACATGATTTTTAAGAATAAGGGCTTGTTCAAGATACATCTCACGTCTAGAGATACCAATAGATATGGACTTTTGCATTTAATATTTTGAATTAATGTTAAAAGGTGGCCAGTGTCTCTTAAATATGCTGGAAGAGTTAATACATAGCGTTAAAGGTGTCTATGTATTCAGATAGACGGCTTGTTATGGAACCTATTCCCGATATGATAGGACAATCCGACAGATGTGTCTGGCTCTTATGCATCTTAGGTACAAAATAAAAATAGGGAATTTCAGGATTGTTAAGAGAAATAAAATTCCTCTCGGTTTTAGATATACAGTTATGAGATAAAGCTCTGTCTAGCATATGGTATAATTGTTTTCTGAATATCATTAGTGGAGTCATGGGCTAGTTTGCTGTGACAGTTGGTATCTCCCAAAATGTGAAGTGCTACTGACTCCTAATAAGCCTTATCTAGAATGACTATGGCTCCCCACTTGGCGCCATTTTTAATAATGATCTTGGTGTTGTTGGCTAATGTTTTCATAGTTTGTTTTTGTATCCTATTGAGATAATTCATTTTTCTTTGGTTTTGCATAAATTCGTAAAATCAGTAAGGACTTGATTGTAAAGTGTATCTGTAATTTCCTTTGCTCTTTAGGGGACAGAAGGAATAGAGGGGTTTTAGATCAGTTAGGATGAGGTCTGAGGGGGAAAATTGGGAAGGTTCAGAAATGGATACGTTTGAAGGATGGAGGCTAGTAATAAGTTTTTGTCGGGAGAAATGGCGTTGAAGAGTACGTTTTCTTAGAAATCTATGCAAATCAATAAAAAGTTGGAATAGGTTTGGTGGAGTGGACAGGCTAAATGAGCGGCCTTCGAACACTACCTCAATTTCTTGTTCATTGAGGCTGTATTTTCATAAGCTGAAAATTTACAACTTTCGGCAAGTGGTAGAGCTTATTTATTTAGGATGGGGAGGGTTTTTTACTTTGTTCTTTCTTGTTTTGACGTTTCCCTCCTTGTTTGTTTTGTCATCCCATCCAGGTCTTTTTCGAATGGTTGTTGTTGTGTGAATAGGAACATAAAACTGGGATATTTTGGAGCATACTAGTCGTAGTGTATTCGTTTTTTGGTGAGACATGGAGTTGCCTGTTTTCTGTCGTAGATGAAGTTGAGAGGTAGGGGGAAGAATGAGGCTTGAATGGACCCCAGGGGTTAAGGGCGGATAAGAGGGTCTAATTCTTGATCCTAACAAAGAGGCAGAAGGCTCTGAAATAATAGTGTCACTGGAAATGGAAAGGAATAATGACATGGAGGAAGATGGATAGGAGTTGTAGTCCATTTGTTTTGGATTGGATGGTATCTGGTTGTTTTGAGTCAAGGGAGATGAATAAGATTTTCATTGAATAGGTTTTGGGACAGAATGAGGTGTGAAAAAATGGGTTTTCCTGATTAAATAGGCATGTCTAATAGAGATGGAGACAGACTACATAAAACGGAATTGAAAGAACTAGTGTGTTTTGTTTTGATTATTCCAAGGGGCACTTTAGATGATAAAATTGAATTTGAACGTGTAATAGGGGAAGCTTATAAGAGATCTGTCAGGAGAGGGGCTCTGTTAGGTTTTAAATGTGTCTGTGTACTCATTGCATGAGCTACATTATCTGGAAGTGTTTTGTTACATTTATTAGATTTGTGGCAGTAAAAGTTTGACCTGACCAAATGGGAGTTGGATGGGTGAAAATGGACTTCCGTTTTGGGGGAATATTTAATTTAGGATTTACTTTGTGATGATATTCCCACATAAATATTTTCTTTCTCTCAAAGTCTGAGAGATCAAGTTTAAGTTTGCTTCATTTTTTGGTAGAAAATATGGATTTCTATGGAATTAGTATGGTCCAATGCATAATTTACAGCTTCTAGAGAACTGTTGGATGTTAGCATTGAAAGTTCATTTAAGAATGACCTGTTAAGTTCTTGACACTTAATTATTAGTGATGAGCGAACGTACTCGTTTAGGGCTATTTCGCAATCGAGCATTGCTTTTTTCGAGTAACTGCCTACTTGGGCGAAAAGATTCGGGGGGCGCCGGGGGGTTGTAGAGGGGAGGAGAGAGAGCTCCCCCCTGTTCCCCACTGCTACCCCCCGCTCCACCACGCCGCACCCCGCCCCGAATCTTTTCACCCGAGTAGGCACTCGAAAAAAGCGATGCTCGATTGCGATATAGCCCTAAAGGACTACGTTCGCTCATCACTATTATTTTATCTAAGATCAGATCAGGGAAAGTATTTAACATGAGAGCCGACTCCCCTGAAATGATTGGATCCTTGGGGAATGCTGATCTAATCGGGACACTGAAACCCCTGGCTTTAACTATCCTATCTTCTTGTACATGTTCTTCCTCGAGCTCAATGAACTTGTTTAGCTCATCATCATTTTACTCAGCCATGTTTATTTTGGTTTGTTTGTCTAAAGTTTTATTTAAAAAAAGCTAAAACAACTTGCTCTGGGTTCAAATACCACACATGGTTTATAAATATAGACAATACCACCTTTGAGGTGTCTCCATCAATTTTTTCATAATTAATGTTTAATTTAATTTTAGTCACGTTTTAATTTCTGTTTATTGGAATAGTGACTTGTTAAACAAGGCATTCTATGACAAAGGGCTACATGTCAGCTTGAATTCTGTAAGTCGTCATGCTTCTTGTACTAGGATTTTATGGATTTACAATAAAGCGTTTTATCTAGACCTCTGCTTTTCTTCATTCGCTAAGAGGATCCTGTTGAATAGTTTGCATAAAAATCTACATTACGATAATACACAACAGGGGAGAATGGGGGCAGCCGACAAGGACCAGTGGCAAGAAATTGTGATGCACGTGGTGGAAACTACGTAAGATTCTAGCAGTGTTACACCTCCTATTTTTAACAGATGGCACTTGCTTTGGGTTTATTAGACCTAATAGGACAGGGTGTAGTCTCTGGATAAGCATTTTGCCAATCAATTTGAGGTCTGTATATAGTATAGAGATTGGTCTATAGCTCGTGCAGTTAGTTTAGAAGGGTATCTCAAGGCATTTTGAACTTTTGCTATTGATGGCCGACAGGTCAGCAGGCACCTGCTGCTCAGATCCCTACCGATCAGATGATTCCCAATGCCACTGTCACTATGGTCAGCAGAGGAATCAGAAAGTGCTGACCATGGCACAGCAGCCTATGTTGGTACTGCAGCATAGCTCCCATTGAAATCCCACTAAGGCCTGATACAGGCAGCTCTCAATAGGCATTAACACATTGCAGGCCTGAAGTGCTTAACTAGACCCTTAATCTGCTACGACAACCCATAGGTACTTTGCAATTATAGTGAGGTGGTGGTGCTGTCCCTTTAATGGCTCAGAGGCCATATTAAGCATTAACTGTGTCATCTAATTGGTTAGACAGGCATTTAATGCAGCAAGTACCTGGCTCGTAGAGGAGCCCACCTTTTTGGGCTATTTGTTCTCTACCATGACCTAAATGTGATTGCTCTCAGCAAGAGGTTTGATACCTTTTTATGGCGAACAAAAAATACATGATGCTATAGCAAGTTTTCGAACCTACGCAGGGTTCTTCTTTAGGCAAAATGAAATAGATCCGAAGAGATACATATATAACATACATCTATAAAAAGGCACAGAGATTGTGATTAATTTGCACTTGAAATAAATACTTAAAGAATCCACTGATAAAGATGTGAAAGTTTTATGGTCTCTAAATCAGTGTTAGGGGAACACCAGGCCAGTGTGTTATCTGCTACAGATTTCTCATACTTACCAGTCATGCATGAATCCTCTTGAAGATTTTAGGCCTCTGTCGAACATGTATAAGTTTGCATTCCCAAATTCTTCTATAGCTTTGTGAGTTGAAATTGCCTTCTAATATGGTGACGTTCTTGGTTGTGTTCGTGACTAGAAAAGCACCCAGTCCCAGGTAATTCTTTCTTTCTTTGTGTGGCCGAGAGACCTCATCCTTGCTTTCAGTTTTTGCCCTGTTATTTGAACATAAAGACCCCCAACAGGACATTTACTGCACAGGATCAGGTACACAACATTGGACGTGGAACAGGTGAATGTCCCTGGCATCTTGTAGTCCTGCTGTGTGTTAGTAGAATGAAACTGGACAGGATACGTCACAATGACCTATAATGTACAAGGTGATCACAGGACAAAACAAGGGGTGTTTATAGGTAAAAAAAAATATATATATGTATATATAGGACAGAATTCAAGGTATGACTGTGTATTGCAACAATTAATGGAAGCATCCTTTGTTGTTTCAGACAGGATTACGTTTACTGTACGATAGCTTAGCAACTTGTCATAGTGAAGGAAAAAACCCTATAGATATGGTTCAACGTATCTTACCACCTCTCTAATAAAGTTCAACCAGAAAGGCATATTCAGGCAGTCGTACTGTACCATTCACCTACAGCACCACATATTTTCCTGGAGGTAAAAATTTGACACTTTTTCCTTATGCTCTCCAACTTTTATTGGGTTCTGCCTCAATTGTTTCACTAGAGATCGCGGAATGTTTTATAATCACACTGCATGTATACACATTCATTTAAAAAAGGTGAACACTAGAAATGGCAAAAAAAAAACCTTAAAAGAAGAAAAATCACAATCCCTTGTAGGCCTTTAGTTTAAAAAAAAAAAATTGACAGATACACTTGGAGCTAAAGAAATTACCCAGCTGTAGGCAACTTTGAATTATCAAGGGGTTTTCTATAAACATAGTTCATAGAAGGAAGTCTAGTTTTTATTAGGAAGCAAATTTACATACGAATTTTACAGAAATTGTATGGCAAAACTAAAGAAACATTTGCAACAAATTCTTGCAGGAATACTCTTCTCAGCCAATTAAGGCTGAGGTAGGAAAAGCAGTATACAATATCTTAAAAAGTATAGTGCAATGGCTGTGTATGGAGTTTAGAGAAGCCAATTCACATGCAGTAGGAAATAATTGGATTCATACTAGAGATGAGCGAGCGTACTCGGATAAGCACTACTCGCTCGAGTAATTGGCTTTATCCGAGTATCGCTGTGCTCGGGTCTAAAGATTCGGGTGCCGGCACGGAGCGGGGAGCTGCAGGGGAGAGCGGGGAGGAACGGAGGTAAGATCTTTCTCTCCTTCTCTCCCGCCCGCTCTCCCCTGCTCCCCGCTGCGACTCACCTGTCAGCCGCAGCGGCACCCGAATCTTTAGACCCGAGCACAGCGATACTCGGATAAAGCCAATTACTCGAGCGAGTAGTGCTTATCAGAGTACGCTCGCTCATCTCTAATTCATACACATTCATGGCATATCCACTCTGGCACCTGTCCCTATAATGAGGGTCTGCAACCCCATGTTGGCTCATTCCTGACTGAGGTGACAAAACTACATGGTTTCTTAATAACCTGAAACCGCTGCAGAATACGTTGGCGCTATACAGATACCATTAAATAAAATACATCTTTAGTATATTACAATTAGATAAAAGGGATCTAGATTTCAATATGGGGGCACTTGTAGGGGACATTCTATCATTTTGGCAACTTGATGGCTCTACAAGTCAGCAATGGGGCCTGGAATTTACTCAGCTGTGCCCTGAAAGCCTAAGTGTGTGTCCTCCTTTACAGGCCTAGTCATGTGTTAAGTAAGTAGATTGGGGCTATAATGGGAATGTTTCCAAATCCCCGCGTAAACAGGGGTATCCATTTTGGGGTGAAAGTCTTCATTCATATGTGTGCTGTAGAAAAAAAAAAATTGTTTAACCCCTCAATGATGCAGCCCCCTTTTTCCATTTCTGTTTTTTCCTCCCACCTTTAAAAAAAAAACAAAAAAAAAACGTAACTCCTTCATTTATCCATTGACGTCGCTGTATGAGGGCTTGTTTTTTGCAGGCCGAGTTGTATTTTTCAATGGTGCTATTTAATGTACTGAAAAACTTTTAAAAAATTCTAAGGGTAAAATGAAAAAAAAAAAAGGCCACGACTTTCCGCCATCTTTCAGTGCGTCTTGTTTTCCCTTCGTCATCATGACAGCATACATCTGGAGGTTGCTCACCTGCTGACCTGATGGGACAGGAAAAGGCAGAGCATAAAAGAAACCTCCCCTCCACCAAACACCAGTGTTTTTCCTGTCCCTTCAGGACAGCAACGGCAGAGCTCCAGCGACGCTGTCCCATGCCGGAGGAGGACTTACCGGCGAAGCGGCAGCGTTTTTCTTCGGGCAGCCCCGGCAACCCCAGTGGGAAGGACCCCATCTGGGCGCTTTCCGGGGACTGCGTGGGCCGGGGTCCAAGTACCGGCTGCCGGCACCACTGCGGCCGTCATTTCGGCGGCGGCCGCCATCTCTGGGTCCAGGGCCGAGCAGCAGCGTTCCTCAAAGGGGCGTGGCCTCAGCGGAGCTCCGGGAGTGACGCGGTGACGTCAGACGCTCCGCAAGGGGCGTGGCCTAGCGTGAAAGTGGGCGTGGCTTAGCGCGGCTGGCGCCGGATTCAAATTTTTAAAGCTCCTCCACACCAGGGAAGCAGCTGGTGTTTCTTCACGCCGGGAATCGATCCTAAGTACAGGAGTTGATCCCACAAGCAAGCGCAGGAGGTCGGCCAGAGAGGACCCAGAGAATCTCCAAACTGTAAGTGGTCCAGTGGGCCAACCTACAGACACCTGCACTACATACACTTCCTTACTAACAGAGTTCTTCCTCGTCATTTCAGGACAGGGATACTCAAAAACCTAGGGAGGCTAGGAGGAGGAGTATAAAGTGTCCAGTGTGCTTGGCCAAACTCGACGACTCCTACACCAAAACATTATGTGCCGTTTGTTCTGCAAAATTCTGCAGGAGGAAAAATCTTCCCTCATGTCCGAAATTCGGTCGGTCGTCCGGGAAGAAGTTCAGTCCTCCCTCTCGGACCTCCAACCTGGGCCCTCAGGGGTTACACGAAGGTCTGCTCCGGCTGTGTCAGAGTCCGACTCTGACATGGCGGAAGATTTGGAGTATGATAATCTTGGGGAAGTGTTGCAGGAGGAGAAAAAGTACCTTTTTTCCACCGCTGACATGGATCAAACTTTTAAAAGCCATGCAGGTGGAGGAAGATGTGCGGCAACCCCGCACAGCACAAAACGATATGTTTGCGGGATTGCTTCCACAACGGAAATCTTCGTTTCCTGTAAATGCCACACTTAAACAACTAATCCTGAACGAGTGGCGAGGTGGCGTTTCTGGACGAAATGCCGAAAGTAGATGCGGCTATCGCTATGGTGTCCAGGAAGTCTGGATTACCATTTGAAGATATGTCCCACTTAAAGGACTCCTTGGATAATAAAGTGGACATGACCATGCGCAAGGCCTGGTCCACGTCCAGCGTTATTATAAAATCCAATATCGCGGCCACTTTGGTGGCTCGCTCCATGGCGGTCTGGCTGGATCAGCTTGTGTCCCTAATCGACCAAAAAGCCTCCAGGGAAGAGTTGATCCCTCTGCTACAGATGGCAACGGGGTTTCTGGCGGATGCCTCTATGGAAACGGTCCGCTTCGGGGCTCGCACGGCAGCCCTATCCAACACCCCAGAAGGGCAGTCTGGGTAAAGGAGTGGTCGGGGGACTTAACATCCAAAAATAAGCTGTGTGCCCTACCCTTTTGGGGTGCACGCATTTTTTTGACCGGACCTGAAAAGCAGCTGACAAGAACCAGGGACTGCCAGCCATCAGACCACCCAAAAGACCCTTCACTCCTCGTCCCTCGTCTACATACGCTGGGAAAGGGAAGACCGGAAGATGGTCTTATCCGAAGGGTGGAAGGGGTAAGACTCTTATTATCGTCCCTCAGCCGCATCTTCGTGCCCGGTGGGCGGTAGACTGGCTCGTTTTGCCACTAGTTGGCGTAATATAACGACTTGCGAGTGGGTGCTACACCTGGTGGCGGAGGGGTACAAGATCGAACTAGAATCTCGCCCCCCTGACAGATTTATTGTAACCCCAATCCAGTCTCCAGCCCTAGAGCAGGCTCTGTTGAGAGGTGTACAGAACCTGCTGGATCTCGGCGCGGTTATCCCCGTCCCCAAAAAGGAACAGGGGAAGGGATTTTATTCCCCCCTTTTTCTGGTTCCCAAGCCAGATGGCTCCCACCGCACAATAATTAACCTCAAAGAATTGAATAAATTCATTGAGTATAGAAAATTTAAAATGGAGACTATCAGAACTGCAACTCCCCTAATTGCCAGGGATAATGTAATGGCTACAATTGACCTAAAGGATGCTTACTTTCACATCCCTATTTACACCAACGCGCAAAAGTTCCTGAGGTTTGCGCTGAGAATGGAAGGGGAAATCTGTCACTTTCAGTTTATTTGCCTCCCATTTGGAATTTCCTCCGCTCCGCGAATTTTTTCCAAGGTGGTGGTAGAAATGGATGCCCTTTTGCGCAATCGTGGGATTATTATCGTCCCCTACTTGGACGACTTCCTGTTGGTGGCAGATTCCCCGACTATTCTGAGGTCACACTTGGGTTCCACACTTCAACTGTTTAAGGACCTGGGTTGGATTATTAATGATCTAAAATCCAACATGGAACCAGAAACCAGGAAAAAATTCCTGGGAGTCATTCTGGATTCCAGTCTTCAAAATTCATCCCTTCCTCCTCTAAGGAAACAGCATATCTTAGAGGAATGCTCCACTCTCTATAAAAAATCTAGAGTAACAGTAAGAGACGCAATGCGGATCCTGGGGCTAATGACTTCGTGTATTGGCGTGGTTCCCTGGGCTCAGTTCCATAGTCGCGGTCTCCAGTCACTAATCCTTCAGAATTGGGACAAGTTACAGTCCTCACTCGACAAGACAATCGAGAGATCTGGTTCGTCTAATTTTAGAGAACTTAATGCGGTGTGGAAATCCCGACGTAGCCTGCAATCGCTCTTAGGGATGAAGCATGTGAGGATCTTTTCAGATAATATGACGACAGTGTCACTCATTCGCCACCAGGGTACCACCAGGAATCCTCTACTGCAGCAGTTGGCGGGAAGGATCCTTCAGTGGGCGGAACTCACAACCAAGTCACTGTCGGCCTTTCACATAAAAGGAGCCGAGAATTCAGCCGCAGACTTTCTAAGCAGGAAGAAAGTGGACCCAGGAGAGTGGGAACTCCATCCCGAGGTGTTCAGCCTGCTCGTGACGAAATAGGGGGTACCGGAAATAGACCTATTTGCGTCAAGCGCAAATACCTAGTGCCGGCTTTTCTTTTCCCGAGGCGCGGAGAAACAGGCCTTGGGCACGGACGCTCTCCCTCACCCCTGGGTTTGGGACTTGGCGTACGCTTTTCCCCCTTTACCATTAATTCCGCTTCTACTAAGGAAATTACTGCGGTCAAGCATGTCAGTAATTCTGGTAGCACCTTATTGGCCCAAAAGACCTTGAAGCGTCCCTCTGGGTCACGTAATATGCCAAGGGGCTGAACTTGTAAAGAATTATGGAAGGCGATAGAGACACCACCTGCTTTGCGATTGGGGTCGGGGCTGTGGTACCAAGCAGGGAACCTTTTAGTGGAGCATGTCGGGATCTCACCCGCTTTGAAGTGCGTCTCCTGGAGCAGAAGGACTTTGATTCTTTTCCTCTGCATGTGGAATAGGATTTGACCTCTTTTGGATGGTATGTTCAGCCCCTTGGCGTTGTAGGTACAGATTTTTAAGCTAGCCATGATGTTCCCCCCCAGAGACGCTGCTCTGCCTTCATATGTACTTGACCCGTCAAGCAAGTTGGGGTAGGGGGCAAAGGGTTGGGAGAGTCTGAGGGAATGGGGATGGGGAGCGGGATGGGGGGGTGTCAGAGCATACAGTTTTCCTTTTGTTTTTTGTGCCTTAGGGAGCACCATCAATACACATAAGGGAAAAAAAAACAAAAAACAGTTAGGCGTACTAAAAAAGAAAAAAGAAAGACAAATACAAAACACAAACAATCCCCAAAACAGGAGGGGATAAAAACTTAAGTAGAAACCCATATATGCCGTGAGGGGCAGGGTTCTGCTGCCCGTCAAACTGGGCTTCAGGGAACAAACTATATCCTTTAGTGCAGCTCTAGGCTGCGTAATCTATGTGGGAAGCGGAGAGGCCAAAAACAGAGGTCTTCCCCCGACTTCACCATCGCCGTGGCTCACCCCCTGGAAAGGAGTGAGGTCTGTGTGAGCGACAGTATGCCGCCAGAGACAGAGGGGAGAAAAGAGGGAGTTTAGAGAAAATAAGAAGGACTAGTAGGAAAGTGGGAGGGGGGGGGGGGGTGAGGGGGAAGAAAAGAATGGGATAGAGCGGGTGGGATAGATTGGGGGGTTAGAGATAAGTGGGGGATACAGATGAGAGAAAGAAGAGGGGGAGGGGGGAGAAAGAAAAAAATAAAAATAAAAAAAATAAAAAAATAAAAAAAAATGTTGTGCTACTGAAGACGAATTTCCAGCCCGCCGCAGGGCCATCCCGTTAACGGGAGTCTAAGGTGAGTCTATATTCGGTCAATTAGGAGTGTGGAAGGAAGGGGTTCTTTTTCCTTTCCTCCTTCTTCAACCCCAGGGTTTCGTAAGTCCATTTAATTTGGATCTTCCAGTGAATGCGATTTCTTCAGGTTCCGTTGCTATCTTGATTCTTGGCTTCGGAGTTTCTTACTTTGCGCCCACCTTTTCCCGCTTTTTGCCATTCGGACCTTGGTGGAGGGACCGGGGGCCCTTTGAAGGAGGGCCAGTCTGGGATTGCAATGTGTGGTAATTCCAGTGTCCCTAGAAACCCTGGAAGATCGCCCAGATTCTTGAAGGTCGCCGTCTTCCCTCCTCGTCTTGCTTGTAGTTGAAGCGGAAATCCCCACCTATAGGGGATGTTTCTTTCCCGCATGGCGTTGAGCAAGGGTTTCAGGGCCCGTCGTAACTGCAGCGTGCGCCTAGATAGATCTGGATACACCTCAACTGAATGGCCCCTGAACGTTAAGTCTTCCGCTGCTCGCGTTCTTTGGAGTATTTGGTCTTTTTCCTTGAAAAAGTGTACCCGGCAGATGACATCTCTGGGTCTGGATGGATCTGTGGATTTCGGACCAAGAGCACGGTGAACTCTGTCCAGTTCCAAATGGCTCTCTGCGGGTCTTTCCAGGATGTGGTTGAAAAATTCAATGACCCAGTCTTCCAGCTGGCTATTGTCAACCTCTTCCGAAAGGCCTCGTATGCAGAGGTTGTTCCGCCTATGGCGATTTTCAATGTCGTCTATATGGTTGGTTAGGTCCGCGATCTGGTGTGCTTGCATTTCTAATAATTGCGCATGTTCTTTGACGGTGTTCTGGATCATATCCTGATTCTCCTCGATTTCTTCTACTCTTTGTCCTACATGTTTGATATCTTCCTGTAGGGCCGCGATGTCTAGCTTGTGAGCTTCGTCCAATTTCTGTAGAAGCGAGTTCATCTCTGATTTTGTGGGGATCGCCCTTAGGTGGGCTTTCCAATCCCATTCTTCCTCCATAGTCTCACTCCTTTCGCCGTCTGCGGGGCTAGCGCATGCAGCAGGCTGATGCTTTAAGGCGGTTGTTGTTCCCCCCCTGGGCTATTGTTAGCACACTGCCTTTGTATCTTATATAAGAGCTTGCTTTGCTGGGGGTTATAGTACCTCTGGGGTGATCAGCTTCTTCTATATGGGAACGGTCCAGCTGGGCCCGTGTCTGTCTCTGTGGGAGAGGGGAGGCTTTGGGGTCAGCTTTGGCTTTCTGCCTTGCCCCTGTCATGGGGTTCATCTGCCCCTCTTCTGCTTTTCCCCATGTAGGCTGAGGGGGTTGGGAGTCCCCTGCCTTGTCTGCAGTTGTGCCTTTGGGGGTTTCTGGGTGCTTCTCTGGGGTTATTATTTCCCCTTTGCTGCCCTGTGCCTCGGGGGTTAACTTCTTCTGCAGGGTCTGAGGCTGGGGGTGGGGGGGGCCGCTCTCTGCCTGATGTGCTGCTGCTTCCCCTCCCCCCCTCCGCGGCTCCCGCTGCTTCCTGCTGGTACCTGGGGGGAAGCTTGCCTTTCTTCCAGCCTCCCCAGCTTGTCGGCCTCCTGATCCTCCGGCGCTTCGCTGCAGTGAGTGGACGGGCGCTCACTCTCCCTGCGCTCCGCAGCTGCCGGTCTCCCCTCCTCCTCATGTGCGGCGGTGTGCGGCGCCATCTTGGAAGCACCTCGCGGCGGCTGTGTTCCTCCCGGGGAGCGCAGAAAACGCTCCATTGCAGCTGGAGGTAGGATTTTCTGTTGCTCCTGGGTGATTGCTCCTTTTCTCCTTCCCATTCCCGATGACTCTTGGGGTTTGCGGCGGCTGGATCGTCTCTACAGGCGACGGTTCGGACGGGAGCTAAGGGCACACGCTACCTACTCCATCCGTGGCTAGCTCCGCCCCCCCCCCCCCCCCCCACTGTGGTTATTTGGAACACACTGGTGTTTGGTGGAGGGGAGGTTTCTTTTATGCTCTGCCTTTTCCTGTCCCATCAGGTCAGCAGGTGAGCAACCTCCAGATGTATGCTGTCATGATGCCTTCAAGAAAGGGAATTATCGGTAAGAAAAATTCCCGTTTTTTTCTACGGCACACAAACTGCAACAAAAACGACAATATCTTTATTCTATGGGGCAGTACAATTGCTACGATACCAAACTTGTATAGTTTTTTTTACTGTTCTACTTTTTTTTTTCAAAGACCTTTAAATTTTTCAATTATTTTCTGCCGCCATCTTCTGCGCGCAATAACTTTTATTTTTCTGTCGACATGGTTGAGCAAGGGCTCATTTTTTGCAGGATGTTCTGTAGTTCCGTTAGTACTAATGCGGAATACATACGACTTTTTGAACGCTTTTTATTGCCTTTTTTCTGGGAGACAGGGTATCTAACAAAGTGCATTTTTGGAGTTTTTTTTTTTTTTTCCGAACGACGTTCACCGTACAGGGTAAATATTGTGCTACTTTGATATATCAGACTTTTCCTGATGCGGCGATACCAAATATGTATTTTTTTAGGATTTTGATTTTTTTAAATATAGATATGGGGGGGGTAATTTAAACTTTACTTTTTTTTTTTAACACAAATCAATAAAACTTTGATTTTTTTTTTACTTTCTTTCAAGTCCCACTGGGGCACTACCACATGCGATGCTTTGATCGCTCCTGCAGTAGGACATAATGCTATGGCATTATGTCATACTGCATTCTGACAGACAGCCTATCAAGCCACCCCACGGGGATGGCTTGATAGGCAGTCTCTCAAGGCAGCCCTGGGGCCTTTCAGAAGGCCCCCAGCAGCCATGACCCCTACACAGCTCCCACAATCTCACCGCGGGAGACCGTACAGGACCCTCGCACATCGTTCGGGGGATTTAAATGCCGCTGTCAGAATTAACGGCATTCAAAGGGTTAATAGCAGCCATCGGCCGACCGCGGCTATTGCCCGCGGGTTGCAGCTGTAATAAACAGCTGACACCCACGCTGTAAGAGAGGTCGCCCCGCGACCTCTCTTCATACATACCCCAACGTCCAGTACGTCCTGGAGCGAGAAGGGGTTAAAATTACACACACCACAAAAAAAAAAAAATTTGAATTGAATCCAAGCAAGGTAGAAGGAAAAAAATTTCCATTCAAAAACTGTGAGGTCAAAGACGCAGTACACCAATAGATAAATTTTCTAAGGGGTCTAGTTTTTAAATTGGGGTCATTTCTGGGGGTTCTCCCTCTTTTGGCAGCTCAAGGGCTCTACAAGTGTGCAATGGAGCCTGAAGCACCATCCAGCAAAATTTCTGTGCAGAGAGCCACCGGCTGCTGCTTTTGTTTTGGGCCCTGTTGTGCATACAGACATAAGATTAGGGCCATAATGGGTATGTCTCTGAACACGGGATTAAACAGAAGACAGAATTACTTGTGGCCGGGGGCGTGGCCTGGCCGAGAGAGATGGCGGCGTAATTTGCTAGCTCCGCTATCCTCTTTAACCCATTGCTACTTCACAGCTACCCCGGGAGATCGTTACCGCTCTGAAAGCGCTTCTCTGACCTCCCTGCACTTAGCGATGCCTCGTCGGGGACCGTCCCGCTCACAGCCGCGGCGCCTGGAGGAGTTTTTCTCGGCGTCGGAGACCCAGCGCGCCTGCAGCGCGGCCAGCTCTGCTGCAACAGCAGAAGAAGGAGAGCTTGCCAGCGATCTTCTCAGCCTGACAGCCGGATCGTCTCCGGAGAAGGGAGAAGAACGAACGGTGAGTGCACACCTGAGCACCCAGACACATAGCCTTACAGAAAGGCAGTCTAACGGCACTCAATCAACTAAAGTAAACCCCAAGATGGCGCCCACCGCAAGCCCTCGTGGTGAGGGTAGCAACTCCCCGTCCAAAAACAAAGCTGGGGATGACACAGAAAGACACCTAGACTTGCTATCCCAGGGATCACTAGGGGGGAAACACAATAGTTCAGGCTCACCCTCAGCAATCCCTATACCAGCATCCTCATGCAATAGAGATGCTCCCTCACCATCAGATAGCCCTTAACAAAAATCCAGAAAAGGAGATGTGAGCCACTCATCCCCTCATACTCCTCACACTCCATTTATGAAGGACTACATTAAAGCTTTACCGTCCTCAGGCCAACCGGCGTCTGAAGCTTTCATAAAAAAAAATGATGGTGGCTTTAAGCGAATCAATATACACTAGCTTTACCTCCCTCAACGCCTCTCTCACAGCCACAATAGAATCCATTGGAGAAAGAGTGGCTCGCACAGAGAACAAAATGGGCGAACTAACAATCCCACAACTCCCTCATAGACTCCCACTATGATCTAGCGGATGAAGTCGCACAACTCAGATCAAAACTGGCAGACCTAGAAGATAGAAGCAGGCGCAATAATATAAAGTTCCGCGGCATTCCAGAATCCGTAACAACGCCTGAAATCCCTAAGTACTTAAATCAATTAATGCGCACAATCCTGCCGGAAGCTTCCCTACAAGACCTCATCACCGACAGGGCACATAGACTCCCGAGACCCAAATTTATTGCCGAGACAACTCCACGGGATATTATAGCCCGAATTCATTTTTATCATACTAAAGAGGCGCTCATGACCGCGGCCAGAAAATTAAAACAACTTCCATCTCCCTATTCAGACATACGTCTATACGCAGACCTGTCTCAAACCACTATGTCTGAAAGAAGAAAATTCTCAGAAATTACTTCCGCCTTAAGACAAGCCAATATCTCCTATAGATGGGGGTTTCCTACCAAACTCCTGATTCACAGAGACGGCTCTACCCATGTCCTGTTTAAACCAGAAGATGCTGCTCAACTTCTAAAAACATGGGGAAATCGGTGTGCCTCCTGCTCCCTATACACAGAGAATCTCCAAAACACCAAGAAAACACCCCAAAGAATGAAACCGGAGACGGACCTTATCCCGGAATCTTTTTCAAGGCAAAAATTTATGGGTAATTAAGAGGACTTCCTCACAGGCGAACTTTTCGTTCCCCCCTCTCTTCCAATAGACGAAACGGGTCCGACAATCGCTCACTCCTTCCGTTTCTCTACCCCACAGTTCAACCCACTACCGCTCAACAGTTTTTACACCTCAACTGTTCATCACCCCCCCCCCCCTTTTTTCCCCAGCTCCTAGCAACAAGACCGAGCTTTAAGAGTATGCTAAGTCTACGGCAAGCATTAAATCTAAACCTACCTCTGGTCCGGAAGCGAAACCTTCGGAAATCCAAACAAGCTATCATTTGCCGACCCGGATACTTCCACGGATCTATACCTCGACAGCACCACCAAGATGACGACTACAATATTGTCCTTAAATGCCAACGGACTAAACTCTCCGTATACGAGATCCTCCTTGTGGAGAGAGGCCCTGAGTTCCAGGGCGGACATAATGTGTGTTCAGGAAACCCACTTCGCATCTTCAGCCACTCCAAAACTAATTCCTAAAAAGTTTTCAAAAATTTACCTAGCCTCCTCAACTAAAAAACAAGCAGGCGTAATGATCGCCTTTAAAGACACAGTACAATTTGATATCAAAAGCCAAGAGACGGACCCAAAAGGCAGGTACTTGATACTAACTGGTCTTTTAAATCAAAAACCAATTACGTTGGTAAACTTATATACCCCCAATAGGGGCCAAATTTGTTTCCTGAACAAAATAGCCCAAAAAATTAGAAGATGCGAGGTGGGTAACCTTATTGTGTGTGGGGACTTTAACAGCACTCCTGATAACCTATTGGATTCCACGAGGGGCCCCCTCAGATCGACTCCTTCCCTTGCGCCACTCTCACAGGTACAGGGCATTTTCTAGAATAGATTTAATTCTGGTTAATAAATCTACAATCCCGTTGGTTAGAGCAGCCAAGATAGGTAAAATTACATGGTCCGACCATGCTCCAGTTGAGATAACTATCTCGCTAACCGAAGCGACACAACAACCCAAAAAATGGAGAAACAACGTTTTCCTACTGAAAAACCCAAAATACTCAAACACTATTTCAACAGCTCTGGAAGAATATTTTAAAAACAACTGCACTACAGATGTCTCCCCCTTAACTATCTGGAACGCCCATAAGGCAGTGATCAGGGGAATTTTAATTAAAATAAGTGCCCAACATAAGAGGGAGAAAACTCAACTTATTAACAAGCTGATAAATCAAATGGCCGCCCTGGAGGCTCAGATCAGGGAAAATCCTTCCGACTCCTTACATAAACAACTATTTAACCTGAGACAATCTTTGAGAAACACTCTGATAGACAATTATGAGAAAGACTTGAGGTTCTCCAGAGCTACATTCTATGCCTCTAACAACAAACCATCCCGTATGCTAGCCAAGATGACAAAGAAAAAGATACAAAAATCCAAAATTCCCTACATTTTAGACCCTCAAAAACCAACAACTAAAATATCTCACCCCACTCAGATCGTGGACTCTTTTAGACAATATTACGAAAATTTATACAATCTGAAAAACGACACCCCCAGCCCTCCACTACCTCTATTGAAAATGTTTTGAAAAATATAGAACTCCCATCGCTTTCTCAAAATCATCTGGAATCCTTAAATACCCCAATACTTCACTCAGAAGTCATAAAAACTATTAAAACTCTCAAAAACACAAAAGGCTCCCGGACCCGATGGGTTCTCAAATGATTATTATAAGACATTTTCTACCCTACTTGCACCCCACATGGCCCAAGCATTTAACCAAGAATTACTTGTGGCCGAGCACTTTTCTAATCATGGACATGACACAGGGGATATGCGAGTTTTGATATTGAAGGGTGGTTTCAAGTCACAAAGCCATAGAAGAATTTGGGAATATAAATTTATAACAACTTTTGACATATTCAATGAAGGATTAAATTATTGCCGAGGTTTTATGGGTGAACGGCAGGTATAAGACATCTATAACATTGATAAAACTGCTGGCCTTGTGAACCCCCTCCAACAGTGATTCAGGGACCATAAACTTTCACTCCCTTGTCAGTGTCCAGTTAAAAAAGGTTTGTGTACCTGCTGCAGTATTCTTGGCCTGACAACCCCCCAACAGTAATTCCCTTTAAGTGCAAATCAATCACATCCAAGTCTGCACCTTGTCATAAGTATGTATGTCATAAGTGTGTATAAATATTTATGCCTCTTTGAATCTATTCCATTTCAGCCTGAAGAACCTGAAAAGTTTGCAAGCTCGCTATAACATTAAAAGGTATCATATCTACAAGATTACGTGGTTTCTCTTGCTTGGAACAATCACATTTGAACACGGGACAAACGGGGGTGTTAATTTTGGGGTGCAAATCCTCATTTTCATGTGCAATATAGAAAAAAAAAAAAAAACAGAACGAAAAAAAACAAACTTTAAAATGTCATTTTCAAATATGTGAAATTTTATTTTATTTTTTCTCCTCTAAACTGCATTAACTCCTGAAAAAAATGGTGGGCTCAAATACTCATAACACTCTTCAGTAAATACATTAGGGGGTGTTTTTTTTTTTTTTTTAAATGGAGTCTCTATCATTCTGACACCTATGAGCCTTTGTAATCTTGGCTTGCAATAGGAAAACTAAATGATTCATAAAATTTAGCGAAACAATGTTAATTTGTACATCTAAATGGTTAAAAAAAGCCCACTAAAGTCTTTCAAATGTGCTTTCAGAATAAAGTAAACAGATAGAAATCTAGAAAATTTGTATAGTATGTTCGCACATATTTGACATATTGAAAATGTAAAGACAATTTTTCCAAAACCTTTCCCAGTTTTGTCACTTTTAATAAATATACACAAATTCTATCGGACTATTTTTACCCCCTAAATGAAGTACAATATGTGGTGAAAAAACAATGTCAGAATCACTTGGATATGCAAAACCTTTACGGAGTTATTCTATGTTAAAGTGACATGTCAGATTTAAAAAAATTTGACCTGGTCTTTAAGGCACAAACAGGCTTGGTCGCTAAGGGGTTAAAAACATTTCAGCTTTTCCTTATAATGCGAAAACATTTCAGATTCTACATGCATATTTTTTTTATACAAAATTTCTACAGACAATATAACAGAGGCTTCAAAACTTCATACAATCAGAGGAGAAAGCGAATGAAAAGAAAAAGGAAACTTAAAACTAGTAAATGTACATGAAAGTAGGTTTCACTTAATTCACAACTTTACAAAAAAACAAAAACAAAACCAGCCCCCTATTTATCTGCAAACCTAATGCCTAAACCTTTTTATAAATATAAAAAAAAAATAAAAAAAATCAACACTGCCTCAAGTAAGCAGCAGTTTTGTTATGTACCTGCATAACATTTACTTTTTTTAGAGCAAAAACTCAACATTTCCAATTCAAAAATGAAGCAGAAGTAATTTTATTGATTAAGTGCATAGGGTAAAATGCACAGCAAAAATCAGTGCCAAAATCTGCTTGTAACATGTAAAAATATTTGTTATATCTGACATTACGTGTGGGAGCAAATGCATACCCGGCAGAGGTTTGCTACCATGACCTCTTCGTAAAATGCCCGTGTGCGATACTTGCTGCAGATACTTATTCCCACAAGTGTATATCGGCCGCAGTTTTCACGGCCGGACGATATACGCTACCATCTGATGCATTGGATCACACAGCCGTATTCCTGCGGCGTAAAAGCGCCTGGCCAATACAGCGCTGGGCAGCAAAGATAGTCCTTAAACTATCTTCCTGGCCAGAATACGTCAGCTGCTGCATAGACTCCTATGAGGGCCAATGACAGCAGCAAGAGAAGGGAGTTTAGCAGAGTGACTGCTAAACTCCTTCCCCGCTCTCTCCTCTGATTGCTTGTAGTGGGAGGGGGCGGGGCCAAGCTCCATCCCCTCCCATTGCTGGCTGCAGACAAGGGGTGGTGCTTGGTTCCACCCCCCCCCCCCTTCCTCCACTCCCATTGCCAACAGCTGGAGGGAAGGCGAGAGGAAGTGAGCCGGCGAGGGGGTAGAGAAGGTGGGCAACGGCATTGCTTCCTCGGGGTATATGCGCCGGGCTGGTGCCCTCTGAACGTGTGCAAAAACCTTAGATTTGTGCGCCCATTCACACGTGCAATTTGTTGTGAAAGTCAATAGAAAGAACATGCTGCATACTTAGAAATCCTGCTCAAACATAAGTCTTAGTTCATACATAGCAGACTTTTCCAAATCTCACCCTATGCAATTGAAATTGGGATTTCCATTATAAAAATAAACGGCACAAAATGTGCTAAGTGATGCCAGTCATTGCTCCCGCTAGCCCCTTGTTCGTGCACTCTCCACCGGCATCCCAACGTTATCCTCCACAATTGGGACCTCTTCCTGCTAAGGTCGTCAACTGTTTTAGTATTTAATCCAGCTGAACTGATTAGGAGATTTTGCCCCAAAATGCATTTCCAAATGCTGGTTGTCTGTTTTATCAATTTAAAAGAGGAGAAATTTCCATCTAGTCATTCTGATTCTTCAAATATTTTTTGGAGCGCCGTACCGAGCCACCAGTTTTCTGCTTCTGCACTGCTCCTTAGGCAATGTCAGACACTGGTAGGTAATTAGAAGAAACACCTGCTGGGTCCAGGGAGAAATAGCATATCTAGGTCATTTGCTTAATAATCAATTCGATGCTAATACTTATTTGCATTCCCTTTATCACTGAATAGAGGGTAAACCTTGGTATATCCAGAGGTTTAAAAAAATACTTGGTGACTTTACATGACTATAGATATGTATATAAGAGGCTTCTAGCTTATCATTATAACCCCTACAACTAGATTGGTTAAAGAATGATTAACTTTATAAGTTACTGATAGAAATTGGTATCTTCATTACCTCATTTGAAGAGTAAAATGGTGTTTATTTAGTGAAGTTCAGGTAGTATCACAAAATAAGCCTCTATTGTTAGGCCTTCAACTACAAAAAAAAAAGAGAGAAAAACAGAACCGCAACAGAACCCCACAGGCTTGATCAAGAGACCAAAGTATATGGACATAGCACACCAAACAAACAATTGTAAGACTGATTCTTAGTGAATACATACAATATATCATACATGCTGCTTTATCCAAAATACATGTCTTAACTAAGTAGAAGTCAAGAATGTACAAAATGAGTTTAAAAGCCAAAATAGTAAACCCATGAAGGAGTTAAGCAGTGCAAAAAAAGCCCCAGTTGATGAAAACCTGTGACTTCTGTTGAAAGTTTCAAAAATGCAGAATTCCTGCAATGTTTTACAAACTGCATGTTTTATCTTATTTTTCGTTTTTAAACCAAGCTTCTTCTCAAACTGATGTTCATTCAAATATAATTGGGCCAGCACAATCTGAGCTCCAAGACGGCAGCTACACCACTGGGTTTCTGTAAGCCACTGCGGTCTTGAGGAGATCTGGTTATGTGAATGTATGTAGCTTTAATTGATCTGTGTATAGCAAGTATAGTGTCTTCATAAGAATACAATTCATTTCATGGCACCTATGAAAGATGCAAAGTCAAGATCCAAAATAGAGTTTAAACATTCTCCCTGCTGGATGTCAAAAAGCCCATTCATTAAAACACTGTCAAGCCTTTCAGAATTCTCACTTCCACCTGCCTCCTCACTGGATCCAGTAGTCATGAGCCTCGTAATAGATTCGGGATAAGCCATGAGGGTATTCTGGCTAGTTCCAGACTCATGAAGACCTTGTGAAAGAGTACTTGAAGACTGAGATTCACTGAGAAGTTGCCCAAAATCACTATTGTCAATAGAACTTAGACTTGCACAATGGCTGTCAGGGTCATTCTGTAGCATATTTGCTAAATCAAGATTCGCATCATCTGTAAAAGACGGATAGCCCAATATAGCGTCCATGTGTTCATCTACGGATGTTGGAGGCAGCGGTGCAGAAGGCAGAGGTGAGAATCCCAAACTGCTGAAATCATTAGCATTTACAGTGAAGAGCGAGGTCATCGAACTTCCGGGGTCCGCTTTTAATAATGATACTGAATACGGGGGGGCTGAGGAAGTCATCTTCATAGACATCTGCGGGGTTCTCTGAACACGTGTGAGCAAAGGTTCTGAAGAAAGAAAGAATATAATCATTACTATGGAATGCCATGAATAGTAACCAAGCCCCCCATGCAGGTGCAAGGTACCAACAGGGTTTATAGGGCTTAGAAAAAGGGAGAATGAGATATACAATTCACTTATTGTAGTTAAAAGGAATTTTCCAGCTCTTTAAAAGAAAAAAAAAAATAATTGACGACCTATCAAAAAGGACAGTTCATCACTAGCTAATTGGTAAGGGTCCACCACCCAGTACCCTCAGTCAATCAGCAATTCATCAGGCCATTGTCTTAGCGTACAAAGCAAGCAGCTGATAACATGGTATTCACTTCAGTAGCGGTGCCTTGAATACCACACCGGGCCACTGCACAATATAAGGAGCAGTCTGCTTCCTGCACTGTACAAAGGGATATAAGCCAGGCGAACAGATGGTAGACCGGGCTCCCAAGCAGCAGACCCCAATCAGCTAGTGATGCCCTGTTCTGTGGCTAGGTCAGCAAATATCAAGAGTTGGAAACACCCTTTAAAAAAAAAACAAAAAAAACACTACATTTTAAAAAAAAATTGACATGAAAGAGCAACATGACCAAAGTTTTAGTCAGTGGGGGTCCAGGTACCTGCTGATTATTAAAACGAGACGTCAGCCAAAAAGGCACAGTACTCGGGCAAGTTCTGCAGCCCTGTTTCAGCTATCAGCAGAGGTCCGAGCACTCGGACACCCACTAAACTTTTAACATGTCAAAAGTTAGGAAGTGCAATTGATCTTAAAGTCTATAAAGCATCGTTTCCGATAACTAGTTTGGAAACATAAGTAATTATTTACTGGAATGCAATGTGTGTCATGAAAACACCAGCCACCAGATAACCAGAAGCACAACATTTTTAGAAGGTAGATAAACTCCAGGATGGCAGGTTATACATTGCTTCTGTAATGCCTCATTAACATAAACCTACACATGATCATTCCGGAACACTAAGAAAGGTACCAAAACCACACACACCTGTCTTCGGAACGTTCCGGGCTGGAATAGCAATTTTTCGTTGGTTCTTTACTTCATTCCCTAAAAAGTAGAAATTAGACTTTGTTTCATTTAAACCAGTTTTCATAGGTCACTTTTTGTATTTTTTTTCCCAGATGATTGCATTTAAAAACTTACACTGAAACAAGTAACGCCCAACAAGAAAATATGATTAGAAGCCTAATATTTTACAAAATCAAACAAACATAGTATGTAAACATGCACTGTATTCATAACACAGTACTGTATAAAAAAAGTGTACTATCCTCAGTTTTACCCATTAAAGACCATATTTTGATGGTAACTGTGAAGGGGCTTTATTCTCATGCGCCATATTTTAATGGAAGCTGAAACAAAAGCCTGGCACAGGTCTCTTGTATCAAGAAAAGCTGGTGCTCGGCTGTTGGATAAGAGCCTGGCACCTGCTCAAACAGCGAGTAAAGTCCATGCACCTGGGGCATGTAAAATGCTGACAGAGGGATGGGGCTCCCTTTCTCAACCATCAGACCCCAGCAATGTGATCACGCGGTCTTGATGGGTTGCTAAGGCACCCAAAAACTTGAATATGGTCTCTGGGTCTGCGAGCTACTCTGGCTAAGTTTCATAGGCTTTGTAATACATGGCTATACTGAAGTATGATATTGTATTACAAGAATGGTAAAATATGGAGATAAAAGTCCCCTTTAGGACAGGAGTAAAAAAAAATAAAAATGAAGTGTCAAAACACCACCTTTCCCCATTTACTCCGTTTAAAAAAAAAAAAAAAAAAAAAAACACCACACGTGATATCACTGTGTTTGTAATGACCCAGAGCAAAAAGTGTTAATATATTTAACCCGCAAAGTGCACATCATGAAGCCTATCTAGCCTTACAAAAAAACGGAATAGAAAGTGACCATAATGTCACATGGATCAACAAGCTGTAGCATTCAAAAAATAACAACTCCTCCTTCAAAAAACACTTTTGCAGCACATTTAACCAAAAAAAAAAAAAATTTAAGGGGTCATTGAATGCAGCAATTTAAAAAAACAAAAAAAAATAAAAACACATCAAATATGGCACTGACAATCATACTGGTCTGCAGAGTTTAACATCAATACTGCATGGTGAACACCATTAAAAATAAAAAAACATGCCAGGAATGCAGATGAATCCAATAGCCATCCATCACGCTTAGGCTTCCAAGGAGAGAAAACACACACACACACACACACACACACACACACACACACACACACACACACACACACTATATTTTTTTATTTTACTGGATGGCAGAATGACTTTGCATCATGAGAAATTAGAGTCCTTAATGAAATTGAAGTCAAGCTAAGTGTGGACACATCCGCAAGAACGAGACTGGAAGGTAACAAGACAAAGTTGTAATGTGGCATAAGGCAACCCAGGCACATAATCACCACAATACACTTGGAGAGGTTAGCAAACGTATGCTTACCAGCGAAAGGGCTTTTTTTCACAATATGCTTGAAACTTTCTAACGTTCTTTTCCTTTTTTCATCAATATGATGAAGATCACCTAGACAGTAAAACGCAAAATACTGCATTATTTCTGCTTTATCATATATAAACTGGTCAAATCTGATTGAATCTATGTGCTGCTTAGGTGTGGGAAGTAAAACATGTATTAAGATCACTACTGAAACATTGGAGACTATTGAAAAAAAGGACACAGGAACTGTGCTATGCAAGTCACAGAGGCAGAGAAAATGCTTTTGAATACTTTAGATCACTGAACAAGAATTAAAAACAAACTTTTATGGATGGACTACATGAGGCTCTGTGCTAAAAGACCAGTTCCTCCAACATGTTTCACCGGAATTCTGGTGTCATCAGGAGGATAGGAGTTCTAGTTGATTATATTTATACCCCTCATGATGCCAAAGTTCTGGGGAAACAGTTTATGCAGGGATCTAATCACTTGCTGAATCTTCAGTATATAGTAGTGTACGGCTGCATAGTAGCACGCACTACTTGCAAGTTTACAGTCATGACCCTGATACTTGTGCATAATTAGTCTAAACAGAATATCCTACTTTGCTAATTATGCACAGTCAGGATCACGACTAACACTTGCTGCAAATGGTTAATTTGTTATCGCATTGTAATGGAAGAAGAAATGGGGTGAAAAAAAATTGCTAAATTCTAATGTGAGCTAACATACCTTCATATGGCAGATACTGGAACTCCATGGCTTCGCTCACTTCTTTGTCAGATGGCCTCCTCAACTGCATCTGGACTTTGACAGGCTGATGAATTTCTGCATCTTGGTATGGAGGGGTCTTGAAGACTATAGCTACCTGCCTGTGAACATCTGCTTGGGAAAATGATCCTCGTGCTTCCCAGTTGCCATGTACAAACACAACCTCAATGTCTTCTAGGAAGTTAGAGAAAATGGTTACAAGATTTTTTTTTTTAAATAACCCTTTTCATTCAGTGCAGTTTGTTCTTAGAAAGTGGACTTCTGTTTCATATATAGACTAGCTGATATACCCGGCTTTGCCCGAGTTAGTTTGGTGCAGGCGTTTACCTGTTTGCACAGAAAATTTTATGAAGACTTCAGAGGAACCGAGGAATAAAATATGTATACACAAAGGGGAGCATTAGATTCTCCTCAGACTGCATGTACCGATGTCCCTCTGCAGACTGTTCCAGCCCTCCCATTTTACCCTTAAAGGTAACACCCGCTTCTGATTCAACTTTAACCCCAGACTGGAGGTTACAGCCCCTTCTTAGCCTTAAAGGCCTTATGTACATCATAGCCAACCTATACATATACACATAGAGGTTAGGTACATTCTCTTCAGGAGATATAGAATATTAATAAGAGTATTTAAAAAAAAAATTAACAAAAAAAAAAACAAAACAAACACCATATCTCCAGATAAGAGTCCAAAATGCACTCCCACAGAAGTCCACATAATGTAGAAGAAAATCCTGGCAGCATGTAGAGGCGCTATATAAAATATACTCTTTATTCTCCCATCACAGAGACAGCAACGTTTCGGCCCTGAGGCTTTTCTCAAGCTAGAATTTCTAAATGATCATTTTTGAGTTGGTTTCTATTTATACAAATTTGTGTGTCCAAGTGTCATTTAGGAATGGTGCCCACAGGCATATGCATAAAACACTGCGGGTCTCCCACAGCGTTCTACAGATACACAGCCCATACGCTCTGCTGGTAGAGACCGCATAAGAGCAGAGTCTTGCGTAACACATGGTAAAAAAAAGCCCGTGGACATGAGCCCTAAATCTAAGTCAGGAGTGATTCAAATCTGCAAGATCATTTGTAATCATGTTGTATATACGATTTCTTCAGCCATATTTGTTACACCAGCCTAAAGAACAGGCCTATTAGCCTCAAAAGCTTGCATATATATACACCTTTCATTGGTTGACCAGAAAGGTGATTTCACCTTTGTCTTTTTTTTTTTTTTTTATGCAAGAATATTTAACATATATTTCAGTAGGTAAAACTATATAATACCAGATGACTCATTAAAAGGGCTTTTCCGTTGAAAATACTTTTGATGACCTATCCTCGGGACCCCGACCAATCAGCTGAGCGGGCTCATGCTGTTATTACCGCAAATACAGAGGTCGGAGCTGAAGCAGCGGAAGTCTCCACGCCAACCCCTGTGTAGCAGTCGGCACTAGTAACAGGAAGCTCAGATCTCATTGAAATCTCATTGAAATCAATACAAGCTGCAGTTACAAGCGACGGCCACTACACAGAGGTCAGTGCCGAAACTTTCGCTGCTTCAGCTCCGACCTCTGTGTATTTGCGGCGCTGACAGCATGCTCCCGCTCAGCTGATCGATGGACCCCAGCCGATGAACTATTGGTGACATCCTGAGGAAAGAACATCAATAGTATTCTCCCTGGAAAACCCCTTAAAGTGTATGTTAATGTAAATTAACGCTGCATGGGTTGCACTGAAGTAAATTCTTAGGTTTTATATGCCTTTTTTTACTTTAGAGTTATACAAATTGCTTAATTACATATTAGAGTTGTCTAATATGTGGATAGATGCTAGCATATAGCTATATAATGCCATTATATTGAGTAGAAACCTTTTACATTAATATTCCAACTAACAAATTCTGAGTCTTGACGGATTCGACTCCTGGAGCTCTGAAACTGTCAAGTGGGTGGTTTCCACCACTAACTGTCAATCAAATCCGATGTCAGGCATTGACAATGAGCGGTGAAAAACAGCAGGACTTTGTATGTGGGAGTGATGGTGGTGGGGGGAGTAAGGATCAGAAAAGGTACAATAGGATTAGCAGGGTGGTAGCTGCCAGACTTTGCAGCTGAATTGAGGACATGACAAGTCCCCTTTAACTAGTAATGGTATAACTGGCACTGTTATGCAGGATCTTTGGTGGTGTAGAATTTCTGTTTTAAAGGGAACCGGTCATCTCCCTACAGCACCATAAACTAAGTTATGCTGCGGTTAATGGAGATGACTGGAAGCAGAGTGATAGAGCTATAGATATATTTTTTTTAATTATGCACCCACTCCGTGGGTTCCAGCACAGTTACCCGGGGAAGAACACGCGGTGCACAGAAATATTGACTCTTCAGATTGCTGTAAACACGCTCTCCCCAAAAACTTATACGGGAGAGCACACAAACAGCAATTTGAAAAGTCAAGATTTCTGCACGCTGCATGTTCTCCACCGGGTGACAGCGCTGGAACCAGGGAGCAGGCTAGAATTTAAAAAATATATAAAATTTAAAAAAAAAAAAAAGAAGTCAGCTGGCTCCCTGTCAGCCCCACTAACAGCACCATAACTTTGTTTGAGGTGCTGCAGGGAGTAGACAGGTTCCCTGTAAGAAACTTAAAAAGGTGCAATCCAGGAAAAACTGTTACTGTGTTATATCTTGGGTAGATTACCTTCCCAATCTCTGAGGGTTTTTTGGATCCTTGGGTCATGCACTGTTGCCCCAGGCCCTGTACTACACACCAATGTGGATCAATTTTAGCCACATTTCTTATTTAAAAAGAGGTATTCCACTGAGACTTATAAGATATTTATGGTATATATTGTGGATATGCCACAAGTTCAGCATTTCAAAGAGGTGGCTCTCTCCATTGTCTATGGAGAGTAGGAAAACCGCTCAGCTCCCATAAACTGCAGCCATGTGCACGCGCTAACACCTCATTTCCCCTTAAACATCAAAAGGCTACCTTTACACGAGCGTCTATACGCAGCCATTTACCTGTGTATATACGTTGGGACATCATGCATACGTTGGATTCAATGCATTCATGATGGCTGGCGTATATATGCAGGTAAATAGCTGTGTATATACAGTTGTGTGAATCCAGCCAAAATCTGTTATCTTTCAGGAACCAGTCCGCCATACTGCTGTCCATCAGGCTGCATCTTTTGGACATTTCACCCAAATAATACAACAACAATTAGTGTGTAACTAATAAGGATAAAAAGGTACCCTCATTATGCAAATAGCAAAACTAGTGGATAGTTGCAGAAATATATTAATACACTATACCTTTTTGCACTTTATCACATAGTAGAAATATCTCATCGCCTCCCAAACAACTCCCGGAATTCTTGTTAACTCTACAAATCTTCAGTTCAGCAGTGTTAGGAGCGCCTACAATGTGGTGCATTAGAATGCAGAAGGAAACAGATTTAGAACGTTCTCAAAAGCAAACAACTGCTACACAATATATTAAGTTAAAAGGGTATTTATTCATGTATTTAACTTTACTTTCATTAATTACGTGTAAGGCCGGGCTCACACAATTGTATGTGTATAGCGCTGCGTTTTACCGCTGTGGAGCTGGCCTATCGCACTACAGTGTATCTCACGCATGCTGTCATGTGCAGTCTTCCTGTCCTCCAACCGCTAAATTTCCCACGCTTTCGCTTAGCAAAGGCGCATATATACACCGTCCAGACATAATATAATTGTATGGGCGGTGTTGATCACGTGCCCATAGAGAACAATGTACTCGTGTGCATAATAGAACATGCTGCGGTATAGAATTCTTATACACAAATATGAGCAAGTCAGCGTAAGCAAATTGCCTGCAAATCACAACTTATGACATGTGCGTACACCGCACGCGGTAAGCTTATGCTCGTGTGAGCCCCATTTTGCATTCATCTGCACCAGGCACTAGAAGGTGATAAGAGTGCAACCCATGTGCCTGACAGTAACACCTCTGTCCATGGCTGTGACAGAATATCGCTAGAGATATTCCGCCGCAGGGAAACAGGGGAGGGAGCTGTCAGGTCTGTGCAGTGAGCCACAGAGAATCGCTGCATGCCGCGATTTGAATATCGCGAGCAGAGGATCGCTATGATTTTCCGTTCATGGACGTCGGGGCTGCGTTACCCACGGCCGGATTATCGACGCTGATAACGCAATACTATCGCCCGTCGACAGGCAGCCTAAAGGGTCTTCCTGCATAGCGCCTACGTTGAGAGAGTCCAACACGTTTCTAACAGTGTGGAAGAGAGAACTCAGATGACAGACCTCTCTGGGGCACACTGGAATATACAATATCCATATACTATATAAAATATACATATTACCGCACATTTAATTTTCAAAAAATGGCTAATAAAAATGAACCCTCATGATGATTTTATGCATTCCAAGGAATCCACAACATCCTTTCCCACCCAAAATAAATAAGAGCTGGGGAGCGTGCAAGTGGCAGGGAAATTGAATTGGAAAGGGTTAAGCTTCCAGCCACCATATGAACCCATCAGCATATCACGAAGGGGCTGATGTGGTGATAGAGGAAGTCCACTCCTGTCCAACCGCTTAGCTGCTATGGTTTGTATTGGCCATGGCAACTGAAAAGGTTAAAAACCGTCAGGAACAGTTATTTCAAGAACTGTCATCTACACGCTGCAGAAAAATAAAAATCTGTAGAATTGCCGTATTTTTCACTTTATAAGATGAACCAGATGATGCCCCGTTTTAGAGGGAGAAAAAAGGGAAAAAATATTTTTGACTCACCCAGGGACAGTGCAGGGGAAAGTGCCGGGTGACGGAGCAGCAGATGTCTGAAATACCAGAGCCCAATGACATAGCTGCACTTGTGTACGGCAGGAGGAAGGGAAGAAGCCGACTGGTGGAGGCAGGGAAGCAGCAGCAGTTCCCGTTGGCGCTTGCCACCAAATCAGCAACACATATGGGCGGCAGTGGGGAGGAGAGAGAACTGCTAACTCATCGCACATTAGTTAGCGCAACCGCGTGTTTAAACTTGCGACCACGCGAACAAATGGCGCTTAATTTCAGCACATCCGCCTTATAAAGATGCAGCTACTTGTGGTGCAGATTTCTTGTAATAATGCTGTGAAATCCATATCAACTTCTGCCACGTTGGCCGGCATCTGCCGTGTGGAATAAAGAAGAAGATATGGCCGCGACGGGGGAAACTCCCGCTGTGGGATTTTGTACAGGCCCGAATTTCCATGAGGACATGAGGCCTTAGACTATCCAAGAAAAATACATTTTTCATGAAAATTAAGCTGCTTCTAAGAATGACTTATTGCTCCTTTTTTGTTAGAGGAATTTCCAAATTGGATTGCGTTTGGCCTTCTGCTCTTAGTCATGTGATAACAACATCAGATCAGTCAAGACATTCTCGAACAGATGCCAAAAATTGGGGAATTTAACAGCATTTTTTAAAATTTAATCTTTTAAATAAGGACTTACGGTTATCATAAATGGGCTGAGAAACCACAAGCGGAAGTGGAGAAGTCTGTTCACCTATATAAACTTGAAAGCACAGACAGACTGTATTCAGGTCATAGTCCGACTTCAGCTCTTCAACAGAGACTACAGGGGGAAAACAAAAAACACGACAGAACATAAACAAACCAAGCAGTAAAATGAACAGGACCAAGGGGCAAAGGGAAATGATGTAGTTACGCCTTACCATTAAAAGGATTATTTTTTGTCAGGATTCGTTGTGCGATGGCTTCATCCACTTCCCTCTTTTTTACGCATTGAATGCCTAAATTCTGAAAACTGAGTAAAGATACAGTAAAATATGTGAAAACAAAATCTGAAGGTACTACCCAAAGTTAAATATATACCAGAGATAAACGCGTAAAGAGAAAAAGTGTCACCGACCACACAGGCCCTAAATATTTTACAAGAACACAAAATTAAAAAATAAAAAGCGTGAAAGAGGAGGAAAATCTGAGCTTTATGTCAGCATAAAATGTGTATGAACAAATACAACATACACCGTGTTTCCCCAAAAATAAGACAGTGTCTTATATTAATTTTTGTTCAAAAAGGTTTAACTTTTTTACATGTATAGCTGCCTAGATACTATTTAAATTGACTTTTTTTTAATTAAAGGAGATGTCCCGCGCCGAAACGGTTTTTTTTTTTTTTAAACCCCCCCCCCCCGTTCGGCGCGAGACAACCCCGATGCAGGGGTTAAAAAAACCACCCGCACAGCGCTTACCTGAATCCCGGCGGTCCGGTGACTTCAATACTTACCGCTGAAGATGGCCGCCGGGATCTTCTACCTTCGTGGACCGCAGCTCTTCTGTGCGGTCCACTGCCGATTCCAGCCTCCTGATTGGCTGGAATCGGCACGTGACGGGGCGGAGCTACACGGAGCCGCTCTCTGGCACGAGCGGCTCCATAGAAGACTGCTGAAGACCCGGACTGCGCAAGCGCGGCTAATTTGGCCATCGGAGGCCAAAAATTAGTCGGCTCCATGGGAACGAGGACGCTAGCAACGGAGCAGGTAAGTAAAAAACTTTTTATAACTTCTGTATGGCTCATAATTAATGCACAATGTACATTACAAAGTGCATTATTATGGCCATACAGAAGTGTATAGACCCACTTGCTGCCTCGGGACATCTCCTTTAACTGTTAGCAGGGCTTAATTTTGGACTGAGGCTTATATTTCAAGCATCCTCAAAAAGCCTGAAAAATCATTTTGCATCCTCAAAAATTCTGGAAAATCATGCTATGTCTTATTTTCAGGGAAACAGAGTAATAATTACAGAGTGCATGCATGACAAATCGCTGTTCAATATACCGTATATTCCGGTATATAAGACAGGGCGTACAAGACGACGGGGCGTATAAGACGACCCCCGACTTTTCGTTTTATATGCCGAAAATACAGTATGGGGAAAAAAAAAACAAAAAAAAACCTCATCTACGGCGGCGCTGCTGCAGGCTCTCGCTCCCTCGTGCACGCTGGCAGAGCATTGCTTTCTGCAAGCGGGGCTTGAATGCCCCGCCTCCAGAAAGCTATAGCTCTGATTGGCTAACAGCCTGGCGTTAACCAATCACAGCCATTCAATGACGTTATGAAAGTCTGGCGTTAGCCAATCAGAGCATTAGTTTACTGGAGGCGGGGCATTCAAGCCCTGCTTGCAGAAAGCAATGCTCTGCCAGCGTGCACGGGGAAGAGACAGTCAGCAGCTGCGCTGCGGGAGGTGAGTATTCATTTTTTTCCCCCAGACACTGTATACCCGGCGTATAAGACGACCGACTGCAGAGCAGATTTTTCAGGGTTAAAAGGTCGTCTTATACGCCGGAAAATACGGTAGTTTTTGTGATAAATTTTTTTTACCAACACGAAATTTAGCTTAAAGGGGTTGTCCCGCGCCGAAACGGGTTTTTTTCAAACCCCCCCCCCCCCGTTCGGCGCGAGACAACCCCGATGCAGGGGTTAAAAAAGATCACCGGACAGCGCTTACCTTAATCCCCGCGCTCCGGTGACTTCTTACTTACCCGGTGAAGATGGCCGCCGGGATCTTCTACCTCCGTGGACCGCAGCTCTTCTGTGCGGTCCATTGCCGATTCCAGCCTCCTGATTGGCTGGAATCGGCACGTGACGGGGCGGAGCTACACAGAGCTACACCGAGCCCCATTGAGAAGAGCAGAAGACCCGGACTGCGCAAGCGCGTCTAATTTGGCCATTAGACGGCGAAAATTAGACGGCAACCATGGAGACGAGGACGCCAGCAACGGAGCAGGTAAGTGAAAAACTTTTGATAACTTCTGTATGGCTCATAATTAATGCACAATGTACATTACAAAGTGCATTAATATGGCCATACAGAAGTGTATAGACCCACTTGCTGCCGCGGGACAACCCCTTTAATGTCTTTATTGATCTCACATGCATCTGCACCCCCTATCATGCTTTTTATTACAAGATACCAGACTGCAATCAAGTCCAATACAGTTCCCATTCTATAATTGAGAAAACCATTTTACATTAAATTTGCTGTTTGACCCACTTGGGCTGCTATTACACGATTGTTAGCGGCTGCCACTAATTTGCAATTTACCATTACCAGGCTAAATTCCCAAGTGTAGCCTGGCAATTAACCATAAACCGCGAGCACCAGCACTCGTGTAGCTGCATCCATAGGGTGCTATCACACAAGAGCTATTAAGCTATAATACTGCCAATTGCTGGGCGGCCCCTGTGGTTACAGGTGCAGCCCAGCAATTGCCAGGAAAACATGAGCACAAGCGGCAGCAGCTGGAGCTCATGTAATAGTAGTCTTGGCAGTGTCACTGAGGGATTAAGTAGGTTAATAGTTACCTGTGAATATTCCGATCAGATGACAGGTCTGCCTCATAATAACCATCTTTGCAATCCTTTCCGACAAGTTCATGAGGATGTGGTTTATAAGGTGCATCTTTTGTAACCAGAGATATCCTTATACGGGCTGGTCCTTGGTACCCGTTTACCTACAGGTTAAAAAAGATATTAAATACACATTTTCAGATGTGATATATGAATCTTTATCCTTCATCACAACACATTTTGCGCAGTCTTTTGGGAGAAGAGGGTCCGAGGGAACCTGTAATGTTGAACATGATGTTCTATCTACAGATACTGTAGAACAGGAAGCAGGCTCAGATTGATTTATAGGGAAAAAATCCTACATAATTCATCATTTGAATCATTGCTCACTGGAGGCGTACGAGTCCACAGCGTGCTGCAGCTCATTGACAGCCACCTCTAAACACACTGATCTTATTCAATAAGTCACAAGTTATAGTGAATCTTTTACCGCAGTCTATTCAGTCTAACCTGCTCCGTCTCCAAAGAAGCATATATATTTAGAGAACATAAAACTTTCACATCCTTATCAGTGGACTAATTACTCCTCTACTTATCCTGTTCTGCAATTATATAATTCCAACAGGAGGAGGAAAAGAAGCACTACAAATAAAAGTAAATCAACCTAAACCTAAGTGAGCATGCGTGCGTGCCTGACATAACTGTACTGTGTCACAAGTGTGACTCGGGAATAGGGACTTTGGAACAGTCACTAGTGTTTAATTACCGCTTATGCATTTGAATTTTTGCATTTACTGCTTTCCTCTAATGCATCTGTATGATCCCTATTTAGAATGTGTTCCATGATTGACAATGCTGTCCAGTGTACATCTTGTGCCATGTATGCAGTCCTTGAACAGCCAAGGATGCATACTGCTGTGTGAGATTGAGTGTGTTGCACATTTGGAAGCCCAGATCCTAAATCTAAATGAACAGCTTACAACACAGAGATCCATTGGCAACATGGAAAGGAGTTCGCTGCTCACTCACTGGGGCAGATGTGGGGGTGGATGATAGAATGGTAGTGCAGGATGATCAGCCAGCTAGGTGACAGAAGGAGGGGTAGAGGGAAGAGAACCAGGGATGCTAGTCCTGAACTGGCATACCCCAACAAGTTTGCAAAGTTGGCAGATGAGGGGGAATGCCATTACAGGATTAGCACTGCTGCAGCACGACATGGACTGACCGCCAGGGGGGGATGTCTCAGAGTTCATACAGGTTTTCTTAAAAAAAAAAAAAACATTTTCCATGACAAAATCTTGTTTTTCAATGACACTCACAGAACTCGAAATACACTTAAAGGGGTT